>NW_026988425.1:116500000-119401375 GCF_030222135.1 Aotus nancymaae
GGAGGCTTATACCTGGAATGCCAGCTACTAGGAGGCTGAGCCACAAGAACTGCTTGAACCGGGGAGGCATAGGTTGCAGTGAGCCGAGATTGTGCCACTGCACTCCTGCCTGGGTGACAGAGTGAGACTCTGCCTCGAAAGAGAGAAAGAAAGGAAAGAAAGACAGAAAGAAAGAAAAGAAGGAAGGAAGGAAATAAAGAGAGAAGAGAGAGAAGAGAGAGAGGAGAGAGAGAGGAGAGAGAAGAGAGAGAGAGGGAGGGAGGGAGGGAAAAAAAGAAAAACAAGAGAAAAAATTCAAAATAAATAAATATAAATAAAATAGCTAATCCTGGGCTCCACCACAGAAAACGAACCTGAGTCCCAAGAATCTGCCTTCCAACAAATCTACCTGGTGTTATTGTACAGATCAAAGTGTAGGAATTCTAGGGGAGAGGCTTACATTCCCCCTTGAGGGAAATCTATTTTGAAGGGGAATTGTGAATGGGAATTTGTCTTTTATGAAATGAAGACATTTGCAATATCTGTATCTAAGCAAACAAACAAAAAAAAATCTCCAAGAAAATGAGAAAAGGAGTTGGTATTAAAAAAAGCTGCATTTCTAAATCATGTGTCCTATGTGGGAAAATGTTTATTTTATCCATGCACTACACTGTCCTGTGCCAAGGGAGTTTCTCTCTTTCATTTGAGAGGATGAAGCTGGTAGGAATGTACACATTACTGGAGCATTACAATACATTCAAGAGAAATTCCAAGAAGTCAGGGATATACCTAACCCCTAGACAATGGAACCAACAGTTTCACCATCTTTGTTTCAATACGAAATGACTTTTTCCATTTTATTTTTTAAATCACTCTAAAACAAAATTGGCTTCTTACTTTTGGTGCACAGTTCTATAATCTTAATACAGTTACAGATTTGTGTTTACACTATCACAATTGGGACACAGAGGGGTCTATGTATCCTCATAGGCTCACGTGCTCCCGGGCCCCCACTTCTTCCCTCTGGAAACCACTGACCTATTCTCTATCATTGTCATTTTGCCTTTCATGGAATGTCTTCTAAACAGAATCATGCAGTATGTAACCTTTAGAGACTGGCTTCTTTCACTTAGCACACTACCTTTGAGATTCATCCAGTTTTTGCACAAATCAGTCCAACTTTTTGTTGCTGACAGTTGTAGCCCATTGTGTGGATGTACCACAATTTATCTGTTTACCCCTTGAAGAACATTTGGGTTGTTTCCAGTTTGGAATTCTTACAAATAAAGCTGCTATAATCATTTGTATATAGGTGTTCTGTGTTTGAATATATGCTTTCGCTTCTCTGGGATAAATGTCAAAGAGTGACGTTCCTGGGTCATATGGTAAGTGAATGTTTAACTTTATAAAGAAGCAACCAAGTGTTTACTGAACTTTCACAGTACCAATTTGCATTCTTACCAACAATTACGAGAATTCCAGTTGTCTATATTCTACTAAAGACAGTACTATCAGGACTTCTAATTTTAGCCATTCTAATAGGTATGTACATAGTACTATCACATCTGGGTTTTTAATTTTCATTCTCCTAATAATGTGTGAGGTTGAAAACCTTTGTATGCATTTCCTATCTTTTTATCTACTCTGATAAGCTGTCTATTCAAGATTTTTACACGATTTTTGGAAACTGGGTTTTCTTATTGTTGAGTTATGAGAGTTCTTTAAATATTTAGGACATAAGTCCTTTGTTGAACACACAAAATTTACAAATATTTCCCCTAGTTTGTAGCTTGTCTTCTCATTCTCTTAGTAGCGTATTTTGCATAGTAAAAGTTTTGAATTTTAATGTAGTCTAACAAGCCATTTAAAAAAATTTTATGTTATGTACTTTTGGTGTCATGTATAAGAACTCCTTGTCTAATTCCAATTAATAAAGGTTTTCTCCCATGTTTTGTAATAGAAATATAGTTTTACATTTTATATTTAGATGTATAATTTATTTTAGATAACTTCTGTATAGTGTTATATTTAGTTTAAGGTTCATTTTTACATGTGAATAAATTTTTCCAATGTCATTGTTTTAAAAGACTGTAATATCTTCACTGAATTGCTTTTGTACCTTCATCAAAAAGCTATGCCACATCTGTGTGGGTATATAACCTTGACTCATTATTCATTTCCATCGATCTATGTAACTATTTCAATATCATTATGATTTCTGAAGCCTGATAGTCTTATAATTGGGCAGTGTGACCTCTCCAACTTTATTATTTTCCAAATGTGTTTAGCTATTCTAGTTTTTTTATTTCTATATAAATTTTAGAATGAGTTACTCTCTACAAAAAAGAGCTTCTACACAGCAAAAGAAGCTATATCAGAGTGAACAGGTAACCTACAGAATGTTTTGCAAAAAGTTTTGCAATCTACCCAAATGACAAAGGGCTAATATCCAGAATCTACAAAGAATTTAAACAAATTTACAGGAAAAAGACAACCCCATCAAAAAGTGGGGAAAGGATATGAACAGACACTTATCAAAAGAAGACATTTATGTGGCCAACAAACATATGAAAGCAGCTCATCACCACTGGTCATTAGAGAAATGCAAATCAAAACCACAATGAGATACCATCTCACACCAATTAGAATGGTCATCATTAAAAAGTCAGGAAACAACAGATGCTGGAGAGGATGTGTAGAAATAGGAACACTTTTACCCTGTTGGTGGAAGTGTAAATTAATTCAACCATTGTGGAAGACAGTATGCTGATTCCTCAAGGATCTAAAATCAGAAATACCATTTGACCCAGCAATCCTATTACTGAATATATACCCAAAGGATTATAAATCATTCTACTCTAAAGACAATGCACACATGTGTTTATTGTAGCACTGTTCACAATAGCAAAGACTTGGAACCAACCCAAATTCCCATTAAGGATAGACTGGATAAAGAAAATGTGGCACATATACACCCCGGAGTACTATGCAGCCATGAAAAAGGATGGGTTCATGTCCTTTTCAGAGACATGGATGAAGCTGGAAATCATCATTCTCAGCAAACACAGAAACAGAAAAACAAACACCACACATTCTCACTCATAAGTGAGAGTTGAACAATGAGAACACATGGGAACATCACACACCAGGGCCAATTGGGGGGTGGGGGAGGGGAGGAATAGCATTAGGAGAAATACCTAATGTAGATGATGGGTTGATGGGTGCAGCCAACCACCATGGCACATATATACCTATGTAACCAACTTGCATGTTCTGCACATGTATCCCAAAACTAAAAGTATAATAATAATAAAAAAAGAATTCTAAAAAGTAAAAAAGAAAAAAGATACTGCTAACATTTTGATTGGCATTGTTTTAAATAAATAGGTAGCTTTGGAGAGTGCTGACATATTTACTATGTTTAGTCTCTGATATAGGAACATGGCAGGTCTTTCCATTTATTTAGGTCTTCCTTGGTTTCTTTCATCAGTGTTCTCTGGTTTTAGCACACATATCCAGTACATGTTTTATTAGATTTATTTGTATTTCATTTTCGTTGAAGCTATTGTAAATGGCTTTTCATGCTTGTTTCCAATTGTGTATTTTCAGCATAAACATATACAATTGAATTTTTTTTTTTTTGGCTTTGTATCCCATTACTTCCTAAATTTATTTGTTGGTTATATTATATTCCTTTATGTCTTCGACACAAAAAATCATGTTGTCTGCAAAAGTGGGTATTTTTATTTCTTCTTCTCCATATGTTATGCCTTTGCTTTTTCTCACCTTATTGGACTAAGGGATCATATAAGATAGTGAATAGTTTTAGAATGAATATCTGTTTTTCTCCCTGTCAGTCTCAGAAAGCACCCAATCTTTCTCCAGTAAGTATGGTGCCAGAGGTTTATCAATTTTACTGATTATTTTTCAAAGAACCAGCTTTTGGTTTTTAATGTTCACTGTTTTACTGTTTCAATATCATACATTTCTACTCTTGTCTTTATGATTTATTTCTCTCTTCTTGATTTAGGTTTAATTCGCTCTTACTTTTTTTATTTTCTTAAGGTGATAGCTAAATCAAAGGGTGGTAATCTATAGGCCAAATCCATACAACTACCTGTTTTTATATATAAAGTTATATTGAATGTAGCCACACTAATGTGTTTACATATTGGCCAAAACTGCTTTTGCACAATGGCAGAGTTTAATAGTTGTGGCAAATACCATATGGCCCAGAAACCCTAAAATATGTACTGTCCAGGCATTTACAGAGAAAGTTTGCCAACCACTGGCTTAGATTATGGCTTCAAGCATTGCCTTCATTTTTAAAATAAGGTTTAAGGCTACATATTAGATACATGCCACAAGATGTGAAATGCCATATTTTCATTGTTTTCCTGTTTAAAGTATTTTCTAATTTATCTTGAAACTTCCTCTTTGGGCCATGTATTATGTAAAATTAGGTTTTATTTTCACTTTTTTTTTGTTTGAAATGGAGTTTCGCTCTTGTTGCCCAGGCTGGAGTGCAGTGGCACGATCTCAGCTCACTGCAACCTTCACCTCTCGGGTTCAAGCAATTCTCCTTCCTCAGCCTCCCGAGTAGCTGGGATTACAGACATGCACCACCACACTCAGCTAATTTTGTATTTTTAGTTGAGATGAGGTTTCATCATGTTAGGCTGATCTCAAACTCCAGACCTCAAGTGATCCACCCACCTTGGCCTCCCAAGTGCTGGGATAACAGGCATGAGTCAGCACGTCCAGCCTCTTTCATTATTTTTAATTTTTCTTGAAACTTCTTCTTTAGGTCATGGTTTATTCAAAAGTATATTGGTAATTTCTAAGTAGCTGAAGATGTATCTACATTTTTATTAATTTCCAGTTTAACTCAATTATGACCAGAAGTCATTCTCCAAATGATTTTAATTCTTTTAAATTTGTTAAGGTTTGACTTAGGACCCACAATGTGGTCTGTCTTGTTAAATGCTCCATATGCATTTGAAAGACTGTATATACTACTATAGTCAGGTAGAGTAACATATAAATGTCCATTGGATTTAGTTGGTTGATAGTTCAGTTCTTCTATGTCCTTGCTGATCTTCTATTACTGTGAGAGGAGTAATTTTTCAACTATAGTTGTGACTTTCTCTATTTCTCCCTTGAGTTACATCAGTTTTTCCTTTTGTATTTTGAAGCTCTGTTGTTGCACAAATATTTAGAATTATTATAGCTTCTTGCTGAACTAACTCTTCAATCAATATGTGATGTCTGTCTTCATCCCTGATGATTTTCTAGTTCTGAAGCCTATCTTGTTTGATTTTAACATAGCCATACTAGTTTACTTCTGGTTTGTGTTTGTGTGGGTTTTATTTTCCCTGTTCTTTTTGCTTTTCAGCTTACAGTATCATTATATTTAGAGTGAGTTTCTTATGGAAAGCATAGAGCTAGGACATTTTTTAAAATCCAGACTGACAATCTCTAGCTTCTAGTTTGTTTAGATCACTTATATTTAACATAGTAATTGATATGTCTGTATTTAGGTCTGCCATTTTATTATTTCCTTCTTGTTCTGTTTTTCATTTTTTGTTTCCACTTTTCTTCATTTGTTGAGGTTATAGTATTTACCATTTTAATTTATCAATTATGATTTTGACTATATCTCCGTATAAATTTTCAGTGATTACTCTAGGGGTTACAGTATACATAGTTAACTTTCCACATTCTATTTAGAATTAATATTTTACTACTTCAGTTGGAACAAAGAAACCAGATCACCTGCATTTGTTTTGTATTGCTTCCATAACAAATAACTAAAAACTTAGTGGCTTAAAAAATAAATTTATTACTTTTCAGTTCTGAGAAAGTCTGAGGTGGGTCTTGTCAGGCTAAAATCAAAGTGCTGACAATAATGCTTATTTTTTTTGGGAGGCTCTAGTTGAAAATCCAATTCTTCATCATTCTCAGCCTTGGCAAAATTCCATCTTTTTAAAATTTTCATTGACAGCCATTTTTTGCTCACTGTCAGCTGAGGATTCATCTTAGCTTTTAGAGGCTGCCCACATTCCCTGACCCCTTTCTCCATCTTCAAAGCCAGAAACAGTGAGTAAAGTCCCTCTCATTGATGCATCTCTCTGACCCACTATTTTGTTTTCCTCTTCCACTTCTAAGGACTCATGTTATTTGATTGGGCCCACCTGGAAAACAGAGGTTATTCTATCTCTTAAAGTCTGTTAAATTCCATTGACAAGTCAAGTCTTTTGTGCCACATAATGTAACATAGTCACGGTATCCGGGGGTAAGTATATGGGTATCTGGGGTTAGGAGAGGGAGATTATCCTCTCTACCATACCACCATATAGGTATCTTCTCCCATAATATAATAATACATAAGTTGTCAACTTATATATTATTATATTATGGGAGAAATGAAAATTTGTATCAAACTATGTTTAACTTTTGATTTCAACCATAAGCCATATTTAAATTCAAGATAAAAGAAATGGTCTGTTAAATTTTAAAAGAGTCTATTAAATTGAAATAGAAAGGCAATTGTATTTTTCACTTCTGTTTCCTTATGTTTGGACAGAGAATTTAAAAAACAAACCATGTCCTTGTACCATGTCTCATCTGCATAAGAAGTTTCCTTGTTATTTTACAGCAGGTCTGCTGGCTCCAAATTCTCTTAGTTTTCCCCAATCTGAGAGTAGATATTTCACCTTTATTTCTGAAGGATATTTTAGCCAGATATTGGATTCTGTACTTTTCTTTCTTGAAAAACAGATGTGCCATTTTCTCCTGGCCTCCATGACTTCTGACGAGAAATCTCAGTCATTTGAATCATTGTTCTTCCATATATCAGTTATCATTGCTCTAACTGATTTCAATGTTTTTTTCTTTAAGTTTTTAGCAGTTTATGATGTGCCTGGGTGTGTGTTTACTTGGATGTATCCTGGGGTTAGCTTAGCTTCTTCAATCTATCAATGTTTCCACCATCATTTCTTGGAACACTTGTTGAGCCTCACTCACTTTCTCCTTTCCTTCTGGAGCTCCAATGATACAAATACCATGCCTTTTGTGTTGTTCTATAATCCTATGGCCTCTGTTTATTATTTTTCAATCTTCTTTTTCTTTGTTCAGACTGGATAACCTGTATTAATGTATCTTTAGCTTTATTGACTCTTTCCTCTATCATCCCCATTCTGCCATTGAATCCACACAGTGAGGTTTGTTTTTTGATGGGTGGAGAATGGGTGGAGCAGGCGGCTATTGTACTTTTCAGTTCTGGTTTCCATTGGTGCTACTTCCTATCTTTCTTTGCTTATAGTTTCTATCTTAACTTTTATTTCAAGGCTCATGATTATTCATTTGAGCATCTACAATAGCTTCTTTAAAGTCATATTTTCATCTGTTAATTGCCTTTTCCCATATGAGTTAACGTTTTTATATTTCTTCATAAACCAATATAAGTTATACCATGGACATTTTGAATGTTATTTAAATCTACAAAGATGCTATACCATTGTTTTAGCAAGCACTTAATCTAGTTAGCGTCTTGCCATAAATTTCAACCCACCTTCTGTTGGCTATGGTCCTGGTATCAGTTTAGGGTTTTTTGTTGTTGTTGTTGTTTTGTTTTTTTGAGATGGAGTCTAGCTCTGTTGCCCAGACTGGAGTGCAGTGGCACTATCTCAGCTCACTGCAACCTCTGCCTCCCGGGTCCAAGCAATTCTCCTGCCTCAGCCTCCTGAGTAGCTGGAACTACAGGTGCGTGCCATCACACCTGGCTAATTTTTTGTATTTTTAGTAGAGATGGGGTTTCACCATGTTAGCCAAGCTGGTCTGGATCTCCTGACCTCGTGATCCATCTGCCTCAGCCTCCCACAGTGCTGTGATTACAGGCTTGAGCTACCATGCCCAGACCCCAGTTTAGTTTTCAACAGCTATGCAGGTTCATTTAGATCTGCCCTGCTTGTGTAGGATGTAGAGGTCATTCTGGGACTTGAGTTGAGTTCTACTTATTAACTCCATTCTCAAAGTCTGCTAATAAGAATCAGATTCATGCATGTTCAGGCTATGGGTGAGTGCATACGTTTATGATGCATTTGATCATTTCCCAAGACCTTCCTTCTCAGCTGTCTTCTCTGATACTTTCTGGCATCCTAGAACTCATCCTTTTTCATTCAACAATCAGGAACAACCCTCATCTATGATCATACCAGGGCCCATTATTTTTGCTCCTGCAGTTTCCTATTGCCAGCTGCTTTTGCTGCCACTGCCTCCAGCACAAGACTGGGGGGGAGCTGGGGCATGACAAAAGTGAGATAAAGGAGACACACAAAGTAGGGGACTTCCCCCTGTTAGCTTTAGTACTTCCCTTTTCTTCTTGGGCCATAACTAGAGGTCATCTCTTTCTCTTTCTCTCTCTCTGAGATCTGCTGCTAACATCTGGATTTGGGGCTGCATTAAGTTCACACTGGATAAATGGTCCAGCTTTGTCATGACCCAGCTCCCAAGCACTCTATAAATACAGGACGTAAGCAGCTGGGCCTGGGAAACTGCAGGAGCCAATCTGACGAATGAGGAGAATGGCTTTCCTGTTTGTTGAAGATGTAGCTTTACTTTCCTGAGACTTCAACTAGCTTTACCATACATTTCATTCGGATTTCATGTTCAGTGGAAGAAAAACATTGAAGTGTTTTTATTATATCTTATTCCAAACAGGAACTCATTTAAGTTTTGTAAAGTATACTGGCCATAGTTTCTCCAAGTATGTGAGTAGTACACAACCATGTGCACAGAATTATAAACATATAAACACAAAAAGATATGCCCAGAGAAAATAAGGATTCTTAAGGTGTGTAATGCTAATGCACCCTTGGACTCTCTTTTGTCCCTGAAAATGTCACTTCTCCAATGAACAGTGGATTTTCCAGAACAACATATTTTCCAGAATAAGCAACAACAGCATAAAATACAGAATGAAACAACAGAAAAAAGTAAACAACCCTGTGTAAATAATTACAAACATATAAACACAAAGATATGTGCCCAGAAAAAAAAAGTATTCTTAAAGTATGTAAAGCTAACGTACCCTTGGTCTCTTTCATGCCTGAAAATGTTACTTCTCCAATGAACAATGTATCTTCCAGAACAAGGCAAAACTTAAAGATATAATAAATCTAAGAAAGAGTCAGGTTTGGAAAGCCTGCAGAGATAATTCCAAATATCTGAATATGTTTGCTTCCTCTCAAAGGATATTTTAAAATAAAAATATTTGTTCTGTTTTCTACCGTGATGCAAATTCGTAGGTCATTGTCATAAACACTCAAAGGGCTACAAGATAAAATGTAAGCCTTGAAGAGCAGGATCTCTTCACAAAACATGACACCTGTGCTACCCTACCTGGTAATCTTCGGCTTTCATTTATGGAACAAAAAATATGCATTCTGCTTCTCCAAACCGCTAACAGCAGAGCAAGGTCTTTACAGGAAATGGCCCCAAGCCGAGGAGCCTAATGGAAGCTTCATTTATTGTGGTTTTAAGCCAGACATCCTCGCCAGCTGTCTGCTAGCGATTGGCAAAGTGGGAAAAGAACAACAAACCTTTTAAATACCAGCCCCCAAATTTCTGATTGAGCTCATACTGCAACATTACCTGAATAAGAACCACAAGGTAGGAAAGAGGTTCTCAGAATGAAACAGCATAATTTTACGGAGCATTTTAAAGCTATTCAGTAACACCGACTCACATTGTGCTTCTTGCACTTCTTTAATATAAATGTGACGAAAAGGTCTTGCTTTCACAATCTGTCAGTTCAAGTAACAGAGCAGCAAGCAGTTACTAGTCAGAATATGTCATTACTGGAGTATCTTTTTAATTAACCATCAGTATTTTTTTTTCTTACCAGTAGAAAGAAAATTTCATATCACATCATTTTAACATAAGGGAAAAAAATAATATAAATAGGGTAAATGATATTTAAAAATCTGCTGGTGTATGCCTACCTTTTGATAAAGATAAAGCAAAGGTAATTATATAGACAGATTATTCTGCACTTTGATAGTACTGGGAAAAGAATCTATATACCTCAGTGCATTTAATTATGCTTGTAGCAAAAACAAATCTCTCTTCTTTTCTAAAGGAGATTATCCTTCATAAAAAGCACTCTCTAGATCATTTCCAGAGAACGAACAAACCATTTCTCTGCTTTTAAGATAAATCTGGCTCTTTTCTTCCAAAATACAGATTCCCTATCTACCACTTCAACTTTTTACTAAATGTGCCATCTAATTGCAGGTGGAGTATCATTTCATATACTAGACACGATATTTAAAATTATACAATGTGGGCAGAAACACCTTCAAAATTAAGATCAACCAAAAGAACTGGATGAATTTTTCAACCCCAACATGCACACTCTTGGAAGGAAACATAATGCAGTAATAGAGAGGTAGGCCCCATCTCCTCTGGTTAATGCCATACCCTGCCCACTTCTAGTCAGTCACCTAAAAATCTCATTCATTAGAAAAGGCCTTAGAACTGCTTACCTCTTTTTCAACCCTTCCAAATTCAGACAGTGTGCTTGGAGAAGTCTGGGGAAAAGGAAAGGGAGGAAGGATCTAGGGTTTCTGAAACATTCAGATACTTGTACTTCCACTTTAATTCCAATCTCTGATGAGATATTTACAGTCACTATCTTGCCCTGAAATGACCAGAATAAATTCAGTAAAATGTATAAGTGACTTTTGGGGAGCCCCGACCAACTTAATGTGCCATGCAACAAAAGAATAAATTGTGAAGCAAAGGATAATTAGCTAGTGAGACTGCTATTTTTTTGAAAGGCTCGCCTGCAAGGTTAGCCCTTAGCTGGCATTGGTAATTTGAATTTTGGGAGACTTCCCATCATCCTAAGTGATAAGAGTGGCTCACCATGCACAATCTGTATATGCAAATAATTTGGTTTATGCTAATTACCTGCCTTCCATCTGAGAGTCTAGAATTTTAGCACATGATAGAGAGAGGTGCCTTTGTGACCAACCCCAACAAAAAGCTGCCTAATGAACTACCCTGATAGAAAACAATTCACACATGTGGTCAAAACTCACTCATGCAGGAATTAAACATGTCCTGTGTGACTCCACAGAGAGGGAACGCACGGAAGTTTATGCTGGGTTCTTCCAGATTCCCCCATATTCTTTTCTCTTTGCCAATATTATTTTTTTCCCTCCTATCCCTGCAGTAAATCATAGCTGTATGAGGAAAGGTTGAGTCCTCCTAGAGAATCACCAAACCTGAGGGTGGTCTTAGGGACCTGAACCCTAAAATATTAATCAAAATTTTAAAGTTTTAACATAAATACAAAGTGGGCTTCAACCCGCCTTCACTGAGACCTTACCTAATCTTTTTTTTTTTTTTAATATACTTTACATTCTGGGGTACATGTGCAGAATGTGCAGGTTTGTTACATAGGACATAGGTATACGCGTGCCATGGTGGTTTGCTGCATCCATCACCCTGTCATCTACATTAGGTATTTCTCCTAATGCTATCCTTCCCCTAGCCCCCCACCCCCTACTACCCCTCCCCTATCCACCCCCATCGACAGGCCCTGGTGTGTGATGTTCCCCTCCCTGTGTCCTCATTATTCAACAGCCACTTACAGGTGAGATAGTGTGGTGATTCCTCAAAAATCTAGAAATAGAAATGCCATTTGACCCGGCAATTCCAAACCTGCCCAACTTACTGAGTATATACCCAAAGGATTACAAATGATTCTATTATAAAGACACACACATACATATGTTTATTGTGGCACTGTTCACAATAGCAAAGACTTGGAACCAACCCAAATGCCTATCAATGATAGACTGGATAAAGAAAATGTGGCATATATACACCATGGAATACTATGCAGCTATAAAAAAGGATGAGTTCATGTCCTTTGCAGGAACATGGATAAAGCTGGAAACCATCATTCTTACCTGACCTTTTTCAAAACTTTTTTTTTAACTCTACGTAGTTGTAAAGGCCTTTTAGCATTCTAGCCATGCTATTTTTCATATACTTCATAATCATTCTCAGAACCCTGGACCAATAAACTCCATTCAAAGATTCCTAGCATTGGTTATGCATTCTCACATGTGCTTCTGTACAAGCACACCGCCTATGTACATCTGTGAAGACTTTCCCACCATTCCTTAGCAGAAGAATTCACTGTCCTAAAATTGAATTTATTGGGCCGGGCGCGGTGGCTCAAGCCTGTAATCCCAGCACTTTGGGAGGCCGAGGCGGGTGGATCACGAGGTCGAGAGATCGAGACCATCCTGGTCAACATTGTGAAACCCCGTCTCTATTAATACAAAAAAATTAGCTGGGCATGGTGGCGCGTGCCTGTAATCCCAGCTACTCAGGAGGCTGAGACAGGAGAATTGCCTGAACCCAGGAGGCGGAGGTTGCGGTGAGCCGAGATCGCGCCATTGCACTCCAGCCTGGGTAACAAGAGCGAGACTCCATCTCAAAAAAAAAAAAAAAAAAAAAAAAAAATTGAATTTATTGCATTCATGTATTCTATATTATTCAGATATATAAACATATTTTAATAAACTTTGTATAAGTAGTATATGACTACATGCTTTCCAATCAGCTTTACCTTCAGGAATTTTACCCACAGTGATAAATGTAGCTTCACTAAAGCCATTTTAAGGGTTGCATTATGGGAAGATCTATATTTATTGATTAATGTTCCACATACGGTGACTTAAGATACTTTATTATACCACTACAAAAGGATTAAAGGAAGATTCTTAGACTTGTTTTCTGATGTACATGTCAGTTTCTCTCTCAGTTTTGCAATCAAGTATAAACTTCCAGTTGGAGGTGATTAGTAACGGGTAGAGAATATCTGGTTGCTGTAATGACCATCGTAGAGAACGTAACTCATAGTATGTGCAAATTAGGGATATAAAAAAATCCCACAAAAATATTTTTTTTCCCGCCCAAACTACCAGTAAGGTCCCACTGAGAAACACCATATCTCAGAGTATAATTATTGGTTTGTAGGTTATGTGTATCTTAAACTTGACTAGCTAGATACTGCCAAATATTCTCCAAAGTAGGTATATTAATTTATATTCCTGACGTGGTTAATGAGTTCCCATTGTGCAATATCCCTGCCTGCACCTACAATTGCAAGACTACATATTTGCAAATCTGAAATTATGAAAGGATATCTGATAAGCAGCTTTTTTAAAAAACTTAATATAGTGCCAAGACTCATTTAAAAAGAAAATTTGGTGAGTTCAATATATCAATTTTTTAATGTATTGTGTTTTGGGGTTGGAGTATGTGTGATAGGGATGGTTTTAAAATACTCAAGGTGGGAAAGAGCCAAGATGGCTGACTAAATGCAGCCAGGAATTGCTTCTGTCACCAAGAAAGACTAGGCTATTAATTAGATTGGCATACTCTGAACAGATCCTCAGAAAGAAGGTATTGAGAGGGGACAGAGGGAGGATGTAGACCCTGGGCTGAAAGGTAAGAAGCTGGGAACACTACATGAGATTGCCAAGCAGCAGGACTCATTCCTGGCCCCAAGAAGCTCCTAAGAAAGGGGTTAATAAAATAGGCATGGAGCCATTCACTTTCACCACAGACCTTTGAGATCCCAGCTGCAGGATACCCCACAACCTCCACAGACATTTAAGGTGGCAGGGAGAACTTCCCAGAGAGTTAGCAGAGACAAAACTCCAGCAAGTGCAGAGCCAAGGGGGTTGGCATGGGAATATCTGCCATGAAGCATGGCCATGAGCCACCTCCCAAGGCTTGCCATACTCATCTAGGCAGCATTAGCCTTTGTTAGCTGTTGGACCTCGACGGAGTAAGGATGCCTTGCTGTAGGACAAGAACAATCTGATCTGAGTTCCCCATCTGTCTGGTGGCCTCTCCCAGGGTCCCTACCTGGCTATAAAACTTACAGCACAGCCTCAGCTGGCCAGTCAAAGTACCTGCAAACAGCCACTGCCATAGGTTTTTCAACAGCAGATCCCACCTACCTGTCAGAGTATTTTTGCAGAAAGACCCCTGCCGGTGTGCACCCACCCACAGCCTTCTCCTGCCTGGTGTACTCACCCCACAGCCTTCTCCTGGCTGGGCACACCCACCCACAGCCTCCTCCCACTGCCTCACCAGTGCACACACATGTAAGGACACACCACTGACCCACTGGATCACTTTTATTGGCAACGCCCATCAGAATGTTGCCGCTAGTGAACTGTGAACACTTCAGCTCCTCCATTACAGCAGCTGCTTAACCTTGAGGGGCCAGAGAACAAAGCTGCTGGCCTGGTCCCAGCCCCCAGTGATAAGGGCATGCAGTCCAGGAGTGCTAAACTGAGCCTTGGCTCCCTGAAAGCATCCAAAAATGAAGCCAATTTGCTAAAGCTAATTTACACCACAGTCAAACCCTCAAGGGGATCAAAGAGTTATAAAAGCAAAAAGCTCCATCAAAAAGACAGCAACGTAAAAGATTAAAGGAACATCAGCCCACACAGATGAGAAAGAACTAGTGCAAGAACTCAGGCAGCTCTAAAGCCAGAGTATCTTCTGACCTTCAAATGACCACACTGGCTCTCCAGCAATGATGCTTAACCAGACTAAAATGGTTGAAATGACAGAAACAGAATTCAGAATCCAGAATCCAGATAGCAAGGAAGTTCACTCATCAAGATACAGGAGAAGGTTGAAATTCAATCCAAGGAAAACAGCAAAATGGTCCCAAAGCTGAAAAATTTCATAGTTATTTTATAAAAGAATCAACTGAACTTCTGAAAATGATTCACTCATGACAGAAATTGAGTTGCAATTGAAAGCATTACTAACAGAAGAGACAAAGCTGAGAAAATAATCTCAGAGTTCAAAAACAACTTTTTTGAATCAATGCAGGCAGACAAAAATAAAGAAAGAAAGATTTAAAAAAATAAACAAAACTTCCAAGAAATATGGGATTATGTAGAGACCAAACCTATGACTCAGTGGCATTCCTGAAATACATAGAGAGAAAACAATTGGAAAATATATTTGAGGACAAGAGAATATTATCCATAAAAATTTCCCCAACCCCAATAAAGAGGTCAACCTGCAAATTCAAGAAATTCAGAGAATCCCTGCAAGATATTGTACAAGATGACTTGCACCAAGGTACACAGTCTTCAGATTCTTTGAAGTCATTGCAAAAGAAAAATTCCTAAAGGCAGCTAGAGAGAAGGGGCAGGTCATATACAAAGGGAACCCCATCAGGCTAACATAAGCCTTTCAGTAGAAATAATTGGAGGCCTATATTCAGCATCTTAAAAAAAATTCCAACCAAGAATTTCATATCCAGCCAAACTAAGCTTCAACAGTGAAGGAGAAATAAAATCCTTTTCAGACAAGAAAATGCTAGGGAAATGTGTTACCACCAGACCAGTTTACAAGAGGTCCTTACGGGAATGCTAAACATGGAAATGAAAGACTGCTGCTAGCATCACAAAAACACACTGAAATACACAGCACACTGACAGTATAAAACAACTACACAATCAAGATTATACAACAAATAGCAAACATCATGATGACAAGATCAAACCTGCATATATCAATATAAACCTTGAACGTAAATAAGCTAAATACCCCACTTAAAAAACCCAGAGTGCCAAGTTGGATAAAGAAGCAAGGCCCACTGCATATTATCTTCAAGAGCCCCATCTCAATTGCAACGACATCTATAGCTTCCAAGTAAAGGGATTGAGAAAGATGTATTAAGTAAATAGAAAACAAAAGAAGCAGGGGCTGCTATTTTTTTTTCAGACAAAATAGACTACACCAACAATAATCAAAAAGGACCAAAAAGGACATTCCATAATGATAAAGGGTTCAATTCAATAAGAAGAATAAACTATTCCTAAATTTATATACACTGGAGCACCCAGATTCATAAAACAAGCTTTTATCTACAATTAGATAACCACATAATACTAGGGGGAGACTTCAAAACCCCACTGACGTTGTTAGATTAAAGCTTTGTTAGTATTCAAAATTAACAAAGATATTTGAGACTTAAACTTAACACTTGACCAAATGGACCTAACAGACATCTACAGAATACTCCACCCAACAATAACAGAATATAATTCTCATCTGCATGTGGCACATACCCTAAGATCTACCATATGCTTGGCCATAAAGCAATTCTCAACAAGTTAAAATATATATACTAACCACACTCTCAATAAAAAAACAAAAACAAAAACAAAAAAGACATCTCAAAACCGCACAATAACATGGAAATTAAACAACCTGCTCCTGAATGACTTTTAAGTAAATAATGAAATTAAGGAAGAAATCAAGAAATTCTTTGAAACTAATGAAAACTAAGATACAACATATCAGAATCTCTGGGACACAGATAGAGTTTAAGAGGAAGGTGTGTAGTGCCAAATGCCTACATCAAGAAGTTAGAAAGATCTCAAATTAACAATCTAACATCACATTTAGAGGAACTAGAAAAATGAGCAAATCAAACCTAATGTTAGTAGAAGAAAAATAACAAAAGAGCTGAACTGATTGAAATTGAGACCCAAAAATCCATACAAAAGGTCAATGAAACCGAAAGTTTGTTATCTGAAAGAATAAGATTGATAGTGAGATTAATGAAGAAAAAAAGAGAAAACATCCAAATCAACACAATTAAAAACAAAGGGGACATTACCAATGACCCCACAGAAATATTAAAAAAAAAAAAAAATCCTCAGACTAACATACACCTCTATGCACACAAACTAGAAAACATGTAAGAAAGGGATAAATGGAAACATACAACCTCCCAAGATTGAACCAAGAAGAAAATGAAATCCCGATCAGACCAACAGTACTGAAATTGAATCACTAATTAAAAAAAAAAAAATTAAAAACTGCTAAACAGGAAAAGCCCTAGATCAGAAAAACTTACAGCCAAATCCTACCAAGGGCTGGTACCAATTCTACAGAAATTATTAAAAAAAAAAAAATCTAGGAGAAGTGATTGCTCCTTAACTCATTCTTTGAGGCTAGCATCATTCAGATACCAATAACTGGCACAGACACTACAAAACAACTTCAGGTCACGAACACAGATGTAAAAATTCCCAGCAAAATACAAGCAAATTGAACCCAGCAGCACATCAAAAAGCTAAGCCACCATGATATAGTACAATCTCTGGGATGCAAGCTTGGTTCAAAGTATGCAAATCAATAAATGTGATTCATCACATAAATAGAACTAAAAGTAAAAACCACATGATTATCTCAATAGATGCATAAAAGGCTTTTGATAAAATCCCAAATCCCTTCATGTTAAAAACCCTCAACAAACTAGGCATCAAAGAAACATAAAGTAAGTAATTTTAATAAAGCAGCAAACCCACAGCCAACATCATACTGAACAGGCAAAAGCTGGAAGCATTCTCCCTGAGAACCAGAACAAGACAAGGATGCCCACTCTCACCACTCCTATTCAACATAGTACTGCAAGTCCTAGCCAGAACAATAAGGCAAGAGAAAGAAATAAAAGGCATCCAAATAGGAAGAGAGAAAGTATCTCTCTTCATAGATGGTACCATTCTTTACCTAGAAAAAACCCGAGAGTCCCTGATCAAATCCTACTAGAATTGATAAACAAGTAAATTTTCAGGATACAAAAATCAATGTAAAAAAAATCAGTAACATTTCTATGCATCAGTAGCGTACAAGCTGAGTGCCAAATCAAGAACACAATCCCATTCACAATAACCACAAAAAGAATAAAATTCCTAGGAATGAGCTAACCAGGGAGGTAAAGATCTCTACAAGAATTACAAAACACTGCTGTAAGAAGTCAGAGATGACACAAACAAATGGAAAAGCATTCAATACTCATGAATTGGAGAAATCACTGTTGTTAAAAATGACCACACTGCCCAAAGCAATTTACAGACTCAATGCTATTCCTATTAACTACCATTCATTTTTCACAAATTTAGAGGAAAAAAACACTATTCTAAAATTCATATGAAACCAAAAAAGAGATCAAATAACCAAAGCAATTCTAAGCAAAAAGAACAAAGTCGGAGGCATCACACCACCCAGCTTCAAACTATACTACAAGGCTACAGCAACTAAAACACCATAGTACTGGTACAAAAACAGACACGTAGAGCAATGGAACAGGTTATATAACCCAGAAATTAAACCACACATCTACAACCACCTGATCTTCAACAAGGTTTGAAAGTAACAAGCAATGGAGAAAGGACTCCCTATTCAATAACAGTGGATGAAGCAGTAGGCCATTATCCTAAGTGACTTAACAAAGGAACAGAAAACCAAATACTGCATGTTCTCACATGTTCTCATTTTTAATATAAATGGGAGATAAACACTGAGTACACAAAGCACAAAGAAGGGAATGACAGATACCAAGGCCTACCTGAGAGTAGAGGGAGAGGGGGATAGTCAAAAAAACTACCTGTTAGGCACTACACTCACTGCCTGAAATGATTTGTATACCGAACGACAATAACATGCGATTTACCCACGTAACAAATCTGTACATGTACTCCCCGAAACTATAATAACAGTTCAAAAATCAAAATCAAATCAAATCAAATCAAATCCTCAAGGTCACAAATATATTATCATATGTCTTTTTATTTCACAACCAGTCATTTACTCTATCCTGAATTGTTTATGGTTTTACATGGGGGTGATATTTCCTTGTTTATCCATTTGGAAAATCAAATTTTAAGGCACCTTTTGCGGCAAAGACCAAATATACTTTATATATATATGTGTGTGTGTGTGTGTGTGTGTGTGTGTGTGTGTGATTTATAATATCTATATATTATATAATATATATTTGTGATTTATAATGTTATATATATATAATATATAATATATATATAGTCCATTACTACATAGACTATTTTTAGAGCAGTGTTAGATTTAGAGACATTGCGAAGAAAGTATGGAGATTTCCTATATACCACCTCTATCTCTCCTTCTAACACACATTTTTTTCGCTGTTATTTACATCCTGCATAGTGTGATACATTTGTTATAATACGATTGTAGAACCAATATTGACCATGATTAACAACTAAAATCCACAGTGTACAGTAAGGTTCACTATTTGATATATTTGTTATAATACAATTGTCAAACCAATATTGACACATGATTAACAACTAAAATCCACAGTGGACATTAAGGTTCGCTATTTGTGTTGTACAGTTCCATGGGTTTTGACAAACATATAATGTCCCGTATGTGCCTTTATAGTATTATACAGAGTAGTTTCTGTACACCATTAAAAAACTCCCTGTGCTTTGTCCATTCATCCCTCTCTTACCTCCTACTGAATCTCTGGTAGACAATGATTGCCTTATAGTCTTTATATAGTTCTATCTTTACCAGAATGCCATAGATCTGGAATCACATATTACATAGTCTTTTCAGACAACTTACTTATCAATATGCATTTAAGGTTCCTCCATGTCTTTTCATAGCTTGATAACATTTCTTTTTATCACTGAATAATATTCTATTGTCTAGATGTACCATAGTTTATCCATCTGACTACTGAAGAACATCACAGCTGCTGGCAATTTCTGACAATTATAAATAAAGCTGCTAGAAATGTCCATGTGCAGGACTCTGTGTGGACGTAAGTTTTCAACTCATTTGGGTAAATATTATAAAGCACGATCCCTAGATCATATGATATCTATATAACTTCAGTCTTCAATGACTAGTTGGTTTTATTTTTAAATTTTCATACGAGGCATCTTGCCCATATTTTGATAAATTAATTCCTAGACATCTCGTAATTTTGTAGTTATTAATACTATAATTTCATCATGAGCTGATAGTATGTAAAAAAAAACAATTAACTTTCATATGTGGATTCTAATTCTAACCATCTTGTTCAAATTATTTTTAACTCCAATAATGCATCTGTAATTATCTATGATTTTCAATGTAGACAAGGAAATTATTTTCAAATAAGGACAGTTTTGTGTCATTTTTCTCAAGGCACTTTTATTTTTTTCCAGCTATAATCAGGGCTTGTAACTCAATATGTAAACAGTAGTTGTGATATTAACCATTTTGTAATATTCCTTAAGATATTTTAGGCTAAGAAAATATCATATTTTTTTTAGTTTACTAACAATTCTTAAGATGGACAAGTGTCAAATTTTGTCAAAAGATTTTCTCCTGCATCTGATTAAGTAACCATGCTTCTTTTCTCCATTAATGTAGTAAATTGCATTGATATTCTAATGTTAAATTATCTTTTTCATTCTGAGATAAAACTAGATATTTCTTGTTTGTATTGTAATATTTTTAAAATACCATTGCTAAATTCAGATTACGAACATATTATTATGTTTACATGCAACATCAACCTGAAACTTTTCATGTGCTCTTTGTTTGGATTGAGTCAAGCGTTATACTACTTTCAGCAAAGAAAGACTTAGTGTAAAATTTCTTACTTAATTGCTAGAACTTACCTATACAATTGTCTATGCATCAAAATTTTTTAAAAATAGTTATTTAACTTTTGATTGAATTGAATTTTGCATTGGTTTTAAACGCATTTAGGTTTCTCAGATTTTGTATTAGTTTAAAAAGTTATATATATATTTTAAAAGTATAGATTTTTATCTAGGGTTTTAAACATACTAACAAAATTTCATCATATTGATGTTTTGATCTCTTCCCTGTTTATGAGTATGTCCCTATTATTTTTAATATTATTTTTTCTGTCATAGAATACAAAGAATTAATGAAGCCGAAGTTATTTCTTTAAAAATACTTATAAAACAGAATACCATTTCTTGTTGGCTAAATCCTGGCAATCTTTTTCATCTATTTTTTTTTCTACTTTATTATCACCTGCTCTTATCTTTCTTACAAGTTTATTTAAGAAAGGTTAAATTGATTGAAGTTGATTGAAGATTTAATAAAGTTTCCATGTTTCTGAAATGTAAAGAGCCCAGAACAGGCAAGATATAATCAAGATTATCAGAGAACTGCAGTAATGACAACATTAAATTTCTGGTCTACAGATGCACAAATAGACGATGTAATAGAAAAAAGTAGACAGTGTAGAAAAATGTAAAAAAAAAGTAGACAGTGTAGAAAAATGTAAAGATATGGAAAAAAGAATGTTTAATTCACTTTAAAATTTATCTCAATTATCTTTGAAATTTTCAGTATAGACATTTTTCATGCATTTTGGAAGAAAAAATGTAATGCTACTATATATATCATTTTTATTTAATTTTTCTTTATTACTAGCATATAAAAGTAAAATTTACCTGTACCTGATCTTCATGACTTCTATTATTCCTTCTAACATATTTTTGGTAACTATTTTCAGATTTTGTGTCTGTACAACCTGATCACCTGTGACTAATAATAATTTTATATTTTTTTCCTAATCCTTATGACTTGCTTATTCTGTTATTTAATAGAAATGCTAAGGGGTACCCTTCTGTTATAAACACTCAAAAAAAAAACTTTCAAAATTTCATCGTTTAATTATGATGTTTTCTGTAGGCTTTCTAAGATAAATACTCATAAAGTTAAGAAAATCCTATTTCTTTAGAGAAATGCAAATCAAAACTACATTGAGATACCATCTCACTCCAGTTAGAATGGCGATCATTAAAAAATCTGGAGACAACAGATGCTGGAGAGGATGTGGAGAAATAGGAACACTTTTACACTGTTTGTGGGAGTGTAAATTAGTTCAACCATTGTGGAAGACAGTATGGTGATTCCTCAAGGACCTAGAAATAGAAATTCCATTTGACCCAGCAACCCCATTACTGAGTATATATCCAAAGGATTATAAATGGTTCTACTATAAGGACACATGCACACGAATGTTCATTGAAGCACTGTTTACAATAGCAAAGACCTGGAACCAACCCAAATGCCCATCAATGATAGACTGGACAGGGAAATGTGGCACATATACACCATGGAATACCATGCAGCCATAAAAAATGATGAGTTCGTGTCCTTTGCAGGGACATGGATGAACCTGGAAACCATCATTCTCAGCAAACTGACACAAGAACACAAAATCAAACACCGCATATTCTCACTCATAGGTGGGTGTGGAACAATGAGAACACATGGACACAGGGAGGGGAACATCACACACTGGGGTCTGTTGGGGGGAAATAGGGGAGGGACAGCAGGAGGTGGGGAGTTAGGGAGAGACAGCATGGGGAGAAATGCCAGATATAGGTGATGGGGAGGAAGGCAGCAAATCACACTGCCATGTGTGTACCTGTGCAACAATCTTGCATGTTCTTCACATGTACCCCAAAACCTAAAATGCAATAAAATATATATATATATAAAAAGAAAATCCTATTTCTATTTGATAAAAATTTCTATTATAAATAGCATTCACTGTATCAATTGCTTCTTCTGCAACCTTCAAAGCGATCATATGATTTCCTCCTTTTCTATTAATGTGAGATATTTTACCAATTTGCAAGTATTTACTCATCCTTTCACTGCTGAAATAAATTCCACTGGGATAACACTTTTATGTATCACACTAAGTTTTACTTGCTAATATGCCTTAGGATTTTTCCACCTATGTTCATGAAAGAGTGTAGTCATAATTTTCTATTTCTGTCATGTTTTGGTAGAAACCATAGAGTTGGAAAGCATGACTTCCTTTACCATTTTCTTAGAAAGTTTGTGTAAATTTGGTGGTATTTTTTTAAAAGAATGCATTGGTAAAGTTCTCTGGCATGCATGTGTGTATGTGTGAAGATTTTTAATAATAAATTCAAGTTATTTAATAGATATCAATTCAATTCATTCATAATTTCTATTTCCTCTTTTGTCAGTTTTGTCGTGTTTGTTGTTCTGGGGTGGGAGGATGGGAATTTGTCAATGTTAAAGTAGTTTACTGGACTAAAGTTGTTCATAATATCCTATGTTTTTCATTTCTCTATCATCTTTAGTTTAAAAAATAACCCTTTCTATGGCTCATATTGGTAACATGCTTTCTTTCTTATTTTCCTGAACAATCTTGCAGGTTTATTAATAGCTCCTAAAATTAACTTTTCCTCTGTTGATTTTATTCATTGATTTTGGTTTTTGACTATTTCTTTTTTTCTACACACTTTAGGTTTCATTTACTATTCTTTTTCTAAATTATTGACATGGAAAATTAGACATTGATTTTTAGACCATACCCTTTGTTCATTTATGAATTTAATGTTATAAATGTCCCTCTAAGCACTGAATTAGTGGCATTCCACAAATTATAATATGTCACATTTTCATTATCATTCAGTTCAATATATTTCCTGATTTTTTTGGGAAGCATTTCCCATTTTCATTCTTAAAATTACTAATCAAAATGCAAAAGTAGATTTACAGAACCACTGGTAACAAAACAGGAAATGAAATGTTCCAGAGACATTTTGAAAAGTTTCAAAGAAACACATACTAGGCTCAAAGTCTACAGTTAAATAACAGTTGCACAAGAAGTTATATTCATTCCTGCATTTTCTCAACAAGTTACTCCTTATACTTGCCTGTCTCTTTTCCGGCTTGTCAAGACTTGACTTTGCGTTCAAGAAATTTTTTTCTGAATCTTGTCCAGTTTTAGCCTGGTGAGAGCTACCTTGCTTTAGTGAATGCCCACAGGGACGGTTATGCCACTGGCCTTCTCAGGCTGCACCCGCTCGATGTAGAGGACATATTTATTTCTGAATAAGGGACACAAGGAAGTATGTTTGGGTGTGCATGCATTGGGAAATGATGGATACACCCTGACTTTCTTACTATACACCTTGACTGCTTGCCAATTTGCTAACCTCTGTAGTGTCCTCAAACCACCTGCACCTTGTCTTTGCGGATGGGCATGGGGCAGACACTGTATTTCTGCTCAGCTCCTTGGAGAGCAGGAATGACATGACCTACCTACGCACCTGCGAGGGGGCACTGAAGTGACGTTTGTGAATTTTGCTGTGGTCCAAGGTCACCAAGGGATTGAACTTTATGGTGACTGTGTGGCTCCTATATATTTCCTGATTTCTATCTTATTCTATGACACATAGGATTTTAGAAATATAGTGTTTAATGTCTATATGGGAATTGTCTAATTATGTTTGTGTAATTGAGTTCTAGCCTAATTCTGAGGATTAAGTCAGAAAGCAAATGTGTATGTTTTCAGTCCTCTGAAATTAGAGGCTTCCTTTGTGGCCTAGCACATGGTTAATTCTGCAGTTGCTGGGTTCTATATTTGCCATTTAGTTAAAGGTATTTGGCTGTGTTGTTTAGATCTATGTTCTTTTGATTTGTTCATCTTCTTGTTCCACCAGTAAACACGACAGATATTGAGAAAGCTACGTTGTTGCATTGATGGCACTCACTAAAGAGGATGAGAGATGGTATGTCAGGACTGAGTCCATCCCAATTAGAGAGTTCTAGGGTAATTGGCTGAGAAATACAGGTTTTGAAGGTATATCCCGATATAAGTTGTGTTTTATAAGTCCAGCTGGAAAAGCCACATTGGCGGCTGAACACATCATTGTGGAGCAAAGAGAGAGGGCACATCTAGAGAAAGATGTTGAAGAGATTGGCAATTCAGATGATAATTGGAGGCACAGTAATGGATGACATTGACAAGAAAAATATAAAAGCCTTATATGATGATGATTAGCCTTAAAGAACTCCAACACTTAATGGTTTCTTAGAGCAGCGTAAGCTTGCAAAGGAAACTAGAAAGATACAGTCAGAGAGGGGAAAAAAATATGTGGTATCACCTTATGACAAATAGAACCCCAAACAGAAAAGCCAAAGGAAGGGTGTTTTATAGAGGAAGCGGTCAACAGCCTCAAGTGCTGTTTGCAGATCCAGTAACAATAATCTTGCACGTATCCATTTCATGAAATGAAGATTACTGACAATCTTGATATGCATTGTTTTGATGGCAGAATGGGGAAGAAAACCTGTCTAAAGTAGATTCAGAAGACAGTGAGAAAGAAGGAAATGAGGCAACAGATTAGATAACTAAAAAAAAAAAAATTGGGCTGAAGGTCTAGCAAAAGAAGTCAGATCACAGAGCTAGACAGATGCAACACTCACGCTAAATGCACAGGCTTCTCTGGCCTCAGTGTTCAATCAGTTATGACCCATTGATTGGACTGCTACCCCCTCGGTTCCCAATGCATGCGCACCCAGACACACTTCCTTGATTTCCTTATAAGAATAGTTACTATCTGCCATGCAGCTAAAGACCCAAGCTTTGAAATTAAGCACCCTCCAGTAAAAAAAAAAAAAAAAGTCTTAACTATTACATACCAAATGTAAGAGAAGGGAACTCACTTCTTCACATAATTGAGTCTATTGGCCCTATATTAAGCCACACAGATGGATCTCTTAAACAATTCCTGCATTAGAACACAACCATTAAACTTTAAAGGTCCTGCCAAACATTATCAGCACATTCACAGGTTTTCTTTTATAATAATTTCCTGCAGAAGCAGGACACCTGAACTATGTTTAAGATTTCACTGGAAGAAGGATAGCAGGAGGCAAAGGTATTAATTTCCAGTGTAAAATCTTGTCCAACTTAGGTAGAAAAGCTATTTTAGGATGTTAAATGTAATTGAAAGGTTAACCCAAAAGAAACACTAATTTAGAACAACAAACTTTATGCATATGTTCCAAAGTCATTTCTGGTGTGAGAAAGAATATGTTTCACAAATGGTGCATATTTTTAAGCCACCAAATGAAGACAAATTTTTCAGAAACAAAGCAAAATATTTTAAAGAAATCATCACATCTACCAAAGAGCAAGAAAGAAAATTTAAATTGAAATACCCGTCTTTCAAATAAGCATATTACACTGCTTATCTTTCCATCGCTTCCAAAACATCAAGCCAGTAGTTTCTTTTGTAACATGATCATTCAAAGCATGTCCCCAACTCCCACCTGTATTAACAGAAACAGCAAACACCTATTATCTATCCAAAGAGCAATTACACCTCCTCCAAGCAGACAGGAAAACGTATTAATTCTAACATACTACAAGTAGTTTTACTGATAACCTCTAGAGATTTGCAACCAATTTTGAAATAGATATTCAAATATAATCACATCATCATGCCCTTAAATCTCATGTAAGAAAACAAGTATCATGCTTCCTTCAATTAAAAGTGATGAGAGAATCATACAACTGGAAGGGCAGTGAGTAGAGAAATCCAACTTTTGGACAACCTAATGTGCGGCAGTATCTTGCAAAGCTTATCAAAATTGTTTATATGGGGAGTTTCCTGTAAATTATTAATTCCATCATATGGATTTAAAACTTTGTAACTAGTAGAAAGGATAACTTTATTATGCACACACTCTCTTCTCACATACACACAAACAGCATATGCAGTACTGTTGTGATTGACTTGTAATACAATGAAGTGTTATCAGTCAGTCGCAACTTCTTTGCCACTGCTATTTTAAAATACTAATCCAGTCATCTGATACACATGACACCTAAGTAACCATGGGAAATTCCAGCCTCTAGGGATGTATCGGTCAACAAAGCAGAGTACTTGCTTACATGAAAGTTATATACTACTTAGAAGAGACAGACAATAATTTCCTACATTGGGGGATGGTAAGGAAAGAGAAACAACTGAGCAGAAAGAAAGGGTGGCTGTGGGCTGGGCGCAGTGGCTCACGCCTGTAATCGCAGCACTTCGGGAGGCTGTGGCAGGCAGATCACCTGAGGTTGGGAGTTTGAGACCAGCCTGATCAACATGGCGAAACCCAGTCTCTACTAAAAATACAAAAATTAGCTAGGTGTGGTGGCACATGCCTATAATCCCAGCTACTCAGGAGGCTGAGAGAGGAGAAACCCTTGAATCTGGGAGGTGGAGGAGTTTGCAGTGAGCCGAGATGGCACCACTGCACTCCAGCCTGGGCAACAAGAGCAAAACTCCATCTCCCCTGTCAAAAAAAAGAAAAAAGAAAAGGTGGTTGTGGACAGCCAAGCAGCCATTTTTCTATCGTGCATCGGGAAAACACCCCTCAGAGGAGGTAAGCAGACCCTGGAAAGAATGAAGTGTGGGAGAGCACCATGGGGATACATGTAGCCAAGCCTCTCACACAGCAGAAAGAACAAGTGCAGAAGGCCAGGAGAAAAGGGTAGGGGTAGCAGCCCACCTGGGGAGATGGAGCAAGAACAGGGAGGCTAGTGTGGTTGGAGTAGAACCAGGGAGGGGGACTGACAGGAGGTGACCTCAAAGGGGACAGCCGCGACAGACAGTTTCATTCTTGTTGCCCAGGCTAGAGTGTAATAGCACGATGTTGGCTCACTGCAACCTCCACCTCCCAGGTTTCAAGTGATTCTCCTGCCTCAGCCTTCTGAGTAGCTGGGATTACAGGCACGTGCCATACTCCCAGATAATTTTTGTATTTTTAGTAGAGATGGGGTTTTACCACATTGGCCAGGTTGGTCTTGAACTCCTGACCTCAGGTGATCTGCCCATCTCTACCTCCCAAAGTGCTGGGATTACAGGCACGAGCCACTGCACCCGGCCCGAACTCTTTTTTTTTTTTTTTTAAAGGTATCTTCCCTTACTTCAACTCTGAAACAACAATATCACTGCTAAGTATCAGAGTTGAAACACAATTGTCAAGCCCAGAGAATAACATAATATTCTTCAGCTAGAGAGGTGAGCCCTGAGAGTCCTTCAAGTAATAAAACTGCTCGTGAACTTGGAAATATAATAGCCTCTGCAGAAAATATTCAGAGGTAAGAAGGTCTTCTTCAGTACCTTGGTTATATTAAAAGGTATTTGAGTATTTCCTAACATGAAATACTAGGAAACTGTCTACAGCAATGGTTAATCACATATATGTCGGCCTGATAAATGTAACCCTTATAAAAGCTGCTATGTCAACATGAAATAGCTTATACAAGACACACTGAAAATTAACACTGAGATACCAGTTTTCTTTTTTTTTAAATTGATTTATACTTTAAGTTCTGAATCAGTTTTCAATAATCCTCATAAGGCAATCATTGAAAACATATGATTCCAGATACCTGGAGTTGTAAAGACAAATCTAAATTATTATTGGTTTAAAACACCAATTATTCTATCAATTATTCTTACCCCTACATTCTATCAATTATTATCACACCTATAGCCTGAATATTAGAACTTGAAACCCTGTCCAAATCTTTATAATGTAGTTACTGAAAAAAATGACTTAAAATAACCAACGTTTTAAGAATAAATCTATATTATTCGTGTAACTCGTGACTCATGCTTAAAAGTCAACTTGAACAGAGCTTGAAAACTGGCAGAATTTGAAACCCAAACTAACCAATTACAGTGTGTCAACATGAGATACTTCAAAGGGCCCTTTATAAATATCACTAAGTGCTAAGTGTGGAAAACTAACATTGTTGTAGCAATTAAAAAACCCTTATGCTAATACTTTTTAAAATAATGTTATTAAAATATTCTATCAATCCATCCCTGATTCAGAAGTAGAAATCTGACAAGCATGCTTTCCTCAGGTCCTAAAAACTACCGATAATATAAACAAAAAGATTAAAAATAAGAATCACTTAAAAAGTAATCATCTCAGGTCTGACTCTATTCTTTCTTGTCCCCTCAGTTAAAAAAAAAAAAAAAAAAAAAAAAGGCAACGTAGCAATGTTACCTGAGTATCCACTGGTTCTTATAAGAGTGGCACAAAACCTGGCCACAAGAGGTTTATGATCTACTGGTAAGAACTGATGGAGAGCACGGCAGTGTTTAACATATACTACGAATATACAGAAATAGAAGTTCTGATGGTGTTAATGAGGTGTTAATCACATAGTCTATACAAAGGAAACCAGCCAAGGGGTGAAGCAAGAAGGGGAGACTTTCTCATGAAAAAGAGAAGGACAACAAAATAAAGATTCAAAAAGAAGAAAAGGAAAGTAATCCAGACCCATGCCATTACATTTGAAACTAAACCAACTGCCTTCTAGAATGGCTAAAAGCAAGCAAGCAAGCGAACAAAAACAAACCAACAAAATATCTTGACAATACAAAGTGTTGGTTAAGATGAGAAGAAAATGGAATTCTCATACGTTGATCTTAAGAACGTAAACTGGCACAGCTGCTGTGGAAAACAGCTTGAAAGTTTCTTAAAGTATAACTTTCTTGTTTAATTAAATGTGACAGTTTCTTATATAATCCAACAATCTCACAGGAATTTAAGAGAAATTATAACAGATCTCCACACAAAGACTTGCACATGAACATTTACAGAAACTATTCAAGGTTGTCAAAAACTTTTAAAAATCCATCTTTCCATTAACTCGTGAATGGATTTTTAAAAATATCATGAGCCCATACAATGGACTACTACTCAGCAATAAAAACAAATGTACTGGCCGGGCACAGTGGCTCATGCCTACAATCCCACCACTTTGGGAGACTGAGGCGAGCAGATCCCCTGAGGTCCAAGTTCGAGACCAGCCTGACCAACATAGATAAATCCCATCGCTACTAAAACTACAAAAATTAGCTGGGCATGGTGGTACATGTCTGTAATTTCAGTTACTCAGGAGGCTGAGGCAAGAGAATCGCTTGAACTCAGGAGGCAGAGGTTGCAGTGAGCCTAGATTAGGCCATTGCACTCCGGCCTGGGCAACAAGAGCAAAACTCTGTCAAAAGAAGAAGGAAGGGAAGGGGAGGGGAGAGGAGGGAAGGGGAAGGAAGGGAGGGGAGGGAAGGAAGGAAGGAAGAAAGGGTACTTCTAATACACAAAACAACATAGCATAATGTGTGTAAATTCATCTAAATAAAAGAATTCGTACATAGAACGCTAACATATTGTATGATACCATTTTTATGACATTCTGGAAAAGGGAAAACTATATGGATAGAAATAAGACCAGTGGTTGCTAAGGGAAAGAGAGGGAATGGACTGCAAATGGGGACAGGGAAACTTTTGAGGAGGTGATGGAAATCACCTACATTATGATTGCAGCAGTGGTGATAAGACTGCATGGATCTCTCAAACTCGGACAGCCATGTACCTAAGAAGGATAAATTTTACTGTATGTACATTATTCAAAAAGCAAACACAAAACCTGAATCAACTGGATTTCAGTTACATTACAAAGCAGTACTTCAAAACAAACTGAAAAGGTGGAATTCCCCTGAGCACTGCCTGTCTCCGCCAGCCCTGTCAATGTGAACAAGTCACATGTCACGGTGCCACGCTTACACGTCTTCCAAGTCCCTCAAACATCACCAGCAGCCCTGTTGCACAATATTGCAAAAATGTTTTACATTGTTCTGAATCAAGTTTTACATTTATCTGCTTCATTTTCCGACTAAATTCTTCATTGCTTTTCTTTTATAAGGCAAGACAGGTAAGGTGGGTCTGACCCAAATGTCAAAAGCCAGGAGAGTGAGTCTGGCCTTTCAATGAAACGCATTCTCTATGGGCTCTGTGCCTTGCCTCTGACCCCTTCATTTCCTTCTCTGCTGTTTAACTCTTGCCCAACCACAATGGTCTCCAAAATTGAGTGTAAGTACCTCAGTGTGAGCAGGAAGAAAATATCAGAACTCCACTGGGCACAATGGTTCATGCCTGTAATCCCAGCACTTTGGGAGGCCAAGGCAGGTGGATCATGAGGTCAGAATTTCGAGACCAGGCTGACCAACATGGTGAAACCCTGTCTCTACTAAAACTATAAAAATTAGCCAGGCAAGGTGGTGCTTGCCTATAGTCCCAGCTACTTAGGAGGCTGAGGCAGAAGAATCGCTTGAACCTGGGAGGCAGAGGTTGCAGTGAATTGTGATCATGCCACCGCACTCCAACCTGGGCAACAGAGCAAGACTCCGTCTCAAAAAAATAAAAATAAAGAAAATATCAGAACTTCAGAGTGTATTTATTTTCATTTTAAAATTGAGGAAAACATGTTGTTATTAAAATTTAAGACACAAATTTATATCCTTATATGGTGATATTTATTGAGCCAAGAATTTGTGCCAAGAACCAGTCAAAGTGCTGAGAATGCAACAGTGAATCAAACAGACTGAGTTCCTGACCTTCTGAGACAGGCAAAGAATTATAATAATAAAAATAAAAACGAGTCAAAAAAAATTTGCATGCAATTCACATAGTAAAAGGTGCTAATGAATAATGCAATACCAGGAAATGGAAGAGATTGTGGTCCCCACACATAATCCATAGATCAGGCACTCACAAGCCATTTGGAGCTGCTCTGATGCAAGAATGTCATGTTCACAGTGCAGTGACACAGATCCCAGGCCACACACTCTCAGGATTATCCAGCGTGCATGCATTGAGAGACTATGGTGTGTGTGTCTACGTGCATGTATGTGTCCAGCATAGCTAGCTACAGAGATTTAAAGATGTGATCTTGTCTTACTAAAAAAGAGTCCTGTAAAGCAGTAAGGACTGAAGGCAATAGTAATAATGAATCACATACAATAATACTGAAATCATGGTAATTACACTCCCAGTGTGAGCTTTCTGAAATAAAATGATTAAAAATGTTAATGACATGTTTAATTTCACTGTTTCTGCTAAAAAATTAGGTGAGATCAAAAGCCTTCCTATACTTTATAATAAGTTTTAAAATGTTTATAGACTGCTAATTTCACCTTCATTTTATTCTTCCTTTTTAAAAAGTCTTCATTAAGATAATTTATAGAATATACAATTTACCCATTTTAAGTGTACAACTGAATATTTAGTAAAGTTATTGAGTTACACAATATCCCCATGATCTACTTTTAGGACATCCTTCCTTTTTTTAATATCTCAATGTAAACAGTAGTATATATCTTATATAAACTATTTAATATCTCAACACAAACAGTAGTATGTATCTTATACAAGCTATTTAATATCTCAGTGCAACCGTAGTGTATATCTTATATAAGCTCTGAACTATGTATATACAATCTACAGGTAAATAAGTGCATATACATGGAGCAAATACTTTAAAATATTAATAATAGAGTGCCATGAACCAAAAGCATAGAGATGATGAGTTTAAGGTCCCAGCCGCAATGTCCAAGTCCACATGGCCCCTTAGGACAAAGTACACTGGCCTCAATCCCTTCATCTGCCTCTGTCTGCCTTCCCCATTTTCATGCAACCCTAATGCCTTTTTCTGCACTTAGAGTTATGTATAAGTGGCCCATGATAAAATCAGAGGATGGGCAAATACAGAGTTCTTATAGAGTCAAGTGTACTGGCAATCCCATCATCAAAAGCAGGAATCCTTGGCATAGTGTCTCACAGGTGGGCCTGGAGATGGAAGTTAAGTGAAATGATGCCAAATCTCCAAGATTCTAAGTGTAATGAGAGACATGTGTATGCACAAACATATTACAAATCAGCACAAGAGACATACATACATGAAGGTGCCCTATAAAGAGTAAAAGATAATTATTCAGTTCCAGAGATAGCTGTGTGATTCCTGAAAAAAAAAAAATCTTTTATTTAAAAGATAGTGAGAATCAGGCTTTCCTTATTGAGACTGGTCAGAACTCAGGACCAAATTGAGAGTTTCTACCTTTTCAACCTCCTAGTTTGTTCTAATGTTATCTTTTCATACATGAGTATCTTCTACTCTCATTCTTCCCCTTATTTTGTTTTTGTTGGTGGTACATAATCAAATTCTTAAGATAGCTCTAAAAAAGGTTACATATGAGTAACTAAGTGAATTAATAGTTTACATTTGAGGGCTTATGTGCCAACCTATATATTAAATACTTTAAATATATATTCTCTTATCAATTACTGACATTACAAGTAGGCAGTATTATTATACCCATTTTACAGATGGAAAAACAATGCCTGCCTGCCCAAGGGCACAAACATAGTAAATGATAGGCCAGGCACAGTGGCTCATGCCTGTAATCCCAGCACTTTGGGAGGCCGAGGTGGGCGGATCACCTGAGGTCAGAAGTTCGAGACTAGTCTCACCAACATGGCAAAACTTCGTCTCTACTAAAAATGCAAAAATTAGCTTGGCGTGGTGGCATGCACCTGTAGTCCCAGCTACTTGGGAGGCTGAGACAGGAGACTCGCTTGAAATTCCAGGCAGAGTTTGCAGTGCGCTGAGACTGCGACACTGCACTCCAGCCCAGGCAACAGAGCTAGACTCGGTGTTAAAAAAAAAAAAAAAAAAAAATAGTAAGTGATAGAGCAGGATTTAATCCATCTGAATCCAGAGCCCACTTTCCTCATCACCACACATTAACACCTCCCATTTCCGGACATATGGCAACATGTGTAAACTAACCAGGATCCTAGGGAGGAGGCAAAGGTGAATTAGTTGTTCAAGTAGAAGTAGGGCCTGTGACCCAGAAGAAGTGATGGACATTTAAGAGGTTTCATGTGTCAGCACCAGGTAGGAGTGCCAGAGACAGAAACTAGGCATTCCAGGTAGAAGGAGAATTGGAATCTACTTGTAACTACCAGACTAAGCTCTTGGGAAGAAGTGGTTTCGCTGTTAAACTGACAATTTCAAAGCCTTAAAAATGAACTCTACTCTGACTATAGATGATTCCCATTTGCAAACTGGTATACTTGCTAAAGTTTCTTTGTAAACCCACAGCACTTTTGTGGTCATTCACAGACATGTGCAAAAAAAAAAAAAAAAAAAAGTGAATCACCCTACATGCATATTGCCAGAGGAGGTTGTCTACTTAATGCTGAGTTTTTCGTATCTTTGTGCTTTTGGTTGGTGACTTCACCGTTTAAAATAGTTCCTGAACATAAAGCTGTAGTGTTGTCTAGTGTTCCTAAGTACAGAAGGCTTTGATGTGTCTTACGGAGACGATACATGTTTTAGATAAGCTTCATTCAGGCATAAGTCATAATGTTGTTTGCTATCAGTTCAGAGTTAATGAGTCAACAATATATATTAAATGACATGGCCTTAAACACAAACACATATACAATAAGATTATCTATTAATAGGGTGGCAAAAATATTGTGACCAGAGGCTGAAAGGAACCTAACTTTGTACTTAGCCTACGAACAATGGTCCAGTGTTTGCTACTTCAGTGTTTGTTTTGACTTTATAGAACATAGCTCCCATGAACAACGAGACTCAGCTATATGTGTCTCTCAGTAGATACAATGCCCATTCACTATTCAGCTGAAAACCAAAGTGCATAATGCATCCTTCTCTGCTTAATGAACAGGTTTATGGACACAAAGTCATGAGTCTATTTTCTACTATGAGGTCATGAGTCTGACCCCCTTTCTCTAACTAGACTCTCTCTTCCACAGTCTCTCATTTATACTACCAGAGCAGTGGTCTTTTCAAAGTAGAGATGGAATCATCTTTAATGATTCTTGCAGTGTATGTTCTACTACAAAGAAGAAATAAGGCCAGACGCAGTGTCTTATGCCTGTAATCCCAGCACTTTGGGAAGCCGAGATGGGTGGATCATATGAGGCCAAGAGTTCGAGGCCAACATGGCAAAACCCTGTCTCTACTAAAAAGACAAAAATTAGACAGGCATGGTGGTAGGTACCTGTAATCCCAACTACTCAGGAGGCTGAGGCACAAGAATTGCGTGAACCCAAGAGGCGAAGGCTGCAGTGAGCCGAGATCACTCCATTGCACTCCAGCCTGGGTGACAGAACAAGACTGTCTTTCCAGCCACACCCACCAAAAAAAAAAGAAAGAAATCGAGGTTTTGCCACAGAGAGTTATATGCCCATCTCCCTATTTATTTTACCACTAATGTAACACATACCTTCTAAAATATGCTTTGAGAAGCAACAGATATTTTAAATGTATAAATTGAATATATAGACATCATAGCTATGACTTTCATGTATCTTGCAATCACTATTAGATTTGCTTTAACAATTAAAAGTGAGTTTACAAATGATGATTTTGAAAAATAAACCTAGGCCAATAAATATAGTTTCAGCAATGTCTTAGTCATCTTGCAAAAGAAATAGTTCACTTTATAAATTGCTAAAAGATGGACTATGAAAAACACACACACCACAAATGGAAACTGCAATCTTTAAACACTTTTCAAATGAAGCCCACTTAGCAAACATTATACATATTAAAAGCTATCATGAAATGTTGCATTTAATAATAACTGTGCACTAAGACTATTATAAAGTTTAATTTATTGGTACTTAAAACAATAAAATAGTTTAAGTGACCAACTAAAAGCTATTTAAATTTTTAATTATTCATAGCTAAGTTACCCTGAATAAAATACAGATTACATTGCTGTAATAAAATATGTAAAGATGATAATTAGAAGGGAAGAAAATAAAACATTAGTTTTCCAAAAGTACTTAAATATTTGCCTAATTAGATTGACACATACAAGAAATTAATGGTTTTCAAAAGTCCTGAAATATAGTTTCCTAATCAACAAAGTAATACAACATCACATAGTTTTAAGTGAGATATTCAATCCAACATATAGTGAGAAACACTTGAGTTCATCACTAGTTTTAAACTATGCCATGAATTCGTTCTGAATCAGCATAAATACCAGCCAAGCAGGGGTTCTGATAGCTTAATACTTAACATGATCTAATAAACACTATCTGTGCCAATTAAAAGTGACACTATCTGGAATATAAAAACATCAACTTCATATGCCTGGATTTCAAAGTTCAGACCTCAATACAAATATCTCATGGTGTGGGAAAAAATAAACAGCAACTTTTACTGAGCATGTCCTACATTCCTGGTACTCAGTCACATGTTGCAGACATAATTTATCTAATACTCAGAAGCATCCTGCAAGAATTATGAATAGGCATAAAAGCCCCTACTTTACACATTAAAGCCTGCCTGACCACTGGCTGATTTTTGATGGTAGAGCTGTCATTGAGACTCACAGCTGCCTAACACAGAACCCATGTGCTTTCCACTCCAAGTGTTTTACCAATCAAGTGGTAGTGTGAACCCAAAAAGTACCTGAGACAGGTCTCAATCAATTTAGAAAGTGTGTTTTGCCAAGATTAAAGACAAGCCCATGACACAGCCTCAGAAGGTCCTGACAACACGTGCCCAAGGAGGTTGGGGGTACAACTTGGTTTTATACATTTTAGGGAGACATGAGACACATCAATCAATACATGAAAGATGTATATTGGTTTGGTCCAGAAAGGTGGGACAACTTGAACCAGGGGTCATGGTCGGGGAGGCAGGGGCGCTTCCAGGTCATAGGTTGATTTAAAAGTTTTCTGATTGGCAATTGGTTGAAAGAGTTATCAGTAGAAAGGAGGGTCTGGGTCATCATAAAAGGTTGTGGAGACCAAGGTTTTATCATGCTTATGAAGCTTCCAGGTAGCAGGATTCAGAGACAATAGACTGTAGCAGGCTTCAGTGAGAACAGGTTGTAAATGTTTCTTACCAAACCTAAAGAATCTGTTCTATCAGTAATTCCAAAAGGGAGGAGGACATAATGAGGCATGTCTGGCTCTTCCTTCCCATCATGGCCTGAACTTCTTTTTTCAGGTTAACATAGGAATGCCATTGACTGAGAAGAAGGGTCCACTCAGATGGTTGGGTAGGAAGGGACTTGGAATTTTATTTTTGGCTTACTGTAGTCAAATTAACATTTTGAAACTGCAATGAAATAAAGGATATCTGAGAGTTTACTCTGAGCCTCTCCTCCCCTTTTCTCACCTCTCTCCTCTACAATCTCATTTATACCACCAGAGCAATGGTCTTTTCAAAGTAGAGATGGAGAGTGGAAAAAAAAAAGAGTACTTTGCCAGGTCCAAAAGGTGATATAGAAAGTTGGGGGGCAGGAGGTGCATACTTGCGTGCATTTGTTCAGAAAGTGCCTCAGGAAAATCTGTGTAAACAAAACGCCACTGGATTTTGCAAAGGGTTTGAAAACTATGTCATGATCAACTTCTGCTTGCAAATAACTTATCTATAATGTTAGTGATTAAATCCTTTTTCTTGTTTAAAAAATAAAAATAAAATAAAATAAACAAAGTAGAGATGGAATCACCTTTAATGGTTCCTGCAGATAAACTTTGTAAAAGCTCAAAGTCCTTAATATGGCATTGGAAGCCCCACTTACTATCTGCCCACAACCTGCATCCCCAGCCATTCTGTGGCCCACCATGAGAGAAAATGAGAGGGCAGAGGAGAAGGAGAGTTGACACTGCCACTCTAGAAAGAATGCCAGCCTAGCAATGAGGGCTGCTCCCTCCAGTCATGAGATGATGCCACAGCTGAGCAGACTGCAGCCTGGAAAGAAATGACAAAGAGATGGCAGAGCCTCTGGGGTTGAACACACCACAGAAAACCCACTGGATCCTGAGTTGGGGAGGAACTTTTGCATAGACTTATTGCACCTAAGGAACAGGAGAAGTTTTAGTGAGCAGAATCCCCAGGGAGGACACTCAAAGTCCCCTTGGGTAGAGCAAACAGAAATGAGGAGGAAGGAACTGAATTCACAGATGGAGAATACAATATGAGAGGCAGAGGTAGAGCCTTTTCATATAGTCCAGAGATAAAGCAAATGACCTCATTGGTGAACAGCCAAAGGGGAAGAGAATGTGCCTGAAGGAGATTAAGAACAGGGCAGAGATCAGAAGGTCCCTCACCCAATGTGTGACCTGGAAAGAGCAATTACATGGCGATGCAGAGGGTGTTTTGTGCAGGAGGGTGAGACTAAGCCATCTGCTATTCCTATCCAAACAATAACAACATTTTACAAATGAGTAAATCAGGACAGGAGCATTCTTCCCTACAGTAGAGACTTGAGGAAGCCTTTACAAGTAATCCTGCCCATCAAAAAGCAGTATCCTTTACAAAATGATCTGACAGCAACAACCCAAACAAAAGGGCAAAAAGCTTCAACATAGAAATTATCATCAATGAGGTCAAACCAACCTTGGGCCAGGTTTGTTTTCGGAATTCAGAAATGTAAGAACTTAGAGAGTGTATCATATATTACACAATGCCCTAAATGGTTTGGGACAGTCCCTCATCATCAAACATACCACATTTCAAACTTAATGGGATATATATATACTGTATAGACCATAAAGTGTTACGAAAGAGTCCAAATAAGAGTGCGCTACCAAACTCTGGTAAGGATTCTTACAAAATCCTTTCCATTTTCAAAAGTTTCTGAATTGTGAATTTTTAGATCAAAGATTTATGAACTAGCAGTTAACAGCTGCAGTAACAGAACAGCAGCAGAAATAGGAGAACATCAATTTCCCCTTCCTGATCACCACTCTGCCCCAGGCGCCATGCTGTGCACTTTAACATGTTCTCTTTAAACATGAAGAACTTAGAGTTCAAAGAGCTTTACTCAGGACCTTTAGCAAATTTTTCTCCTCTTAGCCTCCCTCGGCAGAGTTTGAGTACCTTTTAATGGTGTGATTTTATTCAGGTCTTGCAATCCCATGACCTGGACAAGGCTGGGTGGAGTGAGGGGGGGTCCCCTCACTCCACCCAATGCTCAGAATGGACTGAGCGTTCCTCAGGGAGAGTCCAGCATAGCCACAAAATGTAGGAAGAAAATATTGGAACTTCCATTCACACTGACTTAACGTGTTCTTTTAATTTCTGTTTTTGTGTATGCTGAATCATATATGTATTATCAGTACCATAGTATACGTATGTACATAATTTATAAGTAAATACGTAAACTTATATATTGGGTGTGTCTGCTCAGAAAGTACCTGCTGATAGGCTGTATGATCAAAAGAATATGCAGAGAACATTTCTAGAGCACCTGAATAATTAAATCCTTTAATCTGTTGGAAAACAAATAACAAAACTGCAATACCAGGAAAAGAATTTGTTTTTCCCCTTTAGGCAGTAACTATTTTCAGAACTGTATCTCTCCTTTTAGAAAGAAGAATCAGGTAACCAACATAATGTAAACCAGACAAGCTTAAATAGACAAGATATTTTTTGGTTTTTTGGTTTTGGGCTTTTTAAGGCAAGTGTGATTTAAACAGCGTTTTCGGTAAATACCACTGTTACCTGTACTAAATGGTGTTTCTCTTGGGAAAATTCAGTACCTATTAATTTCAATAAAGGATCTCATCTGTCTCAAGTTCACTCTTACATTTATAAACTACATCATGCATACACTGCTTCCTTTTTACTTCCTCTGGCACATTCAAATAATTTGCATTTTCAAAAGTAGGCACAGATGCCTTTTTGTGGACCCAGGTGACGAGGCAGAGGCAGGGTAAAAAGATTTGCGTCTCCTTTGAGAGAGAAGTCACTCATAATTAGAAAAATAACTCAAACTTATAGAAATACATCTATTTACCATAACCTGGGCTTAGAGAAATCTGGATAACTGAAGTATTCATTTAGTTGTGACATCATAAATAATACACAGGAATTAGAAACCCTCATAGGGTTTGAGCACATGAAAGTTCAATAAGTGGCCAGGCACAGTGGCTCATGCCTATAATCCCAGCACTTTGGTAGGATGAGTGGGAAGGTCACCTGAGGTCAGGGGTTTGAGACCAGCCTGGCCAACATGGTAAAACCTAGTCTCTACTAAAAAATAAAAAAACAAAAAACAGCTGGGCATGGTGGCAGATGCCTCTAGTCCCAGCTACTCAGGAGGCTGAGACAAGAGAATTGCTTGAATCTGGGAGGCAGAGGTTGCAGTGAGCCCTGAGATCACACCACTATTACCCCAGTCTGGGTGGCAGAGCGTGGCTCTGTCTTTAAAAAAAAAAAAGAAAATGACAACAAATATTTTTAAACTGTGATATTTCAAAAAAAGCCCAAACAACTTTTCTTTGTAATGCTACCAGGGCATTGTACTGAACATACACCATTGTTACTAGATGCAAAATGTATATGGGAGATAAGGTTGAATTTTGTCTGATGCAGCATCTACCCTCAAAGTTACTCCTTTCAATGGATGCTAGGAATCTGCTTTCAAAGCCTGACTTGGCTTCTTACACATTCATCAACTCAGCAGTCAAATTAGACAAGGGCCCTGCCTTTGGAAAGCTAGCGTACCCATGCGGATATATATGCCTGGAGAGGGAGATGAAGCCATTCCACAGAGGATGACAGCATGCGAGCAGAGACCTAAGTGACAAGAATGAGAAACACGATTTGGGAAAGAGGAGTCCAAAAATAGGAATGGTTCCATGCAAAGCCCCAAAGCCAGAACATGTTCCTTTCTTCTAACAGCAAAGAGGTCAATACAGCTAGATCTGCCTGCTCCATCAGTGACAGGATGAGATGGCATCAGAGAAGGGATGAGGGCCAGCAAAGACTTGGGATTTTATTTCAAGTGAATTGGGAAGTCAGGGCCAGGAGGGGAGGTGAAGGTTGGTCAGAGGATTGATCTGACTTGTGATGGATTTTTAAAGGATCGCAGTGGCTGCTGTGTGGAATATGTTCCATGTAGGGCAAGAGTCCAAGGACGAAGACCAGTGGAAAGAAAAGTATCAAAGCTTCTTTGATTTACAAGTTGTTTCTTCATTTTTACCTTTCTGGTTATTCAGATTTCAGCACTGCTGGAAATACAAAACTATATACCACATCTCACATTAGCCACTGCCTATTGGGTCCACTCAGGAAAGTAGAAGATGGGAAAGTTGAGCTTTTCATTAATGTCCCTTACTTCTCTGAGTTTCACGCTCACAGAAAAGACACCAATCCCTGTGATGGTCTGTCTTCCTGATATTCACTAGTGACATTACAACAGCAACATCATGCAAAGTTTTGCAACTATGTACTGGGGCTTCCTATCTGAAAGGAGTCCCATATTTTGTAGAACAGCTTCAGGACAAAGTTTAATATGTCATCAGTAAAAGTTGTTATTCATTCAATTGGCATGGAGGGGTGGTATATTTTATTTCTACTACAGGTTGAGTATCCCTTATTAAAAATGCTTGGGACAAGAGTGTTTCTGATTTTAGATTTTCGTAGATTTGGGAATATTTGTATATACATAATGAGATACCTTAGAGATAAAACCCAAGTCTAAACACTAAATTTATGTTTCATACGCACCTTATATACATAGTCTAAAGGTAATTTTATGCATTATTTCAATAATTTTGCACATGAAACACAGTTTTGGCTCCATTTTGACTATGACCCATCACACCGGGGCAGGTGTGGAAGTTTCTACCTGTGTCATTATGACGGCACTCAAAAGTTTTTAGATTTTGCAAGATTTTGTATTTCAGGTTTTTGCATTTGGGATTTTCAACCTACAGAGCTCAAGAAAATTCTTCTGAGCACTTAAATGTGGCTGTGAGAAAAAGACAAAAGTTTTTACAGGACATCTGAGTAAACAAAAGTCATCCCTGCTAAAAATCAGATTGTGCTTCATTAACAGAAAGAAGTATAACTGTAAAGTCAAAAAAAAAAAATATTTTCCTAAGGGCATTCCATAGTTGTCAAACAATGTGATAACTCCCTACTGTTGAGTGATTTTTTTCATTCCTACCAACTTCCCTAGCTCTGCTTCATTCCCCCTGCTTCCTGAACAAAGGTCACTAGGATACCCAATTGTGAAACTGCCTTGGCTTCAGAAGAATACCTAGTACAGAGCTGACCATGGCTTTCCCTGGTCCATCCTTAACATCAGGCAGCATAAGCCCAGAGCCCTCCTCCACTCTCTGCTACCAAATATCCCAGGAGTCTTCACGAGATACAATGTCCCTTCCTTGGCCCACAGGCATGGTTTTAGAGGTCTTTGTGTAAATAGGATTTATCATTACTCAGGAAAGACAAGTATGAATAAAATTAATTATTAAAATACTTATTATGTCAGATAGTCATAAGTGCCGTGACAAAAACTGCTAAAAAATTAACTACCCATCTATAACTAAATGGTTGCTAATACCACTGATCTCGTTTATACAGAATAAAACGCTTTCTCTGGATTTGATACTAGAAATACTATGAAACTAAAAAGATCTTCCAACGTAGATTATATTCCTTCTACATTCGATCTAAATTCTTTCTATATTAAGTCTCCAAAACACCTGTTAGATCAAGTTGGAAACATAGCTGTCTTCCCTAAAGATGTATTTGAAATCTTTCATGCCCCAATTAGATGGGTCATCTCATGAAAAATTGGGGTATAATAATATGATCAAAATGTTAAGGACTATTTCTCAAAATTATTAATTGATGTTATCTCCTAAATTTTGTCTTTAGGAAAAGGAAGAACAGCTCTGATCTTCCAACACAAGACTTCTAAAAAACTGTGTCTCCATAAATCCCAGTTTTGCCAAGCCCTGTGTCACATTAATTGATCTTTCCCAAGCACAACACATCTTTTATTAAAATGCCAGGTAAAAAGAAACACATCTGAAAACTTCAAGCTTTAGGGGAATAATACAATGACATTGTTTAAATTCTAACCAAACTGACACAAATTCTCTTTTGTGAAGTCATCAGTTTCTAAGTACTCATCAATCATTTAAGGTTGTGATCAATGACAAACTAACGCTTATTCTCATAAGGACAAGTATAAAGTTTAAATTTACTCATTCATTCCCAACAAGTATGTCTAAAACTCAGTATTTATCAGAATATAAAATGTGTGTCTTCTTCACTGTTAGCTGAGTTGCACTGATCTCAATTTCATCCGCATATGAAATAACTGCTGCAAAACAATCAAACCAGTGGCCTCATTTGTGACATTTCCAAATGAAGTGGATAATTTAGGGATGATAAACATTGAACCTTTGTTTGGCGGTGACTATGTGCAGGCATTGTCTTTTTGTCTGAGTTTTCTAAATCTTCACAAATGTTAACAGAACTGAGTAAAAATACCAATCTTATGTAAGAAGAAATCAAGGATTACAAACATGAAGCAACTTGTCAGCTAGTAAGTATCAGTGCCAGGATTCGAACCAGGTTACCCCTGACCACAACATCTGTGGTTATACCTTAGGCTAGATTGCAATCCCTACCTACCTGAGGTCACCAAATCTCTACTCTGGACAAAGCGTTCATGATTCTAAAATAAGAACTTAAAAACCTGAAGAGAGCATATAATAATTACTAGTGCATCACAATGGGAAACAGTAAAGAAAATCACAAAGGCTGATGAGAAAGTGATGGAGTTCAAATATGCCATGAAATAAGTAGTGATAATGAACAGAAGCAATTAGGAAGTAACTACAAGAACATTCAAATGCTATGAAGAAAACATTTGCTGTTGCCAATCAAATATTGAGGTATTCACAGCTTTCTAACATGCCACCCACGACGGTCTCATCCTCTTTGTACACATATGTGTGACCCTGATTTATACCCTTTGAAATCAGAGTCATTGAAGGCGAAAGTAAACAGTGTGCTCTGGAGCATCGAGGACCATGTAAAAAGCAGATGTTTGTTTCAACCCACCATGGAGCTATACTACCACTAGATTTTTTTTTAAGCTGATGGGAAAACTATGTTTCAGTCTCTGGAGTTTAATAATGGTTACACTTGTGTGATACTGCAATAGAATCAGGTCTGTCACATGCAAAGACATGGAACTTACGTTTTGTGCATTAAAAAAAAGAGAGAGACTATTACAGTATCCTTTGGTCCTCTAGGCATTAGCTCAAGGAATAAAATATACACCTTATTTATTCTCTTGAGGAACTCAGAGTCTAGTAGAAGAGGCAGATAGCAAAGCAGTTCCAATAGTGTACTGTGATCTAGGAGGTGTTAAGAATGACATGCTAATACAGTACGTAGTTGATGCATTAATGCAGTGTGATAAAGGCCTAGACCACAAAAATTGTAACTAGGATGACAGTGAAGGAACTGAGAAGCTGAATTTTGTGATTTGCTGATTATGCGTGTTGGGGAGGAGTAGGGAGGAGGCAGTAGCCGGTGTTTAAGGTTTCTAGATAGGCCAGAGGTAATATGGTGGAACCACCAATGAGCACAGGGAAAGGAGAGCAACAACCATTTGCAGAAGGTAAGGCAGAAGACTGGTAGTTATCAAAGCTGAGACATACTATAGTCCAACTGGATATTCAAGGTGAGAGTTCAGAGCAAAGTGTGGGATAGCAACGTGGAAGACAGGAACCTTCTCTCCTCAAACAAGTGTATAAAGTGAAAAGCACAGAAGCACAGGAGAGCCAGGGAAAAAAGAGAACAGGACTAAGGAAGCCGAGAGAGAGAGGAAGTTTCAAGGAGTAAGCAACAATTGCAAATGTTGCATGAAAGTTAGCTGAGGGAAGCGGAGGTGCGCCCATCTTGTTTGGTTACTGAGAGGGCAGGAGACACCTCAGAGACAAAGAAACCAGAATGTAATGAGCTGGGAAGGCACAAAAGCAATGTATGACAAGAGACAAGATAAAATAAACAGTATTTAATGAAGACATGGTCATTTTTAAATCAACTTATAAATAAGTGGAAACTGTAAATAAGGTTCAGATATTAACCACAGATCCTCCAAAAATTTTTAAATTACCTGTTTCCCTCTACACCATACTTTTCATGCCTTATTTTGATGGCTGGAAACTGTACCGAGGTCTGAAGAGATTCTAAGTTACCCTTATAGTTGTAGGAGACAGGTTAAAAACTTCAGAATTAGAAAAGTTTTAGCTATGATACCTCCTTTTTCACTTTGAGACCGCCCCAGCAAAAAAAAATCTGTAAACCAGAGGCATGAATAAAAAATCTGTGGCTCAAAAAATTAGCTGGGCATGGTGGCGCGTGCCTGTAATCCCAGCTACTCAGGAGGCTGAGGCAGGAGAATTGCCTGAACCCAGGAGGTTGCGGTGAGCCGAGATCGTGCCATTGCACTCCAGCCTGGGTAACAAGAGCGAAACTCTGTCTCAAAAAAAAAAAAAAAAAAAAATTTGTGGTTTATTTTCTTCCTCTCTGTGGCACCTAGTTCAGTGATCAGTCCTTAGCACAGGCCTAATTAACATTTGTTAAACAGAATTGAAGGTCAAATGGCTAATTAGAGATGGAGACATGACTTGAATCCACATCTTTTGATCTGCCAGGTAACTTTCTTTCAATGACAACTCAAAAGGTCATGTCTCGCACCTGTGGTAAACTCTGTTAAAAAAAAAAAGTTATACTCAACATCACTAGGTATTAGGGAAATGTACATGGAAATTATGAGACACACTTTAAACTCACTAGAATGGCTATAAACAACAACAACAACAAAGAGGAAATGACAAGTGGGCAAGACTCTAGAGAGACTGGAACCCTAGTGCACTGCTGGTGGAAATGTAAAATGGTACAGCTGCCATGGAAAAATGATGTAGCAGTTCTTCAGGAAAATAACCATAGAATCATCACATAATCCAGCCATTCCGCTTCTGGATATACGTCCAAAAGAAATGAAAGCAGAGACTTAAATAATTGCACACTGATGTTCCTAGCAGCATATTTTGCAAAAGGCAAAAGGAAGAAGCAATTCAAGTGCCTAAAAACAAACAAAACGTGATAAAGACACACAACATATTATTAAGCCTTTAAAAAGAAGGAAATTCTGACAACTGCTACAACGTGGATGAACCTTGCGGACATTGTGCTAAGGGAAGTAAGTCAGTCACAGATGGACAAACACTGTAGGAATCTACTTATGGGTGATACCTAGAGTAGAAAATTCGCAGAGACAGAAAGTAGAATGATGGTTGTCAGGGGCAGAGTGAGAGGACAATGAGGAGACCATGTTTAACAGACACAGTCTCAGTTACACAAAATAAGAGTTCATGAGATGGATGGAGGTGACAGTTGTGCAACAATATAAACATAACGTCACCGAACTTTATACTTAAAAATGATAAATGCTGGTCTTGAACTCCCAACCTCAAGTGATCTGCCCACCTCAAGCTCCCAAAGTACTGGGATCAAGACCAGCCTGACCAACATGGAGAAACCCCATCTCTACTAAAACTACAAAATTAGCCAGGTGTGGTGGCGGGCACCTGTAATCCCAGCTACTCGGGAGGCTGAGGCAGGAGAATCCCTTGAATTCAGGAGGCTGAGGTTGCAGTGAGCTGAGATCATGCCATTGCACTCTAGCCTGGAAACAAGAGTGAAACTCTGTCTCAAAAAAAAAAAAAAAAAAAAAAATGATAAATGCATGTTATGTGTATTTTAGGATAATTAAGAAAACATAAAAATGACAAAATTAATTTTAAGCCAAGTTGGAATTAATGTATGGATCTAGAAAGTAATACATTTTAAGGAGATGAATTTGATAAAGTAGAAAGATATGTTTCTTTTCCAGGGTCAAAATCCCAGGTGACCAAGGGTGCAATCCTCATTGTGGCTATCAGCAGCTCTGCAGGAATGCAGCCTGACTTCATCTCACACCCTGATCTTTCAAGAGATGCTCTCAGCCCAAATATTTCTGTGAAAATACTATATTTTATATACCACCAATCAAACAGAAGTCACGAAGTCATCCAAGGGCCACTATTACCTAATCATCTTCCATAGTCATGCTTCTTATGTCAGTATATAAATATCAATGTATTGCTTCTCATTTAGATAAGACATTTTCTTAAACTTGACTATGAGGATGTTTTCGGCTGCCTCTCGCTCTAAATACTCAACACCAATTCACATTTCATAACACAATGAAGACAGCTTTTTCCCAGAGCAGATAATTTCTCTACCAAAATTGTTGGGCTCCACTGTCAATTTTGCTAGCTCCATCATATTGAACTCTATAAGTAGCATAAAAATCAAAATGTATTATTTCAGGCCACATTTCTCTTAATGTTACAATTGTTCTCTGCATGATTTCACCTTGTACAGCTCATGTCATTTCATATAACAGAGATAAAGACTGCTGTTCAGCTAATAGAAAAAATTAGATAACTCTCAGTCCCTGTAGTAAGGTATAAATTCACTTAGCTAAATTTCGTTTTCTAGGTAATTTCATGGTGTTAGCTCTTTGAGGAGCCAGGTGCTCTTCCTTAATGTGTTTTTAGATTTAGAGTATATTAGAGAAAATTCATACAAAAATAAAGGGTTCATAGGCTTCTATAGTAATTCCCAATACATGCTCACAACATGAAATTTTAAATTACTCCATCAGCACAGGTGAAGAATAGAATGTCTTGCACAGTTTGCACAAAGTGAAAACTGAGTTACTAAACTATAAATGTTCTACAAGCCTAGGAAATTTAGCACAGAATGCATATTAAGTGATGTATTTTTAGATACACAAATACATGAGGAACAGAAATATGAACCACCCATTTTCATTAATGCAGCCATTAAAAATTAATTCTCTAAGGCTATGTAGTCACCTGGAAAATGATTTATGGTATAATTTTAAGTGAAAAATACAAACTATAAAATTCTACCAAAACTATGTTTATGGCTCTATGAAATGATATACAAGTATGGCGTAAATTGGGGGAAAAAAAGATGAAAAAACCATTGATGGATGCTTTTTTCCCAAGGTAGATAATATTTGCTTTTTTAAAAAACTTTTACTACTGACATAATGTTTGTATAATAAATGAATGTAAAAATAAAAGTAATGTTTTCAGTGATTGCGTGTGTGCCTGTGTGTGTGTGTGTGTGTGTGTGTCTTTTGGACCATAGATTTCTGGTGACAAGCTCAGATCAACTCATGACAGCTACCTGAAGAGCTATTATTAAAAAAAAGATTATGAGACTCAGTGGGAAATGTGATGTCACCCACTTGACTATCTGCCTTGGGCTTTGGAAAGGGGCGTGGAAACTTAGCTTTTCATGCCCCTTTCTGAAGGGGCCAGTATTACCATCTCCATCTCAGCACAAATATCAGAAACGTAGATCCTATGGAGGGAACAGAAATATCCTACAGCTTTCCCTAAGACAGTTCAAGAGGACTTGGTAACTCAAGATATGGCACAGCTAATTAGTTCTTGTTCAACAGCTGATATAGAAAAGTCCACACCTAGTTATAGAATATTCTTTTTTTTTTTTTTTTTTTTGAGACAGAGTTTCACTCTTGTTACCCAGGCTGGAGTGCAACGGCACAATCTCAGCTCACTGCAACCTCCGCCTCCTGGGTTCAGGCAATTCTCCTGCCTCAGCCTCCCGAGTAGCTGGGATTACAGGCACGCGCCACTATGCCCAGCTAATTTTTTGTATTTTTAGTAGAGACGGAGTTTCACCATGTTGACCAGGATGATCTCGATCTCTTGACCTCGTGATCCGCCCGCCTCGGCCTCCCAAAGTGCTGGGATTACAGGCGTGAGCCACCGCGCCTGGCCCTAGTTATAGAATATTCTAAATGACACAGTGCTCTGCAAAATAAACGAAACCACTTCACATAGTACAGGCATATCACAGGAAATCAAGACAGAGATCTATTTAATGGGTTTATTCATAGGTTGTTGTAACTCCTACTTATCTGCAATAAAATAGTATGTTTATCATCTCTGCACACAACAGAAGCTCCAGAGGGAGAACTATCAGTACAGGCATCTATGTGCACAACACAAGTGCTTGAATAGCATGTAAGCTTGAGTTTAACATTTAATTTAGTAAATGTCTGCCTTTCTAATAATTCTGTATTACCATTCATTCTGACTCTAAGGACCCAAAGCATACTGTTCTATACTGAGTTAATCCACGGGAAACACAGAGAACCTGTGTAAGCCACCGTGGCAGGGTTTACACCACCGGGTAGGTTTCCACAGATCGAGCAGGAAGGGTTCTTAAGACACTTGCACTTTTGCAAAGCCTCACTGTCTGTTTTGGTTCATTGTTCATCAAACAATTCAAATTTCATAAATCATAGAAAAAGGCTTTAAGAATCCAGTGTTGAAAAGATTCAGACTAAAAGTAGAAGAAGCTCTAATTTCCAGTAGATGTCTTGACACAACAGGCAGTATCTTGACAGCCTGAGACTGACAGGACAGTGTGGCATTTACAGAGAGCTAAAAGCAACAAGCGAAAGAGTATATTTTCGGCATGAAAGGAAAGTTAAAGCAAGCCTCCCACAAGTCTTACCTGACTGGCCAATGCAATTGGAAAGTAAATACAGAACTAGCTCTCATCAGGAGCAAAGTTCAACCAACTTGGTTTGTGTGAAGAAAGGTAGGCTCTACTGAGCCACAGTCAAGTCCTCGCCTGGGAGAGGCTCATTATTTCGAGATGGCTCAGTCCTACCCAGGGTAATGCCTGGGTAACATATAATGCTGGAGACCTAGCATGAGGAGAAAATGGGTGCATCAAACACTTGGGGTGCAGGTGGACGGATTTTTTCTTTTCAAGGCTGGTAGTTATATAACGTGACCTCTGCACAGATCAAAAACCTGGCTGCTCTTTCAGGTCCCACATCAGGAATCACCTCCTTAGCAAGTTCTAAGCCAACTCTAACTCTAATCCTGAGTTTCTAGTGTGAAGCAGCACCTCCAGTTCACAATCTCGTCACACCTCACTTTCTTCATGGCCCTAAGGATCCAACATTATCTCGTTAGTTTATTTACTTAGTCTCCTAATCTACTCCTCAATACCATCCTGCAACAATGTAAGTGCCCTGAAGGGAAGAGATGGGATTTGCCCAGTCCACATCATTACCTAGCACATTGCAATTAAGTTTTCATGGAAGGAACAAATGAATGAATTCAGCAGAGGATTCGTTTTATTGACATCATTACTGAATAGGTACTAGAAATCCAAGCCTGCCTAGAGACTAGTGGAGTACATCAACCTAAAGAACCTCACAACTGTTAAACTTTTTTGAAAAACATGTCGTGTAGTATATATTTATTGCTCTATGATAAAATACAGGGCAGCTTTTTATGCAGGCATTAAATTAGTAATGACCATCAGTCTTATCGGAGGCCAAGGAGTAAACTATGGTGAGGACACAGCTCTTCTTATCTGCTTGGACATTCCATCTGGTTTTTCCCAATCATTTCATAATGGAATGACCCACTCCTCTTAACACATTTACAAAATCACAATCAACAGATTGACAATGAAGCCCCTGAACTCCACAACAGACTGAGGCCCACATAAGTGATCTCAGACACTGTCAACCAAAAATTGAAGGATCCTAGAAATGGGCATGGCGGCAGAAGTCTAAAGCCAAGACCTCTGTCCCCTCTATTAACATTTGGATCTCAATTGGCAGAGATCCTTTTCAGTCCTGAAAAAGATCATGGAGACAGTTGGAATTTCCCAGCATGTTGGGACTAAGAAAGGGTAGCAGGTGGCTGGGCGTGGTGGGTCACGCTTGTAATCCCAGCACTTTGGGAGGCCAAGGTAGGCAGATCAGGAGGTCAGGAGTTCAAGACTAGCGTGGCTAACATGGTGAAACCCCATCTCTACTAAAAAAAAATACAAAAAATTAGCTGGGCATGGTGGCGCATGCCTGTTATCCCAGCTACTCAGGAGGCTGAGGCAGGAGAATTGCCTGAACCCAGGAAACGGAGGTTGCGGTGAGCCGAGATCGCGCCATTGCGCTCCAGCCTGGGTAACAAGAGCGAAACTCCATCTCAAAAAAAAAAAATACAAAAATACAAAAATTAGCTGGTGTGGTGGCACATGCCTGTAATCCCAGCTACTGAGGAGGCTGAATTGCTTGAACCCAGGAGGCAGAGGTTGCAGTGAGCCGAGATCACACTACTGTACTCTAGCCACTTGGGTGACAGAGCAAGACTCCATCTCGAAAAAAGAAGAAGAAAAAAAGGGCAGCAGGTGAGGCACCCAGGAAGCACTCATGAGGAGCTGATCGATGTGCATCCAATGACCTCTGAACTGATCCACATGTCTCAATCAAATGAGGAAAAAAACAGCTGCAGATGAATTAAAAGGAATCACGTGCACTCTCACACACACACTTCCTAAGCCCTTTTTTTTGGCCTGTGAATCTACAAAGATTTTTTAAATATAAATTAAGGAACACTTCCTACACTCATGTGAAGCATAGTTCATTTAATGAATATATTTCTCAACTTGTCTGGGATGCATTAACGTGACATTTGTCCAAATCATGGGAGTTTCCGTCTCAAAATATTCAAAGGAGTTTCTCACGATCAAAGATGGCAGTCAGCACACATTAGTATTTATAAGGCATTCCATTATAGTAGCATCTCTCAAATGAAAAGGTAAAGAACACTTATCAATATTAAAACCATCATCTTTTAAAAAGGTTAAATCGATTTTCCTCCACCACTCAGATTCCATCAATGCCAGTGTCAGCGCGATGAAGTGGACATTATCATGTAACAGCTTAAATTGATAATTCCCAAATGAACTTTCCCTAGTTTTCTATCATTTCTCAGTCTGTGGATTTTGCAACCCATTTCATAGAGCTTCAGCTAGAACAAAGGCTTAGAATGATTAAAAACATCCCAACCCATCTTCCCACCGAGCTAAAATGCTGCAAATGAGTTTTTAAATATGAAACAATTATTGGGTTCTACTAAGGGAGGTAAACGTGACACATTATAGGATATTAAAGTTAAATGAGTCTCTCCACCATCAATATTACCAAACAAGAGCATCAGCCACTGCAGCTATTCCTTAAAGGGAGCCTGTGATGTCTCAGGCATCAGGTACTAAGCACTCATAAGGATTATAGGACGGGTACTACCAGAAGCCTCATTTCACTGAGGAATAAACCGAGGCACGGAAAGCTTAAGTAACTTTCCCAATGACACACAGTTACTACACAGTAGAGCTAAGATTCAGGCCCATCAGCCCAGCTCCACATGCTTGACCTTGAAGCCACCTGTCCTTCAGTCTCTGTTCCTGTGGGTGATTGTTTCTGTGTCCATTCCAAATAGATAGAGCGTTGCAAAGGGTCGTACAGCAAAGTTCCAAGAGGCTACACAATGTGAGAGAAACAGAGATAACAGTGACGACCTCTCCCCCTCAAGCTCACCAAGCCTTTGAAAGCCAGTCCCTCCCGTTCTTCCAGACTCAAGTCACATTTTCCCTCCCCATTCTCAGCCTACACAGACCTCGTCTGCCTTTAAAGTCCTCTCTGCTCCCAAGAGGTTACCGCTAATAATCTTTTCATGAAGATGAAGCTTGATACTCCAAGAAGACAAGTTTTTGAAACTAGGAATCATTTCCTTTTGCTCTATTGCCCCATTTAAATGTGAAACCATAGCTAATCAATATTTTTGGCTGGGTGGTGAGGGGAGCAATCAGAAATGGAGGTATGTGCTCCAATGATGCCACTGATTACGTTTCACTTTCCAAAGCCTTCAAAGGTACTCTTGACTATATATATATATATACACACACACACACGTGTATATATGTACATATATGTGTGTACATATATGTACACATATATGTGTATATATGTACATGTGTGTGTACATATATGTACATATATATGTGTGTGTGTGTATATATATGAAAAACACTGTCAGCTAACCCCAGAAGTGGCCAGACTTTCATCAAATTATACTGTCATTACCAAGAAACCTCTAAACCCAGCACTGCCAATATGATATGTGCATGTCCAATACTCACTTTCTGACCTCAAAATTTAGTTAAAAATGCAAAAGAAACAAAAATCTTAAAAATGAAAATAAAAACTAAAGTTAAAAAAACTTTCAGTATCTAGTATTTCATCTCTAAAAATAACAGCCTCAAATTAGGTAAATAGACTGGATTTTTTTGGGTGTTACTGGCCCAAAAATGTGCCTCTTGTTTTTTTTCTTTTAATATTGTAATTTAGAATCAGGTCCTGCCATGCTTTCTCAGCCACATCCTGGTTAGAAGGCAATGTAGAACAAAACCTCAGCAGTGCACAGATGTCTGATCACTGGGAAAGCTGCCATAACATCGCAGGCACACACCTACCCAAACCTCCGTAGATTTGCTTATTATGAAGAATCCAGACTCCCTCTTTTCCTTGAATAATAGAAATTTATGAAGTATCTATTATCTGCAAGGCAGTCTATATGTATTTTTACTAACATCCACAGGCATCCCAAAGTATTTTCATCTCCATCTTACAAATGAGAAACCTGAGTTCCACAGATGTCAAAGTCCTACAGCTAATATATGGCAGAACTAATATTTAAACCGGGGTTTGTCTGAATTCAAAACCTAGACTTTCCCCAGTAACAAGGTGGTTTGAGGGAGCCATAGTGTGGGCCTTCATAACTTGCTCACTGAGGTGGAAGTTTGTGTGTCTGTTTGAGACTAAGTCACACTCTATTGCCCAAGCTGGAGTGCAGTGGCTCACTGCAACCTCCACCTTCCGGATTCAAGCAATTCTCGTGCCTTAGCCTCCTGAGTAGCTAGGATTACAGGCGCACACCACAATGCCTGGCTAATTTCTGTGTTTTTAGTAGAGATGGGGTCACCATGTGGGCCAGGCTAGTCTTGAACTCCTGACCTCAGATGACTGGGGTAGAAGTTTTTTAAGTGGTCCCACTCTGCACCTACCTCATCAGACGTGGCCTCCAGGAAAGCTTGTTCAATGGAGAGAATAAGTTGGAACCTCTTCTCTCCTTAATCATTTCAACAACCGTATGCTGTAGTTCTAATTCTCCTGATCTCAAATAAAGAAACTGCCTAATAAAATCTGATGATAAATGCCAGACTTTTAAAAAACTATAAAATGTTAAACAAATTCAAAATCTGTTTAATATTCTCAGGTCCAAGGATAATTTTTTTTAATGACATTTTAAAGACAAAAATAAAAAGCCTTATTATCTCGCCACTGAATTAAACCTGGTAACTTTTTTTTTTTTAAGGTGGGTATGCCTTAGGAAACTGTAATTGTACCTAGAGGCACAGAATGAAAAGTGATTTAACTCAAACTAGACCATCTCCACAAATGAACCGCTAATAAGTTTCTAGCACTCATTTCCAGAAAAAAAAAAAAATATATATATATATATATATATGTATGTATTCATACACCAGCACCTAGTATAAATTCCATGTGTATGTAAAAAAGATTATTCTATACTATTTTTATCCTCTGCTTAATCACATAATTTAAAAAGTAGCAATAATACAAACGCTTTGTAAGTACTAAGTCAGTCAGCTTTGACCCACAGCCACTAGCAAAAAAAATATTGACAGGCAGACCAGGTATGGTGGCTCATGCCTATAATCCCAGCACTTTGGGAGGCTGAGGTGGGCAGATCACAAGGTCAGGAGATGAAGACCATCCTGGCCAACACAGTGAAACCTCATCTCTACTAAAAATACAAAAAAATTAGCTGGGTGTGGTACAGTGTACCTGTAGTCCCAGTTACTTGGGAGCTTGAGGCAGGAGAGTCACTTGAACCTGAGTGGCGGAGGTTGCAGTGACCCAAGATCGCACCACTGTACTTCAGCCTGGTGACAGAGCAAGAATCCATCTCAGAAAAAAAAAAATTGACAGGCAAGAGCTGGTTTTCTGACTGGAAAGATTTAGAATGTTACCACAAACCACGGAAACAACCAAAATCGCACAAACAAGACATCCAGATTGGTCAGCAAAATTTACACTAGAAAATACGTGAAACAAAAATATAAAATGACCATTCCTAAAGTGTGATACAAGGACTGGCTTCTCATTGGAATGAATATAAACGACACTGATGAGTGTTCTCAAAAGCACATGAGGCTGGGTCTGGGACATCAGATCATAGGGTGCCAGGGATTATTAGTTACATTCCCCCACCACTTTCCACTACCACTCACACCAGCTTCGGCATCTGCTGTCACATCCTAGAAAGGCCACAGACTCTACGCAAAACTGAAGGAGAGTCCCCAGGAGAGATCTCAGAAGCTCTGCTGGGGATACGTGGAGTATTCAGAGAAGTAACCCCAGCTTCTCCAAGACCACGATAACCAAAACACCCACCACGTTTGTATACTCTGGATCCTGAAAAGATCTTATTTGATAAGTGTGTCCTCATGCTAATAATAAATACATACAAAAAAAGTGCCTTGATCTAATCAATAGCACCACAAGGATTTTTCCTGGGTTTTGAAATACCAACATCTGAATATATTTAAAAGTTTACATCATTTAAAAACATAAAAACACAATGAAGTTGTTCTCACATGAAGACATAGGAATTAAGTGTGGTAATATTTAGATGTGATTGCTAGCTTTGTTACACAAATCTAACAATCATGTTTACAGCATTACTTGGATCAGATAAAGACATTTCCAGATTACCCAGCTTCATATATACACAGTCATCTGGCAGGAAATTGCTCTAAAATGACATTTATCAAGACCATGCTGCGTTTATCTCCACAACAGGGTTTAGCGGGATTCCAGGGCTACATGGATGTGGATTTAAAGCCTCGCCTGTCATGAAGGATTTCACCTTTGCATTGAGCCTGGGAACGCAAAGAACAGCTCAAACTCAGGAGGTAGAGGAATTTCTGAAATCTTAGTTGGAATAGGTCTTGGAACCCCTCAAGTCTTGTGGTGAAATAATTTCCCTGGGATGCAAAACAGAGTGCAATGGTTGAAATGATTGAAACAGCATTAGATCAAATAACAGGGGTGGAAAGTAAAAAGAAATACATAGGCCTGATTTCCAACCAGTTGGGTTACCTTGTGCAAGTTACAGGTTTCTGAGCCTCAGTGTTCCCTTCGGTAAAATGGATATGATTCGTAACTAGTAGGCTTCCTAAGAGGATTAGCATGACTAAGGTAATGCTAACACTGAGTAGAGGCTCAGAAATATCAGGTAGCTGGCACACAAAATAAAATATACAGCAGCTGAATCTGTGGATCCTGTAAACTAGGAAAAGCAAAAACTTCTAAAAAAAAAAAAAAAAGAAAAGAAAAAAAAACTACCAATGAAATGGCACAGCCTGACAACCGAACACAAAAACTAAACAATAGAGTAATAACTCCTGATCTTGGGCTCATAGTGAGAATACTAGAAATTGACACATGGCTTTGGAAAGGAAGTTGGAGGAAGTAGTTAATAAAAGGACCAAATGCCAATCTGTTGTTACTGAACAGGGCCACACCTATCTGATCAAACATTATTTGGGGGCACATAAATAGTTCATGACATTTAAAAACAATTCACCAGATATTTTCCAAGCCCCACCATGTCTTTTGGTTCAAATGTCAACAGAGAAAACTTCCGAAGAACCTTCTTTCTCATTCTTTGCCAAAGCTGCATGTCTGTGCCAGCTCACATGAGGCTTAAGGGAGTGAAAGAAATGTCAGATAAATTCTACCTGTTTAGACAGGCATAAAATGCTTCAGGCAATTTTTGCCAAGGACTCCTACAGACTTCAAAACAGCACAATGTCAGAAAAAGTAGATGAAAAACATACCAAAGAGGAGATAAGGAAGACGGGAGGGAACTTAGGTAAGTAAAGACTGAAAGGAGTTGGAGAACATTAATTATTGGACCTATTTCAACAACAAACAAGAAGCCTTCAAGGGAAGCATTGTCGCTGTAGGACAAGGAACTCAGGACAGATTCTACCCGACAGATGTTTCACCCATTGACCCAGTGAAAACAATAGTCAAGCCTGCAGCACTCCTGGGTCTCAGATTATTCATGAAGGGGCAACTGGAGATGGAACAGCTGAGCCCAAAGGTCATTTCCAGACTGTAAACTGAGGAAGCTAAGCACAGAGAGACAGATAGATCCTTTACATTAAGCCAGATTATTATAGCAATAATGGTTATTGTGGTACAAGAAATAGAATGCTCTTTTTTGACGGAAAGTTAAAAAAAAAAAAAGGCACAGGCTTGATTTCCAACCAGTTGGGTTACTTGGTGCAAGTGATAAAGTTATAAGTTTCCATACGAATGGTATAAGTTACCATATGATGGTAATATTATCCAAGGTCTCAGACTAAATCCAAACACATTTCATAATGCTAAAAGTAGTTCCCTAACCATCACCTTAAAAAAAGTATTACACGGGAGGCCGAGGCGGGTGGATCACGAGGTCAAGAGATGGAGACCATCATGGTCAACACGGTGAAACCCCGTCTCTACTAAAAATACAAAAAATTAGCTGGGCATGGTGGCGTGTGCCTGTAATCCCAGCTACTCAGGAGGCTGAGGCAGGAGAATTGCCTGAACCCAGGAGGCGGAGGTTGCGGTGAGCCGAGATTGCGCCATTGCACTCCAGCCTGGGTAACAAGAGTGAAACTCCATCTCAAAAAAAAAAAAAAAAAAAGTATTACACAATCATTTTTGTTTTTGATTTTGGGGTTTCTGTTTTTAATTTTGGTGTTTTTGTTTTTAGGTTGTCTTGTGTTTTTGTTTTTTTGCACTGTCCACTGTATCTGGGATTCTTCAAAACACTTCACAGAACATAGGCATGGTTACACAGAGAGGTTTAATACTTCCTTTTTAGTTTTTCCCCATCAGTTTGCAGATCTCTCATGATTATTCCCACTTACTAACAACTTTTCATTAACAAAGCTTATTTTCAGTTCCTCAAAGGCATCCATCCATTGATTTCTCAAAACACTCCCTCTGTGCTTCTCCATCTCCTTCCTGCCAGGCCTAGGTGGCGCTGCCTCTGGAAGTGGCCTTTACCACCTGTTCTCATAGTCCCCTGTCCTCACCCTTAACAAACAGCACACTTCTTTGTAATCACTTGTGAAATTGTCTGGCCTCCCCTCCAAACTGTAAGCTCTGAGGAAATGGGAATCTATTTGTTTTATTCACAACTAAAATTTCAGCACATGACATGTATAGCACATGTTCAGTGAATAGTTTGTGGATAAAAGAGTATTTTTTTCCCCTTCTAGCTACTTTTTAGCACATATTTTTTAAAAGCCTTCTACTTGGACCACCTAAGAAAACTATTCTACATAAAAATTAATATTCTAACATCTGCTCCAAACCAGCACTGGCCAATCTATACAATATACAAAATGATATAATTCATTTGTGATATATGATATAATAAATTAAAACTATGTGCTTTTATAACAGAAAATAACAAGTTAAAAGGATATATGATAAACATTTTACCTCATAAAAATTATATGGGCTCAAATTCTGAACACTAGCTTTCAACAACCTCCTTGTTCACTCCTCACTCCACTGTGTCAAAGGAAAGAATCAAACTCCAAAATATTTTAAGAGATTTATTCTGAGCCAAATATGAGTAACCATGGCCCATGACACAGCCCTCAGGAGGTCCTGAGAACATATGCCCAAGGTGGTTGGGGTACAGCCTGGTTTTATATATTTTAGGAAGGCACAGACACCAATCAAATACAGTTAAGCAATACATTGGTTTGGTTCAGAAAGGCAAGACAACTCAAAGCAGGCAGGGAGGTTTCCAGGCTATAGATCAATGTAAACATTTTCTAATTGACAATTGGTTGAGTTTGTCTAAAGACCTGGGATTAATAGAAAAAAAATGTTCAGGCTAAGATAAAAAATTATGAAGTCTTATAGTGGCTGCCCTTAGAGATAATAGATAACCAATATTTCCTATTCAGGCCTTAAAAGGTGCTAGACTCTTACTTAATCTCTTCAGGATAGGGAGGGCATGGAAGAAAAATATCTAGCTACATTAATAGAGAATTTTTACAGATGCCCTTGCCTCCCCACAAAGGACAGCTTTGCAGGACCATTTCTAAACATGGCAAAGAAACATGTTTTGGGGGTAAAATATTTCTACTTCTTTGTCATGTAATGTCACGCCAGACTCAGGTTGGAAAGTAAAATAAGTCATAATATACAGGGTTAAATAAAACCCATCTGATAAGAATTTATGGTTTATGGGGCATGAGCCCCTAGGCCCTTTAGATAGGAATTTGGGCAAGATAAAATCAGAGTTTAGTCCTATCCTCAACTGCTTTCAAAGGCTCTTGTTTGCTTTTCCTCCCACCAACCAGATTGCAGGCTCAAATATATCAAAGGCCAAGGGAGTGGAGAATTCATCTCTATCTCTAAAGAATGAATTCAATCTATTGAATTATTCAGTTGTTACAGCAATGCATTATTCAATCAGTTGATAATTAGTCAATTATTCAATTACCATCCAAAGACTAGTTCTTTCCAATCTCTATACAGACAACCTCTTTCCTGGAGTGCAAACCTTTATCCTATCCAATTATCCACCTAAAATCTCTACCTTGGGTTCATCCAGACATTTCAGACTCAGTGTCCATAAAGGTCATCATTCTCTGAACAGAGGCTTCTCCTCCTCCAATACTCATTTAAGTTATTGTCACCAAGCCAGCAGTCCAAGGCTCAAACCTGATCCTCAGGCCCAGCACCTCCCTCTTTCTCATCACCCATCGCCACCTGGTCACCTGTGTAATCTTCCTAATTACCACTCAAATCCCACCACACCTCCACTTCCTTAAGGCCTTAATCAAGCCCAGTAACCTACCTCCCTCCTGACCTACAATAACTTCTTAGCACCTTTCCTGCTGACTCACTGCCAGAGGGAGGGCATCCATGCTGTTCTCCCATAACACTGCACTACAAAGACTTCTATTTCAGTCCATGGGGATCATGTCTGCTTTGGTCACACCGTATCTCTTCTGGGGCCTAACATAATATTTAGCACAATGTAGGCAGGCAGTGACCACCTGAATAAATGAATGAATGAATGAATGAATGCATAGATAAGACAGCTGGCATTCTCAGAATTAGATTCTACTGCCTACCATAAACTCAAATTAATGTTTGCCTAAACATTTTTTTCCAGAGGGGAAGTAAATGCACAGCAACCTTAGGTTTACAACCAAGAGCAAACCATCAGTCTATGTACTCACACACACATCCATGTCAATATATTCTTACACTGCCTGACACCATGGGGTTATTTTGTAAAACACACACACACACACACACACACACACACAGAGAGAGAGAGAGAGAGAGAGAGAGAGAGAAATCATGGGCAACTTTTTTTTTCACTGGGGAAAAAAAAAACAACTGTAACAGAACAAGGCACAGCTCTTCTGAATACCTTCCAAGACATAATGAACAAACACAACATCACCTTCAAGTCCTCTGTGGCCTGGGGAGGGGTTTGGCCTCTAGGAGACAGGCCTCTGTCTAACAATCAGATCAAATCCCAGCATTCCTAAGCAAGGCCACCTTCCATAATCACCAGCATCACTCTCCGCTGAATAATCCATATGGGCCCTTAATGGTATTTCCATGTGATGTAATCATTCATATGGAATCATGTCCATTCACTCATAAAGTTTTAAAAGTTTGCACTAGGAATGAATGACAGTAACGTTCCTCCTTCCTAGTTTGGGAATTTATCTCTAATAAAAAATTTCTTAACCACAGTAGCCAGCAAATGACTAGGATTGTTCAATACATGCATCCCAAGCAATCCCAAGCCTGCCTTCCAGACTTCTTACCCAATGCCAACACACAACAGAGGCATCAGTGAGAACTCTCCCAGGCAAGACAAAAGAGAAGGAAGGTTCTAACACCAGACAGCCTGTGCTTGAATCCTGGCTGAACCACTTTCCATTTGTGTGACTATGGATAATTTCCTCTCTCTCTCTTTCAGTTTTCTCACAGTTAAGTCCAGGTGATTGTAGCCCTACCTTATCCAGGGTTTGTGATGAAAACTTAGAGTTAATGTTTCTTAGCAAAATGCCTGGCACAACCTGAGTGCTCTATAAATGTTAGTGATAGGAATACAAATTATTATATTACAACACTAATATATTAGTATTAATTTCAATCCCCTCCTGGTGAGCTCAATAAGGGATTCCATGCCCTATCTAGTTCTTTTAAATATTAAGACTAGTGTTTCTCAGATTTTAGCATATAGCAGAATCATCTGGAGGGCTTCTTAAAACACAGATTACTGTGCTCTAGAGACAGAGCTCCTAATGTGGGGTGCCTGAGAACACGCATTTCTAACAAGTTAATCTCAGGTATGCAGGTGCTGCTGGAGTGGAAGGACATGTTAAGAAACACTGACTAAAGGACATCACGGCATCAGTGGAGGAGAATGCATGGGTCCAAACCACCAGGGCTTTTTTTTTTTCTCTGAGATGGAGTTTTGCTTTGTTGCCCAGGCTGGAATGCAACGGTGTGATCTCGGCTCACTGCAACCTCCGCCTCCCAGGTGCTAGCAATTCTCCTGCCTCAGCCTCCCAAGTAGCTGGGATTACAGGTGCTGCCACCACGTCCAGCTAATTTTTTTTATTTTTAGTAGAGATGGGGTTTCGCCATGTTGGCCAGGCTGGTCTCAAATTCCTGACTTCAGGTGATCCACCCCACTCAGGCTCACAAAGTGCCAGGATACAGGCATGAGCCACCTTGCCCAGCTACCACCAGGGCTTTTAATGGCTCTCTGCTCACTTAGAATGATCTTCCTGGACTCCATCTCAGTAACTCCAAACTCAGCTCAAGCATCAGAAGCCCTCCAGGGCTCCCATAGCATCTCTATACAAGCCTTTAACAATGTACTGTGATCAATGAAATCAGCTCCATGAGACTGGTAGTTCCCAACAATCAGGACCTCACCTGACTCAGGACTTGGGACATCAGAAAACTCCCAATAAATGGTGACTGATAGTTAGAAAAGTCAAGGGCCAAAGGCATCCTTGAGAAACCAACCAACCTGGAAAGCCTTGAAGACCAGCTCTGAGAATTGTTTATTGGACATGAGTGTTCAGAGCGTCTCTGCCATCCCATCCAGCTGTCTCTTCTCTGCTCAAGGGAGCATGAGTCCTTTCCCTCTCACTCTTTGAAGGTAACAGAGCATCTTTGGGCCTCTCACTAGCAGAGGTCCCCATGGGTGTGACAAGCTGCTGGGAGATGCTGAATGTTCTCAGAGAGAGGGGAAGCCAGGCTGCAATCAGCATGCCTGTTTTTGTAAGCATTTCTGGTAAATTGCTCAAAATCTCCGCAGAAACAGGCAGAAATCACCAGCAAATTGTCATCTCTTTTTCTCATTTTAAACACATACTCACTTTCACACCTAATTTTGTATTAATTTTCTTAAAGAAGGTCTCCAAATTGTTTACCTTTCAGGCCTCACAAAACTTGGATCTGCCCCTGCTTCACAATCCCTATATACTCTGCTCCTTCATCACGGGCCCTGGCTCCCCGTGAGAACACCTTACTAAGTCAGGCCCACTTTTAAAATACCTCCTAGGAAGGATTTAACGCCTCTTCTCCTAAAGAGAAGTTTAAGGTATCTCATTAGTTTCACCACCAGGTGAAGACAGAGAAAAAAAAAATCTGTGCCAAGATTGATAGAGGCAAAACATTCTACCTGATCCTCCCATCACAGGCAAAGCCTTTTCTCAACAGTTAACTGGCAACATTTCAAGGTAATTTAAATATAAAACCCCTTCCATTTGTGTGTAATTACCAACAATTACAAGAAAAGTCTTAACAAAGCAAGTGTTCTCCATGACGAGATATATTATTTGAATTCAGAGAACTATCTTTACCCACTTTCCATTCTCCACAGTATAATAATTGTAATTTAAAAATTACTTTTCTAGTTTACATGCACATGAATTGACAGTTGTTATAAATCCTTTACTCAAAAGTCAAATAAGGAACGTGATTCTTCACTAGATCACCACATTGTAGTACTCTACTCTTTCGGAAAAAAGGTTTAAGGAAAAAGATACATAGTTTTTTAAAAATAAATATATTTGTGTGTGAGCATAGATTTGCACAAACACAAAGTTCTTTCCAGGTGACAACAGAGCCCTCTAATCATTTTGTAGTTATAAGGAGAAATCAAGCTGAAATTGATTTCAAAGCCTGCCCAGCTGAGAAACTCACTTCTGCAAGAGTCCGTATTAAAGCACATAAATAATATAAAAATTAGCTGTTCCTTCCATGTGTAACACAGAGAGAATACATATGCAGTTTTATTAATTGGCCATGTTGGGCTATATTAGGCCTTTCAAAATATGTTAGGTAAGACACATAATAAATTTTATCTTTTAAAAGTAGCTGTTCATCTACTTGTCACAGGTAGGTCAGTTTAACCACACAAGTGCAATGAAAACAGTCCCCACTTTATTCCTAAGGACTACTTTAACTCGATTAATCCCCAGGAGATAGGGTCTATGAACATAAATTTGAATTCTAATGTCCATTAAATCTGCCAGATTTACACTCTCCATCTTAGAGACAGCATGAAATAGTGAAGAAGTATGAGTTCTGCACACAGAAACAGCCACATGCAATTTCCAAATTCATCACTGACCTTGTACAAATGACTGGACTCCTCTCTGCCTCAGTGTTCCTCATCTGTACAGGGGAATAGAATCTACTTTGTATATTTTATAGACAAGATAAAAGTGCCTAACATGGTGCTTGACACAAAGTTAATTCTTAATCATCTTATTTTAAGCATGGTTTTGATCATTCTTACTGCTTTGGAATGATCAGGCTAATGACAGATACTCTTCAACGATTTACATCCTTCCTGCATTTAAATACTTAGAACCAGCGATTAAACAGGTGCTGCTGAGGCAAAGCGCAGCGCCCTTGGTCTCTTTCTAAACACCCACCTGTGAGGAGTAAGTGCTCTAAAATTCCCCTTTGTATTATCAACACCTGTGCTACCCAACGGCGCACCACGCCGGCTCTCAGGTTTGTCCTTTAACAGGTATACAACAAATAATATTTGTTGAATTGAAATTTTGCTGACTCAAACAAAAAATGAATGCTAATGGGAATCATAATCCATAGAAATCCCTCAGTAAGTGGTGTCTGAATTCTGTGCGTCCTGAAGCAGGTGTGCTAACGTCTCACGGTTCACTGAGAAGCTGCTTGGTACCTTCCAGACCAGGCTGATGAAAGCATCTAGAGGAGGCTGAAACCCTCTGCCTCGCACAGAAGTTCATTCAGGCCCGAGAAAACCTATTTGTTGGCAACCCAAACGCTTAAAAAAAAAAAAAAAAAAAAAAGCCGTCAGCTCACCATTTGCTTAAGAAATGTACAGTGCACTAAGGAACTAATTGCGGAAACTAATCGCCTCTCAAGTTCACCCCCACCATCACTGTCTTTATTTTTAACTTACTTATTCTTAGTGGGATTGAGACACTGTTACCTACGCAATTATCCCAAGGATTTCTGCTCTTGGGTAGCTGAGCAAATGTCAGCGCAAAGAATGAAAGTTGTACCTCCGGGTCTGTACAAAGAGAGCGTGTCAAAGCCCACCTAGCTGAAGAACTGACCTCTGCAGGAGGAGTCCGGGTTGTGGCGGTGACTAACTCCGGAGCGCCCCGGGGAGACCGAATGTGTGGCCTTTAAAATGCAAAGAAATTCGGGGGCAGGACGCCCTCCCCTAGTGCGCCTTCCCGTGCGCCACGCCTGATTTCTGCCTCCAGTCCTCAGGACACCTTTCTGATCTCTGAACCAGCAAGCAGCTCCGGGGTAGTGGCTCCACTGAATTCTCATGCTGGACCCTGCAGGTCCCCAACTCCCAGCTTTGGTTGCGAGAAGACGCCCACCCCCAGGAAAGAGCAGGCGGCGATTCTGCTACCCGGCCCACGCGCGCTGCCAGGTGAACCCGGCGCCGCCCTCACCTGTGCGAGGCCGCGTTCGGGGGCTGCAGAGAGGGGCCGGCGCGCGCTCCTCACCTGCAAGGGACCCGCTGTCGCCGCTCGGGAGCGCAGGGAGCAACCCTGACGCGGCGGGGGCGGAGGCATCACCGAGGGCCTCCGGACTTCCTCGGCCCCCCGACGCCCTGGCGAGCCCCGCCTTCAAGGGGAGGAGGCGGCCGCGCGTCACCTTTGAGCAGCCTCTGACCCAAGCGCGCGCGCTGCCGCCGGGAGTTGCAAGGAGGCGCGGTGCTTGGCGCTGGGCACTGGCTGGGCGTATAGAAGGCGGTGGCTTGTAACTCATTCGTCTGGGTTGGCTCACAGGAAGAGGAAGGTGTGTCCAAAAAGTCCGGAGTGAGGAAATAGGACGAGGATGAGCTTGCAAACTGGTCAAGTCATAAAAAGCCGTCTTCGCGGATAATCACAAGGGTTCTCTTCGCTCCTGTGGGTCCCTGATAGATTTCTGGGAAGACTGCAGCCTCCCTTTGTAACGCCCTGATCCTGGGAAGAGGCACCCGAGCGAGGCAGCCTGTTAAACCTGTGCCACGTGTGCCCGACTGTGGGTGGAACGTGGCCGCCCAGATCCACAGAACTGTTTCCTGAGCCTCCGAGCCTTATCTATGAGCTAAGGCCGGCGTGCTGCTCAACTGGCCGTCCCGAGTCCCGAGTACTCAGCAGAGACCCCTAATGACCGTCCCTCGCGATTGTTGGCACTCAGTGACTATTTGCCATTTGTTCCCGCCTTCCCTTACTTTCTTTTTCTCCCTTTATCTTCCCCCAGTTTCCTGCCGTAATTGTCTTATTGCACTTTTGTTTGCTGTTTCACTGCCTTGTCAGTTTCTTTTACGGTCTGTTAATGAGCCTGAGTCTGTGCGCTGCAGGAATTTGGGTGGATTAGGAGGAGAAATGCAGAGTATGATCCGTGCCTTCAGGGAGATCAGGGACTCACCTTCTGGGAAATAGCATTTTTTAAATTACATGCAAGAGAGTTACAGAAAATAATCCTAAAACGGGAATGGGACCTCTGGGAATAGGCGGGCTGAGAAATGAAGCGTTTACTTGGTGTCATTGGTAATTAAGAGCTCCGGTTTTGGCGTCAGAAAGACCTCAAATCAAATTCTACCTGGGCAACTGATTGTGTAACTGGACGAGTTCACTTGACCTCTCTAAATTTCAACTTCAACAAACTGGTCATTTAAGCTATGAAACAGCTTAAAATATTAGTTAGCTCATACTTTTTGAGAAAATAATTAGGTAATTTACATAAAGTCCTCATTACAGTGTCCTGGGCCATGGTAACCACTTAACAAAAGTTAGCTAATAACACTAAGGTAAGAAATGAAGGAAAGGCGGATAAAAATTTAGAAAACTTGAGGACATAATAAAAAACAGCTGCCATTGCCACGCAATTCCTACTTACAACAATAGCTACCACTGAGGAACACAACTTCACACCAGTTTGTGATTGTCAGGTAAAACGCGATCATACTGAATTTTCACACACCAGTAGACAGTTAATAAAATCGTTAATTTTAATCCCAGCACTTTGGGAGGCCGAGGTGGGTGGATGACCTGAGGTTAGGAATTCGAAACCACCCTGACCAACAAGGTGAAATCCCGTCTCTTTAAAAAAAAAAAAAAAAGTTAATTTAATTTAGGGAAACTAAGCCTCAGAACCATGAAATAACCTGCCTGAAGCTTTGAGTCTCGTAGTCAAGTCAGAGCAAGCTGAGGCCTATATGCTGAAGGTTACATCCCCTACAAGAGAACAGAGGTTAGGGGAAAACAGTATAAAAGGAAGAAGAGAAAGAGCTGTAGGTAGAAGAAGCAATCATACCTTTAAAGCTGACTAAGAATACAAGTGAATTAAAATAGTAAGTGAACCCACACAAAAAGCTTTTTGCCTTTAATTCCTGCACCAGTGAAGTTCCTGTTCTGTGGTTCCGGCAGTCCAACCGCATTTTTCAATCATTAAATGGTATAGAAAGTGAAACAACTTAAGATTCAGAAATCTAAGGTCACAACTTCCCCCTCCCACCACAATACACTCATCTGCCCAGCTTCTTAGTTTTTTTGTTTTTGCTTTTGAGACGGAGTCTCGCTCTGTCTCCCAGGCTGGAGTGAGGTGGAGCCATCTTGGCTCACTGCAACATCTGTCTCCTCGGTTCAAGCGATTCTCCCGCCTCAGCCTCCGGAGTAGCTGGGATTACAGGTGTGTGCCACCACGCCCCGGCTAATCTTTCTATTTTTAATAGAGACCGGGTTCACCATGTTGGTCAGGATGGCCTCTATCTCTTGACCTCATGATCCCAAAGTGCTGGGATTGCAGGCATGAGCCACCGCGCCCGGCCTGTTTTTTGTTTTTAATTATTCAAACATATTACTTGTCTCCTTGTATGTTCCACCCAGGATATGTACCGCCCAGGAAATAACATCTTTGCTTATACCAATTAAACTTTACTACATAACCACCTCAGCATTTAGAATGTCAACCGGACTCCTACATGTAGCTGATAAATTTTTAACACACTTTTGCTTTATTGAATTTCTCTAAACAGATTTTGAACCAGGTCTTACATTATGGGCAATGGTTAGTGATGTCATAATTATACTTAATAAAATCTCCTGCACATATCACAAGCAGCTTTCTCTCTCTTGTGAGCAACCAAATATTTGGCCTCCAAGAAATGCCCCTGTTGTCAATGTGATAATTGAGGTGGAGATTTCCCACTTTTAGATATGATTGCTTTTACATCTTGGACAATGTATGTTTGGTTGCAGGACAATCTAATATCAGCACCTGTTCTTTTAAATTGGAAATGGAAGATGCGTCTTCTGAAGGTCCAGTTTACCCCTTGGCTATCACAGCTAACCTGTTATACAGGCAGAAGCACTGTTAAGTGCATACAGAGGTTAGATAACAATTAGTTCACTTATCTAGCAATATCCCTGTGCCCATTTGAATGAGCCAGAATATTTCAAATAGAACAAGTGAAAATTGCTCTAGCCACCCAGAATCTCTGACAATGAGGGTTAAAGCAGTCTTCTCTAAAGAAGACAAGACCCTGTCTGTAAATGCACAGGAACTAGAGTTCCATACCTTCTCTGCTCAGAGGGGGCCTCTTTGGGTCATACTATCAGAGTTGGCCATGCAATCAACGCAATCTGGCTCCAATTGGAGGACACAAGGCTAATCCTGCTGGGACAAGTCCCTTGATGTCAAAGAGAAAGCTTTCTGAGATCTGCTAGCAGCAATGTAAGGGCTTGGTACCTAGCTTCCCTCACATTTTCCTTCATTGGTACTTCTCATCCTTCCTGGGCCAATAAGAGCAGAAGTAGAAAAACAACTGACACATAAACATGTAAATCTAGATCTACCAGGGGTTAAAACAAATATAATGGTTAAAGCAAAATTTAGTCCATTGTCCAAGTAACAAATGTTGATTTTAGGTGTGTTTTAAGACAGTATAACTCTGTTATGTGGCATTGAGAAACTGCATTTCTTTTATTGTTAGTGCAAATAGTCTTTGTTATTATATTTTCTCAGGATTCTTTTTCCTTTGATATAATTGTCATCTTATCCCCTTTTTATAGGCAGGTGTGGAGAGACCAAATTTAGTGACTCACTTCAGACCTAGCTCTGCCACTTACTAGCTCTGAGCTTTTCCTGTGGCTTTACTTTCTTGAACAAAAGAATGGCCCTGACAGAAAATGGGTCTTATTCTCTAATTATTCAGAAAGAATTTTTATAAAATCTCTTTGGAAACCAACATCAACATTGAATTGTCTTAATGACAATTATACGTATAAAGTTATTTCAAATACCTAGACATGTATTTAACACAAGCTGATTAGCTGGAAATGTTCACAGTAAATTGTTCAAAGATAGACTTTTATGGATGTTATACTTTTACTGGGTGAGAATTTTTATGGCCAAAATGAACATCTGGTAGTGGTGGGTTCTGTAAAGTTAAATTATTAGAGGCTTGGAGTTAACTCTTAAGAGACTCAGTCTGCCATTCATCAGATGGGTAAAGTGGAACCAAATTCATTTCTTCAGATGAAGGTTAGCTTTGCCCAAGATTACTACCTTGGGACCAACATTTTTATCTGATGATCTGAATTTCATTCAGTTAGTTCATTGCTTAAACCTTCCCCCAGGCCAGGGGAGAGTTTCATACTGTACAGAATTTCTGGCCTTAATTCACTTTTATTTAACTGTTCTCTAATGTGTTGTCATTGGCAATAGCGAGTGGTATCTTAGAATCAACCTTGGAAAATGTGTTGTTGAACATGCTTTTGCAATGTTGGTCAGGGTCATTGTTTTGTAAAATTACACTGCCTGTTTTAAGATGATCCAAGGAAGAAGTTATCATTCATTTCAGATACAAAAATCTTGGGCTTTTCCGCAGCAAATGGTTTGTTTGCATCCTATGGGTTCTGCAAACATCACAGCTGAATTTGTTTTCCTCTCTAATGGAGCCACAAGAATGCACAGAGTGGACCACCTCTGGCACGTATTCAGAACTGCTTATTTGTACATTGCACATTACGTTTATCTTTTCTTCTACCTTTATTTCCCTAAGTGGGAGATGAAACTAGAGGAATTTTCAGGACAAGAATATTTAGATAACAATCAATTCTTCATGCAAAATTGTTGAGATTCACTCAGGGTAGCTGGCAAAGTATTAGGGAAATATTAAGGAAAGTTATAGATTGTAGTCTCAAACCTTTTGGAAGGATGAAAGGTTTTATTGGGACAGGCAGAAGGCAGTCAGTCAATTACATCAGGGAAGAGACAGGGATGATAAAAGGCTTTCTCACCTTAAAAAGTCTGTTTACCCCACATCCCTTTGTCTCTACTCTGTTTATTCATGTAAACTTTGTGCTGGATAGTCCTCTCAGGGGGAGGTCAAAGGAGAATTACTCCTTAATGGTGTTTACTCTGGGCCCTGGAACCTAAAGCTTTTATCATTCATAAAACCACTCTTTGGCCGGGCGCGGTGGCTCAAGCCTGTAATCCCAGCACTTTGGGAGGCCGAGGCGGGTGGATCACGAGGTCAAGAGATCGAGACCATCTTGGTCAACATGGTGAAACCCCGTCTCTACTAATACAAAAAATTAGCTGGGCACGGTGGTGCGTGCCTGTAATCCCAGCTACTCAGGAGGCTGAGGCAGGAGAATTGCCTGAACCCAGGAGGCGGAGATTGCGGTGAGCCGAGATCGCGCCATTGCGCTCCAGCCTGGGTATCAAGAGCGAAACTCCGTCTCAAAAAAAAAAAAAAAAAACACTCTTTTAACCATGTTAATTATCCACAAGCATGTTGACTTAGAACCTCTGTTATGAAATTCATACTGAATAAATGTGAGGATGGAGAGAGGGTCTTGGTTGATTGGCTGCATTTCACTCTCTGAAAGAACCCAACAACCATTTCTCGCTCACTTGAATCACTGGACCAGGTGTGAGAGTGCATTCGTTCATCCATCGTTACAGTCTGCAAGACAGACCTCCACAGGTGGTGATCAATGTCTCACAAAATAAGAAGTACATTCATTGATATATTCATTCACACAATTGGCATGCACTCATCAGCTATGACCAGGACCACAAACTAGGGTGCCTCCATGGGCCAGGCTGGTGAAATAGAGATTGACTGTGGTCACATATAAGAAGATGGAGACTGTGGCAAATAGCAGAAGGTAGGCCCACCTAAAGATACCTAAATTTACTTATTGTTAACCCTGTGTTGGGCAAATAATACAGGTGGCCAAAAGCCTGGCAGCCAGTTTGAACCCCCTGATCCATATATTAAGCTCTGTGATAAACACTATGGATATAAAACAAATTGATAGCTTCTGCCCTCCAACAACTCACATCTTTGCTAGAAGATGCATAAATAGATAAATACAATAGAGTGTCTGATTGAAAAGGCCCTAATAGCAGCACCTGCAGAGCCCAGCAAGCGTGTAAAAAGCCAGGTGGAAAATATACCAGAGAATTAGCAGAAACCTGGACTACAGTCAGTCCCAAGGAATGAAAAAGGGCATCTTCATGGGTGAAACCTGGCTTACACCATTGGGGTAAGTACAGGCTCAACTGGCAAACAAAGTTCAGTTCAAGAAATGAAGCCAGCCATCTAGCAGTATTTTCATAATCTTCTACTCATTCAGAAAATCAAAATATAGATACATGTGGAGAAATCAAATAACTAACTCTATGGCTGAGGACATTAACAAATTTTGGACTTGACATCTCCAGTTTGTCTTTGTGACTGGTTGGGATGTATAATTTGCATAAGGTGGACTTCCACCAAGATGTCCAAATAGGAACAGGTCCAGAGCACAGTTCCCAGCGAGAGCGATACAGAAGGCAAGTGATCTCTGCATTTCCAACCGAGGTACCAGGTTCATCTCAATGGGACTAGTTGGACAGAGGGTGAAGCCCAAGAACGACAAACTGAGGCAGGGTGGGGTGCTGCCTCGGTTTCATGCAATTTCAGCTCATGAAACCTCCACTTCCAGGGTTCAAGTAATTCTCCTGCCTCAGCCTCCTGAGGAGCTAGGATTACAGGTGTGCACCACCATGCCCAGCTAAATTTTTTGTATTGACAGTAGAGGTGGAATTTCACCATTGTTAGCCAGGATGGTCTTGATCTCCTGACCTCGTGATCTGCCTAACTCGGCCTTCCAAAATGCTGGGGTTACAGGTGTGAGCCACTGCGCCTGGCCTTTGAAATACAATTTATTAAGAAATATTTCTTTGAGAACTAGAAGTAAAGTGACAAGGAATAGGCTCAGAGACCCACATTTAAACTTGCTGGCTGCCCATGTTCTGGGTAGCTCTAAAGTGCACATTTTAGCAAGGTGTGCTCAGGTAGGCTTGTGTCCCCTGCAAGATAGAAACTTCCATGGACATTTAATGATGAAAACTGGCAGGCAAATAAAAGGCAGAATTAGCAGCACCATGAAAAGTGTGACTGAAAGTCAAAAGAGTGGAAATTAAAAATGAAAAATCAAGTGATCAATGAACAGTGGGGGAAGCGAGCTGGAATTTAAATTGGCCAGTCAAAACTACTATGGACCATCAGGACAAGAAGACCAGAAAATGTGAAGATAAATAAGGTAGACAAGTAAAAAATAATGGTCTGATTATATAAGTAATGATGATAATGAGCCCAATAGAATCAAAGTTTGTACTATATATAGCTGTAATGTAAGTCAGACAAGAAAATTGATTTTTTTCTTTGGAATCACACTTTCCTCAAGGTGTGGCTGTCACTGCAGTTTTTAGAAATACAGCAATACTCTGCTTAATGAACTACCAATGTACCTTATCTGACTATATTATTCTCTGAGAATATGAAAACTCATTAGCTCATTCCTATAAAAGCAACTCAGGTGAAAGTATAAGCCTATTGTTATTAAGAAGAATACAATGTTAGAAAGAGTTATTTGTAAGAATTAATGTCTTGTTTTAATATGTAGCATCTACCTAACATAAACTTCCAAAATAAAATTTGCAATTATATCTGTAGAAAATATATCTTTTATTCCATTAATGTCTTTGTGGTTTTCTCACCTTGTCTTCTGCTCCTGGCTTCCTATACGTAGCCTTTGGCTAACCACCTTTCCTACCACCCCACTTATTCTTTCGTTTTTGAGTATCTAGATAGACTCGTTGTCAGTAACATGTATCCAAATTCTAACTCCCCCAAAGCCCACACAAATTACTATCTCCTTCACAAAGAATCCCCTCATTCCTCAACCAGAAAAGACCTCTCACTCTCTTTCAAGAATACCCATAGTGACTGGGCGTGGTTGCTCATGCCTGTAATCCCAGCACTTTGAGAGGCCAAGGCTGGTAGATCACAATGTCAGGAGTTTCAAGACCAACCTGGCCAAGATGGTGAAACGCCATTTCTACCAAAAATACAAAATTAGCAGAGCATGGTGGCGGGTGCTTGTAGTCCCAGCTACTCAGAATGCTGAGGCAGAGAACTGCTTGAACCCAGGAGGCAGAGGTTGCAGTGAGCTGAGATCACGCCACTGCACTCCAGCCTGGTCTACAGAGCAAGCCTCTATCTCAAAAAAAAAAAAGAACCCCCCCATAGCAATACTACCAGTTTCAAAATGCTTCAATCAAGAACAACTGCTTCTGTCATTACAAAATACTTATTTTGAATACTTTTCTTATCTTTCAAACATTTGTTGCAGAAATATTTCTGTAATACTCCGTGCTAGACAGTCTTGGCAGAATGCAAGCTTTCTGACTTCACACACTTATCAACATACCAGTTATCTAGTGTTGTGTAACAAATAACCTAAAAACTTAGCTGTTTAAAGGAACAAGCATTTATTATCTGAGTTTTGGTGGGACAGGAATGCTGGTCTGACTTAGATGGGTGCTTCTGACTCAGGATCTCCCATAAGGTCACAGTCAAGCTGTCCACCAGGGCTGCAATCATCTCAATGGCCACCTAGATCCAGAGTGTCAGCTTCAAATCTCACTCACATGATTGTTGGTAGAACTAACTCAGTTCCTTGACACATGGACCTCTACACAGGTGGCCTAATGTTATGTGTCCTTATGTTATGCCAACAGGTAAAGAGAGAGAGAGAGAGACTGCAAGAGAAAGAGACCAAGATGAAAGGTACCATCATTTTATAGCCTAATCTTGAAATGACACCCTGTAACTTCTGCCATATTTTATTCACTAGATATAAATCAGTAAGTTCATGTAAAATGCAGGGAAAGGGAACAGCATAAGGGCCAGAACATCAGGAGGATAGGATCAATGGGGACCAATTTAGAAACTGCCTATGACACCTAATTAGCACAATATAATAAATGTCTGATAAAAAATAATCTGTTTAGAGTTTATTGAATTTCTTGAATCTATGAGTTTATAGTTTTCTAAATTTGATGAAAAATGTTTCAGTCATTATTTCAAAATTTTTATGTACCCACCTCACCCCCCTTTTTCTTTTCTGGGGTGCTGTCACAGATGGTTAGGCCATTTGACACTACCCTGCTGCTGACTAATGCTTTGTTTTCCTTTTCCTCAAGCTTCTTTTCTCTGTGTGTTTCATTTATGCATAGTTTCTACATGTTCAAGTGGATTAATTTTTTTTCCGTAATAGCTTCTCTCTGCTAATTCAATACAATGTATTTTTCATCTCAGAAATTGTCTTTTATTTTTAGGATTTTGACTTGTATCTTTTATATAGCTTCTATTTTTCTCCTCCGTATGTTTATATTATCCTCTACTTTGCTGTAGTAGAGAATACATTAATAATACTATTTTATCCTCTTTGTCTACTAATTCTATCATCAGTTTTATTTTTATTTCTGGGTTTCTTTAGATTGATTTTTTTTCTACTTGTTATGGGTCTTTTTTTTTCTCTGCATGCCTAGTAAATTTTGATTAAGTGTCATACAATGTGAATTTCAATAGATGTAACATTTTTTAGAATTATTATTTATTTAAATATTAGAGGGCCTCTTTTCTTGAATGCAGATACGTTTCTTGGAAAAAATTTGATTTCATTGAGACTTGCTTTAATGTTGGTTGGGTGGATCCAGAACAATCTTTAGTCCAAGTTATAACTTTTGAGGATTCTACTACATGTGTTAGCTCTTTCCTTACTGCCTTATGGGAACTTGAACTATTCTTGACCCTGTATGAACCTCAAGGATTGTTCCACCTGCTTCTTTCTGGTGGTTTCCTTAAATACATCAACTAATTGGTATTAAGCTAAACATTGAGATAAATTCTTTGTTGATATCTCGCTCTCGCGCTCTCGCTCGCTCGCTCGCTCGCTCGCTCTGGGGAGGGAGCAGATGTTTCCTCTCTATATTCTCTCCCACAAATGATGGCCACTGTAAGGTTGGCTGCCTCGTGGGGCGTTCGGACACGCCCCCTCCCCTCGCGGGGCGTTCGGACACGCCTCCTCCCCTCGCGGGGAGTTCGGACATGCCTCCCTCCCTTGCCGGGAGCTCAGACACGCCTCCTCCTCCCCCGCCCCCGCCGGGAGCCCGAGAAAAAAAGCCCCATCAGGACATACCTGATACCATTTTGTCCCATCCAGGCTCCACTCCCTGCCTACTATTTTGTCCTATCTGGGCCCCACTCCCCACCATCCGGGTCCCACTCCCCTCCATTTTGTTTCATCCGGGTCCCACTCCCCTCCATTTTGTCCCACTCACCTTGGCCACAGCCAATCGGACGCCTCCACTCCCTATAAAACCCCGTGCCTGAGAGGAGTCCGCGCGACTTCTCCGGCCCTTCCTGTCCGGGCCGCAGAACCTTGTCTGGGAGCCTGAATAAAACCCCTTGCATTGGATTATTTTCGTGCTGGCTGTAAGGTTGGCTGCCTCGTGGGGCGTTCGGACACGCCCCCTCCCCTCGCGGGGCGTTCGGACACGCCCCTTCCCCTCGCGGGGCGTTCGGACACGCCTCCTCCCCTCGCGGGGAGTTCTGACATGCCTCCCTCCCTTGCCGGGAGCTCAGACACGCCTCCTCCCCCCGCACCGCCGGGAGCCTGGGAAAAAAAAGCCCCATCAGGACTTACCTGATACCATTTTGTCCCATCCAGGCTCCACTCCCTGCCTACTATTTTGTCCTATCTGGGCCCCACTCCCCACCATCCGGGTCCTACTCCCCTCCATTTTGTTTCATCCGGGTCACACTCCCCTCCATTTTGTCCCACCCACCTTGGCCACAGCCAATCAGATGCCTCCACTCCCTATAAAACCCCATGCCTGAGCGGAGTCTGCGGGACTTCTCCGGCCCTTCCTGTCTGGGCCGCAGAACCTCGTCCGGGAGCCTGAATAAAACCCCTTGCATTGGATTATTTTCGTGCTGGCCTCAGTTTCTTCATTTCGTCCTCGGCGAGAACAGACCTTACACTGGCCTCAGTTTCTTCATTTCATCCTCGGCGAGAACAGACCTTACTGCCACATTGGCCTTTCTAATCTCTCCTCAACTCAGAAAAGCCACCAGGATTTTCTGGGTGTTCCTATTCCTGAAACCCTACAGTCAATAAGCTGAGGATACTGTAGGACTTATTTTATGTATTTCCCTATTCTTAAAGTTCATAGGACTGCATTTTCTGTTGTTTAATATCTGAAAATGCTATTGTTTTATATATTTGGGTTGGCTGTTGTTGTTGTTTTTAAATACAGAAAGATAAATCCAGCCCTTTTAGTCCATCATGGTCAGTAGCTGAAGGCGAATCCTGTAGACATTTGGCTCAATAACATTTAGCCTCTCCGTGACCTGTATGGCATGGCATTTATTCTTTGTGAGAGAAGAGACTTGACTATATATATATATATATATATATATATATTGTTTTTGAGACAGAGTCTTGCTCTGTCACCCAGGCTGAAGTGCAGTGATGTGACCTTGGCTCACTGCAACCTCCGCCTCCCAGGTTCAAGAGATTCTCTTGCCTCAGCCTCCTGAGTAGCTGGGATTACAGGCACGCACCACCACACCCAGCTAATTTTTGTATTTTTAGTAGAGACTGGGTTTCACCATGTTGGCCAGGTTGGTCTTGAACACCTGATCTTGTGATCTGACCACTTCGGCCTACCAAAGTGCTGGGATTACAAGCATGAGCCACAGAGCCTGGCCAACTAAATTTTTTAAAGCTGACAGAGACATGTACCAGGAGTCAGAATATCTGAGTTCATAACTTGGCTTCAGAAAATTATAGTGGTATTTTCCAGGCAATTTCCTGAAGAGATTAGACCAGATTAAAGATTCTTAAAATTTTCATTCAAGGAATTGACTGTATTACTATTTTTAATTTGGTTACCTTGAATATCTTACTGGCAGTTCGGGTAAGTTGGTCTAGCCCCAAATTCCTCTTAATGCCGTCAATACCCAGTCAGGGGTCTGATGACTATAACATCAGTGTTGATTCATTGAGTTGATCTAATTCCAGCCAAAAGCAAAGCAGCAGCATCTTAGAAAGCCTATGCAGTCTTATTATGGGAAATTGTCTACTTCCATACTTTCATTAAGAGTAAGCCTTTATAGGTCTAGCACCTAACTTTTATAAATCTTTTCCTCAATACTAAATAGTATCTTTGCAAAAGTAATAACATTAAGACTTCACACAGGAATCACCACTCTCAATATTGACCAATCTTTTTAAATAGCAACCAGGCAGATTTCCAGTTCTCTATGATACCAATCAAAATTTCTCTGTCAAGACCCTGCTTCTCATTCTCTTTGAAATATGCCAAGAATGTACTGATTTTTCCTTAAGACACTTAGACAAGATCTCACTGCATTCTAGATTAATATAACCTGAAGTAATTTGGAAATGAGGCTACCAAGCATAAAGTCACTAAGCAACTTTATCTTTCAAGGCAACTGGCAAACAATTAAAGACATAACTTATGATCCAAAGCACTCTTGTGCATCTTTCATTTGTAAGTGAAAATAAGGTGCAACGACCAGCATCAAAAGACTTCTTAAAAGTGGCAGGTTCTCTATTACTATGCTCAGATTAGTAACTTCCTTACCTCCAAGTTTGATGGACCATGTTCTTGTTCATTCCAAATCCAGCTCAGTGTCTCCTATCATATGATAGGACCTCACCACTTCTAGAACCACCTGCAGCATAAACAAAATTAGCCATGTAAATTTCCATTTCAAATTAGCTCTCTTTCCTAATTTGTCTATATATTTTAATGGAATTATTACTTGAGCTTTCATTAATCATTTCTTTTTCTACTTACCTAATGTATTCTATCATCTGAATAACAGTGTTAAAAATTTGAGTGTCTAGAACCTTATACTAGGTTTTGTTTGCTTTTTGACCAACAATGGGGAGATAGACCGGTCATGTTGAGAACTTAAGCAATAACAAGTAAATAAACTACTAGAACCTACCTGGTGTAGTGTATGTGCTTATTCACTGAGGATGACCGTAGGCAATTTAATGACCCTTAAATGTGACTTGGAAATAGTGTCTACATCAAAGGATTAGTCATCAAAGGATTAGTGTGAGGATAATACGTATTTTGAATATATCTAAGCCAAGCCAGATTCTCAAGAAACTGAATTGGTGGATGCAGTAGTGATGATGATGATGATGATGAAGTTCATGCCTGTAAGGAACCCTTATCTCCTTTATTGTTTTTTTTACAGCATTTTATTATGAAGGAAATCTGAAACATACAGCAGACTTGGAAGACTTACTATGCAAACCTGTGTAGCCACCACCTAGAATCTACTATACATTTTGTTGCATGCCATTTTGTTGTTCAACCATCTATTCCTCTATCAGCTGATCTGTTGAATTTTGAAAGATTTAAAAGTAAACTGCATACTTGGTTACATGCTCTGCATGCACAGAATTAACTGCAGTTCAGTATTTTTCTTTCAATATAAATGTTATATACATTCACATGATCGTAAGCATAAATTCACTGTTTTGATGAAATAAGGTACTTATGGGATAAAGATATAGGATATTATTTTCACCCCCCAAAGTTACTTTAAAGCCCTTACCCTGGTAATACCTCCTCCACACACACATATTCACACAAACACACACAGCTGCCTCACTTCTGACTTTCTATTTCATCACACATTAGTTTTGCCTGTTCTGGAATTTCAAATGAACGTACTCTTTTGTGTAAGGTTTTCTTTTTTTTCACATCATTTAATGTTATTGAAATTCACTCATTTTGCTGTGTGTATCAGTAGTTTGTACTTTTTGCAAGTGACGGTTTATCGTATGACCTATCACAGTTTGTTTATTTGATTGATGAACACCTGGCTGTGCCCATTTGGGGGATGTTATGAAGAAAACTGCTGTGGACACTTTTTAAAAATTTTACTTTAAGTTCTTGGATACATGTGCAGAACGTGCAGGTTTGTTTTATAGGTATACATGTGCCACAGTGGTTTGCTGCACCTATCAATCTGTCATCTAGGTTTTAAGCCCCATAGGTGAGAGGTCATAAGGGTAGATTAGCTCCCCTTTCTTTTTTAAATAAGGTATTTGTCCTAATGCTCACCCTCCCCTTGCCTCCCACCAGCCAGCAGACCCCGGAGTGTGATGGTCCCTTCCCTATTTCCATATATTCTAACTGTTAAACTCCCACTTACAAGTGAGAACACGTGGTGTTTGGTTTTCTGTTTCTGTGTTAGTTTGCTGAGAATTATGCCTTCCTTTCAGCTTCATCCATGTTCCTGCAAAGGACATGAATTCATTCTTTTTTTATGGCTGCATAGTATTCCATAGTGTATATGTGCCACATTTTCTTTATCCAGTCTATCATTGATGGCCATTTGGGTTGTTTCCAAGTCTTTGCTATTGTAAATAGTGCTGCAGTAAATATACTTGTGTCTTTATAATAGAATGATTTATAATCCTTTGAGTATCTGTTCAGTAATAGGATTGCTGGGTCAAATGGTATTTCTGGTTCTAGATCCTTGGGGAATTGCCACACTGTCTTCCACAAAGGTTGAACTAATTTACATTCCCACCAACAGCCAACATCTGTTGTTTCCTGACTTTTTAATAATCACCATTCTAACTGGCATGAGATGGTATCTCGTTGTGGTTTTGATTTGGATTTCTCTAATAACCAGTGACGATGAGCTTCTTTTAATATGTTTGTTGGCTGCATAAATGTCTTGAGAAGTGTCTGTTCATATCCTTTGGCCACTTTTTGATGGGGTCGTTTACTTTTTTCTTGTAAATTTATTTAAGCTCCTTGTAGATTCTGGGTATTAGATCTTTGTCAGATGGGTAGATTGCAAAACTTTTCTCCCATTCTGTAGGTTGCCTATTAACTCTTATGACAGTTTATTTTGCTGTTCAAAAGCTCTTTAGTTTGATTAGATCCCATTCGTCAATTTGGGCTTTGGTTGCAATTGCTTTTGGCATTTTAGTCATGAAGTCTTTGCCCATGCCTATGTCCTGAATGGTATTGCCTATGTTTTCTTCTAGGGTTTTTATGGTTCTGGGTTTTACATTTAAGCCTTTAATCCATCTTGAGTTAATTTTTGTATAAGGTGTAAGGAAGGGGTCCAGTTTCTGTTTTCTGCATATGACTAGCCAGTTTCCCCAGCATCATTTATTAAATATGGAATGCTTACCCCATTGCTTGTTTTTGTCAGGTTTGTTGAAGAGTAGATGATTGTGGATGTGTGGTGTTATTTCTGAGGCCTCTGTTCTGTTCCACTGGTCTATATCTTTGTATTGGTACCAGTACCATGCTGTTTTGGTTTACTGTAAACTTGTAGTATAGTTTGAAGTCAGGTAGCATGATGCCTCCAGCTTTGTTCCTTTTGCTTAGGATTATCTTGGCTATACAGGCTCTTTTTGGTTCCATATGAAGCTTAAAGTAGTTTTTTCTAATTCTGCAAAGAAAGTCAATGGTAGCTTGACGGGAATAGCATTGAATCTATAAATTGCTTTGGCCAGTATGGCCATTTTCACAATATTGATTATTTCTATCCATGAGCATGGAATTTTTTTCCATTTGTTTGTGTCATCTCTTATTTCCCTGAGCAGTGGTTTGTAGTTCTCCTTGAAGAAGTCCTTCCCATCCCTTGTAAGTTGTATTCCTATATATTTTTGTGGCAATTGTGAATGGAAGTTTGCTCATTATTTGGCTCTTTGCTTGTCTATGAGCCAATCTTTTGTTGGTGTAAAGAAATGCTTGTGATTTTTGCACATTGATTTTGTATCCCGAGACTTTGCTGAAGTTGCTTATCAGCTTAAGGAGTTTTTGAGCGGAGATGATAGGGCTTTCTAAATATACAACCATGTCATCTGAAAACAGAAACAATTTGACTTTCTCTCTTATTTGAATACCTTTTATTTCTTTCTCTTGGCTGATTGCTCTGGCCAGAACTTCCAATACTATGTTGAATAAGAGTGTTAACAGCGGACATCCTTGTCTTGTATGCACATTTTTAAACAAGTATTTTCATGGACTTTAAAAAAAATCAGATGTGAGGTCATAAGGGTTAATTATCTTCCCTTTCTTTTCTTAATTTTTAAAATTTGTGTGAGTATATAGTAGGTATATATATTAATGAGGTACATAAGATACTTTGATATAGGTATGCAATGTGTAATAATCACATCAGGGTAAATGGGGTATCCATGACCTGAAGCATTAATTTTTCATGTTACAAACAATCCAACTTACTCTTTTAGTTATTTTAAAATGTAAAATTAAATAATTATTGAGTGTAATTACCTTGTTGTGCTATCAAAACTAGATCTTATTCATTCTTTCTAACTACTTTTTTGAACCCATTAACCGTCTCTACTTCCTTCCCACTCCCCCGCTACCCTTCCCAGCCTCTGGTAACCATCATTCTACTCTCTATCTCCATGAGTTTAATTATTTTAATTTTTAGCTTCCACATAACAGTGAGAACATGTGGAGTTTCTTTCTCTGCCTGGCCTATTTTGCTTAACATAATGACCTCCAGTTTCATCCACATGGTTGCTAATGACAGGATCTCATTTTCTTGATGGATGAATAGTACTCCATTGTATACGTATACCATATTTTCTTTATCTATCGATACACGGATGGCTTCCAAATCTTGGCTATTGTGAATAGTACTGCAATAAACATGGGAGTAGAGATATCTCTTCAATATACTGATTTCCTTTCTTTTGGGTATATACCTGGCAGTGGGATTGCTGTATCTTATACTAGCTATATTTTTAGTTTTTTGAGGAACCTCCTAACTATTCTTCATAGTGGTTGTACTAATTTGCATTCTCACCAACAGTGTCCAAGGGTTCTCTTTTCTTCAATTCCTTGCCAGCATTTGTTATTGCCTGTCTTTTGGGTAAAAGCCATTTTAACTGGAGTGAGATGATATCTCATTGTGGTTTTCATTTGCGTTTCTCTGATGATCAATGATGTTGAATACATTTTCATATACCTGTTTGCCATTTGTATGTCTCTTTTGGGAAATGCCTCTTCAGATCCTTTGCCCATTTTTAAATTGGATTATTAGATTTCTTTCCAATAAAGTTGTTTGAGCTCCTTATATGTCCTGGTTATTAATCGCTTGTCAGAGGGATAATTTGCAAATATTTTCTCCCATTCTGTGGGTTGTTTCTTCACTTTGTTAACTGTTTCTTTTGCCGTCCAGAAGCTTTTTAACTTGATGTGGTCTCATTTGTCCATTTTTGTTTTGCTTGCCTGTGACTATGGGTTATTACTAAAAAAAATCTTTGCTTACTCCAATATCCTGGAAAGTTTCCTCAAACTTTGCCTTTAGTATTTTCATAGGTTGAGGATTTAGATGTAATAGTAGCTTCATACTTTGAGGATTTAGATGTAAGTCTAATCTATTGTCATTTAATTTTTGTATATGGTGAGACAGATAAAGGTCAAGCTTCATCCTTTTTCATATGGATATTCAGTTTTCCCAGTATCATTTACTGCAGAGACTGTCCTTTTTCCAATGTACATTCATGGCACCTTCGTTGAACATGAGTTCACTGTACAATGTGGATTTGTTTCTTTGTTATCTATTCCATTCTATTGGTCTATGTGTCTGTTTTAATGCCAGCACCATATTGTTTTGGTTACTTCAACTCTGTAGTATAATTTGAAGTCAGGCAATATGATTCCTTTAGTTTTATTCTTTTTTCTTAGAATAGCTTTTGTTATTCTAAAATTTAAATTTGTAGACTGCTTTGAATAGTATGAACATATTAATAACACTGATTCTTTCAATTCATAAACATGGAATATCTTTCCATTTTTTGTGTCATCTTCAATTTCTTTCATCAATGTCCTAGGGCTTTCATTGTAGAGATCTTTAACCTCTTTGGTTAACTAGATATTTAATGTTATTTTTAGCTGTTGTTAATGAAATTACTTTTTATTTCTTTTTCACATTGTTCACGTTAGCATGTAGAAATGCTACTAATTTTCACACATTTATTTTGTATCTTGCAACATTACTGTACTTGTTTATTAGTTCTAATAGACTTTTTGTGGAGTGTATAGGTTTTTCTAGTATAAGATTATATTATCTGCAAGCAAAGATAATTCGACTTCTTCCTTTCTAATTTGGATGCCTTTTATTTTTTGTTCTCTTGTCTGATTGCTCTAGCTAGAACTTCCAGTACTATGTTGAATAACAGTGGTAAAAGTGGGCATCCCTGTCATGTTTCAGATCTTAGAGAAAAGTGTTTCAGTTTTTCCCCATTCAGTATGATACTAGCTGTGGGTTTGTCATATACGGGTTTTATTATGTTGAAGTGTGTTCCTTCTATACCAAGTTTTTTGAGAGTTTTGATGATGAAGGAGTGTTGAATTTTATCATATGCTTTCTTGGTATCACTTGAAATGATTGTATTTTTTTTTTTTGTCCTTCATTCCATTGTATGATGTATCCCAGTGACTGATGTGTGTATGTTGAACTATTTCTGCATCCTTGGGATAAACCCCACTTGGTAATAATGAATTATCTTTCTAATATGTTGTTGAATTTATTTTGCTAGTATTTTGTTGAGGAATTTTGCACCAATATTTATCAGGGATATTGGCCTTTAGTTTTCTTTTTTGATATATCTTTGCCTGGTTTTAGTAAAAGGATAGTACTGGCCTCATAGAGTGAGTTTGAAAGCATTCATTATCTAGTTTTCAGAATACTTTGGGTAGGATTGGTGTTAATTCTTCTATAAGTGTTTGCTGGAATTCAGCAGTGAAGCCATCAGGTCTTGGGCTTTTCTTTGCTGGGAGACTATTTATTATGGCTTCGATCTCATTACTTGTTACTTGTTCAGGTCGTAAATTTCTTCCTGGTTCAATCTTGGTAGGCTATGTGTGTCTAAGAATTTGTCGATTTCATCTAGATTTTCCAATTGATTGATATATATTAGTAGCCAGCAATAATCTTTTTAATATCTGCAGTATTGGTTGTAATGTCTCTTTTTTCATCTCTAATTTTATTTATTTGTATCTTCTTTCTTTTTAATGTTAGTCTGGCTAAAGTTCTGTCAATTTTGTTTACCTTTTCAAAAAACCAACTTTTCATTTCATTGATTTTTTTTTTTGTATTCTTCATTTCAGTTTCATTTATGTGTGCTCTGACCTTTATTATTTCTTTTCTTCTACTAATGAGGGTTTGGTTTGCTTTTATTTTTCTAGTTCTTTAAGATGCCTCATTAGTTTGTTTATCTGAATTTTTCTACTTTTTAAAATGTAGGGGCTTACAACTATAAACTTCCCTCTTAGGACTGTTTTTGCACACACACATATACACATTTAACAGTAAGTTCACTCAAATCCCCAAAGAAAAGGTTATCAGTTATTTTACATTGTAAGTTCATTCAAATCACCAAAGAAAAGGTTAGCAGTTATTTTGCATTGTTCTTGAGAGAAGACTCATTGTGGGCTAACTTTTGTACTATTGTCAGTTTTCTTTTCCATAATTTTGTGAAAAAATTACAGTCTTCATTCCGTAATGAACTGAGAACATAGTTGCATTTTTCACCCACTTTGTTGAACATGATAATCTTGTATCATTGCTTAGTTATAAGTTTTATAAAAAACAGTTGGCTGTAGAGTCAATCAGTCAGTGATCAAAGACAGTTCAAGTCTAAGTGGCATTGTGCAAAATTCTAGAGACCTCAGGTCCAGAGTCCTGGTCTCAGGTACACTGATAATGGCATGCATAGACTCTGTTGTCCCCTATGTTTCATTGTGTTTTTTATTTCTTTCTTTAAAGTAGTTTGATGGGCTCTTTGAAGAAGGTTGCTCTTCTGCTGCTGTTTAGTTGAGAACTGGACTTCGTGCAGTATTTCAGAAACAGCACTACTGTACATCAGACAGTGGGGCAATTGAGTCCTAGTGTGGCCCTCATCATGCACTCAGCATTACACTTTGGGAAGCCCATCAATAACCCATAATGATACCAGGTTTTCAGTAGTCTAATGAGAAAATGGAACTACATGATCATTAAAAGAACGAGGGCAATTTTAGAATATTAAGTCGAATGAAACAACTAGATTCTATGTTGTCTTCCCCTTTGAACTTCCTTAGAATTCTTGAATCTTTATTAGTTTACCTCAAATAGCCAATAATTGTGAGGGTTACTTTTATCGAATGATAGTGTATGCTTGACCCAGCTTCCTATGTAAGCAAATAACTCTCAGTCCCAAGGTCATGTAGCCAGTATGTGCTGGGATTTGAATGTAGCATGGTCTGAATCTAAAATCTGTGATCTTCAGTATTCCACATGGCCTATTTTGGGGAGTTTGCGGGTACACATTAAGGATTACTGCTTCTGATGACAAACCACCTCCGCCTAGAGCCTCCTTAGCATTCTGTAAGTGGCAAAGATTGCTTCTGGCTGTGTAGCCACGAAGTAGCTGCATTTCCTCCTAAGTGAGAGGCCGGCAGTGCTGCTGAGTCCAGCCTCTAATGGCTAAGGCCACAGCTGCATCTCATAGTGAGATGCTGCTGACTTTACACTGGAACTTTCTTCTTTTCTCTACAGCTAGTTTAAGATCTTCAGTAGGCAGCCCAGTGTCTTTTTTGAAACTTTATCTTTATAGATTGCAAGATTTATTTCCTCAGACTGCCTACATATTTGAAATCCAGGACCAATTCTATTTGATTAACATTTACTACACCTCTTATCAGCAGGATAGGAATAGAAAGTGCAGAAGTGAATAAAATAATATTTATGTTCAAGAAGTACAATATGGCTATTATAGAGATGCAAAATGGACATGTGTTGATTTTAACTTGTTATTAATGAGAGGACCATTGAAATGTTACAACCAATTCAAAGGGAGGAAGCCAAAGAAACACAAATGTGTATGGAGAAACTGGATTTTGAAATGAACTTGTAAATGGATGCCAAACTGCCTTTTCCAATGGAGGGAGATCTATGTCTCCACTGCACATATCTAATTGCTATATCTATAGACTAGAATCGTTTTGCCTTGCTATTACGGATCTAACATTTACCAAGTTATAAAATAGTTCAAAGAGAATAAAAAGCTAGAGTCAGATAATCTGAACCAGTATACTATAGACAATACACAGTTTTTCCTGGAAACACAATTTTTTAATACGTTAAGAACAATACGATATTAAAATGTACTGGGTGCCTATTAAACACTATGAGATCCTCCTAGACTCCCTGGAAGACATACTACTAGTACCTAATTTTATGATTAAAAATATAGCTTTAAGAAATGTGTTGCAATGTTTAGAGTTACCTTGATAATTACTTGGGGAGGCTGGGTGCAGTGGCTCACATCTTTAATCTCAGCACTTTGGGAGGCCAAGGCAGGCAGGTTACCTGAAGTCGGGACTTTGAGACCAGCTTGGCCAACATGGTGAATCCCCGTCTCTACTAAAAATACAAAAATTAGCCAGGCATGGTAGCACATGCCTGTAGTCCTAGCTACTAAGGAGGCTGAGGCAGAAGAATCACTAGAACCCAGGAGGCAGAGGTTGCAGTGAACCAAATGGCATCACTACACTCCAGCCTGGGTGACAGGCTGAGACTCTGTCTCAAAAATATAAATAAACAAATAATTACTTGGGGAGTTAGGATTTATTTATATTTATATCAAAGACTACTTTTCTACCTATGGGATACTACGTCATAAAGAAATCAAAATATAGGGCAGGGGACAGATGTGTAAATAATAATTATATACTGTGTGCCATGTCAATGTCTGTTGCACAAGAGGAGCACAAAAAATATTCAAAGTGATCTCTTCACTATATGGCCTTTTGTGTGGCATAGATGTAGGAGATTATCTTTTTCTAAAGACTTGAAAAAATTTTTTAACTATAATTACTTGTTAGTTTCACCTAACTTTTTTACCTTGGGCTGGGGGCTAGTGGCAAGAGAACAACAGAATTAAGAACACAGAGGCAATAATTTAGAACATCATCTGCTTAGATAACTTTATTTCATCTATTCAGGCATAATTCTTGTGAGCTTTAAATTTTCATTTTAGACATTTAAGTTGCAACAAGGTGTAAACATTCTCAGGATTATTTTTGAGTTTTCAAAATCATTTTCAAATTTCAGAGTAACTTTAGATTGACATAAAAGTTGCAAAGATAGTACACAGAATTTCTGCATACCTTTCATCTATGTTTCCCCATGGTTAATGTGTTAAAATACAATGGTACATTTGTCACAACTAAGAAACAGATGCTCATATTTACTATTAGTTAAACTCTGGGCTTTAGTTGGATTTCATCAGAATTTCCACGAGCATCCACTTTGTGCTCCAGGATTCAGTCCGGGGAAACACATCCCATTTACTTTGCATGGTTCCCGAGGCTCCTCTGGTGTATGACAGTTTCTCTGTCTTTCCTTATTATTTATTACCTTAACAGTATTTAGAAGTACCGTCCAGGAATACTGTAGAATACCTCCCCATCTAGGCTGATGTGTCATTTTTCTTAAGATGAGACTGGAGTCTACATTTTTGGAAGGTATTGCATAGGTAAAGTACTTAATTGTCATGTCATGTTGTGGGGAGTGGCTATATGATATCCTCAGGACATCAGTGGTAATGTTAACCTTCATCACACTGTAATTTCTCAGAACTTTTAAGAGTAATTTTGGCTCTTGTTTGGTTGTTTCATCATAAGTGTGGGGACAGGAAGTTTAGAAGGTGGGTATCGTTCTATGCTCTGCTGATGGTCTCTACTGTTCATGAGTCAGTGGCTTGGCTTGCTCTACTGTCAATGTCCTTCTCCAAACAGGAAGGGACAAGAAAAACCACCAACCCTGTTAAGTGGTGTTTGGTTTATTCCTGCACAAGCCAGAGCAGGAGGAACATGTTGGCTTCCAGTAATTCACGAAGATGTTCTGCTAAGTCATTCCTCGCCCTCCTGTAGGAAACCATGTAAAGTATGAAGGCATTTCCTGGGCAAATAATACATGGCCCCTTTGCAATCATGTAAAGCGTCTGTATAAGTTTTGAAATTAAGAGACCCTGCTGGGTCTGAGATTCAGGCTCTCCCAGCATTTCAGACTCTCCCAGTGGTCATTGGTAGGTTTAGCAGAAGTCTCTGTTGCCCTCTTTTTGAGAATAAAATGATCACACCGCAGACTCTCTTCCATGAATTCATGTGGTAAAGGTGTTTTCTAAAATACATGTATAATGGACTAAAAATAGTAATCTCTTTCTTTTTAAGTTTCTTTTTTTTCTCTTCACTTACATAGTCTGTACATAGGCAGTTTCTCTTTATAGAGATGCCAGATTTTAAAGGGAAAAAATCACTGCATGCATAGATCTTTTCATACAAAGCAAAACACATTTTTAGATTAGTTTGGGAAGGGATCGAGAACAAAGGAAAATGAAAACAATTCTTTATTTGCTTATTTTCTTGGAGGCTTAAGATGGGATATGCCTACTTTCTTTTAGGAAAGATATTACAGGAAGCAAACTGTCCCATGTTAAAGGAATATGCTTGAACAAATAAAGTGAGTTTGGCATCAGGCTGGCTGTCCCCTACACCAGCTTCTCCCAACATGAAGCTCAGGGGAAAGAGGGGCCCATGGATACACAAATTGCAGGGATTTGCGATAGTAGTTACTTCACTGAGTGACACATTTTCCAGTGGTTTCTATAGATGGGATTTTATTGTGTTTGAGGTTTTAAGTGAAGAGTAGGAAGACTTGTGCAGATAGAACCATTTAACTCAATCTGAACATTTTAAAAAATAGCAAGCCTATTAACTGGTTGAATTCAGTTTCAGTTAGACTAATTTAGAAGGAATTGTCAAAGTACTCTTTGACAATTTAATATCTGCAGAACATTGTAAACCTTAAAATCAATATCGATTTTGATTTTAAGTGTTTTGAAGAGACAAACTCCCAATTAAATATGTTGTTATTAGAAAGGGATCCCAGACCTTATATTTGTTGCAACTCTTACTTTAAAGAAATTGAGTTATAGTTGACATAATTAAGTGTATGTATGTATGTACATATATATAAATGTCCAATTTAATACATTTGACATATTTCTACACCAATGAAACCATCAGTACGATCAAGAAAGGGATTACAAAGAGGCATATGAAAGCTTTTCAGAGTGACAAATATGTTCTCTGTCTTGATTGTAGTGACGTTTGTTATTCACTTTCCAAATTTTAGGAGCTTTCAAGAGATCTTTCTGGTTATGAATTCTAATTTAAGTCTAAATTTATCAGAGACACACTTTGCACAATATGAATCATTTAAAATTTATTGAGGCTTGTTTTCTTTCTCAGCTTATGGTCAGTCTTTGTAAATGTTCTATGTATAGTTCAAAAAAATGTATATTCTGGTGTTTGGTGATGGGTTATTCTATAATGTCAAAAAAGTCAAGTTTGTTTATAAATTTGTTCTTTTTTCCTATGTCCTAGGAAAGTCATAAAGTCTACTTATTCTATTTTATATTTCTTCCAAAATAGTTGGGATATATTATTGGGAAATATATATAATAAAATAAAAATAATAATAATAATAAATAATAAAATAAGTAATAAAAATAATTAGGATATATTATTGGGAAGTATTTTATATTTCTCCAACTATTTTGGGAGAAACATAAAAATCTCTATTTTTGTGACTTTGTCTTTTTCTTATAGTTGTAGCAGATTTTGCTTTATACATAAGTTATTTTATGTAACACATATCAATTTTGGATTATTTTGTACTCCTGACTAATTGACATTTTTATTTTCATGAAATTACCTTATTTATCACTAGAAATATTCTTTGAGATCTACTTTGTAGGCTATTAATATAGCTATTACACTTATTTTTAGTGCTAGCACGGTATATTTCTTTCATCCCTTTATTTATTTTTTAAAAAGACTTCATTTTTAAAGAGCAGTTTTAGGTTCACAGCAAAACTGAGAAAAACGCACAGAGCATTTTTATGTAGACCCTGCCCCTACACATGCATAGAACCCCCCACAATATCAACATCCTCCACAACAGTGGCATTTGTGTTACAATTGATGAGCCTACATTGATGCATCATTATACATTCTATGAATTTGGACAAATGTATAATGTATACAGTTAGAGTATCATACAGAGTAGTTCCAATGCCCTAAAAATTCTCTATGCTCTACCTCTTCATCTATCCCTCTTCCCTAATTCCAGGAAACCACAATCCTTGTACTGTTTCCAAGGTTTTGCTTTTTCCAGAATATCATATAGTTGGAATTATATAGCATGTAGCTTCTTCAGATTTTCATTTCTATGGTGATAAAAGACATGGAACATCTTTCACATACTTATTTACTATCTATATTTCTCATTTGGTGAGGTGTCTGTGAAGGTCTTTGACCTACATTTTAATCAGGTATTTGTTTCCGTGTTGTTGAGTTTTAAGAGTTCTTTGTACATTTCGGATTACTTGTGAGAAACATGCTCGCCCATCCAAATCCAAAGAATGGACATAGAGGCACGAAGAATATAGCAAAAGTGAGACTTTTAATAATGGTCTTGCAAGATCAGGTGTCTGGTAGGCACGCACATCCAGGGCAGTCACAACAGATAATTTATCTCCTAGCATCCAAGTCCCTCCCCCAGTTCCTCACTGGGCGAGTACTGTGGTGTTACAATCTTCCTGGACATCACCTGTTTTATTATTCCCCTTATAAGATTATACCCCGTCCATTTCTCCACTTAAGTTTTGATTTTCCAATAACGAAACTTTCTTCGCTTTTACAGGCTGACCCCTCCTCTATATTCTGTTCACTTATTGTGACTTTCTAGGTACAAAGCCAAGCAGTTTGTTACATTTGCAGGCTGGCTGACAGTACTTAGATTTATCATGCCTTGAAAGCGGACCACTTACCATGTTTTCTCACATTACTGTTCTTTAATCAGATTTGTCTTTTGCAAGTATTTTATCCCAGTCTGTGGCTTATCTTCTCATTCTCTTGTCAATGTCTTCTGCAGAGCAGATATCTTTAATTTTAATGAAATCCAGTTTAACAACATTTTGTCATGGATTGTTTCTTTGATGTCCTACCCAAAAAGTTTTCTCTGAACCAAAGGTCATTTTCATTTTCTCGTATGGTGTCATCTAGGTGTTTTATAATTTTGCATTCTACATTTAGGTCTGTGGGTTATCTTGAGTTAATTTTTGTCACGGGTATTAGGTCTTTATCTCAATTTTGGGGTTTTTGTTTCTGTGCATTTGGATGTCTAGTTGTTCTGGAGTCAATTGTTGAAAAAAACAATCTTTGCTTTGTTGTATTACCTTTGTTCCTTTGTCAATTATCAGTGGATTATATTTGTGTGAGTCTATTTCTGGCCTCTCTCTTCTGTTCAATGGATCTATTTTTCTGTTCTTTCACCAATACCACAGTGTGTTGATTACTGTAGCTTTAAAGTAAGTCTTGAAGTCAGGTTGCATCAGTCCTCTAAGTTCGTTCTTCTTCTTCAGAATTATGTTGAATATTCTGGGTCTTTTGCCCATCCTTTTTATTTTTATTATCTTTGTATTTTTATAAAGTTTGTTTTTTTAGGCAGCATGTAGGTGGCTCCTGCTTTTTTATCCAACTTTACATTTTACTTTTTAACTGTTGTCTTTGACAATTTATATTTAATGTGATTATTGATTTTATTAGGTTTCAATATATCATCTTTCAACCTTTATTTCCTATTTGTCCTCTCTGTTCCTTGTTTCTGTTTCTTCATTTTCTACCTTCTTTGGAATTAGTTGAGTATTTTTTTATGATTCCATTTTGTCTTCTTTTTGATTGATTAGCTATGCTATTTTATTTTAGTCATTTTCTAGAATGTGTCTTGAACTTATCACAATCTACCTTCAAGTGATATTATATACTTTATATTGGTATAGACTCTTTGTAATAATTTTCTGTTTCTCATTTCCTAATTTTTGTGCTGTTTTTCTATATTTTACTTAATAACAAAACTGAGCAAAGGTAAAGGAAAGAAGAAAGGAAGAAAATAAAGAAAGGAAGCAAGAGAAGAAAGAGAGAAAACAAAATAGAAGTGTAATTCTTTATCTGCATTTCAGAAATACAATAAGCTCTGAAAAAAACAGAAGAATTTGACGACACAGTTTACCGGGATAACTGACATGATCTGAGTTAGTTTGGTGGCAAAGCCTGACCTAACATGCCATGAGGCAAGTACTAGTCTTCCTTTATCTCTCTCAGTATAATTATTCATATATTTTTCTATAGAATATTGTGTCAAAAATTAACCTAACAGGCCTGAACCTGCTACTGTTAGAAAGGCCCGCTTACAAGATTAGCCACTGACTGGCATCTGGGAACTTGGATTTTAGGAGGGTCACTACCATTCCTTAAGATATAAGAGTGACTCACTGTCCCTAAACAGTTCATACAAACAATGTGGTTTATGTTGAAAACTTGTTTTTCTTCTGGAAGTCTGGAGTCTTGGTAAGTGCTAGGCAGAGTGTATTTATGTGCCTAGTCCCCAGTAAAAACACAGAGTACTGAGTCCCTAATGACCTTTTCTGGCAGACAACACTTCACATCGCTTGCAACAACTTGTTGCCAGAGAAATTAAGCACATCCTGTATGACTCCACTGGGAGAGGGCTCTTGGAATCTTATGGCTGGTTTCCTCTGGATTTCAGCACATTAACCTGTTTCCCTTTGCTGAATTTTCGTAGTATCCTTTTGTGGTAATAAATCATGGCAAGGAATATGAATATATGCTGAGTCTCACAGGTCTTCCTAGCAAATCACCAGATCTGGAAGTGGTCTTGGGGACCCTGAACACAAGACTGGATGTAATTGATTATAGGCGGTTGCTCCAAAACACGCTGGGATCGCTGTACAGCATGTGCTACACAGCACAGTTATGTGTCTTCTCTAAAATCCCCAAATTCTGAATTTCAAAACACATCTAACCTGTGATTTTGGATAAAGAAATGTGGAACCATGTTTGCAAACAAATAGATGATAGGATGTGAAATGTTAGCCAGGCATGGTGACTTACACCTTTCTTTGAGAGGCTGCAGCAGGCAGATTATGAGGTCAGGAGATTGAGACCATACTGGCTAACATGGTGAAACCCCATCTCTACTAAAAATACTAAAAATTAGCTGGATGTAATCCCAGCTACTTGTGAGGCTGAGGCAGGAGAATCGCTTGAACCCAGGAGGCGGATGTCACAGTGAGCTGAGATTGCGCCATTGCACTCCAGCCGGGCGACAGCGTGAGACTCCGGTTCAAAAAAGAAAGAAAGAGAGAATGTGAATTGTTTGCAGAAATAAGGAGTAGAGGGTTTTCATTGATTACTGATCCTTTCCAGGTCGGATAAAGGATGATAGTTTAGATCAGGATGATGATGATAAAGATGATAGTAGTGGTAACAATAATAATAATAATAATAATAATAATAATGGCCGGGCGCGGTGGCTCAAGCCTGTAATCCCAGCACTTTGGGAGGCCGAGGTGGGTGGATCACGAGGTTAAGAGATCGAGACCATCCTGGTCAACCCAGTGAAACCCCGTCTCTACTAAAAATACAAAAAATTAGCTGGGCACGGTGGCGCGTGCCTGTAATCTCAGCTACTCAGGAAGCTGAGGCAGGAGAATTGCCTGAACCCAGGAGGCGGAGGTTGCGGTGAGCCGAGATCGCGCCATTGCACTCCAGCCTGGGTAACGAGAGCAAAACTCTGTCTCAAAATAATAATAATAATAATAATAATAGTCATAATAATCGTTAACATTTCTTCACATCTTAAGCTTAGCATCAGATACTATTTACAACCTCCACCACAATTCTTTGAAGTAAATGTTAATTTTCATTTTTTGTTGAAAATAAACTGAGGCTCAAAGAAGTTTTGCCACTTGCCCAATATCGACAAGTTCACAAGAGCTGGAGGCCAGATTCAAACTCGAGTTCATGTAGCTAAATGCGGGAGCCCTGTGCAATGCCACAAGAAGAGAATGCTTTGTAGATCGCCCATTTTTCTATTTTCTATCAGCTCTGTCTCCATTGTGCACAGATTCACTCTGAGATTTTCACTAGTCTGTGCCTCAGACTTATTTGCAAAATATCATACAGAACTATCTGCCTCTCTCAGCTAGCATTGCTGGTTGGCAGCAGAAAAGGTGCTTTTATTTTCCTTCCATGAGCTTTTGTTTCTTTACTGTTTAATCTCTTATATATTGATGATCTTTCATGACGGTGATCTTGTCTTAAATACTTTTTTGAGTGCAGATAAAGACAAACTTTGTTAGTCTCACTCTATATTAAAAGAAACCCAGTCACAGAGGACAGAAAAAAATATAAGGAAGTCAGGATGGAATCTAGAACTTGGATCTTAAGAAAGACAAGGACTAGGCAGGCCAAAGAGGTGGGTCTGACATTTGATTTATCTGCATGTAGCATGTACTGAATGTCCCAGGGTCAAAGCTCTCTGAGAAAACTGTACTTGGAAGCTCATTTGCAGCCAGTAGCAAAATATAACACAGGACATATAGGGTAAGGCTCACAGAAGAAAGAACTCTAAAGCAAGAGTCAAGGGGTCTAGGTCCCATCAATATACTTCTGCTTCCTTATGATGCAACACTGAGCTCACTGCTTAGCTTTACTGGGCCTCAGTCACCACAGAAAATATAACAAGATGGTTCAAAATTACCCCCAAAGTTCCCTTTAACACAAAATTCTCTGATCCTTCAACATACATCTTCTGAGTGAAAATAGGTGTCACAAGAGTCATGTGAGGAAGAAAAGAACTATCAGTTAAATGTTCACATTAAGGAACTATTTCAAGACTAAGTCAGTATCTATGCCCTCACATCATATCCTAAGACTTGTGTTTACCTTAAAATGTCCTCTCACCTGCATGAGGTTTCAGAGGTTTCTGAGAGAACAATGTCAGAGTCATAGTGTTCTAGGGTCCAGCAGGTTCTACGTGATTTAATTTCATCTTTATTTTTGGTCAATAAATACTTTTGCCCTTAGTATAAAGAAATGGGGTAATATTTCAACATTTAATATTACATAGTATTTTTTGTTTCATGACTGTACTGGAGATTATACCAAAAGATACACAAGGAAATATAGTATATCTGAGAAAGCTGTATACTTAGGCAAAAAAAAACAAAAGGCTGACTTGGTTGCTCACAACACCATTGACTATGTAACATCAGGTGGTAACCTACCTCCCTGGATGACTGTGCTCCTAAGTGAAGTGAGAGTTGAATGGCCATCTCTGCCCTTCTCACTGAGCTATTGAGATGAATGAAGTAGTATGCTACCTGGAACCCACACGTAAGTGTAGCCCACTGGGTGGGTCCCAGGAGATTAAAGTTACATGTCTTCCATTAAATGCTGCTCCACAAAAAACTCGTGAGGACAGGAATTATCACCACATTCATGTTTCTGCCCAGCAGGTTATATGTTTTAGTTTGAGCGCCAAACTGGAAGCAAAAGTTCAGAATAGTCATCCAAGTCATGATTCCAGGATTTGTTAATAACATTGATAATAATGGCAGGTTAAATGTATTGAATGTTCATGATGAACACTCTAATGCTTAGTACTTTTGCTATGTTAAGTCTTTTAACCTGTTGTAGTAACCTATGAAGTAAGTACTACCATTATCTGCATTGAACAGATGTTTAATTCTAGCGTACCCAAGAGCCAATTCTATATAAAACAGGCAGCCGATATCATAGCAGAAACAGATAGGGGAACCAGCCATCTTTGGAAACATATAGCAAACTTGACACTTAAATAAAATTTCAAGCATTGACAGTTTCTACAGTTCTACAAACTGTCCTAATATTAAACAGCTAAATCCCAGGGAAAAGAGAACAGACGAAAAGGAAAATTTTAGGTAGGATGCTAGTTTTAGACAGCAGCTCTTCTCTTGGTCTTTCTTGTTAAAAGTTATTATTATCTTTTTATTTAGGAGTAAATGAATATCCATATCAGAACTTCACTATAGAAAACCATTTTATGGCTATCAATTATGTAATAAAATATGTATAGGTATTAGTGCCAAATGTGACCAAATGTGGGTTTGGTCCCCCTTGGTGAATCCTTTCTTTATTTTTTTTGAGATGGAGTCTCACTCTGTCACCCAGGTGGAATGCAGTGGTGTGATCTCGGCTCACTGCAACCTCTGCCTCCTGGGTTCAAGCAATTCTCCTGCCTGAGTAGCTGAGATTATAGGCATGCACCACCACGCCTGGCTAATTTTTTGTATTTTTAGTATGGATGGGGTTTCACCATGTTGGTTAGACTGGTCTCAAACTCCTGACCTCATGACACACCTGCGTTGGCCTCCCAAAGTACTGGGATTACAGACGTGAGCCACCTCTCCTGGCCTCCCCTTGGTGAATCTTTTAGCTATATTTGCACAGCTCCTGTTCAAGATCTTCAGCTAAGATATAGATCAGATGTTGCAAACATTTTTATAAGGGGGCAGATGGTAAACATGTTCAGCTTTCCAGATTGTAGTCTCTCTCCCAACTACTCAATATTCCAGGATAACAAGAAATCACCCATAGTCACGATATATAAATTGGCATAGCTGTGTTACAACAAAATTTCATTTGCAAAAATAGTCAACAGGCCATTTGCCCACCCCTGTTATATGTCTGGGTATTTTTATTTGGTAGTGTGCAACTCACCTTATTTGATTTGGGACTTTATCAGGTTTAGCACTTGAAAGTCCAATGTCCCTGAAATCCCTCACTCCAATCTGGGAAGATTGTTTATCATAGACTATTAGGTGGCTTTTATTTGTAATTTACAATAGTCTTGAAACATTAAACACACCAAGCATGATAAGAATCACCCAGTCTCCCTTGAAATTGCTTTGGCTAAACTTTTATCTGTCAGCATAAAGTTATACATGACAAGTATATTTTGTAAACTCTCAAGTGTTATGCACAAACAAGGCAATGGTGCTAAATCACAATTTTCCTTTTCTACATCTGCTTCCATAAAGGGACTTCTCTCTCCCTCTCACAATTTGCCCTGTCTTTAGACAAAGCTACAGACTGAGTGTTGGAAGGTGTCTGAACATCTCAAGAGATTAAAGTCAAGTTATAATAGAATTTTCATTCTTGGACTAATTATTACCATGTTCAAGTGAGCCCCAGAGAGTCTTCTGAATTTCAGTTGATAAACCAAAGAGAATCTTTAGGGACTGATGTAGTACAGCAAAGGCAACCTCAAACAGAACACTAATTGAATGTTTTCTTGGCAGCTTCAGCTAGCTCCTGTGTGGGTTTTCAGAATGAAATGTTTGGAATTACTGAAACCATCAGCATGCTATTTCTCTACTGTCAGAAAGGCCCCAGCACAGTGGACCTGCAAAGAATAAGAAGTTTGTGGTACTTAGAATCAGAAAATTGGCACCTGCCATTGCTACCCACTGTAGCCTTGGACAAATCCCCAAAGCCTTGAGGACTCCATATCTTCATCTTCCAAACAGTAATAACACCAAGCACTTCATAAAGTTGTGATGAGAATCAAAGATGATGGTCCATGGAATTTGAATTTGCCAGAATACATTCTTGTACAAATGCCTTGGCTTTAGATGATGCCAGAGCCTCTTGTGAGATTGCACATCCAGGGGACCTAACTCTGTCTTGGTGAGTCTTAAAAGGCATCCTAAAAATAACTACTTTTTCTGTTAAAAGCTAAAGGATAATTAATGTTTATTTAAATAAAGGAAAAGGGAAAGAGAGACACAAGTGGGCTTGGAAGATGGAAAAGCCTTTGTGAAGACATAGCAATGAAAGAAAGCTAACACAAGAAAAGAACAGAGAGAGAGAGAGAGAGAGAGAGAGAAGTTCAATGAACTAAAAGAAATCACATAAACTGGAGAAGAAGGGACTCAAGGGGGAGAAGAGAGAGAGTCCTGACCAGATCATGCAGAAGAGATAAAAAAAAGATTCTAATTTTAAAGCATATTGGATTTCAAATGTTGATATTTGCTGCTTATTAGCCACTCAATATCCATTTACCTTACTTTCAAAAACTGTTTCCAATACCTTTCTGAGGATGATTCCTATATCTACATTCGTTAGACTCTTAGGCCCTGTGCTTCTGATGGCATTGGCTCCACCCCTAGCTACAGGGGAGGATGAGCAGCTTGTGCTTTGCTCATGACTGCCCTTAGATCTGGGGAAGAAGGTCCTACCATGCACCCTGTGCTCAGAGGGACTTGCTTTGCCCTTCTTCTATCATCTCCACGGTGTAGAACACCCACTGGGCTAAGCTGCTGAGCCCAACTGGGGCTAGACACCTAGCCTAGACACCTAGATATAGAACATCTACTATAACTTCCTGTTATGGTAGATGTTCTATATCTAGGTGTCTAGGCTTCCAAAATTACCTACCTAAACAACCTCACCTGCTTACAAGCAATGTAGTGGTCTCTTCCCTCTTCTGAAGGCAGATCCTTCAGCTAGCATGCTTACACTTGGCTCAGGAGTGGGCAAGAGGTGGTTTTTTGTGGGTGTGTGAACCAAGTATGGTTGTGAAGGCAGGGTTGTCCACATATGTGCATGTGAGGCCCCTCCTGCTGTAGAACAGAGCCGGGGAAGGAAAAAGAATGAATCAGGATTTGTGATGCTGCATTCCAGAGCAAGACCCCAAACAGTCTGGGAGTTCTAAATGCAAAATGCTATTATGAAGCTATATTGCCAAGGTAAGAAAATAGGAGATACTTTACAGATAATTTTATTTATAACATTAAGATATTTAGGGCCGGGCGCGGTGGCTCGCGCCTGTAATCCCAGCACTTTGGGAGGCCAAGGCGGGTGGATCACGAGGTCAAGAGATCAAGACCATCCCGGTCAACACGGTGAAACCCCGTCTCTACTAAAAATACAAAAAATTAGCTGGGCATGGTGGTGCGTGCCTGTAATCCCAGCTACTCAGGAGGCTGAGGCAGGAGAATTGCCTGAACCCAGGAGGCGGAGGTTGCGGTGAGCCGAGATCGCGCCATTGCACTCCAGCCTGGGTAACAAGAGCGAAACTCCGTCTCAAAAAAAAAAAAAAAAAAAGATATTTAAACATATGGTATATAGGCCTCCAACTATAATCTTGCTCTGGACCACCCTAAGAGTTAGGAGTGGGACGAGCCTGGCCAATCAAAGCAGAACCATGAGGGTCCCCGAGCAGCAGCATCACTCTTGTCACTATGTGGCGTCTGAGAAGGAATCTGAATGATTTATGCAGGAATGGGTTTTGAAAAGTAGAGAAAAAGCAAGGCCTAGTCATTGACCTCTTGATTAATTAGCAGTTAAACTCAATTTGATTCCTGAACTTTTTCAGTTAGGTAATCCAATACATTTCAGGTAAAATGCATCAGTTTGGACTGAGATTTCCATCGCTTCTGTCAATCAATGCACAGTAGCAAATAAAACTTAATAATAGATTATTTTAAATCCACTCCTTTTAATCCAAAAATTCTATCTCACCCATTCATTATTTCTTACCTCTATCCAGACATTAATTTACTGAGATATTAACAGCTATGCACAGGAGGCAAGATAGCATAATTATTAAGGAGACATCAAATAAATCTTAAAGACTCATGACTTGGTCACACTGAAGCCAATTGGATGTTCTTGTCTGGGATTTAGATCCCTGAAGAAGTGTCTGTGTCCTATATAGTGACAGCTGAGGTATGATTCAGGGTGCTATGGTGGCATCAAGAATCCTACGATGATCATGTTTATGTCTATTGATGGTGCTGCTGGCAGAGATATATTGACCAGACAGTCCCTGTAAAGGAAGCTACCTAGACTGTATTTCCTATTGTCTGGTCTCTTATCTTAGTTCATTCTCTAAGCTTAGTTCTTCAGCTTTGCATAAATTCTGGGAGTTACTGTGTCTCCTCCTAATGCAGCCTTCCTGCGGCAGAATTGGACTTTACTGTATACAACCAAGCATCCTTCCAGACACAGACATCTACTGTGTGAGATGCAGGAGTGTCTTAAAGGCCATATACCCTAAGGCACGTGGTAGAGGCTAGATATCAGCAATAGTATGGGATTGACTGTTGGATTTAGTTGGGGCTGAAGATAATTTTAAAATTATTTATATTAAAGAATAGGATTCTGGAAGCCACATTCAAATAAATATTTTCTGTTGATGAAATAATTAAATGTCTGCATGTGGTCACCAGGAAAAAAAGTGTCCACTGAGGGCCAAGGTGGAGGCTGTGATATCACTAAAATTAAAAGGTTTGGTGGGCATAGGGTCTTCAATGAAGGTAGAATGAGGCAGCTGCCTTTGATACCACTGGGCAGTATAAACAAAGAAGAAAAGTAGGCTTATACTTCTGAAGTTTTGATTCACACACTATGTAACCTATTGGTATTGGCTTTTTTTTTCACAGCATAATATTTTTAGAAATTCATTCATGTTGATGCATGTATCTGTTGTTTATAACCTTTTATCTATTGTTTATAATCATTTTTCCACTAAAGGATATCTGGATTCTTTGCAGTTTGGGGCTACTACAAGTAAAGCTCCTATATTTGTTTATATGCAAATTCTCTGTGAATGTAATTTTTTATTTCTCTATGATAAATGCTTAGGAAAACAAATATTGGGTCATATAACAGTTGCAGATTTTGTTTTTTAAGAAACCATCAAAAAGTGTTTTCCAGGAGAGCAGAATCATTATGCCATTTTACATTTCTAGCAGCAGCATATGATCGATGTAGTTTCTCTGCATCCTTACTAGCATGCGGTGTTGATGCTGTTTTTCAGTTTAGACATTCCATTTGGTGTGTAGTAATATCTCACTGTGGCTTTAATATGCATTTTTTTAATGGCTAACGACATTGCTCAATTACTTGTCAGCTGTATATCCTTTTCACTGAAATGTCTCATGTTTTTTGCCCATTTTCTAGTTGGATTGTTTATTCGTTTTACTGCTGAACTTTGAGAATTCCTTATATATTATATATTCTAGATACTAACTTTTTGTTCAGATATGTGGTTGGCAAATACTTTCTCCCACTCTTTCTCTAAGAGGAATGGAATCTTGTAGAGCAAAAGTTTTCAATTTCAATGAAGTCCAATTTAAAAAGTTTTCCTTTTATGGATCATGGTTATGGTGCTAAGCCTGAGATTTTTTTTGTTTAGGCCTAGATAACAATGATTTTCTTCTATGTTGTTTTTTAGTAATTTTATATTTGAGTCTGTGATCCATTTTGACTCAAGTTTTATGTACGGTGTGAGGTTTACAAAATGGTTCTTTTCTTCTCCCCCCAAGAATGTTCAATTGCTTCCTCATGATTTGTTGAACAAGCTGTCCATAAATTTGCTTTTGGACTTTTGTCATAAATGGATTGAATTTATTTCTGGATTGTCTATTTTGTTTATTTAATCTACATGTCAGTCCTTTCACTGATGTTGTACAGTTTGTCTCCTGTTTTACATTGTCTTGAATAGATAGACTGATTTCTCCTACTTTATTCTTCTTTATCAAAATTTTGCTTTAGCTGTTGGTATGTCTCTCCATTTTTAGGTCTTTGATTTATTGCATTAGTGTTGTTTTCATTTTTAGTATTCCTATCATCCATATTTTATTAGATTTATACCTAAAAATGTCATTTTTAGATACTGTAAATTACATGGTATTTTTAATTTTGGCATTCATATTTTCATTGCGAGTATGAAGAAATATAATTGATTTTCTTATGTTTTTTGTGTACCCTACGATGCTGCTGAACTCATTAGTTTATAAGTTTTTTGTAGATTTTTTAGAGTTTTCTAAATACATAGTCATGTCATTTTTAAAGAGGAACAGTTTTATTTCTTCCTCACTGATTGGTATACTTTTCGTTTCCTTCTCTTGATTTATTGTATTTGATAGAACTTTCAGAATGATGTTGAACATGAGTCTTGTGAGTTGACATCTTTGTTTTGTTCCCATAGTAAGAGGAAAGCATTTAATCTTCTCTTATTAATTATAATGTTAGCTGTAGGTTTTGTGGTGGATGCTTTTTATCAAGGTGAGAAAGTTTCTATTTTTGTTAGTTTATTTTAAAAACCCAGAACAGGTGTTGAATTTTGTTAAGTGATTTTTCTGCATGAAATGATACAATTATGTAAATTACTTCTTTAACTTTTTTACATGCTGGATTTCATTTATGGTTTTCTATATATTGAGCTAGGCCTGCATCTCTGAAATAAATTCTATTTGGATACAGTGTATGATTCTTTGTATATATTGTTGAATTCTGTATGCAGATATTTGGCTAATGATCTTGCATCTATGTTTATGAGGAGCGTTATTCTACAGTTTTCTTTCTTCTCTCCTTCCTCTCTTTTTTCTCCCTTTCCCTGCCCCTCTTTTTTGTTTTATATACAGTTTGTCTAGTTTTAGTTTCAAGGTAATACAACTTTCAAAAAATGAAGCTACTGCTAGTTTCTGGAAAAGATTGTATAGAATCAGAATTCATTTTTTAAAAATCTTTAGTAACATTCTCTGATAAAACAATTTTGACCATGAGATATTTTGGGGGGGGAAGTTTTAATATTATGAATTCAATTTTCTTATTCGTTATAAGGCTATTCAAATAATCTATTTCATATTAGGTTAAGAGTGTTAGTTTCTGTAATTTAAGGAATTAAACAATTTTATCTATGTTATTAAATTTATCTGGATAGAGTTGTTTATACTATTCATAATCCTTTTGTTGTGTGAAGGAATAGTAATGCTATCCTCTGTGTTATTCCTGATATCGGTAATTTGTGTCTTCTATTTTTCTTTCTCAGACATACTTAAAGGTTTGTCAATTTTATTGATCTTCTCGAAAAAACAGATCTTTGTTTTATTAATGTTCTCCATTATTTCTCTGTTTTTGATTTCATTGATTTCTGATTTTTTCTTTCTTCCTTTCTTTTCCTTGCTTTGGGTTTATGTTGACCTTCATTTACTCTTTAGGTGGAAATATTTAGCTTATTCATTTGAGACTTGTTTCTCTTTTCTTGTCTTTGGTCTAAATTGAAAGTTTTTTTTTTTTTTTTTTTTTTTTTTTTGAGACGGAGTCTCGCTCTTGTTACCCAGGCTGGAGTGCAATGGCGCGATCTCGGCTCACCGCAACCTCCGCCTCCTGGGTTCAGGCAATTCTCCTGCCTCAGCCTCCTGAGTAGCTGGGATTACAGGCACGCGCCACCGTGCCCAGCTAATTTTTTTGTATTAATAGAGACGGGGTTTCACAATGTTGACCAGGATGGTCTCGATCTCTCGACCTCGTGATCCACCCGCCTCGGCCTCCCAAAGTGCTGGGATTACAGGCTTGAGCCACCGCGCCCGGCCAAATTGAAAGTTTTTACAAAATTTTTTGTGATTACATAGTAGGTGTGTGTATACATATACGGGGTATATGAGATGTTTTGATAAGTGCATGTAATGTGAAATAAGCACATCATGGAGAATGAGATATCCATTCCCTCAAACATGTATCCTTTGTGTTACAAACAATTCAATCATACTGTTTAAGTTACTTTAAAATACCCAATTAAGTTATTATTCGCTATAGTCACCCTGTTATGCTATCAAATAGTAGGTCTGATTTATTCTTTCTATTTTTTGGTACCCATTAAATAGCACCTCCTCTCAACCCTCCCACTACCCTTCTCAGCCTCTGTAAAACATCCTTCTACTCTCCATACCCACAAGTTCAATTGACTTAATTTTTAGATTCCACAAATTTGTGAGAGCATGTGACATTTGTCTTTCTGTGCCTGACTTATTTCACTTAACATGACAATCTCCAGTTCCATTCATGGTGTTGCAAATGACTAGATCTCATTCTTTGTTTATGGCTGAATATTACTCTATTGTGTATAAGTACCACATTTTCTTTATCCATTCATCTGTTGACGGACCCTTAGATTACTTCCAAATCTTGGCTATTGTAAATAAACAGTGCCACAACAAACATAGGAGTGCAGACATCTCTTCAATATACTGATTTCCTTTCTTTTCCACATATACCTACCAGTGGGATTGCTAGATCATATGGTAGTCCAATTTTTAGGTTTTTGAGGAACTTACACACTGTTCTCTACAGTAGTTGTACTAGTGTATGTTCCCATGAATAGTGTACAAGAGTACCCTTTCTCCACATCTTTTCCAGCATTTGCTTTGCCTGCCTTTTAGATAAAAGTCATTTTGGCTAGAGCGAGATGATATCTCAATGTAGTTTTGATTTTCATTTATCTGATGATCAACGATATTGAGTACCTTTTCTTATGCCTGTTTGCCATTTGTATGCCTTCTCTTGAGATATGTCTATTAAAAAATTTGCCTATCTTTTTTATTGGATTATTATATTTTTTCCTATAGAGTTCTTTGAGCTCCTTAAATATTCTGGTTTTTAATCCCTTGTCAAATGTGTAATTTGCAAATATTTTCTCCCATTCTGTGGATTGTTTCTTGACTTTGTTGATGTATCATTTGCTGTGGAGAGCTTTTTAATTTGATGCAATCCTATTTGCCCATTTTTGCTTTGGTTGCCTATACTTATAGGGTATTGTTCAAGAAATCTATGCCCAGATCAATGTCCTGGAGACTTTTCCCAATGTTTTCTTGTAGTAGTTTCATAGTTTAAGTCTTAGATATGTCTTTAATACATCTTGACTTGATTTTTGCATATGACTAGATTGGGTCTACTTCATTCTTCTGAATATGGATATCCAGTTTTCCCAGCACCATTGATTGAAGAGACTTTCTTTTCCTCAGTACGTGTTTCTTGCATTTTTGTCAAAAATGAATTCACTGTACATTTGTGAATTTGTTTCTGGGTTCGCTATTCTGTTCCATTGGTCTGTGTGTCTGTTTTTATGCCAGTACCATGCTCTTTTGGTTACTATAGCTCTGTAGTATAATTTGAAGTAACATAATGTGATTTCTCCAGTTTTGTTATTTTTTCTTAGGACAGCTTTGGCTATACTGGGCCTTTTGTGCTTTGATGCAAATTTTAGGATTATTTTTTATATTTATGTAAAGAATGTAATTGGTATTTTGATAGGGATTACATTGAATCTGTAGATTGCCTTGGGTAGTATAGATATTTTAACGATATTGATGCTTCCAATTCATGAACACAAATTATTTTTCTATTTTTTTGTGTCATCTCCTCCTCAATTTCTTTAATCAGTGTTTTATAGTTTTCATTATAGAGATCTTTCACTTCCTTGGTTAATTCCTAGATATGTTATTTTTAGCTATTGTAAATGGAGTTACTTTTTTGATTTGTTTTTCAGATTGTTTGCGTGAAATATAGAAATACTACTGATTTTTGTATGTTAATGTTATATCCCGAAACTGTATTGAATTTGCTTATGAGTTCTTACAGTTTTTATGTGGAGAGTTTAGGTTTTTCCAAATATAGCATCATATCATCTGCAAACAAGGCTAATTTTACTTATTCCTTTCCAATTTGTATGCCCTTTATATTCTCTTGTCTGATTGCTCTAGCTAGGATTTCCAGGACTTATATAGAATAACATAGTGAAAGCTGGCATCCTTGTTGTGTTCCAGATCTCAGAGAAAAGGCTTTCAGTTTTTCCCAAGTTAGTATGATACTAGCTTTGGGTCTGTCATACATGGCTTTTATTATTGTTGAGGTATATTCTTCTATCCCCAGCTTTTTGAAAGTTTTTATTATGAAGGGATGTTACATCTTATTAAATGCTTTTCAGCATCAGTTGAAATGATGATATGACCTTTATTTTTCATTTTATTGATATGATGTATCACATCAATTTGCATATGTTGAACCATTCTTCCATCTCTGGAATAAGTCTCACTTGTTCATGATGAATGATCTTTCTAATGTATTGCTGAATTTGGTTTGCTAATATGTTGTTGAGTATTTATACATCAAAATTCATCAGGGATATTAGCCTGTAGTTTTGTTTCTTTGAAGTGTCTTTGTTTTGGTATCAGAGTAATACTGGCCTCATAGAATGAGTTTGGAAATATTCCCTTCTCTCCTATTTTTACAAATAGTTTGAGTAGGATTGGTATTTGTTCTTTAAATGTTTGTTAGAATTCAGCATGGAAGCCATCAGGTTCTAGGCTTTTCTTTGCTGGGAGACTTTTTATTATGCATCCAATCTCAGTACTCATTATTGATTTGTTTAGGTTTTAGATTTCTTCATGGTTTAATTTTGGTAGTTTGTGTATTTTGGGGAATTTGTTAATTTCTTCCAGGTTTTCCAATTTATTGGCATGTAGTTGCTCACAATAGCCACTAATAATCCTTTTAATTTCTGTAGTATCAGTTGTAATGTCTTCTTTTTCATTTCTAATTTTATTGGTTTAGATCCCCTCTCTTTATTTCTTAGCCTGGCTAAAGCTTTGTCCACTTTGAAATGTATTTTCTGTCTCTTCAGTGCCTCTTTCAGCAATATGAAGTTAAAACCAGATACTATAAGTGCTCACCTGATTTTGGTTCTTATAAAGGTTTTTTTTTTCCTGTGTAGATATTTGTTAACTTGGTATCCTTGCCAGGAGTGGGACCAGGAAGCAGGGAGGTGGTCAATAGAGCCTTCTATTTTGCTATCTTGCTCTGCCTCCTCCCTCTTTTCTAATGTATGCATTTAGACAGGGGTCCCCAACCCATGGGTCATGGACAGGTACTAGTCTGTGGCCTGTTAGGAACCAGGCCACACCACGGGAGGTGAGCTGTGGGTGAACAAATGAGGTGTCTTCTCTTTTTACAGCTGTTCCTCATTGCTCTCATTACCACCTACCACCTCAGCTTTGTCTCCTTTCAGATCAGCGGTGGCATTAGATTCTCATAGAAGCACAAACCCTATTGTAAACTGTATACATGAGGGATCTAGATTGTGTCCTCCTTGTGATAATCTAATCCCTGATGATCTGAGGTAGAGCTGAGGTGGTGATACTAGCACTGGGGAGCAGCTCCAAATACAGATTGACATTAGCAGAGAGGTTCAACTGCATAGAGACCATAATAAATCAATTGCTTGCAGACTCATGTCAAAACCCTATCAGCAAGTGGCAAGTGACAATTAAGCTGCGTCCAGTGGCATACTTTATAGTAGCAAGTGAGTTGACATACTTCAATGGTATAGCTACATCTGGTGGCAGGCCTTAAATCAGAATCCAACACTTATTTTCGTCCATGTGTGGCCCGTAGATTATTTTATTTATCACTTTCATCTGTGCCTCTTTCCTTCCCTGCACACTTGTCTCCGTCACAGTTTTGGTAAGCCCACAAGCTAACCCTAGCCAAAATGAGTAAAAAGCAAACATCGCTGGAGAGTGTCTTTGAAAAGGGGGAAAGACCCGATGATGAGACAGCAGAAGACTCTGAGACTGCCAACAAAAAGAAAGCTGCATTTTAAAGAAAATACCAAGAGTCTGACTTAAAGTACAGGTTGATTCCAACAGGTGATTCCCATTCTCCAAGCCCGCTTTGTATAATATGTGGTGACCAGCCATCCAACAAAGCCATAAAACCTTCAAAACTGCTTCACCACATGAAGAAAAAGACAAGCCTTTGGAGTTTTTTTTTTTAAAAAAAAAATGTGAACAGGAAGAACAGATGCAATTATCGAAGGCCACCACTCCATCAAATGTGTCTGTGCTGAGAGTATCATTCTTAGTGGCTGACCTCATTGCTAAAGCTGAGAAGCCCTTTACTATTGATGAAGAGTTGATCCTGCCTGCTGCTAAGGACATCTGTCATGAACTTTTAGGAGGGGCTGTAGTTCCAAAGGGGACTTGTGTTCCTCTTTTGGCTGGCACTGTAACTAGATGAACTGATGAAATAGCAGAGGATATTGAGGCACAATTGTTAGAGAAGATTAATGAGTCACTGTGATACACAATCCAGGTTGATGGGCCTACCGATGTTGACAAAAAGGCAAAAATGGTTGTTTTTGTGTTATACATTTTCAGGAGGATGCACATGAGGATATGTTACGCACACTTTGGTTGCAGACCAACACCACAGCTGCAGAACTATTCAAGTCTTTGAATGATTACATGTCGGGAAAACTGAATTGGTCATTTTGTGTCAGTATATGCATGGATGGTGTGCCTTCTGTGATATCCAGCTTTCTGGTTTCACCACTTGAGTCAAAGAGGTCAATTCTGAATGTGACTCTATGCACTGTGTCAGCCATAGAGAAATGCTGGCTAGCTGAAAAATGTCACCTGAACTTAAAATATTTTGCAGGATGTGATTAAAATTATTAACCACATTAAAGTACATGCCCTTAACTCACATCTGTTCACACAGCTCTGTAAGGAGATGGATACGGAGCATACATGTCTTCTCTTATACACAGAGAGATGGCTTTCTAAAGGTAGATCACTGGCCAGAGTTTTTGAATTATGAAAGCCACCCCAGATATTTCTTTTAGAAAAACAGTTACCACTGACAGCACATTTCAGTGACACAGAATAAGTTAAAAACTTGCTTCCTCGTGTGATATATTCAACCTGCTAAACAAACTCAATCTGTCATTTCAGGGAAGAATGACAACTGTGTTCATTTCAGTAGATAAAGTGGCAGCATTCAAAGCCAAAGTGGAATTATGGGGGCAATGAGTGAACATTGGCATTTCTGACGTGTTTTAAACATTAGCCCAGATTTTGAAAGCAATGAAGCCAGGGCTTTCTTACCCTGGGTGGTGCATGACACCTATCTCAGCTTTCAAAAGAGTTTGCACATTACTTCCCACCACAAAAGCCCCCCAAACTGGGAAGGAATGGATCCATGACCCATCTGTGAATAAGCCAGGTGAACTGACATTGTCTGTGCTGAAAGAGAATCAACTGCTTGACACTGCAAATGACAATGGCCTTAGCTCATCATCACTGGTCATTAGAGACATGCAAATCAAAACCACATTGAGATACCACCTCGCGCCAGTTAGAATGGTGATCATTAAAAAATCTGGAGACAACAGATGCTGGAGAGGATGTTGAGAAATAGGAAGGCTTTTACGCTGTTGGTGGGAGTGTAAATTAGTTCAACCATTATGAAGACAGTGAGGCAATTCCTCAAGGATCTAGAAATAGAAATATCATTTGACCCAGCAATCCCATTGTTGGGTATATACCCAAAGGATTATAAAACATTCTACTGTAAAGACACATGCACACATATGCTTATTGAGGCACTGCTTACAATAGCAAAGACTTGGAACCAATCCAAATCCCCATCAAAGATAGACTGGATAAGGAAAATGTGGCACATATATACCATGGAATACTATGCAGCCATAAAAAAGATGAGTTCATGTCCTTTGCAGGGACATGGATGAAGCTGGAAACCATCATTCTCAGCAAACTGACACAAGAACAGAAATCCAAACACCACATGTTCTCACTCATAAGTGGGTGTTGAACAATGAGAACACATGGACACAGGGAGGGTAACATCACACACCGGGGCCTGTCTGGGGGTAGGAAGGGGCCAAGGGAGGGAGAGCAGTGGTAGGGGGATTGGGGGAGGGATAACATTAGGAGAAATACCTAATACAGATTATGGGGGATGGATGAAGCAAACCACCAAGGCAAGTAAGTGTTTGCCTATGTAACAAACCTGCACGTTCTATACGTGTACCCAGAACTGAATGAATGAATGAATAAATAAATAAATAAATAAATAAATAAATAAATAAAAGTATGCCTGAGACTACTTTCTCCATACATTCTGGATTGAAGTCAAAGCGAAATATCCTGAGATTGCCACAAAAGCACTGAAAAACCTGCTTCCATTTCCAACATCCTGTCTTTGTGAAGCAGGGTTTTCCGCAATGACAGCAACCAAGATTACTGAGTAGACTGGACATAAGCCCACACTTTAGGTGTCACCTCACTGTCTCCGATCATATCCAGATGGGATCGTCTAGTTGCAGGAAGACAAGTTCAGGACTCCCACTGGTGCTGTATTATGGTGAGTTATATAATTATTTCATTATACATTGCAATGTAATAATAATAGAAATAAAGTGCACAATAAATGGAATGCTCTTGAATCATCCCAAAACCATTCTCCACCCTTAGTCCATGGAAAAACTGTCTTCTATGATATCAGTCCCTGATGCTAAAAAGGTTGGAGACTGCTGCATTTAGAGCTGCAAATTCACCTCTCAGCACGACTTTGTCTGTATGCCACACATTTGAGTATGTTGTATTTTTATTTTTATGCAGGTTAAATATTTTATATTTCCTTTGAGACATCCTCTTTGATTCATATATTATTTAGAACTGTGGTTTGAGTTTCTAAGTGTTTGAACAGAGTTTCCTGTTATCTTTCTGTTAATGAATTCTAGTTTTATTCTACTTTGCTCAGGCAACATACTATAATGGTCAGTTATTTTAAATTTTCTGAGGTTCGTTTAATGGCCAAGTCTATGATCTAATTTTGTATATGTTTTATAGGCAATTTAAAAGAATGTGTATTCTGTTATTGTGGGGCGGAGTGTTTTATAAATGTCAATTAGATCCCTTTCGTTGATGGTATGTTGAGTTCCTCTACACACTTGCTGATTTTCTGTCTAGTTATTTCATTTGTTGTTGAGAGGAGTGTTGTAGTCTCCAAATGTACTTGCAGATTAGTTGGTTTCTTCTATAATGCCTACAAATTTTATTTCACATGTTTTGGAGATTTTTTAGTTTTACTATTTTTTTTTTGGTTTATTGATCATTTTATCATGATATAATGTACCTTTTTGTTTCTATTAATTTTACTTGCTCTGAAATGTACTATCTGATAGTAACATAGCCATACTTACTTTCTTTTGATTGCATGATGTATCTTTTTACATCCTTTTACCTTCAATCTGTCTATATTACTATATTTAAGGTGAATTTCTTATAGCATTGGGTAATGTTTTTAGATCTACTCTGCCAATCTTTGTCTTTAAATTGGCTTATTAGGACCATTTATATTTAATGTAATATTAATATGTTAGGCTTATGTCTAGCTTTTTATTATTTGCTTTTTGTTATCCCTATTTTTCCTTTCTGTTTTCTTTATCTTTCTGTGGGTCACTTGAACATTTTTTTGAATTCCATTTTATCTATAGTGTTTCTTTTTTTTCTTTCTCTTTTTGTGGAGATGAGGTTTCACTATGTTGCCCAAGCTGGTCTCAAATTCCTAGACTTAAGCAATCCTCCTGCCTTTGCCTCCCTAAGTGCTGGGATTAGAGGCTTGAGCCACCACACTCAGCCCTATAATGTTTCTGAGTGTATCTCTGTGTAGTTCTTTGAGTGGTAATTCTAGGTATTACATCATATAAAAAATACACATGTCTATTTACATATATGTATACATATACATTGTATATATCAAAGGTATGTAGGTATATGATGTATATCTTATCGCAGTCTACAGGTGTCATCATTTTACTAGTTCAAATGAGATATAGAAACCTTATCTCTCTGTACGTCCCTTTACTTTCTCCTTTCTTAAACATGTTCTTTACATACATCTAGAGCCACATCAGACAATGTTATCATTTTTGCTTCAACTCTGAAAGATAATTTTTTAAAATTAAGAGAAGGAAAGGTTATTGGATTTACCCATATTTTTTCCTTACTCTATCCTTTCTTCTCCTGATATTCCAAGGTTTCTTTTTTTCATTATTTATTTTATGTTTGGAGAACAGCCCTTGCCATTCTTTTGGGATAGGTCAGCTGGTGACTACTTCTTTTAGTATTCCTTCATCTAAGAATATTTTTATTTTCCCTCCATTCCTAGAGGATATTTTCACTGCCGTAGAATTCTGTTAAACCTAACCATGGAGGTGCTTTTTAAATTTGTTTTGTTGGCCGGGCGCGGTGGCTCACGCCTATAATCCCAGCACTTTGGGAGGCCGAGGCGGGTGGATCACAAGGTCAAGAGATCGAGACCATCCTGGTCAACATGGTGAAACCCCGTCTCTACTAAAAATACAAAAATTAGCTGGGCACAGTGGCGCATGCCTGTAGTCCCAGCTACTCGGGAGGCTGAGTCAGGAGAATTGCTTGAACCCAGGAGGCGGAGGTTGCGGTGAGCCGAGATCACGCCATTGCACTCCAGCCTGGTTAACAAGAGCGAAACTCCATCTCAAAAGAAAAAAAGAAAAAAAATTTGGGGTGTGTGTGTGTGTGTGTGTGTATGTGTCGCTATTGTATTTTTTACCTCAATTTTTTTTTGAGATGGAGTCTTGCTCTGTTGCCCAGACTGAAGTGCAGTGGTACAGTCTGGGCTCACTGCAACCTCCATTTCCTGGGTTCAAGTGATTCTCCTGCCTCAGCCTCCCAAGTAGCTGGAAATACAGTCACTCATCACCATGCTTGGCTAATATTTATGTTTTTAGTAGAGATGGGGTTTTACCATGTTGGCCAGGCTGGTCTTGAACTCCTGACCTCAAGTGATCTGCCCACCTTGCCCTCCTAAAGTGCTGGGATTACAGACATGAGCCATTGCACCTGGCCATAAAAGTCTTAATTTGATTCTTATTTATATCTATCATTTTTTGATGAGATTTTCTATTTTTTTTTTCTGATTCAACTGTATTCATAATTGCTCATTGAAGCAATAGTGTGATGGCTGCTTTAAATTTTTCATCAGATAATTCTAATATTTCTGTTACCTCTGTGTTGGTATCTATTGATTGTCCTTTATCATTCTGTTTGAGATCTTTCTGATTCTCAGTCAGATAACTGATTTTTCAATTGAACCTGGACATTGAGATTATTTATGTTTTGAGACTTTTGATGTCATTTAACTTTCTATTTTGGCTGACTTCCTCTAACACCACTCCAGCAAGAAACAGGGGACTCCAGTAGGGGCAGAAGTCCAGTTCCCTACTAGGCCTAGGTTGTTACCCAAGCAGAGAATGTCTTCATCACTGGTGGGAAGACGTGGGAATTCCATCCCCATACTGGACCTTCACTGTTACATCCCTGGCTAAGAGAGGTAGGAATGCCTCCAGACCACTCACCAGATGGCCTTCCCTGACACCACAGAGCAGGGAGTGGCCTCCTTAACACTGAGGGATGATGAAAGTCCTGACTCGAAACTAAGTCTTCTCTGGTATCACCTTTGCTGGGAGGGTGAAATCCAGGTTCCCTCTGTGGTCTCTATTTTTATTGCAGGAAGAGGGCACATCTTACTACCACCTTCAGGGATGAAGTTCATTCTGTTTTCTATTCTGTCTTCTGTAACACCATCATGTGGTTCAGAAGTTAGACATCTCCTTATAGCCTGGCAAGGATAAAGTTCAGGGTCCCCATTTGGTCTTGACTGTCATGCAGGGTAGGATAGGGCTATAGTTCTTTCTGTGGAGTTTGGCCAGAGTAGTTATTGTCTAAATGTCTTCTGTCTCAGTAAGTTTTCCTTTTCCTAGTCCTTTGGCTAAAGAAACCAAGCTATTTGTTAGAACTCTTTTTTATTTTTTATTTTTGGCTGTGCCTATTGGAGTCCAGATCCTTCTGCTCCAATCTTAAGAAATATGAGGCAAAGAGAAAATCCAAGGAACTCACCACAGTGTCATTCCTTAGGTCCTGAGATCCCTAGTCAGTCTTACTGTTTGTTTTATATGATAATGTCCAGAATTTTAGTAAAAAATCAAAAATGTATATATTAAATATATACAATATGTTTTGGCATACATATACATGGTGTACTGACTATTACAATCAAGTTAATTAACACGTTCATATCTTCTCAGTTTCCATTTTGTGTGTGTGTGTATGTGTGTGTGTGTGGTAACAGCATATAAGAGCTACTCTATTAGCACGTTTCAAGTATATGAGTATATGTTAATAATACAATATAGTCACCATATTGTACATCAATACTGTATATTAGATCTATAGAACCTATTTATCCTACATAATTGAAACTATTACAGACTTTGACCAAAGTCTTTGACCACCAAAGGCTGAAATACTCATGTATGACATTTTGGGTCACCCCACTGATTAAGCACCCCAACTGCTGAAGTGCTGGCAGGAGGCAAAGTAGCCACGGAGTGAGCCATAGCGTCGGTAAGCCATCAATATCATACACAGCCACGGGACTTGTGCAGAAAAGATGACTAAAGCCATTACTCAGAACTTCCTTCCTTATTGTGGCTTGTAAATATTTGAACTAACTTCCTTATTTGTGTTGCTTTCCACAAAGATTGCATATGCATTGGTATCATCTGACTTTGTAATTATTTTATGGTTTGAAATAGAATAGAATTGCACAAAACTGAAAAAAGAAATAGATGTCAGTCAGAGGGCTTAGGGTTGAAGCTTGAAGAAAGCAGAGTGTAGTGGCTTTCCTTTGGAAGTGGAATATGTTCAGCAGAATAAGGGTGAGCTTGTTTATCTTTGGTAGGGCCTTTTTATTGTGTGTTATGTTTTATTTATGTCTAGGCAATGGTGGGGTACAGTGTGGTGGGTATGCATGTTTTATTCTAGCAACTCATGATCATAAGAGCCTTACTTTTTGAAGGAATTCCCTGCATTGTGTGTCCTGGTGGGATGCTGTGACTAGGCTGTCTTCCAGAGCAGGAATCCAGGTACTCTTGAAAGTCATGATGTGCAGGAGTGTGAAGGTGATGAAGGTTTGGCCAGTAAGACACACACAACCAAGCTTTTGAATCTTGGGGAGCAGTTGACAAATTCACAGCTTTAAGTTGTCACCAGCAGTAGCCTGAAGACACCAGTGTTATCAGCTTAGTGTCCAGTGGCAGTGGTACCAGTGCCCATGACTTAACCTCAGTTCATCCTGTGGTTTGAACTTGCCTGTCTTTTTAGATCCCAGTCTTTGTTGGGTGAGCTCTGGTTATCTGGTCTTCCTGTGAATTGTGAAAGTTAACCCAAGCCCCTCCAAATACATTCCTTTTTGCTTGAGTTAGCCAAATTCATTTGCTGTAGTTTGCAGTATTAAATTCTGATTAATAAGCTCTGTTTCTATATTTATTCTCTCATTTTTCCCCCCTAATTTTCCGAGGCTAATTCTGCCATCTGGGGTGGAAACCTTTTCTATTCTGACTTTTCTGAAATGTTCCCACTTTGGGTATTGTTTTTCTCATGCATATCTTCAGTACGGAATACCACTAACCAACACTCACTACTGGCACTTTCTTCTGCCTTCTGCTACAGGGCATTCTCTTGGCCCACTAGCTCTTTGATCTCTTATGCCTCCATCTTCTTCATGTATTCCTTTTTCCTGTTTACATCCCTTTCTGGGTCTCTTCTGCCTTATTCACAAACTTCTGTAACACCTACGGCACCAAATGCAGTGACTTTGACTAACTGTAGCTATACCCCAGAATAATTGCTCTTCTTTCTCTTAAAACACTCTAACATAATTTATCATCTTAACAGTTTTAAATTGTACAGTTTAGTAGTGTTAATTGTATTCACACAGTTATGCAACAGATATCTAGAAATTTTAACTGTGCACTGAAACTTTAGACTCATTGAACGAAACCACCCTGTTTTCTGCCCCCTAGCTCCTAGCAACCACAATTTTACTTTCTATGAGTTTGACAATTCATATACCTCATATAGGTAGAACCATACATTATTTGTCTGTTTGTGACTGGTTTATTTCACTTAGCATAATGCCTCAAGGGCCAACCGTTGTAGCATGTGACAAGATTCTCTTCCTTTTTAAGGCTGAATTACATACTCCATTAAATGTGAAGAACACATTTTCTTTATCCATCTGTGAACATTTTGGTTCCTTTCCAATGTGAACTGTTGTGAATAGTGCTGCTGTGAATGTAGGTGTTCAAATATCTCTTGAAGTTTCTGCTCTTAATCTTTTTGGACATATACTCAGAAGTGGCATTACTGGATTATATGGCAATTCTATTTTTCCGTTTTTGAGGAAACTTCATACTGTTTCTATAGCGGATTCATCATTTTACACTTCCATTGAGGGTTGTCCAAGGGCTTCAATTTCTTTACATCCTTGCCAGTACTTGTTCTCTGTTTTTTTTTTTTTTTTTTCAGTAATAGTCATCCTAATGGGTGTGAGGTGATATCTCATTGTGGGTTGATTTGCATTTCTCTGTTTAGTGATATTGAGCATTTTTTCATGTGTTTGTTGGCCAATTGGAGAAGTGTCTAGCTGAGTTCTTTGCCCATTCTTGAAGTGGATTATTTGTTTTTCACTGTTGAGTTGTAGCAGGTCTACCTGTATTCTGGATATGAACTTATCAGATAGATGATTTGCAGATATTTTCTCCCATTCCGTAGGTTGCCTTTTCACTGTTGGATTTTTTGATGCAAAATAGTTTGTAACTTTTATATAGTCTCATTTGTCTATTTTTGTTTTCATTGCCTGTACTTTCGGTGTCATATTCAAGAAATGATTGCCCATTCCAATGTCATGAAGCTTTCCCCCTATGTTTTCTTTGAGGAGTTTTAAAGTTTTAAATCTTACATTTAGGCCTTTGAATCGCTTTGAGTTACCTTTAGTATGCAGTTTAAGGTAAGAATCCAAGTTTATGTCTTTGAATGTGAATAGTTAGTTTTCCCAGTACTATGTATTTAGGAAGCTCTCCTTTCCCTATTGTGTGATTGTGACTCCCTTGTTGACAATGATTTTACCATGTAAGTAAGAGTTTATTTCTGGGCTGCCTATTCTGTTTCATTGATGTATATGTCTGTCTTTCTGCTGTTACTGTGTTGTTTTGATTACTGTAGATTTGTATTATGTTTTGAATCAGGAAGTAAGAGACCTCCAGCTTTGGTCTTCTTTTTAAAGGTTGTTTTGACTATTCAGAGTCCTCTGAGATTCGCTATCAATTTCAAGATGGGTTTTATCTATTTCTACAAAAAATGGCATTGAGATTTTGATAGGGATTGCAATGAATCTATAGATTTTTGGGTACTATGAACATTGTAATAGAATTTTTTCAATCCATGAGCATAGGATGTATTTCCATTTATTTGTGTCTTCTTTGATTTTTTTAATGTTTTATAATTTTCAGTGTACAAGATATTTGCCTTATGTTTATTCTTTAATTCCAATATTTTTAGCATGAAAATAGATACAGTGATGGATATCCCAAATAGCCTAATATGATTATATGAACATATCAAATTATCACAGTACCCCAAAATATATACATCTATTATGTATCACTAAAAAATAAAATGAAATAAATTTTTAAAATGAAAAAACAAAACCACAACAAAAATTCATTCTTAAGTATTGTATTCTTTTTTTTGTTTAACATATGTATAATGCTTTCAGCTTTTAAAAAAATGTTCCCAGGTTTATTGTTATAATTGACAAAGAATAATTTATGTATTTGTGGTGTGCACTGTGACATTATATTTATACATTATTAAATGATTAACTCAAACTAATTAATTATCACCTCACATGCATATATTTTTGTGGTAAGAACAGGTAAGATTTATACTCTTAGAAATTCAAGTATTTATTAGGTTGAGACAAAAGTAACCATGGTTTTTGCAAATAATTTTTTTTTTTGATGGAGTCTTGCTCTGTCGCCAGGCTGGAGTGCAGTGGTGTGCTGGCAAAAGCTGCAATGAGTTTTGCACCAACTTAATAATACATTATTATTAACTATAGTGGTCATGCTTTACAATAGAACACTCCATCCTTCAGCAGCAGAATATCACTCTTTTCAAGTACACATGGAACATTCTTAGGACATATCTTAGGACACAAAATTAGTTTTAACAAATTTAAGAAGATTGAAATCATACCTAGTATCTTTTCCAACCACAGTGATATAAAACTATAAACCAATCACAGCAAGAAAAGAGGAAAATCCACAAATAGGTAGAAATTAAACAACATACTTCTGAGCAACCAATGGGTCAAAGAGGAAATGAAAAGGAAAATTAAAAAATATTTTGAGACAATTGAAAATGGAAACACTACTTAGGGGATACAGCAAAAGTAGACCTAAGGAAAAAAAAGAAATGATAGAAAATAGAATGTTCATAGCAGCACAGTTTACAATAGCAAAGACCTGGAACCAACCCAAATGCCCATCGATGATAGACTGGACAGGAAAAATGTGGCACATATACACCATGGAATATTATGCAGCCATTAAAAACGAGGAGTTCGCGTCCTTTGTAGGGACATGGATGAACCTGGAAACCATCATTCTCAGCAAACTGACACAAGAACACAAAATCAAACACCACATGTTCTCACTCATAGGCGGGTGTTGAACAAGGAGAACACATGGACACAGGGAGGGGAGCACTATACATGGGGGTCTGTTGTGGGGGAGTGGGGGGGACAGCGGGGGGGTGGGGAATTGGGGAGGGATAGCATGGGGAGAAATGCCAGATATGGGTGAAGGGGAGGAAGGCAGCAAATCACACTGCCACGTATGCACCTAAGCAACAACCTTGCATGTTTATCACATGTACCCCAAAACCTAAAATGCAATAAAAAAAAAAAAAAAGAAAATAGAATCTCAGGTTTGCTTTGTCGGATAGGCCACATCTATTTAATCTAGCTGTAGCATCCATATCCATTCTTCAACATAGTTTAAAACTAGTTATTAATAGAGGTACACAGGTGAAAAGATCTGTTAGTACCCTTAAGAGAAAACATGTACACACACACACACTCACTCACACACAATACAGTTTAGTTCATGGAGGCCTGCACTGGCCACCTCCTGTCTTATTGCCCTGGATAATGCAAGCTTAACATCTAAGCTTAGTTACTTCACTGATTTATGTATTGTAGATGTGGTTCTTCTTGAAGGCGAGCAAGCAGGGTCCCTGGCTTGTTTAAAGGAAAGCAGAAACCTTATTTATCTCTTTTCACTGCTCTGCCTCCCGGAGTCTAGCACAGGGCCTGGTATAACTTTAGTAATATTCACAGACTCAAAATGACAATGTGAATAATAACTCCAAGAATTCAGACCATAGGTTTGGAACCAAGGGTGTGAGTTTAAGAGTTTTACCATCTTAGAATAAAACTTCCTCTCCAATCCTGTGGATGTTGAAATCGTACCCCTTTTTAAAGCTTGGAGAAAAATGAGAAAGTCCTTAAGTGTATACCACTCCAAATGAGCAAAAAAAAGCATAATTATTTAATGTGTGTATTACTCTGTTTTCACACTGCTGATAAAGACATACCTGAAACTGGCTAATTTATAAAGGAAAGAGCTTTAATGGACTCACACTGCCACAGTGGCTGGGAAGACCGCACAATCTTGGCAGAATGTAGAAGAGGAGCAATGTCAGATCTTACATGATGGCAGGCAATAAAAAAGAGAGCATGTGCAGGGGAACTCCCCTTTATGAAACCATCAGATCTCGTGAGACTGATAGTGATAGTGATATCATGAGAACAGCACAGGAAAGACCCTCCCCCGATGATTCAATTACTTCCCACCGGGTCCCTCCCATGACATGTGGGAATTATGGGAGCTACAGTTAAAAATGAGATTTGGGTGGGGACACAACCAAACCATGTTAATGTGTTTAAAGTAACATTTCTTTAGGAATTAGCCAGGAACTTCCAAGAGCAACAGATTTTCTTCACTCTACAGCTGCATGACTATGCGCAAAATACAAAATGGAAAATCATGAAATCCCAAAGAAGAACTTGATATCAGATCTGAATTCAAATCCCTGCTCTTCCCCCTGGACTCATCATGTCTTTTTCTAGCCTTTGTTTTCTCACCTGTAGAATGGATGTGCCAGTGTACCCACTCTTTACAGTTGTCAGATAATTAAGCACTTAACATAATACATGTTACATAATACATGTTAAGTGTATTAACATGTGTGTGGCACATAGTGAAAGTCCAATGTATGTTCATTTTTGTCAATTTTTAGTTCATAATTTGAAAAACAACCATGATAATACTACTTCCCTGGTTGTTTTAAGGGTTGATATAAACATGTAAAATATCTTTTTGGGCTATTGCATTGATACTGATCACAAGATGCATTGATGCATTGATGTAGATCACAAGACCAAACTGGGTTAGAAAAAGAAATATACTAATATGAGCCTATCTTTTGTTTGTAAGTATATGGAAGAACTAGGGCCCAGAGTAACATCAGAACAAAGTGAAGGAAGGATTCATTTGCACACAACATTGCAGCTTTATTTAAAGTAAAGTGAATCTTTGAGGCAGTGGTTTTTTTTTTTTTGTTTGTTTTTTTGGTGACACAAAGTGTCACTCTGTCACCCAGGCTGGAGTACAGGGGCACTATTCCGGCTCACTGCAACCTCTGCCTCCTAGGTTCAAGCGATTCTCCTGCCACAGCCTCCCAAGTAGCTGGGACTACTGGCACATGCTACCAAATCTGGCTAATTTTTGTATTTTTTACTAAAGACAGGGTTTCATTATGTTGGCCAGCCTGGTCTGGAACTCCTGACATCAGGCGATCCACCTGCCTCAGCCTCCCAAAGTGCTAGGATTACAGGTGCGAGATACCATGCCCAGCCAAAGCAGTGGTTCTTACACTGCAGTATGCATTGCCTGAAAGACCTCTTATAATACAGATTGCTGCCAACCCCCAACCCAACCTCTCCAGACATTTCTGTTTTTATGGTTTTGGGTGAGTCCTAAGAATTTGTCTTTCCAATAAAATGTTGATATTGCTGGTCTTGAGAGCACATTTTGTAAATCACTGCCATGGCAGTAATTCTCAGCCTCAGGTGCATCTTGAAATACAGAGAACTTTCAAAGATGCTCATGCCTCGTCCCCATCCACAGAAGTTCTGATTTCATTGGTCTGGGGTGGGGTCTGGTTATCAGGAGTTTCAAGAGCTTTCCAGGTGACCCAAATGTGTGTAAGTTAAAAACAAGTTCCCTAGGATATATCAGAAGTAGTATATTTTAGAAAAGAGGCATTCAATTTTTAATTCAATAAATATGAATTGAGTATCTACCATAATTCCAGCCCTGCACTAGGTAATGGGAAAACACATGTAAATAAGACAGAGAGAGGAAGATTGCCACATTGACAGCTGCTAAAGTGACAGAATGCCAACGAGTATGTGCACAGAAAGTTGCTATTGATGGTTGGGATGTATGTGGAAGGCTGTGAAGTTCAAGTGAGAAAAGGTTTCACTAAGGAACTTGAATTTAGTTTTGAGAGATGAATGAGCATGATGTTCTGTGAGCATAGAATAGGGGTAGAATATTTCAGGGAGAAGGCAGCCAGAAGCTAAGGCCTGGAGTTGGGAATGGACATAGTATGTGTTCATGTGCTGCAGCCTGGTGGGGTGGTTGGGAATGGGGTAGGAGAAATAGGTTAAAATCGACTTTCATGCTTAGACCTATCCTATGGGATTTGAGGGGGGATTTGAGGGTTTTAGGAGGAAAGTGATAGAAATAGATTTCATCATCAAGTACATTAAGAGGTAGGAAGAGCTACCTGAGAAACGTTCTCTAGATACATGGGCACATAGAATAATCAGGACACCAGCTTCCTCCCCTTTAGCTAATCCCTCAACATCTGATTGGAAGTGCAAGGAAAGGCCAGGCACGGTGGTTCATGCCTGTAATCCCAGCACTTTGGGAGGCCAAGGCGGGCGGATCACGAGGTCAGGAGTTCCAGACCTGTCTGGCCAACACAGCGAAGCCCTGTCTCAACTAAAAATACAAAAAATTAGCCGGGTGTGGTGGTGTGCGACTGTAATCCCAGCTACCTGGGAGGCTGAGGCAGGAGAATAGCGTGAACCCGGAAGGCAGAGGTTGCAGTGAGCCGGAAGCGCTCCATTGCACTCCAGCCCGGGTGACAATGCGAGACTCGTCTAAAAGAAATAAAAAATAAAAAAAATTACAAGTTCAAAGAAAAAGAAGGACACACGCATTTCTTTTCACTGCAAGAAGAGCTGTTTCAGACTTTGGGAATCTTGGGGGCAAAAAGAGTTAATTGGGAAAAAGAAGACATCAGAGAGGACAGAAAAGAAGGAATGTGTGACGGAAATGACACCGTGACTCAGATCAGCTCAGAAATGGCAGATAAAAATTTAAAGTGTGAAAACAAGTTTTCCAACTGCCCCATCTCAAACCCTTCCCCAGTGAGGCCAAAGGCCACATCCAGTAGCCTGTACTGTCACCTGCAGGTAGAATCCAGAAACAGCAGTGATCGAATCTGGATTTCATTCTTGGCTTCGGAGAAAGCAGAGGTAACCAGAATGTGCCTTGTGTATCATCCATCTGCCCTCCAACTAGGCCTGCGTATTACTTCTTTGTTGTTTACATCTAAGCCTAGTTTTTTAAATTACCATTTTTCACGGCGCTTTAAGAATACTTTTTTCTTCACATTTTTACATCTGAAATTAGAATGTGTCTTGGAATCAGTTTCATCGACAGGTTTTTGTCTTTTCTTTATGATACATCACAGAGCATCCTGCGATTGATGCCATCTTAGACTTGGCAATATTTATTTTGCGTATGTCAGAAATGTGGCCTGATGGAAAAGAAATGACGTTTTTGGGTAGGAAACATCTGCTGTCACCTTGACTCTGATATCATGTCTTTCCTACATGTTGTCTCTCTATCACTTACGAGCTATTTAATTTTCAGCAAGTTAATGATCTGAGTTTTGATTTCATCATCTTTAATGCTACTTATAAGATTTTGTATGACTGAAGTGAAATTCTACCTAAAGTCCTTGCCCATGCCTCACCTAGCACATTAAAGAACCCAGCAGATGATAGCTGTTATTATTTCCAAATGAAAGTATCAAAAACAGATAGCTGCTCCTGCTACTAACTGAGCAAAAAGCATTCAGACAAAATCATCGCTCATTCTCAGAACCTGCTGTTGAATCCCAAATGCAATCTGTGTGGATTAATCCTTGGAATTTATGAGAGCTACTGCTGAGCAGCTTGCTTTATGTTGATCACAAAAGGCGTGAGGGTTCAGATGGAGTCGGTGGGGGCATTTATTTTAAATGCACCTATTTGGATGCTTAAAGTCTTAAGCAGCACCCGGCTATCTCTGCCCACTATAATTCAAAGCCTCCTGTCTCCAAACGGTGTTTATTTTTTTCCTGTGCCCTTAAAACTCTCCAGCTTGGTTTCTGCTTTATTCCGATAAACCTGGAAGTGAAGGGCCCAGCCTTTTAAGTAAAACCGCTTCTCCAGTATTTAAGGCGGCTGAACATAAATGAAATAGAAAATGACAATGATAACAGGTAATGCTATCGCTGCCTGCTGGATGCTGTTTGTAGCTCTCCCTAGCAATCACAGGATAAAATAAAGCTCGTATTGAAGGGCAGTTTCTCTAATTGCTGCCAAGGGATATAAGCAGCGTGGACTTGAAGCCACTGTTAGCTCTGCAGGGGGGCGGCTCTCAGGAGCACCTGGATGAAAATGGGGTTTATAAAGATGTTCTGAGGCAAGCTTTCATGTTTGCCAAGTGGCTGCCCCTTGTACTCCCTAATATTCCTTTTTTTTCTTAAGTGATATGAAATCGTACAGTTCAAGTTCTTAGCACGAGCCCCAAGGAGAGAGAAGCAGCAATAGAAAAAGGAACTCAAAGCTTTTCACGGCGGCTGCTGCACGCTTTCTTGGTAGCATCATTGAATTTCTGGGGCTTATGGAGAGACAAGGGGCTGAAGGGGCACAGAAGATCTTCAGATGCTTGCTCTGCCCAGGCCTGCCCTTCTATGCAGTCTGCTTCAACTGCTGGGCATTCACAAGCTTTACACGACAACTCTCTTAAGTAGGTATTAAGTTTATTTGATATATAGGGGTTCCAGATAGATTAAGAATCTTACTAGTATGTGATAAAGTAATGGTTTTTTGTTTGGTTGGTTGGTTGTTTGAGATGGAGTTTCACCCTGTTGCCCAGGCTGGAGTGCAATGGTGCAATCTTGGCTCACCACAACCTCCACCTCCCGGGTTCAAGTGATTCTTCTGCCTCAGCCTCCCAAGTACCTGATTACAGGCATGTGCCATCATACCCAGCTAGTTTTGTATTTTTAGTAAAGACAGGGTTTCTCCATGTTGGTCAGGCTGCTCTCGAACTCCCGATCTCAGATGATCTGCCCACCTCAGCCTCCCAAAGTGTTGGTAATACAGGCATGAGCCACTGCACCTGGTAAAGTAATGGTTTTAATCCAGGTTGATGTGACATCATTGCCTGTATATTTTTCCCCCATGAAACAGTACAGCCTCCCCACGTTCCTTTGCCCCAAGCAGAAACTACACCTGAATTCACATTCACCTACTCTGATAGATCTTGTTGCATGTAGTATTATATCTATATGAATACTATGTATGTATTGGATATGTGAACATCTGCTCATTTATTTATGCTTCAAAACAGCCTGATGAGATAAAAACCATTGGCATCATTTATAAATGAGAGATAATGGGACTCATTTATAAATGAGAAATCATAGGGCATATATATGTGTGTGTGTGTGTGTGTGGGTGGGTGGGTATACATGTATTATACATATATGCACACACATGTGTTTATCTCTCTGAATGTTTTCTTTACCTTTATAACAATTCTAAATATGGTTAAAGCACTCCATGAACTTTTAATATAACAGGTCTTGTGTGGCTCTGTTATCTCCCTGTTATGATAATGAAAGACTAGAAACAGCAGGAAAATGTATTAAATACACACACACACAAACACAGGCATATGCGCACCCAGGGCAAAAGTTAGTCAGGTGCAGGTGAGGCTTGTTGTGTTCTGTTTGATTTATTGCAGAAAAACCAAAGCCAAATTGCTCTGGGATTTCCTCTTTCTTGGACTATGTGGGTTCTTGGAAATGAGCCTCAGAGATCTCTGCAACGAAGATGACAAAGTGGCAGATCCTCGAGAGACTGTGGACCTCTGAGTTCTGGGACTCCTGGGCAACCTGGGCATGGGATGTGAGTTCTGCATTTTCTGACATCAAGACGCTAAGAAGCTGCTGAGTGGCAGAGTGGGTTCTCTGAGGCCAGGGGTCTCAGGAGCAGAGAGGCTTACCCAGGTGCCTCAGTGGGAGGGAGGCAACTTTTCTTCTACTCCACTAGCCCTACTGGGAGAGTCTGTGTCAGCTCCCATCTCTGACAGAATCTTCATCACATGGTGACTCCAAAGGCAGTATCTGAGTCAAGAAAAAGCTAGAACAGAAACAGCCATCCAAGTAGCACAGCAGCCAGAGGGAAGAAGACTAGGTAGAATATAAAGAATCTGAGCTAAAAATAAATTGCAGCTAATTAAAGATTTAAAGATAAAGATGAATTAAAAACCCAACAGATTGAGTAGGAAGCTACTGGAAGTTCAGCCGCAGGCCCTCACTTAAAGCTAAGCCCCTGCTTGCACAGGTCACTATTAATACCCTAGGAAGAGCCCCAGCAGTGTGTCCACAGGTTATACATTCATAAAAAGTTGCCAGAGTTGGCCAGGCTTGGTGGCTCATGCCTGTAATCCCAGCACTTTGGGAGGCCAAGGCAGGCAAAGCACCTGAGGTCAGGAGTTTGAGACCAGCCTGACCAATGTGGAGAAACCCTGTCTCTATTAAAAATACAAAAAATGTTAACCTGGTGTGGTGGCACATGCCTGTAGTCCCAGCTACTTGGGAGGCTGGGGCAGGAGAATTGCTTGAACCTGGGAGGCAGAGGCTGTGGTGAGCAGAGATACACACCATTGCACTCCAGCCTGGGCAACAAGAGCAAAACTCCAACTCAAAAAAAAAGTTGCTAGAGTTATTTTAACCACCAACGGCTAAGACTACTGCCTCTTTCTTCTAGAATAATAAACCTTCCTGGTGTGTTTAGGACTGAGAGAATTCCCAGGATGTGGGACATTCAGTCCTAAAACCAGCAACGTCCCTGGCAAACCTACTGCGAAGGTAAAACTCATCTCTTTCCGTGTCTCTCTTCAAAGAATGCACTGGAAACACCACCAGGACTTATGGGATCCGGCAGTAGAAAGGTTGAAAAGGGATACATTTAGTTTGGGCTTGAGGTATATGTCTGTGCTTTGTCGTGGTTTTGCATTTAATTACTGGTAGCCACCCTAGGGTAGAAATGGCCTCCAGAAGGTTAGTTCTGCTTACACTGGTGATCCAACTCAGCATTCTCTCATGAAGACACATGACCTTGCTTATACCATACTCTGATCACATTCTACTACAACTGGCTTCAGAAGCACAAGGATAGTGGAAGAGAAACAAGGTTTGGCATATATGGAACAGAAGTCAATTTGTGGTCATGTCTTCAAATCTTCAAATGTATACAATTGATGGCAGAATTGATGGAATTCCCACTGATATTTAGTCAAAATAACCCTCTCAAGAATAAACTTGAGAATACAATATATACAATTATAAATGCACCATATATATTTTTGTTTCTGGGAATTGAGTGTCATTTTTTAGATTTCCTGTTTGAAGGACACAATTGTGCCATGGGCCTAAAACAGTGATTGTGTCCAAATTCCTGTTAGTTTATTCATCCCGAGTATCAATAATAAAACAAATTTGGATCAACTCTGCTAGAGGAAATACTAACTTACCTCTTTATTCTCTCTGTGGAAAATATTATGAAATCACAATTATATGGAGAGATAATCAAAGAATGTAAAGCTAAAACCTGTAAGAAGAGAAAAACACTGAGAATGAGGGTCACGCTGTTATTTAGTAAAGGTATACCATCTGCTAAACTTCCTGGATGTGGGAGGTATTTGTCAGCACATTAAAATTTGTATTCTGTTATGGTTCTTTTTCACATTCTAAGCTAATACTCACTTTTGCACTCAGTTTCATATTTCTGTTTGCATTTTGTTCTTGAGAAGTCTTTTAATACATGAAATGGTATAAAATTTATTTCCCAAACCTGAATCTTACACTGAAAAAATGCCAAAAAACTCTACAAGAATACATAGAAGACTGTGTGTATATTTAAGGGGGTAGAGGTGCCTTGAGCAATATGGAATTCTAAAAGCATTAAAAAGAACTAGGCCAATTTCATTCTGTATATATTAAACATAAACTTTCATATAGTAAAAGATAATTTCAAAAAAATCAATAGAAAATAGCAGATTTGGAAAAATATGTTTGCAACCCTGACAACAGAGAAAGTGTTAATTTTGAAACTGTACAAAAGATCTTGAAACTGATGGGAAGGAGATGCATAAATCACTAGAAAAAAAGTGACGGGGGATATGAAGAGGCAATATTTCTCTCAAGCACACGCATTAGGCCAGAAAGCAAATTTAAGCAGCTACTACAGCATTCATATAATGTAGACCCTGATCTATAATAACAATAAAGTAGAAAATAATAATAATAAAACTATTCACATGAAAACATGAAACATACTTCTAAATGACTCATGGGTCAAAGAAGGATTCATCAAGCAATTGTTTAGAAATGGATAATAACAGAAATGCTTCGTTTCAAAAGTTGTGGGATACATTTAAAGCTAGAGTCTTAAACGTTTGCATTGGAGCCAGGCGCGGTGGCTCACGCCTATAATCCCAGCACTTTGGGAGGCTGAGGTGGGTGGATCATGATGAGGTCAAGAGATCGAGACCATCCTGGTCAACAAGGTGAAACCCCGTCTCTACTAAAAAATACAAAAATTAGCTGGGCATGGTGGCGCAGGCCTGTAGTTCCAGCTACTCGGGAGGCTGAGGCAGGCGAATTGCTTGAACCCAGGAGGCGGAGGTTGCGGTGAGCCAAGATCGCACCATTGCATTCCAGCCTGGGTAACAAGAGCGAAACTCCGTCTCAAAAACAACAACAAAAAAAAAACGTTTGCATTGGAAAAGAAAGAATAAATGGGCTAAGTCTCCATTTCAAGGAATTTTTTGGAGAAGATACTGTACCCAAAGAAGGCAGGAGGAAGAAAAAAAGGAGCACAGGTCGGGTGCGGTGGTTCATGCCTAGCACTTTGGAAGACTCAAGTGGGAGAATCACTTGAATTCAGGAGTTGGAGACCAGCCTGGGCAACACAGCAAGGAAAAAGTATCAGCTGGTTGCAGTGACATGTGTCTGTACTCGTAGCTACTTGGGAGGCTAAGGCAGGACGATGTCTTGAGCTGAGGAATCTGAGGTTACAGTGAACTATGATCACACCACTGCACTCCACCCTGCGCAGCAGAGCAAGATCTGTCTCTCAAAAAAAGAAAAAAAAAATTTAAAAATGGGATAAACTAATAAACTAGAACACAAAGATTTTAAAAAATCATATGAAAATCAAAGTTGCTTGCTTAATTTGCATTGATTAATGAAGTTAAAATTTTGATGTGATTAAGAAAGAAAAGGCATAAATATATGAACTAAAAAGGGGACACAATTTGAGATATAATGCAGGTATAAGAAGAGAAAAGAATGAATAAATTTATGCCAATTGCTTTTAAATTGAGACAAATGAATACATTTCTAGAAATTATTTCTAGCTATATTTATCCAATTTTCTAAATACAACTTACCAAAAATGTGATTCTAGAAGAAATAGAAACCAGAATTGATCTTTAATCGTTCAATTTGTAAATCAGTAAATAAAAGACTATCCCTCAAATTTACTATTGGGTCAGATGTTTTGGGAGCTAATTCTTCCAAAAATCAAGAAATACATCATCCTTAATGTTATGAATGTATGCAAATATTAGGATATACAGAATATTTTCTCAGTTCATTTCAGCTTTATTGTCTCAATTATTTTTCCTGGCACCTCAGGCTGAAAAAAGCTGCAAGGTTCTCTTTATTAAGCACTATAGTTAAACGTTCAACAAAAATAAATGTATAGCGTATATGAAGATGTTAAGTACAACAGAAAAAAATTAAAGAGGGTGTGTGTGTATGTTGGGACAATTTCAGTTAACTAGGATTGAAAACTAGAATGTGAATATTAGAGTAATCAAATGGACTTTGGTTAGGCAATGCATTCAGTAATGGAATGAACATAAACTTGAATCCCTCGTCCTTTTCTGTCATACATGATCTCTCTACTACTTAGTAAATTTTCATTGCCTCTTAGCTGTCTGGAGTTAGGGGGAGGCACCTCTCCATCACCACATAAACTAGCATGTATGCTGTCTCGTCATTGCTTACAAGGTCCACACATTCTAACCAATTAAAGAATACATGAACAAAAACTCAGCAATCAAATATTAATATCAATTTCCTTGATGCCCAGATATGCACTTGCAGGGCTGTAATCTGACTAGATTAACACAAGTAAGGAAAGTCTTCCAGGGCAATAACCTGATTACACAGGATACCACACATGGCTTCGTGCCATACCCAAAGAACCTCAGAGAAGTCCAGTAAAGGGCTGAAATGCAAGGTGGTGCAAGCCAAATCCAACCTTCAGAGTTCTTGAGTGGGAGAGAAGTTCAGATATGTTCTCAAATAAAAGGAAATAGAACAAGAGGAACTGTCCTCTCCAAACAGAATAGACAATATGAAAAATGAGGGACAGGTTCTCCACAGGGCCTCACATTCAGCAGGTGCTCTTGGAATTTACTGAATTTGAGTAAAATGTCATTAACCTTTACTGGGCTTTCTTGAGTGAACATTTTGCCTAGCTCAAACAGTACGTGTACACAAAGCCTCAAAGAAATTTTTGTCAGTGAAAAAATGTCTTCTCTATCAAGGTCATGTTGAGAATCCCAGGAATAAATGTTCAAATGAGGTAAAATAATGTTTTCAAAAGCAAAAGGGGAATACAAAAAGATAGTTTTGTAGTTGGAATTTAACAGATTCATTTTTGTAATGGCTTCTTTGTGATTTAGTGTTTTGAGTTCACAGCTAACTTACTAAAACATGTAAGTGAAAATGTCCACAATAATTCTATGCTGTTTAAATGGCAATGATAAAAGTTTAAATGGAGACTGTTTTCATCTCCAGTTTTCTTATTGCCAGTCAAGTGGACACTTTATCAAAGTCGACCTAAATAACTAAAAATAACTTAAGATAGTTGTCCCATCAAATCTACCTATTGGTAGGTTATGTTCTTTTACCCAATTAGGATGTCATGATCTTCTTTGATCTCTACAAGGATCATGAAATATAAACAAAATAATGAGCTTCTGAAGGGAAAGTGATTTGTCTTGCCTAAAAGGCAAATTCATGGAATTGTTGTGTATTTAACAAAGAAAATGCTGGGATCACAGCCGAGGTCTGCTGGTTACTTGCTTTGTGCCTGTGTGGGCAGAAGGCTCTATTGTATCAACTGACGCCACTGCTCCCAAGAACAGAGATGCAAACTGTTACATGCCCATATTGAATCTGTAATAAGAGGAAAAAGGGTAATGTAATGAGCTATACTTAAAGCTAACATTTTTTTAAACTATCCTTTATTCTGATATTTGTATCATATAATTAATACTTGATGGTGGATTTTATGTGAGTTACTTGACACAATTTGAATCTGCAGTTTATTTTATTTTTAAATTATCTAAAAAAATGTATTTTACTGATTAAAATCTAAAATTTGGTTACATGACCTAAAAATGTTTATATAAGTTCCCCTCTCAAGACACTAAATTGGACTTTCACTATGAATTATCTAAATTTTGTGGAATGCACGAAAAAATTTTCAAAGAATGAAAAATCAAATAACACATCAAGAACTCCAGTTGTATCCCTGCATCAATCAGAGGTCAAAAGAGTTCGACTTACTCTCATTGATAGGAGGGTTCTTCCTCTGTGAGTGGTTATAGGGCAAGCTTGAAATGCACAACTTAGCAGAAAAAGTAAAAGATCTGTGGGAAAATGGTGAGAAATTTGTCATTGCTGAAATCTGATGCTCAGCCTTGGGCTGAGTTTAATATTAATCTTGATAGAGGCATATTTGTAGTGGGACAGAGAATAAGAGAAATGCACCTAGAATTTATTGAGCATGTTGTAAAAATCCATTTTTGTAGGGCCATTTTTCTTCTGCAATAAATGATTACAAGAGGAAAAGAAGAAAAGCTTAAAATTGGTGTCAAGCTCTTTATTTCATCCATTTGGGATTAGCTGGAAGATAAATACGTCTGTTTATAATGTATCACTTCCGATGAAGTTGAAAAGATGGAGAGGAGAAAAATATCAACCAGGCAGGGGCTTGGGACAATTTAGCTGAAGTCCTTACAGTAGAATTTGTCAAGTAGTAATGGACTATCAGTGAGTTTTTATTGACTAAATCTGATACAAAAGCTGAGTACAGTACTTAACCAATTCTTGGAGGAAATAAGTGTTACAAAATGAGAATGTATTACTCCTTCCTGCCTAAAATTTACAGATAAAGGCATTTTTCTCTTCTGTTAACAAAGCATATAATATCCTAACACATTGATCATTGTCAAATTTGGGAGCCTGTATTAAATTGCCATTGCACAATTAGACCAGTGAGCTACGTATCCCTGTTTCCACATTAGTTGAAGTGAGGCAACTGGTACTCATCCCATCCACATTTTCGAAAGACAGAGATGCCAAAATAGTTTCTCAAAAATTGTCCATTATTCAACCAAGTACGGGGTTGAATCAAGAGGTCCAGTTTGAGACAAGACGGCAGCCCTAATGATATTCCCTTTTCAACCTCATTTCTAATTCTCCTCAGCATGCTCCCCTTAATGTTGTTAGTTGGGATGTTTAATATTTATCTTTTTACTTTGCACATGTCACATAGCTGCTTGTCTCAGATAAAACTATACATTCAATCTTGGTAAACTCCTAACAAAGAATTTATAAGAGAAAAGCAAAGTAGCGCACTGCGAAATACGTGTTCATGGTTTCGTGCAGTCCTAGGTGTGATGATTGTATTTCTGGTAATATTTCTCACCTACCCAAAAATTTCAGTTTATGACTGATATGGTATGGCTGTGTCCTCACCCAAATCTCATCTTGAATTGTAACTCCCATAATTCCCACATGTTATGGGAGGGACCTGGTGGGAGATAACTGAATCATAGGGGCAGGTCTTTCCCATGCTGTTCTTGTGATAGTGCATAAGTCTCGGGAGATCTGATGGTTTTATAAGGGGAACTCTCCTTTATAAAGGGGAGTTTATAGTTCCCCTACACAAACTCCTGCCCTCTACCATGTAAGACATCCCTTTGCTCTTCCTTCACCTTCCATCATGATTGTGAGACCTCCCCAGGCATGTGGAACTGTGAGTTCATTAAACTTCTTTCCTTTGTAAATTACCCAGTCCTGGATATGTCTTTATTAGCATATGAGAATGAACAAATACAATGATATACCAGTAGACCAGATATATGACATTATAAATGATATGACAGCTAAATTTACCTTCTTGCAGTACTTATACTAGGAAAGATTTGAAATTTGCTATCTCCATGAGGACACTTTTTTATAACCATGGTTTTCTTCATATGACTGCTTTTTGTTTACATAAATGATATTATCAACTCTTTATTTTTATAATCTGTCCTGTATAATATCTATAACAGTATCCTTTGCATCATTTAAGCATCCAAACTTTGAACGAATAGTGACTAGATGGTTTTCCATCACCTCCCAATGGTTTAATTTTCCATTTGGTTCTAAGCATTGTTTCCAGATTTACCAGAGGATTGTCTTTAAGGGGAAGATGTTATATGTTTCACCATCACTCTTCAAACAAAAGCCTTTGGAAGTCTGAAGAACCATTTAGAAAATAGTTATCAGCTGGTTTCCATTAAGTAAGTCTATAACTTTAAGGTCTCAGACTGTTACACATTTATTTGTCAGACTAGCCTGAATGGTACCTACAAGCTCGCTGAGTTGGCACGCAATATGATGGATCATTGAACAAAGCAGATCATTGTTAGTACATAGACATTTTTGGGAGCTATGGTTATAGTCCATGGAACTGGGGGACTCCTTCCTAAGCATTCAACTAGTCAAATCAAAACACAATCAATATCCTGTAGAAAGTAATATACACTACAGACATTCCCAGGAGTGTTAGTATCCAGCAGTCTAGACTATTGGGGCCTCTATATTTTAAAAATCAAGAGTTCCTTTTTAATGTCAAATGTTTCACATGATTTAAGCTATTGTTTGTTAGGAAGTTTATCAGTTTCTAAGATAATACGTTTTTCTAGTGCTAAAGTTAAAAAAAGATTTTCATTCAGTTCATATACTCTGAAGAAATTTCTAGGAGGAATAGGTTACATAACACCATTTCCCCACCCCAACACACACACACACACACACACACACACACTTTAAAAAACTCTTGTATTATGTTGGGGCCATTACTTTTAATGGTGAAACCACAATTAGTTCTGCACTAACCTAATGATTCTAGGAATCTTGTTCCAGGAAGAAACCTCACTGAATTCTTTCTGAATTCTACAGTAAAAACAGCTAAACTTATCTGAATCCAGCAATTGGATTAAAAGGTTGGAGGAAGATGAGCTACGAATCAGGGGTCTTACAGTAGGGAAGGTCGTGGAGAAACAAGAGATACTAATACTAGTAAAAGGAACGTTCCCCACTTACTGTGGCACTTTAGATTACTACTTTGGTCATACTCCAAGTTTCCTCTCAATTATGGGTGGTGATTTGTGTTTATTAAACCCATCACCGTCTGCCTCACAATTCCATCTCACACCTTTCCTCTCTTCTGCCTCCTGACAGGGCTCATAGCAGCAGGGCAGGGAAAAGCAAATCACTTTGTTCCTACTGCCTACATCTCCCACACGGAGGCTGCATCTTACTCCTAGCTCTTTAGGTTCCAGGAAAAAATATTCTTAAAATACTTTCTCAGCCAAGAGGCCTACACAAGACCTACAGGGTGTCTGGGTGGGCTTTCTAGGGTCCTTCTTTCTGCCTATATGTCATGCCCCCATCTGCCACTTGAATTGTTCCCCACATTCCTAAGACAGGCAGGACAGAGTTTCTGGACTGGCCTCCAGGACATGAGCATCATTCCCTGGTCACAGCTGGTCTTTTGCCTAAATCTGTTGACTGAATGACAATCTAGAAATTCCATAGGTGTTTTGCAAATATTATTTATTCAAATGACTACCTGAAACTTATAAAGCATTGTAGGGGTAGAAGAAAAACTAGAAAGGTCCAGGCAAGTAAGAGCTTGTTTGTAGGATTTCATGGAAGTGTTGTTTAGGGATTAGGCTAAATTTATACCTGTGCCCATATACTAAGCATTCACTGTGTGAAAATCTTTTGTTATCTATTCATTTGGAATCAAGGAACAAATAAAGAGGGAACACATTGTAAAGAGATAGCTGGCCTGAATTATCAGCCTTTCTATTATCAAAATCTTTATAAAGAACATTAGAACTAAAAGCCAGATTACGGGAACCAGTATGTCTACTAGCCCTAGTGGTGTATCTTGACATGAGCATAGACTTGTTTTGTACGTAAGTGTGATATTTAGCCCTTGCAAGATTACAGTCTTCAGGTTAAGGATCTACTCTACTCATCACTAACTTTCATATAACTCAGATGTCTTTTTTGTTTTTTTTTGAGATGGAGTTTCACTCTTGTTACCCAGGCTGGAGTACAAGTGCAATCTCAGCTCATTGCAACCTCAGCCTCCCGGGTTCAAGTGATTCTCCAGCCTCAACCTCTTGAGTAGCGACATTACAGGCATGTGCCACCATGCCTGGATAATTTTTTATTTTTAGTAGAGACAGAGTTTCACCATGTTGGTCAGGTTGGTCACAAACTCCCGACTTCAGGTGATCCGCCTGCCTCAGCCTCCTAAAGTGCTGGGATTACAGGCGTCAGCCACCACACCCAGCCTTCAGATATCTTATTTTAAAACTTATGTAAATTTGTATTAAATGTATACTGTAAATCTAGAATTGAAAGTCAACACTAAAAATTAATTTATTTCTATAAGAAATGTAAACACAATTTTATAAAAATGTAGAACAATCATCATCATAGGCATTAATTTCTTGAAATAAATATTTTTTGCCCCAGTTTTGCTTATATTCCCCTCATCATCTTCTCCCATGTCAGCATACTTTCATCTTTTCTTCCCATCTTCCTGTCTCCAGGGAACCCACATTACCATAATATATGCCTCTCCATGGTTTCGTCAGTGTATTACATAAAATGTGTAGACACATCAGCACATTTACAGATTGTAAAAATTATATTCATATATCTGCATCTTGATTTTCTCACTTATTATCTAAAAATAAGCCCTCAGGATCAAGTGGCATAACTACTCTTTATTATGGCTGCAAACTAGTTTATGGTGTGAATATACCATAATTTATTCAGCCATAAGTCTACTAAAACATATTTACTCTGTTTGAAAAATTTTGCCCCTACAGACAATGCTACTATAAAAATCTTAATGTGTGTACCACAGCAACAACTCAGAAAAGGAATAATTATTATTGATATTCTAAAATGAGAAAGCTACAGCTAAGTTACTAACATGAAAATGATGACATCATTGGTCCTGTTTGACTCTAATGTCATAATTTTTTCTGTATTGTGTGACACTATTTTTTTCTTATTCTGATTTCTTAAAAAAATGTAGGTTATTAAATGGAAACATGTGACTCTTCCTAAGTCAATGCACAGATCAAACACCTGGCAGTGAAGATCAAATACAGCTTTGAAATTTAAGAAGAAAAAATGATTTTACATTTATTTTTATAGGTGGGTCTCTTCAAGTACCAAGGTTTATTACAAATTTAGGTCTTGGAGAGAAATAAGGCAAATTAGAATTTTAAAGAAACATCTCCCAATGAAGGATATTTCAAATTGCCAGGTAATACATAAGGAAAATCACACAATTCCGGTTAGGGGACATATGGATTGGCTTGAATAAGATTAAACTTTCCACTGACAACTATGTATGTAACAACTCTTGTAAGTAATTGAAGATAAATCAACAGAGGTAGGCTTATAACAACTCTGGTTCCCGAGAAGAGAGAAGCACAGAAGGGACTCCATATTTATCTTGGGTGTTTTCATGAAAGTATTTTCTAATTTTCTGTGGAGGAAAACCAAAATGAAGCAAAGAGTGGTTGTCTTACTGCAATAAAGATACCAAAGTCAGGACTCCAAGTGCCATGTTGGCTGGGATACGAGGGGAAAATCACAGAGAATAGGGAAGTCACAAGAAGTAAACGTGGAAGCCGGGCGCGGTGGCTCACGCCTGTAATCCCAGCACTTTGGGAGGCCGAGGCGGGTGGATCACGAGGTCAAGAGATCGAGACCATCTTGGTCAACACGGTGAAACCTCGTCTCTACTAAAAATATAAAAAATTAGCTGGGCACGGTGGCGCGTGCCTGTAATCCTAGCTACTCAGGAGGCTGAGGCAGGAGAATTGCCTGAACCCAGGAGGCGGAGGTTGCGGTGAGCCGAGATCGCTCCATTGCACTCCAGCCTGGTAACAAGAGCGAAACTCCGTCTCAAAAAAAAAAAAAAAAAAAAACGAAGTAAACGTGGAAATCTCTGATCTAATTTATTTAAAGTCATTGGCTGATTCCTAAGTTAAATGCAGCAGAGTAAGAGCCCAAAAGTTCAGCAGACTACAGCATCTGGGAGGCCAAACAGAAAAGCTGAGATTGCAGTAGTTGTATGTTGCTGGGAAAACTATGATTGAAGCTCAATGCCTGACAAGTTGGAAGTTCTTTGAAATATACCCTAGGCTTTCTGTTGAGTTTCAAAAAGGGCCATGAATTAGGAATAAAGACCACAAACTTGTAATAGGGACCACATCTTAGAAGCAGAACTGTGGCTTAGGAGTAATCACAAAATGGAAATATATTAACCCCAAACAGTAAAATCAAACATCCATTAGATTATGGGAATCTGAACTTCCTAGATGCTCCCAGGAGAAAACCTAACCCTTTGTCTCAGTCTGTTTAGAATTGCTATAAAGGAATACCTGAGGCTGGGTCATTTATAAGGAAGAGAGACTTATTTAGCCCACAGTACGGCAGGCTGTACAAGAAGCATGATGCAGACGTCTGCTCAGCTGCTGGTGAGGGCCTCAGGCTCCTTCCACTCGTACTGGAAGGCATGGTTTGTGGAGACATCACATAGCAAGAGAAGAATCAAGTGGGTGGGAGAGATGCCAGGCTCTTTTTAGCAATCAGCTCTTGTGGAAACTAGTAGAGTGAAAACTCACTTACTCCTGAGAAAGGGCATTAATCTAGTCATGGGGGAATTAGCTCCCATGACCCAAACACATCCATTAGGACCTACCTTTAACATTGGGAATAAAATTTTAACATGAGGTAGGAGGGGAGAAACATCCAAAGTATAGCATTTTTGTTGGAGGAAGATGGTAAAACCCATAACCTCTATAATATCTCATCTTGAATGTCAGCTGTCTGATAAAAATTACTAAGAGAATTAGCACTGGAGCAACTGACCAAAATAAAATTTTTAGAAAACCATAGAAAAGACTTACAGGAGATCCAGATAGTCAAGTTAAAATAACTATGATAGAAATGCTTTTAAAAGTGGAGGAAAATATGATAAATTTTATCAAGGAAGGGATCTGTAAATTGAAACTTTAGAACTGACAACACTGTATCTGACAGTAAGAAATCAACTTATAGGTTTAATAGATTAGACACAACAGAACTGATAATTGTTGAGCTACAAGATAAGTCAGTGAAAAATATCAAAACTGAAAGACAAAATGACATCAAAAGATGAAAAGAAAACACAAAAGACAAGGCACATGTGCCTAATAACATGATCTAATTGAAACACAATGGGAGCATCAACTGTGAATAGCACTTTTCCAGAAATACAAAACGTATAAAATGTTATCACCAGGAAGACTACATTATTAGAAATGTTAATGGAAATTTTTCAGGTGGAAGAAAAAATTACAGGAGAGAAATGTCAATCTACAAAAGTGAATAAAGAACACCAAAAAGGTTTTCTATAAATGTAAATATATAAAATTTAAAAATATTTTAATCCTTTAAAAGATAATAGACTGCTTAAATAAAGTGATAGCAACGTAGTGTGGAAGTTTATTATATATGTGGAAGTACAGTATATAAAAACCATAACAATAAAGTTGAGAGGAGAAATGAAGGTAATGTTATAAGTTTCTTACACTATATGCAAAGGGATATAATATCACTTGAAGTAAGATGGTGATTAAATAAAAATGTTTACTATAAGTCATAAAATACCCATTAAAATAACAAAACAATGAGTCATGGCTAGTAAGTCAAGAAAGGAGATAAAGTGGAACCATAAAAAAATTAAATCTAAGTAAAGCAGAAAAAGGGAATAAGAACACAAATAATAGACGATTAGAAAAAAATAGCAAGATGGTGGATTTAAGCCTACCATTTTAACAATTACATTACATATAAAATGTCTAAATACCCCATTATAGGTCTGAAATTGTCAGATGGATAAAATAAGGAAGGGGCAAAATCACAGAGAATGGGGAAGTACAGAGATGTAAACGCTGACTCTCTGATGTAATTTCTGATATAAACAAGCAAGATTCATCTATATGCTATTTATTACATATACTTACGGGTCTGAAATTGTCAGATGGATAAAATAAGCAAGATTCATCTATATGCTATTTATAATAAATATGCTTTAATTACAAAGACACAAATAGGTTAAAATTATAGAAAAGGATATTCCATGCCAATCCTAATCAAAATAATGCTGAAATGACTATACTAATATATGATGAACTACATTACAGAGCAAATATATATACAAAGGGACATACAAAGTCACTTCATAATAATAAAAAGCTCAATTCATCAAGAAGTTATAACAATTATAAATGCTTATGCATCTAATAATGGAGTTTCAAAATACATGAAACAAAAATAGATGAAACTGCAAAGAGAAACAGACAATTACAAATTAGATGTTTCTCTCTTTCTGTCTCTCCTTTCTCTAACTCAAAAACACTATAGCAGAAATAAAGAATGCCTTTGAAGAGCTCACCAGTAGACTAGGTATAGCTGAGAAAAGAGTCAAATTCTTGAATATAAGTCAAAAGATATGTCCTAAACAGGAATGCAAAAACTGAAAATGAAAGGAAGGAAAAAAGAAAGAAAAGAATGAAGGAATAAAGGGAGGAAGGAAGGAAAGAAGGAAGAAGAGAGAGAGGGAATAATGGAGAGAGAGAAACAGAGAGAAGGAGAAAAATAAAGAGAGAAGAAAACATCCGAAAACTGTGGGGGCAATTTCCAAATGTACAACATAAGCGTAATTGGAATGCCAGAAAGAAAAAGACAAAGCCAGAAGGAAAGAAAAGAGAGAAAATATTTGAGTAATATTGTTATTTGAGTGGTAATGACCAAGAATTTTGAGAGACACAAAATCAGAAATACGGGAAGCTTAGAGATCACCAATCAGAATAAATACCAAAATAATACATCTGAGCATATACTATTTAAACTGTAAAAACCAAAGACAAGAAGAAAATGAAGAAAGAAGCCAGAGGTGGAAAAATGCCTTATCAATAGAAGACAAATGTTAAGAGTCATACTGGACTTCTCATCAGAAACAATGCAAAGAAGAAGAATGGAATTAAATATTTAAAGTGTTGAAAGACAAAAAAAAACCAAAGTGGAAATTTATAGTCATCAGCATTGTCCTTCAAAAGTTAAGAATGAAGACTTTCCCAGACAAACAAACCTGAGAGAATTTATTGTCATCAGACCTGCCCTTCAAGAGATGTTCAAAAAGTTCTTCAGGTAGAAAGAAAATAATGTAAGTCAGAAACTGAGATCTACATAAAGAAAGAAGAATAAGTGTAGATAAAATAACATCTTTTTTCTTGTTCTTATTAAAGATAGTACTGTAAATTGATAAAAGTAACAAAGTATTGGGTGATTATAGCATATGTACAAGTGAAAGGAATGACAGCAATACCATAGGCATAGGAAAAAAAATTGGGTACATTCTGTTATGAGGTATATGCACTATACATTAAGTGGAATGGTGTTATTTGAAGAAAGGCTTAGATTAGTCTAAATGCATATTTTGAACTCCAAGACAACTATTAATTTTTTAAAACAAAGTATAATTGATATGCTAAGAGAAAATAGAAAATAGAATAATAAAAAATGTTCAATTAAAATCAGAAAAGATAGAAAAGGTGAGGGGAACAAAGTAAAAATGAAGTAAAGAGAAAAAGTTTAAAACATGGAAGTTGTTAATCCAACTACATAAATAATTACTTTGAGTTTGAATTGTCTAAATAAAACAAATAGAAGAAATTGTCAGAGTGGATCTAAAAAATAAAACCCAACTATATTTTAGCCTACCAGAAACCCACTTTAAATATAAAGACATACATAGGTTTAAGTAAAGAAATAAAGAAAGAAATACCATGCTAACATTAGTCAAAAAAACCTACAGTAGCCGTATTAATATGAGAGAAAGTGGACTGCAGAATAAGCAAGTTTATTATGAATGAATAGGGACATTGCATGATGCAATGATTATTCAAAAAGACATAACCATCCTAAATGTATGGAGCAACTAACAACAGAACTTCAAATTATGTGAGGCAAAAACCTATAAAACTGAAGGGAGAAATAGAAAAACTCACTATTATGGCTGGAGATTTCAACACTAGATCAAGCTAGCAGAAAATTACTAGGGATACAGTTGACATGAACAGTACTATAAATCAACTTGGTCTGATTGACATTTTAAAAATATTCAGCCAACAGCAGAATGTATATACCTTTCAAGCTCATACAAACCACTTACTAAGATAGACCACATTATGGGCCATAAAAACACCTTAAGAAATATGAAAGAATATAAATCATACAAGGTGTTGTCTCAGATCATAGTGAAATCAACCAAGAAATCATTAATGGAAGACAGCTGGATAATATGCTTCTAAATAACACATGGCTCAAATAAAAAGTCTCAAGAAATATTAAAAATATTTTGAACTAAATATAAATTAATATATGATTTACTAAAATTTGTAAAATGCAGTGGAGGCAGTGCATAGAGGGAAATGTATAGCATTAAATGCATAGATTAGAAAGAAGGAAATATCGAAAATCAATAATCTAAGTATCTAACTTAGAACACTCTAAAAAATTAAAAATTGGAATAAAAAATGAAAGAAATTTAAAACAGGAAATTGTAAAGACAATAAAATAAAAAAGTAGTTCATTGAAAAGATCAATAAATTTGATAAATCTCTAAATAGGTTAACTATAAATAAGAGAGAAGACACAAATTACTAATATGTGAAATGAAGCAGAGTCATCACTATGATCCCATGAACGTTGAAAGGATATAAAACAATCCTATGAACAACTAAATGACTACATTCAAAATCTGATAAGTTGGATGAATTTGACAAATTTCTTGAAAGACACAAACTACCAAATCTTGTGCAAGAATAAATAGACATTCTTAATAGACCTCTCTCCATATATGTTTTTTAATTAAATAAATAATTAATAACCTGAAAATATCAGACCTAGAAAGTTTTTCAGATTGTTTTAGTGGTATATTCCACTAAGGCTTTAAAGAATACATGATACAAATTCTCCACACTTCTACAGCAGAATAAACTTTTATTAACTTATCTAAGAGGCCAGTGAAACTTTAATAACAAAACCAGGTAGACATTAAAATTAAAAAAAAAACAACAACCCTACAGACACTTATCTCTCAATCAACTGAGATTTACTCCAGGAATACAAGGCTGGTTCTACAATAAAAAATAAATGAATTTAATCCACTATATCAATAAGGTGAAGAAAAAAAATGATTTGATCATATCAATCAATGCAGAAAAAATATTTGACAAAATCTAACATTCACTCTTGATAAAAACTCTAAGTAAACTAGAAGAAGCGGGGCGGTCTTTGTCAACTTGAATAATATCTACAAAACCACTACAGCTAATGGTATTCTCAATGGTGAAAAGTTAAATGCTTGGTTTTAGACCAAGGCAAACAGGATCCTATCTTACCACTCCTACTACACATTGTACTAGAAGTCCCAGCTGGTATGATGAAAAGAAAAGAAAAAAGAAGAGAGAAGAAAAGAAAAGGTATACAGAAGAAGATAAATAACAGCAAGGTCATAAGATACAAAGTTAATATTAAAAAGTAATTTTTTATATGCCAGTAATGACCAAATGAAATTTAAGATTCAAAAATATTATTTAGAATTCCAACTATATAAATCTATGTTAATGGAAATATAGTCCATTCACTAGAACTTATTCCTCCTCTTCAGCTGTAATTTTATATACACTAACCAACCTCTACCTATCCTATGCCCTCCACCCCTCCTGGCCTCTAATAACAATAATTCTACTCTCTAATTCTATGAATTCAATTTTTAAAGCTTCCACATACAAGTGAGAACATGCAGTATTTATTTTTCTGTGCCTGACATTTTGCTTAACATTATTATCCTCAAGGTTTATCCATGTTGCAAGAATGACAAGATTTCATTATGTTTTATGACTTAATAGTAGTCCATTGTGCTTGTGTGCCATATATTCCTTACACATTCATCTGTTGTTGAACATTTAGGTTGATTTCGTATCTTGATGATTGTTGGTGTAGTCTTTAGGTTTTACATTGTAGTTTTGGTTTGCATTGTTGTGATGATTAGTAACATGTAAGACTCTTAATATACTTGTTGGCCATTTGTATGTTCTTGTTTGAGAAGTGTATATTCAGATCCTTGGCCTATTTTAAAATCAGATTTTGTTTTGTTTTTGATGTTTTGCTGTTGAGTTGTTTGAATTCCTTGTTATTCTAAAGATTAGTCCCTTGTTAAATGAATCGTTTGTAAAATTTTCTCCAAATCTCTAGGTGTTTTTTTTTTTCACTCTGGTGATTATTTCCTCTGCTGTGCAGAAGCTTTTTAGTTTGATATACTACCATTTATCTATTTTTGCTTTTGTTGACTGTGCTTTTGTAATTTTACCCATAAAATTATTACTTAAACCAATGTCTTGAAGCTTCCCCCCACTTTTTAAAGTTGTTTTATAGTTTCAGACCTTATATTTAAACATGTAATCCATTTTGAGTTGATTTTTGTATACAGTGAGAAATAGGGATCTCATTTTATTTTTCTGTATATAGATATCCAGTTTTCTCCTTCACCATCTAACAAAGAGAGCATCCGTTCCTGCATGTATGTTCCTGGCAACTTTGTCAAAAACTCAATTGGCTGTGTACATGTGGAGTTAATTCTAGGGTAACTATTTTATTCCATTGGTCTATGTGTCTATTTTGATACCAATATCATGCTGTTTTAATTACTTATGCCTTCTGGTATATTTTGAAGTCAGGTAGTGTGGTGCTTCCAGCTTTGTTCTTTTTGCCCATTATTGTTTTGAATATTGGTCATCTTTTGTGGTTCTGCATAAATTTTAGGATTTTAAAATTCTATTTATGTGAAGAATGTCATTGATAAATTTGTAGGGATTGTATTAGATCTGTGGATTGCTTTGGGTAGTATTGTCATTTCAACAATATTAATTTTTTCAGTCTATGAGCATGGAATGTCTTCCCATTTGTGTATGTTCACTTCAATTTCTTTCATCACTGCTTTGTAGGTTTCTTTTTAAAAATTATTTTACATTAAGTTCTGGGATACATGTGCAGAACATGCAGGTTTGTTACATAGGTATACATGTGCCATGGTGATTTGCTGCACCTATTAACCCATCATTTAGGTTTTCTCCCCTTGTTCACCACACTCCAACATGCCCCAGCATGTATAGTTCCTCTCTCCGTGTTCATGTGTTCTCATTTTTCAACTCCTACTTGTGAGTGAGAACGTGCGCTGTTTGGTTTTCTGTTTCTGTGTTAGTTTGCTGAGGATGATGGCTTCCAGCTTCATCTGTGTCCCTGCAAAAAAATGTGATTTCATTCCTTTTCATGGCAGCATAGTGTTCTATGGATATATGTACCACATTTTCTTTATTCAGTATATCCTTGATGGGCATTGGGTTGGTTCCATGTCTTTGCTATTGTAAATAGTGCAATAAGCATACTTGTGCCTGTGTCTTTATAGTAGAATGATTTATAATCCTTTGGGTATATACCCAGTAATCAGATTGCTGGGTCAAATGGTATTTCTGGTTCTAGATCCTTGAGGAATTGCCACACTGTCTCACAATGGTTGAATTAATTTATGTTACAACCAACAATGTAAAAGCATTTCTATTTCCTCACAGCCTCACGAGCATCTATTGTTACTTAATTTTTAATAATCACCATTCTAATAACCATTATTATTATTCATTTAGAAATTTTTTAAATTTCCATCTTAATTTTACTGTTCAGCCCAAAATCATTCAGGAGCAGATTGTTTAATTTCCATATATTTGTGCAGTTTTGGGGGTTTATGTGGAGTTAATTTCTAGCTTTATTCTACTGTGGTCTGAGGAGATACCTGATAAAATTTCAATTAAAAAAAAAATTATTGAACTTGTTTTCTTGCCTATCATGTGGTCTATCTAGGAGAATGTTTCACGTGCTGATGAGAATGTATATTCTTCAGTTCTTGGGTAGAATGTTCTCTAGATATCTGTTAGGTCCATTTGTTCTTGTGCAGTTTAGCCCAGTGATTCATCACTGACTTTCTGTCTCAATGATCTATCTAATGCTGTCAGTGAAGCGCTGAAGTCCCCCACTATTATTGTTTTGCTGTCCATCTCTTTTCTTAGGTTCAGTAGTAATGTTTGTATGAATCTGGGAGCTTAAGTGTTAGGGGCATAAAAATTTAGGATTATCATATCTTCTTGTTAGATTGATTCTTTTTATCATCCTACAATAATCTTCTTTGTCTTATTTTGTTAATGTTGTTGCTTTAAAGCCTGTTTTATCTGTTATAAAAATAGCTGCTCCTGCTCACTTTTGGTTTCCATTTACATAGGATGTCTTTTTCCACCCCTTTGCTTTGGGTCTGTAAGAATCCTCACATATTAGGCGAGTCTATTAAAAACAGCATATATTTGGTTAGTGATTTTTTAATCCATTCTGTCAATCTGTATCTTTCAAGTGGAACATTTAGACCATTTACATTTAATATTAATATTGATATGTGAGGTACTATTCGAGTCATCACATTGTTACCTAGATATTTGGTTTTCTTCATTGTGTTATTGTTTTATAGGCTCTGTAAGTTTTGTACTTTCAAGAGGTTTTATCTGATGCATATGAACTTTTGTTTCAAGATTTAGAACTCCTTTTATCATAAAGATAGATCTTCAGTTCCTTCTAGCTTACGAGGTTTCTGACGAGAAGTCTGTCATTAGTCTGACAGATTCTCTTTTATACGTAACCTAATGCTTTTTTCTCACTGCTCTTAAAATTCTTTTTTCCATGTTTATTTAAGATAGTCTGATGACTATATGTCTTGGTGTTGTCCATTTTACAATGAGTATTTCATTAGTTCTTGGAGCTTCTTTTATTTGGATGTCTAAATCTCTAGCAAGGCCAGCGAAGTCTGCCTCAATTATGGCCTCAAATACATTTTTCAAACTTTTTGCTTTTTCTTCTCTCTCAGGAACACCAATTATTCTTAGGTTTCTTATGGCCATTTTACATAATCTTATATTTCTTGACTTTGATTATTTCTTTTAATTCTTTTTTTTTTAAAATTTTGTCTGATTGGGTTAATTCAAAAGCCTTGCTTTCTAGTTCAAAAAGTATTTTTTTTCTACTAGGTGTAGTTTATTTTAGCATTAAAGATTTCCAGAAAAAGTAACAAACAAAAATAAAAAGAACACCATATAGTGATAAAAGAGTTGTGATGTCAAGAAAACATAATAATCATATATATATATATATATATATATATATGCGCCTAATAGCAAAGCTTCAAAATACGTGAAACAAACCTTACATAACAGACAGGAAAAATAGCCATGCCTACAATATAGCTGGAGATTTTAACAGTTCTCTCTCAGTAATTGATAAAATAAACAGAAATCAATAAGGATATAAAGGATACAAAATTGACACATACAGAACACTACAACCAACAAATTTGAACCTTAACAAGATACCACTAGACATTAATTAGAATAACTAAAATTAAAAACCAAACTATACCTTGCCAAAAACTGTTTGTGAGGATGTTAAACAACTAGGACTCTCAGGTGCAACTGGGGAATAAAGTATTTTAGGTCAATGGGGAATCTTTTTGAAATCCTAGCATGGGAAAAGGTCAACACGACTACTTCAACCATATCAGGAGGCTGTGTTCAAAGTATCAGTCAGCTGTTCAATCATATTCCAATACTTCTTGGAAGTTCAATAGAAACTAGGAAATAATCACCAGAAAGAGAAATTAGGTGACTCAAGGTCACAAGCCCCCTCCCCACACAGGACTAGGGGACAAACACTCAGCAACTCAGAATTACTTGGGTATATAAGCCCAGACAGCCCCGGCCAGCAATGGCAACCCTCTCGGGTCCCCTTCCACCGTTCCGTGCTGTGGAAGCCTTGACTTTCGCTTGGTCAATAAACTGCATTACTGCGCACTCTCGCGGTCCGTGAACTCTTGTTTGGAGATGGAACACTCACTGTGGGCGTAAGGCTGTCTGCTCAATTCTTCAAGCAAGGGAAGCAAGAACCTAAGCCCCCCAGAGCCCAAGTTGCAGATCCGGTTACACAACTATTGAAAATGCAAAATGGTGCAACTGATATGGTTTGGCTGTGCCCTCACCCAAAATCTCGAATTGTAATCTTCATAATCCCCATAATCCCCACGCATCAAGGGAGAGATCAGGTAGAGGTAACTGAATCATGGGGGCGGTTTCTCCTATACTATTCTCATGATACTGAATGAGTTCTCACAAGATCTGATGATTTTATAAGCATTTGGTAGTTCCTCCTGGATGCATTCTCTCTCCTGCTACCCTGCGAAGAAGATGCCTGCCACCTCTTCACCTGCTGCCATGATTGTAAGTTTTCTGAGGCTGCCCCAGCCATACTGAATTATGAGTCAACTAAATCTCTTCCATTTATAAATTACCCAGTTTCAGGAAGTTCTGTATAACAGTATGAAAGCAGACTAATACAACAATCAATTTGGAAATGACTTTGGCAGTTCTTATAAAGTTAAACATAGATATAACATATGATCCAGTCATTTAATACTCATTTATTTACTCAAGGAAATGAAAATCCATGTCCACACAAAGACTTGTGCATAATTTTTTATAAATTAATGGTTTATGAGTCATAAGCCAAAGCTGGAGTATTAAAATGTCCAACATCAAGTAAATAGATAAACAAATTGTTACATTCCTGTAGTTGAAATGTTATTAAGAAATAAAATAACAGATTACTGATACACACAAAAACATAAACAAACCTGAAACACATGCAGAGCCAGAGAAGTCAGACACAAAAGAGTATATAATATATGTTTCCATTTGCATGCTATTCTATGAATGACAATACTAAGCTATAGCTGCAGAAAAAAGTGACCAGTATGTGCCCGGGAGTAGATGTATCTGTGCGGAATGAGGAAATACTTTTGTTGTTATGAAAATATCTCATATCTTGATAGTGGTGATATTCCCACCAGTATATATACTTGTCACAGCCCATTGAACTGTACACTTAAAATGGGTATGATTTATTGAATAAAAATTAAAACTCAATAAAAAGAATGGCAAAAGAGTCATCAGGAAGAGAATGTAAAATTAAAATATGATATACTTACACAAATGGGCCCTATGTATTAATGAGTATCAGTGATCACAACTACACACAATACTGTCAATTAACTTCACAAAATATTGAGAGATAGAAGCTAGACAAAGAAGAGCTTGTATTTTATGATTTCAGTTATATGCAGTTCAAAACATTTACATTGCTATTAGAAGTGAGGATGCTATTCACCTTTGAGTGTAGAGTTATAATAGAAAAAGCCCCAAAGAGGGCTTCTAAGGTGCTGGAGCTGTTCTCTGCCTTGATCTGCAGTGTCACACTCTAGCATAAAATGGAATATGGCAAAAGTTACATTGAGAATAAAGAGGAATGGGAACCCACCAACATTGCTGGTGGAGATGCAAAATTAGAAACCATTTCATAGTTTCTAAAGAGCTGACATACACTCATGTGAGCGTATGTATCCTATGTCTAGGATACACACATCACACTTCTAGATATGTATCCTAGACAAAGGAAACATGTCATTCAAAACCTGTGCATGCAGGTTTATAGCAGCATTATTCATAGTTGTTTACACCTGGAAATAATCCAAATGTCTTTCGGAGGTAAAGGGTAAATAAACTGTGGTACATCCACACAATAGAATGCTACTCAGCAATAGAATGAACGATTGAACATACTACAATATCAACCAATCTCAAGTACATTGTACTAAGTTAGGTTTCTCAATAGCAGGGCTCTTTTTTGGGCCAAATGGCTCGTAGGGCATCCTGGGCACTGGAGGTTATTTTGTTGCATCCTTGGACTTTATCCACTAGATGACAGTAACACTCTTCCCCGACAAATTAACTAAAATGGTCTCCAGATACTGCCGAATGTCCCTGATTCTCCATGTGCTAAGTGAAAGAACCTAGTCTTAAAAGGTTACATTTTATATGAGTCTATTTATATGACATTATGAAAAAGTAAAAAAAAATGTCAGATAGAAAATGGTTGTTAAGAATTAGGAAGCGGGAGACTGAACATAAAGAGACACAAAAAGAATTCTTTAGGGCATCAGAATTGTTTCATATCCTCTCTGTGATGAATACAGACTGATGCATACTGATCTATGCATGTGTAAGAATATACATAATTCTATGTAAGTACAGTACAATACAGTATGTAATGTTTTAAAAATTAAAGTAATAAAAGCAAGCAAAACAAAAGTAAGTGGTATTTAAAGCTGAAAAAGATAACTGCAGTATAAGTGGAAAAGGATCTTTTGGCTCTCCAATTAGGAAGTGATCTTAGCAGAAATGTTTTGTTGAGGTTGGTAAGGGTAGCAAGGCTGAGCCAATTCTGTAGGATGTGAAGCGAGCTCAAGCTACAGACAGTGAAAGCAGAAGAGCTACCCTTTCAAGAGTGTGTAATACTACCCTAGACCTTTGTTCTATGGAAAGGCCATAGAAGAGAAGTAGAGACATAAAGCAGCCCTCCTAACAAGGCTGAAGACAAAGTAGAATAGGCAAATGACCTTGTGCTGAAGGTCAGCCCAGTGTGGATCCTGGGTTAGTCAATGGAGGACATTCCCCATGGCAAAGACGACCAGAAGAATTCATGCTGTGCCCACAGTGCAGCGTGTGCCATAGCGTCTCTCAGGGGTCTGTTGTGCAGCCCCAGCAAGGGACTCTAAGACACGGTTATCAGGTTGTGGATTACCAAGCTGTATTTTTCAGAGGTGCATCCTTAGATGGTCTCCATAGAGCCCATAACTCCCATTTTAGGGCTCTTTCCATGAAGCCATTTGGGGTGTTTGGTTGCCCTGCTCCCTAAATATTACAGAGGCTAAAATTATTCTTGGAGCTTCTCTGATCTGTTGTCTGGAGATAATCATGTTTGTTCCAAGGACTTTCTTTTTTTTTTTTTTTTTTTTTTGAGACGGAGTTTTGCTGTTGTTACCCAGACTGGAGTGCAATGGCGCGATATCGGCTCACTGCAGCCTCCGCCTCCTAGATTCAAGCAATTCTCCTGCCTCAGCCTCCCGAGTAGCTGGGATTACAGGCATGCACCACCATGCCCAGCTAATTTTTGTATTTTTAGTAGAGACGGGGTTTCACCATGTTGACCAGGATGGTCTCGATCTCTTGACCTCATGATCCACCCGCCTCGGCCTCCCAAAGTGCCGGGATTATAGGCATGAGCCACCATGTCCAGCCTGTTGCAAGGACTTTCTAAAGGATCTAAAGCTAGAGTAGATTGTACCAGAGAAATGAGTCAGCCTTTTCCAGGATCATGAAGTGTGAGCACATCTGATCTCCTAGGGGTTTTGTGTGGGGGGTGGTGGTGTGAATGGTCACTGGATTAATTGCTGTCCCATTTATCATATTCTATATTCTATTCCTTTTCTTGGGGAAACATAGGACAGATGACCAGCAAATCACACATGAAGCAAGGAGGTTAATAACAAGGATTGTACCTTGCATAAGATAGAAGTACCAAAGGCCACCTTGAATTAAAGGGCTACAAGTCAAAAAACCAGGCAGAGGAATGAATCAAGCCAAGTGTGTGGAGCGGTGGGGAAATGAGTATAGGGCATGGTTCTGATTAATTTTGCAGATAAAATTCCATTTCCAAGATGGGTCTTTTTGAGCCCCAGTCTTCATCAGTCTCGGAAAAGAAAATCATTTAGAGATTCGTGAATGAGACAGATAAAAACAGCTGGCAGTATAGATTGTGAAATAAAAAATTCCAATGGCACCATTCCCATAATGTTTATATAAATGACACCTCTGCAGTGATGTGTTCAGTTGTATAATACTCCAGGGCTTCTCAGTAGAGGGATTGCAAGAACATATGAATAGTCAAGGCAAGAAATATGGAAGCAAGAGGAGAGAGAGTGAGGACACTTAAGTAATACTATGATCATACAGTTTATTGTCAAGCTAGATCTTTTTTCAAAGGAAAAGGAAAACTATCATAACTACACAAGAAAACATTTAAAACAGGACTGTACTGCAAAACTGCCTGCCGCAGCTGTCCCCACTAAACGGGGCCTGACTTCTGTGTCAGGCCACTGTACTACTGCGTGTGTATTTTGGTTATGATCAGGCTTTCTCCTGAGCTCCCAGCCTGCTAAGGGCCCCTGCCACCTCCTGGGCCAGGGAGGGAGCAGAGAAAACCGGGCACCTTTGCATGCCCCTGACAGTAAAATCCACCACTGCTCTTGCAGGAGGGAAGTACAAACAGACCACCTGTCCCATGGCTACCAGACTCCATTGCTCCAGCTGAGGAGTTCTGCTTTCCCCAGTGAAGGACCATCAGCAGAGCAAAGGGAACACTTACACGCTGTTGGTAGGAGTGGAAATTAGTACAATCTTAATGGAAAAGAGTATGGAGATTTCTCAGAGAACTAAAAATAGAACTACCATTCGACCCAGCAATCCCACTACTGGGCATGTATCTAAAAGGAAAAAGAAGTCATTACATTAAAAAGCTTCCTGCAGTCATGTTTATTGCAGTACTATTCACGATAGCAAAGTCATGGAATCAAACTGTGTCCATCAATGAATGATTGGATACAGAAAATGTGTTATATGTACACTATGGAATATGACTGAGTCATAAAAAAGAATAAAATCATGTACTTTGAAGCAACATGGATGGAGGTGGAGGTCGTTAACCTAATTGGAATAATACAGAAACAGAAAATCAAATATAGCATGTTGTTCCTCTTATGTGAGAGCTAACAATGGGTACATATGAACATAAAGGTCAAAGTAATAGACACCAGGAACTCCAAAAGGCAGAGTATGGGGTTGGAATGAGGGCTAAAACAATCACCTACTGGGTACAGTGTGAACTATTTGGGTGATGGTTACCCACCAAGCCCAAATCTCACCATTACACATGTAACAAACCTGCACATATATTCCCTCAATGTAAAATGAAAAAATTAAAATAAAATAAAACAGGATTGTTCTGGACAAACAGTAATTACACATTCACCCTAGTAACAAGGAAATGTTTTCTGTTCTGAATTTGGCCCAGAAGATATTTTTTTGCTACTTAGCACCATGGAAGGCTTTAAAATGTCATCTGAAAAAGGAGCAGAGACTGGGCACAGTGGTTCACACCTGTAATCCCAGCACTTTGGGAGGCTGAGGCAAGTGGATCACCTGAGGTCAGGAGTTCAAGATGAGGATGGCCAACATAGTGAAATCCCATGTCTACTAAAAGTACAAAAATTAGTCAGATGTAGTGGCACGTGCCTGTAATCCCAACTACTTGTCGGGGGCTGAGGCAGGAGAATTGCTTGAACCCAGGAGGCAGGTTCAGCCTGAGTGACAGAGCGAGACTCATCTCAAACAAAAAAAAAAAGCAGCAGCAGAAGGCATCTGAGAAGCATTGCGAAGACATGACTAGAATCCTAAGTTCTTTTTCTTTCTGCATTGCACATCTGACCCCAAATGATTCACTTTTCTCCTCATGTGTGGTTTGCAGATCTTCCACGTGCCCCTCACTACTGGGAGGAGCTGGGATTTATCAAGGCTAGTAAAAGTCTGGTGCCCAGAATATGTGTCCTTAGTTGTTCCTCCCAGGACCAACCACAAATGGATTCTCATCTCCAACCCTGGGATGCTTAACCTCATTATGAAGCATTGGTGATACTTTTGCCATCTCTTCTCTTTTCCGACGTTTTTAAAACTAGGATTATAGCTGGCAAACAGGTTTGCTCTTAATGACTTAATCATTCAAATGCAGTTTTGGCTGAGGTACTTCCCAGTATGTGATAACCAGGCTGTCTTTATTTATAGGATCAACCAAATGTTGTTTTAACGTGACTCTTGCATGCAGCATTGTACTAAATACAAGTCAACTGACTGGCATATCATAGGGACTGCCTTGATAAAGACTGCTTATCATCTGACATGTGATAGGGCTCAGTTGGCTTTAGATTTAAAGTGCCTGCTTATCTGCAGGTGAGAGCCATCCAAATCACGTGTGAGGTGCTGAACAAATTAGGGCAGTGGCTCTCCAACTTGAGTGTGTGTGTGTGTCTGAATTACCCAGAGGGCTTGTTAAACCACAGATTTCTGATCCCTGCTCCCAGAGACCCAGATTTATTAAGTCTGCAAAGGGTCTTAGGATTTTGCATTTCTAACTGGTTCCCAGGTGAAATGAATGCTGCTGTTCTGGGGAACAACACTTTGAGAACCACTCTCTTAGAATTAATGATGCAGTAACAGCATCACTTGCTCAGTGTGACCACGGCAATTTTTTCCCTTATCTGTCAGAGGTGGTCCTTCGCTGCCTCTGAAAGATAAGCCCCTACAGTAGAGGTGGATCCATTTGAGAAGACTATGCTGATGCTAGTAATACATTTTCTTAATTTACCTAGTAATTCCCATCTCTATCCTTGATTCATGCAGACCTTTGAAAATATTGACATTTTGTTTGAAGACAGCAACCTAAATGATGAGTTAAACTTATTATTTACTATAGTTCCAGTTTAGTAGTGGCACCAACATTCTTCAAAATCATCACATTTCTACCAAGGTTACTTCAGGAAGGAAATAAAAAAGCTGAATGGGCAAATTAAAGTCAATTCAAATATTTGAGAACTGACTCTGAGCAAGGCACTGTGGTATGAACCCAAAAAGAAGTAAGAACCTGTTTGCTCTTAGGAAAACCTACAATGTAGAGACCATACCTTATGGTGCCTCAGTGAGTCACACTAGTAAAATCCTCAGTCAGTGGATGGGATTCACACCAGCTGTGGAAGGAAACCAAGAGATCATTAGGGACCATAGGGGCAAAGAGTTTGAGAACATTTGACACCGCATCAGTATGATATGGTAGCAGACAGGTGATAATATAGAAAGAGATACCCTGGTCAACGGTTTCATCTTCTGTTGGGAGAAAGAACACATGGACAGAAAAAAGATGGCCAGCACAGACAAGGAAATTGACAACAACACTGACTTCCTAACTCTGCTCATAGAAGGGTCTTCTCTGCCTCTGACAGATAAGGCCCTACAGTAGAGGTGATCCATTTGAGAAGCTATGCTGATGGTAATAATACATTTCATTGATTTACCTATTGATTCCCATCTCTACCCTTGATTCATGCAGACCTTTGACCATAGTAGTGTCTGAGCATGCCAGTGTATAATTTATTAATAACTTACCCTTCTGCTCACCTTTTAAAACTTGGTGGAATTGGCTATCACCAGAAAGCATCCTAAAGAACTATATGATCTGGAGTACTTAGAAAATTGATTTCCTGGGCCTCTGAGGCTAAGCAGCAGAGTCCAGAAAGTGCTGACCTAGCTAAGTATGCAGGGGTGGCAGGTAGACTCGGGTGGCAAGTTGGCAGCTGGCCTGCAGACAGATAATGTCCCAACCTGCCTTATGCTTCTGTGGAAATGAAACCCTATTCATAAATAGAAAGAAGACACAGACACAAATAGCGATAAGCATCATAATGGATGTTTACAAGTAAGTGATACAGGGGCTCAACAGGAGATTCAAGTGTTTCAGAGTACCTGCAAAGACTTCACATAGAAGGTAGTATTTGAAGTGCACAGAAAAGGACACAACTCTCTATAGGGAAAGATGGAGAGGTTAAGGTTCCAGATGGAGGGACCAGTCAAGCTCTTATCCATTTGCATACTACTTGGTTAGGACAAATGATTGTTTGGCTAAAGTCATGCTGTGTTCTGGAGGACTTGGAAAGCTTTCTGTGGGGGGTGTACAGCAACATATTCAAGCTTATGTACATGGCATTTGAGGTCCAGCATGGAAAAATACTGAAACACTGTGTATATGTTATTTCTGCATGGGAATAAAACAACAGGACAGGGAGAAGAGTGTGTGGTATAAGGAACGCTGAAAACAGCCTCTTGAGAATGCAATTTGAGTGTGTACAAGGTCACAGGTGCCTCAGTAACCCACCTCAAATGACCATCTGGTGGATCTTTGTAGTTAATATAAGCTCTTTCAATAAAGGCTTGGTGGACGGATGCTGGGGCAGACTATCTCAGGAGAGCTACCCCCATCCCCGTTCAGCTGGAATTGTCTAAGTACTTCATTCTCGGAGTTGATTGCAAGCTATAAGCTCGGCAAGTGGTGCCCCCGCCATGATCGCCTTGAACTTACGTGTGAAGGAGAGCTCATCAATTTTTGGGGAATCCCAGTAAGGGACAGTCCTGACTTCCATCAGGAGGATGGAACACACTCATAAAATATCAGGGGTTAGGTTATCATGGGTCAAGGAATGACCAAAGAGCAGAAAGTATTTTTTAAAACAGTACAACAGCTACTTAAGTCTATTCAGTGCACTGTAGAGCCTGGAGCTCTACACAAGCTTATGCTCTTAATTTGGCAGAAATGCCCTTGGTTTCCTTATCAAGGAAACTTAGATTTAGAGTTATGCAGCAGGTAGGTCACTGCCTGAAAAGAGGATATGAGCAAGGTCATTTTACTAATGTTCCTATTTTGGCCACCTGGGCACTGATGCGCTCTGAGTTGTATCCTCTTTATCTACCAGATTGCGGTGAGTCAAACCGCCCATCTTCTCCACCTGAAGGGAATTCAGGAGATTTAAAGAATTCTCTACCTGAAGGGAATTCAGGCGCTTTAAAGAAGAAGGAAAAACAGAAACCAGAACAATAGGGTGTGACTTCTCTCCTGCTTCATTCCATTCTATGAGGAATAAGGAATGGATTTTTTTCTAGTGAGGATAAGGACAGACAGGAGCCTTTTCCTCCCCCTATAGAAAAGCCATCACCCTCGTTTCCTTCACCCTTAAAGGGACCTGCGTCTGTTTGCCTTGTTCAGGCAACAGCACCTCCTGTCCCCTTTGAGGAGATTGGAGGCCACCCAAGGGACAGTTCTTGGATAAGACCCCCCGGGTGCCTCCAGGAGGGAAGGAAAGTGGCTGATTATAACTATCTTCCTAATATGCAAGTTCTCACTTCCTACTTTCAGCATCAGCCTTTCTGCCCTTTTTTCTGTTTCCCTGGAGTATAAGGGAAATTTGCATGCAGCCTCCCAAGTTTTATTCCAGAAAGCTCTGGCTTTCTTGCTGCCCAGAGAGGCCTGGGGCAGAAGAGTTGCTAAGATGCCATGACGTGCCCCTCTGGTCACTGGTAGTCTGGGCAAGTTGCTCCTTCTGGGTTTGCAGTGACAGAGGGGAGGCCAAGAGGCACAGACTGAGTCCCTGGGTGGCTGCAGGCAGCTCCAGCCCAGTCCTAGAGTCCTCCTCACCATGGTCACATGCCTTAGTAACGGCGCCCAGACAGCGGCCTGCTGCTTGCTATGCCACTGCTTTTCCCACTTCTACCCTTTCCTGCCACCCCTCGCATGTCTCAGCTGACAAGCAATTCCTTGTCTTCTCTGGGTGCCTAGGGAAAGGGCTAAGAAACAGTCCATGTGCACCCCGACCCTCCTAGCCTACTTCTCCTTCTGGGGGAGAAGCCTGCTAATAAGGGGTGCTCTCCCCTGTAGCCACATGTTAAATGCTAACGAGGCTGGGCTGGGTGAGCTCTGCCAGCTGTTGTCATCTTCAGAAGATGCAGCAGTAAGGAGTGTTGATTTTGCTTTTTTTATAAAATGTTTAAAAACACTGTGGCCAGGAAACTTTGAAACAGACCCTGCGCTGCATGTCTGCTCTTCCTCGAACCTCTCTGCTTGGGGGTAGTAAAAATAATAATAAGCCCAGTATGTTCTCAGTACCTTACTTGGCTCCAAGCGTAGGTGCCCTGGAGGATGAGGGGAGTGGCCTTCCCCCAGCCTGTTAGCCTCCTGCCTCCTGCCTCCGCACTTATACATGGACTTTACCACCTGGTCATTCTCTGGCCTCTTGCTGCCACTTGTAGCTTTCCTTCCTTCCTTTCAAGGTAAGGGCAGCAACAGGTGGCACGTTGTTTAAAAATAGAGGCTGCCTAAGGGGCCTGGAGCAGATAGGAAGAAACCGGCCACAGCTACTTTCCCAAGCTCACTTCTAAGACATTCCAGCTAAAGGCTAATGCAGGACAATGGCCAGCAACTAAGGACATTTAAAAAATTTTTTTGTTTTTTGTTTTTCTTTTTTTACATACTTAAGCTAACTCAGTGCAGGTTTTTTATCTTGGCGACTTGCAGTCACATTCTAATGACTTTCAAGGGCCAAAATATGGTAAAAATCACTTAAAATAGTCATCCCTTCCATGCCTTAATTAACAAGTGGGCTTTATCTTTTGCCATTTCTGTATTTTATATGTTATGTACCTGTTAATCCTTTGAAACATATACAAAAGACTACAGACTTAATAGCTTCTCTTCTCATAAAGGGGCGAGATGTTGCGTCTGGTTATCAGGATATGACCCTGCTACTCTTTCCTACAGTTAAGCAAGGAACAATCTCATATTCTCCTAGCTTGTGATCTTAATTGGCAAGTAGCAATGGCTGACTTTATTGGTAATATCGGCTTCCATTTACCAGCCTCTAAGTTCCTGAACTTTTTACAAACTGTTGAATTTGTATCTACTGTTGTCTCTAAGCTCTTGCTTCACGCCATTACTATCTTTACAGATGGTTCAAAAAAAACAAAAAACAAAACAAAAAAAACAAGTAAGACAGTGATAGTGTGGCAAGATGCCATGCAAAATTGGTAACACAAAATCCAAGAACATTGTACTACCCAACAGGCAGGGTTAGGTGCCCTAATATTGGCTTTACAAACTTTTCCTCACCAAGACATAAATATAGTTAGTGATTGTGCTTATGCAGCATATAGTATTACTGACTTAAATCTTGCACATGTGAAAGGCATTACTAATGGATCTTTACTAGCTTTGTTTCTTGCAGCACAAGAGCGCCTCTGTGTCAGTCATCACCCTGTTTATATCCCTCATATTCGCTCTCATTCTGGGCTACCTGGTCCCTTGTCAGAAGGGAATGCTTGAGCTGATGCTCTGTTAAACCACAGATGTGGTTTGCAGACTTTTCTGCTTTTTTGCGAGCTCAAGCTGATCATGTATTTTTTTTTTTTATCAGAATGCCCGCAGTCTTAAACAACAGTTTCATTTAACACTTGCTCAAGCTCACATAATTATTAAAACTTGCTTTGATTGCCAACAGCATTCTCTCTCTCCTCTTTCTTTAAAGCTTAGTGCCAACCCAGGAGGGCTAGTTCCTAATGCTATCTAGCAAACTGATGTTACTCAGTATCCACCTTTTGGATGTTTTAAATTTCTCCACTTATATAGATTTGATACATGCTACCTGCTGGACTGAAGAAAAATCCTAAAGATGCAATTACCCATTTGTTTAAATCTATTATGACTTTAGTTCTTCCACAAACTATAAAAACTGATAATGGACCTTACTATCTTAGTGCTCAATTTACATATGCATTGCAACTTTTACACATACAACATAAGACTGGCATCCCTATAACTCAACCAGTTAGGTCACTGTTAAATAAACTCGACAAACTCTTAACGTATATCCTAATAAACAAAAAAGGGGGAATATGGGGCTCTTTCCTTGAGAACAAACCTGTCGTTGGAGAATCAACCAGCAATGACTGTGATGACTAGGAAGGCACCTGACACTACTTGAGGACAGCTAGAGAAATTGGATCAACAAGCAACAATCCAGCTTGCCTCTGAGAAAGCCCCTGCAACTGCAAAGAACTGGTTTCTTATATATCTGATGGTAATGGGGGAAACTTCTGAGAAAGTAAAACAGACATGGATGTTAGGGTGGCTGGTAATTCTTGTCCTTTGCCAAGTGGATCAGCTCAAAAACATGTTTATTGGAGTCATGTTCTAAATCCCCCTGTTTTTAATGTTACCACATGGTGGGATGCTGACCCACCTTTGTCATCTAATGATACTTCTTGAACAGAAGGTCTGTGGATGCCCCTGTCTTACCCCTTAATTAAAAATTTGAGATAGATTAAACTTAATGACTCCTTGACTTTATTGTCTAGTAATCTCTGTCTTTGTTTTACCTCAATATCACATGATAAGTGTGTTACTGTCATTCCTCAGGAGTACCTTTACTATCAGCCCAAAAGGGATGCTAAGCTTGCAAATTTGACCTTTATTTCTGCCGTTACTACAAATCTTACTGATGCCTCTAGTGAAACTACGCAACTGCCTGATCTTCCTATATGCCATCTGAGTAGGGACTGGCGATATAAGTTTGAGTTCGTCCATTGGTCTCTGTGCAGACAACCTGCGCCACACCAAGGGCCTCTGTTTGATAAAGGCACCTTACTTGATTGGGGTCCCCATGGTTACCTCATGTCTGCAAATCAGACTATCGGATTTGGGGGTCCCTCCAATAATTCTATCACCTGGTCAGAGTATGGGCTTTCAGGACCAATATTACAACTAAAAGGGAAACAAGCTTTAAGCTCTGCTCATACCCAAATTTGGAGACTAAGTATTCCTTTTTTAAATGGGTTCTTTCACATGGTGAGTACAGTACTGGGGTGGCAACTATACCCTCTCTTTGCACAATAGTGTTACTGATACAGTCCTCATTTGAACTACACACCCTTATATACTTCTGTTTGATCAAGGTGTTCCTAACATAGAGCAGAATCAATCCTTTTATGGTATTAAAGTCTCTTCCAGTAGCTGGTATGGGCTACATACTTGTCTCATCAAAACATTACACAGTTAAATATAACCTATGTCATGATTTTAAAATGGCAAGCAGAATTGTGGCTGCCTGTAAATTTAACCTGGAGCTGAGAGGGAGATTCCACCTTGCAATAATTTAGAAAAGCACATCTGCAAGGGGCTTATCACGACCATCTGTCTTCTCAAATTCCACTCTTGAGTGTGAATTAAAGAAACAACTTGAAGAATGGTTGCAGCGATGACAAACAAGTACCCTTCAGCAATTACACGCAGGCTCTTAATGGTTAAACCCAAACACTTGGTTGTCTGTTTTAAACATACACATTTGGGTGCTGGCCACCATACTTATTTTTTTTTTTTGTATCTGTTTTCTAGCCATCTGCAGATGGCTCTGTGCTGCCACAAGACACATCTACAACCAGAGAAGAACGATAGAAGCTTACCTTGAATTGGATGACCAGCATGCTCTAAGAATTAAAGAAGGGGGAGATATGGAGGGCACGTGGCAACATATTCAAGCTTACGTACATGATATTTGAAGTCAGGCATGGAAAAATACTGAGGCACTGTGTGTATGCTATTTGTGCTTGGGAATGAACCTCCTTGACCCTGAAAACAGGACCAGGAGTGGAGTGTGTGGTGTGGTAAGGAATGCTGAAAACAGCCTCCTGAGAATGCAGTTAGAGTGTGTACAAGGTTACAGGTGCCTCAGTAACCCACCTCAGATGACCATCTAGTGGATGTTTGTAGTTAATACAAGCCCTTTCAATAAATACTTGGTGGGCGGATGCTGGGGCGGATTCTCTAAGAAAAGCTACCCCCATCCCCGCGCAGCTGGAATTGTATGAACACTTCATTCTCAGCATTCACTGCAAGCTATAAGTTCTGCACTTTCTGCTTGAGGGCTACTGGTTTTATCATGAATGATCTCAAGGGTGTTGTTGAATACCTGTATTTTTCCTTGATCACACCTCACTCCAGCATGATTTGGAGTAAAGGAGAGAAGGAGATTCTATCAAGAAACTAAAAGTTACACAACTCAGGTGACTCATTTAGGAAATTGCAGCCACATTCCAGAAAGTAGATATAACAGGAAATATTTTAACTAGTAACACATGCAGATGTTCGTTCTTTATTATATTTCCAACTACAGTCCACATATGATGATAGGTTCCTGGAGGTTTGTGTCAATTTAGAGAAAGCACCAAAGCATTCACTAAATTTCTCTTGCTTAATTTTTAAGAAATGTGGGTAACTCAGCTTGGATCTACTTTAAAACCAAGACTTGAGCTGTAGGATTTGTTGCAGGAAAAATTTCCAAACTGAATGAAATTCTCGAATTCTTAAAGATCTTCTCAACATTTTCTTTGGAATCTTTCATCATTTCTAGAGGAAAGTAGTGTAGACCAATGGTTAAAACCCTGTACTTGGATGCCACACTATCTTGGGTTTAAAACCTTGCTCTACCACTTACTAGTTGTGTGTACTTGAAGAATTTTCTTAACTTTTATGAGCCTTACTTTCTTTATCTATAAAACAGGATCACAATAGTACCTCCCTCAAAGGACTGTCAAATTAATTACCTTACTCTCTATCTATTAATAGCATACAGTAATTATCTGGGAGAGAGGGGAGACAGCTTGAGGTGTCTACATGATTTTGAGCAAGTTATAGATACATGCTTGCTAGAGCTGACAAGAAGCCAAGGAAGCTTTTGGTTCTAGACCTTCACTTTACAGATAATGAAATGGATTTCAGAAGATAGCCAAGTTCATAGAGATTCTTTATAGCTGGGTGAAGACCAAGATCATAGTACTGAGCAGGATTCTCTTAGTTGCTCAGTACCCATTCGGTTAATAGCCTACCCCTTCCAGAAAAAAATGCTTGGGTTTTGGAACACTGCTATGCAAATTAACTCTGTGCAGATTGATACTGTAACTGCCCAAGGGGTTCTTCCTGTCCAGTGAATAAAGGCCATGGCATTGTAGTAGAGAAAGAGTTTAATAGACACAAGGTCATCCACACCACACGGAAGATGGAGTTCGTACTCAAATCATGCTGTTCAAAGCTCGTAAGTTAGGAGTTTCTTAAGGGCAATTTGGGAGAAGGGATGGGGATGGCTAGGTAACAGGTGCTTGCTGCTGATTGGCTGGGGCGGAGATGAAATCACAGAGGGCTGACGTTGTCTTCTTGCAGGCTGAATTGCTTCTAGGTGAGGCCACAGGAGTGGGGTTGTCAATCCAGGTGGAACCATTCCGTCCAGGTGGAGTCATGGGGGTCAGACATGCAAAAAAACCTGGAAAGGTATCTCAAAAGGCGAATCAACAATAGTGGCATTATTGGCAGGAGTAATCGAAGAAAGTTGCCTGTCTTATAACCTCCAAATAATGTCTGTACCTTGGCAGGACCCAGGCTCCTCTCCTCCCTCTGCCTGGAGGCCTCCTATTTGCTTTACAAAAGCAGTTGAGTTTTGGGCAAGGCCTGTTACCATTTAAACTGTAGCCTAAATGTCTTCCAAAATTAGCTTGGCCCAGTAGCCCAGGAACAGTTAAGGAAAAGGCAAGATGGGGGTCGGGTTAGCTTAGCTTACTGTTATAGTTTTCTCGTGGATATGACTTTTGCAAAGTTTGTTTCAATGCCCTAAAAATCCATGACCCTTGCCGTGTTCCCTTTCAGACCCCTTCAGCTGCTATCTTCAAACTTTCACCTCTTCCTCCCACCCACCCTGAACACACAGTTGTGCTTCTAGTCACACACACACACACACAAATAGTACAAGCCATGAGACCTTCAACTTTATGCCCTTTTCATAAACTATTCTGCACTGGTTTTCCTCTTTGCCGCTTCTCTTCTTGCCTCATTTGCCTTTCTGAACTTTTCTCCTCCTTTCCATGAAGGAAGGAGTAGACAAAAGGGCTCACTACTGGAGCGAGGATCTAAAAGCTAAACATTGACTGTTGGCTTTTGTGTTCTGGAAGTCTTAGTTTGGTACCCAATTTTCTTATTTATTCTGCCACTGTCAGAGGTGTTTGAACCACAGTGATTCCATCCTGAATAGGCGCTGGGTCAAATGAGGCTGAGACCTACGGGGCTGCATTCCCAGGCAGCCAGGCATTCCAGTCACAGGATGAGATAGAAGGTCAATACAACACAAGATATAAGTTACTTTTATCAGACCTTGCTGATAAAACAGCTTGAAGTAAAGAAACCAGCCAAAGCCCACCAAAGCCAAGATGGTAGAGAGAGTGACCTCTGGTTATTATAATGCATTAGAATACTAAAAGACACTACCACCAGCACCATGACAGCTTATAAATGCCATGGCAACATTTGAACCTTATCCTATATGGTCTTAAAAGGGGAGGTACCCTTAGTTCCAGAAATCGCCCATCCATTTCAGGAAAACTCATGAATAAGCCACCCCTTGTTTATCATAGAGCCAAGAAATAACCATAAAAATAGCTAGCCAGCAGCCCTCAGGGCTGCTCTGTTTATAGAGTAGTCATTCTTTTAGTTCTTCACTTTCCTGATAAACTTGCTTTCACTATATGAACTCGCAGGAATTCTTTCTTGAGCAAGGTCCAAGAACCCTCTTTTGGGATCTGGATCAGGATTCTTTTCCGGTAACACCACTAACAACTGCTCTTGCTAAACTATGCTGTTACCTCTGCAATCTCACAAACACTTCCTCATCTGAGTAGACAGCTTTGAAACACGTGATGCTGTTGGCAACTCCTGCTTCTCCAGAGTCTTCTTCCCACCTCATCCATTCTGTTTTCTGCTTATTTCTCTGTCTTCCTGTTTTTTCCTATCAGGAATAAAGCTGTTTTCTTTTTTATCATTCATGTGTTCACTGAAATAGCACTATTCATTTCCTCTAATAACCCTTTTTTTTTTTTTTTTTGCATTCACAATTTGGCTGTTTGGTACAAGAGACCTAGCTTTTGGCCTATCTCTGCTTTTGACATGTCTTCCAGAGTAAGCTTAATCAATTCATGGAATACTATGCAGCCATGAAAAGGAATGAGATCGTGTCCTTTGCAGTGACATGGATGAAGCTGGAAGCTGTTATCCTTAGCAAACTAATGCGGGAACAGAAAATCAAACGCCACATGTTTTCACTTATAAAAGGAGCTGAGCAATGAGAACACATGGACACAGAGATGGGAACAACACTCACTGGGCCCGTCAGGGGAGGCTAGGGGGTGGGGAGGGCATTAGGAAAAAGAGCTAATGCAGGCTGGGCTTAATATCTAGGTGACGGGTTGATAGGTGCAGCAAACCACCATGGCACAGGTTTACCTATGTAACAATCCTGCACATCCTGCACACGTACCTCAGAAATTAAAAAAAACAGTGAAAGACGTAGGACTCTTCCTTTAACTTGAACATTTAATTGGCCTAATTCCAAACTGTTATGTCTCAAGGAAGTAAGAGGCCTGGGGAGAGGGAGATAGAGGGGGCAACAGCCTCCATCACAACATGCAATGCACACCATTCATTAATCATCTTTGCCGTCTTATATGGGAATGGTTTGTGGCACCGCAAAACAACTGCAATAGTAACATCAAGAGTCAGTGATCATAGATCACCATAATGGATATGATAATAATTAAAAAGAATGAAATAACGTGAGAACTGCCAAAATGTGACACAAAGACATGAAGTGAGCACAGGCTGTTAGAAAGTGGTACCAATGCATATACACCATGGAATACTATGCAGCCATAAAAAATGATGAGTTCATGTCCTTTGCAGGGATATGGATGAATCTGGAAACCATCATTCTCAGCAAATGGACACAAGAACAGAAAACCAAACACTACATGTTTTCACTCATAGGCAGGTGATGAACAATGAGAACACATGAGCACAGGGAGGGGAACATCTCACACAGGGATAAGTTAGGAGGTGGGGGACCAGGGGAGGGGAGGGATAGCAGGGGGTGGGGGGTTGAGGAGGGATAACACCAGGAGAAGTGCCTGATGTAGGCAATGGGGGGACGGAGATAGCAAACCACCAAGGCATATGTGTACCTGTGCAACAATCCTGCAGGATGAGCACATGTACACCAGAGCTTAACGTACAATTAAAAAAAGAAAGAAAGAAAGAAAAAAAAAGAAAATGGTGCCAATGAACTTTTTCAATACAGGGTTGTGACAAACCTTTAATTTGTGAAACACACACACACATACACACAATATCTGTGAAGCAAAATAAAGTGATGTCCAATAGAACAAGGTATGTTCGTACTCATTGTAAACAAGAGTGGGATATTGTCTGTCTCTGTGCAAATGCCCTGTGGCTCCTTTACATGATAAAACGTCCACTTTTTGGCAGGTCTACAGGCTTATGGATGTTGTTCCTGCTTCTTTGTGCTGTTTCCATTTTTGTTTGCTAAAAGCATAGCAGTCCTTATAGTTTCTCAGAAATAAGATGCTCCTGGACACCTTTATACCATTTTGCATTTATTTTCTTTACTTACAATGATATTTGCTTTCCATTCCCACACGTCTGCCTTGCAAGTACCTGGATCTTTATATACAGCTGACACTTGAACAATGCAGGGGTTAAGGGGCACCAAACCCCTTGCAGCTGAAAATCTGCATATAATTTTTGATTCTTCCAAAACGTAAATACTAATAATCTACTGTTGACCAGAAGCCTTGCCAATAACATAAACAGTTCATTGACAAATAATTTGTATATTATATGTATTATATACTATATTCTTAAAAGTATGTTAGAGAAAAGAAAATGTGATTAAGACAATCATAAGGAAGAGAAAATATATTTGCTGCTCATTAAGTGGAAGCGGGATCATTATAAAGATTATCCTCTTCATTTTCATATTGAGTGCTGAGGAGGAGAAAGAGGTGGGGTTGGTTTTATTGTCTCATGAGTGGCATAGGTGAAAAAAAAAAATCCACAGATAAGTGAATCCATGTAATTCCAACCTGTGCTGTCAAGGGTCAACTGAATGTCCCTTGAAAGCCACTGTGTTATCCCTGGAGAAAACTTGTGGGGATCTCTCTTCTGCTACACTTTGGACATTCTTGCATAATCAAAGTTGTGTTTCTTACTTTAATTGCATGCTTGTAGATCCTCATTTAAGAGTGCACATCTTGAAGCAGATAGGGCTCTTTAATTTGAAATCAAAACGAACTCAGCACATTTTACCTACTCAGCAAATTCTGAAAAAACGAATATAATCTGATGCCACTGACTAGCATGTCACCCAGTTTCACGAATCAGAGTGCTCATCAAGTCACCAAACGGGTTCTTAAAAATACAGATATCGGAGATTATCCCAAGACACACTGAATCAGAAGTTCTGAGCTGGAATTCAAGACATGGGTTTCTAACAAGCACCCCCACTGATTCTCAAGCAGCCAGCGAAAAACATTTGAGGATCATTAATCCATCTCAGATGCATGATTGCATTATCTTATTCCTGATAACGGGCTTTCAACTTTATTGGGTAAAAATCTGCATTTGTTTGTAGCACCAAGATTCTATGACATCATAGACATTGAACTGGTAATGCTGCAGCTATCCACAGATAATTAACCACTGTTTGCAGTCACATGTAAACAATCTGCTGGATATTTCTATAGTCAATTTAAGTTCTGGGCCTTTGAGCTCTTAAGTACATGTCATGCAGTCTTAGAATAGACCAGAAGATGGCAACATGACTTCATGAAATGGTGCTGGGGCTATTTTCATGGACTTAGCCACAAGGTGACAGCATTGCATGGGGATTTGAGTTGACTAGCCACTCAAAGAACTGCTTAAAGACTGTTTTTCTAGTTGAAAAGCCTCCTAACCCAAGTTGATTTAAAAGCAAGCTTTACTTTCTCGGAATTTTGTAAAGGTGACTGTTTAAAAGATCACATCCACTATGAGATTTGCATTGTTTCAGGTAAAACATATCCCTTGACAGGTTAGTACCTGAAATGTGAGAGATATGTTGTTTACAAGTTTGCTTTCTCATAAAATGAAAATTTTCCATGAATAGGATGACACCATCCATCCTTGTCAATGGTTAGTGACTTCAGAGGAGGGCTAGATGTAGGCTTTGAAAGGTTTGTAACGATTTATAAGACACAAATCCATTCCTCAAGCATGCAGTCCATCAGGGGACCAAGGACATCAGTAGCTGAGCCAGCCGCGCTCGCCCAGGGCTCTGACCATCCCAGGCAAGACTATGGGTCAGCCCTACCAGAGTCTCCAGGTTCTTAAGAAGACTGGATATTTTCTTGTGGAGTCTCCCAAATGTCCAATATTGGCAACTAACACCAGTAATTTACAGCAGGACAAACAAAATACAACTGTGAGCCAAATTCAACCTTGGCCTGCCAGCTAGCAGCTCCTGTGTTCCTGGAAGAGTTAGGAAGACCAGAAGTCGGGCTGGAAGGGGTCAGAAGGGGATGTCTGGGGGCCAGGACAGCAACAGTGTTTGCCTTTGGTTTTCTCCCAGGGAAAAGTACGTTTAAATAATCTCTCAAACACTCATCACCATAAGAGAACACAGATTTTAATGGAAGTATTGTTTTATTCGAAGGAGTCTGCAAAAGAAGTATCCACTATTTGAATTTTTAAATAGTATTAAAACATCTCCTTAGATTATTTTCCTTGGCTTTACTGGTGGGGGAATCATGGTTCTACTTGTGCCATAGAAATATTTTCATAAGTAATAATTGCCTTAATATTTCTAGGTGACTCATTTAATTTTTTGTCTATATTGGAAATTTGTCACTTTTTCTGATTATGAAAGTAAAACATGCCCCTTGGGGACAGGAAGTGGGGGGACCTCAAAGAATATATAAACACTTTATAAACTATAAAAAGTAATTAATATTCCTTTGCAATGCTCCCCTTCTCTCTCATCATGGTAACGAGTTTGTGTGTGATTTTTCAGACTTTTTCTGTGCATATAAAAACATATCAATATGAGATAAATATGCAAATCTAAGTTTTCATAGTTTTGGGGTTTGTTTTACAGAGACGTATGATGGTTTTTAATCTACGTTTTCACAATATAATATCATTTGATGAATTGATTGATATATTGATTTGATTCTTCTTGGAAATCATTATCCACAATACACAGAATAGATCTGTGTTCAGATTGGAGCCCCACCATTTACTGGTAGTGTTAGATGAAATCCTCAACTAGTTTCTGTCTTTAATGTGAATATTTCTGGTCTCTCACAATTAAGCAGAAGGCTGGCTTTGGTTAAAATGCATAATATTTTTAACATGTGAAGCAAGTGTTCACTTATCTCTATTGAAATAAAATGATTAATTTAATTTTAATCATGCATGACCATCAATTAATTAAACACCATCTTGATGACCGTTGTGATATTTATGACTTTTTCATGACCTTTCAACATAGTGAATTATTTTAATAGATTTGTATTAAGAATCTATTCTTGCATCTTGGTACAAACTTTTTTTCACTGTACCATATTTTTCTTATAATGTTCTGCTCAATTCTTTGATAGGATGTGAGATCTCAATACAGTTTTATTTCTTCAGTTTTTATGCAGACCTTTTAAGGTTTGGCATGATTATTATGCTGGTCTTACAAGAATGATTTTGGATGTTTTTTCTTTTGCTATGAAACATTTAAAATGGCATCGGCATAACCTTTTCTTTAATAATGTGAAAGGGATTTGTATCAGTGGGCCTGGGGCTTTTTAGGATAAAGCTCTTAGACAGTTTTCTTAATTTTTTAAAAGAAATTTCTTACAGAAATCAGATTAAGTTTTGGGGCATATTGCAGTCACTTAGAGATTTCTTTCAAAAATGCTGATGCTCAAGCTTGACATAAACGTTAAATTAGAATATCTGGGGGTATGTGCATACATTAGTTCAGTTTGGATAAGCTTTTATTTTTAAACCAACCTCCTACTTCCACAATTCTAATGTGCAGCAAGGATTGAGAAATGCTACTAGGTCTCTACCTCTTTTGAGTCAATTTTAATAAATAGAAAGTTCACCCACTTCATCTGTGTTTAGTTGCTGTTTTTTGTGTATACTGCTGAATATACATGTGTTTGTGGCATTTGTATTGTAGATTTTCTTTCCAAGTCAGCTTTGTCGGTAGTTGATCTGGTTCTAAAGAAGAGCCAAGCTGGGCATGGTAGCTCACACCTGTAATCCCAGTGCTTTGACAGGCCAAGGCAAGGGGAGTTCAAGGCCAGCTTGGGCAACACAGCAAGATCCTGTCTCTAAAAAAATAATAAAAGTAAAAATAATTAGCCAGGTGCGGTGGCATGCCCTGTAGTCCCAGCTACTTGGGAGGTCGAGGCAGGATTATCCCTTGAATCTAGGAGGTCAAGTCTGCAATAAACTATGATTTTACCACTGTACTCTAGCCTGAGTGACTGAGCAAAACCCTGTCTCTGAAAAATAAATAAATAGAAATAGAGCCAGCACTAGGATTAATGTATTCTTTTTCTTTTAAATCTAGTTATGTACTCCTAACCTTAATTTAATTTTTCCTTTTCCTTTCCTTACATTTATTTTTTGTCTTTTTCTTATTGAGCTGGTTATTTAGTTCATTTACTTTCTCACATTCTTCTTCAATAATGTCAATGTCTAACATAAATTTGGCTCCCCACACAGTGTTAGTCATATTCTAGTGTTGTCATTTTGATTTCCTTGATATTTTGGGATTTGAAGTTTAACATTCTTATTTTTTATTAACCTAAGACAAAAATCAATTTTAAAAATTAATGGTTCAAAATATTTTGTTGCATTTAAAACTGTATTCTAATTTTATATTACTTAAATAATTTGTTCTGTAGTTCTCCTTTTAATAATTTTCTGTACCCTAATATGGTCAGTTTTTATAACTTTTCCATGGAGACATAGAAAGAAAGTTACATTGTCTTTTTGCTGTGCACGTCATTGTGTCATTTCTGTCTTTCATACTCAGTGCTTTTTCTGTTAATTATTCCTTTTATTTATATCCTGTAGACATTGCCTCAAGTATTGTGAAGTTTTTGTAACTTGGTACTTAAAGACATGTTCAACATACTTATGCTATGTATTAAATAGTTTTTCATTATAAAATGTACTTGTATGGTTTATTTTTTCTTATCTGATAATAGTATTGAGTTCTATACTGTTTTCCATTAAGGTACTAATTTCCGTTTCCACCAACATTGTATGAGTTTTCTTTTCTCCACATTCTTGCTAACATCTATTGTTTTTTGACTTTTTAATAATGGCCTTTCTGACTGGTGTAAGGTGATATTTCATTGTGGTTTTAATTTGCATTTCCCTGATGATTAGTAATGTTTGGCAATTTTTCTTGTTGGCTGTTTACCTGTCTTCCATTGAAAAATGCCTGTTCATGTCTTTTGCCCACATTTTCATGGAGTTATTTGCTTTTTGCTGAGTTGTTTGAGCTCTGTGTAGATTCTGAATATTAACTCTTTGTCAGATGCATAGTTTGCAAATATTTGTCCTCATCTGTAGGTTGTTTGTTCTACTGATTATTTCTCTTCTTTTGCTCTGCAGAAGCTTTTTAGCTTAATTAAGTCCCATCTGTCTAGTTTGTTTTCCTTGTTTGGTTGTGTTTCCTTTTGAATAAATTGTTTGCTTAAGCAAATGTCCAGAAGAGTTTTTTTCTAGGTTTCCCTCTATGGTTTTTATAATTTCAAGTGTTACTTTTAGGTCTTTAATCCATCTTGAATTATTTTTGTGTATGGTGAGAAGTACAAGTCCAGTCTCATTCTTCTGTCGTGGCTATCTAATAATCCCAGCACCATTTATTGAATAAGGTGTCCTTTCTCCACCATATATTTTTTATTTTGTCAAAGACCAGTTGGTTGTAGGTATGTGGCTTTATTTCTGGTTCTGTAGTCCGTTCCACTGACTATGTGTCTATTTTTATATCAGTACTGTTTTGGTTACTATAGCCTTGTGGTGTAATTTGAAGTCAGGTAATGTGATACCTAGAACTTTTTTTCTTCCTTGAGTTGCTTTGGCTGTTCAGGCTTTGTTTTGGACTAATATAAATTTTAGAATTTTTTTCTAATTCCATGAAAATCATGTTGGTAATTCAATAGAAAGTGTGTTAAATCTTTAGATTGCTTTGGGCAGTATGATTACCTTAATGTTATGTATTCTTCTAATATATGAACATGTGATCTTTTTCCATTTGTTTTTGTCATCTACAGCTTCTTTCATCAGTGTTTTGCAGTTCTCCTTGTAAAGATCTTTCACCTCCTTGGTTAATACATTTTTTTCTGGCTATTACAAATGAGATTGCCTTGTTGAGTTTATCCTCAACTAGATTCTTATTGGTATATAAAAATGCTACTGACAGGAAATCACACTGCCATGTGTGTACCTATGCAACAATCTTGCATGTTCTTCACATGTACCCCAAAACCTAAAAGGCAATTAAAAAAATGCTACTGATTCCTGTATATTGATTTTGTATACTGAAACTTTACTACATTCATTTATGAAATCTAAGGATTTTTTTGGCAGAGTCTTCAGGGTTACCTAGATATAGACCATTAAGATGAAAAATTTAAAAATATCTGAAATTAATGAAAGTGAAAACTTAACATACCCAGACCTGTGGGATATAGCAAAAGCACTGTTAAGAGGAAAGCTCATACCACTCAATACCTACATCATAAAAGTAGAAAGATCACAAATTGACAACTTAATGTTGAACCTCAAGAATCTAGAAAATAAGAATAAATCAAATCCAAAGTTAGCATAATAAAAGAAATGACAAAGATCAGATCAGAATTAAATGAAACAGAGATTTATAAAACCATACAAAAGACTGGTGAAACAAAAAGTTGAGGTCATTCAAAAAGATAAACAAAATTGATAAACCACTAGCCACACTAACCAAGAAAAGAGAAGATCCAATAAACACAATCAGAGATGAAAAAGAAAATATTACAACTGATACCACAGAAATACAAAAGATCATCAGAGACCACTATGAACAACTATGTGTTCACAAACTAGAGAACCTAGCAGAAATGGATACATTCCTGGAATCATACAACCTCTTGAGATTGAACCAGAAAGAAACTCCTGAACAGACCAATATTGAGTAGTAAGATTGAATTAGTAATAAATAATCTCCCAACAGAATAAAAGCCCAGGACCAGATGGATTCACAGCTCAATGCTACAAAACAAACAGATAAGAGCTAATACCAATCCTTCTGAAACTATTCAAAAAAATTGAAGAGGAGAGAATTCTCCCTATCTCATTCTACAAGACCAATATCACCCTGACACCAAAACCAGACAAGGGCACAACACACATACACACACACACACAAAAATGCTGCAGAACTACAGATCAATATTCCTGATGAACACAGACAACATTCCTCTTCTGTAGGTTGTTCTGCTGATTATTTCAACAAAATTAACAATTTTTTTAAATTATTAATTTTAATTTGTTGAGGATTAATCCTCAACAAAATACTAGCAAATTAAACCCAAGAGCATATCAAAAAGATAATACATCGTGATCATGTGGGATTTATCCCAAGGATGCAAGGATTGTACAACACATGTAAATTAATAAATGTGATACATCACATAACCAGAATTAAGGACAAATACTATATGATCATTTCAATAGATGCAGAAGAAAACCATTCAATAAAATTTAGCATCCCTTCATGATAAAAATCCTCAATAAACCAGGTATAGAAGAAATATATTTCAACATAATAAAGGCAATAGACAAAAAATCCACAGCCAATATTATACTTAATGGGGAAAAGTTGAAAGCATTCCCTTTGAGAACTAGAACAAGATAAGGATGCTTATTTTCACCATTCTTAGGTAAAAACACAAATATGTTGACAAATGAGAAAAAGTATAATAACATACGGAAAAGTTTTTTTTAATTAAAGGCATAATTGTTAAACAAAATTAATGTAACATTATCAAGAAAACAATCCTACACAGAGCAATGAAAGTCGAAAAACAGTTGAAAATTTTGTCAAAATATTATCTGTAATAACGTTTTCCATGTACTCGCTTCTCCCTGTACTTCTCTGCTCTCATATCTGCACAATACTTTCCTCTTTGTACATTTCCTTCACATTTTTGCCTCATGTCCTCACAGACAATTTGGCAGTCAGGCAAGCAAGTGTATTTTTCATTTTACTAAGACGAAAGTAGAGAATCAAGAAATTAAATAATTTGTCAACTATCACACAGCTGAGAAATCTCTGAGACCAGACCCCGTTTGAGATCTTAACATATTGCCTTCAGTAGAACAATAAAAATTTAGGCTTGAATTGTCATAAAAGGTTAAGTTTATGTTCCAAATGCTATGTGTAAGGAAGACAGCAAAACGCACATACCACCTTAGATAAATCTTAGGTAAAAGTTTATAAGCATTTAACACTTGCAGTGTTAATTGAGGTAAGCTGGGACAATTCAGTTACTGGAAGCTTCTCAAGTTTACCTTATCCATTAACACTTTCAGGGAGAGGGGCTGAATGATTAACTTAGATTGCTGACAGTTACAAATTAACTCTTGACTTAAAACTGATTGACTAGGCCTATGAATTCATGCTTGTTGGATAAGGTAAATTAAATAATTCTCAGTTATTTTAGACCAACAGAAAATGTTGTAGTTGAACTCTTAAGTTGTAGTGAGCCACCAACTCAGGCCTGTGTAACATCTGGGCTAAGGAGGATGTTCGTTATGGTTTACTCTTCTGCTTTTTATGTAAGACCATTTTTGTCTTTAAAGTCTTATGCGTTTCTGATTCTCTGCTTCTCAGTGTTCTGACTTGCCTGAATCAAGCAAAAGTTTCTGCATCTACAAAACCAAGCAAGCCCCAACCATGTTTACATTCTTTTCTGCGTATTTCTTAGCCCAGCAGCACCTCAGCACTGAAGAGTGTTCAAGAGTAAACATCATTCTTTATATAGATTCCAAAAAGAGGTAACCCAAGCAAATATCATGTGACTAGAAGTCTTTGAAAGCTAATATTTAGTAACCTCTTGTGTTCTTCACTTTCAAAATATTTGTCTCTGGAAATAATGTGAGAACGAGTTTGTCAAGGGGAAGTCAAAGTGGACAAAACTCAATTCTCAAATATTGTTCTCTATGGGTGCCTAAGTAGGGGCTGTGAGTTGAACAGATCAAAGAGACTACCTATAACAGCTGTGGTTCTTTTGCAAAGAACAAAGACTGTAACTCCAGATTCAAACTCTATACCTCAGTCACATTTGGTAGAGGAAGAAAACCTTAGGATTTTAGTTTGGGGAATTTTAGAAACTTGAGGAGATAAAATTATGTGACATCAAGACAAAAGTACATGTTGCCAAATTTAAAGTTACTTACAATTTTGGTAGTTAAGTTCAATATTTTTAAAGTAAAAAGAAACTCTTTGATAATAAAAATAGATACTTGCTGTCAGACCTGTTTTTTTTTTTTTTTTTTTTGAGACGGAGTTTCGCTCTTGTTACCCAGGCTGGAGTGCAATGGCGCGATCTCGGCTCACCGCAACCTCCGCCTCCTGGGTTCAGGCAATTCTCCTGCCTCAGCCTCCTGAGTAGCTGGGATTACAGGCACACGCCACCATGCCCAGCTAATTTTTTTGTATTAGTAGAGACGGGGTTTCACAATGTTGACCAGGATGGTCTCGATCTCTTGACCTCGTGATCCACCCTCCTCGGCCTCCCAAAGTGCTGGGATTACAGGCTTGAGCCACCGCGCCCGGCCCAGACCTGTTTTTTAGACAGTGAAATGTTGAGTGGTGACTCTTTAAATAAAGCACAAACATTACATTTACATCAAAATTTAAATAACTTTTAAAAATGGATGATAGAATAAGTTTAATAGAACACATTCTTTAAAGCAAATTAAAGATTTATTAAAGGATTACTAAAGTCTGCTTAGATGGTTGACAAATTCAAAATTACAACCAGATGCAGACAGGTGGTCAATTTTTGAACTGCAAACTGAATTTAAACCCATTTATATTATTATTTTTTTTTTTTTTTTTTGAGATGGAGTTTCGCTCTTGTTACCCAGGCTGGAGTGCAATGGCACGATCTTGGCTCATCACAACCTCCGCCTCCTGGGTTCAGGCAATTCTCCTGCCTCAGCCTCCTGAGTAGCTGGGATTACAGGCACGCGCCACCATGCCCAGCTAATTTTTTTTTGTATTTTTTTAGTAGAGACGTGGTTTCACCATGTTGACCAGGATGGTCTCGATCTCTTGACCTCGTGATCCACCTGCCTCGGCCTCCCAAAGTGCTGGGATTACAGGCGTGAGCCACTGTGCCCGGCCCCATTTATATTATTTCTAACAGTAAAAAACAAATGTTACTTACATTTTTGAGAAAAGAGTTTAAATTATCTTCTCAAATTTAATACATTTAAAAATTAAAAATAAATCCAATCTAAATACATAGTTCTTATTACCACGAGAGATATAAGTAATCAGCTAGTACTTTGTAACACAATAATTCACAATAATTCATTCACTCAACTGATCTTTAATAAGAACCTATGATATATCAGGTTCAGTGCAAGGGGCATGGGTAGAGTGTTGAACAAAGAAGATAAAATCCATTTTCTCCGGAGTTGGGAGTCTAGTTGGGGAGGAATAAATAAGCAGAGAGCCACAAGACAGAGTTAATTGCTATGATGAGAGAAAGACTGAGTTTACCGAGGGGTACCCAACCCATCAGGTAGAGTCAGAGAAGTGATAGACTAGTGGACTGTTTGGGTCTGTGGGTTGTCAGGAGGTAACCAAGTGAAGGGGAAAGTGTTTCCATGCCTTATGTACTTCAGAAGGACTAACACCAACCTCACCATTAAGTGAGCTCTGTGAATTAGTAAAATGGCCTTCTCTTAGTGAGGAGCTAGGTGCTGATATACTATGGCTCTGTTTTTGACCAAGAGGCTTGTTTAGATTTAAGCAAGAAGAGAAGGAGCAAAGAGAGATGTAGTTGGGTCTCCAAATGCCTGGAGTTGGAGGGATCTATATCCTCAAAGGCCCCTCTCCGGGCATGGAGCATAGGCTGTATTCCAGATGTTCATGTTCAAAGGGGCTTGGAGAATTCTGTCTGATTTGTAACGAGATGATGGTGACAAAGAAGCACCTTTATCTTGGCTTCAATGAAACTCAACAAAAGGAGTCTATTGAACAGGTGCAGTCAGCAACTGGGAGACAGGAAGCATTGATTGTAGGAAGAAGGTAGAAAGTTCTAGACTGTATAGAAAGGAGTTTATCAAGAGCTGTACACATAGTCTTGTAACAATAACCTTACCAGGGTTCAGTGGATTCCTCTGTCTAGCCCAGAAAAAGCCAGTCACCAAGGATCACATGAGAGCCCCTGGGAATCTTTGGTGGGCTTCCAATGCATGGCCTGGGGAAGGAAGAGAAGATGAGACAAATCAGAGGGAAGCTGCTCAAATTTGTTCTATTTTAGTTGTGTTTTTGCTTATGTTTCATTGAGCAAAAGCTGATTTGGCTTTAAAATTTTTTGAAAGTCTCAGATGTAGTTGTCCAGGCATATCTCCTAGCTTGATTATCTAGTAGCTGTGAATCCTTGGGGAATGTAACCTCTCTGTGCTTAGTGTTCCCTTGTGAGAATTTAGATAATAACGCCTACCTTAATGGGGTGGTTGTGAGGATTATATGAGCAAAGCCATGTAAACTGTTTCACAAATGCCAGGAAGGCCACCAGGTGTGGTTCTGTAGATTGGGCACTGTAAAACCCTGGGAGGAGTCTGAGGGTGCCTTGCTGAATACTGAAGTTCTAAATCTGCGTATCTGTATATGTTGGCGCTGGCAGGTATGTAGTAAGAAGGTGATAACTGGTACCCATTGTGAGGATGGCAGGCAGAAACTTGTTATAAGAGTCGAGTAAACATAGAAAAAAGAGAGAAGACGGCTATAATCAGGTGGTAGGTGGTAAAATGATGGCCCACCCACACCAATACTGAGCTAGAGCAGAAAAATGAAACGCGGGCCTCATGGGCTGGTGTATTATAAAGGACAGAGCTGTTCTGGCAATGCTATATATTCAGAGGCCTCAGTGCTTGCTTCTAGGTAACCTTCTGCTAATCTTCCCTTGGGGAAAGGTATGACAGATGTGAATAATTTCTTTTATTTATTTATTTTTTAAACAGAGTTTTGCTCTTGTTGCCCAGGCTGGAGTGCAGTGGTGCGATCTCGGCTCACTGCAACCTCTGCCTCCCAAGTTCAAGCAATTCTCCTGCCTCAACCTTTCAGGTAGCTGGGGTTACAGGTGCCTGCCACCACACCCAGCTGATTTTTGTATTTTTAGTAGAAATGAGGTTTTACCATGTTCGTCAAACTGGTCTCAAACTCCTGACCTCAGGTGATCCACCTGCCTCAGCCTCCCAAAGTGCTGGGATTACAGGAATGATCTGCTGCACCTGGCCAATATGAATTATTTCTATTGAGCTTTGAAACCCTAATAGACAAGGGTTCTATGGAAATAAAAGCTGGAACAGTGGCATTTTTGATGCTGTGGAGGAAACCCAGACATGAAAGGTGACCCTTGTGAAACCAGTGTCAGCAGGCTACACGGCTATCCAGATTACAGGTATCAGAGAGCCGCTGCCATCATGAGCACTTTGTGGTTGACACTGGCAGGTTACCAAGGCCACTGGTACCAGATGCTTTAGGTCTTTGCCTAATGACCTGGCTTCTTTTGCAAGAATCAGCAAACTTTCTCTTGCAAAGTTTCTATTTCAACAAATTATTTCACTCCCAGAATAAGTTCACAATTAGAGTGAGCGGAAAGATTAAAAGTAAGGAAATTTTCAACAGAGATTAAACTCACAGATTGTTTTCCATGTCTTTGGATTAAAGAAAATGCATTTACAATTAATCTGAGATGGTAGAGGAAGAAATAAGCTATATATGTTGCTTCAGTCACAGCTCGGGTTTCCTTCTAATATCACCTTCCACTTCACTGGGCTTTCCCACAAAAAAATTAGAAATGAAACATCACTCTTGTGGAGGTACTGATACTTTGAATTTCTGTGTGCATGTTTAAAATGCCAACCAGCAGTGATCATCTGAAAGTAAGCATGACCTTCTGAGATCATAAGACCTTAAAGAGCAGAATCTTTGCAAGGTTGGTCTTTAATTAAAGAAACAATCATTTTATTTTTGTTGCCATAAAATGACCTTAAGTTTAATCCAGTTTAATACCTTTATTTATTTAAAGATATAAAATATAAGATCCAGGAACAGGAAGTAATTTCTGTAAAGTTCGAACATAAGAGCTTTTGGAAGACAATCCTGCATGAGTTTTTGCATTTCTGCACATCTCGTGAGAAGAAACATTGAGTGTCTTCATTTTGTACTATCATTGATAGGAGGGTTTGTTCAGCCTTGGAAGAAAGAGATAGTAACTTTTCACAAGCAAAGAACAGACATGCTTACTTTTTATTATAAAACACTTAGGTATCTTCAGCTCAGGGTTTCTTTGCAGTAATAAGGGCACTTTATATGTATGAAGCTATCTGGTCTCATTTGCACTGCCCATGGAACTTGGTGGACAAGGGAAACATGCAAATAATGCAGCTGATGATGATGCTTGCTGTGCTGTGAGTTAAATAGTCTTTTGTCTCGGACACAGGAGTCTTGCGTTTTCTGTCAATATCTATGAAACTGTGCAGGCAAATTTGTTAGCTTTCAAGTAGGATAAAAACTCAGATCCTTCACAATTATTGATTGGCGTGAAGGCCTAAAGCGGGAATTCTTATTCATGACTGGTGCTGTGGTGTTTGCTATTTGATATGTGGTTTGCAAATTGGTGTTTTTACTGAAGAATATTTTCTCAATGAGTAAAACATGCCCCCTACAACACACACAGGAACGTTCAAACCTTAAGCAGGACACAGATTACATGATTCTATGGAGAAATTAGGATGCTTTCAAGCTCATCCTAGTGTCTTAGGTTGCAAACTAAGAAAGAAATGGAAATCCTGGTAATGTTTCCAGGATTTCCTTGTTGGCATTAAAGTCAGGAGCCTGTACTCCTTCCTCTTCCTTAATACCAATAGCACTGTTACTTTATTTCCATGGAGAGAGTCTATGGTTCATTTCTCTTTTCCCCATTCATCCACCAATAAGGAGAATGAGTTCTTACTCATCCTCATGTATCTTCAATTCAAATTATTTTAAGGTCACTTCGCTCATAAGAACATATTTATCTCCTCCATTGTTCCACCTAGCAGTATTCATTCTGGGTTTTGTTTTAATTATTTATTTTGTTTGTTTTGTTTCGTTTTGTTTTTTGAGACAGAGTCTCCTTCTGTTGCCCAGGCTGGAGTACAATAGCACAATCTCAGCTCACTGCAACCTCCACCTCCCAGGTTCAAGCAATTCTCCTGCCTCAGTCTCCTGAGTAGCTGGAATTACAGGCATCTGACACCATGCTCATCTAATTTTTTGTATTTTAGTAGAGACGGGGTTTCACCGTGTTGCCCAGGCTGGTCACGAACTCCTGAGCTCAGGCAATCCGCCCGCCTCGGCTTCCCAAAGTGTTGGGATTACAGGCATGAGCCACCACATTCGGCCCCTTCTGGCTTTTTGTTTCCATTGTTGACCCCCACACTGCTGCCGCCACCATTGCAGCCCTGAGTAAGAAGTCTCCTCCTCCTGATTTCTATTCTCCTGAGCATGCCTGTCATAAATCCTGTGGACTTCATTTGCCTTTGATCCTCTCTGACTTGCTGCTTGGTATTCAGAGCAGCAGAATGGATGCCTTTCTATTTCATCACCTTCATCCTGTCTGCTCAAATAGGAACGTGCCCTTTTATCAACATGCCTCATGGCTTGCCCTGACTCTGTCATTTCAGGGAAGAGATCTGACTTGTGACAGAACAAGGAAATCAGAGCTGCTGGGCTGAGAAACACAAGAGCTCTTGAGGTGATTGTAAGGATCTTCTAGGAATAATGAGGGGAGATTGGATTGTGCACAGGCAACTGTACTCCTTGGCATTCAGGAAACATCTTAGTCAGGGAGCATGCACCCGCTCAGGCTAATAAACACTCAAGCATCAGTTTCAAGGACAGGCAATAATTCAGGCTCTTGTACCCCAAAGCAAAATTATACTGATGATCATTAGTTTTGGGATTTCTTCTTATCTTTCAAATCATTTTTGAACAAGGGCATACTTTTAATTTTTTTGTAACCCTTAGCTCTCTTAAGAGTCATGAACATTTAATACACAGAAAAAAAAAATCAGGAATACAGCTGATGTTAGGGCATGGTCACAGATGCCTCAAAATACATTTTTACATGAGCCGGGGATATTCCATGGGAAAGAAAGGCAGCTACATTTTTATGTGTGGTGTAATTTTACTCATTTTACATGTAACTTTTCTCTCCAAAAAAATCTAACACTCTCCTTGCTAAATAGAATGAATCATCCTTTTGCAGAGAAAAGTTACATGTAAAACGTGTTTTTACATGTATACATTAATTATATATAAACATATATATACATCTTATGTATACATACATACACACACACACACACAGACACACACACACATATATATATATATAATTGCTATCTCCTTTTGCAAAAAGGAATCTCAATAGATATTGCTAGCCTAGACAACACCATAAGGTTCAGTTCAGGGTTTTCCAGGGTAGCCCTGACCAAGCATATTGAGGGACATTTTGCTTGCACCTTAAGGGAGTCCCCACTTTCTTTTTTATTCAGTAGATGGAATATTTCTGGAAAAGCATGGCAGTGGAATCTCCCAAGGATTGCACACAGAAACACCCCTGAAGACACAGGCCTCCTAGAACTGCAGATTCTCCTGTTGAGACCAGATGCTCTGAGACTCTCACTATGACTGAATTGCCTGAGCTGCCCATAACTTGTAGGTAGCCAACTCTGCTCCAGAGGGCCACAGTTCTATGCTACATCCTTTCTGCTTCCAGTTATAACACTGTCACACACATCAGGATCATCTTGCAACATGTGCACAGATGCTTACCTAGGAGGCCCAGCACTCCCTCTCCTCCCTGTGTTTTCCTCCCAGAAAAAGAAGTATATAAGAATTTTGAGGGACTGTGTTAGTCTTTTCTCATGCTAATATAAAGACATATCTGAGACAGGATAATTTATAAAGAAAAGACAGGTTTAATGGACTCACAGTTCCACATGGCTGGGGAGACCTCACAATCTTGGTGGAAGACGGAGAAACAAAGGCATGTCTTACATGGCAGGGCAAGAGAGCATGTCCAGGGGAGCTCCCTTTAAAAAGCCATCAGATCTCATGAGACTTATTCATTATCACCAGAACAGCACAGGAAAGACCCCCATGATTCAGTTACCTCCCACTGGGTTCCTCCAACAACACATGGGATTATGGGAGCTACAATTCAAGATGAGATTTGGGTGGTGACACAGCCAGACCATATTAGGGGTGCTCCCATTATCTGTTTTCCTATCCTCCATCTTCCACAGACACACACACACACACACACACACACACACACACACACACACACACTCAGTGCTATTGAATTCCAGGCATTCTGAGGACAAAGCTGAATTTATTCAGGATCCTGGTGTATAGACTCTGCTTGTGATTTATGGCTTCTCTTCCTCACACTTCCTGGTTAAAACCTCTTATACACAATCTTATGGAATCATCTGTTTGGAAAAAAATGCAAATGGTTGTGATTCAATTTATTTACCCCTCTCTTTCCAGAGGAGGAATGGTTTAAGCTGCATCTCATGTGATCTCAGGGGACACAGAATTATCTCTAGAAGTTCCTTTAAAAAAAAGAGGCTTATATTGAAATTATCTACTTTCTTAGAGCCCTTGAGCTGGAATCCTAGCATGTCACAAACAATGCTGAAGGAATGTGCAAACTTCAAGAAATTAATCCCTAAGAGATGGTCTGCATTTTATCCAGATAACCTCTAATTTATACCTAAGGCACCCAGGAACATGGGGCAGTATCAGTTTTTGTTGTTTATTTTTGTAATAAATAAATTCTCCCTTGGCTTAACCCAGTCTCTTCTACCACCTAAGCTCCATTTCTCTTGTTCTAGACATCCTGGCAATAGAGAATGGAGAATGACAGTTCTGCTTTCTCTTCTTAGAAGTCATTGAGCTTGTGAAGCAGGGCCTTTTCTCTCTTTGTGCAATTCTGATTCTTCCCTTCATTACCATACCATTGGCATGAGCTCCATGCCCAGTATTCAGCATCTGCACAATATTCAGCACCTGGGTCCATTTGCCAGAGATTGACAATGTGTCTAGCATCAGGGAGAGGAGTTCATCACACAAAGAAATATGTTGGAGACTTTAGTTTTGATTCACAGGCGAGAGAAAGAAAGAAAGAGAAAGAAAGAAAGAGCGAAAGAAAGGGAAGGAAGGAAGGAAGGAAAAAAGGAAAGAAAAAGAGAGAGGGAGGGAGGAAGAAGGGAGGGAAAGAAGTGGGAATTTCAACAGCAATTCTTAGAACCATTCCGTGAAAACGTTTCTCAGATAAATTATGCACAATTAGTTCCCTAAGTGTATATACAAGGCATCTCTGTGAACTGTGCCTTTTCTGCTTCTGTCCTACTTGCATGCATGCCTGCAATGGAAATCAATATTGCAATTAAGGTGAGCAAGGGCACCTCCTCTCCAACCCTGTCAGCAATCATAGACCTTTGTTTATTCACTAGTTTTTCTTCTTGATTTCTCTTTTGTATTCTTGTATAATGATGATTAAAGGGGCTTCTGCCTGTCCCTCTGAGGGTCATGCTTTACACTAGACTACCTTTCTTATAACTTACCCTTTAAGATCCAGTTCACTCATTAACCTTTGCATCATGTTATTCGTCCAGCAGACAATATTTTGCTTGAACGCTTCTGGTGATAGAAGAGCCCTAGTTCCTTATGGTGTCTTTGCACTATATTCTTAGAAAGGTTCCCATATGTTCAGCCATATTTAGACCTTCCTATATCTTATGCATATTGATTCTGATTCCACTCTTCTTGTTTCATAGGTTTACTTGTTCTGGAACCAATAGCACAGCTTTATCTTGATTATGGTTTTATTTTCTTCCTTAGATTCAGCTATTTTGCACCTCAGAGGATTATAACCAAGAGTCAAATGAATTGGCTGTTTGGTTTCTCCCTAATCCATGTCATTGGCAAATTTGCTCAGCATAAACTCAACTTCTTTATTTCATCATGGATAAAAATGCTGATCAAAACAAGTCTGAGAGCTGAATTTGGGGTAGGTTTGGAGTTGTTCAGCATTGCTGGAATCCAGCGAGAATGAATGTTCATTACATACAGATGCCTATAATGAGAGTTAAAGAAATATGCTAATCATAGTGGTATGGGGAGATCTAAGGGAATGATACTTCTGAATGGATGACCCTGGAATAATGGAAAGAAGTCCCTTTTTCCATGATTTCATAGGAGGTTAAGTGTAAATTATTCAAAATTGGCAGCACACCAATTAGCTTCTAGAAGGCATTTGTTTGATGATTCTTAGAGCCATATTAACATAACTGAAACCTAGCACTTTCCAGAGTATACTTAATGGATTTCAATACAATTTCCTTGCAAAAAACAAAAACAAAAAAACGTTTGGAAGGTGCTGGCTTACACAAAGTTAAGCAGATTTCTTATTAGGCTTCTCAAAGTTTAAATAGTTTTGACAAGTAAGTTTCTTCATGGGGTATAAGTTATGTAACGTTTAAAAAATTTATTTGCTGAGAGGATTTTTTTTTCTTGGAGTGACTTGAAGTGTTGTTGTTCTCTTGGAAAATTTTACACTAGTCAGGGTGGGAGTAGAGAGGCAAGTGAGACACTAGCTTTGTACCATGTGAGAGGAAGCGCCTCCTTAAATTGCACACCCTGGGTGCTTCATTTGCCTTGTGCTAGTCCCAAACCTGGCTCTAACCCATGGGCTGTGGCACAGGCTAGCCAGGTAGAGAATTCTGGGTTTATGCATAAAGCTATACCACAATGTGCCTGCTGCAACCAGCCAGCTACTCAAACATTTCTTGAACAAGTGAATTCAAACTAAAATGAAGAGATATTGTCCCTGACTACTAGCATCAGTAAACAAACTGATATCATGGAGCAGAGCACTGTGAAACAGTCACCAATCCCAGGGGAACACTCCAAATACGTGGAGAATAGCAAAGATCATCAACACGACACCAACCACCGGGAATAAACATCCAAACACTCTTGTCCATTGCATTTTGGTACTGAAGTTGCCAAGGAAAACAAAGCAGTCAAGCAGTGGATGAAACAACACTTTACTTACACAGAGAAGGGACAGAGCCAAGTCAGCTTCAATAGTATGTCACACCTCTGTGGCCAGCAGGTTCCCACTCCACAACCCCTGGGATCGAAGTAGGGCAATTTACCTAAACACACTCCTCTCCCATAACAACAGAAGGACACTGACCCCTACCTTGAGGAATATGAAATTCAGAAAACTGGAGACATGCCTGAGGGTCATTGACTTATTTACTTAAACAGAACTAAGGAATACTCAATGAGTCTGAAACAGGGGAAATAGTCCCACACTTGATAAGGAAGTGTTCTAGGCTCATGGCCTATTCTTATGTGATAAGGAAGTGTTCTAGGCTCATGGCCTATTCTTATGTGGCTGAGCAAGGTCAGATGACTGTACACATAAGACTGCCTTTCCCAGCAGATATCAACATAGCTATTCCATGACTGATGCCTTTTAATTCACTCTGTGGTATGTGCATGAGTCCGTGCACACACACACACCATCTAGAATATGAAACTCAGGCTTTCCTTGGTCCAGCACAGTCATGTGTGACTCTTGCTGGCTAAACACTGATGTACCTAAAGGCAGCATGGCTCATTCCCCACAGGGCCTCTGATGTATGGCAGGACTTGAGGAATGATTAGAACCCTGAGTTCAAGCTAAGAGGCAGTTCCCCTCTTCTAAAGAACATACCCTTGGCTTCTACTTCCCCATAGATGAAAGGTAAATCCTCAACAGGAGACCTTGTATCTGGGAGAGGCTCCACTCCACAGTTCCCCACCACTCCTACCCCTATGTGGCCTATCCATTCTTTTTCTTTCCTTTGCCTCCAGTGGAAATATCCCCCAGAGAGTTAAACATCATGATCTCAGCCAAGGTGCAAAAATGGCGCTCCATGTTTACTCTACCTTGGTTGAAAGCTCTCTCTGCTCACCAATTTTTCATTCCTCCACTTCCTTTAATTTGTTCCCCTTCCAAATTCCTTCAGCTAATTTGACTTTTTTTTTTTAATCATTCCTAAGGATCCTATCACACATTTCGAAGTGAGTGGGTGACCCTGGAATAATGGAAGGATGTCTATGAAACAAAAGTGTTGAATATGTGTGTATATACAGTGTGTATCTTTCCTATTTGAAATAGATACATGATCAAGGTATGGATTTGTATCTCCAGAAAGTTGTAATTAACTATTTCTGTCTTGGTCAGAGTATCACATTTTCCTGGGCATCATGTAAGATTGCTTGATTCTGTATTTTAAGCCCTGTGTTGGAAAGGAGACACTTCAAGACGTCACAGGAAATTCAGAAGAAAAACCCCTGACTCCTGAGGTTGGCTATTGCAGTATTGATTGCCATTCTGTATCCTGAGGTGCCAGCTGTTAAACACCAAATGAGGGCTACACTCTCTGTCCTCTGAGTGCCAGTGATCAGGCTGAGAGCCCTCAAATTCCATGCAAATAGATTAAATAAAAGCCTTGCATAGAGTGAAATACACTCACAGGGATGCTATCATGAAGACCAAAATTAATGTGAGACTTCTTCTCAAAAGATTCAGCCAAAACAAACTCAAGGCAGAAATCCTGGCTTTTCAAAGGACTGTGAATGTTTCCTCAGAATAAAAATGATGGGAAACAAAAATTTGTTCAACTAATTCAATGGGGACAAAACAGCAATGGGATAAACATTTTCAACTTTTGTTTTTGCTTTTTCAGGGTACCACAAGGAATACTCAAGATACTGAAGAGAAAGAGACCAGTGATCAATTCTGGGATCATCTAAAAAGGCCTCATTAAATTGAGTTGAAAATGTGTCCCACAAGTTTTTAGGATAAAAGTCTTTGGATGCAGTCCTTACTTGATTTAGCTCAATAAGCGTCATCAATGTCTTCTTGGTTATACTTACAAGAAATTGACAGGCTTGATATTTGATGTTATATACTAGTACTGGTTCTGATTCCGGCCAGTGTCTTCATTGCATGCTTCAGAGAAATGGCTAGAATATAAATATTACTTAATTGAATCTTACAGCATGAAACAGTAACTGAAAACAAATGAGGTACACTGTAGGAACGGAAGATCACTCAGCTGGGAATCTAAATATAAGAACCATTTATACAGAGGAAGCATGGGCCAGCGGTCTAGTCTGTGATGTCAAAATCCCTTAGTCATTATGATATGAACTTGGGGATTTAGGGTTACTTCATATTGTTAATATTTCATAAACTTTGTGTTTCAAAACACAGATATAGCAGAAACAGATGTCATTGGTAGAACTTAAGAAAAGTGATCATTTACATACTTCTTTTGCTTGTACAGATCAAACTGCTTCATTAACAAACATTTATTTAATAACATCAACATTTATTTAATTGCAGCATGATCTGTTGGTCACAATTAAGACAATGTGTTTATTTTATAAATTCAGATGTTCTGACTGAAGATTTCCAGTTATAAACTAATTTTATATAGCTAAATACTAACATTTATGTAATATGTTACATCTCAATTTTCAGAAAAACCAATAAGGAAAAATAATGATAGGACTTTAATACATTATCTGGTTTATTTATATGATTTATTTTATTAAATGATTATTTAAAAACACATATTTAAAACATTCCATATAGATTTTATTACATTTTATATTTCATCTTCTGGAATACATATGCTCTCAAAATCCCCATTTTTTTTACCCTGTCCTTTGGTGGCTTATATATATATATTCTAGACATATTATTAATCAGGCAAAGTTTAGAGTCTGGAACTTGTTGGGAGTTTTAGTCAGGTTGTAGCAGAAGACTGTTGATACACTCAAAATGTGTAATTTTCAGAGAGCTTAATTAAGGGACTATTTATGAAGATATGGGCAAGGCATAGGAAAACCACAAAAGATAGTGCAGCATCCTAGCATAGGTATCATCTGGAAGCCATTACCCCTTTAGACCTGCATTCTACAAGTATGTAGTCATAGGATGTGGAGAGGGGGAGAAAATGTGTTCAGGAGAGGAACTGAAGGGTCAAGAGTTGTAGCAAGACCATGCACCCTTTGGAGAAAGAGCCAGGTGAATATTTGACTAGTTTTTATTCTCCTTGCCCCCTCCAGTCACTGTTTGGTGTTCCTTATTGGAAAAACCAGTGATAAGCTAAAACTGATGACCTCCATAGAGGTTAGCCTCCCAGGTTATATCACAGGCTGGAGTGATATGAAGACTTACCTAGAAACATAAAAATGAAGTTATCTATAACATCATGTAAACAATCTTCTGTTATCCTAAACTGTTTGCTGCTAAATACTTATCTAAACATTGAGATTGTATGAAGGGTTGAAAATACATCCATTCCTCCTCTGATCTGTGTGATTTACTGTTGAGTGTGCATAGTAATCTCATTGTGAGCTTTGTCAAATCTCCACTCTAGATTTATTCAATCAGACTTCTGGTTTGGGAATTAGGCTTATTGAGTCTGAATGTCTTAGGATAGTTCTGATATACATCTCAGTTAAGAATCATTGGTTTGGACCTTCTTATATATGTACTTAGATTAAGTCTCTTTATAACTGAGATCCATTTATAGAGACAGTATTTCAAACATTTCCCCTTCCACCTCAATTACTACTCATCACTCATTCTCTTAAAAACATATTGCTTCTACTGTTTTGTGTTCTGGTACTTAAGAAACAATATAAAAATAGTCCTATGAAAATCTTTGGTTGGTTTTACTGTAAAGATACTGTTGAAGACATTACTCAATAGTATCTTCTTAAATGACTCATGTAAAAATACCTCTTTATTTTAAAAAATAGATTTTTTGACCTTCTAGTTTATCTGTCATGTAGATCCTGTGAATTACTGTGATGATTGCACATAATTTTTGTTATTTTTGTTAATTAGAGGAAATTCTTATAACATTTTTGCAAACTTTAGCTATCCCTGTCTACTTTTTTCTAAATACCTTTATAACATTAACTCCATTAAAATATAATTGATTTTTATCTTTAGCTGGTGTTTTGTAAGTATATTTGAAATATCCCTTAAACCCAATTAAATGCAATTAGAATATTGAAAAAGACTAATGTTGAATAAATAAAGGGCAGAAATCCTCTGCTTTCTATACTCTTTTTTTTTTGAGGTGGAGATTCACTCTTTTGCCCAGTCTGGAGTGAAGTGGCGTGATCTCCGCTCACTGAAACTTCTGCCTCCCGGGTTCAAGTGATTCTCCTGCCTCAGCCTCCTGAGTAGCTGAGACTACAGACGCATGCCACCATGACCAGCTAATTTTTTGCATTTTTAGTAGAAATGGGTTTCACTATGTTGGCCAGGCTTCTCAAACTCCTGACCTTGTGATCCGCCTGTCTCTAACTCCCAAAGTGCTGGGATTACAGGTGTGAGCCACCAGCCCCAGCCTGCTTTAAGGATGACTTGCATACACTAATCCTTCATTATTAAGAAAGAATTATTAGGCCGGGCGCGGTGGCTCAAGCCTGTAATGCCAGCACTTTGGGAGGCCGAGGCGGGTGGATCACGAGGTCAAGAGATCGAGACCATCCTGGTCAACATGGTGAAACCCCGTCTCTAACTAATACAAAAAATTAGCTGGGCATGGTGGCGCGTGCCTGTAATCCCAGCTACTCAGGAGGCTGAGGCAGGAGAATTGCCTGAACCCAGGAGGCGGAGGTTGCGTTGAGCCGAGATCGCGCCATTGCACTCCAGCCTGGGTAACAAGAGCGAAACTCCGTCTCAAAAAAAAAAAAAAAAAAGAAAGAATTATTTAACAAGCAATGGGGAAAGGATTCTCTATTTAATAAATGGTGTTGGGAAAACTGGCTAGTCATATGCAGAAAGCTGAAACCGGATCCCTTCCTTACACCTTGTACAAAAATTAACTTTAGATGGATTAAAGATTTAAACATGAAGCCTAACATCATCAAAACTCTAGAAGAAAACCTAGGCAATACCATTCAGGACATAGGCATGGGCAAGGACATGACTAAAACACCAAAAGCAATGGCAACAAAAGCCAAAATAGACAAATGTGATCTAATTAAACTAAAGAGCTTCTGCACAGCAAAAGAAACTATCAACAGAGGGAACCGGCAACCAACAGAATGGGAAAAAGGTTTTGCAATCTACCTATCTGACAAAGGGCTAATATCCAGAATCTACAAAGAACTTAAACCAATTTACAAGAAAAAAAACAAACAACCCCATCAAAAAGTGGGCAAAGGACATGAACAGACACTTTTCAAAAGAAGACATTTGTGCAGCCAACAAACCTGAAAAAAAGCTCATCATCACTGGTCATTAGAGAAATGCAAATCAAAACCACAATGAGGTACCATCTCACACCAGTTAGAATGATGATCATTAAAAAATCAGGAGACAACAGATGCTAGAGAGGATGTAGAAAAATAGGAACACTTTTACACTGTTGGCAGGTATGTAAATTAGTTCAACCATTATAGAAGGCAGTGTGGTGATTCCTCAAGGATCTAGAAGTAGAAATCCCACTTGACCCAGCAATCCCATTACTAGGTATAGTCCCAAAGGATTATAAATCATTCTATTATAAAGACACATTGACACGTATGTTTATTGCAGCACTATTCACAATAGCAAAGACTTGGAACCAACCCAAATGCCCATCAACGATAGACTGGATAAAGAAAATATGGCACATATACACCATGGAATACTACGTGGTCATAAAAAAGGATGCCTTCATGTCTTTTGCAGAGACATGGATGAAACTGGAAACCAACATTCTCAGTAAACTGACACAAGAACAGAAAACCAAACACCAAATGTCCTCACTCATAAGTGGGTGTTAAACAATGAGAACACACAGACACAGGGAGGGAACATCATACACTGGGGCCTGGTGGGTGGGGGACTAGGGGATGAATAGCAGGGGGTAGGGGAATTGGGGAGGGATAGCATTAGGAGAAATGCCTAATGTAGATGATGCAGTGATGGATGCAGCAAATCACCACCATGGCACATATATACGTATGTAACAAACCTGCATGATCTGCACATGTATCGCAGAACTTAAAGTATAATAAATACATTTAAAAAAAATTTAATATTTTTTCTTTAGATTTTCCTGTTAATATTTCATTGTGTTCTAATAATCATATTCTTGATATGTACAGTTAGAATCTGCAAAGTATCTTTCTAGGTACTTTTGCATTTGACCATCGTGAGATTCTGAAATAAGTAGGATGGTTCATTATCTTAATAAAAGAAGAAATATCATGATAAAATGTCCACTTGGAGTATTAAGAACTACTAATTTCCTTTATTTCCCTCTTATAAAATTTCAATTATTTTTAATTCTACCAACTTTCAACTAGACTTAATGGCAAGGCTTAGAAAACATTCTGTATATTCATGTTGTTGCATACTTCTGATTCTACATAATTTTAGTTAGAAATATTCCAACATCATGAATTATTATAAGATGAGAGATCAAGACTCTCCTTAGCTGTACATATATTTACTATCAAAGTCTCTTCGAGGTAGGTAGAAAGCCATCTTAATATATTCTGCACAATCTCCTACTGCCCAAGACAAGTGATTCTAAGATATACTAGATGTATCAACTCATGCACACCAATTTTGCACAAATGTTTCTGATTCAAAGGGGACAAGTCTCCTCTAACTTGAAGTCACTTTAACTTCAATTCTAAAAATAAATTGTCAAGCAGAAAAAGAACACACAAAATATTTCATAATCTTTACAACTAAACTATTGATCCAAGTATCTTGGGGCTAATGCATAGTGCATTAGTAGAAACAGGTAATAATTCAAAGGGAGGGAGTTAATTTTTAGCAACCTCATTTCTTGGCAGGAAAATTGTTGATAGTAATTTTTGCAGGTGATCTCCTTCATACTTGCCTCCTGCCTCTCTGTGTTAGATAAATCCAAGTCAGAACATGCCATTGGTCAAAGTTACTAACAAGCTTTCGTTTATGGGAATCATCCCTTATATTTATGATATCCTCTGGCTGTTACTGCATGCTCGTTTGCAGATGTCATTGAATGTGATCACTGTCATCTCAATGAGACCAATTAATTCATCTTACAAGAGGAAAAGGTGAATATAAATCAAATTAGAAGCACAATAAGCACATCAGTTGTTTAGATTAAGATGAGGAGAAAGGCTGAATTAGTAAAGATGTCAATTATAAGTGTTTTGAAAGAGAAATTTACTGTTATGGAAGATAGAATCTACCTGTTTCTTTAACCAAAGACAGACTGCTAAATATGTTTTAAGAAACTGTTGAAAAAAATTAGATTTCATGCTATAGTTAGGATATACATGATTGCTCTTAAAAATATTTAAAAATAGTTTGAACTCTTGAGGAATTTAGATATTTTTTCTCTTTCACATTTTTGCATTATTTTACTGCTCAAAAGAAAATTGAGTATAAAGTCTTACTACTCAAAGAGTGGTCCATAGGCCAGTGGCATCAATCTTAGCTGTGAGCTTGTTAGAAATGTTAAAGCTTGGCCAGGCAGTGGCTCACGCCTGTAGTCCCAGCACTTTGGGGGCCTGAGGTGGGTGGATCACAAGGTCAGGAGTTTGAGACCAGCCTGGCCAATATGATGAAACCCCATCTCTACTAAATATACAACAAATTAGCTGGGCATGGTGGCACGCACCTGTAGTCCCAGCTACTTGGGAGGCTGAGGCAGAAGAATTGCTTGAACCCAGAAGGCAGAAGTTGCAGTGAGCCAAGATCATGCCACTGCACTCCAGCCTGGGCAACAGAGTGAGACTCTGTCTCAAAAAAAAAAAAAAAAAAAAAAGAAAAAGAAAAGAAAAAAAAGAAAAAGAGAAAAGAAAATAGATAAGAAAAAAGAAAAGAAATGTTGAACCTTAAGTCTCACACTAGATTACAGAATCATTACTTTTCTTTTCTCTTTTTACCTTTTTGTTCTTCAGAAAAGATAAATCTCCACTGATTTATCTTCAAGTTTGCTGATTATTTCTTCTGTTTTCTTAAAGCTACTGTTTAGACTGTTTAGTAAATTTTTATTTGTTATACTACTTTTTATTTCTAAAATTTCATTTGTTTTTAAAATAATTTCTCTTTATTAATATTCTCTATCTAATGTATCATTGCTATCATACATTCCTTTCATTTTTTAAAAAATTATTTCATTTTAGTTATTTAAGATTATTTATACTTACTGCTTTGAAATATTTGTTCAGTAAGTCTAATATCTGGGTACCCTCAGAGATGGTTTTTATTGATGAGTCACATTTTCCTATTTCTTTACATGTCTTGTAATTTTGTTGTTGTTGAAAACTAGACATTTTAGATAACTAACAGCAGCAACTCTGGATTTTGATCTCTCCCTTCTAACCCTTTCCCAACTAGCTCATTGGGCTAGTGGTCACTTGTTTGTTTATTTTATTGACTTGCCTAAATTAATTCTGTGGATTTTTTTCCCACAATTGTGGTCTCTGCTCAATATTTTTTAATCTAGTTTTTATTTTTTAAGACTAGCTTTTAGGCGTTTTCTCTATGTCAGTACAGCATTGTGGCCAGCCAATGACTACTCAGAACTTATGCTTAAACACCTTAAGCCAGTAAATCTTCCACCCTTTGCTATTAGATCTGCGTGGCTTTGTATATTAGTAATCTATTGTTGTGTAACAATATTGCCAACAACCTAGGAACTTAAAACAATACACATTTATTATCTCAAAGTTTTTGTGAGTCAGGAGTTTGGACTTGGCTTGGCTATATTTTCTGCTTTAGAAACTCATAAAGTTACAATCAATGTGTTGGCTAGGGCTGAAGTCTCACCTCAAGGACAGTTGGGGAAAGATACACTTCTAAGTTGACATCGTTGCTGCAGAATTCAGTTTCTTGTGGGTTACAAAACTGATGGCCTCAGTTTGTTGCTAACGATAAGCTAGAAGCTTTCCTTAGTTCCTTGCCACATGGGCCTCTGTACAGGTCAGTGTACAACGTGGAAACTTATTCCATCAAAACCAGAAAGGGAGAGAGTTTTCTAGCAAGATAGACATTAAAGTGTTATGTAACATAATTAAGGAAGTGACATTCTGTCATTTTTGCAACAGTCTATTTGTTAGAAGCAATTCACAAGTCATGTCCATTTTCAAGGGAGGGGATCACATAAGAATGTGAATACTAGAAGTTAGGGATAATTGGGGCCATCTTGGGGAACACTTTCAAAGTTCAGGGAGCTTACAAATATGCCTTGGTTTATATGTTCTGCATTTTCAAGGTCTTATTTGAAGCCAGTGATGGGTAGCTCACTGGATCCTTCTGTTGTTTCTCCTAAGCAGACACACACAGCCCTGCGCATTTGTGTAGCCTTCCAGATGACCATGTGTAAGTGGGATCTCAACAAGTTTCCTTTAGTCTATCTCATTTTGCTAAATCTTCCTGTTATATTTCTGGCTGGTATGCTGTTTTGTTGAATCTCCAAACTAGGATGGACCTGAGGCTTATGTTATCCTTCCCTGTTTATGCTATGTTTGCCACTCATATCTTTCTTGTTTTCAACAAGAGGATTTTCCACTATCTGCTCCAAATGCTGCAAGTTCTCCTCTGGCAGGGAGCAGAGCTTCCAGCCTTTATGCTCTGTTCTGCCTGTCTGGATAGAACATCTGCTCCATACTATTGGTGAGTGGGGGTGCAGAGATAGTAAAAGTTCTTAGCTAAAATGCCACAGTAGATTTTCTTAGACAAGTGCTTCTACATTATATGTTCTTTGGTCAATTTCCAAAGTTTTTAAATAGTAATTTTTGACACTTTTTTTTAGTTTTAACACTGTTTTACGCAACAGTTTTTCAACCTCATTACTTGGTCATTCTAAAATTCCTGTCTCCAAACCTACAGAATCAGAAACCACATTTTAAAAATAGTTTCATGTGATTTGTATGCATAATAAGGCTGATAAACAGCAGTCTAGGTGATTTCCAGAAATTCTAAATGAGAAGCATTCAAATATGTACTGATATCCAAGATTCTCAGTTTGGAGGTTTTAGTACTATTTATTGTGGGGTTAAGAAAAATTGAAAATGCAATGACTTGTCTCTAGAGTGTTAAGTAGAAAAGTGTAACTATTTTCCCTATGTATTAGAAAAAATATTGTACATATTATAATTATCCCAAATATCTAAAAATAATAATTTATAGTTATTAGTGGGATATAGAGGAGTATAATACTATCAGCCATGGGGGATAAAGTACATCAACCCATAGTCCAGTGCAGTATCTTGAAAATGAAAACAATAGCTCTGCAACTATAGGATTGCAATGAGAACTGAACTTATTTAATGTTTACCCAATTCATTAGGAAGTTCTAATGACTCCTCTACCTTTAAAGCCATATTGAATTTGTGGATACAATTGGTGTATCCACAAAATTGGTTGGATACACCGGAAAGGCAATATGGTAGAGCCAATCAAATTACAATTGACCCTTGAGCATCATGGGGATTAGGGGTGTCTTGTAATTGATAATCTGTGTATAATTTTTGACTTCCCCAAAACTTAACTACTAATAGCCTCCTGTTGACTGGAAGCCTCACCAATGATATAAACACATATTTTGTATTTTATATGTATTACTGTATTAAAAAAGTAAGCTAGAGAAAAAATGTCATTAAAAAAATCATAAAAAAGAGAAAATTAATGTACTCTTCATTAAGTGGAAGTGAATCATTCTAAAGGTCTTCATTCTTGTCATCTTCATACTGAGTAGCCCAAGGAGGAGGAGAAAGTTGGGGGTGGGGGTTGGTTTTACTGTTTCAGGGGTGGCAGAGGCAGAGGAAAATCTACATATAAGTAGATCTGTGTAGTTCAAATGTCAACTGTACTTGAAATCGAATCACCTTTATTTTTTCTAGCTTTGAGTGAGTAGTTATAACTTCTCCATGTTTGTGTCCTCATTTATATAATGAGGCTAAAAGCATTTCACTTTTAAGGAAGCTGTGAGAATTAAATGAGTTAATATGTAAAAGGTTAAAAATAGGGTCTAGCCCTCAGAAACACTATCTAGGCATTTGCTTTTTTTACTCTCCAGTGTTACCACCATAGTCTGAGCCACTATGATTTATTGTCTGTATTATTTAACAGCACACTGTCTACCTGGCCTCTCTGCTTCTGCTCTTGCTTCTTTAGTGCTATTATCCATCCTGTTTTCATAGTGATCCTTTTAAAAACGTACATAACTCTTATTACTTTCTTGTGGCTGCAATGTGCTAGAGCTGGCCTGCGCTGATTTAGGAGAGAGCCAGCGGTACTCATCTCTTACTAACTCCGCCTCCAGCGACTTCACTGTGGTATATTGAAATTGGCCATGGTAGGATCTACACACCATGGAGTTTGGCAAATGTTACAAATCACTTTTTTTCTTCCTGGAAAGCTGTTTTTAAAATATTTACCAGCATATCACTGACTGATACCCGAAAGCCATCCTCTGTCCTACAAGGCCCTGAATGTTCTGAACCCTGGTTACATCTCAAAACTTATTTCCATTCTCTTTGCCTTGCTACATGGTCTCTACTAAAATGATTCTTGATCCCATCCCTTCCTGGGGCCTGAAAGTCTCCTCCACATTCTCCGGGATTTCTTTTTTTTTTTTTTTTTTTCAAGTTTCTGCTCAAATATCATATCCTTTGAAAAGTCTCTCCTGACCATTTTATCTAAAATAATATCATTGTCACTCTTTATCTCCCTGTTCTTTTTCTTTATAACCCTTACAATTTTTTTTTTATTATATTACCTATGTAAACATTTACTTACTACTCATTAGAATATAAGCATGGTAGTTCACCACTGTAATCCCAGCACTTTGGGAGGCTGAGGTGGGCAGATACGTGGGCTCAGGAGTTCCAGACCAGCCTGGGCAACATGGTGAAACCCTGTCTCTACAAAAAACCCACAAAATATTAGCTTGGCGTGATGACTCATGTCTGTAGTCCCAGCTACTTAGAAGGCTGAGGTGGGAGGATTGCCTGAACCCAGGAGTCCGAGGCAGCACTGGGCTGAGATCATGCCACTGCACTCTATCCTGAGTGATGGAGTAAGATCTTGTCTCAAAATAATAGTAATAATAAAATCAAATACTTCATCTGTTTGTTCATTGTTCACTGCGGACTACTCAGTGTTCAGAGGAGTCCCTGTTGCATGCAAATTATTCAATAAATCATTGAATAAATGAATAAATTAGTGTTTCAGTATAAATGTATGACTTTGACACCTAGCACACTAGGAGAATATTTTCCCTTACTCTCACCAACAATAGTAAGCTTTTAATATTTGTATGAGCAACAGAAAATGCTAAATGGCACTTACCATGGACTGGGTACTGTGATAGGTGCTACATGTATGTAAACTTATTTCATCCTTTTAACAATCCTTTTACTGATGAGAAAACAGAGAGGCTGAATAACTTGCCCATGGGCCATGTAGCTAGTACGTGGTAGAATGAAGTTGCAAACCTTAAGCCCATGTTCTTAACCATTTTACTTTACAACTTCATTATTCCATTAAAAATGCTATCTATGGCCAGGCGCAGTGGCTCGTGCCTGTAGTCCCAGCACTTTGGGAGGCCAAGACAGGTGGATCGCTTGAGGTCAGGAGTTCAAGACCAGTTGCCCAACATGGCGAAACCCTGTTTCTACTAAAAATACAAAAGATAGCTAGACATGGTGGCAGCTCCTATAATCCCAGCTACTTGGGAGACTGAGGCAGGAGAATCGCTTGAACTCGGGAGGCGGAGGTTGTGGTGAGCTGAGATCTCACCATTGCACTCCAGCTTGGGTGACAAGAGGAAAACTCCATCTCAAAAAAAAATGCTACCTATGGTTATTTTATTTTGCATTGCTTCTTCTGCTGGGGTGTGTGTGTGTGTGTGTGTGTGTGTGTGTGTGTGTGTGACAGAGAGACTTTTGTGTATTTAGTGACCATTTGTGTATATCTTAATATGAAATACAACTTCAGGTTCTTTGCTCTCCATTTTTTCCAACATAAGTTGAGATTTTAATCGTCCCCTGATTTACTCATAAGAATCTTTTACATTTATTTTCAGGGCTTCTAATCTTTGTCAATGGTGATTTTTCTTTGACAAATAAAACAATTTTTATATAGTCCAATCGAGTATTTTTTTTTCTTTTAGACTTTCTGGCTTTAATGATATGTTAGAAAGTGTTTCTCTATGATTTAATTTTATGTGATAATTTCATTTTAAAAATAATACTTTGCATTTAAAAAATGTGAAGTGTGACTTTTATCAGACTAACTGTCCCAGTAGTCTCCAGGGTGGCTGTACAGTAGCATCTCCCATGTGTTTGAGTCAGATCCTGAACCAACTGAATCAGAATTTCTAGAGTTAGATCATGGGTATGTTCACATTTCGGATGTGAACCTCAATAGTATATCTTCCTTTCTGATGTTGGTTTTTCATACATACTAGTAAAATAATCACCCAGTCAGGGAAATGATGTACTTTAATCTTTCCTCACCAGACAATATATATGAAGTTTTGTTATCAGCATTATTGTGGTGTAAAAGTTGTCTGGAAGTTTTCTCTTTCTGCTACTTCCTGGAAGAATTAAATGATTTCTTTTATTTTTTTTCATCTATACATTTTTAAAAATCTCTTGTAATTCTAGCAATTTGTGTTTCTGTATAGAAATTATCTCCATTACAATTTTAAAGTATAGTTCTATATTTTTTTGATTCCCCCAGTATTTTTGGTTTTCAGTTAGAGCTCCAACAAGTCTATATAAAAGAGACGAGGATGGTAATCTGACAGGATTATGGTAGGAGCTATTCTTAGACTTGTTTAGAAGCTCTGTTTGCATGGCATTTTATCTGAATTTGAAGAAATATCCATGGTCTGTGTCAGATATCAATATTCCACAAATGTACACAAAGCAGATTTTCATGTATTCATGTCTCCTTTCAAGGATATGGCCTCCCCCATAACTCCTAGATAGGATCTGGAAAGGAATACAATTCTAGTCCCTTAACAGCATTAACAATAGGAAGAAAGATATCTCAAAGTGAATGAGTCATGTAATGCTTGCCATTGTTTTTACCCTCAGGGTCTATAATACATACCATAAATCTTTATTTCACTTAGAGACAAATTGCACCTTCTATACATTCTTTCCTGAATAAAGAAATGCCTGTCTTATTGGCACAGATTGGCTGTTTGTGTTGTTGAACCTTTGCAAAAAAGAAAAGAAGGCTTTTTAAAATAGAGAAAATACAGAGTATCTCTAAGACTCCTTTCAACTATTATTTATATGCAAATAAATATCTACAATTACTCCTGCAAGATAGAAGGCGAAGAGTGTTAAGAAGCATGAGAGCATAAAACTCAGGTTTTACATGCAGGAAGTTGGGATAATCTGATCCTGGGAAGACTGAGTGATACTATTAACCCGATGTGATGAAAGTGCAAACCAATTGCAATGAGCCACACAATTTGTTCAAGATAGAAGAGAAAATTATATATCTGATAGGAAGTTAATGTCATATATATGCATATATGATGTTTTATATATATATATATATAACTAAAACAACTCAATAGCAAAAATAAAATAAAATATCCCCAATTAAAAAATTGGCTAGGGACCTGAATAGACATTTTTCAAAAGAAGACATGAAAATGGCCAGCAGGTATATGAAAAGGTGCTCCACATCACTAATCATCAGAGAAACACAAATCAAAACCACAGTGAGGTATCATCTCACACCTGTTAGACAGGGGTTATCAAGGAGACAAAGACAAAAGATAAGTATTGGTTAGGATGTGGAGGAAAGGAACCCTAGTACACTGTTGGTGGAAATATAAATCTGTATAGTCAATATAGAAAACAGTATGGAGGTTCCTCACAAAATTAAAACAACCTGACCCAGAAGTCCCATTTCTGGGTATATTTCCAGGGGAAATAACATCAGTATGTCAAAGACATACCTGCACTCATATGTTCATGGCAGCATTATTTATGAAATACAGAGTCAACCTAAATAACCATAACTAGATGAATGGATAAAGAAATTGCAGTACTGTATGTATGTACTAAATAACCTTGAAATTAAATAGAGAATCTTGCCATTTGGAATAACATGGATGAACCTGAAGGACAGTATGATAAGTGAAATAAGCCAGAAACAGAAAGACAAATACTACATGATTTCACTTTTATGTAGAATCTAAAAAAGTCAAACTTATAAAAGCAGAGAATAGAATTGTGGTTTCTAGGGTGTGGAAGAAGGGGTAAGTGGTGTAGGTATTGGTCAAATGGTACAAAGATTCAATTACTAGAGATGACTAAGTTGTGGAAATCTAATGTACAGCATGGCATCTAGAGTTAACAATACTGTATTGCATACTTGAAATTTGCTAAAAAATTTGATCTTAATTGTCTTCATCACTAAAGGGAAAAAAACTAATTAAGGTGCTAGATATGTTAATTTGCTTGATGTGGTAATTATTTCACAATATGTACATATATCAAAGCATCATGTTGTATACTTTAAATATATACAATTTTTGTTTCTAGAGTATACATCAATACAGCTGAAAGAAACATAAAAGAATACTTGGTATTTTAACTTTCCTTAGCATTAGGGCATGATTCCTTCTTTTCACTTAAGCTTTAGTATCACCCCTTCCTATTTCATATATTCATAGAAGCCATGATATCTTCTTTTATCCTTCCAGGGTTCTAAGACATGTGGTTTTCTTCACTTTAGTATTTTTAAGTAGAAAGCTTTTTGGAGTACATAGTTTTCCTCTATTGATCATGGAGTACAATGTGAGGGTTGACTGTAGCACTCATCCTCACCAATACTTATCTTTTGCCTTTCTGATAGCCATCTAGGTATTTCCAGTGCATAACAAAGGAGGAAAGAATGAGTAGTTCAAATAAATGTAATCATTTTTGCTTTTGTTGGATACAGGTTGTTATTATGTGCATGACTTTAAACTATAGAAGAAGGACTCCTTCAGTGGCTCTAATTATCTGTCTCATATTAAATAGACTCAGTCAATGACGATTAAAAATAACACCACCACCCATGAGAGTAGCTACCTCAGTTTTCATAATAATTAAATAGTAAAAATTACCTAGAATGGTGTCCCCAAACAGGAGGTGGTTTTGACTAAATTATATCACAATAAGTAATGAAATATATCCATGAAAATTGATATGAAAGACTAAGTAATAACATGAAGAGACGTTCACAATGTGTAAGTAGAAGGGGAAGAAGGATGAAGTACAACATATTCTTTCAGTATTATGAAAACACAAGAGAAAAAGAGAGAATAAGACCAAACCATAAATACCAACATGAAGAACAAATACCAACATGTGAAATTACCTCCAAGTGTCAGGATTGAGAAGTGAGTTTTGAATTTATTTTTAGATTACATTTATCTGTTTTCTAAATTTCTAACTAGACATATTTCCTTTTAAAGAAAAGAGTTTTTGTGAGCACTTCTAATGGTTTTCCTCTGCCTTCCATTTTCATCAGATTGATGATGTCATATTCTCCTTTTTGTCATCTTTCGTAGCTCCTTTCAATTTGCTAGCTTACCAGCACATTCAGTCAGCAGACATTCATTGAACTATTGGTAATCTGTGTATGCAAGAAAGGGAGCTATGTTCAGATGATATATAGAGAAATTAGACATAATCTCAAGCCTCAAGGGATTCACTATCCATGCCATGGTGCAGACTAATAAACACAGCTCTACATTGAGTGCTCATGGAAGAGACCATATGCTTTGAGTACAGGGCAAGGTCCTGGCTGTGTGTCAATAAGCAGGAATCAGAGACTTGCTTTATTAGAATTGTGCCTAAAATGAAAAAGAACTCATGCACGGTTCCTCCTATGTGGGGGTCTCTATGGTATACTATAGGGACGATGGTGTATCTGTGCATCCACCTTAGAGACAATGCTTTAGTCACTTCAGCGTGATTGAATCTTCTGCTTAAATGGCACTTTGGTATTGTTGGGTGTTACCAGAGTTTTGCAGTATGATCCTTCGGCTGATCTTTGCCTTTCTGGGGGAGGAAGAGCTGTTTTCACCACAGCTTAGCCCCATCAAATTAAAGGGAAATAAATATATGTATAGAATGAACCCAGAAGAGGATTTGTGAATTCTTAATTTTAGAAATACATACCTTTTAGGATAGAGTTAGCAAAAACATAAAAAAGAGAAAATTCATTTTAAACAGAATTATTTCTGGTAGTTTAAAGGACAAACATAACCCTTTACCCAGTCCTATGAGATGTAATATAATCTATGTTTCAGACTTAATTAAAACATAAAGTGACATATCTTTTTGATAATGCTACAAGTTACCTTTCTCCACAACAGTTTTCCCTTTTCAGTCTTCACTTTTCTGATCATGCTAATATAGTAACCCCCCGAAATGTCTACTCCATTTTTAAGTTTGTGTTGATTTCTTATCAATGCTTGACAAACACCCATTTTCCATTTTTTTTGAGATGGAGTTTCGCTCTTGTTACCCAGGCTGGAGTGCAATGGCGCATCTCGGCTCACCGCAACCTCCGCCTCCTGGGTTCAGGCAATTCTCCTGCCTCAGCCTCCTGAGTAGCTGGGATTACAGGCACGCGCCACCGTGCCCAGATAATTTTTTGTATTTTTAGTAGAGACGGGGTTTCACCATGTTGACCAGGATGGTCTCGATCTCCTGACCTCATGATCTGCCCGCCTCGACCTCCCAAAGTGCTGGGATTACAGGCGTGAGCCACCGCGCCCGGCTTGACAAATACCCATTTTCTATTGCCCGTTTTTCTGAGACCCACCTTGAAGAACGTGTAGATCTTTCTACGGAGGTGGTTGATCAGAACTCTGCATCTTTGTAAGTTCAATTGTTTCACCTTTATATCATATGTAGATTGTTATTAAAAGATGTTAACAAATTTATGACAGACACTAGGAAACTGGCATACTCACATGCCACACAGTATTTTGTGCTTTAAATATCTCTGACATGGTTTTCTTATTTTGTTTGTTTATTTATTTATTTATTTTTGGTGTCTAGAAAAATGTGAATGTGTGCTTTTTGCTGTAATCTGTCGCCAGGTTGGAATGCAGTGGCGTGATCTCGGCTCACTGCAACCTCTGCCTCCTGGGTTACAGTGATTCTCCTGCCTCAGCCTCCCGAGTAGCTGGGATTACAGGCACGCGCCACCATACCCAGCTAATTTTTGTATTTTTAGTAGAGTAGGGGTTTCACCACATTGGCCAGGATGGTCTCAATCTCTTGACTTCATGATCTGCCAACCTTGGCCTCCCAAAGTGCCAGGATTACAGGCGTGAGCCACCGTGCCGACTTCTGCTACAATCTTAAGGTGTGTTTAACTGAGCTATCTTTCTTAAAACAGAAGGTGGCCATTTGCCTTCATTTAGTGTGTTTTGTAGTATACAAACAGTTTCCTGAACTGCTAGCTTTTAAAATGTTACATTTGATAGAAGCCAAAAGAACCTACTCTGAAAACAATATCCAAGGAACTGGGCACTTACATTTGAAATACACAAGTACAGCTATGATGGTCGTGGTGAGGAAGGACAGCATGCTACTAAAGGTGACAGGTACTGGGGCCACACTTGGGTCCAAGTCTCACTTCTCCCACTCCTGGCTGTATACTTAGGGAAAAATCCTTTATCCTCTATAAGAGTCAATTTTCTCATCAGTGATGTAGAGATTATGAATATTATCTCACCGTGATTGTGAAGATTAAATGATACACCTATATATAATGCTTGTAGCCTAGAGCCAGGCATATTGTCAACAGCCTCAATAATAGTTGGCAAATACTGTTTTATAAAGGAAATTTTGTAGTAAGTAGTTCTGCAGCTCTATGTTATTTTATTCTGGCTCTTTCCCTTACTAATTTGTATGCTATAGGGCATGTCACTTCACCTTATTGTTGTTTAACTTTTTATTAAAAAGATGTAGATACCTAAGTCTGACCAGCCTACCTCAGTTTCCAGGTTTACTTGCAAGCTCCTATCAAATCTGGGTGAAAAGTGACTTTCTCAAAAAGATCCGGAGTCTGGGAGCTGAGGTAGACATGGAAACGCGTTGCCCTGGTCCTGTCCAAGCTGCTCAGCCAGCAGGGTTGTAGTTACCTTACAGCTGAGGCCTTGCTATTCTCAGATGTTCCTGAGCAATGACCTAGCAAGGTGGAGATAGCCAGGGGCAGATCCTTTGCAGGTGACTCCCAACCAATGCATGAGGAAGTGATGATGCAAAGGGCTGTCCAATTCCATTTCTGCCCCTCAGGAAATTTCAGTCTTTGCTTGAAGATACTTCAAGGCTGGGGTGGAGACCTGCCCAATGCTCTGACAGCTGCACCTGCCCAATCTTGCTTCCACCCTTTTCTTTCACAGGTATTCTTCCCTAATAAACCTTTCTCACACCTACTTTCATCTCCGTGTCTGTGTCCTGGAGAACTCACCTGAGACAGGAGCCAAGAATAAAATAAATCAAGAACATCAGGCTGTCATCAGAATCAGGCAGGGTGTCCAGGTAGACCCTGAGAAGCATTGAGGCAAAGAGTTTCCAGCTAGACTGGAGGAGACTAGCTCAACACCAAGGCTCAGTTGAGGCCTTGCAGAGGGGAAGATGAGCATCAAAGCACCTAACTAATGTAAAAGTGCCCTGTAAACACCCAAAGCACTGTTCAAAGGTCAGCAGTTTTTCATCTGTGTGGCAATCCATTGTTTTCTACCTTGCAGCATCGGGGCACCTACCTAATAAGGTTTCTGGGTGTTGGGCACTGACTGCAGTCTTCTTTCTATTGGCAAAGTTGGTGTGATTTTAAAAAGCAGTCCTATACTCACAAGGCTGAGGCAGAGTTAATGTGACAGCAATAAAATTCAGGATAGAGGAATGAACACAGGACCTTTGAGGCTCACGAAGTTCAGCATTTTTCTCTGGGCTGCCAGCTCCAGATTCTTGTCTTAAGGGAAAACATGCTTCTATTGAGGATTTTGATGACCTGTGTTTATGCAACACTAGATAAGAATATAGAATTGTCAAAATTTGCTTTCAATAATCCCAGCTCTCTGTACTGGACCTTTATAAGGATGTTTGTTGTTGAAAAATAACTGGATAAATTGTTAATTATAGCATAAGAATGGAATGGATTTATGGCATTCAGCATGATTTTTAATGGACATTTGGTAAAGGTTTATGGAGGAAAAATGACTGCTATGTTCATTGCTTTTGTGTCCTTAGGATGGAGGCATTCTCTTCAAGCTACGTAACTATATTGGCTTCACTATATATGTAATAATAAATACACCTGCACTTTTTTTTTGGCCAGGATCCCTTTGTATGACCAAATTTTATAGAACTTCTTGATTTAAATGTGTAGCAGGACACATTAGCTGTAAAGGTGTGCCACATATTCACAGTGTTGTGTTTTCTACTATAAAGATAGACCTCAACACTTTCCACTAAGCACCTAAAGCATACAGAAATGTTCAGGTGATGGGGGCAAAGAAAATCTGTATTTTCAATCTTGAGAAGTGTGGAAAACATGAAGAAAAGGTAAAAACTATTGTATTTGCTAGTTAGAAACATAAAAGTTGTAAAACGTGGTTTCCTTACTAATATTGGGCGTATTGAATTTAGAAGTATGTTTCAATATATTGTTGTTTATTGTAGTATAGCTTTTCCAAGTGAACTGGCTTTTCATTAGATTTTATGTTTGCTATGTTGGAAGCCTCAGTCATATTCTGAGAATCAAACTGAATTAGAATATGGGGACTGTGCTCATGCCAGTAATTCCAGCACTTTGGGAGGCCAAGGCAGGTGGATCACCTGAGGTCAGGAGTTCCAGACCAGCCTGGTCAACATGGAGAAACCCATCTCTACTAAAAACACAAAAATTAGTCTGTCATGGTGTGGCACATGCCTGTAATCCCAGCTACTCAGGAAGCTGGGGCAGGAGAATCTCTTGAACCCAGGAGTTGAAGGTTGCAGTGAGCTTAGATTGCGCCACTGCACTCCAGCCTGGGTGACAAAGCAAGACTCTGTCTCAGAAACAAAACAAAGCAAACACACACGAAAAAAACTGAACTGTGGAATATGTCTTGGGCATTGTAGTTTAAGTAGCAGTAAAGTACCCTGAGCGCTGACTTTTTCTCTTCAGTGTTGTGTAGATGTGTAAAACAACTTTGAGTAACAAAATAAAGTTGAAGAAAAAGTGTATAAACTTAAGTCATCTTTACTTAATCAGTTTGATTTTTTAGCTATTGCTACCAAAGTTCTTTTTTGATGCATCTTTGCAGTTTTTATCAATTTCTGATGTACAGTGTTTTGTTTGATAGAGGCAAAGTACACAGAAGCTTTTTGTAAGGGAAGACACCTGGAATCTAGTTCTATACGAATGGGTTCTGTGACCTGGGCCCATCCCTGAAGCTGAGGAGAACTCCTAGTCTCCTTATGTTCAAATGGAGGGGCTACATCTAGATAGGCTGAAAAAGTCTCTCTTACTCGCCACTTTAATTATCTGCTCTTCCTCATGCTTGTTATTTCTTAATTTTGCACTTTCACAAACACAGATACAAAACTTTACATGAAACAGAAACTGGAGGTCTCTGAAGTAAACCAGAAAAGGAACCCAAGACAATATGACATACAATCTCTGCTGTCCTGGGCCAGCTGCTTTCCCGGGTAGACCCTTTAGAAGTGTCTAACAGTTGTTAACCTTCAAAAGTAACTTTCAGAGCATCAGACCCCGAGAGGTCCTGCCTGTTCATAATCCCTTCAAAGGTGGTAGAAGTGGAGGCTCACTTTCATTACTTTGTGCCTTGAATCCAAGAGATTTGTAGCAGTACGAATTTTCTGACAGCAAAATTATTCTCTTTTCCTAATAGGCTTTTTACTTGGTTTTGCTTTATACTTGTAAGAAGAGATGCACTTGGATTAGCTGGGTCATTTGGGAAAGAATGTCTGCCAGATGTACACTGTATGATTCAGATATTGTTATTGCTGAAGACATGCCATTTTTTTCATCTTCAGGAAGTTTGACAGTTGAACCCAAACACATTGTCATTGATTGCAGTGTTTGTTATATTTCCAGATACTTTAAGAATCCCGATGATTACTGTTTCATGAAGAAAGTTTTTTTGTTTTTTTTTTTCTTTAGTAAGCACCTGCCCACCCCCGACCAATGTGACTCCTCCCCAGGGAGTTCCTATAGAGCTTGAGTGATGGTACATGCTCAACTTGTTATTTTCTTCCCCTTTCTTGAAGACAACAGCTAGAAAAAGCAGCCAATAGAAGTTCACAAACTAGAAAAAAACTGGATTTCTTTTTCTGGGTTCTCAAGTAAAAAAATTCAGTACTCCCTGAAGATCTAAATTTGTTCTGCTTTTGATATCAAAAAGAATATTTTTTTCTGTTCATCTTCTACTTTGGGATTATATTAATCTATTACCATATATAATTTTACAAATGTATAGGGCCACAGTATGATTAATATATATGACATAAACATGTATCATGGAAATTGCACAAATACTAAAGAAGGACACTGATTCCCTGTGGGACATTTGGGGAGTAGCTAGCTGACCTCTTGGAGACTCAAATCCCTCATCTGCGCAGGAGGCACTACTGCCCTCACAACTTTCCTGTAAGAACCAAAAGAGGGAATGTATGTGAACTGCAGCATAGCACAGTGCCTGGCAAATAGTATACTCAACAAATTACACGACCATTTGTTTTCTCATGGAGAAACATGTTTTCAATTTCTGAATCATATTAACCACTTTAAATAATATTTTATAATCTAACTTAATAAATGCTTGTAAGTGGGGAAGAAAAGGTTGACACAATACATTGCTCTGGAAATTTTCTTCTTTATTCTGGGAAACTACACACGTTTATGACCAACTGATGAGTGGAGTTGATACAGGTCATTGGAAATGCCTTCTCCCGCCCTATTCTTGGTAAAGAACATAGGGTTCTGAAATTAAGACACATTTTAAACTGCTTCCTTCTTTTCTTTTTAAGCATCTTAAAGGCAGGTTGTGTAGATTTACTCATTAATACTTGCAAATCGTCAGGTAAATGCTTATTACCAGTGCAATTATGGCTTGCCACATTAACAATAAATTGAAGAAAAAAATATAATATCTAAATCCAGTAGCAAAGATAAGAGCTTCCTTCTATGGATGAGTCCAGGGAAAATTCTTACATACTAAATAGAAGGAGATACTAGTTTAAGAATTAAAAACATCAAGATATGCTGTTAGATCTAAAGGTGATCAAATATTACCAGGATCGGTGACATTTTAGTTATTCCAAAACACAAGTAGCATAATTTTACTTTCATAGAGTTGGAGAATTTTAGGAAAGTTAAATTAGTCTTTATGGGTAAACTTTTTCAGGTTTATAAAGTTTTCATCAATTATAAAGCTTGAAAGATTATGAGATAACCAACCTCCCGCAAACATTTCCAGAATACTGTCTATCTGCCAAATACCACTTGATTATATGCTTAAGGTGGACAAAGAGTTCACATGTTTGACTTATGGACTGGAGAAGCCATCATGCTGTGTCTCAGGTTAGTCTCTTGTATGACAAGAGCAGCTTTTATGGGGTATACCAAGCAAAGATTCATTTCAAGGGAGCAATGATGAAAATAAAGATATTTTAAAGTAACCCTAGTCCCTGACAGAAATTGGAAACTTAGGGCAAGAGGTGACTAAATGCCAGTAGCATGCTGGGTAAAGGCTAAACAATTGGCTCTTACAGAGGATAGGTGGGAGGCCAATTTCTGTGGTGTAGAAACTATCATGGCTGATTTCAAGTTACCAGCATGAAATCACGGAACATAAAGATGGATAGAGACACTAAGAATTGCCTCTTGCAAGATGGGCTCCAGCAAACCACTGACTCAGTACCGCTGGCTCATCTATGCCTTATTATCCTGTTGGCTTATCATAAAATGGAAAGCCTTACTGTGGTCAATCATTTAAAAAAGATATTTTCTTTTATTTTCTTACCAGGGATATAAGAATCAGTTGGATTGAACTAGATAAGGAGAAGCTGGATAAAAGTGGCCCAAGGTATAACCCGGAGGGTGTCATTTATACCATAGTTTATGTGGATTGTGTCCTGTGGAGTTGTGCAAGATAGAGCCTGCCCAGCTATATGTGGTGCCCTGCCATAGCCTCATCTGCTTGACTTTACCACCTGTCACACACACACAGACACACAGACACACACACAGACACACACACACACACAGACACAGACACAGACACACACACACACACACGTGCCCAGCAACTAATGATGGATTGCATCATATCTCCTACTCTGTGCTAAGCAGTTATTATTCCAGCTCATTCCCTTCCTCCAATCTAACCTTTATGTGTGTGTCTACTCACGCTCCATCTAGTACTGGTGGTTCTTCCCATAGGCTACCTGAGCAAGCCTAGAGGGGAATCAGGAAGAGGGAAATGGGGACATCTGAAAGTAGTGTTCATCAGCTACATGCAGATATGTTTCAGGACACAGTCTGGTAGGCAAGGGTAGAGAAGGCACAGGATACCCACAGTTTTGTCATGGGTCCAGGAACACTTAGGCACAGTGTTCATTATCCAGGGAAAGAAAAAGAATAAATCAGTGCTTCTACATTCAGCTAAACTACCCTTAAAAGACCTTGCCACTCAGTTGGCTTCCCTAGCTGAGTCATGGCTTCCTGAGCAGCCAGGGGGCCTAAGGAAGACTCTGTGGGTGGCTCTGAATGGGGCAAGAACACAGTGCTAATCCCACCAACTTGGACATAAGCTTTTAACAAAGAACAACAAACCCAGTTGATTGATGGTGTTATTTTGTTTTTTTGTGGGAAGGAATTTACTTCGGGAGTATAGGGAAACAGACACTTGTGGTGCTCAGAGCTTGCAAATGCAGGGAGGATTTTGGAGGAGAGAATGTCATGTGCCCAGACTTTTAGGGCACACCTAAGAGCATCATCTGGTAGACCAGGACTCAAGGGACTTGAGTCAGCAGGGACTGACTGGCAGCAGGCACAGTCAGGCTCTGCAGAGGCATAGATCTAAGAGTGGTCCTGGCTGTGTGCACAATACTGGCGAACTGGCGCCCTCCTCCCCCACATACACACTTACACATGCTCATCCATTCTTCCAAGGATGGGAAACCCAAAATAAATAAAAATAAATCTGGCTACCATGTTCTTTGCTGCCAAAAATAACTAATTAAACAGTCATTATAATTTTTCTAGGATATTATGGATCTTTCAAACAGAATGCCAAACTATAAAGATGTGTGGAATATGAGCACAATATATACTATGTTAGCAAACAAGATACAGGCTGTGGGTAACAGAAGAGCTACTCCAAGTCACCTATGGGAAAGCCAAAGGGGGTTAGAAGTTGGAGAAGCTTATTAGAAGGTCATTAGGCCATTTCATGGAACCCAAGAACAGAAAAGCCACTGGATATATGGACTGAAACCAGGACTGGAGCATGGGGAAGCCCTGCATGGATTGGTGACTTTTTTCCCAGAGTGTGGGTTTGTTCCTCTTTAGATGCAGCTCAGTACTCTGTACATAGATCTATAGGACAGAAAACGATGGCCAAGAGCTTCTGAATTTTAAAGGGTGTGGTGTCAGAGCTGAGCCTTTAGTCCCTACTGCCTTTTAGTCCACGGACTAAAGAGATTTCTCTTTCCATCTCAGTCTTGCTAAGAAGAAACAGGAGTTTCCAGGTCAAGTGTGACCCCGATCAATCAATTGTGGATGGGCACAGAGTCTGGGGAAGGATTTTGATTCACCTGGCTCAGGTCTCCTCTGCCTGCAGAAGTGAATACTACTTTGCCTCTTGCTGGAATCCCTCTACATCCATGAAAATACATAACAGATCAGAAAGGTCAGGGGTTTGGAGTCAGGCAAATCTGAGTATCAGACTTCACTGTTTCACTTATAAGTTATGTAACTCTGGACAAATCACTACATCTCTTCAAAATTCAGTGTCCTCATCTATAAAACTTTAGGCCATGCAGCATTGTCTATCTAAAAGGATTCTGGGTGGGACTCTTCCTCATGCCCAAAAGTGAGGTCAAAAAGAACTGTGAAGAAATTGACATTCTCTATCACAGCAGTTCTCAAAGTGAGTTCTGGGACCATCAGTATCAACCTCACCTGAGAACTTGTCAGAAATGCAAATTCTTGAACTCTAGCCTAGACTTATTGCATCAGAAACGTTGGACATGGCAACACGTGATCTGTGTTTTATCAAGCCCTCCAGAGGATGCATGCCACAGTTTGAAAACCTCTGCTCTATGGATCTAGAAGAAACCTCCAAAGAGCCCTCCAAAGTGGACCACAAACTCCTGATGGAGGCCAATTGATCTACTCCCCACAACCCATTCTCTTCTCAGACAACAGTTTATAATGCTGACTATGGGGAGGACAGGCACAGGAGGGAATCTCTGGAGTCCGAAGTGTTTGGGATATCAAGAGTCTAGTGTGGCTTATGTGGGAAGAAATAAGTTTTCTCCACCCTAAGCCAAGTGAAGTTTAAAGATTGGGGGTGTTTGAACCAATGGGGAATGAAGTCTCCCCTTGCCAGGTGCTGTATAGCTGTGGAAAATTGCAGACCTGCTTTGATGCCAGCACTGTTGGAAGAAGTTCTTGGGAGAATATTTCTCCTCTCTCAGAGCTTCTAGACCCTGAAGAGAGAGTAGAAGCAAAGGAAACTAGCAGATCATATCTCCTCCTCACTGAAGGACAGGCCAACCAGATAGGCAGGGGAGGGTAGGAGACTGTGGCTTTAAAGGGGAGGTGCTAAGCCTGGCATCCTGTAAAAACACTGTTCCAATAACTGGAGGTAAATGGATGCCATATTATGTGACCCACATGGCACTGCATCATTGCAAAGAGTGATTTAAAAAAAGAGCTGTGTTGAAGGCAATTAGTAGGAAATAAAGAAAAAAGTATTTGAGATGCTGTTTGGAAAATATGTTAACGTCATGGATGCTTAATAAAGCAGTTGTCATTTATTGAGTGCCTCATGGTCCAGACTCTTTGTTAAGCAACTAAAAAAAAAAAACACACACATTAAATTTTTGTAAGAACATTGTGAGGTGGTTATTATAATTCCCACATTACAGAGAAAAAAACTGAGGCCCAGAGGAGAGGGACAAGTTGCGAAAAGCCCACAGTGAGTCAGCAGAACCCAGCCCTGCTGCCACCTGCCTCTCCCTGACACTGAAGCCGCATTGTAACCATTGCTTGTTCAGGGTGCTATTTTCATAAGATGTTAATCCCTAAATCGGGGATGTTACACATTTCCTTCTGGGATGGAATCCCTAAGCATTCCAATAGCAGATTGGGGTAGGGAGACTGTCTCTCTGTGCTTCATTAGTTCTTGTGGAACCCCACACAGGGGTCCTGACCAGGGAGAGTCTCTGTGGTGCTATTTCAGAACTGGAAGTCCCCTTTGCAGAGGTGGCATTTATTAGGCTGGTGCAAAAGTAATTGCAGTTTTTGCCGTTACTTTGAATACCAAAAATCGCAATTACTTTTGTATGAACCTAATACGTGACCCTGTTTTTCTACTGAAATCTCAACAGATAGTCCAAGTGCTAACTTTAGTTTCTCAGATAAAGCTCTAGATAAAGCCTATGAAAGGGATCTTTTCATATTTCAAATTGTGAAAGGCCAACCAGTGTGCAGTCTCATGGTGCAGTCACCTGGATTCCACTCAGAAAGGCTGCAAAACTCGCTTACTTTGAGAGTGGAGAACAGTGCTTGCTGGCATCTTCCAGCACTGAAAGTAAAATCAAAGCCATTCAATGCCTCTGTCTCTCCTATGCACACACACCCGTTTATAAGCATGAATCACAGATTTCCAAATAACAAATAGGAACTTTTAAAAAAAAACACTCACCACATAGCCCAGAGCCTTCCAGCCCTCCTTTCCAGCTGTCCATCAAGGCAGATTCTGACTAGCCCAGGAGGAGGGAGTGGGGAGGGGGAGCTATTAAATCAGGCCCCAGGAGGTTCAACACTTGCAGCAATTTGTAGTGAAATTACCAGCTGAACTTGGTTTAGAACCTGGCTGGAGCCCTCCCTGAAGGGTGTGGTGTCAGAGCTGAGCAATTTGCTGTGGGTGAAAGCTTTGTGGTTGATTACTGAGCTGAGGAACAGGTCACCGAAAACCAAAGGAGCGGGAGGGTGTACCAGAAAAGCTTCCAGCTGCAAGAAGCCATGCTAGGGTCACTCTGGTTCTTTTGTAAGCATCTAGAAATACATTGCTGTTAATTCTAATAAAACTTCAGCAGGTCCTCAAATAACATCTTTTCATTCAATGTCTTTTTATAACATTGATGAGAAGAAAATAAATAAAAAATATCAATTCCTGGCCAGGGCTGCCCTCTGCGTTTGCCAGTTCTTCCCATTTCTGCCTGGGTTTTCTCTGGGTACTTCGGTTTCCTCCCACATTTCAAAGATGTGCATGTTAGGTTCGTCTAAATGGTCCCAGTGTGAGGGAGCGTGGGTGTGGGTGTGAGTACGCCCTGGGATGGATGGTGTCCTGGCCAGGGATGGCTTCCACTTTGAGTCCTATGCTGTAGGGATACACCTCAGCCACCTGAGACTCTGAACTGGCATAACTGGGTAATCAATCATTGTACTTGTATTTATTAATCTTTCATAAGTGTATGTATAGCCCACATGTATGTCAATGTTGAATATTAGAAGTGGTTTGGTCTTTATTTAGAAGTTTGGGGATGTTTTTGTGACCAGAAATACCCTGTAGAAACTTAACTCTTGTTTATATCCATGAACCTAGGGTCAAACTGGTTTTGTTACACATCCTTTTGCTTCATGCTGTGGTTTTCAAGAACCGATAGATGACATTAAGTGACAACTTATTGTATTAGATACACAGGCTGATTGGCTTGCAAAAGAGCTCCAACAACATCCAAGCTGGAATGGAGACCAGCTTCACAAAGCAAATCTGTAGGCGCTTAGCTGTTGAGGAGTCAGCTAAAGACCTGCTTCTCCTTGTCCAGAAAGCCCATACCACCCAAAGAAACGGTTTCCTGACAGGAAGGCAGGCTGCCTGCTGGAATAAGGGTTAAAGCACAGAAACTCAGGATCCCTCCCCCAACTCTATGTGGCTCACAAAATATAAATTGATGCTCACACTTTATACTTGTAATTGTGTGTCTACATTTATTATTGATAAGGTGCTATCTTAGGTATGATCTCATTTAATATTTACAACTAACCTGAGTGTGGTGCTTTTAAGCCTCATCTGACAAAAAAGCAAAAGAAAACATCCAAGTAGTTGTCCCGACAGGCATAGGAATGAATGGCATAAAAATCAATGTGGATAGATTTGTCCAGTATGCTTATCAATACTCCCTAGAATATACTTTGTGTTAGATCTTTTAAGAACTTTTGCACAGAAAAAAAAATCCCACAAGAAATCATCTATTCTTCGGAGTCAGGGTCCCTGTCTCTAAGGATTATGGGTCATGGGGCTTCTCCTTTTTCTCTAGGCTTCCAGGAAGACCAGAGCAACCAACAGAAGGAAGTTCTTGCAACTCTGTGAGCCCTCAAGCATGGTATATTTGCTTTCTCTTTTCTTTGAGCTAATTTATCTTTTGTTCTAATTAACTTGTTTATATACAGAAACTTTAGATTCTTTGGGAACGGAGGACAGCCATAAATAAACACATAAATATAATAAAAACAAACAAAAATGTGAGACAGCCAGCCTCCAAGACAGACCTCCTGATTCCAAATTTATTTCCACATCACTATATGGTCTCGTCTGGCATTTCTGCTAAAGGATCCTTAGGACAAGGTGCACTTTGCTTCCTGGGGGATGGTGTATTAGTCTGTTATTATATTGCTATAAAGAAATATCTGAGACTGAATGATTTATAAAGAAAAGAGGTTTGGCTTGTAGTTTTGCAGGTTGTACAGGAAGCAATAGTGTTGACATTTACTTCTGGGGAGGCCTCGGGAAGCTTGCAATCATAGCAGAAGGCAAAGGGGAAGCAGGTGCCTTACATGGCGGGACTAGGAGCAAGAGAATGTGGGAGAAGATGCCTCATGATTTTAAACAACCAGATCTCACAAGAACTCACTCACTATTGTAAGAATAGCACCAAATGGATGGTACTAAACCACTCATGAGATATCCACCTCCATGATCCAATTACCTCCCACCAGGCCCCACCTCCAACATTGGGGATTACAATTCGAATGACATTTGGGTGGGGACAAAGATGCAGACTATATCAGATGGGAAGGTAAGGGACATGGAGCACTGTGGCCACATTACTACACCTTCACCTGCCTGACAGCAGGGATCTCAGGCCTCATCAGAGCAGAATGGTCTGGAAGTGGCTGGCCACATGCCACTGATTTTCTCTCCTAGGAGCAATCCAGCAGTCTTTCCTTGAGGGGGAAATTTAATTACAAGAAATTTGCAAACAGATTTGGGAAGAAAGGTAGGGCAGTTATTCTTTAATTGGATAGAGGCTGGTTTTAATTGCCTTCCTGGCAGCGTGTCTCCTTGGGAGTCTGGTGTTTGTGCAAATGAAGACTTGAGCAGAGAATTAGAAAAGGAGCTTTGGTTTGGACATTCCTCACCATTGGATTGGCTACCACATTCAGTCCTCAATTCCAGCCTGGTAGAGCTATTTTCAGATTTCTGAACCTTACTTACATCAAATGTGATATTGCTTCCAGTCTGCTGAAGCTGAGGGGCAACTACAGAACTGATTATTTGGTCTGCAATAGCCCTAGGTCAGAGCAACAATCTTCTGCTGGAAGATTGCTCAACAATCTTCTGCTGGAAAATTTCAAACTCCTCAGGCCCACTTTCCATTTAAGGAGTCTGTATGTGAGTGTGTGTGTGTTCTGGAGTATTTGTACATGGAAGTGAGAATGTGTGTAAGCATGTGTATGTGTGATTGTGTGTGTGAGTGCATGAGGGTGTGTGTGTGTGCAGGCATGTGTGTGTAAGCATGAAGAAATATGTGTTTTTGTGTGTATTGGAGTGTCACTGTATGTGTGCATGAATGAGCACGTATGAGTATATGAGTGTATAAACATGCATATGCATGTGTTTGTGTATGCATGCCTAAGTGTGTTTGAGTGTGAGTTGCATGAGTGTTTGAATGAGAATGAGTGAGCTTTTGAGTGTGCATGTGAGTGATCATGTGTTTAAGTGTGTGCATGTGTGTCTGCTATGGTCTCTCTAGTTGCATTAGGAGGAATGGGGGGAAAGAGAATGAAACCAGAATGGGCAGATTGCTCAATCTTCCCCTGACCTGACGGATACAAAAGCACAGAGCTAAAACTGTTGGCTACAGTGAAAACACATCCCCCTCTCACACCTCACCATCCTTAAATAAATAAGGGAAAGCAGACAAACAAGATTCCCTAGAAAACAAGATAATGAAGTAATTTTCCCATTCAGCTTCCTACACAGGCTCCATAGAGAGACAGACGTGTGGAACAGCCTGCAGGCAAGTTCACAACACATTCTATGTCCACTCAAGCTTGTTCTGAATTGCACAGATGGGATTCTTGAGCTAGAGTGATTTTAGCGAGCAGCAGAAGCAATGACATCATTTTGGCTGTGAGAGAGTGGAGTCCCTAAGGAGGTCTTGTTTTCCTCATTTACTGAAATCACAGAACGCATCAAGGGCAGAAATGGGGCCAAACCCCAGAGTTCTTGATGTGCATTTAGAAGATAATTTATCCTGGTTGCCTCAGAGATGCCTGCTTACGCACATATTGTCCAGTCTTCATACTAATCCCTTCTTCCCATCCCGTCAGATGCCGTCTAGCTCATGTCTGGGATATTTATGCTCTGTTTTCACTGGTCTCCTTCTTCATTCCATTCTATAAGTCACCTACCCTTAATCAACTTTAAAATTGCCTTGAGGCTGTCACTTCCTTGTTCAGAGATATTTGGTGGCTCCCCATTAACTAGAAAATAAAACCTAAGATATTTAGTTTGCAGCCAAGATCCAGTACAATCTAATTCTCATCTTTCATATTTTTGACATACCTTCTTCCCCTTTATCAAAACTCGTCTACTACCTGCATAAGTAATACACTCTATTTATTCATTCTTTTATTCAAAAAGTACATAATGAGCACTTTTCACATCCCAGTCAGCACACTAGAGACCACAATAATAACTTGATGCTTAATAAGCTCCTCCTGTGAGCCAGGTATGCTACTAGATTCTCTATAGGAAATATTCATATACAGGGCTTCTGTGTGTACCATTTCAGGGGTGTCATAGACAGAGATGACAATATGATGGTGCCTTTTGGATTTCGTAGCACATCACCTCTATGTGTAAGTTTCACAGCCTTAAAAGGGGAGTGGCCATAGTAAATTCATTTTCTGGTTGAAAAAACTAAGGCACAGTGTGGGCATTGAAACCCAGGGACCTGGATTCAGAACCATTATACACATAATTACCATTGTTCTCTCCTGCAGGTTCTCCAGGAAGATACATGATCATACACTTTTCTGTTTTTAATTTTTTCGGTATGCTAGAATTGATGAAGAGAATTAACCAATCAGCCTTCATCAAGGCAGGTTTGCATTTTCTATTTCTTCTGTAGCTTCATCAGCTCATCTAAATTCTAGACTAGAGTCAACATGCTGTCATTGAATGAGCATGAGTTTTAGAATCTGACTATTCTTAATTCAAATTCTGGCTCTGTTTACTAGCCTATGTAATATTCACCAAATTAGTTAACTCTATGCATAAATTTAAAGGTTATAATATATGGTAGATATAAAAGTACATACATATATATATCTTGCAAAATTTGTAGATAGATTGAAATACAATGGAATGCAGAGCCTTTACTATAGTACCTGCCATACAATCTATACTCAATGGACATTAGCTACTGTTTTCCCATCATTGTACTCAGATTAGGGGAAGAGACTCCCATTCCTGCTGAGAGTCTTCTCTGGGGTGAATGCTTGAAACAATTCTCTGTCGTTCTCAGGGAAATGAGGTAAGAAGTATACTCGCAAAGGTGTGCCCCTCGTGTCTCTGTCAAACTGGATTCTTTCTGAGTCAGCTCTGAAACACGCTTTCACAAATTATTTCTAAGCTTTTGCTTGTCAACATTTCTGAACCATAATCCAGGGATCTAAGAGGGAAATTATGTCCTCCAATGTCTGTGTTCCTGGGAATGACCTTTCTATTCTTTGCCTGTTTCTGTCTGGGTAACTTCCTACACCCTACCAAGGGCAGTAAAATGGGGTCAGAGGATTGCAGGGTGCCACCCAATATGCGATTGGGATACATCACAAGTGCACAGTTTCTATCATGCAGTCACACTTCACATGGTAACTGCCAAACGGTCTCTTTCTGTTGCTCCAATCAGCAAGTACACTTTTAAGCCCAAAGAGTTGGAGGTTATGAATTGCATGTTGGTTCTATGCCTGATGCCTTATTAGATTAGATTCTGCTTTCAGCTTAAAAGAAAAAAAAAGAAGCTTTTCTTTGGGAAAAATATTATTTGTCCGATTTATATCTTAGGTTTATCATGGGGCTTTAGTTAAAGTTGTTCTCATTGGAAATTCTTGATTAGCTGGAAGCCTCCTGGCTGTGCTTATAAGTGGCCACATAACAACAATGGAATGATACAATAGTGGTACTGGGTAATATATTTAAGCTCCATGTTCATTGTTTTACATTCATTATGTCACTGTCAATGACTCTCCGTTCAGGCCACATACCAGAATACCAGACACACTAAAGGAGCCTTTCCTAAAATACAGATTTCCAGGCCACAGCCCATACCTCAGAAGCTAGTGTAAACTTCTCTATTTTAAAAAATATTTTATTATTGATTCTAGTGCATAGTAATACAGCAAAAGTGGAAAAATCCCAAGGATGATAACTACTATCAATGACTGAAGTAGGAAAAGTCATTTTCCAAGGTCATTTAGGAAGTGGTAAAATTGTGGAGCGGAACTTAATCCATCCTGATCTCAGAGCTTGAAAACATAACTCTTACCTTGAGTGAAACAGGTCCAAGAGAACAGACCAATCCTGTGGGATGCTGAGGGTCCCTATCTGTGTATTCTGACTAAATGGATCTAAGAAAAGTCCCAGGAATCTACATTTTACAGAACCCTCTGTTACCCTATGTGATTTTGATGCCGGTTATCTGAGGACCATATTTTTATAAAACTGCTCTACCTCCTTCAACTAAAGAAAAAATGCAAACATGCTTTTTCCTAATTACTTGGCCTATTTCTTAGCTTATTTAGTCAAATCAGCCATTTTCACTGACATGACGTGACTCCCCTCCCTTTTTTTTCTTCCATTTTTCAATCTTTCTTATCTTTCTATGCACAGATTACCAAATAATAGATCTGTTAATTCTGGAGTCTATAGTTCTGAGACCTAAATTTTTTTTTTTGAGACAGAGTCTCACTCTGTCGCCCAGGCTGGAGTGCAGTGGTGTGATCTTGGCTCACTGCAACCTCTGTCTCCCAGGTTCAAGCAATTCTTCTGCCTCAGTCTCCTGAGTAGCTGACATTACAGGTGTGTGTGACCACGCCTGGCTAATTTTTTTAAAAATTATTTTTAGTAGAGATAGGGTTTCACGATATTGGCCATCATTCCCACTCTATACTAGATCCAGTCTTCTCACTTTAGTAGAAATTTCTGTTCACAATTTTTCTTCTCTGGATCTACACAAGTTTACATAATCTTCTCCCTTCCTAAGTCATTTTCTAGCACTCTTGGTACCATTTGCTAAGATAACTACACTGGTCTTATTCTGTATGTATTACACAATGAGAGTTCTCAGACAATTCATTTAAAAGGTCTTCCCATGCACAAAGTGAAACTTCTCCCTTAAGTAACAGGCTGTGTGAGGAAGTGGACGGTATTGGGTGTGTGCTTATCATGATTATTAAGAATTGAGCCACGGAGTGGACCGCACAACATGAGAATTCTAACTTTGCCATGCAGTAGCCACAGCATCTTAAACACCTTACTTCATCTTTTGGGGATCTCAATTTCATTATCTGTAAAATGAAGATCATAGCAGAACTATAACAAGAATTAAATGACAACACATATAAATGTCAGTTATTAGAATTACATTTACAGTCAGACAGACTTAGATTTGAATTCTCCCTCTGCCACATGCTTGAAGTTAACCTCAGGAAATCTTGGATTATAAAATAAATTTAAAATTGTCTACCTCATGGGGTGTGGTAGGGAGTGAGTGCAAATGCTAATGTTTAGAAAATTCCCAGAACATTTCCTGGCACATAGGAAATGCTTCATAAAAGTTAGTTATTATCCCCAGCTCCACTCCCAGTGGCCTGTTCAAAGAATCCACGTTGCTAACAAGCCCAGATCACATTAACTCATAGAACCCCTGATGTTCCAGGCGCCGAGTGTGAGTGCCACAGAAACAGGGCTCAATAAAGGGGGAAGCCTGAAGAGTCTTCATCTTTATCTAAAGGGCTGACTATGGAGGTCCCAGAAAACTTTGCATACCCTAGAGTCGCATTATAAGAACCAACCTTCCTTCCTTCCTTCATTTTTCTTTCTTTCTTTTTCTTTTTTCTTTCTCTTCTTCTTTCTTTCTCTTTCTTTTCTTTTTTCTTTTTCTTTCTTTCTTTTTTCTTTTTCTGTCTCTTTCTCCCTTCCCTTCTCTTCCCTCCCTCTCTTCCTTTCTTCCTTCTTCTCTTTCTTTCCTTCTTTTTCATTACCACTAAGAGTTTAGGCACCTCAGTGTTCAGTGGGTACCTGAAGTAGAGTTTTATTTTTTATTTACTTTTTTATTTTTATTATACTTTAAGTTCCTGGGGTACATGTGCAGAATGTGCAGGTTTGTTACATAGGTAAACACATGCCATGGTGGTTTGCTGCACCCATCAACCCGTCATCTACAGAAAACGCCTATAACACGTTTCAGAAAAATGACCATCAAACATGTCTGTCTCCACTCTCCTGTTCCCACTGAGGTGGCAAATGCGCAGTGCCTGTATCAGCCCCAGTGTGTATCATTCTTTGGGCTGAGCCTGTTAGCTGTGGTCTCAGAATCCTTCTAAGCACGGCATGCACGCTGAAAGCTTATTTGCTCTCTCTTCTGGAAAAGATCCCTAAGCTGAGCTTAAGCTTCATTCCATCACACACTCTGCCCTGAGCCTGTCATCTCACAGCAGTGACTCTTTTTTGTTGGCTTCACGTTGATCATACCTGTAGTGATTGTATCACAGTTACTATTCACTTTGCATCAGCCCAAAGGGCTCCACAAGTCCAGATGCACCAGACATATTTTGCCCCTTTATTTTCTTCAAACCTTTTTCTAAGAATAGCAACAAAACCAGAGAGCCCTGGAGCCTTCATCTCCATTTATTTTACTGCCTGCATATAATTTAAGGAGATGCACTAAAAATGTCAAAAGCGAACAAATTGAAAAGAGTGTTTCAATCCTCCAGGCATGAGACAAACTCTCCAGGAAACTAATCTTTAAAATATTTGGAACTGACCAAAGGTCAATTTTAAACCCTTAAGTGAAAAGTGATGATTTCTGTCCTCATCTGCTGGGTGCAATACTGTGCACTGAGGTACAATGGGAAGACAGTCCCTCTTTTCTGTTGCTACCACTCAAGACAGGGTCCCCACAGCAGAGGTATCTCTGCTTCCCGTTTGCACCATTTCAAGGGATGGTGTTCCCATCTCTTCAAACTGCTGCTCTTCCAACTGGGCAGGGCCGATTAGGAAGACCCAGTTCCTGACCACTGATGCTTTGCCATGCTAAGCTGGAAAATGTCTCCCTCTGCCCTTGACAAGGGGGTCTGAATGTTTTGTGAGACTAACACCCCAGCAACATTCCAGCATGTCGTCTCACGCTGCTGCCTCCTGTTTCCTTTGAAGTTTTCACCAGACCCTGGATTTCTTTTTCACTTCCTGTTCTGAGCCATTGCCGAGCACTCATTACCCACCAGCTGTGGCCCAGCTGCTGCCTTCTGCACTAGAGGTGGTGCCCTGCACCTGGCAGATGAGTCATTCCCCCTCTGCCTCCTAGCACAGTGCATTAAACTTTCCGGGTCTTTGGAAAGCAGCTCTATAAATGTCAAGTATTACTAACTGTCCAAAAGACAAGTGGGAAAACCAAAGGGCTTGGGAAGACTGAAGAACTGAGTAAAACTTTTTTGTTTGTTTGTTTACTTTTTTTCCCTCCTGTTCTTTTCTTTCTTATCTGCCACTCTAACTAATCTAGATTTCTAGACTAGCCAAAGCATTGAAAGGACCATCCCCATAAATATGTAAATTGACACAAATCTGGAAATACTAATCATTTTAGTGATTAGTATTTACCAAGATCAGTAGTATTGCTCACATTCATAATAACATTGACATATAAGATAGACATGTAGGCAGATCAGGCCTATTATCTGTAAAAAGCTTTCAGTCTAATACAATTAAAGATAATATGCACAATAAGCATGTGTCAATGAGATCACAAAATAGTTCTGTTTCCTTGGAGGCAGCAAAGTGTGCCAGGGCATGGGTTTCCCATCTTGGTAGCTACCGCGGCTGTTTTTACAAGCTTTTAACTCTGCTTGGTTTTTGTCTCACTCTTTCTGATATATCCTCTCATTAGCAGTCCAGGTGATCTTCCTTAGATGCCAGTCTCATCAGTCTTTTTCTTATTGCTTTTGTTAAAAGTCTATTGTGGAAAGAGCAAAGGCAACCCCCTCAAGTGTAAGAGAAAATCTTCCTAAATTCATCCTTTCAATAGCTGAAAATTCCACCCCCACCTTTTAAAAAAGCTGTGACAACTTATCTATTATTATTTTGAATGGCATGGAATGATAAAGATGTATTCGCCAAGGTAGAAATTTTTTAAGAAACTATATAATGACTCACGCTTAAATAAGATTTCTGACTTTTGGAAGAGATTTTGTTAATGTACGCATCTCCAAAGATCTATTGTCATTGGTCTCTGTAGCCCAAGGTGGGGTGCGGTAGTGTGATCTCAGCTCACTGCAACTTCTGCCTACTGAGTTCAAGCAATTCTTCTGCTTTAGCATCCCAAGTAGCTGGGACTACAGGTGCGTGCCACCACGTCTGGCTAATTTTTGTTTGTTTGTTTGTTTTAGTAGAGACGGGGTTTCACCATATTGGCCAGGCTGGTCTCAAACTCCTGTTTTGCCTTTCTTACGATGTAAATACTCAACACACCAAACCCAAGCCAGTATTAGCAAGTGGAAGCTTATAAAGTGAAAGATGTCATATGGGCACTTGATTATTTAGGTTATTTAGCTGAGTCTTACACCCCATTGGGGCTTTTTCCTCTCATTGGATTAGGCAAAGTTCTTTGAAGGTTCTTGCTGAATTTAAAGCCTACTGAATTACTAGCAGGCACAGGCTTCTCCTAAAGGGAAAACTGTTCGGTTTGAGAGTTATTTCCCTCATACTAATTTCAAAATGTACTTTCAAAACTGATTCTAATAAATCCCATACTCTGAGGTATGATTCACAGTTGAATAAGAACTTATATTACATATGCTTATCTTATTAGTTTCCTACTGCTGTTGTAACAAATTACACAAATGTAGTGGCTTAACACAGCACTAATTTACTATCTTACAGTTATGGAGGTCAGCTTCAAAATGGGTCTCACTTGGCTAAAATTAAAGTGCCAGCAGAGCTGTGTCCCTTTTGGAGGCTCTTGGGGATAATCTGTTTCCTTGCCTTTCCCAGCTTTAAGAAGCTGCCTATACTCCTTCGCTTGTGGCCCCCTACTCCATCCTCAAAGTTAGCAATTTTGGGCAGAGTAATTTTTCCATGCTGCCATCTCTCTGGGTCTTGTTTCTGATTTCCTCTTCCACTTTAAGGATCCTTCGGGTTACACTGGGTCTACTGAGATAATTCAGGATAATCTTTCTATGTTAAGGTCAGCAAAATAGCACTCTTAATTCCACCTGCAACCTTAAATCCTCTTTGTCATCGAAGGGAACATATTCAATATACACTGAAAAGGATTTTTCTCAAAAAAAAGAAAGAGACTTTGTTTCATCAAGCAGTTTGCAAATGAGGAGATTCAGCCTTCCATATAAACCAAGGTATGTTTTGAGAGAACAAAAAGAGAGGTTGTCTTTTACAGAGAAAGTTCCCACCCAGGTTTCCACTCTGGTCCACCATGCAAATGAGGGATGCAAGCTTGTTTAGTTCATATTGGTTGATGCTTGTTTAGTTCATATTGGTTGATGCTTGTTTTGTTCTGATTGGTTGAAGCAGGTCACAGTATATTAGTTAGGTTGAGGTGATGAAATGGGGCTTTCCAGACGCTGTGGATTCAGGTGACATAAACAGGAACAGACAGGTATAAAAGTCCCAAAGTTACAAGAGTGTGAGGTTTCTTCAGGAGCCAGAGTATGTGTGTGACCTCTAGTCAGAAATTGGCTGCTTGGTTCCGTTTTGAATTCAGGCCCAGTTAGCCTCTCAGGATTCATCTTGAGGGGCTGGCTCTTTCAGCTTCACACATTGGGCCACTGGTATGACCCAGGATAATCTTCCTATATGAAAGTCAGCTAGAGCAGTCTTAATTCTACCTGCAGTCCTTTCTCATGTAAGGGAACACAGTCCTAGGTTCCAGACATTGAGATGTGACCGCTTTGGGGCCAATATTCTGCCTATTACACGTAGTAATAGACATTCGAGGGTTTAAGTCAACCAGTTGGTGGAGCAAAGTGAATATTTAAGTGAAATTCAACAAAAAATGAGAATGAAGACTTGAGTGCTCTAGGAAGTCTCAGATCCTGTTCTAGGAGCTGTGCTGTTGGACATTTAGGAACAAGCACCTGCTCAGTATCAGACACTATTAAATCTGCAAGTATTAAAAAACAAATAAGAAAGTCTCCATATGCTCTCCGGTAGCTTGCCACTGGGAGAGAGAGGCAAGCACATTCACAGCATAAGAGGCAGACAGTGACTGCTATGGTGCAGAGAGAGAACTGCTTCATCCTGGAGCTGACATTTGAAAAGGCTAAAACAATCAAGAGCCCCCAGGAGGCTTGCCGCCACAAAGACATGATATCTTAACCAACTAAAATGAATTTGCCTCATGTTGACACATGTAAACACTTACAGGACCCTCTAACTACATGTCCATGGCTTCTAGAGGCTAGGAAGGGTCAGTATGAGAACACTGAAGTGTAAGTTTCATTTGTTTCTTCTCTGACAGCTGGACTTTGTGCTCCTGATTAGATCACCTCCTACAAATGTCTTCATCCCTTGAACAGAGTTTCTCACACAAAGCAAGCTCTATTTTTATTTCTCTCATAAGCCTGAGATGCAGGGAATTTCAGGGTTAACACAAATCACAGGTTTCCCTAAATACATTGACACCATTAAAATTAATTTTGAACGACTACCATAGGCAGTCTAGCAAGAGAAAAGAAGTTAGAAGATGACAGCCTGGAGCTTGAGGTTGGGAGAATGGAAGTCTAAAAGCAAGCCTCATCTTGCAGTCCACTTTATGACTCTATACCTCAGATCTTGTTTTGGATGTCATGCCATAGGCTGCTAACTTTTCCCCAGAATCCATTCTCCTGACCTTTTTATAATAGAAGCTTCCTCCTATAAACATGTGACTTTTATCAGAGCACTTGGCTTAACATTTCACAGCCTCCCTTGCAGCTAGAGGTATGATCAAGTTCTTGCCAATGGAACATGAGCAGAAGTGATGTGTCTAATTTTAGTGTAATTTCTTTTAAATATATTGCTTATTTTCCAATTTTTCTCCTTTTCATTTCCTTTTGGTGAAAAGTGAAGAGAACCAGATTATCCACCTTGGATTCTGATATGAAAGCCATGCGTTTAGGATAAAAGAGGTACTCCATCAGTCCTGGAAAGATCACTCGCTGGTGAACTCTTAGGTGAAAGTGAGAGAGAAAAACAAACTATTTCATTTAATCCACTGAATTTTGAAGGCTGTTTGTTATAGCTGCTTAGACTGACATATAACATAGTAAAATAAAAAGTTAAAGAATTATCTTTATTCAGGGAATGTTTTTTCTCCAACAATGAACACATTATTGCCAGACACTTTCTGAAAAATGACCCACAATCCAGGTTGAAATCATCCAGAGAGTTCCCTTGTGTTTCTGTGCTCTGGCCTGATTTTTGTAATTCCTAACTACAGAAAATAACTGCCCTTTCAGCAGCATCCTTTGAATGTGAAGAAAATGTGAGTGTGGTTATTCCATTCCTGTTGTGTCCTCTTTGCAAATATGTAAGACTGAGTGCTTTGCCTGTGAAATGCTCATAGCAGGGACCTCTGCGCTTTTCTCCTGCTCACCTGCTTTTTCATTCAAACCTGTAGTGGGAGGAAACCTGTCAGCATGTGTGGGTGACAAGAGTGAGTGAGAACTGGATGTATGGTCTGAGGTTACAGGAAAAGGCTGTTTATGTTAGCCCCATTGGTACTCAAGAGATTGTAAAATGAAGCATTAAATTCAAATTTTCTGACTCGCTATTCCCTTGAGAGAAGGACTTCAGAAAACACAGGTGTGCAGTCTACTGAGATGGTGGTTTCCCATGCAGTGGATTTCTGTGGAAATAAACTTTGACATTCTATCCCAGGGGTTGCCTCTCAGAGAGACCCCTCGGGGGATGTGTATTTTGGAAACCTCAGACAGAAATTTGTATTTAGACAAGATTCACCTTTGGCAACGTCACTCATTGCTGGTTTTCCTCCTCCTTCCCTGGATGGTGCTTCCTGGCCCTTTTCTTTTCCTCCTCTGGCTCCTTCTTTTCCTCTGACTCCTAAGTGGTGACTACTCCTGGATTAGCCCTGGGCTACCTTCTCTTAACTATAAACTTTTTCCAGGAGTGTAGATATCATTTAGGTTCCAGTGACTTCCAAATTTCCACCTCTGACCTCCTCCTGGAACCCTGGACTTAGACATTCCAAGTGCTTATGTGGCTTTCTACTTGCCTGAGATCTAGAACTTATCATGAAAGAAAAACAGTGCAAAGACTTCTGCCTCTTCCCCAACCTGCTCCACATCCTACATGTTAATTAAGGAAATTTCAGTTAAGGTAAAAATGTAAAAACTCCCCAAATATATGATGACTGTAACACAATCACATACCATAAAAGTGTATTTCTCATTCATTTAGAATTAAAAATGGGCATCCCTGATCAGCAGGGGCCCTTCTCCCTGTGGGGTCTCAGGGACCTGAGTTCTATAGCTGTTGTTCTACCGTCTGGAACATACTGTTTCCAAGATCACCATTCCTGTCCCAATTAGTGTGCAGCACATGGAGGATCATTCATGGGAGTGTCCCATGGATAGTTTTAGAGGTGACATACATCACTTTTAATTACATTTTATGGCTAAACTTCACACCAAACTGCAAGGGAGTCTAAGAATGAACAGAAAACTGCTTTGGCAAACAACTACCGAGTCTCTGACACAGTCCACCTTTTCGGTCAGCCAATATCCAGTTCCCCCTTGTCTTCTTACACAAAGCCCAAGCACAGTCCAGGATTGCTAACTGTTGTACAAACCTGTTGGCTGGGATCAGCTGGAAGCTCTCAACCCCATTTCAAGTCAGCTGGCTTATCCAACCCTGAAAGGTCTGTGATCTCTCAATTCTTTTTATAAACAGGCCTCTGCTTGCAAACGACCAATTCTTGCCTGAGCTCATCCCTTTCTTATAATACTTTATGAAAGGCAGCCAATAGTAACCAATGCATAATTTTTTCCAACAAACTGGCCCAAAGGTCAGCAGACCTTTTAACCAAATGTTTCGCAATGTGTAGCATGACTCTCCATCTTTCTCCTCTGTTATCAGGTTCCTCAATGCCCACCCATTTTATCAATGTCTTTTATTTTCATTTTCTTCTCATGGCAACATTGTCTTCTGGAATAATTTCTGTACTGTAGCAAATGCCCTAAACTATGTAAAACAGCTTGAAGACACTATTTTTTTTTTTTTTTATCATTTGTTTGTCTACGCAATACTCTCCTGCTTAAAAGTCCCCTAGTGATTTTCTGTTGGATTTAAAATAGAATCTAAACTCTTGACCATGGATTACAAGCTTCTCTGTCAAATGGTTGTCACCTGCATTTCCAGCCTTCTCTGGCACCACTCTTCCCACTCACTGTACCACATTTTCTTGGGGACATTTTCTGCGTCTTGAACTTCCCCAGCTCCTTGCTGTTAGTTGGTCCCTTTGTTTATGATGATCTTCCTTCTTAGCATCACTTGGATTGAGAAAAAAAAAATACAATAAAATAAAAAAGAAAATCTTGTGTGTTATTTACATATAGAGGTTTAAATGTAACCTCCTTAAATAGACTTTCTCTGACTTCATACACCCTGTTTTAATTCTCTTCATAGCACTTATTACTATCTGACTTTTTCTTCTTTCTCTTTCCTCCCTCCCTCCCTCCCTCCCTTCCTTCCTTCCCTCACTCCCTCTCCTATTAGATAGAAGCTCCATGAGACCAAAAATATGTTTAATTTTGTTCCATGACTGTTACATCAAAAAAATTAACAATGCCTAAGCCTTTTTAATTGTCTAATAAATATTTGTTAGGTGAGTGAATGAACTCATCTTCTCAAGGAATTTATAGTACCAAATTTTACAATGAATCCAAAACAGTCTAGAACTGGAAGAGACTTTACTGATAATTAAATACATTCAATTCCCTAATTTTGTAGATAAATAATTGAGTAACAGAAGTTGCAAGTTCTGGGGGATATTTGAAACATCATCTCTTCTACCTGTAAATTTTATGATTGTAAATTGTATGATCCAAATATACAGCTAGTTTATCTTGAGTATCAAGAATTACCATATTTTTATTCATTTATAGTCAAAGACCAAGTGGCCTAGGTTACAGTGGTCACTGTGTACCAGTTATTCTCTTTGCTCTAATTGATCAGTCAATGCCATCAGAGATAAATTTAAATATCACAATGGTAACTCTCAGAGAGTTTTCCTCAATAATCTGATTCTAATGGGAGACAGATCTTTCTCCTTGCTGTTGAATATTAAGCTTTGCAGCTAATAAACCAGAGGTAGACAAACTAACAAACTACAGCCCATTAACTAAACCTGGCCCACAACCTATGTTTGTCAATAAAGTTTATGGGAGCAAAATAATACCTATATACTTGTTATCTATGGCTTTTTTTTTTTTTTGAGACAGAGTCTTGCTCTGTCACCAGGCTGGAGTTCATAGAGTTCGGTGGCACAACCTCAGCTCACTGCAACTTCCGCCTCCTGGGTTCAAGTTATTCTCCTGCCTCAGCCTCCTGAGTAGGGGGGACTGCAGGCATATGCCACCATGCCCAGCTAATTTTTGTATTTTGAATAGAGATGGAGTTTCACCATGTTGGCCAGGATGGTCTCCATCTTCTGACCTCGTGATCCGCCCACCTCAGACTCCCAAAGTGCTGGGATTACAGGCATGAGCCACTGTGCCCAGCCTCTATGGCTGCTTTTATACTGCAATGATATAGTCGAGTAGTTGTATCAGAGATAGAATATCACTCGAAGCCTAAAATATTTCCTATCTGGCCCTTTAGCATGAAGTCTGTCAACTCCTGAATTAAGCTATTTACTCTGCAACCTCTCCTCCCATTCCCCATCCCTCAAGAAAACCTTCAGTTTATTAAAATGTAGGATTTCCTCACTGTGAAAACTTTAAAATACACACTACATATTATCTAAGTGTAGAGCCAGTGTGCTTCCTTTTTAAACTATAATAAAATTTTAGAATTTAATTGTATCAGGGCCAAGTGTTCAACTCTTTCTTCAAAAAAGGTTTCTGGCATGTAAAAGTGTCTTTCAAGAGGTCAATAAAATAATATTCAGAAAACTGGAGATTCAATTATAAATAACGGATAACAGTCTTCTGGTTGTCTCTCGCATTCATACTTCATTTTTCCTTTAGTAATAGAAGTTGTGAGTTTTAGCTGGTCAGGTAGCCTTGCTGACACTGCATTTTTCCAGCCTTTTTTGAAGCTTAGTGTGGCCACATCCTTATGTTGTAGCCAAGGACATGCCTGCAGAGGGGATGTGAACAATTTCTGCGCCTTGCTTTCACCTTTCCCTTTCTACTTCTCACTGACAGGAGTGCAGATATAGTGGTGGAATCTGGGCCAGCCACCCTAGACTATGAGATCAGACCTTCATATCAGACTGACAGAACAAGAGAGGAAGTGTGGGGGCCCACCACCATGGAGTTGTCCTGTCAGTTAAAACTGTTGACCCTTAGACTAATAGAGTGGATTAGTCCAGTCTCACATTGCTATAAAGAAGTACCTGAAGCCAGGCACAGCGGCTCATGCCTGTAATCCCAGCACTTTGGGAGGCTGAGGTGAGCAGATCATGAGGTCAGGCAATCGAGACCAATGTGGCCAACAGAGCAAAATCCCATCTCTACTAAAATAGAAAAATTAGCAGAGTGTGGTGGTATGCACCTGTAGTCCCAGCTACTTGGGAGGCTGAGACAGAAGAATTGCTTGAACTCGGGAGTCAGAGGTTGCAGTGAGCCTAGATTGTGCCACTGCACCTGGTAATAGAGTGAGACTTGATCTCAAAAAAAAAAAAAGGAACCTGAGATTGGGTAATTTATCAAGGAAAAAAGGTTTAATTCACTCATGGTTCCTCAGGCTGTACAGGAAGCATGGTGGCTGCTGGAGAGGCCTCAGGAAACCTTCAATCACGGTGGAAGGTGAAGGAGAAGCAGACGTGTCTTTCAGGATGAGGAGGGCTGGGGGACATGCTACATGCTTTTAAAGACCAGATCTCATGAAAACTCACCCACTATATATTACCAAGGGGGCAGTGCTAAACCATTAGAAACTGCTCCATCATCCAATCACTTCCCACAAGGCCCCACCTCCAACACTGGAGGTTACAATTCTACCTCAGATTTGGGCAGGGACACAGAGCTAAACCATACCATAGAGTGATAGGAGAATAAATGATTATCTAAGACACTGGATTTGGGCAGGGACACAGATCTAAACCATACCATAGAGTGATAGGAAAATAAATGACTGTTTAAGGCGCTGGATTTGGGCAGGGACACAGATCTAAGCCATACCATAGAGTGATAGGAAAATAAATGACTATTTAAGGTGCTGGATTTGGGCAGGGACACAGATCTAAGCCATACCATAGAGTGATAGGAAAATAAATGATTATTTAAGGTGCTGGATTTGGGCAGGGACACAGATCTAAGCCATACCATAGAGTGATAGGAAAATAAATGATTATTTAAGGCGCTGGATTTGGGCAGGGACACAGAGCTAAACCATACCATAGAGTGACAGGAAAATAAATGATTATTTAAGGCGTTGGGTTTTTCCCCACTCTTTGCTCCCATACGTGAATCTATATGCTACCACTGGTAATAATGATAGTATTAAAATTTTTCATTAATTTATAAAATGCTTAATAGTGTATAAAATGACTCCTTGTTGAATTTAAACATCTTCTTACATGTTTTACAGGAAGAAACCTGGATTTAGAGGGGTAAGTGCCCAGAACACTGCGTGATCTGGATGAAACGTAGGATTGATTCCAAAGCAGAGAATGGGGTGGATGAGCTGCAATCCTAAGCCAAAGACAGTAAGAAAATGAAGATATAGGCAGTTTGGCATCTTTTGGGATTTTTATTTTATTTTTGGTCACTGGTCATTTCATTCGTATTTCCAACATCTCACTTTTGAAGTGAAGAAACGGAGGCTAGCGGCAATTGAGTTGCTGGGGAGAGGCATTCGCTCAGCAGGTGTGTGTGAGATTTAGTATACATTTAACTTTTGCTTACTCCTAAGATTATAATCTTTGCAATCAGCCCTGGCACTCCCACATTGTCAGTCTTCTTCTATGTCAATCCCCTGTAAAGTGTTTTGAAAACTCTTAGTTTCTCTTCCTGAGAAAGTTCAAAGTCAGTTACCTCAGGGTTCCCCAGGTCAGAGGTTGATGTGGCCACTGTGACTCAGCTCCTATGTCTTTGGATTACACAGTCATCAAGCTATGATGCCTTTTATTAGGAATTAGTTCTGACTAACTTGATTCTTAAAGAGATAAACACCATAATCCCACATAAAGGTGGAAATTATAGTAATTAATCAAAGGTGAGGTAGATTTTGTTAATCTTATCTTCTAGAATGGAAAAGACAGGAGAAGGGAGGCTAAGAAACTTCGTCAAGTTTACAAAGGAAGCCCTAGTCAGAGCCCCTGTTCAGCTCAAAGTCAGTATGCTTCTGGTGATAGATTGCTACTTTTATGGAACCCAATGAATGAGCCACATCTTCTGATATCCACATTCCTGTGTAGTTTCCTTCTACATTGACTCTGGGCTTGGTCACACAATTAGCTTTGTGTGATGTTAATTGTCTTAGTCCATTTGTGTTGCTATGAAAATACCTGAGGCTGGGTAATTTATAAAGAAAAGAGGTTTATCCGGGTCATGGTTCTGCAGGCTTCCCAAGAAGGATGGGGCCAGCATCTGCTTCTAATGAGGACCTTAGGAAGCTTTTACTAATAGTGGAAGGTGAGGGGGAACCAGCATGTACAGAGATTTTATAGCAAGAGAGAAAGCAAGAGAGAGAATTGGGAGGCGCCAGGCTCTTTTTAATAACTGGCTTTTGTGGAAATTCGAAGAGTGAGAACTCGCTCACTACCCCCAGGATGACACAAAACCATTCATGAAGGATCTGCCCCCATGACTCAATCATTTCCCATTAGGCTCCTACCTGCAACAATGAGATCAAATTTCAACATGAGTTTGGAGGGGACAAACACGAAACCTACAGCAGTAATGTAAAGTAAGCTGGGGCTTGATAAGTGTTTGCACATTGTGTCATGTTTTTATGGATTGCTAGTTCTTGGGACACTCTCTCTCAGAACCCAGCCACCATGCTGTGAGAAGCCCACCTTGCCGTATTGAGAGGCCTGTGGAGGAAAATCTAGACACAGGGTGACAGCTCTGACAGAGCACCCAGGTGACAACCAGCACTAACTTTCCACGTGCATGAGACATCCAAGGTGGATCTTCTGGCCACAATCAAACTGTCCCATCTGATGCCACGAGAAGCACTTTTAATGGCATATACTCCAATTACTTTTGCACCTACCTAATAGCATCTTATGTACCATTTACAAAGGTATGCTCTTGTAGAACTGATCACCTAAGGTTTATAGTATATGCCATGGGGACAAATATACCTTTTGAAAGTACAAGCTCTATGTGATCCTAGGCTTTGTGACCAGGTTGTATAAACCCCATCTGCTGATAACTAAGGCAAAAGATGCATAAATTATTCCAGAAACAGAGAAAAACCAGTTTTGCCAGTGAAAGCTTTGGCTTCCTCATTGCATAACATGAACCCCTGAAACTTCAGAGCTGGAGAATATGAAAGTAAAATTGGTGACATCTCTTTTTTTTTTTTTTTTTTTTTTTTTTTTACAGATTCTTGCTCTGTCAACAGGCTGGAGTGCAGTGGCCCGATCTCTGTTCACTAGTTCAAGTGACTCTCCTCCCTCAGTCTCCTGAGTAGCTGGGATTACAGGCATGTGCCACCACACCCAGTTAATTTTTGTATTTTTAGTAGAGACAGGGTTTCACCATGTTGGCCAGGAGGGTCTCAATCTCCTGACTTTGTGATCCACCTGCCTCAGCATCCCAAAGTGCTGGGATTATAGGCTTGAGTCACCACGCCTGGCTGGTGACACATGACATCTCTTAAAAAGCATTTTTTCCCTCAATTACTCCTGCCTGTCAATTCCATTATGCCACAATTCAGTTCTCACAATATGCAAATTATTTTCTCGTTCTCTCTGCAGTGCTGCTGATAGATGAACACTTTGGGAATGAAATCCTGGAATAGGTTTGAGATTCATGAAGGGAATCAAGTTGTTGCTTGAGAACGATGTAACGTTAGTGGACAGAGATTCCAGGGTGTCTCAGAAAGGAGTAGGAAGTCATCGGTGATAGTACGGGGAGATTTTGTAATTCCCCTCGTAAAGAGCCCCTTCTCTTTTTAAACTCTTCTTATTTAGAGAAGTGCCCTCTCCCTTTACCAGAGAAGTTTAGGAAGGAAATGCAGCAAAGTAAAAATAGTCAATGCACACCTCACAGTGTGAAATGAGAGGTAATGACTGACATATGACAGCACTCACATGTCAGCTTTCCCTCTGTGATATTGACTTGCAACCTGTGAAGGAGACCCTACTTAAAATGCTCATGGATCAGAGCACAGAGAAAAAAAATGTGTGTGATATTTTCTTCGAAGAGGGGAACTTTAGTTCAATCTCTATGGCAGACAAGAAGAAAGCAGGAAGTCAAACATTAAATGTTGAAACGTTGATGACAGCCTGGGGTGAGTCTAAAAAATGCAGCACATCTGGAGAGCTTATTCTAACTATTAGCTGGTTTATCTGATTCCTCCTCTCCTGTTCCTCGCTACTATATGAGCTGGGTTGAATCAAGGAGGCTTTCCCTTTATTAGGTTAAACCTAGGCACATCTTGTATGTTTGCAAGTGTTCACTGTTTTGTTCTGGGTTTTCTGATGAGTTAGCTATCCTACTGGAAAGTTCATGCTGAAATTTGCAGAGGGCATCTGAGACCAAGAGCGAGGAAGGCACATGGATATTGTTTCTCTCATGGAGGCCTTGGAGGAGACTTCCACTTCTTGTGCCAAATAGTCCAATGTTTCAGTGACTGATTTGGGTAGAAACATTAAAAGAATATATCCCAGTGTTTTGGAAGACCCAAGAATTTGAGAAACCCGGGCAACATAGCGAGACCCCATCTTTACAAAAAACAAAACAAAACAAAACAAAAGTTCACTGGGTGTAGTGGCATGGAACATGCCTGTAATCTCAGCTACTTGGAGGCTAAGGTGGGAGGATCATTTGAACCCTGGAGTTGGAAGCTGCAGTGAGCCATGATCGCACCACTGCACTCCAGCCTGGGTGACAGAGTAAGACTGTCCCTTAAAAACAAAAACCAAAGAACACAACTAGTTACTGAATTAATAGGTTCACAGCAGATGAATTCAGCACAATGTACCACATCCTTGGAGGGAGAAGCTATGTGGCAGTTTCTTGGGCTACTACCTTTTTCAACTTGCAAGAGAGTAGCTTACAAATTGTAATTCAATCTAAAATACAAAATGCTGAGGCTTTGCCAGTTCATATTGGATTACTATTTAATTGCAGTAAATTTCAAAGTAAATCAAACTTAATATATATTTATTGAGTATGTACCAAGTACTTGGCACTAGGATCAGCTCAAGGGATACCAGGACGGATGTACAGCAACCCCAAGATCGGAGGTTTATCTGGCTTCACATGTAAGTCCAGATGAGACATGTTAACATTGAATTGGATTGCGCTTCTGTCTGCATTCTCCAGACAGCATCTACTATAAAACTCCTTTCAACCACATATTTCTGTGGAATCCCATGAGGTGGTTGACCTGAGCTTGGGACCAAGTCTATGCCCAGGCTTCAATGGCCTCCTCCTTCCCACCACTGCCCCTGCTGCAAAAGACTCTAGCACCCTTCCTGATGCTGTCACTGCTATCCTCATGGGCAGCACCATCAACGCCCTACACTTCAGCATGCCAATGTGTCCTATGCACTGTGGCCAAGTGAAAGAACAGTAGGAGAATGCCTCCCCTTGCATTTAGAGAGGGTTCTAAGTAGGATAATTTATGCCCAACAATTAAATAAAACATCATCATCAAGTTTTACTTTTTGCACTGCTCCATCTCCATCATCTCCTTACCACCATTCTTTCCCACTCCACAACCCAGTATGGATCCTCAGGGCCAGACTAATGACATAGTCATCTGCTGGAAACCACATTGTATTTGGAATCATTAATTCTCTCCAACGACTCAGCTCTGAAGCTTATCCCTTACTGCCAGGCGGCTTCTTCCCTTAGAAATAGTTTCCCTTAATGTTCCTCTATTTCAGTTCTTGAATGAATATATTCCTGGCAGATCTACTGACCAGACTTTCAGATACGCTTAGACATGGGTAAATTGCCTGAGCATGTTTGAATTGCTCATACACAGTAACGTGTACTTTATCTGAGTCCTGCATGGAGTCCCATGGAGCAGGACTCTTTCTAGCATCTACTTCTCGATGACCCCTGCCCTCCTTGTCAGATACTGTTTCTCAATGCTTGCCTACATTCCCCTTACCTTCTGTCCAACTCTGTGGAGTTATGGAGGTGCCTGTCTGAGCTGTGTACTGTTTTACCTCTGTATATTTGCATACGATGCTTCCCTTAATCACATCTCTTCTCTTTCTCTACCTGATAAGCATTTGCTTATTCATACAAAGTCTTCTGAAATTCTTCTTATTCTCTCATACTTGTTTCATCAGAGACAATCTCATCTTTGCTTCCGTAGTACCATGTGCCCACATTTATGGATCACTAAGCCCATTACAATCTAAACATATTTTCACTTGCTCATACTCTTCTTTGAATTCGGAACTCCTCAAGGACAAAACAAAACAAACACACAAACAAAAAACCCCCAAAAACTGTCTTATTGTTTTATTCCCAATGCCTGGTACAGAATTTGACACAATAAATATGTGGTCAATAGTTGTCAAATCGATTTCAAGATAGAGGTTCATGTTTATATAAAAAATAATAACTATAAATGTCACCTGGAATCATTAGTGATACATGTTAAAAGAAATTGTACCTGTCTCCACTGGGAGCTACATGAATGAACATGAGTGTGAAAATGCACGTTTGGACTTTTGATTTGAACTCAGATAGAGGCCAATATCCAGAATCAGGGGCTTTATCCTAACACCCTCAAGGATGGCAGGGCAAAAGTTGAACGTAGGTATCTGCCTTTTTAGGCTATCTCCTCTTTGAAGCTCTGTGAAAACTATGCAAATTCCTCTTAGAAAATTATATTTTATTGTTAACTACTTTGTATAAATAAACTCAGAATAGAAGCAGACATGGTATGTTGAAATAATCACAAGAAACTTCATTGAAACCTCTTGGAGAAATGACCACAACTGGGGAACAAATAAATAAAACCAACCACAAAAATGATAAGTCAAAACAGAACAGAATAAAACAAGACAAACTGAAACCAAAGCCTTAAGAGCATTTTCACAGGAACTAACCTCTCACTAAGGCTGTCACTTATAATAAAGTCAGACCGTAATGACTGTTGGGATTTTCCTTTTCTGATGGTGGGCATTTGAGGTTTTGGGAAACTCATTTCTTCAAGACACAGTCTAGAAAATATGGTGCTATTTTCAATCTGGTTGGTGTTGGAAGTCAAATTCCCAAACCTAAAGTCCCTAACACATTGGCACTCGCAGCTCTTAACAAAGGCCAAAGGTGTATTTTTACATATTTCCACACAATCCTCCTATCTTCAAATGGTGTATTTATAGTAGTCAAATTTATACTCTCAAATCCTGGATGATGCAATTTTGCTCAAGTTCCTTAGAGAACTGATTATATCATATGCACTTTAAAAGAAAAATAAAGGCACAGTAGTTGCTCATGTTATTGCTGAATTTAAGTTGGAATAAGACAATTCTTTTTGATAAATGTGTGAATCATGATATCTGTTAATCCTAAAACATATTCTGCAAAAAAAAGGCATTCTGTCTCTATGTAAAGAAATAGTGTCACGTAAAGAATTACTTTGTTTTTAACTTTTTATTATGGAAACTTTCCAACATATATAAGAGAAGAAGACATAGTAGTAAAAATAAATTTGCATGTAACCATCAGCCAGCCTCAAGAGGTAACAACTCATAACCAATCTAGTTTCATCTCTACCCTTGCCCCCCTCACACACACATTATTTTGAAGCAAATCTAAGACACACATTTCATGCATAAATACATTGGTATGTATAAATAATTAAATATTATGAATTCAACTTTTTTTTCCAGTTCACTTAGACTTAAATAGAGGGAAAAGTTTTGGTCCAAATTACTTGAGTTAACTGTTTATTTTCTGTCAATAATATAGGAAGTCTATATCTATTTCAACTGATGTTTTCATTCCATTTGATGTATCAAGCAATATAAAAATGAGTTTTGTAATGAATAACAAACCTTATGTAATGCCTTATTTTCTTCATGTTGCTATAAAGGGATACCTGAGGCTAGATAATTTATAAAGAAAAGAGGTTTATTTGGCTATGGTTCTTCAGGCTGTTCAGGAAGCATGGCATCAGTATCCACTTGTGGTGAGCGCCACAGGAAGCTTCCACTCATGGTGCAATGCAAAGGGGAGCCTAGATGTGCAGAGATCACATGGCAAGAGACAAAGCAAGAAAGAGAGAAGGGGGAGATGCCAGGTAGTTTTAACAACCAGCTCTCAGGGGAACTGCATTAGTCTGTTCTTATGCTACTAATGAAGACATACCCAAGTCTGGGTAATTTATAAACAAAAAGATATTTAATGGACTCACAGTTCCACATGACTGGGGAGGCCTCACAAGCATGGCAGGAGGCAAAAGGCACTTCTTACATCGCAGCAGACAAGAGAGAATGAGAGCAAAGCGAAAGGGGAAACCTCTTATAAAACCATCAGATCTCGTGAGACTTATCCACTGCATGAGAACAGTGTGGAGGAAACAGCCCCCATGATTCAGTTGTCTCCCATGGGGTCCCTCCCACAACATGTGGGAATTATAAAAGCTACAATTCAAGATGAGACTCGGGTGAGGACACAGCCAAACCATATCAGGAACTAATAGAGCAAGAACTCACTCTCTCCTCTCCAGGGAGGGCATTAATCTATTCATGAAAGATCCTGCCTTATGGCCCAAACATTCAAGCATTCTCCCCTGCCCCCCTAAATCTCATGGTCTTCTCACATTACAAAATACAATCATTCCTTCCTAATAGTTCCTAAAATTCTTAACTTGTTCTAGCATCAACCTAGAAGTCTAAAGTCCAATGTCTTTTCTAAGACTTGAGGCAAGTTTCTTATGGCTCTGAGTAGTAAAATCAAAAACAAGTTATTTACTTCCAAGATACAATGGTTGCACAAGACCAGTTAAAAGGCAGTAGCAACGATCTAAGTATGACGATGGTGGTCTGGACCAGACGTAGGAGGTGGAGATAGTGAGAAATGGTCAGATTGAAATCTGTTTTGAAAGAAAAATTTAGAGGATTTTCTGATGAATTATTGTACCCATTTTTAAATTTGGCATTTGTCTAGTGAATTATGTTCAATTTTTAAAGCATATTTTGAGTGTGTCTTTCAAAGTATATAGCTTGAATATGCAAAGGCATCATATAGAGTGATATAATGGATTTTGGAGACTCAGAAGGAGGAGGGTGGAAGGAAGGTAAAGGATAAAAAACCACATACTGGGTACAATGTACACTACCTAGGTGCCTGGTGCACTGAAATCTCAGAATTCAATGCTATATAAGTAATCCATGTAACCAAAAACCACTTGTACCGTGAAAGCTATTGAAATTTTAAAAATCATATTGTGCCCCATAAATGTATATAATTATAATTTGTTTTTCAAAAATATTAGTAATTTAAAAAGGAACAATGGACTAAAAAATGAAAATAAAAATATATAGCTTGATTTTTAAAAACTCATTCTCTCTCTCTCTCTTTCTTCTTTCTTTCGATGGAATTTTGCTCTTGTTGCCCAGGCTGGAGTGCAATGCCACAATCTCAGCTCACTGCAACTTCTACGTCCCGAATTCAAGAGATTCTCCTGCCTCAGCCTCCCCAGTAGCTTGGATTACAGGCATACACCACTACACCTAGCTAATCTTGTATTTTTGGTAGAGATGGGGTTTTTCCATGTTGGTCAGGCTGGTCTCGAACTCCTGACCTCAGGTGATCTGCCTGCCTTGGCGTCCCAAAGTGCTGGGATTATAGGTGTGAGCCATCATGCCCAGCCTATTCTTTTATTTTTTAATGCTTGAATTTAAAGTACATGTGTATATGTGTGTGTGTAAATATATATATATTTATTCATTATATGTGTATGTATAAATATATATATAGTGTGTGATGATTAACAGTATGTGTCAACTTGACTAGGTTAAGAAATGCTCAGATAGACAACTGGTAGAACATTATTTCTGAGGTGTCAATGGGGGTACTTCTGGAAGAGATTTAAATTAGCATTTGAATTAGCCCACTAAGTAAAGAAGATCCACCCTTGAATTAGCATTTGAATTAGCCCACTAAGTAAAGAAGATCCACCCTGGAAGACAGGCATGTAGGATGTGTTGAGGGCCAAGATAGAACAAAAGGTGAAAAAAGGGAAAAATTATCTCTGTCTTTTTGAGCTGGGATGTCCATCTTCCACTACCTTAGACATCAGAGTTCCTGGTCTCAAGCTTTCACACTTCAGGACTTCCACCGGCAGGCAACCTGGTTCTCAGGTCATCGATCTTGGACAAGGGATTATATCATCAGCTCTGCTAATTCTCAGGCTTTCAGACTCAGCTTTTATTATACCACCAACTTTCCTGGTTGCAATCTGCAGATCATAGGACTTCTTGGCCTTCATAACTGTGTAAGCCAGTTCCCACAATAAATCTCCTCCTTATCTATCTATCTATCTATCTATCTATCTATCTATCTATCTATCTATCTATCTATGCTATTTGTTCTGCTTCTCTGGAGAACCTTAACTAATAACTATTATATATAATTATATATACATTTATCATCTATTTTGATTTGTTTCTTACGCTTTATGTTTTCTATTTACCATGATTGTTGCTTTGATTTTCTTTTTCTTCTTTTTTGCTACAAGATTGACCAAATTTTTTTTCATCTTCTTGTGCCTCTATTTCTATTTTATTTTCATTATTTGGCTAACTACCCTTAAAATTAATAAGTACCTATGACCATTATACCTTTCCAAAAAGTCTAATGTTAAAAAATTCTTTCCTTCTAAAGAAATCAAGCATATTAGGAAACCATACCATATCTTCCAACCGTTTATTTCTGCTCCAAAACTTCTACCTTAAAGTTTTTCTTTCTTCATTTTAAAGTGCAAAAGTTATTATCATTATCATTTGTTTACAGCTAATATGCATATAAGGCTACAATCATATTTCATTTCTTTGCTTATCATGGCTTCTTCCTCTTTCTAAGGCTTCTATGTATACATTTTTCTTTTTAGTCAATTATATCTCATAGTTCTTTTAGTATGTCCTTATAGGTGACAGACTTTTTGTTTCCTATGACAGAAAATGTCTTTATTTTATCCTTTTTCTTAAAAAAATATTTTAACTAGATCTAGAAATCTTGGCTAACAGTTCATTTCATTACTTTGAAGATACTATTCTTATTTTGCTGAGAAGATGCATGTTTATTTGACTATCTTTTATTTGTAGGCAATCTGTTTCCTCTCCAGCAGCTTCTAAAATTCCTTTTTATCTTGATGTTCTGCAGTTATACCACAAAGTGTCTTATAAAATATTTTAATTTATTCTACATAGGACTCCAAGTGAATGTTCAACCTGAGGACACTTGTCTTTCTTCAATGCTGGGGAATTCTCAGCCATTATTTATTTCGATATTTCTGTACACTATTCTCTTTATTTTCTTCTTGAATTCTTATTATAGACATACTAGTGCTTTTATTCACATTACCTTTCTTCAGTGTTTTCCACTTCTATGCTGAGTAATATGGAATAGCCTCAGATTTACATTCCAGGGCAATAGCTATCCCTTAGCTAAGTCTAACTGTGTATGAATGCTTAGGCTGATTTTTCTAATGTAGACGTTATCTCTTTATATCCCCCTAGAGAAGATGATAAATTAATTTTTGACAATTTCCTCTATATTTACATCTTCTTGTCCTCAATTTTCTCCATAGATTTTTATCAAAAGTGTTTTAAAATTGAATACTATTTATAGCTAGGACACAATTTTTCAAAAATTACTTGTTTTCCACCAATTTTGTTTTCCTAGAGCTCAGAACCACCTTTTAATTTTTTCTACTTGTTTATCATTTTGTCTGCTGATCAGTAATTGTTTCCCATACTCTCAGATTAATAATATATAAAAGTCCTTTTAGGCCAGGCACAGTGACTCACGCCTGTAATTCCAGCACTTTTGGAGGCTGAAGCCGGCAGATCACTTGAGAACAGGAGTTCGAGACCAACCTGGCCAACATGGTGAAACCCCATCTCTACTAAAAATACAAAAATTAGCTGGGCATGATGGTGGGTGCCTGTAATCCCAGTTACTTGGGAGGCCATGTCAGGAGAGTCACTGGAACTTGGGAGGCAGAGGTTGCAGTGAACCAAGATTGAGCCACCTGCACTCCAGCCTGGGTGACAGAGGAAGACCCTGTCTCAAAAAAAAATTAAAAAATTTAAAAAGCTCTTTTAGCAAAATGAAATCGTCAAGTAGTTATAATTTTGGTTATTGTTCTCCTGCTCACCTGTGATGTTTACTTTCTCATCTCCTTCACAGTTGTCTTCCTAACACCACTTCTCAAACTCCTGGGATTCTCTCCTGTTGGTTGTACCGGCTCCTTAATGACATACTTTCCTGTTTCATGAAGGACAACTTTAGTAGCTCACTGGAACCTGACACGCCTAAAAATATCTTTATTCCCTATTCATATTGTATATGTATGCTTTATATAAAGATTCTATTTTGTAAATTATGTTTCTTCAAATTCATAAGACATTGTTCCATTGTATTCTAGCCTTCAGTTTTGCTCTTCAGAAATTGCATCGCATTCTGATTCTCCAGCTGTTGTATGAGATCTGTTTTTTCTCTCTGGAAGCTTTTAGATACGCTTTTTCTCTGAAAGTTCTAAAATGTTAAGCGGAAGGCCCTTGGAGCGCATGTGTATATAGGTGTGTGTGTATGTGTGTGTGGTGTGTATGTATAGGTGTGTGTGTGATATGTGTGTATGGGTATGTTGTGTGTGTGTATCTGTGTGTGAGTGTATGTGTGTGGGGGGGTGTCTGTGTGTGGGGGGTATGTAACTGTGTGGTGTGTGTGCATGTGTCATGTGTGTGTATCTGTGTGTGAATGTGTGTGGGGGTGTCTGTGTGTGGCATGTATATGTGTGTGTTGTGTGTGTATGTGTGTGTAGTTTGTGTGTATGTGTGTATATGTGTGTGGTATGTGTATATGCATATATATGGATATGTGTATGTGTGTGGTGTGTGTGTATGTGTACACATGTATATCTGTGTATGAGTATGTGTGGTGTGTATGTATATGCATGTGTGGTGTGTGTATATGTGCACATGTGTTTGTGTATGTGTAAGTGGTATGTATGAATGTGTGTGTGAGTATATGTATGTGTGTGGTGGGTTGGGGAAGAGGGTGGGTGGGTATCTACTGCTTGCTCATTATCCTGGATATTCAGCAGGCTTTTTCAGACTGAAAAAACAGTATTTTAGTTCTGGGAATTTTTCCTTTATTTCCTTTATTTATTTTGATTTAATTCCTTCAACTTCTTTCCTTCCATTTTACACTTTCTCTCTTTCTGAAAATATTGTAAGTCAGATAGTGAATATTCTAAAGTAATTCTCTAAAAACTTTCCACTACTCCTTTTTTTGGTCGGGGGCACAGGAAGCGGTACAGAGTCTCGCTCTGTCTCCCAGGTTGGAGTACAGTGGCACAATCTTGGCTCACTGCAACCTCCACCTCCCTGGTTCAAGCAATTTTCTGCCTCAGCCTCCTGAGCAGCTGTGATTACAGGCGCCCGCCACCACACCTGGCTAAATTTTGCATTTTTAGTAGAGACGGAGTTTCACCATCTTGGCCAGTCTGGTCTTGAATTCCTGATTTTGTGATCCACCCTCCTCGGCCTCCCAAAGTACTGGGATTACAGCATGAGCTGCCGAGCCCAGCTTCCTTTTCTGTTGTGAAATCTTTGACTTTTTCTTAGACTTCTTACTATTTTTCTCTACTTTATTTTTTAATATTCTATTAAATCTTATAATTATCATTTCCATATTTTCATTCTTGTTGGTTGAGAATTCCCTGAAAAATTATTTTCTTGATTCAAGCAATCTCTTATCTCCACAATTATTTGTGTGGGAGTGCATATATTTGATTTTTCATGCTATAAATTGCCTTATTCCCTCTGAGTTTTTTTTGTTTTTTTTTTTTGGCTTTTTGGTTTATTGCAGGGATTTCCACAAATAACAAGTGATCTACCATTCATTCCTAAATAGGAAGGTATACTAACAAGTTGAGTGTAAGCCATGTCCATGAGCAGATTTGTGAAATGGTAAAATGAATTGGAGGCAAATTGAGCAGAGATCCAGAAGCTTTTCTGGAGGCTGCCAAAATGCTAATATCTCTAGGTCTTCTCCCTTGGATCATTCTATTAGCCAATTTAAAATGTATCAGCTTCTTCCCTTGGGGTTTGGAGCCTACACTTTGGAACTAATTGGGGGAGGAGAATAAGGGGATTTATTGTTCAATAAATAAATAATTGTTTACTGAATTCTCCTGTTGGTGATTTGAATGGCATTACCCCCCACCCTCAGCTGGGGATGGCATGTGGGCATACAGAGCTTTAAAAGGCTCTTTTTTTCAGAATAATCTTTATCTTTTGCTGTAGTTGAAGGAATGAGAGAAGAAAGAAGACCTGGGGTGTAGCTGCCAGAGAGTCTCAATTGATTTTTCTGCTTTTAAGATCCATTTCTCACTTTGCTTTCAGAGGTACACTGTGTTTCTTACTCCCAAGCTTTCTGCATTCAATTTCATTAATCCTTTTGCTTATTTTTAGAAATCTTGTTTCTTTTCTCTTCTCTCTCTCTCTCTCTCTGTCTCTCTTTCTCTTTTGCTCTTGTTGCCCAGGCTGGAGTGCAATGGCATGATGGCATGATCTCTCGGCTCACCACAACCTCTGCCTCCTGGGTTCAAGCAATTTTCCTGCCTCAGCCTCCCAAGTAGCTGGAATTTTAGGCATGTGTCACCACACCCAGCTAACTTTTTTGTATTTTTAGTAGAGATGGGGTTTCTCCCTGTTGGTCAGGCTGGTCTCAAACTCCGCACCTCAGATTATCCACCTGCCTTGGCCTCCCAAAGTGCTGGGATTACAGGCATGAGCCACTGTGCTCAGCCAAAAGTCCTTTTCTTTATAGCACTTAAGGTTTTTTATTGGTGGCCATCTTTTCATTGTTTACTTTGTCCTTTGAGGTGGCTTTCTGCGTAGAAAAGAAATAGACACATGGTAATATCTACCATATTTAAGCAAAAATCTATTTGATACATTTTCAAATCCACATGTTATTTTATTATCTTATTCCTTTTTATGTGTTCTCAGGTGTAGTGTACACTATTCATTTCTGCACCTTTCACAGACTGATCTCTTAGTCACGTTTCTCAAACTCCCTGTACTCAGAGCAGTCAACTTGCTGCTCTTACAATACAGTTTGCTTATGTGCTTAGCTTACTGCTTCATCTGTTGACTTCTGAGACAAGTCAATATGAGTACTGCTTTTTATAAGCAGATTTTGGGGGAGTTACCTTCAAGCTTGCTTCTTTTAGGGTCCTCCTTGTTTCTAAACCAGTTTTTATATGAGTTTTTAGCTAAGAGTTTTCTCCATGTTGCTAGAATTCCAGTTGCCTGCAAGGGACTCTACACTTATCTAAGCCTGGGCATACAGCTGTTTGGAGAATGCAGATTTTATGGATGGGACAATTTTTCCTAGATTCTAAGCTTTGTGTACAGAGTACATTTTTAGCTGCCAGCCCTCTCTACTTCATCCAGCACAGGGTCCGGGGCTTTAACATCCAGAAAGTGGACAAGGGTGATATAAACCCAGCCCCTAAGGCACACATGTGGACTCCTTGCCTCCTCATCACTGGGCTTCAATTCCAACTTACTGCTTGAGGTATGAATTTGCTCTTCTACAGCATCTGGATAATATCTTCCCTGCACCTTCAAACTCTGATACTTTTTTCTCATATTTTATCTAGCATGTTTCCTTGTGAAAGAGAAGAAGAACAAGAGGGAGGGAGAACCCAGAGCCCTCATTTTATAACTATTGAGTTGCTCAGTGTGTGTGCACACATGCATGGGTACATACACACACAGTCTCTTTCAGTGCTTTGAGGCATTTCACCCCAGGTGGCTCCTAAGCCTAAAGAAGCTTTAAGACAACTCACAGGTTTTATAAATGGGAGGGAGAAAGGACTCCCACTTTGGGGTCGAGTAATCACATCAAGGTACCCTGCATCCAAGAGAAAGTGGGCATGTCTATTACTAATACAAACAGGCTCACAGAAGTTCCCCTAACAAAATACCTTTCTCCTAAGCTACTCACACTATGAAATCCTGCTCAGACTGAGTCTTCTTTTATATCTAAAGGCAGCTACTTTTAATCTGGTGTCTCTCACTAGATAGACTTTAAGGGGTCCATAAAAGTCCTGAAATTTTATGCAAATGATGTAGCTATGGGATTGATTTCAGGTGAAATAATATAGAGTGTTTATCTTCTGATAGTATACAAATAATCCTAGTGATGAAATATAATTAGGCTTATTTATTGTTTCTATGCTTTGATTTTTCGAACATTTTCTCAAGAGGAGTAGTGAGCTCCCAGGGAAAGGAACAGGATCTGCCGTCTCTTTATCTCCATTCTAACACAGCATCTGGCACTTCCTCAACAAATCACAAGTATCTGTTGAATGAATGCATGAAAAGAAAAGTGGTACAGTGCTAGAGAGTGGCACAGCTTTGAAAGGGGGATGTTGGATGGAGTGGCCCAGAGAGGAAACTTGATGACTGGGATTTCAGAGATAAATCCATTTGTCTTTACTATATATCTATTGGCTGAAAACAGTTAACCAAAGAACAAAAGAAAATTCATGATTAAAATGCCTTACTGAATAACTTTCCATAAATATTTCTAAAATAAAAACAATAAAAAAAGTCCACACTCTTAGGCGGTAGAGGTAATAGAGATTAATACAGGTTTAAACTGTGTGATATTGAACATCAGGGCAGGAAAAGAAGTCAGAGATACTCTACATATGGCCTCCTCTATTAACCCATTTAAAAATAATGGGGCAAAAAGTTTGATCATGATTTTCAGATCAACTTCCCATCAGGGCTCCAGGGAGCCTCCAATTTTATCCCATCTCCATTATGCTTTGTGGAAAGACACATGACTTCTTTGTCTCTCAAAATAAGAACCAGGCTTCTTGGACAGATGATGCAAGAAGGCAATTATGTGCACACCAATTGCTTCCACAGCTTGGAAGAGAAGTCCCTGGTATATAAATATGCTGCTCTGCTCTTCACAAAGCCTCTCAATCTGGAAGGAAGATGACTTGAGCCCAGGTGTTCAAGGCTGCAGTGGGTTATGCTGTTGCCTCTGCACTCCATCCTGGGTGACAGCCTGAGACCTTGTCTCTATAAGTAAGTAAATAAATAAATAAAAATGCCTCTCAATTTGGACTGTGTTTGATTGCATAAGCCCTTTCCCCAGCTCCAACAGATTTTACAGTTAGACAGGAAGGGACATTTAAACAGATAAACTGTCAGTTGGAACACATTGAAGCGCGATTTTTGAGAAGATGCAGTTACAACTTTAGTATCATTTCCTCCCTGCCAATCTAGTGTGGGCACAGTAAAAACAGATGAAGTGGCCTGCACAGTACTAAGTGGCTTCAGTCCCTGATGCTTTTTCAAATATTTCTACCAGGTTTCCAGAGCAGTGTCTGCTGCCAATCACAGTGGTTCACTGAGGGAAAACTCTAATAGAGAAAGTAAATTATATGTTAATTCTCTTAGTTGGAGATAGGTAGAGAAATGAATGCATGGCAGGGAAGGTCAAGGGAATATATTAATAAGTAAATTTCCTAACAAGTAAAATACGTCTTTCGAAAGACGTGTTCGAAAGCTTCCAGACTAGCTTATCTGTACAGATTTCCAGAATTCCCCTGACCCTGTGGAATAGTCTACCATTTCTCTAACATCCTTATTTCCTATAGTAAATTCATAAAACAGAAGTTCATCTCTGAAATGAAGTCAGCGTTCAGAGCAAAGAAACCCCAAAGCTGCTTGAAATTGTCCTGAGCTTTGGAAATACATCCAGAACTACTCAGAAAAGTACAAATCATTTTTCCCATCTTACAGGCTTTGCAAAAGGGCTCATGCCCCTCCAGCATCATAAATTATCTTTCCAGTAAGAGCCCTGGTTGAGCAGTGTAAGTCAAAGACAAAGGGCTGGTCACAGGCCCATTTTGAAACAGGTTAAGCTTGCTTCTGGAGCAGTCTCTTTTTTCTGTGGAGCTCTGACCTACCTCGCTGGGTTCCTGAGCCTGTGCTTTCCATACTTAACTGGTAGCTTTGTCTTCCTCCCCTTCAGTCCTACTCCAGCTCACAAAATCTGGGCTACCTTGTGCCAGTCTCACATTCACAACAACATTAGGGATATCCATTTCTAGGGTTCAGTGATACTTACATTTCTGCATTTAAGATCTCAGTCTCTTTGGGAGGCCAAGGTGGGCCAAGGATCACTTGAGGTCAGGAGTTCTGAGACCAGCCTGGCCAACATGATGAAACCCCATCTCTACTAAAAATACAAAAACTAGCTGGGTGTGGTGGCATGTACCTGTAAGGTGCCTGGGAGGCTGAAGCATGAGAATTGCTTGAACCTGGGAGACAGAAGTTGCAGTGAGCCAAGGTCACACCAATGCACTTCAACCTGGGTGACAGAGTGAGACACTGTTTCAAAATAAAATAAAATAAAATAAAGTGAAATAAAATAAAGTAAAATAAAATAAAATAGACTCTATTTGGCTTCCAATCCCTCAATCAATTATAATTTATTAGTTCTGTGATCTTGGGGGCAACCACAGGCTTCAATGAGTCATGTTGAAGATTATAACTATATTTTTGGAAATTATTTTGAAAATTAAGGGCACAAATGTGTGAGGTATGAGATATATGAGATGTTCTAATGCATGGGCAATATTCAATAAATATAAGAGGTCTTCAAGAAGTTCATGGAAAATGCGTATTATGAAAGAAACCATCCATTGATCCAAAACTTTTTGGACCAAAATAATCTCATACTAATTTGTTGTAATGCATCTAAATAGGACGTAGACTGAGGCACTAAGAAGGATAAGACATCACTTTGAAAAGAGCCTCTCTCAGAGCAACATGAATGTTGCTATAATTAAAGCAAGAACAAACATCATATTTATGATGAAGCTTGGGTGGAATGCTGAAATAATTGATACTTTAAAAAAAGTTAATGGGATAGTGCCCAATGCCCCAAAGAAACCAGCAGTTTACAAATGAATAACTTGCTTTAAGAAGGGACAAGGCAATGTTAAAGATGAAGCCTGTAGTGGCAAACTGTCTACAACAATTTTTGAGGAAAAAATTAATCTTGTTCATGTCTGAACTGAAGAGGACCAATGATCATCAGCAGAAACACAGCCAAGGCCACAGACATTTCAATTGTTTCATGTTACACAATTCTGACTAGAAAATTAAAGTTGAGCAAACTTTCCATTCAATGGGTGCCAAAACTATGCACTCAAATCTGCTGGAGACAAGCGCAAAGCTTTCAATGGAAATTTTAAACAAGCAAGATCAACATCCTGGAGGATTTCTTTGAAGAATTGTAGCAGGAGATGGAACACAGCTTTACCAATATGATCCTGAAGACAAAGCACGATCAAAGCAATGACTACCAAGAGGTAGAAGTGGCCCAGCCACAGCAAAAGTGGACCAGTCAAGAGCAAAGGTCATGACAACTGTTTTGTGGGATGCTGAAGGCATTTTTCTGGTTGATTTTCTGGAGGGCCAAAATATGATAGCATCTCTTTATTATGACAGTATTTTGAGAAAGCGAAATTTTAGCAGAAAAATAGCTAAAAAGCTTTATCAGAGGGTCCTTCTCAACCACAACAATGCTCCTGCTCATTCACCAAAAAAGGGCAATTTTGTGAGAATTTCTTTGGGAAATCATAAGGTATCTATCTACCTTATAGTCCTAATTTGGCTCCTTCTGACTTCTTTTGGTTTCCTAATGTCAAAAAAAATCTTTAAAGGAAACCCATGTTTCTTTAGTTAATTATGTTTAAAGGAATACATGTTTAAAAGACTACATTTAGTTAATTATGTTTAAAAGACTATATTTAGTTAATTATGTTTAAAAGACTACATGGTTAAATTCCCAGGACCTTCAGTTTCTTAGGAATGGACTAAGTGGCTGGTATTGTTGCTTACAAAAGTGTCTTGAACTTCATGGAGCTTACATTGAAAACTAAAGTTTATATTTTTTAATTTTATTATTTCACTCACATTTTCCACAAACTTTTTGAAGTCCCTTTATAGTACTATTATTACTATTGTTATGGTCTAAATAATATTTAATCAAAACAAAATATTTCATACTGATAGGTCTTTATAAATCATTAAAGAAACAGAAATGGAAAAAAATTGCCATAGGTTAACTCTGTTTATCTATCTATCTACCTACCTCTGTCTATCTTCATGATCATCATCATCTATATGTCTATACTGTAATAAAGGCACATGAGAAGATAATGGGTAAGATTTAAAGTTGGAAATGTCTCCACTTCTAGGGTGCATGGTTGTCAGCAATATGAACAACATTACCTATTTGAGCCACGGGTGTGCATTGACATATCTCCAATTTTAATAATTTTAGTTACTGAATCCATTTATTCACCCCATCATTCAATCAATATTTAATGGAGCCACTAAGTGCCAGGGCTTAGTTTAGATGATGGAGCCGTAGGAAATAATAGCCTATGGTTCTCAACTTTAAGAAATTCATGGTTCCACTATGAAGCCAAGAACTCAACAAAAAAATTCAATATGAGTCCAATATTAAACACACTTTTTAATGCTTGTTAATATCTTTCTATGTAGAATCTGACCACCTCAATGGCCTCACAAATAATTCTTAAGAAGATATTCTTGTTAAGTGGCTCAGCCTCCCCAGAGGGATGTTAATAAAACATTTCTCACTGGGGCCTATGACTACTTGCAGCAGCCCCACACACCTCTGTAAGGAATAGAGGTTCATTCAAGAGAATAGTTTAAAAAGCACATAGACTTTGAATTCTAACAGTTTTCTAAAACCTATTCTTGATTTGAGCCTGATCAACAGAGAATGAGGAATATGGACTCCATCATTGTGGTTATCAATAAGCCCTAAACCCTTAATATTTGTTTTTGCTCTGATATCATTGGCCCTCACTTAGGGATGTGGTATAAAAAAATCCTAGCAAAACTGTTATTAGATCAATTAAAAAACTATTGATGCTGCAATCTTAAACTATTCTCTTTTTGCTACAATTTCAGTATTGCATCATGCCTTTTGGTGTACAAACATCCATCTTTAGAAAAATAAATATGCTCCCTTGATTACATATCACTCTTCAGACACTTGACCATTTCTCTGCTCCTCCCTCTCTCTCTCTCTCTCTCTCTTTTTTTTTTTTTTTTTGAGACAGAGATTCGCTCTTGTTGCCCAGGCTGGAGTGCAATAGCATGATCTCGGCTCACTGCAACCTCCACCTCCCGGGTTCAAGAGCTTTTCCTGCCTCACCCTCCCAAGTAGCTGGGATTACAGGCATGCACCACCATGCCTGGAAAATTTTTTATTTTTAGCAGAGATGGGGTTTCTCCATGTTGGTCAGGCTGGTCTTAAACTCCCAACCTCAGGCGATCTGCCTGCCTCAGCCTCCCAAAATGCCGGGATTACAGGTGTGAGCCACCATGCCCAGCCTCTGCTCCTCTTTTGAGCATCTTTTAAAAAGACTTGTCCTCACCTCCAACCAAGCCTTCATCCCATACAGCCTGGCTTTTAGTCCTACCACTAAATGGAAAGACATGATTGAAGCCAACAGTTAAATCATTTATGTTACCCACTGTCTTATGTTATTTAGTCACCCACTCTCCTCCTCTTGAAACATCCTCTCCTCAAATAAGAGAGAGATCCAAGATGGCTGATCACTAGCAGCTCGGGATTGTAGCTCCCAGTGAAAGCACAGAGAACGAGAGGACACCACACTTCAGACAAAATTTTGTTGTTCACAGACCAGGAGATTCCCAGCAGAGGAGCCCCACGGGTCGCCAGCACGACTCTTGTGGCCGGTGCACCAGCGCCTTGGCGTGGCAGTTCTTGGTGCAGAGTAAGTGGCACTGGGTCCCCTTTTGGCTGACGTTTGGAACTTCGGGAAGGCAGAGTCACCTATTCAGCTGATTGAAGGACGGACTCAAGAAGGGAGCTAGACCGGAGATTCCCGGGCAGAAAAGCACCATCAATCTTAACACCACTGTTTTGGCCAGTGCAGTGGATTGCTCAGATTTCAGCGCTGGGAATCAACAAGTTGGATGTCCACTCAGAGACCTAATTTGAAAGTTGGTAATCACAAAGACGACAGGTGGATAAATTTACAATGATGGCAAGAAACCAGCGTAAAAAGGCTGAGAATACCCAAAATCAGAATGCCTCTCCCTCTACAGGGGATCACAGTTCCTCATCAGCAATGGAACAAGGCCTGATGGAGAACGAGTGTGTTCCAATAACAGATTTAGGCTTCAGAAAGTAGATGATAAGAAAATTCTGTGAATTAAAATAACTTGTTCTAACCCAATGCAAAGAAACTAAGAACTTTGAAAAAAGGTTTGACAAAATGCTAATGAGAATAGACAATTTAGAGAGGAATATAAGTGAATTAATGGAGCTGAAAAACACAACATGAGAACTCCGCGAAGTATGCACAAGTTTTAACAGTTGAATTGATCAAGCAGAAGAAAGGATATCAGAGGTCGAAGACCAACTTAATGAAATAAAATGAGAAGTCAAGATTAGAGAAAAAAGGAATGAGCAAAGTCTCCAAGAAATATGGGACTATGTGAAAAGACCTCACCTACGTTTGATAGGTGTACCTGAATGCGACGAAGAGAATGAATCCAAGTTGGAAAATACTCTTCAGGATATTATTCAGGAAAACTTTCCCAACCTAGTAAGGCAGGACAATATTCAACTCCAGGTAATACAGAGAACACCACAAAGATATTCCTCAAGAAGACCAACTCCAAGGCACATAATCGTCAGATTCATTAGGGTTGAAATGAAGGAGAAAATACCAAGAGCAGCCAGAGAGAAAGGTCAGGTCACCCACAAAGGGAAGCCTATCAGACTTACAGCAGATCTCTCAACAGGAACCCTACAAGCCAGAAAAGAGTGGGGGCCAGCTGGGCGCGGTGGCTCAAGCCTGTAATCCCAGCACTTTGGGAGGCTGAGGCGGGTGGATCACGAGGTCAAGAGATCGAGACCATCCTGGTCAACATGGTGAAACCCTGTCTCTACTAATACAAAAAATTAGCTGGGCATGGTGGCGTGTGCCTGTAATCCCAGCTACTCAGGAGGCTGAGGCAGGAGAATTGCCTGAACCCAGGAGGCGGAGGTTGCGGTGAGCCGAGATCGCGCCATTGCACTCCAGCCTGGGTAACGAGCAAAACTCTGTCTCAAAAAAAAAAAAAAAAAAAAAAAAAAAGAGTGGGGGCCAATATTCAACATCCTTAAAGAAAAGAACTTTTAACCCAGAATTTCATATCCTAGCCAAACTAAGCTTCACAAGCAAAGGAAAAATAAAATCTTTTGCGAACAAGCAAGTACTTAGCGATTTCACCACCATCAGGCCTGCTTTACAAGAGCTTCTGAAAGAAGCACTACACATATAAAGGAACAACAAGTATCAGCCTTTCCAAAAATATATCAAAAAGTAAAGAGAATTAACATAATGAAGAACTTACATCAACTAATGGGCAAAACAGCCAGCTAGCATCAAATGGCAGTATTAAACTCATATATATTATTAACTGCATAAAAAGCCAAAACCCATCGGTATGCTGTATCCAGACCCATCTCACATGCAACGATACACAAAGACTCAAAACAAAGAGACGGAGGAAGATTTACCAACCTAACGGAGAGCAAAACTAAATAAATAAATAAAAAGCAGGAGTTGCAATTCTCGCCTCTGATAAAATAGACTTTAAAGCAACAAAGATCAAAAGAGGCAAAGAAGGATAATCATAATGGCAAAAGGATCAATGCAACAAGAAGAGCTAATGATCCTAAATATAGACGCACCCAATACAGGAGCACCCAGATACATAAGACAAGTTCTTAATGACTTATAAGGAGACTTAGACTCCCACACAATAATAGTGGGAGACTGTAACATCACATTGCCAATATTAGACTGATGATCAAGACAGAAAATTAACAAGGATATCCAGGACTTGAACTCAGACCCGGAACAAGTAAACTTAATAAACATTTATAGAACTCTCCACTTCAAATACACAAAACATACATTCTTATCAGTACCATATCACACCTATTCCAAAAGTGACTACGTAATTGGAAGTAAATCACTCCTCAATAATTGCATAGCATTTCATAGGTTTAAATGAAATATTGATTGGCTGCTTATTGGTTATTTTCTTCCCTTATTCCTTCCTGTCTCCATTGTTAAGCACAATTATTGGCATAAAAGAGGTTTTCAATTCCCATTTTTAGACTGCATTCTAGCCTGGGCAATAAAGCAATACTCCCGTTCTCTCTCCCTCTTTCTCTTCCTATTTCTTCCTCTCCTTCATTTTTTTTTCTTTCTCTCTTTCTTTCTTCCTTTTTTTTTTTTTTCAAAAAAAAAAAAAAGAAAAAAAGGAGCAAATGATGTTTTAGGCTTTGTGGGCAAGGACAGTTTCGTGGACTTGTGACCTGCACTTGGTTGAAACTTCTGTTTTCACTGTCTTAACATTCTCAATAGTTGTTTTACAAGGGGCTCCACGTTCTCAATTTTTACTAGACCCTGTAAATTACTGGACCCACAGATAGAAGTGGACCCTGGACCTTGTAAGTTGACAGGACCCACAGGTAGAAGTGACTGCACAATTTCGACATTATTATTTGGCCCTTTACAATCTCTGTGGAAACTATTCAATTCTGTGGTTGTAGTATACAATGGGAGCCATACATAATACATAAATGAATGAGTGTGGAAGTATTCCAATGAAACTGTATCTATAACAACAGGCAGTAGACCAGGTTTTGCCCATGAGCCATAGTTTGTTGATTCCTTGTCTAAAAAAATAAATAAATAAACTTAACTACTAATAGCCTACTGTTGACTGGAAGCCTTGCCAAAAACATAAACAATATACATTTTTTATATCTATTATAGACTGTATTCTTATAATAACAATAATAAAAAGAAACATCCTCTCCTCTCCATGCTTGCCCTTCCTGGTAGCTCTCTCCTCTTTTCCCTCCCTTGTTGGGGTCTGTCCCTCTATCTGACCTCTATACTGATTGCTGGGGACTCAGTCCTTGATCTCTTCTAATGTTATCCTTCTCACTAGATGATCTCATCTATTTCCATAGATTTAAGCACTGTATTCAATGATTGCTTTTTAAGAAAAGAATGTATGTCTGCAACTAAGAATTCTCTCTGATCTTTAGATACATAGCTCACTGCCTTGCATACATCATCAACATTTAAATGGCTCTGGAATGTCTCACACTTAACCAGGTCTAAAAGAATTATTTATTTTCCCTTTATTGGATTTCCTTATTTTTAAACATCCTGGCTTTCCTGTGTTGGTAAATGACTCCACCATTTTCTCTGTTACTCAAACCAGAAACCCAGTAATACTCTTTATTCCTTCTTTTCTCTCCCTGTTTTTCCTAATTTATCAGGTATGTTTTATGGAATCTACTTCCAACAGATAGGGCACATTGGTCTACTCCTTTGACTCTCCAGTGCCAGCAGAGTGGCAGGACTCATCGGCTCCCAAATATAATCCCACAACTAGACACTGCTTTCAGTAAGCTTCTTCCTAACACACTCCCTACAAAACAGATGAGTTCTTAAAAGGATTGAATCTTATCATTCTTGCCAAATGAAGAATGACTCCGTTTACAAACTTGGAAAAAAGAGCTTGATGACTCATAAAAGGTTGCAGCCTGCAGGGGGGCCATTCTGACATGCTGGGAAGCATAGCCTCTGGCCAGAAGGCAGAAACAGACACTTTGAGGGAGAGGCAATGGGAACAGAAATTTATGCTGAGTGGGATAGCCAAGTATATATATTCAAAAAGCTGGGAGTAGTCATGAATATTTATGAAAGGACAAATATGTGTATGTGGAATTCAGCTTCATGCCCCTTTGTGGGTCTCATGTTCAAAAAATGGCAGCATTAGCATGATTTGAGAGTAAAGTTTTCTGCCCTCTGACATCAAAAGATGAAACAGAGGACATTAAAACCCTTACTGCACATTCTCCCTAGACTGGCTAGAGTCACTCCCTGGTCTCTTATCAGGCAATAAAGGAAGGGCAGTGTCAAGCGTTGGTTAGTATCAGTGGTGGAGCCTTTTGAAAGGGCTGGTTTCTGTTGGACCCTCAGAGAAGAAAGGCTAATCATGGTTAGAGAGGGAGGGGATATCAGGAGGAGTGTCTGACCTACCATCTTGCCATGGCCTATAAATCAGTTTTCAAGGTTACTCTGGGATGTCCTTGTCCAAGAGATGGTTCATTCAGTCAGTTGGGGGGCTTAGAATCTTTTTTTTAGTTTATACTCTACTTTTCAAATATTCTAATAGCTTGTGTCCTTCTGGAGTAACATCTGGGTACTTTATCTTGGCCTAAAATGCTGTAAATGATTTCTCTTCAGCCTTATCTTGATCCATTCTGGTCTTTTAATTCCTCTGGCTGACTCAGTACTTTCCTGCCTTCAGCTTTTGCAGAAGCTCCCACCTATGCCTGACTCTTCACATCTTTTGCGTGTTCTCACCTGACTCTTCATATCTTTTGCCTGTCAACTCACATGCCACCTTTTCATAGAAGCACTTCATCCATCTAAACAAAGCCCACATTATTCCTTATTCCATCTATTATTGATGGCTGAATCATCATTCTGAACATTCAGTGGATTCTTTTTACTGCTAATTCAGTCTTTTCTTTCACTCTTGAAAATTGTTGCTTCTGTCATTATTTCTTTTCCTCCATATTTCTGTTCTTTCTGAAATTTTATTGGACAGATATTATACTTCCTACACTTATCTTCCATAACATTTCACTTTCCTTATGTTGGCACCTGGTGGTTTTTGTTTTTGCTTTTGTTTTAATCTGTTTTGAGAAATTTTCTGGGCTTTATGTTTTAGACAAAAATTTAATTTCTGGCAATTTTATTATTTTCTTTTTTTGTAATTATATTTTAATATTCCCAATAGCATTTCCTTATTTTTTAATTCTCTCTTTCATTACAGTGTGCTCTTACTTTCTGCATTATATAGTTTCTTAAACCTTTCTCTCTCTTTTATTTTCATTTTCAACTCTTATTTTAGGTTCGGTGGGTACATACGCAGGTATGTTATATGGGTAAACTGCATGTCCCTAGAGTTTGGTGTACAAATAATTTCATCACCCAGGTAGCAAGCATACCCTTACCCTCCTACAGACCTCCACCCTCAAGCAGACCTCAATGTCTGTTGTTTGTGTCCATGTATACTCAGTATTTAGCTCCCATTTATAAGTGAGAACATGTTATATTTGGTTTTCTGTTCCTGCATTAATTTGCTTAGGATAATGGCCTCCAACTGCATCCATGCTGCAGCAAAGGACATGATTTCATTTTTTATGGCTGTATAGTAGTCCATGTTGTATACATACTACATTTTCTTTACTCAGTCCACCAATGATGGGCACCTAGTTTGATTTCATGTCTTTGCTATTGTGAGTTGTGCTACAATGAATATGCAAGTGAATGTGTCTTTTTGGTAGAACAATTTATTTTCCTTTGGGTATATACCCAGTAATGGAATTGCTAGGTCAATTGGTAATCCTGTTTTTCAAGTTCTTGGAGAAATCTCCAAACTGCTTTCCACAGTGGCTGAACCAATTTATATTCCCGCCAGCAGAGAATGTGTTCTCTTTTCTCTGCAACCTTGCCAACATCTGTTATGTTTTGACTTTTTAATAACAGCCATCCTGACTGGTGTGAGATGGTATCCCATTGTGGTTTTGATTAGCATTTCTTTAGTGATTAATGATGTTGAACATTTTTTCATATGTTTGTTGGCCATGTGTATGTCTTCTTTTTAAAGAAGTGTCTGTTCTCGCTATTTGGCCATTTTTTAGTAAGGTTATTTGGTTTTTGCATGTTTTATTTTTGTTTTTGTTGTTGTTGTTTTTGAGATGGAGTCTTGCTCTGTTGCCCAGGCTGAAGTCCAGTGGTGCAATCTTAGCTCACTGCAACCTCTGCCTCCCAGGTTCAAGCGATTCTCCTGCACCAGCCTCCCGAGTAGCTGAGATAACAGATGTGGGCCACCATGCCCAACTAAGTTTTGTGTTTTTAGTAGAGACAGGGTTTTGCCATGTTGGCCAGGCTGGTCTCAAACTCCTGACTGCAGCTGATCCATCCACCTTGGCCTCCCAAAGTGCTGAGATTACAAGCATGAGCCTGTCTTTTGCTTGTTAATTGGTTTAAATTCCTTATAAGTTCTGGATACTAGATCTTTGTCCAATGCATAGATAACAAATATTTCCTCCCATTCTGTAGTTTGTCTGTTTACTCTTTTGTTTCTTTTTGCTGTGCACAAGCTCTTTAGTTTAATTAGGTCCTATTTGTCTATTTTTGTTTTTGTTGCAATTACTTTTAGAGACTTCTTCATGAACTATTTGCCAAGGCCTATATCCAGAATGGTAGTTTCTAGGTTTTCGTCTAGTTTTTTTATAGTTTAAGATTTCACATTTAAGCATTTAATCCATCTTGAGTCAATTTCCATGTATGACATAAGGAAGGGGTTCAGTATCAATCTTCTGCATATGACTAGCCAGTTATAGTAGCATCATTTATTGAATGCAGAATTCTTTCTCCCTATTGCTTGTTAATGTCAGCATTGTCAAAGATTAGATTGTTGTAGATGGCTTCTCTAGTACATTGGTCTATGTGTCCATTTATACCAGTACCATGCTGATTTGGTCACTGTAGCCTTTCAGTATTGTTTGAAGTTGAGTAGTGTGATGCCTCTGATTTTGTGGGGTTTTTTTTTTTTTTTTTTCTTAGAATTACTTTGGCTATTTGGGCTCTTTTTTTGCTCCATACAAATTTTCAAATATTTTTTTCTAATCCTGTGAAAAATGACAGTGGTAGTTTGATAGGAATAGCATTGAATCTATAAATTGCCTTGGGTAGTATGGCCATTTTGGCAATATTGTTTCTTCCTATCCATGAGCATGAAATGTTTTTCTATTTGTTTGTGTCATCTCTGATTTCTTTCAGTGCTGCTTTGTTATTCTTGTTGTAGAGATCTTTCATTTCCCTGGTTAGCTGTATGCCTAGGTATTTCATTCTTTTTGTGGCTACTGTGAATGGAATTTCATTCTTGATTTGGCTCTCAGCTTGAATGTTACTAGCATATAGAAATGCTACTCATTTTTGTACATTGATTTTGTATCCTAAAACTTTATTAACATTGTTTATCAGATCTAGGAGCCTTCGGGCAGAGACTGTGGGGATTTTCTAGGGATAGAATCGTATAATCTGTGAAGAGAGACAGTTTGATATCCTCTCTTTCTATTGGGACGCCTTTCATTTCTTTCTCTTACCTGATTGCTCTGGCTAGGATTTCCAGAAGCAGAAACCTTTTGGATAAGAGTAGTGATATGCTGGATAGTAGAATGGGCATCCTAGTCTCGTTTTGATTCTCAAGGGAAATGCTTCCAGCTTTTACCCATTTAATATGATGTTGGCCATGGGTTTGTCATAGAAGGCTCTTATTATTTTGAGGTATGTCCCTTCAATGCCTAGTTTCTTGAGGGTTTTTAACATGAAGGGATGTTGAATTTTATTGAAATCCTTTTTTGCATCTATTGAAATGATCACATGGTTTTCATTTTTAGTTCTGTTTTTGTGATAAATCATATTTCTTAATTTGTTTACATTGAACCAATTTTGCATCCCAGGGATAAAGCCCACTTGATCATGGTAGATATGCTTTTTGATGTACTGCTGGATTCAATTTGCTAGTATTTTGTTGAGGACTTTTGTGTCTATCTTCATCAGGGATTGATACGGTTTGGCTGTGCTCCCTCTCAAATCTCAACTTGAATTTTATCTCCCAGAATTCCCACATGTTGTAAGAGAGACTCAGTGGTAGGTAATTGAATCAGGGGGGCTGGTCTTTCCCATGCTGGTCTCGTGACAGTGAATAAGTCTCATGAGATCTGAAGGGTTTATTGGGGGTTTCTGCTTTGGCTTCTTCCTTATTTTCTCTTGCCACCACCATGTAAAAAGTGCCTTTCACCTTCCACCATGACTGTGATATCTTCCCCGGTCATGTTTGGAACTTTTAGTGCAATGAAACCTCTTTTTGTTCCCAGTTTTATGTATGTCTTTATCAGCAACATGAAAACAAACTAAAACAGGGATATTGGCCTGAAGTTTTCTTTTTTCATTGTGTCTCTGTCAAATTTCAGTATCAGAATAATGCTGGCCTCATAGAAAGAGTTAGGGAGGAGTCCCTCATCAATTTTTTGAAATAATTTCGTTAAGATTGGTACCAGCTCTTCTTTATACATCTGGTAGAATTTGGTTGTGAAGCCATATGGTCCAGACCTTTTTCTGGTTGGCAGGTTTTTTATTACTGATTCAATTTTGAAACTCATTATTGGTCTACTTAGAATATTGGTTTCTTCTGGTTCAGCCTTGAGAGGTTGTATGTTTCTAGGAATTTATCCATTTCTTCTTGGTTTTGAGTTTGTGTGCATAGGGGTTCATAAGAGTCTCAGAGAGTTTTTTGCATTTTTCCAGGACTGTATACTTTTCTTTGGATACTGATTAGATTTTTGTTGTTAATGTTTAGTTCTTTTCTAAGGGGTCGTTTTCTTCTTATTTACCTAAAATATTCTTGTGCAAGCTCTTGAATTTCCTCTAATGCTTTGTGACTTTTGGCTATTGAGTATGTTTATAAGTAAAGAACTAGTTTAATTAGTATGCTGGATATAGTATTTTTTTTTCTATCATATGTCTTCTAAATGGGCCCCTCCCCTCAATAGGAGAAATAACTGTGAGCTTTGTAGTTTAATTGCACCTGTCAGAAAGGTCCACTTCTCCATTTTATACATAGGCAGGGAACAGGCAGGTAGCTGAGAAGCAAGTAAATTTCCTGAGTAATGAGACTGACTCTCAGGTGGGAATATTTAATACACATCTTTTTGGATGTCCAGATCTTATTTTAATTTAATCTGGATTCCCTTTTATGATCTTCAGTTATCTAAAGACTTTCCCTGTTTCTCTCTTAGACTTCAACATCTATACTAGGAGTCTTTTCTAAGATAATATTTATAGTTATTTAGAAAATAGTTCATAGAATGCTATCTAGTGAGCAAATGCTTCAGCCACCTGCTCTATATATGTCAATGGCAGAGAGGAGCTGGCTTACCCAGCTGATCTGGAAACAGTGCTTTAACCTTGAACTTGGATGATTGCCTCCAGCCCTCATTTACTGTATTTGTTAACCCCAGTTGGGTGTTCCTCAGACCTCTGACTTCTCTCGGCAGCAGCCTTTGGCTGTGAATACTTGGAGTTGTGGATTTTTCTATGTTGGTTATGCTCCCATTCAACCTCTTCTACTTTCTATTATTAAGAAATAGCTCACAATTTCAGATCCACTAATAATATTCATTTGTATTTTTAGCACAAATGTTTATCACATATTTTAAAGACTTGTTACCATCATTTATGTGGGAATTTGGGAGGGGTGGGAAGTAAATAGATGAGCTCAATGCTATAATTATTTATTGGAAGTTCCTCTATATCTGCAGCAGTTTTATCTCCTTCACTAACTCTAACCATTTCTTTCTAGCCCTGGACTCTTGTTTCACAGGCTTATCTTACCATGTATAATGCACACTTGTTAGTCACTGTAATACATGTGGCATGGTGTGAGATATTAGTGAGTTAAAAAAAATACATATGAGAAGCTCCAAGAGAGTCAGGTACAAATGATCTGTGGGCAAAAGGGCCAGTTTGGCTAGGTAGAGGCATGGATGCACACAGAGGAGTCAACACAACAGTCTTCACAGAGTGGGTAAATTGAGCTCGCTCTTAAAGGGAAAGAAGGCACTCAGGAAGGAGACCCCACGCAGAGAGGACAAAATTATCTGGGCATAAGTTTTACACAGGATGGGAACCCAGTGAGCAGGTGATGAGGCAGGATGCAAAATCAGGAGCCAGATGCTGAAAACTATGTACGAGCCAGAAGAGTTGGTACAGCCCTATATTCCCAGCTACTCAGAAGGCTGAGGCAGGAGGATCACTTGAGCTCAGGAGTTCAAAGCCAGCCTGGGGCCAGGCGTGGTTGCCCATGCCTGTAATCTCAGTACTTTGGGAGGCTGAAGCAGGCAGATCACCTGAGATCAGGAGTGTGAGACCAGTGGGGGCAACATGGAGAAACCCCATCTTAACAAAAAAATACAAAAATCATCTGGACATGGTGGTGCATGCCTGTAGTCCCAGCTACTCAGGAGGCTGAGGCAGGAAAATTGCTTGAGCCCGAAAGGGCAAAGCTGCAGTGAGCCATAATTGTGCCACGTATTCCAGCCTGGGAGACAGTGAGACCCTGTCTCAAAACAAAACAACAACGATAACAACAACAACAAAAACCCAGCCTGAGAAATACAGCAACACTCAGTCTCTATAAAAAACAAAACGAAACAAGAAACCAAAAAGAAAAAAACCTATTTATGGACCAAATGCCATTCTTGCTAAACTAGTGACTGCCAAACCTGTTTTATCATACCCTGAAAAAACTGAACCTGTGTAAAGGGTAGTAAGTATTTTAAATGCATGTCCAATCAAGATGAGTTTTAACACATTACCTGAAATATTAATGTCCAACACTTTGAAGAGAAACTAAATAGATGGGGGGTTCAGTGATAAAATATTTTCTTAGCCTAGGTGTCAGCAAAAAGCAAAGCTTGAGGCAACAACTGAGAGCAAATGGTTTTTTTGGGGGGTGTGGGGAAGCTAGGGGGAAGTGAATTCAAAGAGAAGAAGCAGGGAACTGGGAAAAGAAGCAGCCAGTCCAAGAGTGCTAAGTTGATTGTGACTAAGGGCAACTGAGGCTGGATCCCACTAGGGATAGTTCAATGAGGCAAACAGAATAAGTGCACTTCAAAATTGCCCTCCCGTTAAACAGAAGAGGGAGGATTTATCCCTCAGTTCTTTTCCTTCATTTCCCTCAGTTCTTTTCCTCATTGGTCAGTGGTTGCCCAATGTTCTGTTGACTTCTAACACTTCCAGCCATGTGTATAGGTCAGTCCCTGAATGGGACTTTGCAGCTAATCTCTGCAGTGATGGTAAAGTAATTCCAGCAAAACAAAAAAAGAAAGAAAGAGAGAAAAAAACAAAAAAGACACATGATGGAGCTGAGACAATCTGCTGATAGGATATACCTGCACATAGCTGGTTATAGTAATAATGGCTTCTGTAAGAAGGTGGGCAAAAAAAAAAAAAAAAAAAAAAAAAATACAGCCTAAGGGGAATCTGATATATCCTTTTTAAGATCTTTAATAATTATCAAAAATGACTCCAGACAAAGGGGTGTGGGTTTTTTTCAAATGCATGAATTATAAACATTTTATTTCAAGAAATGGCTTTTGTATTTTTAATCTAAATTCTGTTTATGCCCCATCTCTTCTCCTTCTAGCCTGATGGGAAACATTTGTCCCTTTGTAGTTAACATGCAAAACTTGGAAAGCACCCATGAAATAAAAGCAGGTTAAAATAAATTTCCTATGACATAAAATTAACCTTCATAGCTATGTCTTAGAAGTGTTTATTTGGTGACTGGAAAGAGTCTTGTTGGACACTGAGCAGATTATGGAGTTGCCACCAAAAGGACTTCTAAGCATAGGTTGCTTTTAAATCATTCTGGTGATAGTGTAAGCTATGGTGTTCTGGAAGCATTTGGAAAAGTGCAGGATGTGTCTTCTGCTCTCTTCTCATAAGTACAGTGAGTCATTGTTTTCTTCTCTGGATGGTCTCAAAGTCCTCCATAGCTGTCTCTCCCTCAGCTCTCCTTCTGTGATTTTCACTGCTCCTTATCATAGTGTTTTCCATTTTGCCATTAATATTTTTAAAGAAAAAAAGACACTTCTTTTTTTTTAACTTTTCTATTCTTTCTGCCAGCATAGATCCATCTTTAACTGATCCATCTTTAACCTGAAATTCCTCCAGAAACTGTTTAGGCTGCCGATGCTGGTTGGTACCTGGTTCTTGTGTACTAGTAAGAGCAGAAATACTGGAGTTTGTCAATCCTCTGTTGGAATCTAGGCTCCACCATTTATAAACTGCATGAACCTGAAATGTGCCTTAACAATTTGAGCCTCATGTTTTCTTCTGTGAAATGGAGATATGATTTCTCACAGGATTATTGTGAAACCCAAATGAGGTAATAGATGAAAAAGAGTAAGCTCTTTGTGTCTGCATTGTGCCTGCAACATAATAAACATTTGAAAAACGGTAATTAACTTCATGATTCAGTGCTGTCATTAATTTATGTTTTTCATCTGTGTCCTTCGATGTTATCTTGAGTTTAACAATAAATGTAAAGACAGAATGACCAGTAACAATAATTTGACATCAGTCTTGTCTACCAGCTTTAAACTGATGTTCTTTGAACCACAGTGCTGATAAACCAGGTGTGCAGAGACCTGTAAACAGAAACAAGTCTAATCAAGAGTTGTTTAAAAACAAACCTAGATGGTAGAAACAATTCTTCAGTGAAGCCTTCAAGCAACACCTCTAAACTTCTGACACATCTGGGAAGCAGTTCTGGAGAGCTGACCTACCTTGAATGAGACCTTTAAATGTGAATCGTTTTTATTGACTTACTCAGAGTCAGAAATAGCAATAGATTTTGTTGCTGTGCTTGCAATCATGTAAAAAAATGCAAGCTTCATATGTGGACAGTGGGGAAATGATTCTTGGTCTTACTTTGTGCTCCTCAGTCACATCCAAAGTGCAGTCAGTACCACACAGTAAAAGAACAATGCTTTACTCAAGTTGGTGGCTCAGACAGGCAACCTGAATACCAAAAAAATAAGAAAATTAAGTTGATTTTTGAAATCTAACTATTAACCACACTGGCATGTATGAATTCACTTCTGGAGTGAACCAGAAGCTTTTCTGCAAACATGAGGATTGGGAACTCCTCAAACAGTTATTAAGATATCTTGGTTGTGATATCAGGAGGACAGCATAGGACTAGGACCTGAAAGGGGTGAGCAAAAACCTAATCAATGGCCTTTGACTGTTTGGAGAGACTCTATAAAAACAGAAAAGGCTGGTCAGCTTGAAACATGAGAAAAGGAAGTCAGGGAGCCAGAATTTCACTGGGTTTATCTAAAGGCTTCCAAGGAGAAAAACTCACTAGCTATAATAAGCACAAGACTGTCATCATAAAGAAGCTTTCTGCTGAGGAGCAGGGCTAACCTGATCTTCATGGGTACATGATAGCATCATGGAATTCTTAGGAGGTGATTGTTTGAAACTGGCCCTCAAGAACTGCTTGCAGGCAGAGTTATGTTTAGATCTGAGGTCTGATTACTCTATATTAAGAAATGAGGTCTTGACGTTTTTTGTAATAGTTTATACAGCAGTCTTACAATCTTGCCTGAATACTGGCAATCTACTTTTTTTTTTTTTTTGAGACGGAGTCTTGCTTTGTCACCAGGCTGGAGTGCAGTGGCACAATATCAGCTCACTGCAACCTCTGCCTCCTGGGTTCAAGTGATTCTCCTGCCTCAGCCTCCCAAGTAGTTGGGATTACAGGCATGCACCACCACACAGGGCTATTTTTTGTATTTTTAGTAGAGATGGGGATTAGTAGAGACAAGTGCTGAATACTTGTCAGCAAAACATCCTCTTTCATCTTCAGTGATTGCTATTAGTTTCCAAAATATTTTTGTGTATTATGTTTATATATTTTTTATAGTTTTAATTTTAACTTATTGCAAGATATTATCCTAGAAATAATTTACATCAATCCTGAGAATCAAAGTCAATGCTTTTCTTTCTCTTAAAAGGTGTCTGCATGCTGTACAAGTGTATTTACTCTTCAAGAAAATATGTATTTTACATATTAGGAATATACTAGGGGCTACATGTAAGACCTGGGCCTTTGTGTATAAGAATGGAACACATCTGGTGGAATTTCAGAAATCAGGAAACACTAAGGGAGATTTGGGATGAAGGTAGGGGCCTTGTTGCCCAACCAATTTTGTTCTTTATATTACTGACCCAGATAATTTGAAGAAGAAAGATAGCTATTGGCTCCATCTGTCTCTCTCTCTCTCTGCCCCTGCCCCCACCTCTTCTTACCTTCTCTCCCTTTCTTCCTCTGTTCACCACTAGGAGCATAACAAGCCTCCTCTTCCTGAATCAGGGTGACCTCTATGTACTGTAAGGAGGCAACTCCTTCAAGATTGGTTGGGCTACCCAGGCTCTGATCACAGGCTTCCTTCACCACTGAGTCAGCCTGCCAGTCAGCTGTTCATGAGACATTTACCTAGAATTTGTTTTTGTTTTTTTTTTTTAAAGAAGGAATATACCTGATCTTCCTCTTTGGTAATATGCAATTTATCTTTCAGAGTTTTTGAAGGTTGATTATCTGACTGCAGATCAACCTTCCTTCAAGATTCTTGACTCCCTGGTTTTCCTTCATAACTCACTACTCTGGAGACTGCCTTTTTACTGATAATTCTGCTCAACTTCTGCTGACAACCTGCATATTCTTGATGATGAACCTACTTGATCCTTACCCTATACCCACCACCTCTCCGCTGGGTCTCCGTTTTCTTAGATTCATCGGTTTCCATTTGCAGCCACATTCCTCCAGACACTGCCATCGCTATGACACTAATTTGGCTAGCCCTCTGGCAACTGAACCATTACAGCTGTTAATACAATCTTCCCATTGACTTCCTGAAGAGTGCCTGGGCAAGCCTGGTGTTCTGGACCTGGTTGCAGAGTCATATTAGTGGACAACATTTCTATTGCTTTCTGATGCTACTGCTGGTGGTGATGATGGTACCAGCACGAACACTTGTCAGGCATTATCACATCCAGTCCCACGACAGCAACAACAGAAAGGAGGTGGGGTATCATCCACACTTTAGCAATCAGAAGACTTAGCTCCCCAAAGTAAAGTAGTTTGCCCTATGTCACCAAGTGGCAAGTGGCAGGGATAGCTTTATCTGTTCCTGAAACCCAGCCTGTTTCTCATAAATACCTCCATTATGCTATATTGCTTCCCTTGCAACTCCATTCCAGAGTCTCCTGACCCGTAAAATCCAGAAATATCTCTCCAAGCAAAGCTAAATCAGTACAGCATCAGCGAAAATGGCAAAAGTTAGTCATTGTCTGTGAAAACTCTTTCTAAACTCAAATACCATTTATGAATTCCTCTCTGTCTTCTAAAATATATAATTCACATAATTTACATGGCCTATTATTTGGGCCATCTCACCCAGTTGAACATTCTAATGCATTACCAATACCAAAACAATTTCCTATGCCAGCAATGTCTACAATGATAGTCACTAAGCACATCTGGCTCTTGGGCACTTCAAATGTGGCTAGTCTGATTTGAGATGGCTGTAAGTGTGAAATACATACTGGAATACAAAATCCTTGTGTAAAAAATAAACACAGTATCTTGTGAATAATTTTTACTGAGCACATGTAAAAAATACTATCAGGTACTAGAAATGATAGTATTTTGTATCTACTGGGTTAATTATATTATTAAAATGCAATCACTTTTGTAATATGGCTAGTGGCAAATTGTAAATTACACATGTGGCTCACCTTGTATTTCTGACAGATGGTGCCGGCCACTATAATCATAGCAATATCAGTTCAATTCATCAGCTTTGAAGTGAGTTGTTCTACCTAGAGTGTATAATATTCTGTTCTTTGAGACGGGCAAATACTATCCATTTTTATCTCTGGAATTTATTCCTAGCACTGGGTCTTCATGAAATGATGTCCTTTGAGAATGGTATGTAGTTCTGTGGTGGGGGACGCCCAGGCAAATCTATAAAGGTCAGTCTAATGGTTCAACGTTGGGACTTGCTTACAACACCACATTGTCTAAGCCAGACTTGGGCTTTTTTATGTGCTTGCATTTGTAGCAGCAATTATGGTTTCCAGGGTCAGACACTTTCAGGCAGTTAATAACCAGTTTGACTAAAGGTCCATCAGCTTCCTAGCCATTCATTAAATACTAAGAAATGCCTTACCCCAAGGTCAATACTGCTTAGTTCAGTCATACTTTATGATTGAAAGAATGCTTTCCTCTTCATTGTCAATAGTATTGATTGGCAGTTCTTTGGGTGGCCCTGGTCATTTTTATTTGTATCCTTTGTTTTCAACTGTTAAGGAGATGACATCATCTCTTCTCTGACAATATGGAATTATTGCAATGCTGAAAGCTGAGTACAAGGAGGTCCACTGTCAAACTTTGGACCTCACCTCTTCATTATTATTGCAGAGTGACTCACAGGGGAAAGGAAATTCAGAGGAACAAGGGGGGCAATGCCATAAACTCTACAAATCACCAGGCTGATAAACCACCATCTTTACCACCAGTCACAATGCTCCCATTAGACTCAAACAGAAGAGTAGGTATGACTAATTCTTCCCTTTGCCTGCCAAAAATAAATCACAGCACTGAGCTGGAATGAGACACAGACTTTTCCAGGATGAAGAGTTGAGTTGGAGGCTGAGACATAGGAAACATTTTGAAAAGGAGCCAGGCAGCCTCAGCAGAAGATTGCTGAACAAGCTCCCCAGACCAGATCCTTCCATGAAAGCTGGGTTGTTAGAAGCAGCTCCCAAGACTTGCAGGATATGGTGGCATGTACAGCATTTTACTAGACATGAAATATGTCTTGTCCTTGTCAAAAGGTTATTCCTTAATCCATTTATATAAGCCTCTGTCCTTCAAAGACTTTCACAAATTGTTCATGTTCAGGGATCATTCCAGATCTTCCTGAAAGCCATATATCTAAAATTTACAGCAGCTTATGCACAAATCTTTTGTTTGCATCTGATTCACTGACCTTCAACTGCATGACGCAAGACAAGCAATACCCAGGATGTAAGAGGTAGCAGAAAGAACCTGGACACTGGGTCAGGAAGACTGAACTATATATTTCATTTTGGATTTCTCATCTGTAAAATGGGAACATTCACATGATTTGGTAGAATAAAATGTATAAAAGATTGATTACAGTGCTAGTACCAAGTGAATATCATTATATTGATTGGGGTCTGTCCATAGTAGAATGAAATGGCGGAAGCTTCTCATTTATTCATTGGGGTCTATCCATAGTAGAATGAAATGGCGGAAGCTTCTCATTACTTTTGGTAAGAATCAATACATTTATCAAGCCAGAAGAGTGACTTACACTGTTTTAGAAGTTACCTCCAAATGACTGGCTATTTGGAAACACCAAAAAATTGATTTCTTTTATGAGTAAAATTATTATTGTACTTATATAATCCTGATATTTTGGAATAATGTGGTATAATTTAGCATCAAAGATCTAGTTTAGAAAAGTCATTAGGAGGATGATGAAGATTTAATTCACATAAAACTTCTTGATGTTCATTTAGTTCATGCTTCAGTTTCATGATATACAGTCTATCACTTTGGGACAGTCCTTTAGATAGGTTGGAGAAGACAGAAATGAAAACAATACATTCTGGAGTGACAGCTCCTTGCATATAAATCCTAGTTCTATCCCTTAACTATTGCATGACCAGTGGTAAGCACCTCTTTGTACCTCAGATCCCTCAAATATAAGAGAGTAACAGTCTCAAAGAGATACTTGCACACCCATGTTCACAGTAGCCTTATTCACAATAGCCTAAAGAGGGAAGCAACCCAAATGTCCATGGAGAAATAATTGGATAGACAAAATATGGTATATATACAATGAAATATTATTCTGCCTTAAAAGAAGAAAATTCTGATATATGCTATAACATTGATGAACCTGGAGGATATGACACTAAGTGAAATATACCAGTTACCAAAGGACTAATACTTGACGATCCCTCTTACATGAGGTATCTAGAGTAATCAAATTCACGGAGACAGAAAGTAGAATGGTGGTTGCCATGATCTGGTGGGAGGGAAGAGTGGGAAGTTGTTTAATGGGTACACAGGATCAATTTTGCAAGGCAAAAAGAGTTGTGGAGATGGTTGGAGGTGATGTTTGCACAACCACGTCATTGTATTTAATGCCACGGAACTAAACACGTAAGAATGGCTAAGATGGCAAATTTTATGTTATGTGTACTTTACTACAACTTTAAAAATTAAAATAAAAAGCTGAATAACAATATTTATTTCTTTACTTTTTTTGTTGTTGTGATTACATGGACAAATGTCTTCCATAATTTAGCCCAATGCTGGACACATATATACATGTCCAATAAATTGTACGTATCAAAAAAATACAAAAATAAAAACAAAACACCAAAAACTAGCGAAAGATATTTTTTGAATTCACAACTCTTAGCTCTGAACTAAGACTGCTAAGGCTGAAATCAAGCTTAAAGTGTTCCCCAGATCTGGAGTGAAACAGCAGTTAGGAGCAAGCCATGGTGAAGTCCTTAGCAAGATGACACTCAATCTGAGCCAAGGTATTTGTTTCTTATAGTTCCAGACAGAATGCAAAATAGCAGGTGGTGACAAAGAGGACAAGCAAGGTGCCTTAGGACATACCTGATGGGAAAGGTCAGAAGAAAGTCCTATGAATGGCGTCCTACTGTGGTGGGAGGTCGTAGGGTGTGCCTGAAGTCCAGTCCTCAGAACACAGCCCCTGACACTCAACCAGGCAGTAATTTCCCCTCATTATAAATGCCCTTCACAGTCCTTCACTCATTTGGATGTGTCTCTTCCCTGAAGCTAACAAGCTTGGCAAAGTTGTTCTTTTTAATAAAACATGGTGCCACTAGGAATATTTATTTTAAAAAAAGAATGTTTTCTAAGCAGCTGAGATGGTTGAGTACCTGTCAGTTTTGCAGGGGTCATCTCACACCAGGATATGCCCAAGCCCAGTTGAGGCTACCTAAGGTCGGGCTGCAGCAATCTTTCTCTAAGGGCTGGGTTAATTTGCTCTTTCAGCTCACTTGCACCATCCCTGCAAATCTGGCCATGCTTCTTCCTACTGATCTAAAATATTCCAGTTTTTAATTAGTTCCAGGCCAGTCAATGCGACTGCCCCATCTGCACAATGCATTTGTGCCAATTCAAAGTCTGAAGCCGATGAACTAATATAGCCAACTGAAGACCTGTTGAAGGAGGCAAATGGAACTGCACTCCTGCTGTTGGAAAATTTGCCTGGAGTGCCTGCCAGCCCCCGGGGCCCTTTCCAAGTCAGGACTGAACCACAGGCCTGTTATGAAAGGACTGCTGAATTAAGCCCTTGCCTCTCTAGAAATCAAAGGGTAATTAAAGCATGGGATGCAAATTCCCCACAATATGCGGGATGTATCCTATGATCTATAACATTATTGGCCTAGCACATATTACCAGCAGTCATGAGCAAAATCCAGCAAAAGCCAGCAGAATGGAGAAGAAAAATTAATACACGTACAATTCCTTCTCAATATGTAGCCTCATTTACCCCTGAAATACAGAGCCAAGCAATTTGAGTCTACAGCTCAGCTTCACCCTCTCTCCTTCTGTATCGGATAGTTTTAGGGAATCTTATGTCCAAAATTGTCTCTTAGTAGTATTATTTTGCATTTCTTAATTATGAAAAGGAAAAAATATTCATATATCATATATGTGTGTAATGTATGTTTGTGTGTGTGTATATAATTTGAGTTTGAATTACATATTTAAATTCTGTATGTTTCTTTATATTACACTTAAATACAACACTAATGTATAAACCATAACCCCCAAAATAAAATAATATGCATCTCGTAAAATTTCTTGTATCAGCTGGGATTATGTTTGCTACAATTCAATTCAGGTTATTAGACACATGGTGGATGTTAAACTTTCTTATTTTAAGTGCTCTCTGAAAATATGCTTTTCATTCATTCATTCATTTGATACATATTTATTGACTACGAATACCCACTATTTGTCAGACTAAACATATTATTTAGCAGTCAACATTAAAAAATTTGTAGATGAAACTCCCTTCTTCATGGAACTTATATTGTCATGATATTATTTACCTCCCATTTATTTTCTTCCTAAAAAAGAAAATAAATGTATCCCGAATGTTTAAGATTCTCAAGTGATTATTGCTAATTGTTTATGGTCATCATTTCTCTTAGCTTTTAAATCATATTTACAAACTCTGTGGGTGATCTTTGACTCTGATAGTTTCCTCCATGTGATTCTCATATCACAGTGGAAATGGCGTTGACCCCACACCTCTGCCATCCTACAACTCAGCGACTGGTCCCACAAAGACCCTCTGGGACTCATAATGGTTGAATTACACTTTTCATTCAGGAAGTATATGCTTTCCCAGCCTGGCATTTGTACAAATTTTGGTTGAGATAGTAGGAAAAAGCATAGTCATTTTCACTGAACTGAATATAAAAAGCAGTCACAAGATGGCTGGATACAAATCCCTCTCGGGGGAGAAAATGAAACAGAGATTGCTTGTGTCCTAGTGAAACTGGTGTACCAACATCAAGGTCTCATGTCAGGTTGGCTGGACTCACGTTCTCCTCTCACTGCTACCTTCCCCATCCTGCTGGATGGCTCCTGACACTGCTCTGGCCCAGGTTTAAGGAGGAAAACGTCACATTACACCCCTAAGGATTTCTCCCAGCAACCTTCTGCTCCATACCACAGCACAGTTTTACTTCCCGGTTGGCAAACTAATCCCTACTCTTACAACTTCCTGAGTAGCTTCTCCCAACCCCTGGATGTCTGGTCACTGAAGAAGAATTTCATCATAGAGTAGGAAGTGTTTATCACAGAGAATCAGGTAGAAGGACAGAAACGTTTTGCTATGTGTCTGTTAGAAATTCTTCTTTACCAAGATAGTAAAAAACAAAAAGAAAACTGGGAAGGGGAAGATCTGGCTTCACCTAGTCAGAATGAGCTAGACTTACCTATGACCTGCAGTGTTGACCAGGCCTGTCAGTTAAAACTAAACACATTTCACAGTGGCAGCCAGCCAAAAACATAAATTCTGCCAAAAACTAAACACTGCACAAGGTCTGCCTAGTTTCAAAACAACTATGCCAACCCCACGATACACAGTGTTTTGTGAGTGTGATTTTGCAGAACTGCTGCAGGGACAGTCTGCAGGAAGGGGTCAGCTCTTAGAGCCACCAGCTCTCTAGGTTTGGAGAAGGGTCTTGGGATTTTTTCTTTACCTCCTGTGTCATAATAAAAGCCAGGTGTGGGGAGAATGTCTATTAAAAAGGGTCATTTGATTTGGTCATATGCCCACTAAGTATCTTTAAGAAAGGTAGTTTTCAGAAAGCCCTAGGGAAGCATGAGTAGTCTTTATGGCTTACTCCTTTAAGATAGTTGAATTTGCAAGTAAAAACAGAGAATGTCATTGTAAGAAGGTTTAGCTTAAGGATATAGAGACTGTTGTTTTGTCTTACTGTTTATTTAAAAATTAGGTGAGTCTTAAAAAGCATCTCATAATGGCATCAGACTTGTGGACTTTGCATCCCAGGCTAGGAAAGGCATGATGACATTTGGGAACCACATGGATGTATCTAATGACTTGAGAGCGTGAGAATCCATAAATAAAGGGCATACCTTGTCTAAGAATATAAATACATGTGCATATTTTACCGCCTTTGTTTAACAAATATATTTGAGAGATTTCTGTGTGCTGGGTCCTGAGAGTGAAACAATGAATAGTTCTCTCCAAACACTTAAAAATTTTGTGAGAGATTGAGACAAGAAAGTAGGCAGCTGAGGAGGGTAGGTGAATGCTAGCAAAGGCACAAGCACAGAGCTTTGTTGGGATGGACAGGAGGGACATATTGCTCTATCATAGGGGGCCGGGTGTAAAAGAAATCAAAGGACTTTCTGGAAGGATATGAAGGACTTGGGAGTCAATTTAATGGGGAAAAAAGAAAGAATTAAGAGTAAGCTTATTGGCCGGGTGTGGTGGCTCATGCCTGTAATCCCAGCACTTTGGGAGCCAAGGTGGGTGGATCACCTGAGGTCAGGAGTTCAAGACCAGCCTGGCCAACATGGTGAAACCCCATCTCTACTAAAAATACAAAAATTAGGCAGGTGTGGTGGTGGTGTGCACCTGTATTCCCAGCTACTTGGCAGGCTGAGGCAGGAGAATTACTTGGACCCGGTAGGTGGAGGTTGCAGTGAGTCAAGGTTACACCATTGCACTCCAGCCAGGGAGACAAGAGAGAAACTCTGTCTCGAAAAAAAAAAAAAAAAGAAGGAAAGAAAAAGAAAAAAGCTTATTATAGTTGGATTTCTCTTCAATTCCAGATGAGAATTTCAGTTTTCATGCTTATCATAGTGAAGGACCCTGAACCAACGTCTTCTTGAGGAGACATTATTACACAGCCCTGCTTCAGCTGTTTCTTTCTCACAAAGCATACTGGCTTCCATCTCCCTGCTCCGTGCCAATGCCCTGAATTACTAGCCTCAGTTCGCAATTCTGTTTCAAAGGAGACTTTCCTGCTACCTTCAACTCCTGTTTAAACTCAACTAGCCTGGAGGAGTTTGTTTAGTTCTCCACCCATATGAAAAGACCAATCAGAGCATCAGTGCTCTTTGGTAAATATTAAAGTGATCACATCTCTGGAAAGCATAATTTGGATCTGCTGGGCAGTCCTTGAGACATCATGCCTTGCTCCACAATTCTCTATTTCAACCTATTTTTAAAAAGCTCATGACAATGAGGTCTTATTAGGCCTTGTGATTGAAGCTATGTAAGTTAAAAGCCAGATGTGGTGGTGTTTCTGTAGTCCCAGATGCTCAGGGAGGCTGAGACAGGAGGATCACTTGAGGCCAGAAGTTTGAGGCCACAGTGCACTATAATTGTGCCTGTGAGTAGCCATAACACTCTAGCCTAGGAAACATAGCAAGGCTCTATTTCTAAAAATAAATTAATTAATTTAAAACCATGTAAATTATGAAGCTTAATTCAGTGTTTGAGATTTGAAGCTGATCTGGGTCAGAGGAGACTGTAAGAAAAAAGAGTTTGGGATTTTAGGGCAGTGAAGTTTACCAACACCTGTATGTAAGGCCGGTGCCTCCTTGGGAGCCGAATGGACACGCCTTTCTCTCTCCGCGCCTAAAAACTACGTCATCATTTTGAGTACACTGCTCAGCATTTGCCCTCTCCACGCAGGCTCCCCCTTGCCCATTTCCGCATTCCAATCTCAGCCCTGCACCCGCCAGAAATTTTGAAAAGGCCCGCCAAGAACCTGCCCTATGGTAGCTCTCCCGTAAGTCCTCGACCAGCCCCTCGTCCGTGCTCACTCCCTTCATACCCAATGGAAATGCCCCCGCTTTGTTCACCTCGCCTGTCCCCAGTCTTTTAATACCCAATAGAACTACCTTGTCTTTGTTTCCCCCGTAGTCAATCAGCCACTTCTACTCCCTATAAAACCCCACGCCCCAAGAAGACAAGCGCAACTTCTTTGGCCCCTTTCCAGAACCATAGAACCTCACCCGGGAGCTGAATAAATTGGCTTTTAATTTCCTCACTCTGGTCTCTGTTTCCTCCTTGCACTCGATGAGAAGTCTAACACTGTAGACTTGCCCTCTCTTATTTCCCTACTAAAATGTGTATAAGTGCACAAGAGGAGGTGCAGAAATGGCAATTAAAGCTGAGACTACTGACTGTGGCTCTCTGCCTATGGGAAGACTCTCTCAGCCTTGGTTAGGATGGTCTAAAAAGGGAGGCTGTTAACCAGGTTCTGACAACTGGAGTAACTTCAATGCCTTTGATCTTTTTTAAAAGTCAGTATCTCAGGCCAGGCCCAGTGGCTCATGCCTGTAATCCCGGCACTTTGGTAGGCCAAGGCGGGGAGATTGCCTGAAGTCAAGAGTTCGAGACCAGTCTGGCTAACATGGTGAAACCCCGTCTCTACTGAAAATACAAAAATTATCTGGGTGTGGTGGTGGGCACCTGTAATCCCAGCTACTTGGGAGGCTGAGGCAGGAGAATCACTTGAATCTGGGATACAAAGGTTGCAGTGAGCCAAGATTGAGCCATTGCACTCCAGCCTGGACAACAAGAGTGAAACTCCATCTCAAAAAAAAAGTTAATATCTCAAAATATAAATTTATCTTCCAATGTATCAAATAATCCTGTATGCAAAAAAATGCAGCATTTATTTTATCCCTCTAGACCCCAAATTCATGTTCCTCAAAGCAAACACATACAACTTTAGATTTTTCTACTGGTATATAACCAACATGTTTGATGTTTTCATTTAGAGAGATTATTGTCTTCCACTAAAGAAGATGAATATTCAATTGCTTTTATATTCCCTCCACCTCCAGATACACCTTCTTCCTCTCCTCCATCATTTTCAGACTCTCAATAGGAGAATACTGTTTGCATTATTATGATTATATATGCTACCTAACATTCAGGAACTAAATCCTGTAATGTGCCATGATTATATTCCTTTTCTTATACAAAACTTTGGTTTTCTGGAGATATTTATCTTTTGTTTGCATAGCTTATTATGTGTCTGTTAGCAATTCTTCTTCCACAAACTCTAACAATGTACAATACATCCCCAGGAAGTCAGACACACCAGGTAATCTATGAGGCCTACCTTGTACATGTTACTCTCAGAACCTACTCTCCTTCAGCTCCAATCTGGGCTCCCTAGGTATGCTTCTTGCTGGGTAACAAACACACTAAACTCAGTGGTTTATACAACATCCATTTTATCATCTCTCATGGTTCTATTGGTTGCTCCGCTGAGCAATTCTGACTAAGATATCAAGACTTCAAGACTCCCTGCATCTCACTGAACCTCAGGTGGCTCCATGTGTTAAGTGTGGGCTTCCTCATAGAATGGCCATCTCAGGGTTATTAAATGTTTGGCTATCTCCAGTATTCAAAAGCCAAATGTACCTGAATTTATTAATGTTTGGACTTCAAAGTCCCAGAATGTAATTTCTACCCAATTCTATGTTTTGAAAGAGTCACAAGGCTAGTCCAGATCTAAGGGAAGAAGAAATAAGCCCCACCTCTTCCCAGAGTCATAGGAAAGCTACATTGCAAAAAAGTTTGTGGGATGGGAGATTACACAATCAGCTACATAGCTGTGTATCTTCTAATTCATGAAACCTCCCTCTCTCATCATTTTGATAGTTTCCTTTACCATCATCTAGAACACACTGTCCAGTGTGGTGGTCAATAGTCACCTGAAGTTTTTTAAATTTAAATTATTTAAAAGGAAATTAAAACTTAGTCACATTTGCCACATTGCAAGTTCTCACTAGCTACTTGTAGCTACTAGCTACTGCATTGGTCAGTGTAGATATAGAAGATTTCCACTGTCTTAGAAAGTTTAACTGCACAGAGCTGATCTAGATGGGGTACACAACAGACACTGAGGTGGAGGAGGGTGGAAGGAGGGAGAGGAGCAGAAAAGATAATTATTGGGTACTGAGCTTAATACCTAGGTGACAAAATAATCTGTGCAACAAACCCCTGTGACATGAGTTTACCTATGTAACAAACCTTCACATGTACCCCTAAAGCTAAAAGTTTAAACTTTTTAATTAAATATAAGAATAGACTAAAGACATATACAGACATCTAACATCTGAAAAATTGGTAACTATATGCCATTTCTTAGAAATATACTCATGGGTATGTTCCACTAAAGTAAAGGAATCAAACTACAAAGAGAACGAGGTGGGGCCAAGTGAATATGGTTCTATCACAGAAGAGATAAAGACATCTAGATCAGTTTTAAATTTAAAAAACTGAAGAGGAGTAACCATTTCATTCCATGAGGTGTGAAGGAAAATGGAAAATCTCGCTGATCCTTATATACATTTCCATCAGTTTTCTTGGGTCAGGTCAACCCCACACCTTTCTTAAGCAGCACCTCAAATTCAGGACCTCTCCAATGTTCTATACCATAAGCTGGCATGTAATGTTTTGGCATTCCTTCTTGCATGCACTGAGGAACTTTCTCTGCTGTGTCCAGGGAGTCTCTAGCCATCCAAAGCTGATCTGTTGGCATCTAATGGACTTTCAGAAGTGAGTAGAGATAAGCCTAAGTAAGAACTTGTTTTCTGAAGCATCTAATTTAGGATTTCTTCCTTTCCCCACCCCAACTTATATTTTTGTCTTGACATCCATATGGAGACCAAAGTTCCCAGATACATAAAACAGAATAGAAAGAAGTTAGGAATTATATCCTTGGATTTAAAGAAAAAGGTTGGGACTGGAGTAACAGATTTTGTAGAGTCTCATTTCAGATGTTGTTATTCTTTTTGTATACCTTTTCAGCAGAAGGATAACAACAGATTAAATAGTTAAAAAAAAAAAAAAAAAGCATGACGTAATTGATATAGTAAGAGGGCTAAGCAGTAGTACTTACTGACTCTTATTTTGTAGGCCAGAAGAAGAATACCAACTAAATACCTGCCAGTCTATTGAAATTTAAAAGAGAATGTTTCCCAATATGCACTTTGGCTTAAGTAGGGAGACCACCACACTAACCAAAGGAAGACGTTAAGGACCCATTTGAAGGATGAACCACATGAGGATGCAAACGCAGATGAGTCCTTTGCATGTCATGTGTGTACACATGTGTGTGAATTCCTAGGCATACATGCTAGTTCTCATTCACATAAACTGGTCCATTATACAGCAGAAGTGAAAAGTTTCCCCTTTCATCTGTAAACATAAACTCTCTACCAAAAACTAAAAACGTCCCCTAAAATTAAATGTAAAGTCTGGTTTTACAGATGATTATAAATGCAAAAATATTAAATAAAATGCCAGAATATCAATAGCAAAATATTAAAAAATAACCTCTGGGCAACTATAACTTATACCTTGAACTGAAACATTTTTAAGGACATTTATCACTGCTAACAGATTATGACATTAAATAAAAATAGACATTTAAACAAATACACATCAGTTTTTAAAAAATATATATTTAAAAATAAAAAAAGAAGATGATTCTAATATGATAAAGAACACACTATTTGGAATGTGAATAAGCACCAAATAAAGTTTGATGTTTATTTGGAAAACTGAGTTTAGGTAACAGTATTTAAAGCATATTAAATAACAAGTCAAAAGAAAAAAAAGGCCTAGCGCAGTGGCTCACATTTGCAATCCCAGCATTTCGGGAAGCTGAAACGGGTGGATCACCTGAGGCCAGGAGTTCTAGACCAGCCTGGCCAACATGATAAAACCTCGTCTCTACTAAAACTACAAAAATTAGCTGGGCATGGTGGCAGGTGCCTGTAATCCCACCTACTTAGGAAGCTGAGGCAGAAGAATCACTTGAACCCTGGAGGCGGATGTTGCAGTGAGCTGAGATCGCACCATTACATTCCAGCCTGGGAGACAAGAGCAAAACTGCGACTCAAAAAAAAAAAAAAATTCTTATTTGCGGAGCATCTCAGAGGTTTTCATATGCTAATTATAGAATGAATTTGAATTTCAAATGTGAATTTCCAAGAAGCTATTAAATAGGCAGTTTCACTATCAATCCTCTTCCCCTCCCTGCCAGCACATTTTGAGACTCATTTTTCTCATGACAAAGGTGTTCATTCTCAATACCATAATATGAATTAGCATTGTTCTGGAAGATCCAGCCAATGCAATGTTCCATGAGATTATGAGTATTATAAAGCATGATAATAACTTATCAATTTTTGCAAGTGACTTACTTATCTTCTCAGGAAAACTAAGTGAATCAACTAAATATTACATACACTGGAAAAACAATCATTTTCCTAATAGCACAAATAAGAAAATGATACTTAGGCACAAGTTGAACAAGACTTGGATACAACAATAAGACACAATGTAACTTTACCAAGAGACACAGAAATACTTGAGAAAGCAATAGAATGTTACTGGATAGGAGTGGTACACAGATGTCAGTTTTCCAGAAATAATTGTAGGTTTAATATAATAGAAGTCACAATGCAATCTATGTGGGAGTAACAATAGAAAGGAAAAGGTTTGATTATATGGCTCTAAAGGATATCTGAAAGAATACTAAATAATTGCCCCTTGCTCAATCATGAAAGGGGCAAGGAAAAGAGGTCTGCCAATATCTAAAATATAGAATTGATTGCATAGAAACAGGCTTTTTCAGTGTATAGACTTGCATTACCTTGAAACAAAATAGACCTGTTGTCCCAAATTATTTATATTATAATTACTGGGGCAACTGGTTTACTCTTGAAAAAGATTCAAGATATTGCCCTTCCTCACCACTCAGGTAGACTGAGTATTTAAATGTAAAAAGTGAAACCATACAAGAAATGAAAGAAAACATAGGTAAAGGTATATCTGATCTGGGAAGGAGAAGGTCTTTGTAACTGTAACACCAAAGGAAGGGTAGAAATGACATCATTGATGGGCTTGACGCTCTAGAGAGGGGAAAATTCTTTACACCAATCGACTTCTAAAGACTAAAAGACAAATACACAGTGGAAAAAACGGAAAAATACGAAAAGTGTGCATCAAAACGAATGACACACAAAGTAAATATAAATATGAATAAACTCATAATGAATTTACAAAAGTGAAAATATAAATAGTAAATATAAAAGCAAAAGCCCAATGTGTGATTATCAAAGAAATGCATATTAAAATATAATGGTGATATGTCATGTTCACTAACAAATCAGCAAAGATTTTTAAATGCTAATTTTTGTAATGAAGCAATGGTACACACAAGTCAAATACTGCTAGTGATAGTATAAATTGGAATGGTTTTTCTAGAAAATAATTTAGTAACGTATATGTTGAGTCCTGAAAAAGTTTGTGATTTTTTAACCTGGTATTTCTCCTTTCAAGAAGGCAGCCATAAGTCAAAAACATTGACAAAGAATTATGCTTGAAATGTTCATTACATTCTTTATTATTATCCTAAATAAAAATTTATATGTATTAATGAAAATGGGAGAAAAGTAACTACTTCAAATATGAAGAATAATCACATATTTTGTGACAAGTCCAAATAATAAAATGTCATAGCAACTTTACAATGTATATTTTAAAAGAATATTATTTAATAGCATCAGAAAGGGTCACGCTAAAATGTTGCAGAAAGAGGCAGGGCACAAAAAAATGTATTGGTAGGATGATCCTGAATCATCTTCAAAGAAAACTGGAGAGAAACAATAAAAATATCAGTGTGATTATCAATGTGTGATTTCAAACAAATATTCAAAATTATTTTCAATGCTCCCCATCAGCAAGTTTTGAGATTCATTTAATGAACTTTTATATGTTAAATGTGAGGTAAACACAGCACATTCTATTGTAAAAAATGGGTTAGTTGAATAAATGAATGCATTCCTCCTGCAGTTTTATTTTACTTCTGGAGAGAACCTGGGGAGTTTACCCTGAGTTGTGTTTCTGACACAGCATTGTCACTAGCCTAGAAGCTAAAGAATTGGATGACAACAGAACCTTGCCCATCCAGTTTTCAAGAGAAAAAAACAGAATGACTCTAGAAAACTTTATAGAACTAATAAAGTATGTAAAGTCGGCTACGCAAATTTAAAAGCCTACATTGTATTAGCTACATTACTTTTCTGGGACAATGGCCTAAACATAGAAAATAGGCATTTTCAGCAAGCTAGATGAACATTTGGGAATAGATCAGTGCATAATGACACTTCTGTCATAACTTTTAATGTTCTATCTGCTTCTTCATTAGTAAGATCTTATCATCTTCAAAAAACACACAGATTTTCATCATTTGTTACGTAATTCTCTTACTTTCCTTCCATAGTCAAATATTTTACTGTTTGTTTGTGGTAATTTCTGGTTGTTTGTGGTTTATTCCTTAAAAAGTTATTATTTAAGGAACCAATGTGGAAGAGAAATGTATGTGTTATTATTGCTTATGAAACTGTTGAAGTATGAGGAAGAATCAAGCAATGGTGATGATGATGGAACTGTCCTTTTCCTGAAATAAACAGCAATTTTAATTTAATTTAACCTGAAATAAACAGCAATTTCCTGAAATAGGCAGCAATTATTTACAATTGGGAAATCTAGCCATATTAATTGGGAGAATAAGTTGAGATGCAGAACTTCTCTTGGGAGGACAGGTATTTTCCATTACTCTAATGAACTCAATCTTGGCTTTCTTATAGTAATCACAGTACAGAACATATCTAAAATCACTGACACATTCCTTGAGCTCAAACTTTCTTCTTTGTTTTCATTTATCTTGCTTTTAAACATATTTTTCAAAGAGAAGTTTCATCTCAATAAACTAAAGACCAGGTTCTCTTTTCTGGTTCATTTATGTATTTTTGTTTGTATGTTTCTCCTGATATGGTACTAATACAAGTAACTCTGAGTTTGTTGATATAACACTCTGCTTCCAGCAAGAAATTTAGGTAGTTTACAAGACTAACATATACACACACACACACACACACACACTTTAAACGCTATAAAAGCAGCATTGACATCTTGAAGAATTTCTGAATTCTAGGGGGTAGCTCGGAATGCCTCACTTTATTTGTCAGGTTTGTTAGTAGGGCTGCCAGTGAGGCAGAGAGAGGCCCTGGCAGACATCTGTGCTGAAGCACAAAGACCTCTGTCTCTTTGCTCAGTGTGAACAGGAAACATTTAGTCTCCAACAAATTAAAGCTTAGAATATTGCCAAGTCTCATGGCTCAGGAAGCTGGTGGCCCTTTGGTTATCTACGCTAATTTCCATCCTCTATGGGACAGCTAGGCCTCCGTACCCCCAAGGCAGCAAACGCAGTGTGACTTCTGTCATCCTTGGCAGAGCACACAGTGGCAGGCCCAGAGAGATACTTATAGCTCTGCTACTCAAGTACTTGGTTTTAAGTTGCCAGGTGGGACTTGTGCATCCAGAGAAACTTCAAAGACATGCAGATAGTGTTACATTATTAATTTCCATCTTTCTACATTGGATAACCCCTTCCACATAAAAGAAAAAGAAGGCTACACATTTTTATAAATTCGTTATAGTACTCCAGGCCTGAAGAAAAATTTATTTTCACCAGTGTGTTTTCATGGCTCTCTGATAACAAAGTCTAGAATTTTTGTATAGTTTACTCTCTAATATCCATAATATGCATGCATGATCATGTCTATAGCCTAGTATAGCTGTTTATAAGTCATACCTAGCAGCATCTATATTTTACACTTGATCTTAACCAAAAGGCTGAAAAGCAATAGTATTTATATTTTAATATTTACAAAGTAATTATTGCAGTGGTTGCTAGAAAAACTATCTTTTCATTTGATTAGTGTTATGTAAATTTTTCATTAATGTTATATTCTACCCTTTAGGTGAAAATACCTAACTATTTCATCTGTGTGTACAATTTGTGTGTGCGTGTGTATATGTGTATACACACACACACACACACACACACATACAAATTTTTCCCTCAAGCAGGACTTACATTTGGATATCTGTCTCATTAACTATACCTAGTCCTTTATGGATTATCACACATGTTACAAGATCCTGGTCACTGCTACTCTTTTCCTTATCTCCTTCACTGTCTTGTAAAAACTAGTCACTGGATGGAGAACCCAGGATCTAAAACAACATTATTCTTTAGTATTATAGTTTTAGTGCATCTGAAGGCAGTCTGGTGACATTTAAAGAGCAACACCAATTATCTTCAAGTCTGTGGGCTGTGTCATGATGTTATCAGTGAGGGTGACCGCACGTGCTTGCGGAGCCTGTCAGGGACATTTCAGTGTCACCTCTGAAGGGCCACAGCTACTCTCTGTGCATGGATCAGAGAAAACTATGCCAGCTCTCATTGCAGTTAAACATGATAGATTCCTGGTTAATTTGTATTTCCTGGATTTATAAGGTAGAGTATTATAATACCTGATCTTAGCATACAAACTCCCTAAATTCTCCAGCAGAAACTGCAGTGTGTCTTAGATTTGGCTTTTAAAATGGAAATTAGTTCATAGTGCCAGACATACTCTTTAAGGTCAAAGTTGACAGGACAGGAGAGACATGCTTTGTCTAATAGACTTTCCAGCTGAGCGTAGATTCCACCCTGGCAGGCCAAAGTCAGCAGAGTTGAAAATCAAAAATAGGAGGTCTGGAACAGTCCCCCAGACCTTAGGCAACTGAAATCTGGCAGGGAGAGTCTGACGAACGATTCAAATCCTTCCCCAAAAACATCTGTGCAAGTGAAGAAGGATCTAACAGAGCCAGTCAAAATCAGCAGGGGAGTTTAGATAGGAAAGGCTGAAAATTGCCCACTTGGCAGGAAATTTGCCTGTCAATGTGTGTTAAATGCCCAGGATGGGAATAAGCACTGCCCCAGGTAGCTTGCAGGAGCAGTGAGGTGAATATGATCTTTAGGTGGTGCCTTCGGAAAACTCATATTCAATTGGTTTTCAGGACAAGGGGAAGCCAGGGCCACACATGTCACCTGAGACTTCTCTGTTACTCAGCTCTCCCTGATCAATTTATGTTCTCATCAATAGTATGAGCTTTATGGCTTAATTTTTGGTCAGAACATATCTCATAATAATTTGCAAACCCCAGACTGTGGAGGAGGAAGCTAAGAGAAGGTTTAAAATAAAAAGGACAAGAGAAAAGATGCTTAAAATTGGATTATAAATTTTAAATTAAAAATTCAAAACTGTTTGAATTAAAAAGCAGATAAACAATTAAGAAATGAGCTCAGAACTACAATAACAACAAAAAACTAATAGAACACAATGGCCCTTGGGTGAAAAAAGAAGAGGCATAGGAGCCTCAAAAAAAAAAAAAAATGTCTTACAGGCTGAGACTGCAGAGGGCCATAGTAATGAGAGGAAGGTAGACGTCAGTGGTGTCTCATAGCTGGAACTATGAGAGCTGATGGCTAAATTTTCAGAAATTTTGTGAGCTGGTTGTTAAATACAGCCATTATTAAACAGTAAAATATACAAACAACAACTAAATAATCTTACAACAAAGGTAATAAATATTCAAAACACATCACTTCCTAATTATTCTGCTACAGTTTGCTCTTATCTATGCTCTTGGGGTTATTTGAGTTGTTTTACCTACATAGTGGAAATACTATGTAATGATGAGATACTCTCTGCCTCTCTTCCCAACTCTACTTTCACTGACATAAGATTAGCAGCCTAAAATCCACCATGGTGGGAATATTTATACCATGAAAACTGAAGAAAGCTAAAAACACAACGTTGGTCTATTATTTTGTTGGTTGTCTAGACTTAGGAAAGTGATTATGGAGCAATTATTTATAACGTAAAATAAAATATGTCGATGCCGAGAGAGAGATCCAAGATGGCTGATCACTAGCAGCTCGGGCTCCTAGCTCCCAGTGAAAGCGCAGAGAACGAGAGGACGCCACACTTTCAGACGAATATTTGTTGCTCACGGACCAGGGGATTCCCAGCAGAGAAGCCCCACGTGTCGCCAGGGCGACTCTTGTGGCCGGCGCGGCGGTTTTGCTGGTGCCTTAGCACGCCAGTTTTTGGTGCAGAGTCCGGAGATTCCCGGGCAGAAAAGCACCATCAATCTTAACACCGCGGTTTTGGCTGGCGCAGTGGACTGCTCAGATTTCGGCGCTGGGAATTAACAAGTTGGACGTCTGCTCAGAGACCTAGTTAGAAAGTCGGTAATTACAAAGACAACAGACGGATAAATATATAATGAAGGGAAGAAACCAGCGTAAAAAGGTAGAGAATACTCAAAATCAGAATGCCTCTCCCTCTACAGGGGATCGCAATTCCTCATCAGTAACGGAACAAGGCTTAATAGATTACGAGTGTGTTCCAATAACAGAAGCAGGCTTCAAAACGTGGGTGATAAGAAACTTCTGTGAATTAAAAGAACTTGTTCTAACCCAATGCAAAGAAACTAAGAACCTTGAAAAAAGGTTTGACGAAATGTTAACGAGAATGGACAATTTAGAGAGGAATATAAGTGAATTGATGGAGCTGAAAAACAACACGAGAACTTCGCAAAGCATGCACAAGTTTAAACAGTCGAATTGATCAAGTAGAAGAAAGGACATCAGAAGTCGAGAACCAGTTCAGTGAAATGAAACAAGAAGACAAGATTGGAGAAAAAAGGATGAAAAGGAATGAGCAAAGTCTCCAGGAAATATGGGACTATGTGAAAAGACCTAATTTACGTTTGATAGGTGTACCTGAATGTGACGAAGAGAATGAATCCAAGTTGGAAAATACTCTTCAGGATATCATTCAGGAAAACTTTCCCAACCTGGCAAGGCAGGGCAATATTCAACTCCAGGTAATACAGAGAACACCACAAAGATATTCTTCAAGAAGACCAACCCCAAGGCACATAATTGCCAGATTTATTAGGGTTGAAATGAAGGAGAAAATACTAAGGGCAGCCAGAGAGAAAGGTCAGGTTACCCATAAAGGGAAACCTATCAGACTTACAGCAGATCTCTCAGCAGAAACCCTACAAGCCAGAAAAGAGTGGGGACCAATATTTAACATCCTTAAAGAAAAGAACTTGCAACCCAGAATTTCCTATCCAGCCAAACTAAGCTTTATAATCAAAGGAAAAATTAAATCCTTTGCGAACAAACAAGTACTTAGAGAGTTCACCACCACCAGGCCTGCTTTACAAGAGCTTCTGAAAGAAGCATTATACATATAAAGGAACAACCAATATCAGCCTTTCCAAAAATATATCAAAAAGAAAAGAACATTAACACAACGAAAAATTTACACTAACTAATAGGCAAAACAGCCAGCTAGCATCAAATGCTAGTATTAAAGTTATATATATTCTAATTGGATAAAAAGCCAAAACCCATTGCTATGCTGCATCCAGACCCATCTCACATGCAACGATACACAAAGACTCAAAACAAAGAGAAGGAGGAAGATTTATCAACCAATCAGAGAGTAAAAATAAACAAATAAAAAGCAGGAGATGCAATTCTCTCCTCTGATAAAGTAGACTTTAAAGTAACAAAGAACAAAATTGGCAAAGAAGGACATTACATAATGGCAAAAGGATCAATGTAACAAGAAGAGCTAACGATTTTATAGATCAACGAGACAGAAAATTAACAAGGACATCCAGGACTTGAACTCAGACCCGGAACAAGTAAACTTAATAAACATTTATAGAACTCTCCACTTCAAATACATAAAACATACATTACCACCTCACACCTATTCCATAAGTGACTACATAATTAGAAGTAAATCACTCCTCAGTAATCGCATAGCATTTCATAGGTTTAAATGAAATATTGGTTGGCTGCTCGTTTGTTATTTTCTTCCCTTATTCCTTCCTGTTTACATCAAGTATAATTATTGGTATAAAAGAGGTTTTCAATACCCATTACTAAACTGCATTCTAGCCTGGGCAAGAAAGCAATACTCCCATTCTCTCTCTCTCTCTTTCTCTTCCTTTTTCCTCCTCTTCTTTATTCTTTTTCTTTCTTTCTTTCAAAAAAAAAAAAAAAAAAAAATAGGTCATGCCATGGCACATCAGCTAGCTAAAAAAAAAAAAAAAAAAAGCCCAACAACTCCATAATAAGCAAGTGCTGAGCAGCACCTAAGGGAGAATTCATCTGTGGCTGGTCTGGCTTCCCACTCCCAAACCCCCAGGGAAAACAGCCTATCTCTAACTTTGAGTCCTTAAATCTGCTTTCCAGATGGTTCACAGGTATGACAGATACAATCTCTGAAAAAAAAAAAAATAAATAAAATAAAATAAAATATGTCAAATCTGTAGCCATTACATTGTGAATTGCATAGGAAATTAAAGAAATTATATTTTGTAGTATTGGAAAACTATTATCAGACTCAGCAAAAAAAGAGTAATGGAATTTTGACATACATCTTGCTTATTTCACTTCCCTTTGATTATACCAACCAACATTCATGTTGAAACTTCACTTAATTCATCAATTACAGTTTTAGGTTGGCCACGGATATAACAATTCAGACAAAATCACAATAGCATTCTGTGAGAAGAGATGACAATATGGAATTTATAATAATGAGTACTGTATTCTTTATTATTTATCAGTTGTTTGCCACATATCCTTTATATGGATAAAATTTATAATAAACATGTACAAACACACATATGTGCATTTTTTTCTCCAGAGTGTGGGTCATTAAACATTTATCAGCACATCATTGAGAAGAATCCAGACAATAATTTAACAGTAGAAAACAGTAGGGTGTAGATGGGAAACTTAGTCGTGGGACTATAGGAATGGAACCTAAAATCATAATTGATTTTGCCTTCAGACTGGACAGCAGGTAGTCCCCTTAATAAACCAAATGTTAGACTTTCTATGTGCTTGATGATAACAATGTAATAAAATCAGTGAACATGGCGGGGTGTAGTGGCTCACAGCTATCATCCTAGCACTTTGGGAGGCTGAGGCGGGTGGATCACTTGAGGTCAGGAGAACAAAACCAGCCTGGCCAACACGGTGAAATCCCATCTCTACTAAAAATACAAAAAGTTAGCTGGGTGTGGTGGTAGGCGCCTGTAATCCTAGCTACTTGGGAGCCTGAAGCAGGAGAATCACTTGAACCTGGGAGGCAGATGTTGCAGTTAGCTGAGATTGGGCCACTGCACTCCAGCCTTGGTGACAGATCAAGATTCCATCTCAAACAAACAAACAAACAAACAAACAAATCAAAGAGAAGTTAGAAAAAAATGCAGCATTTTTTTCCTCACTGCATCTTTATACAAAAACTGAATTGTGATTTAACTTATACTCTAAGAAATACATGTATGAAGTATTTGCAATTTATCAGTTTGCAAATGTGATATGTGCTAGAGATAACAAGAGGAAGAGTCCCTCTTTCTACCCCATGTACTCACTCACCTTCACCTTTTTGGGAATAAACTAAAAACACAAAGCACTGTTGCTCATATGTAAACCATGCAGGAGATATCTATGAGGTTCTGGACCAGCACACACTCTTCAGGATTAGAGTCCAGAACTCTGAAGATGAAGGCATCATGCCCCAGAGAATAAGAACACTGAATCCCAGCATTTCTTACAGGGGATTTAGCTACTATCAGCCTGAATGCCTCTCCAAGGTGACTCCAAAAATCCAAGGTTCTAGCACGCAGGCCCTCTCTTCCTCAGGAATGCTATTCACCACAATCCCCTGCCCTCCTCTCAGGCCAAGCTCTGCCTTGTTGTGAGGCAAGGAGGAGCAAACAGCCCAGCTGCCTTCCACTTTGAGCAAACTGTGTCTCAGTGAAACAGCAATTTCACAAGAGTTAAAGATAAGGAAACTTCTTGGCTGAATGCAGTGGCTCACACCTATAATCTCAGCACTTCGGGAGGTTAAGGTGGGTGGATAACTTGAAGTCAGGAGTTCGAGACCAGCCTTGCCAACATGGTGAAACCCTGTCTCTACTAAAAGTACAAAAATTAGCTGGGTGTGATGGTGTGCACCTATAATCCTAATGACTCAGAAGGCTGAGGCAGGAGAATTGCCTGAACCTGGGAGGTGGAGGTTGCAGTGAGCCGAGATCAGGCCACTACACTCCAGCCTGGACAACAAAGTGAGACTTGGTCTCAAAAAAAAAGATGAGGAAACTTCTTTTACGATGGATTCAGGCAACAGTCTGGGTCAAATAGTAACCACAGTTACTCTCTATTTCATACACATGAAAGTCTACAAAGACACAGAAATAAGATCCCCTTGTTTAAACTAACTCAAAATAAAGTGATCCAAAGCTGGTACCAAAACTCATGGTACAGGTGTAAAACACAGCACTTCCAGATAAGAAGAGCCTTATTGGATCCATCCTCTGTGAAGGCATGACTTACCTCCTATGTCCATTTCTGGATGCTTGCTGTCAATAGGTATCTATAACAATGTTAGAAGCAGTCTGAGAAACTTTAGAAAGGCAACCAAAAGACTATTTGGAAATCAGCCTTAAACTTTTGAATATAAACTCTATCTATCTATCTGTCTGTCTGCCTGTCTGTCTGTCTATGCCCCCCCGCACCATAGAGCTAATGTGATTGAAGTACTTTTACTAGGGGGCCAGGCAGGCATGATTTTCTACAAGCTGAATTGCCTTGGGTTTAAAGATGCCTGCAAGAAGTTTGTATGTGGTTAACTGGGTCTGCATGCAAAATTGTGTGGAGGGGAAGGGACAGCAGAAGGAGAACGGAAAATGCTGCATGGTCTATGCCTTCTGTTGTTCAACTATTCAGCACCTGGGATATGCACCCATCATTCAACAAGAAGTGTATTTCCTGTGTGTGTACTTTATGCCAGCCACCATTCTAGGCACCTGAGATGTATTAAAGGCTATTTCTGAGGAGCTTATTCTCTAGTGACATGATATTTGATATATAAAAATACATATGTATATATACAAATCTGTAACATATATAACAAGAATATATAACTACTATATATATTATAACATATAACTACTATTGTCTATATACTATGTATGGAATACTATATACTATACATACTACTATATTCTATATATAGAATACTATATATACTACTATATTCTATATGTAGAATACTATATATAACTACTATATTCTCATTATATATTATATATAATTTATATATAATATATTGTATATAGAATATAGTAGTTATGTTATAGTTCTCTATAGAGTATATATAGATATAGTCTCATTATATATAATTATATATTATATATAAATATCTACATTATATAAATAATATATAATTATATATGAGATTATATATTATAATCCTCATTATATAATATATAAATATATAATATATGATTATATATCATATATTAGTTATATATAACTGATATACATTATATTATATAATATATATGATTACATATTATATGTTACATATTATATTATATATATACATATATACATATTATATATTACATGAATATATATTTGCACTTCCCTTTAATATTTCAGCTAGTTTAAACTACTTTTAAACTACTTTTATTCTCTTGCAACCTGAACCATCTTAACTGACACTCAGCAAGATCTGACCTTGAGCTTTGGAAAAGTTAGTCAGTAACTCAGTATTATAAGGAAGTGGAACATTGTATATATATTATTGTACATATTATACATAATATGTTTTATATATGTACATTTCATATGTAATATAGTATATATTATGTATATGAGATTATATAAAAATTATATTATATATTATATATAATTATGTATAATATATATCATATAATATATATGAGAATATATGTTATATGTTATAGTATATATATAACATATATATGTTATGTATATATCATATATAATGTATATACATATATGTGTATATGCGTGTATATATACATAATATATATGATATATACATAACATATATGTACTATATAACTCTCTATATATACTATAATATATATATGTTATATATATCATATATAAAAACATATATCATTATATATGATATATATATAACATATATATGTTATAGTATATATAGAGAGTTATATAGTACATAATGAGAATGAGGAAGATAGGAGCAGGGAAAGAAGGAATTGTAGTTAGGAAGATAGAATTTCTGCAGTAATCTGTGTCCTCTGGCTCCTCCGCTTTCTCTCCCATTTCACACCTGGGGAGAAGGAGGGTTGAAATGGATGGATCAATGGTCAGGACATTTATTGGACCACTGGGAGAAGATCACTACCTGTTTCCAGATTGAATTTCTCTGGACATTCTCTCTCTCCTCCTTACCCAAGGCTGCTGCAATAGAATCTTGGGATATCTTACTTGAAGTTTAGGTGCCTCTCCCCTCTGTGAAGACTGAAGTAGCTCTGATCTACTTTGGCTTGAAGTAAGTTTCCTCGAATTGAGCTAGCCTGTCCATAAGATCTTTAATATACTGAGGATTTAGTCAGATGCATCTTTTGAGGAATACATGGGACTTGTAAGAAACATAAGAAATTTCTAAACTTAATTTTTACTGTTTTAAGCCACTTAGATATGTCTCTAGCCAGGGAAAATGAGTTCTTCAGTTCACTAGAGGACACATTGGTTGGTTCTCCAACATTTGTTTCTCCTTTTCCTTATAGACAAATGGTTTGCATGGGCTGAGGAGGCATCATGAATTGTCTAATCCAATTATGGTAATGCCATCCTCCCTGACAGAGTGACTGGTTCAGGAAATAAAGCCTAGGCCAATCACTGGTCACAAGGCAGTTCAGTCAATGAAATACTCAAGAACATTGCTGGGAGCTTCAGAACATCCATAGTCTCTCTTCTTTCATAGATAGTGTGTTGCATGGTTGAAGTGGAAACTCAGAGGTGGGAAAAGTTGAAAAATACGTAAAAAAATAGAGTCGAAGCCTTGATTTTAAAAATGTGGCTGAAACTTATTCCCTCTATAGATATTTTAATTGTATAAGTAAATAAATTCCCTTTAATATTCCAGCTAGTTTAAACTACTTGTATTCTCTTACAATCTGAACCATCTTAACTGACCCTCAGCAAGATGTGACACTGGGGTTTGGAAAAGTTAGTCAGTAACTCAGTATTGTAAGGAAGTGGAAACGTGCCTGGCCTTGTCATCTGTGCATATTTCTCCTCCCAGAACCGTTCTGATTCCTGGCCATCTCTGTCACTTCACTGGAGAAGACATGAGCAATGTTCTCTACTTCCAACACTCCTCTCTTATAGTTACTCCTTGCCCCAGTACTGCATGGTTCTGAGACATACTGTCCAAATAATCATTCAATTTCCCTTTGGAGAAGGAGGGGAAAATAGAAGGGAATCAATGAGAAAGATTCACCAGATGAATTTTTTTTTTTTTTTTGGCAACTAATGGAAACATCTGAGCAGTTCAAATCTAGCCCATTTCTGTTAAAGAATGCTTGCTGCTGATACATATTAGTTGTATTTTGCTGACATGTGTTTTTAATAATAATGATGATGATGAGAAAACCCCCAAAAGTTGATAGCAAACAGAAAAATGCTAGTACTGACCGGGATTTTTTTTTTTTTCCCTAAAGCCAGGGAGTGCATTTTTGAGACGACCTGGGGTCAATCCCCATCATCAAAATCTTGCTGCTCTGAGCATTTCTCTGCTGAGGACATTTCCTTTAGTGAACATAGAATTATTCACTTTAAAAAACCCCTCTAAGCCTTTACTCTGAATTGCAACCACAAAGGTAGGCATGCTCTTGTTTTTGTCTGGGGTATTTTCCCCCACTATTTGCTGTACCTCATTAAATGTAAATAGTTCAGCGTCTATGTCCATATTTTATTATTCTTTTCACAAATGAAACATTTTTTCAGCTGTCAGAGACCTTGAAAAAGTGATCATGTTAAGACATCTGGTTTTTTCCCGGGCGGCTCCCGAAGATGGCGGAGGTGCAGGTCCTGGTGCTAGATGGTCGAGACCATCTCCTGGGCCGCCTGGCAGCCACTGTGGCTGAGCAGGTACTGCTGGGCCGGAAGGTGGTGGTCGTTCGCTGCGAGGGCATCAACATTTCTGGCAATTTCTACAGAAACAAGTTGAAGTACCTGGCTTTCCTCCGCAAATGGATGTACACCAACCCTTCCCGAGGCCCCTACCACTTCCAGGCCCCCAGCCGCATCTTCTGGCGGACCGTACGAGGCATGCTGCCCCACAAAACCAAGCGAGGCCAGGCGGCCTTGCACCGCCTCAAGGTGTTTGACGGCATCCCACCGCCCTATGACAAGAAAAAGCGGATGGAGGTTTCTGCGGCCCTCAAGGTCGTGCGTCTGAAGCCTACAAGGAAGTTTGCCTATCTGGGGCGCCTGGCTCACGAGGTTGGCTGGAAGTACCAGGCAGTGACAGCCACACGGGAGGAGAAGAGGAAGGAGAAAACCAAGATCCACTACCGGAAGAAGAAACAGCTCATGAGGCCACGGAAACAAGCCGAGAAGAACGTGGAGAAGAAAATTGACAAATACACGGAGGTCCTCAAGACCATGGACTCCTGGTCTGAGCCCAATAAAGACTGTTAATTCCTCAAAAAAAAAAAAAAAAAAAAAAAAAAAAAGACATCTGGCTTGATTGCTGGCGACACTGAAGCTGAGGGTTTCCAGAAGAGCAGACTCAGAACAAAGTCTTATTCTTAACATTGTCTTAGAAGAGGTAGTCTTTAACACCTCATTTTCAAACATCCTACCATGTTTGCTGCTGGCACACGCCAGCCCCCCATTATAACCCACTGCTCTGGCTGGGCTCACTCGCTCAGCTCGGCCTGCCCTCCTACTTACCCTAGCCCTAGGCGCCAGCCTGGCTCTAACTGGAAGCCACCTTCAGTTTGCATTCTGATCTGCAGCTTTCACCTTCATAAGCCAGACTTTGAGAGTATAACAATAACTTGGGTTAACGTAAATATTTACAAACTCTGGGGGCAGGGGGCGGTTTTGTATACTTTATGCTCATTGTAGAAAATGTCGATAAGAAAAAAATCTCCCATATCCTACATTCCAAAGATAAATACTACTAATATTTGATGTATGCATTTCCAGATTTCTTTGCAAATATTTTTCTACGTCCTACACAAACACATATCCATCTATATCTATATGGATATGGATAAATACTCTAATGTGGATGTATATGCCAACATAATATATAAGTGATTATACTATGCATATAGTTTTATAAGGTACTTTTTTATTTTCCACAAAGGAATTGTATTCTATTTTCAGTAAATACATAGGTACTTTATCATTGCTAATGAGATGAGGCATTCAGTTATATTAATATGCCAGGACTTACTTGTAATAAATAGACATTTTATATGATGACCAAGTTTTTTATTATTAATAAATTGGTGCTTCAATTTTAACCAAGTTATGTCATTATCATCTAGGATGCCTTCTTAGAAGAGCATTTTCAATGTAATAGGATATGGATACTTTTTAAAGCTTTTGCTACATATCTGTATTTTGTTCCAGAAAAGTGGTACAAATGTATGCTTCTAGCAGTAGTGCATGAATCAGCTTAAGCTTTGACTGTATTTAAATGCTATTTCCAGGATCAATGATTAGAGGTATCATGAAGATGGCTTTTTTGTTACCAGTCAGTTACTATTTAACCAGGTCAATAGCGGTCAGTAGCATTGTTGATGTTATAAAGGTTATGAAATCCTTAATTAAATGATATAGTCTAGTAACAAATGACAATTGACTTAAATACAGACATAAGATTCATAATATATTTTCAGAGCCAAAAGCACCCTAGCAAAAACCAAAAATATTTATTTTTATCACAGATACAGCATTCATATGCAATGCTTTGAGACAGGCCCCTAATAGGTCATCTTTGCCTAAATTTTCTCTTTGGTTCTAGGTGTATATTTCTCTCTTAGTGCAAGATATCTGTCATCTTTCTAGCTATTATCTATCTATCTATCTTCCTCCATATAGTTATGCAATCCCATACCTCCAGAGTCCATTTCCAACTCTTTTACCAACTTTCTGATTTCTGTTATAAACATTGTCAATTCTCCTGTTTCCCAGGCTCAGCATGTCGGAGCTGTCTTTAACACAGATCAAAATCATTACATTTCTCTGTACTATCCCTTCTTTATATTTCCACCAAACGAAATCTGGGCTTCATATCTTTCTCTCTACATTTCTGGTCTCCTTGCTACTGGGTTTTTTCCTGTTTCTCATTCACTTGTTATTTTATAACTAATTTTTAAATTTTCGTAAGTTGTGACTCAGACTCAGCTACTCCCCACATCAAATGCTCTAAATAACTCCTGACTGCTTTCTGGAATAAACCTAAATATCATTTCTGGGTATCCCATGCCTGAATACTTTCATCCAATTTAGCTGTCCCGTGATGTCTCTCTCAATTCTCAATTCTTCCCTTCACGAATTCTCCAGTCTAGCTGAACTGGAGTATTGCTGTGCTCTGAACATGTTCCACACAGTTTTCATTTTAAAATTTGCCCCAATCATTCCTTCTCCAGCATGCTTCTGCTCTTCTACTAGTCCCATGCCTTTACTATCTACTCCATCTTTAATATTTCTTTAGAGTTTTAATTCAAAAAAGCCAAGAAGCCTTCCACCAATACATTTACACTACATATTATTTAGTCTTTGGACATGATCCGTATTTGTTTTCTTCTATCATCCCTGTGGTTAGTCAGTTTAGCTGCTTGTGAGCAGGAGCTATGACCTGTTTCTCTATGAATCTCCTGCAGTTACCGAGTGCCTAGAGTAGAACAGTTGCTCTAAAATAGCTGTTGGGTGCCAGGAAGATAGGAAAGGCTAGAAGGGAAACTTGGTAAACTAGTACATGTTAAAAACATGCTTTGATACTTGAAAAGATGGAAAAAATAACTTTTATGCTCAATGAAAATTCAAGTCATGTTAGATATTCCAAGTGACATAATCCACTTTATACTTTTAGAAATCCCAGAATCCAGGAAGTGACAATGGGTTTCTTACAGATAAGTTAATTCTATGAGGGATACTTTTTATTCCAAGTGGCTGTTTCTCAAGGGCCAGTACCATAATAAGGCTTTGCTTGATCATCCTGTATAGTGACGAGGCTGTTCAGAAGTTGTACTCTGTCCTTTCCAGTAAGTAGTGTGCCTCACCTTATGTGAGCTCTTGGTTTTTCTTCTCTTTTCTTTTTTTTAAATTATACTTTCAGTTCTGGGGTACATCTATAGAATGTGCAGGTTTGTTACAAGGGTATACAGGTGCCATGGCGGCACTGTTCACTGTAACAGACTTGGAAACAACCCAAATGCACATCAATGATTGACTAGATAAAGAAAATGTGGCACATATACAACATGGAATACTATGCAGCCATAAAAAAAGAATGAGTTCATATCCTTTGCAGCAACATTGATAAAGCTGGAAACCATCATTCTTAGCAAACTGACACAAGAGCAGAAAATCAAACACTGCATGTTCCCATTCATAAGTGGGTGTTGAACAATAAGAATACATGGACACAGAAAGGAGAACATCACACACCGGGGCCTATCAGGCAGTGGGCGGGGGGCGAAAGGAGGGAATAGCAGGGGGTGGGAGGATAGGGGAGGGATAGCATTTGGAGAAATACCTAATGTAGATGATGGGAGAGAAAAAAAATCCTCTAAATTTCATTGATATTCCTTTTTTTTTTTTTTTTTTTTCTCAAGCTCTTATTTCTTAGAAACCTGTAACATCTTGTCCTTCACAACTGGTGTGCTCCAAGTTGATTGGGTCTATGAGGAAAAGTAACTTCCACTATTGATAAAGCTGCTGCCCCAATCCCCAGATCCCAAAACAAAAAGGAAGACAAGACACCTAAAAGATTTATAACTTTGTTTTTAGTTTTTATATTTTTACACTAATTTTGACGAAGCATAAGAACTAGTATTTCACTAGTAACTCAATCTCTACCAATGAGTGAAGTTGGATTTAAGGCAGTGAATTGCATAAGAATCTTGTGTAATAGATAGTGCCTATAAAATTATTTTAATACTGATACTAAGAAATGATACTCAACTGTTCAAAAACCTCCCGTGGGTCCCCACTGTCCCTAACATATAGCCCATGCATGATTTGCTAGCCCCTTTTATAGTCAAGCTATACCTTGACTTGAAAAATATACCTTTACATTCTTACTTCTAAATAAAATCATATAGGCATGTGATGCCAGGCTATAACATTTGGTTTAATCCAATCAGCAGTTGGAAACCATTTACCACATTTAATATGAGGAGTAGCTGAGTCAGAGCCATGCCCTAGGGATAAAGGAGTCGAGTAGTAAACAGGAACCCTCCATTAGAGGGAGATGGGCACATCAATAGCTTCACTCCTTGCATCCTTTAAATATTCCACTAGTCTGGAATGCTGATTCTGGTACTCTAAACCCTATTCAATGCCCATATTTAGTGCATGAAACATTTCCCGATTATTTCACTTTAAAGGGACAAACTATTCTCTTTTTAGGCATTCTATAGCACAAATTGTCTGAGATCATGGAAGTTTTCGATTAGTGATTGCTTTGCTATATATCATTGTCTTACATGATCATTTAATGGGGTTTTTAATGTATGATATTTGTTTCTTCAATTAGATTATAAGTTTCTTGAGATCTATAGTTATATTGTACACGTCTTTAGAACCAAGGGACAAATTTACATAATATATTTACCGTAGATATGCTATCAATATTTGGCAAATATTGTTAATGCATAATCAAGTTTAGTTTGGGAAACGTTGATTGCTCTGTTACCTCTGGCTCCCTCTAGTGATTCCCAAAACATAACATCTAGCTGCACATTTCTGTTTCATTCCATTTGCTGGAATTTTACAACTATCAGATGTGATGCAGAGAACAAATTCAGCTACAAGCAAAAAAAAAAAAAAAAAAAAAAAAAAAAAATCATGTAAGACAATAATATATAGCAAAGCAATCGCAAATTGAATGCTTCTACCATTGTACAATTTGTGCTACAGAGTATCTGAAAAGGGAATAATTTGTCCCTTTAAGGTGAAAGTAACAATAAACTATTCTTGTATTATTTTTGCTTGCTTAATAATATCATAATTATTACAGCCAAAGTGCATCAATTGCCTATTTGATGCCAAGGGCTGCTGAAGACATCATACGTATTTTCTCACCTAACCTGCACAAGAATCCTGTGAGATAGCTATTATTGTCTTCCAGCAATTTACAGGGGAAGAGACCAAGACACAGCAATGTCTAGGGACTTGCTTAAGGACACACAGTGGGACTTCCCTCATTCTAGTGTAGACAGACTGGAGTATATGAATGGATACCTTGAAACTCTGGAATAACTGGGCTGTTGGCCGATGTGCTTTACCCCTAAATCTTAATCAAGAACGTATGGTTCTGACAAACACGTGTGCGAAGTCGGCAGTACTTAGTTTATTTTGAAAAGAATTGAACAACTGCATAGGGCAATGGAAATAAAGGAAGCTTGTTCAAATGGCCAGTCTATGCTCATATTTCTAAATGAGGTAGCTATTTCAGAATAAGCCTTATGTTCCCTTCTACTGTTTTGCCTATGAATCGACCTAATTAAATATTAAATGATTTGCATAGTAATAACACATGTACCTTATCTGTTAGTATCACAAATGGAATTAAAATTAAAAATGTCATATAAAGTGGGAAAATAGTATCTAAGGTTAACATTAGTGTTGATCTCTTATTGTATGAGAGAGATAATTATATCACTAAATAAAGAACAAAGTGCATAAATTAAAAAGAAAAATCTCTTTCACAATCTATGTTACCTTCTTGCAGGAGGTAAATAATGTAGGTAGGTCTTACCCAAATAATGGTAGACTTTGAATACAAATCTTTATTTCAATACATATATATTTTTTTGAGTATAAATCATACATTCTCCCTCGCTAGACAACACCAATATTTTTTGAGAACAAAACTTAAAATCTCTGTCTCTCTTTTCCTGAGCATACATTATTATTAACAAGAGGCATCTGGTTCCCATTAATATTGAGAGAAGCGATCTATCTTAGGAATTATGGTTGAAGTTGAATTGTAGGGCAGGCGAATTAGTCATCCGTCCTGATTCACATGCATTTGTAGTCATGCTAATCACCAGCAGGAATCAAGTCAGTCTCTCTCTCTCTCAAAATGAATTAAATAATGTAAAATCTCTTCCACTGTATTTAGGGCAAGTGAGTCATATGTGCATGTGAGATCGAGAGCATCAATGTGCATGAGGTGTGTGTGTGGGGTGTGTGTGTGTGTGTGTGTGTGTGTGTGTGTATGTACGAGGAGAGCGAGAAAGGTGGGGAGTGGGAGAGGGAAGTCCTTGGAAATAAGTCATCATGTTGCCATTCACAGCAAATACTCTACCTACTACAAAAAAACAAAACAAAAATCAGGTCTTTAAACTTCTCCATGGGTTTATGAGAACTACTTTTAGGGATTATCCAGGTACTTGGAAAGGCAGTCAAAAAATAAATGATTTCTCATTAAAAAATTAATAAAATGGAATTTGCAGAGACAAATGAGAAGTCTCCAGGAGTGAACAATGGCCTGTGGCAGCCAAAAGATGTAATGTGATTGAAAAGTAGGGTTGCTTAGTGTCCAGAACCCCTAATTCTAAGCAGATAGAATTAGATTTGCAGTCTCTGCCTGCCAGTCATTTGCTCTGTGACCCTAGAAAAACTGCTCAGCCTTTCTGAGCCTCCTTTTCCTCACCTGTAAATGAAATGAATGGTATTTATGTCATGGGACCATGGTAAGAACTAAACTAAATAAGACCTTCTCTTTGAAATGCTTTTAAGGCCCACAGTGTGGTTGAAGCTTCCAATAATACTTAGTTCCTCTTTTGGTTCCTTTCACCTTACCTTGGGAAGGCTGGTCAGTCGCCAGTCTGTCACCTGCTTGAAATATCTTCACATAGCTATGCTAGTCTCACATAATGGCAGATCCTGATTATCTTAGATGAAGTAAGATAAACAGATCAGAAGCTTCAGTTCTGCCTGGACTAATTAAATAATGGCTTGTTCATCTACATTTTGGCCCCCAGCCAAATGTCGACCTTGACATTGCCCATGAAGATGTATGGTTCCCTTCTTTGCCAAAGAAAAAAAAAAAATCAAATTTGATTGACAGTTCCTATTTCTTAGAAAGTATTTTGGTATTCATGTATACCTTCTTCTTTTGCTTTTCTTTCCTCCCTTCCTTTTCTATCTCTCAACCCTTTCCCCCATAAAAAAGAAAAAAAAAAAGAGTTTGATTATAGAAAATGTCAAGAGTTTCTCATTTTAATAAAAAAAAAAGCACCTAACTTAAGCAGGGGAAAAAGTATTTTGTGAAAATAGGTGTCTCTTGCTTATGAAGTTGAAATCTTGAAGTAGCTTGTCATGGCTAAAATTTGGCAGAAAGCGCTGAATGTCCTTTGAATGATATTAAGATAGAGGTCAAAAGAAGAAGAAAATTGTCTCACAGAAGGCCATTAGATATTCCCATAGGAAAAGTACTATAATGGTCCCATAGCTATACACTGTTGAAACCAGTGGCTCACAAAATGCAGAGTGATGAAATGAGGCTTGTTTTATACTCTGCTTCATTAGATTTCAGGTTCAGAAGTGAAGGGTTATAATATGTGGCCAGATGGGCTAGGAAAGCTGTTGGAAGAAAAAAAGAGGCATCAAGGAGAGGTCAGATGTTGCAGAGTAAGAAACTTCTCATAAAGCAAATGAAAATATAAATTAAGCCATGGCAATATGGAACAGGGGCATAATAAACCTTGACATTTCCACAATGTGTGAGAACTGTTACACCCTGTGCTCTGCAGATCGTATTTGTGAGATGTTCTCTTGGATGAAGGCCATTGACAAGTGTTATCTTTAGAAATTGTCGTCAGTAGTCCAAGAGTGGGAAGCAAAGACTGGAATCAAGTTGTGGGGGAAAGAAAAGTCATTGTTGACTGAACGCCAACTGCCTGCCAAGTACTACACTAAGTGCTTTCCATTTTGCTCAGTCCTCAGCAAACATGTTGTGCTTTTGAGATTGTTACGGCCTTCTTGCAGATGAGATAACTGAGTACTGGTACTACTAAATAATATGACCCAGTCAACATGGCTGATGAATAATAGCACTGAAATTTTACCCAGACCTTGATGAGTTTAGTGATGTTTATTTCTTCTCACTATAGCAAGTCTGCCATAAAGAAAAGAAATAAATTTATGTGTTTATTTAACTTATTGAAATTTATTATTTTAAAAAATTTTTTAAAGAAAAGAAATAAATTATCTGAAATCTGAGATGACTTTTCTAATCCATCACTCCCAAAATGTACTGAAGGGGACACTAGTCTTGGGATTTATTTACCAAAAAAATCATTGTTGTTAAATGTGTATGTCCTTATATATTCTTTGGTGTCTTTTCAAAGATTCAAACTCATATTAGCTTAATTAAATTTCTGACAATCCCTATGCTAAAAGAAATAAAGTTGTTGACTGGGCAGGGTGGCTCATGTCTGTAATCTCAGCACTTTGGGAGGCCAAGGCAGGTGGATCACGAGGTCAGGAGATCAAGACAATCCTGGCCAACATGGTGAAACCCCATCTCTACTAAAAATACAAAAATTAGCTGGGCATTGTGGCAGGTGCCTGTAGTTGTAGCTACTCAGGTGGCTGAGGCAGGAGAATCTCATGATCCAGGGAGGTGGAGGTTGCAGTGAGTTAAGACTGCACCATTGCACTCTTGCCTGGAAACAGAGCAAGACTGTCTAAAAAAAAAAGAAAGAAAGAAAAAGAAAAAAGAAATAAAGCTGTTTAACTCTATTTAACTGAGGTTCAAAATTTTCTTTTGACGATAGCACCTTTAAATCTCTGATTGAATCAGTGCTCAACCCAATATTCTTTAAGAAATGCCATTCCAAAAACCAACACGACATTCCTAATCTTCCTCCTGTCTGGTTGTTTCCATCGGCAATGGATTAATAAACATGCAGGATTGAAAACTCATGGCCAGTAGGAGAAGGACCTCTTTCATTAAAAAAGAAAAAGTCAAGGTACATGGAGCAGACCAACATAGAACATACTTAGTTTTGGGTTTTGAGAAGTAGGGTTCAAATCTAACCACTGTCTCTTCTTGGATAGGCAACTTTGGACAAGATTAATCTCCCTGAGTCCCAGTTCCCTCATCTGTACAATAAGAATAATAAATTCTACTTAACAAGATGGTTATAAGAAGATAAAATAATAACTCATATAAAACATTCTGTAAACCATGAAAAGCTAAGTGACATTATTTTAACCTTGCTATTTCTTTAAGTAATCTCATTATTTCTTCATGTGTCTTTTCTGTTGTTATTGTAAAATTAATTGCAAGACATAAACATAAATGTTCTGAGACCTCTGGATTATACCAGTTGTGTGAGTAGTTAGGAGAGGAAGTCAAGTCAGCAACAACTCTCTATGACTTCTACAGTGGAATTATAATTATGGTAGGACTGCCCTAATGTGATATGTGGTCTTCATCTAAAACCAAGACTTACCGTCATATCTAAGGCTGAAACAGCAGACTCTAGGAAATCTCACTTAAACATGTCACAATATTCTTATTACTCCTAATTGGTTTTGTTCAGAAAATTCTAGACAACACATAATTTAAATCATATAAAAGTGTTTTCATAGGTCAAGAGTAGGTGAATAAAGGACATGAATAGACATTTCTCAAAAGAAGGTATACAAATGGCCAACAAACATATGAAAAAATGCTCAGCGTCACTAGTCATCAGGGAAATGAAAATTAAAACCACAATGCAATACCAACTTACTCCTACAAGAATGGCCATTAATAAAAAGTAAAAAAAAAAAAAAAAAAAAGATGTTGGCAGGCAGGATATGGAAAAAAGAGAATGCTTATACACTGCTAGCAGGAATCTTAATTAGTACAATCACTATGGAAAACAGTGTGGAGATTCCTTAAAGGACTAAACGTAGATCTACCATTCAATACAGTAATTTCACTACTGGGTATCTACCCCAAGGAAAAGAAGTCGTTGTATGAAAAATACACTCACATTTGTATGTTTATAGCAGCATAATTAACAGTTGCAGAGACATGGAACCAACCTCAGTGTCCATCAACTATTTAGCAGATAAAGAAAATGTGGTACATATACACACTATTTTTTTTCTTTTAATGGCTAAGTAATATTCTGCCAAAAGTACATTCCGTAGTACGTGGACTACTACCCAGCCATTAAAAAGAACAAAATGATGTCTTTTGCAGTAACTTGGATGGAGCTGGAAGTCATTATTCCAAGTGCAATAACACAGGAGTGAAAAAGCAAAACCTTATAAGTGGGAGCTAAGCTATGAGTAAGCAGAGGCAGAAAGAGTGACATATGGACTTTAGAGACTAAGAAGGGGAGGGGGAGGAGGAGCAGGGATAAAAAACCTACATATTAGGTACAAGATACACTACTCAGGTGATGGGTGCACTAAAACCTCAGAATTTGCCATGATATAATTCACCCATGTAACAAAAAACCACTTGTGTCCCAAAAGCTATATGAAATAAAAATTTTGAAAAACAGAGTGAGCTGGGTGCAGTGGCTCAAGCCTGTAATCCCAGTACTTTGGGAGGCTGAGGCGGGTGGATCACGAGGTCAGGAGTTTAAGACCAGCCTGGACAATATGGTGAAACCTCCTATCTATCAAAAAAAAAAAAAAAAAAAATTAAGTAGGCATGGTGGCACATGCCTGTAATCCTAGCTACTCGGGAGGCTGAGGCAGGAGAAACACTTGAACTTGGGAAGCAGAAGTTGCAGTGAGCAGAGATCATGCCATTGCACTCCAGCCTGGGTGACAGATTGAGACTCTGTCTCAAAAAAATAAAAACAACAATAAAAAAGAAAAGAAAAAAGAAAAAGAAAAAAAGAGTGGGTTAAAAAAAAAAAAAAAGAAATAATTCTAAATGCCCTCAAGCTGCACACTTGTGGAGTAAGCAAAGAATTTTTAGGAAAAGAACACAATTTAAGTGTCATATTAAAAACTTACAGACTTTTTCTTCATGAAATTTTGATAAGGTATATAGGAGGTCATTTAGTGAACTGGACTTTTATGGGGAAAATTGCATGAGTTCCTCACAAAAAGGTGGAACCAGCTTGAGTCTCTGCTAACATGTAAGGTTGACAAGTACAGAGGGTGGTTTTCTATACACTGCCCTGCTCTGTTGTCTAGAATTGATTCTGCTCAGGTGGTTGATAAACAGGAGGTTGGTGCAAACGTAATTGTGGTTTTGTTACTGAAAATAATGGCAAAATTCATGATTCCCTTTGTACCAACTTTATACTTGTTAATGAAGTTAGCAAATAAGCGGACAGTCACCATACCAGTGTGTACATTGTAGGTATTCACCTGCAGGAAGTTCAAAATTCCTCATGTATTGATACTGCCCACACTAATTCTTGTGATTCAAAATGCCATATCTCACTTTACCTACTACTAGCTGTGTAATTGAAAGAAAGCCGTTTAACCTTTCTGTGTATGACTCTCATGTTTCAAGAGGAAATAAAAACATAAAATGAAACCCTTTTCTATGATTTTGTGCCTAGTACACAGTGGGAATGAAAATCAAATTCCATCATAATGTTACAATCTCAATTACTTCTTTAACCAAAACAACCAAATTGCAACCTCATTCTATTCCCTTAAAAGACAATTATCTTGCAGAGCTTCTATTACTCACAGGAAAGAATGTGAGAAAATAAAGGAACTCTAGTTTTCTGGGAGGCCCTGTGCAGTGATATGGATAATTTATAAAAGCTGCAATTTATCAAGCATTTACTCTCTGCCAGGTATTATCCCTGATATCCAGAGATGGCATCCCCTGCCCTTCATCTTGACTCTGGGCTGACTTGTTTTAAAGAAAAGAATGTAGCAGTGTGGGTTCCAAGGCTGGGTCAGTTTCTACCGTAGTTTCTTGGACTCTCCTGGAACACTGTCACCATACTCTAAGAAGCCTAAGACACATAGAGAGGCCATATGCAGGCATTCCACTTGAAAATCCCAGCTGAGCCCAGCCTTCAAGTCATCCCAGCCCAGGTTCCCAACCTGTGAGTGAGCCAAGCCTCCAGATGATTCCAGCTCCCAGCTGTCCCTGTCACTCAAGCTGTTCTCCAGTCATACTAGCTGAGGCCTCAGAGGCTGTGGAGCAAAATCAGACCACCTCTGCTGTGCTCGATTTAAATTCTTGCTTCACTTGTAAATTATTTTTAATCCTTTCTGTCCTCCACAGGTCACAGCCATGAAGTAAAAAACAAGTGGGAAATGGCCTTAATTGGAAGGAAGTCACTGATTCCAGAATTTATTTTGCTGTGAGAAGGAAGAACACTGACATGGAAACACTCATTTCGAAGTTGACAGAATGCTGCCTGGAGGAGTCTAAGAGAAAAGTAGCATGAGTTGTCTACCATGCAAAGAGAACGATAGCTCTTATTACAATCATCCTGCCTAAAAGAATCCCAGTCAGTCGGTATAAATAAATAATCAGAAACCTGGGGAGGAGCCAAAGGTCCCAGAGAGAAAATTGTATCTATTAATACATTTTTAAACAGATGGAAGATAAATGAATAGTGTTTGACATGGAATTGCAATATATTTGTAATACAGTCATTCATGAGATTGTCTCGGATGGTCAGTTGGTGGGCAAGGAATAACCAAGGGAACGGGGCTGGAAACAACCAAGTTGTTGAAATCACTTCCAGTGGTTGTTAGACTCTTCCCAAATATAGTTAGGTGATTCTCAGACTTACATTTAGGAAGCATCTGTAATTGACTAACGGTAGAAAAATTAGATTCTGGGGGAAAAATACCCTAAAAGAAAAATTAGATTCTGGGGGAAAAATACCCTAAGTAAAAGGTAGCATTATTTTTGATGAGATGTAAGGGAAAGACAAAGAGATAAACATTTGTTAATTATAATATCTTTAGACTTTTTTGGTTTGTTTGTTTGTTTGTTTTCTGAGACAGAGTCTCACTTTGTTACCCAGGCTGCAGTGCAGTGGCACCATCTCAGCTCACTGCAACCTCCACCTCCTGGGTTCAAGTGATTCTCCTGCCTCAGCTTTCCAAGTAGCTGGGACTATAGGCGCTTGCCACCATGCCTGGTTAAGTTTTTGTATTTTTAGTAGAGATGGGATTTCACCATGTTGGTCAGGCTGGTCTTGAACTCTTGACCTCAAATTTCTGCCTGCCTTGGTCTCCCAAAGTGCTAGAATAACAGGCATGAGCTACCACCACGGTGGGCTGTAAAATCTTTCCTGAACATTTGCTACTCCATATATATCTATATCTCTTCCTTGCCTATTCCCTACCTTTTTCCAGTGTCATGTCCCTCATGTTCCTGAGGATCCAGCTCAGGCTTTGCTCATTTTTTCATTGTCCTGGCATTTGTTGAGCATAAATTTAGACGAGATATCATGCTCGATGCTACATATACAAAGTCAAATAGTATAGCTTCTGCCTTCAAGGAGCTCTTTATTTAATGGGAGAGACAAATGCTTAAATAGACCACTGCAGGATCGTGTAATAAGTCTTCAATAAGGACACGCATGCCGAGGAACCTAAAACAGCATACAAGAGGATCCTGAGCCCACCCTGTGTGCCTCAAAAAAGGGCTTCCACAGGAAGTTCTGGCAGGAATGTACCCTGAGGAATGAAGAGGATGGAGTAGGAGAAATCAAGATTGGGGAGGAGGCTGTGAGCAAGAAGGGATCATTATCAAAGCAAGCAGGTGCCAGTGAGCAAGGAGGGATCATTATCAATGTATGCAGGTGCCTGGGAGGTGGGAAAGACAAGGAACAAGAATTGTCTGGGAATTGCAGGTTCTCCTTTGAGGAGCACGTCTTGACAGCCTTTATTTTTTAATTGCATTTTGTATGATCTCCCCCATAGCCCTGCCACATTATCAAATGCTTCACTATACTCATTATTTGATCAGTCTGTCTCTCTGGCTGGGTTTTGAGCCCTTTCAAGGAGGGGCTACGTCATTTATCTGAACATCCCTAGATCCTAGTTCGGTATTCAGTACATGCCTAGTGATTTAGCCTACCTACATTTATTGTCAGTGTAAAGCACCAACTGATCCAGCTATTCAGTAAAATGGGTCTCTGAATTTGATTTCATACCCAAGGGTTTAACTGGAATAAAATTGATTGTGACCAGGTTGATATCACTGATTTATCTCAGAACCCTGGCTTCCCTTAATAGGATTGGTTCACACAATAGGGAGGGCATTTTCAAATCAGGCAGACCCTGATGGAAATCTGCTTTGCTCCCTGACAACTCAGTGCCCCTGGATGCTTTCCATGTCTTTGAATCTTGTGGTTTGTAGCTGTAAAATAGGGAGGACAATACACTTAAAGTTTTGCCATGAAGATTCAGTGAATAAAGGATTGGAATCGCTTCCTAGCATTTGGTACATGAGAGGCACTTAAAAGAAGCAAGTCGTATCTCCTTGGCTCTCACCTCCCCTCTTTCCAGCTTCTATCCTTTATAAACTGGCCTAAAGGCCATAAACAAAGAGAAATACGAATCATTAGTGCAGCTCCTCTTTCATTGCTGTAGGCACCACTTACTGAATTCTAGCTGTTGGGCTCTTTGTATACATTATTTCCAATTATTTCAGAGCACAGCTGGGTAGGAACCGCTTCTGGTTCCCAGGTGAAAAAAATTGAGATCATTTGCCCCAGTTCGCACAGCTGGGCAGGGACTGGAATTGTAGCCAGGAAGTGGGTTTTCGTGAGCCTGTGAGAGCTGGCTGCTAGGTTTTCAGAAATTCCATGAGCCGATTTTTAAATAGAGCCATTATCTAAAATTAAATTATTCAGGCTTACAATTAATTTGATGAAACACATTACATTAAAAACAAATGCAAAAATAATGAAAACTCATCACTACATAATTATTTTCTAGATGTCACTGTAACTGATGTCAAGAGTCAGCCTCCTGGTTATGCTTGGCCCACCACCTCTTTTTGTAGATGAAGTTTTATTGAAAGACAGCCATGCCCATTTGTGGACGAGGCTTCTGTGTGCCAGGGGCTTTAGATAAGCAATCTCAGTCAATTTAACAATCTAACGTTCATCAATCACAATATTGATTAATAGGATAGAGTCAGACCACCTGGGATTTAATTCGCTCCCAGTCCTAACTTGGCAAGTGTGACTTTGGGGATGTGATTTAACTGCTCTGCTTCAGTTTTCTACATCTGTACTATGGTCTTTTGTGCCTTGGTTCCTGGGGGATTAAAGAAAAAACTGCTTCAGAGAGCTTAGAAAAATTTGATGCATTAGCAACAGGACAGTAACTGTTGGTCATTATGGTTTGATTCTCTCCAGGAGATGGTAGGTCAGAGATCATCCCAGACTGGCCAAGAAACTGAAAGATCAAATGACTCACCAAGGTACACTAAGTACGGCAGCCTAGATTCAAACCCAAATCTTTCTGATATTTAAATCCATGCCATTTCCAATAGGTCATTTAGGGTCTAAATGACAGAACACTCATCAGGGACCCAGCCCAGTGCTCAGCCCAGTTATTGGAGACTGGGTTTTTAGTAGGAAAACAGAGATTAGGATGAGTAAGTTTACTGGAAGTATACTATAGAGGCTTTTTGTTTGTTTCTTTCTTTGTTTTCTGTCATCTCAGAAAAAGGAGCTTGTACTAAATTTGGAATTTGCTAAGGAGTGATCAAAAACTTCTCAGCAGTACAGAGACATGGTTTGTTCTGTCATGGTATGTAGTAATCTGCTCCCTAATCGAGCAACAGTTGGTTGTGTTGGGTGACTAATCAAATCACCCATCTGTGGGAAAGTTCCAGCTGCTTTCTGCATAACCCACCAGGTCCTCCAGCTGAAACTCATTTATCTAGTGCATGTCTCTGTTGGTGGTATCATGGTATACATTGCTTTCCAAGCAAGATCAATCCCCTACGGGCATTTCCTACTCTTTCCTGTCTTTCACAATTACATCCCAATTAAGTAAGGAAGTCTTGCCAACTACTATACCTTAAAGTTTTCCCTTCCTTCAGGCCCCCTCTCCACACCGAAACTACCCTCATTTCCAGCACCCATGATCTCTCATTATGGTTGGAAGTCTGTATAGTACAGTGGTGACAGCTCTGTCTCTGACCTTACCAGACTGATTGGGGTGGTGCTCCCACTCCGCCAGATACTGGATAGAACACCTTGGGCAACCTACTTAGACTTTGTGGCTCGTAATATTATTGAGGAATTAAAAAAGTTAATACTTCTAATGTGCTCAAAACAGTTCCTTGTATACAGGAGGAGCTCAATAAATGCTATTGTTGCTGATACTAATAACTAGATTGATAACATCTTGCAACCCAATATTTGTGGATCCAGAGTCTCCTCACTCTAAAGCAGTGTCCACATCAGTACCTGGGTGATATTTCTAAAACACTTGCCTCCTCTCCAGCCCACTCTGCTACCAAACTCCAATTTCTTAATGTCTGTGCCGATCTTGCCTACACTATTTACATTAATGTTGCTTAGTATGCACCTCAGATATTCCTCATTATACAGCTCTACACATCTCCAGGGATGTCATGCTTTATTCTCTTCCTGCCACTTTATGCTTCAACAAGTATCAAGTACTTAAGATCCCTGGAACATGCGCCATTGTGTCTGTTCAAATTCACGCATCTTCAGAAGTGTCTCTTAGAGAGATTAGAGATCACTGTATTCAGGTCTCCTTTTCCTAATATTCAATCTCACTCTTATGATGATTTTTCTTTGTAGCACTTATATATTATACATTTACTTTTATATTTATTACTGGTCTGTAGACCCTATTCGAAAAAAACTTAGCAGACACCTTATCACACTCATCTCTGTATCACTGGCACCTAAAAGGGTGTCTATTCATCTAAAAATAAGTTTGCGTGTACCAAGCTCCAGCCAACCTAGTATGTCCTAAGTTGTTGAACAAAAGAATAAAGGACAAATGATGGTTCAAATAAGGGAATATCTCATACCTTGTGCTTTTCCATGGCCTAGTCTCTCTGAAACAAAAGCCTTTTCCCACCTTGTCTTCCCTGAGAACTCTGATTCATGCGTCAAAATCTATCTCAATTACCAACTCCACCGTTACATTGAGGCAGGAGAAAAATAGGAAAAATGAGGCCGGAGAACAGCAAAGGGAATTAAAAGTTGGATAAAGAGCAGAATAAGGAAAAGCAGAGAACAGAAGCAAGGTGAAGGGATGCGTGAACAGGAAGTGAGATAAAAAGCAGAGGTTCAGTACCCAAAACAAAAGTGAGATAAAAAGGTAAGCAAGGGCCCCATGACTAGCAAGATTGGGACCACACCAGTAAGAGGCAGCTCTTCAGAGTTGGGCATGTGCATTAGAGAGAAAAAGTCTCCTTAACATAACCTTGTATGATAATCCTACTCTTAAGGTTCACACCTATTGGCTGCTTATCATGCATGTACTTAAAATTATGAGATAGAGGTGACACACAAGTGCACAGGGGCCAAAGTAACTAAGCAACATACTTATCAATCAAAAGGGCAGCTGGCTAGAGATTAGGCAGCCTTGGGAAGAGAAGGAAAAAACACATACAAAGACACAAAGTACACTGAACTGACGCTGATCTCATCTCACAGAGGTCAGTTTGCCCTCCTGCTCCAAGAGTGTCATACTGCACTTCATACACTTTTGTTTCTTTGCTTTGCTATGTGTGTGTCTTGTCCAGTTCTTTGTTCAGGACACCAAGAACCTGGAACTGAGTGGCACCATCTGGTAGCAACAGGACCCTTGATTTTCACTCTAAAGTAAAACTTTCTACTTCTGCTGTTTTTGTGACTTGGACTTAACAATGATCACAACACGTACAAGTATTTAAAAAGTTGTCCCACATGTAGCCCGTAAGACTCTCAGGGCAGAGCAGAGATGGGACTTTGATGGGACCAGCGTAAGCATTTGTGACTCTTTGTAGAGGTTGCTGGATTGAACTGTGTGATCCTAGAGTTCCTTAGAATGCCTTGCAGATGCCTGATAGGACAGGAGGAGAGGCCTGTGTGGCATCTCTTCAATCACAAATTCAGAGCCTCCAGGTCACAGGACAGAATCGGCTGCCCACATCTTTCATCAACCTTGGCCTCAACAATCTGCTATTTTGGGGCAAAGGAATCACGGAGGGCAGATACTAATGGTGGCTTATATTTGCATTTAGTGAAGAAAATTCAGGGAACTTACATGCAAAATTAGCCCAAGTGCCCAGCTCATGGCAGTCAGCCGATTCTGACTACTAGCCTCCTGTACCCTTCCTTTCTAGGTTTCGAAAAAGTCAAAGGAAGCCTGGAGATTCCTAAAGAATTTTCAGTGCAAAGCAATTTGTGTGCCAGAAATGTCTTTTCTCTCTTCCAGTTATGCCCTTCTTCTTACTATTATTACTGTTTTTTACATTGTGCATAGATAGAAAGTAGACTAAATAACTAGGGAAGATGAGTTTGGATGTACAAACTCCTGCTGACCTAGTGGATAAATGTCAGCAATACAGGCCAGTGAAAAGGAGGGGCTGAGGGGATATGGGGAAAAAAACTGATTGAAGATGAACTTTTCACATTCAAGGTTAATTCTGACCAGAGATACCAAAAAAAATAAAAGATATTTTTTCATCCCTCAACTCTAGGGACATAGCTTGCATCCGATGTTTCCAAGATTCTTCTAAATCTTTACATCTTTTCTGTGGCTTCTATAGGAATACATAATCCCACCTCTCTCTCTCTCTCTCTCTCTCTCACACACACACACACACACACACACACGTCTCATCCTATCTCCCATTCTTATCCCAAGTTAATCTCTTTATCCTTGCCATCTCTAAAATTGTTGTATATGTTCTTATGACACAGACTAAAAATGTGATCACATTGGATATTTTCTTACAAAGAATAAACCACTAGGACATAATCCAAAAAATGCCACTTTTCAGCCTAAGCTGGGATCCCTGCATGCAAGCTGCCACCATCCAGCATCTAGGTAGGAAAAGTGTATCTGACAGGATGTGTCTGAGGATATTTTGCCAAAAGCAGTGAGTATTGGGCCAAAAGCAGTGATTATTGGGAGAACAGAGGGTTCCAATGAAAGACAAGTTCTCACTCAAACACAAAGGGTGAAATAAAGGCATTTCATGGAGACAGAATGGAGGAAAAGTCCCATTTTTCTCTGGCTTTCTGTTCCCTGTGAGAATCAGAGTGAGCACAAAACCATGAAAACAATGGGCCCAGCTGCAGGGGCAATAAGGCAATTTATTAGGGAGATGACATTTTTAATGAGAAACACTTGCTAGAGGAGAACAAAAGGGCTTGTTTGGTCAGAAAGATGCTCTTGAATCTCTTCTGAAGTGCATGAAAAAGTAATTTCATTTACGCGTCATACCCTGAGCTGTGGAATTTCCTCAGGCTCCAGATGTTGTCCGGCGCAGATGCTGAACAAATGGAACAAATGTCCTAAGAGGTTTTTTTTTTAAGCGACTCAAGGGAATTTTATGAGCTTTGTGGCCAAAAAAATCATTAGCAAATAATGAGCTTAAGAAAGAAAGGCTGAGGTTAGCAATACGTTGCTGGACATACAAAACTATTCATAATCATCTGCAGTCGAAGAGAGGAATCAGATTTCAACTTAGAAAAAGAAATCAGTGGGTGTAGCTGCTGTGTTTTGGACTTCCTTGCTGGCCTTCTGAAAGTGATTTGGTAAATATTGCTTTGGCTGTATTCCAAAAGTAATTTAAAACAATATATTTATAGTTTGAGATTTGAAAATCTAAAACACAAAGATTATTAACATAGTAGTAATTCAAATGCTTCCAGAGAAGGTGTAACACCACTATTTTGGCTTGAATTTCCCTTTGAGGATCCTCAGTTCTTCACCAGCTAACACACAAGGTGAGGCAGAGTGTCCCAGTAGCTTTAATAGGAGAGCCTAATCAGGGTCTCTCTCTGTGCTGACTGCCATGGCTGCAGTGCTCTCTGGGGAAGCCACCAGGATCTCTATATGGCCTTTCTACAGCCCAATTCATTCTCTGCAGCTCTGACAGAGGCCAGTATGTATGAATGGTTTTGGAAGATCATGGTGTCACACAGGGTTTTTTAGGTCAGGATCTAAGAACCAACTGTGTTTGAAAATTCAGGATAAAAGAAGACTCTGAGTTAAGCGTCAAGATCTATGCATAGGACTCAAGTCATGAGTGCAACTTCAGCTGGGAGGGCTCATGTTAGGAGAGTAAATAAAGATACAGGTGCACAGGCTGGTGCAGCCATGGGCAAGGAGGCAGAAGGAACCAAAAGAGAGTCACTACAATCCATGAGCTAAAAGGGCAGGTGTTCTTTAAATGTCTCACCAACCCCATGCTTAACAGGATTTTAAGCTCCCTGACATCACCTGCATCACTCTCAGTGTCATCAGCATCACAACAAATATGCATTAGTCGTCATCCACAGCTATGCCTAACCTTTACCATGCATTAGTCATTATCAATAGCTATGCATAACCCTAATCATCACAAATCTGCACAGCAAATACTATTGTCCATCTCCACATTTTAGGGATGAGACACTGAAGCCTAGAAAGGTTAAGTAAATTGTTCCAGGTTACATAGCCAATTAGTGGTAGAAAAAGTGCCCATGGCACCATCACCAACCCTCCTGGTCCTCAGTACTTGATAATGTGCTCATGCATCAATTCCTGGACCACACTTGTAGCATTTGGGCTCAGCAAGGGAGAGATCTGTGAACTAGGAGGAGTGGCTGTACAGGCCAGTGTTTAGAGATCTGGCCAGGGTGTTGCACCATAGAACAGCTCTGTCCAGCTCTGGGAAGTGGTTTTTAAATAAACCTCTTCAAAGCAGTAAATTATCTTCCATCTCTTAAGCAGATGGGTGATAAACAAAGTCAGTGAAGTAATGTCCATACGTGTATCAATCTAGCAGTTGAAACGTGTGGAGATCTTTAATCTGTCAGTGAGTGGGAATGCTGTACACTAAGGTTTACATCAGGACAACTTTCACTGTTGTCTGTTTGCTGACATTGTCTACCTGGCATTGACTCAGTAATAATGCAGAAGATGACATCTTGATCAAGATGGTCAATAACAACGCAGAAGATAACATCTTGATCAAGACCAATTAACACATTCCTTGCAGCTGTTTATTGCTAGCTGCAGTGAAGACAGCAACTGAGGAGGCAGCTGGCAGCCATTGCCTTTTCCAAGCAAAAAGCAGCTCTCTAAACGCAGAAATCAGGTTGGCCTTAAGCCAACAAGGCTGATAGTGCTTTCAAGAACAGAGGATAATGAAGGGTTTTTTTTTTCTTTCACCCTACAATGACTGAATTCAGATCAGTATGTTTGAATAGAATAAATTGGCCAAAAAATAAAATGCCGTTGGTCTCCATGTACCTAGGGCTGGTGAACGGGAAAAGGGAGTGATTTTTGTAGAACCAAAACCCAGTGAGAGCATTTAGAACTGGAAGAATGAATTGCAACTCTGATGGCTACTGGCTATTGAAGGCCTTCAATGCATAAAATGCAGTGCCATCCATGCTGTACATTTTCTCTTTCATTCTTTCTAACAGTCCTACCAAATAGTGACTGTTGGTTTTCCTTTGAACATGTTAGGAAATTGAGGCTCAGAAAAGACGATTTGTTCAAGGTTACACAGCTGGCCAGAAATGGAGCTGGAGTCACAATGGGTCTCCCTGAAGTGAAAGCTGGCACTAGCAACCACTTTTTTTTTTTAATTTTTTGTTGTGTTTTTTTTTTTATTGTTGTTGTTTCTGGGACAGAGTCTCCCCATGTCACCCAGGCTGATCTCGAACTAGTGGGCTCAAGTGATCCTCCCACCTCAGCCTCCCAGAATGCTGGGACTACAGGCAAAAGCCACCACATCTGGCCTCATGACCACTTTAAACAAAGTTAAGACCCTTTATATTTTTCTATAATTAACCAACATGACCAGTAACTTCCTAAGGAGAAGAGGCTAAGTAAATTAGTTTTGGGATGAAGAGAGAGAGGTTTTGAGAAGGTGTTAAGTTTGTGATAAAGTAACACAAAAGCACTAAAAATAGCTCACATGAAAAAATGGGGTGAAATCAGTGCTAGTTTACAATACTGAAGGATGGGAAGCAACTTTGTTTCTCAAAACGGGCTGTATTCATGTGCAGGAAGCCAGCAGCAGCTTTCTTCATCCTTCTTCTCTTTTGACCTGGTTTCATCCATGCTTGCCCCATCTTTACTCCCTTTCCAGACCACTTTTTCCTCCTGACTGACCAACTTCTCCACAGTGTACCAGTTCTCAGTTCAAACAACCAGTCCAGATTGATGAAAACAACAGCTTTACAGTTAGAATCTTCCAAAAGGAACTTTGATCAGCTCCGTTTGAGTTAGAAGCCTATTAAATTCTGCTGCTCCTCCCCAACTTCATCTGGTGCCTGGGCTCACCAACCTGGTGGCCAAGGTCCTGCCTTCTGAGATGTACCAGAGAGTAGCCATCACTCACCTGTGTGGAGCCTTTCCTATGATTTCAAGCTAGTCTACTGACTTATTTGAGCTGACATTAATAATGGTTGAGGGGTTTAGATTCAGAGGCAGACTGAATAATTTACAGCTCTTACCAGTTCAACCATTTACCAGCTTTAACTGTATGGATCACTTACCTACACTGAGTCACAGCTTGCTTCTCTAAAAAGGAGCCAATCATCATAATTACCTTATAGTATTGTTGAGAAGACTCACTGAAATCCAACCTTTCAGGTGTGGTGGCTCATGCCTGTCATGCCAGTTTCTTGGGTGGCCAAGGGCGGGAAGATCACTTAAGACCAGGAGTTTGTGAGCATACTGGGTAATATAGGGAGACCTAATTAAAGAAAATAAAATAAAATAAAAGAGAAAGGGAGAGAGAGAAAAGGAGAGAAAGAGAGAAAGAAAGAGAGGGAGGAAGGAAATGAAGGGAGGGAGGGAGGGAAGGAGGGGAGAAAGAAAGAGAGAGAAAGAAAGAATGAGAGGAAGGAAGGAAGGGAGGGGAGAAAGAGAGAGAGAAGGAAGGAAGGAAGAAAGGAAGGGGGGAAGGTAAAAGAAAGAAAAAGAAAGAGAAAGAAAAGGAGAGAGAAAGAGAAAGAAAGGGAAGGAAGGAAGAAAGAGAAAGAAGGAAGGAAGAGAAAGAGAGAGAAAGAGAGGGAGGGAGTTGGAGGGAGGGAGGAAGGAGGGAAAATAAAAGAAAAGAAATTCAGTTTTAACATAGTATTCACCAAGTGCAGGCAATTACTGTCTTAAAAGTTAGCAGAGTAAACTACTACGAAGGTGAACAAGGCAGAGGACATTATTTCTTTTTAATAGATAAAGACACTGAGGTTCAGGGAGTTTCAGTGATTGCCCATTTTTTGCATATTTTGTAAGTGACTGAACTACAATTAGATCCCAGAGGACTTCTCATATACATGTCTTTACATGCAAGAAACTGCAGCCGAGAAAAATGTCCTTTATAGAGATAATGGCAAATAGTGAGTGGGGATGGGAGTAGGGTAGGATGGGTCTCCAGTGAACTCCTGCCCCTGACTCCAACTATTCCAAGATTCTTCCCAAGGGGAAGACTTTTACATGCCTCCTCTTGTGCCATCCTCCAACTTTGAATGTTACTATAGGCCCTAGGCCACAGGTTATATGTGACAAATCTGAAACAGTATGTTCTCCACACACAAGCCAATCAATTTTTGTGCTTCATCTTTTTCAAATAAAGGTCTTCTGAAGTGGCTCAATAGAATTGACCAAACATAAGGAAATTGGGGTATGAGGATTTTTAAATATTCAAACATTCTTTCAAAAGATTTTTGAAAATTTAATGAAAACAATCAATCCAAATGAAGTATTCCTGTGGTGGGGGAGTCATCCTGTCTCCTTTCCATGAGTCTCCCATCAGTTCAATAATTTTTTTGTGTGTGACCCACATGTTATGAAGGAGGGCAGGAGGAAGCAGTAGGTGGAAGGAAAACTGGAAAATGTGTTGAGGTTATCAGTCAAGCAGACTCTTTTCCCCACCCCTCCAAAGTTTATCACCAATCTAGCAGGTGAGTAAGCTGTATTTTCTTTTTATGCAAAAGGCTATATAATTTACCAGCCCTGGGAGTTAGGAGAAGTTCTGTGGCATCATAACTAAATATGTGGCTATAAGACATTCAGAGTTCTAAACACTAGACAGTGGTAAAGCAAAGGAAGTTAGGGCATTTGAGGGTCTGAGGTGATTTCTCTCTTGGGTTGAAAAAATAATTCAAATTGAGTGTTCCGAGGGTGGTGCAAAGCCAGGCTCAATGCATTTAGTGCAAATAGGTCCCAAGTTGTGGATGCGAGAGAGCAGCAGGCAGGCCCTGGTCTGGGCAATGATCCCCTAGTCAGGCAGTGCCTGTAGAGTAATTCCAATAAGAGGTGTCCAGGACTAACTAAGGGGATTAGATGGAACTGAAGCCAGCCATAGGGGAGGGAGTCTGTAGAACAATGAGAGATACTGAGAGAGGGAGGAACATTAGGGACAAAGAGTAATGTATGCATAAAGGAGAATGATGAGCCACAAGGCTTAATACGCTTAGAAAAGTATATACTTTCATACCCTGATAATTTAGTGTTCTACTGTACTGAGTCTTATCCTGGTTTGGTGATCTTGAGGGTGTTGGCAGATGTTCTCATTCTCCTGGGAACACGGTGGAATAAAACTTGTTTGCTTCTTTGAAGCTAGGTATAGCCATGTGATTTGAATTGGCTAATAAAATGACTAAAGTGATGTGCATCACATATGAACTAAACTTTTGAGACCCACATTTTCTTTCTACCGGTGTGGAAATAGTGGAATTACATGTTGTAGTGAAGTGCATATGATGGAGGGACCATGGTGAGTGAGCCAAGCTCCCCTGATAATCTTCATCAAATGTCATGATAGTTAATTTTATGTGTCAGCTTGACTGGGCTAAGAGATGCCCATATAGCTGGTGAAACATTATTACTGGCTGTGTCTGTGAGTGTGTTTCCAGGAGAGACAGGCATTTGAATCAATAGGATGAATAAAATGATTGCCTTCCCAATGTGAGCACCATTCAATCCATTCATGGCCACAATAAAACAAGAAGGTAAAGAAAGGGTGAATTTGCACTCTCTTCTTGAGTGAGGCATCTGTCCTCTCCTGCTCTTGGACATCAGAGATCCTTGGGACATCAAACTTACACCATTCTCCCTACTGTCCCTGTTCTCAGATCTTTGGCCACACAATGAGAATTATACCATTGATTTCCCTGGTTCTTGGCCCCTTGGAATAGGACTTAATTATACTACAAGCTTTTCTGTCTGTATTAGGCTGCTCTTGCATTGCTGTAAAGAAATACCTGAGACTCGGTAGTTTATAAAGAAAAGAGGTTTAATTGACTCATGGTTCTACAGGCTGTATAGGAAGCATAGCTTTGGCATCAGCTTCTGTGGAGGACTCAGGAAGCTTACAATCATGGTAAAAGGAAGTGGGAGCAAGCACTTCACATGGTGAAGCAAGAGCAAGCAAGAGAGAGAGGAAGGTGCCACATACTCTTAAATAACCAGATCTCATTAGAACTCACTCCCTATAATAAAGATAGCACCAAGAGGATGGTGCTAAATCATTCATCAGAAATCTACCCCCATGACCCAAACACCTCCCACCAAGCCCCACCTCCAACATTGGGGACTGCAATTCAGTATGAGAGTTGGCGAGGGACAAGTATCCAAACTATTTCACTGACTACCTTGCGGATATCATATTTTAAGAGTTCTCAGCCTCCATAACCATGTGAGCCTATTCTGATAACAAATCTCTTATATCTAGCTATTAATCTATGTATGGATGTATCATCTATCTATCCTATTTTTTTTTCTGTTTCTCTGGAGAACCTTGACTAATATAAATACCTAGAATAATTTATAATTAAATTTTGTTGTATCATTCATTGAGATTTGGGGGTGCTATGCTTTTTCAGCATAACTTAGTCCATTCCAACTGATGCTCTTGCAACTGCTAATGTGTTTCGGGGTATTTGTGAAACTCTTTTACATTTTCAAAGCAGTACCTGATTAGTGGGAAACTCCAAGGACTCAGTAGCAGATTGATAACGGAGGCAAAGAGACTTACTATCTTGACAATTACATCTTTATGCCTGGATTAAAGACCCTCTTACTCACTTTATTTACCACCTCATGTCTAGGAAAATTGGACTGGGACTTCAGGCTGGCTTTCTTCCATAAAGCTCTTTCAAGATGGTCTCCTCCATGAAGAGTCTCCACAATGAAAGCTGGAAAAGGTTTCCTTAACTCCAGACAGACAAGCTCAGGGAACCACAAGAGGACAGGTGTTCCCTAAATCAGATCTTATGGCTGCCTCCTTCAGACATTGGACTTAAAATTTAAATGCTAGTTCAAGACCAACCCTTATTTTCAGTAAAGACAACATAGATGAGCATGGAGTTTGGAATCAGAAAATAACAGTTCTAATGCAGAGATGGGTCTTTAATAAGACTGGATGAGCTCAGGGATTTGAAATGGTTTGCTGGGGATTTTTAGAGGCACCAAGGAAATAACTGAGAAGGCAAGAGGAAGCCAGAACAGAGAGAGTGTGGGTCTGCATCTCAGCTTCCGGGTGCTTCTCTGCTTTATTGTGATCTATTGTGCTTCTCAGGAAGATACTGGTAAAGAGAGGTTTATATAGCTCTAATAGTTTGTGACTTAATTATTTTACCCTTACCTGCGAAAAGCTTTTATCGGACCCTGAGCCACCATTTTTTTCACCCATTTTTTGGGAGGAGACAGAAACATGGCTTTTAAAAATCAGAACCTACCTGGGCTTGGATCTAACTTTTATTTTCGTTAAATGACTTTGGTTAAATGAAAACCCAACAAATTTCAACATGCTAGAATATCTAATCATCCCATAACTAAAACTCTGCCAAAACATCTATTGCTTGTAATTGTAGAAAGGGATTTCCAAAGGAGTTCTCTATATATTAAAAATTAGTGTCTCGTTATATATATATTTTTATGTAAATGTATATATAATGGGATATTAATTTATATATCATATATAGAGAACTCCTTTGGAAATCCCTTACATATAATATATATCATAATGGGATATATGTTATATATTATAAAACATATATAATGGGATATTTGAGATAGATATTTTAGTAAGGAAAACAATTGAGACTTTGAAATGGGCTCAGAACAAAAAAGAGTGACTATTCTGTTTAGCTCATCCGTCTCTTGTCCATAGAAATGCAAATCAATTGTGACTGGTGGAATGCAACCGATTATTGCCCCGTGGATAGACCATCAATTTGTACATTCATTTCAGATTCCTAATTTCCTATATATGCCTCTGATTTTTATACCAATTGTAACATTTTATCCATTCCCTTATTAACTAATAAGCTAATAAAGTCTTTGACACCTGTTCATTTTATATCTATATAAAATTCACAATTATATCATGTCTTAAAAATTATCTTAATAGTTTCAAAGACATCTTACTCTTCTAGGTTTGACCAGAAAAATGAGAAAATGAAGAGAGAGAAAGTACATTATATTTTTATAAGGTTTTTAGCTCTGAAGAGACATCACAAATTGCCATTTCACGTCTCTAACTCTAACAAGAATGAAGCATATAAACCCTGGGAAAATCTCAAGTTATATCTTTTGGTTTATAATGAAGATGCCTAAGGCTCAGGAAAGAAAGAGATTACACTAGTTAAAATCTGGGGGAAAAATCATGGATTTAAAAATGTTTTTCCTCTGTGTGTCTTTAAAACATAAATATAGAAGATTTATTGTGTTAATCAAGTGTTTGTTCCTTCTGACCGCCCTGCTTCTGGATCATTTTCCTATAGGATCCCACAGGCCACTGTTTTATGGATGTATTCGTGGACACATCTGGATGAGCAGAGCAGGATGGTCCAGTACGGCCTCCTTAGACAGGACAGCCAGCCAGCCTTGCCGTAGATCTTTCCATTATCCATGGTGTCCCTCTTGCTCAATGATGTGCAGCTGAAGGAATTGTTTGGGAGAAATGAGACCCAAGGGAGAGCAAAGGAAACTCAACATTGTAAATTAAGAGAGACACTCATGGCCTTTCTAACCAGAGGAAAATAAACAGGGTTACAATGAGAACATGAAAATCTGTCTGGAAAATCCAGTATACGCCCAGAAATCTAGTTTTCTTCCAAAAGACTGATAGATGAAGATTTAATCATTCCCCAATATAGTAACTGACACATTAAAATAGAATTTCATAGAATTAAAGGAGAAAGAAATTTAAAAATTATCACATACCTGTAAATGGTAACATGGAAAGAGAAAAAATATGTGGGATAAAACATTTTTTAGAGAAATAAATTGTAAGAAAAAAAAAAAAGCTTTTTACTTTAAAATTTTTTTCATTGTTAGACCAGAGAAATGACAGTTGTATTCTAATTAGTAGTATTAGTAACAAGAATTCTGTATCACTATTTCTTTTAGTTTTGTGTTTCTCCTGTTAAATCTAGGATCTTAAACTATCTCTAAAACAATTGGTCACTAATGGCCTATAAACACATATGTAGTATTCCTGGGGATATTCTTTCCAGAAGGCTAAAATTTCTTATATAGAAAGAATCTTTCACAACCATTGGTTAACGTAAAAATGCAAAACTAAAATAAAGCTCCCATATGTAAAGAAAAACTGAGATTTTATACCTATTCAATAGTAAAGACTAATTTCTTTTTGAGGCTTTAAAATATGCCAGGGCACAGGAGCACTGAAAGGAGTACCCAGTTGTTATCGATGACATTGACATCCAATGTAGGAGAGTGACCTGGGAGTCTAAATACACTTCTGGAGGGCAACATATCAATAGTTATGACAACCCTTAAAGATTTACATCATTTTTTAATCTAGCAATTTTCACTTACTGAAATTTGTCCTGGGGAAAAAAAAGTATAGACATGCCTAAGGATTTAGCAGTGGGATTGTTCAACACAGTTTAGATTACAATTGAAACTAATAAAGAAGAACAGCCCTACAGGATTAGAGTACATGTTACTGTACATCTGTATGATGAGTTTGAAACATCCATCAGAAGTAATGTTGGAGAAATATTTTAATGATATGAAAAGCAAAAGAAAAAGCTGCAGGTTCATCATTTATTTTAAGTGGAATAAAGCAGATGCAGTGTGAGTGTGTGTGTGTCCACAATGCATGTGGACACACACATTTATGTTTATTCATATTTACTTCTATGTGGATAAACATAAAAATATTTACTATATTGAATTCTGGGAGACATAAATACCGATTTTTCAAATTGTTTTATATTCATTTTGAAAAATTTGTAAAAATATTAATTGTAGCAATAAAAAATAGCTTATTTCCATATTGTAATTTATTTTTAAGGTAGAGGGACTGGAAGGAATCTTTGTAAATACCTATAGATGTGCCTAGTACTTATATTCATAATTGAATTGAAACTTTATTCAAAGCATATAAATAAGGTATTCTTATTTTATTTTAATATATGATCTCATGGTGACTAAGAGGTACTCAACGGCTTGCTTAAGGATACTCTAAATAAGTGTTAGAACTGACAGTTGATCCTGGTCTGTCTCCAAAAGCCTTTACTCTCTATTTAAACCTTAATCTTTTAAATGTCTTGGATCAATCAAACTAACAACATAATTATAAGTAAGCAAACCTAATCTGTAAGTAGATTGACTTAAACATTATAAACAGGTGTGATTAAAGTGGATATTCAAATATACCTAATAGACATGTTTCAAGGATTAGGGAGAATGAAAATATTTAGAAACTCATTATTTCACCGTGACCCCTATGAAACCCCTATACACTCCTGGCATACAAACCCACCCAAGTGACGACAACCGCATTTTACCATTCTTACCAAGAATGCAATCATATTAATGTCCGCAGTGTGCTACCATTTGTAAAAATTGCTTTAACTATTGGTCCTTTTATACTGACTGCACTCTGCAGTTGACACTGGCTAAATAAAAATGCAAATGGAAAGTGCTTTACTGGTGACATTTCCAATCCTTGACTACCATCTTCCAGTGGACCAGTAGCAATTCATGGGGCTCACTCACTCCCCTACCCATTTGTCTCCCACTAGCTCTATCCCAAATACACCAGAACTTCGTCCCTTTTATCAAACCCCAATACCTCTCCCTACTTTTCACTCTCAACTAATGACTCTGCCTCCTATTTCGCCGAGGGTGGAGAAAACCATGAGGGAAACTTCTATACTTCTTTCTCTACCAAACTTGCCCATCTGTGCTCTTAGCCCTGACTCCGCTTTTCTTCCTGTTACCATGGATAGAAATTTTGATGCTTCTAGCTAAAGCCAAATTATCACAGAAATAAGGATACTTCACATTTCTCCTCTCTACTACTAGCTAAGACACTGACCCTTATTTCCTCTATTAAAAAAATCAGAACAAAAAACACTTGACCCCACTTCTCCCTTCAACAACTCTGCCATTCTTCTGCTCCCCATCTACAACAAAACTTAACAATTTGTCTCTACCTGCTGTTTCTAATTTCTTCAGCTCATTTTCTCTTGAACTCATTCCAATCAGCACTTTCCCTCAATACTCCACTGAAGATGCTCTTGTACAGGTCACAGCTATATGGGTTGATTCAATCCTAGTCCTCATCTTATCTAGCAATCAGCACCTTTGACAGAGCCCATCATTCTTTGTACCTTAAAGGTCATTCTTCCACTCATCACTCTCTTCTGGATTTTCTTCTGTCTCACACTGGCTTCCTCTCAGTCACCTTCTCTTTCTCTATTTTTCTTGCTAATTTTTGATCTGTAGAATATACTGAGATGCTATTTTTGGCCTCATTTTCTTCTATCTACAGTAATTCCCTGGGTGAGCTCATCAATGTCATGACTTCAAATTCTGTCTATATTCTTATTACCTCCAAATTTATAATCCTTAAAGAGGTTCTCTCTACTGGACATGTTTCCTAAGTTGTCTAACAGGCACTCCACGTTTAGCATGTGCAGGGATGGAACTCTATCACTTGATACACCATCCTGCTCCTCCTGAAATCTTTCCCAGATCGTTAACGTCATCTCCAGTCTCCCAGCTGGGACACCCCTCCTTCTTGCACTTCTCTCATGCAAATACTGTTTGCTCAACCTACAGAACATTTCTCCACAAATCAGCCACATCCCATCACCTCCATAACGACTACCTTGATTCAGATAATCAGCATCACTTAACTGGAATATTTCACTAATCTGTAGCAGGTCATATGGATTCTGCCATTTCTACAGTTCATCTTCATCATAAAATCAAGAGTAATTCTAAAATACTTCTACTCAAAATTCTTCCTATTACTTCCCAATGCTATCCTCTCCCTACCTCCCTAATCTCATCTCTGCCCCTGGCTCACTTCACCCTGACCACCCTGGCTTTCTTCCGATTCCTAGAAGTTCCAGCCTTTCCCTAATCTTGGGGCTTGCCTTTGGGATCAGGAATACTCTATTTCTGGACTATCTCTTCCCAGATTCTGTGGGGCTTGCTTCCTCCCCTCCACCAGGTCTTTGCTCAAGTATGACTCCCCTATTTTAAAGTGAAATACTTTCCCATTCCGGCATGCTCTTTCCTCATTATTATGCTTCATTTTTTTTCTTTAGTGCGTGTACAACCTACCACACTATACTTTACTTACCTATTATCATCTGTCTCCATCTGCTAGAATGAACATCAGGGAGGGTGGGAACTTCTGTTTTGTTCATTATCTTGGCTCCCTTGGCTGGATTGAACATTACCTGGCAAAGTACACACTCAATAAGTATTTGTTAAATGAATACATGGGTACACGGAAAATAAAAACATGTGCATCTATACATGCAATTGATTACAATTGTATAAAGATATTTTAAAAGGTAGCAGAGATTAGAATAGGAACCTAGTAATGGAGTGAACAGTGTATAAACAAGATTTTTACTGCATATGCATATATATATTTTAAGAGACAGGGTCTTGCTTTGTCACCCAGGCTGGAGTGCAGTGGCCACTGCGCCCCTCATCATAGCCCAGTGAAGCCTGAAACTCCTGGGATCAAGAGATTCTCCTACCTCAGCTTCCCAGGTTGCTGGGACTACGGGCACGCACCACCATGTGCCACTAATTCTGTATTTTTTACTGTTTGATGCTTGAATCATGTAAATATATTACCAATTTTAAAAAGTTATCAAAGGAAGAAAAGAGGTCTACTTGTTAGTCTTCTGATGCAGCAAGATCGCCAGAGCTTTGGTAGATTGGATACTTGCCTCACCGTGTTTACATTTATTTACCCAAATCCCTATTGTTTTCTACTTCACCTTCATCATATTTTCTCTGAAACCTTTAGCCACTCCTTGGTGCATTTTCTCTGCTACTCTGACTGCACACTCTCAGTACCCAAATCACAAACTTTCTGCAAGAACATCATTAGGGCCTCTGTCGGTTAACAGTCAATTGAGATTACTTTTCTATTTCCACTTATTTAACGAAAATTGCTACTGCAGCTGAACCAAAACCGCATCAAAGCCGTTCCGGTGGATTTAGCGGAGACATTTATTTCCACAAAACACGAGATGGTTTAGAAAATAAAATAATTCAGCAAAGATCCTATTTGGATGACTAACAGGCAAAAAGGAAACCAACATATATTCAATCCCTACTATGTGCCTGGAGGTGACCCAGGCACTTTGCTATGAGCCACTTTACATCACCAAGATGTCACTGGTTTTAGCCCCAGAAATGATCCTATCTAAACAATTCCTACAGATGCTTCATAATTTAGTTTCGCTGCCACCTCCTTTGAGAGGTCTTTCCTGATGCCTGCATCTGATTTAGTTTGTCTTTCTATGAGAGAAACCTATTTTTAATTCTTAATTGCATTATTCATGTGATTTTTCTTTTGCATTTTTTTCATTCTATGTGCCTTGGAGGCAAGGATTTCCATGTGTTACTTGGTGCAATCTCTCCAGTGCCTGTCACGGTGACTTGCCCATAACAGATGGACCGTGAAATCTTTTTGAATCAATAAGTAAATTAATTAATAAATTAGTTACTATTTTCCGTCTTTTGATTCTGTAAAAAAAAGACAGAATTACCTTGCAGTGGATTATTTTGCCTTGCAATGGGTCAGCAAAACATAGCATGTCTTTAAGAACTGAAACAAATGTTAAAGAAATACTAAAACAAATGCTAAAATCAATAAAAAAAATTTCCCTATCCACAAGGTGCCTGGCACGGATGTAAAAAGGAATTCACAGCAGAACATGGTGCTTAAAAATAAAAAATCCCAGCGTAAAATGAAACATTTTCTTGACTAAGTTTTCAGTTCCATGATTAAAATACCTTTCATATCTGAGAGAGGAGAGGAGAGAAGCCAAAATGTAAATGTCAAGATAAAATTGCTTATGAAAATGTAGAGTTTAGTTTACAACATCCTATGGAGAACAAAAGTGTCTCTCTGACTAGTACCCAGCAGTGGAATTAAGTTATGGCCATTATCTCATGGAAAAGCTTAAAATGTGTCTGACAAGCAGGATCTCTCAATGAGAAGGGGCAGAGGAGGTCAAAAACCTCTGAAGGAACCTCATCAAAATGAGAGTGTATTCAAAAAACAACAAAAAGCCCAGGTGCAGTGGCTCACGCCCATAATCCCAGCACTTTGGGAGGCTGAGGTGGGCAGATGGCTTGAGGCCAGGAGTTGGAGACCAGCCTGGGCATCATGGCAAAATCCCATCTCTACAAAAAATACAAAAATTAGCCAGACATGGTGGCACATGCCTGTAGACCTCACTACTCCAGAGGCTGAGGTGAGAGGGTGACTTGAGCCTGTGAGGTCAAGGCTGCAGTGAGCTGTGATCATGCCACTGCAGTCCAACCCAAACAAAAGAGCGAGACCCCAAAACCAACAAAAATATGTGACACGCGGGAACATGGCAGTCCTTATCTCTGTCTCTTTGTGTGTATCTTCCTCTGTCTCTTTCAAACACACACACAAATACACACACACACACACAAAACACATTCATACACTCGTGCCATTTTCTTTTGGCTGCCACATAATATGCAATGCTCTTGGTATTCTAGCTGACCCTAGGTGACAATTAACAGGAGATGAAAGAGAAGAAGGAAGAGAAGGAAATGGAAAAGTGGAATGAGGAGGATGGACACACACACATACACGGCATGCAAGTGCACACATACACAGTCTCATTTGTTTTCCCAACAATATCCCTAGGTTGAAAGAAAGGATGGGGATTGCTATGATCATTGCAAGGACATAAAAACCGAAGTAGGGAAAAGCTAAAACAATGCACACAAGGTCAACACCTTGGACCAGGAACCTTCTGAAACCTAGGCTACAGATTTCATCAAGATAAGAATGTCAAATATTACATTTTCGCTGAAAAGGATTCCCACTATTTTCCATATGCAGCTGCACTGACCGTTTTAAGTAAAATAATTGTATATGTGCAGAGTTCCTGTATAGCTTTTCTAAAATTTGACAATAATACTAAAAACTTACTTGAAAATCCAATAATGGCACTTTGGTTTTTACCCAAAGCAGTGGAAAACTTATGTCCCTACCAAAATCTGTGTGTTTATAGTAGCTTCAATCCTAATCGCCATAATTTGCAAACAACCAATATATTCTTCTATAGGCAAACGTATAAATAAACTATGATATATCTAGGCATTGGAATATTACTGAGTACTAAAAAGATAAATAAGCTATTGAGACATGAGAAGACATGGAAGACATTTAAATGCATATTACAAGTAAAAGAAGCCCATCTGAAAAGGCTACATACTGTATGATTCCACTACATAATCTTCTGGCAAAGGAAAAGCTATGGAGACAGTAAAAAGATCAGTGGTTGCAGCTGGGCCTGGTGGCTCACACCTGTAATCCCAGCACTTTGGAGGCTGAGACAGGTGGATCACGAGGTCAAGAGATTGAGACCATCTTGGACAAATGGTGAAACCCTGTCTCTACTAAAAATACAAAAATTATCTGGGCGTGGTGGCACGTGGTGGCACACGCCTATAGTGCCAGCTACTGGGGAGAGAATCACTTGAACCCGGGATGCAGAGGTTGCAGTGAGCCAAGATTGCACCACCACTGCACTCCAACCTGGTGACAAGGTGAGACTCCGTCTCAACAACAACAAATTATAAGTGGTTGCCAAATTCTCTCTCTCTCTCTCTCTCTCTCTCAGAAAGATGACAGCTCTTTATTACCAGGGAAGCGGGCGTGCACACGCATGGACCATGCTCCTCGAAGCAGACTAGGCTCTCGCCTTGTCCCGTTTTTCAGAGGTGAGTCCTGGCACCCGACACAGGAACACGGCGGCCTCTGCGGAGGCTCTGATAGATTGATCCCTGCTGCTTCCCGGCTCAGGGCTTGCTCCTCTCACGGAAGATGCGAGGCCCCAGGTGTTGAGAGCCCCCGAGGACTGGCAGCGCTGACCGGCCTCCTCGTGGCAGCTGCGCCCGAGCGCTGGGCACTTCACCTGCTTCCGGGCTCGCCGTGGTCAGGGTCAGCATTGACTCCACGGATTGGCACATTCAGTTCTGAAGGAATGCTAACTGCGTTGGGTGCTCTGGCGACATTGTTTGCACTGTTTCTACAACCAGACAGCTTTTTAGATTTAATTCGTGCCCAAACTAACACACACTGGAAACGGCTCCAGCTGCAGCTCCTGGGTTGGTCAGGCGGGGGAGGGGCTCTACCGGAAGAGCCTGTGTGTCCTGCGCAGGCGCCCTTCCTTGCACAGCAGGGCGGTCTGGTTGTGCTCAGGTTTGCAGGTGGGCAGGTCGGTCAAGTTGCCCAGGGCGGCCACTGCCGGCTTCCCTCGGAGCACCTTAGAAGTAACTCTCTTCAGGTCTTCCGGCGTATCGTTGCAGAGGAGCGTGCACAGCGCCTACAGCAGCTTTCTGGAGTGAGCGGCCAGCACTCACTCACAGCCTCCCCACGTCCTCAAAATATCACAGGCCTGGACTCCAGGTTCATCATGAGCATGGGCGTCAGCTGCGTCTTGGCTTGCTCCAGCTCCACCGCGTCCATGGTTCCGCCCATGAAAATAAACTCCTTTGTGATGATTTCTACCATGTCTCCTGGGTCGGCGCTGGCATGGATGCACAGGAGGCCAGTGTCCTCGTAGCTGTGGCGGTAGAAGGTCGCGTTATACATCCAGCGGTGCCTGTTGAGCACGTTGAGGTAGATCCTGGAGGACATGCCCTTGCCAGGCCCACCAGCCAAGAAGGAGCCGCCTCTGCCCATCATCAGGTTCAACACAGTGAAGGGATGAAGTCCTCCTACAGGTAGGAGCTCACTCATGAGGTGCGTGAGCTCGGGGAGGGGGGTCGGGCCCAGGGTGACGTTGGACATGTCTCTTTCTAGCTTGGCAATCCCCCCCCACACACACACACACCCTGCAGTGTACTGGGCCACAGATCTATCAATATCTACGGCCTCCGCGCTCCCCTAGGCAGGCTGGACCCCCAGGAGGTACTTCCGGGCACATTCCCCCAGAAGCTCATGCTCCACACCCTTGCCGCCCAGCGCCATGCGGTGGGTGGGTGGGGTGGGGTGGGGTGGGGGGGCGGTGTCGTAGTTCCTCAGAGCAGCACTTCTCGATTGATCTTTGCTATGTCTTCTGTGGGGCAGAAATGGTGGAGGCCAGTTGTGTTCTGCCTGTAAGCCGCTTCATGTATCATCTTGGTGGGGAGTGGCTCTGGGTCAGACCGCATGTTCAGGTCCTCCTGCTCAAACTCGACCGCCATCTGCGTCATCTCTACTTCTTCATCTGTTAGCCAGGGCTGCAGAACCACATCAGCCAGTAAGCTAACCACCGTGTCCAAGCCTTTGCTATCAGCAGACACAGCATACATGGTGGTGTCTTTTTATGTCTGGCAGTCACAAGTACCCCCATGCTTTTCCAGTGTAAGCAGAATTTCATCTTTGCTGTCAAATCTGGCAGTAGACAAAAATGCCAGATTTTCCAAAAAGTGATCAATTCCACTTAGATATTTAGCTTAGTATCTTGATCCTGAATTAATAAGAATGCCTACTGAACAAAACTATCCAAACTTATTTTGAGATGCCATGCGAAGCCCATTATCCAATGTGGTTACTTTGGTTTCAAAGTTTTCCCGTCCATCAACTGTAGCAAAACCAGGCTTGGGTACTCCAGGTAAGGGAGAAGAGAGGGGATTGTTGGGAAAGGTGCCACCACTACTAAACTGTCTGTCCGCAGGAGGTCCAAACCTCAGCTGGCAGCAGCCCCAAGAACCCCAGCCCTGCAGCCGCCGTAGCCGCCTTCTTGAGTCTCTACCCACTGCTTCTTTCTCTGTTATTTCAAAAGGTGATTGTGACAGGACTAGGCTGTCAAAGACTGTATGTAGCCAAAATAGGCCGGATGAGATGGCTCACGCCTGTAATCCCAGCACTTTGGAAGGCTGAGGCGGGCGGATCATGAGGTCAGGAGTTCGAAACCATCCTGGCTAACACAGTGAAACCACCGTCTCTAGGAAAAATAAAAGAATTAGCCAGGAGTGGTAGCAGGCACCTGTAATCCCAGCTACTTGGGAGGCTGAGGCAGGAGAGTCGCTTGAACCTGGGAGATGGAGGTTGCAGTGAGCTGAGATGGAGCCACTGCACTCCAGCCTGGGTGACAGAGGGAGACTCAGTTCTCAAAAAGCTTAAAAAGGAGAAGAAAAAGTATATAGAAAAACAGTAATAGATGTCAGGCAGTTAATTAGAAAACACTGCATTTTTCTAAAAGTTGTGATACTTACATTTGCCAACCTTTAAACTTTATAATGTACCATGATTTATTCTCTTTTTCTAAATAAAAATTAATTTTAGTACCTAACAGCAATACATAAAAATCAAGTTGTCTCTGTATGTAGCAGACCACCTTCACGGAGCTTTGTCTTCTCCAACAGTCCACAGGATAGAAATGCATATATGCATTTGAATGATTCCTTTTAAACTTCATGTGGTATGGATAGAGGGTCACATATCCTGCTCTGTAAAATCAGCCCTCCTCAGGAAGATCTATCAGGACATAGTAATTTAGATCATCCCAACTTCCTTTAGAATCTCTTATCCCTGTGTTGTACTTGCCTCTCTTGGTTCTTGACTTTGACTCTGAATTCTCACCACATCTCTGGCATCCACTTCATTTGGGATGCGGCATCTCCTACCCTGACGCTGGTGCTGCCCATTAATTCTCTACAATTTTCTCTACTGTGTCCCTGGTCTCAGTCTCTTTGGAGGTGGCCCACTTGCTAGTTTAAGGCAGAGTATGGCTTTGCATAAGCTCAGTTTCAAAACATAAGTACTCACCAACCCCAAACCCTGAAACTTACCATTCTAAATGGTTAGATGTTAAGTCCTCTTTGTCCTAATAATGAACGTTTATAATCTTGGAATGGCCCTGGTCCACTGCCCAGAGATTATAAGAAGATATATCTGTTCAGATAACAAATTGAATTCTGTTCCTCAGAGTTCTTTAGTAATCTTAGCCTGCGGATGCCCACTAGGGTGGCAGTGGGGGCTGTATTTGTCAGTGTTCTTAGAAAACCAACAGCGTGTGTGTGTGTGTGTGTGTGTGTGTGTGAGAGAGAGAGAGAGAGAGAGAGAGAGAGAGAGGTTTGATAGATTTAATATAAGGAATTGGCTCACATGATTACAGAGGCCAAGAAGTCCCAAGATCTGCAGTCAGATCTGGGGCTGAAGAAATTGGAGATCCAGAAGAGTCAGCAGTATAGTTCCAGTCCAAATCCAAAGCCCTCGGAACCTGAGGCTGTAAGTTCCAGTCCAAAAGTCAGCAGACTCTAGCTCCAAGAAGTGCCGATATTTCAGTCTGAACCTAGAGGAAGAAAAAATGAACAGTGTCTCAGCCCAGACAAGAGGCATTCCCCTTCACTTTGGAGAGGATCAGCCTTTACATTCTATTCAATCTTCAGCTGATTGGATGAGGGCCACCGCATTAGGGTGGGCCATCTGCTTTACTCAGTCTACCAATTCAAATGTCAATCTCACCCCAAAATACTCTCACAGGCGTACCCGGAATTGGCCAAATATTATTTGGTGCCACTGACTTCTAGTAAATAACACAAACCAAATTAACCATCACAAGTCCACTCCTTGTCAGTTGGGCACCCATACACACCTTTTAAAACCATACTTAATATCTAAGTAAAGACAATAATAAGGTCGTAGTTAGACCTCTAAATAAAGACAATAATAAGGTCGTAGTTAGGCTTGGACACGGTGGTTAGCTTACTGGTTGATGTGGTTCTGCAGCCCTGGCTGACAGATGAAGAAGACCTTAATATACAACTATTGTGTCCTGAAAACATACAACTGCTTCTTCAGAAAAGAGGGTAAAGTCCTTGAGTGATATTTACTCTTCTGTTCGATGTCCTATAATTTAAATTTTATGATGTAAAATTAGCAATATTTATATACTTTGATATAACATCAATGCATCTTATGTTGCGTAATAAGGGAATAAGAGAGGAAAGATGAAAAAACACAATCGTTATGCACACATACGCACATGTACACACACACATTCATAATAAAATAAGGAGAAAATAGTCCTAGCAATAACAATCCTCCTTTCTCTAACTGGTCATGTGGTCGTAGCTGGTATTTATAACCACCTTCTTCCATTACTTATTCATTTTTTTTCCTTCTTGTTGAATTTTGTTAATTTTTAAAAATTGTTTAAATTTCCATAGGCTATTGGGGAACAGGTCATGTTTGGTTAGATGAGTAAGTTCTTTCGTGGTGAATTGTGAGCTTTTTGGTGCACCCATCACCCCAGCAGTATATGCTACACCCTATTTGCAGTCTTTTATCTCTCACCCCCTTCCTACTCTTTCCCCAATCCCCAAATTTCATTGTGTGATTCTTATACCTTTGCAACCTTATAGGATATTTCCAACGAGTTAATAAAGAAATGATGGTATATATATATATATATATATATATATATATGCAATGGAATACTACTCAGCCATAAAAAGCAATGAATTAATGGCATTTGCAGTGACCTGGATGAGACTGGAGACTATTATTCTAAGTGAAATAAGTCAGGAATAGAAAACCAAACATAGTATGTTTTCATTTCCACTACTCATTCTGTATTCATTTTGCCTTTAGCAGGCACCTCAGCTGGTCATTGTTCTTTACCTGTAGAGTGACCCAAACCATCATTCCTGAAGGGTGTGAGCCATTAGTAGTCCTGTGTGGATTGGGTTGTGGTAGTTTTCCATTGACCTTGATCACAAGGCATGGTAATACTGAGAGACACCCTAAGGGATCGCCTATATTCCAGACATACTCTTTCTTACCTCCATTATGGGGTAGTAGGCCAACTCCCCTTTGATATTCAGGACAAATCACCACAGGCAGAAGAGTAACTCCCATCTTTGCTTATTTATTCAGAGGCATGAGGAACCCTAAGTTACTGGAGGTGCTAGTCTTAATTTCCTGTTCAGTAGAATCATTGTTGTATCTCCTGCTGGGAGAATTTCTCCCTTTGGAACTAAGACCTCTAGGCCAGCATAGCATAAAGTCACAGGAACAGGGAGCAAAAATTCTGCTAGAGGGTTATCAGTAATAATAGGTTGGCAAATGTAAGTATCACAGCCTTTAGAAAAATGGTGCTATTTCTATATCCATCCTTTTATTCCTGGACCCATGAATCTTGGCTTTGAGAGAAACAGTACCATATATTGGAAACTTATACAGATAATACAGAGCATTGTGGAGACCTGCCCCAGCCCCGCAAGCTACACCACTACCTGGTATTGTAACTGAATCTTCACAAGCCCATTCCACTGTTCCATCAAGCAAGCTGCTTCAGGACAGAGGCTGTTATAGTTTGGATGTTGCCCCTACTCAAATCTCCTGTTGAATTGTAATCCCCAATGTTGGAGGTGGGGCCTGGTGGGAGGTGATTGGATCATGGAGGCAGATTTCTCATAAATGGTTTAGTATCATCCACTTAGTACTGTCCTTGCCATTGTGAGTTCTCACACGATCTGTTTGTTTAAAAGTGAGTGGCACCTCCCCACTCTCTCTCTTGCTCCTGCTTTAGCCATGTGATGTGGCTGCTTCAACTTTGCTTTCCACCATGATTGTAAGTTTTCTCAGGCCTCCCCAGAAGCTGAGCAAATGACAGCATCGCGCTTCCTATACAGCCTGCAGAACTGTGAGCCAATTAAACCTTCTTTTCTGTGTAAATTACCCAGTCTCAGGTATTTCTTTATAGCAATGCAAAAATGGACTTACACAGTGGAGAACATAGCCCAGTGAACTCCATGAGTTTGGGTCTACTGTCACTCTCCGTTTGCTGTGAAGTGAGTTCCTTGAAGAAGCAACTTTGTGGGGAATACTATGATGGTGGATAAGGCATTCTGTAAATCCCCAGATGGTAATTTTGATAGAAGTATTGCCTGCAGAGAAGGCAAATCCATATTCAGAGTTACAGTCTATCGCAGTAAGAACAAAACATTATTCCTTTCATGATGGAAGCAGTCAAATGTAATCAACTTGCCACCAGGTAACTGACTGGTCACCCCAGGAAATTATGCCATATGAGGAACTCAGTATTTGTTTCTGTTGCTGGCAGACTGGACACACAGTGGTGGCTATAGCCAGGTCAGTCTTGGTGAGGGGAAATCCATGTTGCTGAGCCCATGCATAACCTCCATCCTGGTCACCATGGCCACCCTGAAGGGGTGGCTGGGAGAGAAAATGACTTACATTCACAGAATGGGTCACCTATCCACTTGAGTATTTACAGTCCTCCATTGCTGAGGTCACCCTTTGGTGAACATTCACATGGAAACAAATACCTTCATGTCTTTTGCCCAGAGAGTTCTATCCAGATACTACTTCTCCCTTTTTTTTTTTTTTTTGGCCAATAGTTTTCTAATTATGTTTTTTCCAACTCCTTAACCATCTAGCCACACCATTGGCTGCAGCTCACAAGCAGTATAATCACATATCTGACCATTTCTTCTTCTAAGCAAAATGAACAGCCAGGTTCCATCTCTTGATACCAAAATCTACATTAGTCTACTTGGGCTTCTATAATAAAACCTCATAGACGGGTGGCTTAAACAACAGAAATTTATTTTCTCACAATTCTGGAAACTAAATGTTCAAGATCAAGGTTCTGACCTATTTGCTTTCTGATCAAGGGCGTTCCTCCTAGCTTGCAAATGGCTGCCTTCTTGCTGTGTCTTCCCATGGCCTTTCCTTGGGGGGTGTGTGTGTGTGTGTGTGTGTGTGTGTGTGTGTGTGTGGCAAAAGAGAAAAATATTTTCCTCTTCCTTCTCTCTTTTTTTTTTGAGACAAAGTTTTGCTCTTGTTGCCCAGGCTGGAGAGCAATGGTGCTAAAAATGCTGGGAATATGGGATTACAGGTGTGAGCCACCACACCCGGCCTCTTCCTTCTCTTATAAGGCCACCTCCTATTAGATTAGGGTTCCACTCTTATGGCCTCATTTAACCTCAATTACTTCCCAAAAACTGTATCTCCAAATACAGTCATGTTGAGGTGAGGGCTTCAACATAAGAATTTGGGGGAACGCAGTTCAGTCTATTGCAGGAGCATCCAGTCCTAGAACTCTCCCTGACACCTGAAATTAAGCCAAGATGTGACCTAACAACCCTCCACTTTTCCCCAGCGATTGGAAGGGCAAACTGCCACATGCTGGGACTCAGCAATGACCACAAGGCTAAGACTGTTACAGGGCTGTAGGACTATGGAAGAACTGGCTGCAGTTGCCAGGGCCAGGGCCTATAGGTGTATCTGTCACCTTACCCTCAGAGCTCTGGCCTCTGGGTGTCCTTTCCTGCAGGGACCTTGGAGGTCAGATGCCAGATCTGTGACAACTGAAGAACCATGAGAGGAGAGAGAGTTGCTTGTAGAGGCCACATAATCCTCAGGCCACAGACAGAACTGTTGTCTTTTCAGCTGACATGCATACAATTCCTGCTATAACAAATCCCATTTCAGTTAAAAGTAATAAATCTCCTTTGTTTCAGAAATAGTCCTTTGGGATTTCTGCTTTTGCTTTCAGAAAACTCATATGAGAAAAATTGAAACCACATGGTTTGTTGAGAAAAAGATAGGCTAAATAATTAGATGAGACTTGATCATCTAGCAAGCAGGCTAAAGACAGGATAGCGGGCTTGTGTTTCAGACTAGAAACACTTTTGTTTGGTGGGGATACAGCAGACCCAGACACGTTCATTCTTCTCTTTCCCCGGGTTTTGCCATACCTATTTCTCCGAGGTGCTGGTCCTATGTTTAATTGTCTTCGGGCCTCATTCTCAGTGGCAGATATCACATTCCAAGTGTTTACCACTTAAGATTTAATATAAATGTGGCCTCCACAAATAAAGGGGAAAGGACTATTGAAATAAACTTCTAATAATTGTAAGGCCAGTCGCCTCGCCAGGAGCTCGGACACACCTACCCCTCTCCGTGCCTAGAAACTAAGTCACCACTCCACACCCAGCACCAAGCCCCACACTCAGCACCTAGCTCCGCCATGTAACTTTCTCCCGCCCACTTCTGCACTCGGCACTCAAATCTGCACTCAACACTAGGCTCTGCACTCAGCACCTAGCCTGCCATTGGAAAACCCCGCCAAAATTTAAAAGAAGCCCCGCCAAAACCTGCCCAATAGCATTTTGCCCTGTCCAGGTCCCCCTCCCCCTGGGCAGCCCGCTTGCCGGAAATCCCGCCTACCTGCCAATAGCAACTTGTCACGTCCACGTCCTGCTTTCCCACAACCAATCAGAACGCCTCCACTCCTTATGAAACCCCGTGACCACGAGGAGTCAAGCGAGACTTCTCTGGCCCCTCTTGTCGGACCACAGAACTTCGCCCAGGAGCCGATTAAATTTCTTTATTTCAATAACTGGCCTCCGTTTCCTCTCATTTAAACCTTACAATAATAGGCTGATAAGGAAAAATATATGTATATATAATCATATATATGAAAATGTATTTTTTTAACCAGAAACTACTTTTCTGTGTTTCCCATAAATGATACACTACATACAGCTTATTTTTCTCACTTTAAATTTGGCCTCTCTTTAGGCTCTCATTAACATTCTGTTCTATTATCTGTCTTCCAGGGATACAGCATAATGGTTGCATACATGACATCTACCCTGTGACCTCCTAGTTCATAAGAGGCTTTAGCTTCTGCTGGCTGATCTTTGGACAGTTAACTCACTAGATCTAGGTTTTCTGGTCTATAAAATAGACACTAAAATAATACTTACTACTATGTTTCCTCTGAGGCCTACAGATAACTGCTGTTCTGTAATTATTAGGGTACCTGCTATGCAGTAAATGCTTAATAAATGTTGTTATTATTTTTACCTCCCCATGAATGTATTCCCAAGCTGTAAAACAAGTATAATATTTATACTTATATCACAGAATGATGTATAATTACATGGGTCAATACATGTATAGGTATCTAAAACATTTTTGGACAAAGTGTACATTCCGTAAGAATTCACTATTGTTTTTCTCTCATTTCACCTTGTTCTTAGCCAGGCGATTTATTAGTTTTTAACACACCCTGTTTCTCTTGAATAATTTAAAAAGGAAAATATTTATCGTAGTGAAAGGGCTGCTCAGGTTTCTTTACCCAGATCTCTCCAAGGCAGTGAATATCAAACCTAAGACCTTGCAACTAATGACAGGAATTAACAGCTCTTGCTCTGAACATAGTTGACAGAACATTCCTCACACCTAGATCTCACTTCTATCCTCAAATACTTACGTGGGGCACTGCTTACTTCAGAAAAGTAGGTTATACTAGAATTGAAGTGACTTTTCCTTGTTTAAAGACAGTTCACCAAATATAATTAGAAAGATGAATTTAGGAATTATTAACAACATCAAAAGAGTTTTATAGTGCCTCAAGAACTAGAATTGACTTTATTAAATCTTTGCAACTTAGCTGGGTTTGCATTATTAAATCTTAAATTCTGTGACCAGTTGGTTTTAGATTTGCAAAGCTAAGACAGGCAAATTGGTTATTGTTTCTCCTGGAAGGCAAATATGCAGGATTGACTAGATGTGACAGATGAATTCTACTAAATTTACAAGTGTAAGTGAAACTGACTAGTTTCAATGGAAAATCTCAGTAATTTGAATAATAAATGCTATTTTCATCAACTATGAATGAAAAGGAATTTAGAATGTAAATTATTTTAAAGAATCATCATCTCAAGAGCCATGCACTGGTGCACTGGTACATTAAAATACCTATTCTAGACAAACCTTCCAAAGAGCAACTATTATATTTCAATCATCTTGATTCTCTATAGTTTTATTAATGTTCCTGCCTTGATTGAAAGAGTTAGGGAATGGTGGTGGCCAATCTGACAGATGTTCCATAAGGTCAAGGCTGGGGCCAACTCTCACCTAAAACCATGGACAATTCTTCAATGGTTCTTACAAAGCAGAAGGTAGAAAACAAAGGTTAGAAGGGAAATTCGAACAGATCACTCCCTCAAAGAGACAGGCCAGATGAAGTATCAATATTTAAACCTAAAATGCAGAGCTGAGGTCATAGACCTGGAGAGCTAAAGAAGCAGGGAGCAACATTTCAGGCAGGGAGGGCTGACTTCGATAAATTGTAAAATGTGCTTTTGCCTGTGGAGGCTCCTGGTGTTGTAGGTAAAGCTCACATGTTTAATGAACCAGAAATGAAACTGAGACCACCTTGTAAATGTAATCTTCTGAGTGGTAGACATCGTGTATCCATGTTCTAACCAGGATCTGTCATGATTCCATTTCTTTTTTTTTTTTTTTGAGACAGAGTTCTGCTCTTGTTGCCCAGGCCAGAGTGCAATGTTGCAATCTTGGTTTTCTGCAACTTCCACCTCCCAGGTTCAAGCAATTCTCCCGCCTCAGCCTCCTGAGTAACTGGGATTACAGGTGTCCACCACCATGCCCAGCTAATTTTTTGGATTTTTAGTAGAGATGGGGTTTGCTATATTGGCCAGACTGGTCTCAAACTCCTGACCTCAGGAGATCTGCCCGCCTCGGCCTCCCAAAGTGCTGGGATTACAGGTGTGAGCCACTGCACCTGGCCTTCATCTCTTAATTGTGTTAATTTCTACTGCAGAAATCAAGAATTGGTCATAGACACACACATAGAAAAATGCATACAATTTTATCTATTGTTAATAACCTCTCCTGCCATTTTCACTTTAGAAACCATACTTTTCACAGTAGTAGACCCCCACCCAGGCGGCGCTGAAGGTAATGAGAGGCAGACACCCAGATAGCACAACAGAGTGAATCTATCCAGAGGGCCAGTTTCCTATTGAGCTGAGAGCCTCCAGGGCTGACAGCATTCCAGGATGAAGGCCCCGAGCAGATTCTCATCCACGTAGTTATTCTCTCTTAAACAGGTGATTCTTATTAATAAACAGGTGTTCTGCATTTACTCATAACGCAAAAATATACCAAGTAGGCAGCTGTTACCCACCTACCACTAATTATGAACTAAAAGGTATTCTCCACAAGGGAGCCATGGGGGCAGGGTAAACTTAATGTTTCTCAACAGTAGTCACCTGTGTAGATGCCACAGTCCTAAACTATATCTGAATTGTATTTGTTAAATAGAAAAAGAAAAGTTATAAGTGGTAGATATGAGTTAATGTCAATGAATGAGTCATTTTATTGTGCCAATTATTTTTTATGAATAAAAAGCATATACTAGAATATTTGCATAAAACACAGCATATGCAAAATATAGTTTATACAAACTGTATGCAAGTAAAATTCTTTTAAGAACTATCTTGAATATATTGTTATGGTTATCTACTATAGACTATTTTTGCTTGCCATTGTAGTCGACCCATAAACCTATGTGAGGGAGCCTGAGAGAGTAACATCTGACAGAAGAAAGATTTTTGTGGTCTTTGTTGGCTTGGCCTGGAGAAGGGTTTTCTAACTTGACATGGGAAAGTTTTCATGAACATGACAACAGAAATATGACTCCATGACTGAGTGAGATTGCCATCTGTAAGAACAAGACATAATGAGGAAGGGACAAGTCACACAGGAAGCTGAGTTAATTAATTATATTCACATGGAACAGGGTAAGAACTAAATTTATTTTGAAAAATGCAAATTTTAAAGATAGTCGATACTGAACTTTCAGGTATTAACTTTCTGTTGTGAGTTTTAAAATTTCTCTTTGTTACGTTCAAATATCTTTTTACCCTAAAGCTATTTTTTTCTCCATTTCTTAATAGAACACTGGATTCTTCATAGGCCCATGAGATCACTGCTCCTCTGATAAAATGCAGGAAAGGCAAAGAAGGAGGCATATGAACACCTTCTTCTCATTTTTCAGTCCTGTTTGCAGACTAATGAACTTTATGCTCATTTCCCCTGTCAGTATTAAATCTTATCAGTACCACCATCTCTAAATGATTACTGATCTCATTTTTGATCCAGAACTCTTTCCACCAAATACGTTAAAGTTAGTGATTTTCCTTCTACTCTCCATTCTCTCAGCAGGCTCTGGATTCAACAATCACATTTGTAAACATCTGAAACCCTTTGACTTAGTTCTTTCTTTATTCTGCCCCACACAGATTCGGTTTTTCATTTTTTCAACATTTACCTTATACTCTGGACATGTAGTCTCCTCTTCACCCTGAAAACATGCAAGCTTACTTCTGATTTGATGCATATTCTCAGCATTATTCCCCTTTGCTCTTCTTTTTTCTGCCTATATATTATTATTATTATTATTTGAGACAGAGTTCACTCTATTGCCCAGGCTGGAGTGCAATGGCATGATGTTGGCTCACTGCCAACATATTAGATTTGTCAGACAATGACTTTAAAACACATAGGTTCAATGTGTTCAGTGAATTAAAGGAAAGCACACTTAAAGAATTAAAGGAAAGCTTGTTAATAATAATTACTTAATGGCTCAGCTGTCTCAATAAAGAAACAGAAGTTATAAAACGAATCAAGTGGAAATATAAATTGTATATAGCAACATAGGATACAATGTAAGGTTATATGAAGCAATAATTATGCACTGCATTATTGGGTTTATAAAATGCATGTGTACCTGTAGTACTGCATGTGAAAACAATAGCACAAAGGAGAGTGAAGGAAGAAGATGGAATAGATAGGAGTTTCCATGTTTTACCAGAATTTAGATAAAAATTATAACTGTAATTGAAAAACTAATTAGAGAGGCTCTATAAGAAATTTGATCTGGCAGAAGAATCACCAAATTAGGAGAAAGATCAATAGAAAATACCAAATCTAAAGAATACAGAGAAAAAAAAATGAAGAAAAGTGCCCTAAATACCTGTGGAACAGCTTTGAGCATAACAATTTAAGTGTAATGTTATTTCTAACAGCAAAGGAGGAAAAAGAAGAAAAATATTTCAAGAAGTAATGGCTGACAACTGTCCAAATTTGATGAAAATCATTAAGCTACAAGAAGCACCAAGCATCTAAGAAAAAATAAATAAATAAACACAAAAGGAGTCACACCTATATACAACACAGTCAAATTGTTAAAAGCCAAAGACAGAGAAAATCTTGAAAGCAGTGAGAGAAAACACAGGGGAAGAAGAATATATATAATTGCTAACTTTGTCAATCAGGAATGCTAAAAAAAAAAAAAAAAAAAAAAAAAAAAAAAAAAAATTTCTTTTTTTTCTTAATGAAGGTGAAATAAAAACCTCTCCAGACAAAAACTAAGATAATTCATCATTTGGACACCTGCCTTACCAATTTTTTTTTAATTACTAAAGGTATTTTCTAAATATGTAGGTAAATATATAAGACTTAATAAATATGTTTTTTCTCTTCTTCTTTAACAGATATGTTTGTATAAAGCACATTTATAATATTGTTAAATATGTTATATGTCTATATCTATCTATGATACATGTGATAATAACACAAGACCAAGTATAGGGAAAAATATATTAGAGAAAAGTTTTAATAGTTTATCAGAAATTTGTTAGTATTATTTTGAAAGATACTGTGAGAAGTTCATCTTTATATTATCTACAAGAAAAGACAAGTATGAAAATGGCACACTGAAATATTTAACACAAAGGAAAGCGGTCAAGAAGAAACAGAGGAACAGAAAGACATGGGATAAATAGAAAACAAGTAGCAAAAATAGCTGATATAAATCCAATTGTGTCAATAATTACATTAAATGTGAAAGTACCAAACTCTGCACTTAAATAGCATAGAATGTCAGAATGAAGTTTTAAAAATTAAACAATACACTGTCTAAAAAAGAAATATGTTTGATTTTAAAATATAGGTTGGAAGGAAAATAATGAAAAATATATATCATGTAAGCAGTGACTATAAAAGTGCTTGAGTGACTATATTACTGTAAAATTTTTAAAAAAGGAAATATTACTAGAGGCAAAGAGGGCTATTTTATAATGATAAAAGTCTCATTATATCAAAATGATTTTAAAATTATAAATATATTCATACCTACTTCAGAGCTCCAAAATACATAAAGAAAAAAATTATAGACTGAAGAATTAGAATTAGACAACTTAGCAATAACAGTTGAATATTTAAATAAGCTCATCTCAGAGATTAATAGAAGAGCTAGACAGAAGATCAGCAAGTGTACAGACAGCTCAATTCTAGCAACCAATTTATCTAACCAACATATACAAAATATTCTACCAAATGACTGTAGAATACTTATTAAAGTACACATGAAGTATTCTTCAGGATAGAAAAAAAAGTCAGAAAATTTCTAAATAAATTTTTAAAAACTGTCATCACACCAAGTATCTTATCTGATCACAATTAAATATCCATTATAGAACCTCAATAACGACAAAATAAAATGCCAAATATTTGGAAAGCAAACAAACTTCTAAATAATCCAGAGGTTAAAGGAGAAATCACAAAAGAAATTTAAAGATATATGAAATGGTACAAAGTAAAATTCCAGCATATTAAAATTTACGGAATTCAGGAAGCAGTGCTTGAAGGGAAATGTTTACCTTTAAATACCTATATCTGAAAAAATGAGAAAGTTTTTAAATCAATAAACTAAACTTCCACCTTAAGAAACTGGAAGACAGCCAACTAACTTAAAAACAATGAACTAATAAATATATTAGAAATATAGAAAATAAATACAATAGAGAAAATCAACAAAATAAAAAGTTCTTTGAAAAGATAAACAAAATTCACAAGACTTTAGCTAGACCAATTAAGAAAGAACAAAAAGAGACACAAATTAACCAAAATCAGAAATGAAAAAGAAGACACCACCACTAACTTTACAGGAACTAAAATAAGAGAATTTTATGAACAACTTTATGACACCAAATTAGATAACTCAGATGAAATAAACAAGTTCCTACAAAGATACAAATTACCAAAACTGATGCAAAAATAAATTTTTAAAGTTTGAATAGCTTATACAAAAGCTTATACACAAATTTTTTCAGCAACATGATTTCCAACACTCAGAAACTAGAGACAATTCAAATATCCATCAACTGGAGAATGGATAAACAGAATATATATACATACAATGAGCATTACTCTTCAATTAAATAGAATAGTATATTAATGCATACTACAATATGCACAAACCTCAATTATTATACCTATTGAAGTTTAGACTTAAAAAACACACATATTGTATGTTGTATTTATATGGAATATCCAGAAAATGCAAATTTATGGAGATAGCATATTAGTGGTTGACTGTGGCTGCTTATAGGAGCAGGGATTGACCATAAACAGGCTGTAGAGAATATTTGGGGAATAAAGAAAGATTCTAAAAAACTAGATTGAGATAATAATTGTATAACTCCATATAAATTTACTAAAACTCATTGAATTATGCATTTAAATTGAGTGGATTTTATGGTACATAAGTTATACTTTCATGAGTCAGTAAAAATAAGCAACATTGATGATGTTGCATTTTTTCCTATTGCAACTAGTCAGGAGCTTATGATGTCCGGTTGTTTCCTTATTTTGGTTGGCCACTTGTTTCAGGTGGTGTCCGCTAGATGTCTCCATTGTAAACACGTCTTCCATGGTCTGAATGTCTAACTCCTCCCAAATTCATCTGTTGAAATTCTAACCCCCAAGGTGGGGCCTTGAGGGGTAATTAGCTCTGAGGACAGAGCCCTCATGAATACAATGAGCCCCCTTATAAAAGAAGCCTGAAGGAGCTTGTTTGCACTTTCTACCATGTGAAAACACAATGGGAACACATGCATAAACCAGAAAGCAGCCCTTACCAGACACCTAATCTGTTGGTGCCTGGATCTTGAACTTCCTTCACCTCTAGAAGAAATAAATGGCTGTTATTTATACACTATGCAATCTACAGTATTTTGTTATGGCAGCCTAAATAAACTGAGACAATATCTTTTCCATGCATAAATAATAAGTAGTCTGTGGAGCAGTATTTTGATACTATATGAATGCTCTATTTCTAACAAATGCTTGTTATCTTATTTTATCATTTCTTCTTCAGCTTCATTAGCTATCATCCTTCACTAAAATGAGCTCACTCTCCACTCCATTATCTTTGCATATCACTATGGACACCTGTATTCTTTTTTATTCAATATGTTGTTATAATTTATCTGTCTCTACTTTATAGATGTATTGCCCTAATGCTGACCAGGTGGAGTCCCTTCAAGTTAGTTCCTTTTTCTTTTGACATGTCTGCATCAGTCTTTGAGCACTTCATTGCTTTCCAGGAAAGCAAGATGTTCCACATTCATCCTGTCCTTTTCCTGACCCAGCCATTTCTCCATGTATTCCTGGTAGCTTTGGGTGGTTAATGGTGTTTAAAATCAGAAATGATATCTTCTTTATCCTCCCTCCTCTCCACCCAATTGGAACTCTAAAGAGTTGGTGAGTCCATAATAAATATTTCCAATAAATGCTGGTGAGATTAAATCTCATCATAATGATCTGGGAACACTTGAGAGTCCTGTGATGGATGTGTTGGTGAGCAAGAGGAGGCAAGGGGGTGGACTCGAGCTCTAGCTGGCATTGCTTCATCTGGTGGCCTCTGCAGGTCAATACATAGTCAGATTTATCCTCTCCAACTGTAAAAATAATTACCTGCTTCATAAGAGTTCTGGGAAAATTAATTTGCTAATGCCTTTAAAGAGGTTTGAAGATCAAAAGTTCTATGTATATGCTAATATTATTATTTTAAATGGTTCTCTTGCTCCTGACTGAAACTGAGATGGCTAAATCATGGTGTCATTGTAAAACCACTTACAATTCCTCATCACTTTAATGGCCAAGCAGTGCAAATGTGAATGGTGGCATTGAAGCAGCAACAAGCAAAATGCACAATAGTAGGAGTGGCTCTTGAATCTCAAAATTCAGGCGTGCATTTAGTTGAACCAATATCCATGAACTCTCCACTATGCCTATCTACTAAGCATAAACTATTAGGTAGGCACAGTTCCACTTTCTAATTTTATTTCTCTTCATTCTTCTCTGAAGTTATTACTTCTGAACTTGCAAAAATTCCTGCAGAGACCAGATAAAAGTGTGTAAATCCGATAATTATGTTACATTGAAGAGAAGCTGTCATGAGAAAACCTAGTTTTAACCTCTGCTAACAATAAGATCTGACACTAGGTGAGGCAAGTCAGTTCTCTGTGACCCTAGTCAGTGGCTGCATTCAGAAGTCGTGATGCTGTGATTCTGGCTGCTGAGGCTATTGATGTTGCATGAACTGCAGAGATCCACAGCAAGGGCCAGGATATAATGAACAATGAGAGAAAGGGAGGCTGGACTGTGTGAACTATACAGGGTGATACTGCAGCCTCTATTAGTTGATCTTCAGTTGCTCACTACCTACATAGTCATGGGCATAGAGAAATAACTGTGACTTGGGGCTATCAGATGTTTTACTAGTTTGTCTGTAAAGGCGGTTGTGATAATTCTACCCTTCCCAGTATGTACACCTATTTTGCAATGTGATCTTGCCACTTCTCCCATAAAAAAATAGGAAAGAATGTTTTCCCTTTTCAGGAATCTGAACTGACTTTGGGATTTACTTTAATCCAGAGAATGAATTTTAATGAATCTTGTGTGACTCCCAAACCTTGAATTTAAGAGGTGTGTAGCTTCTGTTCTCACCTGTTGGACACTGAGACAACATGCTATAAAGAAATCCAGAAGGAAAGAGCACATGCGGAGAGAGACCCAGCCAAGGCAGCCTGTCCTGCCATTCTGCAGAGCTGAGCCCCCCGTAGTATGAGTGAGCTCTAACAAGACCAGTCCACCCCCTTGTCTCTTCTTCCTAATCCACCAAACCAACTCACAAAGTCATGAGAAGTGATAATTCATTGTTAAGTACTAGAATGGTGGAAAAAGAAAGCTAAGCCAATAACAGAACTATTTATTGAACACTTACTATGGGTCAGTACCTATTCAGGCCTTTCAATGGTAATAACTCATAGAACCCTTTTAAGAAGCCTATGGGATAAGGACTATTTTTACTTGAATTTAACAGATGGTCAAACTGAGTTAGGCAGGGATTAACCAACTTGTCAGTGCTTTCACATACATTAAGTGGTGCAAAGAGGATCCAGTCACAGGTAGGTTTGACTTTGAAGGCTGGGTCTGGAGACAATGCTACGTATAGTAGGCATTTCCCCAGTGGCCTGGGGGCACCCTTATGGTGTCTGATTTTTTCCGGGTAAATGAGCAGCACAATGTTTCACTCACTAAAGTCTGTCCAGCATCCCAATGTCAAAAGAAACCACTCATCCTCCTTTCAAAAGGTCATTGGACTGTGGGTGTGTTTTTAGACCTTTGAAAGACCATCATAATCCTAAATGTTTATTCTGGATAACACTCTTAAGCTATGAGAGGGTGCAAAGTCATAGGGTCCAGACATGTAGTTCTGGGATAGAAATGAGAGCAGAACTTGTATCATCAAATGTGATTTGTTTGGGATTTCGGGACAGGTCACCTTAAAGTAGCAAGCTGGTTAGGAAGGGAACAGCCATGCAGTTTACCAATGTACAGACCAAAGAGGGAGTCAAGGCTGTAACATGATCGTATCTGACAACAGTACAAATGAAGTGCCAAAAGAAATTACCTTTTATACACAGGTAGATAAACAATCTTCCGCCTTGCCTTCAGAAACGGGTCCAGGCATTCAAGAAGGAGAGACGCTAAAAGAGACGTGGCACTAATATGTCAAATATGAACAATGAATTTTTTGCTTAAGGCAATGACAAAATAGCTCCTGATAAAGAATGAAATTAACATCACATGGGAATATTTGCAATGAGTAATGTCTCACTTTTCATTGAAATATCCATGAACATCATCTTATACACTATGAAAAATAGAATTACAGAACTGACCTGGACTGGAAATGTGAAGAAGCTACGGCTAAAGACTGGCTTATTTGGATAAGTTTCCACTATTTGTTAATCGAAGAAAATTACCACGAAGTATTTTTGTGTCTTCTGCAATGTATCTTATTTTAAAATATTGGAATATGCTTTGAAGACTATCTAAACTTCTTAAGGAATTGCCCTGGTTGTGTTTTTTAAACCTCTGACTATTGAGGATGTTACATTAAAGACCAAAAACACTTCCTCAGATAAAAATTGAAGATATGAGAAAAAAAAAATAGATGCATCAGCAAGGGTATTTCCAGCCTACTACATATGTTGTGATTCTGTTCAGTAATAACCAAGCAACCTTCTTGATTCTCCATATGAATATGCCTGTGCAAAGGGATACATCTAGTTCAGCAAGGATTCTATGTGTCTATGACACACGTTCCTTTAGAATCCCATATTCCATAAGAATCTTTGAAAATATTCACTTCAGAGAAGTGAATAAAAGTAATAGCAGCCAGGAGCTATTTAAGCATGCAGAGCTATTCAGTGCTTATTAATATATGCTAAGCAAAATATGAATAATATCTTACAGCTCACAGAACAACCTAATGAGGTAGGTAAATTTTACATTTTTGTAAAAAAAAAGAGGCTCAGAGAATAAGGAAGTTGTAGATGTTCAGAGCCAGGTGCCACTTTGTCTCCAAAGCTCTTGCCTTTCTAGGATACATGTAGGAAACCAGGCTCTTTAGCCCCACCCGAAACCAACACACCAGGTTTAGCTCCAAATATCTTGATCACTACAAGGCTCTCATTTTTCCATGCCTCCCCTCTGAGTCATCAAAACCATCAAGCCCTGTTTTGTTTTAGAGCCACTGTTTAAAAGAGTAGGAATATCAGTAGCAAACTTAGTCTACTGTCTTGGGAGATGTGAAACTATTCTTGTTTCTATATATTGAGGAACTGGCATATTATGTCTTCTCATTTTTCACTTTTAACCATTCACTTTATGTTTTGAATAGAACAACTATTATGTGCAAGGTGCTAGGCTATGTATTAAAGAATCAACAACAGACAAAATGTAAATGATGCTTGCCTTAGACAAAGAATTGCAGAGATAAATACAGAACTAGAAATGTGTATTAAATCTTACAGTAAATTTATGATGCTATAGAGCTGCACTGTCCAATACAGTAACCACTAGCCAACTGTGACTACTTACTAGAATTAAATAAAATGAAAAATTATTCTGTCACACTAGCTACATTTTAAGTGCTCAATAGCTTCTTGCAGCTATTAGCTGCCAGATTGGAATGCACAGATATAGAATATTTCCATTATTGCAGAAAGTTCTATGGAACTACTCTTATCCTTGTCTTTTCTTCATATCATTTATAACTACTCTTTAGCTTACTTATATTTATTTCTGTTTGCTTCATGGCTATCTATTTCACTAGATTGTAAACTTTTCCATGCTGGAAATTTTATTTCCTTTTTGTTACTAGAGGTTTACTCTAAACCATGGCTGGTTTATCTAGAGGTCGACATCCATCTATCCCTTGCTAGGTGCTTCCTTTACCCACCTAGCATGTGATTTGCTGGAGCAATGCTACTTGTTGGCCAAGGTCTTCACAACAGTGTCCCAAACTGTATCTGGGCTCAATGCATGCTTTATTGACTAGCTTAGCTCCCTGGAAGAGTCATCCCTTGGAGTTGGTATTTTCCCCATCTCTCATTCTACTGATACCATCCCCACTCCCTTCTGTTTCCTACTTGTAAGTTGTGCTGCATGACTTGCTCCTGAGCATATGTGAGTTATAAAAGCCCTGCAGGCCCATTCCTGTGCTTCCCAATGGCACAGTGGGTTGCATGAGTGAACCTCATATACATCTTCTTATAAAAGCACATGAGCTGAACTTTCCACCTTAAACTCTTTTCATCTCTTCAAGGACAAATGAGATGACTCTGCTCTGAGAAGCCCAAAGAAGAGGGCAGAGAATAGAAATCAATATGATGCTTAGAGAGATTCTCTAAGTACTTGCACCCTGTGCCTGATGGAGGTTAAATAATGGCCTTTGTAGCTAGCATGGATTGTGCTATACTGACTTGCTCAGTGTTTTTAGTAATTTGGACACTTGGTTTAAGACTTTAGGAAAACAATTTAGAAATACATAAAAACAGCAATAAAGCTGTCACAGCAATCTGACAGAGATAGATTAGATAGATAGATAATAGCTAATAGACAGATATAGGTATAGATATAGATATATGTAGGTAGGGATGGATGGATAGACAGATGATAGAGATAGATAGATAGAAGATAGATATGGGTATAGGTATAAATAAATGGATATAGATATATGTAGGTAGGGATGGATGAATAGATGATAGATATATACATAGATAGATATAGGTATAGGTATATGGATATAGATATGTGTAGGTAGGGATGGATAGATAGATAGATAGATGAATAGATAGATACATAGATTAATTAATGCTCCTGTCCTCTTTTACCCTGAATTAAGAAGAATACACCCCTTTGCTTCTCAGCCTCCTCCCATCCATCCTGTGAACTCCCTCCAATGAGCCTTTGGTAGATAAGCTCCTGTGCTCATATTAGATGCAAACAAGGTAACAGCTAAACTTAGAAAGACCAGAAAGTTATTGGTAAGAAGGGAGGACATTATAACATAAGCTTCAGTAGCAATAAGAAGAAGGGCTTGAATGGGGAAGGAGACTTTGAGGTTACAGTGGGGGTGGGGGTATACATTAGGAGGGAGAAATAGAGGTTTGCACAAAGAAGATGTTATGTTTTGTTGCTTAACAGAAATATTTTTTTAAATAAAGCAGTAAACATTTATGTTTCTTTCCATTGTTTTTCTATGCTGAGCTGTGCTGGGATGAGGACACTAAAAGAGATTTACATGGATGTATTTCTGATGTCCAACAGATAATTTGACCAGGAAAATTCAAAGAAATTTTGAAAGAGAAAGTTACGTGCACAAAAATATGTACCCAAGCCTTACTGGCAGTATCAGAATTCAGAGATATTAATGTTGCCATCAAATAGGAAAGGGATCAAGTAAACTATGGTTCTCAACTGGCTAGAGACAACCACCACCACTGCCACCACACCCTGCTTAACCTTTACTGAATTTCTCCTTTGCACCATTTTTCTAAGCATTTTGCATATAATAACATGTTTTTTTGCACAGTAACTTTATGAGGTAGATGCTCACAGTTGCCATTTTACAGATGAGACTATTGAGACACGAACAAGTTAAGTAAATTAATCAAGCTCACCAAGCCAGAGTCTTATTCAGCATCAGTGCTGTCTCAATCAATATTCCATACGACTGTTAATAGTATGCATGAAGGACACGAGGCAATACATAAGAAAAGAATCCTTTATGACAAGCTATATGAAAATGCAGAACTAACATTTTGTGAATTGTTCTAACCACAGGCACTCACACGTTTATGTGGATATGAGCTGGACCTGGAAAGGAATTGTGTTCTGGCGATGGGCATATGGCCAATCTACCTGAATCTATTGAACTTTCATAATATTATAATATGACTTTTACAAACAGAAGCACGAAGCCAGGGTAATCACACAAATGCTAATTTAAAAGGCTATTCCAATTATTTACATTTCTTCCATATGATTAATTATATATATTTATAAATATACAAGTAAGCAAGGTTTTTCCTTGCTACTTTTCCTCTTTTAAAAATGTGTCACATACATCTTCTTCAAGAGGATTTTTAAAGATGGTAATTAAATCCACGTATAAACATATGGTTATGTCTGGTTACAAAATTAATGTTAATATATGGCATGTAATCATCATCTAATTGGAATTATATAGCATGTGGTGACATAATTATAACATGTAATGATGGGAAGATCCTTATTTAAGCTGAGTGTAATGACTGCAGTTTGAATTAGATGATTCTTAAATTATAATTTCCTAGTTGCTTTAAGAGTCCCTCAGGGACAGGAACAGGCTGAGCTACGTCTATTGTTAGGAAGAAAAAGGAAAACAATTTTAAGTACCTAAGAAAATAAGGTAATCTGAAATGTGATGTTTCCTGTTTTAATCAGACAGAAAAGACAGGGCTTTAACTAAAGCATATTTTTATATTATTTGTTAAATAAAACTTGCTTTCAAGCTGTGACCAAAAAAAATGTGACTTTAAGATTCACCTCATTGGTCCACAGAGAGTATCCATTAATCACAGAATGGGGTACAGAAGGAAACACTGCCATCCTGGTGATGTTCACCCCCATCCACAAGTCACTTTACTCTCATCCCCCATGAGTTTTTTTCTGCACCATGTTACAAATGTCGTGCCCTTTGCAGAAAGTTCTGCTTCTGAAAAGGGCAAAAGATGACATCCTCAAACTCGCAGCAATAATTGGAAGGAGAGACGCAAACTCCCTGTTGCTCTGGAGAAAGTGATGAAAGTTCCCAGGGCTCTGGCTAACGACAGGAAACACATAAGTGGACAGAGTATCAGGTATCAAGAAATGAGTCTGGGAGTAATAAAACAAATTAGGGAAGGGAAAATGTAAGCTAAACGTGGAAGTGTGTCTCTGAGCTGAGTTTAGCGCAACAAGAGAAGAACTCTCTGAGCCGCCCATGTTTAATCAGTCCAAACCCCACAGTTGAGATATTGGACATGAGAAGCGCAGGACCTGCTGAATCAGTAGCTATCAAACATGCAGGTTGTGGAATATTTTTGTTTTGCTTTGTTGCCTTAAAAGCTGTAAGCATGCTTCAGCATTGGGGCTTGGAGGCTTTGGAGTGGGTATTCTTTATTTTTAAGTTGTTTTTGCTGAGTTTTTCTTTCTCTCTTTAAGAGAACTGTGAGAAACTCCATTGGGAAACTCATGATTCTGGCAGAGTCCTGTTTAGGAACTAAACACAAAGTTGCTGAGGCCTTTGCTTTTTCTACAGGGAACTATTCCTGGAGGGTGGTAAGGTGGGCTGTTTCCAGGGGTGTTGGAGTTGTGGCTCTGTCCCTAACCTTCTCTGATAGCGTGGATGAACCACTTTATCCCTCTAAATTGTATCCTCCTGTGTTAGATGAAGGTGTGAATAAGGAAAGCTCTAAGCAATCTTGGATCAAAAAAACCACAGACCTTTCCTGTTAGAAGCCTCCATGATTTGAATTCTAAGCCATCAGAAAGGGTGGCCTTATTGGGAGGGACTGATGGTAGCTTCAGCCTGGATCAGACTTGGGATTCCAGCCTCTGACTCTGTTTAATTCCTAACAACAGTATTCACTTAACCTGCAGGTTTGGGACAAATTAGAACACACCAAACCTGCAGAATAAAGTGGAATGTGGCTTATGGTTATGTTGAAGTAGGAATTGTCATGATTTTATAACCAGGTGAATCAGTCGCAATTTGGGGGCTCTTGTGGGCTTAAACCCACCAGGACAAACCCACCTAAGGAAGTGCAATTATTTATTATTTTTCCTTTGACCATTGTCTCAAAGAGTGGCCCTTGTCCACTGGAGATCCTCCCTCAGGTCCTTATGAATTAGAAGAACCATCATTAACCAAGGTCAGACTCTTATGCAAGCAACCAGGGAAGGGAGAAAGGGTGTGTCCTTCAGGTTCCTTGGGGTGCAAAGGCTGAAAGAATGGGGGCTCTGGGCATTCTTGGTGGGCTGCTGTTCCCTGTTCTATCTGCCACAAAGAGGGTCCCAGAAGCAGAAGTGAATCGGGCTTGAGAAGGTTTAGAGGGAGGTGGAGTATGGCATATGGGTCTACCTCTTATTTATCTAGGCATCCTGGTCCTGCCAGACCTAGCATAGTGGTGTCCCAATTACTATCCCAGATCAGCCCCTACTTATAGAACAGAGTGAACCCTGTGTGCCCTTGAATTCCTCCCAGATTGTTCTAGGAGTTCCATTAGGTCTCTTTCAGGTTCTATGGACACTAACCTTTCTTGCAATCATTTTCCCTTCTTCTGATTTTATCACCAGCTTCTGGGGATCACCAGATTACAGTTCAAAGGCCAGCTTGTCTGCTCAGGAGTTAAGGGGTTCCTGCTCCTGCTTCACCCTTCAGGTATAAGAGGCACTTTGACCCTTCATCATTCTTCACCCCAATGTCCTCTGATCATTTGTTGTAGTGCGACAAACAGATGCACAGAAACACAGGGCTGTACATACTTAGTTCTTTATGCACAGAGCAATGCCATTACTCTTTTGTGCAGTTGTCATATTCTTTTATTATAAGCCTTCCTATCCATCTGACCATCTACTTAAACTTGGGGGCGTAGCCTAGAAATCAGTCTCAGATACATACTTTCCTTTAAGCCTAAAGTATCTCTAGTCTTGTAGGCGAACACCTGGTCTTTGGAACAAGCTCTATGCATGAACTCAGGCATGGAGGCCCCTACTAGACTTCCCTGTGGCTCCCCAACCCATGATGAAGAAAACCTGAGAGTTCCAATAACAGGACTTAGGGCAGATTCTTGGTCTCCAAATACAAGGGTCAGAGCAAATGATAAAACTGCAAGTGGATTGTATGAATTGACATGATGTTAAAATTGATTTCTTCACTGGGTATCAAGGTAAGTAGACTTTGTACACCCACTGGAGGTTGCAGATTTCTAAAACAAATGAACTAGAATGAGTTTTGCAACTCTTGAACTCCCCAAACAGAGTCCCCTGGGCCAGTTTGAGACTATAAAAGCATTGGAGAAGTTAAAGAGAGAGAATTTTGAAAGAGGATTTTTAGAGAAAGCTGTGGAATCTGTCAGTGCATCTCCCTGCACCCCATCCCAGAGCCAAATCCAGGATGGATTGGGGAGAAAGGCCTTCTTACCTAAACTTTAGTGACAGGAGTTTCAAACAGGCACCTTGGAACATGATATGGATTCTGGCTGTAAGCAGACGAGGCAGTGAAGGAGAAAGAGAAAGGGTAGAAGAGAGAAGGAGCTGTAGGAGGGGAAAGGATTTCACATTAAAACAAGTTTTGGCAATCCAATTTCTGAACAGAAACCATGTTTGCTAGTTAAAGTCACTTGTATGTCTGTCTCTGGTCTAAGAATGAATTGAATATTCTGGGATATCCGCTAAGTCAGCTGGAGACAGCAATCAAGTTAAGTTGCTAGACAAACTAAATATGTCCTGACCTTACTTGCAAGAAGCTTATGTTGTGAAACAGGGAAACTTCATGATAAATCATTAGCTTCTTATATACATGGATAACACACTGAGGGAGGATGGACCAGGGTTTGAATTCTGCCCCTGTTGTAGTCTTTAGAAAAATATCTTATCTTCCCCAACCTCAGTTCATCCATATGTTATAGAGAGATTTCAATGCCTCCTTTGTTTGGTTATCATGAGGACTTCATGAACCGTATTAGCAAAGTGCGATCACTTAATCCAACATCTGGCATATAGCTAGGTGGTCAAGAAATGTGATTTCTCTTTCTCTTTTTTTTTTACTTTTATTTTTTGAGATAGAGTCTCACACTGTTGTCAGGCTAGAGTGCGGTGGCGCAGTCTCAGCTCACTGCAACCTTCCCGGGTTCAAGCAATTCTCCTGCCTCAGCCTCCTGAGTAGCTGGGATTACAAGTGCAAGCCACCATGCCTGGCTAATTTTATGTTTTTGGTAGAGATGGGGTTTCTCCATATTTGTCAGGCTGGTCTCAAACTCCTGACCTCGTGATCCACCCTCCTGAGCCTCCCAAAGTGCTGGGATTGCAAGCGTGAGCCACTGCGCCTGGCCTCTCTTTCTCTTTTTACAGTAAAGGAGAGGGGAATTTTTTGTACCAAAGATCTTGCTGGAGAGTGCGTGAGCATCATTGAGTTCTTAGAATAATCTAAGGCTGAAAGGTTATTACTTGGGAATCATTTAATCATGTCAAATAATTAGATGAAACCTATGAATTAGAATGTGAATAAGCACAAATATGAATGTAAAACTCAGTCTTATGGGAAAAGACATCTGTCCTCATAAGCTTTCTCAGTTAAGAAAGAAGGTTGTCTCAGAACTTCTGTTTAAAAGCTAATAATGAATATATAAGGAGCTCAAACTATTTAATTCTGTTTTAAAGGCTAATTGAAATATATAAGGAGCTCAAACAACTTTACAGAAAAAAAGATCTAATAATCTGATCAAAATATGGGCAAAAGATTTGGGTAAATGGTTAGATGTTAAATCTAACCATTTTCTTTCCAGGTGGCCTTGTTTCTTCCACCTGCACAGATGGAGAAACTGTGGTACAGCCAGGTCCAGGCACTTGCCCCAAGCAGTCCCTCAGTGTCAGAAGCAGCTTTTGAATTGAGATAAGCCTATGCACTAATCTGCTAGATACAGACCTGCCTTTTGAGACATATCGAGCCAAGATTGGCTTTGTCTAGTGGGCCAAATGAACGAGGCATTGGAAAATTGCTTAGCAGTGACAGTCACGTCTCAGGAACGGCTGCTGAATATGAACAGAGACTGCCAGACAGCTGCTTCCTGATCTAATGGCCTCCCTTTCTAAGGGCTGTCTTCCACATCTACTACGTGGATCACATTCAAAAGCAGGGCTATGCTTCTTCTGGATACAGCAGCTACCTGGAATACAGAAAAATATTCAGGTCTTTATTGCCATCGTAAATTACTTGAGGCCTTGTGAAAGGCTGAGGATGTCGCCAAGCAGGAAACTGTCAATACACCATCAAAGGCTCCCCACCCCATCCCAGCCCCTAATCTGTGCATTGATTATTGTTCTATAAAACCAGTAAAAAATAAATGTTTAAACTAAGTTTAAAAATGAAGCAAAATAATACCACCTAAATGTATGTCTCTGTGTATATGTTTAATATCAATTTATAGTCAAAAGCTAGAAATTATCTACCAAGGAGGCAACTTATACAGTATTTTTTTGTCCCTAGAGGAAAAACTGCATGCCTTCTCACAGAATAGCACAATTTGCAATGTGATTGTTTTATTTTAGGCCATTTGTGCAACAAATAAAATATTTTTAAATCAACCAGAAACAAGTCATGTTTTGTAGTAGTATTAAAAAGTAGAATCTATTAGTTACATGCCTCATTTAAAAAGACTGAATTGTTGGTGGACAGTTTGAGGATACTAGTGGCATGGAAACACTTGCTCTGGATAGTTGATCACAATTTTATGTTTTAATTCTATACAACATTAGTTGTTATTTTGATTTGTCCAACTCTAATATCATAGAATATTAAATCATTCATTTTCTATTTCTCATTTTTTATTTTGATAATGAGGAAGATTTTAAAAAATAAAAATGCCATTCAGAAACAGGACTGTCTTTCCTATGTTGTTGATACAGTTTTCTACTATATAATTTTTACTACATTCTGCATGTATAACTAATGATGTTTGTGAATCACTCATTGATTCATTCATTAAAAATATATTTATTGAGCCAGGAATTTATGTCTGGAGCTATATTAGCTGTAAGGGGACAAAATGATGAGCAAAATGGTCATATTTCCTGTTTTAAAGAAGCTTATGGTCTTGAGCAGGTGTTAGCAAAGCTTTTCTATCAAGAGCCAGGTATTTTAGTGTTGCAGATCATACTGTCTCTGTTGCAACTACCTGACGCTGCTGTTACAGTGTGAAAGCAGCCATGAACAATATGCAAATGAGTTAACGTGGCTATGTTCCAGTAACACTTAATTTTGCAAAAACAGATGGTGAGCTGCATTTGACCCGAGGGCTATAGTTTTCCAATCCCTGGTCTAGAAAGGAAAGTAAATATTTATCAAATAATCAGACAGATTATTTGCCATGGTAAGTTTGCTAGTTGTAATTCACAAGTGGCTTAAGGGCCATGAATGAGAGCTGCCTTTCCCTGTAAGCATGAGCAATAGACTGGTTCCTAGTGGAAAAAAAGTTAAGAGAAGTATCTCCTGGGAGAGGAATATCTAAGCTGAAGTTTGAATCACGAAGTAGATGTTAATTTGGTAAAGAGTGAAAGGAATAGTGTTGCATGCAGTGGGAACAGCATGTGCCTTATGATGCAAAGGTATTCTAGCTTTAGGGAGTAAAGGAGTGACTCACTATAGTGATTGAAACAAAGTAAATAGGAGGGAGTGCCCTAAAAAATGGATACATGAACAGAGCTTTTCAAAAGACTAGATATTCAACAATGCTAAAGTGAAGGGTGTTTTGTTAGTTCTCCCCAAAGAGCCAACTCTCACCTTCCATTTATAAATCTGGACTGGGAGCCCAAAGCTAAGGTCACTTCCCCCAAACCAAAGCAAGGCTGTATGGTTCAGTCATGTGTCTCCTGAGAGTGGAAACTTGGCCTTAACTGACTTTACTGCTGTGGGTGGACACATGGCTGGAGGCAGTGAAGGATAAAGGAGCCAATTTGGGTGGCAATCAGAAGACTCAGCTAGTCTCGGCTTCCCCATGTGATCTTCATGAAATCATGAATACTCATGATGTAACAACATTTAGAGATCATCCAACTTTGCAATTTTCACCTTGTATTTCCAGGATCCCCAGATTTCTACAAAAATACTCTGGAGGGCCTGGGTAGGTGGGGAAGACAGTGGACAACCAGGGTTTCAAATCATTCTGCTCTATTATGCTCTATGAAAAGATAATTGAATCCTGGATAAGATTCCAAATTCATAAAGGTGGCAGAGGGGAGGAAAAAAAGTTTGAAATCTATTACCCTATAGACACTTCTATTACATTATAAACACCTCCCATGAAAACAAACTAGCTCCTCTCACTTTCCATGGCACTTGCTGCTGCTCACCTTGAACTACACCTCCTGTCTGATTTCTTATGCAAGGTTCTGGACATCCAGGAGAAAAAGCTCCTCCTGGGAGATTTTCTCAGATGGCCTTTGGCTGCATTGGTGCCTCTTGGGAAAACCTGGGGCTTCTGCTGACCGGCCATACATTGTGCACCATAAGCCTGTCTTCTGAAGTAGGTATCAATCTACCCCCTCCTCTTCTTCTGCCTAGGCCTGTGGTCCCATTCAAGGGCATCAGCTGGGTAAATGAAGTAACTCTGCAGACACTGAACTGCAAAATGTAAATGGGACATGGAAACTGAAATGTCCTATTATACCTAACTCAATTATTTCTTTCAACATTTATTTTAGATTTGGGGGTACATGTGCAGGTTGGTTATCTGAGCATATTGTGTGATGCTGAGGTTTAGGGATCTGAATGCTCCTGTCACCCAGGTACTTAACAGAGTACCTAATAGTTTTAAAACCCTTTCCTTCCCTCCCTCTCACCTCCAGAAGGTCTTCAGTTTTCATTGTTCCCATCGTTATGTCCATGAGTACCCAATATTTAGTTGTCACTTACAAGTGAGAACATGTGGTACTTGGTTTTCTCTTTCTCTATTAATTCTCTTAAGTTAATGGCCTCCTGATGCATTCATGTTGCTGCCAAGAACATGGTTTTATTCTTTTTTATGACTGTGGAGTACTCCATGGTGTATATGTGCTACATGTGCTTTATCCAATCACCTAAGTTAATTTTCATGACTTTGCTATTGTGAATAGTGCTGCAATGAACATATAAGTGCATGTGTCTTTTGGTAGAATAATTTGTTTTCTTTTGAATATATACCCAGTAACGGGATTGCTGGGTTCAATGGTAGTTCTGTTTTAAATTCCTTGAGAAATCTCCAAATTGCTTTCCACAGTAGCTGAACTAATTTACATTCCCACCAGCAGTGCATAAGTGTTATCTTTTCTCAGCAGCCTCACAGCCTGTTGTTTTGTGAGTTTTTAATAGTAGTCATTCTGACTGGTGTGAGATGGTATTTCATGGTGGTTATGATTTGCATTTCTCTGATAATTAGTGATGTAAAACATTTTTTTCATGTTTGTTGACCACTTGTATGACTTCTTTTGAGAAGTGTCTGTTCATGTCTTTTGCCCATTTTTGATGGGTTATTTGTTTTTGCTTGTTCAATTGTTTAGGTTTCTTGTAGATTCTGGATACTAGACCTTTTTGTCAGATGCATTATTTGTAAAAATTTTCTCCCTTTCTGTAGGTTATCTGTTCGCTCTGTTGATAGTTTCTTTTGTGCATGAGACCTATTTACTTTAATTGAGTCCCACTTGTTAATTTTTGTTTTTGTTGTAATTGCTTTTGAGGACTTAGTCATTCATTATTTCCCAAGGCAGATGTCCAGAATGGTGTTTCCTAGGTTTTCTTCTAGGATTCTTATAGTTTAAATTTTTAATCAATCTAGGGTTAAATTTGCATATGTTGAAAGGTAGGGGTCCAATTTTATTCTTCTGCATATGGCTGGCCAGCTATCACAGCACTATTAATTAAATAGAGAGCATATTCCCTATTGCTTATTTTTGTTGACTTTTTGAAGATCAGATGGTCATATGTGTGTGGCTTTCTTTTTGGGTTTTCAATTCTCTTTCATAGGTCTGTGTGTCTGTTTTTGTTCCACTTCCATCCTATTTTGGATAATTTGCAGATGCTATAAATCTATACCTAAAAAACCCTAAAGCCTTCACCAGTCAGCCATCAGACATGAGTTCTAGGCTCCAGAAAACTTATTAATGACTTTGGTAAAATTTTAGGATACATATTGATGTATAAAAATCAGTAGAATGTCTATACACCAATTACATTCAATCTGAGAGCCAAACAAACAAAAAAAAAAATGCAATCTCATTTAAAATAGCCACAACCAGAAGAAAATACCTAGGAATGCATTTAACCAAGGTGAAAGATCTCTCTAAGGAGAGAACTGCTAAGAGATGTAGTAGGTGACACAAACAAATGGAGAAACATTCCATGTTAATGGATTGGAAGAATCAATAACATTAAAATAGCCATACTACCCAAAGCAGTCTACAGTTTTTCAACATTATTCCTCTCAACTACCAACATCATTTTTCACAGGATGAGAAAAAACTTGATTTTTTATTCCTGTCTTCAGTGTAGCTCTAGGGTTCGATTTTAAAATTCAAAAGTTACTGTTATTTTAAAGTGGGACAACTTCTACTGGAATCGATAGGGCTGCATTCTTATCTGCCTCCTCATTCTATTGCTTTTTTTTTTTTTTTTCCCGAGACAGTGTCTCAGTCTGTCTCCCAGGCTGGAGTGCAGTGGTGAAATCTTAGCTCACTGCAACCACCACCTCACAGGTTCGAGCAATTCTCTAGCCTCAGCCTCCTAAGAGACTGGGACTACAGGTATGCACCACCATACCTGGCTAATTTTTGTATTTTTAGTAGAGGTGGGGTTTCACCACATTGGCCAGGCTGGTCTCGAACTCCTGACCTCAGATGATCCACCCACCTCAGCCTCCCAAAGTGCTGGGATTGCGTGAGCTACCATTCCTGGCCTCCATTGCTTTTTAATGACATCCCATGTTATAGTTGCCATTCCTATCACAATTTTTCTTATGTGCCCCTTGAATTCAGTTTGTTGCTTCCAGATCCATGTCTTTGGTGCACAGGTCTGCCAATTCTTGCCTCTACTTATTTAAATGCCAACATCAAACAGAATCTGGTAAATAAAGGAGCAAATTCATTCCTCATTTCTGAGGTTGGGCTTAGCTGTGTTAAGCTTGTTGTGTTCCAATTTGGAAATGTACTAAATCTAACTACACTTCTCCCAACATAGCCTTTGGATCTCTATTGGCAAATGTTTCATCAGACAAGCTGCAAATAGTTTTGACTGCTAAAAATCTCCACAGTGGATGTTCCAAGGGCTTTTTAGCCAGAAACTACCTTAGATAAGTGATGGCCAAAGTGCACAGGTGACTCAGCAACTTTAGCTACTTGGTACATTCTAAATTTATACAACCTTATTCTCTAGTTCTTCAACTGAGCATATGGGAGAGAGACACAAGATGTCCAAATAGCCACTCCCATTAAAATCCCCATGTGTATGAACTCATAAAGCCCCACGTCCCTGTTTCAGTCTGGGATTCTGCATTTCAGCTTTGCTGTTGGCAGCAAAACGCAGTCAGGTCCCCACAACTGGTTCCCAAATGTGATGTGCTCTTCTCCTTTGGCCATGGAATTGGACTGGATTGTTATGATAAAAAGTGTGTGCTATTTGGATTCCCGGAAGACAATATTATAAAATATCCACTTGTCAAATTTTATGTGAGTTGATTATACATTTATCCTTTACTCTTCCACTGCCCTCAAAGAATAATAAGAAAAAAAAAACCTTTTTGATTAAGTTTTGAAATAATTGTCCATATGGGTATTCTTTTTAATTTATGAGACCATTTCAAATATTAAAGCTTCAGAGTAAAGAGAATAAAGATGTACTTTGTAGAAAAGCAAAAAGGCACAATGAGAGCTGTAGTCTGGAAGAATTTTTAAATTGCTGCTAATGGGAAAAATGAAATGAGGCATGTTCTTGAGATTATTCTTTAAAGATAGAGACTTCTAATGCCCATAGAAATGTGTATTGCAGAGACCAGAAAAGTGGATTTACTTATTGTATAATAATCTACATTTTCTATAAGTATAAATCTCTTATGTGGTAGCATTCATATTTAGAAAGGCTTCAGTATAGCACTTTTGAATGCAACAAGATATTACATGGCAGAGAAATTCACAAGGGGTTTATTGATGCTAAAAAATCAAGATACAAAAAGGTACACTGAACTAATGAAAAAGTGTCATTTAAAAATTGGAAAGAATATATCAAGCATTTTGCATGCATTTTCAAAATCCGGTCATCCTCTTTACATAATAAGGAACACTAAAGGCCAGTAGTGTGTTGGAGTCAACTTTCACTAAATCATGATGGCTAATTTTTAATTTCTAGGGATCTTGTGAAGTAGTTGCTGAACTTAACCATTATTTTAAAAACATAAATATTTAATAAACTTGCTATTAAATACTTTATAATAACACAAAGGCAATATTCAAAAATTATCAATTTTCATTTTTCTAATATTTTTGTTTTTAAATTTACTTATAATTACTATATGGTGTGAAGATTATAGATTGATATAATACTGTGCATCTCTCCCTACCTTCACATTCAGTGGGACAAACTGTCACTTGAAATAGACCACAGTAAGAATTTTTACACCACCAAAATCAGCAAATAATGTAAACTACAGCTCAATCCATTATTTTGTTGTTTGTCTAGACCTACTTACGGAGAAAATGTTTATGAGGCAGATATAACTTAAGAGAAGGAGGCCAGGTACAGTGGCTCATACCTGTAATCCCAGCATTTTGGAAGGCCAAGGCGGGAGGATTGCTTGAAGCAATCAGGAGTTCTAGACTAGGCTGAGGAACACAGCCTAAAAAAAATTTTTAAATTAGCTTGGCACAATGGCACACACCTACAGTCCCAGCTACTTGGGAGACTGAGGTGGGAAGATGGCTTGAGCCCAGGAATTTGCGTCTTCAGTGAGCTATGATTGTAACACTACACTCCAGCTTGGATAAAAGAGTAAGACCCTATCCTTGCCTTAAAAAAAGAAAAAGAGAATTGTGTTCACAGCTATTAGATTGTGAACAGCACAAAAATTCTTTCAGAAACTATTCTTTCAGTAATCAAAAATTATTATTTGATTCAGCAAAAACATCATATAGGCCACCAAGTAATAAAAGGGATATTATTTCACTAATTAGTGGAATTCTCACGTGTGCCTTTGTTGTTTCACTGATACCTTATTGTAAATGTCAACCAAACTGCAACAGACATTCATTTCAGAACTACAGTCACTCAGTCAATCCCAACCACAGTTTAGCTGTGGGTATAAGAGTAGGCAAAAATCAATGAAACAGTTCTGCAATTAACAATTGGCTATAGGAAATTATACTATAGAGTATTATATATTATATTTATAAAATGTATGCTACACATCTTTTATATCAGTAAAATATATGATAAATTGGTGTGCGTATATTTTCAAAACACTTACTAGCACATGACTGAGTAAGGCTCAGAAACTCTCTTCCCTGAGGTCACACAGTGAGTATTACGAAACTGAGGCTGGTGATAGGGAATAGCATCTATCAGAGGAGGTGAAAAATGTCTATGACCCAGGGGCTTCTGCAACCCTTTCTTTAGAAAACTCACCTCTTGAGCCGAGATCGCACCATTGCACTCTAGCCTGGGTAACGAGAGAAACTTCCTCTCAAAAAAAAAAAAAAAAAAAAAACTCACCTCTTCTTTCTATGCAATCTCCTATTTGTTTTCTTCCGACAGTTTCTGGGAAGGGTTGGTCTGATAAAACCCACCTCAATACCATCCCTCCTTCTTTAGATTATGTAATTAAACATGCATAAGACTAACCAAACCACGTGTATGTGGATCTTTCATCAATTACATTTCCAAGCCCCGCCATTGTCAGCCCTTTGCCTTCCTTTCCTGTAAAACATAGGCACAAATTTTACGTAAATCGTTCTCTTGCCCGCTTCCGCCACCCCCACTTTTTTTTTTTTTTTTTTTTTTTTGAGACGGAGTCTCACTGTGTCGCCAGGCTGGACGGCTCACTGCAACCTTGCCTCCTGAGTAGCTGGGATTACAGGCATGCGCCACCACACCCAGCTAATTTTTGTATTTTTAGTAGAGACGGGGTTTCACCATGTTGGCCAGGATGGTCTTCATCTCTTGACCTCTTGATCCACCCTCTTGGCCTCCCAAAGTGCTGGAATTACAGGTGTGAGCCACCGCAACCGGCCCTCTTGCCTTTTTTTTTTTAGACGGAGTCTTACCTTGTCACCAGGCTGCAGTGCAGTGGCTCAATCTCGGCTCACTGCAACCTCCACCTCCCGGGTTCCAGCGATTCTCCTGTCTCAGTCTCCCCAGTTTCTGGGATTACAGGTGCCTGCCACCATGATTGGCTAGTTTTTGTATTTTCAGTAGAGATGGGGTTTCACTATGTTGACCAGGCTGGTCTCGAACTCCTGACCCCGTGATCTACCCAACTTGGACTCCCAAAGTGCTGGGATTACAGGCATGAGCCACAGCACCTGGCCCTCTTGCACTTTTTAAAGGAATGTCACTTTCAGACAAAACATGCTCTTCAGTAGTTCACTATTATGGGAGTGCTAGCACTTAGAATAGGAGCATGACCACTTATATCTGCAGGTTTTTTCTTGCTGTATAACAGCCATAAAATAAAGATCTTACTTTTTTTATAGAGTTTTAAGCTTTACAATGTATTTACCACCACTGTATCTTTTGATCCTCATAACAGTAGTGAGATATGTACGATAGATCTCATTTAACCTAAGAGGAACTTGAAACTCAGTAAGATTAAAGCAAGTATCTATGATTATTGCCCTGTCATATTGTAACTCAGGTTTTATTTTTCATCATCACAGCACCAAATACCCTGAAGTGGAAATGTAAAAAAAAAAAAAAACATAAGGTTTATTGGCCAAAGCAAGGCAATAAAGAAAATTACAGTGTCCAGATAAATTGAGCAGCAAATGCACATCAGTTCCTCATTACAGACACAGAAGAGGTAGGAAAGGAGAGGAAAGGCATTGGAGACAAAAGTTAGTTCCTTGCAAGTGATTTTTCTCAAAGAAATAGAGATTTCATCTACCTAAAAAATCACATCAGTTCTTGATATAAATTCACAGCACCAATGAGCTAATTATTTCATTATAGAATAAGAAAAATGAAAAGTCATTGGAAAGGTAATACGTATTAATGTTAGCTCACCTCTATGAGCAGTTACCATGTGCCAGATATTTTACCAAGTGTTTTAAGTCAATTACTCATTAACTTCTCAAAATAATCCTGTGAGACAGCACTGTGGTCATTCTAGTCTATAGGTGAGAAAACTGAGTTAAATAAATTTTCTAAATTTTCTCAGGTAAAAAGTGCAGAAACTTTGATTTGAACCCAGGTTTGTCAAACTCCAAAACCTGTACCCTTAACCCCTATGCTAATCCAGAGATAAAGTGGATTGCCTGTTGCTAGCCATCTTGAGGCATTTTAGAGCTGCTGCTTCTGCTTGAAAAGCCTGTGTTTACTTGATACAGGATTACGTAACTCCAAGAGCAACGTAAGCTTAGACTCTAGCTCTGGGCATCAGTGCAGAGCCTGTGCATTGGGGTCAGTGCAGACTAACAGAGGAACCCCAGCTTGCCATGGATTGGCTGTGCTTCTTTGGGCACATGGCATCGTCTCCAAACCAGCTTCTTTATGATAATGACAGGTAAACTTCTGCAAGGGCTCATTGGAATAAATGTATTAAATTGCCTCATACTGAAATGTCTGAGGTACTCAGTAAATGCTACTGCATCCTTTCACATTTTGGTTTTACATCACAGGAATGCTTCACCAGGAACATTCAAATAAAATTCCCTAGATGTGAGCTGGACCCCAAGCAGAATACATGTGCGTGGGAGAGCTACACAGAAAGGGAGAGGGCAGATGTCTATTGCTTTCCATATTCCACATCTCACAAGCATGGAAATGGCACTATATGGGGTGTATGTGTGAGCCCTCAGAGGTAATTCTGTGCATTTATTCTCATTTCTCCACCCAAGGCCTCTCAATGGTCTGAGGACCCATAAGGGCCTCCATGGCTATGAGTTTTAAAGGTTATTAAAACTAAATATCTTTCACTTTCACCATCCTGTCTTCTTTCCAAAAGGAATTTTCCTCTACTTTATTTCCTCCAGTGTACTCTTGATTCTCTGCTTTCTGCTGGGGAATTTAATTAATTCATCCTAATGAAAAAGAGAAATCAATGTGAACGCGAGTTAGCAGGCTGAAATTCAGGCCACTGCTATGTCTCATGTAGATTGTTGCTTCGTTGTTTTTACTTGGTTTATTGACTTTCAGCCTTACCCCCATTCCAGTTCATTCCATATGGTGATCTTCCTAAAACTCAGATATCGTCTTGCCCCTCTACAACAAACATTTCTTCACTGGCACTTCAAGTCATCAAAGGAAATTCCGAACTGCACTGAAAACCTCCCACTGTCCTTCAAGCTCTAATACCTGATCAATTCTTCAGCCTTATCTCACCACTTTAATACCATCTGAGATACTGTAGTTACACTGAATTATTTGCAGTTTTGCAAATTCAAGACTTTGCTCAGATTATTTCTGCCTTTCTCTCATAATTCTTCAAACCCAGATTGAGTATCACCAGTGTCTGGAGAACCTGGATTGAGAGGCAGTGGCTATTTTATGCTTTTTTTTTTTTTTTTTTTTTTTTTTTTGAGACGGAGTCTCGCTCTTGTTACCCAGGCTGGAGTGCAATGGCGCGATCTCGGCTCACCGCAACCTCCGCCTCCTGGGTTCAGGCAATTCTCCTGCCTCAGCCTCCTGAGTAGCTGGGATTACAGGCACGCGCCACCGTGCCCAGCTAATTTTTTTGTATTAATAGAGACGGGGTTTCACAATGTTGACCAGGATGGTCTCGATCTCTCGACCTCGTGATCCACCCGCCTCAGCCTCCCAAAGTGCTGGGATTACAGGCTTGAGCCACCGCGCCCGGCCTATGCTTTTTTACATACTCAGTCACACTCTGTCTATCTCTATCACAGCTCTTACCTGGCAAGGTGATAACTGGTGCTTACTTATCTCTTTCTTTCACTAGTTCAGGAGTTCCTAAACGACAAGAACTGTGTCTTTCTTTCTCTATATTACCAACATTTCTTCTAGAGCTTTGTACGTAGAAGGCACTTTGGAAATGTTTATTAAATGAATACATCTTACTTATTGAAATAAAATACACTCAGACTTATAAACATGCGTAGTCCTAACTATAATGCTGTCCACCTCTGCAACTTTAAAACAATAATGTATAAATAGAAACTGAAAATTGTAAGAGATAAATGTTAGTTTCAGCTCTGCTGCTTATAAGCTGTGAGCATTTGGGTAAGTCTCAAATCTTTTTAAATCTCATCATCAGTAAAAGGGATGGATACATCCACTCGAGCCATCTCAGAGAGTATATCATCACTAGATGTGACTGCAGGATGGATTTGGTCATACCCCAGCCAAGTCTCCCTTTTGGAGTGAAGAATCTATTGTATTTCACCAAGTGATGGGCCAGGTAATAGGAACAGACTCAGGCTATTAGCTGTCACCCCTATAAGGAGTCCCTTGCTTGAGATTAATTCCTTTTCCAAGGAAGGTTCTTATTTAGTGACTTGGTATGCGTAAGGGTACAAAGGTCTGATCCCCTTGACGAGACTTAGCACAACGCTGAAGAGCAATCCCATCTTCAGAGCTTCCCTTGGGGTCTGAGGTCTCTTCTGACACCATCACACAGCTCCACATCTCCCTGTCCCCCATCCTGCTGTGCTCCAGTACCTCCTACAAATGCTGCCCCCAGGAACTCTCTGGATTGTACCTCCTGCATGCTAATTTATTCATCTCCAAAATTCCTTTTATCAAAAAATAGTTATTTTGAAAAGGGATCTTGGGCACATACTTCTAGTGTTACTTAGTACAGATATTATAAAAATAGAGTTTTATGTGGAAAACTGTAAACATAGAGAAACAATAAAGTACATATAATCCAAGTTCTCCCATCCTATAGAAAGGTATGAGTAGGTTACACAAAGCTGAAATAGATGTATCATGGCAAATGATCCAGTAGAATGGTTATGCCTACACTCCCTACCACAACTAAAGTCTTCTATATATATGTAGGGGGAGTGTGCAGGGAATATCTATGTGACTATATAACTATGGAAAAATTACCTTGCTAGAAGGAGGGAGTATGTGAAGCTCAGTAGCTAGAATCAGCTTTTTCTTTCCTTGAGCTATTTTGCGCCTGCTGAGCCAGCTTCCGCTAAAGTACTAAAAGGGGGAGAAAAATGAGGACCATCCAGATTTGCCTCTCTTTGCCAAAAAAATTCTCAAAGATGCTCATCAAATCTCTACCAGAGTCTTTCTGAATTACATAATCATCACGAAGTTTTCTGATGATAACGTCTAACATCTACAGTCTAAAACTTATAGATGTATTAACTCATACAATCCTTTCAATAATCCTATAGGGTAGAAACTATTAGGGAGACTAGATGAGAAATTAGATGGGAAACTAGAACTTAATAAAACGTCAAAATTCTCTCAAGTTCTCATAGCTGGTAAGCAGTTCAGCTGGCGTTGGCACCAAGCCAGAAACTAAAGCTTTAACTACTCTGATCCATGACTTTCAAAGAGTTTCATCAAAAATAAATTGTAGTTATAATGATATGATGTGTTAGTATCAGTAGAGAACATTATGATATACTGTCAGATAAAACTAGGTTATCTTTCAGACAATGCCATGCTAAATAATTGGCTTAAAATATTTTTTAAAAATCTTCATCAAATTTGTGGTTTTAAAACTACAGTGTATATAGAAATGACATATAAATGCAAATTTTAGGGCCCCACACCAAAGAAGGTTTTAGATAGGCCTAGAAATCTTCCTTTTAAAAAGATTCTTCAGTGATCTTTATTGAAATGGGTCTCCATCCACACTTTGAGAGATGTTAATCTAACTGCTAGGTATAGCATTTAAAACCATTAGGCACATGGTCACTAAAATCTATGCTTGATATCATTCTACTAAATATAAAACTGAGCACTAGACACTTAGCTATAACTATTATTAACTTATCTCTACCACATTGTAGATTTTACTTTCACTGTTTTTATTTACAGCAACTGTAATGTCTGTAAGAGAGGATTATGTATGTTCAATATAGGTAAATAGTATAGTACCTACTATGTGAAAGGCACTTCAATCCATTATATCTAACCCTTACGTCAGCATGATGGTTCCTATAAATTAGAAAATTGAGGTTCAGAGACATTAAGAAATTTCTCCACATCACGCAGTTCATAAATGCCAAAATTGAGATTTAGATACTGGTTTAGCATATTGAGTAGCCAATACTGTTTTCCCCAAGACACAGTTTTTCCCAGTCAAGTCTACAAATCTGTTGAGTTGTTTCATGACCTCTCACAGATAACTCAAGTCTAAGTTCTTAAAGAGAGAACCAGGGGTAAAAATATTGGCTTCATCTTATGGCAAGTCGTCTTCAAGATACATATATATTTAGTTCCTCTTCATTTAGAAACAGAAAATTGCCTACATTTAATACAGAAGAGAGAGGCTAAGTATGTGTGTGATCATCTCAAACACTTCCAATTGTTATCACCTCAACAATAGAGGAAAAAGAAAAAGAGTGAGAAGAAAAGAGAACTAGACACATTTAAGGTAATCTAATTATTTAGATTAATGAAGTCAAATGTGCCTTCAGAATCTAGCACTAAAGTTTTGCTGCTGCTTCTTTTTTTTTTTTTTTTTTTTTTTTTTTTAATGGTGGGTGGGTGGAAATGTGCCCTATTTATCTAAACACATCTTGTAATATCATCTGGTGTAGGCACAAATTCAGTCTCCTTGCTTCTGGTCTCTTTTTCTTCGCATTCCCTCAGGGGTAGCTTTCTGGGAATTGCTAATTCATTGAAGATGCTGAAGAGGGCAGGACCCATGCTGATGACTCACATTCTTTCAAATACAAGGGTGGGCCCAAGGACTGCTTTGGTTGAATCCTGTTACACACATCCTCCAGCTCTCTGCAAGCTATTTGTAGAAGCAGACAGAAAGCTCGAGGAGAGACGGTCCTTGTCAGAGATCTGGGAACAGCACCAGAAAAACTGTTTCACCCCATCTCTGACTCAGATACTTCCTGCCCTGGCTGGAATCAGATGCTGCCAAGACAGCTGTGGGGGAAAAAAAATTGAAGAAAACCTAACTTTTCAAAAGTAAGCTTCTATTTGAATGGAAGTTAATCAAGTAGTTGAAATTGGCCAAGATTCAGGTTGTGACTGCCCAATACCACCAGAAAGTGTAAGCTCAGAACCAAAGTCCCTCGTGGCTAAATCCACCAGCCCTGGCTAGGTGTTAGTCACAGCTGGACTCTGCAGATTCTGCACAGGCTTCACCTGGATGAGAACAATCCAGCAGCCAGGTTGGGGGAGAGTGAAATCTAGAATGCATCTCATTTTCTTTTGTATTTTTGGAAGTAGTAAAGAGCCAGTTTCTACAGTATTTATTATTTGTGCTGACTCTAGAGACACTGCTTAATTAAAAAAGAATGTGGACGATTCCCTAAAGCATTAATGGAAAAAAAACCACCCAAAGTCTTACCACCCAAAGATAAGTACTATAAAAAATTATGCACTTGAAGCCGTATGAGAAAAATGCATACTCTTGTTTTGTAGTATTTATACATGTAATACTCATAGAATATTTTTGTACCAATTTTCCATATATGATGTTATTAAAATTTTTATAAACATTTTTTACAATTCTGATTTCTTTCATTTTCTCTCAAATTGTTTTCTCATATAATAATATCTCATACTAAGTGCTCACAATATGTTGTCATATAGTGTTCTAAGTGCTTTATATGTGCTAATGTAAGAGTCACAGCAAAGCTTAATTTATATATGATGGAACTGAGACTCAGAGAGGGAAACTGACTTGCTGAATGTTCCACAGCTGAAAAGAGGGGAAGCCAGAACTTACCAAGTGATCAGATAAAGAATTCACACTGACTGTATATACCTCTTGTCTCTATATAACCAATTCTTCCTTAAAAAAAAAAAAGGTACATTTTATCATCAGATAACTTTTCTCTTACCATAATACTCTACTCTAGGGAGCTATTTGTTTAACAAATAATCGCTGGGATCATACACTAGTCTAGATTCTGTGCTAGCTATTGGGAAAATACAAAGTTAAAGGAGACACAGCTCTGATTCACTCATTAATTTATTAAAGCATAATTGGCTGAACACCAAATGTATCCATTGTTCCAGAAGATAGAGGTATAAAAGGAAAATGGAAGAAAGACTTGTTTCACGGAGCTTATATTCTCACTGGGTGGATAGAAGACAAAAACTAAGCAAACAAAAATATTTTGTGCTGTCAGTGTTGTGGAGAAACAGCAGGGCAGGAGGTAAAATCGTTCTGGTGCTCTTCTCAGTGGGTGCTTGGGGAAGGAAGACCTCACAGGTGAGTGACATTGAAACAGAGACATGGAAGAAGTGAGAGAGTGAAGCACAGGGCTGTCTGGAAAAAAGCATTCTGCAGGATTCCACAATCAGAAGAGGGACATGAACATAAATATAAATAAGTGTTCCATAGCAGGGAAAGCAAGGTCGAATCCACGGAAGCAAGGCCCAGGAAGAGCAAGCTATGAAGCATGGCAGGAGGGAAGGCTGTGCATGCAGGGGTGGTGAGGCATAAACGGCCAGAAAGCAGGTGGTAACCACATTATAATGAACTTGAATGTCAGATTGTCTTAATGCAGTTAGAACCTGGTCTACAGTAAAATATCACCTCACACCTGTTAGGATGGCCATTATAACAAAATAAAACAAGAAATAAAATGAGTAGGTATGATGTGAAGAAACTGGAACCCTTGTAAACTGTTGGTGAGAATGTAAAATGGTGCAGCCGTGATGGAAAACAGTATAAAAGTTATTCAGAAAGTTAAAAATAGAACTCCCATGGAATCTAGCAATCCACATTCTGGGTGTATGTCCAAAAGAAGAGAAATCAGTATCTTGAAGAGTTCTCTGCACTCAATGCTCACTGCAGTATTACTCACAACTGCCAAGATATAGAGACAACCCAAATGTACATTGACAGATGACTGGATAAAGAAAATGTGGTAAATATATATAATAAAATATTATTCAACCATAAAAAGAAGAAAATTCTGTCATTTGTGATGACATGGATGAAACTTGAGGCTATTGTGCTAAGTGAAACAAGCCAGTAACAGAAGGACAAATACTGTATGATTCCACATATATGTGGTATTGATAATAGTCAAACTCAGAGATGCAGAGAATAAAATGATGCCACAGGGTAGAAGGAGGAAGGAAATGGGGAGTTGATGAGTAAAAGGTCTCAATTGAATGAGTATGTATGTGAATGAGTATAAGGTCTCAATTATGCCAGATGAGTAAGTTTTAGAGATATGATGTACAACACAGTGCCTATAGTTGACAATACGGTATTGTGCACTTCAGAATTTGTTAAGAGGGTAGATCTTATCATATACAGACACAAAACAAAACAAAGTAATAAAGTGATGTAAGGAAACTTTGGGAGATGTTGGATATGCCCATTACCCCAACTGTAGTGATAATATATATCCTATGGGAGTTTTATCCAAACTCATCAAATTGTACACATTAAATATGTGCAGTTATTTGTATATTCATTATACCTTCATAAAGCTGTTTTTTTTTTTATAAACAAGCTTCTCTCTCTAGAATTCTGTCATCAAGTTGTTCTCTGTTTTAATAAATCCAAATTAGAAACCTCATACATTTTAAGTTTCGATGATCAGAAACCCAATTTTTAAAAAAGGATTTGGTGTTCAACATTCTTAGGGAAACATGAACTAATAACTGTCTTTGTTCCTGGACTCTTAAAGGCGCAATGGGTCAGGTGCAGTGGCTCACGCCTGTAATCCCAGCACTTTGGGAGGCTGAGGCGAGCAGATCACCTGAGGTTGGGAGTTTGACACCAACGTGACCAACAGAAACCCCGTCCTACTAAAGCTACAAAAAATTAGCTGGGCATGATGGCACATGCCTGTAATCCCAGCTACTTGGGAGGCTGAGGCAGGAGAATCGCTTGAACCTGGGAGGTAGAGGTTGCGATGAACCGAGATTGTGCCATTGCACTCCAGCCTGAGCAACAAGACTGAAACTTCGTCTCAACAAAAAAGAGCAATGAAAGATACTTTATCATATTCAAGACATAGCAATACTTTTTTTTCTTTTTTTGAGATCAGAGTCTCACTCTGTCACCCAGGCTGGAGTGCAGTGGCCCAGTCTCGGCTCCACCTCCTAGGCTCAAGCGATTCTCTTGCTTCAGCCTCTAGCGATTCTCTTGCCTCAGCCTCCTGAGTAGCTGGGATTACAGGTGCACACCACTACCACCCAGGTAATTTTTTTATTTTTAGTAGAGACAGGTTTCACCATGTTGGCCAGGCTGGTCTTGAACTCCGATCTCAAATGATCTACCTGCCTCAGCCTCCCAAAGTGCCAGGATTACCGGTGTGAGCCACCACACCCGGCCCAGCAACACTTCTTAAACACCTTCTTTAGAACTTTCTCCCTCTCACAGCCTTATGCCACATATTTGTGGCTTTGGCCTTTCTTCCCTTCTGGTTGCATGGGACCCCCAGGGTCACTCAGGTGTCTTACTCACATCTGCCTCTCGCCGGCATCCCTTTCTTGTTCAACATTATTTTAAATGACTGTGCTCTTGACTTGGAGCATGTCTCACCCTGGGGTGTAAATCCTCCCTCACTCTTTTTTTCAGGAAGAGATACACTCATCAAAAAACAAAAGCTTTCTTCTCTTGAAGAACAAAATTATTGATTCTGTTTGCAAATTACATACATTTACAAAACCTTTAGCTATAGCTCCAACTGAAATATCCAGCCCCTAAGATGCCTTGTCCCTAAAACTGTAAATTTAATTTATCAGTAGCTGGCACCATTTCCCTTTCATCTTGAGTTGAAACCATGAAGACCAGAGGACTCCTTTTTCATTAGCTCATGCTCCCAGCAGCCTGGCTGTCATGGTGAAGATGAATGCTCTGTTTCATTCTAGAACAGATTCTGGAGACTGTATGTTAGGTCCCCATTCCCTTATGGAAGGCTCTGAAACATTACCCCATTAGCCCTGCCTTAATGCATGGCCAGGATTTTATGTCTTCTGTTGCATTCAAAAGACATAAGTCAATTTAAAAATTATTTTTGATAGTACAATATAGGTCTTGTGAATAAGCAGAGATGCACAATTACATTATATAACACATAGCAAAAGGTCTTGTTAAACCTCTGTCCCTCCCACGACATACAACAGCTCATTCTTTTCCAATGCATTACTATCTCACTCATTCTTTTTAGCCTACTAAGCATAACTTTGATAAATCTGGAACACACATTCCAAAATCCTGTGCCCTTAACAAGGCTTCTTGAAGCTCAAAATTCACTGCAGAGTAGAGTCTGTGATCTATAGTGAAGGTGTCTTGCAAGAATAGCATCCTGTTGAATTCCACTGAAGAAATTTCTTCTACATAACAACCAGCATAACATTAGTGTTCATTTTCAAAAAACAACAATGAAAATGTAAATCCTGCTAACTTTGGTATCAAGTCATGGTTATTTGTAAAGATATTAACTAAATATAATGAATTAGAAGTTTAAATGACAGTTTAACCAGAAAGTTTCAGGCAAAACACAGCAAAAGCAGTGGGAGATTAATGGTAAGGACTGCTAAGGTCATTCTCTTGCCCTGAATCGACCCTCCCCTGAGTGTCTGAGGACTGGGTTTCATTCCAACTCCTTTCAATTGCCTTGACATTCAGCCATACTTCCTGGACCTTCTGCCTTATTCTTCCCTCTCAATAAAACATTTTTGTTTCCAAACCTAAAATAACTTCATTGATTTTTTTTATAATTGTAAAAAAAAGTCATTTTAAGTCCAAATTATATAAAACTCTAAAAAGTAATAAAAATAATAGTACCACTGAGAGATGACAAGTATTAACATTTTGATATACTCCATTCAAGCCAGTTGTAATGGGTATGTTTATAAATATAGACATACATAACATGGGGAGAAATGCCAGATATAGGTGATGGGGAGGAAGGCAGCAAACCACATTGCCATGTATGTACCTATGCAACAATCCTGCATGTTCTTCACATGCACCCCAAAACCTAAAATGCAGTTATATATATATATACATATATATATATAGACATGCTTTTTTAACCTCAAAATATTTCCATGTTAATAATATATATCTATATCATCTTTATTTTCTTTTAAATTTTTTATACTATAATTTATTTGAAATTATAAAAGTAATACATAATTCATTATAAGTGAGACAGTTCAAAGATATGAATAAAAAATTAATCATCTTTGATCCTTTCATTTTTTTTGTCTCCTGAGCTAACTAAACCCTCTCTAAGGGTTTCGTTTCCATATAACAACCAGAACACTATTAATTCGTAAGATATTTTAAAAGGAGCACAAAAAATAGAAATGTAACATGTTTGGGTGTTGTTTTTCACCAGCAACAGCCTTCATAAGAGAAGAAGACATTAATTTGACGTGTTCACCTATATTCTATCGATTTTTGCTATGTATGTTTTAATGTTTATCCTTAAAATAACCAACTTTTGATTTTGTTGACTTACTCTGGTTTCATTATTTCATTATTTATTAGTTCATTAATTTTTATTCTAGTCTTTATTATTTTCTTTCTTCTATTTGCTTTGTGTACAGTTTAATTTTCTTAAAGTAGTTGCTTAGGGTAGAAACTTATGTGATCAATTTGAGATTTTTCTTAATAAATAGTTCTTCACAGTTATAAATTTCCCTTTAGCACTACTTTAGTTGTATGCAATAATTTGTGGTATGTTATGTTTTTGGGTTTTGTTCATTTCAAATGTTGATTTTCAAAGTATTTTCTAATTTTACATGTGATTTTTTTTCTTTGACCTATTGGTTATTTAAGTTTGATTTTTTTAAATTATCCCATATTTGTAAATTTTCTTCTGTTATTGCTTTCTAGATCTATTTTATTTTTGTCAGAGAACATACATTTAGTTACTTCAATTCTTTAAAATTTATTGCTTTTTTTAATATTACCTATTGTCTATTCTAGAAAATGTTCCATGTGCATTTAAGAATGTTTATTCTAGCATTTTTGGGTGAAGTCTTCTCTAAAATTCCGTTAGGTCTAATTGCTTTATAGTCTTATTTAAGTCTTCTATTTCTTTGTTGTTATTCTGCTCATTGTTCTTCCTAGTATTAAAAATGGGATACTGAAGTCTCCAATTGTTTTTGACTTCTATCAGTTGTTTCTCTCTTCAAGTCTATCAATTTTTGCTTCATGTATTTTGGGACTTTGTTGTTAGGCATAGTACATATTTGTGTACAAACACATATATGTATGTATATGTAGATATACATATATGTGAATGTCTAGTTTATAATATATATGTGATTACATATATATAGTTGATAATTTTTGATAAAGTAAATATTATGTCTTCCATTTTGCTATTTGATTTCTAAAGATCTTACTTTTTTTTCTTCCTTTAATTCTCCATATGATCTTCTTTATACTGTATAGATATTTCTAGTATACCACTTTAATTTCCTTTTTTTAAGCTATATATTTTTAGTAATTCTCTTAGTGAATTAAGATGCCCTGGGAGTTACAATTAACATCTTAAAACAATCTAGCTAAGATTAATACCAGTTTAATTTCAATAGTATGTAAAAACTCAGTTATGTATAACTTCACTCCCCGTCTCATTTATATCATTATTATCACATAAATAACATCTTTATTCATTATAAGCTCATCAGCTCAGCTTTACTGTTACTGCTTTATGTAGTTTTCTTTAAGTCAGATAAGACAATAAAAGTTATAAACAAACATATATTTACGCTGTTTTAAAAGTTGACCTATCTATTTATCTTTTTTGGTTTTCCTTTTTAGTTTATGAATTGAAATTATTGCCTCTTTATCTTGTAAGACTTATTTTAGCATTTATTTTTTTTTTGGCAGGTCTGCTAGTAACAAGTTTACTCATTTTGTTTATCTGAGAATGTCTTAATTTCTTCTTTATTTTGAATGACAGTTTTGCTGGATATTGAATTACTGGTTAAAAGTCATCTTCTTTCAGTACGTTAAATATGACATCCACTGCTTTCTTTTCTCCATGATTTTTGTTTATAAGGAAGTTATTAATCTTACTGAGGATCCCTTGTATATGATAGGCCACTTTTCTCTTATTGCTTTGAAGAGTCTCTCTTTGTCTTTGTTAAAGGACCATTTAACAGTGGTATATTTAGAATAGATCTCTTAGAGTTTATTAGGCTTGAATTGATTGGTAAACTTTTGGCCATCATTTCTTCAAATATTCTTTCCTCCCTTCTTTTCCTCTTCTTTTGGAAATTCCATTATAGGTATGTTGGTATGCTTAAAGTATACCAATGTCTCTATTCATTTCTCTTTATTCTTTATCCTGTTTCTTCCTCAGAATATATAATCTCAGTGGACATTTGTTCAAGTTTCTTCTGCTAGCTCAATATGTTGTTGATTCCTTCTAGTAAATTCTTCATTTTAGTTCTCATACTTTCCAACTCAAGAGTTTCTATTTGGCTCTTTTTTAGAGTTCCCTCTCTCCTCATAATCTCTCTTTGGAAAAGCATCATGTTCATAGTTTACTTCAAGTTTTTAGATATGTTTTTCTTTAATTCCTTGTACTTTTAAAATTTTAACTATTTATTGCGTATAACATGTGTGCTTCTTCAAGTACTGTTTCTCTTGAGTACTTTTTTACTCTTTGTGTTCCAGACATTTTTTATTTTGTGTGTCTCCTTAATTCTTTGTTGTTGTTGAAAACTAAACATTTGAAATAGTATGATATGGCAACTCTTGAGATCAAATTATGCTCTTCTACTTTCACAGTGTTTTTTACTTGTTGCTGTTTATTAGAATTGTTTAGTGACTTTCTCATACTACTTCTGTAAAATTTGTATTGTTTTGGTCTTGTGCAGCCTGTGAAATATCTACTTAGTTAGCTTAGTGATCAGCTAATGGTTTGATGAACATTTCCTTACATTACTTGTGTCAATAATGCTCCAAATCTTTGCTTCGGCTCTGTGTGTAGGTATAGGGGATGCCTACAACATTTAAGCAGCCCGTTCCCAACTCTTCCCTAGCTGTCACTTCTGGCTTTCACAGAGCCTGAAAAGCAGACAGAAATAAGGGATTAGGGTCCTCTCAGATCTTTATGGGGATGCATACAGCCCTGAACATGTGCAAGCATGTGACTATAATGCGTAATTCTATGTGTCAACTTGAATGGGCCAAAGTGTACCTAGATACTTGGTTAGACATTACTTCTGGACGTGTCTGTGAGCATGTTTTCAAAAGAGATTACCATTTGAATTTGTGAACTAAGTAAAGCAGCTGGCCCTCCCCAACGTGAGTGGGCATCATTTAATCCATCGAAAGACTGAATAGGTCAAAAGGACAAAAGAAGTTTAACTTTTCGTTCAACCTGACTGCCTGTGTTGAGACATAGATCTCCTGAGCTTGGTACCACTGATTCTCAGGACTTCAGACTTGGGCTAGGATCTACACTATTAGCTCTCCAGCTCTCATGCCTTCAAACTACACCACTAGCTTTCTTGGATCATCAGCTTATGTATGGAAGATCATGGAAGTTCTCAGCTTCCATTATTCACATGAGCCAATACCTTATAATAAATCTATCTATCTATCTATCTATCTATCTATCTATCTATCTATCTGTCATCTCTCCTGTTTCTGTAGAGACCCCTGACTAATATAGTAACTTCCTAAATTTCCAGGAGTATGCCAAAGCTTTCAAATCCCCTATAATTCCCCAATATTTCTTTTAAGCTTTTGATTAGCTTTTCATTAGCTCCAGCTATAATTCTGCCTCAGGCAGCTGCAAAGGTAAACAATTGCCACTGCTTGTTTTCAACCAATGAACTGCAAATAAGGCCATTCACACAGAGTAGCTGAGTCAGGTCAATTAAAGACAAGCCCTAAGAATGAAGCTTTTCAATGTACTGCCAGACAGGTGAAACAGTGACAATTAAGGGAATGGTGCATTTGGGTAGCTCCAAGCCCATTCAGCCCTTTCCAGTGGCTGCTAGGTTACTGTTCTTCAAATGTACCATGGATCTTGGGAGCAGAGCTGAGATTAGGTCAAATTGTAATGCTGTAAAATTTATTGTTATTACTAATATTTGGCCATTACTCTTAAATACATTTCTTCAGATTGTTGCAAGCCTTTAATTAACTTCCAGAGTTCTGAAAAACTTGATTTTGACAGTTTTAAATATATTCTTCTTGCTTTTATAAAGGAGTTTTAAAAGATTTTTCAGAAGTCTTCACTCATTTTTTAATGATTAAAATGGTTAAGACTATACATAGTTTCTAAATACAGTTTAGCTGTGTTCCAAATATTCTAGCATAGAGTCTTCTTCTACTTGTTACTTTAAATTATTTAAATTAAAAAATTCATTATTGAACCAATGCTTAATTTTAGAAAGTATTTCACATTTTTCATGTATATACTCTCGTTTCTTTATTTTAGTTTTAATGTATTAAAGAAAAAGTGTGACCTTGTCACTCTTGACTTTTGCATGTTCATTAAAGTTTTCTTTGTGGATACTTCCATGAACGATTTTTGTAAATGTTTCTGGAAATAAAATTATATATTTTTTGTGCATGGGTACAAAGTTATCATATTAGTCAAAGACTATATGTTGCTGAGCTATATAATTTTTTCATTTAATTCATATTTTAAACATTTATTTATCCTTTTAGTGAAGCAGGGGCGGCCACAAACAAACCTCTCAAACACCAAACAGGAAAGGAAGTGGTAATTTTATTCAGCCAAGAGCTGCAGCAGGCATAGATGCCTCAATAACCAAGCTCCTCAACAAAGGAAACCCTGGCCATTTTAAAAGCTTACAGTCTAAGAGATGCACATGTGAGAGGGTGGAGAGCATGGGGGACGTGACTAGGTAGGGGTCTGAGCAGTTGAGCAAGAACAATGCCTTCCAGGGAAAATTTCTCCATGCCATGTCCATGATCTATAGATAGGGTTGTGGTTAGCAGTAGGGAGTTTAATCCTTAAAATGGCCAGTGGCACCAACCAGTCCTTCCACTGAACTCCTCTGGCTGACTTTTAACTTTTCCTGTTGAAATGCAATGTAGAAGTCTAAAGAGGAAGTGGCCTTAGAAGCTTAAGAGGAAGGGGTCTCCTTCCTTACCCCCCTCTTTGAGAACCTCACCTATAACGTTAGTGAGAGTTCTCACTCTCATTCTCATTTTTATTTTCCTGATCCTCTAAAGAAACTGATTGATAATGATTCATATACTATACTTGTGATGCGGTTCTCTGGTTAGCTACAGCAGTGATGAATCCTCCATTCATCTGAAGGAACGGGGGAGCAAACAAGGGAGTAACCAGCAAGTACCTAATATTATTACAATGCTGATGATGAGAGTCTTGAATCCTCCCAAGGATGAGGGCCAACCTCCAACCTCAGTTGTGCATATTTCAGACTATTTGCTTTCTCTCTTCTCCTTTTTTCTAAACACTAATATTTCTGTTTCTGAGTTTTAGTATGAAATGGGAAAAATGTCATGGGAAAGGAAAATAATTGACAATAAAAATAATATTAGCTAATTTTGCCAAGTACTCATGCATGCTTATGCTCGCAGAATGTCACTTCTTAGATTCTACAAAAAGAGTGTTTAGAACCTGTTTCATCAAAATGCAGGTTCAATTCTGTGATACAAAACAGCACATCACAAAGCATTTTCACAGATAGCTTATTTCACAGATAGCTTGGCATAATCAATGTTTCTGAAAGGGCTATTGAGCCTTTATAAGAAAATATGAATATCCAGCCCTAAACAAGCTATCTGTGAAAACGCTTTGTGATATGCTGTTTTACAGCATAGAATTGAACCTGTGCTTTGATGAAACAGGTTCCAAGGACTCTTTTGTAGAATCTAAGAAGTGGCATTCTGCAAGCATAGGCATGCATGAGTACTTGCCAGAAGTGACATACTGCCCAGTATTTTGCTAAATGCTTCATATGATATAGGTATTATAATTATCCCCATTTTACAGATGAACTACTTGAGGTCCAGAGATGTTCTTACTTAACACAGCTCACCTGAACAAATAAATGAAATGAAATTTAAATGTACATTTATTTCAGCTGCTTAGGAATTTTGAGGAAGTTTAGGAAATGTTTGCGCATACTGTTTGTTCATGAACATTCATGAACACATTTGGAATGATTTTTAACAGATAGAGGAATTAGTTCTGAGCAATCAGAATTTTTTACATTTATGCTTCAAATATTTAGTGAACATTCACTTTGTATCAGGATATCTAAGGTTTGTGCTGTTGAAGACATAAATGCTGTCTCTCTAGTTCAATCCATAGAGAAAATTTTGTCCTTTGTCACACTATGAGTTATTTAAATATGATAATGTTTTTATTTCAGATGTAGAAAAGCAAACATTATAAAATCACAAAGCTGTGATTTTATAAATTCTATGTGAGGTTTTGATTCAATTCACTTTTTAAAAATTTGTCTCATGTAATAGCTCAAGACTTTCCATAAACTGGCAGTAAGCAAAGCAAATAAATTATTGAGTGTAGGGAATACATTTAAAATACAGGGAAAAGTACCTCTGGAAGGCCTTACAAGATATTTCGGTGTTCATAACTTTGCAGGGCTCAAAAGTCAAAGTCAAGAATAAATAAGATCTAGTGGTGATATCACAACAGGGTAACAACAGTCAGTAATAGTTTATTGTGCATTTTGTACATTTTAAATAACTAAAAGAGGACAATTGTAACACAAAGAAATGATGAATGCTTGAATTGATGGACACCTCATTTACTCTGATTTAATTATTACACATTGTATGCCTGTATCAAAATATCTCATAAACCCCTTAAATATATACACCTACTATATATCCATAGAAACAAACAAAAAAAATTAAATAAAAAGTCAGTGTCCATCTATAGTCATAGTGCTCAAATCACAGCCACAATTTTGCTGAAAATTTCCACATCAGTAGCAACTTAGAAGCATGAACTTTAAATCTGATTTCTCTTGGTTAGATTGCCATTTCCCAAACATTCACTTCTCTATATTTCATAAGATTCATCTAATTTCCACTAGAACAAAAATTTCAATGAATTTTTAAGGTGACATTTCCATTCATTTCCTGGGATTTCACTTACCTCTGACATTTAGAAGTTCCTTTGGTAAGAATACATAAACAAGACAATGGCTTACATTCTTTTTTTTTTTTTTTTTTTTTGAGACGGAGTTTCGCTCTTGTTACCCAGGCTGGAGTGCAATGGCGCGATCTCGGCTCACTGCAACCTCCGCCTCCTGGGTTCAGGCAATTCTCCTGCTTCAGCCTCCTGAGTAGCTGGGATTACAGGCACGCGCCACCATGCCCAGCTAATTTTTTTTTGTATTAGTAGAGACGGGGTTTCACCATGTTGACCAGGATGGTCTCGATCTCTTGACCTCGTGATCCACCCGCCTCGGCCTCCCAAAGTGCTGGGATTACAGGCTTGAGCCACCGCGCCCGGCCAATGGCTTACATTCTTAATCCAAGAAAGAAGGAAAGGGAAATACTTGACTGAAATAAATGTCATTACCTTTAAGCTAAAATATGTCATATGGAACCTAATTTTGTAGAATCCTGTGGTTTTCAAAATGCTTTCCTGTATTTCAGACACAGCAACATATTAGAACCTACCAAGTGACAGACACTGTGGGAGATGCCAACTGCTTATCATGGACCTTCATGTCACAGCTTGAACCCATCTTCCCCCTCTCATCTTATAGGACTCAAACTAGCAAATCTCCTTAGGCTACTATGAGGAGGATGGATTAAAATGGGGAAAAGGCTGAAGCAGGGGAAATTAATTAGGAACCTGTTACAGTATAACTGGGGACAAATTATGATGACCTGCATCATTGTAGTAGTAGTAAAAATAAACTAAAAAGGATAGATTCAAGAAATATTTAGGCAATAGACTGACAAAATTGGGTGATGAATTGACCTTATTGGGAGAGTTTCTGTGAAAGATGGGAACAACTGAAGGATGAATCTCAAGATTTTTTTTGTTTTTAATGTCTACAAATGGGGAGAAAGTTGTGGTACTCCTTATTCGTCTTTAGGCATAAGGTTCAGTTACTTGAAGGATGATCAAGAGGAGATGCCTAGTTAGCACTTACGTTATAATACAGAAGAGAAATTTTGTTGGTATACAAGTTTGTGAGCAATTAACACGAAATAAAATTAACCGGATCACCCAAGGAAGCTTTTATATTGATAGGTGAGCCCAGAAAAGACCCCAGTGCGTATAAAAGTGTTTGGCACATATATAGTTGTCAATTGAAAAGTGCATGAAGTAACTAACTAATGAAAGAATGAATAGACTATAGAGATATCTGTTTCTGATGAATAGATAGATGTATAAACCAGTAAGCCCATTCCATGCGTAATAATTGAAGTACTATGGAAATATGTAATATTAAATGTTTCCTCTAATAATTTCTTAAATTTTACAATAAATACAATAAATTAGGCATGGAAGATTATTTTCTTATTTTAATCAAGATATGATTGAGCTCAAGAAGGGTGCTTTTGTCCAAAGCAGGAAGGATGTAATTTGTAATGATAGAACCAGGACTATAATCAATTTTCTTTTTTAATATTGAATGAGAAGTTATTGAAATAAAGGTTATATTTATCTTTTGGAATGCAGAATTCAGAAAAGATAGCAGAGGTAGAGGAGGGAAAATTTGCTCATTGGACTATAATGCAAAATAACAAGAATCAGAAGGCTGCCCTGCAAATTGAAACCATTTGAAATAAGTGGAAGAAGATTAGAGAACCATGGTCCTTTCTCCCTTTCTCAAAGCCAGCAGCAGTATCCCTTTTCAAAGTCTCCCTCGAGAGAGCCCAGAATAGACTCTTATCCTGCTAGATTTACAGAGTCCTGGATCTGTCTCTCATCAGGGCTAACACAGCAAGCTTTGTATTAATCATCCTATTCCCCAAATGCATAACCTGAGATTCCTTTCAGATATTCAGGTTGCTGATAGAAATTTTGTTTGGAATTTAAACTGCATAACATATTGAGGTCCTTTTGCCCTCGTAAATCAGTAGTTTCTCTAGAGGGGTTTTAATTCTCTACATTGCATTAATGGGTGTTTTAACATCTCCAAAAGGCAAATATTCTTAATGTAAGTAGTTCTTCTTTTTTCATCCATCAACTAGAAACTCATTCCCCCACATTGCTTGTGAATGTGTATGCTTCTCTCCATCTCCTTGAGAAATGTGGGATTAGGTGGAGGGGAAGAATGATACATTTTCAGTCGAACCAATCCATCTTCCCAGGGATCTCTATGGGGTTAGGTTACATAGGACTTCAGGGCACATTTTCCTCTGATCCAAGTGGACATTGCATTTTATAGAGAATAAGAGGGACTGATGTTTTCATCATAATGACTGTCAATATGAAGTCACTGTGTTTTCAGGATAGAGCACATGATTGCCTTTCAGGAATCCCAAGACAGGGAATCTCAAGTAAAAAATGAAAGTAATAGTAAATTCATAATAAACTACTGCCAAGGGAAGAGAATATTTTAAATGGAATTCTGTTATTAAGACTATTCTGTTCTGGTGTTAATAATAGAATAAAATTCTATTTCCTTGGAATAGAAAAACCAACACTTTCAGATTATCTATGGGAATATCCATTGTCTATTACACCAAGATTTTAGGACTTGGAGTTATCTTAGTCTCTTCTCTTTCTAATGAAAATCTCTACACTTGATGCTGCTGTCGATACTCATGCCAGCCCTTCTGTTCCCATGGCCACTGCTTGATTTTAGGCACTTCCAGTGGCCCTGGCTCGAGAAAAGGGGCTCAGATTTAGGAATCACTCTCAATTATACAGAACTAAATATCATGAGGTATTTATTAAGAAGTCTTAGCAACGGAGATACTTCTTAAGAACATCAATTTCTTCTATTATCTAGTTCTTGGTGCAACCAACAGGTCTCTGGTTTGTTATTTCATATTCTAGTTTGATCTACTTTCCAGAAGAAGGGTTTCCTTAAGTGATCAAGGCCAGTTATCATAATAGATACATCCTGCAGTGTACCTTAATGTAGACTTTTCCAATTTATTCAAGACTATTGTGATTTGATTCCTACAGACAACTTCAGAGCCTAATAGATAAGGGTAAACTGGTAAAATTCAGTTCCTTAGACTGCAAATCAGTGAGCCGAAAACTTAACCTTGGGCTTTCATCCAGGAGTATCCAAATCCCTTGCTGCAAAGACAATGAACTTCATACCCAGGCAGTCATCACTGAAGCTCTCTATTCTCTATTTCCCTATTGGTAGAAATTGATTTAATCTCACTGATTCTGAATGTCCTCATTTAACAAATAGGTATAATAATATCACATTTAAAGTTTTATATAATTATTTATGATAATGTATATGGACTATCTGGTACATAGTAAATATTATTGATATCTTAATTGTAATATTATTATTAATCTATCAAGGATTTGTAGTTACTGTTACTACAACTAGTATTGTGACTGTTATGAAAACTGCTATCACTGTTATCACTACAACTACTCTTATGACTACTAATACTACAAGGACCAATCTATCTATTTTATAGGGTTGTTATGAAAGTGGTTGTATGTTAAGCTCATACATAAGTGCTTGGCACATTGTATGCAGTCAATAACTGTTCCTCTTCTGCCAAGTGACTAGATATACTCAGATTGATGGTGTTGGATGAGGAGGATGACCTCCATTTAAAAATTGTGAAATCTTAAGGAGATTTTATCTTAATGATTGAAGATGTTCATAGAGCTTTTCTATGACATTGGCTTTATAATGTGGGAAAGGGCAACAATATTTGTGGTATATTGAAAGTTATGGGAGGTCTACAGCCACCATTTTGTTCAATAATCATAAGAAAATCTGAAAGATGTGTTTTGATCCCATTTAACAGGTGAGTATGGGAGTTGAGTAAATTGTCTTTTCCACTGTTTTATCAACAACCTCTTCTTCAGCAATGCCTATAACTGTTGCAATTTCAAACATCACTTTTCTGAAGATAACTCTCCAAACTGAATCTGTAGGTGGGGCATGGCTTCTGACTCTATGCCTGAACAATACTCATTTCCACTAGGAGTCTGACTGTTCTTGCAAAGGGAACATATTTAAAACTAAATTCATTGGTTTTCTTACTAACCAATGCTTTCATACTGGGGACATATCCATTGTTTATTGCACTCAGATTTGAGGAGTTGGAGTTATCTTATTCACCTTTTCTGATGAAAATACACAAAATTATAAAAAAAAGATCCTTTATCTAATCACACATAATCCATCTACTTCCAGGACATCATGGTACATACATTTTGATGTCAAGCCTTTTAGTTTTATACACATAATATTTTTTGTCAATTGTTTATTTTTATTTAGCAAAATAGTGTGAACATCTCAAAAAAATACTTAAAAAGTGTACCTTTCAGAGCTCCAGAAAAATCCCTGGCTTAAACACACATTAAAAGAGTGATTGGAGAGAGATCCAAGATGGCTGATGATTAGCAGCTCGGGCACGTACCTCCCAGTGAAAGCACAAAGAACGAGAGGACGCCACACTTTCAGACGAATATTAGTTGCTCACGGACTACGAGATTCCCAGTGGAGGAGCTCCACGGGTCGCCAGGGCGACTCTTGTGGCCGGCGTGGCGGTTTTGCTGGTGCCTTAGCACGCCAGTTCTTGGTGCAGAGTCCGGATATTCCCGGGCAGAAAAGCACCATCAATCTTAACACCGCTCTTTTGGCCGGCTCAGTGGATTGCTCAGATTTCGGCGCAGGGAATCAACAAGTTGGACGTCAGAGACCCAGTTAGAAAGTCGGTAATTATAAAGACGACAGACGGACAAATATATAATGAAGGGAAGAAACCAGCGTAAAAAGGTAGAGAATACTCAAAATCAGAATGCCTCTCCCCCTACAGGGGATTGCAATTCCTCATCAGTAACGGAACAAGGCTTAATAGATTACACCGGTATTCCAATAACAGAAGCAGGTTTCCAAACGTGGGTGATAAGAAACTTCTGTGAATTAAAAGAACTTATTCTAACCCAATGCAAAGAAACTAAGAACCTTGAAAAAAGGTTTAACGAAATGTTAATGAGAATGGACAATTTAGAGAAGAATATAAGTGAATTGATGGAGCTGAAAAACACAACACGAGAACTTCGCGAAGCATGCACAAGTTTAAACAGTCGAATTGATCAAGCGGAAGGAAGGATATCAGAAGTCGAGGACCAGCTCAGTGAAATGAAACGAGAAGACAAAAATGCAGAAAAAAGGATGAAAAGGAATGAGCAAAGTCTCCAGGAAATATGGGACTATGTGAAAAGACCTAATTTACGTTTGATAGGTGTACCTGAATGTGATGAAGAGAATGAATCCAAGTTGGAAAATACTCTTCAGGATATCATTCAGGAAAATTTTCCCAACCTGGCAAGGCAGGGTAATATTCAACTCCAGGTAATACAGAGAACACCACAAAGATATTCTTCAAGAAGACCAACCCCAAGGCACATAATTGCCAGATTTATTAGGGTTGAAATGAAGGAGAAAATATTAAGGGCAGCTAGAGAGAAAGTTCAGGTTACCCATAAAGGGAAACCTATCAGACTTACAGCAGATCTCTCAGCAGAAACCCTACAAGCCAGAAAAGAGTGGGGACCAATATTTAACATCCTTAAAGAAAAGAACTTTCAACCCAGAATTTCCTATCCAGCCAAACTAAGCTTTATGTGCGAAGGAAAAATTAAATCTTTTGCGAACAAACAAGTACTTAGAGAGTTCACCACCACCAGGCCTGCTTTACAAGAGCTTCTGAAAGAAGCACTATACATATAAAGGAACAACCAATATCAGCCTTTCCAAAAATATATCAAAAAGCAAAGAACTTTAACACAATAAAAAATTCACATCAACTAATGGGCAAAACAGCCAGCTAGCATCAAATGCTGGTATTAAACTTACATATATTTTAATTGGATAAAAAGCCAAAACCCATCGGTATGCTGCATCCGGGCCCATCTTACATGAAACAATACACAAAGACTCAGAGAGAAGGAGGAAGATTTACCAATTGAGCAGAGAGTAAAAATAAACTAATAAACAAAAAGCAGCAGATGCAATTCTCACCTCTGATAAAGTAGACTTTAAAGCAACAAAGATCAAAAGAGGCGAGGAATGACATTACATAATGGCAAAAGGATCAATGCAACAAGTAGAGCTAACGATTCTATAGATCAACGAGATAGAAAATTAACAAGGATATTCAGAACTTGAACTCAGACCCGGAACAAGTAAACTTAATAAATATTTATAGTACTCTCCACTTCAAATACACAAAACATACATTACCACCTCACACCTATTCCAAAGGTGACTATGTAATTGGAAGTAAATCACTCCTCAGTAATCGCATAGCATTTCATAGGTTTAAATTAAATATTGGTTGGCTGTTTGTTTGTTATCTTCTTCCCTTACTCCTTCCTGATTACATCATTAAGTATAATTATCAGTATAAAAGAGGTTTTCAATACCCATTACTAAATTGCATTCTAGCCTGGGCAAGAAAGCAATACTCCCATTCTCTCTCCCTCTTTCTTTTCCTTCTCCCTCCTCCCCATTCTCTCTCTCTCTTTCTCTTCCTTTTTTCTCCTTCCTATTCTCTCTCTCTTTCTCTAAAAAAAAAAAAAAAAAAAAAAAAAGTGTACCTTTTCCAATAGTCAGTGCCCAGTGAAGCCTTTTATATGTATATTCACAAAGTTCATACTGAATACTGTAATTATTTCTTTGTTTTTAGGCAAAATTCCTTTTAACTATTTTTGTTACTTATTGATACATAATATTTGCACATATTTATAGAGTGCATGTGAAATTTTGCTATGCACATAGAATGTGTAATGATCAAATCAGGTATTTAAGATATCCATCACCTCGAACATTTACCCTTTCTTTGTGTTGAGAACATCTCTTCTCTTCTAGCTATTTTGAAGTATGCAACACATTGTTGTTAACTACAGTTAACCTTCTGTGCTATCAAACAGTAGAATTTATTCCTTCTGTCTCACAGTGTACTTTTAAATGGATGCATAGATCATAATTTATCCTCATTTTTGGTCATTGGGAGTATATGTATAGCATGTACTTATTTAGGATGGAGTAAGGATTAGGGTTAGTAAAGCCCCCTGCCTTTCCTTGTTCTTCATTATCCTGTTTGTGTACAAGTATTAATACGCAGTGTTTTTTCTGTGTCTCACCACTGGCTTTCAAAACTTTGTATGGCAAAGAAAAACCCATCCTTGTGTTTATTCCCAAAACTTGCTTCCTAATAGGTATCTGGGGATGTTCCAGTGTCCCCTTACCCCTGTCTCCCAGCCCTTCCTAGTCCCAATGGCCTTTCTCTGATCTTCTCTAGTGATATTTAGATGCTAGGAACTTTGCTTAAGGTTTTCTATGAGATACATTATCTTTTTTTAAATTCTCACAGCTCTGAGAGACAATTATTACATTTATATTCTCTCATGCCTCCCCCTCTCACTGCTAACCTTAGAGGATATACTAATTGGCATACTGGTTTAGGGAGAAGCAGAGGGTTGTGTGTTTCTGTCTAAGCTGAGAAGCTGTTTGCCTTTGAAGACTTTCACTGAATGTGCTAAGAAGAGAAAGCCCTCTGCAGACACACACAGGTGTTCTGCAGTTTCCTAATTTCTGGTGTAGCTGTGGCCTTTTGGGACTTTTTTTTGTTTGTTTTTTTTTTTTAGAAGAAGTTTCACTCTGTTGCTCAGGCTGGAATACAATGGCATGATCTCAGCTCACTGCAACCTCCATCTCCTGGGTTCAAGCAGTTCTCCTGGGTTCAAGCGATTCTCCTGGGCTCAAGGGATTCTCCTGCCTCAGCCTCCCAAGTAGCTGGGATTACATGCATGAGCCACCATGCCCAGCTAATTTTTGTATTTTTAGTAGAGACGGGGTGTCTCCATGTTGGTCAGGCTGGTCTCCAACTCCTGACCTCAGGTAATCCTCCCACCTGGGCCTCCCAAAGTGCTGGGATTACAGGTGTGAGCAACCATGCTCAGCCCCCTTTTGGGGCTTTAAGGGCTTTGGTTAAGGTAAGAAGAATCTGTCATTTCTTCCCGAGGTTCAGGATAGGCAATTATAAATTGTTTTTGACAAGTTTAAACAGGTCAGAGGTGCTTTTCTCAGATTTGGGGATTTCCTAAATGATTTTTTAAAAATATTTTTTAAGTAATACAACATTATACTCATAGTTCTTGCTTTTTAGGGCTCTGTTTGCATTGGAGATTTTTTCTATTTTGAATATCAAGAGCTGGAAAGTTTCAGGTTTATATTCTGCCAGGGCACTCTGAGTAGAACTTAAAAGTTTGGCTTGAGAGATCTAACATAGCTTTCATAGTTTTCACCCAGTTATTCTATAAATGATTATTCTGAAAAGAGGATTTCCCTCAAATGTAGAATCACCAGATAAAATACATGATGCCCAGTACAATTTGAATTACAGATAAACAACAAATAAATTTTAGTATTAATATAAGTATGACTCATGTCAGTTGGGATATACTTGTGCTAGAAAATTGTTATTTATCTATTTTTTTTATTTGCTAAATTCTGCAAACTTATCCAAGTGTTTATAATTAACTGCACTGGTAAAAATGCTAAATAATGAATGTGACCTAATATTTCCTGAGGACTATGTTAATATAATTTCATGTAGTCTTTCTAGCAATACTATGATATGCACATAATCAATTCTATTCAACAGAAAAGAGAATTGAGCCTCAGGGACTTTTTAAATGTTGGCCTGAATCACACTATTGGTGAGTGGCAGATCTGTTAGTTAAAGACAGGTCATCTGACTCCAGAACCCACCGTCATTCCAGCTGCCTAAGGTGTTTAAAATGTGTTAGGAACACTGAGCAGCCCCTGCTTCCCCATGAAACAAGCAAATACCTAGAAAGCTGACCTGAAGTGCCTGGGGCCTACATTTCAGGTTCACAATGTAATTATAGTGCTTGGCATTCAGTGCAGACACACACATCATCATTCTAATTAAGCAACTGTCTTAATTATCAGGTTATCCAGGGAGGCTGCTCTGCCAAGTCCGGAATTTCATGACTAGATCTGAAAACAGGCATTATCTCTTCTCCCAGTGAAGAGAGAGTGATGAAGGCTCAGGACAAAAGGGGGCAGGGGGATGATGCCACCAAGGGACCATACTGGAGAGCCATCAGCAAAAAGCAGCCACACCTGCTTATGTGGCTCTGGGAAAAACTATCTGAGCCCTGGAACTTAGATGCAATAAAGGCCATTGTGTGAGCACTCTTCCCCAAACAGAGAGGCAACAGTTCTGTTATGTTTTGTTTGGTTTGGTCTCCCTCATCTCATCAATAAGTCTTTTTAAAAAGAAGAATTTTGTCAGGTGGGTGTGGTGGCTCACACCTATAATCCCAGCACTTTGGGAGGCTGAGGTGGGTGGATCACCTGGGGTCAGGAGTTCGAGACCAGCCTGGCCAACATAATGAAACCCCGTCTCTACTAAAAATACAAAAAAATTGGCTTGGCATGGTGGCACACCTGTAATACCAGCTACTCAGGAGGCTGAGGCAGGAGAATCGCTTGAACCTAGGAGGCGGAGGCTGCGATAAGTCAAGATCGCACCATTGCATTCTAGCCTGGGCAACAAGAGCAAGACTCCATCTCAAAAAAAAAAAGAAGAATTCAGTACTTCAGTACTTTCTTTAAAGATGATAGAATTGGCTCTTATTTTAGTCTGTTTTCTCCTTTCTAAGTGAGGAGCATTCTTCTTAACACAGGAGCCCAAACTATCTGATCAGAAAGAAGATAATTCAATCTGCTGTTTGAATCGACCTCCAGCAACGTCTTAAATTTTAATTAGCCCACTGCCTAAAACAACCACAAATTGCATGTCTTCCATACACCTTTCACCACCACCATCGACACTGCCCCCTACAACCACTGTAAGCATAGTACATACCATGATATTGAATGCTATTCTCACTCTTCTTTCTCTTAATCTGATCTTACTCAGGTTCTGACAGTTGATACTGAAAACACCTTAAAAGAGAAACAGATTGCCAATTAGCCATAAAGTTGAGAATTATCCGGCAACCTTTTGGTTAGATGTGGACTGTTACTATAGAACCAACAAAAACAAACACGATGAGCACTAAATATCTGCCAGGTGTTGTTCAGAACCCCTTTTTGTCTCATTTGATCCTTGCTGTAGATCAGGAATCGGCAAACTAAGCTTTCACCACTTGTCAGGGGTAAAGCCATGTCAGTCTGGCTCCAATGCTATACTGTTAGCTGCTCTCTTACACTGCCTGCTCCAACGATTTGAAGAAGGAGAATGGTTTCCAGTTAATAAGTTAATAGTTAAAAACTAGTGGCTGGGTATGGTGGCTCATACCTGTAATCCCAGCACTTTGGGAGGACGAGATGGGCAGATCACGAGGTCAGGAGTTTGAGACCAGCCTGGCCAACATGGTGAAACCCCATCTCTACTAAAAATACAAAAATTAGCTGGGCGTAGTGGCCACCTGTAATCCCAGCTACTTGGGAGGCTGAGGCAGGAGAATCACTTCAACCCAGGAGAATCGCTTGAACCCAGGAGATGGAGTTGTGGTGAGCCAAGATCACACTGTTGTACTCCTGGGCAACAGAGAGAGACTTCATCTCAATAAAAAAAAAGTTAAAAATGAAAGAAATCCCTTTGTTTTTTAACTTTTATTGTTAACCAAAACTTGAAAATATATATCCCCCCCCATGATACTTTTTAGAATATTTAGAATGGATATTTGGTGCTTAGCCCTCTGTTTTCCTGGATGAGTATTATTTTGAAACCTGTGTAGTTGTTTAAGCTACAGATCGTTCTGTCTTATACCAAGAGGGAGTTTCCATGCTCTTCCATGTTGGGCTGGCCTTGTAAGTTTATTTTAATATGGTATTAGCATCCATCATCACCATTAATTGCTATTTACTAAGGAATCACACAGTACCTGCATGTACATCAGAGACACACTTGACGGAGCTTACTCTTAGCTAAGAAGCAAGAAGCAGAAATATGAATTAGCTTCTTTCTATGCATGTGAAGATGCTTGTCTGTCTTTACTACTTCCCAGGAATGCTGCCAATGAGGAATGCTCTGGAATGCTAATCCATTAGCACTAAATAACATAATAAAGCTGACATGAATATGAATGACACGGTGCAGTTGACGCATCCTGGTATTAATGTCAAGAGCCTGAGCAGTCACATGAAAGCAAAGGATTAACCACTTCTGCTTTGGGAATCTTGTTCCATCACTTTCTGTGCAAACGTTCACCTATAGAAAAATGAGATTTGGAGTTAGGTTTTAGGAGTCACTGGTGGGGGATCAGTAAAGAGCAAAATGCTTTCCCTCGAGAATGTCCTGGAAGCTCCTAGCTCAATCTTGCTCTTGGTTGGTTGGTCGGTTGGTTGTTTTCCCCCTTAATAATTCTGAGCATCTCACTTTTTCAAATTGCACATGTTTATCCTGAAAAAAATGCATGCATATCTGTACTTATGAAACACATTTATTGGGGAGTTGTCATCTCTTTAGTAGAATAATTAATTTTTCTAAACACCCCGACTGAATTCTTTTGAGAAATGAAAAAGAGTATCAGACTCAACATGGAGAAATAAAGATCTTTGGCCAAAGATCTTTGACTGCTTCTCAGGGATTCTGAGGCTTCTTTCCATGATCTTGTGCTACCATGCATGATGCATAGAAGCATACACATCCACAGCAGCCAGACGCCATCCTGCTCCTTTCTTCTGTGACAATCATGATGTAGTCGAAACTTACAGAGAACTTACTATGGTCATGCATGTGTTAAGGAGTTTGCTCGAATCATAGCTAATGGGACCACAGATGGCCTCTAAGATGCCTGAGAAACATAACCAGCCTCTTTTATGCATTGACATGATAACTCATTTCCGTTTGTGCTGTATCTAACATAAGCATCAGGAAGTTGGAAAAAATATCTTTATTTATCCCAGAGAAGTGAAGAAATTTCTAAGATTATGGTCTCCACAGCCAGAAGACTTGCAATCAAATTGCAAAGCCAGTGATTACTAGCTAGGTGACCTTGAGCAAGTAATTTAACCTCTTTTTGCCTTCCATTCTACATCAATAAAATGGGAAAATGAATATTTTTGAGAATAAAATAAATTAATAGATGTGACATGCTAATAACAGTATTTGGATCATTGTCATTATTGAATTAAAGTTAGCCAATAACCACATGTTAAAGTTTAGTAAAGAGCTATAGACTGGAGGGAATTCTTGATTTTACTATCATGCGCTCATATTTCTGAAATAACCTTTACTTGATCATCAAGTATTATTTTTAAATGCGCTACAGGATTCTGTTTATTAATATTAATGTTAATAATCACATATGTTGATATTACATATTTTGTGATATTCTGTGAAATAATACTTATTCCTAAAAAAGATAGGGTCTGTTTACACACTGCCATAATAATTCTACTTGAGATTGGGTACAATTCAGGATGAGATTTGACTGAAGACTCAAAGCCTAACCATATCAGTCTGTAGATTTCTTTGTGGCATTTATCAAGCTTTAGTACAAATAAAATGCTTATTTCATGTTAAATATCTGGAATTTTTTTCTTTTCATCTTCACTGTAGAATAATTTAAATAACATTGTAATTATCTATTCTTTTTTTTTTTTTTTTTAATTATCTATTCTTTAAATGGTGATATAATTCCCCTAGTGATATTTTTCCCAGGGTAGTTTTTTTTTTAACAACTTTTGTTTGTTTCTTCTACAGAAAGTGGAGTTATGTTTTATAGCCCCTCTGGACTAAGTTTTAGTAATTTCACTAAAAGAATTTCCATTTTATCAAGACTTTCAGATGTATTTACATAAAGTTGAGTAGTACCATTCTTATGACTTTTAAATTTTCTCTTGCTTCTCTTGTTATTTCCCCTATGTTTTTATTTTATGTGCTTACATTTTCTTTCCTTTGTCTTGATTAGTTAGCGGATAATCTATTAAAAATCAGCTTTCAGATAACTAGTTTTACTTCTTTTTAAGACTGATTTTTAATGTTTTAATTTCTTAATTCATCTTTATTTGTCATTTCTGTCTTCCTTATGTTCATCTTGCTGTCTTTTTCTAACTTCTTGCATCAAATGTTAAGTCTTAGTGTTTAAAGATAAGAATAGCAAAGCTTTTGAGTTTTCTTTTGGTTTTAGTTGTATCTCATATTCTGTTTTGATTTTTATAGTTGTCTGAATAAGCCGAGGTTATATGCTACATATTTTCTTTGGTACTAAGAATTTATTAAGAAATAATTTATCAATCTCCAAGTTGGTGGAGTATTTATTTTCTGTTTATATTTAATAGTCATTGAATTAAAATAATATAATGTGGTCTGCATATTTATTATTTAGAATTTACTGTGGTTTACTTGGTGAGTTAATTAATATACAACCAGATTGTGAGTATTATCTGTCAGCAATGTATGTTCTCTCTTCTTATACAAAGTCTGATAACTATCAATCAGGTGTACTTTTTTAAATTAGGGTATTCAGATATTCTATATTTTTGTTTGATTTTTGTTCATTTTATCATGAAATGCAGATGAATTCAATTATCTTACTAACATTCTTATTTCTTTAGATATTAACTATTAGTCTTGTTATGAGCAATAATAAATTTTCTCTTTATTATCACCAGATTTTAGTCCATAATATTATCTTTCTGTGTGTTTACTTTGTACATCTAAATAGACGTACTTTTCTAAATATACGTACATATTGCGTGCTCTATCAGCCTGTAATAAATAAATGATTTCTGGCCCAGCTATGATGAATCAATCAGTGAACTTACTCTGCCTCTCACCTTTCTTCTCTTCTCAATTTGTGTTGTTGGATCATTTCTTTCTTTCTTTCTTTTTTTGAGAGGGAGTCTTGCTCTGTCACCCAGGCTGGAGTGCAGTGGTGTGATCTCGGCTCACTGCAGCCTCGCCTCCTGGGTTCAAGTGATTCTCCTACCTCAGCCTCCGGAGTAGCTGGGACTATGGGTGTGCACCACCACGCCCAGTCATTTTTGTATTTTTAATAAAGATGGAGTTTCACCGTGTTGGCCAGAATCTCTTGACCTCGTGATCCACCCACACCGGCCTCTCAAAGTGCGGGGATGACAGATGTGAGCCACTGCACCCAGCTGCATCATTTCTATCATACATTGTCAAGGCATAGGAAATGTGCATTGTATCCTCGCACTCTCATATGCACTTCTCTTTTAGTGTTTCCCAATTAAAATGTATTGAATATATTCACCACCTCCAATTCTTTTGTTCTTATATCTTCAGCCATTCCTTGGTTTGTTGAAGTTTGTTTTCTATTAGTTTTATCAAGAAGAGATAATGGGTAAATATTTGCTCAGACATTCCATGTTCAAAATTGTTTGTGAACCATATACTTAAAGAAAGCTTAGCTGGATATAAAATCTTTGTCTAACATTTTCTTTCCTTAAGGATTTTGTAGAGGTTGTTCCACTGTTTTCTGCCAATGAATGTTGCTTAGGATAAATCTGAACCTAGCTTGATTTTGGTTTCCTCTTATAAGTGACTTGACCTTTCACCTTGTTTGCCAGAGAAATTCTTCCATTTATTGTAAAAAACCACCAATGTAAATTCAGTATATCACAGTATCTATTCTCCTAGCATTAATATTAACTACTCCCTGGTATATTTTGTGCCTTTTCAATAGGTTGATAGTCTTTATGTGGCAGGAAGTATTTTTGAATTATATATTGAAGCATTTGTCTTATTCACAGTTTGGCTTTCTTCTTCAAGGACTTTAGTAATATGGTGTTAGATATTCTTTGTCTATATTGTATGGTTTCTTATTTTCTTTCCAAACCTTTTAGACTTTGTATTTCCCTTTTTATGTTTGATTTCTTCTTTCTTTTCTTCTTTTTCTTTTTTTTCTGAGATGGAGTCTCACTTTTTCACCCAGCCTGGAGTGCAGTGGCACGATCTCAGCTCACTGCAACCTCCGCCTCCCAGGTTCAAGTGATTCTCCTGCCTCAGCCTGCTGAGTAGCTGGGACTACAGTCATCCACCACTACGCCCGGCTAATTTTTCTGTATTTTTATTAGACAGGAGGTTTCATCATATTGGCCAGGCTGGTCTCGAACTCCTGACCTCGTGATCCACCCGCCATAGCCTCCCAAAGTATTGGAATTACAGGTGTGAGCCCCTGCCCGGCTGATTTCTTACATCCTCTGTGCCTTTACTGTGACTTTCTCTGTGTTTATCCTATTTTGTGTGCCTTTAAACTATATCTTCATTTCTGTAATGGTTTTATTTTCCCATTTATTTCTCTGAAATTTGCCAGCTCACCTTTCATGTCCTTCTGATAAGGACATATATTTATTATCTCTTCTCTGAATTCTGGTATTTTGGCTTCATGGTGCTCCTCATTGAAGTAATTAATTATTCTTTGGGATTTTAAACTTTGTGTCCAACATATTTGGTCCAATTTTTATCTACTCCATGACAAGTGCATGTATTTGAGGTCTAAGAAATAAATTTGTCTCCTAGTTTCACTAAACATGATGTACTAAGCTTTTGTTGTTGTTGTTTTTTGGTATCTTTTAGATGACTTCTAAGAGGAGTAGAAAAAGTTCTGATTAAATACCCATATTCATGCTGTAAGTCTACATTTTGAATTTCTTGCCCTCTAGGATTCTGTTGACCAGTTATCAGCTGACATTTTGATGAGTAGCTGAATGGCTGAAAAGATTAATACAAATTAAAGAATTACTGAAGTCCTGAATGTGATATTATATCTATTATTTATGATTTTTTCTATTATTTTAAATGCAAATATTTCATGGAGGTGTATTTGGATACAAAAGATTATAAAATTACTAATCCTGCATTTTTTAAATCCCCTGCTGAATTGTTTAGAAGCACATCACATAAATATTATCTTCTCTAGGTAGTTGCATATATTTATTTTTTCTTTCATGTTCTAACTTTGTTGAGACAAAAGGCTTTTACTTTAAATCAAAATAATCAGAAATCTTATCAGTTTAGTAATTAGGGATTGAAATGCAAAGCTAACAAAGTCAGGCTGTTTTGCAAGGTCTGATAGTATACAGTAGTTTAATGTTTATTTCTCTGGCATCGTGTCCTCTCTATAAGAGAATGTGTTGGAAGTTTAAGTACAAATAGTTTGTTGCTTGACATGCTATATTTCATCATGCTGCTAATTAGCACAAATACTTACTCCAAAAAGTGAGATCATTACTTTCTCTGGTAGTAACTGAGAGGTTCTTTGTGTTGGAGAAAAAGCCCAGGTGTCCAGCTTCAAATAGCAATTACCACCCAGGTGTCTATCCTAGTAACAACAAAATACTTTGGCTAAAAATACAAGAATAATGGAACCACGTCATTCTTTCTATGTTGGATGACATTCACAAATAATTATTAGTAAATAAAGTAGTTATCTCTTGCTGTGTAAAAAATTACCCCAAAATTTAGCAACTTAAAACAATAAGCATTTATTATCTCACTGGGTTTCTGAGAGTCAGAAATCTGGGAGCAGCTTAGCTGGGTGACTCTAGATCTGGACGTCTTGTGAGGTTTTACTCAAGCTGTTGCCTGGGTACAGTCACCTGAAGGCTTGGCTGGGGCTGGAGGATCTTGTTGCAAGCTCCCTCATCTGGCTGTTGGCAGGAAGTCTCAGTTTCTCACCATGCGGGCCTCTCCATAGGAGTGCTTGTAACAAGGCAATTGGTTTCTATCAGGGTGAATTATGAGAGAGAGAGTTAAGTTGAGTGTCTTTTATAGCATAATACATAATACCATCCCTTCTGCCATATCCTGTTGGTCACATTGACCAACTCTGGTACAATGCAGGAAGGAACTACACAAGAGTGTGAATACAGGAGGTGGAGATTATTGGGGGCTATCTTGGAAGCTGATAATCACAAGGTATTAAACTTGTTCTAGGAAGTACACCAGGCATAGATAATATATGTATGAATAGAACAATTTATGTATTCCTTTTATTAGTCTTGTGATCAATAGAACATGTATTTAATATCTACTATATACCAGCATCTGTGTTATACAAAAGGTATTCTAAATAATACATGAGTTTATTCTTATATTCTGGCAGGAGAGATAAATATGTCAGTAAATAGACAATAATGTTACACTCTAACATAAAAGAGATTACACTAAGTACTGTAGGGGTATTGTGGAGAGAGGTTGCATAGAGAATGTGCAAAGTTGAGCAATTACTCCGAGGTGCATTTGAATAGGATATACAGAGCAATTAGCATTGAGAGCTACAGCCACCCAGCATTTTAGAAGAATGAAATAGCATGCATATAGATTTACTTTTCCAAATATGGGTACAACAGTATCTCTTGCTCTATATGCTCTTATTCATTGTGGCCTAGATATTTTCCCATCAAGAAGCAGGGTCTATTTCTCTGTGCTCTTAAATCTGAAGGTCTCTGAAACTGCCTTCACTAATAGACTGTGGTAGAAGTATTGCCATACCATTTTCTGTTATAGCTAAAACTTTAACTAGCTGGGAAGTTTCCACTGCCTGCCTCTTGGAATCTAGCTTCCATGTAAAAAGATACCCTTGCTGCAAGAAGGTAAGCCAAGTGAAGAAAGCCTGGAGGATGAGAAGCCGCAGGAAGAGACAGAGAGGTCAAGAAGCTCTAAAGTACCAGAAGTGAGTAAAGAAGCTATTTTGAAGAAAATTCTTCCACTCCAGCTGATGCAATGTTGATCAGAAATGACCACCCTGTGGAGCCATTTCTACATTTCTTACCCCCCAAAATCATTAGCAAAATAAATATGATTGTATTTAGCAACTAAATTTTGGGGTAGCCAGATGTCCTGTAAAAGATAACTGAAATAATGAGCATGTCACATTACATATTTAGTAAGCCATATAATGGAGCTAGCCTAAATTATAGACTGGGGCAGGCCAGCATGAAGCTGGCAGAGAATTCAAGGAAAAACAAAACATACTTGCTGTGTTCTGCCAAATGCTGTTAGGAAAGAGGTGGCCATTCTCAACTCTTCTGAATGGCAGTGTGGCATAAGGAGATTCGTAATCACAGATGATCATACTGGGAGAAATTCAGAAAGTAAGTGACACAGTGGAGAGATTGAGGAAGGCAGCACCATTCTTTTGTTTTATTATTATTATACTTTAAGTTCTGAGACATATGTGCAGAATGTGCAGGTTTGTTACATAGGTGTGCCATGGTGGTTTGCTGTACCCATCCACCCATCATCTAGGTTTTAAGCCCCACATGCATTAGGTAGTTGTCCTAATGCTCTCCCTTTCCCTGCCCGCCACCCCGCAACAGGCATGGGTGTGTGTTGTTCCCCTCCCTGTGTCCATGTATTCTCATTGTCCAACTCCTACTTATGAGTGAGAACATGCGGAGGCAGAACCATTCTTTTGGTTTTTTTTTTTAATTGTACTTTAGGTTCTAGGGTACATGTGCAGATCATGCAGGATTATTGCATAGGTACATACATAGCAATGTGGTTTGCTGCCTCCATCCCCCCATCATGTATATCTGGCATTTCTCCCCCTGCTATCCCTCCCCAACATCCCTACCCTCCACTGTCCCTCCCCTAGCCCCCCCAACAGACCCCAGTGTGTGATGCTCCCCTCCTTGTGTCTATGTGTTCTCATTGTTTAACAACTGCCTGTGAGTGAGAACATGCTGTGTTTGATTTTCTGTTCTTGTGTCAGTTTGCTGAGAATGATGATTTCCAGATTCATCCATGTCCCTACAAAGGACACAAACTCTTCATTTTTTATGGCTGCATAGTATTCCATTGTGTATATGTGCCACATTTTCCTTGTCCAGTTTATCATCGATGGGCATTTGGGTTGGTTCCACATCTTTGTGATTGTAAACAGTGCCACAATGAGCATACATGTGCATGTGTCTTTATAATAGAATGATTTATAATCCTTTGGATATATATCCAGTAATGGGATTGCTGGGTCAAATGGAATTTCTGTTTCTAGGTCCTTGCGGAATCACCACATTGTCTTCCACAATGGTTAAACTAATTTACACTCCCATCAATGGTGTAAAAGTGTTCCTATTTCTCCACATTCTCTCCAGCATCTGTTGTCTTCATATTTTTTAATGATCGCCATTCTAACTTGTGTGAGATCATGCTCTTGAAATTCACCATATAAGGGTGATAAAGGCAGATGATGAAAGAGTCACAGCATGAAGAGGAGCAACACACTTGGAAACAATTAATAATTGGAATCATGGCTCTTTGATTAGGAGAAAAGAATGAGACAACAATTGTTGCCGATGACTCGATAATGCCTTGCAATTGTCTAAGACAGCAAACACACAAGAAGGAGTAGCTATAGTGGGGCAAAGGTGGTTAATGAGTTGGTTTCAAATGTGTTGAATTTGAGGTGCCTATGGGATTTTTAATGATTGCAGTCAAGTATTGGAAAAGCAATTGTACTACGGTTTTACTCTGCCATCATTTTTGCCTCTCTCTCACACTTCCTAGTTATTGTTAATAGAGGGCAGCAATCCAAGAGATGTTGGTTGCTACTGAGTTCCCACTAATAGGTTCATATAGATTCTCACATAATAATGGTCCTAACATCCCACCAACCCACTTTTCCCATTTGGTATTTTTTTTTTTCTATATCTAATTACAGGCATAAGATCCTGGTAATGACTGGGTTACATTTTCTGCTAGACAAATTATGGACATAATTATAGGCACATGTTCAGTATAATATTGAAGCATCTGATGCTTCTATAGAGAAGATAATTGTCAATCTTTGTACTGTGATTAAGTCTAAATGGGAATCCTCATTATTTTCCAAATGAGCAAACAGTGAGCCAGCCTTGGTTGGCTGTGTCATGGCAGCAAGTGAAATGGATTTGCTGTGTAGGTTAATTAATCATGTATGAATGTCACAACCCTCAGAAAACGTGACATTAGCTCTAAGTATTAGAGTTAATTAGCAGTACATTGTTGCAACACTCCATGATATTTACCTGGCTTATCTTTGGAAATCTAGCTCCTCACAGCTTTTTTTTTTCCTGAATCTTTCTTCTCATAATGATTCAGATCATTTAAATTTTTGATCCATGAATTCCAATACAGACATGAGAGAGCACAGGAGCAAGGATTTACAGTGAGCTAGACCTGGGTTCAAATCCCTTTCAATTTCATTCTTACAGTGAAAATTTTGACTACTTGCTGTTAATATCTCTCAGTTTCAGAAGATTATTCGTTTAAGGTAGTCTAGGCTAAGCTATGATGTGCGGCAGGTGAGGGGTATTAAATGCATTTTTGACTTAAGATACTTTCAGCTTTATTGGCACATAAACACATCATAAGTTGAGGCACATCTATACAGAAGTCTTTGACTGGAAAATCCTCTAATCCTTCTCTTAACTTTTTTTTTCAATCAAACCATTATCAACAAGGCTTCTAGAAATTTATAGAGATATTTACTATATTTCTGGCCCCTTGCTAGAGCTTTTCACGTAGATTATCTAAATTAATTTAAAAATGTAAGATACGCATTATTGTTATTATTCTAAGATATAGGACACTTAAGGTCCAGAAGGTGAATGGTATTCTGAAGACAAAATTAGAGAATAACCTGGGATTTGAATTCATGTAATTTGCAGTCTTATGACTAGAAAAGATACTAAAGATTCTCTAATTCCTTCTTTTCAGAGATAGGGAAATAATAGAAGTCTAAAGCACTCCAGTGATTTGGCTACATCCAAATGTTGGGGTGTGGCTAAGGCTTCTAAATCTATCATGTCTGTTTTTTTTAAAAAAAAAAAAAGTCATTAATTCTACCCCTTTGCAGTATGCCAAAATTGATTCCTAGTTGACAATGACCAGTAGGGCAGTTTCTGTTTGGAGGTTGCCTATCAGAATACTCTCAGCTTCCACATGAATGCTGATGTTATGTCAACCAGCTATCTTCCTAAAATGATCAAACCACACTTTGCCTTTGCTAAACACATTTTCTCTTAAAATCTTCCCAAATCCGGTTTAGCAAAGGCAAAAAGGCTTCGACAAAATTCCCTCTGGTTCAAAGGTATGAATTCACTGCATAGGTGCAACTGAAAGTTTATTCTACCTCAACTATCAGCCTCTCATATTTCCTTGCTATTTTTGCTTTTATCGTCTGAGCCTATATCAGCTTGGCTCAGCACTGGCAACAATGTCATATTTAACTGCTGTAAATATGTTTTCTTCACTACCAGGCATCTTTATTTACTCTAAGTAAGGCAATAAACTCATGTAGGTTAGGAGTCACCTACATACTGAAAATAAAATGGAAAAACATTCTGGCCAAGAAAATAAAGTATCTTTGAAAAGTGACATGCTATGTTCCTTTTGTTAATCCCCAGTTGGGGGCCTTGTAACCACACAGCTAGAGTCTGCTGCAGTACACACCTATGATGATATGTATCTAAGTGAGTGGGTATAAAAGGGAAAGAGAAAATATTTTCCCCCTAAAGAACAGTAACATACAATCTTGTAAGCCAGTTAGCAAAGCCCTCTGGAGAAACCTCAGTTGCTGGAGTGATATGCTATTTGTGGGAAGCCACTAATTGCAACTTATAGAACATGGTTTTAAATCTTTCCAGAAAAGTGCCTTGCTTATTCAATGTGAGGCATTTAAAGGCTGCAAAGCTGCCAAAAACTCTTGCCTGAGGTGACTGGTATTTTCCTGTCCTGGAGAGAGAGTAGGTCTAACACCTTATAATGATAATTGGACTCAAGTATCCCATGGGGGGAGTGGAGATGTTGGCCAATTCTAAAAAGTAAAATCTAAAAAAAGAAAGCTGCTGTTTGCTTGAGGACAATCTGATTTCAGTGTATATATACGTGTGTGTGTGTCTGTCTGTCTGTGTGTATCTATCTATATACAATCTGATTTCAGGCTCTCTCTATATGTGTGTGTGTGTGTGTGTGTGTGTGTGTGTGTGTGTGTGTATATAAAACTTAATGGGTTTTACCTTCAGCAGGAAGGCTCTGCTAGATACCTGGTAGAAAAAAAAAAGTTAAAAAAAATCTTTTCCAAAGCACTTACTAACCAGAACAATGCCTTCTTTCTGGAAGTCAATTATTACATAGTTTTTGAATGATAAATATAGTTTTCATTAATTGAGAACATATCACACCTCCGTCATTTAGGCCAAGTCTATCCCCTGATGTTTTCCATGTACCCCTATTTGGCTTTCTTGAGTTTTTCAGGTCTTTTCTCGTGCTGTATTCTCTTCCTTAAAGTTTCTCTGTCTAGCTATCTACTCCTTATTCTTCCACACTCAGTCAAAATGTCTAGTAACAGGTGAAGAGTCATAAACTAGGGATTGCCTACCTTGGAGGCTGAACATTTCCTTTGAACTTGTATGTGGTGACAGTTTCCTTCCATGACCCCAATCTGTGTAGATGTCATGCTATGCTTCCCTACAGGATGCTTCACTTTTTCTTTCATGACACTGGGAACAATTCTGATTGCTTTTCAAAGCCTTTTGGTAGGAGCCCTGGAGTGGGAGAACATGTTTGTCTTACTTCCTTTTACCTTCTGTGTCCTCTTCTCTTCCTGTAGGGGCACAAAAACATTTGTGGAATGAATGAATCTTCAGTGAATTCTCACGTTAATCCTTTTAGATAGGAATCATTGCCCTCAATATGCACATAAGAACATTGAGGAAGATTAGAGAAGAAACTTTTCTGGGATTTTTGATGTCATAAATAATATAGCTAGTTTGCAAAGCCATGTCTACCTTTCTCTAAAATCCATAACTTTCCACCCTATGCTACTCTGCCTTATGCTTTAAAAGAAACTCTTACCACATGAACTTAGGAGATAACAGTGAAAACAGAACCAACACATGCAAAAAAAAAAAAAAAAAGTGAAATTTACATGTTCAATGAATGGTTAGCAGATGGCCAGCAGTTTGAGTGTGTTTAACTTGCCTTTTCTTTGCCTTGGTGCCTCATGGGTATTAACTCAGAAACCAGCAATTCCTAAAGATAAGTCATGGTTACTTAAAAGAAAGTTAGGAGGCTGAGGATGAAATGAGGCCAAATTGTGTTTTCCTACTCTGGCACAGAGTTTGAAATTTGTAGGAGCGGCTCCACCAGTCAAGTCAGCACTGAAAGATACCACAAGGGAGAGGCAATCAGTTACTCTGAGTCTAATGGGAAAAGATAATAACTATAACCAATCTCTATTCACCATTTAGTTTGGTCTGTGACTACTTCACCCAGAGGTAATAAGATTATAGCCATGTGGAACTCCTTCAGAAGATGACATCCTTTGAAAGGCATATCGGAATGTGGCATCGAGCTAACTTTTATGAATATGTAGAATGCCTGAGAAAAGCTGAAACTCTACTGAATGATTTGGAGAAGGCAGACATTGCCAATTTCCACACCACGGTGCTTATGAGTAGAGTATGTGGAGACTGGTGCCTATAGCTTGAATCAAGGGCTACTTAGACTTTGTGAGAGAGGTTCACAGTTTCAACTGGGTGATGGTTTCTCTTGGAATTAAAAATGACAGAAATTATTGAAATTATCATTGTCAAACATCTCACTATGCTGTCAACCTCATTTAATAAATAAATACGTATTTAAAGCTCAATTATGAACAAGTTTGTGAGAAAGGGTACAGCTGCTCAAGAAGTCTGTTTTTTAGATAGAGCAGAGCTTAAGCCAAAAGAAATAACGCTCCTAAATGTAAACCAGGCTTTGCATTCATTTGACACATTTAAATGTGAACCCCTAAATACAGTGTCACCCCAAGATATGTAAAGTATGACCCAGTGGTGGCTTGAGCACTGCTTGAGTAAGGCAGGGAGTCCAGGAGGACTTGTTGAGCTAAAGGTGAGAGGAGAAGCCAGGCATGGTGGCATACCCCAGTAGTCTCAGCTACTCAGAGGATCAGGTGAGAAGATCACTCAAGCCCAGAAGTTCAACTACAGCCTGGGCAACATAGTGAGACACCACCTCTAAAAAAAAAAAAAAAAAATGGAGATGATGGGTAAAAGAGGAAATGCACAAGGCTGAAAAATTGGCACAAAGTTATGGGAGAAGCATACATTTCAGGGCCAGGAACTAATTGTTTTCATTGATTAAATAAACACACATTGGGTGCTCCACTGGGGCAATCTGTTAGTGTGTGGTACTTATACATAAATACACAGGAAACATTTGTATAAGTCATTTTAGGAACAGTGCTAAATCCCAGGAATAGGAAAAAGAATTATACAAGGCAATTAATAAATTACTTTTTGATATGGTTTGGCTGTGTCCCCACTCAAATCTCATCTTAAAATCCCACATGTTGTGGGAAGGACCCAGTAGGTGGTAATTGAATAATGGGTGCAGGTGTTTCCCATGCTGTTCTCATGATAGTGAACACATCTCATGAGATCTGATGGTTGTGAAAAGGGAAGTTTCCCTGCACAAGCTCTCTTGTCTGCTGCCACATGAGATGTGCCTTTCACCTTCTGCCATGATTGTGACACCTCCTCAGCCAGGAGGAACTGTAAGTCCAATAAGCCTCTTTCTTTTGTAAATTACCAAGTCTTGAGTATGTCTTTATCAGCAGTGTGAGAACAGACTAATACATTTTTCTTTACAGTGATTTCTTAGTTTAGAGAAGGAATGGGACATGTGGACAGATATTTACCTTAGTAGACAGGAATTCACAAGATACAAAGGGCACACAGCACAGAAAGAACTGCACACTCAAAAACTGAAGAATTTCTAAAGGAAGTTATGCAAGCAAGTGATCCTTGAGGAATATTTTTCTGAATGCTAATTATGTAATACATTAGGATAAGCCAAAACTAGAAATAGGAGGAAAATCTCCAGAATGCTATTGTAGCAATTCAGGCTCCAGTGGGATATGGCTTAAAGAAGTAATATTTGGTATTAGACTGTGATTTTATGCGTATTCAAGAAGAAACTTGCTTTCCCATTCATTCCCTTGCATGGCTTACATTGTGGTTTGTGTGTGTGTGTGTGTGCTCAAACTTCATCAATCCACACTCATTCAATAACTACTTATCTATTTATTAATCATTTATTGTGTCCCAGGAACTAAGCTAAGAACTACTAGAACAAAATGGATGGTGTAAGAGCCCTATTCAATAGGTACCACTAGTTGAATGACTTTTTATACCTACCTAAAGACTTAGCATAAGTTAAGCAAAGCTTGACACTATCTAGTCTCTTATATGATGAGTCAATTCACATCATTGCAGAGTATACAAGGAGAGATACACTACATTAGTTTTCATGCACTTACATATTGAAGTCAAAACTCCAATGTGTAAACTGAAAATTAAAAAAAAATCATTAGCACAATTTCCTCCAGGATTATTTGGCTTACAAAAATAAAAGTGTAGTTTTATTTTAAGTGTTTTTGGGTGTTCTCTCTACTGAAGTCTGGTTGCATGTAGTAGACTTTATCTCATTTGTATATGGGGAAAATCAATCACTATTTCATCATATGTCTAAGGTGTCTAAGGACCACTTGCTGCATGTATGGAGACCCAGAGCACTCTGGGGAGAAGACATGTTGCATTTGACCAGGCTTTGATAAAGTAGCATAAGATCTGGGAGGACCTTGCACAAGCAAGTTTTCTACATTAAAAGAGTGAGAATACACAGATTCCCACCAAAATTATGAATCTCTAGCCCAGTGCTTTGGCACATTAAAAGCACTCCATGAATACTTTTAATGTGGAATTTAATAGAAAAAAAAAAAGCCAAGATTTGCTGGGTTTTACTCATGAACCTGTAATTCATTTTGTTCTCAAAACATTCCTTAGTAAAAAGGCTTGGCCATCCATATACAGCCTTGGCCATCTATATATATTTCTCTTAATTTTCCACAATACATCCTCAGCAAGTGTAAAGTTGTGGAAAGGTGAATACCATGGTGTCCTGTAGAGGAAATAACTTAAATAGGAGGTAATTTTCCAAGATGCTTGGTGACTCTAGACATCGTCAGACCTCACTGTAAAACCTTGCTTTTCCAGGTGGTGAATGGATGTGAAAAGTTTTACAAGCACTTCTCTTCCAAGTGTTGAAGAATTTTAATTTTTTTCTTGTTATAAAATGTTGATGCTCCAGCCATTGAAATAGTGCAATACAAAAATTTGCTGATCTGCTTTTTGTCTAGAGAAAGAAAACAACTTGTTTGGCACAAGTGATTGATTTTTCCAGTAATATGAGCAATAAAGGGACTAAAATCTTAGAAAAAATACCAAATCCAACCCCACCTGCCTGATGTTTTCATAAGATACTGCATACTCAGCTCAGAGTCTGGAAACATTTATAATTTTCAGTTTTTAATGAACTGATGGAAATGCAAAGATATTAATAATCTCTACATTTTACAAGCTAAAGGTACAGTCATCAACTCCTAAGTAATTATGAACAAAATATTTAAACTCTTGCCCTCAGTCTATCTAATGATAATGTAAGCATACCAAACTACCTGCTTCTCCAAATATATATTAACAAGTAATAGTAAAAATGATAATAATGACTCTTTTTTGAATGCTAGTGTTTTCTACATGCCAGACCTTATGCTAAAAACCCTTACGTGAATTAGCTCATTTTATTCTTATCACAACCTTAAAACATGTTCTATGATCTCCTTTTACAGATGGAGAAAACTGAGGTTATTTAGAGGATAAAGAACTTTCACAAGTGAACAAAAACAGACCTAGGATAAATTCATGTCTATCTACCTATAAAACCAGTATAAGTAGGCTCTCAGATTAAATATTATTATTTCCTTCTTTAAAAGACATATATGGGCATATGGTAAGCCATGAAGTAAATGATAGATAATAATTGATGGATGGATGATAGATAGATAGATAGATGACAGATAGATCACACACATACTTGTTTCTTTCCAATTCCAACAGCCCACTCTGTTTTTTCCATGACTCTGAATAGATTATTTCTGTTACTTTGGATAAATGGGTTGATTTCATAGTTTGGGTGAAAACAAAAACAAAAATAAAAAACTTTTATCACGTTTAGATATAAATGAATTGTTTTTGCAATTAATATATCTAATGAAATAATAAAAATTCAAACTTGTTTCACAGTTAAAGCTTCTTTCTTCCCACTTCCACAGGTGAATTCAGATTCAGGGGCCTAATGCTCACACACTTTGGTGTGGAACCTGTTTTTTAAAAAGGGATGCAAATTTTTAAATATTAAATTAGATAAAAAGTTGAATATTTAGTGTGATATCAGCAAGAGGGTGGATTAGGTAGCTCCAGTTTATAGAAGGAAGTGGTACTCACTGTAGTATATGAAAACCTCAGAGGCACTTCAGACCATTGAACATCTAGAGTTAAGAGATTACAGGCCAAGGAATGCAATAGAACATTTAGGAGCCCCAGAAGAAGCTGGAGTGAGATATTTTTGGAATTTAAGACACTTAAAAGAAGCCAGGAAACAACAGACACACATACACACACACAGAGGCCCAGTCAGAATGCACACCCAGAAAAGATCTGAAAAGACATTAAGACTTCAACCCAGGCTAATGCCAAGGATAGGTGGGCCCACTAAGTAGTAACAGTCTTCCACATCAGTTTGCAAAACCTGGGAGAGGTGTCTGCTTTTTCAAATCCCCAATTTTAAACAAAACAAAAATCACAAGACATAAAATGAAACAGGGAAATATGACCCATGTACAGGAAGATCAATCTCTAGAAATAGTCTCAGAAAAAAACATACCCACAGGATTTATCAGACAAAGAATTTAAAACAACTGTTTTAAACAAGCTTAAAGAATAAAAAAAAAATTAATAAACTAAAGGGAATAAGGAAAACAATTTATGAACAAAATGAGAATATCAAAAATGGGTCATAAATTATAAAAATAAATAAATTCTTGAGCTGAAAAATACAATAACTGATTTGAAAAATTTGCTAGAAGAGTTCAGCAGCAGACTTAACATGGTACTGAAAGTCCTAGCGAGAGAAATTAGTCAAGAGAAATAAATAAAAGGCATCCAAACTGGAACAAAATCAGTCAAATTGTCTCTCTTTTCTGGTAATACGATCTTATCTAGAGAAACAGAGAGAGTACACCAAAAAGCTCTTAGCTCTTAGATTCGATAAATAATGTCAGTAAAGTTGCAGGATAGAAAATCCACATAGGAAAATTAGTAGTGTTTCTACACACCAATAATGAGCCAGCTGAGAAATAAATCCAGAAAGTAATCCCATTTACAATAGCTACAAAACTAAAATAAAATATTTAGGAATAAGTTTAACCAAGGAAGTAAAAGACTTCTACAAGGAAAAGTACAAAGCACAGATGAAAGAAATTGAAGAGGACTCAAACAAATGGAAAGACATCCCATGCTAATTGGGCAGAAGAATTAATATCATTAAAATGACCACACTGCCCAAAGCAATCTACAGATTTAATGCAATCCCCATTGAAATACCAATGGCATCTTTCACAGAGTTAGGCAAACCAATCCTAAAAATCATATGGAATCCAAAAAGAGCCTGAATAGCTAAAGCAAACAGATGCTGTAGGCATCACACTCCCTGTCTTCAAAATATATTACAAGCCTATAGTAATTGAAACAGCGTGATATTGGTATAAAAATAGACACATAGACCAATGGGATAGATTAGAGAACCCAGAATTATCTACATTTTTACAGCCATCTGATTTTCAACAAAGGTACCAACAATGTACATTGGGGAAAGAACAGTCTTTTTTTTAAGGGCTTAAGGGAAAATTTAATATCCATATGAAGCAGAATGAAACTGGACCACTATGTCTCCCACCATATTAAAAAAATCAACTCAAATGGATTAAAAGCTCAAACATAATACCTGAAACTATAAAACTTCTGTTGGAAACAGGGAAAACACTTCAGGACATTGATCTAGACAAAGATGTTATGGCTAAGACCTCAAAAACACAAACAACAAAAACAGAAAGACACAAATGGGACTACGTGAAACTGAAAAGCTTCTTCACGGCAAAGGAAACAATCAAGAGAGTGAAGGGATAACAGGTTGAATGGGAGAACATATTTGCAAACTGTTCATCAGACAAGGGTATAATATTCAGAATACAAAAGGAGCTCAACAATTAAAAATAATTTCATTAAAAAGATGGCAAAGGACATGAATAGACATTCATCAAAAGCAAATACACAAATAACCAAAAAGTATATGAAAAAAGTCTCTACATTACTAATCATCAGGGAAATGCAAGTCAAAACCACAATGATAAATCATCTTATCCCAGTTAGAATGGCTATGATTAAAAGGACAAAAAATAATATGCTGATGAGGAGGTGGAGAAAAGGGAACTCATACACTATTGGTGGGAATGTAAATTAGAACAACCACTACACAAAACAGTATGGAGGTTTTCAGAAAACTAAAAGTAAAATTATAATCCAGCAACTCCACTACTGAATATTTATCCAAATGAAAATAAAATCAGTATATGAAAACTATACCTGCACTCACATATTTATCACAGCATTTTTTCACAAGAGCAAAGATATGGAATCAACCTAAATCTACATCAATGGATGAATGCATTAAAATGCAATATATATGTATATATATATGTATGTAACATTTATTGAGTGTGTGTATACATATATATGCATACACACAGATATTTACATATTTACACACATTTACAGCCAACTGATTTTCAACAAAGGCACTAACTGTACATTGGGGAGAGAACAGTCTGCATATATACACATTGTGTGTGTGTGTGTGTGTGTGTGTGTGTGTACATACAATGGAATATTTAGCCATCAAAAAGAATACAATCATGTTATTTTCAGCAATACAGATGAAACTTGAGATCATTATGTTAAATGAAACAAGCCAGGGACAGGAAAGACAAATATCCCATGTTCTCATATGTGGGAGCTAAAAAAGTAGAACTCGACTGGGTGCAATGACTCACACCTATAATCTCAGCATTTTGGAAGGTCAGGGCAGGTGGATCACTTGAGGTCAGGCATTTGAGACCAGCCTGACCAACATGGTGAAACCCTATCTCTAATAAAAATACAAAATTAGCTAGGTTTGGTGGCACATGCCTGTAATTCCAGCTGCTTGGGTGGCTGAGGCAGGAGAAACGCTTGAACCCAGGAGGCAGAGGTTGCAGTGAGCTGAGATCTTGCCATTGTATTCCAGCCTGGGCAATGAGAGTGAGACTCCATCTCAAAAGAAATAAAAAATTAAAATAATAAAATAAAGTTTTGCAGTCCAGCCTGGGTGACAGAGACTTTGTCTCAAAAAAAAAAAAAAAAGAAAAAGAGACAGAACTCATGAAAGTGATTAATAAAATGCTAGATACCAGAGGATGGGAAGAGTACGTGGGGTGGGAGGGGGGATGAAGAGAAATCATTTAACGAGTATAAACATACAGTTAAATAAGCTCTAATGTTCGATAGCAGAGCAGGGTGACTATAGTTAGCAACAGTGCATTGTATATTTTAAAGTAGCTAGAAGAGAGGACTCAAAGTGTTCCCAACACACAAAAATTATAAATACTCAAGGCAATGGACACTCCCAATACCCTGATTTGGTCATTATACCTTCTATGCATGTAACAAATGTTATGGGGTATGTATACCCCATAGACATGTAAAATATGTATCAATTTATAAAAGGATGATTCCAAGTTAATAACTTAGCTTCATACTTTAAGATACCATAAAAAGAATAAACTAAACCTAAAGCTAGCAGAAGGAAAGAAATAATAGAGGTTAGAGCAACAGTGTGGAAGTTCCTCAAAAAATTAAAAAATAGAATTACCATATGATTTAGCAATTCCACTTCTGAGTATATAACCAAAAGAATTGAAAGTAGGGTTTCAACAAACTATTTGTACACCAATATTTGCAACAGCATTATTCACAAAACCTAAAACGTGAAAACAACCCAAGAGCCCATCAATAGATGAATAGATAGGCCAAATATGACATATGCATTTAATGAAATATTCAGCTCTAAAAAGGAAGGCAATTTTGGCATATACTAGTATATGGATGAACCTTGAGGACATTATACCAAAGAAATAAACCAGTCACAAAAGACAAATACTGTATGACTCTAATTAACCCCCAAATAGTGTCATCATCCCAATACTTGCAAGTGAACAGAGAGAGCAAATGATCAGAGAGAGCAAAAAATTGACAGGGTTACCATTCAATGCTGAGGCCTAAGTAAAACCTGGGATACGTAGATCACTCATCTCAGCCATCCCATGCTTTCTAGCATACAACACTTCAGTGGTCTTTACCACACTTTGTCAAGATAGAGAGGGAATTATCCCTATTTGTGTAACTCCTGTTCCACTCTCCATAGGCCAAAGGGGAACCACTAAGACAGAGAGAAATCTTTTCTTAAAATAGATTCTGGCCACTCCACTACTAAATGTTAGAAAAAACAAATACTTGACATAGTATTCATATCTTAAAATTGGCTAGTTACCATGAATAGTGCAAAATTTTAAAAATAGAATCATCAAAAGTATTTATGATGTTTCCTTAAAGGACCATCTCTCTCACAGAAGAGATAAATCAATATTGGTTGCTCAAGATTACAAATAGGTGTATAAAAGGGTCAAAGCTATGAAAAGAATAGTTTATCAGTAAATTTAAAGCAGCAAAGAAATACAAGTTAGAATATATGCAGCATCCTATATTATCAAACACATTCAAGCCAATTCATAACGTGCTGATATTTATCCACAATCATCTAAAAGAATCACTTTCCTGTATCAATGCTTGCTACCTCTAATTTTTACAACAAAACAAGCTAGGTATTATTTTGCCTATTTTACAGATGTGGAAACTGAACAATAGACAGGAAGATTAAAGGCAATGTAGTCAGGAAAAGAATAATGCAAGGAGGCCCAGTCCTTAGGAGGAGTTGTAGCCAAGTTTCAAAACCTGTAGATCTCTCAGGGATCTGCCAGACTTGAATTTGTTTTAAGGTGTATCTGAGCTAGTACTTGCCTAGGAGTTTTCCAAAAGCAATATAAATAATCACTTAAGTAAGGTCTTTACTCAAAGATATTCAAATTACTTCTACAAATAACTATACCGAGGTAAAGATATCCAGGTAACAGAGAAACCAAAGACATCATGAGCAAGAACCAACACAAAAGAGAAGCTGACCCACAGAATATTTAGATTTCATGTGATCGGTCTTTAAAATAAGTGACCACACCATGTGTAGAGAAACAAAGATAAGATTGAAAATGCAACAGGGAACAAGAAATGATAAAACACAATATAGCATATATAAAAAGAATGAAACTAAACTTCTAACCTAAGGTACAATAATCAAAATCAATTACTCAAAGAGTAGGTTTTACATTAGATTACATATAGCCATAAGGAAAATTTTAAACTAGACGATAACTCAGAAGAAATCATCTGGAATATAGCATAAAAAGGACACAAAGGTGGAAAAATTAGAAAAGCATGAAAAGATACAGTAGATTCAGCGAGATCTAGCCTTTACTTGAAAATTATGGTTCCAGAAGAGCAGAAAGTTAAAAATGAGAGGCAATATATGAAGAGATAACAGCTCAGAGTTTTCCTTCACAAGACAAAAGCTTCAACCTACAGATTCAAGAAACTCAGTTGTACCCAAATAGGATAAATAAAAATAAATACTCAGCTAAATACGTGAGAGTGAAACTGCTGAATATCGACTCAAAGAAAAAATCTTAAAAGCAGCAGAGATTTTTTTTTTTTAACAAAAGACATTACTTTTACTGAAAGAATAGAATTACAACTGATACCTCAAAAGCAACAATAGCTGGAAAATAATGGAATGACATTTTCAAGGAAACAAAAGAAAATAATTGCTAAATTACTAGATCTAGGAAAATGCAGCTTAAAAATGAAATTGAAATAAAGACATTTTCAGACAAACAATAATATAAGCATGCAAAAGACTGTACTAGACAATTAAGAGAAGAGCCTCTGACATTAAAAAAGGTAATCCTGCTAAAAGACACAGGGTGATGAAAGAGATAAAGAGCAAAGGAAAATAAATTGGGATGGGAGTCATTCCAAATGCAAATCAAACAATAATGTTTTAGTTATATATGATTTTCTTTTCTCTTTCTCTGATTACTAATAAGAATGAACATTTCTTTTCTGTGTTCATCACCATTCATGCTGCTCCTTTGAAAAATGCCTCCTCCTGACCTTTGCCTTCTTTTCTATTTGGTCATTTGTCTTTTTGTGATTTATTTGTTAATTATTTATTTCATATAAATTATATTGTTTTTACCTATTTTTGTTGTTTTGATCTTAAAAGTTTTTATTTTTCATGAAGTTAAATGTATTAGTTTCCCTTTATAGATATAACTTTTACTTTAATGTTTAAGAAATCTTTTATATCTCAAGACCAAAAATTAAAACTCAGTGATGGTTTGATTTGCAACATTAGAAAGGAGGGGTTGGAGATGAATTCCCAGTTTGCAGCTTGTAAAAGTGGATGGATAGTAAATCTACCAGCTGAGAAAAAGAATGCTAGAAGATTACTAGGTTTTAGGGAAAGGGAGGAGTATTATAAATTTATTGTTGGCCATACTCAGTTTGAAATGCCTTTGAGTGTTCTATGATTGATATATCAAGAAGGAAGATGGTTAGTTACATGGATCTGGTGCCCCTAGGAGGTTTCAGAGATGGAGATGTTATTTATTAATTATTTGTGTGACAGTGGAAAAATAAAGCCATAAGTGTAAATGAGCTCACCTAAAATGAGTGGAACAGTGGTTCTTAACTAAGTGTGATTCAAATGTCTTGCAGAACATTTGATAATGTGTGTAGTCATTTTTTGCTGTCACAACTTGGAGGGGTAGGAGGGGAATGTATCTAGCAGATAGAAATCAAGGATTCTGCTAAACAATCTGCAATGCACAGGACAGCTACGATCACGAACCCCACTTCATAAAAAGAAACTGTCCATCCCACAGCACTGACAGTGCCACAGTTGCAAAGGGGAGAACTCAGGAATCACCTGAGTGTTAGGTATTTGTGTGCCAGGTTGGCGAACTGAGAGGTGAGACAACAGAAAGAAGACGGCATAGGCCATGTTTTAAGCAGCATTTGGTGGCCGTGTAGAAGAGAGCAAATATTCAAATGACATCGAGGAGGAGGAATTACTAATTTAGGAGGAAAACCAGGAGTGTTAAATCATGGAAACCAAAGAGAGAAGGTGATCAGGAATGTCAAATTTTAGTGAGTTTATGCAAGTTAGGAATAAAAAGTAACAATCAGACAGAGATTGTGTAAATGAAGAATTTGAGGACCTTACCAAGAGTTGTTTTAGTGAAGTGATATGGTCAAGAAGGGAGCATAAGTCAGATCAGAAGGTACTGAGGACTGAGTGGGAGATAAGGAAATGAAATTAGCAAGAATAAGGAGATCTTTCAAGACATTTGGCTGTGAATGAAAGAAGAAACAGGTGTGAGATTTTTTCTTTTTTTAGGAGAGAATACTTAAAAGCCAATGGACAAAAATAACAAATACTGGCAAGGATGCAGAGAAAGCGAACTCTTGTACACTGTTGGTGGTAATGTAAATCAGTACAGCCATTGGAAGACTGTATGGAATTTTCTCAAGAAATGAAAAAATAGAACCACCACACAATCCAGTAATCCCATCACTGGGAATTTATCCAAAGGAAAGGACATCAGTATATTACAGGGATGCCTGCACTTCCATGTTTAAAGCAGTACTATTCACAATAGTCAAGATAAGGAATCAGCCTGTGTCCATCCATGGATGAACAGATAAAGAAAATGTAAGTTATATGCACAATGGAATACTATTCATCCATGAGAAAGATGAAATCTTGTTATTTGCAGCAACATAGATGGAACTGGAGGTCATTATGTTAAGTGAAATAAGCCAGGCACAGAAAGACAAATATCACCTGTCCTTACTCATAATGTGGGAGCTAAAAAGTTGATCTCATGGAAGTAGAGACAAGAATGATAGTTACCAGAGGCTGTGGTAGGAGGGATAGGTGTGGCGAGATGGATGAAGCAAGCTTGGTTAATAGGTACACAAATACAGTTTGATGGAAGGGATAAGTTCTAGTGTTTGATAGCACGGTAGGGTGACTCTAGTTAACAACATATTTTATATCTTAAAATAGCTAGAAGAGGAGACTTGAAATATTCTTAACACAAAGAAATGGTAAATGTTTGAGGTGATGGATATCCTAAATACCCTGATTGATCATTACACATTGTATGCATGTATCAAAATTCTGCATGTACTCCACAATATGTACAAATATTATGTATTGATGAAAATCATAAAAATAAAATAATTTAAGTAGAAGCAGGGCTACTCAGAGGCCACCATGCTGCAAGGCCCCCTGTAGGTACCCTGGCCAGTTACTCTGGCTAAGCCATTTCCATCGAGACATCAGCCATGTGAGCAGAGCCATCTCAGACCTCCCAGCCTGACCATCTGCCTACTGAATTCCATGGATCAACCTTAATCAAAAGAGGTGGAAAAGATTTGCCCAACCAAAAGGAGACTGAATTTCTGACCACAGAATTCCTGACCATAAAATTATAAGCTCTAATAAAATGTTGTTTTTAAAGGCGAACAAACAATGACAAAGGCCAATGGCATAGATCCAAATGAGGAAGAATGAGAGAAATGTGCTAGAGAGATCCTGACAGTGCACGGATGTGGAGCATGGGAGAATTCAAGGGCCAGAAGGAAAAGCTGACTTCAGGTAGAAGGAGAAATGGCTCCGCAAGTATAATAGATAGAAGGAAGATAGAATGCGTGTATGTGTAGGTGAATGTACATGTAGATTTAGGATCAATACTTCCAATCTAACAGTTTCTACTTTTAATCTAAAGTAGGAGGCAAGTTCAACTGCCGAGAATTGGGAAAGATGCGTGGAATGAGATTGTAGAGAGTGGAGATAGTTTTAAATATGCCTTGTGTTTGGTAGAATAGTCAGTGATAAAAGAAAGATAAGATCATCCATCTCTCTTTTTCATCTCAGTCACCACCTCTCTCTCTCACTCTCTCTCTCCCATTTCCTCTCTACCTTTCTTTCTCTCTCCTTCCCTTTCCCTCTCCCTCTCTGTCTCACCTCTCAGCCAACCTAAAATACCTAAAAGCCAGGTGATTCTTGAGTTCTCTCTTAAACGTCAAGTATTAATAGCTTTTTTCATCCCACACAGGACATAGTTACACAGAAGACATTTAAGTAGAACATTTATTCTCTGATTTTTCTGCCTTAGGACTGCATCTTTACAGTCTAAGTTTCTGACTTACTATACAGTCATCAGAAATATGTTCAAGTGAATCCTATATAAACTCAACTATTTTAGGCCATTGCAACTCCATAAAGTACCTGAAATGAATGATAACTGGCTACACCACAGGTCTCTGCTTATTTCTGCTCCTCTGCAACCAATGATATCATCCCATGGCTGTCACAAGTGGTAGGCTTAGTGTAGTCAGATTCACTTCAATTCTGACTCCTTTAATTCTAATTTGTGTGAAAGAAATTTGAGAAACTTACTTAAATTCCCCAGGACACTGTTGACTAATTATTAAATGGACATTATGATAACTGTCTTTCACAGGCATTATGAGTATTAGATACTTACATACTTAAAGTGGTCATAATTTCTGATTCGAGCTAATTGTCCTGGCATAATTATTAACACTGTTTTCTTTATGTTCTTTTTCTTGTGCTTTTTCTCTTTTTTACCTTTTGTTTTAAGTTCAGGGATACATGTGCAGGTTTGTTACATAGGTAAACTTGTGTCATGGGGGTTTGTTATACAGATTATTTCAAAGTAAACTTGTGTCACGGGGGTTTTTAATATAGATTATTTCATCACCCAGGTATTAAGCTTAGTACCCATTAATATTCTTCCTGATCCTCTCCCTCCCCCCACCCCCACCCTCTGACAGGCCCCAGTGTGTGTTGTTCCCCTGTATGTGTCTTAAAATTGCCCAGGTTTAAATAGCAAGCTATATGGTTACCCCTTAGGGCCAGCGGTGTGTTTGTAAAGGTTTAAAAACCAGTTCTCCAGAGAGATAAAAATACTATTTCCAGCATTTGCAAATTTCCATGGTGTAAATATTCCCACTGTGGCCAATGTGTTTCACTTACAGAATTCCTGAAAATTTAATAATTGGCTTCTGTGAGCTAGTAAGAGCTGGCTTTAGCACCATTGAAAGTAGCTCTCAAAATTAGCTGCACATTGGAATGACTTATGTAGCTTTAAATACACTGGATTCCACCTGCATTGGTCTGCACTGAGGCCTGGCATCAGGATTTGTAAAAGCTCCCCTGGTGATTCTGCTATGCAGCTAATTAATTTTGAGTACTCTTTCTCTATATACCCAGCCTATGGTAAGTGATCAATACAAAGTGGCCATTTCCATTGGATAGGATCTTCCTGTGACAATTTCTCTTGAATTACTTCCTCTCTTTTCTCTCTGACTTTAATGTAAATGTTAATAAGTACATTTAGGAAACTATTAAAACCAGAATTCTGTAAGACTTCTTGATTTGTGTCTTTCTTCACAGATCACTCCCCATTCGAAAATAAATGTGTTCTTCTTTCAACCTTTGTGCTATTCGCCTACCCAATTTTGACCACTCTTTCTATTTTTACTTCTTAGCTTTACCCATCCTGAAACTCTCTCCTTGAGAGTCTCATGTGATATGACAGCGGGAAACACAAAGTGTGGAGGTCACCCAGATGGATAGCGGGATCAAAATGTGGACAAGGCACCCGAGAATGTCCATGTCATAAACTACTGAGGATAAGAAGAAAGCAGGAATTCTATCACAGGCAGAAAATGGCAAACCACCCGCAAGGGACTGATGCCGTCTATGGGGACAGGAACAACTTGAAATTGATCAGGTATGGATTTGATATTTAAAGAAGTCTAATCCAGTTGTCGAAACATGTCCACAGAATCTGTAGGCAAGGATGCTATTCTAAGAGAAGGGAGTTGGTAATCACTGTTTTTCTGACCAATCTATTGTAAGGGGGAAGGAGTATTACACAAAAAATCTAAAATATAAGATTTTTATTTTCAAGTACTTAAAACTCCCTTCCTTCATTGTAGTGATAGACATTTTATTATGGTAAATTAGTCCCTGAAACTCTGTTCCTTAAGCTTCATAAATTACTTTCCTAGTCAAGCAGTAGTTCCTATACTGCATTCTGGATATTTCCAGAAGATACTGGTTTTAGAAAATAACAAAAGATGAATCCATTGAAGACTAAATGTATGAGGTTGAGATCAGTGTTTCACATTCTCAGTAGCTGAGGAAGCAGCTGCATCAGCATCACTTGGGAACTTGCTAGAAATGAGAGTTCTAGGGCCCATCTCAGACATAGTAAATCAGAATCTTTAGGGATAAGGACAAAAAAAATCTGCATTTAACCAGATTTCAGCTGATTCTGATGCAGGCTAATGTGTGAGAAGTACTACTTTTTTTTCTCTTTTTGCCTCGCTCTGTCACCCAGGCTGGAATGCAGTGGTGAGATCTCGGATCACTGCAACCACTACCTCCTGGGTTCAAGCAATTCTCCTGCCTTAACCTCCCGAGGAGCTGGGACTACAGGCATGTGCCACCATGCCTGGCTAATTTTTTGTATTTTTAGTAGAGACAGGGTTTCACCATATTGGCCAGGCTGGTCTCAAACTCCTGTAATCCCAAAGTGCTGGGATTACAGGCATGAGCCACCATGCCTGGCCTGAGAAGTACTACTTTTATACAGTCCCACTGCATAAGGACTCTTCTCCAAATACATGTTTAATTGTAAACTACTGACTTGTTTTACCCAACCACTACTTGGTTTTCTGGCCCATGCAAGTTATTCCCATTCAAGATAAGGTTAGCTCTCAGGTGGCAAGCTGTGCTATGTCATCCTCCTGTGCAAAGAGGAATGTTCAGTGTCCCTTCTTTAAAGTCCTAATATTGACTTCTGTCATATTTACATTCACATTTTAAGACCTATGTCATAGCAGCTGAGACATTGTTAAAACTTGTTAAAAGACTCAGCTCTAGATTATCAACACAGCTTTGCACACATGTTGATAAACCAAAGATATAAATTCTTCTTGAGAATACCTTTTTCAAGACTGATGAGGGAGCCTGGTTTATATCATAATGGGCATTATAGGAAAGAACAAGATAAGAAAATGGCATTTAGCACTTATCAAAATTTGGTGTTTTCATTTATGAATTATATAATTCAGTTTCAACACAACCTGTGTAGTAAGAATTATTTTTCCCAATGTATAGATAAAGAAGTTGAGGTTACACATAGAGTAATTGCTAGGACCAAAATGAGAACCTAACTCCCCTGTTAATGATATAACATGACTTCATGTTGCCCCAATTAGATTAACAAATAAGGCATTTGAGGAAGAGGCAATTCCAGCCATGAAAAGATTAAATCCAGAACTTGAAAATCTAGTGTACATTCAGTCTTCTATGACTTTTCCATCACCATGCTGAAATCTGCAGGGGACAAAGAGATTTCTAGCATGATCTTCATTCTCAAGGAACAAATCTTAGTTTAAAATGAGCCAGAGGACAATATAAGATCATCAAAACAAGTTCTGAAATATGTGGCACAGATGCAAGGAACTTTGGGACTCTGGAAAGGAGAAAGAGGTCAGTGTGGCCTGAAGGCCTTGAGATGGGATTTGTTGGAGGAAGTAGGAGTAAGACAGGTTTTGGAACTTGGAACTAAGTAATATTTAGACAGCTTGAGGAAAGCAGGCCAGGAGAGCTGCTCCTAGGCTAAGCAGATTTGTAATATGGCAGATCTTGTTCAATTGACAGATGATGAGATTAGGCTATTATTTCCTTCCTTCCAGGGAAAATTTATTGAAAGATGGCCTCCTGCAACTGCTTAAAATGCAACATGCTGCCCAGGTCCTGCTCAGACCACTGACAACTCAGAAGTTAACACTCAAGAGAGGAAACGTGAGTCAAGGCTGTTTGATGACTACCCCATGAAAAGAATCGGAATCACATTCCTCTTAATTCCTGTTTCTTTCTTAACAACGTTAAGTGTAATGTTAGCCAAGCTAATACATAATGTTTTGCTGTATAAAATGTTTTTTTTTTTTGTAGCCAGATGTAATTTTTTTTTTCTGCAAACCTGGGTTACTTTCAGTGTAGCAAAGTGTAGTACATGAGCAAAGGCTTTCAAGTCAAACAGAATTAATAATTAATCTCTGTCACTGAATTTGAGCTCATGGTCTGCTGGACAACTGTGCTGAGTGGAAAGGAAGTATCTGATGGCTAAGTCACTTGTCCAACATCAGACAGTGGCAGATCTGGGATTCAAACAGCCAGACTCCAAATGTGTTTCCTTTAACCACTTTTCTAACTTTTCAACTTGATCCCACACATCACCACTGGGAAAACTTAGGTAAGTCATTTGGGCTTTGGTTTTTTCATCTTTACAGTGGATAGACTGAGACCTTCTTCCCTAATCCCTCTGAAGATGATATTAAAAATACCCACAAAATCCCTAGTCCATTTACCTGCTCACACAGATTTACTGAGTGGGCGTCTCATTTCCATCCCATCGCCACCTTCTCTCTAGTTGTCCAGACACCCTGCTTGCCTGGCCAATGCCATCAAAGAATGGAACCTTCTTTTGATCCACACTTGGTGGCCAGAAGAAAGAGAGAGTCATTCTGGCATATTACTGTTTGATTTTATTTTACCTCAGGGAGTAAAAATAATGACTATCAATTATAGCAACATCAAGTAGAAGGTATGGCATACATTTCCAATGAGCTTAGATTTCTCTCAGATTCTCATACTTTTAAGATTGATTTTTAAATGTAAGCTTTGAAACTTAACCAATCCTTTAGATCTTTACTCAACAAGGGACTCTAAAGAAAATTCCTCAGTAGGAATTAATCATTTATTTTGAAACTACATATCTAATTTGTCTACTATGGGAAGGATATGGAAAGAAAAAAAAACCCAATTCTTTTTCTCTTTTGGAACAGCTGTGTTCCTAAACCACCAGCAGCTGCTTCACAAATTGCCTAGCCATTAAGTAATTATTTCCTCATCATAAGAGCAGCTGGAAGAGATAGTCTCTCTCCCTCCCCAGTGCAACTCCTACTTCCTTCTGCCTCCTCCTCCATCCTGTCTCGAAATGGGCCAGGCCAAGAGGTGTATGGTATTGGTTTTCTTTATGTAATTGAAGATTGGGATTAAGCACTCTGATAGCCGATTATTTTTCAACAGCCCTTAAAGGCAACAAAGGATGACTTGTGATGCTAGATCTCTACGTGATGTGAAATGTTGATGTCTAGGCATCTAGGCCACTTCCCTCATTTTGCTGGCAAGGAATTTAAGTGCAGAGAAATGGTTTGCTCAAGGTCCCATTTAGCAAGTGGCAGGGCTGAGTCCTGGATTCAGGTCTTGCCACTTCTGGCCCAGTGTTGTCTCCACTATCCATGACAATGGACCACAAACTTGCCTCGCCTTTCTAACAGTCATCTACTATCTGCTGACTGAAGAAACAGGTGCAAATGGGTAATGCTTTTTGTTTTGTCAAAAAAAAAGATAATGTTGAAGTTTTAGCAATTGCATATACTTTTCAAGAGTGTATAGACAATATAAAAACGCTTCATAAAACCGCACTACACACTCAAAAATATCAGTCAGTACCATCAATCTACTCCACACACAGTCAAGGAAAGTTCACATTTTATGGGTAAACAAAGAACTTTAGGGAAGGAAAATCTTCCAAAAAATTGTCTGGCCATATTTGGAGTTCAATCAATTCTAAGTTCTATCTCTATCCCCTAAAAATACAGTAATATATTTTGGTATTTTTATTTCCAAGCTTGCTCCTCTGGATGCATTTCATCTTGCTCTAATCCAGTGTTTCATAATGTGTAGTCCATGAAAACGTTGTGCATATTCTAAGGATCTAGGATAGAAATAGAAGGGAGGATGGGGTACTTGTTAAAAGTTCATATTCCTGGGCCTTACCCCAGACATACTTAATCCTAATTTCTGAAAGGTGGAGTGAGGGGCAAGGTTAGAAGTAGTAATCAGTATAATTTTCCTTTTTGTATCTGCCTCTATAACTCAGACAACCACCCTATCTTAGTCTGTTTTGAATTGCCATAAAGGAATACCGCAGGCTGTGTCATTTATAAAGACAGGAGGTTTATTGCAGAGAAAAGGGACTGCTTATTCACTGCTAGTGAGAATGTAAATTAGTTCTGCCATTGTGGAAAGCAGTTAGGAGATTTTCAAAGAACTTAAAATAGAACTGCCATTTGACCCAGCAATTCTGTTACTAGGTATATACCCAAAGTAATGTAAATTGTTCCACTATAAAAACACATGGACATGTGTGTTTATCTTAGCACTATTCACAACAGCAAAAACATGGAATCAACCTACATGCTCAACAACAGAGGACTGAATAAAGAAAACATAGTTATATATACATCATGGAATACCATGCAACCATTAGAAAAGAATGAGATCATGTCTTTTGCAGCAATATGGATAGAGCTGAAGGCCATTATCATAAGAAAATTCATGCAGGAACAAAAAACCAAATACCTTGTGTTCTAACTTGTAAGTGGAAGCTAAACATGGAGCACACGTGTACACAAAGAAGGAAACAACAGACACCAAGGCCTGCTTGAGGGAGGAGGGTAGGAGGAGGGTGACGATCAAAAAACTACATATGGGCCAAGTGCAGTGGCTTATACCTATAATCTCAGCACTTTGGGAGGCCAAGGCAGGCAGATCACAAGGTCAAGAGATCAAGACCATCCTGGCCAACATGGTGAAACCCTATCTCTACTAAAAATACAGAAAAATTAGCTGGGTGTGGTGGCAGGAGCCTGTAGTCCCAGCTACTCAGGAGGATGAGGCAGGAGAATCGCTTGAACCCCCAAGGTGGAGGTTGCAGTGAGCTGAGATTGTGCCATTGCACTCCAGCCTGGTGACAGAGCAAGACTCCATCTCAAAACCAACCAACCAACCAAAAAAACAAAAACAAAAACAAAAAACCAGAAAAACAAAAAACTACCTATGGATGCTATGCTTAATTCCTGGATGACAAAATAATCTGCATACCAAACTCCTATGGTATGCAATTTACCCATGTAACAAACCTGCACATGTGCCCCTGAGTACATGTTTCTTAACAACATGGGTGTAATATTATTCAAGCTAATATTTATGTTGCTTCAGACATTAAGTAGCAGATAACTAGGAGGAAGATGAGGCAAGTTCATGGCCCATGGTCATGACATAGTGGAGAAAACACTCCACTGGGCCTTTATTTCCCAACTAAAACAGAAGTTGGGAAGAAAAACAAGAAGAAGGGTTTGTTTGGCTCCTGAATCTGCAGGCTGTACTAGAAGCACAGCACTGGCATCTGCATCAGGTGAGGCCTCAGGCTGCTTCCACTCATGGCAAAAGGCAGAGAGGACCTGACTTTGTAGAGATCACATGGTGAGAGAGGAAGCAAGAAAGGGAGAAATGGTGCCAGGCTCTTTTTCACAGCTGTCTCTCACGGGAACTAACACAGTGAGAACTCAATCACGCCCTCCCCTCAGAAAGGGCATTTGTCTATTAATGGCGATCTGCCACTAGGACCCAGACATCTTGAATTAGGACCCACCTCCAACACTGGAATCAAATTTCAACATAAGATTTGAAGGGGTCAAACAGCCAAACTATAGCCCAGCCTGTAGACACAGTGAGGTAACTTCAGTGCTTAAAACCCACTCTGCTAGACTGCAGCTTCCATGGGTAACCCTCAGAATCTTTGCATCACCCCACGTGATTTCAGCTTGCTGTGAATTTCAGTGATGTTTGAGCCTTATTGACAGCTAACAACCACTTCTCTTACAAGACCTTCACTGTGGTCCTCACATGCTATGCCCACTCCCACAAGCTACTCTAGATACATTTGGCCAAATCATCCCTCCATGAGAACACCTCTGCTTTGATCAAAATACCTGCTGCTGGTGCTCTCAGAGATGTGAGAAGCTCCAGGGGTCCTACACTGACTTTTGCCATCACCACACTGCAAGATTAATACTGGGATCTGCTCGAAGTGAAGAGAAGGATCCTGTCTCTAGTTTGGGATTGCTTGTTGTCATTTGAGCTCAGGCATTTTACTCCTTGTCTCTGATCTCATGGAGTCCCTTGCACAGATGACTTCCTCAGCTTTCACCCCACTCTTCCTGTCCACTGGGGTCTGACTCAAGTCTGGGAACATACTGTATTATTTGCCCATAGCTCAGTCTCTGGCCCTGACACAACACCCCAAATACCCTCTTCTAGGTCCCCTTTTCCCATGGACAGAACTCTATCATACAGACATATGGGTTTTCTGTAACCTCAAAATTCAGCAGAAAGTCTGTTAATTCTAGTTCTGGTGCCAATGAAATATCCCCCTCCATTCATTTTCACTTGCAGGCATCCATTATTTTGAAAATTGCTTCGTGCCTTATATTCCCATTCCATTCACATATTAATTCCCACATAAATTGAAGTGCATGACAAACTACTAACAGGAAAGGAGAAATAAAACAGAGAAACATAAAAGGGCAGAAACAGAATTAGGGACATGAGAAAACTTTAAACGGAAACCACACAGAAATGGGGAAATAGAACTAAAAATACACAGAATAGACATGTGGGTAGGATAAAGCAAGGAAGAGGCACAAAGCAGGGAAGACACAATCGGGTAATGATAATAATACTGGCTAACATTTAGTGAGCACTGATGCCGCATCAGGCCCTGTGCTATGTGCTTTACCTGCAAAATCTCCGTTAAGCACCATCATAACCCTATCAAGTAAATGCTATTTGAATTTCCATGTTGCACAAGGCAGATGAGACTTAATCTGGCTGGGAACTCACAGTGTGTGGCTGTTAAGAGATTCAGGTACTTCCACACCTGTGGTAAATCTGCTACCCTGATCGCTGCAAGCACTCTCCTATGCTCTGGCTACTCCAAATCCTCCTCTGCGTCATCTCCCTTTCACTGCCCCCCACTTAGCCTGTTCCCCTCCCTGCTTTCACACAATCCAGTAACTCAAAGCTGAGCACCTGGTACAGAAGGAGTGCCCAGTACCTGCTCCTAGGCTGTCCTGCCATCTGCTTGAACTGGTTGAGCCTCAACAATTTTATCTATTTTGACTATCACCCCTGATTAGAAGTTAGTAAATTTTCCAGCTACAGTGGTCCATGAAGATACATTCTTAGCACCCCCCTGCAGTGGATGCCAGAAACCACAAATAGTACTGAATATATATTATGTATTTTCCTGTATATGCATACTTTATAGTAAAGTAATTTATAAATTCACCACGGGAAGAGATGAACAACAATTAATAACAAAATAGAATAATTCAGTTAAATAATTGAACACAAGCACTGCTGCAATACAATGGCAGCCAGTCTGATAACTGAGATAGCCGTTAAGTGACTAATGGGCAGGTAGTGTGCAGATATGCTGGACACGTGAATGCATCACGTCCCAGGCAGGATAGAGCAGGACAGAGAGAGATTTCATCATGCTGCTCAGAACGGTGCGTAATTGAAAACGTATGAATTGTGTCTTTCTGAAATTTTTCTTTTGGTGATTTCAGACTGTGGTTGACTGGGTACCTGAAACCACAGAACGTGAAACTGCAGATAAGGGGGGACTTCTGTACTAAGTGGTAAACGAGGATTTGAACTAGGGCAGAGAGTTTCCTGGCAAGAATAAGGGCCCGATGAAATGCATTGTACAAAATGATAGAAATGATGAAGTGAAAAATGTTAAAAACTTTAAAATGGTCATTTGATGAATGATTTAAAAAGTAAATGGCCAGAGAGGGTTAGGCAGGAACTGGAAAATGAGCAGTGACTGCCCCTCCCATTTTGTCCAATGGAAAAACTGACACCATAGTCTTCCCAGTCATCCCATTGGGCATGCCCTGGCTGGGGATGATCAGCCTTCACATTTCTACTCTCTCCAGCATTGGGGGGATTCCAGAATGATTTCCCACATAATGCTGATAGTTCATGGCAGCCACCATGATGGTAAATATACTAGAAAAAAGAACATCTGAAAACAATGTAAATACAGCAGCAGATGTGCTTAAATTAAGGAAACAGCAATAAAAAACTAGAGGCAGAAAGTGTTAAACCTTAGTTACCACACCAAACAATTTATATACTTCCTACCTACCAGACCTTCCTAACAACCCAGAGCTCTCTGGGTTGTTAAGTGCAAGCTATACATTATGCAGACCTGATAATGAAAATCTGCATTCCATAATTTGCAACCTGCTGGCTATGTTATGCCAAGTGCATGTTAAAGAAGGCATTCTTCAACCTAATTGGATGCAATTTTTCCAGTTCTAATTGTGTTATGAAAAATACCTCTATCTCATTCAAGCACACCAAGATCACTTTGCTTTTCCCCTAAAGCACACATCAGGAAAGCAAAGCAAAACTGATGACTTTCTGTTTTGCTATGCACCCAGGAATCCCAAATAGAAGTCTAATGGTGACTGACAAGCACTTTTTTTTCTGTGAGCCTCCAGGTCAGATGTTGGGAGATTTTTCTTGTTTCCAGGGTTGGGATTGCAAAGAATAGCAAGCTGGCACACATAGATAAGAGTCTCAACCAAGGGTGATTTTGTCCCCCCTCTACCCTACTCCCCAGGGACATTTGGCAAATGCCTGGTGGCATTTTTAGCTGTCCCATCAGGGAGGAGGGTACTTGTATGTAGAGAGTGCAGGCCAGAACTGCTGATAAACATTATACAATGTTCAGCACAGCCCTTCCACAAAAAGATATATTCTGTCCAAGGTATTAAGATTACCAAGGCTGAGAAACCCTGGAGTCTCAGGTAATATTAAAGGACACTGGATTAAACTTGTGTGTGAAAAGTCAAAGAGTTTCATTTGAAAAGACCACTGAATGAATATGAATAAGGGCCTGATGAGATACGTTGTACAAAACGATAGAAACGATGAGCTGAAAATTTTTAAAAACTTTAAAATCATCATTTGATGACTGATTTAAAAAGTAAAGGATCAGAAAGAGTCAGACAGGAACTGTTGACTGACAAGCACTTTTTTTCTGTGAGCCTCCAGGTCAGATGTTGGGAGATTTTTCTCATTTCCAGGGTTAGGATTGCAAATAATGTGTGTAAATGAAATATCTACTGTGTGCTCATCCATGGGAAGCATAGCTGATTTCCACCAATGCCCTTGCATGTGAGCTGTAGCCCCAGAGACCATGATCATCTTCTCCACTTGGAAGGGTGGAACTGATTAGTGCAGTGCATGGGTCCGCCAGGGCAAAGGTAGCCTATTCAAGTCCTCCAACAACAAAAGTGTCAAAGCGTCCGTGGCAAAAAACGTCCTTGGAGAGCATCGAGGAGAAAAAGTCAATATCTCAAATTCAAAAGAGTGGGAGAGTCCAAAGATGAGTGGCAAGGCCAAGGGTCCCGAGAATAATCAAACCAATGAGAACAGGCTGCAGCAATAAGTGGACATATTGCTGTGGGAAAGGCTTCTGCTAGGATATAGCAGGGTAGCTACAGACTATCCTCTTTGGATTCACACACACTCACACACACACACACACATAATCATGTACTGCATGACAATGTTTTAGTCAATGATAGACTGCATAGACGACGGTGGTCCCATAAGATTAAAACAGAGCCACAAAATTCCTAACAACTAGTGACATCATAGTCATTGCCATGTCACAGCTCAATGCGTTACTCACGTGTTTGTGGTCATGCTGGTGTAAACACACCTACTGTGTTGCCAATTGCAAAAAAACTGTAGTGCACACAATTATGTGCAGTACATAATACTTGATAATGATAATAAATGACTATGTTGCTGGTTTATGAAATACATACTATATTTTTATTGTTATTTTAGAGTGTACTTATAAAACAATTATTTTAAAACAGCCTCAGGCAGGTCCTTCAGAAGGTGTTTCAGAAAAAGACAATATTATCAGAGGAGATGACAGCTCCATGTATGGTTTTGCCCCAAAGACTTTCCAGGGGGACAAGATGTGGGAAAAGAGAGTGATATTGATGATCCTGACCCTGTGTAGGCCTAGGCTATGGTGTGTTTATGTCTTCATTTTTAACAAATACTTTAAAAAGTAAAAAAAGAAATTTAAAAATAGAAAAAAGGTTTAGAATAAGGATATAAAAAAGGAACTAATTTTGTATAGCTGCACAATGTGTTTGTGTTTTCAATGATATTACAGAAGAGTTAAAACGTTTTAAAAAAATTAAAAAGTTTATAAAGTAAAAAAGTTATAGTAAACTAAGGTTAACTTCTTCTTTTTTTTTTTTTTGAGACAGAGTCTTGCTCTGTTGCCTAGGCTGGAGTGCAGTTGTGCAATCCTGGCTCACTGCAACCTCCATTTCCCAGGCTTAAGTGATTCTCCTGCCTCAGCACCTCAAATAATTGGGACTACAGGCACGTGCCACCACATTCGGCTAATTTTTTTTTTTTTTTTTTTTTTTTGAGACGGAGTTTCGCTCTTGATACCCAGGCTGGAGCGCAATGGCGCGATCTTGGCTCACCGCAATCTCCGCCTCCTGGGTTCAGGCAATTCTCCTGCCTCAGCCTCCTGAGTAGCTGGGATTACAGGCACGCGCCACCGTGCCCAGCTAATTTTTTGTATTAGTAGAGACGGGGTTTCACCATGTTGACCAGGATGGTCTCGATCTCCTGACCTTTTGATCCGCCCACCTCAGCCTCCCAATAAAATGTAACTCTTAACAAATATAAAATGAACATACGTAAAGGTTTTCTTTATCATTAAGTAATGAGGGAACCAGTAAGGTATTACAGTCAGTATGAGGGAGAATTCAAACAGCACACACATATCCATGCAATCAGAAATGCTGAAATAAAATCAATATGGAATATGTCAATAGTTACTGGACAAATAATACATTTCATTCTACTGGACAGCTTATTTGCATTCCTAGGAGAAAGTCATTTGCATTCGTATAAGCTTTCCATACATTACAGATTTATAAAATGACTCAAAAGCAGTACAGGCCCCTATAGAATTGGGTAACACGGAAAAGCAGCTAAACAAGACACCTAGTAATTATCATTTTATCCATTTCAAAGTATTTTCACAATTTTTCCTGACAGAGATAACACTTTAGGAAAAATATCCTCACTTAATTGAGAAGCCATGTGAGAAATAATGTAACTATTGCCCCCAAACTAGCCCTGGCATCTTATCCCCTCCTAATTGCACACTACCCGGCATCAGGAACCAGGACATAACCTGATGACTCTGTCTCTCCTTTCCCTGTCATACAATACACACGCCACCTGTTCACTTTTTTCCACCCCTTACTGTCCCATACCCATGTAGATGTTCTTTTTCCCATTCTCCTAAACTTCTTCAAAGATTCTGTCTAGGAAGGCTTATCTCAAATATCTCCTCATTGAATAACAATAATGATGATAATAAATGCCACAAATTGATACCTTATCTCTTTAGCTCACCACCTCACCTTCACAACTGTCCTCATTGCAGTTTTACAGATGGGGAAACCGGAGCTGAGAGAGCCTGAGTTATTTTCGTAAGGTCACAAAACTATTATGAGGTGGTAAATGCTTTACTACCATGAAATAAAAAGATTTTCCCTCTCTTAGAGCTTCAACGCTCTGCCCATGTGCTCATTGAGCTTTTTATCACATACCACCTATAGCTGTTTGTCTAATAGCTCTCCCATTTCTTCTTTTTCCTCTTTCTTTGCATAACCACATCCTCCCTGCCTCAAAGTTACCTGTATGTCTGCTCCTCATGAGAAAGCAGATACCACGTCCTATACACGCATGGGTCCATATATAGGGTAAGCTTTTACTAAATAGAACTGAAAGGTGAGTTTTACAACAATATAAACACAAATATATTAATGTCATTCTATTCTCTTTTGTACATTACCTGTAGCAAACTAACATGTAGGTATTCAATAATATTTTCTTCAAATTTGATCTTCAAGAGAAATTGGAAAAGAAAATCAGAATTTCTAAAACATGATTCCACAGGAAAAAATGCTTTTTAAAAATCTTTAATTTTAAAATTAAAGACAGGTTTAGCTATAGGCAAAATAATAAGCATGATGAATGAGGATAGGTGATTTGGTCTCCTTACTCAAACTTTGCTGTCTGAGTTCCCTGGGCTCTTAGAGGCTCAAAGTATCCCGGGCTGGATGGAATCTGATATATTCTGTGAATGTGTGCAGTGTGAGTTGACAATGGATGCATTAGTATGGTATCTCAGAAAGTATTCCTAATATCAGTACCTCTTACCCTCAAAGGACATGTTCATAGCCAAACGCCAGGGACTTAGGTAGAGGAAACATTTGAGAAGAGGAGAGTTTTTATGAAGTTTCCAAACTCACTCTAAATATGTCAGGTAATTTGACCTCGTGTGAGAGAGAGGCAGCTGGTTGTGGGAAAACTCAAGTCTGGGCTGGGCCCTAATGTGTTTCCTTCCTATGGAATGATCTTCCCCAAGTTACGCAAATCTTTCAGTCCCAGTCTTCATGCTTAAATGAAAATGATATCTGCCTGCTGCAATTGCTTAAGGAATTAAATGGAGGTTTTCTCTATTGGCATGTATGTTCATGTCCCAATACACACAGAGGGCAACCATCAGGCAGTGAAGGCCGATTCTATCCCGCCTCTGGTTAGTTAATACGATTTCTGAGCCTGCCAGAATCCCTTCCGATGAAATGAAACTAAGGGAGAGAAACACCCCAAGGCCTGGATGCCTGGAAAGATTTTAGCTAATGAATTTTCAGTTTATTTGTTATAAAAGTGAATTTGGTCTGATTGAAACAAAGTATTCGCAGCTTTTCTGTGCTTTAAAATGTCATTACAAAAATGCAATTCTTTTTAAATATCTGTATTTAGACTTCATTTTCTAACTTCAATCAACCTCAGGCCTTGATCAAAAAATGCTTAGTAATGTTTTGTCTTAGGAAGCATGAATAAAAATGTTACTACCATGGATTTATTTGACATCTGAGGACACATATATAAATAATTCAGAAGGTGAAAGTCATTGCTGAGGTCCATTTGTGATTAATAAGCCTAGAGCCTTATCAATAACATAATTTGAAGACTCTCAGCAATCTCCCACTGAATGTCTCCTATTCTCAAAGTCAGCACATTGATAATGTAAATAGTGGTCTTTTTCCTTTCTAACTTACTGAATTTATTTTTCCTCATATTCCATTCTTTGAAGAGTAATACCTTCAGCCATGTAACAGGAGTTACTTTCTCCTCCTGTCCCTCTCTTCATCACCCTCTCTATCTCAGCAGGTATCTACTCCAGCTCCTTATATCTTTAATTTGTTTATAGAATGCAATCCATTTTCACCATCAGCTTGGCCATTTATTCTTTAATTAATGAATATTTGTTGAATCTATACCATGTTCAGCCACTCTCTAAGATAGTTGGAATGCATCAGAAAACAAAACCAAAACACCCCCTGTCACGGAGTCTACATTTTAGCAGGGACAGTGGGACAGTAGACTTAATAATCAAGTAAATTATTTTACCATGGGAGAAGGTGATAAGTGCTGTGGGGGAGTAAAGAAAAAGTGGAGCTGGATAAGGAAGAATAGGAGTGCTGAAGTAGGTGACAATTCAAATATGGTGGTCAATGTGACATTTGAACGAAGACTTGCAGAAGGTAACATAGTTCTCTATACAGATATGTAGGGGAAAAACATCCCAGGCTAAAGCCACAGCTATTTCAAAGGCCTAAGACAAGAATGTCCTTGCATGTTGGAGGGAGGGTCAGGGCACCACCATGTCTGGAGCCAAGTGACAACTGGAGAGAGTCCTGGGAGATAAAACAGAGAGGCCATTGGGCCAGATGATGTAGGGATTCATGGGACATTGTATGGACCATATCTTTTGCTATAATTAAAATGGACACCCTGGAAAGTTTTGAGATGGGCAGTGAGTGACATGAACTGACTCTGGCTTAGATTTCAAGAGAACCGCTGGGCTGCTGCCTTAAAAATAGTCCTTAGGGACACAAGAGCCTAAGCAGGAATCCAAATTAAGAGTCTGGTGCAATACTGCAGGCAAGTTAAGGTGCCTAGGATCGAACATAAAGTTGGTAAGAAGTATTTGGATTCTATTTAAATTGAAGCTTCCACCATTGTATGATTGCAGAATGCCCCCCATCAGTTCTTCTCTCCAGTCCCCCACCAACTCCTCTTCCCACATATCCTTCTTGGTTGCCATCTGCATGATCTATCCAAACCATAGATCTGATAATACCTCCCCTTTGCCTAAGCATTGCTACAGCTCTCTAAGATGAAGACTAAACTCTTTAGACTGGAACAGAGTCCTACAAGGTGCCGCCAGCTGCATCTCTCCGTGTGTAGTTGCCCTGCTCCTCTCAGACTGTTCCAGCCACCATAAGCCATGGCTCCTTCCTCCAGCAGCCAGCACCTTATGGGGCCTCCACGGCTCTCTTCATGCTGTCATCTCTGTACCATGTACATATTTCTTCACTCTCTAGCCAGAAGAGTCTTGCTTTTCTGCCATATACAGCTTAAATTTGCCAAAAGAGAGGGACTGCCTCTCTTTTATTCAGAGTACTTTACATATATGTACTAATTTCTATTTCTTTTTTAAGACACAGTCTCACTGCGACACCCAGGCAGGAGTGCAATGCTGTGATCTCAGCTCACTGCCACCTCTACCTCTGAGGTACAAGCGATTCTCCTGCCCCAGACTCCCTAGTAAGTAGCTGGGACTACAGGCATGTGCCACCATGCCCGGCTAATTTGTGTATTTTTAGTAGAGATGGGGTTTCACCATACTGGCCAGGCTTGTCTCGAACTCCTGACCTCAAGTGATCTGCCTGCCTCTGCCTCCCAGATTGCTGGAATTATAGGCATGAGCCACTGTACCTGGCCCTAATTTCTAAATTTATACAGAAATTATCTTATTTTATCTTAATTATATGTTTATTTGCCTTTTTTCCCACTATAAACTGTACTTGCCTTAATGGAACAAAATACCTGCTGTTTGTCTTCCTAATATAGAGTCCAATCTATGACTACGTAGTCAATAAAAGGGAATGAATCACTGCAGGACAGTATTTCCTGGTATTGAGCTCTGTGCACCAGAGATCACACTGCAAGCAGATGGGAGCTGACTAATAAAGACAAGCCCAGAAATTTTGGTCTAGCAACATTAGCCACTGATTTGGAATTTATTTCAGGTACGTTGAAAGTGACAATTTGGACCAGGCGCAGTGGCTCATGCCTGTAATCCCAGCACTTTGGGAGGCTGAGACATGGGGATCACAAGGTCAGGAGTTCGAGACCAGCCTGACCAACTTGGTGAAACCCTGTCTCTATTGAAAATACAAAAATTAGCCAGGCATGGTGGTGTGCCTGTAATCCCAGCTACTCAGAAGGCTGTGGCAGGAGAATCACTCGAACCCAAGAGGTAGTGGTTGCAGTGAGCTGAGATCATGCCACTGCACTCCAGCCTAGCTGACAGAGAGAGACTCCATCTCAAAACAAAACAAAAAGAAAGTAACAATTTGATAAGCTCTTTGGGATATTGAGTATCCCATGTGATGGAATCAGGTTTCAAGCAAATCAAAAAACAAATGATAAAGAAAATAATCTACTTCACAGAAAGTATTGCCTGTCAGGGTTAATAATATTAGCACATTGGGGGGTGTGTGTGTGTGTGTGTGTGTGCGCGCGCATGCATGTGTGTGTGTGCGTGCGTGTGTACCTTGATCTTGTTATTGCTTTAGGAAATGATTCATTTTTAGGCCATTTTTTCCCTTTTATTATCATTTTTATTGATACAATAAAACACCAGAAGTATAATAGTTTGTGCATTCTGAACATTGTGTTCAAGATCACTGATTTTTCCAATATTCTAGAGTTTTGTCTTTCTGATTCTTATTGTCAGTTTAGGAGACCATGGATGAGAAGAAGAGCTTTGAATAGTTCATTCCAAGAATTCTAAAGGAAAAGCAATAAAGATTCTATTTCCAATTGATGAGGAAGGCTTCACTATATGATTCTGAAACATCTATCTAGCAACCTAGAGCCAAAGAAAGTTAAATCTTTACCTCATACTTGATACTAAAAGTCATTACTGATGAACTAAATATAAAATATAAAAGCATAAAATAATAACAAATATTAGTGAAATTTTTGTAAGTTTTGGGCATGAAAACTTTTTTTTTACATAGGACATCCAAAGCAGATGTGAAAATGAAAATATTTATAAATTTAAATATGTGAACTGAAATGTTGTTATGCAAACATCATGGATTAGTCCATGTTCAGGGAATTGCAGATCAAAACCACAATATGATACCATCTTACTCCTGCAAGAACGGCCATAATTAGAAAATCAAAAAATAATAGATGTTGGCGTGAATGTGGTGAAAAGGGAACACTTCTACCAGTGGAATGTACACTAGTGCAACCACTATGGAAGACAGTGTGGAGATTCCTTAAAAAACTAAAAGTACAATTACTATTTGATCCAGCAATCCCACCAGATCTATCCAGAGGACAAGAAGTCATTATATGAAAAAGATACTTCTAAATATACAGTCATGTCATCTGCAAATAGAGACAATTTGACTTCCTCCTTTCCTAATTGAATACCTTTTATTTATTTTTCTTGCCTGATTGCTCTGGCTAGAACTTCCAATACTATATTGAACAGGAGTGGTGAGAGAGGGCATCCTTGTCTGTTGCCAGATTTCAAAGGGAATGCTTCCAGTTTTTGCTTATTCAGTATGATATTGGCTGTGGGTTTTTCGTAAATAGCTTTTATTATTTTGAGATACGTTCATTCGATACCTAGTTTATTGAGAGTTTTTAGCATAAAGGGCTGTTGAATTTTTTGAAGGCCATCTCTGCATCTATTGAGATAATCATGTGGTTTTTGTCTTTAGTTCTGTTTATATGGTGAATTATGTTTATAGATTTGTGTATGTTGAACCAGCCTTGCATCCCCGGGATGAATCCTACTTGATCATGACAGATAAGCTTTTTGATGTGCTGTTGCAATCGGTTTGCCAGTATTTTATTGAAGATTTTTGCATCTATGTTCATCATGGATATTGGCCTGAAGTTTTCTTTTCTTGTTGAGTCTCTGCCGGGTTTTGATATCAGGATGATGTTGGTCTCATAAAATGATTTGGGAAAGATTCCCTCTTTTTGGATTCTTTGGAATAGTTTCAGAAGGAGTGGTACCAGCTCCTCTTTGTACGTCAGGTAGAATTTGGCTGTGAACCCATCTGGATCTGGGCTTTTTTGGTTGGTAGGCTCTTAATTGCTGCCTCATCTTCAGTCCTTGTTATTGGTCTAGTCAGAGTTTCAACTTCTTCCTGGTTTAGGCTTGGGAGGGTGCAAGTGTCCAGGAATTTACCCATTTCTTCCAGGTTTACTGGGGCCTCGGAGGCAACGCCACACATCTACAACCATCTGATTTTTGACAAACCTCAAAAAAACAAGCAATGGGGAAAGGATTCCCTATTTAATAAATGGTGTTGGGAAAACTGGCTAGCCATGTGCAGAAAGCAGAAACTGGCCCCCTTCCTGACACCTTACATTAAAATTAACTCCAGATGGATTAAAGACTTAAACATAAGACTTAACACCATAAAAAACCCTAGAAGAAAACCTAGGCAAAACCATTCAGGACATAGGCATAGACAAGGACTTAATGACTAAAACAACAAAAGCATTAGCAACAAAAGCCAAAATAGTCAAATGGGATCTAATTAAACTCTAGAACTTCTGCCCAGCAAAAGAAACAATCTTTAGAGTGAACCGGCAACCAGTGGAATGGGAAAAAAATTTTGCAATCTACCCATTTGACAAAGCGCTAATATCCAGAATCTACAAAGAACTAAAACAGATTTACAAGAAAAAACAAACCCATTCAAAAGTTGGCAAAGGATATGAAGAGACACTTTTCAGAAGAAGACATATATGAGGTCAACAGACATGAAAAAATGCTCATCATCACTGGTCATTTGAGAAATGCAAATCAAAACCACATTGAGATACCATCTCACTCCAGTTAGAATGGCGATCATTAAAAAATCTGGAGACAACAGATGCTGGAGAGGATGTGGAGAAATAGGAACACTTTACACTGTTGGTAGGAGTGTAAATTAGTTCAACCATTGTGGAAGACAGTGTGGTGATTCCTCAAGGAATTCCATTTGACCCAGCAATCCTATTACTGGGTATATATCCAAAGGATTATAAATTGTTGTATTATAAAGACGCATGCACACATATGTTCATTGTGGCACTGTTTACAATAGCAAAGACCTGGAACCAACCCAAATGTCCATGGATGATAGACTGGACAAGGAATATGTGGCACATATACACCATGGAATACTATGCAGCCATAAAAAACGATGAGTTTGTGTCCTTTGTAGCAACATGGATGAATTTGGAAACCATCATTCTCAGCAAACTGACACAAGAACAGAAAATCAAACACCGCATAGTCTCACTCATAGGCAGGTGCTGAACAATGAGAACACATGGACACAGGGAGGGGAGCATGACACACTGGGGTCTGTTGGGGGTGACTAGGGGAGGGACAGTGGGGGGTAGGGAGGTTGGGGAGGGATAACATGGGGAGAAATGCCAGATATAGGTGACAGGAATGGAGGCAGACCACATTGCCATGTGTGTACCTATGCAACAATCCTGCATGTTCTGCACATGTACCCCAGAACCTAAAGTGCAATAAAAATATATACGTATATATATATATATAAAGAAAGAAAAAGATACTTGCTCATGCATGTTTATAGCAGCACAATTCACAATTGCAAAAATGTGGAACCAACCCAAATGCCCATCAATCAACAAATGGATAAAGAAACTAGTATATATTTACACAATGGAATACTACTCAGCCATAAAAAGAATGAATTAATGCCATTCACAGCAACCTGGATAGGATTAGAGACTATTATTCTAAGTGAAGTAACTCAAGAATGGAAAACCAAACATCGTATGCTCTCACTGAAATGTGGAAGCTAAGCTATGAGGACACAAAGATGTAAGAATGACACAATGGATTTTGGGGACTTAAGGGGAAAGGGTGGGAAGGGGGTAAGGGATAAAAGACCACAAATCGAGTTCAGTGTTTATTGCTTGGGAGATGGGTGCAAAAAAATCTCACAAATCACCACTAAAGGACTTATTCATTTAACCAAATACCACCTGTTCCCCAAAAACCTATAGAAATAAAATAAAAATTAAAAAACTGCCTGAAACTCAGTAATTTATAAAGAAAATAGGTTTAATTGACTCACAGTTCAGTATGCTGGGGAGGCCTCACCCGTGGCAGAAGGCAAAGGGGAAACAAGTCACCTTCTCTGCAAGGCATCAAGAAAAAGATGAATGCAAGAGGAACTACCAAACACTTACAAAACCATTAGATCTCGTGAGCACTCACTATCGTGAGAACAGCATGGAGAAACAGCCCTCATGACTTATCTGCTGCCACCTGGTCTCTCCCTAGACATGTGGGGATAATGGGGATTATGGGGACTAATTTTTTTTGTTGTTGTTGAGATGGAGTCTTGCTCTCTTGCCCAGGCTGGAGTCTAGTGGCATGATTTCGACTCACTGCAACCTTCGCCTCCCAGGTTCAAGCGTTTCTCCTGCCTCAGTCTCCTGAGTAGCTGGGATTACAGGTGTGCTCCACTACACCTGGCTAATTTTTTTACTTTTAGTAAAAACGGGGTTTTACCATGTTGGCCAGGCTGGTCTTGAACTCCTAACTTCACATGATCCACCTTGGCCTCCCAAAGTGCTGGGTTACAGGCGTGAGCCACCTCGCCACCACTCTTCTCCATTAGTCTATGACTACATGAGAGGAAGAGTCATGCTTATTTTTCTAACCTATATCCCAGACATGTCATACAGTGGCTAGTACAAAATAAGATCATAGTAAGGGATAAATGCATTAATGAGTGAATAAAGGAATGAATCAATGAAATAACTAATGGACCCTCAACAAGCTGCCTAACATCTCTGAATCTTATTCACCTATCTACAGAATTATTATGAAGACAAAATGAGAAAACACATGTCAAGGCACATTATAGGCATCACTTAACTGAAATTGACATACTGCTCATGGCGAGTCTCACATCCCTCCCTCTCTGTGAATTATACTTGACAGAACTCTGAGTAAGCACTGCTCATGCACAACTGCACACTCACCTCTGCAGACTGGCCTCCACGACCCAGACTTCAGCAACATTCACTTTTTAGATTTCAAAGTTTAACATAACACTGAGAAAGATGACTACCTGGTTGATTTGATTGCCTAATCTTTTTCTGTGCTAAGGGTAAGCAGAGTTCACAAGCTTAAAATCCTCTTCAACCAGGAGTCTAGGGGATAGAATCTTATTCCAAAAGACAGTTTATTTTAATGTCAGGGTGTGTCAGAGACACAGCTGAATGTTTAAGGCCAAGGCCATGTGTGTGTTTTAGCATCCAGCACATGTGCTTGAATACTCACACCCCAACACACACGTAACATACATCCAAAACAAGGAGAAAATAATAAATTCTGGGTGGCCCTGGTGTTTGGAGAATGAATAAGATAAGCCATTCTGATTGCCAACCTTGAGAGCAACCAGGAGACTGTGCCTTTCTGAAGATTCTGACAATTATTTAGGTTAAAAAAAAAAAAAAAGTATTTAAAGGATTACAGAAAAAAAAAAATCCAACCCTGATGCATCCTTGATTATCTTTCTGTCTCTTTCATTTTGAGCCACACCTACAACAAAGTTATTGAATTGCAAAATAGTCAAGGAGGCTTAAGGAATTAGAGGAATATATAGAGGCCAGGAAAAGTGAAGACGGCAACGGGAAGGGTGGCAGATTTTCATAAATGTCTGTTATGGTAAGCACTACTATGCCAGCACTGGGGTGAAGGGGCTTGCACCCCACCCATCCCCACCCATTCCCAGCCAGAGCTGTCCAGACGACAGACTATGTAAATTATGGGGTGGCTTGCCAGCTTTCAGCTGGTGTGATTCAGCATCTGCAATTAATTGGAATTCTAAAATCTTCCCACCTCCCTTTTCTACAGCAAACATACCAAATTTAATTAGCAAGAAAGTAAAAGGGGATTGAGCAATTCTCTGCTGTGTTTGGCCAAGTTCATCAGTTCATTCAAAGCAGCCCAAAACAAAAACAAAACAACAGATGAAGCTTTGTGACCGAGAGAGCAGGTTTGAGAGTGCAGATGGCTTACTTTAAAATTTACAAAGTTTTCACTGAGTGAAAAAAAAAGAAAATATAAAAACAAAAATATTTAAAATCAAACATTTATGACCCAACTATACTTGCTGTCATTTTTTTAAAAAAAGTAACAATTCACGTGATTGTGCTATTTAAGAGCAATACCTGTTTTGAGTTTCTAGTATTTCTTTTAACTAAAACATTATTTTCATGTACTCCATATCTCTATCAATTTATCTTTGTTTATATGTTTTTCTTTTTTCTGTCTTCTTTTTTCTTTCTCCCTCCCTCCCTCCCTTCCTCCTTCCCTCCCTCCCCTCCCTTCCTCCCTTCCCTTTCCTTCCTTCCTTACTCCCTCCCTCCTTCTCCTCCCTCCCCTCCCTCTCTTCCCCTTCCTTCCTTCATTCCTTTCTTCCTTCATTTCTCCTTCCTCCCTCCCTCTCCTCCCTCTGTCCCCTTCCTCTCTTCCTTCCTTCCTTCCTTCCTCCTTCCTCCCTCTCCTCTCTCCCTCCCCTTCCTCTCTTCCTTCCTTCCCCCCTCCCTCCCTCTCCTCCCTCTTTCCCCTCCCTCTCCTCCTTCCTTCCTTCCCTCCTTCCTTCCTCCTCCCCTCCCCTCCTCCCCTCCCCTCTCCTCCCCTCCCCTCTCCTCCCCTCCCCTCCCCTCCCCTCCCCTCCCCTTCCCTTCTTTTTCCTTCCCTTCCCTTCCCTTCTTTATCCCTGGAGTGCAATGGTGAGATCAGCTCACTGCAACTTCACTTCCTAGGTTCAAGTCATTCTTCTGCCTCAGCCTCTTGAGCAGCTTGGACTACAGGTGCACACTACCATGTCTGGCTAATTTTTGTATTTTTAGTAGAGACAAGGTTTCAACATATCGGTCAGGCTAGTCTTGAACACCTGACCTCAAGTGATTCGGCCACTTCAGACTCCCAAAGTGCTGGGATTACAGGTTCCATCTTCTTTCTTTCAAAAGGTCTATAATCAACTTTTCAAAATGTGTTATTATGAGAATTTTATTTTTTTTATATTTTATTTTATTTTAAGTTCTAGGGTACATGTGCAGAACTTGCAGGTCTGTTTCATAGGTAATTGTGTCCATGCTAGTTTGCTCCATTTATCAGCCCATCACCTAGGTAGTAAGCCCCACATGCATTAGCTATTTTTCCTGATGCTGTCTCCCCACCAGCCCCACCAACAGGCTCCAGTGTGTCTTGTTCCCCACTCCGTGTCCACGTGTTCTCATTGTTCAGCTTCCACTTACAAGTGAGAACATGCAGTGTTTTGTTTTCTGATCCTGCGTTAGTTTGCTGAGGATAATGACTTTGAATTCCATCCATGTCCCTGCAAAGAAAGTGATTTCATTCCTTTCTATGACTGCATCATATTGCATGGTGTATATGTGCCACATTTTCTTTATCCAGTCTATCACTGATGGGCATTTGGGTTGATTCTATGTCTTTGGTATTGTAAATAGTCCTGCAATGAGTATATGCATGCATGTGTCTTTGTAATAGAATGATTTATATTCCCTTGGGTATATACCCAGATAAGGGATTGCTGGGTCAAATGGTATTTTCACCTCTGGATTTTTGAGGAATTGCAACACTGTCTTCCACAATGGGTTAAATTAATATACTTTCCCATCAGTGGTGTAAAAGCCTTCCTTTTTCTCTACAACCTCACCAGCATCTGTTGTTTCTTGACTTTTTAATAATTTATTCTGACTGGCATGAGATGGTATCTCAATGTGGTTTTTATTTGCATTTCTCTAATGATCAGTGATGCTGAGCTTTTCTTCATATGTTTGTTGGCTTCATGTAGGTCTTCTTTTGAGAAGTGACTGTTTATGACCTTTGCCCACTTTTTAATGGGGTTGTTTTTGTTCCTGTAAATTTGTTTAAGTTCCTTGTAGACTCTGGATATTAGACATTGAAATTCCTACTGGGTGGCCCTAATTCCCACTGGGAGGCCCTATCTCGGCTCACTGCAACCTCCGCCTCCTGGGTTCAAGTGATTCTCCTGCCTCAGCCTCCAGAGTATCTGGGATTACAGGTGCAGGCCACCCCAACCGGCTAATATTTGTTTATATTTTTGGTAGAGACTGGGCTAATTAAAACCAGAGTGTGGGCATCATGGCTCACACCTGTAATTCCACCACTTTGAGAAGCTGAGACTGGAGAATCATTTGAGGCCAGGAGTTTGAAATCAGCCTGGGCAACATAGCAAAACTCCATATCTACAAAAAGTTAAAAAATTAGCGAGCACACTGGTGCACACCTGTAGTCCAAGCTACTCAGGAGGCTGAGGTGGGAGGGTCATTTGAGCCCAAGAGTTTGAGGTTACAATGAGCTATGATCACAGCACTAAATTCCAGTTTGAGCAACAGAGTGAGACCCTCTCTTTAAAAAAAAAAAAAAAAAGGACCTAAAAACACATAACTAAATAAATAAAATTATAAAAGGAAGGAAATAAAGGAAAATGCAATGAGTAGAAAACAGTTACAAACATAATAGATATTAATCCAAATCTAAAAATACAAGACCGAATTATACCTTGTCCACTAGAAACCCACTTTAAGCCTGAACAACAAGGCAAAACCCTGTATCTACTAAAAAATACAAAAATTAGCCTGGTATGGTGGTGCACGCCAGTAGTCCCAGCCCCTCAGGAGGCTGAGGAGGGAGGATCACTTGAACCCAGGTGGTGGAGGTTGCAGTGAGTTGAGATCATGCCACTGCACTCCAGCCTGGGCAACAAGTGAGACCCATCTTAAAAATAAAAAGAAAGAAACCCACTTAAAATATAAAGACACAGATAGGTTAGAGAAACAGAGAGAGAGAGAGAGAGAGAGAGAGAGAGAGAGATGGAAAAGTATATACCATGATAACAGCAATAAAAAGAAGGTTGGGGTAGCTATAATAATTTCAAAAAAAGCAGAGTTCAGAGAAAAAAATTTCAGAGATGAAGAGGAGCATTAAATAACAAAGCCATCAGTAATAGTCCAATTCTCCAAGAAAATATAAGCATGGCTTTTAATATGAATGTTTGTAACAACAGAGCATCAAAATATGTGAGACAAAACCGACAGAACTCCAAGGTGAAATACAAAAAATCACTATTGTAGTCAGAGACTTAGGCTTCCCTAATTCAGTAATTAGTAGATCAAGTACATGGGACATTAGTCAGAATATAGTTGAGCTGAACATTACTGTCAAACAACTTAATCTGAATCTGAAAACAGCAGAATACACATTGTTCTCAAGCTCCCATGGAACTTTCTACAAGATAGACCACACCTTAGCAAATTTTAAATAGCAGAAGTCATACAAAGCATGTTTTCAGACCACAATGGAATTAAACTAAAAATCAATAATATAAATATAGCTGTAAAATATCCAAATGTTTGAAAACACGCCTAAATAATATAGTCAAAAAATCTCAAGAGAAATTTTAAAATGTTTTGACTTAATGAAAACGGAAATATAACCTATTAAAATCTGTGGGATGAAGCAAAAGAGGGAAATTTAAAGCATTAAATGCATATATTAGGAAAGAAGAATTTTAAATCAATAATCTAAACTTCCACCTGAAGAAACTAGAGAGAGCAATTTAAATCTAAAAGAAGTAGAATTAAAAAAATAATAAATTCAGGGGCAAAAATACATGAAATTGAAACAGAAAAACAATAGGGGCAAATCAATAAACCCAAAAGCTGTCTCTAGAAAAGACCAATCTTGCTTATACTTAATATTCAGAGCTTTTCCCTAAAGCTATTCTTATTTAATATTAGTCTTAATCTTCACTTAGTAACAGTATGGAGGAGAATTGATATGTGGATTTCTACCCTTCTCTGAGGTTTTATTAAACTAGTGTTTACCTACTCTTACTTAGTATTATACCCAAACCTGTGTGACTTTAAGGTCAACCTCAAAGGTTCCCCTCACTTCCAGTGAGTTTTGGACATGGGATGGAGCTGGAAGTCTTCTACTTTCGTGGATATTTTTGTTGTCAACATCTGCACATCTCCAGACAGAAAGAGCAATGAGAAGCTGTTTTCAGAATTTTGCTGATGTTTCTGGTCCCTTTTTATGCTTTCATGGGCTGTAAAATTAAGAACCACCTGTTGTGTCACCTCACAGAACTGTATATTCTGGAAAACCTAGCTTCTCTTTCAATGGCCACAGAGGCAGCATCCACCCACTCTTTCTATCTTTGAGTGCTCCTAGTGCTCCAGACTTATATTTTAAGTCTGTTGAATGAACAATTTTTAAACCTTGGAGCAAGAAAAAAAATTAAGATTTGTCTTATCTTAGCCTCCTAACCCATTTGTTTGTGAACCACGTTAACATTATAAACTTTCGCCCTCTCTTTGTGGGTAACAGCTGTGGACGTTGAGTCACAGAGAGGTAGGTGGTGGGGAAACTAATATTTACTAACCACCTACCAGGCTCTACAATTGTGAGTATTTAATTTTATCATTTTATTTAAACTTCACAGAAATCTATTTGCGAAGTATTCTGACTGCCATTTTACAGATCAAAGAATAATTCTGATAGTTAATACTGAGTGTCAACTTGATTGGATTGAAGGATGCAAAGTATTGTTCCTGGTATGTCCGTGAGGGTATTGACAAAGGAGATTAACATTTCTGTCAGTGGACTGGGAGAGGCAGACCCACCCTCAGTCTGGGTGGGCACCATCTCATCAGCTGCCAGCCCAGCTAGAATAAAGGAGGCAGAAGAACGTGGAAGGACTGGATCGGTTGAATCTTCCAGCCTTCATCTTTCTCCCATGCTGGATGCTTCCTGCCTTTCAACATTGGACTCCAAGTTCTTCAGCTTTTGGACTCTTGGACTTTTATCAGTAGTTTTCTAGGGGCTTATGGGCCTTCACCCACAGACTGAAGGCTGCATTGTAAGCTTCCGTACTTTTGAGGTTTTGGGATTTGGACTGGCTTCCTTGCTCCTCAGCTCAGAGATGGCCTATTGTAGGACTTCACCTTGTGATTGTGTGATTCAATACTCCTTAATAAACTCCCCTTCATATATGCATCTATCCTATTAGTCCCGTCCCTCTAGAAAACCCTGACTAATGCAATAGCTAAAAGATACTAAGAAAGATATCTGTTATCTACACAGTCAGTGAACAAGAAATCAAACCCACCACTAAGTGACTTATGGAACTACAGTTTCTACCCATTAGATGCTGTTGCTAGCATAAGCATCATGGCATCTGTCTGTAACAAGGAAGGGAATTCAAAGCATATCTACCCAAGCATTGCCAACTCTGACCTGAAGAAATTTATTTAATCTTTTCCACTCACTAGAGATTATGTAAGAGTCATTCAGTATCAAAAAGTAGCTTTCTGGGAAAATAATCCAAAGTGAGAAGAAGTGAGAAAGGGAGTTTTAAATCATTCTGTGGATGACACTGGCAGTGATGTGTAATGAAGGGGCCAATCTTCCTGGGAGCCACTAGCAGTTGAAGCTGACTGCCTTCAACTTCAATCCACATATGCAGAACGATGGTTGCAAGGAGAGATGTTTGCAAGGCCATGCATAGCAACACTGGCTTCCTCCCTTGGTGAATGATGGCAAAGACAGTGGGTGGGGAGAACAGTATGTAAAGAATAAAATCTATGTGGCAGCTAAATGTTCAATTCACAATGGGTAATTTCTCAGTGTCACATTCACAGCTCACAGATCCTGGATCTTCTGCTTTGAAGAAAGATTGGGCTTTGGCAGAATTGAGTGCTATTAGCTTAAAGAATGAAGTTCATGACTTAAGAGTTCCCATCACAACTCTTGACAGGGTAAGTACTCTTTTCCAGTCACACCTCTCTTTGTCTCTGGGTTTCAGGAGCAAAAGTTCTGCATGAGTCTCTAAGGTGACTCAGTGCCTGTCAGCCCTGGTTGCTCTTTCAATTTAAGACCTCAGGGTTGAAATAAAGCCAGACTGTGGAGCAAACCCTAATCACTTGGAGTTTGGATGTTTGTTCATGCAGAAATTTAGTGCTGACTCAACAGATAGGCACAAACATGTTTCTTAAAGCAGGGGTGAAAGGCATGGAGGCAAGAAGAAAATCTCAAATCAAGCATTTAGAAAAAGCTTCAACACCCTTCTCTAGTTCTACAAGAGTATATAAAAAAACCAATATACATTGTAAACCAAAAATAAAATCCTACATCCCCCAAATGATTGAATGGACCCCTCTGGGCCAAGGAGAACCTGAAAAACTAAATTCCTGACCGCAATGGGAAGAGAGGTCAGACACACCTCATTATACACCCTCGTTTTTGGAATTTAGGCACAATGGACCAGCATTAACATTAAAATAGAGATCATATAACTGCTAAAACAGACTCTGTGTGGCAACAAGATATCAAATTCTAACCCGATGCTGGGACAGCATCCTATGACACATAGCATGCCCTAAAGGAAATCAAAATATTTTACCCCAAAATACATTTCTCTGACATTTTTAAATGGCTCTGCAAAGCCCTCTCTTGTGGGAGAAATTAGCCTATGTAGAGAATCTCCTCTTTCTAGGTCTTCACTGGATCCAGAAGAGATTTAACTGCGCCTCCAAAACTCTTTAATGTCCAAAGAAAGACATTTATCATTCTTCCTCTCTGAAGCCTGCTACTTAGAGGTTTCATCTACATAACAAGAACCTTGGCTTCTTCAACCTTCCCCATTTTAATTCAAGCATTTCTTTCCACTGAATTCAACTTTTTCCTACAAAGCTTAACTCTTTGCACCAGTCACCAATCAGAAAATCTTTGAAATTACCTGTGACCTGTGAGCCCCACCCCCGACAACTGCCAGCCTCTACTTTCTGGGCTGAACTAATATATGTATTAATTTATGTCTTTGCCAGTAACTTCAGTTTCTCTAAAATGTATAAAACCAAGCTGTAACCCAACCACTGCAGGCACATTTTCTCAGGATTTCTTGAGATTGTACCCCAAGCCATGGTCAGTCCTACTGGCTCAGAATAAACATCTTTAAATATTTTACAGAGTTTGGCTTTTTTCATCAACATCAAACATAACTCTCCAAATAAGTTTTCTACATAATTTTCCAAGTTTTAATTCACTGTTAGAACACAGATTGAAATATAAAGTGTCTCTCTCTGAGTGGTGACATTATGGGCAATTCTACTTTTTCTTTGTATGTGTTTTCCTCAAATTTTCTGCAGTGATATTACTTACAAAAGAATGACAAAGGAAAAAGGAATGGAAGGAAAATCAGATAACTTCAAACCTCACTATCCAGCACTGCTCAATTCTACCTTGATAACCGAAGGGGGGCATCCATTAGTGTATTTTCCAAATACACTTTTGTTGACAAGACACAAATTAAAATGTGAATATAAACTGGCATGAGAATTTTCTCCTCAATTTTAATAGCAAGAAGAAAAACAAGGCCATAAGTAAATGAAAGAGCATAGATACAAGGAAAGATAGGGGCAAAAAACAATCCCAGGAAGAGCATGGTGGAAATATGAGCCTCACCAGCATCCATTCCAGTCTTTATGTCTAAACCAATCAGAGCAGTTTCTCCCGCCGTGTGTAACTGGTTCAGGAATGGGAATCGAATCCAATCATGACCTAACAAACTGGAGTCTACCAGCTTGACAGTGAGGATAACTCCCAGGTTGGCAGAGCAGAGGCCCCAAAAAAGCATGATGGTATCAGGAAAGCTCTGATCAGCTGCTGCATTGTCTGCCCCTCTGTGAGGTAAATAATGCTTGCCATTACTATTTCAAGCCAATATGAGGTGTGTGGTCTGTTACTTACTACTCAACGTGCCTTGTTTGCTCGAAAGCCAATGTACACTTTCCCTTCTTTACAATTTTACCTAAGGAATGAACTTATTTTGCAATCGTGTCACACTGGTAATTTTTTCTTTTGAAAAAAGTGGGGTATTGGTTACTTTATCTTGATGATTTGTGCCCTAGGTAATTATATTTGCCCTTTTTCTTAAATTCCCATTATAAAATTCTACCTCCTGATTTTCTTATGATTGTGCATTGCACATGGTTAAAAATATAACAGTAATTTATGGCCTGTAAGTAAAGAATTATGTACAGAAAGCATACATTAACATGTTAACTTATTAGGACTAATTTACTTAATTACAATAAAAATGTTTATTTATTTGAAGGGTCATGTGTCAATCTTGCTTTGGAAAAAATACTGGCACGCAATCTAGCAATAAAGGAATACACACACACATATACAAATATTAACCACTTAATTAGTACATTTATAGTTTCCTTGACAATCTTAAAATTCTGAATTAATAAAACACAAAAAAAGTACAAAAATTTAAAATTTACTTATGTACCAAAATTAACAAATATTAACATTTTACCAATTTTTATTTAAAGTGCTTTCTATTAAAAAATAGGAGATTAAGTATAAAGTTGAAGTTTATTCCTCCCAGGACCCATTTCTCTATTTTCCTTCCTGAAAGCATCTTGACATTTTAAAAAAATCTTTTAATATACACATTTATTCCAATGAACAAATTATAGTATCACTTTATTTCTCCTTTTCTTCTTTTAATTTTAACTTTAATTTTTTTAAGACAGTCTCACTCTGTCACCCAGGCTGGAGTGCAGTGGTGCTATCTCAGCTCACTGCAACCTCCACCTCCCGAGTTCAATCAATTCTCCTGCCTCAGCCTCCCAAGTTTCTGGGATTACAGATATGCACCACCACATCTGGCTATTTTTTGTCTTTTTAGTAGAGATGGGGTTTCACCATGTTGGCCAGGCTGGTCTCGAACTCCTGACCTCAGGTGATCCACACATGTCAGCTTCCCAAAGTGCTGGGATTACAGGCGTGAGCCACCATGCCCAGTCTCTTTCTCCTTTACTTATGGATGTATAAAAGTTATTTCTATAGTGTAGATACAAATTTTGAATCTGCTACATGTGTCATAAATACATTCTCCCAGCCTGGTCTTCTAAATCTGATTATAATGTATTTCTTTCTTTCTTTCTCTTCTTTCCTTTGTTTTTGTTTTGATAGAGATGTCTTTCAATTGATTTAACTTATTTACCTTTGCATTTGTGTCTTGGGTTCTTTTTGTTTTAAAAAACTATTTTCTATTTTAAAACCATTTAGACTTTCATATTTTCTTATACATTTTAAGAGTATTTCCCTTGGGATCTGTGTGTGTATGAATGTGTGTTTATTCTGAATGTCTTTTTGTAAAGTGGTTTATGACTTTATTGTTCATTATTAACAGAATTGTGGTCTGAGCATATAATGTATATGACATTAATACTTTCAGTGTATCAAAATTTTTTATGGTCTAATATGTGGTCAATATTTATTTTAAAAGTTATATATGGACTTGAATAGAATGGTTTATGTTTGTTGGTTAAGATGTATATGTATGTATGTAAATTGTGCATGTGTAATGGTTTTGTATAGATATGTATATTTAGGTAAAATAAATTTGTATATTAATATATGTGTGTGATATATATGTATAACATATTACATATACATACATAGGTGTTCATGTACAATTATATACATGTACACAAACACACACACACATACAGAACACAGTTGGTAAAAGTGTTGTTCAAATTTTGTACTGTCCTACTAATTTTTTGTGTATTTCATCTGTCAGCTTCTGAGGTGTGAATTGAAATGTTCTTTTGGAATTGCAGATCTGTCAATTTCACCTTTTAATTCTGTGAGGCTTTTATTTCAATACCTATTTCTGTATTTATGGGCATGCAATTTCACATTTTCTATGTATCTCTGGGGATAAGCATCACTTTTATACAGTTCCTATTTATATCTCTTAATGCTCTTTATCTTGAATAGATTTTCTCTAATAGTATTGCTGTATCAGATTTGTATTAGTGTTTGTATTATACTTTCCTACGACTATATTTTCAACTCTCTAGTATTTTGCATCAAGTATCTCTCTTGCAGCAACACATAAGATTCAGATCTTACCCATTTTCCATGTTATTGTTCACCATTATTTTAGCCCTACCAGTTTACCTCTCCCAAAAGTCATTTTAGTTTTTACAATCAATGCTAGTTTATAGTTAACAATTTGTTTGTTCTTTTTTTTTTTTTTTTTTTTGCATGCCAGTCTTCCATGTTAAACTTTCTTCTTTCAGAGATTGTATCTTATTGTCTAGAGATGTCATTGTTTTCCCTATTTTGTTGCAGGCTTTGTGATTCTAAGTCAATTGTTATTGATCTTCAAATCTTGCCTGTCATATTAGCCTACTGAATGGGAGTTGTATCAGAATCCCTAGCAGCCAGTTTTGAATTTGCCTGAGCCAGAGGACCTATGAGTTTCATTACATCAGGAGCTTTTGTTTTAATTTTTTTTTTGGCTTGGGGTCGCTATATCACATTAGAAGCCTGGATTCACAACTCACACCTACTTATGAAAGTGGCCAGGCCAACTTTCTTTTCCCACACTGCACCTTGGAAGACAGTAGCTTCATTTGCCAATGACAATTTCTTGTCTGGAGACTGGAAATTTAGGGAGTCCCTTCTGTGGGCAGCAGTGGGAACCCAGCCCCCGCGTCCCCCAGTTGGAGCCTAGGCCATTCCCTGGTTCTCCTATGAGCCTGCCTAGTGGCTTCAAGTCCCATGCACCACTGGCTTTGAGTTACCTGTCCTTATTTTGCTTTTGGGGGTTGCCTTCTTGGTGGGAGGCAGAGGGTTAAACATCTGTATACACTTAAATTTCTTTTTAAATTCATTTCTTACATGTGTTTGAAATGAGAAAGGAGATTTTCCCTAGAGGCTTAGTCTGGCATCCTCATTAGCCTATAACTCTCCTAGAGCACGCATCTGAATGGAATGAATGTAAACAGCTAAGTAGTGGGAGAGACTCTTATCACTTTGCCAACTGTATAGGTGATTTTGGTTCCCCATTTGCTGAAGAATGGGGATCTAGAAAAATCAGCTCTGGCCTTGACTAATGTTCCCACAAGAGACTGGACTCTTGGGCTATATGCCCACTATGAGAAACACTAGGCTATTATTGTGTAGCACATGGAGATGAAGCTGGCATTAGCCAAGGCCTGTAGGCACTTCCAACCTGAGCATGTGGAGCCTGCAGAATATCATGGCCTTAGCTTCTCCTTGCTTTAGCCAAATTCTAGATGTGCAACAAAGTCCAGGCTCCTGTGTGTGGCATTCAAGAACCTTGATTAGCCCTTTTGGCCCACAGGGAACTTCTTATAGTCCTATGAACTAAATATTTATGTCCCCCCAAGTTCATATGGTGAAACTCTAATCCCCAATGTAATGGTATTTGGAGGTATGACGTTTGGGAGGGGATTAGTCATGAAAACGAATCTCTCATGAATGGGATTAGTGCCCTTATAAGAAGAGACACTCTTTACCATGGAGGACACAGCAAAGTGATGGCCATTTTGCTGTAAACTAGGAAGAGGGGACTCACCAGAACTCAACCATACCAGTACCCTGATCTCAGATTTCCAGTCTCTAGAACTGTGAAAAATAAATGTGTTTGAGCCACCCAGTCTACAGTAGTCAAACTAAGACATCTAGTTTTCTGAAAGCAACATCCTCTTTGTCACCACTGTGCCTTTCCATGTGCTGTTTTCTCTGACCAGCTGAATTCCCCATCCCTGTCTTGGAAAACTTGCACCCATGCTCTGAGGCACACCTCAGGGATCACTACATTTGCTCAGCTTTTCTGGCCTTTCACATTTCACAATTCAACCCAGGCAGTGGTTAGCATTCCCTTCTGTCTACAGCACCTTTGGCCTCTAAAAGAGAGCTCATTGCAAAAATGTATTCATAAACTTTTCCCTGCCTCCCTAACAACAATGTAAGCAATTAAAGGAAAAGAATGTGTTTAACGTCTCAGGCATTTGACATGGTGTCTGGTGCAAGACTGATGCCAATAAAGTTATGTTAAGTGAATAGGAGCACCTGTGTGAGCAAAGACTTCTAATTCCTTTCTGTCTCCACTTGACCAGCCTTTCACACACAGGCCCCTGAATCCCTGCTCCCACCTTAGGCCTGAAACCACAGCCTGAATGTTAGCTCAGTAAACTAGTAGGCCTAATCCTGAACTCTACCTAAAAATGTGGCCCATGAAATGATTTATTGCTTTTGTGTATCTCTGCTTCAGCCTAGGCTACAGGCTTGTCTTCATATGTCAGGAGGCCCACAGAGTATGAACATCCCAAGGTAAATTTATGTTAGAGGGTGAGCAAACTCTTCTCAACAGAAGAAGGAGTGAGGCACAAAGGACCTCATCTTTTCCCAAAGCACAAATTGCAAGGATGGACTCGACTCATTCAATCAATGTTGTTTTCAGTGCTGACTATATTCTGAAACTGTGCCCAGGAATGGAGTGTTGCAGAGAGCAAGGCAGGTGTGAGCTCTTACCTCCTGGATCCTGGAGTCTGGATGGGAATCCATTAAAAGAATTTAACTTCAATCTCCAGATCTCACCAACTGTGACTGCAAATGTGTCATGTAACCTTCAGTATTCAAACCAAAGCAATCTGGAGCAGTCTGCTTAGAAAGATTTCCTAGAATCACACCTTGCCCTCAGGTTTGTTGTTCTCCATGTGCCCTCACGATCTGTTCTCTGCCCTGCTCTGTGCCCCAGGAGGGCTACTTGCTCTCTCCTCTCTAGATTTTAGCTAGCAGCAGCCAGAAGGAAGTGCCTATGGAGTATTTGAGGACAGGAGGAGTGAGAGATAGGGTGAATGGGGAGAGACAGAAAGAGAGAGCAGGGAAGGGGGAAGAGAAAGAGGAAAGAGAGGGTAAGAAAGAGAGGAAAGAGAAAGAGAGGAGAGAGAAAAGGAGAGAGAGAAGAAAGGGGAGAGAAAAGCGGGCTAAGAGATAATGCAGAGAGGAGGGAAGAGACAGAAGACGGGTGAGAAAGAGAAGGGGAGAAAGAAGAGAAGAGAGAGGAGAGAAAGGAGTAAGGAGAGAGAGAGGAGAGGGAGAAGGAAAAGAGAGAGACAGAGAGGTGTGTATGTGGGTGTCTGTGTGTGTATATGTGTGAAGGTCCTTAATTCCCTTAGGCCTTTCCTGATCACTCGTCTTCTGGTCCTCTAATTATGCACATCTGATTCTGTTTAGCCTTTGGGATGGCAGCTCCTTCCCCTTGGACCTATGGCCCTAGTTTAGTAACAGCTTTCTTCTGTTGATGGCCCTGGGGTGCCTGACTATCGCTTGTTGATTGACAGCTGGGCTATCCAGCATCTCAAGTTAGGGTCATTCCTGCCTACAGCTTGCAAAAAGGCTCCTCACTGGACTCTCTCTAGTCATGCTTTTGAATGCACCATCTGTTTCCTGCTGAAACCTTGATTGACATATGTCTTGTGCTTCCCCCACCCTCCTACACATACCCAACATGATCCTTGAAGACTCTCAGGGGAGTCACATCATGCATAGTGTCCTTGATCCTGTCCCATGATCCTTGAAGACTCTCAGGGGAGTCACAGTGCACAGTGTCCTTGTCATTCATGCTGGTGCAGGGTAAACACACCTGATAGCAATAACTCCAGCATAACCTTAGAATGACCCAGATGGCAGACACACCTGAATGGAGTTCGGAGCTAGGGGATCTGGGAGTGGCCAACCCAGAGATTTACTTCTTGTCTACGAGGAACAATGAGCCCCTGGCCCAACCCGTGGAACACGGGCCATACAGGTAATTAAGGCCCTGAGTTTTGGATTCAATGAATGTTGCCACGTGGAGGTCGTTAAGGGGAGGACGTCCCGTGAAAATGCTATATAAGCTGCAGACTGCTTGCAAACAGTTAGTGTTTTCCTGCCCAGCCCGATACTGCTGGGCTGTGCATTTATCTTGTTCAGCCCGTGTCCCTGGACTATGGGAATGTAGACTTGTCCAGCCCAGCGCCACTGTGCCATTTCTGGAGGTAAGGTGGTTCTCCAGTCCAGCCTGTCACTCTGGACCCTCTCCCCTGTATGGAAGCCCCTAGAAAAAACCCCAGGTCTCATTTCCTGGGTCTGGGTCTCTTCTTCTACCTCTTAAACCTGTTTCGTTCCCTACTGAGGTTAATAACGGAGGCTGGGCACGACAACTGGTGCCTCTCACTTTATTGCAGAAGCTGGGCTAGCCAAGCATCTACAATTTTGCCTGTTGATACAGCTTTTTCTACACTTAAAAACTTGGCTTTGATTCCTGTCATGGATTGAATAATGGCCACCAAAAATATATGTCCAAGTTCTCTTTTGTGGAACCTATAAAGGTCACTTTATTTGGAAAATAAAGGGTCTGCAAGGGCCTTTGCTGATGTAATTCATTTAAGGATTTTATGATAGAGTGATTGCCGTTGGTTATCCACATGGGCCTTAAATCCAACAGCAAGCATCTTTAGAACGAAGTGTTTTGGGCATTGAACTCAATCTTTCAAAAGGTAATAGCACTGCTATTTAAATTTGCCCTACCTTTCCCTCCATCCTATAACCTCCCTATATTAACAGGCACAAAGATTGGAATGGCAGGAATCCACTGGCTGGCACATGGTGGCCCCAGCACAAAGGGTGGTTACTGGCTATGGATTTTATAAAACCAAAAAATCTGTTCTGCCGCTTTTCCTAAAACAAAGGAAATTTGCTGGAGAGATGAAGTTGACTCCTCTATGGAGTTGTAAATGACACTATTGCAGTTTAGAAAACGTGCCACAGAAAACCACGTAACTGAGAAAAACATGCGGGAGGAATGAAATTAGTTGAAGTTGGTAAACTTGTTCACTGTGTTTGTTTTTTTTAGAGTCTCACCCTGTCTCCCAGGCTGGAGTGCAGTGATGCGATCTGGGCTCACTGCAACCTCTGCCTCCTGGGTTCAAGCAATTCCTGAACCTCAGCTTCTGGAGTAGCTGGGATTATAAACACCTGCCATCATGCCCAGCTAATTTTTGTATTTTTAGTAGAGACAGGGTTTCACCATGTTGGCCAGGCTGGTCTTGAATTCCTGGGCTGAAGTGATCTGTCCACCTCGGCCTCCCAAAATGCTTGTTCTTCAACCAAATATTTCTTAAGGACCTAATATATAACCGACATTTACTGGTGTGAGCCACCGTACCCACCCAGAAAAACTTGTTTCTAAACAAATGTCAGCTATTCCCTGGGGGCTGCCCTGATAGGAAGGACACAAAGTCGAGAAGACTTTCATTAGGGGTATGTGGAAGTGGGGAATCTTATTACAGATGGTAAAGACTGGGAAAAATGTGGGCAGCACAATCATTCTTCCAACCAAATGTTTCTTGAGGACCTAACATATAACTGGCTTTTTCCAGTGTCTAAAAGACAAATATATGCCCCAGATACATAATTAGAACTGGTCTCTACCCTAAAAAAATGGGGTCAGTCATTTGAACTATGAGTTACTAAACAGCATAGATGTTACGCTAGAAGTCTCTATAGGGTACAGTGGAAATAAGATAAAGGGAGGTGGAAAACTCTGGTAGAATGGCACGGGTTCTTGCATTCTCATGGGGGTGATACATCCCCACAAGAAGGCAAACATTGTTTCATGGGTGGGTGTGGCAGCAAAAAAATCTTAATTACATTATAATAGCTTGTGGCTCTCCAAAGGGCTGCATTATGTAAACAGATATAAAGCACACCTGTGTTACTAAAATTTCATAGTCAGTGGCAGTTCAAAAAGTCTGAATTCTGCTGAGGATTGTCAGTAATGAATAAAAGTGGTCAGGAAGTCTTTAAAGAAGAGGGCTCATCCCCTAGACAATGGAAAAGGGGGAAGAAAAAGCCACAGCATAGCACGGAGCAAACCTAAAGGAGGGCAATGGAATGGCATCACTGGGGCCAGGAGGGAGTGGGATTCTTTATGAAGATCAGTCAGCCTGGAGAGGTGGGTTCAAAGAGACTCCAACAAGTGATAACCTTGGGGAGGCAGATGGACCTGATTCCCCTCTGACATCTCTCAGACCAGCTGAGACTGCTATGGTGGATCCAAGGCTAAGATGTACTGATAAGAGCTGGTTTGTCAACATGCCTTGCTGCCTAGCCTTTCCCTTTGGCTTTGACCCCTTTGACCCCTTTGACATTGATATTGGCTGGTCCAGACCAAGTTAGCTTTAGACCTCTCCTGTCAATGGACTATTCTTTCTGTTTCCACCAGTTCACAGTCTCCTTTGCTTCTAGACCAAAGTTGTCTCTCTCCCCTCTCCTTTGCAGACCTTATGACTAGAGAGGCCAGCCATCCCATTCTGCCCAGGACATGAGACTTTGAGGGTGAAAACCAGGATGGTCCAGGGCAAACCGGTGGGTGGGTTACCTTACTTAGGACTGAGACTGTATCTTTTTGTTCTGCAACAGGCACAGAAATTTGACAACGAAGCATCTTTTTTCTCATGTCCTACACCCAACTATTTAACCCCTTGCCCTGTTGCTGCTGAGAGCAGCAATTCTCAACCATGGCTGCAGATGAGAAGCACCTGGAGAACTTTTACAACTCCTGCTGCTTAAGCCACACCCTACAACAATTAGAATCTCTTGGAGTAGAACCAGGCATCTATATTTTTTAAAGCCTCCCAGATGATTCCCATATATAGCCAAGGTGGAAACCATTGGCTTAGAGCAGCAGCAGTGATTAACATTTAATGTAAAATAACCATCATTTTGAGTTGACTCTAATTTGGAGGGACTGTCATCTTTTTTTAACTTTGAAGATTTAACACATATGCCTCAATATTGGGGTCATGAGTACATTGGTCTGTCAATATTTGGAAATTAGTCATTAAATCAGTAGTTTAAACTGAAATTAGATATAGAAACCCTTTATAGTACCTACACGTCTCTGGTTTTTAGCTCTTTGCATATATTCCTTTTTGGCAGGTTAGAATTAATGGAATAAGGCAGTCTCCATTTGCAGGAGTTTACATCACATGGAAAGGACCTCAGATTTAAAATCAACCAGTAATACTTAAAACTAATGGTTTACTGCTGTTAGCAGCTGGTAGACCTCTCTGAAGCTGGCATGAGCAATCTCTAATCATTCCCATCAATACCTTTCCCTGTGGTGGTGTCTCTGGGGATGCTGTCACCATTTGGAAAGATTATCCATCCATTTGAATAGTTACCATGCATGGAACCACTTGCTAACATATGAAAGAAATAAATAAAGGAATTAGTTTACAGCTGAAGTGCAGATTCACAAAATAATGTCAGCTTTGAGAAAAGCTACATAGGCATTGCACTAAAGCCCACTGAGTATGCCTGGGACCTTCCATAAAGTCAAATCATTAGCATTTTTTGTTTGTGTTATCTAGCAACAGCCTAAAACAAAGACAAACCTCAGCCCCTTATAACTGCAAGTGTATCTGATTTGAGCTTGAGTCTGATTCAAAGTATTTGAAAATGTTTAAGGATTTTTTTTTTTTTTAACCGATGGGATTTAAATGGGAAAACATAGTGTTTGTCTTCCTCTATGAAGAAGAAAAGCATGACTATTTTGTCATGAGGATAATATTTTCAAAATTATTCAACTATTGCATTTAATGGGAGTGCATCCCTAGTATCTGGGTGCCCCTTGGTTTCATGTGAATTAGTCTGAAGCACTCAAATTGTACACCTGAAGGAGAGAATGTGAGGCCTCCCACCCTGAGGAACAAGAACATTTCTGAACAGACTGGAAGAAACAGGTAGAAAATCTGACCCTGCTGATCACTGAATGTGTAAAAAGGAGAGATGAGGCAAAGAAAGGGGTCTCATGTCCTCATGGGTGTCTCTAGGCCAAAATCCTGGAAGGGGTGGAAACTAGTAAGGGTCTGAGTGTTCTAGTCATAGTATTTCCTGCAGAGGCTCATAGTCACTGTCTATTCCAGAGCCCAATTAGCCCTGTGAATTGTGGATGACAGAGAGTGGGACAGTGCCAAGTGGCTATTAAAAATCTTGGCCTTCATACATTTTGGCTGATGTGAGTTGTTAGTTTGTGTAATAGAAGCCACATTGCTGATTATATTAGTTCTTCAGAGATATATGTTGTGTTAGTCTCTATAGCCACTACAGTCTATTAAATCCAGAGCACGGGGGGAGAGCAAATATAATGTAATATAATGTCAAGCAGTCCTGGCCCCCTTCCACATGGATGTACACAGCAGGGGATGACAGAATACCCTGGCGGGGCAGACAAGGGACAACATATTGGAGACTAGCAGGCCCGGAAGACAGCACGGGGGCCCATGTGCTGGAGCAAGGACATTCTTCTCCTCACTCCCAGGAGGTCAAGTGAGTCCCATTGTGCACCCTCGGGTCATCTTTGGCAGAGCAATGGAAAGAGGAAATGTAAAAGGCTGAGTAATTATCTGAAGGGAGACTGGGTTTTCTGAATGACACTGTTTAACCAGAGGAGATTGAAATACATTGATGAAGTTAGTGCTTCTCACCACTACTACTCCTTCCTCTGCCCCAAGCCCACCCTAGTCAGGACTCAGAGGAACATGAGAAAGGTTAGATCAGTTATATAGAAACAAAAACTACATCTTCACCAGAATCGGTAGAGAAGGAATTCGCCATTTCTCAATATCAATATGACTTTGGGCAAGTCATGTATGTATTGACTGACAGATACACTGTTCTTGGTATCATAGCGGGCACTGGCAATACAGTGAAAAGTGTCTTCAGATAGGGCATCTGCTATCTACACGTCCCTCAATCTCTCTCTTCTCTTTCAAAACCTAGGGCCTGGAATCAATATATAATACTTAAAAAAAAAAATACTTTAAAGCAGTTTTTATTTTTTAAACTTCAAACAAGGTATACTTTGGGAGGCAGAGGCATGCAGATCATGAGGTCCAGAGATCGAGACCATTCTGGTCAACGTGGTGAAACCCCGTCTCTACTAAAAATAGAAAATTTACCTGGGCATGGTGACGTGCATGCCTGTAGTCCCAGCTACTCAGGAGGTTGAGGCAGAAGTATTGCTTGAACCTGGCAGGTGGCGGTTGCAGTAAGCCAAGATGGTGCCATTGTACTCTAGCCTGGTGATAGAGCTAGACTCCATCTCAAAAAGTAATAAAGGTATAAAAATATGCTTCACTCTTATTGAGGATTAAATGAAAGAGTGGGTAAGTATAGCTAAGACTGAAAGTGGTTCTGGTGAGTTTTTTTCTTCCAGAAAAAAAAGTCAAGAAAAGTGTTTTGAAATAAACTCCCTAATATATATTAACCCCAATATTAGCATTTCCATTTCCCTAGTATCACCTTCCCTGTAATACATCTGGGGAAGGGAATCGTCTCACTACTTCCTCCTGCTCTGCTGGCTGCCTGCTCCATATGGTCAGCTTCTCTTCACCTTTACCTCAATCTCACCCATGAACTGTTACTCATGTTTCTCTGGGTCCTTGTTCCTTGGATCCTTTCCACTAACCCAAAGATTCCAAGTGCCATGTACCCAAAACGCATGCAGTTTATGTAATTTATTATAAGACTAAAATAACTGAAAAGATTGAGGAGGGAGGACACTTAAGCATTTGATTAGACACCTGCTTACATTCACCCCTGCCACCACCATGAGCATTGCTTCTCTGTCTTGAAATGTACCTCGCTCTCCCACTGCCAGAGAACCATGATACTCAAAGATTAACTGTAAGATCGCTTACCCTCTTTAGAAAAGTTTTAGCCCCTATCCAGAGAGGCTTTTTTAAAGATTCATTTTACTCTCCTAATCAGGGAATATGGGATACTAAAATGCCCCCAAAATACATTTCCCCAATTGTGAATTATTCAGTAAGTTGTAATAAAATGTGCAGAGGTTTGGCCATGTTAAATATGTAAGCCCTTTAAGTCCGGCAGCACCTGCTTGGAAAATGTTTGTGTTTAGGGTTAAGTTTTCTACATTGCTGTAGTGTGGACATACATACCCTTCCCTTCTTTTTCAGAAACTTTGTTCAGTTTCTACTTTTTAATTTTTGAAAAATTTAAGGCACTATGCACATACACATATACTAACACACACACACGTGTAGTTTCCTCTAGCTAATTTCTGGAAACAACACACACACAACTATGCAGGAACATACACACCTTCTGAAGACAACAATAGTTAAGGAGGACTTTAACTTACAAATAGAACAGAAAAGATCCAAAAGACTTGTACTTCCATGATAGCAACAAGAAAGAACAGGATGAGGAAAAAATATCACAGTTATGTATAGGGCTATTAAAGAGTGGGGATTAAAGGAAGGCTTAATAAATTTCAGAGGACCAGCTCTTCTTAGGCAAGAGAGACACATGGCAGTTTCAATACCTGGGGGCAATAGCCTGATGTGCCCTAACAAAAACCTAACCTACCCAAATGACCACTAGCAGGAGAATACATAACACATTATGGTAAAAATCATACCACAGAATATTATTCCATAATAAAAAAGTACTGACGCATGTGATATTGCAGATGAATCTCAAAACCATTCTGCTGGGTGAAAGAAGTCAGACATGAGTGCATGCTGTAAAATTCCATCCTTTCTGAAATTCAGGAATACACAAGTCTCCTTTATGTTGATAGAAATCAGAAGAGTAGTTGCCTATGTAATAGGGATGGACTGGAAGGAGGCTTGAAGAAACTTTGTTGATAGAATTGTGTCATGACACACATGTATGCATTTGTCAATGTATCAAATTGTACTTACAATAATTACATATCACTCTATACAAGCTCATATATATATTGCATGCTTATTGCGCATTCCATTGTAAGTAAATTAGACCTCAATTTCAAACAAGATATTTCAAAAATCATAACTTTTCCTTAGATATAGAGTGCCCTCTAATTTTAAAAACGAATGTTTTATAGCACTTCGTAGTGTTCTGAGAGGCCCGTAATAAGCATTTAGCAGATGCATTTAAACACACACACAGCATCTGTAGCCTTTCTGGTCTGAGGTCTATCATGGCATTTCTGACCCCATGTCCTTACTCAGTGAACCCATATGATGGGGCCAGTGGGGACAGTTCAGGAACACAGATTGGGAAAAAGGCTACTGTCTGAGATGAAATGTGCAATGCTGTCTGCTGGCACATCCCTAGGCATACACATTTGCTCATAACGATAATCAAGGTCTAATGGGTAGGAGAGTTTTGCCACTCTTAAAACTCAGCTAGGAGTTAACTTTCCAAAACCCCAGTTTCCTGATCAAAGAGGCAAAGTCGTTGTAGGCTCAGATAAACCAACAGCCCATGGACACTCCCTTGCTCTATCAAAACTCTAAATCTGATACAAATAATGAAACTGGATAGAGACCTAAATGTTAGTTGTTTCTTGATCAGCAAAACTAGACTCTGATTTCTTTTCTGCTGTAGCCTTCTGAGGTGAGACCTGGGAATGCCAAGCAGAAAAAGCGGGAAAATCATTCTTCAGGGAGCTTGTGTGCCTGCCTGAAAAGTCGGCTAGACATTCATCGTTGACAGGTACACTATTTCTTCTGTGAAAAGTGCCCATAAATGTAATAAATCTTTCCTTAATGCAGTGACAAAGGGGGTTGAGAACGAACTTCGGTTTTCAGTCTCTGAAACAAAAGAAGAGTTCGCAGAATTCCATGTGGTCTAAGGGGAAGGAGTAGTGGTCAGGCGGGAAGTGAGGAGACATTTTTTGGGAATGTGTTTTTCTCACTTGTTTGAGAGATTTTCCATAAGTTAGTCTTAGTCTCATGCTCTGAACATCCAAATGCACAAATATAAACTGGAAATCCCACAGCCTCCCTGCCAAGCTTGAGACTAACATCATACAGGGAAGATGCAGTCCAGAGAAGCACGCAGAAGCAGGCAAGACTATTATATTAGGTCTACCTTAGAGTCCACTCTTCTGACTCTCCAATCATGTGAGCCAAAAGTCATTATTGTTTATGGAAATCTGAGTATTTTTCTTCCTAGATGCCAAAGAATCCCACCTCATATTGTGCTGAATATGTATCTGTTGAAATTACATATATTTTCCTGAAAATTCAGATACCTTTTGGAAAAGATTGATTATAATTGTCACATATGCTCTAAAGATGCTCTCCTATGTCTTCTGTGGAAAGGTATTTTTAAGGCAACATATGGAACAACAGTAACCTTGTGTTGAGAGTAAGCAGGAGAAAGAAGATGAGGATTACTTCCTAAGTAGCTTATATTGTATAAGACTTTGCTAATGAGTTAGCCAGAATTGCCTAAAACTGTTAGTGATATCTGTAATTACACTGTTCTTAGCCCTTGCATGTCATACAAACTGGTCATTCACTGACTAGAATCATATGATCTCCCTTTGAGCAACAGTACTTCTTGCAAATCCTACAGGATGAAGATAGCAGTGGGGATCAGGAAAACCCATCACCTTGGTGCATATGGAAGCTATCCTCCCAGGCACCTCAACTGCAGTGCCTGTTTTTCACAGCATGAGTTCACTTCCCTTAATCATACTTTACGCTCTCCAAAAATAATGTGAAGGAAGCGTATATTATGTACTTAAAGATACACCATCTGTTTTCTTTCTCTGCCAAGAGAGGAATTCCTCATTAAAATGAAAGCCTCAGGTCATCATAGGAAGCAGAAAGCTAAGATAAATGTCTTTTTTTTTTCCACCACAAATCTAAGTATAAAATGTTTCCCATGGACTTTCAATAAAACAGGTGAATATGCTTAACTTTCACATACAGGCCATTAAAGGCACACCTAAACGGCCTAAGATTCCATAACATAAAGGTAGTGCTTCTAAATGAACAATAGGAACAAAAGCTGAAATTCTGAAATTACTGCTAATAGATTATGAAGTCCTCTAGGGCAAAAAGTGAGTCTTATTAATCATTTTATCTCCCAAGCTTCGCTCTACCAGGCATGGAGCAGGTACAGTAAATGTTCATTAAATGTATAAAAATACAAAGAACTATGTCTTTTGTGAAATAAAATATTAGGCCAGTGATTTTAACCACTGCACATTAAAATCATCTGAGTCACTGCTAAACTATAAAGGTGGCTAAGATTATTCCCAGATGAATTACATCAGAACACAAGCTGCAGAGGTGAGTCTTACAAGGTAGCCATCTGTATATTTAGCATATATGAAAGAAATTTTCAAAAAAATTAGGTTCATGGGTACATGTGCAGGTTTGTCATACAGGAAAATTATGTGTCATGGGAGTTTGACATACAGATTACTTCACCACCCAGGTAATCAGCATAGTACTTGAGGGTAGACTTTTGACCCTTTCCCTCTTCCTACCCTCTATCTGCAAGTGGGCCCCAGTGTCTGTTGTTCCCCTCTTTGTGTTCATGTGTTCTCATTGTTTAGCTCCCACTTCTAAGTGAGAACATGTGGTATTTGGTTTTCTGTTCCTGCATTAGTTGTTCATTTAGGATTATGAACAACTCCATCTACGTTGCTGCAAAGGATATGATCTCATTATTTTTTATGGCTATATAATATTCCATGCTATATATGTACCACATTTTCTTTATCCAGTCTACCATTAATGGGCATGTAGGTTGATTCCATAGCCTTGCTACTGTGAATAGTGCTGCAACGAATATTTGCTTGCATATGTCTTTATGGTAGAAAGATTTAAATTCCTTTTGGTATATACTCAGTAATGGGATTGCTGGATTGAATGGTATTTCTGCCTCTAGATATATGAGGAATCACCACACTGTCTTCCGCAATGGTAACTAATTTATATTCCCACCAGCATAGTTTAAGCATTCCATTTTCTTCACAGCTTCACCAGCATCTGTTATTTTTTTGACATTTTAATAATGGCCATCCTGACTGGTGTGAGATGGTGTCTCATTGTGGTTTTGATCTGCATTTCTCTAATGATTAGTGATGTTGACTGTTTTTTCATATGCTTGTTGGCTCCATGTATGTCTTTTTACAAGTGTCTGTTCATGTCCTTTGGCCACTTTTAATGGGGTTGTTTTTTGCTTGTAAATTTAAGTTCTTTATAGATGCTGGATATTAGACCTTTGTCAGATACATAGATTGCAAATATTTTGTCCCATTCTGTGGACTCTCTGTTTACTCTGTTGATAGTTTCTTTTACTGTGTAGAGGCTTTTTAGCTTAATTAGGTCTCTTTTGTCCATCTTTGTTTTTGTTGAAAATTTTGTTTTGTTGCAATTGTAGTTGGCATCTTTGTCATGTATTCTTTGCCAAATCATGCACAGAGAGATATTTCCTAGGTTATCTTCTGGAGTTTTTATAGTTTCAGGTCTTACATGTAAGTCTTTACTCTGTCTTGAGTTGATTATATGGTGTAAGGAAAGGGTCCAGTTTCAATCCTCTGCATATGGCTAGCCAGTTATCCCAGCACCATTTATTGAATAGGGAGTTCTTTCCCCATTGTTTGTTTTGTTGACTTTGTTGAAGATCAGATGGTTGTAACTATGGCTTCATTTCTGGGCTTTCTATTCTTTTCCATTGGTCTATATGTCTGTTTTTGTACCAGTACCATTCTGTTTTAGTTATTGTAGCCCTCTAATATAGTTTGAAGTTGGGTAACATGATACCTCCAGTTTTGTTATTTTTGGCTATTTGAGCTCTTTTTAAATTCCATATGAATTTAGGTTTTTTTTTTTTTAATTCTGTGAAGAATATAATCGGTAATATGACAAATAGCATTGAATCTGTAAATTGCTTTGGGTGGTATGGTCATTTTAACAATATTGTTTCTCCTATTCATAAGCATGGAATGTTTTTCCATTTGTTCGTGTTATCTCCAATTTCTTTGAATACTGTTTTCTCATTGAGAGGTCTTTTACCTCCCTGATTAGCTGTATTCCTTGGTATTTACTCTTCTTATGGCTATTATAAATAGGATTGCGTTCTTGATTGGACTCTCTGCTTGACTGTAGTTGGTATACAGAAATGCTACTGGTTTTTGTGCATTGATTTTATATCCTGACACTGCTAAAGTAGTTTTTCAGATCTAGGAGCTTTTGGGCAGAGACAATAGGGTTTTCTAAGGATAGAATCATATTGTATGCAAATAGAGATAGTTTGACTTCCTCTCTTTTTATCTGGATGCTTTTTTTTTTCTTTCTCTTGCCTGATTTCTCTGGCTAGGACTTCCAGTACTATGTTGAATAGGAGTGATGGGAGTGAGCATCCTTGTCTTATTCCATTTCTCAAGGGGAATATTTTCAACTTTTGCCCATTCAGTATGATGTTGGCTATGGGTTTGTCATAGATAACTCTTACTATTTTGAGTTATGTTCCTTCAATGTTTTGTTTGTTGAAGGTTGTTAACATGAAATGATGTTGAATTTTATTGAAAGGCTTTTCCGCATCTATTGATATATGATCTTGTGGTTTTTAAGTTCCATTTATGTGGTAAATCACATTTTATTGATTTGCGTATGTATATTAAGCCAACTTTGCATCCCAGAAATAAAGCCTACTTGATCATACTGGATTAGCTTTCTGATGTGCTGCTGAATTCAGTTTACTAGTATTTTGTTGAGGAATTTTGCATCTGTGTTCTTCAAAAATATTGGCCTGAAGTTTTCTTTTATTTGTTGGGTCTCTGCCAGATTTTGGTATCAGGATGATGCTGGCCTCAGTTAAGGGAGGAGTCTCTCCTCATTTTTTTTGGGAATATTTTCAGTAGGAATGTTACCAGCTCTTTACAAATCTGGTAGAATTCAGCTGTGGATCTGTCTGACCCTGGGCTCTTCTGATTGATAGGCTTTTTATTACAGATTCAAGTTTGAAACTAATTATTAGTCTGTTCAAGGATTTAACTTCTTCCTGGTTCAATCTTAGGAGATTGTATGTTTCCAGGAATTTATCTATCTATTCTAGATTTTCTAGCTTTTGTGTGTAGATGTCCGCCTGGGAGTTTGAGGGCTTTTGTGTCCCTTTTGGGCCGGTGGTAATGTCCCCTTTGGCATTTCTGATTGATTGTGTTTATTTGGTTTTCTTTCTCTTTTTTTTTTTTTTACTTTATTATTCTGGCTAGCAGTCTATCAATCTTATTTTTTTCAATAACGAACTCCTGCATTTATTAATCTTTTGTATGGTTTTTCACATCTCACTTTCATTCAGGTCACCTCTGATTTTGGTTACTTCTTATCTTCTAGCTTTTAGGTTGGTTTGTTATTGTTTCTCTAGTTCCTGTAGGTGTGATATCAGGTTGTTAATTTGGGATCTTTCTAACTTTTTTATTTTGGTGTGTAGTGCTGTAAACTTTCCTCTTAACACTGTTTTAGCCATGTCCCATAAATTCTGGTATATTGTATCTTCATTCTCATTAGTTTCGAAGAATTTGATTTCTGTTTTGTTTACCCAAAAGTCATTCAGGAGCATGTTGTTTAATTTCCATGTAATTCTCTGGTTTTGAGCCATTTTCTTAATATTCATTTCTATTTTTATTGCACTGTGGTCTAAGTGTGTGTTTAGTATAATTTTATTTTTTTCAAATTTGCTGAGGATTGTTATATGGCCAGTTATGTGGTTGATTTCACAGTATATGTTATGTGCAAATGAGAAGAATGTATTTTCTGTTGTTTCAGGGTAAAGAGTTCACTAGATGTCTGTTATGTTCATTTGGTCAAATGTCAATTTCAGATTCTGAATATCTTTGTGAATTTTCTTCCCTAAATGATCTAATACTGTCTGTAGGGTGTTGAAATCTCCTGCTATTATTCTGGTTATCTATGTCTCTTCATAGGTTCCTAAGAATTTGTGTTACAAATCTAGGTATCTAGGTGAGTGGATATATATTTAGGAGAGTTAGGTGGTCTTGTTGAGTTGAACCATTTATCATTATGTAATGCCCTTCTTCTTTGTCTTTTTTTTTTTTTTTTTTTTTAATCTTTGGCAGTTTAAAGTTTGTTTTGTCTGAAGTTAGAATAGCAACCTCAGCCTTTTTGTTTTCTGTTTGCTTGGTAGATTTTTCTCCGTCCCTTTACTTTTAGCCTATGGGCATTTCTGCATGTGAGATGGGTCTCTTGTAGACAGCATGCAGTTGAGTCTTCTCTATTCCACTTGCCACTCTGTGCCTTGTAATTGGGGCATTTAGCCCATTTATACTGAAGGTTAATATTGACATGTGCAGCTTTGATTTTTGTCCTCCTGTTAGCTGGTCATTATGAAGATTTGGTTGTTTGGCTGCTTTATAGTGGCAATCGTATTGGTACTTCAGTGTGTTTTGTGGTGGCCAATAATGAAAATGGAAACACAGAAAATATCTTTCTTTTCCATACTTAGCACTCCCTTAAGGATCACCTGTAAGGCAGGTGTGGTGGTAAAAAATTTCCTTAGTATTTTCTTGTCTGAAAAAGGGTCTTATTTCTCCTTTGCTTATGAAACTTGGTTTGGCTGGATATGAAATTCTTGGGTGAAATTCCTTTTCCTTAAGAATGCTGAATATAGTCCACCAGACTCTTCTGGCTTGTAGGATTTCTGCTGAAAAATCCTCCACTGGTAGCCTGATAGAGTTCTCTTTGTAGGTAACCTGTCCCTTCTATCTGCCTTTGGTATTCTTTTATTTCAACCTTGGAGAATCTGATGACTAGGTATCTGGTGAATGGTCATCTTGTACAGTATCTTTCAGGGGTTCACTGCATTTTCTGGATTAGAATGTTGGCCTCTCTAGCAAGGTTAGGTAAATTTTCATGGATGGAGATCCTCAAATACATTTTTCAAGTAACTTGCTTTCTCTTTCCCTCTTTTAGGCATGCCAATGAGTCACATGTTTGGTCTCTTTACATAATGTCATATTTCTTGGAGTTTTGTTCATTTTCTTTGTTTTTTCTTTATCTGACTCAGTTATTCTGGAGACTTGGTCTTTAAGCTCTGAGATTCTTTCCTCAGCTTGGTCCATTCTGCTGTTAATGCTTCTAATTGTATTGAAGTGAGTTTTTCAGCTATCAGTTCAGTTTGGTTCTTTCTTAAAATGGTCATTTTGTCTTTTTTTCTTTAGTGTTGTTTTATTGTATTTCTTAGCTTATTCACATTGGATTTCAACTTTCTCCTGTTGATGATTTCATTTCTATCCATATTCTGAATTCTATTTCTAACATTTCAGTTACTCCAGCTTGATTAAGAACCATTGCTTGGGAACTAGTGCAGTTGTTTAGAGGTGAGAAGACACTTTAGCTTCTTTAGTTGCCAGAATTCCTGTGATGCTTTTTTCCCCCCCTCTGTGTGGATTGATGTTCCTTCAATCTTTGAAGTTGCTGCTGTCCTTTGCCTTTTTTTTTTTTTATTCTTTCATATTTTTTGTATGTTCTTGGAGGTTAGATTGTAGTATAGGGTGTGTTCAGTTGACTGGCTTCGATTCTACTCCATTCCTGTGTCTTAAAGGAGCCCTTTCCAATTACTGTCTTTGTGCCTGCATTTCTTTTGTTGGTTGTTCTGGTCCACAGGGCTCTCTCAGGCAGGGGCTGCAGTTGGCAGGTAACCTGTATCTTTGTTGGCTTAGCCCTAATCTCCTGTCCAAGTGCTTCCCAGAGAAACAAGGTTGTGCCAGCACACAGAGCTCATGCAGAAGTGGGACTACTGGGCAAGAAGCTTTAGCGGGTGGGTCCCATCTGGCTACAAGAGGAAGGGGTGAGTGAAGTTGCCTGCCCTGCCATTCAGGGTTTTCTGGGGAAACAGGAGGCTGTGCCCTTCAGCAAATTCAGGTATATGCAGGACTGCTGGGCTGAAAGTTCTAGCAGGTGTGGCTTGTCCAGCTGGGAGAGGTGGGTGTGGGTGGAGTCACCCACCCTGACACCTGGGTATTTCCCAGGACAACAGAAGACTGTACCCATTGGATAAGTTCAAATAGAAGTGGGACCACTGGGCTGGAAGCTCTAGCCAGGCATTGCCCTTCTGGCTACCAGCAGCAGGTGTGGGTGGGGTCACCTGTCCTGCCATCTAGGTGCTTCTCAGGACAAAAGGGGATTGTGCCCACTGGCTGAGTTTAGACAGAAAAGGAATTGCTGAGGTGGAAACTCTGGCAGGCATTGCCCACCTGGCTACCAGCAGTGGAGGCAGGCAGGGTTACCTGCCCTGCTGCCTGGGTGTTTCCTGGTAAAACAGGGGGCTTAGAAGATAGTAGCTACTACAGGGTATTTTATTTATATGAATATATTCTTAGCCATTGCGACAGCAATGTATTCGCATAAATACATTCGCATTGCGTCAGCTGAAAGTATCTGTTAGGCAGGAGGAATAAGTTTTAGTGATTGGCTGCATTGCATAGTGACTATGGTTTATAATTATGTATATTTCAAAATTGCTAAAAGAATAGATTTAAATGTTCTTACCACAAGGAAAAAAGATATGTAAGTGAGGTGACATGTTAATTAGCTTGGTTTAAATATTTTACATGCATACATTTATCAAAGCATCATATAGTATCCCATAAATAAATATATATAAATATGTATATATTTATACACACACAATTATTAAACATTTTATAAGCAGTACAAGGAAAGAATGCCAAAAGAGAGAGTCAACAGGTCTATAAGACTACTACAGACTTGAGTATTTGCTAAATCTATTACCCATTGAGGGATACACCCTGAAGAGGGTTATCTAAGGAAGCACAACTTAGCCAGTGCCTGTCCTATGAATAAACAAAAAGAATTTCTATTTTTATTTGTTTTATTCCATTTTGTTCTGGACACTTTTCTGTAGATATGAGAGAAAGCACTGATTTGAAACCAATATTTTAATAAATCTTCTGCAATATAGAATTTTTATTCAATAAGCTACTTTCCAGACTTTCTGGCTCTGGAAGATCCCTTTTCACATGATACACAAGTGTCCTGTCTCTCTCAGAGAACATCAATGTGGCAAACAGCTATACAGTTTCATTAAAAGTATCTTTGCTATATTACAAAATAGCTAGAAGAGAGGCTTACAAATATTCTGACCACAAAGAAATGAAAAGTGCATGAGGTCATAGATATACTAACAATCCTGATTAGACCCATTATACAACATAGATACCTATCAAAAACTTAGATTTAACCCCATAAATATGTACACTAATGATGTGTCAAATAATTTTGAAAAAACAAAAGAACATCTTTAAGCAACTTGAAAACACAGAGCACTACATATGCCAAGGGACATTTCTAATTTGCTTTCCAAGAGATGGGACTTGATTGGAGGACAAAAGTCCTGTAGTAGCAGGAAGAACTTAATTCAACAATCTCTAAAGCAGTCTCAGTGACATGCTTCCACTGCCTTACACGGTCACCTGTTGTTTCAGAGCCGATAGAATGAATTGGTTTCTCCTTGGACTTTTCACACTTAGGAAACCCAAAGAGTAGGATGAATTCCATATACAACGAAAGGTGTGGTTGAGGGAGCTCCCTGAGGATGTGGACCTCAGCACTGCAGCATGGTTCCTAGTGACTTTTTTTTTTCTTTTGAGATGGAGTCTTGCTTTGTCACCCAGGCTGGAGTGCAGTGATGCGATTTTGGCTCTTGGCTCACTGTAACCTCCACCTCCCAGGTTCAAGCGATTCTCCTGCTTCAGCCTCCTGAGTAGCTGGGACTACAGGCTTGCCCCACCATGCCCAGCTAATTTTTGTATTTGTAGTAGAGACGGGATTTCACTATGTTGGACAAGCTGGTCTCTATCTCTCAACCTCGTGATCTGCCCCCCTTAGCTTTCCAAAGTGCTGGGAGCCACAGCGCCCAGACTGGTTCCTGGTGACTTTTAGGGAGCTAAGCCGAAAAGAGGGGCCACTTAGAGACTGGGCTGATTATGCTTGGGTCCCCGCCACGTGGGTGACGTCTGGTGCTTCCACCCATAGGAGTGGCTATGTGCACACGTCAGGACACTTGCCACCCCCTACCACCGTGTGCACACACACACATTACCTTACAGAGTGCATTGAAAAATAACACTCCAGGTTTCATCAGACACATGACCTGCTGGCTGCGGGAGCCCCAGTGCAGAGCAACACCCGTACAGTTCAGATGGCTTTTTCTTCAGCCAGAGAAGCAATCCTTTCTAAATTAAATGCCAGGTGTGAAACAGGTTTTCTTCTTTCTGCTCTTCTGTGAATAAACAGACATTCCTGTGCAAGTGTGAGGTCATCCATGCATAATTCATCCCGGGGCTCCGCTTTCCAGATGTGCAACCACTCGTGGGTTCCCACGGCTGCCTGGCTTCGTGTCTTGGTGACACAGTCGCCTGCAGCCGGATCTGATCTGACCGGCCTCCCTGGCTGCAGCTGAGCTGTGGCTGTTTCTGTGCCTACCCCTGGCCCTGCCACCCAAGCATCCCGCGCGCTGCTATCTGGGAGCCCCTCCTCGTTGGCTTACGTTGACTTCTCATACTCCACTTTTTATACTTCAAAGTTGAGATTGAGTCTACCTTTATGAAGTAGATGTTTCTGGCTCAATGTGGAGGATTTGTGGTTTCCTCTTGCTGGCCTGTTGGAAGGCCTTTTCCAAGACTGAGAAAGAACCTGTGGATGTTTAAAGATGATTTTATTGTGAGAGAAAGGAGCTAGAGAACTGGTTTCCACTGCCTTCTTGTGTGTCTGTGCCTTCTATGGGCCAGGCACAGCTAAACACTTTACATGGGTCATTTACAGGTAATCTTTCAGGAAGACAAATGTCACATACTCAGTGCTGTTCAGGACCCTGTTCATCCCTTGGATGAATGTGCCTCAGAAAGGAGGTGTAGAGGACATGGCAGCAGGCTGTGTGAGTGTATGGAGCCCGTGTTCCTCAGCTGTGTGACCTTGGGAAGTCACCTTTCTTATTCCTCACCTGTAAATAAGTTGCAAGGGTTGTTACAAAGGTTAAAAGCAATGCATGTAAAGTGCTTAAAATCATATCAGACAACAAGAAATGCTTCATAAGTGTGCTCGTTTGCTATGTTATCCTACTGGGTCAGCACTGAAGGTTGCCATTTGTATCCTTATTTTTAGCTGTAAAAACGTTGAAGTTTGGACTCACCCCATGTCACAAACTAGGAATCCAGGAGCCCAGCTACATTTACAGGCAGTATGTCTGAATTCAAACCCTGTGGACTCCATATCCTTCTCTACGATTTTCCCTCTTGGAAATTAACCCCGGAATCCTAGATTTCCAAGTTGGCAAGTAAACAACAACAGCAAAAAGCTATACTGAGGAAATAATTTTCACCACTGCAACCAGTCTCCTTAAAATGGTTGTGTAATTATTCTTCTAGTGTCTTGGAAATTTAAAAGGTACTTTGTTTGGATAAAACATTTCCATGTCTTTCTAAAGCAAGGCCAATTTTGGTAAAATTAAATTGTCTGCCTGGCCATGTTGTTCTTTATTCCACTTGGATATCGCAGGTACCATTTTTAAAGGGACATTGGTCTAGGGTGACTGTTTAGTTCCTGGCAACATTCACAGATGTTAATTTGGCGATTCTCTCTGGATGACCATTTCTAATATTTAACGTCCCGTCTCCAAACAGCCAACAATGACCTTTGCATTCCTGGTTCTATACTGTTTGCTTCAGATTTACTTTGGTTTTCCTAGCAACAGTGCATGAAAAGATTGTGCATACTGAATGTCTGCTGAAAACTGATGAGGCCACCTACCATCACACCCCTCAGACTGGTTTCTCTTTAAATTGAGGACCCGGTGCTTCATGTCATATGCAACACAGCAAAGGCTATTTAATGCTATACAAATAGAACTTTGCAAAACTTAATGTCATACAAAAAATCACAAGTCTGAAGAAGAATGCAAAACAATGCATGATGTTTTGTTTATTTGCATTCTATTATTTAGAATGCTGAGGTTCAGAGACATTCCATTCATGGCCCACTGCTCCAGAGCTGCAGTGTGGCAGAGGAGACCCCATCATTCTGACTCTAATTCCACTCTCTCCCTTGCATGGCTCACTAAGGTCATGGGTTTAACATAAATTTCATCATTCCAGAACATGAGAAGTGTTTGATTTTGTGAATGAGCAAAGTTAGAATTCCAAAACCTGTACGAAATAGAGCAAGTGAAGCACTGCTCTCTCTTACTTTTCAGGTGGTAAGAAAGGCTGACTCCTAATGCAGAGAGGAGGGAGGGGTAGAACCACATTTACAGCCTATGATTTTTCTTGTCATTCAGAGCTATGCTAACAAACGCTGCCTTCATGAAATCAAATGAAGTGAACACTACAACACACAGGGAAGACCCATGGCCTCTGGGCAGGCAGAGCCTAAAATTTGGAGCAGGTGAACCTACCCACCATGCGATTGCTACAAGTCAATGAGCCTTTCTGAGTTTCTCAATGATTTCATGTATAAATTGTGAGTAATACTACTTACCTCCAAGAATTCAGTATAATAATATGTAAAGTACTTGGCATAAAGTAGTCACTCGGCATTTTTAACTTCTTGCCCCTGTGGCTTTCCTAGATCCCTGAAGATGCTCCTGCAGAGGAGTCATCCAGGGCCCTGGACCGTCAAACTGCCATTGGCCATGATTATTTGTCAACACTCTGGTTTTGTTTGTGCAGAAGACTGTTCTGGGAAATGTTCCTTCCTCTACTCTAACCTTTTAATATAAATGGGATATTCTTGATTGTCCCAAGAATGGGCAATGACTCAAATCAGAGCAATCCCTGGGGTTTTGAACTTGGGGTCAAAAAGAACCAATCTCAGGCTATTGCTGAGCAATCTAGGCTACTGCTAGCTGACAGGAAGAAGGAACAGAAACTGCTATCGCCACCTTTTCCCCCTTGTGGAGAAAGCAGGTCTGAGAGGTGAAAACAGGCTGTTAGAGAGATACCCTGAGTCCAGCTGCTCTCTACCCTTTGTTTTCCAGAACCTTCCAATACTGCACAGTTTCTTCTCCTCTCCTAAATCCTTGCATACTCTAGTTCAAATTTGGTTTGCTAGTCAGAGGCAGGACTGGGATTCCCACACATGTGTCTTTGAAGCCAAATCCCAGGATGCCTTCACTCATGTTCAGGAACCCTACTGTTCACCAAGGGATCCCTGGCTGCTGGTCTTGTCTGTATTCTGGCCCCTGGGCTCTACCCTGATACAAGTCACATATTCCCTGTGCCTACTGATGACTCTGGTTGTGATGACTGGGCCAGCCCCACACCCAGCACCAGCCTCCCTCTAAGCAGCTATGGATCTGTTCCAACACACCCATCTAACCAAGTTCACCTTTCCTTTGACGAAGCCAGAGGGATCCTTGTGCTCATCCGAGGGTGGGGATGATCTCATACTTACTTGTGTTTCTCTAGGGTCTGGCATGTGTACTTGAACAATAACTTCCGTTGCATTAAAGAGTGCAAATCTGAGAGATGAGGGACTATGGAACTGAAGGCAGGGGAAAAAATGCCTCTTCAATTCTCAGTAGTAAGGAACGATCGCTAGGGAGACTGTCTGCCCAAGGTAACAGAGCCCTGTTGTCAGGCATCATTTTTCTTGTGCTCCCCACTGTTCTCAACCCCTTCAGTCCAATGTTTTAGTAACTTCCAGCTACTTAGCTGGATCTGAAGAGGCAAAGACTTTATCTCAACTTCAAATTCCTATTCTCCTACAAGAAAAGCCCACTGTGACATTTTATTCTTGCTTCTTCTCTGCATTACTACTTGTCCATGGGGTGAGTAGTGCCAAATCAAAGTTACTGTAGGGTTCCTGTATTGAAAAAGCAAGTGAAAAGCCTACAAACTGGATGGGTGTTGAGTGTCCCTGTGTATCTATTGTCTTGCTAATGATCCATCTAAAAAGCATTTTGTGATTGCCACGTGAAAGTTACCACATATGAAGGCACTGAGAGGACAAGCAGAGGTCTTCTGCTGCTTGGAAGCCACAGGCCTCACCAGGGGGACAGAACCAAAGCCACTGACTTCAGTTCACACTTGATCTCTTGCCTTTTGCTGATTTGAGGGAAGCTCCCCAGCTAACACTGTCAGAGAAAGATGCAGCTTGGAACTGCAGCTCCTTGTAGAGGCAGGTGTCTTCCCCCTGCACACATGGCCTTCAACTTCTTGTTGACCTTCTGGTGCTCGCTAGCACATGTCTCCAAGCTGCTCTCTTTATCTCAAGTACATTTAATTCATCACCCTGATACTAACATTGCCCTGGAAACAAAATTTTGAGGGGAGAAAACTAAGAAGGGTGGATGAGGAAAGGGATGACATGACAAACTACACACAGCTGACTTCTTGTTGAAAAGCTGCCCCTGGAGGTAAATTTTAGATAGAAATCTATATAATCTGGCATCAACGTGAACGTACATCATTTTATAATTAATTTGGAGAGATGAGAAGAAACATTAAGTATTGATTCCAATTAGCTTTGGGGTCTAAATTGTTAATTCCTCAGCTAATAGCTGGCGGGGAGGGGTAGAAAGAGCAATGAAATGATATGAACCCACAGCATGGAATTCTAGCATGAGCTCTGAGGACTGCTTTATCTGATTTTGCAACTGTTTTTGTTTTTTTTTTTTCTGACTGCCAATTCATTCTACGTTATTTCTTCAAAAAGTGCAAAAGTTTCAGAGATCTTAGGCCATGTTGCAGCCATAATCCCAGCCAAAGGCCAACATTTTCAAAGTTCTTTAGAATGTAGTAGGTTTTGCTATTTAGAGAAAATTAGCATATGAAGGTTAGTGATCACTGCAGTGAGATGTTCATGAAACATGCTTTATTATTTTGTATGGCCTGAAAAGTATTATATTTGGAGGATAATTTAGTGTTCTCTTGAGGGCTAGTGTCTTTGATTTGTTCTTTTGCCTCCAACTATGAAGTTTGCCCTGCCCGCTGAAGCCCTGTAGTTTTTCACCCCTTCCTACAGCTGCTCCTTAGACCTAGTGACCCTAATATTTACCTCAGTGAGCCTCTTTCAAAGGGCTTTATTTATGGTTTACAAATGCATTCATTTCTCCTCTCCTGTTTACTAGTCAGGAATCTTTTTCAGTTCTTTGTTGTCAAGAGAATAAATTGACACAGACATAGATAACAATCCGAGATGAGCACTTATTTGCAAATACTTAGCTTTGTCGAGGGAGGAATGGGTTTTCTTAGGGCCTCTATGGCTGACTGTTTTAGATCAGGAACCAAGCCTAGCAAAGTGGAACAAAGTAACTTGTTAAATCCAAATGAATGAATCAAACAAATGATAAGTTAGATAAGTTTCTCTACATTGGTGAAAGCCCTTCATGGCACTCAGTGGGAGACCCAGAGTCAGAGAAGGGGGAGGGGAATGGTTCTAAATGGAGTGTGCTGGTTTCTTCTCTAGAATTCAGGAATAGCAGGGAAGGGCCTTATCGCCTTCTTTGGGCATGGGCTGTCAGTGGCGGCAGAGAGACTTCCAGAAAAGGCAGGGTTCCACCTCCAACAGGGTACCCAGGGGAAACGTGGCAATGGCTTAAGGAAGTTTCTTGGGCTGGTCAGCCTGAAATGGCAATATAATGTCTTGCTTGCTTCTCTGTAATAGAAAAAAATCATCCAGCATTACTGAGACCCCAGAAAGACACAGAAGGGCTAAGCAGGTTATGGACTGAAAGGGAACTCGAGTTGGAACACCACCATAGAGCACGGGGACCTTGCAACCCAAGGCAGTAGAGCAAGACCATCTGCTATTAGTAGAAGTTGCTTACAGAATGCCCAACTCCACATCAGCAGATAGAACCCAGATAAAGGTTGAGAGCCAGAAATGGAGAGGGGGTAAAACACACCAGCTCTCTTTTATGATGTTCAGAACTTGGATCACCCCAGGGGAAAGGGCATGAACACTGAAAAAACCCTTGAAGATTGAGTATTTACTACAAGTGACCAAAAGTAGAACTGGATAGAGGCTGAGTTAATCGTTTTGGGTTTCTGGATAATCAGCGCATCAGATGAAATAAACCAGAATGGGATAGATCAAGTTGTCTTATTTAAGAACATACATGCTGGAGGCTTGAGGGGAGGATCAAACTCAGACACAGGAAGATTTACCAGGAAGACAAAAATGCTTAACCCTCAAGACCTCTGCCTCGCATTGTGCTTGCCATTTTGTATTCTTTTCGCCCAAGAGAACCTCACAAGATCAAGATCTGCATGAGCTCACATGCAGATATTAATGAATTTTTAAAAAAAATTGAGTTTGAGCCAAGCACAGTGGCTCATGCCTATAATCCCAACACTTTGGGAGACCGAGGCAGATGCATGATGAGGTCAGGAGATCGAGACCACCCTAGCCAACATGGTGAAACCCTGTCTCTGTTGAAAGTACAAAAATTAGCCAGGTGTGGTGGCATGTGCCTATAGTCCCAGCTACTCAGGAGGCTGAGGCAGGAGAATTGCTTGAACCTGAGAGGCGGAGGCTGCAGTGAGCAGAGATAGTGCCACTGCACTTTAGGCTGGGCGATAGAGTAAGACAGTCTCAAAAAAAAAAAAAAAAAAAAAAAAAAAAAAAAAAAAATCTGAGTTTCAGTGTATAAATGGAGACTTCCATCTTTCATTTCCTACCTGATATTTTATTGAGAATTTCAGGTTGTCATGCTTCCTATACCATGAGCTTCATGAAGTCGGAGACATGTCTATATATTTCCTTATGCCTTGCACAATACACAATTCTCAGTACATAGTAGATGTTCAAATGAGTCTTAAATGAAGAAGCCAGGCTTGGGCAGAGCAGTCAGCAATGGTTTCTTGGAAGAGAAAGACTTAAATCAGCTTTGATATTGACATTCAGATACCTAAGAAGTACCAGAACACAAACCAGGTGACAAATTTAAAGAAGGACCTGGATATAAAACAACTGGCCAGAATGGAGAGTTCAAGAAGCTTAAACAGTGTAGTCTACATTAATAACCTTTAAATTTAAAAACTCCTAATCATAAGAAGTGCTCTTAATGGTAAATCATATTCTGAAACTTAACATTGTCAGAAAGGAGACTGATCAAAGGACAGACCTACACTATATATAATCTTTAATGTCCATTTAAATAAAGAAGTAAGATAATAGAGATGCTTTAAAATGTCTGTCTAGGTTTCTCTTTATGTGGACCATCAGCCTTCAAGAAATTTATGCATTATTTTTTCCCCATGGAAGCAAAATTAAAAGGACAAATGAACAGCTACTTAGAAATCTTTTTAAAAAGTAGACTTTGTTTTATTAAGTAAAAAAATGTGCTGTCTATAAAGCTAGTATCTAGGTGACAAGTTCATGTTTCCTCCAAAGTTAAAAATAACTGAAATTTAAAAGGATATGATCTATCTCAACATATTAAGTTGTTTACTGACCATGAGCTGGGGCCACATTGACACATGTTGAGAGGGTTCCTCAGCCTCTGTGGCATTGGCCAAGGCAAGGCAAGACCCCCTGAAGGCACAGCCAGACCCTCCCAGGGCTTCTCCCAGGGGAAAACCCAGCCTTCTCCTATGCACTTGGTCCTCCTCACCACCACACTGTGGTGTTCACTGTGTACATCAGCTAAGGCAACAAAAATGAAAAAGGAGGACTGTTCTTCGGGCAGATTTTCTCTAAAGGGAGCAGGAAATAAACCTCTTTTTTTTCTTTCGTTTTCTTAGTGCCGTGACTTACCTCAACTAACAATTGAGTTCGGCATAAATCCTAGGAGGTTTGAAAGGCATCTTTCATGCCTAACAGGAAGGTACATTTCAGGAGATTACATGGTTAGTACTGAGATAGAAAAATGTTCCCTGCAGTGCAAATGGAGAAAAGTGTGTGTGATTTGTGCTTAAAGTCTACTTGCCATCTCTAAGATGCATATCATGTATTTAAGGAACTCACGGCAATCATTTTTTACTCTAGAAGAAAAGACTGATACTTGACCCTGTTGCTAATATTACTAAACACTTCACACATCACAGTTAGGAAAAAAAGTTTAAAAACATGTTGCCCTCTGAGAACTCTGAGATAAACCAAAAATAAAAGGGTCACACTGACTGGCTCTATTCCCACAAATAATAAACCTTTGGATATTTCCCATTAAGTCAGCTGTAATCATCATGTAATATAGTTGCTGTTTTTCCACTATGAACAGACTAATATAAATTTAAAAACCTTGGGAATTCCACTTTTTGTTTTCTTTAAATACTTGTTTTTTTTTAGTTGGTAATGGAGGCTTTCAGTCTTTGAAAAGTCTGTCTCTCTTGCTGGCATTGATGTCTTAAATTTTCTGTCTCTGAGTCTTCCTTTTTTAATTATTCCTGGAGGTTCAATTGAGACAAAACCCAATTGAGTGTAACCTGTAACAATTTACTCTCTTTCCTATCAGAATATAAAGTTGGGTACATGTGATTCATAAAATATAAGCAAGCCCAAAAGCTCATTTAACTAGGTTGTACATACTTGCTATTAAGAAATAAGCAATATGCTTCACATGTAAAAATGGTATCTACAAAGTCTGATACTAGCTCTAGGCTTATGAAATTTACCTAAGAAGATAAAGAATGTCATTACCTGCAAGCCCAGAAAATAAACAGAAAGGACATTCTATGAGCTTAGATGTACGACAGGTGTAACTTCCAGAGGTTTCTAAGATGGTTCTTGGTTTTTAATCTCAAAAGAGCTAATAAGACCCATAAGATACTTCTGACACATCAAAGTAATTTACAAACCCTGGGTCTTTTTAAACTTCCAGTCAGAAACTAATGTTTCAGTTTAAATCATATATTCCTACTTTTGTTTATTGTACAAATAAGGTAAGTATTAATCAACATCTCTTATGACACCTACATACATAAACTATTTTTAAAACACCACCAAATTAATGACACGAAAGTCAGAAAATTTATTAGGAGCTTATGTGGCCAAATCCACATTTGATGGCAGGATATTGACTAGGAGAGGGAACTATAGAAGAAAAAAATGATACTGGTACCACTTCCAATATGACTAAGACCCTCACAAACCATAGGTAGACCACAGGCTTTGTTCCTGAGATAAGCCAGGTACAGCAGGTGCATCCTGACTTGGTATGGATCTCACATAATAAAAGCTTCACTCATTCCCACACATCTGAACTCCTTTAAAAAAGCATTTATAGTTTTGATCTTTGCTGTGCTGACATCTGAAAGTATGCCTTGACATTTGTAAATGTAATAGTGTTAGAAAACTCTTGTTTTTGCCTTGAACAGACAAATGTTACTTGGCAACCTTGGTATATTTGCTTTTTTCTCCTTTCATTTCTGATTGCATTTTTTTTAATGTGGTGATCCAGTCCTTACGGAGTCTGACTCCTTTATACTCATTTCCTTTATAAATGTTTCTGTCTCTGAGTCTTCCTTTGGCAATCCACAATGACAAGCTCAAGTATTTCTTGAATGACAATTTAAATGAAAACCTACCAATTATCTACTGTCTGAAATAGTTACCTAAAAGAATTTCAGATGATACTATTTTTCATAGTGGAAGACCTTTTTTTTCTGATTAAAAACATAATGCATGTACATTTTTAAATTAGAGAACAAAAAAGGTATAAAAAGGCTATAAACAATCAACCAGCAAAAACCTTACTAATATATAGTCTGTGTCTGTGTATGTGTGTGTATTTAGCAAATCCATGCTGGTATATATTTATGTTGTGTTCACATTTTTAGCGTAATACATTAGGCTATTATTAATTCTTCTCTATCTTAATCCTGTTTTATTAAAACTTAATTAGGAGATATGATACCTTACCTGTTAAACACTCAACCAGGCAGAATAATTTTGTAGCTTATACACCAGAAGATAACCCTTAAATGCAAATCCTAGAGGAATGGATAGATATGGTTGTAAAACTTCCAAAATGAAGGTGACCATTAGCCATTTTGGGAAATAGATTTTATAACTGCTGGCAGGGGTGTAACTGGACACAAAAAATTATGAAGGGTAAGATAGCATATTTTTAAAAGTCTTAAACGTGGGGACAGCTATCAACTTAGCAATTCTAAATCCAGGACATATTGAGGCTTCTTTAAGGATGTTTGTAATCATCTAAAAATTCACATCAGAACAATGTTTTTAAAAATATCCAACAAATGGCTATTAATCCTTATGCATCTGAAACTTCTTTCCCACTCCTTATCATTTTAAGCTATATTTCAAAAAAAAAGTTGCTGAGAAAGTATTTCCAGAGTTAAAGCATTTGAAACATAGTCTCACACTGCCCTGCATAAAGGTTGTACTAATGTATATAATTTATGAAATACTATGTTTCTCTATCTTTGCCATTATAATATTAGGAATTTCTTTTTTCCCAGGGAATCTGTCTAAATAAATTAACTATGATACAAACTTTTTAATGCTAGTATTTGACCACATTGGAAAAAAATTAAAAAATATATATGTCTGGTTTTATTTACGAGTCTGTTATCAACATTTATTATAAATAAGTTATCACAAATGGCAGTGCTAGCACTCAAAAATATTTACCTTAGTATTTAAAATTTCATACTTTCAAATATACTTACAGAAATTCCAACATTTTTACTAAAAAAAAAGTTATAGCTACATTAAGTCACTGTGACTATCATTTAAGGAAACAATTATCTTTGGAAATAGAAGTTTTAATCAAAACCACATGTGCAAATTTGCTAGCAATTCTTTCCTACTGTGTCCACTGATTGCCACTTGAGTTTTAGCTCTGATCTATATTAGGCCTATGTATATTGCATGTATAAACATACAAATCATAGTCGTGGTAAAACCAAGTCAATCCTGAATTTTGATTTTCTAGGGATTTAGCTCTGGAGTCCGCATTTGTGCTAAAGGTCATTCGAGTAATGGGATCGAGTAATAAATATTAACTCAATTTCCTGGTTGCCTCTCTAGTACTAAAGACCTGTAGATAACTGGGCAATTCAGAGGCACCTTAGAGCTCTAATATTTCAGTAAGCCATGGTCCCTGCTCACTCATCCTACACTAACACGCACAACACACTTTAAAATGAACCAGATGTGGAGTGCACGGTTAGGGGCCTGGACAGAGACTGCAAATAGTGGAGGTTCACTGCAGGGAGTGCCTTACAGTGTTGCAAGTGGCCTATTAATTTCCTTACAGTACTATGCAAAATAATACAAAATACCAGGAAACTGGTTGGTTTTCTCTCCCTGTAATACTATGTTTACACATTTTATGAAATATGGCTTTAATAACAACAGCAGAGATCGGTAAGGTCATCCACATGATACCCAGGTCATTCAGAATCCATGTTAGGAATTAATGTGGCCAGTGTCATTGTGTTAGTGAGCACTGGGAGGAGAAGCATGGCAGGATGAGGGCTTGTGACGTCTTTGTTTACCCACTGGTACTTGCAGTCTTTCCAAAGCCCCTCAGGGTTTTCCTAAAAATGCAAATAAAGTCACAAATTGAAACAAGAACCCCGGGACATACTGAGAGGATAGATTAAAGTAGTCATACTTGACTTTCTAGGTGTCTTGTGTGGATTAATTAGCAGAAAAACAAATAAAACCTGATAATTGAGGAACATATAGGTTGCAACTTGAACGAAACACAGGGCATTTCTGTTTTGAAAAAATATGGATTTATACTCAAGTGATAGAATTTTTGAAACAATTTTTACCTGTATTCTTTTTGAAAAAAATCTTCTCTTTTATTTTATCTCCACTTTATCTTCCCTTTGTGGCAAATTTTTGATAAGGAATAAATTCTTTCCTCCTAGGTTTTGCAGAATATTGTTCCTTACTTTTTTATGTGTCCTTTAATTTTTCCCAGCTTTATTGAAGTATGATTGACAAACAATAGTAAATATTTTAAGCATACAATGTGGTAATTTGCTATAAGTATATATTGTGCAATGATTCCCAAATCAAGTGAATTAGCATATCATCATCTGACATACTCTGTGTATATGTGTGTGTGTCTGTGTGCATGTTAAGAAAAATATATGCCACCTTGTCTTTCATAAAAACTGAAAATTGTTACCTAAAACAAAAATCGATGTTTGGAAGATAGTTATTAATACTATTGTTTGTTACAATTTTGGGCACTGAATATTAAAACATAACTTATTGTTCCAATATGTAACATGGAGGGCCAGGTCATAAATAATGACATTAAAATGGGCTTTTGCACTGTTACTATTTTTCCTTTGGAATGTGAAGGTCTGAATGAGGGTTTTGATTTTGAATGTTTCAATGTTTTTGAGAAGCCTTGCTTACATTTTATGGTGTAGTCACTGGAAATGGAAAAATGGCATTATATATATATTATATATAAATATATATTATACATACTCTCCTTACTTTATTTCAGTTACCATCCCCATAGAATTTGACAAGAATTGCTATGACTGAAAGGTTTTCGAGTCCTAATTAAAGCTTTATTTATGACAGCATTCATAATTAGCCTGAAATGCATTCCGTAGGTAATCTCTGAGTTTCTGGAATGTTTTCCTAGACTTTCTGGATGTGCAGCAGCTTACATATCTGAAGTTACTTGAAGGCATCACTTTTAAGAAAGCTTACAACTGGGCCCTGTACTATCCCAAGCCCTTTGTAGCTCCTCTTGAACATGTTTCCCATACTTTTGAAAGGATAGTTGGATAAATAGCATCACTGTTCTTTGCTGTGGCACAGGTTATAAACTTAAGTGGAGTTTACCGGCAGCATCAAATGTTTCAGCTTTAAAAAATAAAAGTAGGGTACAAGTTAAATGTTTAGTCCTAGAAATTTTGTGCAATATGTTCATAACGATGGCTGTGGTTGCCACAAAGTGCCTCGTTTACCTTTAAATACTGTTAATGTGTCATGCATGCAGATGGAAGGGGTGGAACTGTGCACTAAAGTGGGGGCTTTAACTGTAGTGTTTGGCAGAGTTGCCTTCTACCTGCCAGTTCAAAAGTTCAACCTGCTTTCATATAGAATATATATACTAAAAAATTTCAGTCTGTTAAACAGCCTTACTCTGATTCAGCCTCTTCAGATACTCTTGTGCTGTGCAGCAGTGGCTCTGTGTGTAAATGCTATGCACTGAGGATACACAAAAATACCAATATGATGTGTACAGGATAATGCCTCATACCAATCAGATGTCCATTTGTTATTGTGTTTGTTAACAACCCTTTATCTCTTAGTGTTGTAAACTCCACTTAAAACTGATTAAAGTCTCATTCTTGTCAAAAAAAAGAAAAAAGTAAAAGTTGATTACCTTTAGCAAATTTCAAGTATTTGCAGAAACACAGATGAACTTAGAGGGCATTATGCTAAATGAAATAAGACAGGCACAGAAAGACAAATATTGGATGATATCACAAATAAGAGGAACCTAAAAATGTTTAACTTAGAGAAAGAGCATAGAATGGTCATTGCCAGGTGCTGAAGGATGAGGGGGAAAAGAGATACTGTTGGGCACAGGCTTTCAGTTAAACGATGAATAAATTCTAAGGAACTAATCGGCAGCATGGTTAGCACAGTGAATAATTATGTGTGAGATGCTTCATGGGTTTAAACATAGTGCTCATTCCTGCCTATGCACAAGGATTAGAAAGTCTCTTGAGTAGCACGTGCCCACACACACACACACACACACACACACACCCATTTTCACGATATTGATTCTTCATAACCATGAGCATGGAATATTTTTCCATCTGTTTGTGTCCTCTCTTATTTTCTTGAGCAGTGGTTCATAGTTCTCCATGAAGAGGTCCTTCACATCCCTAGTAAGTGATATTCCTAGGTATTTTATTCTTTGTAGCAATTGTGAATGGGAGTTCACTTACGATTTGGTTCTCCATTTGTCTGTTATTGCTGTATAGGAATGCTTATAATTTTTGCACATTGATTTTATATCCTGAGACTTTGCTGAAGTTGCTTATCAGCTTAAGTTTTTGGACTGAGATGATGGAGTCTTCTAAATTTACAATCATGTTGTCTACAAATAGAGACAATTTGACTTCCTCCTTTCCTAATTGAATACTCTTTATTTCTTTTTCTTGTCTCATTGCTCTGGCTAGAACTTCCAATACTATGTTGAATAGAAATGGTGAAAAAGAGCATCCTTGTTTTCTGCCAGTTTTCAAAGGGAATGCTTTCAGTTTTTGCCCATTCAGTATGATATTGGGTGATGGTTTTTCATAAATAGCTCTTATTATTTTGAGATACGTTCCATCAATACCTACTTTATTGAGAGTTTTTAGCATAAAGGACTGTCGAATTTTGTCAGAGGCCTTCTCTGCATCTATTGATACAATCATGTGGTTTTTGTCTTTGGTTCTGTTTATGTGATGGATTACATTTATAGATTTGTGTATGCTGAACCAGCCTTGCATCCCAGGGATGAAATTGACTTGATTGTGATACATAAGCTTTTTGATGTGCTGTTGGATTTGGTTTGCTGGTAATTTGTTGAGGATTTTTGCATCAATGTTTATCATGGATATTGGCCTGAATTTTTTTTTTGAGATGGAGTTTCACTCTTGTTACCCAGGCTGGAGTGCAATGGTGTGATCTCGGCTCACCGCAACCTCCGCCTCCTGGGTTTAGGCAATTCTCCTGCCTCAGCCTCCCGAGTAGCTGGGACTACAGGCACGCACCACCATGCCCAGCTAATTTTTGTATTTTTAGTAGATGGGGTTTCACCTTGTTGACCAGGATGGTCTGGATCTCTTGACCTTGTGATCCACCCACCTCGGCCTCCGAAAGTGAATTTTTTTTATAGTTGTGTCTCTGCCAGGTTTTGGTGTCAGGATGATGTTGGTCTCATAAAATGAGTTAGGGAGAATTCCCTCTTTTTCTATTGTTTGAAATAGTTTTTTTTTTTTTTAAAAAAAAGAATGTAAAAAGAAAACGGACAGATAATAGGGTGATAGTATAAAAAGAAAAAGTTATAAGAAAATGAAATAATTCTTTTTTTTTTTTTTTTTTAAAGAGAAAGAGAATAGGAAGGAGGAAAAAGGAAGAGAAAGAGAGAGAGAATGGGGAGGAGGGAGAAGGAAAAGAAAGAGGGAGAGAGAATGGAAGTATTGCTTTCTTGCCCAGGCTAGAATGCAATTTAGTAATGGGTATTGAAAACCTCTTTTATACTGATAATTATACTTAATGATGTAGTCAGGAAGGAATAAGGGAAGAAGATGACAAACAAACAGCCAACCAATATTTAATTTAAACCTATAAAATGCTATGCGATTACTGAGGAGTGATTTACTTCCAATTATATAGTCACCTTTGGAATAGGTGTGAGGTGGTAATGTATGTTTTGTGTATTTGAAGTGGAGAGTTCTATAAATGTTTATTAAGTTTACTTGTTCCGGGTCTGAGTTCAAGTTCTGAATATCCTTGTTAATTTTCTATCTCGTTGATCTATAGAATTGTTAGCTCTTCTTGTTGCATTGATCCTTTTGCCATTATGTAATGTCATTCCTGGCCTCTTTTGATCTTTGTTGCTTTAAAGTCTACTTTATCAGAGGCGAGAATTGCATCTCCTGCTTTTTGTTTATTAGTTTATTTTTACTCTCTGTTTGATTGGTAAATCTTCCTCCTTCTCTCTGAGTCTTTGTGTATTGTTGCATGTAAGATGGGCCCGGATGCAGCATACCGATGGGTTTTGGCTTTTTATCCAATTAAAATATATATAAGTTTAATACCGGCGTTTGATGCTAGCTGGCTGTTTTGCCCATTAGTTGATGTAAATTTTTTATTGTGTTAAAGTTCTTTGCTTTTTGATATATTTTTGGAAAGGCTGATATTGGTTGTTCCTTTATATGTATAATGCTTCTTTCAGAAGCTCTTGTAAAGCAGGCCTGGTGGTGGTGAACTCTCTAAGTACTTGTTTGTTCGCAAAAGATTTAATTTTTCCTTCGCTCATAAAGCTTAGTTTGGCTGGATAGGAAATTCTGGGTTGAAAGCTCTTTTCTTTAAGGATGTTAAATATTGGTCCCCACTCTTTTCTGGCTTGCAGGGTTTCTGCTGAGAGATCTGCTGTAAGTCTGATAGGTTTCCCTTTATGGGTAACCTGACCTTTCTCTCTGGCTGCCCTTAGTATTTTCTCCTTCATTTCAACCCGAATAAATCTGGCGATTATGTGCCTTGGGGTTGGTCTTCTTGAAGAATATCTTTGTGGTGTTCTCTGTATTACCTGGAGTTGAATATTACCCTGCCTTGCCAGGTTGGGAAAATTTTCCTGAATGATATCCTGAAGAGTATTTTCCAACTTGGATTCATTCTCTTCATCACATTCAGGTACACCTATCAAACGTAAATTAGGTCTTTTCACATAGTCCCATATTTCCTGGAGACTTTGCTCATTCCTTTTCATCCTTTTTTCTGCATTCTTGTCTTCTCGTTTCATTTCACTGAGCTGGTCCTCGACTTCTGATATCCTTCCATCTGCTTGATCAACACGACTGTTTAAACTTGTGCATGCTTCGCGAAGTTCTCGTGTTGTGTTTCTCAGCTCCATCAATTCACTTATATTCTTCTCTAAATTGTCCATTCTCATTAACATTTCGTTAAACCTTTTTTCAAGGTTCTTAGTTTCTTTGCATTGGGTTAGAACAAGTTCTTTTAATTCACAGAAGTTTCTTATCACCCACGTTTTGAAACCTGCTTCTGTTATTGGAACACACGTGTAATCTATTAAGCCTTGTTCCGTTACTGATGAGGAATTGCAATCCCCTGTAGAGGGAGAGGCATTCTGATTTTGAGTATTCTCTACCTTTTTACGCTGGTTTCTTCCCTTCATTATATATTTGTCTGCCTGTCGTCTTTATAATTACCGACTTTCTAACTGGGTCTCTGACGTCCAACTTGTTGATTCCCTGCGCCGAAATCTGAGCAATCCACTGAGCTGGCCAAAACAGTGGTGTTAAGATTGATGGTGCTTTTCTGCCCGGAAATCTCCGGACTCTGCACCAAGAACTGGCGTGCTAAGGCACCAGCAAAACCGCCACGCCGGTCACAAGAGTCGCCCTGGCGACCCGTGGAGCTCCTCCACTGGGAATCTCCTAGTCCGTGAGCAACTAATATTCGTCTGAAAGTGTGGCGTCCTCTCGTTCTTTGCGCTTTCACTGGGAGGTACGTGCCCGAGCTGCTAATCATCAGCCATCTTGGATCTCTCTCCTGAAATAGTTTTATAAGGAATGGTACCAGCTCCTCTTTGTACATCTGGTAGAATTCGGCTGTAAACCCATCTGGACCTGGACTTTTTTTGGTTTGTAGGCTGCTATTTGCTGCCACAATCTCAGAACTTGTGTTTGGTCTATTCCGGGATTCAACTTCTTCCTGGGTTAGTCTTGAGAGGTTGTAAGTGTTCAGGAATTTATCCATTTATCCATTTCTTCTAGATTTTCTGGCTTACGTACATAGAGGTGTTCATAGTATTCTCTGGTGGTGGTTTGTATTTCTCTGGGCTTGGTGGTGATATCCCCTTTATCATTTTTTATTGCATCTATCTGATTCTTCTCTCTTTTTGTATTTATTAGTCTGGCTAGCAGTCTATCTCTTTTGTTGATCTTTTTAAAAAAATAGCTCATAGATTCCTTGATTTTTTTTTTTTTTTTTTTTTTTGAAGGGTTTTTTGTGTCTCTATCTCCTTCAGTTCTGCTCTGGTCTTAGTTATTTCTTGTTTTCTGCTAGCTCTTGAATTTGTCTGATCTTGCTCCTCTAGTCCTTTTAGTCGTGACATTAGGGGGTTGATTTTAGATCTCTCATTGTTTCTCTTGTGGGCATTTAGTGCTATAAATTTCCCTCTACACACTGCTTTAAATGTGTCCCAGAGATTCTGGTACATGGTGTCTTCATTCTCATTGGTTTCAAAGAACATCTTTATTTCTGCCTTCATTTCATTATTTATCAGTAGTCATTGAAGAGCAGGTTGTTCAGTTTCCATGCAGTTGTGCAGTTTGGGGTGAGTTTCTTAATCCTGAGTTCTAATTTGATTGCACTGTTATCTGAGAGACTGGTTTCCATTCTTTTGCATTTGCTGAGGAGTGATTTACTTCCAATTATGTGGTCAGTTTTAGAGTAAGTACCATATGGTGCTGAGAAGAATGTATATTCTGTGAATTTGGGGTGGAGAGTACTGTATATGTCTATTAGGTCCACTTGTTCCAGATTTGAGTTCAAGTTCAGAATATCCTTGTTAATTTTCTGTCTCATTGATCTGTCTAATATTGACAGTGGGGTGTTAAGGTCTCCCACTATTACTGTGTGGGAGACTAAGTCTCTTTGTAGATCATTTAGAACTTGCTTTATGTACCTGGGTGCTCTCATATTGGGCGCATATATGTTTAGGATAGTTAGCTCTTCTTGTTGTATTGATCCCTTTACGATTACATAATGCCCTTCTTTGTCTCTTTTGATATTTGTTCATTTAAAGTCTTTTATCAGAGACTAAGATTGCAGCCCCTGCAGTTTTTTGCTTTCCATTTGCTTGGTAAATCGTCCTCCATCCCTTTATTTTGAGCCTATGTGTGTCTTTGCACATGAGATGGGTCTCCTGAATACAGCACGCCAATGGGTCTTAACTCTGTATCCAACTCTGTATCCAGTCTGTGTCTTTTAATTGGGGCATTTATTGCATTTACATTTAAGGTTACACGTGAATTTGCTTCTGCCATTTTGATGCTAGCTAGTTGTTTTGCCCATTAGTCAATGCAGTTTCTCCATAGTGTTGATGATCTTTACAATTTGGTATGATTTTTAATGGCTGGTACTGGTTGTTCCTTTTCATGTTTAGTGCTTCCTTCAGGAGCTCTTATAAGGCAGGCCTGCTGGTGATGAAATCTCTCAGCAAGTGCTTATCCATAAAGGATTTTATTTCTCCTTTGCTTATGAAGCTTAGTTTCACTGGATGTGAAATTCTGGGTTGAAAATTCTTTAAGGATGTTGAATATTGGCCCCTACTCTCTTCTGGCTTGTACAGTTTCTACTGAGAGATCCATTGTGAGTCTGATAGGTTTCCCTTTGTGGGTAACCCAACCTTTCTCTCTGGCTGCCCTTAGCATTTTTTTCTAAATTTCAGCCTTGGTGGATCTGACAATTATGTGTCTTGGGGTTGCTCTTCTCGAGGAGTATCTTTGTGGTGTTCTCTGTATTTCCTGAATTCGAATGTTGGCCTACCTTGCTAGGCTGGGGAAGTTCTCCTGAATAATATCCTAAAGAGTGTTTTCCCACTTTCATTCTCCCCATCACATTCAGGTACACCAATCAAATGTAGATTAGGTCTTTTCACATAATCCCAAATTTCTTGGAGGCTTGTTCATTTCTTTTCACTCTTGTTTCTGTAATCTTGCCTTCTCACTTTATTTCATTGAGTTGATCTTCAATCTCTGATATCTTTTCTTCTGCTTCATTGATTCGGCTATTGAAACTTGTGTATACTTCACGAAGTTCTTGTGCTGTATTTTTCAGCTCCATCAGGTCATTCATGTTCTTCTCTACACTGGTTATTCTAGTTAACATTTTGTCTAATCTTTTTTCAAGGTGCTTACCTTCCTTGCACTGGGTTAGAACATGCTCCTTTAGCTTGAAGAAGTTTGTTATTACTCACTTTCTGAAGCCTGCTTCTGTCAATTTGTGAAACTCCATCTTTGTCCGGTTTTCTTCTCTTGCTGGTGAGGAGTTGTGAAACCTTGGAAGAGAAGAGGCATTCTGGTTTTTGGAGTTTTCAGCCTTTTTGCACTGGTTTCTTCCCATCTTTGTGGATTTATCTACTTTTGATCCTTGAAGTCAGTGACCTTTGGATGGGGTCTCTGAGTGGATATCCCTTCTGTTGCTGTTGAAACTATTTCTTTCTGTTTGTTAATTTTCCTTCTAACAGTCAGGCCCCTCTGCTGCAGGTCTGCTGGAGTTTGCTAGAGGTCAACTCTAGACCCTGCTTGCCTGGGAATCACCAGTGGGGGCTGAAGAATAGCAGAGATTGCTGCCTGTTCCTTCCTCTGATAGCTTCATCCCAGAAGGGTACCCACCAGATGCCAGCCAGAGCTTTCCTGTATAGGTGTCTGTCAGCCCCTGCTGGGAGATGTCTCTCAGTCAGGATACACAGGCATCAGAGAACCACTTGTGGAGGCAGTCTGTTCCTTATCAGAGCTCAAATGCTGTGCTGGAAAATCTGCTGGTCCCTTCAGAGCTGCCAGGCAGGGACATTTAAATCTGCTGAAGCTGTACCCACAAACACCTTTTCCCAGGTGCTCTGTCACTGGAAGGTGGGGGCTTTATTTATAAGTTCCTGATGGGCTGCTCCCTTTTTTCAGAGATGCCTTGCCTAGTGAGGAGGGACTGTAGTGACACACTCTGACTACAGAGGCCTTGCTGAGTTGCTGTAGGCTCCACCCAGTCACTGTGTAAACGTCCTGGGGACTTTGTTTACACAGGGGAGGTTATAACCGCCTATGGGAGCCTCAGCAATGGTGGATGCCCTTCCCCACACTGAGCTTGAACATCCCAAGTAGAGCTCAGAGTGCTGTGCTGGTTGCGAGAATTTCAAGCCAGTGGATCTTAGCTTGCTGGTCTTTGTGGGGTAGGACCTGCTGAGCCAGATCACTTGGCTCCCTGGCTTCAGCCCCCTTTTTGAGGGGAAGGAGCAGTTCTGTCTTGCTGGTATTTCAGAAATCACTCAGTTGGAAATGTGGAGATTACCTGCCTTCTGTGTCACTTGTGTTGGGAGCTGTGCACCGAGCTGTTCCTATTGGGCCATCTTGCCAGCAATCCCTGCCGAGCTGGGGGTTTTCCTCTATAATTAGGGTATACCAATCTGGGAGGCTGAAATCAGCTGGTGAGTTTTTCAGATGAAACAGAGGGAAGGATTCTAGGGCCATGGCTGGACTTGATGGCCCCTTGTGAATTAGAAACAGGTCCCTCCTCCGCACCTGTATTTTTAACAGTAACTACATAGATGACACTGGAGTATAAGAAGATGAAGTTGATAAAGAACTTGAGGTTGGAGGAGTTGCAGAGGGTAGACTGCAGGGAAACTGTATGCTCAGCTTAGGAATGTGGAAAGCCCTTCATGACAGTCCAGTGGTGAAGCTTTCCAATCGCATCTCAGGCTGCCCTGCTTTAACACTGATGTTCATAGCAGTCCTCTACCTAAAACACTCACTGTCTCTTCCACCCACCTTTGCCTATGGGCAGACATGCAAGCTATGCACAAGAACTGTGTCAAATGACATGTTTTGACAATAAATAACAATGGGGGAGCTTTGAAGAAATTAATCACTGAGAAAAAAATACATAAAATGGAGCTCTTAATTCTAGGAAAAGATGCTCAAAGTCACTCATTAGAAAAGAAAGACAAATTAATATGTTGTTGAGGGCTGTACTTGGTGGCTCATGTGTGTAATTCCAGCACTTTGGGAACCTGAGGTGGGCAGATCACATGAGGTCAGGAGTTTGAGACCAGGCTGGCCAATATCGTGAAACCCCATCTCTAATAAAAATACAAAAATTAGCTGGGCATGGTGTTGCATGCCTGTAATCTCAGCTACTCAGGAGGCTGAGGCAAGAGAATTGCTGGAACCCAGGAGTCGGAGGCTGCAGTGAGCCACGATGGTGCCACTGCACTCTAGCCTAGGCAACAGAGCAAGACTGTGTCTCAAAAAAAAAAACGTTGTAGGTGGAATTATCAAAAATTAAGAACTCTAGCAACAGGCTTTGTGGCACATGTGGGGAAACAGGAACTCTCAAATATTGCTGACAGGGATACAAAGTAGTACAACCCCTATGGGTGGAAATTTGGTCATGTCTAGCAAAATTGGGTTAGCAAAATTGTATAGACATGTACACTTTGACCTACCCATCTCTCTTCTGGGACCATATCCAAAAATCCTCTGCCAAAAATATGAAAAGAAACAGGTATTTAGTATAGCACATTTATAACAAAAGACTGGAATTTTCTCCAGTGTTCATTAATGGTGAGCAATAAAACCATGCCACAACTGCAAACGGACTGCTATGCTATCAGAAAAAGGAATGAGGATTGCCAGTAGGCCCTTGGAGGAAATAACCTCTGGAACATATCGTTAAGTAGAAAAACAAGGTGAAAAAAATGATAGTATAAAACTATCCATCTAAGAAAGGAAGTATTAAAAATATACTCATAGACATATTTTCTTATATGAACACAGTTCCTCAATTATGTTTTCCTATAGTAAACCTAAAATACAAATATATATTTCCTTACATTAGTATAAACATTTTTATATTCAATATAAAATAATGAAAGGATAAAAAATTAATAAATTACTACCTTGAAAGGTAGAGAAACAAGTGAAGGTAATAGGGAGAAAAGTTAGGTATCTGTGAATGCACCTTTTTTGTAAATTTGACTTTAGAATCATTAAATATTTTGTGTAATTATGAAAATAGAAAGCAAAATTGGGTATCAATTTGGTTGTATAATTGCCCAGAAAGAATTTTTTTTTTTTTTTTTTTTTGAGATTGAGTCTTGCTCTTTTGCACAGACTGGAGTGCAGTGGTGTGATCTGGGCTCACTGCAACCTTCTGGGTTCAAGCAATTCTGTGTCAGCCTCCCAAGTAGCTGGGATTACAGGTGCCCACCACCACATCCATCTTAATTTTTTTGTATTTTTAATAGAGATTCACCATGGTGGCCAGGTGGATCTCTAACTCCTGACCTCAGGTGATCCTCCCACCTCGGTCTCCTGAAATGCTGGGATTATAGGTGTGAGCCACTGCACCTGGCCCAGAAATAAATTTGACTGAGTATTCATTCCTAGTGGGATAATCACTAGGAACCAGGAAAAAAATTGTAACCTGTTTTCAGAAAACACTGTCAATAGTAGTATTTATATTGTAATTTTGAGACTGTTGAGTGCACTTCTTTGGATAAAAGAGATGAGAAACAATATTGGTTTCAATAGAGGGGATTTTCAGTGTGGGTGAATCTTGGTTTATTGATGAAGTTAAGAAAGGCATCTGTGGTTCTGAATTTGAATTGAAGCATGAGTATGAACTTATGAGGTATTTTATCTTAAAAACATTTCCTTGCTCAGCTGATAAGGCATAGAAAATCATGACCAACTAAGTAGCAAACATTACCCTTCGGTTTTCAAATAGGGTCTTTAAATAGGAAAACAGGGTCCCTTGTATACACAGCTGACTAACAACAAGATCTAAGAGAGGTATACAAATGTGCATAAACACACACTCACAACAGAAAGACAAAAACAGGGATATAACGATAAGAGATATTTGTAAAACACCAGGAGAGAATATTCTTACCAATTTTATGCCAATAATAGTTAAAGAAATTACAATTTACCAAAATTGACTCAGGTTAAAAAAACTTCACTAGATTTTCAAAAAATATATTTCGTGTAGTCAAAACACAGCTATTTAATTCAAAACTATAAGGATATACCTTAAAATATAGATGATCAATCTTCACATGGTTAAAACTGGGTGATTTTTATGTGTTTCTTCTGGCTTAGAAGCATTTTTTAATTCTTAAGTATACACATATATGCAATCAAAAATAAGCCATTAAAAATTGACTTAGAAATTTTGAAATATACAACACATTATCATTAACTGTGGTCATGCAATTAAAAATAAAAATTTAAAAATAGTAAAACAAAATAAATACAAGTTATTTTTTAAAAACCCATTTTTAGAATAAATTTTGTTCCTTAACTTTATCTTATATTAATGGTAATTCTAGGGTTCTGCTCACAACAGCCTATTCCTGAGAACGACATGATTTAACTTCTCCTGGAGCCTCAAGTGCACTTAATGTACTATCCACCGAGATTGCCTCACTTCACCCAGAAGATCTTAGCTTTGGTACCCAGAACACCTCACACAGCTGGGCCTCCATCTTGCATGTCTCTTTTCCTGTGGCTCCTCACCAGTGCATTCTATTCCCCCTAAGCTGGAGAATACACGCTCTCCTACCTCTACTATTGTTTAGAGATGGGATCCTAGCCCAGCTGGTTCACTTGTCCAAACCTCAATTTCTTCAAAAGAGATAGCAACCTGCGGTGAAGCTTAAAGATTGAGTTTTTCTATAAAACAAATAGCTTCCTTCCTGGCCCAAAGCAGATACTGAATACACTGTAGTTTATTTCATAGTTGGCTGCAAATGGGTACAGAAGAGCGATTAGCATAGCTCCTCTGACCTGTCTACCACTGCTCTAAGTGTCACAGAGACTAAAGCAAAAGCCACTGAAAAATACTGAAGCTGAAGGGGACACAGCTTCTCTTAGAGCAATGGTGGAACTTCACTTCTTTGAAAGCCAGCAATGCATGGATTGCCACCCAGTGTGAGTGTGAGTGTGTGTATATGCGTGTGTGTATAAGTACATTATTTATGCCCAAGCATTGAGCTACAATTCCCGTCATCTTTAGCCTGGAAGAGAGGAGATCATTGGGAGCCAATGATAAGTTTAGTCCACCCACATTCAAAACATTTGACCCTGCCACAGTATCGCCAAAATAAAACAATAGGAAAGGCCAGGCTGGTGCCTGCCATCTCTCTGGAGCTCCAGCCAAGATGAGAGTGGTAACACTGTGATAAAAAATTGACAGCATGCCACCCAGTAATGATTGTTCAGAGAAAACATCCCCTTCATAATAATCTTATTAGGGGAAGAAAGTATTTTTTTGTTTCTCCTTTGTGAGGAGCAATTTATTTTTATGGGTAGTGAAAGGAAATAAAATTTACTAAAATGGTTCCTTGGTGTATCAGGGTCCACACAGCTCATTCTGCGTTTATAGATAAGCAAAAGGTCAATTGAATGTTATGTTGTTTATATTGCTGCGTGCTTAGACTTTGCACAGTGCAGAGTGGGGAGAGAGCTGGCTGTCTACTTCAACTGTTCTTCCAGATATCTTTCTAGACTAGATTGAGAGCAGATTTCTGTGCCAGAGACTGTCAGAGAAAACATGTATCAATCATCCGACACAAGGCATTTGTTTTGCTGGTGGGATTAATTCACTGTAGGAGATTAGAATGTGTTGCTTTTGTCACCATGCAAAATATACAGATAATTTTTTGGGCACACATTTGACAGGTTCCAAAAGCATGGCATATGTGTGAATGATGGCTTAGTCCTGCACTGCTGAGGCCATGTCAACAGTTCCTTAAACTTTAAGCAGGGACTTGTTGGGAGACAGCGGAGAGACCTGAGGTTTACCACCCATTCTAGGGGAGAGACTGAGGGTTGTCAAACTCAGTTCTTCTCCAGACACCCACAGTGTGAAATCACAGTCAGCTGTCATGTCGGAGTTTCCTCGCTTTCCTAGCCACGTGGCTCATTTATTCAACAAATATTTAGCTGGTAGACAGCATACACAAGACTCTACATGTCAGACCCAGAGAGGACCCTGCCCTTAAAATGTTTCATTTCTAATAGAGGCAGAAGGGAGGATTAATTCAATCAGCGTGGAATGTCTTTCGTATGCTCACCTCAATACTCTAGTAAGAAAAGGAGCAAGAAAGGTCATTAATTCTGAGCGAGCACCTAGGATGGCCCAAACAAGATACAGTAACAGACATCTGCACAACATGTTTTCATTTTATCTTCATAAATATTATGTCCATTTCTCCAGGTAAGAAAACCAAGACTCAAAGAGATCTTGGCCATAAGAGGCAATATTAGGATCTAAACCCAGATCATCATATTTCAAATTCAAGGGTATTTTTTTTCTGGGCCCCACACTGCATTCAAAAGTAAAGTGAAAAAACTAGACAGGCATAGAATTTCTATTGGATGGGAGGTTGCCAGTGAGAGGTGGGGGGAGGTGAGGTTATAAAGTAGGTGTGGGTGGGGGAGGAGGGGTGGGTGTGTGCAGTGGGGAGTGGGAGGGATGTGGTGGGAGCTGGGAGAAGGATGGGGTGGGAGGCAGGGCTGGGACTGGGCATGCTCAGAGAGAGTTCAGAGGATGCAGCTGTTAATTTCAGTGCTGAAGAGTCGCAGGATATAAAGGCAAACAGGGTAGGCTTTGAGGGCAAGGAAAGTGTAGGGCTACTCTGTTGGACAGCAGTGACCCTCTCTACACTCAGCTAGTGTTCTTTTAATGTGGCAATGAAACTAATGAGAGTGAGTACTTCTCTCCCTCCCTCAGAGCCAGCCCAGGTCCTGGGAGGAGTACAAAGGTGGCAAGTGCTCTAGCACGGAAGGTCATGGCTGTCAGCTCTGACCACTCCCGGCTCCTGAGCTCTTTCTCCATGGTCCCTGTGCCTGTAGCTCCCACTCCTCTTCCCCGCTCCTCCATGCCCATCCCGCCACCTCCTACGCTGGGCCCCTGCAGCAGCCCTTTGTCTCTCTGTCCCTCACACTTTTCTCACCTCTACCCAGGTGGCCTTCCAAATTCTCTTCAGTCCTGACCTCTCCCTCCAGACCTTCTGAAATGTCATCTCTAACTCTGAGTCACTGCTGTGAGTCCTCCTCTTGTTTCCCCAGCTTAGTTCAAATCCAAATTCCATACCACCTGGACAACAGTGGTCTCTTACTAGCTTCTCCTTCTGGTTCATTCTGAAAGCCCATGCAAGGGCGCTGAAGCTGTGTCCATATGCAATGTGCATTTCCTTTATTGTTCTGTGAGGTCTTCTAGAGAGCGACCTGCTGTGGTTCATATTTGCAATCCAAGCATCTAGCACTCTTTAAGCTCTCAGTGATGCCTGTGAGATGAACAATCTGTCCTGTGCCTTCAACCTATCCTGCACATTCATTTTTTTAACACCCTGCTAGAAAATCCAATGGCTACCCATTACAGAGAGATTAGAGCTTAAATTCCGTAGCCTTCAATTTGTAGACACTCACAAACTGTTCCTGGTGAACCCTTCCAGTCCTATCTCCCACAGCTTTCCAAAAGTAATTTTTTAACTCAGAAAACTCTGCCCCACCCCCGCCCCATCATACCTCTGCTTTCTTGCCTGCCTTCACTGTATCCTCTCCTCTATTCTTAATTCAATGGTACCTCATTCCCAAGTCTTTCTAGATTTCCATAGCCTTAAATGACTGCTCCCCTTCCTGAACTCTGTTGCCACTGAGGTCTAAAACACTCAGACATCTCACCAGCTGCCTTTTCCCTTAGAACATCCTCTTTGGGACTCAGGCTTTTCTCTCATGAGACTGTAAACACTCTTGAGAACCAGTCCCCTGGTCCATATGATCTTTGCTTTCCAATGTGTTCTGCAGAATGCTGAAAAAAGCTGTTATTCTATTATCACCTTCCAGAACTTACAAAACAGAATTGTTCAAAATGCACCCTTTTTTTCTTGCACAAGTCAGATTCTGATCACTATTCAACAAGCACCACAATGCACGTCAACTCAGATACAGCAAGCCAAGCTCTTGTGAGGCTGCTTCTGAGCTGGCCGTGTCTCCAGGGCACATACCTGCTCTGACTAGCAAACTTTGCTGGTGTATGGCAGTGCAACTGCAGGGTCAGTCAGGGACTGAGATTCAATTACAATGCTTGATATCTATAATGGGAGCCCTTTCTGAGCAAATTTTTACAAGTAGCCTTTTTGTCATCTGAAGAAGTTGCTGAGTCAGCAGTTAATCGACTTTCTGTTTATGTCATTTCACTTTATACTAACATTCATTTTATATTTTTGATACACGATGTCCCAGATAGTAAGTGGTTTATGCTAGAACATGCTGCCTGGTGGATGGTACACTGACTTTCTCAGCTTAATTAAATATTTACCTAGAGGGATTAGAGCCAAGCAGCTGCTGAAGCTTGAAATCCTACCCACCTGCTTCTGCATACTTTATGCACCTGAATGGTCAGACTGAAATGCCTCAAAGAAAGAAGGCTGTTGTTGTAAAAAGAGGTTGCATTACCTGCCCATCCAGTGGAATTGGATTTTCATCATGCTGCAAATCTTAAGCTGGGCAAGACCTTAGGATCCTTGCAAGGGAAGAAAGGTGAATAGGAAGTTCCCCTGACTTTGCAAACCAATCTCTTCCCTGAACATTGATACTAAGGCAAACCCTCCACTTCTTCACTATTTCAAAAAGAAATCCAGGAATTATGAAAGAGAATGGAATTTCAATCACAGCCTCTTTTAACTCTTCAGACACCTGCAAAATTCCTCCCAGACAATAACCTTGTGTTTTAGAGCCTCATACTAGTATCAGTTTGTTCTTAAGTCCAAGATTTCCAGATGCATATAAAGTGCTAATGCTAGTAAATCAGTCATGTATTGTCCACGTCTCTCTAGCAGAGAGAGGAAATAGCTGAAAATCCAGGGGTCCATGACACCTATGGTCTTCTAAGCTATACACTGGAAGCCTCTCTCTTATAGCCTGCTTTGCCTTGGGAGTGATGCATCCTTGCAATATCATCCTAATCTAAAAAAAAAAACTGCACACAAAACCTTCTAAGCTGGTCATCTCTTGGTTGAAGAATATGACATTTCTGGGAGTGCATTTTCAAACATATACATTATTCTTTTCTCTGTGTCCTAGACCACATGGTATATTGTGTGATCATGGCTTAATCTCTCTGAATTCACAACATCTTGACCTCAGGAATTATATCTAAAAGCATGGTAAAACCCATTGTACTAAACCCTCAGTTTAGTCTAGTGCTTGTGATACACAGTAGGTCCTCAATACCTATTTTTCGAATGGACGAATGGATTGATTTTTATAACTGAATTAGACAGGAGATAATTAGGAATTGAGACTTCAGGTTATTTGTAATACTTGCTCTTTTGTAATACTGAAGCACTGTGGATATTAGCTTTGAGGAACACATCAAAACATTTAAAAATTTTTCCTCAGCCAGGTGTGGTGGCTCACACCTGTAATCCCAGCACTTTGGGAGGTGGAGGTAAGTGAATCACGAGGTCAGGAGTTCGAGACCAGCCTGGCCAATATGGTGAAATGCTGTCTCTACTAAAAATACACAAATTAGCCAGGTGTGGTGGTACTCGCCTGTAGTCCCAGCTACTCAAGAGGCTGAGGCAGGAGAATTGCTTGAACCTGGGAGGTAGAGGTTGCAGTGAGCCAAGATCATGCCACTGCACTCCAGCCTGGGCGACAGAGAGAGACTCAGTCTCAAAAACAAACAAAAACAACAAAAAGTTTCCTCAAATTTCTCTGATGATAAGAATCATTTATGATTTGAAGTATAAGTTAGATTAGACCATGTAAAATTGTTTTTGTAGATCATAAATAGCTTTGTGCTAGCAATTTCATACGGTCGAAACTATACAATTGAAGAGTTCCATTTGCATCTTTCTAGGACTCTCCCTCCCTAGAGACTTTGAGACAGTGGATCTGGTTTGAGGCCCAGGAATGGATTCTTATTAATAAGATATTTTGGGAAACATCAAATGAGAACATATGTAAGAGTTACTTTTTATAATAAATACAGCTGGATTTCTAAGGAGTACAATGTTGAGGTCAATATTTCATTACCAGAGCATAAGAAAGGCCAACATCTTTATCAAGAGTGGTTGAAAGCTGCCAGGACATGGTGAATGCCAGCATGATGACTGGTTAGGTGAATCTGGGCACCTCATGTGGACTCTGAGACTCAGGTCCTTTCCTGCAGAATTGGGACCAGAGAACCCATCTCCAGGGATAGAGGATACAGACTGTATGGATACAGGATACGGTCTGCAGGCTCAGGGCCTAACATGCAGTGAATGCCCATGAGTAGCTCCAGCCTTGGGATCTGGGCCGCTCATTCTAAATGAGCCCCTGTGGCTGACCCAAGATTACTCACAGACCCTTGCTGGGAGCCCACAGTAAGTGCCTTCCTACCCCAGAGTTGTATCTACTGACCCGCCCAGGTCTACCCCCCTGTTATGCCCTTGCTCATCTTTCCCTTAGGCTGCCTCTCTTAGTGACTGTCTGATTTTGTCTCTGTCCTTTGGCTCCCACTGTTCATCTGCCCTGACTTTTAACCTCAAACTGTGTCAGCTAATAGGTTAAGATTCTATTTTGCCTGCTTTTCTGTTTTAATTTTGGCAACCATCCAGGAGCATAGTTTTTTTATTTCCCTTTTTGGCTTCCTGTGCCACAATCTTGGGTGATAAAGGATCCTCTATTTGGATCCAATGGACTTGCTTGCCACGTCTGTGATACGGTTTGAATGTTTGTACCCTCCAAATCTCATGTTGAAATCTGACCTCCAATATTGGAGGTGGGACTGGTGGGAGGTGTTTGGGGCATGGGAGCTGATCCCTTGTGAATGTCTTGGTGCTGTCCTTGCTGTGATGAGTGAGTTCTCACTCTATGAGTTTCCAGGAGAGCTGGCTGTTTAAAAGGTCCTGGTATTTCTTCCTTTTTCTCTCTTTCTCCTTCTCTTGCCATATAACAGCTGCTCCTCTTTCACCTTCTGCTATGAGTAAAAGCTTCCTGAGGCCTCACCAGAAGGCAGGCAGATACTGGCACCAGGCTTGTAGAGCCTGCAGAACTGTGAGCCAAATAAACCTCTACAAATTATCCAGCTTCGAGTATTCCCTTATATGAACACAAAATGGACTGACACCGTCTGCCCATTGCCTTACTCTCCTTCTCCTGGTTCATGCAGGGGCATCTTCCATGGGCTATGATTTTCCAAACAGATGACTTTGTGGTAACAGTGAGCCTGTCAGTAGGATGCCAACCTCAAGAAGCTCTTTGAACTTAAATGGCAGAAGAAAAAGGCAAACCTCCAGGCTATGACATAGTAAAGGTGAAACCTAAAAAGCTTTTAGTAGGAGATCTTTCTTGAGAGCTATTAGGGCTCACTTACTTAAGATAACCCCTCCCAAGAACAGGAAGATATAGTTAAGAGCCAATTCCAACCCTGCTCCTTCTGTCAATGGCTCCTTCCCAAAGATCCACGTGCATGGACATGGGAAGATGGTAAGAGCAGTACAGTGCTACTTTTAAGATTTATACTGCCTCAATACTTAGGCTGGCACCCCTGTGTACCAGCTATATGACCTTGGGCACATAAATTCACCACTCTGGTCCAATAGTTAGTGACTCCCTTATCCGTCTGAAAGATGTGAATAATGACCATCCTCATCTTACAACATTGTAGGTATTAAATGATGTCATAGATATAAGCTACTTAGAATAATGCCTAGCATACAGGAAGCACTCAATAATCTTAATGTATTATCACTGAACCCTCTATTATCACCAGTGGATCTTTCTTTTCATATTTTTATAAAACAAAACCATAAAGGCATGAAAAAAATGAATCTGCATGAAACCTCAGGATTCTTGTGGGTGACACTATGGAGGGTCAAATAAGGAACCTTGGGTGACACCCAGTAGACTAGACTAATTCTCCTTGTCTTGATTTCCTTCCAGTAAAGAGAATAATAATAATCTATTGTGAAGGGTTATGAAATAAGATTGGAAAACCTTAGCCCCAAGAAGTTTACCAAACCCTGTTAATCCTCTCTCTGCTTTTTCCCCAACATGGCATGCTCCTTGTGAAGGCCAACATGGTATCATCTCTCTCTCTGGTGCCCTTGAGACCTTGCTACAATCATTAGTGATTGTCTCTCTGTATCCTTGCTTCTCCTGTACTGCTGGCCTAGGTCCAATCATGCTCTTCGTCCTCATGAGGCCTGCCACCCCTGCCACTTGAGGCAACATGGCCTTCATCACAGCTGAGGCCCTGCAGCTGCTGTTGCTTGGTTAGCAATAGTCTTTCTCATCACCATTGCAGTTCTAATCACTTTCTCCACCAAGGTGACCATGTACTTGGTGCTTCCTACACAAATCCCCAAATTCATCTTTATCAAGTATGTTTTCCCAATATCTTACCATGTGTCCTCTCCAGGGGCTCAGGCTACATGCCTTAGAGCTGAGAAGTGGACGCTCTTGAGTGGTGGCTCTCAGCATGGCAGTACCACACAACCTCAACTGTGCCTTCAACGTCTATAGTATAAGTTTTCCTTGGGTATCCAGGTGAAGTTAAGGGAAGACTGTCCTCCTTTATTCATTCAGACTTCTCAATTGAAGGACCAATCTCTAGTTGTCTCATGAACTTTTTTTTTTTTTTTTTTTTTTTTTTTTTTTGAGATGGAGTCTCACTCTGTCACCCAGGCTGGAGTGCAGTGGTGCAATCTCGGCTGACTGCAACTCCTGCCTCCCAGGTTCAAGTGATTCTCCTGCCTCAGCCTACCAAGTAGCTGGGACTATAGGCATGCACCACCCACCACACCCAGCTAATTTTTGTATTTTTAGTAGAGATGGGGTTTCACCATGTTCACCAGGATGGTCTTGATTTCTTGACCTCGTTATCTGTCCTCCTCAGACTCCCAAAGTGCTGGGATTACAGGCATGAGCCACTGCACCTGGCCCATCACATGCATATTTATTTTCCTTTCCAGGAGGCTGCCTGCAACACCCTGGCCGTGACAGCATTCTCACAGTGACATCCAAAGAGCTTGCTCCCTTAAGATGGGGCAAATTTAATATGAAGGTCTGTGTTTACAACTCAACAAAGCTCTGTAATCATGGTGCTATTTCTAAATGAAAATTATTTTCTCTCAGATTACAAATTGTCCCCACATCTTACCAGGTATGCAAGTCTGTGACAGTCAAATCTCTATCCCACATCCACCTTTATGGATGGCCCAATCATAATTTTGGCAAAGGCCATGAAGTTTGGGTTCAAATGAACCAGGGTCCAAATCATAGATGTTTGGGGAGTTTCTTGATGTTTCTGAGCCTGTTTTTTCTTCATAGGGAAATAATACCTGGTTCCTGGGATAGTGTTGAGGATGATTAAGGGAGACAATGGTTTCAAAGGGCTTTGTGCCATGCCTGGCACGTGGTAGGTATTGAGTAAATTGTACTTAATTTCTCCTTTCTTCTCCAGCAGTAAATTAGATGGTGTTCATATAATGCCAGAGGAACTTGCTATTTTAGTCAACACTCCAATAATTTATTGCCAATCAGTAACAAAAGGAAAAGTCATGCTTTGGGCTTAATACAGCTTATTCAGAATACAGTCATTTAAGTGTTGCCTGGTTGTGGTTATTGCATTAAGAGAAATAATTGCTGATTCCCACATTTGGTGGAAATAGAGAGTGAAGAGGTCGCTAAGCAAAAAATAAAAGCCTTGCACTGAGTGCATTTATTCATTGAAGAAACGAGTGTTTTCTAAATCACTGCACATTCTTCTTTAATTTTATCACATCTGTCTTTCTCAATTGCTCAGCTGTAACATATTTTCAAATATTTTATGGTACTTAATTTCAAGAAAATTGTTTCACCATGGCAGCAAGATAACAACAAATGTAATGAAAAATGTATTACATATAATTCTCTACCACATAGAAATTTATAAATGCCATCAATATTTATACAACATTTAAGAAAATCAAAGTTATCTGAGACTGAGGCAGAGAGCATGTAAGCAGAGAGTCTCTTCCTGATAATGAAATTTTCACTGCTTAGACGGGAGGAAAATATTCAGAGAGGTTTCTGTTATATAACGTTTTCTCCATTCTGTCTGAAAACTTTTGTCTAATATAAACGCGTCTCAGTCTTCTCATCAGGTCAATTACTCTTATTTGCCCTCTTAAAATGAGGTTGCCTTTGGTCAAACTATTATAGTATGATAAATGTGACATATCAAAGAAAGGGGGAGGGAGGAGATGGACTGAAGATTAAAGTGTCTGATATAGATACTCAGTTGTAATCACAAGAGAGAGATCATTTGGTAAAACATGAAGTTCAACTTTTCTTGAGTCATGAGGTACTAGGGTCTTTTTCCATGGTAGCTATTAAGATTCAGCCATGTTGTCATGAAACAGTATCTTTAAAATCATTGACTAAGGGGGAAAATGTGTTATTTTGATAATATATTAAACCACCATGGACATGCCATACTCACATGAGATGTCACAACTTCATGCCTTGACTTGTTTTGTGCTTGCCACTATCACACTTACTTACTTTCACTTGAGATAAGAAGCAGATGTTCCTTTCAATATCTAAATCACAAAGTGGACACTGAAACTCAAGTTTTTTCTTTATCAGTTGATTTTAATTCCTTGTTTGGAATTAAGGAAAACAAATAATGAGGTCAGAACACATTGCCCAATGGTGGTCAACCTCTCTACTTTGAAAGGTGGGAGTGGTCACAGCATTAACTGGGCAGCAACTGTGCTTGGCATTTTCCACATTTCACTTCATTTCATCCTTGCAACAGCTATTTGAGAGAAATATCGCTGCAGCATTTTACAGCTGAAAAAGCTGAAGCTTATCACTGCCATCCAACTTGTCAAATGTCACACGAGAAGTGGCAGAACTGGGGTCCAGAGGCATGTTCAATTCAACTCCTTGGTCTTTCTTCGTCATCATGTTGCCTTTCACAGAATTATTGTAATTGGCTTCATATCAACAAAAGTTCCCCCATATAGTTGGTGATTTGTTTTTCCCAATGGCATTGCAGATCTACCACAGAAATATATTTTTTAAAAGCAGAAACACATATAGCAAAGAGATGGTATAAGCGATGTTTTTATTTTGGCGAATGAAAATTACAAGAGGCTTAATCTGCCATTCAGATCTTTACTTCTTTGTTTCACTGGTCTTGCCTTAAGTCTTTCTTCTCAACATAGGGAAATTCAGATTAGGCTATGAGCTCTGAAGCCACAGGTTTCCTAAAACAGTATTTTCTCAGAGAAGAGGAATCCTATCAAATACTGCTGACTGACAGTCTTTTAAGCTCAGAACATGTACCTCAATTTCAACAGTTGCCAAAACAAGAAAACAAAGATGAAGAGGAGAGAATGTCATCTCCAGTGTTGCTAAGAGCTGTGTTAGCAAGCAATGTTTATAAACAAGCTCAATTATGTTTTTACCGCCTCTTCACAGCTGGGCCACACTGCCGAGTGACATTCTCACCGCCAGATGTGTTGAATCTCCAGTTCAATGTGCAGCTCACAGTGTATCTGACACACACATGTATTTAGTTTCAAGGGTCACCACTTTCCCAGGTCAGCATTTTTCTCACTTTTCAAGTAAATCAAGCATGACAAACCAGTGTGTAATCTGCTTTTCTCTCTTCCAAATATGCTGTTCAATCAATACTGATTCCCAAAGGGTTACAACAAAGGCAAGTGTTTTCACTCTGGGATGGTGCGCTCCCAGCCTGAGGCCTCAAGATGGTTGAACAGCACTGAATGGACGCATTGGAAGTAACATATCGCCCCAAGATAAAACTCGCCACCCCTAAAGTGCTACAAGACCAGAGATGGCATGGTGGAGAGGCCACATGTTTATAAACCATTTTCCCACCTAGCTTTTCACAGACCCTTAAAAATATTTCTCAACCAACAGGCTGTAATAGGACATTTTTCAAAGTAGAAAGCACAGAGGAATATTGACTTGAAATTTTGTGAGGCAAATAAAACTGCATGACCTCTAAATGAGAATCTCCTGATTAGAGGAAGAGACTCATGATTGCCTCAATCAATGTTGATAGCATAAATGTTTGCCTATAAGCAACTGACTTATTAAATCATCAAAACAGTCAGAAATTTTGTGCCTTACACCTGCAACTAGTCCCAGACTCTGTCTTCTTAGCAGAATTGCAAATTATCACATGGTCACTTTTGCAAAGAAAACTCGTATCATTATATGTCATTGCTACGTACTGAATATTTCTATCCCTCCCTAAAATTTGTATGTTGAAGCTATAACTTTCAATATGATGATATTTAGAGATAAGACTTTTGGCAGATAATTATGGTAACATTAAGTCATCAGGGTGGGATCCCCATGATGGAATTAGCGCCCTTATAAGGAGAAGAGAGAGATCTCTCTCCATGTGCAAACACCTAAGAAAAGCCATGTGAAAACTCGGAAAGAAATCTGCAAACCAGTAAGAGGGCCCTCACTAAGAAAGGTATTGGTTGGCACCTTGATCTTGGACTTCACAGCCTCTAGAACTGAGAAATCTCAGTTTAAGCTTCTCAGTCTATGCTATTTGTTATGGCAGTCCAAACAGACTAAGACAGCCATAATATCACTTCTAATCCAATGTAGCTAATACTCTTACCCCAAAAAAAGTGAAAAAAATTAGGGGCAATGGGGTACATTGCTGTTCAAGGTTGTGGTCTGGTTCGGGCCAGCTTTAGAATGCTTTGTTCATACATGGTCAGAACAGAACCTCTGAAGATGGTTGTCACCATCTTCATACCCAATTATATTTCTGTTGCAGAGCAAGAACAAAAGTGGTGAGGTCTTATGATTACATGTTATGAAATGAAAATCACAACACATGGTAGACAAGTGTACTTCTGGGAACTGTAAGACAAAAAGATTAAGTTCAGGATAAGAATGCTCAGCCATTGCAGTTACTATGCATGGAAAACATCTTCCCTTTTTCTTCCAAAGCATGTGTGTGAATAGGGTTGTACTTAGCATTCATTTGGTTGCAAGAAACTACAATGCATCCACAACTCCTTAAACCCCTGACCCAGGGGGCAGAAGGGAGGGCTGCCTAGGCTGGGTCTGGGTGTTCTCTCCATGTCATTTGATGGCTGTTTCCACCAGCCAACAGTTCTGTTTCCCCTATGTTGGCTTTATTCTCAAGAGACTTCTTCCCCAATTGGGAGAGACGGACACACACACAAAAAAACTGGTCTATAATCCAGCCAACAGGGAGCCAGAGGTTAGGGGTAGATGGTCATTGAGAAGGCTGGATCACATGCACCCTTGACTGAGCCTGAGTAACCATGGGCCAAGCCTTAGCCCTGCAACTACCCATGAGCCTGTGGTTTGAGAACAGCCGTCCCCAAATCACAGCCTGAGACCATAAGAAAGGTGGCTTTTCCAAAGAGAAGTGGTGCTATTCCCATGTGTGGGAGGAAAAGCTGCTGTAACAGCAGATGGCCTATTGCTCACTCACCCTCCTTCCATCTAGGCTGCTTTCTTCTGTTGCATGGTGTGTATTGCGTCTGAGTTATGTGGGTTCTTCTAATAGCAAATGTGTCATGAAAAAATGTATGATGTGCTCCAAATTCCACTCCAAATACGCTAAGTTAAGCCATAATAAAAAACTCCAAAATATTTCTTGAAAATGGCTCAATTAAATGTTTTAAATTTACTTTTCTCAACAAAATATACAGCTTCCTATGTAAGTATATATGTATCTATGTGTACATACATGTGCATATATATATATATATATATACGGAGAGACATTATGTATATACTATAAACCAACCTACCTCCCTCTCCACCATCTCTCCTATTCTTCCTTCCTTTCTACGTGGCATTGTTCTAAAACTAGGAATACAGCATTGAACTAGAGATATCTGTTCCTTGCCTCATGAAACTTGCTTTATAGGGATTAGAGGTGAGAGAAAATAAACAAGTAAACATGAGGAATGTCGTCCAGTGCTAAGTTGATCAGCTGAGAGTTGGGTCTGCCCCTGTTGAGCTGCCATCCCAGGCTTTTTAAAGGATCAGGTCCTCGCCCAGAGGCTGTTTCCTGCTTCACAGCTCCAGGGAGGCTCAATTGCTTGGAGACCTGGTGTGGGCTCTCTAGACCTATTCGCTTTCATTTCTTGCAGCTCCTTTATTGAGGAAAGTTTCTCCTATGGAGGAAGAAGAGCCTGGAGAGGCTCCATAGACCCTTCCTCACCCTGCCCCACTGCAGTCTTACTCTATAAAAATTTAAAATTTTATACAAATAGAAACATATGATGCACGTGGAGTTGTTTGCTGAATTCAAATCCCCTTTCGTGTTTGTGCATAATGTGACATATATCCTATAATGCCTCAAAGTATGATTTTTGATGTTCTTCTGTCTCAACTCATTGTGTCATTACATTGTAATCTCCAGGAGAGATTTAGACTCTCCAAGGAAAAAAGGGCCCATAAAATAAGATAAGCCTCAGAACCTTGCGAGGGTTGCTGTGTATGATTACCCCACAATACCAAAGTCTTCAGAGTAATGCAGCTAAGCCTTTATCAATTGCTTTTTCAGGTTTTTGCAGTTGGAGCATAATCTCCCTGGAATGCTCTGAATCTTAACCTTCACATGACCTTGTAAAAAGCCAGAGTATGCAGAGATTCAATATGGGAAGTGCGCAGCAACCTGTTTCAAAGCTCTAGGTAAAAGTTTGCAGGGATTAAAAGGAGTGGGTGACTTCAATTAAATCATCCTTGGAACCTGGTATTACTTATGTTCCTTAAGGATCAAGACATCTCAACTATTTCATCCAAAAAAAAAATCTATTTGGCATTTAACTAACTAGAGATAAAACCTGAGCAAGGAGACTTACTCTCTGTCCCAACCTTGAGGCATGGAGCGCAGTCTTTCAGATTATGTTCATCTCGGTCTGTGTTACATGGATTTTTATCCCAGCTGTGAGATACTGGTATAGTAACTATCTCAATTACTCAGTTTCCACATTGTAAAATGGTGTTGATAGCAGCATTCACCTGGGAACACTGTCAGGAGAAAAAAGATTCAGATAGTGAGTCTGCACTGGGTCCACAGTAAGTGCAAGGCTTCATAATCGTGATGAAAACCTTTCCACTTCTCACAGAAATCATGTGCAGGGATTGGGGCGAGGGAACAAGGAGGTTTTATGGGGAGAATAAGCTGGAAGTTGGATGCCATTAAAAATCTAAAAGTAATAATGTGGTGGTGAGAGAATTCTGGACCAGGAGTCAAGAGGTCTGGATTTAGTTCTGGCCCTGTGTCCAGTGAATTGTGTGACTTGGGCTGAACAAATATTTTCTGGGCACCTACCGATTGCCAGGTACTAGGATTCAGAGACCAATAAAACACTGTCCCTGTTCAACAGACATTCACAGACTTCGTAGAAGAGAAAATTATGTGAACACAGATATAAAACCCTGTGTGAACCAGACCACAAAACAATTACAGAAAAGGGAATTCCTGTAATTTGTATTCTCTGGAGGGTCAAGGAAAGCTTCACAGAGGCAGGATTGACGCAAGACTAGGAGTTAATAATGTGAGAACACGATTGGGGAAAGGGAGTCAGACAGACATGAGTTAAAAACTCAAACCAACTCCTTGGAGTTGAAAGAAACTGGTTGAATTATTTACCCTGCTTGAGCCTCAGTTTCCTCCTCTGTGACCCACCTGTTTTGCTGGATGCTCAGGATTAGAAACAGTATATAGAAAGCTTCCAGCCTGGATCATTCATGTAAGTTAAGTGTTACACACATGGTAAAAACACACTTATATGTCCCTTTGCCCTCAAAAACCCTTTTCAGCCCTCACACTCTAAACCTCTATGCATCAGACCCAAAGGAATGTTATGTTGTCACCTCCGGGTGCAGTTTTAAAGACTGCTATGAACTTTACTGGAACTGAAAGTTTAATGTGGAAAGTTTCACGAATGGCTGTTGGTTCAGGTAGAGAGCCTGGATGAATAGAGACATGACTATATTTCTAAATTTCACCAGCTTTTCTGCTGGGAAAGGCAAAGGTTAGTCATTTATCCTGCCTTTTACTTCTCTTTCATTTCTTGTGGGAAGCTGTTCCAGCTAACAAGTTATCATTAATCCTATTCTCTCCTTTTTGATGGGCAAGACACACCATCCAACATACTAAAACCAAACGGAAAACATCTCTCTCCAGAGAAAATTCCATGCCTCTCACCCTACTTCAAACCAAGAGAGACTTCCTTCCCTGGGTTGAGAGGCCCAAATTCCAAACTGCTTCTTATTCACAAAGCTACCAGTTTGAGAACTCATCTGGATTGCAGAAATGAGCCCATGTTCCACCATCAACTATTAAAAAAAAAAAAAAAAAGGAAACTCAGGGGTCATTTAGCCTTATTGTCCCTGCAAATGAGGAAACCCAGACTGTGAGAAGTGCAGTGACTCACCAAGGTCCCAAGGCTACTTAGGAGCAAAGTCAGGAAGAGAATTTGAATTCCAAACTCATAGACCAGTGCTCTTTTCCTCCTGCAAAGTTAAGTCTTTCCAAATAACCACCATGTTAATGTGCCTGGAAAACTCAAATGTAATCAAACACAGCCCTCAAATCACATGTTTGGGAAACTTGATAAATACAATACTGACACAGCTGGAGAAAAGAAGATGAAGATTTAAAACAAATGCACAGGAGGTTAAGTCACGTGTTTTATTCTAGCAAGATGCTTGCTATTTTTGATACCTTTCCATGGAACCTGTGGAGATCATGGTATTTATGATTACAAAAAAATAATAACTGAGAAAAACTAAAGCATTTTGGGCTATTTTAAGAGGACAGTTTCCCTGAATTTCATTTTTTAAAATATTTCAGTATATAGCTCTAAAATGTAAGAATTTTTTTAAAAAAATCATAATCGTAATACTATTAGCACACAAACAATTCCTTCTTATCAGATATGAGATACTTTTGTATCATCAAATACCAAGTGTGTATATATATGTGTGTATGTACATATATATATACTTATATATATGTGTGTGTATATATATATATACTTACCAAGTACATATATTGTATCATCAAATACCAAGTGTGTATATATATGTACATATATACACTATATACACTTACCAAGTATATATATATATACACTTACCAATATATATAAGTATATATAAGTATATATTACCAATATATAAGTGTGTGTATATATATATAAAAACTATATATATAAACTATATATACATATATATACACACTTGGTATTTGATGATACTATATATATATACTTGGTAAGTATGTGTGTGTGTATATATATACACACACACATATATATATACACACACACCTATACATATATATATACACACACCAATATATATATACTTGGTATATATATACTTGGTATATGTATATACTTGGTAAGTGTATATATACACATATACCTATATATACACACTTATATGTATATATACACACATACACACTTGGTAAGTGTGTGTGTGTGTATATATATACTTATATATATATGTATACTTATATATATATACACTTGGTATGTATATATATAGTGTGGATATATATACACTATATATACACACTATACACACACTATATATATATATACACATGCCAAGTATATATTATATATATACACATGCCAAGTATATATTATATATATACACTTACCAAGTGTGTGTGTATATATATATATATTTACCAAGTGTGTGTATATATACATATATATTATATATATACTTACCAAGAGTGTGTGTGTATATATATAATTACCAAGTGTGTGTGTGTGTGTATATATATATATATGCTTACCAAGTGTGTGTGTGTGTGTGTGTGTGTGTATATATATATATGGATATACTTACCAAGTAAATATATAAATTAATATATATATTTAATTTATTTATTTTTAATTACACTTTAAGTTCTAGGGTACATGTACAGAACATGCAGGTTTATTACATAGGTATACATGTGCCATGGTGGTTGGTGGCATCCATCACCCTGTCATCTACATTAGGTGTTTCTCCTAATGCTATCCCTCCCCTAGCCCCCCAACCCCTAATAGGCACCAGTGTGTGATGTTCCCCTCCCTGTGTCCATGTGTTCCCATTGTTCAACTCCCACTTATGAGTAAGAACACGTGGTGTTTTTCTGTTTTTGTGTTAGTTTGCTAAGAATGATGGTTCCCACCTTCACCCATGTCCCCGCAAATGACATGAACTCATTCTTTTTTATGGCTGCACAGTATTCCATGTTGTATATGTGCCACAGTTTCTTTATCCTGTCTATCATTGATGGGCATTTGGGTTGGTTCCAAGGTTTTGCTATTGTGAACAGTGCTGCAGTAAACACATATATGCATGTGTCTTTATAATAGAATGATTTATAATCCTTTGGGTATATACCCAGTAATGGGATTGCTGAGTCAAATGGTATTTCTAGTTCTAGATCCTTGGGGAATCACCACACTATCTTCCACAATGGCTGAACTAATTTACACTCCCCCTAACAGTGTAAAAGCGTTCCTATTTCTCCACATCCTCTCCAGCATCTGTTGTCTCCTGACTTTTTAATGACTGCCATTCTAACTGGCCTGATACAGTATCTCAGTGTGGTTTTAATTTGCATTTCTCTAATGATAAGTGAGGATGAGTGTTTTTTCATGTTTGTTGGCTGAATAAATGCCTCCTTTGGCAAAGTGTCTGTTCATATCCTTCATCCACTTTTTGATGGAGTTGTTTATTTCCTGTAAATTTGTTTCTTCATAAATTCTGGATATTAGCACTTTGTCAGATGGGTAGACTACAAAAATTTTCTCCCATTCTGTAGGTTGGCTGTTCACTCTGATAATAGTTTCTGTTGCTATGCAGAAGCTCTTTTGTTTAATTAGATCCCATTTGTCTATTTTGGCTTTTGGTGTTTTAGTCATGAAATCCTTGCTTATGCCTATGTCCTGAATGACACTGTCTAGGTTTTCATCTAGGGTTTTTATGGTTTTAGGTCTTACATTTAAATCTATAACCCATCTTGAGTTAATTTTTATATAAGGTATAAGAAAGGGAACCAGTTTCAGCTTCTAGTCAGTTTTCCCAACACCATTTATTAAACAGGGAATCCTTTCCCCATGGCTTGTTTTTGTCAGGTTTGTTAAAGATCAGATGTTTGTAGATATGTGGCATTACTTCTGAGGCCTCTGTTCTGTTCCATTGGTCTATATATCTGTTTTGGTACCAGTAGCATGCTGTTTTGATTCCTGTAGCCTTGTAGAATAGTTTCAAGTAAGGTAGTGTGATGCTTCCAGCCTTTTTTTTTTTTTTTTTTGCTTAGGACTGTCTTAGCTATGCAGGCTTGTTTTTGGTTCCATGTGAAATTTAGGGTGGATTTTTCCTGTTCCGTGAAAAAAGTCAAGTCCATGGTAGCTTGATGAGGATAGCATTGAATCTATAAATTACTTTGGGCAGTATGACTATTTTCACGATACTGATTCTTCATAACCATGAGCATGGAATGTTTTTCCTCTATTTGTGTCCTCTCTCATTTCCTTTAGCAGTGTTTTATAGTTCTCCTTAAAGAGGTCCTTCACATCTCCTGTAAGTTGTATTCCTAGGTATTTAATTCTCTTTATAGCAATTGTGAATGGAAGTTCGCTCATGATTTGGCTGTTTGTCTGTTATTGGTATATAGGAATACTTGTGATTTTTGCACATTGATTTTGTATCCTGAGACTTTGCTGAAGCTACTTATCAGCTTAAGGAGATTTTGGGCTGAGACGATGGGGTCTTCTAAATATACAACCATGTCTGCAAATGGAGACAACTTGACTTTCTTTTTCCTAATTGAATACGCTATTTCTTTTTCTTGTCTCATTGCTCTGACTAGAACTTCCAATACTATGTTGAATAGGAGTGGTGAGAGAGGGCACCCTTGTCTAGTGCCAGTTTTCAAAGGGAATGCTTCCAGTATTTGCCCATTCAGTATGATATTGGCTGTGGGCTTGTCATAAATAGCTTTTATTATTTTGAGATATGTTCCATTGATACCTACGTTATTAAAAGTTTTTAGTATAAAGGGCTGTTGAATTTTGTTGAAGGCCTTCTCTGCATCTATTGAGATAATCATGTAGTTTTTGTCTTTGGTTCCATTTATGTGATTGATTACGTTTATAGATTTGTGTATGTCCAGCCAGCCTTGCATCTCCGGGATGAAGCCTACTTGATGGATAAGCTTTTTGATGTGCTATTGCATTCAGTTTGCCAGTATTTTACTAAAGATTTTTGCATTGATGTTCATCATGGATATTGGCTTGAAATTTTCTTTTTCAGTCGTATCTCTGCCAGGTTTTGATACCAGGATGATGTTGGTCTGATAAAATGAGTTAGGGAGGATTCCCTCTTTTTCTATTGTTTGGAATAGTTTCAGAAGTAATGTTACCAGCTCCTCTTTGTACGTCTGGTAGAATTTGGCTGTGAACCCATCTGGACCTGGACTTTTTCTGGTTGGTAGGCTACTAACTGCTGCCTCAACTTCAGACTTTGTTATTGGTCTATTCAGAGATTGAACTTCTTCCTGGCTTAGACTTGGGAGGGTGTAAGTATCTAGGAATTTATCCATTTCTTCTAGATTTACTGGTTTATGTGTGTAGAGTTTGTAGTAATCTCTGATGGTAGTTTGTATTTCTGTGGGATTGGTGGTGATGTCCCCTTTATCATTTTTTATTGCCTCTATTCGATTTTTCTCTCTTTTGTATTAGTCTGGCTAGCAGTCTATTTTGTTGATCTTTTAAAAACAACAGCTCCTGGATTTATAGGTGTTTGAAGGGTTTTTGTGTCACTACCTCCTTCAGTTCTGCTCTGATCTTAGTTATTTCTTGTCTTCTGCTAGCTTTTGATTGTTTTTTTTTTTTTTTTTGAGACGGAGTTTCACTCATTACCCAGGCTGGAGTGGAATGGCGCGATCTCGGCTCACCGCAACCTCCGCCTCCTGGGTTCAGGCAGTTCTACCTCAGCCTCTTGAGTAGCTGAGATTACAGGCACGTGCCACCATGCCCAGATAATTTTTTGTATTTTTTAAGTAGAGACGGGGTTTCACCATGTTGACCAGGATGGTCTCGATCTCTTGACCTCGTGATCCACCCGCCTTGGCCTCCCGAAGTGCTGGGATTACAGGCATGAGCCACCGCGCCCGGCCCTTAGCTCTTTTAATTGTGATGATAGGGTGTCAATTATAGATCTTTGCTTGTTTCTCATATGGGCATTTAGTGCTATAAATTTTCCTCTAGACACTGCTTTAAATGTGTCCCAGAGATTCTGGCACATTATGTCTTCATTCTCATTGGTTTCAAAGAACATCTTTATATCTGCCTTCATTTCATTATTTATCCAGTAGTCATTGAGGAGCAGGTTGTTCAGTTTCCAAGTAGTTGTGTGGTGTTTTTTTGTTTTGTTTTATTTATTTTTTTGGCTACTCTGAGGATCTAAGTTGTGTGGTTTTGAGTGAGTTTCTTAATCCTGAGTTCTAATTTGATAGCACTGTTGTCTGAGAGACTGTTATGATTTCTTTTCTTTTGTGTTTGCTCAGGAGTGATTTACTTCTAGTTATGTGGTCAATTTTAGAGTAAGTTTGATGTACTCAGAAGAATGTATATTCTGTGGATTTGGGGTGGAGAGTTCTGTTGATGTCTATTAGGTCCACTTGATCTAGATCTGAGTTCAAGTCCTGCATATCCTTATGAATTTTCTGTCTCACTGGCCTGTATAATGTTGACAGTGAAGTGTTAAAGTCTCCCACTATTACACTGTGGGAGTCTATGTCTCTTTGTAGGTCATTAAGAACTTGCTTTATGTATCTGGTTTCTCCTGCATTGGATGCATATATATTTAGGATAGGTAGCTCTTCTTGCTGCATTGATGTTTTTACCATTATGTAATGCCATTGTTTGTCTCTTTTGATCTTTGATGGTTTAAAGTCTGTTTTATCAGAGACTAGAATTGCAACCCCTGCTTTTGTTTTGCTTTCTAATTGCTTGGTAAATATTTCTCCATCCCTTTATTTTGAGCCTATTTGTGTCTTTGCACATGAGATGGGGCTCCTGAATATAGCACATTTACAGGTCTTGACTCTGTATCCAATTTGCCAGTCTGTGTCTTTTAATTGGGGCATTTATTCCATTTACATTTAAGGTTAATATTGTTATGTGTGAATTTGATCCTGCCATTATGATACTAGCTGGTTATTTTGCCCATTAGTTGATGCAGTTTCTTCCTACCATTGATGATCTTTACAATTGGGTATGTTTTTGCAGTGGCTGGTACTGGTTGTTCCTTTCCATATTTATGCTTCCTTCAGGAGCTCTTGTAGGACAGGCTTGGTGGTAACCAAATCTCTCAGCATTTGCTTGTCCATAAAGTATTTTACTTCTCCTTTGTTTATGAAGCTTAGTTTGACTGGATATGAAATTCTGAGTTGAAAATTCTTTTAAGGATGTTGAATATTGGCCCCATTCTTTTCTGGCTTGTAGGATTTCTGCCAAGAGATCAGCTGTTAGTGGGCTTCTCTTTGTGAATAACCTGAACTTTCTCTCTGGTTTCCCTAAGCATTTTTTCCTTCATTTCAACCTTGGTGAATCTCACAATTATGTGTCTTGGAGTTGCTCTTCTCAAGGAGTATCTTTGTGGGGTTCTCTATATTTCCTAAATTTGAATGTTGGACTTCCTTGTTGGTTGGGGAAGTTCTCCTGGATAATATCCTGAAGAGTGTTTTCCAACTCGATTTCATTCTCCCCATCACTTTCAGGAACACCGATCAAGTGTAGATTTGGTCTTTTCACGTAATACCGTATTTCTTGGAGGCTTTATTTCTTTTCATTCTTTTTTCCCTAATATCTTGTTTTCATGCTTTATTTGAGTTAATCTTCGATCTCTGATACCCTTCCTTCCACTTGAGCAATTCAGCTATTGTGTATGCTTCACAAAGTTCTCATTTTTTTTTTCTTTTTTTAGCTCCATCAGGTCATTTATGTTCTTCTCTAAACTGGTTATTCTAGTTAGCATTTTGTCTAACCTTTTTTCAAGGTTCTTAGCTTTTTTGCATTGGGTTAGAACATACTCTTTTAGCTTGGAGAAGTTTGTTATTACCCACCTTCTGAAGCCTACTTCTGTGAATGCATCAAACTCATTCTCCATCCAGTTTTGTTCCCTTGCTGATGAGGAGCTGTGATCCCTTAAAGGAGAAGAGGCCTTCTGGTTTTTGGAGTTTTCAGCTTTTTTGTGCTCGTTTCTTCCCATCTTTGTGGATTTATCTTCCTTTTGTCTTTGTGGTTGGTTACCTTTGGTTGGGGTCTCTGAGTGGACATTCTTTTTGTTGATGTTGAAGCTGTTTATTTCTGTTTGTTAGTTTTCTTTATAACAGGCTCCTCTTCTGCACATCTGCTGGAGTTTGCTGGAGGTCCACTCCAGACCCTGCTTGCCTGGGAATCACCAGCAGGAGCTGCAGAACAGCAAATATTGCTGCCTATCCCTTCCCTGGTAGCTTCATCCCAGAGGGGTGCTCACCAGATGTCAGCCAGAGCTCTCCTGTAAGAGGTGTCTATTGGCCCCTACTGGGAAATGTCTCCCAGTCAGGATACACAGGGGTCAGGGAGCTACTTGAGGAGGCACTCTGTCCCTTATCAAAGCTTGAATGCTGTGTTGAGAAATTTGCGCTCTCTTCAGAACTGTCAGGCAAGGATGTTTATTTCTGCTGAAGCTGTAGCCACTACCACCCCTTTTCCCAAGTGCTCTGTCCCAGGAAGGTGGTAGCTTTGTTTATAAGTCCCTGATGGGCTGCTACCTTTTTTCAGAGATGCTCTGCCCAGCAAGGACATCTAGTGAGACAGTGCCTGCAGCTTCTCATCTGTGTTGGGCTCCCCCTAGTTTGAATTTCCCAGTAGTTTTGCTTACACTGTAGGGTTGAAATCGCCTACTGGAGTCTCAGCAGTGATGGACGCCCCTCCCCCCACCAACCTCAAGTGACCCAGGTCAAGCTCAGACTACTGTGCTGGCTGTGAGATCTTAGCCCATGGATCTTAGCTTGCTTGGTCTCCATGGGAGTGAGACCTGCCAAGCCAGACTACTTGGCTCCCTGGCTTCAGCCCCCTTTCCAGGGGAGTAAATGGTTCTGTTTCACTGGTGTTCCAAGTGCCACTGGGGTATGAAAAAAAAACTGCTGCAGCTAGCTCAGTGTCTTCCCAAATGGCTGCCCAGTTTTGTGCTGGAAACCCAAGGCCCTGATGGTTGTGTAGGTACTGGAGGGAATCTCCTGGTCTATGGGTTGTGAAGATCATGGGAAAAACACAGTATCTGGGCAGGAGTTCAGGAAATAGTCCCTAATGGCTTCCCTTGGCTAGGAGAGGGAGTTCCCCTGCCCTTTGTACTTCCAAGGTGAGGCAACACCCCACCCTGCTTGGGCTTGCCCTCTTTGGGCTGCACTCACTGTCTAACCAGTCCCAGGGGGATAAACCAGGTACCTTAGTTGGAAATGTGGAAATCACCCACCTTCTGCGTCGATCTCACTGGGAGCTGCGCCCCAGAGCAGTTCCTATTCGGCCATCCTGACTGCTGTTTTCCTTAATTTCAATGTGAACATTAAAGAGGACATTAGGTAAAAACTAAGAAGAAAAAATCTCAATTAAATATGGATTGTGTGACTTGTGCTGAACAAATATTTTCTGGGCACCTACCTATTTCCAGGTACCATGATTCAGATATCCGTAAAACACTGTCCCTGTTTTACAAACATTCACAGACTTGTAGAAGAGAAAATTTGGTGAGCACAGATATAAAGCCCTGTGTGATCCACACAAGACAATTATAGAAAAGGGAATACTATAATTTATATTCTCTTATATTCTCAGTACTAGTATATCACTATGTATTCATTAATTGTGACCAATATATTCCTGGTAATACCATAAGATATTAGCAGGGGAAACTGGGAATAAGGCACAGGGAACTCTCTGTACTCTCTTTGAAATTTTTTCTGTACATCTAAAATGTTCTAAAATAATGTTTTTTTTTTTTAATTTTTTTACTTTTTAAAGTTCTGGGGTACATGTGCAGATCTTGCAGGATTGTTACATAGGTATACATATGCCACTGTGGTTTGCTGCATCCATCCCCCTGTTACCTACATTAGGTATTTCTCCTGTTATCCCTCACCAGTGCCCCCACCCCCTGCTATCCCTCCCCTAACCCTCTCACCCACCAGCAGGCCCCAGTGTGTGATTTTCCCCTCCCTGTGTCCATGTGTTCTCATTGTTCAACACCCACTTATAAGTGAGAACATGCAGTGTTTGATTTTCTGTTCTTGTGTCAGTTTGCTGAGAATGGTGGTTTCCAGCTTCATCCATGTCCCTGCAAAGGACATGAACTCATCCTTTTTATAGCTGCACAGTATTCCATGGTGTATATGTGCCACATTTTCTTTATCCAGTCTATCATTGATGGGCATTTGGGTTGTTTCCAAGTCTGTGCTACTATAAACAGTGTTGCAGTGAACATACATGTGCATGTATCTTTATAATAGAATGATTTATAATCCTTTGAGTATATACCCAGTAATTGGGATTGCTGGGTCAAATGGTATTTCTATTTCTAGATCCTTGAGAAATTGCCATACCATCTTCCACAATTATTGAACTAATTTACACTCCCACCAATAGTGTAAAAGCGTTCCTATTTCTCGACAGCCTCTCTAGAATCATCTCTAGATTTTTTAATCATCGCCATTCTAACTGGCATGAGATGGTATCTCACTGTGGTTTTGATTTGCATTTCTCTAATGACTAGAGATAATGAGCATTTTTTCCTGTTTGTTGGCTGCATAACTGTCTTCTTTTGAAAAGTGTCTGTTCATATCCTTTGCCCACTTTTTGATGGGTTGTTTTTTCCTTGTAAATTTATTTTAGTTGTTGGTAGATTCTGGATATTAGCCTTTTGTCAGGTTGGTAGCTTGGAAATTTTTTTCCCCTTTTTGTTGATTGCCAGTTCCCTCTAGTGATTGCTTCTTTTGCTGTGCAGAAGCTCTTAAGTTTAATTGGATTCCATTTGTCAATGTTGGCTTTTGTTGCCATTGCTTTTGGTGTTTTAGTCATGAAGTCCTTGCCTATGCCTATGTCCTGAATGGTATTGCCTAGGTTTTCTTCTAGGGTTTTTATGGTGTTAGGTCTTATGTTTAAATCTCTAATACATCTGGAGTTAATTTTTGTATAAGGTGTAGGGAAGGGATCCAGTTTTAGCTTTCTGCACATGGCTAGCCAGTTTTCCCAACACCATTTATTAAATAAGGAATCCTTTCCCCATTGCTTGTTTTTGTCAAGTTTATAAAAAAATCATATGGGTGTAGGAGTGTGTTACTTCAGAGGCCCCTGTTCTGTTCCATTGGTCTATATTTCTGTTTTAATACTAGTACCATGCTGCAGCGTTGTAGTGTAAGTTTGAAGTCAGGTAGCATGATACCTCCATCTTTGTTCTTTTTGCATAGGATTGTCTTGGCTATGTTGTCTCCTTTGTGGTTCCATATGAAGTTTAAGGTAGTTTTTTTCAGTTTTGTGAAGGTCAATGGTAGCTTGAAGGGGATAAAATAAAAACAAACACCACGCAAAAATTTCAAACAGTTTTTATCATCCTCTTATATCATGGACCATTAAAAATGGTGCTAAGTCAGAAAAAAATCTTGGGAGAGTTTAGACGGTATGAGAGTTCATGTATACATAAGAGTGTATTTCAGGGTATAAGCAAGGCAAATGCAAGTGACCTTTGAGTATCTATTGCCCCTATAGCCTCCTCCCATTACCATATGTTACTTTGAGCAAACTCTTGGCAGCAAAGAGAATGGCCTCTATGCTGCTGTGTGTTTCATGCACATATTTCATCTAATCCCCAGTGCAACTCTCTGAGATTACCTCTGTTTTATAGATGATAAATTCATGTTCAGATAAGTTTAGACAATTACCTAAGATTTTTCAAATATATATGATAAAGTTTATTCAGGATTTTAACCCAGGGTTGTTTCCACATCTACAGATCACTTTCCTTAAACGTTCAGTGTTCTCTCCCTTCCTACCGTCAATAACCATAAACACCACTTTCTGAAGAACTGGCAAAATACAACGTAGCTGTTGCTATTTTTAGTCATTAAGTCTCATTAAATTCCTCCTGAACGTGAGTTTCTCAGACTCCTTATCTTTGATAACATTGACAGTTTTGAAGAGTACTGATGGAGTATTTTGTAGACTGTCCCTTAACTAAAATTTATCTGATTTTTTTCTCATGATTATACTGTTTTATGGGTTTTTAAGTAGAAAACACACAGGTAAAGTGCAATTTCATCATATCATGTTAAGGGTACTTATTATCAATACAATGTACCAATACTGTTCATGTTGACTTGGCTCACCTGGTTGAGGTAATACTGGTCAGGTTTCTCCACTGTGAAGTTACTTTTTTTCTCCTTTCTACATAAGCTGTCTTTAAGAAAAGTAACTATGTGCAACCTACACTTAAAAAGTGTGAAGTTAAGGTCTGCCTCCTTTAGGGAGGAATATCTATATAAATTATTTGCAATTCTTTTACATAGGAGATGTACCTATTTTTACCCATTTATTTATACTCTCATTTATATATGATATATCATTTATTATATATCGTATCAGTGTAAGGTATGAATTTTTTTATACTCTGGGCTACAATTCAATACCACTTTATTTTGTTGCTGAAACCATTCCAGGTATTGCCATGGAGCGCGCATTCAGTTGACTTACATGTCTTTTTTATGTACCCCCAAAATTGTCATGTTTCTTCTTCTCCTCCTTCTCCAGGTCCTTTCCCTTCTTATTTTTCCTTCTTCTTCCTCTTTTTTCCTTTCTTTCTGCCCCTACTTATATGTTTTAGACTCATTTTGTATTAATATATTTGCTGCCTTAGTACATGAATTTACTATTTCTGGAAGAATCTGGTTCTTTTATTGGAGAATAATATAAACCAAGATCTGAGTGCTAGCTGTATAATAAGTGTTGCATACATGCATGCATATATATATATATACACGCACACAGACACACACACACACATTTTTCTATAACCACGGTATCTCCATTAAGCTAAACATGAGCTCATACTGATTGCTCCCATTCTGATTCTAATACGGTTCATTCTAGACTGCCTCTTTTGCTTATCGGTAAACTCAGTTGAATGGTGAGAAACCCAGCTCCCACCATGTACAGCTGATTTACTGAAATGTTCAATTCCAGGATATATTTATATACTGGTATCAAAATCGTTAACATCTGTCCCTATGGAAAACAACTAGAGTGCAGTGCTTATGCACAGTTTCATTTGCCTTTACTCTTACAAGTTTCACTCATTTTCAAAGTTATTTAGGTCAGAACCTGTTCTCCCGCTACTCCCAGGGATATTGTTCCTTCAGCCTCAGTGACGTTTATTACAATGAGGTTGTTGATTATACTTGTAATACAGTTATATTCTTTTGTCACTTTCTGCATTTAATCCTGGGATCCCTGGGTCTTCTAAATTATTTTTATATTGCATATATAAAGTTCCACTTCTCATACTATAAATTTCTGTGGATTTTGACAAAAGTATAGGTGGCTTTATCACCCTACAAAATCTCTTGTGCTTCACCTCTTCAACATTCAACCCTGCTCTGCTGAACTGAGAAAACCACTGATCCTGGTAACTGCAGGAACATTGTTGTAGCTGGAAGACATTATCCTCAGCAAACTAAAATTTTGCCCTTTCCAGGTTGCCGTGAATTGAATCATGGAACATGCAGACTTTTCAGACAGGTTTCTTTCACTCAGCAATATGCATTTCAGTTTCCTCCATGTGGCTTTTTGGGGATTGACAGCTCATTTTTTTAAATTACAAAATGCTATTACATTGTATGAGTATTTTAGTTTGTTTATTCACTCATCTATTATTTTGAAGATATTTTGGTTGTTTCCAGTTTGGGATATATGAATAATGTTTCTATAAATATTTATATAGAGATTTCTGTGTAACCATTTTTTTTTGAGTCAGTTGAGTAAATATCAAAGAGTGAAACCCTAATTTGTATACTACAATAAGATGAGCTTAATGAGAAAATGCCAAACTCTTTCAAAATGGCTATGCCATTTTACATTCCTAGCAGCAACGAACACTTCCTTTTGCCTTGTGTCCTCTACTTTATTTGGCTTTATCAGTTTTTTGGATGTTAGCCATTCTATTAATAATAGATAGATAAGTCAGTGTTGTTTTAACTTGCAATTCCCTGATAAAAAATGATAATTTGTGATATTAATTTATAGACTAATTTCATTATTTTCTGAGAATTTGGTAGAATTTCTACTTTCAAAATCCTTTGTGTACTTTATGCCTAGATTGGGTCTACTGGGTGAAGGTTTCATGAAAACTTGAGAAGAATGTGTATTTTGTTGTTAGATGGATTAGTCTATACATGATAAAGTTATTTGATAGTTCTGTTCAGGTTAACTATATCCTTACTGTTTTTCTGCCTGCTTGAGGTATCAGTTACTGAAAAAGGAGTGATGAAATTTTCATCTGTAATAAGAAAATTTTCTGTTACTTCTCACCAATCTGTCAGTTTTTGCTTTACATATTTAGATTCTCTGTTAGGTGCATACATGTTTAGAACTATTTTGCATTCATGGAAAGTTAGTCCCTTTATCATCATGCAATGCCCCTCTTTATTTCTGACAATTTTTCTGGTTCAGAAGTTTGCTTTGTTTGAAATTAATACAGCTACTCTGTCTTTTTTAAAATTTAGTGTTAGCATGATATATCTTTCTACACCCCCTTTTTAAAAAAAAAATCTTAAACTTTTTTTTTTTTTTTTGAGACAGAGTCTTGCTCTGTCACCAGGCTGGAGTGCAGTGGTGCAATCTCAGCTCACTGCAACCTCTGCCTCCCAGGTTCAAGCAATTCTCCTGCCTCAGCCTCCCAAGCAGCTGGGTTATAGGCACCCGCCACCACGCCTAGCTACTTTTTGTATCTTTTTAGTAGAGACGGGGTTCCACCATGTTGGCCAGGATGGTCTCGATCACTTGACCTCGTGGTCTGCCCGCCTCAGCCTCCCAAAGTGCTGGGATTACAGGCGTGAGCCACTGCGCCCAGCCAAAATCTTAAAACTTTTAAGTTCAAGAGTACATGTGCAGGATGTTCAGGTTTGTTACATAGGTAAATGTGTGCCATGGTGGTTTGTTGCCAGATTATCCCATCACCTAGGTGTTAAGCCCAGCATCTATTAGCTATTCTTCCTAATGCTCTGCCTCTCTGGCCCCATGACAGGCCCCAATATGTGTTGTTCCCCACCCCCACTTGTCCATGTGTTCTCATCATTCAGCTCCCACTTATGAGTGAGAACATGCAGTTTTTGCTTTTGTGTTCCTGCATTAGTTTGCTAAGGATAATGACTTCCAAAAGCTCCATCCATGTCCCTGAAAAGGACATGATCTCATATTTTGTGGCTGCATAGTATTCCATGGTGTACATGTACCACATTTTTCTGTATCCAGTCTACCATTGATGGACATTTGGATTGATTCCATGTCTTTGCTATTGTAAATAATGCTGTAATAAACATATGCATGAATGTAATTTATAATAAAATGATTTATATTCCTTTGGGTATATGCTCAGTAATGGGATTGCTGGGTCAAATGGTTTTTCCATCTCTAGATCTTTGAGGAATTGTCACACTATCTTTCACAATGGGTTGAACTTCCACCAACAGTGTAAAAGCCTTCCTTTTTCTCTGCAACCTCGTCAGCATCTACTGTTTTTGACTTATTGATAACTGCTCTTCTGACTGGCCTGAGATGTTATCTCACTGTAGTTTTGATTTGCATTTTTTAAATGATCAGTGATGTTGAGCATTTTTCATGTTTGTTGTTCACAAGTATGTCTTCTTTTGAGAAGTGTCTGTTCATGTCCTTTGCCCACTTTTTTAATGGGGTTGTTTTGTTCCTGTCAATTTGTTTAAGTTCCTTGTAGACTCTAAATATTAGACCTTTGTTAGATGGATAAATTGCAAAAATTTCTCCCATTCTGTAGGTTATCTGTTCACTCTTATGATAGTTTCTTTGGCTGTGCAGAAGCTCTTTAGTTTAATTAGATCCCATTTGTCAATTTTTCCTTTTGTTGCAAGTGCTTTTGTCAGTTTTGTCATGAAATCTTTGCCTGTGACTGTGTCCTGAATCATATTGCCTAGGTTTTCTTCTAGAATTTTTATAGTCCGGGGTTTCACATTTGTCTTTAATCCATCTTAATTTTTGTACATGGTGTAAGGAAGGGGTCTAGTTTTAATCTTCTGCATATGGCTAGCCAGATATCTCAAAATCATTTATTAAATAGGGAATCATTTCCCCATTGCTGTTTATGTCAGGTTTGTCAAAGACCAGATGGTTACACATGTGAGGTGTTATTTCTGAGTTCTCTATTCTGTTCCATTGTTCTGTGTGTCTGTTCTTACACCAGTACATGCTGTTTTGGTTACTATAGCCTTGTAGTATAGTTTAAAGCCAGGTAGTGTAATGTCTCTGGGTTTGTCCTTTTTACTTAGGATTTCCTTGGCTATTAGGGCTTTTTGGTTTCACATAAATTTTAAAATCATTTTTTCTAATTCTGTGAAGTATGTCAATGGTAGTTTAATGTTAATAGTATTGAATCTATAAATTGCCTTGGGCAATATGACTATTTTCAAAATAATCGTTCTTCCAATCCATGAACATGTAATGTTTTTCCATTTGTTTGTGTCATCTCTGATTTCTTTGAGCAGTATTTTGTAGTTTTCCTTAAAGATGTCCTTCACTTCCCTTGTCAGCTGCATTCCTAAGTATTTTATTCTCTTTGTAGCAATTGTAAATTGGACTTTATTCATGATTTGGATTTCTACTTGTCTGTTGTAGATGTATAGAAATGCTAGCAATTTTTGCACATTGATTTTGTATCCTGAGACTTTGCTGAGGTTGCTTACCAGCTTAAGAAGCTTTTGAGCAGACATGATGGGGTTTTCTAGATATAGGATCATGTCATCTGCAAAGAGGGATAATTTGACTTTCTTCCTTCCTATTTGGATGCTGCTTATATCTTTCTCTTGCCTGCTTGCCCTGTGTTAAATAGGAGTGGTGAGAGAGGGCATCCTTGTCTTGTACCAGTTTTCAAGGGGAATGCTTTCAGCTTTGTCACATTCAGTATGATATTGGCTGTAGGTGTGCCATATATGGGTCTTGTTATTTTGAGGTATGTTTCCTCAATACCTAGTTTATTGAGTTTTTAACATGAAGGGATGTTCAACCTTATTGAAGGCCTTTTCTGCAGCTATTGAGATAATCATGTGGTTTTTCTCTTTAGTTCTGTTTATGTGATAAATCACATTTATTGATTTATATATGTTGAACCAACCTTGAATTCTGAAAATGAAGCCAACTTGATCATGATATATAAGCCTTTTGATGTGCTGCTGCATTCAGTTTGCCAGTATTTTATTGAGAACTTTTGCATCAATTTTCATCAGGGATACTGGCTTGAAGTTTTCCTTTTTTTGTTGTATCTCTGCCAGGTTTTGGTAACAGGATAATGCTGGCCTCACAGAATGAGTTAGGGAGGAATATTTCCTTCTCAATTATTTGAAATAGTTTCAGTAGAAATGGTACTAGCTATTCTTTGTATCTCTAGTAGAATTGAGCTATGCATCCATTTGGTCCTGGGCTTTTTTTGGTTGGCAGGCTATTTATTATTGGCCTATTATTTGATCTCTTCCTGATTTAGTGTTGGGAAGATGTATGTGTCTAGGAATTTATCCCTTTCTTCTACATTTTTCAGTTTATGTTCATAGAGGTATTTATAGTATTCTCTGATGGTGGTTTGTATTTCTGTGGGGTCAGTGGTGATGTCTCCCTTATTTCCGATTGTGTTTACATCAGTCTTCTCTCTTTTATTCTTTCTTAGTCTAAGCTAGCTATTGTATTATTAAAAAAAAAAAAAAAACTCATGCATTCATTGATTTGTTTGAAGGGGTTTTTGTGTGTCTGCTGATTATTTCTTGTCTTTGGCTAGCTTTGGGTTTTGTTTGCTCTTGGTTCTCTAGTTATTTTAGTTGTGCTGTTAGGTTGTTAACTTGAGATCTTTCTAGATTTTTTATGTGGGCATTTAGTGCTATAAATTTTCTTTTCAAAACCACTTTATCTGCATCAAAGAGATTCTGTTACATTGTCTCTTGGTTCCTACTAGTTTCAAATAAATTCTTGATTTCTACCTTAATTTCATTATTTGCCCAGGATTCATTCTCAGTAGGATGTTACTTCAGTCTTCTCTCTGAAGTCACAACTAGTAAAAGGTTGTTCAGTTTCCATGGAGGTGTGTGGTTTTGAATGAATTTCTTTGAGTTCTAGTTTGATTGCACTGTGGTCTGAGAGACTGTCTGTTATGATTTCAGTTCTTTTGCATTTGCTGAAAGTGTTTTATTTTCAATTATGTGATCAATTTTAGAGTAAGTGCCATGTGGCAATGATGAGAAGAATGTATATTCTGTTGTTTCTGGGTAGAGCTGTTGGGTCCACTTGATCCAGAGCTGAGTTCATGTCCTGAATATCTTTGTTAATTTTCTGTCTGTCTCCATCTAAAAATATATATGTATTATATAAATATATATATTATATATGTATATATTATTTTATATGGATATGAATACCAGTATATTGAGACAGAGTCTTGCCCTGTCACCCAGGCTGGTGTGCAGTAGCATGGTCTCAGCTCACTGCAGCCTCCGCCTCCTGGGTTCCAGCGATTTTCCTGCCTCAGCCTCCCATGTAGCTGGGATTATAGGCACCCGCCACCATGCCCTGATAATTTTTGTATTTTAGTAGAGATGGGGTTTCACCATGTTGGCCTCGCTGGTCTTGAATTCCTGACTTCAGTTTATCCTCCCTCTGCCTCCAAAAAACAATAGTATCCCTACTGCTTTATTCACTGTCAAATATCAGATTTTCTTGCTTAGATCTAAGTATCATCCAATTTGAAACAATCAAATAATAGGTAACAGAAATTAAAGACTGGCTTCTTGGGTAGATGCTTTGAAAGGGAAAATATTCTTTGTATTGGTTCAGAAATGGAAGTCTTGTTTTTAGAAGATAAGGGTTATCTCATACAGTCCCACTTTTTCACTTAAGAGTTGTAAAACTAATCTCTAATATTTAATATGCTCTAATATCTAATTCTTCCATGAAAAAATGATAAAGTTGGTATGTATGGAAAGTAGTAACTAAATATTATCAATGTATCATGTGGTAGATATAGCCCTGAGAACATTTCCCTTTTTAAAAAATATAAACCTTTATGCTTTCTTTCTAAAATTTAATTCCACAGAATCATAACCAGGTTCTGGTAATGTGATTTTCTGTATAATAGCCTTAGGACTATAATCAAGGACTTACCAGTTTCTCCCCAACATGCTTGATTTACTCCCTAAATTTTCTGAAGCAACAGATGTCTTCAGTAATTTTCTACATATTTATTTATTTATGACTTCAATCTTGGTTCCACTTACAGGCTATTTTTGAAGGTCAGTAAAATGCTCCATTAGGATGCCTACATCAATAAAACCTCAGGGACAAAGTGGATATAATAAATGTTATATTACTTGAGTTGATGGAGAAAAAATTAGTAAACTTGCAGACAGATTTATAAAGATTATACCATCTAAAAAAATGCAAAGAAAAAGAATAAGAAATGAACCAAGAATCAGACAAATGTGGGGTAACATTAAGCACACCAATGTATGTGTAAACAGTTGCAGAAGAAAGAAGAGCAGAAAAGACATTTAAAAAGAGAATGGCTGAAAAATGTCTAAAGCTGCTTCAAAAACATTATAAATCCAAAAAGCTCAATAAACTCTAAGATAAATGCAAAAATATCTACACCCTGACACATCATGATAAAAATAGGGAAAGTCAAAGACAAGGAACAAATCTTGAAAAAAGAGAAAAATGATGAGTTCATATACAATAGAGCTCCCAAAAGATGAACACCTGACTTTAACGATATAGGTCAAAAGACAGTGAGATGCTATAGCCAAAGTGCTGAAGAAAATGAGAAACCCCCAACCAAGAATATTATTTTCAGCAAAATATTTTTAAATATTAAAACCAAATAAAGACATTCTGGGATAAATTTAAAACTAAGAAAATATAACAAGGAGAGTGGCCAAGATGGCTGACTGGAAGCAGCAAATGTGTGTGGCTCTCACGGAGAGGAACAGAAGGGACAATTAAATACAGAACCTTCCACTGAAACATTCAGGTCCTCGCATTTGGACTAACCAAGAAAACAACTAGACCCACGGAGAACAGAGAAAAGCAAGGCAGGATGACAGCTCACCCAGGAGCCACATGGAGCAAAAGGAAGCTTACCTGCCCAGATAAGACGTGAGTGAATGTTCAGCCCCAGGAACCCATGCTTCTGCCATGGAGCTTTCAACCCTTGGGGCAGGAGATCCCTTGTGAACCCATTCCACAAGGGCCTTCAGTCTGACACACAGAGCTACATGGTGTCTCAGCAGAGCAGCTGCTCAGGCACACACGGGGACCTGGGAGCTTTAGATACTCCAGATTTCCAGGTGCCCTGGCAAAACTAGCTGCAACTCCAGCCAAGTGTGAGGTTAGAACCCTGTACATACCCCTAGAAAGACACTGAATCAAAGGAGCCAAGCAGTGACAGTCTGCTGGCCTACTTCCACAGTACCTCACAGGATAAGACCCACCGGCTTAGAATTCCAGCCAGCAATTCATAGTAGCGTGCCTCCCTGGGATGGAGCTCCAGTGGGAGGGGCAGACTGCCATCTCTACTATTGGGACATCTTAGCTGTTACTGCCTTCAGGCTTCAGAGAGTCCAAACCAAATGAGGACAGAAGGGATCCCTCAGAAAAGCACAGCTGCTTTACCAAAACTGCTTCTTTAAGTGGGTCCTTGATCCCACTCCTCCTCACAAAGCAGGACTCCCAACTGGGGCCTCCAGCCACCTGTGCTGTTCTCCAGTCAACAGAGATGTGAAAATTCCCTGAGACAGATCTCCTGGAGGGAGGGGTGGGCTGCATCTTTGGTGTTTGGGTGATTTAGCTATTCCAGCCTTTGGGCTTTGGAGAGCCCAAACCAACTTGAGGTAGAAGCAGTACCCCTGCATAACACAGCCGCCCTACCAGAAGGTGACCAGACTGCTTTTTTAAGTGGGTCCCCGATCTCGATCCTTATCATTGGGTGAAGCCTCTCTACTAGGGTCTCTGGCTACCCTCACCAGTTTTCTCCAGCTGACAGAGGGTTCAGGCCTCCCTGGAACAAAGATCCCAGGGAAGGGGCAGGCTACCATCTCTACTGTTTGGGTGACTTAGCCATTCTAGCCATAGGGCTTCAGAGGATTCAAGGCAACCCAGGGCACAGCACATCTGGTCTATGGAAACGTGGACAGGCTACCTTTTTTTTTTTTTTAGAAGGAGTCTTACTCTGTCACCCCGACTGGAGTGCAGTTGCATGATCTCAGCTCATTGCAACCTCTGTCTCCCAGGTTCAAGTGATTCTCTTGCCTCAGCCTCCTGAGTAGCCAAGATTATAGGCACCTGCCACCACACTTGACTAATTTGAGTTTGTTTTTTTTTTTTTTTTCAGTAGAGACAGGGTTTCACTGTGTTGGCCAGGCTGGTCTTGAACTCCTGACCTCAAGCTATCCACCCACCTTGGCCTCCCAAAGTGCTGGGATTACAGACATGAGCCATTGCACCCAGCCAGGCTATCTTTTAAAGCAGGTCTTTGATCTTGTTTCTCCTAACTAGGCAAGACTTTCCAACTGGGTCTTCAGCTACCTCCTAGCTAAAGTCCATTTGGGCCAGCAGTAGGCCCATACCTCCCTGGGGTGGACCTCCCAGAAGGAGGGAAAGACTGCCATCTTTGCTGTTTCACAGGCTTCACTGGTGATACCTCCAGGTACTGGAGAATCAAAGGTGATTAGGGACTGGAGCAGACCCCTAGCATACCGTAGCAGTGATATGGTTTGGCTATGTCCCTACCCAAATCTCAACTTGAATTTTATCTCCCAGAATTCCTATGTGTTATGGGAGGAACCCAGGGGGAGGTAACTGAATTATGGGGGACACCCTTTCCCAGGCTATTCTCATGGAAGTTAATAAGTCTTACAGGATCTGATGGGTTTATCAGGGCTTTCCACTTTTGCTTCTTCCTCATTTTCTCTTGCCACCACTATATAGGAAGTGCCTTTAACTTCCCACCATGATTATGAGGCCTCACCAGCCATGTGGAATTCTAACTCCAATTTTACCTTTTTTTCTTCCCAGTCTCAGGTATGTCTTTATCAACAGCATGAAAACAGACTAATACAGTAGCCCTGTAGAAAAATGGCCAGACTGTTAAAAAAAAAAATACATCCAAAAGTTGGCAACCTCAAAGATTGAAGGCAAGTAAGCCGCAAAGATGAGAAAAAATCAGCATGTGACTGCTGAAAACAAAAAGCCAGAGTACTTTCTTTCATTGAAATGACCACATCGCTTCTCCAGCAAGGGTTCAGAACTAGGTTGAGGCTGAGATGGCTAAACTGACAGAAGTAGAATTCATAATATAGATAGAAACAAAGTTCACTGAGCTACAGGAGCACGTCGTAACCCAATACAAGGAAGATAAAAATCATGACGAAACATTGCAGGAGCTGACAGACAAAATAGCCAGTATGAAGAAGAACATAACCAACCAGATAAAGCTGAAAAAACACACTACAAGAATTTCATAATGCAATCACAAATATTAATAACAAAATAGACCACACAGAGGAAATAATCTCAGAGCTTGAAGCCTGGCTTTCTGAAATAAGAAGGGAGAGAAGAAAAGAGAAAAAAATGAAAAGGAATGAATAAAACCTCTGAGAAATACGGGATTATGTCAAGAGACTAAATGACTGACTGGTAAACCTGAAAGAGATGGGGAGAATGGAACCAACTTAGAAAGAAAACATATTTCAGGATAGCATCCATGAGAATTTCCCCAATCTATCTAGAGAGGCCAAGATTCAAATTCAGGAAAGGCAGAGAGCCCCAGTAAGAAATTCCACGAGGAATTCTCCAAGGTCAAAATGAAAGAAAAAAATGTTAAAGGCAGGCCAGGTCACCTGCAAATGGAAGCCCATCAGACTGACAGTGGGCCTCTCAGCTGAAACCCTACAAGCTCCAAGAGATTGGGGGCCAATATTCAACATTCTTAAAAAAGAAATTCCAATTCTTAGAAATTCCGCCTAAACTTCACAAGTGAATGCCCAGACCTGTCTTATAAAAACTCCTTAAGGAAGCACTAAATATGGAAAGAAAAGACCATTACCAACCACTAAGAAAACACTGAACTACAAAACCCAGTGATACTGTAAAGCAGCCACATAAACAAGTCTTCAAAATAACCAGCTAACACCATGGCAGGATCAAATCCACACATATAAATACTGAAATGAAAATGGGTTAAATACACCAATTAAAGGACACAGAGTGATAGGTTGAGTAAACAACCAACCCATCTCACAGGAAACACACAGGCTGAAAAAAAAGGGATGGTGAAAAATCTATGAAGCAAATGGAAAACAGAAACAAGCAGGGGTCACAATTCTAGGCTCTGACAAAACAAACTTTAAACCAACAAAGATAAAAAAAAGACAAAGAAGGGCATTACATAATGGTAAAAGGTTCAATTCAACAAGAAATATAACTATCCTAAATATATATGCACCAACACAAGAGCACCCAGATTCATAAAGCAAATTCTTAGAGGCTTCAAAGAGACTTAGACTCCCACGCAATAATAGTGGGAGACTTTGACACCCAACTGACAATATTAGATCATCAAGACAGAAAATTAACAAAGATATTTAGGACCTGAATTTTGCACTGAATCAAACTGACCTGACATTTTCACAACTCTCTATCCCAAAACAATAGAATGTATATTCTTGTGATTACCACATAGCACATACTCTAAAATAAATCACATATTCTGATGTAAAACACTCCTCAGCAAAGGCAAAAGAATTGAAATCATAACAGACCACAGGGCAATCAAATTAGAAATCAAGACTAAAAAATTCATTCAAAACCACACAATTACATGGAAATTAAATAATGTGACCCTGAATTACTTTTGGGTAAATAATGAAATATTTATTCTCCTTTTTCTGATCTGATTTCATAAATATTAATACTTTCCTTAATATGTATATATTTGTATAAAGTTCTAAGAAGATAGATAACATTCCTTTGACTCTAAGAAAATTATACCTTATAACTTAGATTCACAAGAAGAAATGTGAGAACCATTAAAAAAAATAGTAAGGTAAATATAACAAATTCTATGAATATACGTGCTATCTTTCCTTCCCTCATCTTTCTTAAATATAAAATTACATAAAGTAATAAATTTCCCAATGGATTTGTTTTTTTGTTTTGTTTTGTTTTGTTTCTTTTTTGAGACAGACAGAGTTTTCGCTCTTGTTACCCAGGCTGGAGTGCAATGGCACAATCTCAGCTCACCGCAACCTCCGCCTCCTGGGTTCAGGCAATTCTCCTGCCTCAGCCTCCTGAGTAGCTGAGATTACAGGCACGTGCCACCATGCCCAGCTAATTTTTCGTATTTTTAGTAGAGACGGGGTTTCACCATGTTGACCAGGATGGTCTTGATCTCTTGACCTCGTGATCCACCCGCCTCGGCCTCCCAAAGTGCTGGGATTACAGGCGTGAGCCACCATGCCCGGCCATGGATTTGTTTTAAATACAAATATAACATTGGCAAAAAAGGAAAAAATACAGCAATAGAAATGTCAGAAAAAAATAGACTAAAATATTTACAAAGGTCATTTGAGATAAAGAATATTTATAACAGTTATATGTGGAGATGTATATAAAAGAGGCCCCAAAATACATGAAGCAAAAACTGAAGAGTTGAAAAAATAGGAAATTCAACAATAATAGATACTTAAATAGCCCACATTCAATAATGGACTGAACAACTACACGGAAAATTAACAATGAAACAGAAAACTAAGAAAACACTATAAACCAACTAGACAAATAGAAATCTATTAAAATACTATACCAAAAAGCACCAGACTATATGTTATCCTCAAGTACATCGAGAACATCCTTCATGATAGCCCATAATCTAGAATATAAAATAAGTCTCAATAAATTTTAAGATTAAAATTGTTCAACATGTTTATTCATTCACAATTAAATTAGAAATGCATGACGGGGCTCAACTGTATGGCCTGCCAGTGTGAGGAGTTCTAAAGACCCAATCCCTAGTAAATCTAGTGAAAATTACTTTAAAATATTTTGAAGTCTCTCAAATTGGTCTTAACACCTAGAATATGAAACAAATCAAGAAAATAGACTAAAATTCAACAAGAACAGCAAAAATCTGTAATATTTGAATAGAGACCCACTCACTCCCTAACCCCTTCCAACTCGGATGTAAACTCCACTTCATACAGGTGTAGACAAGAACACAGAGCTTCCTCAAACTCCAGATTTCACAGAGCCATGTCCCCAAGAAAGGCAAGATATCAGCATTTCTCATTCTACCCCAGTTACCTGCTGCTGCAGCCAAGTTCTGGGTGGGTGCAGCTGAGAGATGAAATAATTTCAAAATGCTTAAATAGCTATCAGTCTAAAATTTTATTCCCATAAAAGCTATCTTCTAAGAGTGAGAGTGGCCAAAAACAAATGAGACAGTCTTCCTATCAATTGATCTCTACTAAAGGGAGTTGTAGAGGACTGACTTTAGGTAAAAGGAAAATGATTCTTACAGAAAAGCTTGAATATCAACAAGGTATGATTTTTTTAAAAAGTGAACATACTTTGTACAATTTTAATCTTTTAAAATTAACTGAGACGTTTTATGCTAAATTTGTAGGTAAATGTCAACAAAAAGAGTGTAACAATATCTCATTTAAAGGTAAAAAATAGGACAGACATTCTGAAAAACAACAGCAATAAGGGTAGGTATTTGGAATTACAGCCTTGTAAGATTATTTTCTTGTTCGGAAAAAACATAATACTTGTAAACTTTAGATATGAAGTTAAATATTTATGTTAACATTCCTAGTGTAAGAAATAAAACAATAGAAATAGAGCCTGAAATGTTTAACCGGTAAAGAAAATGACAAAGGAAGAAAAACTAAAAGAACTCAAAAAAAATTTTAAAAGACAACAAAAAGATTGAAATAACAGAAGAATTCAAACATAATCACATTCAATGCCAATGGACTAAATATCCAGTTATAATTAAGAATTATGGGCCAGACACAGTGGCTGACACCTGTAATCTCAGTCCTTTGGGAAGCCAAGGTTGGGGGTTGCTTGATCCCAGGTGTTTAAGACCAGGCCCAGCAATACAGCAAGACCTCATCTTTGTAAAAAAAATTTTAAATTTGCTGGGCATGGCGTATGCATGTAGTCCTAATTACTCAGGAGGCTGAGATGGAAGAATCACTTAAGCCTGGAAGGTCAAGACTGCAGTAAGCCATGGCTGTGCCACTGCACTTCAACCTAAGCAACAGAATAACACCTGTCTCAAAAAAAATTATAAACAATTGACAAAAATATAACTACATTGTTTTGAAAACAGACTATACTGACAATAAGGAAATACAAAGTTTGATATTAAAGCTTGAAGAAGTGCACCAAGAAAATAGTAAACAACTGGAAGCTGGGGTGGTTATATTGGCATCAAATAAAATAGTCTTGTGGCCAAAAGGAGGGCCAGAGATAGAAGCCGCTATGATGGCTAAATAGATGCACCTAGCATGTAACTCCTTCACAAAGAAAGAACAAAACAATAAGATAACCACACATCAGATGGAGTGTCTAAGTGAAAAAAATAAAATTCAGTAAAGAAGTGATGAAGACTTGGAATGGCAGCATAGAGAAGGAAGAGAAGCACCCAGCCAGAATTGACTTAGAACCAGGAGGGACTCCCCAGTGTGGGGAAAAAAGTAAGCAGAAGATACCCACGGTTTCACGTTTCCATCATGAATGCCTGTGATCCTGGCTATAGGTGAGATCCACAGCCCTTGGAATACTGAGTACAGTCTTGGGAGCTGCCTGGAGTCCAGGTTACTTCATTAGTCCCAGAAAATAATTCACACTGCATTCCCCTGACCTCCAAAGACACAGGCAGTCACAGAACATCACCATTTTCAGAGTAAACCCACCACCAGAGCACATCAAAATCTTGGGTCAAAAAGCCCCCACATGTCCATATCCCTGGGGTGGAAGCAACATCTCACAACATCTACCCAAAGGGCTGCAGTGTTATGACACCTACTGGATCCAGCAGTAAAGCAGTGACCCTGGACTTCAAGCCCATGCAGTGCCCTATGCCCCAGGACAAAGGAGGTCCAGCACACACCAAGGAGGCTACCCTTACGACTGAAGGAGATGACATAGTCCCCAAAACCTGAAATCTGCGTATCTAAGGCCTGCCACTGCCACTAGCAACCCTATGTCCCCTCAGCGCTGAGCTGCCCTGAACTCATGCATGCTTTCTAATGTCTTGAGAACCACCCTGCATGGCATCACTGCCACCAGCACAGCCATGTCACAACTTTTATGAACAGCAACAGCCTGTGACACCAAGGCACTTAGACACCACTGACATTGATTACAGCTGAAAAAAATCATATGAAGGCTGCACTACTGTGCCCACCCTCAACCAAAGCCAAAGCACCCTACCCAAGCAACATCTACAGGGGGAAAAAAAAAAAGTGTTCCTCATGAAGGTTATTCCATAAAATTAAAAAGGGTAAGTGTTCCATCAGAGGTGCAGATATCAAAAAGGGAACACAGGAAACATGATAAAGCAAGGAAATATGACCTTCAAAGGTAGATAATAATTGTTCTGTAACACCCAAAGAAAATGAAATTATGGGATGTCTGAAAAATACAAAATAATTTTTAAATGAAATTCAGTGAGATACAAGGGGACACAGACAATTCAACAAAATCAGGAAAATGATATATGATCTAAATCAGAAATTTAATAAGAAGGATGTTATAAAAAATAACCCAACAATAATCTTCAGAAGAATTCCAAGAGTCCAAAAAATATAACCGAAAGCTTCAATAACAAACTAGATCAAGCAGAAGAAAGAATTCAAAACGTAACTCTTAAAATAATTTAGACACAAAAGAAAATAAATGAAAAACAAGAAATTCTATGAGAGAGTTGTGGGACATCATTAAGAAGATGTTTTCACATTATGAAAATTTCACAAAAAAATAAAGATGATAAAAGAAATAGAAAACCTATTTAATAGAATAAAATGTCCCAAGTCTTAGATATATGAGGCCCAAAAGTCCCTAAATGAATTCAACCTAAAAAGCTCCTCTCTGAGGCACTTTGCAGTTAGACTATCAAAAGTCAAAGAAAAAAGGGGAGACAAAGTATCAATTCACATATAAGAGAATCCCCATCAGACTAACAGCAGATTTATCAGCAGAAAACTTACAGGACAAGAGAGAATGGGATGTTGTATTTAAAAAGCTGAAAGGAAGAAAACAGTCAGCTAAGAATAATATACTGAGCAAAGTTATCCTTTAGAAATGAAGGTGAAATAAAATATTTCCCTGACAAGCAAAAACTGAGGAAATTCATCACCACTAGACCAGCCATAAAACAAATGCTTTAGGCATATATGTGAAAATGAAAGAACAATATCTGCCATCATAAAAACACAAAGGATAAAACTCACTGTTAGAACCAATACACAAATGAGAAAGAAAAAGAAATCAAATGTTGGAAAACAACAAAATGACAAAAGTTAATCTTCAAGTATTAATGACAACTTTGAATGTAAACTATTTAAATTTATGAATTAAAATATATAGATTGGCTGAATGAGTTAAAAAGATCCACAGGAATCTCACCTCACCTGTAAATACACACATTTATGAAAAGTAGAGAGTTCAAAAAATTACCCACAAATAGAAATTAAAAGCAAATAGGAGTGGTGATAATTAGATTAGAAAAAATAGACTCTAGAGAAAAAAACCTTAAAAAGACATGTAAAAACAAGGAAATTTTTATATGGTGATAAAGAGATCAATTCACCAAGAAGTTCTAACAGTTTTATTTTTTTAGTATAATAATTGTAAATACATATGCACCCAACACCAGAGCACCAAGATATACAAAGCAAATATTAAGAATAATAGAAGAGATAGACCCCCAAACCATGAGTTGGGGACTTCAGTATCCCACTATCAGCTAAAACTGACCATCTATACAGAAAATCAATGAAGAAACATCGAATATAATCTGAACTGCAAACCAAATGAACCTATCAGACATTTACAGAGCATTTCATCCATAGCTACATAGTACACATTCTTCTTGTCAGCACATGGAATGCTCTCCAGGACAGACCATGTTAGACCACAAAACAAGTCTCAACAAATTTAAAACAACTGAAATCATATCAAGTACTTTTTCAGACCACAATAAAATAGAACTAGAAATCAATAAAACTAGAAACTTTGGAAACTGTACAAAGTTTGTAATGTGTACATTTGTAACTGTACAAAGTACATGGTAATTAAACAACATGCTCCTGAATGACAATTGGATCAATAAACAACAAATCATTTTTTAAATTTTGGAACAAATGGAAATAGAAACACAAATACCAAAACTTATTACTTACAGAAAAAAAAATATTAAAAGTTTATAGCAATAAATTCTTACATCAAAAAGGTAGAAAGATTTCAAACAACCTAATGATGTACTTCAAAGGATCTACTGAAGCAAGAACAAACCAAACCCAAATTTAGCAGGAGAAAAGAATAAAAATTAGAGCAGAGCTACATAAAATGAGACTAAAAATAATACAAAAGATCAATGAAATAACGAGGTTTTTTAAAACAATAAAATTGACAAACTATTAAACTAAGAAAATAGAAGACCCATATAAAACGAGAAACTGAAAAGGCATTACAATGAATACCACAGATATACAAAGGTTTATTAGAAACATACATGAACAATCATATGCCAAAACATTAGAAAACCTAGAAGAAATAGTTACATTCTTGGACATGTACAACCTAGGATTAAACCAGGAAGAAACAGAAAACCTGAACAGACCACTAATGAGTAATTAGATTGAATTAGCAATAAAAAGTCCTCCAATAAGAAATAGCCCAGGACTAGATAACTTCACTGCTGAATTCTGCCACATTTTTAAAGAAGAGATAACACTAATTTTTCTCAAACTATTTTTAAAAAATCTTTTATATTCATTATATAAGACCAGCCTTTCTCTGATACCAGAACTAGACAAGAATACAACTTAAAAAGAAAACTACAGGCCAATGTCCCTGATAAACATAGATGCATATATTCTCAACAAAATACTAGCAAACCAAATCCAGTATCAGTTAAGAAAGATTATATGCCATGATCAAATGGGATTAATCCCAAGGATACAAGGACAATTTACCATATACAAATCAATAGATATAACGCATCACATCAACACTATGAAAAAAAAGCATATAATCATCTCAATAGACACAGAAGAAAGCATCTGATAAAATTCAACACCCCTTGTAATAAAAACTCATCAAATTTGGTATAGAAGAAACATACTTCAACACAATAAAGGCCTATATAGCAAACCCACAGCTAACATCATAGTGAATGAAAAGCTGAAAACTTTCCCTCTATGGTCTGACACAAGACAAGGATGCCCACTTTCACCATTCTTATTCACATAGTACTTGAAGTCCTACCCAGAACTTAAACAAGAGAGAGAAATAAAGGTATCCAAATTGGAAATAGGGAAGCCAAATTGTTCCTCTTTGCAGATGATATGATCTTATCTATTTGAAAACTGAAGATTCCACACAAAACTCTAAGAACTAATAAATAAATTCTGGAAATTTGCAGGACACGAAATCAACATACAAAAATGAGTAGCATTCATATACGCCAATAACAAACTAGTTGGAAATCAGAAACTATCACATTTATAATAGGTACCAAAAAATAAATTTAAAACAGTATCTAAGAATCAACCAAGGAGGTGAAAGATCTAAAAATGAAAACTGCAAAACACTGATAAAAGAAATTGAAGAGGACACCAAAAAAATGAGAAGACATCTCACGTTCATGGATTGGAAGAATTAATATTGTTAAAATGACCATAATACTCAAAGAGATCTACAGATTCAATACAATGCCTATCAAAATACCAATGACATTCTTTACAGAAATAGAAAAAAAGCAGTCTTAAATTTGTATGGAACCACAAGACATGCTGAATAGCTTAAGCAATCCTGTGCTGAAAGAATAAAGCTGGAGGCATTACATGACCTGACTTCAAAGTATACTACAAAGTTATACTAACCAGAACAGCATGGTACTGTTAAAAAAACAGACACATAGACCAATCAACCAAATAGATAACCCAGAAATAAATCTATGTATTGAAAGCCAACTGATTTTCAACACAGGTTCCAAGAGCATACATTGAGGAAACGACAGCCTCTTCAATAAATGGTGCTGGAAAAAATAGATTTCCATAAGCAGGAGAATAAAACTAGAGCCCAATCTCTCACCATATAAAAAAACTCAACATAGATTAAAGTTGTGAATGTAAGATCTGAAAGTATAAAAGTACTAGAAAAAACACAAAAGAAATGCCCAGGACATTGATTTGGACAAAGATTTTATGGCTAAATAAAAATGGGATTATGTCAAACTAAAAAGCTTCTGCATAGCAAAAGAAATAACAGAGTAAGGAGACAACCTATACAATAAAAGAATCTAAAACGATTCATGTGACAGACATGGCACCAATACTCAGAATATACAATGAACTCAACAGCAATAAAAATAAATTAAAATATGGGCAAGGATCTGAATAGAAGTTTTTCAAAAGAAGACATACAAATGTCCAATAAGTACATTTTAAAATTTCTCAAAATCACTACTCATTAGGTAAATGCAAATCAAAACCACAAAATATCATCTTGCTTCAGTTAAAATTGCTATTACCAAAAAAGAAAAAAAATTCTGGTAAGGATTCAGAGAAAAAAAAAAAACTATTATATCCTGATAATATGACCACAAATTAGTACAGTGATTATGGGAAACAGTATGGAGGTTTATCAAAAGACTAAAAATAGACTGTAATGTGATCCAGTGATCCCACTACTGGGTATTTATCCAAAGAAAAGGAAATCAGTATATATCTGAGAGATATCTGTACACTCCCATGTTTATTGTAGCGTCATTCACAATTGTGGTTATTAGAGGATAAAAAGGGTGTGAGGAGGGTGAGGGAAGGATAGGAAAAGGTAGTAAATGGATACAAAATTACAGATAGCTAGGAGGAATAAATTCTAGTGTTCCATAGCACTGTAGAGTGACAATAGCTTACAATAATTTATTGTATATTTTTAAATAGCTAGTAAAGAGAATTTTGAATGTTGCCAGCACAAATAAATGATAAATGTTGGAGATGATATATACACTAATTAACCTGATTTGATCATAACATATTGTATACATGTTGTGTACCCCATAAACATTTATAATTATAATGTGTCAATTAAAAGTTAAAGCAGCTATTACATGTTGACAAAAGAAATTTGTCAACATGTAAATATAAAAACTCTAATGTTGTTTGCACCAAATAACATAGCTTCTAAGTAAAGAGCAAAAATTAACAGAATTACACAGGAATATTGAAAGTTCATCTTGAGTATAGAAGATTTCCTCATAGTTTTCTCATGAACTCATCTATCAAATAGTGTATTAGTTTCCTAGGGTTGCCACAACGAAGAGCCACAAATGGGATGGCTTAAAACACAGAAATTTATTCTCTTACAATTCTGGTAGCCAGAAGTGAAACATCATGGTATTGGCAGAGGCACACTCCCTCTCAAGATTCTGGGGCAGAATCTGTTTCATGGCTATCTACTAGCTTACGGTTGTTGCTAACAATCCTTGCTATTCCTTGGAGTATAGCCAAACCATTGCAATTTCTACCTCTTTCCTCACATGGCCTTCTCATCTGAATGTTTATCTTACAAAGATACAAGTGATTACATTTAGGATTTAACTGAATAATCCAACAAAATTCCTTAGGAGACTTAATTACATCTCTTGCCATTTAAGCTAATATTCACCATTTCACCATATAAGCTAATATTCACAGCTTCCAGGATTAGGGTATAAATATATTTTTGGAGGCAGGTTACTGACCACTGCAAGCAATAAAACATTACTAAGTGCATGGAAGATTTAATAATTCAATAAGAAGTGTGATCTGATAGTCATATATAAGGTACAGCTCCCAACGAGTGAAAAATACACATTTTTTTAAAGCACATATGGAATATTTAAAAAAAAATTAGTCACGTGAACTGCAATAAAATAACTCTTCAGTTTCAGAGAATGGGAAGCACAGATCCCATTCTCTAGCCACCACCCAACTAGGTCAGAAATTTGTAGCAATAATACAAACTTTAATAATATACATATACTCACTCTGTTGATACCACCAGTATAACAACTGATTGGGAAAGGGACATCAGCTGATAATAAAAGCATTCAGTAAGAAGTTCTTAGAAAGCAATATGGTCATATGTGACATGTCACCCCAGAGATTACTTATTAATTGCAAAAATGAAAATAAAAATAATTTACAGTGGGGAACCTTGTCAGTCACTTGATTTTAACATATAAGCTCAACAGTCCCTTGCTAATGGAAGGAGATCTAGAATTAGGTACTGTTGGTATGGAACTCTCTAAGGACATAGCTTCACCTGTGAAGGCTCTTGCCAAAAATGTTCAGTCCAGATGAAATCAAGATTCTATACCTTCCTTTTCACTTATAGAAAATACAGAGAAAAAAAGACAAAATAAAATGACACGAGGAAGAAATCGTGAGCATCACACTGTTATTTTATAGGATTACAGGTTTGAACTCCATAAAAAGTCCACATTATGACCGAAAAGGTAAGATAGATGTTCCAGAGTAAGAGTTTAAAGAGACATTAGAAGCAAATGCAATGTGTGAACTTTGAAGGGATTCTGGCTCAAAAAACCCAAATATCTAAAATGTATTTTGGGAATAACTGGAAATTTGAATGAAGACCGAGTCAGCTTATACTACATAATTGCAGTAACTTTACTTACGGGTATTAACGGTATGGTTGCAAATATGTAAAGAATGTCAGTTTTAGGAGATACGTGTTAAGTATTTAGGGGTGAGGTGCGTTGATGTCTTCAACATACGTTTACAAGGTTTAGCCACCTTGTGATCAACAGACAGGAATAGAAAGAGAAATGTAAAGCAAATATAGCAAAACGTTTACAACTGTTGAATCTAGGAGGAGGGCATGTGGGAATTCATTCTACTTTTTATTTTTCCAAATTGTCTGTACATTTGGAGATTTACATAACAAAAAGTTGAGAAAACACACCTTGAAATAAAGAATAAATCACAAAAGAAATTAGAAAAAATACCTAGAGTTGAATGACACTGAAAGCAATATTGAGTGCTAGGGATTAATCAGAAGAGTGTTGGTCCCCTGCAGTATGGTGTCTCAGAACAGAGATTGGTCTCTAGCAGAGCTCAAGGAAACCACATTGAGTAAGCCAGGGCTCAGAGGTCTTAGCCCCTTGATTGTGTCCACGGAAGAGCTAGTGCTTAGCCAGGAACGTGGAACTGTCAAACCAGACACGACTGCAATAATATGTAGGGTCTGCTGCATTTTATTGCAGTTGTGTCTCAGTCCCTGATATAACCGGGGGGAAGAGTCAGTGCTGTTCTAGTTTGTATATTCAGGAGTTGAGTTTCCCCTAGCCAAGTATGACATCTGACCTTTCCAAACTGAGCAGCCCTAGACAGGGAAAGGAACAATGAAGAACCTACACACCTGACCCTACTGTGTCCTCATGTCATTTTGCATACAGTTCCTGCAACCTGGCATACATGCTGCTTGACCACTGTTGCATGATGGATATGCAAATGTGGGACAGAACCAATGCAACATTTAAAGGAAAATGTATGGCTTGAGCAGATTATATTTAAATAAAGCTTGATAATTAATGATTTAGACAACACAAATTAAGAAACCAAAACACACACACACACACACACACACACACACAGATACACAAAGGTAGACAAAAGGAAGATGAGAGAAGATATTAATAAAAAGAAAACACATGTACAATATAGGGGATTAACAATGTCCAAATTGTTTCTTTTACAAGGTTAATAAAATACAGAAACCTCTCCAGAAGTGATTAATAAGAAATGGAATTCATAAATAAAAATTTTTAAATTAAAATTAAATTTATAGATATAGTAGAAATCTGTAACATAAAATTTTTTAAAACACCATGCCAATAAAGTTTACTACTTTCATAAATGGATTTTATATGAATTATATGATTACCACCATTACCTAAGAAGAAATATTTAAAAGCACAATAATATTATAGTTTTTAAGTCAGATCATCATGGATTTTACATGATAGGCTAGATAATATTAGAAAGTGTTCTTTTAAATATTCAAGAGAAAATTTCAATATTATTTGAAATCTTTCAGAAAAGTTTAAGAGATTAAAAATTTGTTATCCTCTTTTTAGCTGTAGAAGAGCCATTGGTAAAATTTGACAACCACTTCTAACAAATCTCTTAACAAACTAGGAATAAAAGGAGATCCATCATAAATCTATAGCAAATATCTGAGCCAATGATGAAACATTAAAAGCACTCCTTTTATAATCACATAAAATAGAAAGCTGCTATTATGCCTCTATTCCACATAATACTGAAGGTCTTAATGCAACAAGACAAAAAGCAACAAAACATACAGAGATTGAAAAGTTAGAAATGAAACTGTCACTATTGGAAAATGATACAATTACTTATGTAGGGAAACCTCCACTGAAAATATTTTAAGTTCAAATTATTACAATGTATAAGAGTTTAGACAGATTGCTTAATACAAAAAAAAGTTCACTGCATTTTTTCAATAGCAAAAGATAATCAAAAAATTCAATTTTAAATAAAGCACCATTTATCAGAGCAAGATTAAATAGGTAATTAAGAATAATGTAGGATGTGTGCAAGACCTCTTTGAGGAAAATTACAAAACTTTATTAAAGGATATTTAAAATACTTAGGCTAAGTTCATGGGTATACAGCCTCAACACAATAAAAATGTTGGTCTCTCCAATTGAATTCAATGCAATTCCAGTAGATAGCCCAGTATTTTTCTTTTTCAGGAATCTTAATAATCTCAAATGTATATCAAAGAGCACAGAGTCAAGATTAGCAACATAACCCTCTTTAAACAAAGAGTAAAGTGGAGAAAATTTTGCTATCAGTAACCAAGACTTTTTATAAAACTATAGTCAATAAGAAAACACATTATGAGTACCGGATTGTAAAAATAGGTCAATGGAAAGTAATAGCCTCAAAATACGCGCATGCGCACGTGTGCGCGCGAGCACACACACAGAGAGAGAGAGAGAATCTGGTTTATTATGCAGTGAAATTGAAAATAGGAAAAATTGATTATTGATAAATAATGCTGAGACAATTAAATTATCCATGTGAAGAAAATTGGGCCCCTACTTTATAGCATGCATAATTATGGTTTTAGTTAGAATTCTAGCACTTTACATATTAACTTATTTTAAACTCAAAACTACAAAACTAGGGACTTCCTTTTTAAATTATCCTTAGAGATGATAAAACTAAAACACAGAGAGGTTGATTCCAACTTAAAAAGTTGAAATTTCCACAGGGTAAAATTTACCAACTAACTGATGAAATGTAGAGGTCAAAACTCAGATGGTCTGATGTTAAAATCTTTGTTCTTAACCACTACTCCAACTGTTTTTTCTAAGTAATTTCAGATAGATTAAACACTTAAATGGAAAATCTAACTTTGTAACTTTTAGAAAACATCTACAAAACACCTTCATAATTATTTGGTAGCAAAAAATTTCTAAACAAGGTGCAAAAAGCACACACCATAATGGAAAAGATAAATTCACCAGCAATAAACTCCACTTCATCAAAGACACTATAAAAGACAAAAATTTGAGCCACAAAACTGGGAGATGATATATAAAATATTTATAATCAACAAAGAATAAATATTCAGAATTTTAAAAAATTATTTTAGTAATGAAAAATTAAAAATTCATTTCAAAGAACAAAAGGTATAACAGGCATTTCTTATACAAACATTTCACAAAAGATGAACCAAGAATTGCCCAAAATACTCAAACCTGATATGTTTCAACTCATCACAAGTCAGGAAAATGCAAAGTAAAGCCAAAATTAGATTCCATTCCATACCTGCCAGATTGGCAAAAATAAAATAGAATGATAACATCAAGTATTGGCAAAGATGTAGAATGGTAGAATCTCCATATACCACCAGCCAGAATATAACTCTGGCCAACTACTTTAGATATAATTCACATTACCAAATAAGGGGGAAAATGTACATAGCTGTCTATACAACAATCCCACTTGTAAGCCACACACAATATTCTTGGCAGCACTGTTTATAATCCTCCCCCAAATGTTTTAAACTGCACATGTATTTTTCAACAACAAAGCAGTATGTAAACAGAGATGTGTTTGTGCAATTAAATATCATCTAGCAGTGGAAATAAATAAAATAGGTCTATACATCAACATACATTTCTTTTTCATTTATCAAAAACTTTAATGTTTAAAAAAAACAAATAGAAAAGAACACATACTTCATGACGCCACAAGGGTCAAGAATAGGCAAAAATAAATAATGTGTGGCTTAAGGATACACATATATGTAACAAAACTATAAAGGAAAACAAGGGAGTTATTTTTTAAAAAAGATTAAATGGTGCTCATGTGAGAAAGGGAGGGTTACAAATAGAAGGGCACAGCAGACTAGATGTTAGTGGAATGCTCTTTCTAAAATTGCATGTTAGACACCAGTATGATTATTTTATCATTTTCCAAACAACATACATACATCAGATATACTTTAAAAAATATATGATACACATTTAAAGTATATGATTGACACTTGAAAGAGTTTTTAAAAAGGAATTTGAGAAATAAAGCAAGTCTGCAATGAGGCAAAGCAAACGGTTAAGAGCTTCTTACTGCCTTCATGTGTATTTGAGGGACAGAGGATAGCACCCACATTTTGTTTCTTCTCTTTTACATTGTTTGGTGTTTTTTTTTTTTTTTTTTTTGGCTTTCATTTTTGTTTTTACCAATCACATATTAGTTCTGAATTTAAAAATAAACACAATAATAATGTTTCAATGGAAATCTTTATGCTTAATATAAATTTTTAAGAGTTTCAAGATATAGTAAGTAAAACAAAAGAAACAAAATGTCCTTCAATGCGTGAATAAATAAACAGTGGAATATCCACAGGGAATACTTCTCAGTTAAAAAACAGATTGATGGGCATTAATACACGAACAACTCAAGGGCAGTATGCTGAGTAAAAGAAGCACGTCTCGGAAGGTTACAAATTGCATGATTTCATTTTTATGGCATTCTCAAGAGACAAAACTATAGTGAGGGAGAACAAATCAGTGATTGCCATGGGGAACGAAGGGAGACGTTCAGGGAGATGAAACTTTTCTGTATGCTGATTATGCTGGTAATTTCATAAATCCATCCATGTAAAAAATCATACAACCATATATTCCCCCCAACACACACACACACACACACACACACACACACACACACACACAAAACAATGGAACAGATTTTAGCCACATCGTATTTTAACCACATCTTGCAATATCACATTGCATTGCAAGATATCTTGCAATGTGGTGTTGCAAGATGCAATGTGGTATTTTAGACTGGAGCCTAGAACAGAAAATGAATATTAGTGAAAAAAAAATGACTGACATTGAAATAAAGTCTGTAGTTTTATTAATAGTAATGTACTGGTTTAAATGTCTTATTTTTGACAAATGCACTACAGAAATGTAAGATGTTCATAGTAGGATAAACTGGATAAGGGCATATAGAAACCCTTTGTATTATCTTTGCAACTTTTCTGTAAATCTAAAATTATTTCCCCAAAATGTTTGGTTAAAAAATTCCAGGGACAAGTGTAAATGCTCTAATTTTTATTTTAAAAACGGAAGAAGGAACATATCCATGTATTTATTTAATCCCTAAATGTCTCTAGAATAATATACAAAATACCAGTTGCTTCTCAGGCGAGAAAATGGTTCTCTAGATGACAAAAGTATGAAAGATATTTTAAATTATGTACTTGAATATTTTCAATTTTGTATCATGTGAATATATTTACTATTTGAAATGAAATTAATTTTTAGAAAAATCCCAAGTGTGGACTTGGTTGACCAAAGGCTAGGTCTCTTTTACATTTTGATACAGCCAGATTGCCTGGGGAGAATTTTCTCATAAAGTGATAAGAAAATAGCCCCAGGCTCATTTCTGAGAGTCTCCTTAGTTCATGGTAACAGTCCTGCAATCCATTATTAATCTTTAGTTGTTTCAATGATTCTAGCAGCTTCTAATTACTAAACTCTGTACCATGCTCAGCCCAGAGCAGTCCTGTCACCAGAACTTAGGTTGCAAAAATGAAATTCACCATGCCATGTGGTGAATGGTGGGTTTCACTGAGTTATGATTTGAGGACCCCAAGGAGAGACTCTGCCCTGCCATAAAATAAAGACCATCTGCCCCTGTGGATGGCAGTTTGTCATTAACCAGTGACACCCACAGGAAAAAAAAAATCACTAATCCTTTTCTATGCTTCTGTGGAAACAATGGACTCTTCCTACAGAAACTCCAGAGGAGAGAGACCCAGTGGGTGAACCTAGCCTTGCAATCAGCAGTCCTTCCTGCAAGAGATGGATGGGGGAGGAGGGGCAGATTTCTCCCCTACTGGGAAAATTATTTGCTATCTTTCCTCTGTCTATGGTATCAATTCATATTTCATATTCACCTTAGAAAAAAAGAGAAAAAAATTACTGGCAGTTATCTCCAAAAATGGTTTTATTATTCATTTTTTAAATCTTCACTTTTGACAGAACCATCCATAAGTTTCGAGTGCTTGAGAGGACTAAATAGCCTTTAAATACCTTTTCCTTATCTCTGATAGTGGAATATAAATGAGATATTTTTTGCTGCTTATAAAGCAGCCCAGACTTGGTACCTCTGTGGGGAATTAATTGCACACCCACTGGAGGTTTCACTCAAAGGGACCAGGAAATCATCCCTTCATTTCTAATATAAATTTTTTAATATTTCTCACTCCATGAGGCTGCTGCCCAGAGCTGAGCTAGCTGTGCATTAGCAAACCTCCAGGAAGGATTCTTCAAGACTAGGATACGAATAGCACCCCCTAGAGTTGTGGGAAAAGACAACCCTGTTACCTGTGCTCATTGCCCCAGAACAAACAGTGAAATTATTACAAAATGTATGATTACGTCATCCATGTTCTGCTCCATACAGTGAATGACACAAATAAACCTGGACACAAATGGAACAATTCTCAGAGCAATTGTTCTGAAAAACAGGATCCTTTTTTCATTGATCAAATGGAAACAATAGGGAACAACGTGATTCATCATGAGAATATTCCTCATACCTTTTGTTTCTTTCAAAGGTTACACATAAAGTCATGCACCGCTTAAGGATGGGGATGTGTTCTTTGAAATGCATCGTTAGATGATTTTGTCCTTGTGGGAACATCATAGAGTGCACTTACACAAATCTAGATGGTATATCTCATTACACACCTAGGGTACATGGTACAGCCTACTGCTGCCCGGCTAAAAACCTGTACAACATGCTACTTTGCTGAATACTGTAGATGACTGTCACACAATGGTATTTGTATATATCTAAATATAGAAAATGTACCGTAAAAATATAGTACTACAAAAATGGATCACCTGTTTAGGGCACTTACCATGAATGGAGCTTGAAGGACCTGAAGTTGCTCTGGGTGAGTCAGTGAGTGAGTAGTGAATGAATGTGAAGGCTTAGGATATTACTATATATTACTGTAGACTTTATAAACACGGAACACATAGGCAACAGCAAACTTATTAAGAAATAAAGTAATTCCACTGACCATGTCACTAGGCCATAGGACTTTTCCAGCTCCATTATACTCTTATAGGATCACCATGGTATGTGTTTTCATCATTGATGAAAACGTCATTATGCGGTGTGTGACTATATTCAAATGCATTTTCTCACTCTGCTTTCAAGATTCCTATGTACAAGTTACAAAATGACTATATCTCTTGTTCATTCACCACTATTGTAAAAAGAGAATCAACTAACTTGCCACAAAAATTCTTTGGTGATTGTTACAAAACAGACTTTCCTGAAATCATCTGGTATTCAAGAAGCTCTTTGCAGCAAAAGAATAGATAAGACAAAATCACATGTTGAAGGCAGGTACACCTCACTAATGGAACAGGCATCTTGCTGGACTATGCTTGGAGGAGTGTGTTATTGAAGGAGGATCTTTCATCAGGAAGTGGTCATCCCTCATTATCCATGGGGGACTGGTTCCAGGAAACCCAGGCAGACCAAAATCCTCAAATGCTCAAGTCCCTGATACAAAAGGGTGCAGTATTTGCATGAAATCTATGCATATCCTCCTGTATGCTTTACATCATTTCTAGATTACATATAAAACCAAATATAATTTAAATGTTATACAAATAGTTGTTAAATTATATTATTTAGGGAATAACAAGGAAAAAAGTATGTACATATTTACTACAGATGCATTTTTTTCTTTGCATCTGTGAATATTTTCAATCCTTGGTTAGCTGAATCCACAGATGGAGAACACACTGATGCAAAGTGTTGACTGTATAGCATTCAAAGGGATACAGAGAAAAGAGAGAAGCAGAACATGCTGATAGAGGTTAGAGAATCATTTTAAAGAAAGTCCAGAAGAGTGGACAACCAGCAACTTCTTTAGGAAGAACCAGACTGCCTGTGAAAGTATAACTTTAACCTGAAGCCAATTGGGATCCTGAGACTCAAGAAGAAAAGAACCCTATGTTCTTAGTCACATGCAAGAGAGACAGGTTTGCATAACTCTGACTGAAAAGTCATTACTGGAAAGCTATTGGGCAGGCAGGGAGGCTGAAAGACCTGGCTTGCAAGATGAACTTGAAGGCTGTACATCAGAAGCAGAGTCAAGGCCACAGGAACAGAGTGGCTAGAATGATGTCACCAGCACCACTACCTGCTCGCTCAGTGCTGCTTGGGCTGTGCTCTTAGTGTCCCGATTTCTACTGGGCGGATCAGGGCAGCAATACCTGTGTTTTTTTTGTCAGCTGCTTCAGAATAACCATCCCAGAAGGAAGCATCCACTGGGCTAACCACAGCCTATGAGAACATGTTCTAGCTTCCAGAGGGCAGCAAAAGAGAGAAGTTGGCTCTCTGGGCATCTGCACGGAGAGGGAGGCCTCTGCCTTCTGCCAAGACTTTCAATCAAGACTCTCCCAGAGAAGAAGAGGTGTTTGGTTGCTGGATATCCCCGACAAACAAATGGGCAACTAAACCAATACCCATAAAGTGCTGCACTATTTTGTAGGAAAATAGGAGATGTGAGCATGGAGGATGGGGAGAAAAGTGAAGAAAAAGAGATGAAGAGAATAAATATGAAAAACCTAGGCTAGAGGAAGTAATTGGACAGGAAACTTTCAAAGATTTTTCATGTCACTTAAAGGTGAAATCAAACCTTAAAGAAAGAGTGTGCCCAGACTCCACCCTTCTTCCCAAAGCAGTGTCTAGATCAAGGGCTTGCATACATTTAGTTTGAGAAAACATCCAAAGGAGAGTGGGGAAGTGAAAAGAGCAAAACAGAAAAGTAGAGAAATAAAGGGTATAGTCCTGATGAATTTAGGCTGTGGATGGCTGTGGTTCAGTCCCACTGACAGCCTCTGAGGAGCTGGATAGAATGAACCTTAGCATTGCTCACCTGAGCAATGGAAGAGGGCAGCAGTCATCCACCTGCTCTGTTCTCCTATTGGCTAAGATTGCCCTATGGACATGGAAGCCCACGCATTTGTGACTTCTAAGTGTCTTCCTGCAGCAATCCCATTCTGCAAAGGGCAGTAAAAAACATACACAGAGTAGAGCTGAGGATTTAGCTACTGTGAAAATCTGGTTATTACTGCAATGGTTGGGGTATAATGTGGGTGTGGGCAGAATGCGGAGCTGAAGATAAAAGATGTCCAAATACAGATGGAGATGTGCAACTTATCAGTGTCAAAGCATGTAAATCGAGACCATGACCTTGAATGTCCATGATCTCTGTATAGCAGCACAGGATAATTAACAATGAAATAATTAACAAGAGACAGTTGACAATGATCTGTTAATGGTACACCTCTTACCCCTATACCAACAGTTTGTGTCCTTGATCTCCTGGTACCATAGGATACACAGAGGAAGGAATACTGCCTAAGGAAATAATCAGAAAGGATAGGGGACCTGAGATGTGGATTTTCATTCTCCCTGATGGTGGCAATGGGAAGTTACTCAGACAAGGAGCCATGATCACCAGGCTGAGCTGGTGCTCTGTTAGCCACTCTGTTTTGCCAGAACCCATCCAATCGCAGTAATGGTCAGAAAGGGAACTAAAGAATCATACCTTCCGGAACTTTCTGACATCTTGTCATTATGAAGACCACGTACATTTTTAGGTGAGAGGTTCCCTTTTTGACTTCACACAAACAAACATGGATAGAAGTAAATCAAATATGCATTTATGTTATCTCTAAGGAAGGACACTATGAAATCTACCTCTAAGGCCTAACATGGAAGCTGAAGTGAACAAACCTCAGCCACAGCCAGGTTTATAAATGGTTCTGGTGTTGCAGACCCACTGCATACTTAGGGCATTAAGGAATTTGCAGAGCCCATAAAGGAGACTGAGTAGCAAAAGTCAGAAGTGTCCTCGTGGATTCAGGTAAGATGGGTCCTGGAAGCCCAGGGAGAAGGGGTTTCAAAAGCTCACCGAGTGTCACATGCCACAGGACAGTCTACATAATCTGTGCACTGGTGGTCTCAGAACTGTTTTTCCCATGACAACCTTATTTTTGAATAAGATTTGTGCATCTCACCTCTTTTCACATTCGGGATAAATCCTTCCTTCCCAAATCTCTGCAAGCTGAGAGAACTTACCAAATAGGCAACCAGATAAAGCTTAAAACTGTATGTATTTGCAGTGGATGTGCAGTAGAGAGGCTCTTAGAAGACATGTTGCACAAACAGACTTAGTCCTGTGAATACACGCACTTTATACAGCCTTACTTATAAAGGAAATTGAGAAGGAAATGTCACTGGAATGTAAATGGTAATGCCAGCATATCTAGTTATGAATTGGATAGCAAAAACAATGTGCACGGCTTCAACTGAATCTTTCAGGCTAATGTATCTGAGTGCTACGTTACAACAGAGGAGAGGGGAATGAGGAAGATGGGGAGAAAGAAGAAAGAAGGAATATGAAAGAAAGAAACAGAAATGAGCAAGCTTCTCTTTCCTCTGCTTTTGCCCGAAACAATAGAGTACACAAAGAACAAGGTTTTGCCTCCACACACTAAAATGCAATTGTTTTTTCAAATTATTCAGATCTCAGAAAGGGAACAGCAGACTCTTGAATGGCACTATTCCTCAGAAGTGCCCTGTGCAGGATGGTGAGACCCCTGACTGGCAGTATGCATTATTCATCAGGTCTGGAGAGAGCCTAATCATCCATTCTGTTGTTAATGGCCTGTAAATAGTTACTTTTGACAAGAACATTTAACACCAGCAAGAACAGTCAGAGGAGGGAGGAGAGCTCAGAACCTGAAACAACAGGGTTAAGAAACAGTCTGGAGCATACTTATTACAGCAGCTGGAAGCAGGTGCTGGAAAAACAGCCTCTCAGCTTAATGCTCACGGCAGATCAGGTGTCTGGGTGTCCTTGAAGAACAGAGGGAGAGCTCATCAAACCACAAGTAGAAAATGAGAATATCTACAGTGATGCCCGGTGGGGGACAGGCGTAAAAACCACCAGCTTTCATCTCACACTGATGCTGAGCCCAAACCTCCTTCTCTGCTCCTCTCTCCCTCTTGTCTCCCTTGAGATCCTATAAACTAGACTTTTTCCTTTCAAGTTTTCCTGTAACCTCCAGCACTCTGACTATGTACAGTAGGATGCCGAGGTATGAGACCTAGGTTTGCTCCAGAGCGATCGTGTGTCAGGGATGTCAGAAAAGGTGTTTCAGAGCCTCAGTTTTCAGTTTTGGTCATGGGATTAAATAATACCTAACTTTCAGGGTGGTCATAAGATCTGAATGGGAAAAAGCAGGTAAAATTTCTGATGCAATGTCCAGAAAATATTCAGTTCTTAGTAAGTGTTCATTTCCTTGCCCTTTTCTCTCATCTTAGCAATTACAGCACCTGTCTGAGGTGTGCAGTGAAGGTCAGAGGAGATGATGTTTGAAAGCAACGAGCATTTGTTTAGGCAGAGTAGGTTATTTTTGATAAGTCTAGACATTTGTTAGAAATAGAGTTCTCTACATTTATTTCTCTGAAATACTGGATATATGGAATTAACATGTGGCATGCAAAGTCCTGGTTAAAAACAAAATAGCCAACATCCTCTGGGGCATTGTCAGTTCCTAGGGCATTTGCAGGGAATCATCCACGCATCCGTGGTGTGTGACTCCTGCCTAAGGGTGGCAGGACCCCCAACTTCCAGGCCTTTCTCGCCATTTCTGGGAGGTCCTCAGATTGTTCCACATGTATGCACAAATCTTCCACACTCTGCCACAGGCCTCTTGCTGATGTCACTTCCTGAGATCTTAGGATCTTTCTTAAGAAAACTGACCTCTGTGCCAAAGGTGCCATTGCTTGGGTCTCCCAAAGTCAACAAACCTAATAGCAATCCTCCCCTTTGGTTCTCGCTGTACCAGAGACAAGCTATGTTCCAAGAAAAAGAGAGAATCCCCCCTTCCCAACTCTATGTCACATTGTCTCATCTGGACCCAGCGGAGGTCTCAAGTCTCACAGGGTCCCTAGGGAAAAGCATTTCACCTTCGCCTCATGCCCACCTTGGCTTCCTGCAAAGGCTCAACTTCCATCCAAGGAGACCTTCCTGAAAATAGAGTCCAGGGCTCTGCACTTCCCTAGCACTGCCCCACCCACTCCCCATAGCTTTGCCTTCAAGCTTTTAGGAATAAAGTTCCTTATAGGGCCTCCCCTCCCCACTATACACACACCATGAAACCAATCCATGCAGATAGTGCCTACAGATTAACCATGCTACCAGCTCACAAATCTCCAAACACAAATCCACCATTACAACCACAACAACACAACACACACACACATGCTTGATTTAAACCCACATTAACAACTGATTCATATCCACCACCACCCTGCCCTGCCACGCCCCCAGGAGATTCTTCCTCTATTAGCCTATTTTCACCTTATTTGCCATTAAACTGTCATTCAAGTGAAATGTCTCTCTCTTTCCAAGCTATGAAGACTGGGCTGTTTCAAATAAAGCAAAGTTAGATCTATGTATAATTTATTTTCAAGAATAATAGCTACTTAGCACTCTGTACTTACTATTGGCTTCACAGGTGCCAGATATAGATGCATTAAAACTACTTCATTCAGTTCCATAGCATTAGTGGATCATCTTAATATGTAGTGTCTAGGACAGCACAGACCCACAAAGAGAGACAGCCAATCTGCTACTCCTAATTTACATCTTTTTCAGCTAAACCAAGCAAAAATGGGCTTGGTGCCTACTTGACTCAAAAGAATGCAATATCATGGACCTGGCAACCAAAGCTAATGGGAGCTGAATGGTTCCTCTAGGGAGATAAAACCAAGGGAAAATCAAAAAGCAAAAATTATAGAATTTCTACTCATCTGCTTAATCACCAGTTCTAGCTCCTTGGTGCATGGAAGTAATAGACACCTCATGGTATTCACGTCTTTATTTGTATTCACTGCTTCATCTCTCTCTTCATCTACATTAGACATAGCTCACTACTTCTTCTCCTGCAGTACCTGCACCATGAGAAGGTCTTATTGCAGGCATCCCCTTTCAAGGTTGCATGAGATCATTTAAATGAAAAACACTCCATAAAACAAGTTGGGGGTATTTTCTACACATGGATTTTTCTCCAAACAGTTCACATTTTGCTCATTATGACACCCTCAGATTCAGTAATTGGAGGATAAATATTTCTCTTTAAAAAAGGGAGATTCTTAATCAGCCTTTCAGACAGAAAAATTGCCTCTGGAAAGGTTTTACAATAAAAATAATAAAACAAGTTCTGATATGGGAAAGATAAATAAATGTGCTTATTTGACCTCTCTGAAGCAAAATGCTATTCAATTTCTTCTCTCAAATATTGTGCTTGTGTCCTTGGCCTTCATAAACAGTTTCTCAGTTTACTAGTGAACCTAGATAGAAAAATCACATTTGTTCATTGCAGTAAAATAAAACATGAAATTTATGATTTCAGCCATTGTTAAGTGTACAGTTCAGCAGCATGAAGTACATCTATGCTATCATGTGGCTATCATCACAGCCCAGCTCCAAAATATTTTCATCTTCCCCAGTGGAAACTCTGCATCTATTAGACAATATCCATCTTTCCCTTTCTTCCCAGCACCCCCAGCAACCAGCCTTCTGTTTACTGTCCATATGAATTTGACTACTCATAGGTACCTCATGCAGTAGAATCATACAGTGTTTGTCCTTCTGTTTCTAGAATCCTACTTTGTCACCCAGGCTGGAGTGCAATGACACGATCTCGGTTCACTGCAACCTCCGTCTCCAAGCCAATTCTCCTGTCTTAGCCTCCCAAGTAGCTGGGATTACAGGCATGTGTCACCACACCTGGCTGATTTTTGTATTTTTGGTAGAGCTAGGGTTTCACCATGTCAGCCAGGCTGGTCTCGAACTCTTGACCTCAGGTGATTTGCCTGCCTCAGTGGGATTACAGGTGTGAGCCACTGCGCCTGGCCGGAAATGGCTGGTATTTTTAAAGACACGGTCCTCAGTTCATGTCCCACTTCTGCCACTTACTCCCTTTGAGTATTCAGGGAAAATCCTCTAAACCTATTTTCTCATCAGTCCCAAACAATGGTATGAAATCTCGGTTGTGTGACTGTCCTGAGGACTGCTGTGTCCTCAGCGTGGTATACGATATCAGCTGATTGCTCAATGGATAGCATTTCCTCTCCTAGCTACTAAACCTGAGGAATTTAAAATAAGTGCAGATGTCTAGCTTTCAAGTTCAACAAATTCAAATTGAATAAATTCAACATTTATTGGATGCCTGTTATGTGTTTTAGGTGTTTTGCCTACGCACCTATAAGATATAAACTCGAACAGATTCTTGCTAAAATGGGATGAATAAGAATATCTTTCTCAAAGGTTTATTGTGGTAATAAAATAAAATTAAATATGAGACTTTGATGCATAAATTTAACAACGGTTGATCCAATCTCAATGAGAGGGATTCCAGCATGGCATCAGATGATCGGGGATCCACATGATGAAAGTGATACAGCTGTTGGCCTCCCCAAGATGAGAGAGAAGGAAAGATGGTGTAGCATTCGTGGCATAAAAGGAGAGGACTATGGGCCCATAAAAAGACTTATATTTCCTGCAATAAAAATACTATTGAATAGAAACATATGCTTGATAGAATTTGTCATTTTATTGCTGAGATAAAACTAAAGGTCACCTACACCAATATTATCATTTCATGCAGCTGGTAATGGCTCTTGCCCCATGTCTCCAGCTCCTTTTTCACCAAATAGACTGCTATTTGTTTTACTATATCTCTGGAAAATTATTCCTTATTCTTGTCTTTCAGCTAAGGCAATGAAGCTTTCTCTTGTACTAGCATATTATTATCATTGTTATTATCATTAAGCTCCATTCTGCTTCTACCATTTCCAAGAGGGCTTGATCCCTAAGAAACTAGACTGAGTTGTAGAATCAGCAGAACCTAACTTCTAACTCACAGAATTACAAGATGTTAGACCTGTTCCCAAAGACAGGGGAAAGGCAAGATATCTGAGTTTTTAGCTTGTGTACCTGATGAAACATATCTATAACAAAGGGCAAACTGAATCCAATCAATAAAAATGTTTAATGCTACATATATTTAAAAGTTTTAGATGAACTGACACATAAAATCATAGCCTAGACACACACACACACACACACACACACACACACACAAAAGCACGCACACACACACACACACCCCTAAGTCAAAAGTTAGGAACTCAGCAGTGTGGTGGACTGGATAATGGTCCCCAATTATATCAGGTTCCAATCTCTGGAACCTGCCAATCCTACTTTATATGAAAAAGGAGTCTTTGCAGGTGTAATTAAATTAAAAATACTTAGATGTGGAGTTTATTGTGTAATTACATGTTGCCTGATAAGAAAGAGGCCAAGGGAGATCTGACACAGAAAAAAAAGAAGGTGACATGAAGACATAACAGAAAGAAATTTGAAGATGCTGGTCTTGAGGATTAGAATGATGCATTCACAACCCAAGGAAAGCTTATAGCCAAGAGAAGCAGGAAGAGGTAAGACAAGTATTCTCTCCTAAGCCCCTGGATGAGGTGCAGCCCTACTGATACTTTGATTTCAACCTGGTGATACTGATTTTGGACTTCCAGCCTTTAGGGCTATGAAAGAACAAATTTCTGTTGCTTAAACCACCAAGTCAATGATAATATGTTTCAGCCACAGTAGAAAACTAATACAAACTGCATTAAAAAGAAAACCAGTACAATCTCTTCTCTCATGGATCTTACAGTCTAGAAGAGAAGAAAGTTGAATAAATATTGACAGCAACATACGATGGTTGATAGGATATGAAAGGAAACGGTGCTCTGAGAACATGTTACCAGAAGGCCTAATCAAGCATTGGAGGGCAGAGAGTACCATACTGAAAGTGCCAAAGATCTGAAGTTAGTAGCAGTTACATGGCAAGGTACAGGGTAATCATGGAAGTATGTTCCACCCTATGCAAGAGTCCACAGATAGCATTCTAGCCCTGAAGATATCCCAGTGGGCCAGACCCTGGAGCAAACTGAGTGGGAGGGAATGGGGTGCAGTGGCAGACAAAAACTGTATAATGCAAGGACTAGTAACCATGCCAAGGGACTTAGAGATCATCTGAAAAGCAAGGGGAAGCCACTCAAGGTTTTCAAGTCGGGAGATGATGTATCAGATTTCAGTTTTTAAAGTGGATAATTTTTATTTCAGTGCAAAGAATTTATGGAATGGAACTGGGACAAAACCAATTGTACAGACTATGGCTGTAATTCAGGCAAAAGATCATTGTGGCTTGTATCAAGACAAAGGACAATGTCAGTGAAGCTAGAGAGAAGGAGTGCACACTTGCAAGAAAAGTTTAAACAGTAAGATGTTTAGTTGGTAGAATACAACTCTGTGGTTGGTTGGATACGGGATCTATGAGAAAGCAAAGAGTCAAGGGGGCTTGAGGTATGGAATGCCGAGATTTCAGGATGGTGACAATAAGTTTGATTTTAGGTGCATTGTGACTGACATGCCAGTAGGAAATAAAAATGGAAATATTGAGATGGCAACTGGAAATAAAGATATGAATCTCAGAGTGTCAATCTGGCCTAAAGAGTTATAAGTGGGACTTACTGTCTAGAAGAGGAAAAGGGACAGAATAGAGACAAGAGACACACTCGATAAATGTCAGTCCCTGTGATATATCCCCAAGATGAGACACTATATCCATCCAACAGGCTCTCCATTATTCAAAAGCTTCCCAGTGCTTGGATTACTTTTTTTCCCCAAAAGTTTCCTAAAGAACATGCTTACATGGTGCCTCACAAATACATTTATTCTTTTCATTAAACAATAAGAGGATAGACATGGCAGAAATAAAAAAGATGAACAGAAAATGGCAACTGCCTCCATTGTTCACAATATTAGAAATATATGTGCTAGATACTGTACATAGGTACAATAATATTCATGTGAATGATGTGGCTAACATTTATTGAATGCCTGTTATGTGTTTTGGGTGTTTTGTTTGGCCTTTAAATTGGAGCAGTGATAAAGACAGAGAAGGACCTTGTCCTCAAGGAATGTATCTTCTAAACAAAGTGTTGAGAGTAGCAAGGTGAGAGTAGATACTGGGTAATGTGCATTGAAAGATAAAGGGAGTCATGTCTTCTCCCAGGCCAGGGCAGTGGATGGCAAAATTGAAGAAGGCTGCTAAGGCAAGGTGACAAGGTGACTTGTGATTTAAAGTTTGACAAGTGAAGAGGAATTCATCAGCTAATGGGGAAGGAAGGGCATAGACATCAGGGCACATAAAATAATGATTCAGAGATGAAAAAGTACCTAACATCATCAGAGAATGGGGAACAAATTATGCAGCTGAAGTATTGTAAGTTGGAGCCAGGTTCTGAAGAATCTTGAATGCCATGCAAAGCAATCTGAGCTCCAGATGTTTTTAGCCAATCTTTATTTTCTTCTGGTCTGGCTGGATCTGTTAATACCCACAGACAGCAGAACACTCAGCATATTACAGGTCACTTGATTAATCCAGTGTAAGCCATGCTCCATCTTAACAATTAAAATAAATAAAACAGTTTTATGCTGTGGGATGAGACTCGCTCTTTAAAAATTTTCTAGCTAGTAATTGAGTATATCAGAGGACAAAGTCGATTGTCCCTTGACTTCTTATGGTGTTGAGACAGTTTCAGGCCACTCTTGTCTAGAACTGTGAAACCAACCTGTATGACCACTTTAGTCTGTTCTGGAACTCAGGATTTTTATGATTGTGAAACTTACAGCGCATTTAAAGGACAAGCTGACGATAAATTGCTGGGGTAAAGCTAAAACAATGCAAGGATTCCATTTCGTATTTATGTCCACCTTTAAAGTGCTTTTAAAAACTGTGACTTTTCCTTTGCTGTGCCAAAGCTTTTGCAGCACCTTGGCATCAGGCAAAAGTCAGACACATTTGTGGTTCCCTAACTAATAATTTTATCAGCCATTTAACAATTCAGCTTCAAGCTTCTGCAATTTACTTGCTCACCTTTAATTAATATAAAGCCTTTGCTTTTATTCTCACAATAAAAGATAAGATCGTTGTCACATGTCAAACAATAGAAAGTTAACTCTGTTTGTTACTGTTTTCTGTTAGAGTGAATATTGCATTTCTTTCCAAGTAGAATATTTGGGAATAACTTTCCAGCTACATATAACCCTAATCTTTTTTTCAAAATGATGAATTTCAAAGGCCAAGACTTGTATGATAAAATCTCACTATATAATTTAATGATCTAGAAGAATGGTTGGACCGATGTTGAATTTATGGACTCTTTGTGTATTAAAAAGTAGACATGAGCTCAGACTTCTCCAGTGATGAATAGGTACAGGGGCATGAACAGTAACTATTCATATAAGGCCAGGGTCTCTTCAAATCATTCCATCTTTGGGTCAAGATGTACACAGACTATTGCAAATTCTCTCATCACCTATTAAAAATGTAAACACTATGAGGTGGTAAAGCCCACTGCTTAAAAGAAAGTAAGTTTCATGGCTTCTTGCCCTTAGCCTGCAGACCTCTAGTGGGATGATGTAATCCTGGGCACAAACTGGTTTTTAATGTGATGTGGGTCACACTTCAAGTAGACTCCGGAGAGGCCCAAGGGCACAGGCTATCTTTCACTGTCAAAGCTTGGTTCAGGCTTGATAGTATGACCAGCATGAATGACTCTGAACCTTCAGGCGAGAACAACAGCCAGCTATGAGCAACTGCACCTGAGAGCTGTTTTAAATTCAGGGATACTGTCCTTGACTTTTAGAAAATATCAGTTCCCTCTTTTACATTCCAGGATGACTTTTTCTTTTTTTCTGGTGAACAGGATGAAAACAAAGTAACATAATTCTGCATCAAGATAAGCAGCTTATAAAAGAAAAAGAGCCAATAAATCAGATGATCTACTGTATCTACACAAGGTCAAATTGCAAAACAGATTGACTTTCATCCACTAAACGGTACAGCCTGGGACTCATAACAGCTGAGCCCTTGGGGAATTATTTTCAATCTTTACAATAGAAAATAATTAAAACATTAAATGTCTAAACGGGCTGAAAATAAAATAACCAAAGACCAAAAATTAAAAAAAAAAAAAACCCACCAATGAACGTCCTCTCAAATCGTACTTAAAGGAGAATTTGACTTCTTATTTTTATAACTTCAACAAAAGATATCAGGAAAGCCGGGAAACTGAGTGAAGTTAGGACAAAAACCAAGGGAAATACAGGTAAGATATGCAAAAGGAATAGAATAGAACTGGCCTTTATTTATTACTCAGCAAGTGTGTGGCAGTGAATGTGCCAGATCCTCCACATACTATCTCAACTTCACACATGCCACAGTTCCATGAGAAGGATATTTTAATCTCCGTATCACAAATTAAAACTTGAAGTATAGCAAAGTTACGTAATTTATGCAACAATGCACAGACACTAAGGATTCCAGTGCAGCTGTGGGAAGCCCCTTGTTCTTTCCCGGGGTTTCACGCTGCCTCCTCCATCATCTTGTCATCTGATATCCAATCCTACTCTCATCCCAGTGTTCAAAACCTAAGTGAGCACAGACTACAAATGACTGTTGGACTTGAAGCTTCAAGGGGGATGCAGGAGAGCCAGAGATGTGGGTTGCTGAGAAGATCTACTAAGTGCAAACTCCATTTCTCACCTGTGAGGTTGCAATTGGCCAGCATCCAGGAGACACCGCACTTTCCCCCACACTCTGCCTCTAACATTTCACAGGCGCCATCTCCGAGCCCTTCCCAGAGTCTTTTGCTCCTCCATGAGGCCACTACACAGCGCAGTCAGCTAGGGGCAGAAAAGGAGGTGAGGGAACACGGAGACGGTGCTAGTGGAGTTCCACATGCCCCCAGCAGGCTGGAACTAAAGACATTTTCATGCTTACCCAAAATCCCAAGCTTTCTCAAGTTTGGTTAAAAAAACACGTTTGAAGGAAAACAGAATCCCTGGAGATAAGATCACTTAGTTTTAGAAACTGCTTTCGGAATTTACATTTTTCAATAAATGAACCAAGAATTCTGTAAAGCAAGACTTTTTTAAACTGGAAGGAATGCCCCACGACGTTAGCAGTTTTGCCTCTGGGTTCACAGAAGCACTAATTATTCTTTTCCAAATGCTGTCCATTTTACATTTTCTAAAATGAGGACTTATCATCCAATGGAAAAAAATAAAAGTAAATTTCACTTGAAAAAGCAAGAGTTAAAAGTTTCTCTTCTGATAATTTCACTCTGAAAGTACTTTTAGGGAACACTGTGATGTACATGCTTGCAATATTGCTTTTGAGACTGTCTTAAAATCTTTAAATGGATTGAGATTGAGATTCAGTTACCTTGGTTAATAAATTTCAGTTCAGGGAGGAATTTTCCTCAAGGCTTCTTGGCAGGAATCTTACATACTTTTCACCTTTCCATGGGAGAGTCCTGGGCAGGGCTGTTCCTCATATGTTCCTCTCTATCAATTTCTCACATTTGACAGAGATACCACAGGACAAGAATTCAGCTTTTCAGCCCAAACTGCCCAAAGCCAGCACAAGTGGCTCCTCCTAAATCACAGAAAAATGCCTGAAAAAGTCAAGAAGAATCCAAATTAAGAGACAGAGAGTGAATTACCCAGAAAGAAATGTAAATAGCTATGTCTATTATGTTTAATTTTTTTAAATTTTAGAATAGTTTCACATTTATAGAGAAATTACAAAGAGGATACAGAGTTCTCATATAGCCTACACATACAGCCTCCTGAATCACAGAAAAATGCCTGAAAAAGTTAAGAAGAATCCAAATTAAGAGACAGAGAGTGAATCACCCAGAGAGAAATGTAAATACCTATAGATGTAATTATGTTTAATTTTTTCTTCATTTTAAAATAGTTTTACATTTATAGAAAAATGACAAAGAGGATACAGAGTTCTCATGTAGCCTACACCGAGTTTCACTTATGATTAATATTTTACATTAGGGTGGTCCATTTGCCACAGTAAATGAAACAATATGTATACATTATAATTATCTAAAGTCCATACTTTCCCCAGATTTCCTCAATTTTTTACTAAAGGTTCTTTTTTTTTTGAGACGGAGTTTCACTCTTGTTGCCCAGGCTGGAGTGCAATGGCGCGATCTCGGCTCACCGCAACCTCCGCCTCCTGGGTTCAGGCAATTCTCCTCCTGAGTAGCTGGGACTACAGGCGCGCACCACCATGCCCAGCTAATTGTTGTATTTTTAGTAGAGACGGGGTTTCACCATGTTGACCAGGATAGTCTCGATTTCTTGACCTCGTGATCCACCCGCCTCGGCCTCCCAAAGTACTGGGATTACAGGCGTGAGCCACCGCGCCCGGCCCAAGGTTCTTTTTTTCCCCCAGGATCACACATATAGTCCACACTACGTTTTATCATCGTGTCTCCTTAGGCTCTGCTTAGCTGGGACAGTTTGTCAATTAGATTTTAACCTTTTAAAACCTGGAAGAGCTAAAGGGATGTCGTCGCTGTGGTTGTTAAACACTTGACAAACTTATGCATGACTAGACATTCCCAGGAAGGTATCTGAATCCCTAAGACACATACAAGTTACCAATATCCACTTAAGTGCTAAGCAAATTAGAAAACAAAAGAAATGTCCAGCATATTCACAGAAGAGTGAGTGTGCTTTATTTCACACAGCTTTCTGATAACTTTTAGGGGGAGAAGTTCGTCTGGTTGAATCTTGTTGACATCCAGTCCCTTTTAAAAAGTAGAATTCAAAGACAGGGCTGATCCACCCCACAGGAGAAAACAGAAATCTGTCAAATGCCTACTGTCGTAAAGGTAACAGGATATACAGTGTCATCTGGCAAACAGCACCTAGCATGGTACCTGGCACATGTGTTGAAGGAATAAATATAAGTGAATTAATGCAGTCCTAGAAGTGACTGTGGATAGGGCCCCCGTGGCAGAACTTAATTTCAAAGTTGAGATAATTCATGTGCAAGGTAAAATCTACCATCAACTCTAGAAGAGCAGAAGCTCAGGGCGCTATGACTTTTATTTTAGTTAAGTTTATGGTTTTAAAAAGACATACACCACAGAGGTGAAGGGCATATCATACACTGCTTCTACTAGTAGTTGTGGAGCCTTGAGGAGAGCTATTTAAACTCTTTGAGAGTTTTCTCATTTGTATAATACAGACAGTAATAGTTCCCAAGTAGACTTGCTGAGAGAATTAAAGAAGATAATGTCCAATGTAAAAGTAGGTGCTTGAAGAGAACGGCAAAAAGTATCTTGCTGGAATAGAACAGTGAAAAATATCATCATCATTATCATTATTATCTTCATCATCATCTTCACTAACATCTTTGTCAAAGATGAGAAAACAGTCACTTTAATTGCTACTTAAGGCTATCATACGCAAAGTAGGGACGATTTTCTAATTGCTTTCTCTTCACTACCATCTCTCTCCAGCGCAGAACTTTCACTTCTAAAGCAGCCACATAATATCCTGTTATCTTTCTGACAAGTTTTAACCATCCTTTGAAGTGTACTCAAAAAGCATCTCTCCCGAAAGCTTTCCTTCCCATGCCCCTCTTTTGGGCCTCCCTAACACCAACTTAATATCTCCATAAAACTCTTATTTCAGATATGGAAATTCTGCCTCACATCTATGCCTCTGACCACTTGGTTGGGAGTTACTGAAGGAGAGGGATGGAAATGTGTGCATCTCAGTACACCTAGCACCCAGCATACAGTCTGCTTTAGTTTTCTAGGACTGCGGTAGCAATATACCAAACTGGATGGCTTGAAACAACAGAAATTTATTGTCTCACACTTCAAGTCTAGGAGTCTAAAACCATGATGTCAGCAGGACCATACTTCTGAAGTCTTGGGAAAGAATATTTCTATGGCTCTTTGTGTTTTATGGAGTTGGAGGCAATCCTTGGCATTTTTTGTTTTGTTTTTTTGAGACAAAGTCTCACTCTTGATGCCCAGGCTGGAGTACCATGGCATGATCTCGGCTCACTGCAAACTCCACCACCCAGGTTAAAGTGATTCTCCTGCCTCAGCCTCCCAAGTAGCTGGGATTACAGCCATGCACCACCACACCAGGCTAATTTTTGTATTTTTAGTAGAGACGGGGTTTCACCATGTTCATCAGACTGGTCTCAAATTCCTGACCTCAGGCGATCCACCCGCCTCAGCTTCCCAAAGTGCCGGGATTACAGGCATGAGCCACCATGCCTGGCCAATCCTTGGCATTTCTTAACTTCCAGCTGCATAACTCCATCCTCTGCATCTGTTTCACAAGGCGTTCATCCCTCTTTGTGCCTGCGTCTTTCTATGGCATTCTCCTCTCTCGTTGTGTGGTCCAATGGTGCTTCTCCTTTTCTTATAAGGTCACCAGTTATATTGCCGACCCTATACCAGTACAATCTCGCCTTACCTTACATCTCAATTACATTTGCAAAGACCCTATTTCTAAATAAGATCACATTCACAAGGACCAAGGGTGAGGACTTTATCAAGCCACAACACTGCCCAGCACATAGCAGGTGCTCTGTGATATCCTAATAAAAAAGTGGATGGATCGATGACTAAATAAATAAATCTGGCTTTCTGATAACCAGGTATAGACAACATTCAGGTGGTAGCTCATTCTTCTGTAACCACAACTATGCTTTAAAATCCTGTGGTTTCTTGGCACTCACAGAATTCTGCCATTTAAAATCTATGATTAGATAATCCCATGATAAATCTCAGAGTAATTCCTTTCCAGGGTCTTATATTTGTATCCAATTATGAAAAACTCAAGCCAGGGCCTCAAAGGCATATTTTAAAACCAATTTTTGTCTTTCTCAGTTAGCTGCTGCAGTGAACATACAAATTACATAAGTCTCCTTTCACCTGTGTAACATTCTAACTTGAAGACAAACCACTTCTTTGTAACCACATCCGATCTGTAGAGCAGAAGAAACTGAGAAGATTCAAGTCAGAAGCCTGCTGCTAGCTTTTCTCAGTTTTAACATCTGTAATTAGCGTCTTCATTTTTCTAACCTTTTCCACCACAGTAGAGTAAAATGGAAGGAAGTACTGCAAACTGTACAAAAACCTAAGCCTAATGATACACTGGATTTTGACTTGCACATTTTCATTTCTTTCGTCTCACTTCAAAATCATAAGAAGGTGGACAGGGCTTCCAATGTACTGAGCCCAAACTCCTGTTAGATGTTTCATTTTCTTGGCCAGAATTAGCCCTTTCCTCAATCCTCACTGACTTACGCCCCTTCCCCCTAAACTGGACTTTCCTCAAGCCAGTAAATGAAGAGCACAGGCAGTCAGCTTTCTAAATCTCCTGTTCTTCATCCCACTTAGCCAGCATGTTATGCTAAATTAGGTTATCCGCCTGCAGCCCAGGGAAACATGAAAGGGGTAAAAAAAGGTATCAACATTGGGATTAAATGATTAATGTCACAGGCAACTTTACGCACATTTACTTGTACTTACAAAAACAGCAAAGCATAACATCCTATAAACTGTTTGCAACTCTACTACTGAGGGTGAGAGAAACACAAGTCCGGCAGAGTACGAGGAACGATGCAAGAATATGGAAAAAGAAAGCATAATTCTGATAGATTCTTTCTGCAGAATGTGAAATTCTAATATCTCTTATGGCTTGACCCAACCTGGTCAAAAGAGACTGGTTCTTGGTCCAAAATATAAGCTGAGAGCTTAGCTCCATCACTTTGCTGGATTTAAAAATAAGCAAGATGGATAATACACTTCTAGAAGAAAATATAACTGGAAATAGCATCGTTTAAGAATTAAAATAATAGCTCCTGCCCTTTTATTGGAACAGTGATTATATATCAGACTCCGGGCTTAAGATTTTATGTATGATATTCATTTGCTTCTGTGAAGTAGGCTATTTTTTAAGTCACTTTGTACAGATGAGAAAATCATATTTCAGATAATTTAATTACATTGTGCAAAATGATACAGATAAGTGTACGAGCCCAATTTCTAATCCACATTTATCTCATCCAAGTGCTCATGTTTCTAAGAATTTGCCAGATATAATATTCATTCACATGCATCAAAAGGCTAAGGACAGGATGACCACAATAAGCAACCCTATTCAGAAAGAGAAGAGTGGGAGACACACCGTAGAGCTCATTCTGCTGTCAGACTGAGCACCTGTTATGTTAAGCCTTGGGGAGGGGTTGTGGATGTTCCTAGGATTTGCCCATTCCTCTCTGGGAGGGACTCTCCAGTCTCTTGTTTTTCTTGGTCTTTGGCTCTTCTCTCTGAGAAAATTTTCCAGTTCTGTTATCTTACATGACAATATCCTAAATAGGCATTGGAAACTCAGCCCTCCCAGGGGTTAAGCATCTTCCTCAGTCAGCTTTCTGATCAAAGGATCTAGGCATTCAAGGGCTGTTCCCAGTAACGAATAATCCAAAATCTTAGTCCACCATCATAGAGTGTAATTCACTTAAAAAAAATAATAAAGTGTTGAATCTACTGACTCTAACTCTAGCTAATTCCAGGTGCCAATATTCATACCCATAGTTCTTCTTTATGCATATTTTAATGTTTATTATATCTTTTATCACTAGTTTTTGCCCTCTTCTAATGCAAAGTACCATAAATTTACAAGACTTTAATGAGAAAGTCACACATTTACTATCATTAATCTGAGACATTTTGTCTAGATATACCGTTAAGTGCACACCACCTCTTCATTCAATTTTTACTCTTATTAAACCTTAGTCACTGATCTGTCGCTTGTTAAAGGGTTGAGTTTTAATTGGCCATTTCTGACTCTATGTTTTATCTTCTACCAAAGAAAGCTTAACTATTCACTTCTTTCTACTCTATAAAGCTCTGAAATATCTCTGGTTCTATTTTACTCTTGCTTGTAAACTGGCCACTTCTTCCTAAGCTCATCTCTTCTTACAATAACTCAAAAGCAGTCAACACCACCAAACCTCTTCTGCAACAGCTACAATTCTGTTAGTTATTTGACTTGTCTTCAAGTTATCAAGGGCAACAATCTTAGTAAACTTTCACCATTGCCTACCTCATCATCTTTCAAGCTTCAAATCCAGTTGTTGTTGGGATTTTTTGCTTTTGTTTTTTTGGGAACAGCCAAATAGTCACTGTGCCAATACCTCAATTTTTAGATGTCTGTGATGGTGGGGTCTCATTTCTAAGTACTGGTTTTTCCTTCAATCAGGATTGACAAATTATGCCTTGATTCTTAAAGCATGCTCTTGAAATATGCATTAATTATGTTTTCGCTTCAGTGATCGAAGCAAGTCATATGGCCACACTTATAGATAGATAGGAAAGTAAGATATCACCCACCATGTGCCCAAAAAGAGAGTCAGAAATAATTGGTAGATAGCAGTAACACCTACAAAAACACTTGAGAAAATTAACAACAATTATCTATTATCATCTAAAATCCAATCTATTCTGTGTGATTGTTCTTTTTGTCTATCCTTATAGTAATAACACATTGTCTTAATTACTATAGCTTCTAATGACTTTTGATGGTCAGTAGAGTAAGTGTTCAGATTTTGTTCTGATTCTTTGCTATTCCTGGCACTTTTCAGTTTTATATAACTTTTAAAGTCAACTTGCCAAGCTTCATATGAAAAAAAATCAGTCTGTTGGGATTTCAATAAAGTTTATATTAAATCTTTAGACTAGGTTAGGGAAAAATATCTTAACAATATTGAGTCTTTAGTTTCACAAATATAGCATGTTCTTCCATTTGATTATCTTAATGATGTTTTATATCTTCTATACAAAGTTATGCATGTTTGATAGATTATTTATACATATTTGAAATTTTTCATGTTACCATACATCATACTCTAAATCAAAAGAGTACATTTTATTTCTAATTTGTTGTTGATGACTTCAAAACAGAATTGGTTTTTGTATGTCAAACCTAAATCTAGGAACCTTGAAAAATCCCCTTAGTAATTCTGTTTATATTTAGATTATTTTGGATTTTCTGTACATCTCATCTAGGAATAACAGTTTTCATTTTTTCTTTTCAAGCATTATAACTTTTGTTTTGTTTTCTATTATTTAGCTAATTAGGTCCTAGAGGCCTATGATGAACTGAAATGCCTAAAAGAGCCATCCTGTCTCCTTCTTAGTCTCAGGGGAAAGCTTTCAACATTTCAACATTATGTATAATGATGATTCTTTTTTTTGTAGACAACTTCTAACAGATTAAATCAGTTCCTTTATATTACTTCATCAGAACATATATTATAAATTATACATTGAATGCTATCAAATGAATTTATTGACCTCTATCAAGGTGATTATACAATATTTACTTTTTGTTAATGTGGTAAAGTATATTGATTTCAAATACTAAAGCAATCTTTCATTCCTAGAATTAACTAAACTTTGTTGTCATGTAATATTCTTTTATATATTACTGAATTCAATTTGTTAATATTTTAAGGATTTTTGTGCACTGGTTTGTGAGACAAACTGAACTATATAGAATTACGCATAAATAATATGTATAACTAAAAAATAATATAATATTAAAAATTTTTAAATATTTATTTTATTATGATATTCTTGTTAGGATGTGGTATCAGGCTTAAGTTGGCCTTATTAAATGGGGTAGGAAATATTTCTCCTTCCCCTCTCCTTATTTTCTGGAATATTTTCTATAATATTGGTTCCATTTCTCAAATAAATGTTTGATAGATATTCCAGTGAATCTTTCTGGTTTGTAATTTTCGTAGTGGGATAACTTGAAATTATTCATTCAGTTTCTCCATAGGTATTAGACCATGCAGATGTTTCCTTTATGCATTTATTCATGTAGGCTGGGTGAGGTGGCGCACACCTGTAATACCAGCACTTTGTGAGGCTGAGGCAGGAGGATCACTTGAGCCTAGGAGTTCAAAACAAGGTTGGGCAACACATCAAGAACCTTTCTTAAAAAAGGAAAATAAGAGAAACGAGGCAAGATCTAAAATCGACACCCAAATGTCACAATTAAACTAGAGGAGCAAAATCAGACAAATTCAAAAGCTAACAGAAGACAAGAAGTAACTAAGATCAGAGCAGAACTGAATGAGATAGAGACACAAAAAAACCTTCAAAAAATCAGTGAATACAGGAGCTAGGTTTTTGAAAAGATTATCAAAATAGATAGACTGCTAGCCAGACTAATAAGAAAAGAGAGAAGAATCAAATAGATGCAATAAAAATGATAAAGGAGTTATCACCACCAATCCCACAGAAATACAAACTACCATCAGAGAATACTACAAAAACCTCTATGCAAATAAACCAGTAAATCTTGAAGAAATGGATAAATTCCTGGACACTTATACCTTTCCAAGACTAAACCAGGAAGAAGGTGAATCCCTGAATAGACCAGTAACAGGGTCTGAAATTGAGGCAACAATTAATAGCCTACCAACCAAAAAAAGCTCAGGACCAGACAGGTTCACAGCCTAATTCTACCAGAGGTACAAAGAGGAGCTGGTACCATTTATTCTGAAACTATTCCAAATGATTCAAAAAGAGGGAATCCTCCCTAACTCATTTTATCAGCCCAACATCATCCTAATACCAAAACCTGGCAGAGACACAACTAAAAAAGAAAATTTCAGGCCAATATCCTTGATGAACATCGATGTGAAAATCCTCAATAAAATACTGGCAAACTGAATGCAACAGCACATCAAAAAGCTTATCCATCAAGTAGGCTTCATCCCGGGGATGCAAGGCTGGTTGGACATACACAAATCTATAAACATAATCCACCACCTAAACAGGACCAAAGACAAAAACCACATGTTTATCTCAATGGATGCAGAGAAGGCCTTTGATAAAATTCAACAGCCCTTTTTGCTAAAAACTCAATAAATTAGGTATCAATGGAACGTATCTCAAAATAATAAGGGCTACTTATGACAACCCCACAGCCAATATCATACTGAATGAACAAAAACTGGAAGCATTCCCTTTGAAAACTGGCACAAGACAAAGATGCCCTCTCTCACCACTCCCATTCAACATAGTATTCGAAGTTCTGGCAAGGGCAATCAGGCAAGAAAAAGAAATAAAGGGTATTCAATTTGGAAAGGAGGAAGTCAAATGGTCTCTATTTGTAGATGACATGATTGTATATTTAGAAGACCCATCATCTCAGCCCAAAATTTCCTTAAGTTGATAAGCAACTTCAGCAAAGTCTCAGGATACAAAATCAATGTGCAAAAATCACAAGCATATCTATACACCAGTAATAGAGAGTGAAATCATGAGTGAACTCCCATTCACAATTGCTACAAAGAGAATAAAATACCTAGGAATGCAACTAACAAAGAATGTGAAGGACCTCTTTAAGAACTACAAACTACTGTTCAAGGAAATAAGAGAGGACACAAACAGAGGGAAAAACATTCCATGCTCATGGTTAGGAAGAATCAATATCGTGACAATGGCCATACTGCCCAAAGTAATTTATAGATTCAATGCTATCCCCATCAAGCTACCATTGACTTTCTTCACAGAATTGTAAAAAAAAAACACCTCAAATTTCATAAGGAACCAAAAAAAAGTCCATGTAGCCAAGACTAAGCAAAAAGAAAAACAAAGCTGGAGGCATCATGCTACAAACTTCAAAGTATACTACAAGGCCACAGTAATCAAAACAGTATGATATTTGTACCAAAACCGAGATATAGACCAATGGAACAGAACAGAGGCCTCAGAAATAATGCCATACATCTACAACCATCTGATCTTTGACAAATCTGACAAAAACAAGCAATGGGGACAGGATTCCCTATATAAAAGATGGTGTTGATAAAACTGGCTAGCCATATGCAGAAAGCTAAAACTGGATGCCTTCCTTACATTTTATACAAAAATTAACTCCAGATGGATTAAAGATTTAAACATAAGACCTAACACCATAAAAACCTACAGGAAAACCTAGGCAATACCATTCAGGACATAGGCATAGGCAAGGACTACATGACTAAAACACCAGAAGTAATGGCAACAAAAGCCAAAATAGACAAATGGGATCTAATTAAATGAAAGGGCTTCTGCACAGCAAAAGAAACTATCATTAGAGTGAACCGGCAACCAACAGAATGGGAAAAAATTTTGCAATCTACCCATCTGACAAAGGGTTAATAACCAGAATCTACAAAGAACTTAAACAAATCTACAAGAAAAAAACAACCCCATCAAAAAGTGGGCAAAGGATATCAACAGATACTTCTCAAAAGAAGACATTTATGTAGCCAATAAACATATGAAAAAAAGCTCATCACCACTCATCATTAGAGAAATGCAAATCAAAACCACACTGAGATACCATCTCACACTAGTTAGAATGGTGATCATTAAAAAATCAGGATACAATGATGCTGGAGAGGATGCAGAGAAATAGAAAGGCTTTTACACTGTTGGTGGGGGTGTAAATTAGTTCAACTATTGTGGAAGACAGTGTGGCGATGCCTCAAGGATATAGAATTAGAAATACCATTTGACCCAGCAATCTCATTACAGGGTATAAACCTAAAAAATATAAATCATTTTATTATAAAGACACAGGCACATGTATGTTTATTGTAGCACTGCCCACAATAGCAAAGACTTGGAACCAACCCAAATGCCCATCAATGATAGTCTGGATAAAGAAAACGTGGTACATATACACCATGAAGTACTATGCAGCCATAAAAAGGATGAGTTCTTGATCATTTTTGTCACAGAGTTAATTGTGTTAGACTTCTTAAATACCAATGTTGGCTTTCTTGACTCTCTTTAATATATGTTAGTTTTCTGTTTTATTATGTTATCTTATGATTTTCATGCTTCTACTTTTTAAAATATTAAATGTGCAGATCTTTTTCTACAATAGATTATTGGACAATTAATTTTTAGACATTTTTTCTAAGTATTTGCTGCAAAGGCTATATATTTCCCTCTCTATGAACATTTGGCTGCATCCTATCATTTTTATAGTATTCCATTCAAAATATTTTCTAATTTCCACCTTGATACATAGATTATTTCAAATGTATTTTTTAATCTAAAGAATTAGTCATTTTCTTTTTGCTGTTGATTTTTAGCTTATTTTCACTGTGGTAAGATAAAATATTCTAAAAGATTTCAATTCTTGGTTGAGACTTGTGGCTCAAAATAATTTTTTAACAGGTTAGCATTGTCTCTGTTCTTGAAAAAACTATGTGTTTTGCAGCTATTGGTTGCAGTATTTTATGTGTACAAATTAGATTCCATTTGATAATCATGTTATCCAAATATTATACATCTTTATTAATTTTTTGTTTTTATCTGTTAATTACAGAGAGAACTCTGTTAAAATCTCCTAACATGATTATAAATTACTTTTTTAATCTTCTTAGTTATGCTTAATATATTTTGAAGCTTTGTCATGGTGGCTTATTTACTTCTGTGTCTTTTGGTTTTTTTTGTGAACACCTCATTTTTTGTGGAAATTTGTCTATGGGGATACCCTGAAGCACAGTTTGAATTTGCTTCCTTCAAAGAACACTTAATGATTGATTGGTTTGCTGATCACCTATTTTTTGATCATGTGTGTAGTGGAAGAATGTTTTTTCTCTCTGTCAACAAGTTCAAGATGGTCAAATCTCTTGGATGTCTCCTTTTGTATGGCAGGTTTTCCTTTTCTTCCTTGTTGATTTTTCCATTAAGGATGTAGTTTTCTTGGGCCCAACTTGATGCTAGTATCTCTTACTGGATGCTCTATACCGAGTAAGACCTAGGATTTATCACAGTAATGTACTTTTGTCAAGGTGACAGTACAAGGCTCTTAGCGTTTGTCTACTGGAATTAACAGCATACAAAATGATTGGCTTATCCTGGTGATGTTAACACCCACTGATATTCTTTGCCTAGATTAATTTATTCATTAAAATTCACAAAGGAGTTTTTTTGTTTTGTTTTGTTTTTGACAGAGTCTGTCATCCAGGCTGGAGTGCAGTGGTGCGATCTCGGCTCACTGCAACCTCTGACTCCCTTTAACCTCCGACTCCCTGGTTCAAGCGATTCTCCTGTTTCAGCCTCCCGATTCTCCTGTTTCAGCCTCTCAAGTAGCTAGGATTACAGGCACACACCACCATACCCAGCTAATTTTTGTATTTTTAGTAGAGACACGGTTTCACCATTTTGGCCAGGATGGTCTTCATCTCCTGACCTCATGATCTGCCTGCCTCAGCCTCCCAAAGTGCTGGAATTACAGATGGAGCCACCGTGCCCGGCAAGAGTGGTGTTTTTATAGTAACATTGTTTCCTCATTATTTCACTGTAACATTTCTATAAGGAGAAACTGCTCCCTCATCAATCCTATTTCATTACCCAGAATAGAGTTGCCAGACTTATCAAACTAACAGGATGCCTAGTTAAAGCTGAGTTTCAAACAAACAACAAATAATTTTTTAGTATAAGTACAATATTTGGGACACACTTACACTAAAACTGTTAGTTGCTTATCTAAGCATTCTGTATTTTATCTGTCAACCCAAACTCTGACATTCATACATTTCACATATTTTTTAAACAACAGTATAAATGCTTGATTCTTACTTCATTTACCAGTTATGATGATAATAAAAATGAGTTGGTTGGAAATGACATGGAATTCTCAATGTATCTTTTAAAAGTTATTAGAAATAAGACATGCACAAAAATGGATACATTATTTCATTAAAATAGACAAATCCTAAAAATGTGAAATAAGAAAAACTGCATTTCTAATAAGTTAAAATAAAGCTAGAAATTAATAATGAAATTGGAAACAGAAACCCCAAACAGGGCCAAGCTCGGTGGCTCACACCTGTAATCCCAGTACTTTGGGAGGCTGAGGCAGGCAGATCACATGAGGTCAGGAGTTTGAGAGCAGCCTGGCCAATATGGTAGAACCCCATCTCTACTAAAAATACAAAAATTAAGGCATATGAATGGCATAATGAACTCTGGGGATCCAGGGGGAAAGAGTGGGAAGAGGGTGAGGGATAAAAGACTGCAAATTGTATGCAGTGTATACTGCTCGGGTGATGCATGCACCAAAATCTCACAAATCACCACTAAAGAACTTAACTCATGTAACCAAACACTATTTGTTCCCCAATAACCTATGAAAAAAAAAGTTTTTTTAATGCAAAACTTAGCCAGAGTGGTGGTAGGTGCCTGTAATCCCAGCTACTCATGAGGCTGAGGCAGGAGAATCACTTGAACCCACGAGGTGCAGGTTGCAGTGAGCTGAGATCGTGCCACTGCACTCCAGCCTGGGCAAGAAAGAGAGACTCCATCTCAGAGAAAAAGAAAAACAAAAAGTAGTTGAACATCCATATTTTCTTAAAGAATAAAGATTTGCTATGAAAGAATGTTTATAAATCACAAGAACAAAATTATTACATAGAAAACTTAGGGAATGTAGCTGAAGTTGTAAATCAGAAGATAATTCATAGCCTAAGAAAGCAAAGTTTGCCAAATTCATTTGACTACAAAACTCATTATTTTTGCTATTATCTACTCACATCTTATAAAATTAATGGTTCACAATAAAATTATTTTGTGCAATTAAAGACCCGAGTTTGGGTTTAGAGAGTGAAATAAAGGCAGGATTTAATATAGTTTTTATTGGTTTGTTTTAGGCTTACGTTAAATAACATTCAAACAAAATTCCTAAGCCAAGCGTAATGTGCAAAATAAAAGGAAATAACTCCGTGTTCTGTGCTTATCGCACAGTTAATGAATGAATATTCACCCAGTAATATTGGGAAAACTTGCTACTTAGGGGAAAATGGTATTCCTCTGACACTATTAGCACATTTTTCTGTAGTTTGTGGCTGAACTCTGATAAATTTGTTGACATATCTAAGAATTGCAAAGTGACATCAATCCAAGAGCAGAAAAAAAAAAATTTTTTTGGAGAAATCCTTCTGCTTAAAACCCTCCACTAACTTGTCATTTCACATGGAGTAAAAGCAAGTTTTTTCAGTATCCTTCATGGACCAACCTACATGATCTTCCAGCCCCTGATCATTCAGGCACTTATTTTTCCTAATGGATCTCCTATTTGTTCCCACCTGCCCACTCTTTTCCAGGGACACTAGTTTTCTTGCTGCTTCTAAAACATGATAAATGCTCAGCTACCTCGGGGCTTTTGCACTGCCTATTCCCTCTGCTTGGAACGCCCTTCCCCTCAATAATCACGTGACTAATGCCCTAAACTCTTCCAAGCATTTGCTCAAAGGTCATCTTTGCAGTGAGGCTTATCCTGCTGTAGTATTTAAAACTAAAACTTCTTTACTTGGCACTCCTGATCTCTTTTTCCTGTTCTGATTTTCACTTTTCTATAGTACTTACACTTTTTACCGTTCCATATAATTCATTATTTTGCAGCTATGTTTATTTTCTGTCTCCTTTTGTAGATAGCCCATGAGAGCCAGATCTCTGTCTATTTGATTTACTAACATATCCCGAGTGCCTAGAATACTGCCTGGCACGTGAGAGACATGCACTCATTTTACAATGTTCCATAAATACATGGATAATCCACATACACTCTGTATTAAGAATGTGAGGGAGAATGGATTAAAGAAACTCACATTTTTCATTTTAGAATCTGTTATTTGAGCTAACATTCTCCATGACCAGGTACAAAGGCACGGCCACTGATCCATGGATGAGAATTCACTTCTACAGTCATCAGGGAAGAGGGAAAAGGAAAAGTATTTTTAACAATTTGTCACCCCAGGGCATCTCTAAAATCCAGTTCTGATAAAAATCAAATTTCAATAGCATAAGACACCACCTACAATTCTTAGGACCAAGGAATGTTTAAGGCAAATTTATTCGATACAAAATAAACACAAGCCAGTAATTGAAATGATCCTCATTAAATAATGTTCAAACATATTTCCTGTAACTCGTTTTTCACAAAAGATTTTTTTTTTGCATATTCCAGTTTACTAAAGGTTATTCTTTCTATTTCTTCTTCTTCAATGCCTCTGGCCAGATTAGAAAGTGATGACCGAAGGACCTTTACAATACAAAGAATAAATTAAAAATGTCATGCGCATCTGAGTTCATCCTCTTAGCCCATCTCTCTTATCAGACCCCATATCCCTAGAAACAAAATCGCTGGAGCCAACCCCATGGGAACCATGAATGTCCATCGGTCTCTGATTCACCAGGCTGCTGCAGCAGCGGCTGTTAACTTACCATGAATAATGTACTAGGTGCATGTCTCTGATTTGCTCCTGTATTAGAATTTGAAGGTGAATAGAAAATTTGTTTAATGTCATTTACCACTCTGATTATTCTAAATTTAAGAGATATATGTGGAATCACTGCATATCCATGCTTCCAGAAATGTGCTTTTAAAAAATAAACCAGTTATCAATTGTGTAAATTAATAGAACTGCTCTGTTAACGCTTCCCCTTTAATATGTAGCACGGGGTTCTAGGGCTGTTTTCTGTCTTAGGGAAACTTTAAACCTGGTCCTTATGTAGCATGCTATACCTGAAAAGGCAGCAAAATGGCATCGTGGTAAGGGTAATGGAGGGTAAGGTGAAGCGGTGGGAATAAAATAATAATGCTTGCCCCATAAAGTGAGGAGCCACACTGTGCCAGCCTGTCACTGGGAGTTTTCATACATTATTTTCTTTAAAAACAGAGAATACAAACATACCCCAGAACAGTGATGCACTCAGAGTAATCTTAAATAATATATTACCAAACATATCAAAGAGGCCCTGGGAAGAGAGTCTTCCTCGTGTTATGGCTACAGGGGATGCAACAGGGGGATGAGAGAACACGAAGGGTCTTGAAAAGCAAACCTGGCAGGGATTCTGAAGGAGGATCAAGTGGCAAAGCAAGAGGGGCCCATTGTTCACTGCTCTGAGGACCACTTTCTTTGTGACATGTCTCTTTTTTCAGTCAAAAACATTTTTAAAAAATGAAGGAGGAAGGGGAGAAGAGAGGAAGGAAAAGGGGAGGGTAAAAGCAGGCAGGGAGAGAGGAAGGGAGCAAGGGAAGGAGGGAAATAGCCAACTCAGATTGAGCCCGGGCCCTTGCAGATGTTTTGCACAGATTATTTCATTTAGCTGCATAGTTACCTTATAGTATCAATACTGTGATTATCCTCACTTATCTGACAAAGGAACCACAGCTTACTGAGGTTAAGTATCTGGCCCAGGATCACACAGCTAGTTAGTGAGGATGCCCATGTTTGAATCAAGATGGGTTTGATCTGAATGTAGGACTCTTTCTTGTTCTAAGTACTACAAACAAGGAGAGGCATTGAGCATAACTTGGTGCCCTCCTCCCTCAGTTAACCCTCTCCTTCAGGCACAAACCTTAATCACTTGCATGGAAATCAATGCAACAGCTCTGGTTTCCACACACAGTACTGTCAAAAGCCCTATTCCTTCAGAGAGTTACAAAATGCTTTTAATCTTCCTCCTCACTGGAAAAGCCAGGGTGCTTAGAACCAAGGGTTACCTTCAAGTAAACTCACTGGTTTGACCCTTAGAGTTAGTATGTTATGTATCTTCTTTTTTTCTTATAATGATTTCTACTTTATATTCCTTTCATATGAGTTTGATTATGCTGCCTGTTCAAGTGTCTTTCTGCATGCATGCTCCCTGATCATGAGACACAGGAAACGCTGCTAGTCTGGGCTTACTTTGGGCTATTCCATTATCACCCAAGTACTCGTGGAAATAACTGAAATACCCAACAAACAGTGTCTATCACAGTCTTGTTATCACATGGTGTGTAATAAATAGACAATATTATCTAATAAATGGATAAACACTATTTGCAAGTAGCATGAAGAGAGTGTCAATTCCTATGTGAGATCAGCTGTTAAGTGGTCAGCCAGATCCCTGATTGGCATGAGATTTCTGCTTCTTCCCAAACCTAGGTGGAGAGGACACAGTGGTATATGAGTGTATCAGTTAAGATAAGTCAGGTTACCCATGGTAACAAGCAACTCCAATTTCTCAATGGCTTTAACAACAAAGGCTCATTTCTCTTTCATACCACATATTCATCATGAGTTCTGTGGGAGCTCTGTTCCCTATTACCCCACACTTAAAACCAGGCTAACAGCCACATTGGAGACACTGCCCATCAGTATATTGGAGGAAAAAGGAGAGTTTCTGACTAGGTGTAAGACCATGTTACCTACTCTCACATTTCACTGGCAGGTCACCCAACCACCAATATTTTCAAAGAGGTGAAGAAGTGCAGTCCTACCAGAGGCCCAAGAGAAGAACTGGAAGAATTGATGGAATGACTGTTCCATTACATGAGTTCAGTCTTTGTTCTTATCTTTTCTGGCAATTGTCAGTTTCCTTGCTCTTTTCCCCTTTGATCCACTTGACATCTCTCTCTGAACTAGTTTGCTAGGTCTGTCATAACAAAATACTACAGACCAAGTGGCTTAAGCAACAGATACATTGTCTTACAGTTTTAGAGGCTGGAATTCCAAGATCTAGGTGTCAGCAGAATTGGTTTCTTCTAAGTCCTCCATTCTAGGCTTGTAGATGACCACCTTCTCCCTATTTCTTCATATGGTCTTTCATCTGTGTATGTGTGTCTGGGTTCTAATCTCCTTTTCTTGCAAGGACACTACTTATATTTGATGAGGGCTCAACACTTAGGGGAACCTTAATCAAATATAAGTAGCATCCTTGCAGGAAGTTATTTTAACTTAAATACGGCTATAAAGGTGCTATCTCCAAATACAGTTACATTCTGAGTTACTGGGGGTTAAGACTTCAAAATATGAGTTTGGAAAGGACACAATTGAGCCCGTATCAGTGTCTTATTCACCATCATTGTGTAGTATCTACGGGTCAGAGCCTGCCTTCTCCTTCTCCAATCTGTTTTCTGCACAACTGAAATCGATAACTTGCCCTAAACTTTCCAACCTCTCTTCCCTTTTGCAAATGTTTGCTTTTAACATAAGGATGATCTCTTTTGTAACTGTGATCTGTTTTCACCCTTGACCAGCTTAAGCTGTTCTTGACAGCATCTTATCATCACACATCATAGGAAGGAAGAAGGAAAGAAAAGAAGGATAGAAAAGAGAAGAAGAAGAGGAGAGGGGAAAGGGAGAAGGAGAGAAAGAGAGATCAAACTAAAAAGCTTACCAGGAACTGAAGGAAATCTCCCTGGTAAAATTCCTCAAGAAAACATTAAACCAGTATAGTATCAAAAATGAGGTTAATGTTCCAATATTTGGAATTGGAAGATGTTTCCCTAAGGAGCCAGGGAAGGACCAAATCTCCACCTCATCATTTGTACAGACAGTTGTTTCTTTAGGAAATATCTCTTTAGGTAGCTACCCATTCCCTGTCCTCGGGATGGACCCTACTTCCTGTCTCTCACTGGTCAGTGGATAGGAGCAAAAGTTAACCTGAGGCATTGAGGAAGCTGAGCCAAGTCCTCTCTTCCAGCTATCTGGAATTGAAATTGACATTAGCCTGTACCTGTTGCTACCTGAGCTGAGGAAGCCTGCTGGGAGGTCTGAAACAGCCACCTTCTTACACATACACCAAAGAGTGAACAGATGGTTATGCAGAGAAGAAGGTTGAAGATGTTGTGCCAAAAGAATAATAGATAAGAGACCCCAGAGAGAAGTGGACCCAGAAAAAGGCAAAGATAGCTCAGACAGAGTGGAAATGGACACATCTGACTGCACTGTCTGCCACAAGACAGCCTTGCACTTCCAGTGATATTTCCCTTTGGCTCAACCAGGTTTTGTATTTCCTCTTTCTCTCTATGAAAGCATCCCCTACTAAGTCTTAAAATGGCAGCCATTCCATAGGACATACTCACTGTTCAGCTACGAATACCTTTTCCTGGAAATATTAGCACACAAGTTAGGTAAATGCTCCTCCTCCATGGATTTCAGCCAGATTATGAGCAGCCTGAACACAGCTATTAAGTTCGTTTCACGTCAGGACCAGCATAGTTCTCAGTAGTGTTTTTGGGGCTCAATTCAGTTGCAATGATGGGTTTACACCACCTCCGGGAAAGAAGTGGCACCTGCTGGTGTCAACCCACCTCACAGTCCTTTGCCTTCTAATTAAAGTGAGAACTAAAGGATATCTTCTTCCCTGTGCTTTAATAGAAGAGGAGCTATTTTGGTAATTTATATAGCAACATAATTAAGAGAAGTAAATCTCTCTCTAGGACACACATGTCATCAAGTAAACACCATAGCTTTCTTAGAGGCAACAGTTATTCTTACAATTTTTAAGTCAACTTATTTCTTCTTTGGAATTTGGCCATGCTATTAGCAAGGAAAGAACTATTCAAATTGAATAAGATTTTAAAAAAATTTTTTAACTCTTCAGTGTGAGTGAATATCACTACTAAAAAACTGGTATTTTTTTTATTTGACCCAGCAACCCCATTACTGGGTATCTATCCAAAGGATTATAAATTATTCTATTATAAAGACACATGCACACATGTTTATTGTGGCACTGTTCACAATAGCAAAGAATTACAACCAACCCAAATGCCCATCAATGATAGACTGGATAAAGAAAATGTGGCACATATACACCATGAAACACTATGCAGCCATAAAAACGGATGAGTTCATGTTCTTTGCAGGGACATGGATGAAGCTGGAAATCATCATTCTCAGCAAACTAACACAAGAACAGAAAACCAAACACTGCATGTTCTCACTCATAAGTGGGTGTTGAACAACGAGGACACACAAACACGGGGAGGGGAACATCACACATGGGGGCCCTCTTGGGGGGCAGGAGGCTGGGGGAGGGACAGAAGGGGGTGAGGGGATAGGGGAGGGATAGCATTCAGAGAAATATCTAATATAGATGACAGGGTGATGGATGCAGCAAACCACCACCGCACATGTATACCTGTGTAACAGACCTGCACGCTCTGCACTTATACCCCAGAACTTAAAGTATAATAATAGAATAAATAAACTGGTATTTTTTTTAATGAAGTCATTCTGTAACATTGTCTGATAAATGAACATGAAGTACCACTGTTACTTCCTCTTAAGAGTTTTCCAGTGCCGGTCTCGCATAGAAAATTCATATTGTGTTTGATGCCATATATAGCTAAAAGAGACAGAAGAGTTTTTTTTCTCTTGAAAGTCATTGATCCACACAAAATGCACCAACATAATCATAATTCACTTTACAGTTGCTTTTCAACCCCTGCCTCTGTGCTTCCCTGGCTTGTGGCAGCTACAGCCTCATCCTGACAATTCCTTGCAGTTTCTTTTCATCCTGTCTCCTGACAAAGACAGGAGACACGTTTCCCACCAGTATTCTTACATGTACTGCAAGGGCACATGGTATGCAAAATTCAATGTGCATAAACATTTGTGTTTTTGTGGGCTGAGTTTCCATACTTTTCATCAGATTCTTAATAATTGCCAACATTTACTACAAAATTAGCACACACCAAGTACTGCTAGAACTTTACATATGTTATCTTATTTACATATTTACATATGTTGTCTTATTCACTTACTGTGAATTTAATTTTCACAGTAACTCTACAGGTAAGTATTATTATCTCCATTTTATAGGGAAGCAAACTAAAACATAAAAAAGTTAGTAACTCAGAAAAAGTTCAAACAAGGCTTGTTAGTGTTGAATCCAAAATAGAAACCCCAGCGGTCTGACACCTCACCCTAGGCCATGTTTTTAATGACTTGGCTTTTTCTGGCTCCCTTAAAGGGTCCCTGATGTACAATTAAAATATCAAAGTAGACCTGGAATTTGGAGTTGCCAGGCCTGGCCTCTTGCCAATGATAAGACACTCAAATCATAGCTTTTCCTTCTTTTTTACACACACATATGCAAATACATGTACAGGCACTCATAATAAAATGTGCCTTCACTAATACAATGCCAGTTTATTACTTCTGGTTTTTATTTCTGTGAAATGATGAGTTTAAGGCGGTACATTGAATTGTCGGTTTTGTCTAGGTGCTTATAAGGATTTTTAATAGTTATAATCAGTTTCATATGAATGATTAGAACCTTGATTATCTTCTTTAATAAGAAGTAAATGAATATTTTGAATAAACTGTAGAGTGTTAGTTCAAAGAAATACTCATTCTGTCATTAAAAGTTATACTCTGAAAAACTGTTTGCTCATCTATGTTCATAGTATCCTCACAGGTACGGAGAAAAAGCAGGCCATAAACATTATTTGCCTAGTGTCATTTTATCAAATTAGTAAACTAAAAAGAAAATATGTATACTTATGAAATCTTGAAGACTGAAAAATGTGAATTTTTATTTCTGTATCTATCTGCAAGACATAATAATGTATAGCACATTTCAGGAAAGAAGTGTGTAAATGAAAGACTGGTAAATATTTCCTACCTATAACTACTGATTCTGGTTATCAGATAGTGACCGATGCTGAGCCCAACAATTTTACATTTAATCATTTACCCAAGTCTCATGCAATCCTATGGGACAGGTATTAGTTTTCTCCTTCTATAAATGAAAAAAACAGACCCAGACAACAAAAGCTTGTACATTATCTCACAGATGCAATAGAGACCTCTCTTACTTAAGGCTTAAACAAGGTTGACACATCCACGTTCCTCCCACTTAGCGCACGGCAATTCCCACAATGCCGGCAACCTGGAAGCACCCACCTCAAGATCTCAACAAGCTCTAACCTTGCTCCCACCACCTAAGTACTCGGAGGACCAAGTTTCCCCTCCAGCCCCCCAGCATCTTCCGTGGCCCAGATCCAGCTGGTCAAGACCCAGTTGCCCCACTCAGATCACCCCAACCATTAACAATCAATCTTCCTGTAGAACCCCTCCTTCTCCCATGGAGGCTTTCCCAAAGTGACTTTTTTTTTTTTTTAACAAGCCTCACATCTTTCTCCAAGAACTCTCCTAGATACTTATATAATGCTTGCTATGGGCTCAGGAGTATAACCCGGGATGCAGCTGATCTGTGACAGATTCCCAACTGCTATTATTCTATTTTCTAGTTGTCACAGTACCTCAAATTGGCCAGGTGACAGGAAGTTTCTACCAACATGTGTTCTTCAGATTCCCTTGACATCAATAAATTCTCTCCCTCTTGAACTCAGGGCTAAATTAATACCACTTTGCTACGAGAGACAGAGAAAGAGATGGAGAAGGAGAACGAGGAGGAGGAGGAGGAGAAAAAGGAACAAGAAGGAGGAGACAAGGAAGCAGAGGGAAAAGGGCAGGACGGAGGAGAGCAGTGGCAAAATGATGGCTCATGGCAGCCGAGAACGCCTACTCCTGAGTTAAAGCAATCCTCCTACCTCAGTCTCCTGCGTCACTGACATCACAGGTCACTAGCTTTCTTCATCAGACTTTTATTTGGGGGAGGGGGCAATCACTTAACAAGCAGAGTCTGACATTTGCTTGCTAGATACTTAGAGAAAATTCATTCACCTGAAGAAAGCTCAACCAATCGCTTCCCCCATTAAGTCAACGTCGCTGCAGATATACTTGTCATCCTTAGAGTTTATTCAGGGTTAAATGTTGCCAAGCTGTGGACCAGAAGGGTATCCGGCAGAGTTACCCCCTTTATAAAATCATATTTTATACTGCCTTTACAATATTCTGTCCCGCTGAAAATCGGCAGTTGCATTTGTGGACATAAATCAGTTAGATAATTGAGGTCTAAAAAATAGGCTTTGGACCTTGCCAAATCCATCAGTAACTGAGCCTCAAGGTATGCTTTGGGATCACTTGTCTGGGTAATTCTAACAAAAACAACAAAATCCAAACAGATTGCAGGGAAGTTAATAAAGAGCTCAAAGTGGGCATATCCATGCAGCATGGCGCCAACCAAAACAAAAAATAAAAAGTCAAATGAAAAGGAATAAGATAAAGGAACAAGAACTCCCACTCCAGCAAGGGCGAACATCTTAGGATTCTGGTGCACGTCTGTTCTATCTTTCCTGCTTCATTGCAATATCTACAGTTTCTGACTCCCTTAGATTTCCCTCTCATTCCCTGTCATAAACTTGGTTTTTCTACTTGAACACACAAAGGTGGTGTTCCCAGTTTTGGCCTCTGATGCTCTTTACAGGGAAATTTTACAGATTTTCTGAATTTCCTAGTCTGTAGTTTTTCCCAGTAATCCCCCGCCCCCAACTCCCACCCCTTGATGTGACTTCACACCCTTCAATCCCAGGAATCCCCAAAGGGATCACCTTTCCCCTCAGTGTTCCTCCATCAAGCTATTGGCAAGCCATATTCTAGCCTTAGTTTACAACTTAGCAATAATAGAGAATGAATAAGGCTGCTTAAAATATTCTAGACCTAAGGTACTGGGGACTGTGGATGATTAATGTGGCACAATAAGACCACGGCTTATTCAGACTTAGAATTTGGATTCTGTTATCAACCAAGAACGACCTCCTGTTTGTTCCCACTAAATGTCCATTGTAATTTCTGAACATCGTGGAAAACTCAGGTATTTCTAGGATATGTGTATCCCAAATGGGATACACTAAATCAATCAGCCATGGCTGCATTAATCACATTGTCTCTCAAGAAACCCTAAGAACACCTTACACAGAATACATTTCGAAGCCATGGCACCAACTATTTTATGCCACCTCCGCTTCAAATCTAGTCTGAGGCATCTTGCCAAGTGGTGTTGGAAAAGGTACTCCACAACCAGAAGTTGTTTTGCATGGTCAACTCTGAGAAGGAAAATTTGAAACTGCAGGAGCCACTTAGGAAAGCAGATCTAATTGGGAGACCTGAAATGTCGCCAGGTCAACTGGCTTTATACGCCATTCCCAAGGCTCAAGAACGCTGGCTTCATTCTTGTCCAACTGGCACCAGCTCACAGAAGACAGGCCACTTACCAGCAAATAAAGGAACAGATTTATTCTTCCTGCCCCCTAAGAGGAACAGCTGCACCTGAACAAACTTGCAAGGATAGGTTCGCATGTGGTTTATGAAACCTTCCCTGACTCCCACTCCTAACAAAGGCTGAAGACAAATCTAAGCCAGGTTTTCTGGCTTTGGCCCACTGCTCCATGTGACAGCTCCTTGCACCTCGTTCTCTAACCTCATCATTTAGCTGTCCCAACAAGGTCTACTTCAGGACAGGAAAGAGAAGTTCTCACATATCTCTCATTGCATCTATGCTAGTTCCTTTTGCACCTGGGATCTCCTAGGGGGCCTCTTAATCGAAGTCTGACTAAGCTTGACCTTGCCTTGGTTTATGAGGGTAATGAAATTACAGCCCCAGGTGGGACGGTTGCAGGTGCACTTGCTCGGCCATTTGGAGCCTTGTTATTTCTGTAATTTGTCACATGCTGTCTCCTGCTGGAGGTTGTACTTTACAACCTAATGAATTCGTTCTCTTATTAAGACAAATCTTGTCCATGCCAATCCAATTGAATCTATAAAATTAGCCTGGAAATTTTAGAAAAGTGGGCTGCAATGTAGCTGTTTTTCTTTCTTTCTCTATTTTACGTTGTTAGACCTGGACTGAGTATGATCTGGAAAGCAAAGAAGCTGCTGGAAAGAACAACTAGGTGGGGGACAGAAGACCTACGTTTTATGCCAATTCTGTGACGTGATCTTCAACAAGTTTCCTCTGCTCCGTGGGTGTTGGTCCCTTGACAATGAAATTGATGGTTTGAACATATTCATGTGGATAATACTTATTCATTTATTGAGTTACCTTACTACATACTAAACATCTGCATGAAAACTCTGCAAAGTGGATGAAATTTTGTAGGCTGTATGAATATAGTCGTCACACTTCAGAGAACATGAATGTTTCACCGAAGGCCAAACTGTGAAGATGGTGATATGACTCCAAAGCCCATCTGTACACTTCCAAATGAACAGCCTACACTCTTGATAGAATATGGATCTTGGGGTGAAATTTGTAAATGGCTGAAGTTAGTTACAGGTCACAAGGCTGAGTTCCATCTATAGCTCAGTTACTGACTCAAAGATCCTAGACCAGTTTATTACTTCATTGTCAACCACTGCCATAGCTAATCTTTCCTTCTCGCTCAGTGCTCAGAGTATTCAGGTTAGCATAAAGGATGTACTCTAAACTCTCTCAAAACATAGGCAGAAGGAAAACTGAAGCAGAGAAAAATGTTTTATGCTTTCATCAAAAAGGGAGGAGAAAAAGAATTTGTTTCTCTGAATACAAAATGCTGACCCCAATGTGAATCTCACACTATTGTTAATAATACCTACCGAGCAGTGGGTTTCACCAGTGTTTATAAAGAATTTTTTTCAATGAAAAACGTGATCATAGGTAAATTTGAGAATCAGCAAATGAGAGCTTGGTCTATATTCTCAGTGAAAATACGTTTTTCTGGTGGGTTCCCCATAGCAATTAAAATTCAATTTGATATCTAATAACATTCTAAAAGTCTAATGTAGAAACAGAAATCAGTTATTCCATTTTCAGAGTTTTTTTTTTTTTAGCGATTATTTGTTCAAAGATTTAATTCAAACAACAAGTTACTATTACTCAGAGAAAAATGAAGTGATCTATCCTCTGGTAGTGCATTTGTCTGCACATGTGAAAACAATAATGACAAAATATTCTTTCTTTACTTATTTCTTCTACCTTTACTACGGTGAAACAACACATATAGAAAAGAACAGATTTATTCTTCCTGCCCCCTAAGAGGAACAGCTGCACCTGAACAAACTTGCAAGGATGGGTTCGCATGTGGTTTATGAAAACCTTCCCTGACTCCCACTCCTAACGAAGACCAAAGACAAATCTAAGCCAGGTTTAGATGTTCAGATCAATAATTTCTAAAACCACCACACAGATTAGGAAATAAATGGAACATTACCAACATTCTTGAAGCTTCCATATACCCAATTCCAGTAAATTGCCCCTTCCTGCCCTCCAAAAGTAAACCAATATATTTACTTTTTAAAGTAACACTTACTAGTAACTTTCTAGTTTACTGCCCAAAGCATGCCATTCCCTGTTTTTGTGAACTTCATATCAATGGACTCATATAGTATATATTCTTTTATAGCTGAACTCGTTAATAAAAAATGTATTTGTGATATTTAACCATGTTGTATGATGCTGTGTTTTGTTCATTTTCATTTCTTTGTAGTGTTATATTGTATGAATATATACTATATACATAAATATGCAAATGTACTGCTCTACTGTTGATAAACACTGGAGTTATTTGTACATTGGGCTTTTATAATAATGTTTCAATAAGCAGTCTTGTATGTTTCTCTTGCATACCTGGGTATGTGTTTATGTTGTGGGTGCATATCTAAAAGTAAAATTGCTGGGTCATAGGATTTGCCTATCTTAGCTTTAATACATTCTGCCAAAACATTTTCCGAAATGGTTGTACCAACTGAACTCCTATTGACAATGGATGAATCAAAGTTCTCCTTACTCCACATGCCCAATACTTGGTGTTATCTGTCTTTTGCATGTTCACAATTCTGGCAGCTGTGTAGTGACATCCTATACTTTATGCATATTCTCAAAAACTAATGAGGCTGAGAAATTTTTACACATTTTCTGGCCATTTGGATGCCTATGATCCACCTGAAATTAATTTTTGTATATGTCCTAAGATAGAGATACATTTTCATTTATTTCTTATAAACATCCAATTACTTTGACAGCATTTATTGAAAGGATCATCCTTTCTCCACTGTTCTGAAGTGATACCTTTACTATGAATCATTTGTCCATATACATATGGGTCTGTCCCTGGGATTTCTCTTATATACCATTGACTGAGTTGTCTATCCTCCTATTATCGCATCTATAGCTCAATGTTTTCCTCACTATGTAATTATAATGATCTTTGATCAATGGTAGAGCAAATCCCTTTACTTGTTTTTATCCTTTAAGTGTGCTTTGATTATTCATAGTTCTTTGCAAGAACTGTCTTATCAAGTGCCACTGAAAAGTAAAACCAAATAAAATCTAGTAAGATTTTGAGTGGGATTGCATTGATCTAGGATCAATTATCTAGAATTAGTTTAGGGATTATTAGAACCTGGCAACTTCCTGGCAAGTTCATTGCTCTTTAATTTCTGTCAGAAATGTTTTATGGTTTTCTGTGCAGTGATGTTGGCTATATGTTCAATTTATTCCAAGGTAGATAATCTTTTGATACATGTAGAATGCATCTTTTAAACTTTTGCATTTTCTGTTGTTATAATACAGAATTGCAATTTCTATATTGGCCTTTCATTTAGCAAATGTGCTAAGCTCAATTATTAATCTTATTAAATATTTTCATACCACCCACTGTCCTCCACAAGGAACCTCCTGGCTGCAGCTCTGAAAGGGGTCCCAAATACTGGGCTCAGTTCTCTGGGCTTCTGTCTTTTTCCAAGTCCTGGTCCTCACTGCCAATGTTTGTCAGTGTTTGTCAATTCCTTCCAATAAACTTTTTTAAAGCATTATACAGCTTTTCTGCCTGTCCTCAGAAAGATGGTTAATCTGAATTATCTAACCTTTTACTCCTAAAATTAACATCAAGTTTTCCTTAACTGACACAAAATATTTCAAATGTAAACACAGGAAAGATTCTTCTCATTAAACTACTCTTAAAGTTGAATTCTCCCTTAGGTCTAAACAGTCTGTTGAAACTGGACATTGGTGGAAAAAAGTGGAGAATGAAGTCAAAACTTTTTTTCTGTCCCATTTACAATAGATTAAAAGGAAAAATCATTACGTAAAAGAAAATCATTTTTGCTAGTTTGTGATATACGTTATTTTAATCGATAAAAACATAAAACTACTGTGTTAATAAAAATAAATATTAATAAAAGACTAATTGTTCTAAATTAAAATTGCTATTCATATACATTTGGGTATCGTGCCAATGATTCAATCTCTGTCTCTGTCTCTTTCCTTTCCCTCTCTATGTGTGTGTATATATGTATACACACATATACAGTGTCATTTAATATATATGTATACACACATATAAAATGTATATACACACATTTTATATAATGATCTTTGTGTGTGTGTATAGAATGTGCATACATATAGAATGTGTATATATAGAGTGTGTGCATACACAATGTATGTAGTTGTGTGTAAATGTATACACACACACAAATACATATAAAATATTTTGGTTTGTTTACCAACTTAAGAGGCATGGGATATGGTCTGATTTTATTTCTTAAAAATATTCACTATTATTCCCTATAGTTATGTCAAATGACACATTACTGTTACATTAAGAGCAGAGTACTCCAATAATATGTAATATATAAACATATATATATAAAAACAAATATATAATATGTAATATATAAACATACTCAAGGGATGAGGAGGAGTCCTGCTATATTTATTTTCTTTCTTGGCTTAGATTTTTCTATTCAGATTTTCAACATCAAAAGGGCAATTTCATTTCTGTTATTATTTCTGAGCAAAATAGTAATTAGACAAGCCAGATTTTACCTGAGAAATTTTGTGAACATTTAATATTGCTAGCTTTATCCAGTTAGATCTTTCATGCTCAAAATGTAGCTGGTCTCTTTAGATAAAGCAAGGAGCATAAATAAGTAATTACAAGGGACATTTCTAAAATGAGAAATTTTCACAAATCATCATACCCTACTACTTTAAAATGTGCCAAAAATCTAAAGGCAATTCATTAAAGAGGTAGAAAATGAACATTATTGACAAATAGGAATTTGGTGGGCCTTTAGGATCAAAGAAATTTTAATAAATTGTATTTTGTTAAAGAAGTTGAAATAAATAAAAATAAGCTGCATAAGGAATAAATGAGAAATATAAAGTTTCGATCATTCAGAGAAAGTAGACATATGCCAGGACTGGGATTCCTGATGAAGCTAAAGAATGGCTGTAGTGGAGGAGGTTGAAGAAGATACCTGCAACAGAGGGAACTGTGGGCAGGACACGGGCTCACTGAATGGTGCCCACGGAGGTGAGACAGCTGTGGATGATGAGGGCCAAGGCATAACGGGGTTACAGGTGCAATGCACAAGGTCAAATAAATGAGAGACCGCGATGTGGAGTTACCCAGTTAATTATCACCGCAGGGGCTGGGGGAGGAAGATTTTTAGTCAGGTGCCAAATTTCTCAATACGTGAGTGAGGACAACAAAAGGGCTAGAAAACAATAGGAAAGCCACGAAGAGGTGGTTATAACTCAATAGCCTAAGCCCCCAGAAATTAAGCTATGATTTTGCTTATATTCTTAAAGGTATTTCCTCAATGCAATACAAAATATCTAAATTTAGGCAAGACATTCTCCCAAAGTGAGTACCGGGTGAGGAAAATGCTGCCTACTCCAAAATGGTTTCTCCCACAATCACATGGTAGAAAAGATGTTTCTTTAACAAACTGGTCACATGAAGCAATGTTCCAGAAGCTGCCAGTATACCAACAGCAACCAGGCCAATGGCACCAGCCCACCTCATATGTCAGTAATAATACAACATAAAACTTTACTGACAAAACCAGCAGAGGGGCTGGATTTGTCCCATGGGCTGTAGTTTGTCAAACCTGATCTCACTTGTTCTTAGGTGTCTCAACTCAAGTTTTATAAGAATCTATGCAGAAGCTTTATCTTCTCCTATAGTCACTTTGTAAGTAAACAAAGCTGTCTCTCTTACGTCTAAATAAATTATATGTTTAGGCCGGGACGGTGACTCACACCTGTAATCCCAGCAGTTTGTGAGGCCAAGATGTGTGGAACACCTGAGGCCAGGAGATCAATACCAGCCTGGCCAACATGGCAAAACCCTCTCTACTAAACATGCAAAAACAATTAGCTGGTCATGGTGGTGTGTGCCTGTAATCTCAGCTACTCGGGAGGCTAAGGCAGGAGAACTGCTTGAACTCAGAAGGTGGAGGTTGCTGTGAGCCGAGATTGCACCACCGCACTCCAGCCTGACTGACAGAGTGATATTCTGTCTCAAAAACAATAAATAAAATAAAACAAATTATATGTTTAGATAATCCTATCAATAAACTAATAGGGTTTTTGGGGAAAAAGAAACCCATCAAGTTGACAGACATAAGTTGAATCCCAAAACTGAATTTGATTTTTGAATTTTTCCAGACTACAGTGGCCTTAAATGTAACGCCCAAGAGATTTAGTGTGGTGGTAAATGTCAAATCACAGCTTTCAAGCAAACAACTCCTCACACCTGCATTTCTTGTTGTATACTAATCTTCTCAGTTTAGAAAAGGATTCCTTGTTTAAGATAGTTCATGTTTTGCTGAAGCTTTTAGCTTCTTGTCTTTGGATATAAGCTGAGTCCTTGCATATGTGAGTGTGTTACCTTCTACCTGGAAACCAGCGCTGGTTAGAAGGCTCCCAGTTTTGCTTTGGGGTATCAGTTCTAAATGTTTAAACAAATGGGTCATGAGACTGAGATGAGGCCGGTAACATCGTTGGAGGCACACTCCCTGCTGATGGATGAGCTAAAATGAAAACCATTTTAGAACATACTTTCAGCAGAATAATGAATTCTGTGTTTCCAATCATGAAAACTGAAATTATAATAGATGGTATTCTGTCCCACAGTTCATGATATTTAACTCTTCAGAGGGCATAATAAATATAGCCCATTAAATAATACAGGCCAGACAAGGCTGACTTATTAAAACTGAAATGTCACTTTGGGTTTGAATCGATTTTTTTATTTGAGGCACTCTTAGGCTTGCAAATCAGAGCTGCCTGGTATGCGCACGTCTGAAGGAGCTTGACTTTCCCAGGGTTAGTTTTATAAATGCAGATTGATGGGAAGGGTTAGTGTTGGGTCGGGATCGAATGGCCTTCTCTTGGGGACCTGAATTATTCATGAGTATCCATGTGTTTTGCGTTTCTTGCTTAACACCATGGAAGGTGGGGACAGGAGGAAAATGTATCCAGCTGTGAACATAGACTGCCTTCTTGAACAGGGCTAGTAGTTAGAGGAAGGTAGGGGGAACAAGGGTGGGGGCTGAATCTAATTTAATGGGAATTTAAATCAATAAACCTTGAAACAAAACAACTGGCCCACAGCTGACAATACCAAGTCCTATGATATCTACTGTTCATTTTTAACAAGTTGTGTACTCTATGCAAAGGTAAAAAAAACAATAAAGTGAACTGCCTGTCTTCTGACTGTAAATAAAGCTGGTTTTGGCTGCCTCCTACAATGACCTTGAGGTTGATTATTTGGAGACGGCATTTGAATGCAGGACGCAAGAGAGCCTATGTCCACTCCCAGCTCACCCTCCTCTTGGCTCTGTGACTTTTAGGATGTCCTTTACCATTTCTGAGATGCAGATTCCTCATCTATAAAATGATGCATTTTAGGCCTCTTCAGTGTTTTCAAGTTTTGTTTAGATACGGGGCACTTTCTTCAAACAAAACATTTCCTGCGGCTGGGCATGGTGGCTCACGCCTGTAATCTCAGAACTTTGGGAGGCCAAGGCAAGCAGATCGCAAGGTTAGGAGATCGAGACCATCCTGGCTAACATGGTAAAACCCTGTCTCTACTAAAAATACAAAAATTAGCCAGGTATGGTGGCACACACCTGTAGTCCCAGCTACTCAGGAGAATCGCTTGAATCCAGGAGGTGGAGGTTGCAGTAAGCCAAGATCACACCACTGTACTCCAGCCTGGCAACAGAGCAAGACTCCGTCTCAAAACAAACAGAAAAACACAAAACAAAAACATTTCTTGTCCTGCAAGCCACACACATAGATCAAAGCAAGGCTATTTGGACCCAAGTAGAGGCAGAGGCAGACAAGGTGGACAAGGAAGGAGATACCAAAATTCTCATTTTCCGAACTTGGTCGAATTGGGAATTTCTAGGTATTTTTCCTGGTCTCATGTCCCAAAACACCAGGCCTAGGAAATCAGGATGAACACAGAGCCAGCTCTTTTTCAAATTCCCTGGTCGGCTTCTCACTGCCCCTCGTCCCTCTGCCCAGGGTTCACAAGCTTTGCGTCTTACCAAATTCCTCAGCTGGAACACTGGGAGTGGTCTTGTCCACTCCACAGACTCAGAATGAACCACACTAAAAAGACATTATTTTCAGGGTCCTCCTCTGACTTCAGAGGAATCCTGTGTATGTACTCTATTTTGAGAGCAGTTAGAGAAGGAGAGAATGAAAGATGATGGAAAGGGAAGAAAAGAATCTGGGGTTAATGCTACAGTATTGCACCCGGAAGGCTATAGCTAAAACTCACATAGTAATTTAGAGGAAAAATCAGCCACATCAGATTATACCAATATCTGAGAGCCAAAGGCAAAAATTTCTCTGTCTTTATTTTCCCTACCAGATAAATGCGTGTGAGAAACTGGCTGGTTCCCCTATGGCTACTGGTAACCTTATTATTATAGAGGTATATTCTAGGGTCACAGAGGAGTTGTTCTTTGTCATCCGAGCCCTTATTCTGGTCTGAGCTCTGGATAATAAAACCATTTGATGATATTATTTCTCTGACAAAAAGAAAATGATGCACTACCTTCTACCAGAATGTGAACCTCATCTAGAGAAGTGAGCCAAGAAAGCTATCTAGGGAAAACTCTGCTTTGGCCTCAGAAACATGTGACCTCAATGCTAAATGCAAAAAGGCGACCTCAAAACAAAAAGAAAAAGAAACTGTCTTAACAATTTATTTTTTCTTGCTGTTAATTAAGGCTATCAGAACAGTGACCTTAAAAGTGCAGCATCTCTTTAAATAAGGAGAAGAAATAATGGCCTGCCCTAAAGATCACCATGGAATGGATAAAATATGCATTGATTATGCATGCAATTACCCTAAAATTTGTTATTTTACAAAATTGAATTCTTTCTTGCTGAGGTCCAATGCTGGGTAATTAAATGCAGACTGTACTTAATTTTGTCACAGCACAAATAGAGAGGTTATGGAAAGTCTTACGGCTTCATCGTCATTAATATTCCACTGGTGTTGGAATAGATTAGCAAGTGAAGAACACAGCAGGTTAGGATTATGTGAATCTATTCAAAACCCACATAATGAATGTGGAGAAGAGTGATTTGAATGTCCAATATCAGTCACGCAGCGGAAAGAAATAAAATTCTCATGCTCACTCCCAGGCTTTGAAAGAACTGTTTATTTCATGAATTTTTACTCATGATCATAATCAGAACTACCAAAGTAAGTTGTTAACAATTGCCAAGCTAAAGGAACTCATTTTTTTTTCTCTAGGAAATTTCTCAGTTTCCCATGCTATTGAATCCATATTTTATAGCTCTTTCAATTACAAGGAATCAGAGCAATTGCCAGCCAGGAGGATTCAGACATGCTTCCATTTTAACCCTCTCCTACACTCACCCCTCTTGAGGCCCACATTTGTCCCTCTTGAATTCAACAGCCACATGTGGTTATTTTCACTAGCTATTGGGGATGGCTAAAGTACATAGCCATTTGCATCACTCCTGAGTGAATTAGTCTAGGTAGAGTTATTCCAAAGAAGGAGTTACATGCTCTAATTAAGGGACTAAGGAATGAAAGAAAAATGTCCCAATTCCAAGATGAAAGAACAGCATTATCTGGAACCCTTGAGGGTGGAGGTGGGGAACCAAACAACAAACGGTGGGGAAAAACATTGGCAGAAAGTAGCAAAAGTAGTAATGAACTCTGGTGGGAGGAAGAAAGGAAAATGAACAGTTACAGGACTGAAGAGCCACAGGGAGCAAACCGCAACTGTGGGAAGGTCGTCTACTATCTCCCCTGCAGCATACAGAGATTTTCTACCTGACAATGGCACCATAATCACAGGGAAACAGGAACAGATTTATCAGTAATTTTACCCAAGACTCTCTGAAGGAGCTTGACAACTACCATCATTTTCTACTAAGTCAAAGCTGTGACACTTCTTGGAATGTGAATACAGATAGAAAGATATACATATTTTTTCTATATATATAGAGAGAGAAAAAAATATATATATTATATATATAAAGGAAAATATATTCTATAATATAGAAAAATAGATATATATTTTTTCTATCTGTATTATAGAATATACATATATGTATATTATATACATATATTATATATATATATATAGAGAGAGAGAGAGTGACAAAGTTTCTTTCAAAGCAAGAGTCACTCATTTTTGATCCAACATTTTTGATGTTGCCAAAGCCACCAACTTGACATTCCAAATGAATATAAGTAAAACCGCCCTTCATCTGTGGGACAATAGCAACGAGTGGAAAGCTCCTTGTATGTTGAAAATACTAATATCAAAATATAATAATTTTTTAAAGGAGGTGAGAGAGAAGAAAAATCGCCTTGAGTTTCTTGAATCTATCTACCTGAAAGCTCATACAGGAACTGAGTTCTCATCAATACTTTGCTGGCTCTTGCTTCCTCTTGCTCAGATAGGGAACTCTGTTCTCTGTTAAAGCTCCCCTCTGTCACCCAGTTTTTGGGAGGTGCCAGGGTGTGCCTCCCATGCCATCATAGACAAGGCTAACAGCATGCATGAATTATCACTGCCAAATCCACAGGGAACGCACGTCTCTCTGCTAGGTACCACAGCTACGGTCATCCATCTACCACCAATTTTGGCCGCAACATTTGCCACCATAGCCACTGCTGTGGGCTTCTGCCATTAGTGCTGAGAGATTTCTGCCATCTTCCTGCACATGTTGCAGGATTTTACTGAATGACGTGGAAGGAACCGTACGTCATTATGTTCAGTGAAGGAAGCCAGGCACGAAAAGACAAATATCACATGTTCTCACTCACATGTGGGAGATAACAAAGTGGATCTCATGCAGGTAGAGAGTAGACTGGTGGTTATCGCAGGCTGGGAAGGGAAAAGGGAAGGGGAGGATGAAGAAATGTTGGTTAAGGGTTACAAAAATACAGTTAGATAGAAATAAGTTCTACTATTCCATAGTACAGTAGAAAAATTGTAGTTTGCAATAATGTATGTGTATTTCAGAATAGCTAGAAGAGAAGAATTTTAATGTTCCCAACATAAAGATAAATGTTTGAGGCAATGGATATCCTAATTAACCTGATTTGATCATTACACATTGTTATTCATGTATCAAAATATCACATCTACTCCAAGAATATTTACAACTTTTATATATCAATAAAAATTTTTAAAACAAGAATCCCATTGAATATAGCGGGCACTTCCGCCACCTCCTCCTTGATAGCACCCCAATGATCAGAGACCCCCATGATGCCAAAGCTAGATGGTGATTTAGGGGAAAATTTTTCTTCTTCCTCTTCACACTCTGATATGACAGTATCAGCTTACCCTGACTTGCATATTTTTGGTGGAAGAGCATTGCCATATTTTATTTTAAATCCTTTGTCTGCTTATGGCCAAGGCAAGGGTCCTTCTTTGGTTGCTGAGCGGGAGTCTAACTCAAGTGTTACGTATCACTCAGTGCTCTCATCACTCTCCTCCTGCCCTCTGGCTGTAAGGGGTGTTGTGCTTGACTCTCTTTTACCTTAAAATAAGTTCTTATCTGGGATACTCTCATGCAAACAGATTCCTTATGGACCTGCTCCACTAGTCCATCACACTTGCCCAGCCTAATATTGAGGTGTAAAGACAACATAGACCCAACCAGGGATTCCATGACAAACACTAGCAAGAACAATTCCTCACATCTACCTAGCATGTTACTCATTTTAAACATATCTCCACATTATTCCCTACTAATCCTTTTGTATTGCGGCATAGCTGAGGGTTGCAATTACTGGAACACTCCCTAATTCTAGAGTTCTGGCTTCACAGGATGTTTCTGGCCATCTGAGTAAATAGAATCCAGTGCTAAAGCAAGAACTAACTTGCAACCTTGGGCTCTTAAACTGTAGCTCTCAGCCACATGCCAAAGCACCATTCTATGGATACTAAAAGATCTTTCTCTTTTTTTCTGCAGGGTAATAACACTAAAATCCCCATCCAATCTGGCCATTGGGTGGCTAAAAGCAAAGAGAGAAAACCTCTGAGCTCCAGGACATATCTAGATGCCCTGTTACCTCAGGTAGTATACTGTACTGTAATGCATTTTATACACATCTCTGTTCCCCACCAGCTCAGGGCTTATGTGTATCTTGTTCACCATGATACCCCCAGCACCTAGGCTCAGATCTGACACAGAATATTCACAATACATATTTTTGAATTAATAACTTTAAGATCTTCTGAAGTTTGAGTTACAAGAGTCTTGCCTCATTCATTTCTGTTTTACCTCCACCATCCTCCTTTTGTGTGAAACTTACAAATGGTGGGTGCTAAATAATTGATAATCGAATTTTATTTATTTCTCTGGATCTGACACATATAAACAAAAATAGTGACTTGCTTTTCTATTGGATTGATGACATAAAGATACTCATATACCTTACACCGGAGCTATAATTCCAAAACTGGATATATCTTTAGAATTTAGGAACAAAGAGATAAATTATCATGCTTTCAATATTTAATATTAAGTCTTAACCATAAAATGAATAAGTTTGGCCAAAGAAGAGGCCCCCACCAGAAAGACAGTTTTCAGATGTGCTATGATAGGACCAGGGTGTTTCCCAGCCCTTCATCTCTACAGTCAAGGGGTTAATACTAATTATGGAGTCCTTTTAGGGGAAAAAAAAAGACTGATTAGAATGACGCTGTAAACTTCATCAAGGAGGAAATGTCCTTTACAAATTAGCAGGCTGGCTCTCCAGCCAAGTAGATGTTCTATGCATAGTGTGAGTAGGTCTCTGGAGTTCAATCATCTCTGAGTAGCCTCTGTAGAACACAGGGACTATCCATTAAGAAGCCAATCCACCGTGACTCCCGGAGCTGCCTGCTCCTCCTTCTGTCTGCGCAGCTAGCTGCAAAACCATTGCCTACGTGCAATGATGCCTCCTGCCTTTCTTTTTGTCAAGTGTTATGACCTCAGGACATGTTTATCTATAAAGCTCCTGTTTCCTCATTGCAGAATAGCAGTTACACTCAAAACTCCCCTGACCCCTTACAACCTAAATTTGTGGCATTGAATTAAATCTCTTGTCTGAAACTCTTCCTTTGCTAGGTAGCAAAGGAAGTCAACTGTGAATCTATAATTCTGTGATTCTGATTTCATCCAATATTGAATGAAAGTCCTATCAGGGAGCCTCACCTGAATCCATCAAACATACTGCTTCATGTGTCTGGAGGAGTTCCAAAGGTGAGCACTGAAATCTCTGAGGCTGTGTGTGCTGTTGGCCAGGAGTGTCAGGGAACTGACACCTCATAGGAGCAGCCCACAACCAACCAATGACTCTGAAGACTTGGGGTTATAAATTCCCCAGTCCTCTTGCCCTTGGCTAGGTTCATTTCAAGCCCAAGTCTTGGGTTCAACACCGTGTTCTACACTGTCTTTTCAAGATCAACTATGAGAAGCCCACGGTGGCAGCCGACCTTACAGAGCACACTCTATTTTCTGTCTTTTCTTCTCTGTATCACTCCCCACTCTCTACATAGCCCCAGTAAACTATTTGTACCTAAATCATGTCTCAGGGTCTGCCTTTAGGGGAATCTGAACTAACACACATATATATTGAACTAAATTGAAAGTAATATTTAAAGAATTTGAGTCTTTTTCTGTTCTCTCTCTTTTTTTAACCTCCAGAGAAAAGAAGGGATGAAGAGTCACTATCCTAGGAGGTACCTGTATGAACTGGATGTTATTACCTGGCTGCCTTTTCTGCAAGGTAAACAGCCTAACACATCAGTGAGTAAAACTACCTAATCTTGAGGCTGCCCCGTACCTCCCACAAAATGTTCTCTATGTTCACATCACAGTATGATGTAATTCCAGACACCCTCAGAAAAGCTGTGGTTTGTGATTAACACACAAAAAAGGCAGCCTTACAGCTCCCAAATAGATGGGAAGAAATACAAAGCAAAGAGAAATATTCGGAGATTAATGATAATAATGAAAGAACACAGCCTTCATTTTTATAAAAATGACCCTGGATTATTATTAAATAATCCCCTGAATCATTATTTATTTATAAATTTACACTTATACAATTTATACATTTAGTAAGGATGGTATAGAGCTGCACTGTCCAATATATCACCATCTAAATAGTCACCTGTAGAGTTTGAGCCCTGGAAATGTATCTGATGCAAAATGAGATGAGGTGTAAGGATGAAATACACATCTGGCTTCAAAGACTTAGTATAATGAAAAAGAACTCAAGATATCTCATTAGTGATTATATTAATTACATGTTTAAATGATAATATTTTGGATATGTGATGTTAAATAAAATATTAAGATTAATGTCACCTGGTTCTCTTCACTTTTGTAATGTGGCTACTGTATAATTTATAATTACTTAAATGACTCACATTATATTTTTATTAGATGGCACGGGTCCAAATTATACTGTGGTAACAAACTGAATTCTCAGCAGTGAATAATACAAGAAAGGTGAATTTCTTAGTCATGGTCCATATAAAAAATGGTACATATACAATCGCAGTGAGGGGCTGTGCTCCAGGAAATCTCTCAAGGACCTAGGATGTTGGAGAGACTGCCATTTTGATGAGACAAATGAAAATGAAACTTCCTCTGTTGCTCCCAAAGAGGAAGGGAGTTCTGGGGGATTTTGCTGTAGCACAAAATATCTTGGCTCAGAAGGCACAGATATCATTTTTACTCAGGCCATTGTCAGAACTTGTCACAAAACTCCAACTGCAAAGGGGGCAGAGAAATGTCACTCTCCCATGCTTCAGAAGATGAGTCAGAGTAAACACAAGTGCACACCCAAAGTGCCTACTACAATGTGCATAGCCTGTTGATGTCTAAACTTCCAATGTCATTTATTCTAGGTCATAGAACATGGCAAGATGGTATTGTAAGACATCAGTCATTTACACATTGACAAAACCACATAAGTAGCTTTTTCCAAGGAAGATTTTGAAAACTGGCAAAAATGTATTTTCAGATGAGAAAAAGAACCTGGGGATGAGGAACTGACACACAACTTCCATGTTACAAGTACAGAAGACAAACTTGCCTGGCCACTCAGTTTCTTTCTAGCAGTGTCCTGTGCTTTGTCATAGATCTCAGGTGAATAAAATCTGATCAAATATCACCTAATGCAAGCCAGACAGTAGCTCAGACAGAACATGCAAGGTGAGCTCACTACAGTCCCAAATCTAGCTATCATGTAGACTTTGTTGGAACACTGAGAGGGGCTTCATCTCTCAGAAACAAAGCCATATTTAAACAGGATTCCAGAATTCCAAAAACTTAATTAAAGATATTTGAGAAACTTCCACGTTTTGTAGAAATAATTTAGCCAAGGAGAACATGCTGATTACATCACTTGACTGAGCTCAGCTAACTGCTAGGTGGAGACATATAATACTGCCCATGACCCAGTACTCTTCTTATGTTGTGCTTTCATGGCTGAAATTTCCACAGGTTTCTCCAAACAGAGTAAGTAAGCACAAGCAATGAGATTTCGGATGGCTAAATTGCGTTTATGTCCACTCCATACTGCCTCTCTGAGATGACGTCCAGAAAACCTTGATTACAGTTTTGGATGCTGCACCCTTGTATTAGTCTGCTCTCAGGCTGCTAATAAAGACATACCTGAGACTGGGTAATTCATAAAGGAAGAGGTTTAATCGACTCACAGTTCTACACAGCTGGGGAGGCCTCACTATCACGGCAGGGGAAGCACAGTCACAACTTACATGGCAACAGGCAAGAGAACATGTCCAGGGGAACTGCCCTTTATAAAACCATCAGATTTTGTGAGACTTACTCACTATCACAAGAACAGCATGTGAATGACCTGCTCCTGTGATTCAATTACCTGCCACCAAGTCCTGCCCATGACACGTGAGAATTATGAAAGCTACAATTCAAGATGAAATTTGGATAGGGACACAGAGTCAAACCAGATCACTCCTCCTTCAACATATATTCATTCACAAGCCTGTGCATCTCCTCACTTATGGTACAAAGACTCTCGCCAATGCCGTGTTCAGAGGGTACTGACATTGACAAGTTCTGAAGAACACCCCTTTGTGGTCACCATGAAATAAAATGCTGTCTGATTTGCGTTAATGCAATGACTTTATTTTCTATGACAAATCACATCACATTTGGCTTAAAGATTTGGCACTCAGATTAGAAAGGGAAAATTGAAAATTAGTCCCCTAGAATGTATGAAATACCTAATCAAGCCAATGATTTGCCTCTTATTTTTAAAATATTTGATGAAGATGGTTTTGCCATTCAAGTGTTTTCTTCAAATACGACTTCATTTTTACTGAAAGGTATTAAGATATCTAAATAGAACAAATTATTTAAATGTTTGGTGAGAAACATCTGTCACACATACAACTACAAGCATTAAAGAAGATATACTATGTTTATAGAGATGCATTTTCTGCTACTACTGCTATGATGCCCAGGACAGGCCAGCATAGTCCCCACTGTCTTGGCCCTGGGAAGGTTACAGAATGACAGGCATACCAAGGACAAGTACAGTCAATAGTAGTCATGTTTACAGATAAAGCAGATGGTTTATTACACTGCATGATTCCAAGAGTGATAGATAGCCCCCCTGAAAAAAATACACTCTGGACTGAAGGACAACCGTATCTGATGCTCCAGTCTTTTAATATTCTTGGAAGGTTAGAGTTAAAGGGATCTTAGCAGTTGATGTAGTTTGGATATTTGTCCCTTCCAAACCCCACATTGAAATTTAATCCACAATGTTGGAGGCAGAGCCTAGTGGGAGGCGTTTGGGTCACAGCGGCAGATCTCTCATGAGTAGCTTGCTGTCCTTCCCTCAGTAGTCAGCAAGTTCCCACTCTGTTAGTTCACACAAGAACTGGTCGTTTAAAAGAACGTGACACTTCCCCACTCTCTCTTGCTCCCTCTATCACCAGGTGATACTTGTTCTCTTTTGCTTTCTGCCATGTTGGAAGTTTCCTGAGCCTCAAACCAGAAGCAGATGCTGGCGTCACACTTCCTGAAGAGCCCGTAGAACTGCTAGTCAACTGACTCTCTTTTCTTGATCAATCACCCAGCCTCAGGTATTTCTTTATATCAATGCAAAATGGACTAATATAGCAGTCTAGTCCTATGCTCAACCTTTTGGATTAAGTATTGCCCTTTATAAGTCTTTCTATTTAAAAATGTAAATGATACCAAGACTGGCAGCAAATCAAGATAATAGTGTTTTAATTAGTGTGCACCTAGGACCAGAAAACCTAAGTGCATAAAATCATTAGATGCCTCAGGAGAGGCATAGCACATGCAGTCCAAAAGCAGCAGCATTACGTTATGAGTAATATGTCATAAAAAGGAGACAGGTGTTCATCAATTTTATTCAGTGTTCTTCCTAAGCAAAATATAATTTACACGTTTTAAGCTATGCATTTGTATTCCTTTGATTCCCCACAGCCTCTCATAGTGTGCCGTAAAGATGTAAAGGATTCAATAAATGCTTCTTCACTTAATATGTACCATTTTTCACTAACTACATCCTCGTCAGTGATCTATGTTCTAAATGTATATCACAAACAAAACAGTCTCTGCCTTCAAGGGGCTTATGGTCCATATGTGCTTTCCAAACAAGAAAATAAATCATTAAAATTCACTGTAGGTAAAAGAGAAAAATACAAAAATCAGTTCTATTTCTACACACTAGCAATGAATAAAAATATTTAAAATTTACAGTATTATCAAAAACAAGAAAATACTGAGGAATAAATTTAAGCAGAAAAGCATAACACTTGTGATCTGAAAACTACAAAACATTTTGAAAAGAATTAAAGAAGGTACACATGCATAAAGAGAACTTCTTTATTCATGAATCAGACAACTTAATATTGGTAAGATGGCAATACTGTCAAATTGATCTGCTGATTCAACATAATCCCTATAATAGATGACTTTTTTTCAGAAATTGACAAGCTGATCCTAAAATTCATTTGGGAATTCAAGAAATGAAAAACAGCCAAAACAATTTAGAAAAAGAAAATCAAAGTTGAACAACTCATCCTTCCCTATTTCAAAACTTCCTGTAAAGCTATAACAATCAAACCAGCATGGTATTAGCAGGAGGCAGATATATAGGTGAACAGAACAGAATTGACGATCCAGAAATTCACCTTCATAATCATGGACAAAGGAGCTGCAAAGTGATTTTTCCAAAGAAGATATACACATGGCAAATAAACACATGAAAAGATGCTTAACATCATTTATCATTAAGGAAATACAAATAAAAATGACCATGAGATACCACTTTACTCATTGAGAGGGCTAGACTAAAAAAGGCAGATAATAACAAGTGTTGGTAGAACTCTGGAGAAATTGGAACCCTTGTACATTTCTGGTAGGAATATGAAATAAGAAAGCCACTTTAGCAGTCTGCTGACTCCTCAAAAGGTTAAACTTAGAATTACCATTTATAATCCACTACTCAGTATACATCCAAGAGAATCAAAAACATATGTCCACTCAAAAACTCATGCATGAATGTTCATAGTAGCACTATTCATAATAGCTGATTGTGGAAACAGTCTAAATGTTTATCAGCTGATTAACAGATAAACAAATTATATATCGACACAATGGAATATTATTCAGCCACAAAAAGGGATGAAATTCTGATCCATGATACCACATGGATGAACCTTGGAAGCAGTATGCTATGTGAAAGAAGCCAGGCACAAAGAACCTCATATTGTTTGATTCCATTTATATAAAATGTTCAAAATAAGCCATTTCATAGAGTCAGAAAATATATCAGCAGTTGCCAGGGGCTGCAGGTGAGAGGGAAGAGGGAATGGGGAGGGGGTACACAGATCCTCTCAGGGGTGATTTAAAAGTTCTGAAATTAAATATTAGTAATTCACACCAGAACTCTGTGCATGTACTAAAAATCACCAAATAATACTTTTAAAAGGTGAACTTTGTGGTATATGAATATGCAAAGGAATTCAGACAAACTCCACAGTCTAAGGAAGCAGTCTCCCAAAGACTGTCCTCACTGCAGACACCAGCCACAAATTCGGGGGTCCCCAAGGCTGCCCTCACAGAGCAGCTGGCTACAAATTTAGGGGGTTTCCCATGATTATCCTCAGGTTTGATAGTTCACTAGAATGACTCACAGAACTGAAGAAAGCATTGTACTTACAGTTTTATTATAATAAATGAATACAAACTAGAACCAACCAAAGGAAGAGAAGTGGGGTGACATATGGGAGACTTCTAAAGGAGGTGCTTTCATCGTCCTCAGAAATGTGTTACCTTCCCAGCTTGGCTGTGTTACAGCACACATGTGGTATTGCCAACCTGGGAAGTTCACCCAAGATTTGACGTCCAGAATTTTTACTGGAGCTTTATTATGTCAGCATAATTGACTGAATCATTTTTCTTGCGGTTGAGCTCAATCTCCAGCTCTGCTTCCCTTCCAGAGATGGTACTAATATCACACAGTTCAGAACCTGACCCTCTCATCACTTGGTTGACTTTCTGGCAGGACCACACTTCACCCTGAGTCACATTTCACCTTCGTATTAACCATCAGACCCACCATGAGTAGCCTCATCACTCAGGTTTTAGATGGTGCTTCCCAAGACCCAGGACAAAATTCAGACCTTTCTTTAGGTGAAGCCAAACTCCTTACTACACAAAATTATATCTCAATAAAGCTGTTACTAAACAAACAAACCAACAGAAAAACCTCAGAACATTGAATCCAATGCATGATGCTCCTTACATACATACATATATATATAATAAATATAGCAACTTAAGTCACATTAAACATTTTTAACCAGATTTGTTAGAAGGGTAATATGCTTTATGTCATTACTGGTATTGAAATAATGCCAAAACAAAGGAAATTTTAAATCCCCAGGAATACCATGGAATTTGCTGCGGACGTGCCGTGATGGAAGTAAATACGGGCAACTGCGGAACAAGTAAAACATGCAGGCACTGCAGAAGAACATCAAGAGGCGCTCCTAGAAAGCACTAGCTTCAGGAAGTTTCCATGGAGTGCAGTGGTGAAGTGTCAACAGCGAACACAGCAAAGTAATGGAATATTTGAAGAAGCCATGACCAGACTGGACCTCAATGTCAAGAAAATCCAAATGCAAAGCTTGACTTAGTTCTGGGGTCCAGAGTGATTCATCAGAGCTCTTTAAAACTTCACTCCTTGCAGAAAGGATTTATCTCAGAGCCTAAGCAGGACCATGTCTTCAGCTGAGGACCAAGTGGCCCCAGATGTTATAACAGGAATGCAGAGGGCATGGCTCAGGGGGTCAACATGAAACCCACATCCACAGTGAATTCATTGCATGGCCCCAAAGACACTGAAGTTAATCTTTGTTTCTCCACACAAATAAACCATGTGAGGGGCATCCTGGAACAATGGCTTACAGGAGATCCTTCCCAAGGACAGAATTTTGAAGACAAACTTCAATTAGGAAATTATTAGAACCCTGTTTTTATGCAATGCCAAAACAAGGGTCATAAGTGAAGAAAATACTAAATAAATGTTATAATAAAATTGATTAATTGTTTCATTTCTCCAAAGTATACACCTTTGAACATCTGGTGACCATTTATTTATTTATATAACAGGTATTGACTGACTGCATTTTAGTCTTTGACGATACAGAAGTAAACAAGCCAAATAAGATGGGGCTCAGAGATCATAGATCTTAGAGGGAACACAAGTAATAAATATACAAATATACACACACACCTAATAACATAGATATATACACAACAAAGATAATTGATACAGTGACAAGTGCACTAAAGAAAATACAAGAGAGAAATGAGATGAAGAGTGTCTGGGAAGGGGAATTCTGATTCCGATATGTTAGATCAGAGAAAGCCTTGCTAAGGCAGTGACATTTGGATGACATTTTGCATGGAAAACAGCCAGGCAAAATCTGGAGGAAGAGTTCCCAGCAGAGAAAACATAAGTAGAAAGGGCCAGAAGTGAAAACATGCCGGGGATTTTGAGGCACACAAAGAGAGAGGGCATGGAAAGGATGGGCCAATTTACGTGGCGCCTCAGAGGACATGGGGAGGAGTGTGGATTTAACCCTAAGTGCCATATAGTAAACCATGTGGATGACACGGTCACACTCTCTGCCCTCCTGAGACTTCCAGGCTAAGCTGTAGGACACAAGCAGTAAACAGCCACAAAATCAAACGTACATTAAGACATGTTGCACCGCAAATCTCCAGCTCACCATGGGGCTCTAGAACCAGAGAACCTGATTTAATGTGGGGGTAAGGAGGCCTTCTTAGAGAAAGTAGCCTTCATGAGAAATTTGAAGGGAAGTTACAGAAGTTAATATAACTTATTATATTAACCTACTACTTTAAAACATATGTATTAGTATTCACAGGATTCATTCGCTTTAATTAAAATTGTAAAATGGTGACCCTAAAGAGGCTGCTGATGAAAAAGAATGACAAATTTTCAGTCAAACAGAATACATCCCATCAAACATGAAAATTTTATTATCTTTGCAATGACAGATTGATTCACTATACAGGACTTCATAATATTTGAAATTAGGAACATGACATTAGAGTTCACGAACTGATTACCATAATTACAGTTCATTCGATCTTGATTGCTTTTGTAGGGACTCCTGATTCAATCTGTCTGCCCTTGTAATTCCTAAAGCTTGTTTCTTGAAAAGCCAAGAATTTCTTAAGATAATAATTCAGTGTTTCCCTTTCAGCCCTTCCCTTCGTCCCATACTATATTGTAACGGTTGTTTCCATTGTAAATATATATTTTAAAAACATAGAGTTTTATTAGTCCTTATGGTGTGCAAAGATTTTCAGGGACTCAAAACAACTGAGAGAAGGCAAGCATTATTGCTTCTATAGATGAGGAAGTGTAGGGCCATCAAGGCAAAGTGAACTATTCCAAGTCATGTAACCAGTAAGTGGCAGAGCTAGGGCTGGGACGCAGGTCTTCTTACCGTTATTTTTTATTCTTCAAGTTGCCAGATAGTTCTAAGACATTGGAGTCACACAGGCAGAGTTCCATCCACACCTTGTTATTCACCAACAAGGAACAGTAACAGTCTGCCTGCCTTTTTTTTTTTTTTTTTTTTTTTTTTGAGACAGAGTCTCTCTCTGTCGCCCAGGCTGGAGTGCACTGGAGCCATCTCAATGCACTGCAGCCTCGAGCTCCTGGCCTCAGTGATCCTCCCACTTCAGCCTCCTTTGTAGTTGGGACTACATACAGGCCTGTGCCACCCATGCCTACTAATTTTTTTTTTTTTTTTTTTTAGATAGAGTCTCACTCTATCACCCAGGCTGGAGTGCAGTGGCATGATCTTGGCTCACCGCAGCCTCAAACTTTGGGGCTCAAGCCATCCGAAGTGCTGGGATTACAGGGGTGAACCACTGCACACAGCCTCTCTTTGCTTCTTTAGTAAAAAGTAGTGGAGAGGGTATAATGAAACAGAGAACAGAAGATAAGTTTATATTTAAAAGCAAAAAACTTTTGATCCAAACTCCCCTAAAAACTTTCTGATTTCTTGGCTTATACTTTAGAACAAGGACCCTGGAAGCCAAATGACAAGCCAGTATCGACTCCCTGAGGCATGGGAAGTGGCTGGCAGGTAGGGGAAATTTGTTCCTCCCTAGGTATCAAGCCCTGAAGAAGACTGCGAGATCTTAGAACCCCAGACCTGGTCCAGCCAAGAGTGTGTGGGCTTAACCGGACACCAAGGAAACCAGGGCTCCCCATGTGGGAGGATTGGCTGGTGGTTGTTATTGGGATAACTTGGCCATGGGAGGTAAAAGAGGCTGAGAACATAGGAATAAGCCCTAAAAAAAGTAATAGCATTATCTGGGCACCAGAAACCCACGCCCACAAAATGGCTGGGGCCTCAAAAGGAGAAACTTGCCCCCAGACAATATCACAAGACAAAAGCTCAGTTGTAGGGAGAAAGTTGAGCTGGTGTGGGGAGAATCGCAGTGATAGTTGTGTCTCAAGGATAGTGAGGACTGTGGAATCATCCCAAAGGACCAAGTCCATCTCCTTATCTCAAGACAGATTTGAGAGACAGGGAGAAAAGAAGAGGACCCATAGGTATTGTTTAAGGCTGAATTGTGGCTCTTCCAAAATTAATTTGTTGAAGTCCTAACCCCTAGTGCCCCAGAATGTGACTATATTTCAGGATAAGATCTCTAAAAGGTAATTAAGTTAAAATGAAGTCATCAGGTTGGACCCTCATCCAGTAAGATTGGTGTCCTTAGAAGAAGAGGTGACGAGGACACAGATGGACACCAAGAAAAGACTAAGTAAAGACACAGGGGGAAGGAGCCATCTACAAGCCAAGGAGAGAGGCCTCAGAAGAATCAAACATACTGACCCTTTCAAACGTTTTTTTTTTTTCTTTTTCTTTTTTTCATTTGACATGGAGTCTCACTCTGTTGCCCAGGCTGGAATGCAGGGGCGTGATCTCCGCTCACTGCAACCTCCATCTCCAAAGTTGAAGCAATTCTCCTGCCTCAGCTTCCCAAGTAGCTGGGATTACAGGTGCATGCCACCACACCCAGCTAATTTTTGTATTTTTGGTAGACAGAGTTTTACCATTTAGGCCAAGCTGATCTCAAACCCCTGGCCTTGGGTGAACCACCTGCCTGGGCCTCACAAAGTGTTGGGATTACAGGCGTGAGGTACCATGCCTACCCGTACTGACCCTTTCATCTTGAAATTCCAGCCCCCAGGAATGTGAGAAAATAAATCCATTGTTGAAGCCACTCAGGCTGTGGAACTCTATTAAGGCTGCCCTAGCAAAAGAATACATGTTTTCCTTCTAAGTCCCACGCTTTTCTGGGGTAGGGAGAGTGTTTTATAATATGCACCCAGCCCTAAAGGGATTGATTGGAAAAGTGAAGGAAATCAGAAGGTTTTCAGCAAATCTGTCTATGGGGAGATAAGAGAGGGAGTTTCTGGGCAACGAGGAAAGAGGTGCTCCATCCCTCCAACATGCCTACAAATCGCTCAACAAATGCAGTAAGAGCAGCTTGCAAACACAAGACACAAAAGGCCGCTCCACTCCTTGGAATGAACCATCTCACTGGGATTTCTGGATAAAAGAAAGGTTGTTAAAGTCTTTACAAAAGTCCTTGGCACAGATGGGAAGGAATCTAGAAGAAGAACATCAAGAATATCAAGATGTGACGGGTAAGTCTTTCCAACAGTTTCTCTCATGACACTCTACTATTTCCTTTTCTATTTTGTATTTTTTGTGTTCAGAATCATAGCCACCGTGGTTTTGCAGTTCTCAACTTGCCTTGATTATACTTTAGATTTTGAAAAGTTATACAAACCATTCAAATGTGGCATAGTAAATGAGATAGGAAAAGAGAGTTAGTTATTCAAAGCTCTAGAGGGAAGCCAAGGCCCTCTGTGCTGCTGGGAACCCAGGCTGCAGGGGAGGGGCAACACTGTGGTTAAAAGCACCCCCACTGGCAGCACTTCAGGTCTGATAATTCCCTCCAGGTCTCCCAAAAGCCATCCTAAGCAGAGCACTCAGACGGAGGAGGCGGAGTAGAGCTTCCCCTCTGGGGAGGTGGGAGCCCTTCCTACGCCCTTGACCAGATGATCTTAATTATTCCCCACCAGAGGAATCAGCAAGGCCATCACTTGAAGATTTAATTATCTTTTCTTTACTCAAATCTCATAATGAATGATTCCAGGAGGTTATTAATTTTTCATTCCAGAATGAGCACATAATGGCAACCTAGTAGGAGGTTGTGCTGGCTTTGAAAAATTCCGTTCATGCCTTGAGTCTGTGCTGTGACTGGACTGTACATTCTCCTGATTATGGTGCTGAGTCATACAGGACCTTACTGGCAAGGGCTTAAGGCAAGGTCACACTTGCACGCACGGAAACATCTGTTAACTGCAATCTTGCCAAACCCATATTGCCTTCACCAAAGGCCAGAGCACATTACACTTTGGAACAGACTTTTCCAGCCAGAACCCCAGAGCCTCTTCCATCTAACACCTCTCACTCAGTCTCCTCTGCTGCATTTCCTTGGCCTCTGATTTTGATCAGGATTCATCTCTTCTCACTTGGACTATGAAGTTAGCCTGAAGTTAGCCTTCATCTTTCTCTCCCAGCTCCTTCTCCTATATCCAGCTATACCAAACTACCTGCCATTGCTTGGACATACAACATCAGCATACCTCAGTGCCTTGTACGTTCTTTTTTCCTTTTGCCAGGAAAGCCCTTCTGAACTTGTCCTACCTGGCTAACGTCTACTCTTGCAAAAAGCAGTTCAAGGTCATGGCCACTAAGAGAGCTCCCTACCTTCCCACAGACAATTCATCATTGCCCCCTCTGGACTGGATCATCCCTTACACAGAATGATTCAAAAAGAAATGAACACTTGTCAAAATATATTACTTGATAACTGGGTTATATATGAATATTTAGCATACAGCAAATTGTAGTGACCCTGATATTTCTCAATTTTCGTAATAACTATAGCACAAGACTGCCTTGGCATAGTGCCCAGTCAGGCAGTATCCCCTTAGGCCCCTTAAATAATGTAAGAGGGACCTCTGCTCTGTGGCCTGTTCTTTAGAGGGATCCACATGTTACAAACATACCCAAAGCCATATTTGTTACAAAACACAGTCACCTCAGCAAAATACACACACATCACAGTGTGAAGATGAATCCTGAAGGAAACCTGAGGCCAGGGAATACAGTAGAGGGGACCGAGTGACAGGTGTTAGATTAAGAGGCTCTTGGATCTGGCACTCAGCATTTGCACAGATAAACTCATAACCCTAAGATCCACTCACAAATGACTTACACCATTTGGGTTCAAGAAAAATGCTTTTTCACGTTTTTTATTCCATGTCCTCGACAAAAAAGAACTGCTTATAAATGCTGTGAAATTTTTTGGGTTACATCATTACTGAGGCTGGAGATTCACTACTTTGGAGTATGGAGAAGATCTGACAGGCAGGAATACCTGGGTAACGACAAAATAATTAACTGGTCTCATCTGTCTTCTTGGATATGAATGCAATGGGCTCTCGCATATATATGAGTCATCATTTTCCAATAACGCCAAGCATCCAATTTTTTTGCTTCTTTTTGGTCTTGATGTTTTATTCCAGCAGCTTTTACAAATTAATATAGTGTTCACAACAGTTGTGCATGTTGGCTGAGCAACGTTTTCCAAAATAAAACAATTGCTTTTGCAAACATCATCAGCCCATCAAAACAACACCTACATATATGCAACACTTATGTTTAGTCTTATTGGATATTTTGTCAACTTTGAGTCAAATAAAAACATAGCTGTGCGTGTATTTCATCAGAATGATGGCATATTTGTCACATTTGTTAGTATAACATATAACTTGTTGATAATCAGACATAAGGACTGTGGGACTCTATTTTTCCTCTTGCCCCAGATGTTCAGCCCAACCCTGTACCTTGAGACCCAGATATCAGCTACATCAACTTCTTGTGGAGAAATATCAGGATCCTCAAATTTGGGCCATTCCTTCTTCATTGCTTTGAGGAAGTGAATTTGTGCATTATGATGCTATTGACTGCCATAAGCTATAGAAGTTCTCTGATATTTTGTGAAAGATGAATTGGGCTTCTGGATTAATGTTATTATAAGCACAGTGCATTTATGCTATTACACCAGTAGCTGTAATTCCTTCCTGATAAGTTGGTTGTGACATGTTCACATATACCCAAGTCCTACATTTGTAATTTCTGAGTGTTCAATTCTTCTTGCATCTCCTTTGTACAGCTCTCATTTGCTATTTTGCAGTTATGTATCTGTGTAGCTGATTCAGCTCCCAGAAGATAGGGACCAGGTCGTAGTCTTCTTGCATGTGCGAACCTGATGTGTATGACGTGTTTAATGGAATTTCTTACTGTTTGTGTTTTTTGAGAAAAGAATGAAGACATTTGTTAGAGGAAAGTTCTTAATCTTTGACAGGAAATTAAAGCTAATCAAGGGCTCTTCAGCAATACAGACTTTTCCCCAGTTTTTTATTTTCATTTTATGGTTGGTGTTACACAAATGCACATAATATGAGCAATGGACACCCTAGCAGCAGCTGCCTGCTCTGAAGATAGTGTGTCACTACTAGTGAGTGACATGTGTTTCCTACTTTTACATTTCTTTATCACATCAAGGTTTCATTTCTTATAGCATTTAGTTCACAATTATTTATTTAGCATCTACTAGGTGCTCTACATTATTTTACTTAAACGTTTATTTATATGTTCAATCAACCTTTATTGTATGTCCAACCAACATACAAATAAATAAACAAGATACTTTAGAGCACCTAGATGCTAAACTTTATATTTATTTAATTTATAAATATTGATTGAACCAATATTATAAATTCATTCCTCATTGCTTTTCTTTCTCAGTGGACTCAACTCCATGAAAGTAGAGACCTATCTGTCCTCACTACCAGTCCTTCAGCACCTGGAAATAGCAGGCATTAAATATACTCATACTGAATGGATGAATATGTAAATATGTATCTACAATCTCAACAACTTTTTATTTTATTTTATTTTTTTGAGAATGCGTCTCACCCTGTCAACCAGGCTGGAGTGCAATGGTGTGATCTCCACTCACGGCAACCTCCGCCTCCCGGATTCAAACGAATCTCCTGTCTCAGCCTCCTGAGTAGCTGGGATTACAGGTGCCTGCCACCATGTCCAGTTAATTTTTGTATTTTTAGTAGAGACAAGGTTTCACCATGTTGGCCAGGCTGGTCTCGAACTCCTGACCTCGTGATCTGCCTGTCTCAGCCTCCCAAAGTGCTGGGATTACAGGCATGAGCCACCATGCCCAGCCATTTTTCCTGATTAGTCAAAAAAATACCAAGGTACTCCTTGGTACCTATTGCTTTTAAAATAACAACTACCAAAAAACAAAAATGTTTGGAAGGACTCTGAGATTAGCCCTTTCTTGACAGTAATTGATGGACTGGCATTTTTTTTGATAGTAATTGATGGACTGTTTTCAGTTTTTCTACCTCTCATTTCTGTCTTAAGCAACTCTTCATTCTAATACAGACTGCACACCAATGTGTGCTCCTGCAGCGGGTGCTGTAACTGCTCTGGGTATGATTCTGCAGGGCCCCTTTCTCCCAGCAAAATCTGGGTCTCAGAGCCACACATCCATTCTTCACAGCCAAGATTAGGATGTTTTTCAGTCAAATTTCACTTGCTTGCGATAAATCTCATAGGCTATTACATCTGACTTTCTGATCCCTGCTAACAGAGCATTTGAAGAACCATCAAAGGCCACTGAAAGTGTCACAGGTATTACAGTAAGTCCTTGATAGCAGCTTTTTTTCTGTTGTATGGTGGGGAATGTGGTCCAAACATAAAAATAGGCAGGTGGGGAGGAATCCAGCCCAATTGACTTAATTTCACACATGTACAGCCACTGACATGTCTGCAATAAGACTAGGCAATGCCCTTGTTGGCAAACCTGTTAGAAGTTTTTTTCAAATAACAAATCCCTAATTAGTTTTTGGTGTGTCTTTGGTGCAACTGAGTAGATGATGGAAAGAACAAATATGAGTTGATTCTAAGGAGCTTTCTTGTTTAAAAAAAAAAAGCATACCCATGAAGAAGACAACTATCAGACTGAAACACGTATGAAAGGAGGAGGCAAGGTAATTTTGTATGAAAATAGTTGGAGGATGAGGTAAGCAGAATAGTCCAAAAGCTGTTGTCAATCCCTTTCTCTCTTCTGTCTTCACAACTAAAAGGAAAAGTTTAAGTTTGCTGTAAGCTCACTATTAAACCATAAACTATTTTTCCTGCAAAATGTTAAACCTCCAGCTAATGCTTGGTGCATTTTTCTGACACAAGCAAGCCCAACTTAGGACAGGAAGCACTGAACAAAAATAGCCCTGTTAGATATCATCTGTGATCCTGATGATATGTCAGAGCCAAGATACAGAAAACCCAAGGGTGGAGACACCCTGCCACCAGCAGAATACACTCTCCTGCTTCCAGGCAAAACGAGAAGCAAAGAAAGCTGTCCATTTTCTAGAAACTGCTGTGCTAGCACAAATATAGGAAATGCCCTGGAAAGAAAACACAGGATGTAGTGGGCACATTTACAAGGCATGTCAAATGTGGCTCTCAAATGACTGGATGGGTTGAGATGGGGGGTGTTGAGAAGAGGGCAGGGTTGAGACTGAGAACACTCCGTCCTGCCACAAGTCAACATGTGACACCGAAGTGTTAGCATGGATTCTGGTCCGTGTGTTTCTGCACTGATATGTGAAATATGTGTTTTTCTTTCATGTAGTAGAAGAAAAAGCAGGTGTTGAAAAATATAGTTATTTTAGTTGTTTCAAGACTGGAATGCTTGAATATGGTATATTTGCTAATTTAATTCTAAGTATTTGTTTGTATATCCCCTCATTAAGTCAAAGAAAGCTGCAGGCAGTCACAACAGGGATATAGGTAGAGATGCCTGCTTTTACCGTTGCCTAGATTTCACGCTAGCTGAGAATATCCCTGTGTCTAATGGGAGAGGTGCTGTGAAATCTGAATATGGCATTATCTTACTTTATAACTGTGTTCCCTAATAACAGAAAGAGGGCTTTGGGCCATAATTAATAGCCATTCTTATAGATCTTTTAACTCTCCACAATCTCTAAGGAGTGTACTTTCCATTAACATTTCCAGAAATAGCTTACTTTACATTATTAAAGTGCTGCAAGTGATAGTTTCCAAATTATTCCTAAGCTAATTATTAAAAAATGATTACACAAAAAGCTTTTCCCACTTTAAATTGCACCTTTAAGAGCTTTGCAGTAAATATGAAGATAGAGCTATGGCCCATTGGAAGATTCTCTGCTTGTGATACAGTCAATTCCATTAACTCAATCTCCAGTGTACTCTAAAATGTGTTTTCATTACAAGTTATTGTGCTAAATGCCATGGGAAATGATATGCAAATAAGCAATATTAACTATGCCAGTTAAGACAAGCCAAACTAACTTAATGAAGGGCATATAGCCACTATGAAGCTATGTTTTTCTTTTTTTAAGGTTAATTAGACTGCCTAATTATCCCAGACTGAGAGCATATTATTCTCTTGGAAAAGCAAGCATAATTAACTTAGAGAGCCTTCCTCCATAAGCAAAAACAAGTAAATAGAAAAACTTCAGTGCAAAGTGGTTTACTTCTATTGAAATCCAAAAAGTGGCTCAATATGTAAATAAGAAGGACAAAAGAGAGAGAGAGAGAGACACCCACAAATACACACAATAGTAGTTAAATGTGAACTATCCTAAGAGTTTATGAGACGTATGGAAGACTTGGCTGGACTGAGCTATATGGAAGAGTTGATATATATTCATAATATCTCATCTACAGAAAATATACTTCTCAAGAAGAGAAAAGAAAACACTCCCTAGGGAAGATACAAGCATTAGACATTTGTTGCTTTTGGCTGGCCAGCAATCATCCCACTTCCTTCTGGTAACACTACCCTAATTTTCCTTCTGGGGACTACCTGTTGCACCTGCATTGCAGTTGCAACCTCTCTCCTCACCCAACCCTACCTCCCTCGTTTCCTTACAGGTAACCTTGCTGAGAGAACCCCCAATCATCCAATCACACACAAATGTTCATTTCAGAGTCTTAGGGAAGAGTCCCTTTCCCAGGGAAGCCAATATAGCATTGGTGCCAAGATCAGTCCTAGGAAGCACAATGTAAAATGGGATATTGGAGTTGTATCGCTGGCCAGCTAGTTGACAATGAGGATCACATCACTGGTAGTTGGGATGGAACTGGTAGCCCCCCTATAGGCTGTAGCAGGATAAGCTGTAGCAGGATAACTGTTAAAACTTTCACTGGGGCCAGGCACGGTGGCTCATGCCTGTAATCTCAGCACTTTGGGAGGCCAAGGCAGGTGGATCACCTGAGGTCAGGAGTTTTTGAGACCAGCCTGGCCAACATGGAGAAACCCTGTCTCTATCAAAAATACAAAAATTAGCCAGGCATGGTGGCAGGCACCTATAATCCCAGCTATTCTGGAGGCTGAGGCAGGAGAATGGTTTGAACCCAGGAGGTGGAGGTTGCAGTGAGCTGAGACTGCCCCTTCACTCCAGCCTGGGTGACAGAGCAAGATTCTTTCTTAAATAAATAAATAATAAAACAACAACAACAACAACAACAAAACCTTTCACTGGTGGTAAACTGGAATAGAGCACAGATGGAAAGGAATTACCAGTGGGCATATTAACACAGGTTATTTGAAAATTAACACAGGTTTCAGGAAAATTAGCAAACATAAAGATGATGAAGTTGAACATTGTTGCTGAGACTCCTGATGCATCAGAGTAAGACAAGGAATGGCTGACAATGATTTAATTGCTAATTTATGACAAATTATGGAAGCCCAAGGGCCCTCTTGGCAGCACATAAAGAGATGCTCATCTCCTATAGCCGCAGGGAAGGAAACACTGAGGACCCGGCTCCAAATCAATTATCATTGCAATGGGGCTCCAGCGAAGGTTGAAACCCAGCCCTGCAAAGTCTGTGAAACTTCCTCCAGGACAGTAATCGAAAAGGAGTGAGACCCTGCAATTTACAACTCCTTCTTAAAGGTGAGGGGAACCTTGTATGAATATGGCAGAGGCAAATCCCTGGGCTAGTTGGTTAGGAACCCACAGACATGTGAATGAACCTAAGGGATTGTAAAGAGAGTGAGATCTTTGTATCGCAGATTAATTTCCAGCAAAAACCATCCATCATGAAGGACTCTACACAACCAAATGGACAAAAATACACAGCCAGTTGATGTAAGCTAGCCTCAGTCATCAGACAATTATACCCCTGTGCTGGCACAGTGGCTGATGAAGACAGCAGTCAAAATGGCAGGAATGGAAGCTCTGCATGGGTCCAACAGCATGGGCAGCCACTCACTACTGCTATTCTTGCTACAGTTACTGTGGAATGTTTAATCTGCTGGCTACAGAGACCCATGCTGAGTTCCCGAGATGGCACCATTACTTGAAGAGACCAACTAGCCACTTGGCAGCAAGCTGATGACATGTGGCCAAATGTCATCAGCTTGCTGCCAAGTGGCTAGTTGGTTTATGACAGCAGTTTATGTTAAGTGAAGGTGACACATTCTGAATATGGGTTTGTCCTAAACTCCAGGGTCTCAGCAGCATCAATGTATGGAGGGCTAATTAAGTATTTGGCCCACAAATATAGGCTCTTCATCGACATTTTATTAAAGTGAGAGCCCCATTTTACAGCAAAGGAGGCAAGAGAGCTGATGCATAATCACAGTACCTGTGCATCTTACGCCACACCACCTAGAAAACACTGGCATGACAGAACTATAGAAAATCCTTTTGAAGGCACAGTAGAGGCAATGGTTAGGAAATGATATCCACAACAATGGGCACTGCACTCCAAGACCTAGTATACACTCTAAATCCATTGTATGGCTCTGTGTTCCAATAGGCAGAATAGGTCTGAGAACTGAAAAATAGAAGGAACAAATTTGTTTATCATCACTCCCAGTGAGCTTTGCTTATCATCACTCCCAGTGAGCCATGTGAGGAGATTTTCGCTTCCATAATCACAAATAAATGCTCTTGGGCCTAAAAGTCCTGGTTTCCAGACAAGGATGCTTCTACCTGAGGATGCAGCAGAGTCACATTAAACTCTAAGCTCTGTCTGATCTCCCAGACCTAGGTCTTTGTACCACCAGCAGCCTAGGTGGATTTCCTGCTGACAGCTCACCTGTGAATTCACCAGCAGTTGCTCTCAGCCTACTAGATCTTCCTCATTCCACAATATGCTTTGTCTCAAAGGTAATCTTTCCAAGCAGTTAGTCAAGGTGAGGGTGCAAAGGCCTATGTCTGAAAGGTCGGCTGGGCACGGTGGCTCATGCCTGTAATCCCAGCACTTTGAGAGTCCGAGGCAGGTGGATCACCTGAGGTCAGGAGTTCAAGATCAGCCTGACCAACATGGAGAAACCCTGCCTCTACTAAAAACACAAAAAATTAGCCGAGCGTGGTGGTGCATTCCTATAATCCCAGCTATTCGGGAGGCTGAGGCAGCAGAATCACTTGAACCTGGGAGGCAGAGGTTGTGGTGAGCAGAGATTGCAGCACTGCACTCCAGCCTGGGTGACAAGAGCAAAATCCATCTCAAAAAAAAGAAAGAAAGAAAGAAAGAAAGGTCACCCCAGCTTCAGAGATGCCATCAAGCACCACGGGACCATGCAAATTGAGGACATGGTTCTGCTATTCACACATTTCAGTTAACATGGTACTGTGCAAACAAAGCAAATGCTCCCTGTAACATACATGGATGCTTATAAATTTGTTTTTTTCTAGCTTTAAGAAAATAATTTGCCACAGGATTCTTGTATTTAAGTGGGCTTTCATGAAAAATTGTATGAGTTATGTAAACATAAGGCAAGAATAATTTACTTCCTAGGAAAGAAGTTATATAGAGATCTTATCCTTCTCTATTTGTATCTGAGAAAATCTTTTGCAATAAAAAAAGGAGAAATAGAAGGAGGAAAAAAAAGAGGGGGAAAATCAAGAGAAGAAAGATGAGGGGTATAATAAGAATTATAGAAGTATAAGAAGAAGAAGAAGAAAGAGAAGGGATATAATTATAATAAGAAGAGGCCATTTCAAGATTCTAAGTTTAGCAGCATATAAGGAGGCAAAATGGTGATCATCAAAAACTCAGCAGACAACAGATGCTGGTGAGGATGTGGAGAGATGAGAAAGCTTCTACACTGTTGGTGGGAGTGTAAATTAGTTCAGCCATTGTGGAAGACAGTGTGGTGATTCCTGAAAGACCTAAACCAGAAATACCACTTGACCAAGCAATCCCATTACTGAGTATATACCCAAAGGAATAGAAACCATTCTATTATAAAGATACATGCACTTATATATTCATTGTAGTACTATTCACAATAGCAAAGACATGGAATCAACCCAAATGCCTATCAACGATAGATTGAATAAAGAAAATGTACATTACACCATGGAATACTATGCAGCCATAAAAAGGAACAAGATCATGTCCTTTGCAGGAACATGGATGGAGCTGGAAGCCATTATCCTCAGCAAACTAATGCAGGAATAGAAAACCAAACATCATATGTTCTCACTTATAAGTGGGAGCTGAACAGTGAGAACACATGGACACATAGAGGGGAACACCACACTGGGGCCTGTCAGCGGGGTGGGACTGGGGGAGGGAGAGCATCAGGAATAATAGCTAATATACGTGGGGCTTAATACCTAGGTGAGGGGTTAATAGGTACAGCAAACCACCATGGCACATGTTTACCTATGTAACAAATCTACACATCCTGCACATATACCCCCGAACTTAAAATAATTTTTTTTTAAAAAGATGCCTATTCTCATTTGCTACTAACTTATCCCATTCAACAATCTGTCCCGGAACACCCAACAGTCCTTAGCTCTCTAATAATCTGCCCAGAATAGGTAAATACTGACATTATTGCTGTGCCTAAACTTCTCCATCAGCAACCCGTAATGGAGAACTACACGGCTCTCACGCCTGCCTGTTGGGAGCCTGAAACACTATGTCCTGACTGGTTAAGGACTGCAAATGCAACACTGGTATTGGGTCCTGAGATGTTCACAATGACTCAGATGTAAACACGGTTCAGCAAGTCTAGAGAAGCATTTGAGGGACAACCGTAATGACATGAAGTCAACTCTGAGTCTTGGTTCCCTCATCTGAGAGAACAGTTGGATCTCCTGGGCTTTCTGTCTGCTCCCTTCCAGAATGACTTGGCCAAGTGTCTGTGGCCCCCACAGACAGAGGAAGACCCAAGTGTTTGCATCCCCTGTCCAGAGGGCAGTAGCTCACCTTCCAGCTCTCCACTGTCAGTCAGCAAATACCCATGGTTTCTTTGTGGGCTTTTTACACAGGCTGGAGAATATTACAATTTTCCAAGCTTGACCCTAACTCTCTCCCCTTTCCTCTGCAGAGTGCTGTTTTCCATCTGGGAGAATTTTCTCCCTCACATGGAGCCATCGCCTCACCCTCTATGTCCTCTTTCTTTAGAGATTGGCTCCCTTGGCCCTCATTACTTACCTCAGTAAACTAAGAATGACATCAGAAATTGAAGAAATTAAGGTGACCATTTCTACTCTCAGGGTTCAGAAGCTGCTCGAGGCTGAATGTTCCAGGGGCATGTGAGGCTAGAAAAAAGTAATTTACTTCTCACAACATGTTATCAGGGAGTCAAGCGGAATCACCCGGTTAAAACAAGTCACGTCTTACACTTTTCCTCTTCGAGCTGATCTCAGTGAACACGGCCTTGCTCTATAAGAGTGGTTTCCACATAGCCTATAATGGAATCTCGTGGAAAGCTTCTTAAAATGCAAATCCTGGGTCCCAGCTGAACCTCTGATTCAGTAAGTAGGGGCAGAACCCAAGGGTGTGCATTTCTTTTTTGTTTTTGTTTTTGTTTTTTGGGATGGAGTCTCGCTCTGTTGCCAGGCTGGAGTGCAGTGGCTTGATCTCGGCTCCTGGGTTCAAGCAATTCCCCTGCCTCAGCCTCCCGAATAGCTGGGCCTACAGGCGCACACCACCATGCCAAGCTAATTTTTAATTTGATTTAATTTAATTTTAGTAGAGACAGGGTTTCACCAAGTTGGCCAGGACGGTCTCTATCTCCTGACCTCATGATCTGTCTGCCTTGGCCTCCCAAAGTGCTGGGATTACAGGCATGAACCACCGCACCCAGCAAGGATGTACATTTCTAATAGGCTGCCAGGGAGTGTTGACTTGGCTGTCCCAGGACCCGGCTTTGCAAACCACTCTGTACCACACTAAGTCCCTACCGTGATTGTAGGTATAATAGGTGGCCCCAAAATGGTTCCACCTTAAGTCTGCTTGGAATGGGAGTTTAGGATACGAGTATATCTCTGGATCATATTCAAGATAAGACATCATCACTTAGAGATTCTGATTCAAACAGGCCATGGCAGCAAAATCAATATGAACAGAAATCAATTTCTATGGGGAAGAAAACTGTGACCTTATGATATTGGCTGTCTGATCTCATCCCTGATCCACATCAAACTCATGAGATAATTTCAAAGGGGATGCTGATGGTGAAGAAAATCTCCAATTAGCACATCTGCAAGCAGAGATTGTTGCCTGAATATTATTTTGGTTCAACAATCTTATCGGTTGGACCCTGGAAGCCCAGCCAGAAAAAGGCTTGTAATTGTTTTTATCTGCGCAGAAAATGAAATGTTGGTTCAGATGAGAATTCAATTGATTTGCAAACAGTGTTTTACCTCCTTTCCTTGTCATCACACAAACAGCCAATTAATGACATGAAAGATTAATTAACAGAGAAGCTTGTGCACTGGCTGCCAAACAGGATTACATTTGGAGGTCTATGCTTTCTTCCCAGTCAGAGAGGAAAACGTCCTTCAGTAATTAAAGGTTCAGTGGCAACTTTTGTCCTAGGTATTGAGACCATCCAAGTGAGGAGGAGAAAAGTTGTGTGAAAGCAGACTAGGGAGACTCAAGCTGGCAGCCAGGTCTTAGCCACGCAGTGGCACCAATCATTAAATCATGTGAGTCAGAGAGCAGCTCACCTTGCCAGGGATATGGGAGTCATCACACAGACTATAGGTGTACCTTCTCTCCAAGCAGAGCAGCAGCAACACAACTGACTCTCCATCCCTAAGCTCCTATTCCCCCCAATATTCTCTTAATCTAAAGTCTTCATTTCTCAGATGACAATACTGAGGCTACTCATTCTTCTAAAAAAAAAAAAAAAAAAAAAAAAAGCTAGCACCAAAGTAAGATTCAATCATTCTAAAAATGCAAATTAAACAGAAAGTTTAAGTGAGGATGGGAGAAAGGTGTAATCTCACCAGAATACCCTAGACTACTGCGCAGAGCTCACACCAGACAGCATTTCACAGTTCACAGTGTGTGCTTTCATGTGCATTCTCTCCCATCAAACACTCCCAGTGGCCTTGAGAAGTGGGCTTCATTGTTCTTTTTGCACAGATGAGGAAACTGAGACTAGGAGAGATAAATAACTCTTGCTAATTTTTCCTGCTAATGAATGGAGAGCTGGGCTTTAAAAGACAGATACGCTGCAATCTAAGATCTTTAATCTTCGTAGCACTTCAAAGGTTCTACTTATTTGCGGTCATTTAAGGTAAAATATACTTACGGGACTTAATAACAATTTGATAAGTTATGGTAAATTGAGCATTTTGAATCAGCTGGTAGGAAACTTTATTACTATTCAAAATCACCAATGCCCAAATCTATTCTCAATCCTGTCTCTATGCAACGAGGCCGAGTGCAGACATAACAGGATGCCCACCTACCAGGGAGTATAACTCATCTATTTGATCCATTCGGCAAGTGTTAATTGGGCTCTTTGTTTACGCCTGGCACTGTGCTCAGCACTAGGAATAGAAGAGTTATAAAAAATACCCAGACCTTGGACCTCAGCAAGTTACCGACTAGTGGGGAAGATCTACACTAATCAATAGTCATACAGCCTGTGGCACCACTAACAAGTGTACAAAGGAGGGGTGCTTGCAACTACAAGCACCGACAACAGAAATGTTTTCCTTTTTTTGGGTGGGCCAAGAAAAGGTTCTTGAGTAAGATTCTTGACTCTTAAACTAAAAACAGGAGGATGAAAAATAAATCGGGAAAGAAGTAACAAAGTTCCAGGCAGAGAGGATAGACGTGCAAATGTCCAGTGGCAGAAATTCAGAAGGCAAGTTGTAGAAGGAAAGGTAGAGAGTACAAGGAACTGAAATGAAGCCAGTGTCTGCAGAGAAGAGAGAGTCTGGGGGCAAACCATTTCAGTCCTATGAGCCACAACCTTCTAAGCAAGGAAAAATTAGTGAACATTTTAAGCAAGAGACTGGGGAATAAGGAATGATTAGTCGATATGTTGTTGCATGACAACCTCAAAATCTCAGTGACTTAAAACTGAAAACTTAATATTGATGCTCACATGCCTATCGGTTGGTTGCAGTTCAGCTGACTTAGGATGAAAGATTGGTTTCAAATCAGCTTTGATGTTTTTATTCTGGGTCCAGGGTAGAGAGGAAGGCAGGCTTTCCTCATGGCATTTCATAAGAGTACAAAAGGCAAGCAAACCACACAAGCATGGTGAATCAACGTGCATGGGGCACTAGTGTTACACTAACCCCAGCAAGACACATGGAGAAAATCAACATCAATGGAGCAGGGAAAAGAGCTAACTCTAGTGGAAGTTCCTACAAAGCTCCAGGGACAAGGATGTGGTATGTAATTCTGTAACAGGAAGAAAGTGAAAAATGGCCCTGATAATTCAATGTACCATAAATGAAGAACATGATCAATGAACAATTCAAAAAGCTCCACTCTGTCAATAGGATAAATTATTAGAGGGATCCAGGGTGGGTATCTCTGGGAGATTGTCCAGAGATGTAAGCATCAAAGTTTACCTCAATGGCACTGAGATATACAATTGAATAGCTGCAGGCTTCTGTAATTTACAATACAGAGGGAATAAAGGCCTTGCTATGTGGCACAGAGAGGTGAGTCATGAAAATCTCACACTAAGAGGGCCGAAGGAATGATATAACTTCTAACTCTACGATATGCAACTTATCAACTAAACAATACTGCAAAATAAAGGCTAGCTCATGGATCAGTACAGTGACCATATGACACAGCTCCAATCCAGGACAATTTCAAGGGTGATAGGAAACAAATAGGAACACGTGGTCACTTTATGATTAGAAAAATGCTTCACAAAGAAATCCCTGTGTTCGTTTCAAAAACTTTAGATTTTTGCTGTTCCGAGTATTACTATCATGGATACCTTGAAGACCTGTAATGCTATACAGTTGACCCTTGAACCATATGGGTTTGAACATGTGCATTTCTTCAATAGCTATATTGAAAAATATTTTGGAGTTGAGTATGGTGGCTCACACCTGTAATTCCAGCACTTTGGGAGGCTGAGGTGGGCAGATCACCTCAGGTTGGGAGTTTGAGGTCAGCCTGACCAACAAGGAGAAACCTCATCTCTACTTAAAATATAAAATTAGCTGGGCATGGTGGTGCATGCCTGTAATCCCAGCTACTTGGGAGGCTGAGGCAGGAGAATTGCTTGAACCTGGGATGCAGAAGTTAACGGTGAGCTGAGATTGCACCATTGCACTCCAACCTGGGCAACAAGAGTGAAACTCTGTCTCGAAAAAGAAGAAGAAAAAAGAAAAATATTTTGCAGGTTTATGACAATTTGAAAAAACTCACAGATGCACTGCATAGCCTAGAAATATCAAAAAAAGTAGGAAAAAGTTAGATATGTCATGAATGAATAAAATACAGGTAGACGCTAGCCTATTTTATCATTTATTACCATAAAATATACACGAATTTATTGTAAAAAGTTAAAACATCAAAACTTACATACTTACAGACTGTACATGTTGCCATTCACAATCAAGAGAAATGTAAATAAAAGATGTAGTGTTAAATCATATCTGTGTAAAGTCAATTATTGTACATACTGTACTGCTGTAATAATTCTGTAGCTGGTCTGGCATGGTGGTTCAGGCTTGTAATCCCAAGCACTTTGGGAGGCCAAGGAAGGTGAATCTCTTGAGCCCCAGAGTTTGAGACCAGCCTGGCCAACATGGTAAAACCCCATCTGTACTAAAATATAAAAATTAGCTGGATATGGTAGCACAGGACTGTAAGCCAGCTACTCGGGAGGCTGAGGCACGAGAATCACTTGAATCCAGGAGGCAGAGGTTGCAGTGAGCAAAGATCCTGCCACTATGCTATAGCCTGGGCAACACAGTGAGACCCTGTCTCAAATAATAATAGGCTGAGTGTGATGGCTTACATCCACCTGTAATCCCAGCATTCTAGGAGGCTGAGGAGAGTGGATCACTTGAGCTTAGGAGTTTAAGACCAGCCTGGTCAACGTAGTGAAACCCTGTCTCTACCAAATATACAAAAATTAGCCAGGTGTGGTGTGTGTCTACGGTCCCAGCTACTTGGGAGGCTGAGGTGGGAGGATCACTTGATCCTGGGAGGTTGAGACTGTAGTGATCCATGATCATGCCACTGCACTCCAGCCTGGGTGACAGAGATCCTGTCTCAATAAATAAATAAATATATAATTATGTAGCTACCTCCTGTTGCTATCACAGTGAACTCAAGTATATGTGCTTAAAATCTTGTATGATGCTAATCATCTCTGAGTGTGAAGCTCAACTCTCCAACAAATTGCATGTTACAGCAAAACATGATGTCTCAGTTCTTGTATATTTTTCATTAAGCTTAGCGCAATGAAGTCCCTGAATAAGGTTGATGATGATCAGGACTGCCTTTATCTGTTATATAAAGCTGCTAATCTCTGAGCATTGAAGGAAAAAGGTAAACGACAGCTGCCCATCTTTTGGCTGTACAATAAGAAGGACTGGACAATGAGAATCCTTTTTCTGGATTGGTTCCATTGATGATTTGTCTCTGAAGTCAGGAAGTACCTTGGCAGTAAGAGATTGCCTTTTAAAGTTCTTTTGATACTGGACAATGCTTCTGGCCACCCAGAACCTAACGAGTTCAACACTGAAGGCATCATATGGTTTACTTGCTCCTAAACACAATGTCTCTAATTCAGCCTCTATATCAGGGGACCATAAAGACTTACAAGGCTTACACAAGAAACATGTAATATCTAATATTAAACATGAAAAGATTGTCAACTGTATGAAAAATAATCTTGATGGAGAGAACATCATGGAAGTCTGAAAGGATTTCACCACTGAAGATGACATTGTTGTTATAGAAAACCGTGAAAGTCATCAAGCCCAAAACTATAAATTCCTGCTGGAGAAAAGTATGTCCAGATGTTGTACATGACCTCGTAGGATTTATGACAAAGCCAATCAAGAAAATCATGAAAGAGATTGTGGATATGACAAAAAAGATGGAGAGTGAAAAGTTTCAAGATAGATCTTGGAGAAATTTAAGAGCTAACAGACACCACACCAGAGGAATTAACAGAAGAGGACTTAAGAGAGATAAGTGCTTCAGAACCAGTGCCAGAGGATGAGGAAGAAGACGTAGAAGAAGGAGTGCTGGCAAACATATTCACATTAGACAATCTGGCAGGAGAGTTCTGATTATTCAAGACTGCTTTTGGCTTCTTTTACTACATGAACCCTTCAATGATACAGGGGCTGTAACTGCACCAAACTGTGGAAGAAAAACTGGTATCATACAGAAACATTATTGGAGAAATGAAAATGCAAAAAAGTCAAACAGAAATTGCTATGTATTTCTTTAAAATTACGCCAAGCATGCTTGCCTCTCCTGTGTCCCCTTTTACCTCCTCTACTTCTATCTCTGCCTCTCCTGAGACAAGATCAACCTTTCCTCTTCCTCTCCCTCAGCCTACTCAACGTGAAGATGATAAAGACCTTTATGATGATCCACTTCCACTTAGTAAATAGTAAATAGAATTTCTACTCCTTATGATTTTCTTAATAACATTTTCTTTTGCTTCCTTTATTGTAAAAGTACAGTATATAATACATATAACATACAAACTATGTGTCAATCAACTGTTAGGTTATCAGAAAGGCTTTCAGTCAACAGTAAGCTATTAGTAGTCAAGTTTTCGAACAGTCAAAATTTATACACATATTTTTGGTTGCATAGGGGATCAGTGCCCTAACTCCCACATTATAAAAGGGTCAACTATACTTGAAATGTATGATGTGGTTAGGCAACAGAAATTTTCTACTTGTTTTTGCCCAGAAAAGATTCTTCAGTGAATTTTTTTTCTTTTTTCTTTTGTAGTTTTTGGAAGAGCTATATAAATTTAAGGAGAAAAGAAACTAATTCCAGTTGAAGTACTGAAGAAAAATTTATGGGGAAAGTGACGTTTGAATTGAACTATAAACAGCAAGTAGACAAGATAAAGAAAAAGAGCATTTTGAGGTCCAGGGAAGTGCGGGAACAAATAATAAACCGAGACAGTATTATGGAGGTAGGAAATGGCACATCGTGCTTGGGGCACAGTGAGTAGTCTTGACTCTAATGGCAATTTCTATGTGTTTTCTTTAATTTTTTTCTTCTCAAGGAATAAATGAATGCAGATTTCACAGTAAGTTTATTAATGTACCATGTTATCTTATTTAGCAACGGCAATTTTCCCAAGAAGGTAAATGTTTATGAAGTTGTAGTTCATTGTAGACAAAAGAAACTGCTCTAAGAAACATTCAGTGTAAGAATTATAATGGTGATTTAAAAAACCATTGGTTGCAATGCTTGATAACATTTGATGTAATTATCAAAAAAGGTTACTGAGTCAGCAGAAGACACTGCAAATCAGTAAAAGCCTAGAATTGAAAATGGCTCAGAACTGATAACTATACTACTGGGGATAGATGAAAAAGTAAATGTCTCCATGCAAATGGACAGATAACAGTGCCTTTCTTGTGCAGTTAAATGTGAGAGTTGCCATTTGAATTCTCCAGTCAAGTTCATTATGCAGATACGTAGTAAGTTTGACAGGTAGCCTGGGTTTCCAAGCCCGCGTGATGCTAAGAAAATATCTCAAGGATACTGACATCACAGGAGTAAAGGAGTAAAGAATCTTGCAACACGCACTCCATGTATATTGAATGAATGCAGACATTAGTGAATCTAACGACACAGTGCTTGAAGGAGAGACAAATGTATGCGTTCGGCTCTGAGAAGAAGAAAGAGTTGAGGTTATTAGTGTAAAGGTATGAGAATTGCAATAATGCAGTTCATGCAATAACAACAACAATGTAACAAGAAGGATCGCCTACAATTCATTCATTCTTTACGTTTTTGTTGAATACCTACTACATAGCCAGAGACTCTGGAAGTAAATAAATTTTCTGTCCTCTGGGAGAAAGATAATCAGAATGCACAAATCAATTTCAGTAGTGATAAATACGATGAAGAAAAATAAAGCCAGGTAGGAGAGTAACAGTCACGCTAGTTTAGACGAGGAAAAGTTTCTCTTATATTTGAATCATTTCTCAGTTTACGATGCACTTCATAGACTTGGTTATTTCACTTAACCTTTACAACAGAATGTAATTTAGATCCTGTTTATACTTTTATTTTATTTAGCTTTATTCTTTTTTTCTTTTTAGACAGAGTTTCACTATTGTTGCCCAGGCTGGAGTGCAACGGCACAATCTTGGCTCACCTCCAGGGTTCAAGCCTCAGCCTCCCAACTAGCTTGGATTACAAGCACCCGCCACCACGCTTGACTAATTTTTGTATTTTTAGTAGAGACGGGGTTTCTCCATGTTGGTCTTGAACTCCTGACCTCAGGTGATCCACCCACCTTGGCCTCCCGAAGTGCTGGGATTACAGGTGTGAGCCACCACCCCCAGCCTACACTTTTAAAAATGAGAAGACCTAGAGAGATTTACAGCATCAGCCAGCACGAGTGCTTTACAAATACCATCTTTCTCATGATGCTTTGGTCTGCTGCTTCTCCTAAAAACTCTCCTCTTAAAAATTCCTGCCTTAGATTTGAAGCTATTGTTAAAATTATAAAGTTACAAGTTATTGTAAATTAAAATTATAATTGTATATATAATATATATTTACACATTATATTTTATATATTTATAACACAAATTATAGATTATGTAATATATAATTTAAAAGTATACATTATTATACAAATTCCTGCTATACATTTGAAAGTTAAAAACTCAGTAAATGGCAGAAAGAGTCAAATGAAGTGTGGTGATGCTGAATCCTTGCCCATCCTGCTACACAGGAGCTTCTTGGCTTCTTCATCTTGGGCCAGGACATTTAAAAAAAGCTATAGGTTGCCTCTCCCTTCCCAGAGTAGAGAAGGACAGTGGCTGAGGAGTTAAGTGCAGAAGCACTGCATATTTATAAATTGTTTACAATGTGGTTCTCAAATTATTGTCAAGTTCTCCCTTTGTTGGAAACACTAGAAGTTCACTAAAAAGAAAACGGATAGATTCTAAATTTGCCCCAGTACTTACAATTTTTAAAATTTACTCCAGCCTCATTTCTATAACACACATAGATTTCTGTCTGCAAATTTCTGTAATATCAGTGTCTCTTTTCTAATTGCCATCATGGCTTCTTTACATAAACATTTTTCATTGAATAACTTTCCATTTCTAACTTTCTATGGGAAGGAACAATCGTGTGAGGGGAAGAAAGGGAGAGAGAAAAAAACAAAATGGTCCTACTACTCAAATGAGTCGACACTTCAAAACTACAAAACATATAAACCATACAAGAAAATATATTTAACAGAAACAACTAATGGAATATGAGCAAATTCAAAATTAAATGCTCTGCCAAGTAGTTTAAAATAAGTATTTTAGTCTGATCAAAGAGAAAAATGAAGGGATAATATCCAAAGAAAAAACAAATTATTAAACAAAGACAGTCACGTAGAAATAATTAGAACTCTTTGAACCAGAAACTATAGTAATCAAACTAAAAAACAAAACTCCATAGACAAGATAATTGCTATAATGGACATAATTGTGTTTAAATAAGAGCCTGTTCTTTTGTTTCTACTCTGCAGTTTTGAACAAAAGTGTTTCTGAAAATTGTTAAGTCTGCAATTCAAAATGAACCTTTGCTTATTCTTCAACATCCTCAGATTGAGAAGAGACAAGCTTCTAGGAGAGTAGGAAACATATATGAAGTGACAATGCAATGAGAAAGCCCAAATCATCAGTAAATATATGAAAACTTGCTAACCCTCATTCTTCAACAAGGAAATGCAATTTAAAATAATAGGGTTTCATTTCACACACATCAGATCAGAAAAAAATAGAGCATTTAACAGAAACAGGTATTGGTGAATATATGACTAGAGGAAGTCCCATACCATACTGATGAGCAGAAAAAGGTACATCTAATTTGGAGAGTAATTTGCAATATCTATAAAAGTTGAAGGTACGAATATACTTCAGCCTGCCATTTTTCTTTCTAGATGGCTACCCTTGAAAGAGCTCATACATAAGGAGACGCATACAATAATTTTTGGTACAGTATTATTTGTAATAGTCAAGCATAGTTAAAACACACTAAATGTTTATTAAGAAGAGAAAAGCTGGCCAGGTGCCATGGCTCATGTCTGTAATCCCAGCACTTTGGGAAGCTAAAGTGGGCAGATTACCTGAGGTCAGGAGTTTGAGACCAGCCTGGCCAACATGATGAAACCCTGACTCTACTAAAAATACAAAAATTAGCCAGGCATGGTAAGGGGCACCTGTAATCCCAGCTACTAGGGAGGCTAAGGCATGAGAATCTGGGAGATGGAGGTTGCAGTGAGCCGAGATTGTGCCACTGCACCCTAGTCTGGGTGGCAGAGTGAGACTTCATCTCAAAAAAAAAAGAGAGGAGAAATGCTAAAGAGACAGTAAGTTCTATATTCATTCACAAGAGTACATATGAGTTAAAATTTAAATGAATGAAAAGAGCATCATCTATCAACATGGTTATATCTCAAACAATTAGCTTGACATGAAATACCAAAAAGATATTACATGTATAATACCAGATTAAAATTTTTAAATCATATAAAACAATATAATATTTTTATGGATGCATATATATATATATATGTATGGTAAAAATCTAATTACCCATAGGAAAAAAGTTCAGGATCATGGATAATATTAAAAGAGAAGGTAAGAAATTAGTTAATATGGGGACATGAGATTTTAACTGCATCTGTAATATTTTCTCTCAATTTTAAAAATGACTGGAGGGTGATAAGTAGAACAGTTGAGCCAAACAGAGATCCCAGAAATCAATACAAACATTTATAGTCACTTGATTTAGTAAAAAGGAGACACTGCCGTGCTGTAGGTAAAAGTTGTTCCTTTTTATACGTAGTACTAGGGATTGACAGTCATGAGAAAGAAAGCAAATCTTGAACCTGACCTAATATTAGACACAAAAGTCAACTTCCAATAAGTTATAGACCTAAATATGAAAATAAAAGCTATAGAATTTTTAGAGGAAAACACAAGGGAACATATTCATGACCTTAGGGTAGGTAAACATTTCTAAGCATGATATAAAAACTCTAATCATATAAAACATAAATTCGACTAAAAGTTTATGTTCAGAAAAAAACATTATTAAGGGATTGAAAAGGCAAATCACAGAGCCAGAGATGATAATTGAAATGCATATATTTACATATATTGAATACATACATACATTGATATACATATATGTGACAAAGAACTCATATCCAAAAAATATAAGATTGCTAATTACACAATTTTTGAAAAGGCAGACAACCTCATTGGAAAAAAAAAATGAAAAAAAAGCTTGAACAGGTACTTTACTGTATTGAGGTGGTCAATAAATATGTAAAAAGAAATCACATTTATTACATTAGGAAAATACAAGTTAAAACCATATAAAGTACTACTTTATACACATCAGAATGCCTAATTTAAAAAGACACTCTATCCAGTGCTTGAAGTGATATGAGGAAGCAGAGGCTTTATACTCTGCTGATGGGAGTGCAAATTAGTTCAACCACTTTGGCAAATTCATTAGCAGAATCAATTCAAGTTAAACACACCTTAGGACCCAGTAATTCTACTCCTAGGTATATACCCAAGAGAAATGCATAAACATCTTCATTTAAAAACATGTAAATAAAAAAACAAACATATAAAAAAATCTCATTATCACTGGTCATTAGAGAAATGCAAATCAAAACCACAATGAGATACCATCTCCCGCCAGTTAGAATGGCAATCATCAACAAGTCAGGAGACAACAGATGCTGGAGAGGATGTGGAGAAATAGGAGCGCTTTTACACTGTTGGTGGGAGTGTAAATTAGTTCAACACATTGTGAAAGACAGTGTGGCTATTCCTCAAGGATCTAGAACTAGAAATTACCATTTGACCCAGCAATCTCATTACTGGGTATATACCCAAAGGATTATAAATCATTCTATTATAAAGACACATGCACATGTATGTTTATTGCAGCACTGTTCACAATAGCAAAGACTTGGAACCAACCCAAATGCCCATCAATGATAATCTGGATAAAGAAAATGTGGCACATATACACCATGGAATACTATGCAGCCATAAAAAAGGATGAGTTCATGTCCTTTGCAGGGACATGGATGAAGCTGGAAACCATCATTCTCAGCAAACCAACACAGAAACAGAAACACCGCATGTTCTTACTCATAAGTGGGAGTTGAACAACGAGAACACATGGACACAGGGAGGGGAACATCACACACTGGGGCCTATTGGGGGGTAGGGGGTTGGGGAGGGATTGCATTAGAAGAAATACCTAATGTAGATGACGAGGTGATGGATGCAGCAAACCACCATGGCATGTGTATACCTGTGTAACAAACCTGCACGATCTGCACATGTACCCCAGAACTTAAAATATAAGAAAAAAATAAACACTCTTAGCTGCTTTATTCATAAGAGCCAAAAAGTAGAAATAATCCACTTTTTGTGTGCATCAACTGTAGAATGTTAAACAGGCTATGGTACATTCATACAATGGAGCTCCATAGAGCAATGAGAGGACATGAACTATTACTACATATGGCAACCGCTGGGAAGGGAGGGGACCTGTGGCATGTTCTGGTCCAAGTGAAAGCACTTTCTCTCTCTCTGTCTCTCTCAATCTCTGTCTCGGTCTAGGTGGAGATTACATGGGTGAGTTCACTTTGTGAAAATTTGTTGACTGTATTATATGTCAACATAAAGTTTTTATTTTTAAATTTTTCAGGAAAAGGAAAATAGGGATAAAAGCCCATGGAAACAAAAGAAGTAATGCAGGCTGCATTCTGTAAGAACTGAAACCAAAGAAAAAGCCCAGGGACCTTCTGCATTTGCAGGTCTGTTCATCTATGAACTCCCATGTGGCTCTCTCTTGGAGCTCCCGGCGGATAGAAAGAGCAGGCTTTAAGCTCATCACAAGACTAAAGGATTTTAAGCTCCACGTGTTCCTTAAGTAACACTTGATATTTTTATTTGATGCAGGCAGAGTCTTTATGTTCAAAGCTCCTTTCATGTTCGGCACTGACGGAAGCATGTGGCTCTTTCTGTTGATACTGAAATATGGCCTTGCTTTTGTCTTGTTCTCAAAGGAGATGTTTTAAACTGTTGCAAAATAGAAAACTCTACAGGTTGAGTTGCTAAAGCTCAATTTGGAATTCACCAAAGAAGCTGATTCTTACTGTACACAGAATTCCCCTCCAAATCTGATTCCCGGATGCATAATTTTGTCTACGTGTTGGTTTAGGCAAAGCACTAAAACCAAAATTCTCACTGCAACTCCTTTGCTGTCTTACAAAAGGATCTTGAAGCAATTTGCAAGATCCCTACGTTCACTCTAAGCACAATGTGAAAGCCACTGAAATAAATCAACCACAGTATTTGACAGATGCACACACTTATTTGTTACTTCAGCAAACATCTGCTGAACGCTTCACGTACTGGTTATCTACTAGGTAACTCAGGGTCGCACACTAAATGGGTTACAGAACAAATATTTATACCCAGGGCCCTTGCCCTCTTGTGCGGTACCACTTCCAGTCTCTATGATTCCTCCACACCTCTGAAATCCAGGGTACCTTCTTAAGCCACTTCAAACTGTTCAACACAAAGGAAGAATTTCCAGGAAAGACTTCTCACCTATTTGCCAAAAGGCTAAAGATCCAGACAAGATAGAAGCCAGATAACACCAACGTGTTATCTGAATATGAATACTGTTTTTCTTTCACAACAAGGAGAAGGTAAGAAAAGAAGGTTTCCTACTGGAGATCAGATCCCCAGGACTGGCACCACGAGAGAATCAAAGAAGTATTCTTTGCTTTCGAAGGAAAGATAAACCAGAAAGTGGTAATGTTAAATATTCGTTCTCTTAGACTAACTTTCTCCAACCAGGACAAATGTATTTTCCAGTTCACAGTAAGTTTCAGTAAGGCATTCTCACCTATTATACAGATAATTGTAATGCCAGGGATGCATTTGGCAGACAGATACATTGTCACCTTGGAGGACCTCTTCACTGCACAAAACTCTCTCTATAATAAACCTGAAAAGTGATCGTGCCATTGTTGAACAAAATTTGTTTCGCAAAAAATTCTCTAGTAAATTAAGCCGAAAGATCTCTCTCTGCAATTTCTGTCATTCAAAATTTGTTTTGCAAAAATTCTGTAGTAAATTAAACCAAAAACTCCCTCTCTGCAATATTTCTCACTCTGAATTTTGCCTTTGGGAAGAGCATATTACAAATATAATCCCTCTTTACTTTGACAGTTCTTCAAGGATTTAAAAACCACAAGCATATTACCCATCGTAAGCCTTTTCTTGTCAAAATTAGAAAGGATCTAGCCTTTATTTTTACATTATAAAATCAATGTAAGTTCATTGTAAAAATAGTTTTAAAATCCAGACAAATATTAATATGAAGACTTAAAAATTACCATTATCCAGAAAATAACCATTGCTAATATTTTATTGTAGATTTCATTTTTTTTTTTTTTTTTTTAGAAACAGGGTTTCACCATGGTCTCGATCTCTTGACCTCGGGATCCACCCGCCTCAGTCTCCCAAAGTGCTGGGATTACAGGCATGAGCCACCGTGCCTGGCCTTGTAGATTTCTTTAAACTAATTTTTATGCATTTCTAAGTATAATTTGCATATTTAAAAATGGGTTCATGACATATATACTATTTCAAACCTTAGAAGTTCACATAATGTATAATGAACATTTCTTCTTATCAAAAGAGGATAGACTTTCAGTTCTAGAAAAAGATAACATAGACTCGCTTTTCCTTCACCTAAGTACAACTAAATATACTGGAAATTATTCAACGGGTATTAACAAAAGGACAGTGGGAATTGGAAAGACAGCAGACTGGCTGGAGATCTCAGGGCTTGATGAACAGTGTCTTGTAAGATTTCTGGTTATTGTTTCACCTTCCACCTGCCCCACACTGGGCTCTGGAAAGACCTGCAACCCAAAACCACCAAAAAGCATAGACAAAACCAAACAAGCAAAAAATGAAGCAAACGAGAAAAGTCTAGTCTCTAGGGATAAAGGATCGGGAAGTTGGGGAAGTTCGACTTCTGTTCCAAACCAGCAGATGGTCTCACTTACCTGCCCCAGAGCAGCAAACCTACTCTACAACTAGGGCACTGGTGACCAGCCCACTCTGCTGACAGTGGCAGCAGCAGTGAAGCCACGTGTCTCTCTGCTCTCCACCTAGTGACATGAGTCTCAGGCTCAGTGTCTCCTGACTCCTGCCCTTCTACAGAGAGTGAACCAGTGACATCGGGAAACCCAGGGAAGTGCCTTCCATTCTTGCAGTTGTAATCAATGGGGACTGTGCAGAAGCTCCAGCTGAACCAGGAAAACAAAGCACCCCAGAAGAGCATTGCCAGGGCTCCGAACACTAATGTCATTGGAATTAAAGTTCACAGAATGAGCCTAGAACCTGTGATGCACCTAAACAAAGCCACTGCTTGCTAAAATCAAAGATTTAAATAGGATCAAGAGCCTCCTAACATAATAAAGTGTTCAAGATAAAATAAAAATCAGTTGTACCAGGAACCAAGAAAACCACAATTTGAATTAGAAAAGACAATCAATTGATAGCTATACTGAGACGAATTGGATGTTAAAATTATCTGCCAAAAGTACCCACTGTAAAAAGGTTTCAACAATCAATTACAAATTATCCTGGAAAAGAAGAAAAAATAGAGCAAATCTCAGAAAAGAAACAGAAGTTATAAAAAGGAGTCAAAAGAAAATTATAGAGCTAAATATTTCAAAATTTACAACTTGCTGGGTGGACTTAATAGAGTGAAGATAATAAAGATTGGAATGAGTGAACTTGAATCAGAGAGATTAATAGAATTTACTCAATCTGAACAGAGAGAAAACAGACTGGAAATAAAAAATGAACAGAGCTTAAGAGATCTGCCAGACAATAACAAAAGATCCCAGAAGGAGAAGAGAAAGGGTATAAAATGGAAAAAGATTACGAAAAAAAAGAAAGTTTAAAATTTCCCAAAAGTAGCAAAGGCATAACCTACAGGTTCAAGAAGCCAGGTGAATCCCAAACAGATGAAAGCTAAAGAAATTTGTACCAAGACACAACACAAAGTTCTGAAAACTAGAGAAAAAAATCTTAAAAACAGCCAGAGAGAAAAGACATATTACACAGAATTTAACTCAAATGAGAGCAGATTCATTATCTAAGATCATGGAGTTAAGAGATAAGAGCCAAAACATTTTTTTCAGCTGAAGAACGAAAAGAACGGTCAACTCTGCATTCAATGCCCGTCAAAACTGTTCTTTGGGAAGAGGGGAATTAAGATATTCTTAAATTAAGGAAAACTAAGAGAATTTGTTGCTAGTACACCTACCCTTAAAGAAGGCCTCCAACAGAAAAATAATGATAACATAAGCAGGCTACAGCATTCATAAGGAAAAGAAGAAGAATAGAAAGGTTAAAATAAAGGTAAACGTGGGAGGCCGAGGCAGGTGGATCACGAGGTCAAGAGATCGAGACCATCCTGGTCAACAAGGTGAAACCCCGTCTCTACTAAAAATACAAAAAATTAGCTGGGCACAGTGGCGCGTGCCTGTAAGCCCAGCTACTCAGGAGGCTGAGGCAGGAGAATTGCCTGAACTCAGGAGGCGGAGGTTGCGGTGAGCCGAGATCGCGCCATTGCACTCCAGCCTGGGTAACAAGAGCGAAACTCTGTCTCAAAAAAAAATAAAAAATAAAAAATAAAGGTAAACATAGTAGGTTATCCTTCACTTCATGAGTTTCTTGAGTTATATTTTATATTCATATTACTTATAACAATATAGGATATGTGCTTAATGTATATAGAAGGATGATCGAGACAATTATATGAAAAAGTGGGGAGGTAAAGAGACCTAAATAAAAGTACATTTTCTACACTTGAAATGGTGAAAACATCTATATCAGTTTCCTGTACTGAGATATATAACATGGTAATACCTAGAGCAATCACTGAGAAAGCTATACAAGGTAATATGTTGAAAATATTATTTGAAAAACAGAATAGAACTCAAACTTTTTTGAGTAGCCCACAGCAAGGTGAGAAAAAGGATACAGAAAAACAAGAAACAGAGGAAATGGAGAACAATAAACAGACTTAAGCCCCCATATAGCTGCAATCATTTCAAATAAAGAGATGTTGTTTCCTTTCCAAAAGTAAGAATGTGAATTCTGCTTAGCTTCGTGATTGTCCTGGCCAAAAACTCTATAATAAAACAATTACACGTTAAGTCAACCCAAAGGAGCAGAGGGTGAGGAATTACAAGGTATGTGGTGACATTCTGTGAAATCCTGTGGATGCGTATCAAGTCAGAAATTATAATAACTGCATTCTGATGATATAAAATACATAGCAGTAATGGACTAAACAACTCACTAAGCCCCAAACGCTTTACTTTTACACACTTTCCAAACAAGTATATAGGTAAAGTAGTAACTAATGTTTACAAACATTTGTAACTTATGAACTTTTTATATTTTTTTAGCCATGCAGCAAAATTAGAAACTAGGTATTATCATCCACAGACAAAATTTCAAGAAACCATGGCTGAGACTGGCTCAACTAAGGTAAGCAGGTAAGAGCACCGAGACCCCAATCTAGATCTTCTGGCTGCAAATTCCATCATTTTCCACCTTGTCTTACGCTTCCCCAAGGGTTCCAGGGAATATGGTTATGCTCAGCATTCCTCACAAGACGTGAGAAACTTAGGGATGTAGAGTTCATGATCATTAATCTCACAGGTGTGAGGAAGCCAGAGTGAGAGAATAAAATCTAATTTTAAAGACGAATTTTCTTAACATCCTAAGTTCAACGGAACAGCTTTCACTAACTCTTAAAATGGGGCCTTTTGAACATTTAACAGACCTTTATTGAGCATCTACTACACATAAAGAACTGTACAGGACATCACGTGGAACAACTGAGCTCCTTCCCCAAACAAGGAACTGAAGGAAATGAGCAAATGCGTAGTTCTCTGCGACAGTGTGAGTCGGGAATCGGTCAGGGAAGGACAGCCACTGGAAGTACGACAGGATGAGGGATTTGTTGCAGGACTTAGACCCTCACAACTGCGGGAGCTGCTGAGGGAAATGAAGGTCTGGAAGCGGACGTTGAAGGATCAGAGACACCATCACTAAGCTGCCTGCCTGAAGCCTTAGTGGGGTGGGCAAATCATAACCGGTGTATGGGAGGGTATATGAGCCCGTGAAGGCAGCGTTTATGAAGGTGGCTTTGGGAAGCTGTGGCCTCTGGGCAGCCATGGCCTCTGCAGATCCATCACTAAGCACCTGGTGATGAGCCTGGAATCACTGTTGGTCAGCAGGCTTGGTAGTCAGGAGGAAAGTCAAGGTCACAGCAGCAGAGAGCAAGGATAAGCTGGAACCCACAGATCTCAGCCTCGGTCTGGTCACCGCATTTTACCAAGACGTCCAGAGAATAACAACAGCTGCTCATCTCCCACCTCCCAAATCCATTACAAATCCCTCTTTTGGCCAACTCTAACTTGGAATAAAACAAGGAAAGAGATTCTAGGAAATGATGGTCCCACCCCGGTGTAACTGTGTTGACAGTGAAACTCCAGTACAACCAGTTATACCATGCACTAGAGCAATGGTACAAATAACATACAATAGGCAGAGAAAAGAGGGGGCGCAGCAGGGACTCCCGGAGGCCAGGTCTTGGGGAAGCCCAGCCTCCACATTTCTTTCTTCTCTTTATTAAAATACTCCATTCTAATGGGAATTATCCTGGTTCCAGAAGTTGAGTCTTTATCAGCATTTAACTGCACAATGTCAGGGAAATTTCTTAACTTCTATGAGACACAATTTTCTAACTTATAAATGAAGAATAATAATCATACCTCAAAGAATCCTGCAAATCACATGAGAAATTATAAGCTAAAGTTCCTGGTAGACAAAAGATACTCAACTAATGTTGCCCACTTTCTCTCCCACCTTCCTCCTCTCCTCCAGCCCTTGTGTGTCAGAGACTAATATTTAATCTTTGGCCACGTGTCATCCCTGGTCTCCACCACTGACCTGCTAAATACATAGAATGTTGCTAAATACTCCAATAAAACAATTCTCAAATACATCATGCCCTCTAAATTTGCTTTTTAAATAATGGAAACCATGTTTTTAAGGCATTCCAATATTCCTTTTCTGAAGTATTTCTGAATATATTAGCTCTCAGAAGGTGCCAATTTCTGTGGGATACATATGAGTATAAAACCTAAGGACTTAAATGTTCCATTCCAGGTGTCTGTCGAGGAATGATTTTCCTATTTCTTTTTATGTGACCCCTTTGTTCACCATTGAAGTTTGCATTTTTACATTGAATCCTTGGGAAATCTCCTCCTAGTCCTGAACTATTCAAGATGTCTGGCAAAAAGACCTCCAAGTGTAGGTGCACATAATTAGGATCAGGTGGGTTGTCCTCTTTATTCGCCCCTTTTTCCATCTGTTTAGTTCCTTTCCTGTCATGTATCACGCTACATAATTGATTCCAGATTGAAGTAGTTTTGTCTCGCATCTCCCCCACCATAGGCAGAAACTGAGAAACCAGCTGACATTCGCTTCATTTTTTTCTCTCTCTATTCCATTTTATATTATGACCACTGTACTCCTTTAGGATAAATCAACCGTAATAATAAATAGCATATTATAAAATGGGAATAGGGAACATGGGACTGGAGAGGCCACATGATGGGAAATATTAGCACATATGCAGTAGACCAGTTGGAGAATATTGCCTAGCCCCATTTAGCCAAGTTGAAGGGAATTGATGAAGGGATTCCAACTGGCCAGATTTCTCCTGGAATCCATAAAAATTTAAACATGACATTTTATGCATGGACAGAGTAATCCACAAGTCAGAGCAAAAGATGGATTTGCAAGCGCAATATTTTGTGGTTGCAGTCAATGCTTTTAGAACAACTGTGCATCAAAGATTTGTTGTGATAGAAGAAATAAGATGCATTAGGCCCTTGAAAAAAGAGGATGAGCACACAGACTTTGCAAAGCCCTTACCCTACATTTTTTCACATTAAAAATCAACTCTACTGACGTAGAGGTCTCAGAATCATATAAAGCAACATATGAAAGAATAATTTTAAAATAATACATTATTGTAGAACTCTAAAGATTTTTATTATACAAGATGGTTTAAATTATTTACTCACTATCAAGGTTATTATTTGATCACTAGCATTTAAGAGATTTAGAAAAGAAATCTATTAACAGAAATAACAAGTTGTGTTTAAACATTACCTTTTTGCATCTATTCGTTATTAGGCTCAAGTCAAGTTGAATAAATCTAGTTCCTTTCCTCTAAAATAATGCAATTTAACTAAATCCAGTAGTGTAGACAAACATATAATTAGGACTATAACTGTACAAATAGCGGTGGTGACTTAAATGATGAAGTTTTTGCCGATTTGTTTCCATCTCAACACGTCATCCCAAACTAAAGCAACTTGCCAAGTACCTACCTCTCCACTCCCCCACCCCCTTGCCAATCCCTCAGCTCAAATTTTAAATGAGGAAATATCATAAAAATGGGCTGGGTGATGAACAACTTGGCTTCTGGGTCCTGTCGTATTAAGCTGACATTTTTTTAAAAAGCTATAATTAATATATCTAAGAACAGGATGAAGATTAGCAAAGTAGAACCAAATTTAAGTTTCCATTGATATTTTATTGGCCAAAATCAGCCAACAAATAATTTATCATGATTGCTTCAGTTATGGTTGTATACTTTTTTATATTTCATTTCCAAATTATGCAACCAGATGTGCTCACCTCCAAGCTGTCAGTCAATTGCCCATTTCCTGCTTTCTGCATTCCTCCAAACTGGCCCCCCAATCGAAGGACAGTGGTTTTTAGAAGCCTCTCAAAAGTCCTTGCTGATTAACATTAAGAGTTCCACATACAAAGTCTAATAGTTCAGTTGAAAAATTAAGCATTTCTTTCTCTACACCATCCACCAGTGTTGTCTTTTTAAAAAATCATATGATGACATCCTTTGCCTTAATATTCTTTGCCAGTTCTGAGAAAGGGTTCAAGGTATTCAGCACAGCATGCAGAGCCCTTTTTGACTTGGCTCCCTTATACCACGTCACCTAGCTCTCACTATTCTCTCATGCACACCCTAAGCTCTAGCTCCATGCAATTAAGTTTGTTGCTATTACCCAAGTCCCTATCTCTTTGCTTACATCTAGAACAGTTTCCCTCTACTTCATCACTTGGAAAATACTATACCTACCCAATTTTTGAGACTCTGATTTAGGTAGCATGCCCTGGCCATCACAAGGGCTGAAATAAGTACCCCCATATTTGGCATTGTCTTCTCTCATGCTTCTATTTACATTTGATAGTAATCTGTTGTTGTAACCACTCGATGCATTCACCTTTCCCACTGCCTAGACAGAGACAATTTCTCAAGACAGTGGAATTGCAATAAAGAGTAATTCATGCAGGAGACCACAGTTTGGTTATTACTCAAATCAGTCTCCCTGAAAATTTGAGGACTGAAGTTTTTAAAGATAATTTGGTAGGTAGGGGGCCAGTGAGTCAAGGGTGCTAATTAGCCAGGTGGGAGATGAAATCATAGGGAGCCAAAGCTGTCCTCTCGTGCTGAGCCAGTTCCTGGGTGGGGGCCACAAGACCAGATGAGCTAGTTTATCAATCTGGGTGGTGCCAGCTGATCCACTGAGTTCAGGGTCTGCAAAACATCTCAAGCACTGATCTTAGGTGTTACAATAATGTTATCCCTAGAAGCAATTTGGAGAGGTTTAGAATCTTGCAGCCTCTAGCTGCATGACTCCTAAACCATAATTTCTAATCACTTGGCTAATTTGTTAGTCCTGCAAAGGCAATCCAGTGCCCAAGGAAGGAAGGAGGTTTGTTTAGAGAAAGGGCTGTCATTGTCTTTGTTTCAAAGCTAAAGTATAAACTAAGTTCCTCCAAAAGTTAGTTTGACCCACGCCTAGAAATGGACAAGGAGAGTTTGGAGGTTACAAACAAGATGGAGTCGGTGAGGTCAGATCTCTTCCACTATCATAATTTTCTCGTTATAATTTTTGCAAAGGTGGTTTCTTGGTTACTGTTGTTGCTGCTGTTGTTTCCTGTATCTGTCTGCTTCACTAGACTGGAAGGCTCCCAAGACTAAGGCCTTTGTCCTATATTTTGGTATTTTGGTAACGGTAAAGCCCTGTGCCTGGTATACAGTAAGCACAATATATATTTATTAAAAAACTGAATTAATGAATAGACAGATAGACGGATGATAGCAAAGCTACTATATCTATTTCCAAGCCAGTCTCCATCTGCCTCTGATAGTAAAGTGACCGTTGTCTTATAATGTACTGTGTCAAATGTGTTCAAGGTCCTTGCACTCCCCCGTTTCCCCTCCACCTTAGAGGAGTGTTCTTTCGGACACCTTAGGTAAGAGGTATGAAAATGTGACACATTGAAACAAAAATCCAAATAAAATCAAAGCAGCAATCTCCTCAAAAGTAAAAATGTTGCTTCTATGGTTGTATTGTCATAAGAAAAGAAAACCACCATTGATGGTTTAAAATGCAAAATATGCTCGCTCACTCGCTCTCTCTCTCTCTCTCTCTCTCTCTCTCTCTCTCTCTATATATATATATATATATATATATATATATATATGTATATATATATATGTCTCAACCTCTGCCTCCTGGGTTCAAGCAATTCTCTGGCCTCAGCCTCCCAAGTAGCTGGGACTGCAGGTACATGCCACCATACTCAGCTAATTTTTGTATTTTTAGTAAAGACTGGATTTCACCATATTGGCCAGGCTGGTCTCAAACTCCAGACCTTGTGATACGCCCACCTTGGCCTCCCAATGTGCTGGGACTACAGGCATGAGCCACCACACCCAGCCTATATATTTTTAAGTGTTGTTTTTATTTCTACTTCTGCTTATGGAGTGAAGAAATATAATTACTTCCATTGTTACTGAGCATCTTCCCTGAAAAAGGATGCCAAGCAGCTTAAGATGCCTCTACTCACCCTTTCTCTTTGACAGAAAGACTTCATCTGTAGGAAAATGTATTTAGCAGCCATCATCAATGGATAAACCATGTTAAATTTTGAAGAAATCAAGTATTTCTTTGTTACTCAGAGGATGATATTATTAGAGTTAATATTTTAGTGACGCTAAACCAAGTGAATCTTTATATTAAAAAACGAAGTCAAAGACTATTAAGGCTGGAAGGTACTTAAACGTTTTAGTACAGTGCCTTAATATACCACCTGAATTTACCTTCCATGACTTCCAGGTTATTAAACATCTCTGAGCCCGAGCATCCTCCTCTAAAGAATTGGAAATAATTGTAGTAACTGGCTCATAGGATGATTTGGAGATTGAATGAGACAATGTATGTATGAATATAGAGTATTTTGGTCATTCTTGGCACAGAGCAAGCATTTATGAAATTCTCATAGTTAACAAAAGAAAGGATACACCTTCATTATACAGGCAAGAAATCTGAGGACAGGAGAAATGATGTGAATTACTCAAGTTTATGACGGGATTCATTTTAAATAGCTCACAGTTATCTCTAACTTAGACTGTGCTTATTCTTGATCCCACACATTTTAAAATAAAAACAAGGCAAAACGAACAACCACAATAACAACAACAACAACAAAGCATGCTTGTAATATTCAAACTGAGGACTTCGTGAATAGAAAGCCAATAGTCGGCTCTGTTAGAATCAGTTTGGCTGCAAAGCCCTATCAAACATAAAGAAAATATTGTAGAGAAAAAGCAGTGTTAGAAAGCGCTTTTCAAATGCTCACTTAAGCCTTCAGTTTATAGCAGGTCTTCTATCCAATTAGAGAAGAAAAAAAAAAGAGAAAAAGGCAAATCTGAAATTTCAGAGGACAAGTTTGTAAACACAAGTTTGTAAAAACTTTAAATGGGTTATTGTCAGGTTCCGATACCCTGTTTTCCTCTGACCTTGGTTCAGTCTCTGACTCTGGCTTCTTCACAAGTACACACTTACCACAAGAATCTCTACTTTTTCAGTTCAGAGTCCTCACAGGTCAGCAAATTTGGAGGCTTAATGGTTTTCTTATAAGCTTTCCCACACTCTTTGCCTTGGCTCAAACCTCAATGTAGTATCATTTATCATAAGTTAACTATATGACCTTCAAATTTAAAGTAGGACCTGGCAATGCAGCCACACTACAATGGCAAGAGAAGCTGAGAGCCTTGCTTTTCTCAAAAAAAAAAAAAAAAAAAAAAAGGCTCATATTTGTTGGTGCTTAAATTTCTCCTTAAGCAAAGACAGAAATTGACTTGAATTTTATTGGCCTTAAATGTCTTCTCTAGTACAATGACTAGATTGGTTAAATTATGCCAGTTATATTTTGTCCATTTAATATTTCTGCATTTTTAAAAAAGAAGCTTACCCATGTTCCAAATGTCTGATAAAAAAAAAACTCCAGAGGTAGAGATCTAACTAGAATTAACACAACACGCACAATGTGTTCTTCCCGGGAAAGGATTGAGAAAAGGATGAGGTGCCTGATAATCCCAGAGCAAGGTCTACATCCCGTCATCCCATCACAAGGAGTTAGGGGGTGGACAAGCAGCAAGGCTGGAGGGGGACCCAGGCCACTCTAGCTGAGAATGAAGCCAGCAATGATAACCCAGGTGCCAGAAAGAAACAAGAGCTACTTTTTACTGAGCAGCATGTGCAGTTTCGGCAGAGGAATCAAAGCTCAGAGCTAGAGATTTGGATTGGGTCTCAATGTCCCAGTAACAGGATCCTAATTTCGAGAGCCTTTGTTCTGGCAGCTCAAAGTAGAAAGGACCCTTGTTGAATAACCCTGCCCATAGACTGCCTTATCCCCTACTGTGAGCATCCTGATTTGACTGAGAAGGGCTCTGAAAGAAACAGACATAGTAATTGTTTCACGATGAGTGTTGTGGAAATCCAGTCAGATGGTGTATGTCTGACAGACACCCTGAGTATCTATCTGAGTACGTAGCCTTAAGTGACTACTTAGCTCTCATCCTTGCAAAATACCACTGTGTATCTTCTGTTATTTTAACATTACATAAAGTCCAAACAATTAATTTCTGAGAAGTTCCTAAGAATAATACATGGCAAACTCCAAAAACCATGCTGCATTTTAGATGCTTTAACTCTGACCACACCTGCTTTCAAAGAAATAGCATTTATAGATCCATCTCCAGTGGTACTGACCAGCTATGACCTAGAAGCCAGGGAGCATGATTTTTTGCCTTCCCATTACACTACTACTCAGGGCATACACATACCCAGAGTAAGCTAAAACACAGAAGTCCCAATTAAAATGAATTAAGATAAAGAAAAATGTGTTAATGCCAACCTAATTTACATACTATTCTGTGTGGCATTCAGGGGAATGAGAGAACAATGGATGTAATAGGAAGATTATTCCAAGGATTGAATTTCACACGAATCATTTGATATTCTATCTGTGCCATGAGCAAGTCATGTTGCATTAGATCAAATTCTGATTTCATTTCATTGCCAAGTATCCCATCGTTACCACCTTGCCTTTTGCCTCTTCATTACAGGGATGTAATCGAAGGACGAATCCCTAAGAGCTTGTTGCTTAGCTGCCCATGTGTGCACATTTCACAACCTGCCATCGTTATAAGACACTCTGGTTAATAAGCAGATAATAGGATATGCAAATCGCATGTACCTGATGAGGAAAGAAAGCTATGCCTTCTCACCTTTGCATAAATACTAGCTGACTTCTTTGTGACCATGGAAGCTTGCTTTGGGTAATTTATGGAACACTTTGTCCAGGCAGGAAGAAATGTCCCTTTGCCTCTGGAAATGTGGGCAATGGAATAGTTTTCTTGCAATTTACAGGACTTGGAGTGTGGGCAACTCAGAGAGGTCTTTGGACATGAGAATCTTTTTTAAATGGGCGCCTTAAGGGACAAAAAATAAATTTGATTATGTCTGAAATGTTTTTAACCAGCCCCAAAAGTTTATAAAATATGATGTCAGAGCTTAAACCACCTCGGAGATGCTCACAAGAGGTCAGATTAATACTAGCACTCACCAAAGGCAGATACTATAGTGATTCAGCCCTGGTACCAAATAAAATAAAAAGGTGATTTCGAGATATGTTAAAACCCTGGGAGCTCGTTGAGTTTCTGTGAGTCCTCTCTGGGCTATGCACCATTGGGCACAATATTGTAATGAAGTGGCCCACCAACTCATTGCTCTGAAGCAGAGAAGACAGCACAACATTTGTAGAAAGAAAGATATGGGTTCAGTGTCTTTCACATGACTCTCATGTCATGTCAAAGGGCATGTCTCTCAGCCTCAGTTTCGTTATTTGTAAATGGAGATAGGAACCATACAGCTTTTCCATAAGATCATTGCAAGTTTCAATCGTTGGAATGATTATGGAAACTGTATGCTGAGTTGCTTCCCGCTATCCCTGTGATCCCCTCTCTACACTTCCCCAGCTTCCTCTCTGCCCTAGGTACCCACCTGGATACCTGGATAGATTTCACATCCGCTGGGCTCCATACACTGTGACTTCAGGTTGGATTTGGCAATGAAGAGCACTAGCAGGAGAACAAGAGGAGGAGGGAGAGTGGGGAGTGTATTCCTTTGGCTCTCACCTGGCAAGGTCACCCCAGGCTAGCTATGTCCTTTGCCCTGAGGTGGTAGCACCTGCAGGTCACCAAGTCCACCTACCCTCTATGGCAGTTCCCAGGAACCATTCCCTCCCCTGAGCCCTTTTTGCCTGAGGATGGTAATGGTGCCCCCACTTTATGACTAGCTCAGGGTCCTGCTTCATCCTTTGTGGTTTTTCCATATCCTTCTCACACCACCTTAAGAGGCCTTTTATTAAACACTATTTAAAGCATCCTAATTTGAATGTACCATCTGTTTCTTCTAGGCATCTGAATAATATACACTCTAAAAATATTCTATTGGCTAATACATATCAGAAGTGTAATTTATTTATTCTACTTTTTTATTTATTTTAGGACACGGTCTCACTCTGTCACCCAGGCTGGAGTTCAGTGACACGATCACAGCCCACTGTAGCCTCTACCTCCTAGGCTCAAGACATCCTCCCATTGCCACCTCCAGAGTAGCTGGGACTACAGGCGAACAGCACCATGCCTGGCTAATTTTTGTATTGTAGAGACAGGGTTTCACCACATTGCCCAGGTTGATCTCGGATTCCTGGGCTCAAGCGATCTTCCCACCTCAGCCTCCCAAAGTGCTGACTTTACAGGCATGCGCCACGGTGCCCAGCCTTAATTTAAAATAACAAAAGAATTTTAAAGCCAACTGTCAATTTCTCCTTTACAATTCCTCCTTTGTGATTCACCTATTACAGTTAAATAAAATTTTAAAAATATAAACAAAACATCCTGCAGTCCAGTAACCATTTGTGTGCAGGAGAAAAATCAAATGAATCATTTCCATTTGCATCTGGGTTACTGTCTAGCTGTTTGGATGCTAAAATCCACATTACTCAGTAAACATAACATATCTGTAGCTTACCCATTATCAAATATTGCCAGCAAATATCTCTAGAAGGGTCAGGTAGGGACCCTTCAATGTTGCGCACATCATTTGGATGAAGACACCCTCATTTCCTGTCTGACATGTGATTGCCTTCCCCCTCACAGGTATAAAAGACCCTTAGACCAAATGTGACCACAATTACAACTGGGTTTGGTCCTCTGTTTAAACCCTGGCTTATGCCAGCCTCACTGGAAAGCTATGACGAGCCCATGTCTAAATCCTTTTTCCCAGGATCTAAACTGGCATAGTGGGTGGGCTTTGGGCCAGACTTTGCTCCTCTTTCTACCTGGTCCCGGTTGCAGGAGCAAACATGTTCCTCTGGCCTGAAACTGCAGTTATCACACACAAGAAATTCTCCCAATTGACCTGAGAGCTCTGAGGCCCTGAAGATGAAAATAAAAGCCAGTCATTTTCCCTCTACCAGAGATGGGATGTGGCATTTTTCAGTAGTTGGCGATGGCTAATTGAGAACGTGACTTTCACATAGAGATAACATGAGAATGAAAATACCACGTCGTAGAGATAAAAACAAATAAGGTGACGATGGAATATGCCCTATGTTTGGAGTCAGGACTGCTGAGTTTGAGAGCTCACCTCTACCTCCGATTACCCGTGTCACTTTAGACCACCTTTCATCTCTCACGGCCTATTGTTTTTAAGTGAAACTTGGACATACCAACACCTTTCCCAACAGATTCAACAGGGATCTGTAATGATTAGCAAAATGTGATAATATTGGATAACATTCTGCAAAATGAAGTTGTATGCAAATACGTGGCTTTGTTATGAATGAAAACATGAAGACAAGCATGTAAAAATGCATGGAGACAAGGAAGCCTCACCATGTAACAAGGGTCTCATGGCTACAACGTACCTGGAAGGCAAAAGGCTTTAAGTGTTTGTCGGCATTAAACACTTGGGACAGATTCGGGAGAAGGGCACTCAAAGTCACCTCTTTTTGGCGAGGTGGGAAGACAGAGAGGGACCACCAGGAGGACAGAACGCAGCTGAAGAACTTAGACAAGAAGGAGTCAAATGAACTGCTTTAAAACCTTTCTTATGGTGGCTCTCCCTGTATGTACAGTGATCAAACTTTCTGGTTTGCCCAGACCTGAGGGGTTTTCTGGGACCCGGAATTTTCAAAACTAAAACCAAGACAGTTCCAGGCAGCCAAGATGAATCGGTCAGCCTACCCTGTTCCTGTTGGCCAAATCCCTGTATCCTTCATTCTTGGGGTGTGGTGGTATTTCTCTACCAAACTACACTTTGTCTTCTCTCTTTTTAAACCTGTTTCATCTTTTTCACTTGTCTTATGTTTCCATCAAGCATGCAGAAGGAAAGAAGGAATACAGCCAAGCCAAATTACAGCAATTACCCTCCATTTTTATTCAAATGTAATTTACCTCCATTCACTTTCATCAGCTTCTGCCACATACTCTGAGACAAATAAGCCACAGTTCTTCAACCCTGTGAGATCAGAGCCTGTTCGGGAGAGGAAGAGAGTCACCCTCCCCTCCAGACATACACATAACTAACCAGTTAAGGCAGACAGTGGCAGGGCTATAGAATTTTTCTACTGAGTGTGGTCTCTAAGGACAGCATCAGGCATCAGCATCATCTGGATGCTTGTTAGACATGCACTGTCTCCAGCCCACCCTAGACCGAGTGAGTCAGAATCTGCATTTCAACATGCTCCGCAGGTGACTCCTATGCACTCTAAAGTCTGAGAAGCACAGAAAACGGAAAATCAACGTGCCTGCACTGGGAAGGAGAAATGTATACTAGCAGGGAGGAGCTTCCCTGAAGGATGAAGAAGGTTGGAGGAACCGCAAAAGCAACAACATGATCCCAGGGAAATAACAGTTGGCTACAGAGAGCAGGGAATCACCTAAAAGCACTGGAGCTTAGAATTGAGATGGAGATGAGCATGAGACAGGATCATTAAACAGCTTAAAAGTCCAGCTGGCAAACTGGACTTAGTCTGAAGAAAAAAAATCAATGACAGTTTTGAAAAAGAAATGCTGCGTTCAAGGCTGTGCTTTAAAAGTGCAACCCCAGCTACTGTACGAAGGCAGGGAGAAGGGAAGTGAGGGGAGAAATGAAAAGCAGCAAGACAAGTGCTTTGAAATAGCATCATACTCCACTCCCCAACCCAGGGAGCCTGCAAATAGTATAGGTCCTTAGAGGCCCCGGACCTACCCACCAAATGGGCTGCTGCCCACTAATATCTAGGAACACTGCTGAGAGAATGATTAATGGTTAAGCCCAGCATTTTGGCTTCTTTGAGGATAAAAATACCATTTCCTTCCCTTGAGGCAACTCTGATTTAGGAACTTAGTGGGTTGAATGGTGTCCCCCAGAAAGATACATCCACGTGCTAACCCTGGAAACTGTGTATGTGACCTTACTTGGAAAACAGGTTTTTGTAGAGGTAATTATCTGGGATTATAAGATGAACCCTGAATCCAATGACAAGTTTCCTTATGAAAGACAGAAAAGAAGTGTCCTTATAAAAGATAGAAAAATAAATAAATAAAAGATAGAAAAGAGGTATCCTTATAAAAGACAGAAAAGTGTGCTTGGTTCATTTCAAATACTATAGCCGGGAAAGAGGACACAATAGCAAGAGCTTGGGTCTGCGGCTCCCAGCAGGATCAACACAGAAGGTGGGTGATTTCTGCATTTCCAACTGAGGTACCCAGTTCATTTCACTGGGACTGGTAAGACAGTGGGTGCAGCCCATGGAGGATGAGCCAAAGTAGGGTGGGACGTCGCCTCAACCAGAAAATGCAAGGGGTTGGGAACTCCCTCTCCTAGCCAAGGGAAGCCATGAGGGACCGTGCTGTGAGGAATGGTGCACTCTGGTCCAGATACTATGCTTTTCCCATGGTCTTCACACCCCGCAGACCAGGAGATTCCCTCGGGTGCCTACACTACCAGGGCCCTGGGTTTTAAGCACAAAACTGGGCAGCCATTTGGGCAGACACTGAACTAGCTGAAGGAGTTTTTTTTTTTAATACCCCAGTGACACCTGGAATGCCAGTGAGACAGAACCGTTCACTCCCCTGGAAAGGCGGCTGAATCCAGGGAGCCAAGCGGTCTAGCTCAGCAGATCCTGCCCCCATGGAGCACAGCAAGCTAAGATCCACTGGCTTGAAATTCTTGCTGCCAGCACAGCAGCCTAAGTTGATCTGGGAATGTTGAACCTGGCGGGGGATATCCACTATTACTGAGGCTTGAGTAGGCAGTTTTCCCCACACAGTGTAAACAAAGGTGTCGAGAAGTTTGAACTGGGTGGAGCCCACGGCAGCTTGGCAAAGCCACTGTAGCCAGACTGCCTCTCTAGATTCCTCCTCTATGGGCAGGGCACTTCTGAAAGAAAGGCAGAAGCCCCAGTTAGGGGCTTATAGAGAAAACTCCCATCTCCCTGGAACAGAGCACCTGGGGGAAGGGGAGGCTGTGGGCTCAGCTTCAACAGACTTTAACGTTCCTGCCTGCTGGCTCTGAAGAGAGAAGTGGATCTCCCAGCACAGCACTCGAGCTCTACTAAGGCACAGACTGCCTCCTCAAGTGGGTCCCTGACCTCTGTGCCTCCTCACTAGGAGACACCTCCCAGCAGGGGTCGAATGACACCTCTTACATGAGAGCTCCGTCTGGCATCTGGTGGGTGCCCCTATGGGAAGAAGCTTCCAGAGGAAGGAACAGGCAGCAATCTTTGCTATTCTGCAGACTCCACTGGTGACACCCAGGGAAACAGGGTCTGAAGTGGACCTCCAACAAACTCCAGCAGACCTGCAGCAGAGGGGCCTCTTAGAAGGAAAACTAACAAACAGAAAGGAATATCATCAACATCAACAAAAAGGACATCCACACAAAAATCCCATCCAAAGGTCACCAACATCAAAGATCAAAGGCAAATAAATCCATGAAGATGAGAAAAAAACAGTGCAAAAAGCTGAAAATTCCAAAAACCAGAAAGTCTTTTCTCCTCCAAAGGATCACAGCTCCTCACCAGCAAGGGAACAAAACTGGACGGAGAATGAGTTTGCTGAACTGACAGAAGTAGGCTTCAGAAAGTGGGTAATAACAAACTCTTCCAAGCTAAAGGGTCATGTTCTAACCCAATATAAGGAAGGTAAGAACCTTGAAAAGAGATTAGACAAATTGCTAAGGAGAATAACCAGTTTAAAGAAGAACATAAATGGCCTGATGGAGTTGAAAAACACAGCCCGAGAACTTTGTGAAGTATAACCAAGCATCAATAGCTGAATTGATCAAGCAGAAAAAAGGACATCAGAGATTGAAGATCATACTAAATGAAATAACATGTGAAGATTAGAGAAAAAAAGAATAAAGAGGAATGAACAAAGCCTCCAAGAAATATGGGACTACGAAAAGACCAAACCTACATTTGATTGGTGTACCTAAAAGCTACAGGGAGAATGGAACCAAGTTGGAAAACACTCTTCAGGATATTATCCAAGAGAACTTCCCCAGCTTAGCAAGACAGGCCAACATTCAAATTCGAGAAATACAGAGAACACCACAAAGATACTCCTTAAGAAGAGCAACCCCAAGACACATAATCATCAGATTCACCAAGGTTGAAATGAAGGAAAAAATGTTAAGGATAGCCAGAGAGAAAGGTTGGGTTACCCACAAAGGGAAGCCCATCAGACCCATAGCAGATCTCTTGGCAGAAACCCTACAAGCCAGAAAAGAGTAGAGGCTAAATTCAACATTCTTAAAGAAAATAATTTTCAACCCAGAATTTCATATCTAAGCCAGAAGAGAATGGGATAAAATTTTTGCCATCTACCCATCTGACAAAGGGCTAATATCCAGAATCTATGAAGAACTTAAACAAACTTACAAGAAAAAAACAACCCCATCAAAAAGTGGGTGAAGGAAATGAATAGACAGTTCTCAAAAGGAGACATTTATGCAGCCAACAAACAAACAAAAAAAGCTCATCAGCACTGGCAATTAGAGAAATGTAAATGAAAACCACAATGAGACACTGTCTCATGCCAGTTAGAATGGTGATGATCAAAAACTCAGCAGACAACAGATGCTGGAGAGGATGCGGAGGAATAGGAACGCTTTTACACTGTTGGTGTAAATTAGTTCAACCATTGTGGAAGACAGTGTGGCTATTCCTCAGGGATCTAGAACTAGAAATACCATTTGACCCAGCAATCCCATTACTGGGTATATACCCAAAGGATTATAAATCATTCTATTATAAAGACACATGCACACGTATGTTTACTGCAGCACTGTTCACAATAGCAAAGACTTGCAACCAACCCAAATGCCCATCAGTGATAGACTGGATAAAGAAAATGTGGCACATATACACCATGGAATACTATGCAGCCATAAAAAAGGATGAGTTCATGTCTTTTGCAGGGACATAGATGAAGCCGGAAACCATCATTCTCAGCAAACTAACACAAGAACAGAAAACCAAACACCACATGTTCTCACTCATAAGTGGGAGCTGAACAATGAGAACACATGGACACAGGGAGGGGAAGATCTCACATTCAGCCTGTAAGGGGGTGGGGTCTAGGGGATAGCATTAGAAGAAATACCTAATGTACATGACAGGGTGATGGATGCAGCAATCCACCATGGCACGTGTATACCTATGTAACAAACCTGCACATTCTGTACATATATCACAGAACTTAAATATAATAATAATTTTTAAAAAGTAGTTGGGAAATTATTGAAAAATTGAAAGACCAGTGTATTGAAGCCCACATTATTTTATGTTTAAATATTTATTTATACCTAAAATTGAATCTATTATAATTTTACTTTCCTGGTTTTAACAGAAGCTTTTCAGCTGAAAATGAGATAAACCGAGGAGTCAATTTTGAACATCTGAGACTGGCTCTGAGCAGATGCAGTGCCGCCCCGTGAGGAAGGACTGCCTACACACTTGATCCTAATCTGCACCTTATTATCTGACCTGTTTGAAACGGTAAGTACCTCCTTTGGCACTTCTTGGAGGCACCATTGGATAATACTGACGGCTTCTCCCTGCTCTTTAAACAGCTTTGTTGCCTGCAGAGCTTCAGAGCAGGTGTGCCTCCTGTTCATGAACTCTACAGTGCCTGCCCATCTGCAAATCAGCATTTGCTTGCAAAACTTTCCTTTTTATTTATCTAGAACACAAAATTCACTGCAGAAGCTGGGTCCACAGCAACTTTTTTGAAATGTCCGTGAATCATTTAAAACATCCACTTAGAACATCAGAGTAACTTAAAGTAGGTGATTGATTTTAGGCAGCTGTCTTCTTACCTTTTTGTAGGAAACTGGTCTTTTAGGCAATAACCTTGGCATCCACCAAAGGCTTCCTCCCTGAGCAAGGAAGACATTAGAAGTCAAGGCAAAAATCCAGGCACTGTCCAAGCATCTAAAGAAAGATTTAAAAGAAATACTCAACCTATACATTTTCCAATTAATTCCAAGATAAAAAAAATGAAATTGATCTGGATTATCATTCCTGTTCTCCATTAGTCATTCATTTTCTACTCCTTCAAGTTCTGGTGGATTGCTTTACAACAAGACCGTCTGCTTACTGGAGCAGCTAGGTACTACAGTAGTTGGTCTCACTACCATCAGCCATCAGAATTATCTGGAACGCTGGTCAAAACACAGATTTTGAGTCCCAGTCCCAGAGTTTCTAATTCGGTAGGTCTGGGGTGTGGCCAGATAATTTGCATCTCTAACAGATTCCTAAGTGAGGCTGATACTTCCAGTCTGTGGACCACACTTTGAGAACCACTGTACCAAAGTGATGTGTATAAATACAGGTATCTTGCCAGTCAATAAGATTTAGCCAAGAGGGAATGAATAGGTCTGTTCCTTTATCACAACTAAGTAGATAGCCGTAACGGGGTAAAACCAAAATGCACACACACTTGCCATGTTGGTCTGATTATTTGGAGCAATACTTCTCAATCCTTCATGAGCACTCATATCCCCTGGGAAACCTGTTAAACTGCAGATACTGATCCATTCGAGGGAAGGCCCCACATTTTTCATTTCTTACCCATGATGCTGCTGCCAGTCCACAGACCACACTTTAAATAGCAAAAGGCTAAAAGAAACCCCGTTTAATACAGCTTTTCATTAAGTTACTCACAACTAATTCACAACAGAAGGCTATTGTTCTTGTAAACAGCTTTTGAAACATGGTTCAGTCCAGAAGCAGGTTTTTTTTGTCAGTGATACTAAATTTATCAAAAAATAAATTTTTACTGTACGGCTTTGTAGGAGACAAATTCCTTAGAATTGTGGGGAGGAAACTACATATTCCTCCTCTCAGTGAGGATGATGCAGGGAAACAAGATATGGGATGAGACCTCATTGGCAGCTCTTTGGCCTTGGGAGTCTCCTATATCTTTATTTTGACTTTGGGCTAAGCTTCCGTGATAATCTGGCTTGTCATCCAGAGTTTATACTCCAAAAAGAAAGACTGATTGTGCAGGTTTGCCCTATGTAGTAAAAGCAACCCTATTGGAAAGAGTTTACCCTTAAACAGACGAGTCACCATTGCCTTCAGCTGGTACGCTACTATGGGCAATGAATTGTAATTAAGCTCAGCTGCCAATGCAGCTGGTTGCAGCATCACCTGCAAGCATTTGTAGAGCTGTTTCTATCTAGCAGACAGTCCCAAATATGCAAATATTTGTTCATTGGTTACACTGGTTCACTGATTCAACAGCATCAATGTTAATTTCTTGATTTTGATAATTGTACTGTTGTTATGTAGGAAGAAGTCCTCGTTCTTAGGAAATACAAAGTATTTAAGAAAAAAAAAGACAACATACTTGCCATTTACTCTCAAGTGGTTCATTAAAAATAATGCACTCAGAGTAAAAAAAAAAATTTTTTTTTAAGTAAGTATCTTAAGATTTTAACAACTGGAAGGTTGCAGTGGCTCACACCTATAATCCCAGCACTTTGGGTGACCGAGGCAGATGGATCATTTGAGGTCAGGAGTTGAAGACCAGCCTGACCAACATGGTGAAACCCTGTCTCTACTAAAAATACAAAAAAATTAGCCGGGCATGGTGGCGCATGCCTGTAATCCCAGCTACTCAGTAGGTTGAAGTAGGAGAATCACTTGAACCTGGAGGTGGAGATTGCAGTGAGTTGAAATTATACCACTGTACTCTAGCCTGGGCAACAGAGAGAGACTCCAATTGGGGAAAAAAAAAAAAAGACTTTAACAACTGGGGAGTGTGAATGAAGGATAATCAGAAGTCTTTGGTATTATTCTTACAATTTTTCTGTAAGTCTGGAATTATTTAAAGTACAAAGTAAAATATTTTTAACCATATGTACCAGTGCCTGGCCAGACCAGTTAAACCCGAATCTCTGAGTGAGAACTAGATATCAATGTTTTAAAACTCCCCAAGTATTCAGTCCAAGGGTTGAGACTCTTTGCTAATCACTCAATGCCTGTGTTTCCCAATATAATTTACTTACGTATGCTCTAGATGCTTGTCAAAGAATATAGATGCTTTCAACTGAGTTTCCTTATTCTGGTGCATGTGCCCTACCATTTGTTTCGGTACCAAATGTCTGGTAGCTTTCTGGAGGGAGCTGCTGTGTGAGCATGGAGAGATGTGTGCACATCACCTAAGAACAGCCTCTTTGCATAGGTACAAGGAAAACTAACACAGAGCTAGAAAAAGATGTAGATTTGTGTTTCAGATAAAATATTACATTTTTAACATATTTGTATATTTATGTGTGTATTTATACAGATGTTTCTGAATGAATCTATACTAAATAAATATATAAAGCATACTTTTCTAGACTCCTGGATAATTTTAAGTAAGGAGGGATTCTTTTCTTTTTGATAATGGACTGGGTCTCTCTGCCTGTCCAGCCTCATCAAAATCATGCTTTTGTTCAGTCTGACTTCCTTGTTCTCCTGTTCTCCCTTAAGCTACCTTTCTATTCAAAACTGGTTAGAAGGCCTTTCTGTTTTCTCTTCCTGTGTGGTAGAGATGTCACTGAAATCATAAACTCAATGTCTTTACACCTCTTCAGCCTCACTAGCACACATCCCCAAGCCTTTACTCAATAGGTAAATGGAAGCTTCTAGAATTTAGAACACTTTTTAAACTAATAAAACGTGAATTTTGTGCTTAGTATTGGCATCAATGAGTCTCAAAATATTACTTGAAATTCTGAACTTGTTCTAAGCTGTATGGCCCATTCCTTCAAATCATGAACGTTATTGAGTCAGTGGGTCAGGAAAAGTGTGGGACAACAATGTGTGGGGGAACAAATCTTCATTGCTTTAATATCTCAAAACCATTATCTGAATTTTACAGGTAAAACACAAGCATCAGCAACAGCTACTATTTCTTCAAGGCACCTCTTACTGTAACCCTCTTCTTTGCTTACTTGGTCCTAATTTTCCCAAGCTCTCTGTCCTTTCCCTCTACACTTGTGACTCCACCAGTACTCCTCACCATGTCCTCAATTCCTTGTTCTACTGACTCACACTAGCTAAGATTCTTCTGTTGTAATCCTCATTAATCAGTCTCAAACACAGCTGGCTCCATTCTCAGGTATAAGGGAGGAAGGAACCTCAGCTATGTACAAAGAAACTTGGGAGCACCTTCCATGAGTTGAGTAAAGTTTGTGGTCAGACAAAAGAGCGTGAGTCTTATTTCATGACAGGGCTCAATGACGTTTGTCCCAGGTTGCTGAAAATTGATTCTGGATGATATCTGGCAAGATAACATCTTCAATCATATGTCAAAATGAGTTCTTAATTGAAAGCTAAGTGATAAAATCTCCATAAAAAATTTGGATGGCCCATATTGAATACTGGTTACAGAAGACAAGAAGTGTGAGTATCCACCAGAGTTTTCTAGAACACTTAAGATTCCGATCCCAGATCTTTTGACCTCAGAAAGTATGATGCATCCATTTTCTCCACCATGCCAGCAGGCTTAATGAATACAGAGGGTTCACCTGGGCTCTGAAGTGGCAAACAGCAGTCACCCCTCCACAAGATCGATGAAAGCGCTGCAGAGCCGGACTCCCAACTGCATCTGCCACAAAAAGGCAACCAGCATTCATCTATGACACCCAGAAATCCCATCACCTCCTCATTTTTTTCTAAGGTAAAGTCAGCTTTTCAATGATGTTTACTTCTTACCATTTAAGAACTTCATAGGACATCTTCTAGTTTCAGGCTTATTAGGTACTTAGATTCCTCAGCACATTGGTAGGAGGTTGGAAAGAAGAGAAATTATGCCACAATGGTATTTGACAGAAGGCATATCTGTGACCTATCTACTGCTGATAAAAAGAAGTTTTGCCAAGATATTCCATATTTACACTGGAGAGTTTGAAATATCTGTGTTATACCTGTAGATTAAACTAGACCATCAAGAAGCCACGTTCACTTGCAGAAAACTGTCCAGGCTCACAAAGTACAAGGTTACATGTACATACCATATCCTTAGCACTTCCTGGGAATACTACAGAATCAAAGTTGTTAAAACCAGTATCTTTTTATTTTTCTTAATAAAGCCATTGCCTTACATACCCCACATGCTCCCTGGGCTCTTGTACCCTATAGAGTCACAGATGGGAGTTTTCAGCACAAGTGCCAAGAATAGTTTTAGTTTTCTACATGGTCCAAGGGACCCATACAACTGTGATTATTTTCTTTCACTTGGACCTAAGAACCTCAAAGCCAAATTTTCATTTCAACTTTAACAAAAATATACAAGCCTGTGTGCCACCTGTATTGTGGTCTTACATATTGGTTTCCTGGTTTGGTTTTTAGTTCGTTGTGATTTTCTATTTACTTCTTAGGGTTGTCTAAGGTAAGGAAGGACAAAAAGAAGGAGGAGGGGAAGAAAGGAAGAATAGAAGGAAGGAAGGAAGAGATGTATTGAAATGAGATTATACTATTTAAGGACTCACGAATGAACAGTATATCCTTTCCTCCTGCTTTGTGTCCCTGGAGAACAAAATAATCACTTTTTATGGGCACCAAACTCTTCTTAAAAAAATAAAAAAAAAATTCTTTAACACCAGCTATGTGGCTTATTTTAGCCAAATAGTAACAGGAGGCTTCACCTGTATGAAGGAGAAAAGTGAAACCTAGGTGTCCAGGAGAAGGGCATTGGCCAAACCAACAGGACAGTTGCTCTCTTCTAAGCAGAAGTAACTGTAAAACTCTCCACGTTGCATGCTCACAGGACAATAACCCTTTAACCCCTTCCTGACCTCCTCCACCAGCTCCCACATAAGCCATAAAGAGTGACAATGAGGGACGGTGCTGCTGTGTTATATGCATTTCCCTGGTGCTGACCGCCCCACCAATCAAATGACATATGGAACGCCCCAAGTATCTCAGCTCCCACCCAGCTGTGTGGCTGTCCCTCTGGGATACCTTTTCTCTGTGATATCCTTACAACTTGAAGTGAACGCAACAGAATCCTAGGAGAGCATAATAAAACATAGATGTAGAAACATATTGTAGTACATGAAACCTTAGTAGGCTCCTGAGAGATATAAACAGAACAAATACTGTGGTTTTTTTGCAGAGCCATGGTTGAGATGGGTAGAAAAATCCCCATAGAATTCGAATAACATCCCTTTGCATGTCGGCTTTCATGGGAATATTCCCACAGTTGTTAGAGTTCTATCCAGATTATAAACTAGTCTAATAAATTTTTAAAAAGAAAGAAGGGAGAGCCCCAGTCCCTGGGTATGTTGACTGATAGCATTTTGTAAAGGCAGCCACAGCTGCAGGATGCCAAAGCCAAGAGGAGAGTTAGACCAACACCAGTGTGATTCCCATGGGTCTGCATCTGCTCGTTCCTTCAGCTGGTGTGTTATCTCCCTCCAACAGGAACATAAATAAATGTTGCCTCAGACAGGAACTGCAGCATCGAATGTAAAAGCTGTGTATTTGAAATTGTTTTTTGGCACAATTCCCTAAAAAATGACATGCTTTCAGTTGAAGTGCTTCCATGTAAAGCCAATTAAACAAGAGAGGCAACAACTGGGATGAGGTCACTATGGGATGTTGGTGATGGTTCAGCAATGAGATGGGCGGTTCTGGTCACCATCTGTGGAAGAAAGCTAGGGTGCCATTTTCAGTAGAGGTTGTCAGTACCTGCAGGAAGCAAGATAACAAATGGAAGGAAACTAGAACTGCAGAAGAAAATGTTCCCTTTCTTCCAGTTCTGTCTTCTTTATTCATTCATCGGGGTCACCTCCATTCTTAACAAGTCCTAATCCTGGGGAGAATCAGTCATTTGACATATTGAGAGACGTTGATGTGAGCATGGTTCTAGGTTTATTCTGCGCAAAGACAGCTGTCACTAAACCGTAATTGATTTTAACGACTTAAGTATAATTTGCATATCCTAAAATTCGCTCATTTAGAATATACAATTCAATAATTATGATATCATCACAGTAAGTTCTGGAATATTTTCATCACCCCCAAAAGATACCTATGCCCACTTGTGCTTAGTCAATCCTAGTTCCCACCACCAGTTTCATACAACCACTAATGGACTTTCTGTGTTTATATATTTATATACAATTTGGACACTTTGTACAGATGGAATTATGCTGGGAAGGCAGGCAACTAACAAGTATCCACTATCCCAGGTAAGGAAAACAAGTTTGTAAAGAAATTCTCCTGTCTTTCCTTTTAGACTTGTAAGGGATTTTTCACATTTAAATCTTTGGTACCATTTGAAATTTACCCACAGTAAAGTTCCAATTTAACTTTTTTCCACATGTGACCCAAATGTTTCAGTTTACTTTATGAAATGGACATATTTTTTCCATTGGTTTGAGATGCTACCTTTATTGAATAGTGAATTCCATTAAGTTTTTGCATTTAGTTTCCTATTGCAATCTTTTATTCCTATTTCTTTGTATTTCATCAATCTCTCTTTAAGTGCCATTACCACATCTTTAAAATTGTTTTTATATCTGATAGTACTATCTACATTGTTAGCTCCTATTTTAAAAATTGATTCTTGCCATTTTTATTCACCTAGTTTTTTCACAATGAACTTTATCCTTGGTGGGTAAGACATTTATAATGCCACTCAAAATGCAGAAATCACTAAAACCAATGTATATTTGTCTACATGAAATTAAGTTTTTCTGAAAAGCAAAATAAAACAAATAAAAATCCATAAAACAGTCAAAGACAAAAGACAGTGCATCTTTTCAATACAGATTTTGCAACTCACATCATTGATGATGGGACAATAATGCTAATGTATAAGGAGTTTCTAGAAATAAAAAGACCAATAACTCAACAATAAATACGCAAAAATATATAAATGTATAATTCACGGAACAAGGCTGTTCTTACCCACTGCTAGATAGCCTCACACTCAGTCTTGCTTTTTCTTCTCTGGACAGTGGCCCTAACCAAGAGAATTGTAAACAAATTCAACACGCTTTAGGTGAAGGAAGAAAATAGACAATCTCTGCTCTGGGGCCCTTGGTAGTTACTGGAAGCCTATATACAAAGACCACTAGAGAAATCCACAGATGGTTGTAAACTATGATAGGATCTCAAATGAGGAATTAACAAAGGGAAGTTATAGGCTAGTTTTAGGACAACTATTAATCAAGACCTTGGCAGGGACTGTTCAGAACTTGAAAATCAGATGATTTCCTAGAACAAGCAATGGTTCTATCTTTGGAACACGAGTTCCTGCAGAGTTACTGGTAAAGCAGTTTTTCTATGCTCTAATCTTAGAACATAGGGGTCTAAAGGTACTGGTATTCCAACAACTGGAGCTTTGATAGTTCTGTTGCATGTCATCATTTGAAGCATTTTATCTGTTTTGTGAGTCACAGTGCAGGATTACAGATTGTGATTCCTATTTTCATTTCTCATGGTTTATATAGCACTTGGATATCCCCCATAACTAATCCATTAGGTATGTACTATAATCTTCATTTTACAGATGAGAAAACTGACGCAACAAGATTTTATGTATATTTGTCTAGAGTCTCACAGTTACTAAGTGGCAGAACTGGGTTTTAAACCTATGTTTGTCTGTCTCCAAAGCCTTCTTTGAACATTTACTCCACATGCCCCTAACACAGGGATTCTTTACTTGGTGTACATGAAATATCTCCAAGATGCTTCATAATTTCTGCAATATTGCATGCTAATTTTGGAATGTACGTATTTGTGGTGGGAAGGGAGATGATCTATTTATCCATCCAATTCTCAATGGTTAGTTAAACTAACAAAAAAGGTTCAAAAATCTTTGCCCTAAAGAAATTGTCTCCCTAAACTGAGGACAGCTCAGCCCCACCTTAGGATAGGGAGAGGACATCTATTTATTTTTAAAAGCAAAGTGAGCAGAGTGATCTCATTCAGAGCTATTTCATGGGTTGGGTTTCTCATTTGTAGCTCTGCTAGAATTAAAATAAAGAGCTAAGAGGAAGCAGATAACGACCTTGGATTGTGAACCAACAGAAAAGAGAATCCATGAGTTCCATCTAATCAGTGAAATTGCCTTGGCAAAGTCATGCAATATATCTGAAAGTCATCCAGTGTCTCTGGCTCTCTAAATCAAGTCCATTTATCCCAGACAGATCCAGAAAGAAAGTGATTTCAACAGGATTACTATATTCTCTATGTGGTTCATGCAAATTTGAAATAAAAATTAGACTTTCTAGTTTCTTCCAAGCAAGGTCTCCACTCAGAAGTCTACCTTTTTGAAATGGAAAAAAAAAAAGAAATTAAATTCATAGTGTAATAGCTGAGTTTGTTTTCTCAAGAACAAGAAAAATTGCTTTAACTCATTTGTTCAGGTGACTGTTCTTTCAAATACTAATAGAAAAGGAGTTGAGAATTAACAAGAGGAGGTGATAGCTCACATGCATACACACACACACACAGACACACACACCAACCACCTCCATGAGTTTCTCCCTCATGGCTTGTTGCAAACTATGATCTCCAGAACAAAGTAAATAAAATTTCTTGAGAAGAGAGATTATAAAGTAACAGCATTGGCAGAAATCTGCTTATAGAGATAAGGATTTAGCATCAAAACTGCCAAGTGGCCCAAAAGATGAAGCCAAAGTGAATTGTTTCTAGTTTGTGAATGGTGTCTATTTTGTGGAAACTGAATATTCTCTAGATTTTTTTAAATCTTCATTTCAGATATTTTTTTTCTGCTTATCACAATTGCACCCAACCTGAAGCTGTTATGCACATTTCAGAATAATCGTTTATTTATCATAACGTATTGTTTGTCTAAATGGAGAAGGGAGAGATCAAACTCTTTCTGTCCATCTGGAGCTGGCAAACAGCTGGATAAAATCAGGGACTTGATACACTCTGTTTTCTAAGTAGCTCACCACTTTAATGCTCCAGCCCAGCCAGACCCTGTTTCCCTGGATGCATGTTGGTCTGTATCATCTCACCCTCTCCATTATTCTTCAGCCTTTTGGCTGAAGACTTGGAAGTTTCACTTCCTATGAAACAAGTTTCTGAGAATTCATCAGAAGAGACTCTGCCACAGTAGGGCAGAGCATCTTTAATAGTAAGAGACTGAAATTAACCATAACCAGACAGTATGCATGCCTACGTTCAGATTATTCATATTATGGAGAAAACAAAACAGCAATTTTGTGACTGAAAAAGACTGCCTAGATCACACCTCAGAATAACCATTAACAAGAATTGAAACAAATAAAAAACAAAACAAAACAAACACAGTGTGCTTTATATGGCTCAGGATGTTCAGCTGGCAGTAGGTCACATCTGGACTGTATGCCACTGAGAAACTGAAATGAGTCTTTGCTAGAAGCTCTCTGAGAGCCAAAAGATAAACTAGTGACTTCAGAAATGTGCAAATGTGTATCAAACGTAAGCATTCTAAAGCTTGTCTGAGGAAAAGTACTTCAGCTGGATATCTATGTGCCCCAAAGCTTTATAAGAGGCAGTTGACTCTTGAACAATGTGAAGATAAGGGGTGTTGATCTGTCACACAGGCAAAAATGTGTATATAACTTTTGACTCCCCAAAAACTTGACTATTAGGTTGGTGCAAAAGTAAATGCAGTTTTTGCCATTAAAAACCCTGAAAGGAGGCCGGGCGCGGTGGCTCAAGCCTGTAATCCCAGCACTTTGGGAGGCCGAGGCGGGTGGATCACGAGGTCAAGAGATCGAGACCATCCTGGTCAACATGGTGAAACCCCGTCTCTACTAATACAAAAAATTAGCTGGGCACGGTGGCGCGTGCCTGTAATCCCAGCTACTCAGGAGGCTGAGGCAGGAGAATTGCCTGAACCCAGGAGGCGGAGGTTGCGGTGAGCCGAGATCGCGCCATTGCACTCCAGCCTGGGTATCAAGAGCGAAACTCCGCCTCAAAAAAAAAAAAAAAAAAAAAAAAAAAAAAAAAAAAACCCTGAAAGGAAACCTAGGCAATACCATTCAGGACACAGGCATAGGCAAGGACTTCATGACTAAAACACCAAAAACAATGGCAACAAAAGCCAAAATTGACAAATGGAATCTAATTAAACTAAAGAGCTTCTGAACAGCAAAAGAAACTATCATCAGGGTGAACAGGCAACCTACAGAATGCAAGAAAATTTTTGCAATCTACCCATCTGGCAAAGGGCTAATATCCAGAATCTATAAGGAACTTAAACAAATCTACAAGAAAAAAAAAAAAAACAATCCCATCAAAAAGTGGGCAAAGGATAAGAACAGACACTTCTCAAAAGGAGACATTTATGCAGCCAACAAACATATGAGAAAAAGCTCATCATCACTGGTCATTAGAGAAATTCAAATCAAAACCACATTGAGATACCATCTCACGCCATTTAGAATGACGATCATTAAAAAGTCAGGAAACAACAGATGCTGGAGAGGATGTGGAGAAATAGGAACACTTTTATACTATTGGTGGGAGTGTCAGTTAGTTCAACCACTGTGGAAGGCAGAGTAACAATTCCTCAATAACCTAGAACTAGAAATATTATTTGACCCAGCAATCCCATTACTGGATATATACCCAAAGGACTATAAATAATTCTACTATAAAGACACATGCACACGCATGTTTCTTGCAGCACTGTTCACAATAACAAAGACTTGGAAGCAACTCAAAAGCCCATCAATGAGAGACTGGATAAAGAAAATGTGGCACATATGCACCATGGAATACTATGCAGCCATTAAAAAATGAAGAGTTCATATCCTTTTCAGGGACATGGATGAAGCTGGAAACCATCATTCTAAGCAAATGAACACAAGAACAGAAAGCCAAACAGTGCATGTTCTCACTCATAAGTGGGAGCTGAACAATAAGAACACATGGACAGAGGGAGGGGAACATTACACACCGGGGTCTGTTAAGGGGTGGGGGGCTAGGGGAGGGATAGCATTAGGGGAAATACCTAATGTAGATGATGGGTTGATGGGTGCAGCAAACCACCATGGTACATGTATACCTATGTAATAAACCTGCACATTCTGCACATGTACCCCAAAATTTAAAGTATAAAAAAAAATTAGTTAAAAGTAATGGCAAAAACTGCAGTTACTTTTGCACCAACCTGATACTAACAGCCTACTGTTGACTGGAAACCTTACTGATAATATAGTCAATTAACATATATTTATATGTTATATGAATTATTTACTTCTTGTAATAAAGTAAGCTGGAGAAAAGAAATGTTTTTTAAATTACTATTCACTAAGTGGAAGTGGATCATCATAAAGTTCTTTATCCTTGTAGTCTTCACATTTAGTAGGTTGAGGAGGAGGAGAGAAAGAGGGGTTTATTTCGCTCTTTAAGGGGTGGCAGAGGCAGAAGGAAAACCACATATAAGTGGACATACACAGTTCAAACACGTGTTGTTCAAGGGTCAACTATATAGTTAGTTCATTTATCTTACTGTGCTGTGATATTAATATATGTAATCAAAAAATATTGATTCTAGATATAACAAATAGCCCCAAGCTTTGATCATAACCATTAAAATTATTACATACTTTTTTTATACCAAGAGGTCCAGGTATCAAAGTCATTTCTTCATGGTCATTATGGCCTTCCAAATGTGCTTGTTCTCACATTTGGTACATGGTCCGTGAAGTTAATGGGTCACTGTATTAGTCCATTTTCACACCACTCATAAAGACATACCAGAGTCTGGGTAATTTACTAAAGAAAAGAGGTTTAATGGACTCACAGTTCCACATGGCTGGGGAGGCCTCACGATCATGGCGGAAGGTGAAAGTCACATCTTACACAGCAGCAGACAAGAGAGAATGAGAGCCAAGAGAAAGGGGTTTCCTTTTATAAACCCATCAGATGCCACAAAAACAGTATGGGGGAAACTACCCCTATGATTCAATTATCTCCCATCAGGTCCCTCCCATAGCATGTGGGAATTATGGGAGCTACAATTCAAGATGAGATTTGGGTGGGCAACAGCCTAACTGTATCAGTCACCATTGTTTATAAAATACTTAAGAATCTTAATTTCAAGGACTACACTCAATACAAATAAAACCAGACTATATTTATGGAAAGAAATGTTAGACTGTCTTTCTAAGACTAGCTTACTATCTTTCACCAGTCTGGGAAAAAAATTGAAATAAAATATTAGTACATCCTACAGGACTAAGGTTAAATCAAAAATAGATAAGGCCTAATAAGGCCATAAACTGAAACTCAGCTTTGATTAAATCATGGTTATTGGTCAATATCCTGCTTGGCCAACAGAAATATGTTGAATTCTCAATGTGGGAAGATAACATCATCCAGGGACTCTAAAATGTTTTGTAAGCAATGCCTGGCATTCAGTAAAAATTACCAAACATGAAAAGAACAAGAACAAATGAGCAAAAACAGACAACAGAAATAGACTCAATGGGAACCAGATATTAAAACAATTTGATGAGGAGATTAAAAAAAAAATCCATAATTAATATAATTAAGACAATCAGGAAGTAGATGCCGAATTTCACCCAGGAACTGGTATCTATCAGAAGGAATCAAAGGAATTTCAGAACTGAGAAAATATTGACTAAAACTATATTAATTCAGAAGATGAGTTTAACAACAGAATAAAGAACTAGTATATTCAAATCAATGGATAAATTACACTGAGTATTAAAATGTATGGGGCACAGTGGAAAGTTCTAAAGTACATGCAATTGAAGAACCAGAAAGATGGAGAAGTACGAAGCAATATTTGAATACATGAAACTAATAAATATTTATAGAGTACTCCAGCAACAGCAGAATACACATTCTTCTCGGGTTCACAAGAACTTTCACCAAGGTAAACCACATTCTAGCCCATAAACACAATGAATTTTTAAAAATATAAATTGTATAAAGAATGCTCTCAGAACACAATAAAAATCACTAACAGAAAGATAACTAAAACATTCCCAACACTTTAGCTTATATAATACTTCTAATAACACATGGGTCAAAGAAGAAATCTTAAGAGAAGTTTAAAAATATTTTAAACTAAATGAAAATGAAAAGAAAAATCAAAATTTATGGAATACAGTGAAAGCTATGCTTACAGGAAAATGTATGCCATTCAATGCATATACTAGAAAAGAAAACAGAGCTGAATTCAGTAACCCAAGCTCCTCTCTTAGTAAGCTAGAAGAAGAAGAGCCCATTGTACCTAAACAGGAAAAAAAGGAAATAATAAAAACTATAGCAGAAATCAATAAAATTATAAACAAGAAAATAACAGAGAAAGCAATAAAACCAAAGACTCATTCTTTAAAAAGATTAATAAAATTGGCAAACCTTTTGCCAGGCTAATCAAGAAAAAATGGGGAAGTTACAAATTATCAATATCAGAAATGAGAGAGAGGTCATCACTACCAATCCCATGGATATTAGAGGAGGAAGAAAGAAATACTACAAATAACTCAATGCACACATATTTGATAACTTAAATAAAATGGACAAACCCTTTGAAAGATACAAACTACCAAGTTACAAAAGGAGAAAGAGCTAACTTAAATAGTCCTACATCTATTAATGAAATTGAATCAACAATTTAAAACATCTCTAAAAAGAAGGAATCTTGCCCAACTTGTTTTACTGGTGAATTCTACCAAACATTTAAAGAAGAAATAATACCAATCTCTTTCAGTAAATAGAAACAGTGTTAATTGCTGTAGCTTATAATAAAAAAAATTCCTTAAGTAAAATGTACTGTGTAAGAGTATACCGTATAAGAGTTGTCAAATAAGCATTCGTATACAAATTTAAGTTCACAAAAACTTGTTGAAATTCAAGTTGAGTGAAGGAAACGTCTCTACTTCTCAGAGACAAGTTGTGGGGTCTTTGCATGGTTTCCTACATGGCCTATGTGTCTTCTCGCTTTCGCTGCAGCTGAATGCAAGGAAAGGATCACAAGAGAGGTGAGTGGTGCACTGGAGCAAAAAGTCAGGTTCTCCATTTGATGCGTTTGCATAGCAAGGCAAGATAAATAAACTCCTCAGTTGTCTACAAAAGGAAGCTAGGAGAGTTAGGGAAGAAATCTGAAGAATTTTAATAATTATCTAATGGAAAATTATGACATGTTCTTACTTTAAGATAAAGATTTATACTGAGTCTGAGAGACTATCATCAAATTTGGGAATTAAACTAATTTTATGAAGAATTGATTAGTGATAGTTTGATTCGTGAGAAAATCTAATAGTTTCTTATTATTTTTACTATTAGTACTCTAAAAACATATAATATGTAAATGTAGTATAGTTTACTGTTTCTGTACTGGATATTTAATGAAATAATATGATTCATTTTTAAAAGAGAGTACTACCTGAATTATGAAAAAGGAATAATAAAATTGAACAAGGGAGTCTAATAAGTATTGGATGTGAAGTTGAGCACAAAAAAAGACCTCATCAAGGAAACTCAACTGTATGTTGGCAGCATACTGTAATTGTGAGCAAAATGCCAAAAAGGAAACTTAAAACTTTTAAAGCGAGATAATCATGTCAAAGATTTGAAAATATTGACAATACTTAAATGACATTCCCTCATTCATTAACCAAGGTTCAGTGAAGTTTTAAATTTTTGAAATAACATCCAATCTCTTTAACATGAAGAATACAGGAATATTGGCCAGGCACAGAAATTCACACCTGTAATCCCAGCATTTTGGGAGGCCGAGACAGGTGGATCACCTGAGGTCAGGAGTTGGAGACCAGCCTGGCCAACAGGGAGAAACCTCGTCTCTACTAAAAATACAAAAATTAGCGAGGTGTACTGATGTGGGCCTATAATCTCAACTACTTGGGAGGCTGAGGCAGGAGAATCATTTGAACCCAGGAGGCAGAGTTTGTAGTGAGCTGAGATTGCAGCACTATACTCCATCCTGGGTGACAGAGCAACGCTCTGTCTCAAAAAAAGAAGGAAAAAAAAAAAGAATATAGGAATATCGTACCAGGTATTATTAAGAGATTTCCAGATGTTTCATTGCTATAAATCATAATGACCTGGGGATATTCTTCTATGTGTCTTGCTCCTTACTGCTACTCCAAGAAAGAGAGGGAGGAAAGGAGGGAGGAAGGAAGAAGGAATGAAGGAAGAAGAGAGGGAGGGATGGAGGAAGATGAAGAAGGGAGGAAAGTTACTCCTTTGGGTATTTCTGAAAATCCCTCAGCACCACCATTATCAAGAAGAAAACACGGGCCGGGCGCGGTGGCTCACGCCTGTAATCCTAGCACTTTGGGAGGCCGAGACGGGTGGATCATGAGGTCAAGAGATCGAGACCATCCTGGTCAACAAGGGGAAACCCCGTCTCTACTAAAAATACAAAAAAATTAGCTGGGCATGGTGGCGCGTGCCTGTAATCCCAGCTACTCAGGAGGCTGAGGCAGGAGAATTGCCTGAACCCAGGAGGCGGAGGTTGCGGTGAGCCGAGATCGCGCCCAGCCTGGGTAACAAGAGCGAAACTCCGTCTCAAAAAAAAAAAAAAAAAGAAGAAGAAGACACTGGTATGGGAACATGTCAAAATATTAAGTAACCCAAGCAACACAGGGCAAAGTCAGACAAGCAGCCATTAGGCAAAGACCCCACAGAGCCAGAGGAGAAACGGTGGTATTGGAGGGCCAGGAAGGGGCTGAAGAGGGGCAGCAGATACGCCAGGTGAGACATAAAGGGAACCTGGAAATGCAGGCAACAACACTTGCCTCAAACAAGAGACTCCTTATTCTTCCCCTTCTCCAGCAAAACCAATGACTCTGACCTACCTGAGCCCAGCTAGTAGTTGAATTAACAGGAGCTATGTGCTATGACTAAACAAAACAAAACAAAAAACATGGTTAACTTTTAGAAGGGGTCCAAACCCAACTGAGTGAGAGGCAGGTGTCAAAGCTGTCATTACGAGGCACAGACAAACCAAGGGTGTCTGATGCAAATGTCCAGGTTCATGAAGGAGCTTAAAGTTCCAATATGCAAAGACTAGATATACTAACTGGACATCAATCAAGGAAAGCAGAAGCCTCAGAGTTTGTGAAATCTGTGCTATGGGACAATACTCAAGATTCTTCTCTATGACTCCAGATGGCAGGGGCAATATTTATGATGGACCAGGAGGCAGGTTTGGCCTTAACACAGGGACAGCCCTTCCGACAGGTAAAGATGGAACTGCATAAATTAAACCAGAAGATGTTCAGAGAGTACATGGCTACTTGGTGGGAGTGTCAGAGAAGGAATCGAAGCATAAGCTTTAGATGCCAAGGCCTTCTTTGCCCTTACTGGGATACCCTGACTTCATGTCAGAGGCACAGAATACTACAGTGAGTGAAAATCAGCTTGTTCAAATCCTGGTTCTACCACTCAGCCCAGGAGATCCGGGCTAACTACTTTCAGCTTCAGTTTCTTCATCTGTTTAAAGGAACTAGTGATAGTACTTACCTCACAGGGTTGTGAGTTTCTTTAAATAAGATGATAAATGTTACCTGCTTACCTTGAGCCTAGCATGGCCAGCACCTAATAATGTTTGCTATTACTATTATTTATTATTTGTTACTATTATTATTATTTAGAAATGAACAAAGGCGATGTGAAGAAATCCAGTTTGTCTGCATCGTGCAGATACAGGCAATGGTGGGAAGATTTAACTGACATTCCATGAGTTTCTCCCTTGTGTGGACATGGTGCCTTTAGAGAGAGAGGAAAGAAAAATCCCAAAACTACAGCACCATATGGTATTGCTCTGGAAGTGAGGAAAATGCATCAGTCAGTAATCAATTTTAAGGAATGATTGCCAAGTTTATCCCATAAACAAGACAGTGCTCGGTGTCTGCAGGGGATTGGCACCAGGACCCTCTGCAGATACTAAAACCCACACATACTCAAGCTTCAGAGTTGGCTCCACAGAACCCATGAATCACAAAAAGTCAGCCCTCTGTATCCGCAGGTTTTGCATCGAGAGAACACTACTATATAATCTGCTCTTGGTTGCGGATGTGAAACTCCCAGATACAGAGGGCCAACTGTTTATTGAGAAACATCTGTTTCTAAATGGCCCATGCAGTTCAAACACATTGTTCAAGGGTCTACTTTATTTGCAAGAGGAGCGGTAGTATAAAAGTGCCATTTAAAAAATAAGTGCACAGAAGTATGATCTTGAAAGAAAATCTGTGACACTCTTACAAAGAGAAGTCATACATCAGATCTATAGATAAGGAAAGACAGGCAGAGAAAGATGGACCTGCCCCAAATAGTACAGCATGTCAGGAATAGAGGCACATGAAAACTTGTAACCAGAGGCAGTAGGGTATGGTGGGGAAAACTGCATGATTTGGACTTGCACAAATGTATTTGGGACCCACTTCTGCCATTAAGTATCATTATTTCTCAAGGAAATTGCCAGGAAACTCTAGGCTATCTCAGTTAATTTCTTGGAGTCTTCGTTCCACCCACTACAACATAAAATGGTACTACTGGATGGCCTTCCAGGGTCTTTTCTGTCTCTGTGCCCATAAAACCATAAACCACATCATGAGGGAGCTTGATGTCAGCTATGTGCTGGTCATTTTTGGAGGTCTCACTGGGTATTCCTCTGATGATATCAGCAAGTTTCTTTGGATGGTCTGGATTGGAGGGAGCACAGATACAGGCAAACATATCAAGAATGACTACTATACTCCAACTGGGGAGTTCCATGTGGACCATGAAGGTTCTCCAGCGCTGCTCAACTGCCTCATGTACAAGATGCATTACTACCGTTTTGGACAGGTCTACACAAAAGCCAAGTGTCCTCCAGGCTTTGACCGTGTCCAAAATGCTGAGATTGGGAATAAAGACTTTGAGCTTGATGTCCTGGAGTAAGCATATACCACAGAACATTGGCTGGTCAGGATATAAAAGGTAAAGGATCTGGATAATCGAGGCTTGTCAAGGACATAAATGTCACATCCAGCTCTGATATGCTTCACACTGAGCACATCACATTTAGGTCATTGAAGTTTTTTTTTTTTTTTTAAATGCAGTTTATAAGAACAAAGCTGGATGGCATTAGAATTGTCTGGAAGTTTTGTCCTGGGCAGTATGGGCTGGGCCAAATGAAATGATATTTATAATTCTGAACATGTTACCAAATGAAATGTCATGGCTTTACTTTGGCCAATCAAATGGGGGAGTTTTTTAAAAAAACAAAACAAAAAACCATAAACCACAACAAATCACCCTTAAGTTTCCAATTTTACAGGAATCTAATATTTTTGAGGAACAATCTATACAACTCCAGCTAAAGAAGCGTGTTTCTTTTTGTCTCTGGCATACAATGTTGGCATCATCCCGGAAACATCACAAGCAAAAATGCACACAAAATTAAATCATTCTAGCATGGGGAAAGAGATTATAGAAATATCCTAAGAGGAGAAAAAAAGCGGGGGGCGGGGCGCAGTCAGCTGCTTCTGGATGCTGGGTAAAGAGGTTTAAATACATCCCCTGAATCCTTGTCAATTGCCTATAATTAGAGAATAATTTTTGTATTATTTATACCTTCCCTTTTCAAATACACAATCAATTCTGTAATTTTGCCTGAATGAGCAGACAAAATCCAATTCAAATTTAATTGTTATAAATAAAGATGCCAGAAAGAAGGGCTATTTTATTTTTTAAGAAAACACTAATACAGTATCACTCTATGCTTAGCTTCTTTTATCATTTTTGGCACTTCAATTATAACTGCTGGAGGAAGCATGCTGTGTCATGATAGCTCTCTGGTCCCTTTAATAACTGGGATCACACCAATAATGAGGGCTGGTGAACCCTGAAATAGACCTCACCAAAGCAGGAAGGTGGTCAGTGATTTGACTCTTCTGATATGAATTAGAAGTGCCTTAACTGTTTGGGCTCTGGTTGGCACTGGCTTTGGAGTGATGGAACTTGTATTTGAGTCCTTGTTTTAACATTTACAAGCTTTCTGTTAATGCGACAGTCAGTTAACCTCTCTGCACCTAGAATAATTAAACTGCAAAATCAGAATAATAATTCAGACTTCATAAAGTTGTCATGAATATTAAATGAGGATTTACACCAAAATGCTTGGATAAATCAGCTTGTAAAATTAAAATGCTGCTATGATTTTGCCTAAATTAATTTTACTATTTTGCATTCCTAATAATATGCAAAGAAGCCCAGTGCCCTGGCTTCATTTCAAATTTCAGTTCAGAGGCTTATTTTATTGATTCCAAAGATTGCTGCAACTATCTTATTAGAACTTTCTAGAAATGAGTTCTGTTGATTTCACTTGAGTTTCAAATCTAGCTATGTGATATTGGGAAAGTCACTTAAGATTCTTAATTTATTCAGATGAAAACATGAGAGTTGGACCAGGTAATCTGCAAGGTCCTTTCCAGCATTAATTCTTATATCATGTAATCCCATAAATTACTTGGGTCACGAAATGTCATTTCTCCATTTGCTTTCTTCCTTGTTGCTACCATTGACTAAACGAAGTCTCTCCATTTGTTCTGAAAGTAAGGGAGTCGAAAATCCTAGTTACAATGCAAATATACAATATTAGATTGGTGGAATTGTTCAGAAGAGGGTATCTGTTGAAAAAGATGGAGAAACTATAACAAAATATGTTAATAGAAATAAAATGTAGACAAATGAACAGATCACAAGACCCAGACAAAGCTGCAGACATATGGAACAATTGGCATAATTTCAACTCCTGGTGGCAAGAGAGACACCTAGCACATGAAGGGACTTTGATCAAGTAGCCTTAAGATTTCCCAGTGGCCCAGACATACCTACCCTCACCTTTTGATGGTAATATTATAAAAGGTGTGAACGGCATGAAAATGGAAGTATCAGCACTGTAGAGAAGAGACATTTGTCACATGGCTGGTCTACCTCAGAGGAGTATGGAAATTATGCCATGCAAAGGATGAGCTCATGAGGGAAAGAATCTGTGTTTTGTATAAAATTATTGAACCGAGATTGCTCATGACTGAGAGCAGACCTGCTCTTTCTTCCTCTGGTTCCGTGGTCACGGGTGTATAAAGAATCCCACATCTGCTCCTATCTGTGTGCTCATGTTCCTGCTGTCTTGTTACCAGTGACTTCACTGCCTGGAGGTGTCCTGGGCTGAAAAAGTAAAAAGGCAGAATCTCGTGGCAACCCGAGGTGGCCACTGCATAGATGTTCTCTCTGCCCTTGCTGTTACCCATGACAGTAGACACTTAATATGGTGAAATGTCACATTATTTTTTAAAAACCAAACTCAATTAGCCCTGGATCCCCAGTTTTGCTGAGGGAAAAATCAAAACCAAAATGAAACCATCCTTACTCAAGAATTAAAAGTATCAGCCCTTTCCAGTTCAAACAATCTCTTTTCATTCTTAGTAATTAGTTCTAATTACTAAGTCAGATTCAAGTTTAAAATGTGGTCTGTTACAGATTCTTCCAGTCCCCTTTCTCAGTCCAGTGTGCTGGTATAGAAAATACATTATATTTTTCTTGAGGGGCCACAATCATGTTGCCTTACTCATTAAACCCACCCCGCCTTAGTTGTCATTAGTGATGATCATTCCTTGAACCTGGTCCCCAGCTTAGACCCTGTATTAGTCTGTTTTCACACTGCCATGAAGATACTACCCAAAACTGGGTAATTTATAAAGGAAGGAGGCTTAACTGATTCACAGTTCAACATGGTTGGGGAAGCCCGAGGAAACTTAACAATCATGGTGAAGGCGAAGGGGAAGCAAGGACCTTCTTCATATGATGGCAGGAGAGAGAAGTGAGAGCAAAGCAGGGAAAGCCTCTTATAAAACCATCAGATCTCATGAGAACTCACTCACCATCACAAGAATGGCAGAGAAAACCACCCCAATGATCCAATCACCTCCCTCTCTCAACACGTGGGAATTACAATTCAAGATGAGATTTGGGTGAGGACGCAGAGCCAGACCATATCAGAGCCTTTACATCAATAAATGGAAAATAAATTTGAGATTTCAAATAGTATCGGTATTACGCACCACAATTCTTATCAGTCTGTTTCAATAAAGCCATATTTTATTATGAATATTCAAGAAATTAAGATGAGAAAGTAAAAAGTAGAAAGTGAAAGGGAAATGAAAGTGAGTAGGGAACTTACTTTGCCATTTCCATCTGCACACCTTGATTTATTACATCACGATTTATTAATAGCATTTTTCTTGGTTCAAATTTTTCACACCAATGAATAACCATATATATTTACATATATTCTTAAACATGCAAGTATTTCTATAATTATTAGAAGTAGAATTGCTGGATCAAAGGGGTAAGTGCCTCTAAACTTTTAATAGATGTCTTTTTTTCTGTCCAAATAAGTTATACCAATTCAGGTTTGCACGAATCGCATGAGCGTGTTGATTTCCTGCACTTACACCAGCACTGTACATTGTTTTCAAAATATTTGCTAATATAGTAAGTAAATAGCAAGTCAGTATTACTTTAGGTGCATTTGTTTGATTATTAGCAGGGTTAAACCTTGAGTCAGCTACTCATTGGCCATTTGTAAATTGTCTGCATATGGTGTTTGCCCATTTTTATATTCAGTCATTTGTCTTTGTCTTATTAATCTGTAGAAATGCTTTATTATGAATATTAATCTTCTGTCTGTGCTTTTTATTGCTAATAAAAATATCCTAGCCATTTGTTTCTGGTTTATTCATGATGTTTTAAATTACATAAACATTTTGAGCTCTTTTGTAGAAAATCTTTTGAAAAATCATTTTCTTTATGAAATTTAATTTTTCTTAGGAAAGACTTTTCTGATCAAAATTATTTAAAGCAAAAATATAATTTTTCTAGAATTATCATTATTGTTAGATTACTTATTTTTTAAGATTGGGTTGTAATTTATCTAGATTATTTTTGTGTGTGGTGTGGGGTAGGGATCTATTTTTTCAGGCAGATAACTGGCCCCAAAATATTTACATTAATCTATTATTTTTTCCCTCTAAGGCAACATGCTATTCTTGTGTACTAAATTCCCATATACATAAGGGGTTTATTTCAGGGCCTCACTGCAAGGAGCTGGAGCAATTTGAAAGTGTGCAGAAATTCAATGAAATTAAATTACATGTAGAAATCATTTTATTTGACAATGTCATTAAAATAAAAATAACATGCTTTATATCCTACAGTGTTCTATTTCCTTGGACTACTGAATATCCATGAGTATCTCAGACCAGCTACATAAAAGGCAGATTTCCCAGAGACAATCACAGCTACTTAAGCTCCCCAGATTGAACCAGCAGAAGAGCAGCATGCAAACAGCTATTTTGAAAAAGTTGAGATATTTATATTGGGTTTTGAGAAAGTTCAGAAAGCTCTTTCTCTCCCAGGTGCCCTGGATAGATTGGCATCTCGTTTGCAGAAGGGGTACATTTGCAGGCCCAATTTTTATTTCTGGGTCTGCATGTACAGGTTGTGCCTGGACCACTCAAAACAGCATGCTGAGGCTCTCTGGTTCACACAACTTTTGAAGGTAGAAACTTACTAAGCCAGGCCTTTCAGACTTGGCCATAATGAAGTGAGCAGATTGGGCTATGACAGTGATGTCATCCAAGGCAAATGATTCTTTGATACACACAGATAAATGTCTCCTTAGAAACATACCCCTTAAAAAGCAAAAACCAGCCTCCAGTTGAGGCATGTGCGCAGTCAGCATGAGTTACAGGAACAGAGATAGTAAATTCATTTCTTTACTTACCACCTACTGAGTCAGGCTTACAGAGAGCCCTGGATTAACAAGCATTGTATGGCCAACAGAGGGCTTTTACACTGCAAGATAAACGTGCTTTTTCAGGTTATAGCATGTTCAGGATATCCTCCCCATTCAGGAAACTCACTCAGCAAGGATTTGCCACTTCCTGTTGACTCAGGGGACCACACCAACGTACTTAGATTGATGACGACCTGGTTACACCCAGAGGAAGACAGGATCCTGTGCAAAGGTGAAACGGGACCATGAATAACTATACCCTGTTCAAGTGCAATCGTGTTTTCCTTGGTGAAAGCAAAGACATCAGAACCAATATGGAAGGCTACAAACTTCCACCTCCTGAAATCAACCCAGTCCAGCCAGTGGAGCAAGCGAGTGTGTGTGTGTCTGTGGGTGTGTATGATAAGAATGAAAAATGCAAAAATATTACCAGTGATGACTTTGACTCTCCTTTAATCCCACACCCAGGTACGTGCTTAGATTTCCTCAAACATCCACACACCTAAGACTCTGCCCTGCCCAGTATGGAAACCACTAGTAATATGTGGCTATGTAAATTTAAATGGATTAAAATTAAGTAGAATTGAAAATTCTATTCTTCAGTCACACTGGTCATATTTTGAATACTCAGTAGCCACTTGTGGTCCATGGATATGATAATGGAAAGCACAGCTAGAGAGCATGCCCACTGCTGCAGAAGGTTCTGTCAGGCAATACTGATTTCCTAAGACCATATGTATTTTGGTCTCTATGGTGGGCCCTATCTTCTAGAAGTATGCAGCCCAGTAGAGAGACAGACATTAACCAAGAACTCCCTCAAATAAATCAGCAATAATAGTTTGGGATAGTGCTACAAAGGAAGGTGCTGGGTGCTTGTAGAAAATACAGCATGGAGTATTTTTCTTGCCTACATGATCCCAGACAACTGCTTTGAGGAGTGAAGCTAGAGAGAAGGCCTGAAGAATCTGAAAGAATCGTTTCCCACTAGAATCTGTGTATCTGTGACATGGTGCAGGATGGTATGGGATAAAGGCATTTAATATGCAGAGAGAATAAAAAAGAGCAACAGAAAATCAGAGTCCAGAATGTCTCTGGGCTTTTCAGTCTCTGCTTTGTTTTCAACCTCAAACAGATTCTGCTGTCTGATTCATCTTGCCCCTGATACATCCCCAGGCTTTCAATAGAAATTAGGTTTTACCCAAGATATTAATAACTTAGACTGGGAAAAATAAGCACTTTTAATTCCCAAAATTTAAATTAATTAAAACTGCCATCCTCTGCACTTATCTAGGAAAATGTCAGGTTCAATTTGCCAACTGCCATCCTAGCTGAGGAGAAGAGGAGAGGGCAGTGCACTGTGGCGGGCAGATCCAGGTGAACAGAGAGAGAGAACCATGGTGTCTACAGTGACCTATGGTACACAGAGGAAGGAAGGGAAACATTAGGAAAAATCTGATTCCTCCTGGACAGAGGGAAGTAAGGACAGGAGGAAGGAAGCCAAATGTAAGTGAAATTAAAGAGAATATTTGTAATGGGGCTCTAAAATTGGGCTGAGCTGGAAGAGTTTTCATCTGAATATTATTTGTGAAATTATCTTATGATTTACATGTTTCCTCTTTCAACAGATGTTTTGGGGAAAAAATTGTAAAGGAAAGCCAAGATTTATAACAAAATTTCCAAATAATATGCTAGTTTGCTTAATGGAAAGAATAAAAACAAGGGTAGAACTGAATGTTTAATTTTAATAGACAAAAGGCTTGAGTTGGAAAACAGCTACTATTTAATGTTCCTTTCTAAAGTAGTCGAATGAAAATGAACTTTAAGCTTGCTGTTCTAATGATAGAAACAAACAAAAAAAATGATTAAAAGAAGATTCTTAAAGTAATCCCAAACTTTGTTTTAATCATTGGTTTAGGAGAAACTTACACAAGGAATTGTTGAGAAAAGGAAGAAGCAGATAAAAATGTGTGTCATTTTTAAAAAGCAAACAATGAGAAAAACCTACGAAAGTCAGTAGAAAGATTGCAAAAGATAGGTATCAGTTCAGGGCAATATGTAAAATACAATTCTATTTTGGTAAATATCAAACAAACAGAAGCCATATATTGTGTGTGTCTGTGTAATCGGCTTATCAGTTATTTCTCTTTTATTTCATTTCCCATATTATATTGGAGTTAGGTATTTATAGTTTTTTTTTCTGTGAAATTGGATTTCTGCTCTCATCTCTGTATTTCCACCACCCAGTGACAATCTCAGATACACAGGAAACATGGAATAAATTGTTGTTGCATAAACAATACCAACTAGACCAAATGGTATGAGAGGGGGAAAGCTACACGGGAAAGAACAGGAAAGCACATGACTTAGGGTCAGAAAACAGTGATTAGGGCATGAAGGGAGGTGGGCGTGAGGTTGTAAAGGTTCTTTATGTGACTCAGATTCTACAACCAGTCAGTCTGTAGGACTGACTACATAATCTGCAGAGCTCAGTGCAAAACAGTCACTACAGAACAACAAACCAGGTATGGGCCCTTCTAAGCACCGGAGTCCCATGCAAGTGCTCACGTGATGTGCCTGTGGAGCCAGGCCTGAAGATAGCCACCAAAGGTCCCTGATAGACTTTAAACAAGAGCAAGCTGATGAGATTTAAGAAAGATATTTAAGAAAAATCATTGCAGGCTGGACAAACTCATGCTTGGAATCTTAGTACTTTGGGAGGCTAAGGCAGGAGGATCATCATTTGAGTTCAGGAGTTTGAGACCAACCTAGGCAAGACAGCACAATTTTCTCTCTCCTAAAAATAAACGAAATAAGCCAGGCATGGTGGCATGTGCCTGTAGCTCCACCATTCAGGAGACTGAGGTGGGAGGATCACTTGTGTCCAGGAGTTAGAGGCCACAGTGAACTGTGATGGTGCCACTGAACTCTAGCCTGGGTGACAGAGTGACTCTGTCTCAAAAAATAATAATAATATAAATAAATATAACTACAGATGCATTATAGATCATTGTTAGCAGGAGGCCTGGGAAAGCCTCTTAGAAGAAAATCGCACTAGTGATAGCGATTAAAGCCTGAACAAACCAGTCAGTAGCAATGCAGTTGGAGAGGTACAGAAGGCTCCAAGAGAAAACTAAGGAATTAAGAATAGTTAGGCAAATTGCACTGTGATGGGGATTTGGGAGGAAAGTCCAGGGCAGAGGAAAGTAAGGACAACAGAAAGGAAACCAAGTGCAAGTGAAATTAATTACACAGAACACTTGTAACATGGCTCCAAAAGGGACAGGAAAAAGAACACTTGCAAGTTTCTTCCTCTGGCAGCCAGGTAAGTGAAGGTCCAGTGGAGCCAGCCCACAGCTAGTATGCTCTTGAGAACAATAATAGGATGTAGAAAGCAGTAGCATGGATGTTGTCATGAAAGAGTAGAGATAACATGTTAACAAGCTTGGAGGAGACAAACCAATTTCTTCAAAGAAACTGGGAGAAAAACAGGAATTTTCCTATGGCAAAACTGGCACCTGTGCTGCCTCTCAAAATGCTATTGACTTTTGTATAAAGTGTGGTGCAGGGACAAGAGGCCAGGAGTACGGTCAGGCTTGCAGCGAGGAACAGGGTACGCAGAAGAAACTGCTGGTGTTCTGGATCTCAGCACTTCTGTGAGCCGCGTGAGTCTTGTTTCTAGGTGATCAAAGTGAGGGATAAGGAAGTAAAGTGAATTTTCCAAGTCACAAAGGAAACTAGAAAATAATGTTGCCAGACTCCTTATCCAGGGTTTTCTCTAGCAGGCCACACTTTCTTAATAAAAAATCTTCTGTCGTTTAGGCTGTGTTAATAACTGATTGAATTGTCAAACTGGCAAATTCAACAGGACAGGTACCAGGAGTTAAGACCACCAAGAATCTGAACGGTAAACAGCTGGAAATGAGCTGAGCTCCAGAGTTAACTTACTCAGGGTAACAACAGCCTTCTGCCAAAGACTTGCCTCCTGACTTTTTTAATCAAGGTGAATCACTGAGCCAAATTCATTGCACAAGTGCTTACAAATCCGTGGAAAGATTTTTCTCAAGTTATGCATGAATGCTCAGTATTGTCATGAGAAAGCGCTCGTTGCAACATCTGCCTCTTTCTTATTGATGAGCAGCTGTGGATGACAGAAACATAACACTCAGAAGTTTCTGTCCCTCAGTCTCTCCAGTTCGTTCTGGTTTAAGATGATTACACAGCAATTTCATATAACAAGAGCCAGTCGAATGGGAAAGACAAATGGTTTTATTTCTCAAATCAGTTTCATTAAGGATTACTCAAAGCATCATCTCATCTATCTTTGCACAGTTTTATGTTCATTATAGGCTGGAAGTGGGAAGTCATTTTTTATAAGGCTGATCTTTAACTAGTTAGCAATGGAATTGTTAATATTAGCGTATCCTGGAAAGCTGGACATCCATTATCTGAGCCCTCCAGTCTTGGCTGCCCTGTGTTTCCAGTCATAGCAACCCCTTGGATAGCCCAGCTGTGGCTGCTCCAGAGCCCTTCGCAATGGAATCCCAGACCCTGAGCAAGAAATGGCCAAGGCAACTGCTTCCCAGGATCCTTCAAAAGGAGCCACAAAGCCCCTATTTCTGAGAGGAGATACCTGTTACTAGGATGACCCATATCGTCCGAACACTTTTTATCATCTCCTGGAACACTCTGGCGGGTACAGGAAGATTTTATTAATAACTGCATCAAGTCAGCAGATACAAACTAAACCTGAAAGAGAAAAACTAAGATGTATGTTCACTCTACCTCTTATCAATGTGGTATCAAAGATCAGCATGCAAACCTTCCTTCAGGATAAACACCTTACATCATACGTGCAATATATGTTATGTGTGTGTGTATATATATACATATGCCATGTATATGTGAGACAGGCTATATATGTTCAATGTATGTTTATGAATATATGTTAATTGGAGGTAGAAATAAAATACATCAGTCATCTGACAAAAGAATCTTTTTTTTTTTTTGAGGCAGTGTCTTACGTTGTTGCCTAGGCTGGGGTGCAGTGGTGAGATCACAGTTCACTGCAGCCTCAGCCTCCTGGGCTCAAGCCATCCTCCCACATCAACTCCCCAAGCAACAGAATCTTACGTTGATGGTATGGTTTTTTGCTCCATAAGTTTGATTTAGTTGACTCTCAGAGAGAGTTCTTTGACTAAAACTCTCAAAGAGCAAAGGCATGACTTAAGTTCCAAGAAGAAATTACCCTAGCAAGTAAAAATGTCTTACACTAGCTCATTCCATTTATCATATCTAAAATAAAATATTATTGAATAAATAAATGAGACGATCAGTTAATTTCACAAAATACTCATCTGGTTGCCTCTGATGTTCTCAAAATGTTATATTGAAGAACAAACTGGCAGTGATAGTAATTATGAGTACTTCAGTGTAGGAGAGGGAGAAGAAAATGACCATTTTAACACTTTCTACATGCCAGGCAGTATTTAAGACTCTTTTTATATAAGCTCTCAATTTTGATCCTCAAAACAATTCTCTTAGAGAGGTATTGTCATCCTGATCTTACAATTGAGAAAACAAAGGTTCAAGTTAGTTAAGAAACTAAACAGAGCAATTATGTGATTGAAATTCCATGATTATAATGTCCAAATCCCTGTCCTTTGTTTGTTTTAGTTTTTTAGACAGAGTCTCATTTTGACACCTAGGCTGGAATGCAGTGGTGCAATCTCAGCTCACTGCAACCTCTGCTTCCCAGGTTCAAGTGATTCTCCTGCCTCAGCCTCCCACGTAGCTGGGACTACAGGTGTGCACCACCACACCTGGCTAATTTTTGCATTTTTAGTGGAGATGGGGTTTCACCATGTTGGCCAGGCTGGTCTTGAACTCCTGACCTCAAGTTATTCATCCACCTAGGCCTCCCAAAATGCTGGATTATAAGCATGAGCTACCACATCCAGCTCCTTTTTCCTTTTCCATAATGAATATCTACAACTGTGTATTGATCGCCAAAGGTTAATTTCTTTACATTTCTAGAGAATTAAAAATATTACAAAATAGGCATATTAGTCCATTCTCATGCAACTAATAAAGACATAGCCAAGACTGGGTAATTTATAAAGGAAAGAGGTTTAATGGACTCACAGTTCCACATGGCTGGGGAGGCCTCACAATCATGGTGGAAGGAGAAAGAAGAGCAAAGGCATGTCTTACACGGTGGCAGGCAGGAGAGCCTGTGCAGGGAAACTGCCCTTTATAAAACCATTGGATCTCATGAGACTTAAACTCTATCACAAGAACAGCACAGGAAAAACCTGCCCCATGATTCAACTACTTCCCACTGGTCCCTCCCACAACGTGTGGGAATTATGGGAGCTTACAATTTAAGATGAAATTTGGGTGGGACACAGCCAAACCATATCAATAGGTAAGGGTTTTAAGTTTATAGGAGGATAAAAATCAATTAAAATGCTTTACGTAAAAGTAAAAGAAAAAAACTACTCATTATGTTAGGGTTTTTTTATTCCTTTTTCTTTTTTTAGACAGTATCTTGCTCTGTTGCCTAGACTGGAGGGCAGTAGTACAATCACATCTCACAGCAACCTCTACCTCCTGGACTCAAGGGATCATTCCACCTCAACCTCCCCAGTAGCTGGGACTATAGACTAGAGGCATATGCCACTATGCTGGGCTAATTTTTACATTTCTATAAAGACAAGGTCTTACCAGTTGCCCATGCTGATCTTAAACTCCTGGGCTCAAGCAATCTGCCCATTGTGGCCTTCCAAAGTACTGGAATTACAGGCATGAGCCACCATCTCCAGCCTACATTAGGGTCTTAAAGACATGTCTGTCTCAATCTTATTGTAGTCTTATTCATCAGAGTATGTTAGGTGTGAGTTCCCTGTGCTTTGCGGTGTCACTCATGGGCCCCGTTCATCTGAGAGTGCCATTCCTGTGCATCAGATCAATGAGAAAAATCATTTTCACAGCTCAAGAAATCTACTAATGAGAGAATGATGAGATGAGTAGCCTTTTGATGAGAACCAAAATTAAAATGGTCTCAACAGTGTCCCCGTGGACTTCTACAAAAACTTTTAATAAAAGTAGCTAGAATTTCATCCTGCCTCAAAAGCTTTTGTTCTATCCCCTCAAGAACTATAAACTTATTTTTTTATTATTTACTATTAGTACCAAATATAAGAGTCTTGAAAATACTAAAACACAAAAACAAAAACCCTGTCTTTCTTTCCTTGCTTTCCCTTTTCAAATTCCTTTTTCAAATGTGTTTTGGGCTCCGTATTCCTTAGGCACACTTCTTTACAGTTAGTTATTGAAATGAGTGTCTCCTTGTGACGATCTCTAGCCATGAATGCCACAAGGCCACTAAGATTTAAGGCATGTTGCTGATTGGAAGTTCCCCTGAGTACCATCGCCCTTTCCTTATCTATTGTAAACCCAGGGGAGGGAGACAGGGAACCAGCAATGTCAGAAGTAGCTGGTATTTTGCACAGAGCTAAAGGCTTCTGCTCATTATTTCTTCTATAGAAAGCAGGAAGCCATTGAAATCCATCCCTAATGTGTCCCAAGTGTCCACCTGCTGAGGGCAGGATTGCACGAGCAACAATCTTTTGCTCATGAAGCCTCACGCCCACTGTCCCAGGCTATCAGTTGGCCCAGAGACGGTCTCTTCCTACATACCATGTGGCAGATTAGAAAATAAGGGGCTGTGATGCCCCCAGCCCTGAGTTTCAATTGCAGTTCTGTATTTTATTAGTGATTAGTATCCTAATTAACTGGGAAGGTTAGATTCATTGAGCCTCTTGTGTAAAATGGAGTATTCATATACAACTGGAGAAAAACCAACCCTCGCAAAAAACCATTGCTACTTAATACAAAAACCTACCTGCAGGTGTTTCTGCTTTGTGTGGTTGACAGAATAACCAATCACTATCAACACCAAAACAAACACCCCAAATCCATGGAAATATTAAAGAGAATGCTGGAATCCCTGTGCAGATGAGCCGCCTAGTCCCAGATATGAAAGGGTACAGGACTTGAGGACAGCTGAGTGACACTCCTCACAGGGTGACAGTAAGAAGTGAGTGACTTAGCACAGAGGAAGCCTCTGGCTCACAGCCCTTGTCCTTTCCTCAAACCTTTCCCTGCCTCTCCCTTGCCTCTCATTTCTCATTCTGCTCACTTTGCATGCCTCTTTGCCTCCCTTTCCCAGGCTCAAATGCCCAAGGAGAATAAAAATGTTCAACCAATTAATTTCTGATTTTCTAATCATCTACTGGACTGTTGGCCTCTTCTTGAATATGCTGTGAAGACAAATTTATTTCCCGCATCTTCAAAGAAGTCTTGGATTAATTGCAGATCCATAAAAGAGTATGACCTAGTTTATAAAATTTGCAGAAAAATTCTTCATATTTTAAGGAAGGCTATTGACAGATGTAGAATAATGAACAGCTGTCCCTCTCCTCACAGTTTGCAATGAGTTTTCTCATCCTTCTAACCTCCCTAATGTGATTTGGTTCTTACAAGAACCCCAGTGATGCCATATTATTGGTGGATCTCAGCCCTAGGTCCTTGTATGCAGCTTTTACTCCACTGCAATTAAAGTGACATGTGTTTCCAGATATGCTCCACTTTTAGGTCATATACATTAGCTCCACGGAAAACTAGAATTGAGTACAAAATTAGACAAAAACAAAGAACAAGAAGTAAAATGCTGTGCATTTGAAGGGTCTCCATTTGCCTTTCTGAGCGCCACTTATAAACAGATCACATTTTCTCCTCTCTCTCCACCTCCGCTATGCTTATGTGTCTGGCAATGCTGGGTCAGTCCACAGTGAGTCTGTCGGCATGAAATTGTGAGGCAGTGATTCTGAGAAAGTGCTCCTCCCTGTTAAACCTTCTGGGAAAATACCTCAGAATTTCCTGTTTGAGGTCAATGGCTTTATTTCCAAGGTTTTTCTGTCTTCTAGAGGTATGAGCTCACCTCATCACATGAAATCTGCAATGGTTCCACAGGCATCCACAATCATCAATTCAGAGTTAAGCTCTTGACTGGAGAAACCAAAGAAGCAGGAGGCCCTTTGATAGTCTCAGAGAGCTCCAGATCTGGTTAGCATAAGAAGGCAAGCAACTAAACATTTCACAGCTGTGCAAAAATCAAAGAACTCTTCTAGAAGACAGAGAAGATGCCACAAGGTTTTTAAACATCTCATCTTGCTGAGCTGCTAAAGAGAAATTGCAAAATGTATGTCCCTTGTGCCACTTAAGTCAGTGTCTCTGAACTAGTTGTTTTTCAGCTAAGGGAAAATGAAGAGTACCTTGGTCCATATGCAGTTGTGAACTCCTTCCTGACCTTGGCCCACTAATTTCAGCATGCTTGGGGTGGCCTTGGCTTTTCCATCTACGAGCAGGAAAATGCTGATGACCACTTGCAATGGTCGTTCTGTCCTCTGCCTGAGCATGCAAAGGCATTAATCACATCTCAATGGATTTGAATTCTCTAGAACAGTTCAATGATCTGGTAATGGGAACAGCTTTATCCCTAAATGAGCTTTTCTTAAGAAACTTTCTTCATCCGAGTTCATTAAAAAATAGGAATGTAAATTAGTAGAACCTCTGTGGAAAACAGAATGACAATTTCTCAAATAACAAACAGATCTACCATTTGATCCAGCAATCCTACTACTGGGTATCTACCCAAAGGAAAAAAAAATCACTATATAAAAAAGATATCTGTACTTGTATGTTTATTGCAGCACTATTTACAATAGCAAAGATATGGAATCAACCCAAGTGTTCATCAACAGATAATTGAATAAAGAAAATGTGATAGCTAGCTATCTACGTACATACATACCCTGAAACACTACTCAGCCATAAAAAAAATGAAATTGTATCTTTTATAGCAACATTGATAGAACTGGAGGTCATTATCTTACATGAAATAACTCAGAAACAGAAAGTCAAATACCACATGTTCTCACTTATAAGTGGTAGCTAAATAATGTGTACACTTGGACCTAGAGAGTAGAATAATAGACACCGGAGACTCAGAAAGGTGGGAGGGTGTCCGGGGTGACAGATGAGAAGTTATCTAATGAGCACCATGTACCCTATTCAGGTGATGGTTACACTAAAAGCCCAAATGTCACCAAAATACGATATATCCATGTAGCAAAACTGTACTTGTACTCTCTAAATCTTTAGAAATAAAACAAAAATGAATTCATTAAGTTTTTATAAAGGTAGATAGATAGTAATTCAGGCCATATACTTACGTTTTAGGCAAAACCAAGGATGTTTATGAAAACTGAAAAGAGTTGCACTACAAACCCTTGTCAGGGAGGGAGCCAGAAAGGAAAAGCAGAAGGAGGGGAAGCGAACGACAGATTAACATGTCCCTCTAGAATTGTACCTCTCTCTACCCCAGACACACTGTAACCACCCGCATGCATGCAGGACTATGTATATGAGTGTCTGAGTATATCTTATGGGTCTGCATGTAGTGGCATGTATGCGGGATGAGGGAGAATACGTAATTGTACATAAGAGTGGGGTATGTGGGAGTGTGTACAGATGTGCAAGGTGTATGTTTATGAAGGATGTGAGGGATATATGAATAAGGGGGGGGCTGTGGAGATGGAGTGAGATTAGAGAGAGAATATGTATGAGGGTATGCGGGCTTTGTGTGTAAAATACAGAGGGGGTGTGTGTTCAGGGTCGCAGATGTGGGTGTGTGCACATCAGATGAGAGGTGTGCGCATGGAGCTTTGTGTGCATATGGGGTACATGTATAATGTGAGGATGTGTGTTTAGGAACTGCAGGTGGGTATGGTGTATAAAAGCAGGATGGAGTGTCTGCACAATCAAAGTGATATGTGAGACTCTCTGAATGGCAAATCAAGCTTTTCTTTTAGCTCAGTGCCCTCAATGCAAGAGTGACTGCTTGCAGAGACGACTTCTTACAGAGAAATTCTCACAGAGATACAAAGCTCTCAGCATTCAATACCCTGGGGCTTCTGAATCTCAGCTACATGTGGAATTTCACACCTGTGTCTCCTTCGCTGGGACTCAGGGGACTGATTTGCTGTGATTTATGAGGCTATAGACCTTCATTTCCCCACAGGACTGATTGGGGGAAAATATCTCTGGGTTAGAATGTCTGCTGATAAATCATCATGATCATCATGATCATCACCCTCACTGTCATCCTTCCCATGCACAGCACTTGGCAGTTTTCAAAACACATTCTCATACATCATCTCATTGCACTGCCATATAGCAATGAAGCTAACAACGCCTTGTTCTTTTTGAAAGGCTAATTCTATAGCATAAAATCCAGCTGGCTGATAGATTCACGCTAGTCAAGAAAAGACTGTCCACAATTAACCCAAGGAGAACTCAAGACCTTCAAATCGAACATACAACCTCCATTTCTTGACCAAAGCTTCAATCTACTCACAGATCTTGTGTGTTCTACCCTTGCATGAAAACTTAAAACAGCTTCAATTTCTGTACCTCTTCTATTACCCCACTAAAGTGCAAAATTGCAAATCCATAACACTTCTCTGGATGGCCAAGTAGATAAATATTACTTTTTTTGCTGTCAGTATGAAAACAGACTAAGTTGCCACGCTGCTAATGATAATAATACTAACAATGCCATGCCTCCATTTTCCTGAATGGAACCCCACAGAGAACAATTTGTTCCATCATTTGTGTCTGGGATATAGCAGAAATTTTTATACGCATCCGCATTTCCCATTTTACTAAACTTTATTCCCAGGAAAGCAAAACTAGAATTTCTCAAGAGCAGCAAAACAGCAGCAATGGAGTAATTTGCATGCAAAGAGATTGCCAGTGTGCCACACCTTTGATATTGAAGGCAGAGTTCAGTCTCTTTAGAGAAGGGAACCAATGGTATCTCATGGTTTCACATGGTATTTTCTTCAAAGACAGGAGAAAGGATCATGTCTGTGAAGGGTGTACACTGCCTCTATTTGTGCAGTGAACTTTTCTGAGACTGTAGTGGAGTAAAAAGGTAGGAGTTTATTCAAACACACAGAGAATTCGGTTCTCATTCTTTATGGCCCCGTAAGATATGTATCCTTCTGAATGAGGAGTAGAGGTCACATGCATCCCCATAACCTGCATCTCACTCCACCCAAGTCTTCACTGGAAGGAGAGCAGCTCTGATACTTTGAATTAAAGCGTTCATTTTGCAGACCCAGTGCAGCTGCTGGCCAGCAAAATGTGGGCGCAAAATGCACCAGAGTCCATCCATTCATGCCATCCATTCGTTCATTCAGCCCTCAGCAAGCCTTTGTTGAGAGCCTGCAACGGTCAAGCATGGTTCTCAGAGTGTGGAATCCAGAGATGACTCTACCAGACTCCGCACACTCAAGATCACAGTCTACAGACAATTCCACCAACAATTAACAAGAAGAGGTAAGTGCTTCAAAGGCAGCCGAAGGAGCAAAGCTGGGGGCACTGGGTAGTGCCTTCATGGGCGCAGGGAAGGCCAGAGAGCTGAAGGCCCCCTGAAGTCATGACATTTGAGCTGAGTCATGAAAGACAAGCAGAGGCTGTCCTGGCAGATGGTGACAATTCTCCATCTGTAGAGTACGTGCTTCTAGAATATCTACTTACGTGATTACCAGAGCAGGAAGGGGCTAGGGAATGTTTCACAGAGGAATCAGTGACAGCCCCTGCTTTGCAATGTCTCTGTAGACCTCTTAGAAGAGGCTACATCACACCCACACACATAAAGGATGTGCTTTGCTTCTTCTTCCTAGAAAGCAGACAGCAATACTGTGGGGAAAATGAGGCAGGATTTAATCTGCTCTTTGAAAAAAAATAATTTGTTTTGGTCTATTGGTGCCCATTCCAAGGGTGTACAGCTGCATAATTCATGTTAGGTTTTCCTGGGAAACAAAATCACCTAAAGTCTCTGTGAAATCTTGCATTGCATTACATTACTTTCCAAGGGATTAAGCACCATCCTGTTTGCAGGGCCACACATCCTGTCAGTTCCACATTTTGTATCTGTTATTTAACTCACAATCCTGTGCCAGCTACAATTCTAAACAGACACAGACCTACTTCAGATTTAGTGTGGATGACAGATACGCAGCAGCAAACTGCCATGCAGAGTATAGAAACCCAGAAATACATGGGAATAAGGCATAATTGGTTATCAAGACTTTTACTCATAATGACAATAACATATTGTTACTTATTAATTCTAAAAGATGACATTAATGTCAAACTTTCCTGTGCTTGCCTGCAACCAACTAAACCGTGTCACTCATGAAAGGCCAACTTAAGTTCTCTTTAACAAGTGTTTTTTGTTGTTGTTTGTTTGTTTTTGAGACAGAGTCTTGCTCTCTTGCCCAGGCTGTAGTGCAGTGGCACAATCTCAGCTCACTGCAACCTCTGTCACCTGGATTCGAGGATTCTCCTGCCTCAGCTTCCAAAGTACCTTGATTACAGGTGTGTGCCACCACACCCAGCTAATTTTTGTATTTTTAGTAGAGACAGGGTTTTGCCATGTTGGCCAGGATGATCTCGATCTCCTGACCTCATGATCTGCCCAGCTTGGCCTCTCCAAGTGCTGGGATTACAGGCGTGAGCCACCGCGCCTGGCCCCAACAGGCCCTTAACCCCCTTTTTTCCTAAATGCTCACAACACTGAAAATGCGTCATGCCAAGTCAGCACTAAGTTACATTCTCTTTATTATTGTTGCCTATAAGGTGTTCCTTTGACCTCACAAATACATTTTAAATCCCCAGAGAAAACAAAAACAAAACCATATTTTATAAAGCATCTGTATACCACATGCTATTAAGAGTTGTTCTTTCTTCCTTGTTTCTTTTTTTTTTATTTTTAATTTTTGTGGATACATAATAGGTATATATAGGTATGGGGTACATGAGATGTTTTGATAATGGGCATGTTATGCATAATAATCACATCACGGAGAATGGGGTATCCATTCCCTCAAGCATTTATGCTTTGTGTTACAAACAATCTAATTATACAGTTGTAGTTATTCAAAATATAAAATTAAATTATTATTAACTCTGGTCACCCTGTTGTACTATAAATACTAGGTCTTACTCATTCTTTCTCACTAATTTTTGTACCTATTCATCACCCCCACCTTTCTGATTTCTAATGCCCTATTTCTATCTGGATATTGGAGTTCCCCAGACAGACGTTCAAAGACAACCAGAACCTAAATACACCTAACGTTGAAATCATCTTTCAACCCCAAGTCCTCTTTATTGACTGCCTTATTTCCTTGAAATTCTGACTTTTCTTTCTGTCAACCTGCCCGTGCTGACATAGTGACATCATCATCTCTTTCCCTCCCCCCATCCCTCCCATTGCATGATTAATGCCACTGCACTGGTTGTGACCCTTGTAATCTCCCATCATTCAACACAGAACCTTCTAATGAATCTCCACTTAACCCTTCCTGTCCAAATCCAGTCACTCATACAACTCAGTCATATTAAAATTCATGTACCTCATGTGAATAATGTCACTCCACACATAAATGCCTTCACCTGGGGTAAAAAATCCTGCAAAAACTGATGCCTATCATTCTAGCCATGTATTTTACTACTTCTCACCATAATTCCCTTTATTCTAGCAAAGCTATTTTTGCTGCCTAAACCTTTCCAAGCCACAACTCAGTCCTGGCTATTATTTCACATTTTAAAACTTTTCTTTAACTATCATAATCTGGCTCTGTCTTCAAGGTGTATTCAACATGCTACATAATCCATGAACTTTTCCTAATTGAACCCCATCAGGAATTAGACATTGTGTTCTTTTCTGAGGGCATTTATAATTCAAGGTAATTTTATAATGCACCCAATACATTAAGGCACTGTGCTAACTATTGGAGGATTCATCTAAAAAGCTCAGTTTTCGTGGAGTTAGAATTCTAAAGAATATATTAATCAATTAATATTATTAAAAATGTCCTTGATGTGAAGAAATTCATGACTCTTTATACTGAAAAGCACACTGAATAATAAGTAAACAAATTTATAAGTAGCTCATGTGAAAAACATCCTTGTAAAACTTTGGAATTCCATGGGTAACAATAAAAGCATATAATTTTCAAAGACAGACAGAAACCCCTTCAGAAGAAATCAACTTATACTTGGCTTTCCATCAATGTTACTAGACAATTGCTACAAATATGTCTGAAGTTTCAAGGGTAAATTGTTGGACCCATGAATTCTATATGAAAACTACCATGTACATAAAAGGATATTTTAAAACAGAAAATATATTTTAGTCATACAGGAATGTAGATGGCTTATCAAACCAAGCCTGCTCTGAATCACTCAATAATACACTGCAGAGATATAAAAAATTAATCACAGAATACAAGTGATGGAATACTCACAAAAAAGTAATGATGGTTATTTCTAAACAATAGTGGATACATTCTCTAACAATTGAAAATATTTTCACAAAATGTAAGAAGAGATGGTATTTTAAAATTCTTTCAGTGGTTTAAGAGAAGTACAATGACTAAATGATTATAGCAAAATAAGAGTTTTAAAATCTGCATTACACATTTAAACATGCTAAGTACCAAAAGTAAGATATTGAATCATAATTTCACGCTGGAAGAGAAAGTTGGAACTAAGAAAACTCATTCAACCTCAACATACACACAAAACCAATAAATATGAGGAAAGTAAATAAGAAAGCATTGCATAGGCCAAGCATAAAATTTGAGGCCAGTAACAATAAATGCAAATGATGTAAACTTTCTTATTAAAAAGGAACTATCAGAAAATGTTTTAAAAGGATTAAATATAGTTTTATGATCTTAATGAGAGACATATCTAAACTAGAATGACATACAAAAATTAAAAATTATAAAGATGGAAGATGATAAACCAAATAAAATTGAAAAACTGAACAAAAGGAAAATGGAAATGGTGAAACTTCATGTGGAGTCAAAATTGTATAAAGTCAAAAGCACAATCTGGAGCAAAGAGATATTTTGTAATGATAAAGTGTAAAATCCAAAGCAATGTTACAATAGCCTTGAACTTTATGTAATTCACAATATAAAATCAAAATATTTAAGGTAAAAATTTTGAAGTGAAAGAGAAACTGAAAAGCCTAGATTTGAAAATTCTTCCCTCAGTAAAATTACATTTAAAAATATATAAATAGGCCAGTTGTGGTGGCTCCTGCCTGTAATTCTAGCACTTTGGGAGGCCAAGGTGGATGGATCATGAGGTCAGGAGTTCAAAACCAGCCTGGCTAATAAGGTGAAACCACGTCTCTACTGAAAATACAAGAATTAGCTGGATGTGGTGGTGTGTGCCTGTAGTTCCAGCTGCTTGGGAGGCTGAGGCAGAAGAATTGCTTGAACCCAGGAAGTGGAGGTTGCAGTGAGCCGAGATCGTGCCATTGCACTCCAGTCTGAGCGACAGAGCAAGACTCTGTCTCAAAAAAAAAAATCTTCATATATATACACAAATATAAGTTTAACTTTTTAGAACATATTTCTTTCTCTTTTTAAATTGGTATAAATTTAAGTAGCACAAGTGCAATTTTGTTACATGGATGTATTGTGTAGTGGTCTGGGCTTTTAGCATATCCATCTCCCAAATATTGTACACTGTGCCCATTAAGTAATTTCTCATCATCCATCTCTTCCTGCCATCCCTGTACCCTTCTGAGTCTCCAGTGTCTATCATTCTACATTCTATGTCCATGTGGACACATTATTTACCTCCCACTTGTAAGTGAGAACCTACAGTATTTGATTTTCTGTTTTGTTTGTTTCACTGAAGATAGTGTCCTGTAGTTCCATCTGTGTTGCTGCGAGACATGATTTCATTCTTTTCATGGCTCAGAAATATTTCATTATTTGTATATAGTATATTTTCTTTATCCAGTCATCAAGAAGCATGATCTAAATGTATGCAAGCATGTGTATGTGTGTGTGTATGTGTGCGTGTATGGAGAAATTTTATAAAACTCTTTACCTAATAAACAAAAATTCTTGCTTCATTTGTTTATTTTATGTGGTTTTTTTTTTTTTTTTTTTTTTTTAGATGGAGTCTCATTCCATTTGCCAGGCTGCAGTGCAGTGGCGTGATCTCAGCTCACCGCAACCTCTATCTCCCTGGATCAAGGGATTTTGCTGCCTCAACCTCCTGAGCAGCTGAGACTACAGGCACACGCCACCACACCCAGTTAATTTTTGTATTTTTAGTAGAGACGGGGTTTCACCATGTTGGCCAGGATGGTCTGGATCTCTTGACCTTCTGATCCACCCGCCTCGGCCTCCCAAAGTGCTGGGATTACAGGTATGAGCCACTGAGCCCAGCCTAAAAATGCTTGCTTTATACCACATATGGAAATTCCTAACTTCTGATAATTAGGCCCCAAAAAAAGAACCTCAAAAATCCCAAAGGACTACATTCACTGGGTCCAAAGTTAATAACAATAAAAGGATAACCAAAAATGCATCAAGTCACTTAAAAATTAAAAGCAAAGAACAGAAACATTTAATAAGCCTTTTGGTAAAAGAAGAAAACAGAAATAAAATGACATACTTAGAAATAAATGACCATGAAGGCAGTGAATTTATAAACCTATCGGATGTGGCCAAAGTGTCCTTCAGAGTAACTATTGTGGACTCTGTTTTGGGGCTTAAAACAAAGAAATAAAACAGAGTAAACATTATAACTTTGAACTAATTGCTATAAAATGAGTAAGACTAAAGTAAGAATTACAAATTCAACACCAGCAGCTAGAAAAATGAACAGTAAATTGAACATAAGGATAGTAAAATAAATATATTAATAATTATTAAAATTTAGTTTAATGAAACAGGAAAGAAAAACATTTGTTTAATAAAACTAAGAGTTTCTTTTTTGAACAAAAAACCCCTCCCTTTTGCCCCCAAAATGCCCCAAAACATGAAAACATAAATAAATATGAAAAATCTGAAGATTTTTTTAAAATGTGAAAAATAGAAAGTACAATATTTCAACAATAAATTTAAAATTTACATAAAGCCAGCTAAATAGAAATAGGACATGTAATAAGTCAGAAAAGGAAGCCTCAATAAAGTTAAATAGACATCATACATACTAGATTCTCTGATTTTATTCAATAAATTAAAAGTAAGTAACAAATAGAATGCTAATACAAATGCTACATTACAAATACCTGGGACAGAGCTAAAGCAAAATTACAGGAAAATGTGTAGATATTACAAATTCCACCATGGCATCTAAAAGAGAACTGAAAAAATTCAGCAATCTCATTATTCTGAAGACTGGAAAGCTATAGATTCTCCAAACATTAATCCCTAAATATAAAGCAATTCCAATCATGGTTCTCAAATGACTTTTTATGTAACTTGAGAAAATCATTCTAACTTTTATCAATATACAAGTATCTTCCCAACATTTGTAAGTGATGAGAAGGATCCTTTCTACCAGATGTCAAAAAATACTGAAAAGTCTTATAATTGAAATAATGTTAGATAGGTTTATCTAAATGCAGAGAAGAGTGTTGCAGTTTGAAAAATAAAAGTCTATACAATAGTCATTGGTGCTGTCCAACAAATATTTCTATTTTTCTTCTTTATGGGGCACCAGTGCATTGCCCCACCTGCCTTGAGGTTAGGTGTGGTCACATGACTTACTTTTGCCAGTGAAATGTTAATACAAGGGACATGTATAATTTCCAGATAAGAAGCTTTAAAACTTCAAGCATCATGAGTCATGTTTTCTTTCTGTCTCATCTAGTGGCTGTCATTGACAGCCCTGACACTCTGGGTACCTCAGCAAGAATGGTGCTGAGCTCCCAGCCAACCCACAATGGATGTGGAACGTGAGAGAGAAATAAACCTTTTACCCTGTATGTCATTAAACCAGGTTATTACTGTGACATAAGTTGGCCTAGACTGAGAAATAAAGTGGATTTTCAACCATTATCATCAAAATTCCATATTCTCTTATAGTGCTTGAATATTTCAGAAAAAAATGCCTTTATACACTCTTTCTTTTAAAAAATCCTTACTAAAGGTTAATTAAGGGCAACAAAAAGAAGATGAGAGAGGAGGCTACTCTATCTTCTGAGTTTAATTTCTCACAATGTAGTTTAGAATAACAGTGCTTTACAGAAATAAAGGATGTTGATAATCTGAGAGATTGAGAGAATAATTTCCTAAGAATTTCTTCTTGTAAAATAAGCAATAATCCTATTTTTCATCCAAACTCTTTAATTTCTGGGGATTTTAATAGATGATTATTAGTTTCCCAGAAAGGGAATAAAGGATATTTAACACACAGAACTGCTCTTTCTCCCATGGTGCCTCCAATGGGCAATGGGAACAACTATGAACCCCCACCCCTGACCTTTGGTAAGCTCTCATCTCCAGGGCAAAAAGTCAAAGGGTCAAAGGCAATGGGTTGGATCATGGCCAACTATCTATGGAAAATATACAAGAAAAAAATGGCCCACAATGGACCTGACCTCTGACCATTTGCTGAAACTCTGATTAGCAGAATTCTGAACATGTGTAACAGAAATCAGGGAAGTTTTTCTTTTCAGCGCTAATCTCATTGGGAAATATAAGCAAATCAAGACCTCATGATTTGTACAGTGGATCTGGTTATCTAAAAAAAAAAAAAAACTTCTCCTTCTTATGACTCTCACAAGATTGCTCTTAACCTCGTCAATATTAAGATCTCGAGGATACTGGTCCCAAACCAGTTTGTTTGAAATCCAGCTAGACAGTCATTACAACGTACTTGAATGAGCCATAACACATTGATAGGAAATTTTATGATGTTCAAATATTATTGCAACACATAGATCAACTGAAGGTAAATTCTAGTCAATTGCTAAAATGGGTAAAGAAATCTAATGCTCTCAATCGTGGCCCACTTATTTAGGGAGAGTGGCAAGACTGAGCAAGTCAAGCTCTCAGCACATGGTATAAGGATTGGAAGGAAGTTGGGGCTGTCTAATCAGCATTCACAATCTGACTCAAGCACATTTTGAGTTGTAAGTCACTATATAAAATTTGTAGTTGTTACTGTTCTTGTACAATAATCATCTGGAATCTCAACTGTGAGAAATGGGAAACTAGGCTTGACAATTTCTTTAGGATAATTTTCTGAGAGTCTCCAAGTAAGACAGTAAGACCATCTACAAGATCGTTTCAGAAAAACTGGTTCCCTTTATTTATTTATCAGAGTTAATTCTAAAGCTGACATTTCTCTTTAGCCAGTCACCATGATTTCTTCTCAGTTAATTAAGTTACCTCAAAAGCCTAGAGGGCAGCAAAAGTGCCCATGGCACAGACACTAAACAAGATTAGAAAAATGAGTTTTCAGAACAGCCATTTAATACTGAAGTTACACTACAAAGAAAATGCTTTTGATTCCAAAGTCACAGATGTCTGAATGGGATAATAGATGGGTTAAAAAAATGCAGAAGAGACTATAATTAATTAAAAGGTTATCACAGAGACCCAGCTCTTTGACATTGGATCTGATCTTTCCCTGTGGCCAATGAGACTAAGGCAATGGGGGTAGAGTGGAAAGAGAGAGGATTTGGAGTCAGAGTCTCTGTTTGAGACCCTGAACAGGGCAATTTACCCTCTTTATGCCTTGGTGCCCACCTATGAGATACAACACAACCTTGATCATAACAGTAGTTATGTGGATAGAACAAGGTAACATGTAATATCCTTTATCAACCGCATAGCACTTCCCAATGATCATTCTTAGAAGTCATGCAATTTGCAGCAAGGATCCAGTAAATCTACTATGCAAATGTGAATCCTAATACCAAGATCTACTCTGCTCCCTAGACAAAGGTAAGTTATGCAACCATTCAGCAAGAGTGGATGATTTTATATCTTTCCCTCTTTCTCCTGTGGGCATTTAGTGCTATAAATTTCCCTCTAAACACTACTTTAGCTGTGTCCCAGAGATTCTGGTACATTGTGTCTTTGTTCTCATCAGTTTCTAAGAACTTCTTTATTTCTGCCTTAATTTCATTATTTACCCAGTAGTCATTCAGGAGTAGGTTGTTCAGTTTCCATGTAGTTGTGCAGTTTTGAGTTCCTTAAACCTGAGTTCCAGTTTGATTGCACTGTGGTCTGAGAGACTGTTGTTATGATTTCCATTCACTGAGGAGTGTTTTGCTTCCAATTATGTGGTCAATTTTAGAATAACTGTGATATGGTGCTGAAAAGAATGTATATGCTGTTGATTTTGGGTGGAGAGTTCTGTAGATGTCTATTAGGTCTGCTTGGTCAAGAGCTGAGTTCAAGTCCTGGATATCCTTGTTAATTTTCTGTTTTGTTGATCTGCCTAATATTAACAGTGAGGTATTAAGGTCTCTCTCTATTATTGTGTAAGAGTTTAAGTCTTTTTGTAGGTCTCTAAAAATGTGCTTTATTAATCTGGGTGTTCCTGCATTGCATGCATATAATTAGCTCTTCTTGTTGCATTGATCCCTTTACCATTTAGTAATGCCCTTCTTTGTCTCTTTTGATCTTTGTTGGTTTAAAGTCTATTTTATCAGAGACTAGGATTGCAACCCCCCTTTTTTTTTTTGGCTTTTCATTTGCTTGGTAAATATTCCTCCATCCCTTTATTTTGAGCCTATGTGTGTCTTTGCACGTGAGGTGGGTCTCCTGAATACAGCACACCAATGGGTCTTGACTCTACCCAATCTGCCAATCTGTGTGTCTTTGCACGTGACACAACAAAGAAAGAAAATTTCAGGCCAATATCCCTGATGAACATCTATGTGAAAATCCTCAATAAAATACTGGCAAACCAAATCCAGCAGCACATCAAAAAGCTTATCCACCATGATCAAGTCAGTTTCATCCCTGGGGTGCAAGGCTGGTTCAACATATGCAAATCAATGAACATAATCCATCACTTAAACAGAACCAATAACAAAAGCCACATGATTATCTCAATAGATGTAGAAAAGGCCTTCAATAAAATTCAACATTCCTTCATGCTAAAATCTCTCAATAAACTAGGTATTGATGGAATGTATCTCAAAATAGTAAGAGCCATTTATGATAAACCCACCATCAATATCATATTGAATGGGCAAAAGCTGGAAGCATTCCCTCTGAAAACTGGCACAAGACAAGGATGTCTTCTCTCATCACCCCTATTCAACATAGCATTGGAAGTTCTGGCCAGGGCAATCAGGCAAGGGAAAGAAATAAAGTGCATTCAAATAGGAAGAGAGGAAGTCAAACTATCCCTGTTTGCAGATGACATGATTGTATATTTAGAAAACTCCATTGTCTCAGCCCAAAATCTCCTTAAGTTGATAAGCAACTTTAGCAAAGTCTCAGACTACAAAATCAATGTGCAAAAATCACATGCATTCCTGTAAATGAAAAATAGACAACCAGGGAGCTAAATCATGAGTGAACTCCCATTCACAATTGCTACAAAGAGAATAAAATACCCAGGAATACGACTTACAAGGGATGTGAAGGACCTCTTCAAGGAGAACTACAAACCACTTATCAAGGAAATAAGAGGGGACACAAAAAAATGGAAAAACATTCCATGCTCATGGATAGGAAGAATCAATATTGTGAAAATGGCCATACTGCCCAAAGTAATTTATAGATTCAATGCTATCCCCATCAAGCTACTATTGACTTTCTTCACAGAATTAGAAAAAACTACTTTAAATTTCAGCTGGAACCAAAAAAGAGGCAGTATAGCTAAGACAATCCTAAGCAAAAAGAACAAAGCTAGAGGCATCATGCTGCCTGACTTAAAATTATACTACAAGGGTACAGTAACCAAAACAGCATGGTACTGGTACCAAAACAGATATATAGACCAATGGAACAGAACAGAGGCCTCAGAAATAATGCCACACACCTACAACCATCTGATCTTTGACAAACCTGACAAAAACAAGCAATGCAGAAAGGATTTCCTGTTTAATAAATGGTATTGGGTAAACAGGCTAGCCATATGCAGAAAACAGAAACTGGACCCCTTCCTTATACCTTATGCACAAATTAAGTCAAGATGGATTAAAGACTTAAACACAAGACCTCAAACCATAAGAACCTTAAAAGAAAACTTAGGCAATACCATTCAAGACATAGGGAGGAAAACATCACATACTGGGGCCTGTCAGGGGGTGGGGGGCTGGGGGGTACCTAATGTAAATGATGAGTTGATGAGTGCAGCAAACCACCATGGCACATGTATACTTATGTAGCAAACCTGCACATTATGTACATGTATCCCAGAACTCAAAGTATAATAAAATTTTAAAGAAAAGAGTGGATGAGTGAGAAAAAGACAAACTGAGTTCACTAAAAGCTGATGTAGGCACTCAGGTTGCACTGTGCATGGGAAGCAGCAAGCTCTGTTTTGCTTCCTGAAGTCAGAGTCCAACAGAGACCTGCCTTGTCTCTGTGAGTGCCCATGGTGCCCCAGCCCTTGCAGGCAGATTTTGGCCCCACTGGTTCTTACTGATTCTTGCCTAGTTCAAATTCACGTCTCTCGTGTTTTTCTATTTCACATCTTACTGCTTTTGTGAATGATTTGGTTGGTAAATTATTCAGCAAAGCAACCATAAATTATTCTATTTTATTAGCCTTACACCGGCTGAAGGAAACTGTTCAAAGCATTTCTCTTGGCACCTGATTGCTCTATACCTGCAGCCATCTCCCACCAAGCACAACCTTGCTATGGGTCACAAATACAGGGTGTCTCTGAGACCCGCTCAGCTTCAGTCAGTTACCAATGTGTATGAACCTCTAAAAAAAAATGGCCGTGTTTACTATAAGTATCTTCCTTGGATGATAAACACATACTAGCTATGTCACCTTAGCACGTCATTTAATCTTTCTTTGCCTCAGTTTCCTTCTCTTTAATAACATCTATCTCATAGAAATGTTAGAAGGGTTAAATTATAATTATATTATAAAGGGCTTAAAAGAGTGCCTGGTGTGGTGAGAGCTATGTGTTAGTTTTTTTAAAAAAAATGCATTTTGTGGGGACAATCAATTATGAACCTAGGATAACAAACTTTGACTATAAATTAGATTTATATTTTGTTAAACAATATTACAAGGGTGGTTGTACCTCTTCTGAATATAGCTTTCCTGCAAGGCAAAAACATGCTTGCCTCTGGTATTCTCAATCCTTATTAATGACATCACTACGGACCCAGTTATCCTAGTTGGAACTCCAAGTCATTCTCAATAACTGTTCCTTCCTTACCTACATTTCAGTTGTTATCTATTCTTTTCACTCCTACCTAAGAAAAAAATAAAAGTCTCAAATTCTCTCCACTGAGTTCACCACTTTGAGTAGGAATAGCAGGTTCTATGCAAAACGGGTAGTGGTTCTATGGGGAAAATGACAAAAACCTGGAAACAAGACAGTGGACAAAGGTTCAAAATCTGGTCCAAAAGTCAGGGCTGGGATATGGAGATTTGCTGAAAATGAATGAATAAAGCAGTAGCCTCATGTCAAGAAAACATCAATAGTAACAAAAATCACAAAATAAAGGTTCAGTGGGACAAACGCTCCCATTTAAATCACCATGTGTGGCACTGTTCTTAAGACACTGTTCTTTGTGCTTTTGATGTATAGTTTCATTTACCTCTCATATCCACAGAGAGTGGTTGATGTAATGCCCCCAACCGCATGCCCCTGCACTTATAACTTTATCAGTCCCGAACAAGTGGTTCCCACAAACCCTTACTTGCCTATGAAGAGAGCCAGTTCCAGGTCAGGAGACTGAAGCATACGTTTTGGTCAAGGGAAGGTGGGAGAGGGAAGAATTATATGTGCTGCCTGCTCCCATCATGGAGTGCCCTGGGTGTTTACAAAATGCTCTAGCATCATTATCATCACAGCCCCAAGAGCCCTGATAGTGGTGTTATTCTCAAATGAGAACTATAACTGTCCCAAAGTTTGCAAATCAGTCAGAGGCATGGCCCAGCTGGTGATTTGGATGTGACAAGGCCTTCATCAATCCTTTAGTTTATCCCCTGCTTTAACAGATGGAAGAGCTAAGGTCCTAAGAGACAAAGAGAGCAACAGGGATCATTCAGCTAATGAGTGATTGAGTCAGAAGTGAGCGCAGATATTCCTCAAAGTCCAGTTTTTCTCATCAAGCTGACATTTGAACAATGGTGCGCCATATTACAAATTCTGTATGTATGCCATATGTACTTTGGATATTTTTTCTATTTTAATTCTATGGACCCTTTTGAAACAAATTTGCTTACTAGTAAAAGTAATTGCTATAGTTAGTATTGTGTAGGGAAAATGGTAACAGTCGAGGGCAGAGTCTCAGAGCCAGAAACATCTCTGGATCAAACCCTAGTTTTACCCCTTACCATTTGCCTTTGTCTACTTCCACATAACAACAATTGCCACTGCAAGCATCTTTAAGTACAGAGGGCATTAACACTGGCCCATCAGGATACTGAACAAGTTCATATGCTATAGTGAATGCTGTTGTGTGTTTGTTACTCAGATCCTGCTGTAGGTCCTGGGAACTCCTTCTACTAGCTGGTGGGGGTGTTGGGGATTAAAGGCTCACAGCTGTGTTTCCCATTAGGAAATGCACTCAGCCAAAAGGAGCCACCCTAGGTTATGCAATTTCCAGAAGGCAGCCCTCACCCAATCAAAGGTCAATGCAGGAGGAAGAAGGCTTCAATTTAAGATATCTCTGAAAGGTCATCCCAAATTCAAAGCCCATGGGATTGGCTGTAGCTCCTATTGAAACTTCATTCACTCTAATTCCTCCTTTTTCCCAATCCATCTTACCTCTCTCCCTCCCAGGTGTTATTTCCTGTAAACTATGACACATGGCATTGCTCACAGTTTTTAGCCCATCAAATGAAGATAACAATATCTACATCGGTAATTTGTCACAAGAGTCAAAGATAAAATATTAAATACCTAGATAGCTCCTAGAACATGCTAAGTGCTCAGTGAAGGTAGTTTTCATTTTGTTATTGCTAATTTTTTTTTGGTTACTAATTATCTCACCTATTATACAGTCCCACAGCATGAACTCTGTAGTACACACTACTACATCAAAGGCCCAGCATAGAAATTCAAATGAGGTCATCATTTGACTGTATTTTTATTCTATTCCAAAGGGAGCTCTAAATGTATGTGTTAGCTATCAGTGTGATGGTTATAATAATGATAACGATGTCAATACAAATAAGAATGTCAATAAGTTAAGGTTTACTTTATTCCCTAGAATTCCAGAGGTTCAATGGTAGGGGAGATATCCTGGGAAGGGGAGGGAGTGCTTCCCAAAGAGAAAAATACTGTTGGGGGATTGGACTCCAATGCTTCGAGTCGAGCACGTCTGTGGCAGGATCTGGAGCTTCTGGAAGGCAGGAGAGGAAGATGCATGAAGCCAGTAAGGGGACAAAAGGCTGTGCAAGGTAGAAAGCACTCTCTAACAACAATCTACATATCTTCAGTAAAGCTGTGGAATCCACAAAACCTTTTTAGTGAGTAGATTCCTTCAGGAAAATAGAGAAGAGACTGAGGACTGTGTTTTGAACTGCTTAGGGACAAATGGATATGTCACATGAAGATGTCACATAAAGTCTCTCTCCTAAAATTATAACCTGTGATACAACCAGAACTGGAATCTCATTTTTTCACTCGTGTTAGCACATCACCATCTTACCATCTTCCCGAGATATTCAAAAGGGATCATCTTGAAAACCATTCTGTTTTTTACCTTAAGTTGCTGATTAACTACTTCAAAACAAAAAAGAAACGCATAAGAAAAGATGACTTGGAATTCAGAAAAAAAAAAATGGGTGAAGTCTTTGAAATTGCTCTAGAGAGAAAATTGGACATTTGAGCTAAAGTCACCAAAATCTTCAGGATACAGACTGACTCCAATAATATCAGAATTACATTTGGAGCTTTTCCAGTAATTTTTTTTTGAGACAGTCTCACTTTATCATCCAGGCTGGAGTACAGTGGTGCAAGCTCAACTCACTGCAACCTCCACCTCCCATGTTCAAGCATTTCTCTTGTCTTAGCCTCCTGAGTAGCTAGGCCTACAGGTGCATGCCACCACGCCTGGTTAATTTTTGTATTTTTAGTAGAGAAAGGGTTTCACCACATTGTCCAGGCTGGTCACGAACTCCTGACCTCAGTGATTCACTCGCCTTGGCCTCCCAAAGTGCTGGGATTACAGGTGTGAGCCACTGCACCTGGCCCAGTAATTTTGAACCAAGACATACTACCATGCTACTACTCAAGAGTAAATCCTCAGCCCAGAATTGAGCCCAGAGTATACCCTTGCTACAACTGCCCAACAGCCCAGGACAGGCTGATCATTTGGGGCCAGTGCTGGCCCTTGAAATTCCTTTACAACCTTAATGGAAATCACAGAAACAACACTAAGATTAGCATGATGGTCTTTTGAAATGCACTGTTTGAAACTGGAGAAATCAGAGGGAGATCAAACAAATGCATCATTAGTACTGTAAAGAAGCCTGGGGAACTCTGACAGAATGGCCAGCTCAGGAGACTCTTGGAAGTTAGTGACTAAACCAATCTCTAGATGGGAGGTCCATGAACCATTAAGTCAACCTTTAAAAAGAATGATAAAGAAGGACCTGGCTGACTAGATATCAAGACAGGTTGTAAAACTATAGCAATAAAAAATTAATAAAAACATCATGAAACTGGTGCAAGACCCATACCAATGAAGCAAATGAATAGATCTATGAAAAAAATGGATCATAAATATACCATAAAGGAATCTCTACAATTCCACAGGGAAATGATGGATCATTTAGAAGATGGTGTTGGTAAAGCTAGCTCCCAATATGGAGAAAAATAAAATTTAATTCCTCCTATTCCTCATTAAGTGGTGAACTCCAGATGAATTAAAGGTCTAAATGTGAAGATAATTAGTAGGAAAAAATGTGGAAGAGTATCTTTGTGACCTCAAAGCAGGGAATGCATTTGTAAACAAGAGTTTAAATGCACAAAACTTAAGACAAAATTCATAAGTGTCATTACATCAAAATTAAGGAGAACAGTATGGACAAAATTAATAGAATTATCTACAATACACAAGGAATGCCTGAAAGTCAATAGGAAAAAGACAGTAACCTCAATAGAAAAATGGGCAAAGAATATGAATGCACAATTTGAAAAGGAAAATCAATGCAAAAGATTACCTAAGCACTCAAAGAGATGCTCAAAATCATTAGTGATTACAGTAATAGAGACATGCAAATTCAAATAGCACTGAGATATCACTTACACCTATTAGAATGTCAAAAATTAGAAAGTTAGGCTGGGCATGGTTATTCACACCCACAGTCTCAACACTTTGGGAGGTTGAGGCGGGAGAAATGCTCGAGGCCAGGAGTATAAGAACAGCCTGGGCAACATAGCAAGACCCATCTCTGCAAAGAAAAAAAAAATTATCAGCTTGCTGAAGTGATGCACACCTGTAGTCCTAGCTACCCTGGAAGCTGAGGTGAGGGAATCACTGGAGCCCACAAGTTTGAGTCTGCAGTGAACTAGGACTGCACCAATGCATTTTACCCTGGGCAACAGAGTGAGACCTTATGTCTAAAAAAAAAAAGACTGAAAAGGAAAAAAGGGAAAGAAAGTTGGAAAAATGTCACATACATGATGTAGAATCCCATATATGGCAGGTGGGAGCTTGAGCTGGTGCAGTCACTCTGGAGAGCCATCCAGCATTGCTCTTGGTCACATTGAGAATGTGCATATAGAGTGACCGAGTAATTCACCTGTGTATATATTCTCCAAGAAATTTTCTCACAAGTTCATGAGGGGATATGAACACTGATGTCCATTGTAGTACTATTCGTGGAGGTAGAGAAGAGGAAGCAACTGGGATGCCTAAAACTGAGAGAGTGAATTGGGATATGTGGTAGATGAATCTTGAGTGTTACACAGCAATTAAAAGCAATGGATTAGACAGTAACATAAGTGAATCCTAAATATGGCATGCTTAGTGAAAAAAAAACAAGTGACAGATTGAGATATACAACACAAATCAATTTACACAGATTAAACATTCATGCAAACCATTGCATTATGGGATTAGAAATTAAATAACAATGAGATACTGCTACATGTTTATTGGAATGGCTAAAATCTAAAAACTAACAATACCAGTTGCAGACGTGGATGCAAAACAAAAGGAATTATCATTCATTGTGAACAGGAATACAAAATGGTACAGCCACTTTAGATGACAGATTACCAGTTTCTTACAAACCTAAACATAGACTTACCACATGATACAACATTCACACTCATTACAACCTCACAAAAAAATTTCACATGAATGTTTATAGCAGCTTTATTCATCGTCATCAAGAGCTGGAAGCATAAGGTTTCCTTCAATACGTGCATGGATAAAGAAACTAGTACATCCATACACTAGAATATTATTCAGTTATTTTTAAAAAAAATGAATATCAAGCCATAAAAAGACATGGATGAATTTTAGATTTTAAATGCACATTGCTAAGTGAAAGAAATCAGTCCAAAAAGGCTACATCCTATATAATCTTAATTATATGGCATTCTGGAAAAGGCAAAACTACAGAGATGGTAAAAATATCAATAATTGCCAGGAGGCCCAGGGGGTCGGGGAAGATAATAGGTGAATCACAGCAGATTTTTTGGAGCAGTGAAACTATTACAATGGATACAAGACACTATATATTTGTATAGAACTTTATAGCACAAAGAGAGAACCTTCACGTGTACAAATCTGGAAAACTGTTTAGGACTTTAGGGCATCCCAGGATAGAATGCACACCGTGACAAAAATGCTAACTGTGTTATGAGGCTATTAATCTCCCAGAAGGGATTGGGAGAAAAAGGTACTGACCTAAGTAACCTTGGAAATGAAGCCTGTAAGGTTTATGGCAAAAAGAAACTGTACGTAAACACTGCACTCTAGTTGATAAAGTTGTTTTCCATGGGAGCCATTATTGATCATTGTGATACTGCCATACAGGTATACTGAAATAGCACAGTTAAGTAAGTGAAGAGTGGATGGTAGAAGCCAGGTGTCTCATCATTAAGTGGGAGGTTATAGAAGCAAGAAGAGGCAGCCTGAAGGATCCAGGAATAGTAGATTGTAGTTGGAGACATCAATTGAGTAGAGCTCATATTGAGGTTAATAGAGATACAGAAGGTTACATATATATATATATATTATATATATATATAACATTTATATTTACATATTTACAAAAATATTAAGTGTGTGTAAATCCATACACATATTTATTTTCTTTGCCAATTCAGAGGGCCTAGAGGGAACAACAGTCTAGTAGCAACACACACACATAGAACAAAGGTTTTAGTTTTTAATACTATTCTCAATTTAAAACAAAACAAAATAGTACTCCTTCTAGAAATGGCTGATTCTAGGACAGGGGCAGTGAATCTACAAAATGAACCTGGAGCATCTTGCAGTGCCAAAAGGAAGGAAGTGGTAAAGAGAAAGAGAGAGAGAGAGAGAGAAAGAGAGAGAGAAGGTGGTATATTGAAAGGACAAGAAGCTAATTGAAAGCATTCCCAAAAGCCAAAACTGAATCAACTTGAGAAACAAGATTAAGTAGTATTGGACTATTACCCAGAGTATAATACAAATAATCCATGTTATGTATAAATGATTAAACAAACAAATAAAGGTGAGAAGAAGAGACAAATCTCTTCTGAAAAGAATTTCAAATAATTTTGTAGCTACTCCACCCTCAAGGAGATGGAGCACAACTTCTCACTCCTTAAGTGTGGGCTGTATAGAATGACTTGCCTTCAAAGACTACAGTTTGGAAGGGAGTGGAGGTTGGGAAAGAGGAACTTGATAGTGAAAAAACCTAATGCTACCTCAGGCAGGAATCAAGGTTAATATCAACAGTGACAAGTCATGTGATGGTGTGGACCCTTGATGTGATGTAATGTAATGAGAATGACTTTACCTGTGTCATCTTCCTACCTAAAAGTGTAACTCTAGTCTAATCATGAGCAAAACATCAGATAAATCTCATTTGAAGGACATTTCACAAATTACTTAACCAGTACTCCGCAAAACTGTCAAAGTCAACAAAAACAGTCTGAGAAATTGTCAGAACCAGGAGAAGCCTAAGGAGGCATGATAACTACATTCAGTGTAGTATCCTGAATGGAATCCTTAAACAGAAAAGGTACATCCTACTTTTTAAAATAAGGATATTGAATGCACTATGAACTTTAGCTAATAATGTATCAATAATGGATGATTGTGTCTGATGTACCATACCAAGGTCATATGTTAGTAGGGCAAATATATGTGAGATATTTAGGAATTCTCTAATACCTTTGCAATCTTCAATCTAAAAATCTATCAATCTAAAACTGTTCTAACTTTTTAAAAAAAAATTTAAATGCATAATATACAAATACACATTATGCAAGAATATATATAAAGAAACAGATCCAGCACAAGGGGAGATGTGCCTCTTTGGCTAGGAGAAAAAAATGGTAGCAGGTTATAGAGATAAAGAAGAAAGCAGGAAGGGAGAGGCAGGGCTAACTCATCTGTTAGGTTCAATAAACACAATGCCTTAGATCCAAGATACTTTGTAAGGAATCATGAAAATATTTGTTTCTTTTAAACTCAAAATAAAACTAAGAACGCTGGGTTGATGAAAAAGTTTTAATTTGTTTTTCACATATCCAGAAAAAAAATGAAATTTTAAGGAAACATAAAAATCTATTATGGTGAGAGAGACCCACAAAAACAAAAGTAATTAGGGCCCACAAAAGTCATGGTATGTCTTTGGGAAAAAGGGGGTGGAGAAGGAGCTGGAATTGCCACAAACCAGAATAATAATGTGCTGTGAACTAAGAAGATCCACTAACTCATTCCTCTGCCACTAAGGCAACAAATTAAACAAACCAACTAACAACCAACACTCCCACAACTGAAAGGCAATACCTGAAGAAGTCAGAGTTATCCTGAGAGGGGAAGAGAAAAGATGTGGCAACTGTGTCGGAGATGACTGGCCTTCCTAGACACACAGTTCTTGAGGGGCCACAAAGCAAGTTGAAGGCCATGGCTGAGATGTCATCACACACAGCCAGACCTGTGGGGAGGGGTAGATACTACACTGATTTACACTGGTGCACAGTGGGGCTTGGGTGTCACCATTTTTGAGAGAATCCTTGGTTATTCTGAAATCAGCCATAGTTGCTAGTGTGCCACTGAACTGTTTAAAGAGTAGCAATGGGGATTAGAAAAATCTTGTAGATTTCAGCATTTGGAGAATTATGTGGTCACATGAGGAGCAATCCAGCCACCTTGGCAGGCAAGTGTCCAACACTGAAACAGATAAAGAAGAATATGGAGAGGTATGCCCCAGAGAGAGGGAGAAAATACACCAAAACGCTTTAATTATGCATTCACACTTGTAGCAAGCCACTGTGTAAGATGCATGGAGTCTAACTGGGAAAATCACGCTAGTTGGAGCACATCAGGAAACCATTTACAGTAGAGCCAAGGAATCCTCAAGTTCTCTCCATTCCCTAAGATCATCGCCAGGCTTGAAGGAAGAACTGTAACTGGCTGCCCCCAGGTGCCACAACGGAACCACTTAGGACCAGTATCACAAGGCAAGTTTGAGGATTGAGAATTGTTCCTGGAGCAACTCAGACCTCTGAGGGCAACCCCTGACCTCAAAAGGAGTCCCTTGCTCTGGTTGGAGTTGAGTTGAAGGCCACAGATTTACTTTCAATATGGCAGCCCTGATGAGAAGTGGGACCTAGGAACACACATTCTGGTGTTAATGACTTCCAGGTCTAGGGTGATTCAGTATGAGAACATGTTTTATCGTATCCCACATTTTCCAAGGTTTTTTTTTTTCAGGGAAGAGTCCTATAAGTAGATAAGGACACTGAAGAGTCCTATAAGTAGATAAGGACATGTATTAATACAGTATCTGACATAAGTAGATTAAAGAAAAAGAAATATGTTCTAAGGATACGTGATTCTTAGCATACGTGGATTAAAGAAGAAAAAATTCAAAAATAAAGTACTTTGATAAAATACTAAAGTAGAGGAATAGAGGAAAACTGTTTTACCAACATAAAAGCCATCTATATTGATCTAAAGTTCATATTCATGTTAAAATAGAAAATAAATATATCATTTTACTATTATTCATATTCTAGAAATTCTATTCACTGAAAGCAAAAATAAGATAGTAGTAAGATACATGTTAAAAAATAAAAGATAAAAAATTTCTGAAAGTATGATTTCATAGATAAGAGAATAAGCTTGGAAATTATTTTAATTAACAAATGTTTGATAGGCAGCCTAATGAAAGATAAATGAGTACACACAGAGAGAGAGAGAGAAAGAAAAAGAGAAATTCTCATACAGTTATAATGCAGTTATAATGAAAAAAACTCTAATTCACAAAATCTTCAGAAATGCAATTATAAAGAATAATTTTAATGAGAGACATCTGTGATGTATTTGAGTAAATCAATATTTTACTGAAAGTCACGAAAACTTGAACAAGTGAAAAGTGGCATCATAATCTGAGAAGATCAGCAACGTGTTTTCAAAGTACCAATTTTCCCACATCAGAGAAATCCAATCCAAATCTCAGCATTTTTTTTTAACCTGACAATTTGCTCTAAATGTCACCTGGAGGAAAAAGTTCATAGAGTAAACTTAATTTTGAAAATGTATATTTAAGATAACAATCTTATCACTTATCAGATATTAATGCGTATTATAAAAATGTACAAAAAAGTATAGATACTGACAGGAACTAGATAGACAGAAAAATTGAACAGAAGAGTTATATAGTAACAGATTTACAAACACATGTGCGCATGCACACACACACACACACACACAAACACAGAGTCAATAAGAGTTTTGGAGAGGAATAATAATTTTCCAAGTTATTTAGGTTCAAGGTATGATGTGAGGGATAATAATACAAAGAACCTGTAAGACCTGAGAATTAACAGTGGTAGTTTGATAATAATTGTTCCAAATTATTATCCCTAACATTTGATCTTGAACCTAAATAAGTACTAGAAATATACCAAGCACATAGTTGACAGTAAATAAATATTTGTTAAATGTGAAAGTTAACAGTAAAACTTAAAACCACATGAAAAATTGTATGTGATATCTATCAGCCCTCTGGAGAGCGAAAATGTACTAGCCTACAGGAGAAAGAAGAAATCACAAGGGAAGGGATAAACAGATTTCATATGAAAACATTTTGAATGTGTATATGACAAAATATAAAAGCATAGCCTTGGGAAAGAAATCATATCAAATATAACAATATGTTTATACTTTAACTTACAGAAATGTTTATGTAATGTAATGAGAAAAACACTCAACTATAACAGGCACAATAAAATTACGGACAAAAAAGAAATGCAACTAATTGAAAAATTTAGAAATTGATTCTCATTAGTATAGCAGTCCCCCTTACCCAAGAGAAATATGGTCCGAGACTCCCGGGGGATGCCTGAAACTGCTGATAGTTCCATACTATGATTTTTCCTGTATAAGCATAGTCGTGATTAAGTTTAATTTATACGTTAGGCACAGTAAGAGATTAGCAATAAGTATTAATAAAGTAGAACAATTACAATATATTGTAATAACATGTATGTGAATATGGTCTCTCTCTCTCTCTCTCTCTCTCTCAAAATACCTTATTGGACTGTACTCACCCTTCTTGTGATGATGTGAGATGATGAAATGTCTACGTGATGAGATGAAGTGAGGTGAATGGTGTAGGCATTGTGATGTAGTGCTGGGCTAGTATTGTACACCTTCTGACGGCAGCTCAGAGGAGGATCATCTGTTTCAGGTGATCCTGGACCATGATGATGAGGACTGCTGGGCGGGTGGCATCTAGAGCATGGGTACACTGGACAAAGGGGCGGGGCTGAACAGCATGAGATTTCATCACACTACTCAGAACAGCACATATTTTAAAATGTGTGAATTGTTTATTTCTGGATTTTTTTTTTTTTTTTTGAGATGGAGTTTTGCTCTTGTTGCCCAGGCTGAAATGTGATGGCATGATCTGGGTTCACAGTAACCTTTTTGCCTCCTGAGTTCAAGCAATTCTCCTGCCTCAGCCTTTCCGGTGGCTGGGATTATAGGCGCCTGCTACCACGCCCGGCTGATGTTTTGTATTTTTAGTAGAGAAGGGGTTTCACCATGTTGGCTAGGCTGGTCTCAAACTCCTGTCCTCAGGTGATCCACCCACCTTGGCCTCCCAAAGTGCTGAGATTACAGGCATAAGCCACTGTGCCCAGCCTATTTTTGGAAGTTTTATTTAATATTTTCTAACTGTGTTCTACCACTAGCAACTGAAACTGGGGAAGGCGAAACTGTGGATAAGGACGGATCTACTGTATTCTCTCCTGTTCTGTGGGTTGTCTTTTCACTTTCTTGACAGTGTCCTTTGAAACGCAAACTTTTTTCATTTTGAAGATGTCCAATTCCTTTATATTTTTCTTTATTATTTGTGTTTAGTGTCATATCTAAGAAACCATTGCCTAACGCTTTCCATGCATTTTTAAAATGAACGCATATAGTAGAGGAATTTTCCGTAAAGACTGATTTCCTGGCTACATGAACTCTCTGCCCATCCTATCTCCCCGTTTCTGGGTAAATGTGTAGTTTCCCGTCAAGGGACCCTTGGATAGATGCGGCACAATATAGAATCTCCAGAGACCACAGAGTGGTAGACAAAATCTGACCAGATACCATGGCAGCACCTACCAGGAAGTTGGCACTCCTTGTGTCTTAGATATACCTGTGATATGATTTCTAGTAAAAAATTATCCCAACCACTGTTTTTCTCCATAGGTTCTTACCATGGAAAATCAAAATGACTGGCTCCTTCAAATACATTTTATCTGCAGGCTTGCCAAGTCTTCATCTTGGGAACAATGAGCCTGCTTTATATATTCAGCACTAGATAGGCTTTTATATACCTATGCTGATTATGAAGCTGACGTTGCAGCATGCAGTAAAGCTTAGTAGATAACATTGGGTAAGGAAAGGAGTAATCTGTAAATGTGAAGAAAAAAGACTGGAAGGAGGTGCACCAATTTTTTTGTACCAATGCTGGAGGGAATAGCTGCCTTTTACCTTTTACCTGTACTTTAGAAATTACTTCAAGATAAATAAATCATGGATTTTATTAACTTGCACTGAAAACAATTTACAACCTAATTTCAAACCCTATTCAGCATATTTTTCAAGTGTATCCCCACATCTGCTCCACTATCAAACTACCATTGTTAATTCCCAGCTCTCACAGGTTCTTTCTATTTTTATGCCTTTGTTCCCAGCGTTCTCTCAGCCCCTAATGCTCTTCCCTCTCATCTCAGCCTGACAAAAGACTGCTCACCTTTCAATACCTAGTTCTGAGACCTTGCACTATCTCTTTGAATTCTCCACTGAAAATAAGTATTCTTTCCACTAGAGTTATTTTGTAACTTTGTTTTTATCACATTTCCCTGTTTCTACCTTGCCATGGATGGAACTGTGTGTGACTGATTTCTCCTTCTAGAAATGGAAGCAACTTAGTGGCAGTGCTTAAATATTTTTGATTTTCTTCCAGTCCTTAGTAAATGTTTCTTAAAACTGCATTGACCATGAAGTAGCATGATGGCATGAAAAACAGCAAAGAAGACACAGAAAGTCAAGTGGACATCATAGAAAAATTGTGAGCACATGTACTTCTGCACTGGATCATTCCTTCTGCAAAAAACCTGCTGTTCCCTGCCATATGGGGCAAGCACAGGATGTGACTATGTGTCTGCAGCATGCAAGACCACCATTGTTTGAATTCAACTTACATTACAAATAAGAAAGCCATGATGCAAGCAAGTCACTTCCCTCTGATAGCTGGCTAGAAATCTTTCCTCATCTGCAGCAATTCCTAGGAGTGGCAAGTTTTTTGCTAATAATGATAAAATTCATAATGTTAGTTCTTCAGAACAAGATAATCTCCAGGTATCATAATTACCACTCACACTTGATACGACTGAAAGTAGTGGAAGTTGTGACTTCCTAAGAGTCATGCGATTAGCCCTCAATGCAGTCGGTGCTCAAGTCTGAGTCATCTGACATCATGCCCACTGTTTTCTCTGCTATTTCTCATTTATTGCTTTCAAAAAGTCTTGGGAAATGGAAAGTGATCAGCACGGGCCAATGCTTCATTCAAAGTCTATGTTGGAACAAGAGGAAGACAGAAATAGTAAGATATTGTTCTACCTCTCCTCATTCAAGAGATTTGTAAATATAAATTACAGCTTCTAGCAATGAGCAAAAAGCAGTCCTCTGCCAGTTTAGATGGGATCTACCTCTTAGATTTCAATTAATAGTGTACAGAATAGTCTGAGTAACAAACATTAAAATGGTGACACATTTTCAGGCATTGGATCACAGAAATGAGGCAGGTCTTTAAAAGTACATGAATGTATTTTCTTGAAATTATGCTGCCCTGTGGTCTCATGACAAACTGAACTCTCATTCATTCACACAGCCATTCATTTAACAAACATCTACTGGGAACATCTGCAGGGTGCTACGTGCTGAGCAGCATCTCAGTTGTATATAAAGCTTCAGAGTTCATGAACCCCAATTTAAGGACCCTTATCTAGAAGGGGCAAGTATCTTGTCCTCATTGAAGTTGAAAGGAGAGGGGATTAACAAGCACAGGCGCTAAATAACAGCTTCAGAAATTAACAAAGAAGCTTCTCTATGGACAGCCTAATCTTCTGGAATCAGTTTATTTACATAAGTGATTCTGAACCAAATTAGCTAATAAGCTACCTCCAGAGCCATGATTGAATTGGCTTCAGGACAGGTACGTTCTGTTGAAAGGAGAAATGTGTTCAAAGCACGGGTGCCCTGCCTCTTCCCCCTCTCCCAGTAAAATTTCTTTTCTGTTTGACTTTAAATTATCCCAAGTGCCATCATCTAAAATCGTATCTATTGAAACGGATGTTTTAAAGCTGATCAAGTTCCACATCCACACAGAACTGGAGCTATAACAGCGATGTTGGCAAACATCTGTCTCTAATCAATAATTACCGGCAGGCATAAAGAGTTGTTTTTACAAAACGGAATAGTCTATCTTTGTATTTCACCTTCAGGAGTTGTCATTGTTATGCTGAGAAGCAAACACTACATTGCAGACTTCCTCCAAAGGTTTCCTTCCCACCCTACCTCTGCCAGATGGTACCCAAATGAATGGACATGTCATGCAAATACGGAAGGAGTGAGCCAGGGAGTTGGCTACTGAGAAATTGAACAAGGGAGACACGGAAGTATGTGAGAGTCCAGGAGTTAGAGTGTAGGTGGGAAAATGCTGGGAGTAACCTGATTAGAAGAGAGCAGGCCTGATTCTAGATGGATTAGTGGTCATCTGGAGAGCAGGTCAAGGAGAAGGGCTAACAGGAACCTGGGGCTCACCACCTGGGAACGGTCCATGCTGGACATGAAGCAGCTTGAAATAGGAAGAGCTGGGCAAAGTGATGGGTCTATTCCAGCATGGGGATAGAATGTGAGTAAAATTAAGAACATCTTCCATTTAAGATAATTAGATAGAGAGAAACAAGGGCAAAAAGAGCTTGATTTAGAAGGCAAACAGGAGGCTCCAGCATAAAAGCATTATCCTTTAAGATCCAAATTAAACTGGACATAGGTGGCCTTTAAATCTAGTTGAATACAATTTATACCCTGACAGATGCCTTACTGAAATAAAGGGGCTTTATTTCAGCCAGAGAGAATGGCTATCAATGCCTCATGCAAAACATTGGATTTCATTCAGAAATATACCAAGTGTTCAGTAAAAACATATTAATTCTGTATCTGCAAGAAAGGATAAACCTGTCCAAACAATTCTTCCTAAGATTCTGATTCTTTCCTATTTCCCACTCAAGTACCAAACAGGGAGAGAATAAAAATAAAATTAATGTACCTTTTTCAATGTACCTTGAAACCTAGATATTTTCGATTTTGTTTAGCTCTCCTAATTCCAATTCTTTCATTGATACCATGGCAGATATTGTATATTGTCTCATTTAACACGCATCTAAAACCTCCTTTTCTAGAAATTATAATACAAAATATTCAAATCCCCAGACTCCCTTGCAGATCAGGATGATTATATAACTCAGGTATTGCCAATAAAATGTAAGACGTTTCTGGAGAGGGTCGTCTTTCTTGATTCCTGAATGGCTACTTACCGAGACGTCTTGCAACCTGAAAAAATTTATAATAATCACCTATTTGTTTATTTCACATTGTCAGGTTTTATACACTTTGCAGCTCAATGTATTAGTGACTGTTATAGACAGTCTTGACAGCTCAAGCTACTATAACAAAATACCATAGACTGCATGGCTCATGCAACAGAAATTTATTTTCTCACAATTCTGGAAGCTGGAAGTCCAAGATCAGCATGCTGGCATTGTTGAGTTCTAGTCAGAGCTCTCTTCCTGCCTTGCAGACAGCTACCTTTTCACTGTGTTTTCAAAAAGCAGAGAGAGAGAGAGAGAGCTCTCTAGTTCTTCTTATAGAGGGACTAATCCCATCATGAAGGCCCAACCCCATGACTTCCTCTAAACCTAATTACTTCCCAAAGGCCCATCTCCAAACACCATCACATTGAGCTAAGACTTCAACACACAAATTTGGTGGTGGGGGACAAACCTTCAGCCCATAACATTCATTTGTGATAGTTAATTTCATGGTTCAACTTGTCTGGTGCCCCGACATTTTGTCAAACATTATTCTGGGTACGTCTGTGAGAGCATCTGGAGATGAGATTGATGTTTGAATTCACAGACTGAGTAAAGCAGATGGCCCTCCCTCATGTGAGTGGACCAGCCTCATGTAATCAATTGAACACGAGAAGAGAACACAGAGGCTGAGTAAGAGGAAACTCCTCCTGCTTGACTGCTTCGAGCTGGTACATTGATTGGTCTTTTCCCATCTCAGACTTGGACTGAGATATTGATTCTTCGCAGGTTTCGAGCCTGCAGGCTTCTGCACTGAAACTAGACATCAGCTCTGCTCATCACTCCACTGTTTGAAGGAATTTGCGTACTATTTTCTGGTTTGCAACTTATAAAATATACATATATATACACACACACACAAGTACATAAACACAGACACTTTTTTTTCATCAACTTTTAAGTTCTGGGGTACATGTGCAGGATGTGCAGGTTTTTTAAATAGGTAAACAAAACACAGACACATTTTTAAAATACTTTGTTAAGAGCCAATTCTACCTGTGATTAAATACCAAGTTGACTATGGGGACAAGTGAGAATTTTACTCTAGTATCCAGTGACAAGAAAAACATTGCCTGAGGATGTAGCACATTTAGAGAAGTGGTCATAAGCTTGCTCTCTGAAATCACTTGTAATAGATGTGCTTCAATACCTTGCCACTTACGGATCACCTGACGTCAGGAGTTCAAGACCACCCTGACCAACATGGTAAAACCCCATTGCTATAAAAAATACAAAAATTAGCTGGGTGTAGTGGCACATGCCTGTAATCCCAGCTACTTGGGAGGCTGAGGTAGGAGAATCACTTGAACCTGGGAGGTAGCAGTTTCAGTGAACCAAGATTGTGCTTCTGCACTCCAGCCTGGGAGACAGAGTGAGACTCCATCTCAAAAAGGAAAAAAAAAAAATACCCTGTTACTCAGAAAGTAATAAATATTGGAATTTTTATTTCCCCTTCTGTGAATCATTTTCCTCATCTATAAAATGGGGCAATGCCCTACCACACTGAGCTACCAAGAAGCTTAAAGGAAATTTCCTATGTGATAATAACCATATTCACACTAACGTATGATTTTTTTTCTGCTTTCTTAACTCTGATTTCTATAATCCAATTTAATTGACCTTATTTTTCAAATTATTCAAGGAAATGTATAAGGAATGACTGAGCAGGTAAAGATGCCTTCCTGTAAATGCATTTTGTTAGTTTGCATAGTACCTAGTGACCAAGAATTCCAGGAAATGTCCTCGGTTTCCCTACTTGCATTATTTGGCACAAGAACAAACGTGGCTCAAAAGGTCCCACTTGAACAACTTAATACCCATAGCCAGTATGACTGCGAGGATGCATTATGCTTTACATGACTTTCAGTTCTTTATCTTTTCACTAAACTGAAACCCCAAGTGTCTCTTCCAGAGTACAAAAATAGAAGAGATTCATTCCCAATCTCAAATGTACCACTATGTATTTTTTTCCTACACATTTCTAAGTCATCATGAAAACAATGGCTTTTGAAACAGCATGGTGTTCCTGCTATCAATATTGCTTTATAAAAAGGTTGAGGACCATTACCTCCTGAAGTCAAAGGAAGTTGACAGAGAGTATGTCAGGGGTGGGGAAGAAGAGAGATAGGTAGAATAAAATAAAACTCTCATGACCTACCTCAAGGACTATAATCGGGAGAGCTTTCAAATTACAGCAAGGTACAAAAGAGGCAATCCCACAACGCAGTTTGTCAACGCTTTTTGTGCTAAAATAATGCGTCTGGAGATTTTTCTTTTTGACTGCAAACAGATCAAACTTAGTTCAAGCAGTGGGTAATTCTAGCATATTAAAATACACAAGACACTATCTCACCTCCCACAACATCTAAAGTAGACACCCCACAGATAGAAATGGCACTGGCATGCAGTGGGTATTATTACTGTTGGGGCTACCAGCTGCCTCTCCAAATACAGTATTTCAAAGCAGCAATTTCAAACCATGCAATATAAAGTTTCCAGCTCTGCTTTTAAGTTACTTTCTATTTGTTATCAGCCAAGCAGAAAGCCTGCAATAAATCACTTTTGTTATTAATGTTTACCTGACTTCTGTTCAGGAGAGAAAAGACATACAGTCAGTTGCCAGGTACTTTGTTGGTATTCAGGTAAAATCTCGAGTACAAATCTTTGCTACACCTCAAACAACTGAGGAAGAGGCAGCAGCAGTAAGGCATATAAATAAACCAGCATCATTTCATTATCCATTTGTTCAGACAGCTTGGAGTCCTGGCACATCTCCTTGAGTGTGGCAATCCCTGAGTTGTCAGAGTAGGCTCCTGTCTACCACAGTACCTGCCACGGGTTCTCCTGCCCACTCCAGAATCACTACACTCAGCAGTGTTTGTGCACAGTAAGTCACCAAAACCCAGACACAAAACAAAGGAATGGATTCCCTTTCAATTTTTTTTTTTTTTTTTTTTTTTTTTTTTTTAATTCTGGCTACATTATTAAATGGATCCACCTACATTATGGGAAACCTTGTTTTTTTTTTTTTTTTTTTTTTTTGGTTGTTTTTTTTTTCTTGAAGAAAGAAAGAAAGAAAAAAAAGAATGAAGAAGAGGAAGAAAAAGGAAAAGAAAGAGAGAGAGAATGGGAGTATTGCTTTCTTGCCCAGGCTAGAATGCAGTTTAGTAATGGGTATTGAAAACCTCTTTTATACCAATAATTATACTTAATGATGTAGACAGGAAGGAATAAGGGAAGAAAATAACAAACAAGCAGCCAACCAATATTTCATTTAAACCTGTGGAATGCTATGCAATTGCTGAGGAGTAATTTACTTCCAATTATGTAGTCACTTTTGGAATAGGTGTGAGGTGGTAATGTATGTTTTGTGTATTTGAAGTGGAGAGTTCTATAAATGTTTATTAAGTTTACTTGTTCCGGGTCTGAGTTCAAGTCCTGGATGTCCTTGTTAATTTTCTGTCTCGTTGATCTATAGAATCGTTAGCTCTTCTTGTTACATTGATCCTTTTGCCATTATGTAATGTCCTTCTTTGCCTCTTTTGATCTTTGTTGCTTTAAAGTCTACTTTATCAGAGGCGAGAATTGCATCTCCTGCTTTTTGTTTATTTATTTATTTTTACTCTCTGGTTGGTAAATCTTCCTCCTTCTCTTTGAGTAGTTGTGTATCGTTGCATGTGAGATGGGTCTGAATGCAGCATACTGATGGGTTTTGGCTTTTTACCCAATTAGAATATATATAAGTTTAATACTGGTATTTGGTGCTAGCTGGCTGTTTTGCCCATTAGTTGGTGTAAATTTTTCATTGTGTTAATGCTCTTTGCTTTTTGATATATTTTTTGAAAGGCTGATATTGGTTGTTCCTTTATATGTATAGTGCTTCTTTCAGAAGCTCTTGTAAAGCAGGCCTAGTGGTGGTGAAGTCTCTAAGTACTTGTTTGTTCGCAAAAGATTTAATTTTTCCTTCGCTCATAAAGCTTAGTTTGGCAGGATATGAAATTCTGGGTTGAAAGTTCTTTTCTTTAAGGATGTTAAATATTGGTCCCCACTCTTTTCTGGCTTGTAGGGTTTCTGCTGAGAGATCTGCTGTAAGTCTGATAGGTTTCCCTTTGTGGGTAACTTGACCTTTCTCTCTGGCTGCCCTTAGTATTTTCTCCTTCATTTCAACCCTAATAAATCTGGCGATTATGTGTCTTGGGGTTGGTCTTCTTGAAGAATATCTTTGTGGTGCTCTCTGTATGACCTGGAGTTGAATATTACCCTGCCTTGCTAGGTTGGGAAAGTTTTCCTGAATGATATCCTGAAGAGTATTTTCCAACTTGGATTCATTCTCTTCATCACATTCAGGTACACCTATCAAACGTAAATTAGGTCTTTTCACATAGTCCCATATTTCCTGGAGACTTTCCTCATTCCTTTTTATCCTTTTTTCTCCAATCTTGTCTTCTCGTTTCATTTCACTGAGCTGGTCCTCAACTTCCGAAATCCTTTCTTCTTCTTGATCAATTCGACTGTTTAAACTTGTGCATACTTCACGAAGTTCTTGTGTTGTGTTTTTCAGCTCCATCAATTCACTTATATTCCTCTCTAAATTGTCCATTCTCGTTAACATTTTGCCAAACCTTTCTTCAAGGTTCTTAGTTTCTTTGCATTGGGTTAGAACAAGTTCTTTTAATTCACAGAAGTTTCTTATCACCCACCTTTTGAAACCTGCTTCTGTTATTGGAACACACTCATTCTCCATTAAGCCTTGTTCCGTTACTGATGAGGAATTGTGATCCCCTGTAGAGGGAGAGGCATTCTGATTTTGAGTATTCTCTGCCTTTTTAGGCTGGTTTCTTCCCTTCATTATATATTTATCCCTCTGTCGTCTTTGTAATTACCAACTTTCTAACTAGGTCTCTGAGCGGATGTCCAACTTGTTGATTCCCAGTGGCGAAATCTGAGCAATCCACTGCACCGGCCAAAACAGCGGTGTTAAGATTGATGGTGCCTTTCTGCCCGGGAATCTCCGGACTCTGCACCAAGAACTGCCACGCTAAGGCGCCAGCAAAACCGCTGCATTGGCCACAAGAGTTGCCCTGGCGACCCATGGGGCTCCTCTGCTGGGAATCTCTTGGTCCATGAGCAACAAATATTCGTCTGAAAGTGTGGCATCCTCTTGTTCTCTGAGCTTTCACTGGGAGCTACGTGCCCGAGCTGCTAGTGATCAGCCATCTTGGATCTCTCCCCCTTTCAATTTATAACATATCTTCATGGAGAGATTCTGAAGAAAGGATGTGCAGGGAAAAGCAGTATCTGACCCACCCATGCCCTACTTGTAGGAAAGGGCAGCACTTCCCATCCTAGAAAAAAAGGGGGTGAATGATGACCAGGGTCCAAAGGCCACAACATCAGTGCTGGCTCTGCTCCTTCTTACCCTTGTGTCCTTTGCCAAGTCACTTCCCCTCTCTGAGGCTCAGTTTCATAAAGTCTAAATGCAGACTGATAACAAAACAAACATAAAAATGCACTAAGTCCTTGTATGTGTTAAGCAATATGCAAGACACTTCATTTGTATCACTTCCAATTTTTCAAGCAACCCTATGAGAGTCATGTTATTATTGCTAATTTATAAATGTAGAAACTGAGGGTTAAACAAATAGAATAATTTGTCTAGGTAATATATGAAGTATGTAACATATGTAGATTTGAATGAGGCTCTACATGTCTGCCAAACCCATCTCTCTGACATTAACACTGCCCTTCTACAGATGATATTCTTCCTCCTTCCCCCAGGTAGTCATGAAAATCCCACAAAAGCAGGTGTAAAAACTGCCATAAATGTATAGTGTGAGTGTCACCTAGCTTTGTAGAGTGTCTTCATATAATAGGTTACCTATAATTACAGGAAAATGGAGGGAAGGAAGAATAGGGGAAATGGAGGGGAAGGGAATCCTTTTTGTAAGAGGAAAGAAAAGATGAGGCAAAGACAACTCAGGCCAGAGTAGTCTTTGATTCCAAGGATGAGTAAACAATCGCAGCCAAGGGTTTAGTAAAGGGTGATTCATGACTCTAGAATCCTAAATACTAGAAGAGGAGAAAAGTTCAAAAACAGCCATGATCAGGACAATCTGGCCGCTGCTGTGGGAAGTGTTTCCAGTGCATGGTGCCCCACGGGTAACCCCACAGCATCCCTGGGACCTCCTGGAGAATACCATTTCCAGCAATGCCATGATATGATTCCGTAATTGTAGTGAGTTGGTGCCAAAAGGAAAACCCTTCTTTCACACAAAGTTGGCCCCATCTCATGCCCAAAAGGAAAGCTCACCAACCACAATAATTGACCAGTGGCTTCTGCTCAAAAGAAGAATGTAGCCTTCAGGAGCCAAATTACACGGTTACAGTGTTTCCAGCCATTAAGGTCCATTCAGCAGCATATTATGAGGGCTTTTGCTCCCCTTCTGGAAGAGAGCCCTGACAAGTGGCAAGTATTTTAAATGTTCTCCAATATGATTTCTCGCAGCTCTTACTAATCTATACAGCATGCCCAATTGGGTGGGGGGAGAAGAGGGGACTCCCTGCCTGCTTTGCTTTTTGTTGTTTTAATCTGATGACCTTCCAGAAAAACTAACTTGGGGAAAAATGCCTTTATCATTACTTGGCATTCTCTTCTTATTTCTGTGGCTTTGGAATGGTAGTTTGCACTTAATTGATTACTAGTTTCTCTTTTCCACTTGAAACATGTGGTCACCTAATCAAGAAGAGCTTTTCTTGGAATCTGACCACAGAAATAAAATAAATATATGTGTGTGTGTGTGTGTGTGTGTGTGTGTGTATATATATGTGTGTGTGTGTGTGTTTTATTATATATGTAATATATATTATATAAAAATATATATTAGAGATAGAAAAATGTGTGTGTGCATTTATATACAGTATTTACATATACTTTATATATATATACACACACTGTATATGTATACACATTACACAAACACATATGCATAAATACACACACAGCAAAAGCAAGAGTGATTCTTAAAATCTAAGAAAATTGTATATTCCTAGTTTCCTTTCAAATTAAAAAGAAATTTGTGTGTGTGTATAATCTTTTTTTTAATAGACTTTATTTTTTAAAGTAGTTTCAGGTTCACAGAAAAATTAAGCATAAGGTTCAGATAGTTCCCATATGTCCCCTGCCCCAACCCACACATGCACAGACTCCCCACTATGAATATTTGCCACCAAAGTGGTACATTTGTTATGTGTGATGAACCTGATTTGACACAGCATTATCACCCAGACTCCATCATTTACATTAGGACTCGCTCTTGATGTTGCACATTCTATGGGTTTGGGCAAATATATAATGACAGGTACCTACCATTGTAGTCTTTAAAAAAAAATAGCCAGTCATTTGGCCTTGGTGGCTCCGTGTACATGACAGGGAGCCAGAGAGGCCTGCCTCACCCCAGCAGCAGAGCCCATGGCAGCTCTGAGAGTTCCAGAAGGTAGACCATGTTGACAGAGCTACTGCACCTCATGCAGCAGCAGGACTAGCTGCAGGGAATAAAACCAGCAAACTTAAATGTCCCAAGCTCAAAATATAAATCTGTCCAAAACCAGAAATAGAAAATTGAGCTTCTTTGTCAAAAAATCAGCTACTCCTGGAAAGGAGCAGATGATGAGAGCCAGAGAGAAACTACATGAGAGAATCAAAGATATTAGGTGGGCTGAGCTAGAATGTCTGCAGCTCCTGCTCACTATTTTATTGTGCAGTTCAAATAAGGTTTTTGTTTGAGAACTCATGTTTCTTTGAAGGCATGGGCTGACTCTGTCTCTGGGCTATAAGAGGTATTAGCATTTACATAAGCAAAAACAGGCATCTGTCTAATAGGAGCTCCAGGAGGTCAGAATAGAGACAATGGGGCTGGGCATAGCAGCTTACACTTGTAATCCCAGCACTTTGGGAGGCTGAGGCAGGTGGATTGCTTGAGCCCAGGAGTTCAAGATCAGCCTGAGCAACACAGCAAAACTCCATTTCTACCAAAAATACAAATATTAACCTGGCATAGTGGCACATGTCTGTGGTTCCAACTACTCAGGAGGCTGAGGCAGGAGAACCGTGTCAGCCTCGAAGGCAGAGGTTGCAGTGAGCCAATCCAGCCTGGGTGACAGAGCAAGACTGTCTCAAGAAAATATAATAGAATGAAAAGAAAGATAATACTTAGAGAGAGAATCCCTGAGAAATTTCCAGAATTAATGACATGAATCCTTACATATAAAAAGCATTTCAAGTTCTGAGAAAAATGAATGAAAAATAAATCTATACCAATTTGCATAACAGTGAAACTGCAAAAATTATAAAACAAAAACAATTAACACTAACTAGAGAAAAGAGACAAGACCCATAAAGCAGCCCACCTGATTCTGCCAAAGGACCCACCTAGAGACACAATACAGTCATGTGTTATGTGTCACTTAAGGATGGAGATATGTTCTAAGAAATGTGTCTGTAGGCAATTTTATCACTGTGCAAATATCATAGCATGTACTTACACAAACCTAGATGGTATAGTCTTCTACATACCTAGGCTACATGGTGTAGCCTACTGCTCCTAGGCAACAAACCTCTGCAGCATGTTACCAGACTGTAGGCAATTGTAAGCACGTACTTACACAAACCATCTGTACATACCTAAGCTGTATGGTGTAGCCTACTGCTCCTAGGCAACAAACCTCTGTAGCATGTTACTGTACTGTAGGCAACTGTATCACAATGGGAAGTATTTGTGTATCTAAACATATCTACACATGAAAAAGGTATAGTAAAAATCTATTGTAATCTGAAGGGATCACTGTTGTATACATAATCCATCACTGATCAAAACATTGTTATTTGGTGCATGACTGTATCTTCAACATGCTGAGGGAAGACATGGTCAGTCCAGATGGTATACCATGAACTACCATTCAAGTGTGAGGATACAATGAAGACACTGCAGACAGGCACTCAGAATTTACCTCCCACAAACTCTCTTATTGAAAATCCCGTTAAAGCAGGGGCGTTTTCCGTCTTCTTCCCCACTACAATCAATATTTGTTCAAAGAAGGAAAAGACAGGCTCCCAAAGGATGTACTTCAGTCACATGAAAATTGAACCCAGAAAGAAACGTGTAAACATGTTGGTAAATCTAAATAAGCAAAGGATGTAAAAAAAAAAAAAAAATTATAAAACCACTAGTGGTTGGATAAAATACACAGAACCATAAATTGTTGGATAAAAATAACCTATAAGCTATAAAGAGGTAGTCAGAGTACAACAGTCTACTGTTCTCAATAGAAAAACTGAGGCATTGAGGCTTTGGTATCCTGTCAGTCAGGTATGCAACTGAGCAAGCAACCTTGTTTGAATCAGTAAACTTTGGGAAATGTGATTCTTAACTGGAAAAATATAAATTTTTAAAAACTCAAGGGGCAACTACTGAAAGAACAGAAGACATGACATAACTCTAGAACTACTAGTACTAGAAAGAGGAAGAAAGAATGCGGAAAACTCAAGCAGTTTAATTGAAACTATAAAGGTGGAGGAAATAGTAAATAGAAGGCAAAACACACGAGATGAAACAAATCCAATTATGAATCAAAATATGGTTAGACTAAAGGAGCAAAACATTTGGTAATGTTCTAGAGCTTGTAAAGTGCTTCTCACAAAGTTGATGCTTCAGATCTTTACCATTTTTTAAGCACCCCCTGACTCCTACATATTTTTGCTTCCCACAGCAGGTGTCTTCCATTCATTCTTAGCAGGCTGCTACCTAGATGACTGGAGCCACTCTACCCAAGTGGGTTAAGTGTCCTGGAGTGATAGACAGGAGCAGAGTATGCAAGGCACCTGCTGTCAGGCTGGTGACCTGGAATGACTGTGTAACTGGCACTGCAGTGTTTCCTGGAGGGGTCAGACTGAAGTTTCTCCCTCTCTAGACTTTGGCTCAGACCACACCCTTGCTGGGCTCTCTTGCCCTTCCTGCCTCCCCTGGTCCCCTACCTTACAGATATCTGGGCTTCCCCGTGAGCACTTCCCGAATAAGCACTGGCATATGAAGCCTTCACTCTAAGGTCTGCTTTTGATCCAATCTGACTCAAAGTTCTACCTTAGCACATTTACTAAATAGAGAATTTTATATTCCTCTCAAAAGTACACATCGCTGAATATAAACTTAGTAAAAAGGATGAGTGATTTCAATGCACAAGAAAACATAATAAATAGAGAAGGGAGAAAACCCCACACTATTTTGGCTGCCATCTTAGCTAGCAGACATTGGCTTTTGCTAAAGGACTTTACTTCTTATATTATTACTGTACAAATAAATTTTATAGTATGCTTCTGGTAAAGAAAGACATTCTACTATTGGTTGTAGTCTTTCTCAGTCTTCACTAGTACTCCCTTGCTCTATGAAAGACAATGTCAACACCTTAGAAGGCTACGCAGGAACCACACAGAAGTATGTACATTCCCACAAAGAGTCATTTAGCTATTGGAACACTAGATTTTTCTTCCATATCTTATCTTTAGAAACCTGACTTGACTTTCATATTCAACTTAGGATTGGACTCTAAAACTGTCAACATGGCTTTAAGGCAGGTCAGATGACAAGTTGTTTTTCCTTATACCTTTATCTCCCATTTAATATCTTTTAATAATTATAATTTTATGACTCCCATAAATTATTTTGTAATAAATTATGATAGTTCATATACTCATCATCTTCTGGCATGCAAAAAGAGAATCCACCTTCTAGGACATAAAGTGTGGGTATTTATAAAAATGATGTCTTATATTGGATTTGAGGTATAATTTACATACACTGAAATGTAGAGTTCTAAAGGACACAGTTTAACGTGGTTTTAACAAATGCATACACCTGTGTAACCAATGCAAGATATAAGGCACTTCTATCACTCAAGAAAGTGCCTTCCCACACCTTCCAGCAGTATTCACGATCTTTAAGTAAACACTGTTCTTATTCCTTTCTTCATAGTGTGGTTTTCCTGTACTAGAGTTTTACAGAAATAAAACTAAATCATGTATTCTTTTTTGTTTGACTTCCTTTACTTGGCAAATTGTTTTTGTGATTTATCCATATTGTTTTACATATCAGTAATTTATTCCTTTTTCTTTTTTATGGTATCTTAAGTTCTGGGGTACATGTGCTGAACATGCAGGTTTGTTACAGAGGTATACATGTGCCACTGTGGTTTCTGCATCCATCACCCCGTCGTCTACATTAGGTATTTCTCCTAATGATATCCCTTCCCTAGCCCCCAATATCCTGCTAGTCCCCCATTAGACTCCCACCCCCCGACAAGGCCCAGTGTGTGATGTTCCCCGCCCTGTGTCCTTGTGTTTTCATTGTTCGACTCCTACTTATGAGTGAGAACATATGGTGTTTGGTTTTCTATTCTTGTGTCAGCTGAGAATGATGGTTTCCAGCTTTATCCATGCCCCTGCCAAGGACATGAACTCATCCTTTTTTGTGGCTGCACAATATTCCATGGTGTATATGTGCCATGTTACCCTTATTCAGTCTATCATTGATAGGCATTTGTGTTGGTTCCAAGTCTTTGCTATTGTGAACAGTGCTGCAATAAACACACGTGTGCATGTGTCTTTATAACAGAATGATTTATAATCCTTTGGGTGTATATCCAGTAATGAGATTGCTGGGTCAAATGGTATTTCTAGTTCTAGATCCTTGAGGAATCACCACACTGTCTTCCACAATGTTTGAATTAATTTACACTCCCATCAATAGTTTAACAGTGTTCCTGTTTGTCCATGTCCTCTCCAGCATATGTTTCCTCCTGATTTTTTAATGATCGCCATTCTAACTGGCATGAGATGGTGTCTCAATGTGGTTTTGATTTGTATTCCTCTAATGACCAGTGATGATGAGCTTCTTTTCATGTTTGTTGGCCGAGTAACTGTCTTCTTTTGAGAAGTATCTGTTCATATACTTCACCCACTTTTTGATGGGGTTTTTTTTCTTGTAAATTTGTTTAACTTCTCTGTAGATTCTGGATATTAGCTCTTTTTGTCAGATGGGTAATTGCAAAAATTTTTTCCCATTCTGTTGGTTGCTGGTTCACTCTAATGATAGCTTCTTTTGCTATGCAGAAGCTCTTTAATTAGATCCCATTTGTCTATTTTGGTTTTTATGACCATTACTTTTGGTATTTTAGTCCTGAATTCCTTGCTCATGCCTATGTTCTGAATGGTATTGCCTAGGTTTTCTTCTAGGGTTTTTATGGTGTTAGGTCTTGTGTTTAAACCTTTAATCCATCTGGAGTTGATTTTTGTACAAGGTATAACAAAGAGATCCAGTTTCAACTTTTTGCATATGGCTAGCCAGTTTTCCCAATACCATTTATTAAATAGGGAATCCTTTCCCCATTGCTTGTTTTTGTCAGGTTTGTTAAAGATCAGATGGTTGTACATGTGTGGCATTACTTCTAGGCGTCTTTTCTCTTCCATTGGTCTATATCTCTGTTTTGCTATGATTACCATGCTGACTTGATTACTGCAGCCTTGTAGTATAGTTTGAAGCTAGGTAGCATGATGTCTCCAGGTTTTTTGTTTTGTTTTGTTTTGTTTTTTTTTGCTTAGAATTGTCCTGACTATATAGGCTCTTTTTCAGTTCCATATGAAGTTTAAGGTGATTTTTTTCCAACTGTGTGAAGAAAGTCAATGGTAGCTTGATAAGAATAGCCCTGAATCTATAAATTACTTTGGGCAGTATGACCATTTTCACGATATTGATTCTTCCTAACCATGACCGTGGAATGTTTTCCCATCTGTTTGTGTCCTCTTTTATTTCCTTGAGCAGTGGTTTGTAGTTCTTGAAAAGGTCCTTCACATCCCTTGTTAGTTGTATTCCTAGGTATTTTATTCCCTTTTAGCACTTGTGAATGGGAGTTCATTAATGTTTTGGCTCTATGTTTGTCTGTTATTGGCATATAGGAATGCTTGTGATTTTTGCACATTGATTTTGTATCCTGAGACTTTGCTGAAGTTGCTTATCAGCTTAAGGAGATTTTGCTTTTTTTCTCTATTTGCTTGGTAAATCATACTTCATCCCTTTATTTTGAGCCTTTGTGTGGCTTTGAACATGAGATTGGTCTCATGAATACAACACACCAATAGGTCTTGACTCTCTATCCAATTTGCCAGTCTGTGTCTTTTGACTGGAGCATTTAGCCCATTTACATTTAAGGTTAATATTGTCATGCGTGAATTTGATCCTGCCATTTGATGCTAGCTGGTTGTTTTGCCCATTAGTTGATGCAGTTTCTTAATAGTGTCAATAGTCTTTACAATTTGGTATATTTCTGCAGTAGTTCGTACAGGTTGTTCCTTTCCATGTTTAGTGCTTCCTTCAGGAACTCTTTTAAGGAAGGCCTGGTGGTGATGAAATCTCTCAGCAGTTTCTTTTCCGTAAAGGATTTTATTTCTCATTTGCTTATGAAGCTTAGTTTGGCTGGATATGAAATTCTGGATTGAAAATTCTTTTCCTTAATGATGTTGAATATTGGCCCCACTTTCTTCTGGCTTGTAGGGTTTCTGCCAAGAGATCTGCTGTGAGTCTGATGGGCTTCCTTCTGTGGGTAACACGATCTTTCTCTCTGGCTGCCCTTAACATTTTTTCCTTCATTTCAACCTTGGTGAATCTGACAACTATGTGTCTTGGGGTTGCTCTTCTTGAGGAGTATCTTTGTGGTGTTCTCTGTACTTCCTGAATTGGAACGTTGGCCTGCCTTGCTGGGTTGGGGAAGTTCTCCTGGTTAATATCCTGAAGAGTGTTTTCCAACTTGGTTTCATTCTCTCTGTCACTTTCAGGTACACCAATCAAACATAGATTTGGTCTTTTCACATAATCCCATATTTCTTGGAGGCTTTGTTCATTTCTTTTCACTCTTTTTTTCTGTTCTTGCCTTCTCGTTTTATTTTATTGAGTTGATCTTCAACCTCTAATATCCTTTCTTCCACTTGATCTATTTGGCTATTGAAACTTGTGTATGCTTCACAAAGTTCTTGTGCTGTTTTTTTCAGTTCCATCAAGTCATTTATGTTCTTCTCTATGCTGGTTATTCTAGTTAGCCTTTCGTCTAACCTTTTTTCAAGATTCTTAGCTTCCTTCCCTTGGGTTAGAACATGCTCCTTTAGCTTGGAGAAGTTTGTTATTATCTACCTTCTGAAGCCTGCTTCTGCCAATTAGTCAAACTCATTCTCCATCCAGTTTTGTTCCCTTGCTGGTGAGGAGTTGTGATCCCTTGGAGGAGAACAGGCGTTCTGGTTTTTGGAGTTTTAGCCTTTTTGCCCTGGTTTCTTCCCATCTTTGTGGATTTATCTACCTTTGGTCTTTGAAGTTAGTGACCTTTTGATGGGGTCTCTGAATGGATGTCCTTTCTGTTGATGTTGAAGCTATTTTGTTTTTCAGTTTTCCTTCTAACAGGCCCCTCTGCTGCAGGTCTACTGGAGTTTGCTGGAGATCCACTCCAGACCTGCTTGCCTGGGAATCATCAGCAGGGGCTTCAGAACAGCAAAGATTGCTGCCTGTTCCTTCCTCTGGGAGCTTCATCCCAGAAGGGTACACACCAGATGCCAGCCAGAGCTCTCCTGTATGAGGTGCCTGTCAGCCCCTGCTGGGAGATGTCTCTCAGTCAGGATACAGAAGGGTCAGGGAGCCACTTGAGGAGGCACTCTGTCCCTTATCAGAGCTTAAGAGCTGTGCTGGAAGATCTCTTGCTCCCTTCAGAGCTGCCGGGCAGGGACATTTAAGTCTGTCGAAGCTGTACCCACAACCACCCCTTTCCTAGGTTCTCTGTCCCAGGAAGCTGGGGGCTTTATTTATAAGTCCCTGATGGGCTGCGTCCTTTTTTCAAAGATGCCCTGCCCAGCAAGAAAGGAGTCTAGTGACACAGTCTGCCTGCAGTGGCCTTGCTGAGCTGCCATGGGCTCCGCCCAGTCACTGTATAAACTTCCCCGGGACTTTGTTTACTCAGGCAAGCTTAAAATCACCTACTGGGGCCTCAGCAATGGCAGATGCCCCTCCCACTATGAACCTTGACTGTTCTAGGTGGAGCTCAGACTGCTGTGCTGGCTGTGAGAATTTCAAGCCAGCGGATCTTAGCTTGCTAGTCTTTGTGGGGGTCGGACCTGTGGAGCCAGATCAGCTCCCTGGCTTCTGCCCTCTACTTCAGGGGAATGAGTGCTTCTGTCTTGCTGGCATTACATGCACCACTGGGGTATGAAAAAAAAAAAAAAACTACTGGGGCTAGCTCAGTGTTTTTCCAAATGGCCACCCAGTTTTGTGCTGGAAACCTGGGACGCTGGTGTTGTAAGCACCTCAGGAAATCTCCTGGTCTGCGGGTTGTGAAAACCATGGGAACACTGCAGTATCTGAGCCAGAGTACCAGAGTGCCATGAAAAGTCCCCAATGGCTTCCCTTGGTAGAAGAAGTTCTCCAGCCCCTTGTACTTCCAGGGTGAGGTGATGTTCCACTCTGCTTTGTCTCACCCTCCTTGGGCTGCACCCACTCTCTAACGAGTCCCAGTGAGATGCAAGTTACCTCAGTTGGAAATATGTAGATCACCTGCCTTCTGGGTTGCTCTTGCTGGGAGCTGCATACTAGGAGCTGTTCCTATTCAGCCATCTTGGCAAGAATCTCCTATTCCTTTTTCTTTGTAAGCCATATTCATTAAATGAGTTATCTCACAATTTGTTTATCCATTCTTCGGTCAATGGGTATTTTTAGTTGTTTTCAGTTTGGGGCCGTTATGAATCTGCTGCGGTTAACATTTTTGTACAGGATTTTTTTCTGTGGACACAAGGTTTTATTTCTCTTGGGAAAATACCTACATCACAGTATGTGTGTGTGTGTGTGTGTATGTGTAAAACTGGATAAGAAATCTCCAAACAGAATTTCAAGGTGCACTTTTCACCATTTAAAATTCCCAGTGGTGGCCTGGCATGATGGCACATGCCTGTAATCCCAGCATTTTGGGAGGCCAAGGCAGGTGGATCACTTGAACCCAGGAGCTCAAGACCAGCCTGGCCAACATGGCAAAACTCCGTTTCTAATAAAAACACACAAAAAAATTAGCCAGGTGTGGTAGTGCATGCCTATAATCCCAGCTACTCAGGAGGCTGAGGCATGAAAATTGCTTGAACCAGGGAGGTAGAGGTTGCAATGAGCTGAGATCATGCCACTGTATTCCAGCCTTGCCAACAAAGTGGGACCTGTCAAAAAAAAAAAAAAAAAATCCCAATGGCACTGCATGAGAGGCCTCATCCTTTCCAACATTTGATATTTTCAGTAGTTTTAATTTGTGCCCTCTAATGGGTATGTAATGATATCTCCTAGGCTTTTAAACTGCATTTCCCTGATGAGTGCTTATATCAAGTAATTTTCCTTGTGCCTAATGGCCATTTTTTGTCAAGTGTCTATTCAAGTCTTTCATCCATTTTTAATCATATGTTCTCAATAGAAGTTTTTTGGTCAAATATGAAATCTGCAAATATGTTCTCCCATCCTGTGGCTTGTCTTGCCATTCTCTTAATGTCGTCTTTTACAGAGTAAAACTTTTAGTTTTGATGAAATTCAACTTTTCTTTTCTTTTATGGTTGTGCTTTCTGTTCCTAAGAATTTTTATGTACTCCAAGCCTGCAATGATAATTATTTTTTGTTTTCTTTTAGAAACTTTATAGATTTAGCTTATATATTTATGTCTATGGTCCACTTCAAATTTATTTTTGTATATATTGTGAAGTAGAGGTCAGACCTCTTTCTTTCTCATGGGGACATCCAGTTATTCCTGCATCATTGGTTGAAAAAAACTTCCTTTCATCAAGTTACTTTGGCATAATACCTTGTCAAACATACTTGACCATATAAGTTTGGATCTATTTTTGGGCTTTCTATTCTATTCCATAAATCTGTCTATCCTTACGCAAATACTATATTGTCTTAATTTCTATAGCTTTATAAGTCTTGACATAAGGCAGGGAAAATCGTTCAATACTATTCTTTTTAGAAATTGTTCTAGCTAGGTCCTTTAACTTTCATATAAGTTTTAGAATCAGCTTGTAAATTTCTACCAAAGGTTTTATTGGGATGTGTAGAACCTATAAATAAATTTAGGGAGGATTGGTATTTTAACAGTATTGTCTTCCTTTTTTCTTACTATTACTCTAAAAATAAACAACTAAAACACCTGGATTTTAAAACTTGAAATAGGAAGTAGATGTGGGTGAAAAGTTTCCTAAGTTTTAGTGGAAATTTGATCACTTGTCCAAAAATTAGCTTCCTAAAATCAAGTTTTGTAGCAAAGGGAACAAATTGCAACTCATTGCCAGGAGACTTTAAAATAAATGTCTTAGGATTTTCTCTCTGGACCTATGCCTTAACCTTCCCTTTTCATTTAAAAAATATTTATTGAGTGCCTGCTATGTGTCAAGCACTGCTCTCGGCACAGAGAACAGTGCTGTGACCAACACAGACTAAAATATCTGCCTTTATGGAGACTGCATTTTTAGTGAAGACTTTCCAACACCTCCATGCTGAAAACCTTTGTAAATGGTCCCCAACACATCTACATTATTCCAAACTACTACGTTTTGGAACACATAAAGCGTGACTGAAAATAAGCCGTGTGTGTGTGTGTGTGTCTGTGTGTGTGTGCATGTGTGTGTGTGTGTGTACAAGATTCTCAAACTTGCTCCCTTATGATTTTAGGATAGGAACATTTTTGACATTGGCTTTTTGTAGAAGAGCAAGGCTCCATCCAGTTCAAGAAAAAATAAAGGCAATTTCCAGAAGCCATGAATGTTGGCTTCTTTATGGTTTTCGTATACAGAAGGCATTCTTATGACAGCTATTTGAGTATAAACAGTGCTTTTTGCTACCAGACAATCCCTGCTCAGACAACTACTTTTGGTATTCTGTGTGGATTAAAGGGAACAAAGAAGGAAGGGGCTTTTCCCATGGGTACTAAATCAAAAGAGAAACCAGGCAAGAGGCTGTAGGTAGGGAGAAGACAAGGAATGAGTAAAGCCAAGAGAATAATTACCATCAAGAATCAGACTGTTCTGATTCCAGATATTCTTCAGGTACAAGCTCTCCGTTGAACCATGTATGTCTTTCTCGAATGCCTACATACTAATTTTTCTCCCTTTCTTCTGAAGGAATATCATTCTGTTTATTAGCCAAGTATGAAATAACAATTTAGTCATTATTCATTTCAGGGATTCTCATCTTCAAATCTTTGAGGAAAGACAAATTTTCCTCATAAATATGTATGTTCCTTTGTAATAGAGAGGGGACAGCAGGAGCAGGGGAGAGAAAGGAAAGATAATCTTGGAGGAAAAACAACCACTAGATGCTCGCATATCCCTGCTACTAATAGACTCAGTCTTGAATACAGCAAGCTATTTTATGCTTTCTGGAAATGAAAAGGGAAGATACAACCATGCATATGTGCAAATTTTCCATAAAGAATCTACTAATAGCCATATATTTATAATCTGTAAAAGATGTGACTATCCAAATCTTAATTCTCTACAACACAAGAAACTCATATATGTTTTAAATAGAAAAAAAATCAATCAGTTTTAAATAAAATGGCTTTAAACTCCCTAATTTAAATGAGACTGTAAGTTCAGGCTGATTGATTTAGTAATATAATGTACTTGAGCTCCAATTTTTAATAATTAATTGTTCATTGCAAGATATTGCTTTTGGGTCATCCCATCCCATTTTGATCATCACCTCATTACTGCTGAGTTCGTCACATCAATTTCTCATTCATTCCACATGCAGAAATTAATGAACAACTCAGAACATCTTTTATTTTCTTTGGGGGGAAATAGTTACTTTGGCAAGAAATGGATATGAGCAAATGGAATGACAGTCTAGAGCAAAGTAGCCCTTTTCTGTGTGGGATAAAAGACAAGAAGATGAATCACGAAATGTCTCAGACTGGGACTTCCAGAGGGAGGCAGCCTTCCAAAGGCCAAGAGGAAGGAAACTTGTGACCCTTCCTCTAGTTCCAAAAGGCAGATGTTAAAGTAGACAATTAGACCAGAAGTAGAGACCAGAGCACCTTGAGAGCTTGATGCAAATCATCAGTAAAACTTGAGGGTAGAGCAGGGTTTTCTCCCAGGACACAATGATACAAGGTCTATTTTTATATAATGAAAAAGACAGCACATCTGTTACGTAAAACCATCTGAGTGCCAGAGATGACAAAGCATATCGCAGGGCAAGCCAAACACATTTTGCTGAGGCAATGTCTGACTCTATCTCTAGCTCACTTCAGTGATCCACTGGGGAAATCAAGGCGGAAGATGGAAACACATCCAGCACACTTGAAGCTACAAAGTGAGCAGTAAGGATTCTTAGAAAAGACCTTGAAGACATCTGGTTCAACGTATCTGTTGAACTAATAAGACATAGAAAAGAGAAGTGACCTGCTCAGTCTCAAACTAAGTCTTTGGCAAAACTAGGTCTAGAAATAACACAGGTCTCTTGATTACCTGTGATGTGATGAAATGCTGTTCCTCATGTCCCTATCGATACCGTGTAGCCTACTGTATCAAAGATAAGCTTTTTAAAAACATTAATTGAGATAAAATTCACATACCATGAAGTTCACCTATTGAAAGGGTACAGTTCAATGGGCTTTTGGCATATTCAGAGTTATGCAACCACCACCACAATCAATCTTAGACTATTCTCATCACCCCAGAAGGAAATCACATATCCATTAGCAGTCACTCCAAACCACCCCTCCCAAACACCTGGTGCTAGGCAGCCAGTCCTCTATTTTCTGTCTCTCTAGATTTGCACACTCTGGACATTTCTTATTAACTGAATCATATGCTTTGTGGTTTTGATTGGCTTCTTTCACTTAATATGTTTTCAGGGTTCATCCATGTTGTAGCATGTATCAGTACTTCATTTCTTCATATAGCTGAATAATACTCCATTGTATGGATATGCTACGTGTTGTTTTTCCATTCATCAGTTGATGAATAATTAGGTTGTTTCCCCTTTGGGGCCATTATGGCTAATACTGCAACGAACATTGCATACAAGTTTTTGTGTGAGATATGTTTCTATTTCTCTTTGTTATGTATCTCAGAGTAGAATTACTAGCTCAAATGGTAACTCTATGTTTAGACATCAAACTGTTTTCCAAAGGGCCTACATCACTTTACTCCACACCAGGAATGTAAAATGACTCTCCACATCCTTGTTAACACTTGTTTTTATCTGTCTTTTTTATTATAACGATTTTAGTGGTTGTGAAGTCGTATTTCAATGTGGTTTAGATTTATTTTCCTGATGACTAATGATGCCAAGTATCTTTTCACATGCTTATTGGCTACTTTTATATCTTCTTTGGAGAAGTATCTATTCAGATCATTTGCCCATTTTTAATTGAGTTATTTGTCTTCTTATTTTTTAGTCATAGGAGTTTTCATATATTCTGGATATTAGATCCTTATAAGATATATGATTTGCAAGTATTTCTTCACAATCTGTGAGATGTCTTTTCACTTTTTAATAATGTCCTTGGATGCATAAAAGTTTTAAATTTTGATCAAGTACAATTTATGTTTTTGTTGTTGTCACTTCTGCTTTGAGGAAAAATTTTGTAAGAAACCATTGCCCAAGCTAAGGTCATGAAGATTTGGCCTCACATTTTTTCTAAGAGGTGTTCAAACACCAAACACTATTTGTTGAGGAGACTGTTGATTCCTTCCCATTGACACTGGCATCCTAGTTGAAAATCAGCTGGTCGTAGGTGTATGGGCTTATTTCTGGACTCTCAATTCTATTTCATTGAACTATATGTCTGTCTTTATGCTAGAATCACACAGTCTTAATTATTATAGCTTTGTAGTAAATCTTGAAGTTGGGAAGTGTGAATCATTCAACTTTGTTGTTCTTTTTCAAAGATTGTTTTGGTTATTCTGGGTCCCTTGAATTGCCATATGAATTTTAGGATCTGCTTGTCAATTGCTGCAAAGAAGCCATCTTGGATTCTACTAGAAATTTTTTAAATCCATAAACTTTTGATAAATTATTAAAATGCAATAAAAGAACCAATAATCCACAAGTCTCTATCCCTTTATTTTTTCAGATTATAAGCATTTTATTCATACGTTACAGTGAAAATCTCAAGATTTTTTAACCTAATAAAAAATGAAATGGACCTAACGGTCTGTAACTCCCACTACCCTTTCATCCCCATGTATACACTTTTAGATCAGTTTTGCCACATTGAATTATCATGACAATCCTATCAGAGACAAGTGGTATTATCTCCATTTTAACTATAAGGCAAAAAGACTCAGATGAGTTAGGTTAACGCTCAAATCTCCACAACCAGCAAAAAGGAAAGCCACATATCCAGCCTAGACCAATGTTGTATTGTCATGCCCAAGTGCTTGAAGAGCCAGCTATTACATCAAAAAGCTGTCTTTCCAAAAGGTAGCCCTGTGACTCTCCATTGTTGAGCTGTAGAATAACCTTCTTTCTGGAAAAGAATACAAATGAGGCCGGGCACGGTAGCTCATGCTTGTAATCCCAGCATTTTGGGGAACTGAGGCAGGCAGATCACCTGAGGTCGGGAGTTTGAGACCAGCCTGTCCAACATGGAAAAATCCCATCTTTACTAAAAATACAAAATTAGCCAGGCATGGTGACGCATGCCTGTAATCCCAGCTACTCAGGCTGTTGAGGCAGGAGAATTGCTTGAACCCAGGAAGCAGAGGTTGCAGTGAGCTGAGATCATGTCACTGCACTCCAGCCTGGGCAACAAAAACAAAACTCTGCCTCAAAAAAAAAAAAAAAAATAGAATACAAATGAAACATGAATTTTCTCAAGAGATTATCAGTTAAATGGCTGATGGGTCCAGTTACTAAAGAATATGTTTTATATTTTAGTCAATGCTACGACATTCAGGAACTCTTCAGAAAAGTCAGCCATGAGTGTCCATATTTTGGATTTGCATCCTATATTTGCACCCATCAGTGATTGTTTCTCAGAAATATTTACACACTCTTAAAGCTGGAAAAGTTCTTAGAGAGAAATCTATCACCACAGGATCTTAACAGAAATAAATAATATTCTTTGAAAATGTTTTATCCTTGAGTTTGGAAAACAGTAAATTGAACAAAACAAGTCAAGTTTCTTTGTTCTAGAGCTTCTCACTTGACATAAGGCTCCTGTGTATTCTAGAATCTGCAAAGTTTCTCAGACATGCTAGATGCTTATTAAGGACCTAGCATCTCACAGAACACAAATTATCTTCAGGAAATGCCATGAATGTCCTGTATTTTCTGATTTCTACAGCAGTATTTTCTCTGAATAAAGTTAATTGTTTATCACTCCCCTTCCCCCAGTCCCTATGACCACCACCACCTTTCATATTTTTAAATAGGAGCATTTAATAAATATCCACTTTAAAAAGTTTCTAAATATGTATTTAATTATACTTTAAAATGTCCTCATCTGTTAAATTATCAAATATCCTGCATATAAGAAACCACAGAATAAATTCTACCTGAAAGTCAATGCCAAGAGAAGGTACACCCTTTTACACAAATGCATATACATCCTTTCATACTGAAAGTTACATAATACAATGTATTTTTTTTTGCCTTGGCTCCTAGGAATTTATCTAATCTAAGTATCTACTCATCATATATACTGATCCCTAAAGCACTTATACTCACCTGCTGTTTAAAGTCGTATTTGTAGCTATCTTTTTGCCTTGATTTGTGTGTTCTAATATAGAATTCTACCTTAATTTTTATTTATAATTGTGGCAAAAGGATATAACTGATAAATGAAAAAATAAAAAATTTATATGAAAACAAAATTAAATTTCTGTCACTTTTCTAATTACCATGTCAGATGAAAACTGCTGTACATATTCTTAAAATATGCAATGGATGAGTTTGAGATTCGATGTATTCAAATTAAGACTCTAGTATATACATAAAAATTTGCATTAAAGGATCTTGAGAGGGGATGCAGTTCTAAGACACACCCTAGGCCAGCCGAAACTCAACTGCAATGACAGATTTCACATCTATAGAGACTTGCCACATGTACTAAGAAACTTTGGACACAATAAAAATAAAGCAAAAATCAAATCAAAAAATCCCAACAGTTAACACATGAGCTTACAAACAACAGCTACAAGGACAAACCAAACTGCAGACATGATGTGTGATGGCGCTTACTTGTCAGATGGCAACTTTAAGAAGTAGGTTGCAGGATGAGTTACAATTTACATATCGAACAACAGCTAACATTTCTCCAGAGCAAAGTGAAAGATGCCACGGAGTAGGTGGATTAATTAGTAAGCAAACAAATGTGCTATAGATGAAATTCAGTGTACACTTGGCTTGGCTCCTCAAAATAAATCTTAAATCTAGACCTTTTTGAAAAAACCTGAATGGAAAGCTTTATAAATACATATAAACAAAATTTGGTCTAGAGACTTTCAAAGTTGTCTTTGATAACTGAATTATTTTTTAATTCTAAGATAAGGATTGAGAGCCACTTTTAGGACATTAACACTTTATACAGTACCAAGAGAGAAGTGGAAATAGTCTTTTAAGAAATCACACTCATAATAATGAGGAAAAAACCCACAGGAGAAAAGGATGCTCGGAAAGACTCGATTTTTAAAGTTCTTGTATTGATAAATGATTGCCTTGGTTCCACCCAACCATTAACATTCCCAGTGCTAATGTCCCTTGTTACTTATGGAAGCGTTTTTTAAAATATATGAATTCTTATGACGCCTGAGAACCCACACTCTCTTCCCAGAAACTGATGAAAAGTTTGTGTTCTACCATATGACCCTTGAACCAAGGTTTAGTACCCCCTGAGAATTGGCTGAATTGAATGAAGATGCCTGATGCAAAGATTGGTCAGGTCTATGAGTGTTTACTTGGGATTAGTGAAGCAGTAAATTCAGGGACGCAACACTTTTAGGAGCAAAAGCTAAAAAGTTTTGAAAGTTTCGAGATATAGACAAGGTCTGAGAAGGCACAGCAGACTTCCGTTACAAGGGAACAAGATAAACCATGAGTAGGCAAGTGTGTTCTGAAGAGAGATCAGAAAGTACATGTAGAGAATTGGAAGAGTCTAACAAATAGCTTCAACTGTAAAGCATGACTACCCTTTGGACTGTCCTTGGGACTTTTAATTGTCAGGTCATGCTTAGAACCATTGGGGAGGGAATGAGCTGTTGTTTGAATTTACTCTGAGAGAGAAAGAGAAAAACCAAGCTGACTTTGGGAGAGACTGCAGTCCATTCTTGGGTAGTTCCTGTGCTGGAGTCCTTTAAATTCCTGTTGCACTCACTAGAGTCCTTCTTTGCTGCATACTCACTACTACCACAATAACAAAATCCTAGAAGAAAATCCAGCAGACTGCCCATACAACTTACGGATGGGTAGAATATGTTAACTAAGGCCAGAAACCCAGAAATTATAAAAGAAATAATAGACTTTTAAACTATGTCAAAACTTACAAATTTTTGTTTATCATAAATATGCCTCAATATGTAAATGTAAGAGCTGGAAAAATATTTTCCATGGAAATGACAAAGAGATAATACCTATGCAATGCAAAAAGATTTTACAAACTGACAAGCAAAAAAAATCAACTGAATAGAAAAAATAAGAAAAGAATACAAATAGAAAATCACAAGAGGCTGAATCTAAATGGTGATTATACAAAAATAAAACTAATTAAGCATTGAGAAAATTATCATTAAAGTAACAGTGAGATAACAGTTATAATCATCAGATTGGCAACATTTATTTTTTTAAAGTTGACATTTATTGCTGGTGAATATATGAAAGGAATCATGCTTGCATATTTTGCCAGTTGAAATGTAAATTACTGTAATGTAGACTTTTTAGAAAAGTAAACAAAAACAATCTACTAAAACTAAAAATATACGTATCTTTTGGCCTAGAAATCCCACTCCTGGTTGTCTATTCTAGAGAAATGAAAACGCCAATATGTATATATATAATCAACACATATGCCATAATGTCAAAGGAGTAGAAATGAAGCAAAAGTCCATCAATAAGAAAACAGTTAAATTGGCCAAGTGCAGTGGCTCATGCCTATAATCTCAGTACTTTAGGAGGCCAAGGCAGGTGATCACTTGAGACCAGGAATTTGAGACCAGCCTGGCAAACATGGCAAAACCCTGTCTCTACTAAAAATACAAAAATTAGCTGGGAATGGTGGCACATGCCTGTAGTCCAGCTAGGTGGGAGGTTGAGGCATGAGAATTGCTTGAACACAAGAGGCGGAGGCTTACAGTGAGCCAAGATCACGCCACTGCACTCCAGCTAGGGTGACAGAGTGAAACTCTGTCTCAAAAGGAAAACAAAAAAAGAAAACAGTTAATTACAGTACTTCTGTATCATAGAGTATTACATACTCATTACAAATTACTGCTCAAGGAAATAAGAGGACACGAACAAATGGAAAAACATTCCATGCTTATGCATAGGAAGAATCAATATCCTGAAGATGGCCATGCTGCCCAAAGTAACTTATAGATTCAATGCAATCCCCATCAAGCTACCATTGACTTTCTTCACAGAATTAGAAAAAACTACTTTAAATTTCAGATGGAATCAAAAAGGAGCCAGCAGAGCCAACACAATCCTAAACGGAAAAAAAAAAAAAAAACTGGAGGCATCATGCTACCTGATTTCAAACTATACTACAAGCCTATAGTAACAAAAACAGCATGATATTGATACCAGAAAAGATATATAGACCAATGGAACAGAACAGAGGCCTCAGAAATAATGCCATACATCTACAACCATCTGATTTTTGATAAACGTGACAAAAAAGAGCAATGGAAAGGATTCCCTATTTAATAAATGGTGTTGGGAAAACTGGCTAGTCATATGCAGAAAACAGAAACTGGACCCTTTCCTTACACCTTATACAAAAATTAACTCAAGATGGATTAAAGACTTAAACCTAAGACCTAAAACCATAAAAATCCTAGAAGAAAGCCTAGGCAATACCATTCAAGACAGACACATGGGCAAAGACTTCATAACTAAAACACTAAAAGCAATGGCAGTGAAAGCCAAAATTGACAAATGGGATCTAATTAAACTAAAGAGCTTCTGCACAGCAAAAGAAACTATCATCAGATTGAACAGGCAACCTACAGAATGGGAAAAAATTTTTTGCAATCTGTCGATCTGACAAAGGGCAATATCCAGAATCTACAAGGAACTTAAATTTATAAGAAAAAATAAACCCCATCAAAAAGTGGGTGAAGGACATGAACAGACACTTCTCAAAAGAAGACATTTATATGTCCAACAAACATATGAAAAAAAAGTTCATCATCACTGGTCATTAGAGAAATGCAAATCAAAACCACAATAAGATATCATCTCACACCAGTTAGAATAATGATCATTAAAAAGTCAGGAAACAACAGATGCTGGAGAGGAAGTGGAGAAATAAGAACTCTTTTATACTGTTGGTGGGAGTATAAATTAGTTCAACCACTGTGGAAGATAGTGTGGTAATTCCTTGAGGATCTAGAACTAGAAATACCATTTGATCCAGCAATCCCATTACTGGGTATATACCCAAAGAATTATAAATCATTCTACTCTAAAGACACTTGCACACGTATGTTTACTGCAGCACTATTCACAATTGCAAAGACTTGGAACCAACCCAAATGCCCATGAATGATAGACTGGATAAAGAAAATGTGGCACATATACACCATGGAATACTATACAGTCATAAAAAGAAAGGATGAGTTCATGTCCTTTGCAGGGACATAGATGAAGCTGGAAACCATCAGTCTTAGCAAACTAACACAGGAACAGAAAATCAAACACCACATGTTCTCACTCATAAGTTGGAGTTGAACAATAAGAACACAGGGACATGGGGAGGCAACATCACACACTGGGGCCTGTTGTGGGGTGGAGGGCTAGGGGAGGGATGGCATTAGGAGAAATACCTAATGTAGATGACTGGTTGATGGGTGCAGCAAACCACCACAGCATGTGTATACCTATGTAACAAATCTGCATGTTCTGCACATGTATCCCAGAACTTAAAGTATAATAAAAAAAACAAAAAGGAACAGGAAAATGAATTAGACCTAAGATAATTCACTCAGAATGATGTCTCCAAGGTATTGTTGAGTGAGATAGGCATAGTGAGAAAGATTTTTCAGCAAATTACAATTTTCTAGTTAAGATAACGGTAAGTGACGTTCAGACTTTGCCCACACTAACTTCTTGACATTCTTTTGGAGTACAGCCTTCATTTTTGAACTATTTTAAAAGATCCATCAACATTTACAATCTATCCCTAGCTCAACTCAATCTTAGGAGGAGGAAACAAAAAGCTGTTCATTCACAATGAACTCTTTGGACACAAGTTGATCATCACTCCTGTCCACTGAGGAGTTCTGGGTGCTTCGCTAATAAATAATCAAGATAATGAACAGTGATTGAATTCAGTTTCACTACTGTTTTTACTTGGGACACTTAGAAGCTGGCTTCTTTGTTACCCTTGGCAGAGGAATTTGAAAGAGTAGATATTGCTGCTTACAATACAAACATAGCATTGTTATTCCTACTATGTTAAGAGTTTCTAAAATGGAAAAAAAAAAAGTTAACAGTTTATTTTAAAAACAGTTTAGAGGCCAGGCACAGTGGCTCATGCCTGTAATCGCAGCACTTAGGGAGGCTGAGGTAGGTGGATCACTTGAGGTCAGGAGTTCAAGACCAGCAAGTTTAAGACCAGCCTGACCAACATGGTGGCCTGGCCCAGTCTCTACTAAATATACAAAAATTAGCTGGGAAGGATGTTTGCTATGATCTGAATGTGTCCCCCAAAATTCAAGTGCTAAAAATTTAATCCCCAAGGCAACAGTATTGGGAAGCAGGACCTAATGTGAACTGTTTAGGTGATGAGGGATCTACCCCCATGAATGAATTAATGCTGCTCTAGAAACGGCTTGTGGGAGTAGGTCCTTTCTCTCTTGCCCTTTCACTATGTGAGGATGCAGCAAGAGATCCTGAACAGATGACGGTGCTGTGATCTTGGACTTCCCAGCCTCCAGAACTATGAAAAATAAATTTCTGTACTCTATAAATTACCAGTTTATGGTCTTCTTTTTCTAGCAGCACAAAACAGACAACAATGCTCAGCATTGTTTTCAGTAGATTTTTTTTGTGCCAACATAGATATAATAGAAATTTATTTCTCAGAATTCCATTCACTAAGTAGCTATAGATTAGCATGTACCATAAGAGAAATGGCATATAGGATTTAGAGAACAGAAGGTTAGTAGAAAATATAATCCCTTTTCTAAGCTTTAATAAAGTATATTTGACAAAAATTGTATATATTCAAGATGCACAATATGTTTTAAAATATGTGTACACTGTGAAATAATTACAACAATCAAGCTAATTAACATATCCATTACTTCATATAGATATCTTTTTTCTTTTTGTAGTGACAATACTTAAGATCTACATTTTTAGTAAATTCCAAGTATATAATACATAATTATTAATTGTAGTCAACATGTTACACACTGGGTCTTATTAATCTTATTAAGAGTTTGTACTCGTCAGTCAACATCTTCCCGTTTCCCTCACTTTCTTCTACTCTGTTTTTGAGTTTGACTTTTTTAGAATCCACATTTAAGTGAGATCATGCAGCATTTGTGTGCCTGTGTCTCGCTTATTTCACTTAACATAATGTCCTCTAGGTTCATCTATGTTGTCGCATATGGCAGAATTTCCTTCTTCTTAAGGCTGAATAATATTTGAGAGTGTGTGTGTGTGTGTGTGTGTGTGTGTGTGTGTGTGTAAAACATCTTCTTTATCCATTCACCTGTTGATGGACATTTAGATGTTTTCCTATCTTGGCTATTGTGAATAGTGATGCGCTGAACTCAGGACTGCAGATATTGTTTCAACATGGTGATTTTATTTCATTTCAATACATATTCTGAAGAGGAATTGCTGGATCATAAGGTAATTCTATTTTTAACAGTTTGAGGGACTTTCATAATGTTTTCCATAATAGTCCATACATCAATATACATTGCCAACAATGTATAAGGGTTCCTTTTTCTCCACATCCTTGCCAACAATTGTTATGGTATGACTTTTTGATAATGACTAGCCTATGACTAGCCTAACAGGTGTAAGGTGATATTTCATTATGTGTTTGACTTGCATTTCCCTGATAATTAGTGATATAGAGCACCTTTTCATATATCTGTTAGCCATTTTACATGTTATTTGAAAAGATATCTATTCAGGTCCTTTGTTCATTTTTCATGCTTAACTAATCTTCAAAAAAAATGCCAATAATCACAATAAGAAAAGGATAGCCTCTCTCTTCAATAAATGATGTTGAGAAAACTGAATATCCATAGGCAATAAATAAGTCCATAAATAAAATTGATTCCTTATCTTATACCATACATAAAAATCAATTCAGAATGGGTTAGAGATTTAAACATAAGACCTAAAATCATAAAACCTGTAGAGGAAAACATATGGAGAAAGCTCCATGACATTGGTTATAGCAGTGGTTTTTTGTATATGACACTGAATAAACAGACAACAAAAGCAAACATGAGTTGGGCTACATCAAACTAAAACACTTCTACACAGCAAAGATTACAATTGACAAAATGAAAAGGCAACCCACAGAATGGGAGAAAATGTTTGCAAACTATATATAAGAGATTAATATCCAAAATATATCTAAGAGCAAAACCATACAGCTCAAGAGCAAAACCAAAAATAACTTGAGTAACGTTCTGTTTATATTCAGAAGGTCAGTGCAAAGTAAAGACGCTGCTGCCACTCACATACATTGTCTCTTACCTGTTGGTTTACCTAGTGGTGGATCTTCAGCCAGGCTCCAGCAACTCCCTCTCTTTCCGGTGCTTCGCCTTTGACTTCTCACTCTACTGGGCAAGGGGCATTTTAGCTTTGTGTCAAAGGGAAACAATTTCCCTGCCACTTACCTGTCACCTACTACCACCTTCCCCTACCACAATGATCAGAGGCTTAGAAAAGTTAAGAGACTAAAGCAGGTTCCAGTCCAGTGTCATGGGTTCTGGCTAATTCTCACAGGTTCCTGTTTGTCTTTTCTTCCCACCTTCCCTGTTCTTTATTCTTCTAAACTGCCTGCCCTGTGGACTTTAGGCTCCAGCACCACACACAGAAGCAATAACCACACACAAATTGTTTAACCAGCTCTGACAGTTGCATATGGTCAAATGTTTAATAATATCATGGCTTATTATATATGTTTCCCAGTGGTTCTGCCTTTTTGAACAAACTCTTATTGATGCCTTACTTAAAATAAGAGAAGGCAAATTAAAATTCCACTGAGATAAAATTGGTGAACATCCAAAAGTTTGATCATTTATTTTTATTTTGGATGAAAGCTATGCCAAAATGGGCAAAGTCATGTATTGTTAAGGGAATGAAAAAAATACTATAATACCTATGGAGAAGAATTTGATAGCATCTCATGAAATGATATATAATTCACTCTCAGATCCTGGACTATATTTCAGAATTTATTCTAAAGATACACTGGCAAAAATATAAAACAGTGTATGCACAAGCCTATTCATTTAGGCACAAATTTAATAACAGAAGACTGTCAATAACCCAAATGTGCACCAACAGGGAATTGGTTGAAAAATTATACTAAATCTGAACAATGACAGAGTATAAAGTTCTCAAAGAGAATGAAGTATATACAAAGTATATATATTACCATGGATAGTAAATATAGCAGAATGTGAAAAATGTAAAGCAGAAAAAAGTGTGTGCCACCATGTATCTAAGACTATATATATTCATTCACTGGTGGAAAGATAATGCAACATGTTACTCACTAGAGAGGAAGATGTAAAGGGTAAAGATAGAAACTACACTTCTCAGAATATTCATTGATTTTCAGCCTGTAACATTTAATATAATTATAAAATCAAATTATAACTATATTAAATATAATTAATATTTTTTAAATCCTGGAAATTAAAAGCAAAATAAAATAGATGTAGCTAATAAATAAATGTATTGAATTGAGGATATAACCATGCAGAGAAGAACTATTCCAATTGACATCAACATACAGCTATTTCAGTGGTCAACCCTGCTCTGATACTCTCAGGTCAGAAAGAATGCTTTAAAAAAAAAAATCCAAACCTGTTTTCTGCAACCATTTTGTTGTTGGTAGTAATGGTGTTGGCCTTTTGAGATTCTTTCATAAATACTGTGAAAAATTACAGGAGTAACCATTTTGGTGTTATTGAGAATCAGAATTTTTGGCATAGCAGAAAAGAGATTCTGATGTTAGACTGAAGAAAAATGTTTAAAACTTCTGTTTATAAACTTGAACTGAAATATTAGAATGAATGTATCATTTATTTTATCTTTAAAAATATATTTCCTAGCTCTGGCCTAGAAATAATAACCAACTCAGTATCAATGAGCACTTTAGTATGCAGATTGTGGTATCTGCGGCAAAATTATCACTAGTTTGACAACAACTGCTTTAGCCTGTGATCAGTGACATAAAAAGGAAGACTCATATCAGTCTCATCATTGAGAGGACTGGTTTAACTACAGATTGCAGAGATATTAAAATCACAATAAGAAAATATGAAAAAAAGAAAATATGAATGACTGTATGCCAATAAATTCAACAACTTAGGTGAAAATGAAAAAATATATATCCTTGAAAGACACAAACTACATATGAAACTGATCTAGTAGTCTTACCTATAGACAGTTCTTTTGGATAAACATAGAAATTGACCTTTCTGGTCTTAAGGCTTGAAATTTGTGCTTGTTTTATCTGAGTTCCTTCCTCAGGAAAGGACCTTCAGGCCTCTCAAAAAAAAAAAAAAAAGTACCAAAGAACTGAAACTCACCAACCACCACATCCAGACAATGAGACTTTGCACCCCTCACTCATCATGACTGCTTCCTTGCCCCTCCCTACTTTCTGTTTTCTCACACATTTTACATTTCTTCCTTGCTATTTAAACCCCTGGTTTTGGTCAGTCACGGAGATGGCCATAAAACTGAGCTCCTGTCTCCTCAGCTGCATCACCTGATTAAAGCCTTTTTTCTTGGCAATACCTGTCATCTCAGATTGGCTTTCTGCATGGGGAGCAGCAGAACCTAGCCTGAACCCCTGGCGTTTTGGTAACACACACACTCACTTTTAAAGACATAGATAACTTGAATAGCCTTATATCAGTGATTCTTAATCAGGGTTTGCCTACCCAGGGAAAATCATTTCTGGAGACATTTTTGGTTGTCCCAAATGGGGTGGGGACTATGGGCATTTAGTAGCTAGAGGCTAGAAATGCAGCTGGCCATACTACGAGGCATAGGAGAGTCACTACAAAGAATTCCTTGACCTAAAATGTCAGTAGTGCCAAGCTTCCAAAACCCTGCAGTATTTCCACTAAAGAAATTGAATTTCAAGAACACAAAATCAAACACCACATGTTCTCACTCATAGGCGGGTGTTGAACAATGAGAACACATGGACACAAGGAGGGGAGCACTATACACTGGGGTCTGTTGGGGGGGAGTCGGGGGGACAGCGGGGGGGTGGGGAGTTGGGGAGGGATAGCATGGGGAGAAATGCCAGATATAGGTGAAGGGGAGGAAGGCAGCAAATCGCACTGCCACGTATGCACCTATGCAACAACCTTGCATGTTTTTCACATGTACCCCAAAACCTAAAATGCAATTAAAAAAAAAAGAAAGAAATTGAATTCGTAATTTTAAAGTTTTTGACAAAAAAAACCCTAGACTCATTAATGAATTTACTAGTGAATTAAAGCAAACATTTAAGAAAAAAAATACCAATTCTACATAAACTACTCCCAAAAATTGAAGTGAAAGAAACACTTCCCAATACATTCTCTGAGGCCAGCATTAACCTAATACCAAACCTAACAAAGTTGTTATTTAAAAATCACAGACCAACATCCTCCACAAACATTGATGCTAAAAATTTTAAATTTCAGCAAACTAAATCAAACAACATATAAAATCATAATACACCATGGACAAGTGGGACTTAAACCAGAAACGTAGGATTTCTTTAATATTCCAAAATTCATCAATGATAATTCACAATATTAAAAGACATTTTTAAAAACCATATGATAATCTCAATAGATTTTTATAAAGCATCTGGCAAAATCCAACACCCATGCCTGGCACACATAAGAAAACTCCTGGTTAATTAATAACGGGAGGGAATTTGATCAACCTAAAAAGGTATCTTCAAAGAAGTTACCACCGCTGACATCTTACATAATGCAGAAAGACTGAATGCTTTATTTGCCCTAACATCAAGAATAAGGTATGTCCACTCTCCTATTTAATAAGGCTACATAAATAAACAATTCATACAAATGTAACATATAAGTGATATCGAGACTGGAAGTGAAAAAATAAAACTGCCTTCATTTGTAGATTACGTAACTCTCTACGAATAAAATGCTATCAAAGTTACAAAGATGCTTACACAGCTAATAAGAGTAGTTAAGTTTTCAGAACACAAGGTCAACATTTGAAAATCAGTTGCGTTTCTCTATACTAGCAACAAATAATCAGAAATCACAACTAATTCTTTTCAGTTTCGATTTTTGATACCATCAAATAGAGATATATTTTAAACACATAAAAAAGACTTCTATATTGAAAACCTCAAAATATCACTGAGAAAATTTAGAGAATATGTAAATAAATGGAGAGATATATCAGGAGGGTGTTTTTTTTTAATGAGAAATGACAGACTGACTATAAAATTTATGTGGTGGCCAGGCACGGTGGCTCACGCCTATAATCCCAACACTTTGGGAGGCCGAGGCAGGTGGATCACTAGGTCAAGAGATCGAGACCATCCTGGTCAACAGGGTGAAACCCCATCTCCATTAAAAAAAAATACAAAAATTAGCTGGGCATGGTGCGCAGCCTGTAGTCCCAGCTACTTGGGAGGCTGAGGTAGGAGAATTGCTTGAACCCAGGAGGCAGAGGTTGCAGTGAGCCAAGATCGCACCATTGCACTCCAGCCTGGGTAATAAGAGCGAAACTCCATCTCAAAAAAAAAAAAAAAAAAAAAAAAAAATTATGTGGTATAGGACCAATTTGTAGGAAATTTATAACACAAAGAATCTAGAACAACCAAAACAACTTTGAAAAAGAGGAACCTATTTAAAGGAATATCACAAATCGATCTTCAAACTCAACAGAAAAGTGTAGTAATTAAGACAGTGTGATACTGGCATAAAGATAGAAAAACAGATCTGTGGAACATAACAGAGAGTGCAGAGCTGAATTCACACCTATAGTGTTAACTGGCTTTCAACAAAGGGGCAAAGGGAACTCAATGAAGAAAGAAGAGTCTCTTGAACAAATAATGGTGAAGCAATTGGATACTATATGCATTTTTAAATCAGGAATAAAACAACTTCAACCTATACTTTACTCCCTAAACCAAAATCAACCTAAATGGATTATAGACTTCAATGTAAAACCTAAAAATATTTTTGGAAGATAGGAAAAAGCCTTTGTAATCTTGGGCTAGGCAAAGATATCTCAGCTAGGACACCAACAGCATGACTGATAAAGGAAAAACTTGAAAAATCAGGTCTCACTCAAAATTCAGAACTTCTATTTGTTGAAAGACACTGTTAAGAAAATTAAAAGAGAAGCTACAATGCAGGAGAAACTATTTGCAAATCACATAACTCATAATGGATGTGTCCAGAATACATAAGGAACTCTAAAAATGTAATTATAAGGGAAAAAAGTGTGCAAAAGCCCTGAGCAGGGTCTTCCCCCAAAGAAGATGTACAGGTAACAAACCAGCACGTGAAAAGGTACTTAACATTATTCATTATTAGAGAACGCAAATTAAGAACACAGTGCATTCATCTCTAGTTGATCATCTCTAGTTAAAATTACTGAACATACACAGTGTTTTCAAGGATATAAAGCAACTGAGACAAACTTTGAAGTCAAAAGGTATTTACCATTCTTGACTTCAAATTTTACTACAAGCAACAAAAGCCAAAATAGGTAAATCGCACTTGATCCAAATTGAAAATTTTTGTTTTTAATCAGAGGAAATTATCAAGAAAGTGAAAAACCAACCTACAAGTGGAGGAAAATATTTGTAAGCCATATACTAATATAATCCTAGAGTACAGACTATATTGGAACTCTTATAATTCAGAAAAAAAGAAAAGACAATCCAATTAGAAAATGGACAAGGGACTTGAAAAGACATGTGTTTAAAGGTAAACAAATGCTCAGCAACACATGAAAAGATACTCACCATTATGAGTCACTAGGGAAATGTAAATCAAAACTACAATGTAACACCAATTCACAACCACTAGGATGGCTATAATTAAAAAGAAAAAACAGAAAACAACAAGTGTGGGCAAGGATGTGGAGAAACGTGAACCCTCACACACGGCTGGTTGGAATGTAAAATGGTGCCGACATTACGGAAAACAGTTAAGCTTAGATTTACAATATGATCAACAATTTCACTCCCAAGTATATATACAAAATAATTTGAAAACAAGTATTCAGACATAACATTGTCCATGTGTTCATAGCTGAATTATTCACAAGAGCTAAAATGAGAAAAAACCTGAATGTACATCAACAGATGAATGCATAAACAAAATGTGGTGTATCCATACAGCGTAATATTATTTGGACTTAAAAAGGGATATAGTACTGCTACACGCTTCAACACGGATGAACCTGGAAAAACACGATGCCAAGGGAAAGAAGCCAGACACAAAAGGTCACACATTTTACGATTCCATTTACATACAATGTCTAGAACAGGTCAATCCATAGAAAGCAGTTTCATGGTTGTTGGGGGCTAGAAGGAGAGAAAGGGAGGGACTGCTTCGTGAGTATGGGGTTTCCTTTTGAGACAATCAAAATATTTGGGGACTAGATAGAGGTGAAAGTCACACAACATTGTAAATATATTTAATGTCACTGAACTGTCCACTTTGAAATAGTCTATTTTGTTATGTGAATTTTATCACATGAATAAAAGAAAAAATACACACTGTATAATTTCATCTGTATAAAATTCTAGAGAATGCAAACTCATTAACAGAGACAGAAAGCAGATCAGTGGTTGTCTTCCAATAGGGGTTGAGGGGAGGCGGGAGGGGAGGCAGGAGACGGGAATTACAAAAAGACCCAAGGAAACTGTGAGGGGAGGTAATGGTTGTGTTCATTATCTTGGCTGTGATGATGGTTTCACAGGTATATACATATGTCAAGATGTATGTGCAGTTTATTGTATGTTATAATATAATACAATTCAAAATTAGTCATATCTCAACAAAGCTGAAAAGGAGGACCAACAATGACCAATGATTCCACTCCTAAGTGTATACCCAAAATAACTGAAAACAAGTGTTGAGACATAACCTTTTCCATAAATGTTCAACACATATAATTGAAATTTTCTGTAATAAAAAAATTTAAGGTAAGTATGCAATGTATTTTCTCAGCAGGAGGAAAAATATTTCATAATATGTTCAATTAGTTGCTGTTTCTTAGCTCTTAAGTAATAAATGCCAATAATCAGTGAAGGCAAAATAATGACTAAACTCACATGGGGACAATCGTGTTACGAGTCTAGTTGGACCAGGTTACCAATTAATGCAAAAAAAACAAGGAGAGCAGGTTGATGAACAGATGGTGCATAGCATTCAGTATTAGCTGAAAATATAATAACCGAAGATTCATTTCAACGCTTTATGACTCAGACATAGATATTAATCATTATATCAAGAATTAGAGTAATTGTTAAGTATGAAGACACTGTATTGCAGAAGAAATAATTACTTGACTTTTGGAGTTTCACAGACAGAAAACAGATCAACAGAGAACATTAGATTGCACGTTTCATGGCTCATTTCAAGATGCATCCTATGACATGGCCCCAAACTCAAATACCTACAAGATCACTAAGTAACAAAAGTAAGTGACACGGGCCTCAGATAACTAGTGCACACGCCTGTCTTCTAAATTCTCAGCAGGATTGGTTATGGAATCTGAAGTTCAGTGCAAAATGAAAATGCAAGTTCCTTTGTTCATAAAGCAGATTAAAATTGGCAATAAAAGCACTAAAATATAACACTCGTTTCCTTTCTCCCCACTCTCTCTGTCACTTCCCAGATACACTCATCAAGGCATCTTTTATTTGTTATTTAACATTGTCCTCACTCAAGCACAGGGATACTCATGAAGTTCAGTACAGACTCTGAGGCGGAAGGCCTAAAATCAAGGTTCAGTACTATGTGCTGCCTTGACACCTGAAGGTAGGAGGGCCCCAGATGATCTAACCACAAGTTCTCCCCTCTCTGCTCCTGGAAATAAGGTCACCCAGCCAACCATCTTTATAACGGAACCAGGCACAGTGCCTGCTTACCTTGAGTAGCAGGTCTCAATTCCTGCCAGCCCAGAGAATTACTTACACAAGCCAATCACATTCCATGGGACCAGCAATCAACTCACCCTCTCCTCACTGCAAAGCCTACATTCCAGAGCCCCTGTTTGTTCAGTCTATTCCCAAGTGCAATCCCGGGGTCGGGGAGCCTGCATGGCATGTGATATCCTCCTCCCTAGAGCTGTGAGCTTATATAACCAACAAACTACTGTTGATCTCATGTGTCTAGTGTCATGTGTTCAGACATCCCTGTAACCCTAGGGTATAAACCCTCTCTTACCAACAAGGGAAAGAGGAGGTGATCAAAACACACTCTCACCAGCCCCTCCTTGCAACTCCATGTATACACTGACACAAGTTTCAACAACTTCTAGGATCCTTCACCTGCAAGTGGCTGGACCAGCACACTCTGCCCCAACCAGGGTTGAGGAAGTTGAGCCAGCCATCTTCTCTTACTGCCTACTACCCAACTCACGGCAGATGGGCAACCCTCAAATGTGTTGCTATCTCTAGGCCAGGACACAGTAGGTAGCAAGCTGGGGTAGATAAGAGTCTCAACCTGCCAAGTCACCCATCAAAAACACCATGGCACTGGCAGCCCAGCATGGAGAAAACTGCCATGATGCCCTCTGTGGCTCTGAAATGTGTGTTAAAATCTGACCCTCCCCACATCCATGCCTAGTTCCTACTAGAGGAAGAGGATGTCAGCAATCACAGGGTGGGAATGTGGAAGGAGAGCTGGACAAGACCTGGGGTACCAGGAGATGGGCAACAGGCAGACAAGAATCCTTCCCAGAGACAGAGGCAGGGAGACGCTAGAGATGGGACTGCTCATGGATATTGAGGCTCAAATCTGGTGCATCCTCCATTATCCCATCAGACAACACTCATAAAACACAAATTCAATGATAAAATCATAAGGAATTTTAAGCAACCATAGGGTGTTAAATCCTAAGCACGGAGACATGCCCATGAAGTTGGCCCTGGTTCTCAAGCATTTAACACACTGAGAGGACGTAGTTCTATGACTATTCATGATACATACTTTCTGCTGCACCTAGAAAATCCTCTTTTATACACTTACTATCTCTTTAAAGCTGCAATATGCAGACAATTTTTGTCATTTACGGAATTTAACAGCATCGGAATTTATTTTCATTAAAATGTAAAACCTGTTGAAATTTCAGTAATTTTATTTTCACTTTAGCCCATCTTGATGTGGTTATTTCTGAAGGAAGTTTTAAATTATGTCACTTTGCACAGACACAACTGGTTTGCACATTAAACACCTAGAAGTGTGTTTTATTCAAGGAAATTTGCCCTCTTCCTTTCTTGCTTGAAATATGGCTCCCTAAGTGCATCTTCCATTGTTTAAGTTTTGATTGGCATCTTGAAGCTTTTGGGCACCATTGTGTTCCCTTTGTCCGGACACTGTTGCCCACAGCAGAAGCCACTTGTGGTACATCTGGTCCAGCTGCAGACTCACATGGAGCTGGAGCCAGTGCTTGTGCCTGAGCCTGGAGCTGCCCACCCCGCTGCAGCCAGCATGCATGGCTGTGGGCAGTGTCCAGACCCCACACTCGCTCACTCACTCACACAACCTTTGCTGCTCTGCACCTGGCTCACCTTTGGCAGGCATGGGATCTCCAGTAGCATGAGCCCAACTCAACCTGCCAGGCCAAGTAGGCAGAAGGAGCCCAGTGGACACAAGTAAAACCCAAACAGAGGCACTGCTGGCCACAGAGGTTTCCAGCTGATGAAGCAACACCCGAAAGATCTTGTGACAAAACAATACTTATTTGTAAATGCTAATGACAGACGTTTTAAAATGCTTAAATTCTGGGTTGGCCTACCTTGGGAGTATCAAATAAAACACAAGTGCAGGTAGCATCCAGCTGTAGACCACCATTTGAAGGTCTCTGATATGGAGGAAGACTGTTGCTCTCATAAAAGTCTCCTGTTTATTACTCAGTAATGACATAAGCCATGCCACACTAACACTGTCTTTTTTCCTGTCTTTTCAGTAGACTCTCAGTCCCCTATTGAAAGGGATACACCTGCAGCTGGCACAATGGCCAACACAGACCAGATGCAACAGAATTCTCCACAAAATGAATTAAATTCAGTTAACACTTACTGAGAACTTACTATTTCCCAGGCACCAAGGTGAACCAAACAAGCAATGGAACTCATATTCTATGAATTAATCTTTCATCTTAAAGCCTTTTTTTATATCCTCAGAGAGACTTTAAAATCTTTAAGTTCTTTTTAAGGTCACATCTATCAGCAGTAGAGGATCAGATGCTGGAATTTTTGTTCCACAGAACTGGGCCATCTACCAAGAAATACATTAAAAATCACCCTTGATGGTGGCTCATGCCTGTAATCCCAGCGCTTTGGGAGGCCGAGGTAGTCAGATCACCTGAGGTCAGAAGTTCAAGACCAGCCTGGCCAACATGGTGAAACCCCATCTCTACTAAAAATATGAAAAATTTAGCCAGGTGTGGTGGCAGGCGCCTATAACCCCAGCTACTTGGGAGGCTGAGGCAGAAGAATCACTTAAACCCAGATGGCAGAGTTTTCAGTAAGCCGAGATCACACCACTGCACTCCAGCCTGGGCAACAAGAGAAAAACACTACCCCTCTACCAAAAAAAAAAAAGTACAAAAAAAAAAAAAATCACCATTAAATTTTGATGGGACTATCCCAGGATTCTTTGAGTTTCTTATTCACATAATATATCCATGGTATGCAGACGACATGGTAACAGAGGACTAGAGTCCATATTTGGCCTCCTGGTCCTTGTTTTGAAGTCAAAATCTTCTAGATAGGCCCCCTTCTGCATGATGTTAACCCCCAGCACATCTGAGATTGCCAAAGCATCTTCTGTCCTGCCCCATCAGATTGGGCCCAAATCCTTGTCTATAAGCTTTTCTTCAACAAACATTAATTGAAGGCCTAATATGTATCAGGCATTGTGTGAGCTTTTGGGGACTACAAGTCTGGATAAACATGGTCTCTCCCCTCAAGTTATTCTCAGATCTAGAAAAGATTATTTTACCGTTATATCATCAGACTTGCTTTTTTGGTCCACAAACCCATTTTGCAAGAGCATTGCCTTTCTCTCTCTATCCATTTCAGTCCTTTTTCCAAGATGTGGTCCCACTGACTCCCAGCTTGCCACATTATGACAAGTTTGGGCCAACCCAGGGTGGCCTGTGTCCATGAGTTTGCACTGACCTATTCTGTCTTAGACTATGGTGCCATATTTACCCTTATGGCTGTGCCGATAAAGACGTCACTACTTTCATTCCATACAATGACTGCCCCACACACTCATCCTTTATTGTACCTATAAGCAACCACACCCACACCAGAATTGCTCTTAACACAATATTTTTCAGATTTATCTAGGTGATGTTCCCAGAGTAATCACACTGATACTTTTCTTGTTTCGTTTTTTGAGACAGGCTTTCACTCTGTCATCCCAGGCTGGAGTTCAGTGACACGATCATGGATCACTACAACCTCGACCTCCAGGCTCAAGCCATCCTCCCATGGTGCACACCATCATGCCTGGCTAATTTTTACATTTTTTGAAGACACAAGGTTTTGTCATGTTGCCCAGGCTGGTCTTGAACTCCTAGGCTCAAGTGATCTGCCCACCTCAGCCTCTCAAAGTACTGGGATCATAGATATGAGCCACCACACCTGGCCCACACTGGTGTTTTTCAAATCAACTGCTACTTCCGAATTAAAAACCAGTAATATTAGATGCCATTTATTGACTTTTTGTTCCCTTCAACACCCTGTATTAAACTCATGGCTTAAGTAGTCCTTACACATACACATCCAGTGTCTAAAGTAATCCTTACAATAATCTGGAAAGACATCCTTTCAAGCAATCTAGGTTATGGTACCAATCCTTGTTTGTATTGCACAATGTTTATAGAGGACACAAACTTAATTCTCAGCTATACTGCAGGCCTCCTGACCTTGAGGGTCTCAGATATGGGCCTCTTACATACCACACACAAGTCATGGGAACTAGGAGGATAGCGCGGGGTCTCTCTGCCTAACCTTTGCAAACATCCTGTATTCAACAATAGTCACAGCCACGTGTTGGCTGGCAGCCCTCTCCTAGGTGCTCCCCCCAGAATTCAAATAGGAGGACGGGCATCATTGCCCTCTTTTCCTCCAATCCTTTACCTTTTACTTCTTTCCTCAATCTATCTGTCCCACTTCCTCCAGGTAAGAGTCACGGTCCCTCTGAGTGACCCCATAAGCATTTTCACCCAAGTTGTTCTCTCTGATTCTTGCCTCCACTGGCTGGCCTCCTCCTTCTCATGGTGGAAGGGGTTCTACCATGTCCCACATAATAGGGTAGTCCCTTAAACCTTATATTTTCTTCTCTCAATACTGTGTCTTGGCTCTTGGTATGTTAAGAAGTATGAGTGGAATTGAGATAAACATTTTCTCTTTCAACACATTCTAGCTTCCAATGTAGACTCAACAAAATCTACTGGAAACTCAAAAGTGAGTGCTGATCTTCCTGATCTAAGTGTCCCTGGAGAAATTAATGACTTGGGTAAATGAGTTGCCCTTTAGACAGCATAATTTATGGAGAACAAAAATACATTGGTATAATATACTTTTAAAATATTATCCCAGTGTCATGAACACTCACAGTACAAAGAGGTTAAAGCTACATTCATTCCTTTCTGCCTCAAAAAAAATGTCAAACGTAAGCAGTCTTCAGAAAGAATAAAATGCAATTCATTACCTTCCATCGGCACCTATCTTTCTGGGTGCCAAGGGGAAGATGCAGGAAGTAGATATGCGTCCACTATCACTCTGCCTTCCCTTCCTCTCCCACCCCTGACTTATTTTATTTTCCTCTTATCTCTACTTAACCTGCTGTTATTTCTATTATTATACCCTAAAAATTATCTAATTCACTCCTTTCTCCAGGTGATGTGTTTATCTTTTTGCCTCAATATAATTATTCTTACATCAGGCCAAGATTAAGTATTTTTAAATTAAGAATGATTGACAAAGCCTATATTGTCTATTACTAATGGCATGCTTATTAATTGATATTTAACCATTTCTGGGTAGTGTGGATGAATCAAATTTTTGAATAATGGGTATCTGGAAATGGATCTCTACTTTCTAGTATTCATTGTGTTTAAAATAGGCATTTTCAGTGTTTTCACACTAAAGTATTCTTTATAGAACATTACATTACGATATAACATGAAGAACCTCTCTGTTTTCCAGTTGTTGAAATTAAACCTTTTGCCCCAGGTGACTCAGCTAGTAAGTGGCACAGCCATGATTCAATCTGTCTTACTCTATAATCCACGTTCCTAAGCACCAAGATAGAATGACTTCCTATAAAAAGGACCCTGGTTTATGCCTACAGTGCTATTCTTTGGGACAGCAGGGCAGTTTGCTTCACACCCAGAATACTCATACCACAATACAATCTATGGCTACCTGTAGAACATCCTGTGTCTTTCTTAGTCATTACTCTCTCAACACACCCTCCACCATAAAGCCAATGACAAATAACAATCTGGGCCGGGCATTGTGGCTCACACTTGAAATCCCAGCACTTTGTGAGGTCGAGGTGGGCAGATCACAAGGTCAGGAGTTTAAGACCAGCCTGGCTAACATGGTGAAACCCTCTCTCTACTAAAAATACAAAAATTAGCTGGGCACAGTGGCTAATCCCAGCTACTCAGGAGGCTGAGGCAGGAGAACTGCTTGAACAGGAACCTGGGAGATGGAGGTTGCAGTGAGGTGAGATGGCACCACTGCACTCCAGCCTGAGCTACAGAGCAAGACTCCATCTCAAAAAAAAAGACAAGACAAGACAAATAATGATCTGGCATAATTCTGCAAATCCCAATCTCTAGACAACATATCAGCAAACAAAAAGTGACCTGTTGACTTGTTACAAGGATGTGCTAAGCAAGTAAAGAGTCTTCAGGACAGAGTCTCATCTGGCACCCGCTTTGGCCCAAAAATCTCAGCAGCAGGTCTCTGGAACCCATCTATGCCAAACTCATGGTATTAGGTTGCATGTCTACTCAATTTTCATTTATAAAAAGATTAACATTAGAACAAGAGTGTGTGTGTGTCTGTGTGTGTGTGTGTGTGTGTGTCTTTTTGACCACATTGTGCCAGTTTACTGACTAGTTAAATTCTTTATGCATTAACAGAGGATGAGGGCAATTATGTGGTTTCGTGTTCGTTGAACACAAGCCAGTCCTTGAGCCAGAACCTCCAACTTCTGTTGAAGGACCTACTACATGCTAATACTTTTAACACACTACCTCATTTCATACACACAGCATCCCTGGAAAACGGACTGTGTAGACTGAAGCACAGACAAGTTAAATTTATCTTACATCAAGAAAATAGACTGGGAGGTCAAATCTGATCTCCTTAGCCTGTGTGCTTTCCCAAACAATGTTTTTCATTTTAAAATACTATGTGCTACATGAAATGTCTTGATTTAAAATAGTATAGCAGGTTTCAAATGCATTCTATTAAACTAACCCACGCATAAAGAGGAGCTGTTAGGCAAATAAAATCAAGATCATTCTGCATTTAAGGAATTCACAAAGTACATTCCTTTCAGAATAAATGTTGAGAAAATATGTTGGCACTGTCAAGCATAAAAATGTGAAGACAGAGAAAAAAAGTGAAAACAGTAAGAATTGCTGTTGTGAGCTATTTTTTGAGAGATTCAGAAATGTAAATTTCACAGCAAATTTGGTAATTGTAGAACTTGTTCGGTTTTCTTGCTATATGTGTTAAAGTTAATTTCATATCCCCAAAATGTCCCAGATCAGTGTGTAAAAATGTTCCTCAAAACTTGATTTTGTAGAAACATAGGTGTTAATAAACTTATGTAGATCCTGTTAAGGAGGCTGTAAGGGCAACTGTGTTAAAATACACCTTCCTCTGGTGGTTGTAAAAGAATGCCAACTTGGTCATCGAATGATGAAAGCTTCACTCACCGCTTCATGTTCTCGTGTGTGGTGTGCCTGGTCAGTGAGTCCAGTGAGGGTCTGGAGAGCAAGTAAGTAGGCTGTCATCAGAATCTGGCGGTCAGGCAACTGTTGGAGCCTGAGATTCGAGTTGGGGGTGGTGGGCCAGAAAGGCAAAGAGGCAGGATGAAGCTAAGACCCATACTGAGAGGTCACAGGAGACGCCAAAGCCACACAGGGTGTGTCAGGAGATAGCAGCCAACGTCCCCACAGACAAAGCACAGGAGAAAATCACTAGGTGCACCAGCAAATCTTCAGGTAGACATCTCTTAACCAGAGCAGTGCTTACCCCAACATATGAAGGTACTACCCCAAACATGACATTCTGAAAGTTATGTTGTTCTAGGCATACTCTGCACATGCTGTGAATAAAATGACTTCAGTATCATCCTCTGGTCCACACTGCCCAAGACAATGGCAACTCCATCTACCCTTTACATCACTTTTCCATTTATTCTGTTTGCCACATTCTATTACACTTACCTGCCAAGGGTCTCCAGAATCCCGTCTCTCCTTCTCTCTCCCTCTTTCTTTCTATCATAGTCCTTGTCACATGCTGCCCAGATTAGATTCCTTATGAGCAGACCGCCTACTGCTGTTCTGATCTACACTCCCCCAGGACCCTCTTTAATCATATTATTTCTCTGCTTAGAGACTCAGAGCATACGCTCTATGGCCCTTTGCTATTGAGGTTCATGCTGGTGCTGATATGGATGAGATGCCATGTGTCTGGCAGTGTCACAAGCATACAGGATACTTCTTCATCCATAGAGTCACCATGTCGTGAAGGGTGAAATCCATATTCATCTCCTGCCATTCAACCCTATTCACATGATATTCCTGCCATGGCGTATTCATCCATGCTCTTCAATACCTGCTGGCCTCTTTCTATTATTCCTCTGCTTGTCAAACTCCTGCTCATCCTTCAATACGTAACTCCCTAATTACATTGTGCATAAAATTGTTCTCAGTTCCCTAAACAGAATTTGCTCTGTGTAAATTTCCAGACCCCTTTTCTCTATAGAGCACTAATCGTAAACCCCACTACTTATAAATATTTGTTTAAAAATTGTTCTCTGCTCTGGACTTCATCAGTTTCTTAAGTGCAAGAATCCTATTCTGCCCACATTTGCATTGCCAAAACACAAGCAGAGTGCTAAAATACATCAGGCATATAAAACATGGCTTTGAAAATTAGTTTGCTAATTAATGCAAGAATGCAGACGAAGTTTGGGAAATTAGACTGAAATTTGACACAAAATAACCACACCTACATCTGTATTTCACTTAGTGTACTGAATATTACAGATGGAATGCAAGGGGAAACACCCACAATGTTTGTGGGGGAAGGGTGGGTGGGGAGGCTTAGGAATGCAGCAACCATATTTCTAAATGACTTGAGAGGAATCTATTACATAAATTATTTTCTCCACAAATATTCAAATCATATTTCTAATTCTTAGCCACGAGATTATCTATTCCTGTCTCCTCAATCTCTTCACTGACCTGGTGTTGAATTGATTTTATTCATTTTTCCTTATCTAATTAAAGCCATATTTCAGGGAGGTGGGGAGTGGGTGCTGCTCTCCCTTGTCTCCTGCACCATCCTGTGAGCGTCCCCCCGCAACATGAGCTTGGATACCAGAGGCGGAGAGAAAGTCAATAACAGACAGCAAAGAAAGAGGCTGAGGCATTGATCATCTCATCAGACTTAGGAGAAAAAGACAAAGCTACAGGATCCAACATCACATTAACTCTGCTTGTGCTGGAAGGGAGAAACATTTTTAAATAGATTCAGGTTACAAACGTGGGCTGCATTTTAAGGCAATTTAACCTAACCCAGGGTTTCTCTCTCTCTCTCTCTCTCACACACACACACACACACACACACATACATACACACCTACACACACACAGTCACCTAGGCTGGAGTACAATGGTGTGATCTCAGCTCACTACAATCTCTGTCTCCTGAGTTCACTCGATTCCCCTGTCTCAGCCTCCCGAGTAGCTGGGATTACTGGCACACACCACCTCACCTGGCTATTATTTTGTATTTTTAGTAGAGATGGGGTTTCACCATGTTGGCCAGACTGGTCTCAAACCCCTGACCTTGTAATCCACCCGCCTCCGCCTTCCAAAGTGCTGAGACCACAGGCGTGAGTCACCACACCCAGCCTCCAGGGTTTCTTGACCTTAGTGTACTTGACATTTTGGACTGGATAATTCTCTGTTCTGGGCATTGTGGGATGTTTAGCAATATCTGTGGCCTTACCTACTAGATGCCAATTGCAACCCTAGTTGTGACAACTAAAACTTTCTCCAGGCATTGTCAAATGTCCCCTGGCAGGGGCACAAAACTGACTCCTAGTTGAGAACCCCTGATCCAACCCATCAGGAACAAACAAAAATGCCTCCAATTCTATAAAGAAAGCTGCCTTTCCAAATGCTTTAATAATAAAATGTAGAATAGTGTCACATTCATATTTGGACAAAAGATGCTGATGTATTATCCTAGAGATAATCCCTAAACACCTCCGACAGAACCTGGAGCAGAACCTGACAGAATCTCAGTCAACTGAGGTCTATTTTCACAGAGCAGTTGAGGCAGTTCGCCATGCCAAGAGGCTTCTCCTTCTTTGATATATCCGGAGGGCAGGCTGCTGCTTGCTTTGCAGCTAAATCAGAAGCAAATAACATGATTTGTTTTAAACATAAAGCAAAGTTCAAATGAATGGTTTTTTTTTCCTGAAAAAGCAGACTGTAACAAACCCTGATTTACAAATGGGAGCCCTCACACACCATGCAACTGACTCAGCCCCCCTTTAATCCACTGTGCCTGAAATCAGTGAAAATCAAACAAAAGGCCCAATTAACATTAACTCAGCAGAAAAAAAATTATCTTTATAAACATGATCTTTTTATAAATTCTTCAGGCCTTCATTTCCTTACCTCTAAAATCAGGTCATAAGACCTGTTTCATAGATTTATATAAAAAATAAATGAGACATTGCCCATGAAGGCATCGGTTGGCACTTGGTATGCATTTTAATAACGCTTAAGGGTGGGCACGGTGGCTCACATCTATAATCTCAGCATTTTGGGATGCTGAGGCAGGTGGATCACCTGAGGTCAGGAGTTCAACAGCCTAGCCTACATGGTGAAACTCCATCTCTACCAAAAATACCAAAAACAGAAAAAAAAAAGCCGGGTATGGTGGCACATGCCTGTAGTCCCAGCTACTTGGGAGGCTGAGGCACCGGAATCACTTACACCGGGGAGGCGGAAGTTGCAGTGAGCTGAGATAGCACCACTGCACTCAAGCCTGGGAGCAACAGTGAGACTCCACCTCAATTTAAAAAAAAAAAAAAGTTAAATAAGCAATTTTAATTTTTGCAATCAGTTTTTCTGGTACCATGTGATAGATAAAATTAGAATTTGTTTTCTTCTTTTTGTAGAGATGGAGTCTCACTATGGTGAACAGGCTAGACTTGAACTCCTGGGCTCAAGCAGTCCTCCTGCCTTGGCCTCCAAACGTGCTGGGATTACAGGTCTGAGCTATAACACTATGCCTTAGAATTTGTTTTCAACCTCCTCTTGCCTACCTAAACAATCAAAAGCATAGAGAAAATGAAAGTTGGACACGAATTAAGACATGAATCACTTATATGTATGTACTTTCGTGCCTCAAAAAAATACAAAAGGTATTGAACAAATGTTTTGTGTAAAATAATCTTCTAACCCTAACTTCTTAAAATTTAGCAAGTATTGGTCTCTAAGCTGGTGGTTGGCCTGATAATTCATCTCCTAAAATCATTTAACTTGTAAGGTGTGTTACTTTAAAGAATGGCAATTTTATATTGTATTTGTTTATTAACATACTGTTATCAAACTCATAGCAAAGGGTCTGTAGGTTACAAGGTTTGTGGAATAAAAAATAAGAACCAAGGAAATGAAGACAATACAACATAGGAATCAATGGGATTCTTTTTTCTCTCTCTCATTTTAGAAGAATGATAAAGTACCTAATTGTTTATTACAGAGGATATGTATGCTTATTAGAATATTTGTAAAACATAGGTAGTAGCATCAGTTAAAAAATCAAAACAATCTTCAGGCCTACATTATATGGTATATGATATTATTTTCAAGCACCAAATTCAGAGAATAACATTTTCTTTCTTTTTTTTTTTTTTTTACTTTTTTTTTTTTTTTTTTTTTTTTTTTTTTTGAGACGGAGTCTCGCTCTTGTTACCCAGGCTGAAGTGCAATGGCGCGATCTCGGCTCACCGCAACCTCCGCCTCCTGGGTTCAGGCAATTCTCCTGCCTCAGCCTCCCGAGTAGCTGGGATTACAGGCACGCGCCACCGTGCCCAGCTAATTTTTTTGTATTAGTAGAGACGGGGTTTCACAATGTTGACCAGGATGGTCTCGATCTCTCGACCTCGTGATCCACCCGCCTCGGCCTCCCAAAGTGCTGGGATTACAGGCTTGAGCCACCGCGACCGGCCTACTTTTTATTTAATTTTTTGAGATGGAGTCTCTCTGTTGCTCAGGCTGGAGTGCAATGGCACAATCTCGGCTCACTGCAACCTCTGCCTCCCAGGGTCATGCAATTCTCCTGCCTCAGCCTCCTGGGTAGCTGGGATTACAGGCAGGCACCACCATATCCAGCTAATTTTTGTATTTTTAGTAGAGATGGGATTTCACCATGTTGGCCAGGCTGGTCTCAAGCTCCTGACCGCAAGTGATCTGCCCACCTCGGCCTCCCAAAGTGCTGGGATTACAGGCATGAGCCACTGTGCCCGGCCTCAAAGAATGGCAATTTTAAACATTCAAAATCACATTTCCTTTCAACAAATATTGACACTCAACAAATGCAAGGAAAGTAAAACTAGGTCTAGAAGAGCCCATTTTTAATGCACAGGCATCAATAAAAATAATCGTGCTAAATAGCTGGGTGGGGGAAAGTGGGGGCAGGCTGAGGCTGAAACAGGCGCCAAGCCAAGCCTGAGACATAGACGTTTTGATGTTTTACTGTGTGCCATATTGTGACCTTATCCCCATGGCAATTTTTATTATTCCATCTTCCAGATGAAGAAACTGAAGTTGAAAGATAGTGAGTAACTTGCACAAGCTAACACCCCTTAGTGGAGCTGGGATTGGAGCCAAAGCACCCAGACCCATGAGGAGTGATGCCTCAGCAGACGTCGATAGTGAGTACAAAGAGACCTGTGAGCTTTTCTGCCACTAAGTTAGCGCTAAGGCAATGACTGAGACCAATCCTATAAAAACATATGACCACCTGAGGATCATGCTGATTTCAGTGCCCAGCAAATTAGTCTCAAGCTGAAACCATCCAATTTTCCCATAGAACTAACATTTACGATTTTTGAATAAACATAGAAATTGACCCTCCCTTGTCTTAAAACTTGAAACTTACATTTGTCTCACCTGAGTTCCTTCCTCAAGAAACTGACCCTCAGGCCAAGAGAATGAAACTCATCAGATCACTGCATCCAGACAATAAGATGCCAGTTTTCTCATCTATCATGATTGCTTTACCACCTGTTCCTAATTCCTGTTTTCCTGCCTTCCCTGCTATATAAATTCCCCAATTTTCCTAAGCTGGGGAGACAGATTTGAGAATTTCTCTCCGCTTCTCCGTGGCCATAGCTCCTGATTATAGGTGATGAACACCTTCTTCCCTGGCAATACTCATTGTCTCAGTGATTGACATTCTGTGCAGCAAACAGCAGGGCCTAGACAGAACTTCTGCAGTATCAATAACAAATCTGGCCCTAGGTAATTAAAACACAAATCATGAAACCTGAGTTTCTCATAGACAAGCCTATCTTTGCCATAGATAAGTCACCAAACAGGAAAATCAAATGGACTCCTCTTTCTAAAACATTATTCTCAGTTGGAGATTTCTAAGTAGGTCATTCTCTTGGATTGACTCCACAAAGTGTACAGACCCTTTATTATTCTGTGCAGGATGTTGCATGCATCAGGTCTCAGAATTTTTTGGCAATAAAAAATTTGTTCTAAACCCAAAGAGTACATGGGTCACGAGCCTGTTAAGAACCTTTTAATGCCAAGATTCAATGGAATCTAATTTTAAGATAACATAATTTCCATGGTCAACCCCAAAATATTATCAATAACCAATAAATATTAACTTATCAATATGTCATATGCATGGATGTTCAAATCCAAGATAAATGCGTCTCAGATTTAAAGTTTCAACCCAGACTTTTGTCAAAGCACCTATTAAACAAATAGCAGGCACCATAATAGGCACCAGAAATTCAAACATAAATCGACATAGAGTTCCTGTCTTCACCGCTTATTACAGAAGATGATATGCAAATAAATATCAATAGTAAAATAACCCAGAATGATAAACGTTATTGTAAAATATGTGCAACATTATAAGGGATCAGAGAGGGATAGATTCATTAATTATTCATGCCAAGGAAGCATGAAGAATTACAGAAATGAAATGGCATTTGAGCAGAGTCTTGACAGATGGAAGGAGCTTGCCGTACAAATGAGTAATAGTACAGTGATGTCGGAGTTGGGGTAAACAGTTCTACCCTCCTTGAAAATAAATATATGGAAAGGAGAGTCCAGACATGAGACGTGGTGCACGGGCTGAGGCAAGGATGCAATGACCCAATTCAAATATTTGGGAAATACCCTAATGACAATAATGAGAGGCATTGGAGGAGCTCAGTGCTAGGAATAAGAATGAACCCATCTGAGTTAGAATGAACACAATGAAGGCAGAGGACTCAATTAGAGACAGAAGAACAGGGACAGAAAGACCAACTAGAATGCACTATGACCATAATTCAGGAGGGAGATAAGTCTCAGGGCACATCAGATAAACAAGTAGGGGGTGCTGGAAGTTGCTGAAAGAAAGAGATCAAGGAAATAAGGGGAAACCCCGCAAAAGAAACTGGATGCTCAATGGCCCTTTGAAAAGTGCCAAAAATAGCTCCATATTTCAAAAGTATGCCATGTGCCTATATGGTTTTGAGTGAAATGGGAACACACCCATATTAATGTCAACAGAAGACTTAGATGTCACCGCATTAGAGAAGAGTGCTAGCCCTCAGGAGCATCAGTGCTCTGCCAGGCACTGCACTGGATATTTTGCGCATTTTGCACAAGAAATATACTCCAGGAACTTCTTGGTGTTCTTGCCCACTGGCAACACTGACCATCCACCTCTCACATGGGTTGGCCCTAGGGATCCATCAAGAACAGCCTCGTTTTGCTGCTTCTCTCACCCAGCAGCAAAATGAATCACTCTTTTTGTGGCAACAGCCCTACAAATCAATTCACTTAAAACTGGCTCTGCTAAAACAAAACACAAGCCAAGGCTTCCGGGTCTCTTTTCCTTCCGATGATTTGCACAGATCAAAAACTGCTCCAAGATTTCTAAAGAGAAGAGCTCGGGCTCCCCTGCCCAGCACCACTCTGGGCTTGAATGAGGCCAGACCACCCTGGGGGACAACCGAGATGCTCCTGAAATGTCAGCAGCACTGCAAGCCTCTAATCCCCCACCACCTTCTGTGCTATGGATATTGATTTCAGACACTGTTATAGAACATAACAAAGTCTATGCCTTTACAGCTTGTTGGGCATTTGGGCCAGCCTTTCAGAAGGGACTTTGCACCAGCAGCCTTGTGTCTGGTACCTTTGAAAGCAGAGACAAGCCTTCCGAGGCTTGTTTCTTCACTCCATGAGGTTTGATCAATGACACAGGCAGACATTTTCATTATTTTGACAAGCATTCATAGAGCTCCCAGACCAGGAGACAATGGAAGGCCTCTAGCCATTGGTGTGCACAAGAATTAAGAAGAATAAAAATGTTAGCATGCTCTGATGTCTCCATCTTGACACTTTTGAGGGAGCTGTTATCCTTTTGAGACAGCCTGCATTTATTGAACAGACCTGTGTTACACACTGCCATAGACTTTGGGGTGGGGAAGAGAAGATGAGCAAGGGAAGTTCATGCCTTAAAGAAACTTGCCATCTAGTTTCTTTAGAAACTGGATTGGAAAATAGATGTGGCTACAAATGCTACAAGAAAGCAAATCAAAGTGGGTGGGGAATGTGGTCTGGACTGTGTTGGTAGTGGGATGAGTAAAATTTTTAGTCATGTCCCAGCTGCCTTATTAAACGATCAGAGAAGAGGCCAGTGTCCTGCTGCCCATTTGATGGCAAAATGCTAATACCAAAAAAGAGGCTTCCATCTTGAACTCATGACCACATAGCATCTCTAGCTGAATATCTTCCTCACGTTTAACATCCAAATGGCACTGAGTGGTTATATTGATCCTAGTGTCTCAAGTTTTAGAACCCTATGCTATGAGGATAAGATATGGTTGTTTGCAAACCAGATTTTTATGAAAAGCAGCAGAATGGGAGAATAAAGAAGCCTATACATAGGAATGGACTCCCTGAGCAGTGAGACTGTCTGATACTGAAAATGACCTTGAGGTTTCTCTCTTCAACCTCAGAGGACCACAGGAAGAAGCAGCAAAACTAATGGTGGAAATAAAGTAAGATAAGTGTTTAAAATGTCTACAACGCTATCTATTTTTAATGACCTCGGATGCTAGAAACCAAGGAAAGAAAGTCAGGTTTAAAAATAACCTGTGAGCCTTCACTTGGTACCATATTTCACAAAGTTTTTAAACTTCCCTGAATCAACTTTCCTGATATTATAAGGCTATTAGCAGCTCCAGTGCTTGGGATTAGACAGAGATGAGGAGGAGGAATACATAGGAGAAAGCATATAATCAAAGATCACTGAATGTCAGCTAAATTAATAAATAAATGGAGCCAAAAGTCAACCTACATTTTTGAAAAGGAATCTCCACCATTTGCTCACACATGCTTTCATTCAGTCAACAAAACTGAGTTGGGTGTTTGGGATTCCAGAAGCTTCTCACCTGGTAAGGACATGCTAGGAATCTCTACTGATTTAAAATTGTGGGCAAATCATCTCACCGTTTTCCAAAAGTTAAAATGTGATAGTCATCCAACTTCTGTTTCTCTCTCATTCATTCAGTCACTTACCTTACAAAATCTAACCATTTAATCTGTACCAGGCATTTTCCTAGGCTTAGAGGATAACAGAATTAATAGAATACAGCATCTACCCTTTAAAAGAGCCAGTCAAGAGCCACCCATTCCAATAATGCCAGTTAAAGGTGACTGATATGGTTTGTATGTGTCCCCACCCACATTTCAACTCGAATTGTATCTCCCAGAATTTCCACGTGTTAGGGGAGGGACCCAGGGGAGGTAATTGAATCATGGGGGCCAGTCTTCCCATGCTATTCTCATGGTAGTAAATAAGTCTCACAAGATCCGATGGGCTTATCAGGGGTTTCTGCTTTTGCTTCTTCCTCATTTTTCCCTTGCCACCACCATGTAAGAAGTACGTTTTGCCTCCTGCGATGATTCTGAGGTCTATCCAGCCACATGGAACTGTAAGTCCAATTAAACCTCTTTTTCTTCCCAGTCTCAGGTATGTCTTTATCAGCAGCATGAAAATGGATTAATACAGTCATCAATACAATAATGTTTACATAAACAAAATGCTATAACAGCTACAAGTGGTAGTGAGGAGGGATTTTTTGTGAGGAAAAAAAAAGAAGAATCGCATTTGATCTGGGTCACCAAATATATGCAGAAGTTTCCCAGGCAAAAGAAAAGAGGAAGGGCATACCCCATGGAGAGCCAGACATGCACAGCAGAGGGAAAAGAGGGCACGGAGCGTCCAGCAGAAGTAAGGAATAGGTTGCCTGTCACTGGGAGCAATGTGAATTGGGCATGTGAGCTGATTCCATACCACAAAGGTAGGCACCAACAGGAAGATCCTGGCAGCTCTCCCAAGGTACTTAGACTTGATTCATGTCAATAGTGGGGCTGTTGTCAGACATCTTCACCCCCATTCTCTCTGGTGAAGCCCAGGAAGTTTAAGGAACTCGCTCGAGAACAAGTCTGTCAACAGGCAAATGGCTATCAAATTTTACTTAGAGAATGAAAAGCTGCCATCCTCCAAGCTGGGCTGAATTTTTAGTCGATTGAAATGTTGAGCTTATGGTGACACACAAGGCCTCACTATAATGCCCTATCCTAAGATTTGTGTGTCACTCCTCCATGCACGTATTCAATAGCATTACATCAGTCTCTGCTTGATGTCAGGCACCATGTAAGGCCCTTGAAGTACAACTGTGATGGAAATAGACATATAAGTGTTTGTGGTAAAGCTGAGAGGAGGCCAGGCAATATAGTAAGTGCATGGCCACAGAGAATCCCCACAGCAGGGACTCTTGACCTGACCTAGGGGAGAGGTCCACTCATTAGAGGTGCAGTGCCCTGGAGAGTTGCCTTCTGTGCCCCACTCAGCAAGCGCACTTGGATGTGGGCCAAACAAACCTAATAACCAACATCCCACCAACCAGGACCGCGACATGGAGTGGCTGCATCTTTCCCCTCGATGTGCGTTCCTGCCTGAATGTGCACTGACAGGAAGCAACGCCAGTCCTGCATGTGACAAAGCTACCTCCAGTCACCACTTTCTCTCAGTCTAGAGTGATCTTTGAATCTTGCCCACAAAACTAATTGAAAAGGAAAGCAAATGCATTTCACTGGAAGGAAATCACAATGCTATGATCGATTCCATCATTTTTGTCAGTGGATGGGAAATTCAAGTGCAGCTCCTATATATAATTACCTATCATGTCTTGAATACAAAATTATAGCTTCCACAAGTTAGACACATTTCACACACAAATACTGCCATGGTATAAGATGATACTTAGGCAATAAATTCCATAAATGGAGTGGATGAGTAGAAATTTTTTTGACCAGTAATATATTTTATACATTTTGATGATATGCATGCTATAAATTTGTGATGTCCTTTGGGATACGATTTTTATATTAGCTTTCTTTTCCAATGATCACAAAATCTCTCCCACCTTCACTTATTCCCCCTTAAAACCTTCCTGGAGATGCAAAAAGAGCACCAGAGTAGAAGTCAGGAAATGTGCACTATTTCTTAGATTCTATCACAAATCACTTTTTGTTGGCAAGTTATTTAATCCCTGCTCAGTGTTCTCATCTATAAAACATGAACAGTGGCACCTACTCCATTGAACTCCCAACCTGCTGGGAAAAGCCCTGGATTTGGAGTCAAGAGGCTGAAGTTTGAGTTTGACTTTGCCACTGGCAAATGACTTTGGGTAAATTACATAAACTCCCTGAGACCAAGGTAATTCACCAGTAAAGGGGGCCTAATTCCACCTGCCTCATAAATTTGTGCTGAGAATTAAATAAAGTAAGCCAGAGTGTTTTATAAACCACAAGCACTTACAGTAGCATAAAGTATTAATTAGGATCAAATAAGATCACCATGAAGACCTTGTAGCTGCAGTGCTTTGAGAAGCACATAGCGCGTGTGTCACTGAATTTCTTCTGCAGCCAACCATGCTGCGAGTATTTTCCACAATCAACCTTTAACCTCTGGGACATTTTAGGGTTATCGCCTTTTATCATCAACTGGGGAAAGAGCAGAGGATCCTACGCAGCAGGCTGCCTGAGCGGCTCAAGTTGCCTCACACTGAGCATGTCACAGGAAGCCTAGATGCCCTCAAGACCCAGCGATGAAGGAGCTATGGCCCAGCACTACTCCTGTGCTGGGAAAGGTGGGATGGAAAAATGAGGAACTCCTTCCTGCTCCAGGAATTATAAGGCGTGACAGCAAAGGGGGTTTTGTGTGATCTTCCCTTGCTACAGCCAAGCAAGTCCAGGGTTCAGGCCAAGACTTGTCCAACGAGAACCAGGTAGAACCTTTCAAGGCTAATGACACATGAGATTGACTTCAGAGCAGAGTTTGATGAAGTTTCATTTCCTAAACCCAAGTTCATTCACCTCACTGCCCCACTTCAATCTGTCAGATATTCTACAAACACTCAGCTTTCTCTAAACTGACCCATTGATGCACAGCACAGTTGGCCAAAAAGAGAACATGCTGTGTAAGCATCTCCGAATGTCCCCCGCATGCCAGGTGCCTTCACCAGGAGCAGTAGAAATGGCACTGGCATGTCCCACCTTTGGCCTTGATTTGCAGCAGTGCACGGGTGGCATCCACAGCACCCGATGTCAATGCAGAGCACGAGGACCTGGGCATCAATTTCACAGCTTGAGTTCCCCGAAGTAACTTTTCCAACTCTGCTATAGTAGTTACTTTTTTTTAAAGGTCAAGATTTACATGTTTATTTTGACTAGTGCTTCTTGGAATAATCCAGATTAAAAAAAAAAAAAAAGCAAGAAAGAAATGGACAGAAATAGTTTAATCTTGTTTGCAAGTGAAATCTACAGCTTATTTTAAGAAATCTCCTGTGAGAATTCTTCTTGATGTCATTGAAAGCGGGAAGAAAGAATGACATTTCAGTTCAGCATGGGGCACCCAGGGGGCCGAAAAAGCTAGTCCCACAGGAGAACATCTGGTTGGCGAACACAAAGGAACATAACACCTGCGAACTCCTCATGTGTTTACTCTGTAACTAGTTGTCCATTATCCACACAAAATATGTTTTGGGGCTGGAAACCAGTTTGTTCCTGCCAAGAAAGTCTGGAGTGATAACGCAGCCTGTTTACCTTGGAATTCTCCCCATCCTAGCCTGGGCGGGCCCTGCTGAGCCAAGGCAGCTTTGGAACATTTTTCTGCCTCATGCCTGTTTGCTGGGACCTCTATAAGTTTGGAGCTGGCAACTGGGACAGGGTTTCGGAGGATGAGAGTGTGGAGAATAACTGCTGGGCTTCAGGAGAGGGCTATATTATTTATTCCTCGGTGATGATTTTCTGGCAGGACTTTTCATGTCTTAGCCTCTGGAAGGAGTTGCATGTAGCAAAACAACACCAAAACAAACCATGTTAACACCCACACTTACAGGAAACTCTACCCCAGGGGTTGAGAGTTCTGCTAAAGGAACAAGAAGGCCTGCCGTGTGCAACTCTGCCCTTGCCAGTGTGGTTGTCAGCCCCCAGCACAATTTATTGGTCCTTCTTTGAAGCGCTCTTGGCCTCTAGAATGAAGCATCCCCCAAAGAGACCCAGCAGAAAGCAGCCCCTGGCCAAAGAGTTCCCACCATAATTCAATTCCTCTCATTGTCAGGTGGGGCAGCCAAACACAGCGTCACTCCCTGTCACCACCTTGAGTCAAAATTTTAGCAGGAGACTAATTGGAACAGTGAACGCCATTGGCTTGGGGACAAACTGAAGCCTACAATGAAGAAGTGAGAAGAGGTAAGTGGAAAAATAGCAGAACTCACATTTATTTGAGTCTCAGGTTTAAGCCAGTCTCAATGATTAGCACTTCACATGCTCTCTCTTTCTCATATAATTTTCATAATAACTCTATTCTTCTACTAAGTTTGTAGGCTAAAAAAAGGAAGAACTGTCCCAGGGTCAAATTGTTTAGCCAAATGGAAAAGCTGGGGTTTCTACTCACGTCTTTCTGGCTTTTTTCTGCTACATCACACAGCCTGAAAAACGAAGGTTGACAAGCATTGATATTCCTTTGCCTCCAAATATATCCAAAAAGTCCCACTGTAGTGCTGGGTTGCTTGTCTGTTTATTTCAGACAGCTTAGCCTAGTCTCTATTCCTCCTTATCCCACCCTGTGAACAGGAAGAAAGTTGAAAGACCACGGGGCTTGTATTGAAACAAGAGTCAGAAGGGCTATGTCCCAGGCTTGCTTCTCTCACACTGCACACAGGTCTTCAGTTCATACCTGTTTCACATGAGAAAGCTGAAATACGTGCTGTGATAGCTGTTTGCTGTATTGTTTAAGGATGTTCAGTGCATCTCTAGAAAATAACAGAAACAGGCCAATGATCATAGAAGAAATGAAGAAGAGTGAGATGAGTTACACAAAGATAAGGTATGCTGAGCACGTGGTGCAGGTGGAAGATGGGAAGGATGGAAGGACACCAAATATTCAGAACTACACTAAATACACTTGAGGCACTCAAAATTCACCGGGACTTAAAGTGGTCACTCATGCGGAACACCCGTTTTGGCTCTGCCTGTCCTCTGCCTAAAACAGGGGTCCTCAACCCCTGGGCTGCTGCCTGTTAGGAACTGGGCTACACAGCAGGAGGTAAGCAGTGAGCAAGCAAGCATTACACCCCTGAGCTCCACCTCCTGTTAGATCAGCCACAGAATTAGATTCTCATAGGAGCTCAAACCCTACTGTGAACTGTGCATGTGAGGGATCTAGGTTGCGTGTGCCTGATGAGAGTCTAATTTCTGATGATCTGGGACTGTCTCCCATCACCTACAGATAAAACCATCTAGTTGCAGGAAAACAAGATCAGGGTCCCCACTGAGTCTACATTATAAAGAGTTGCACAGTTATTTCATTATATATATTAAAATGTAATAACAGAAATAAAGTATACAATAAATGTAATGCACTGAATCATCACCCACCCCTGCCTGGTTCATGGAAAAATTGTCTTCCATGAAATCGGTCCCTGGTGCCAAAACGGTTAAGGATCATTGACCAAGCACACCTGTCTCCATGCCTCACAAAAACAAATGTGTGTGTCTGCCTCACGTGCCTTCCATCTGTTTACCCCCTTGTTATGAACTCGTCTTCTTCATAACCCCAGGGTCAGAGTGAGAGACAGACACAGAGAAAAGGGGTGAGGGGCTGTATAGTCTCACTTTTTTCTTTTCTTTTTTCTTTTTTTTTGAGACAGAGTTTCACTCTTGTTGCCCAGGTTGGAGTGCAATGGCACAATCTTGGCTCACCACAACCTCCGCCTCCCAGGTTCAAAGGATTCTCCTGCCTCAGCCTCTCGAGTAGCTGGGATTATAGGCATGCACCACCACGCCCAGCTAATTTTGTACTTTTAGTAGAGACAGAGTTTCACCATGTTGGTCAGGCTGGTCTTGAACTCCCGACCTTAGGTGATCTGCCAGCCTCAGCCTCCCAAAGTGCTGAGATTACAGGCGTGAGCCACCACGCCCGGCTGTGTATTGTCTCATACAGCAGTGGTCCTCAACCTTTTTTCCAGCAGGGACTAGTCTCGTGGAAGACAATTTTTCCAAGGACTGGGGTGGCAGGGTGATAGTTTTGGGATGATTCAAGCACATTACATTTATTGGACATTTTATTTCTATTATTATTATAATATATAATGACATAATTATACAACTCACCATAATGTAGAATCAGTGGGAGCCCTGAGTTAGTGTTCTTGCAACTATACAGTCCAATCCAGGGGTGATGGGAGACAGTGACAGACCATCAGGCATTAGATTCTCATAAGGAGCACACAACCTAGACCCCTCACATGTGCGGTTCACTATTATCATAGGGTTCGTGCTCCTATGAGAATATGCCACCATTGATCTGATAGGAGGTGGATCTTGGGGGCAGTGTGAGCTATGGAGAGCATCTGTAAATACAGATGAAGCTTTGCTTGCTGGTCCACCCACCGCTCACCTCCTGCTGTGTGGCCCGGTTCCTAAGAGGCCACGGGCTGGTACTGGCAACAGTCTATGGCTGGGGCGTTGCAGAGCCCTGTAATACAGGATTCAGAGTTTGGCCCTTTCAATGCTGCTTGTCCGCTACCCCAGGGGTGTTAGTCTTCATCTCTTTCTCCTTACTTCAGCATGTTTTAAACCAGTTTACTACGCTGCGTGATGAAAACATCTTAATTTGGTATTTGAGGCTTTCTGTTCCTCGCCTCTGGGATGGCTTGTTTGGTGATGCACTTGAAGGGCCCCATTGCATCCAGGAGAGTTCCCACTTTACAGAATATCTCCAAAACACTGCCTCCCTTTAGAATTCTGTGGCGCTCGAGCCTCAACAGAGCAAATCCTGGTGGAATAATTCAATGGCAAAGAAAACCAAGTAAACCAGAGAAGATGAATGTGATTTTTTTTTAAAGACAATGCTTATGAATTGCCTCATGTCATTGGAATTTGTATTCGTTTCTTTAAAACCCGCTTAGTGTACTTTGGACTTAGCCCGTCAGTTGGCACTTTCACCATCTCAAAGCCCTCTCACCCTGTGGCACCTACGTGAGCATCACACTAACCTGTAAGGTTTTCAGAACAGATACTATTATTCCTGTTTCACAAGTGAATGAACTGTGCTCAAGCAAGTACCATGAATTGCCTGAGGGCAGATTACCACTAAAAGATGAGTTCAGACCTAGAATACTAAACAAAGATTCTTTCCATTGTGCCATGGATACACTGACATGTATTTAGATTCTTATCCTCATGCAGTAGGAATTGAAAGACAGGAAAGATAAAGCTAGGGAGGGAGGGAGGGAGAGACAGAGAGAGAGAAGACAGATGGTCGTGGATGATACCTGTTTTATGTATGTGGTAAATATACTACCATTTGTCAAAGCCCTATTTTGTGTCCCTCAACCATTTGCCAAAGCCCTATTTTGTGTCCAGCAATGTTATATGTATTTTATTCACAGCATCTCTCTTTCTCAAAATGCTAAGAGATCATATCAATCTCCCTTCATCGCTGATGAAAGGGAGACTCGGAGGTGCTCCTTCAGTAACATGCTTGATGACAAGGAGAAAATGCAGATTTCCAACGTAAGTCTGCTAACCCAAAGACCCGCTCTCTAAGATGCAGTCATCATAATGATCACTCCCAATTAAGAATCCATAAACTTTTTGATTATGTTCCGTGTACTGGGTGACGTTAAGCATTGTACATGCACCATCTTAGTTTTTCTCATCATAATCCTTAGGAAGTCCCTCTAACAAAATGTCTCTTTTGTAAAAGAATGAAAAGTTGATGTGTTAAAGCATAAATCCAGGGGTTTAGACACTTACAAATATGCAATGGAGGGCAATCAAAATACCTATCAGACAGGGATGATCTTTAACCTTTGACCTTGCCTTTTGACCCCTCCCAAACTGGGATAAGAAGAGGAGAGTATGAACCCAGCAATCAGGACTTGTTTTGGCAGAATAAATTGGGGAAGGGCGGATTTGGTGATGAAAAAACCAAAGGTAATGTGTGGACTTTATTTGAATTCTGATTCTAACAAACCATGTATAAAAAGACATCGACTATGGACTGGGTGTTAGATGACATTAATAAATTATTGGGTTTTTATTTTGTAGTGTATGATTAAGTCACTGTGAATATTTAAGATATTCTTATTTTATAGTGATATATATATACAGGAAAAACTATGAATGAAATTCATGATTGCTTAAATTTGCTGTCAAATATTTTAGCAAAAAAAGATGAAGAATATATGACGATGAATATTAATAATGTTAATAGTTGTTAATTTCAGTTGAGGGATATATAGTGTCCACTGTAATGTTCACTCTGGACTATTCCACTTTTATGTGTTTCAAATTTTCAAAATAAAAAGGAAAACATTATGGTGGCAGAATAAGATTAGAGAGCCAGGAAGGAAACACTGGGGGTACCTAGAAAGACAGGGAAAATAATAAAAATAAGAAACGAACTCCCTGAATGAAGAGCTTAGTCTGGTAAAGTAGGGCGTTTGGAAGGGTTTACTTAGACTATGACTCCGGCAATTCACTTAAGCAGTAGTATTGACAAAAAAATAAAGATGGCCATTTAGAACCCACCTCACAATGAGTCAAGGAAGACAAGACTTATCAACCATTCAGTTTACAAGTCACTGGGTATGGACCGTTTCATTCATCCCCACCAACACCCCAAGAGGTGCATATTATTGTGCCCAAATGACAGATAAGAACACTGAGGCTCAGAGATTAAAGACCTTTGCCTAAGGTCCCACCGGGCCCTGAGTCACAAAGGCAATTCGTGGAGAGTGGACAGGAGAAACCTGCTGGGCAGGGGCTTTGGACCCAATGGAACTTCTATGAAAGCAATAACCAGTGGGTTTTCACATTAATCTTCATTTGAATATAAGGTTCCTGTAGCTTAAATAGATAACAAAAATCAAAGGGTTAGGGGACTGAAGCTGAATGGATTTTAACCCAAAAGTTACTGCAAACAAAAAGGAGAATCACAAATGAGAGTGGCCATAAGGTGTTTTCTGTATTTTCTAAACCTGTGTCAATCTCAACCTCACTGCAACTACCCATAAGAGTTCACCAGCAACTGCATGCCATTTCTACCCAGAAATTCCCCAGCACTGTAGCAGCTTGCTTATGAACTTGAAATTGCAGGGTGGCAGGAGGAACAGAGATGAGAAGAAGGGCAGTGAGAAAAGAAACCATAACTTCACTGGGCAAGGCCACACCTTGGGGTGTGGACTTTGAAGAGGATGAAATAAAAAATGTAGCTGCATTGGAACAAGGGCCTCCAACTGGGGGAGGCCTTTGAATGGGTAGGGGAGGGTATTTCCCTGCCTTCCCTTTTCCACTGGGGAAATCGAGTCATATATAGCCCTGGAGCCAGATGCAGTTCTGCACTGAAGTTCCTTGCATATATTTTCAGTGAATGTGATTAGCATCCCATCTGCCACGACTCTGGAACTCCCAGAAGCTTTGCAATTTAAAATAATAATAATGATAAGATTGGGTTTCTGTTTTGGTGGAATTTTCTTCTGCTCACTGTGTGGCCCTGAGCCAGTCAGGTGACCTGTTTGTGTACTGATAAGTCAAACCAGCTGGAAAATTAAGAAGCAAGGACTTCACTAGAAAACAGATGCTACAGCTGAACTGAACTTTTTTTTTATTTTCAGCAAATAAATTGGGGGCCAAGAGGAGAAGGGAGTGGTGAGTTGCTTTGAATATTCAAGAGCAGCTCCAAGCTGAGAAACAGAGAATGTTTATTAGATCCTCCTTCCATCATAGATGTTCTGTGGTCAGCCTGGCTGCCTGCTCTAGGGACAGCAAGCACAGCCCGTGGTACCATGAAGGTCCAGAGATCCTTTGCAAACTACTGGACCACACTTGCCCTCCCTTTAAACAACTTAGCCCTTGAAGTGAAGGTCCCTCCGGGGTGAAATTTGTTAAAATAACACCTCATGGAGGCTTTACTGGCTCCCCATTGTACATTGCAAGCCCCTTCCCCAATGTTTATTTTTCACCAGCGCCTTCATCGCTACCTATCATTTAATGTGTATGACTGTTTACGTTCTGTCTCCTCGGTAGAATGGAAGCGCCTCAAGGGAAGAGACTTTTGTCCATTTCATTCACAACTCTATCCATAGTGCCAGGAGCAGTCTCAATATCTAGTTTGTTTTCTCTGGACTTGAAAGCTGGGAAGAATTGAGTGTCAGAGTCAAGGTATACAGACACGCCACCGGTATGGTTAATAAATAATTGGTCCAGCCAGTCTTTAAGTAACAGAATGCAGTCCATCAAGCGCTCTCAGATTACAGGATGCCCCTGACATCATAGCAAGAGACCTCCCCAAGGCCACGTGGCTCACACTTGGGATGCTGAGACAAGACTGGACTTTTTTGCTTTGTTCCTGCCTCCAGGCTCACTACCCTTCAATCCACCTCCATCCTGGTACCAGCAGGCTCTTCCTAAAATAGCAGCCTGAACCCCTACTGCTGCTCATCTCTTGAATGAGAACTCCAGGCTCCCAGAAGGCCCTTCCTGGTCTGTCTCTACCCACATTTCCTGTCCTGTTCCTGCCCTACCTCCATAACAGCCTACATGCCAGACATACTCTCCTCTCACTGCACTTTGCTGGACCTACTGAGCTCTCTCTGTTTTCAAACATTGTCTCTGCTCTGCCCTGCATAAAACTCCTCTTTCAGCTTCCAACACATACTGGCTTATACCACTGAGCCCCACCTCCAACTCCTTTCCAAATTCTTCCCTATTTATTGTTCCCCTTTCCCCCGAGGTTCCTCCTGCATCTTGTGCAAACATCTATGATACTGTGCTGCATTGTATTGTACTTGCTTAGATGTTTCTCTCCCCTGGTAAATGGGTAGTGTCTGGAGGACAGGAATAGTCTTATTTATGCCTGTGCTTAGTCCAGGGCCAGACCTACACAGAGAGTCTCTGCAACTATCGAATTAATGGAAAATCAACTTCTTTTTCTTTCTCAGTTTTACTAGTTCCTTGGTTTTCTTCACCTTTCCAGATCATGCTAATATATCAAATGGGTAATGAAAATCTGCTCTAATACTGAAACATAGTTCTCCATTAGTCTGATGCTCCACGCAATGTGACATTCTGTGATTCTCTAACTCCCAGACAGAAAGTTAAGCTTAGGGAGGCTGAATTTCTTTAGCTTAAAGAACTAAATCAAGCAGGTCTTCAGGTTTGCCATAGCATGTCACTGGAAAGCATAAATAGATGGGGGAAAGGGGGTAAGGCGTGGTGAAAGAGAGAAGAAAGTAGACCTTTAGCATAGCAGCCCAAGGACAATCAAGGACCTATAAAGGAGTATGGATTCAATTCACCCCCACAACCCTCCACCCTAGCAGCTGGCCTTCTTGAAGTTCTCAAGAGCTTTAAGGCCTCCTGGTAGTTTCCGAAGATTTCTCACAACAACTCCCACGAGGGTAGAAGCCCCCTCCCTGGGAACAGGAATTGCATGCTTATACTCCACCTGCAGAGGGGGGCTCCCCACTGGGAACCAGCCCCTGTGAGCACCCTTAGAGAAGGAGCCAATACTGAATCAGGATTTCATGAATCTTAGTAGTATCTGCAAGATCTTTCAAGACTCCATTTCTCATGCCTGCAAGTGTACATATTTCAACACATTTTTAAGGGCTGGCCTTTGTTTCAGGATAAATAGTTGCCAAATGGGGATTCACTTTCAAAAATTAATTTTATTTAAGGCCGGAGGCAAGAGCTATCTAGAAACAAATGGATGAACTTCACTTTTCCAACTAAATGCGCTGAAGAAAGATTTGGTTTTTCTGCAGCCTTTGGGGCTGACGCTCAGGGAAGAATTAACAATAGTAACACAGGCATTATTATTCAAAATGCAGTCATTTCCTGCAGAATTCACCTTTGACAGGAGATCAGGCACATTCCTAACTGCCGGGGAGCTAACAGTGGCAGCCGGTGGATTCAGAACACTCAGGGACTTGGGATGGGGCCTCTGTCTCCCCGTTCCCCCAACACTCTGCCATGCCATGCTTTCGCTGTTTGTTCCTCAGCCTAAAGCCATTCAAATGACTAAGACATTGTCCTTTCCCACCTCTGTGAATCTGAGCTATCCTCCTACAAGGCTCAGGTCTAAGCTTGCTTCTTAAACAATGCGTCTAAGTACCACGTGGGCAGGGACTGTGTGCTCTTTATTCAACCATGCATGGGTCCAGTACACACCCAGCACCCAGAACAGAGCAGGCACTCAGGAAATGTTTGTTGAAGAAATAAAAGCCAGGCTGCGTGATTTTGTTAATTCTGACCCCTCTGCCTCAATTTCAAGCCAAGAAAAGGTGGCCCAACGCCCCAGAGTGTGTTCTTCAAAATGCCTTTACAACTGTTATTTTCCAGTTGACTGTGAAAATGATTAAACTCCCGTGACCAGTAGGAAAGAAAGAAAAAACTTGCTTCCATGGCCCCAGGCTCAGCAAACCCAATGGTAGTGATGGAGCAATTTACGAAATGCCCATCCCAGGCAACCAGGTGGAAAAAAACATTACTATTACCTTAGTCATTTTCTTTATTCAAGATAGTAGCTTTGCTTGGGCTGGTTTTCAATCACTGATCTTCCTTAAAGATCATATCTCCTTTCTTTCTTTTTTTTCTGAGATGGAGTCTCACTCTGTTGCCCAGGCTGGAGTACAGTGGCACAATCTGAGGTCACTGCAACCACTGCCTCCCAGGTTCAAGTAATTCTCCTGCCTCAGTCTCCTGAATAGCTACGATTACAGGCACATGCCACCACACCTGGTTAATTTTTTATATTTTTGGTAGAGACAGGGTTTCACTATGTTGTCCAGGCTGGTCTTGAACTCCCGATTTCAAGAGATTGACCTGCCTCGGCCTCCCAAAGTGCTGGAATTACAGGCGTGAGCCACCACGCCTGGCTGAGATCATATCTCTTACTTAAAAAACAGTGTTTTCAAACCCCTTCTACCTACTCACCTCTTTCTTTTTAACGATCTTAATTTATATGACAATTTTCAATATCCACAAACCTTCCCTTAGGTCCTGTAATCAAAAATCCTTCACAGGTCTTTGCATCAGTTTCCTAGGGCTGCCGTAACAAAGTATCACAAAGTTGGTGACTTAAACAACAAAAAATGCATTCTCTCATAGATCTAGAGGCTAGAATCCAAAATCAACGTGCTAGCAGGGTTGCTCCCTTCTAAGGGCTATGGGGACGGATCTATTGCGACTTCTCTTCTTGGCTTGTAGACAGTTATCTTTTCCCTGTGTCTCTTCACACCATCTTCCTCTGTGTGTCCCTGTCTGTGAGTCCAGATTTCTTCTTTTCATAAGGACACCAGTCCTACTGGATTAGGGCCAACACTACTGTCCTCATCATAACTTGATATCCTTTGAAAGGACCTATCTCCAAATAAGGTTTCATTCTGAGGTACTGGAGGTTGGGACTCCAACATATTTGAGGAAGAAGGGATGCAATTCAACCCATCACAGTCTTTTTATATAATTTGAAGCACTCATGCTAAGAGTTAGACCACATAAAGACACTGTTGAAAAAGAAAAAGTCTTGTAATGCTGAAAATTAGCTCATTGTAGAGATCAACAACTCCTTTAGCTCCAACCCTCAAACTATAAATAAACAAATATATAAGCAAATAAATAACCATATCCCCAAATGCCTAACTGAAGGAGCCTAACCCTGCCTGATGCACTTCCTCACCTCTGATGGCTCAATGACCTTTACTCCTACTTTATCAGACCCAATTTCTGATAAATATCAGAAATAGTAAATATCATATATATTAAATATTAAACAATATTAATAAATATCAGACCCAAATTCAGGCCTAGGAATGTAAAATAAACCATAGGGTTTGATTATCATTAGGTAAATTGAACCAAAGAGATGTGCTTTCCTGATGGAGGGTCAGTAAATTAGGCACAAATTTTACCATGAAGCCAATGAAGCCAGCAAGCAAACAGACCTGCTCGAAAGGGTTCACACGAAGACTGGGACAAAGGCTGGCACATCACATCCAGGCTGAGAGGCAAAGGCCAAGCTCAGTGGTCAGAGAAGGACACCAACCAATGGTAGGAGGAGAATTACCCTGTCCAAGTGTAGGCATGTATGTAGTTTAAATAGCACCAAACAATTTTACAAAGCTATAGTACCCACTCACACTCCCATCAGTAGGATCTGAAAGTCCCAGTTTGAGGAATAAAGCTGGATGTAAGTTGCCCTCAGCATCCCAGTGGGTAAACTAGGAGTCAGCTCAAGGGGGTGGAGAAGCTTGCAGTGCATCAAGCGAGTCCACATGTAGGCATTTTCTTTTTTATTTTCTTTCTTTCTTTTTTTTTTGAGACAGAGTTTTGCTGTTGTTACCTAGGCTGGAGTGCAATGGCAATATCTTGGTCCACTGCAACCTCTGCCTCCCGGGTTTAAGCTTCAAGCAATTCCCCTGTAACAGCCTCCCGAGTAGCTAGGATTACAGGCACATGCCACCATGCCCGGCTAATTTTGTACTTTTAGTAGAGATGAGGTTTCACCATGTGGGTCAGGCTGGTCTCGAACTCCTGACCTCAGGTAACCCACCTGCCTCAGCCTCCCAAAGTGCTGGGATTATAGGCATGAGCCACTGCTAATCTATTCCTTCCTCTAAAAGGCTGGATGGAGGAGCTGAATGTGCAGACAGAAAGTACGAGTTGAGCAAACAGTAACTGGATGCAAAGCTGGACTTTGCCAGCCGGCCAGCATGTGGGACCTGGCTAATGGGACTAAGGACCAGGAGAGCTGACCTGAGGTCAACTGGGTGCTGCACGCTAATACTAGTGCCTTTGGATACCTTCTCTTGTAGAAGTCAGAGAGCCAAATACTTCTCAAGTCTACTTCATCAGTTATCAGCCATTCAGCAGGCAGCCACGAGCGTAGGTTTTGGGACTATGACGGCTCCATAGGGGAAGTGCCAGGGGAGTTACAGTGCTCTCAAATCTCTCACACAGCCAACATCAGCACACACTCAAGAACATGTGACTTTCATATCTATCACAATATCGAGTAAGAAATAAAAAGACCAAACCCACTAGTCAAATATCCTTGCTGAGCATTCAATGACCACTCACAGGACATCAAAAATGGCCATTCTCCCAAAATATTAGGGTTTCCTGAAAGGCAGGGCAGCCGAGAACACGTTTAATGGTGAATTCTTTAAAAATATAAAGAGTAGTAACAGAAGAAAACACTAACTATGGTCTAGCACTTTTCACATGTGCTATCCTTTACTCTTTGAAATGGCAATTTGAATTGAGCAGAGCTGGTATTATTATCAAGCTGCCTTTTTTTGATAAAAGGGCTTTCTTCTGACCAAAATAAATCTGAAAATAGAAGGTACAGACTTCATAAAATTGAAAAAAATCAATGATTAAGGAAATGTTAAATACTAATGTATTTGTTTCATTTATTTTTAAAACCGAGAGACTGAACATAGGAATATGAGTGTGCAACTAAATACAGAGTGTTCTTGCATATGGCCATGATAAAAAATACTTTGAAATTTCAAAGTATTTAAAGGGAGTCAGGTGTTTGCCATACATCTGACCAATAACCATGAACACAAGACTAATTTAAAAAAGAGAAGGAGACCTGAAATTTTAGAGAGGTGGTAAACTTCTGCATTGCCATATAAACGAGCAAATGCCTTGAACAGAGACAATTTACTTTGATAAGAGCTGTTTCTCCAGGAGAACTTACTTTAAAACTGCCTGGCTTTCAAAAATCTGCCTTTCTATTTTAAGACTGAAAAAGGTGACTTTATCAAAATTTTCAAGTGTTTCAGTGTGGGTTCAATCAAGTTCAGGTGAAGAACCAGTTTGAGGGAGCTAGATTTTCATTTTATCGGTACCAGTTCATACAACCTACTTAAGAAAGAATTATAGGCAGGTGATAGATGAGTCTTCTACAAGATGTGTGCGGGGACCCAGAACTGACCTAAAAGGGACTCTCCAGGTTGACTTGCATTATGGAAATAGCTATAGCTTCAGGCTCTATTGCAGTCCTTTTATTAGAATTATTTGCTGCTGCAAAATCAGCAAGGCTCATCTCACCAGCAGCCCAATTCAACTGTCAGAGGTGTTTGAACCAGAGGGACTCCATCTTGAATAGGGGCTGGGTAGAATGAGGCTGAGACCTAGTGAGCTGCATCCCCAGGTGGGTAGGCATTCTAAGTCACAGGATGAGATAGGAGATTGGCACAAGATACAGGTCACAAAGACCTTGCTGATAAAACAGGTTGCAGTAAAAAAGCCAGCCAAAGCCCAAGAAAACCAAGATGACAAGGGCGACCTATGGTCGTCCTCACTGCTCATTATACAATAATTACAATGCATTAGCATGCTAAAAGACACTCCCACCAGTGCCATGATACTTTACAAATGCCATGGCAACCTCAGGAAGTTACCCTTTATCGTCTAAAAGGGAGACCCTTTCCCAGAAAAACGCAGGAATAATCCCCCCATTGTTTAGCATGTGATCAAGAAATAACTCTAAGTATCCTCAGTGTGGCAACCCTGGGGGCTGCTCTGCCTATGGAGTAGCCATTCTTTATTCCTTTACTTTCTTAACAAACTTGCTTTCATTTTACTCTATGGATTTACCTCAAATTCTTTCTTGTGTGAGATCAAAGAACCTTCTCTTGGAGTCTCTATCTGGACCCCTTTCTGCTAACACAATCACTGAGTACAAATAAGCAGCCTTCTGCCCAAGGGCCAAAAGGGAAGCCCTCTTCTCCATTTACAGAGGAACAGAGTCATAGAGAGGGGTGAAGTTTTGAGGCTAAGTTTTGATGTGTGTCTCATGATTCAGGAAAATGGACTGACCTAAGAATCCTTGTCTCATTTGGGTGACCATCAACACCAAAAGTATCTGAAAGAAACAGCAGTCATCACGGTCAAATGCCCTGCTATTAAAGAAAAAAAAGAGTTGATCTTTCTCTGCGAGGGTCAACCCAAGACCATCCCAGCTATTACTTCCTCATTATTGCCTATGTCTGTGAGTAACCTTGCAGCTAAACAAAACAGGCAAGGCAATTGCATTTCAAACATCTCTTAGAATCTAGACTCCATGGTAACCCTACCCCCTCCTGCTTCTGACCTCCTGGGGAGAACATTGATGTCCTTTGCTTATGGAGGAAGTGAATTACTTCCCAGAGGCCCTGGGTCACAATCTGAAATTCCATTGTGTTTGTGTACAAAATGCTTCCCTTTTTTATCATTTTGTATTGACACCAGTAGACAGTATTTCATTGACCTAAAAGTGAAGTCACCAGAATCGTCTTTTTAAAAGGAAGACAATATTAAAAATATGTTGAAATTATGATCAGTGAAGAGATGGCCAGTGCATTGCTGATCACCCACAGTTCTTTTTTTCAGTGTGTGCTCTGTACAGATTTCACTTCCTATAAGGATTTCATTAAGATGCTTCCGATCAAGAGCAGCAGTATATGTTCCCTATATTTCAAATATTTATCTTTACAGAATTTTTTTAAAAATCTCTGAACTCCCCAGTCAGAGGGAATAAATTGTCTTCGAAATAAGGTCTAATATTCCATAGCTCTGTTTAAGGTCACAGGGGGCTGGGTTTTATTACTGAGTCCAGTGACAAATTTTTGAGAGTACTGGGTAAGACACTCTTTTTCTCCACATCTGAAATCAGATCACAAAAAAAGATATAGGACCAGGTGTGGCGGCTCACACCTGTAATCCCAGAACTTTGGGAGGCCAAGGTGGGCACATCGCCTGAGGTCAGAAGTTCGACACCAGCCTGGCCAACATGGTGAAAACCTATCTCTACTAAAAATACAAAAATATATATATATATATATTACCCTGGCGTGATGGCACACGCCTGTAGGAGGACAAAGCAGAAGAATCACCTGAACCCAGGAGGCGGAGTTTACAGTGAGCCAAGATCGCACCATTGCACTCCAATTTGGGTGACAAGAGCAAGACTGTGTCTTGAAAAAAAAAATATATATATATAGAAAAACAGTCCTACACATCCATGAAAAGGAGGTGTGTGCGATTATTTCTTTTTAGAATAAGTGAAGTCACAATGCAAATGGGTACAGGGCTTCTTTTTAGGGTGATGAAAATGTTCTAAAATGTGTGTTCATAATTCAATGAATATACTAAAAACCACTGAATTGTACACCTTGATGAATTGTATAGTATTCGGATTACATTTCAATAAAACTGTTACATTAACAAAGAGAATTAAGTCATAAGGATAGTTATAATACATAATTATAATACAATTATTTTTAAGAATTAAGCAATGCTACAAATCACTTTCATAATATTATTATCATAATAATATTACACATTTAACATATGGTACTTGTTTGGGAAGGAAATATTTGAAAAGATAAAGATGGCAGTTTTGATATGACTCCGATGAGTGGAGGAACACCAGGGCTCTTATCTCATACCAAATTAGATAAGATGACACAGACATATGTGGAGTGGTTTTAAGGAGCGGAGAGTTTCACAGGCAAGAAAGAAGGGAGAAGAAAGAAAGAAGCTCCCCTGTACAGAGACAGACAGAGGCGGGCTCCAAAGCCGAGAGGAGACTCCATGTGCCATGGATACCAGCTAGTTTTATGAGGAGGCTGGAGGAGGTAGTGCCTGATTTGCACAGGGCTCAGGGGATTGGTTTGACCCGGCAGGTCAATCACATAGCCTGTGAAAAAAAACTGACCCTCCCACCCTAGCCTTTTAATAGGCAAATGCAGGGCTCCATGATGTTCCACACACAGGGGGATATGAGGGAGCAGCCATGCTGCCAGGCACATATTGGGGCAAGGGCAAGAGGACAATGGTGGGAATCGCCATCTTTGGGTGGACTGTTTCTAGTGGCCGACATTTGCATATCAAAGCTTGCCTGCCTGGCTCTAAGAGCCAAGCCTGGACTTTCCCGCCAGACAAGAAACATTTCTGGAGCTGCTTTAAAAGAGACAAAAACTTTCCAAGGACCCCTTTTCCTCTCTATCTGCCTAAAATAATTTCTTAGTAACTCCTGTAACAGTTTGACTACCTCGGCAATAGTGTTCGAAAAGTGTTCCACTGAAATACAGAGTACATTTTCAATCTATACATGCCACGTAACACAGTATTATTTATATTACTGTTGTGACTTTCTTTAGCCAAGCATATGGAAAAAGGACTCTCTGTCAACCAGGTCCCATGATACCTGGGACACTGAAGCAGCAGCCAGCACCCTTTTGGGGGAAAGCAGTCATTGCATTCTGCTTATATCACTGCTTATATACAGTGAATCTGTATATGACAGGTATGACAGTAAACTGGCCCACCCCTTTAAAAAAGGAATATAGCCATAGGTATGAAAAAGTTTTAGAAGATATCCATGGACGTGACTATCTATCCCAATCGGATAATATGAAGAACTATAGCAAAAATGTCTATACAGTATCACTTGTGCCAACAGACATTAGAAAACAACCTAGGCAGGTAGGCAGGTATGAAAATTATGAAAAATCCACTTTACAGTATATTATGCAGCTATTAATTTTTCCCGTTATGTTAAAAGAAATAAGACTTTAAAACAACCAAATATATCTTATAATCCCAATCCTTTTAAAGATACTGATTTTTTTTTTTTTTTTTTTTTTGAGACAGAGTCTCGCTTTGTCACCAGGCTGGAGTACAGTGGCGCAATCTCGGCTCACTGCACCATTGCACTCCAGCCTGGGTAATAAGAGCAAAACTCCATCTCAAAAATAAAAAATAAAAAAAAAAAAACAACATTAAAACATAAGGGTCAGCAAACAAGATGACTTCTTTTCTGCCATCTTTTGAGCAGTACTTTTTTTTTTTTGAGACGGAGTCTGTCTCTGTGCTAGGCTGCAGTGCAATGGTGCAATCTCGGCTCACTGCAACCTCCACCTCACCGGTTCAAGCATTCTCCTGCCTCAGCCTCCCAAGTAGCTGAGATTACAGACACATACCACTACGCCCAGCTAATTTTTGTATTTTTAGTAGAGATAGGGTTTCACCATGTTGGCCAGGATGGTCTCCATCTCCTGACCTAGTGATTTACCCACCTCGGCCTCCCAACATGCTGGGATTACAGGCGTGAGCCACTGCACCTAGCCTGTGTGATGGTTTTAAAGATATGCCCACAAATTCTTTGATGCTTTTTTTTAAGAAATGGAACTTAATTTCTCTCCCTTTGAGTGTGGGTGGGACTTACTGACTTGCTTCTAGTGAACTGAATATTGTAGAAGTGATGGAACATCAATTCTAAGACTGACTGGAATTTCCATGTGTAGGTTCAGTCTGTCTCTGTCTCTGTCTCTGTCTCTCTCTCTCTCCCTCCCTCTCATCACTCACTCTGGAGAAAACCAGCTGCCAAAGAGGGAAGCCACCTGCCCTGTTGTGAGGATACTCAGGCACCATGTGGAAGGACCAACATCATGAGAAACTGACGCCTGCCAGAGGCCCCATGAGTGAGTCTGGAAGCAGGCCTTGGGGGTCTGCCAGCAGCCATGTAAGCCATCTTAGAGTCGCTCCTTTCACAGTCATGCCTAGAGATGACTGTAGCCCTGTCAAATAGCTTGACTAGAGCATCACGAGAGAGCCTGAGTCAGAATGACCCCATTAAACTGCTCCCGGGTTCTGTCTAGAGACACTGTGAAATCATGTTTACTATTTTAAACCACTAAATTTGAAAAAATCTCTTACACTGCAATAGAGAACTGAAGCATGTAGCAGAGAAAAAAATTACATCACGGTATATGAAAATGCTAACCGAGGTTTATTAATCAGATGATAAACCCTCTTCTCTCCCTTTTCAAGTAATCTATAATTAAAAGAATTAATTATGACCTGCTTGAAAGAGATTTTAATTCCTTTATTACACAAACAGTAATTTAACTCTCTCTCAACCCCTATGTATCTGAAGAATGTGAACTTTGTTCTTGTTCTGAGCTATAAATGAAGTAGGGGAGGGGAATGGCTGTCCTATTAAGACACGGTTGCTCAAAACACAGGCACCAATGCAGTTGCCTTCACATACTGTTTCTTTTTAAAGATGCTACTGACTCAGCAACAGCAAGGCAATCACTGAACTGTTTTCCTGGTCATTTTAGATTTTATCCTGATGCATCCATATTCTGTTACTCAGCGGGTTTTTCACAAATGCTATGCATTTGTAAGAAGGCCATGTAATCTTGGGTCCTTAAAGTCTCTCTTATCTCAGTTTCCTCGTGTGTAAAATGGTACTAATCGTACATTTTCCATAGTGGTGAGAACTAAATATGTAAAGCATCTCATATAGGATCTGATATACAAGGGCTTTACAGAATTAGCTGTTATCACTGCACATTTTAAAAGAACCTTGCACAATAGGTGCATGTGAGCAGTTATTCTGATGGTAAGCTATGGGCTAAGGAATCAGAGCAGGTAACAACAGGCCCAACCAAGCCACGTTACCTGAATTTGCAAATACCAGATCTCTTATCTCAATTCCTTTTTCAGGAAAAATGATTCCACCAACTTGCTTGTAAAATGAATGTGTCACAGCTAGAAAGCTGTTGCAGGGATCTGAAGTGTGTGCTCATTTCCATTTGCCTTGATAGGATTTAAATTTTTTTAGTCCTTAAATGATGAATGTTTATTTTGTTCCTCTTTAAAATTGATCTTGGAACTTAGGAGGGTGCGCCTCCAGCCTTTCCAAAGCCAAGAAGTATGATCAATCAGGCACCCAATCTTCAGGAAAGAAGGAATTGGATGAATACTGCTCCTGATTAACCATGAGCTCCCTGGGCTTACAGACCACCTGGGCCAATTATTCTTAAGAACCAATTTGCATTTAATCACAGAGTGAATCATTTCACTCCAAAGGTGATGTGTGCTAATAATAGGGCATTCATCTCTCAGGGCAAAGGACATTTTCCGTTTTTAATTAAAGACATAAGAAGGTGAAAGTGCATGAACCTGGCTAACTCAGGGAGCATGTATTTTCAAGAAATCAGCCAATGCTCCTCTTACTCAGGAAATCACACCTATTTTGGCTACACAGAGTGGACCAACCATAATCATGATGGCATTACCAGGAGGCTGGACTGCAATTTCCACCCGGGCATAACTGAGAAAGACATCCAGCACACAGAGGAGTGATGGACGCTCACCAGCTGCATTGGAGAGCTGTCTTCCACCCCCAGACAGCTGGTGACCTGAGCCCATTGGGTATTGAGTTTTGACCATTCCCAATATGGAAAAATGAAAATGAACTTAAACTTCTAAACATTCATTTTGGAAATATAAGCAAATGGGCTGCTCACTAAGTATTGATATCACCAGAATTAATCAGCTCAACTCATTGACTAGACTTAGTTCTAAGCAAAACAGCAGACAAGAAAGAGAACATACTGGAGAGGAAAACTGCTTAAGGAGCCTTGTAACGCAGATTCTAGTCCTGTTTGTTATTTACTAGCTGTGTAACCTCAATTAATTCTGCTATTAACTTTGCCGGAAAATAGTTAAATGGGCCTAAAGCTTGTGACCATTTCCATCTGCCTTGATGGGATTTTTTTTTAATCTTCAGATTTTGAAGACTGATTCTTTTTCCAACTAAAACTGTTCTCTGAGCTTAGAAGGGTGTGACTCCAGCTCTTAGTTCCCTTCTGTGTATAATAAAAAGGGTGAACTAATCCAATGGTACTTAATTAAGAATATGAATCAATCTCCTGAAAATATTGTCAAATTCTCAAGCCAGACTTTATTCTGGACACCATGATCTAGCACTTCTGGGACCGTCTTGCAACTTACTTCCTGAAAACCATCTCTAGGTGATTCACATACACATTTGAACCAATAGCAGGATGAGTTCTGGCATGTTAGGATGGTTAATTTTATGTGTCAATTTCACTAGACACACAATGCCCAGATTAAACATTGTTTCTGAATGTGTCTGCATGGGTGTTTCTAGAAGAAATTAGCATTTGAATCCGTGGACCGAGTGAGAAAGATCCACCCTCACCCAACATGGGCAGGCACCATCCAATCCATTGAGGGCATGAACAGAACAAAAGGTGAATAAAGGGGTTTGTCCCTTTATTCATGCCTCACTTGTTGACCTGGGACATCTCATCTCATCTCATCTCTGGCCTTCAGACTGAGACTGAATTACACTATGAGCTTTGCTGGGTCTCCAGCTTGCTTGCAGATAGCAGATAATGGGACTTCTCAGCCTCCATAATCACATGAGTCAACTTCTCATAATAAATCTTTTACATAATCCTCACCTCACTTCATCCAACATTAGTCCTGGGGTCCTCATATCAGAATGAACTTCAACAGTTCTAGAGAAGGCGGCTTTCTTAAAGCAGGATCATGCAAGTGTCTGGTATCACCTTAAAAATAGTCTGAATGAAAACATACCAGTGTTATGGACCAGTTTGTGTGTATGTGTGTACTTAGCAAAAATGCTTTATTCCTCAACATTGTTCCGATTCTCAGCTACTGGTCAGTTATAAGATCCAATGTCCTGATGCATTGCAATTACAGATGACAGAAGGGAACATGTGAACAATTATTGAGCATCCAAACATTACAGGGGTTGTTTCTTTTTATCAGCACTACAATCCTTTGAGTAAACCCTATTTAACATGCAAGAAAAATGACAAGGGAATAATTGCATCACTTAACCAAGGTGAATAGCTAGTGCTATGAAACAAAGAACATGGACATGAGGTGCTGAACTATACTTCCCTTATTTTTTTTCTTTTTTTTTTTTATTATGCTTTAAGTTCTGGGGTACATGTTCAGAATGTGCAGGTTTGTTACATAGGTATACACGTGCCATGATGGTTTGCTGCATCCATCACCCGTCATCTACTGAGGTATTTCTCCCAATGCCATCCCTCCCCTTGCGCCCTACCCCTGACAGGCCCCAGTGTGTGATGTCCCCTTCCCTGTGTCCATGTGTTCTCATTGTTCAACACCCACTTATGAGGGAGAACATGCAGTGTTTGCTTTTCTGTTCTTGTGTCAGTTTGCTGTATAATCTCCTTGTTAATGCAAAAGGTCTGCATGTGGAAAGAAATGCGAAGGACTGACGGACAGAGAGAAGCTAGCAACTCTCACACTTAGGTTCTTAACACATCCATCATACCTGTCTCAATTTGAAATGAATTTGTTTTATTTTGTTTTGAGACAGAGTCTTGCTCTGTCTCCAGGCTGGAGTGCAGTGGTGCGATCTCGGCTCACTGCACCCTCCACCTCCTCGGTACAAGAGATTCTCCTGCCTCAGCCTCCTGAGTAGCTGGGATTACAGGTAAGTGCCACCACACCCAGCTAATTTTTAAATTTTTAGTAGAGATGGGGTTTCAGCATGTTGGCCAGGATGGTCTCAGTCTCCTGACCTCATGATCTGTCCGCCTCAGCCTCCCAGAATGCTGAGATTACAGGCATGAGCCACTACACCCAGCCAAATTTCATTTTTTGAATGAATACTGACCAAGCCTTCATGAGGAAGAGACCTGAGCCTCACAAGTAATCAAACTTAGAGAGACCATTACATTTGAAAACGGAGTCAGAACATTTGTTCAGGAACATGGAAAGGCATACGATGTGGAAAACCTATAAAAGGGACATGACCAGGGCCAGCTTCACTTTGTACTCACAGCTTTTCCTGTGGTTGGCACTCTGGGGCTGTCAGAGCCCTATAGAGATAGCCAAACTTGCTAATATGCTAACTAGAGTTAGTCTGGCCAAGAAGAACATAACCCCTGTCTGATCATCATGTGCTTCTTTGCTCCACCGTCACCAACTTGAAGCTCTGAATGCTCTTTTCACATGAGGCCCTGAATTTCCATTTTGCACTGGCCCCACACATTATGTAACCAGTCCTAGTCATGGCAATTGTTCAAAGAAATAAAACATTAAGGATATTCTCCATTGGATGAGATTTTAACATGGAGAGTTGGTGACATAAGTCTTGTTGACTGTGGGGGCGCTGATTCCATCCCCACTAGCAGGCTGTAGGGCTAGGATGTCGAGGCTGGGTCCAGAGCCTACAAACCCAAAGCTGAGAGGGAAAGTGACTTCCTGAGCCAGAAGGACCAGCCACCAGGACCTGAGCTCTCTGCAGTTGTTAGCCGGATCTGCCCAGGCAGCCAGCCCTGGCCTTCCAGAGTGACACTGGCTTCTGCTAGCAGGGAGTGTTGGAAACAGATGCTTGGTGCCACAAAGAAAAATTAGCACTGACACAAAGAATCTTTCAGCAACACAACTCTTACTTCCTGGACTGCAGGAAGGGTACTCTCACTAGCCATCTTGCCACGAGAGTACAATGAACAAAGCAAAGCAGACATATTTATCCCTTACGCATTTGGGGTCATCCTTACTGCTGTGTCTGATCTCTGTTGGCTGGAGCCAGACCTCACGATCTAAACTAAAACCCCATTGGCTAACAACTTAAAACTTTTCTAAACAGGTAAAAGCAATGGGGAGCTGGGACACACCTGTGAATACGTCCAGCACAGATATCTTGATTAAAGTACAAGGACACAGAATGTACTACGTGCCTGTAAGCATGGCATGTCTAACAGCTACATAAGATAGGGCTTAACAAAGAGTTATTAGCACACTTATGATTTAACAAGAAAGGAAACTTTACAGAGGAACTTTTTTACTTCCCATAGGGAGCCTGCAAAAGTTTCTACCCTGGGCAAAGAAGCACACCATGATCAGACAGGGGTTATGTTCTTACTGGCCAGACTAACTCTAGTTAGCATATCAGCAAGTTTGACTATCTCTCTAGGGCCCCTACAGCCCCAGAGTGCCAACCACAGGAAAAACTGTGAGTACAAAGGTGGGTTGTTGTGCAGGGATGGAGAGCAGAAACAGATGAGGATGTCAGAAGCCCAGGCTTGGAGTCAGGCTGGAGGCCACCAAGCCAGGGACTGTGGGGAGGTCTCACGTCACGCTTGCTACTCGTCCAAGGTTCCCTTACTTACCCCATGGGGGTGCTCCTCATCTCTGCTTAGGAAAACTGTAAATGTGAAACACAAACCTTGACTCAAATCCATGAGGTCAACTCTGAGGAATGAGGAAAGAGGAATGCACTGAGGGATAGTAGATGTCAGGGTCCCAAGAGAACCAGGGCTCCAAGGGCAGGGTTGGGGGACGGAAGCAACACAGCAAGAAAGAGCAAGGATGAGATGGCCACATGCTCCAGGGAAAGAGGGAAGAAGGGTTGGAACGACACCCCGACTGCAGGAGCCCAGGAAGAATGCTGTGGAAGAACACAGCCCCCAGTGGGCACTTCACCCCACAGCCAGCCACGTGAGCAGGCTCCATCTCAGGAGCTGCATGCCCAACAGAATGCCCTGTGGCCACCGCCAAATAATGTGCTTGAAGTGGCCCAAAGGAGCAGCCCCTGTCCATGCAGCTGAGCAAGAGTCCACTGGAGCATTCTGAGTCTTCTTGGTAGAACTGGCAGATAAAACACAGGACACCCAGTCAAATTCACATTTCATATAAACAACTTTAGGGTTGTAGGGTTTTTTTCCTTAGTGTAAGTATGTCTCATGCAATATTTGGGACACAGCTATACTTAAAAAATACGGACTTATTTGTTGTCCAAAGTTCAAATTTAACTGAGTGTTCTGTATTTTCTTTCTTTTTTTTTTTTTTTTTTTTGATATTGAGTCTCACTCTGTTGCCTTGGCTGGAGTGCAATGGCACAATCTTTACTCACCACAACCTCCACCTCCTGGGGTTCAAGCCATTCTCCTGCCTCAGCCTCCTGAGTAGCTGGGACTATAGGCACGTGCCACCATGCCCAGCTAATTTTTGTATTTTTAGTAGAGACAGGTTTTCACTATGTTGGCCAGGATGGTCTCAATCTCTTAACCTTGTGATCCGCCCACCTCTGCCTCCCAAAGTGCTGGGATTACAGGCATGAGCCACTGTGCCCACCCATGTTCTGTATTTTCATTTGCTGTATCTGTCACCACTTCTCAAGGAAGGCACCCTACTTTGACCCTCGGCTTTATCGTCCCCTTGGCCCATCTCTTTCCTCAAATCAGAGAACAGACTTGCACTCATGGGTATAGCAAGATATTCAGCCTCTGAGATCCAGGCAGGTGAGAAATACTTACACTTCCCTCCCCACTCCATCTCAGTTGTTTTCACTCTCCTACTGTCCAGCACACACACACCCCTGAACATGAGCCTGGCCTTCTGGCTTCTCTCCTGTGGAAGATGGCAACCACTCTCCATTATTAACTCTCAAGCCACCTCCCTGCATTGGCCCTTTGGCAATAGAATGGCAACCACAGGGTTCCCCGACTCCTGCCCATGCCTTTTCAGATGCAAGTGCCTTGAAGAGACAAAACAATGGTTCTCAACTGACTCTGTAACTTGCTTTCCCTAACACTATCATTACCCAACATGGACCAATAACATAACACAATTAATGATGCAGTTTTCAGAAGACACAGGTCTCTCTCGGCATTCACCACCTACTGAATGCCTCATTTATCTGTGAATCAATTTGCCTTGAAGAGTGATCTTATCTCTCTCACCACTGCAGGCCTCAACCAGAGTTCACTTTCTGGATGCTGATAAAAGGAATAACTGTCATATCTTGCACACTCAATATCCATAAAATGGGAAACACAGCACCTGTCTCATCCATTTGACAAGATCAGTAGAGATCATAAAAATTGAATAGTTTTGTAGCCTCTAAACTTTGTAAAAACAATCAGGTAATATCATATAAGCTTTGCAAAACCTCTCACCCAGTAGCAAATTTGAGATGCTATCTCCCTGATCTAAAGCCGTGACTCAGAGGTAAGAACCAGGAAAACACTGATTAACAGTTGTGGTTTCCAGTCCGTTATTTAAATACATGCTTTAAGAATCAACCAAAAGAATGTGAGCAATCATGAACAAGGACATAAATAGATTTTTGCTTAAACCCTGTATGGCTTAAAAATAACCAAAAAAGTTTCCCTTTTACATAAGCACTTGCTTTCCTAGTCAAGAATCATTTGATTATGAAAAATGGAAAGAGGAACCCATTGGAAAGATGCAGTGGGACTTTGTAGACCCAATCCCAGGAAGGATAAGTCGACCTCTTAAGAATCCGAGATCATTGGACAATTACTTTCTCCACCTCTTTTTCCTTGAGCCCACTTGGATTTTCATGTCCACCTATATTTCTTTCCTTAAAACGCTCCTCCTCCTTTTTGTGTCCCAACTCTGACTCATCTCTTGGATATCAGATGCTTTTTAGAGCAGTTCTCCATGGTGCCCAGGAACACACCAGGCCCGTTTTATCTTCTCATGGTGTCCTATGCTCAGTCTTCCAAACATGTATATTTCCATGACTGTTCATGTCTGTGTTTCTCAATAAACATAGCCTTGAGGGATCTTAACTTTCCTACCTCTCACTAGTTGTCTCAACCTGAGTATGCTTCTTAGAGTTCGGTGGAAGAAGTAGCTGTCAACTCCTGAGCCCTCAGTGGATGAGGTGGTACCTTACCAGGTGCTTGTGATCTGCAAAAAACAAGCTACCAGTGGTGACACATACAGGTAATGGGTGGGGGATGCAGAGCCCTGTCCTAGGATACAAGGCTTTATTCTCATCACACCATTCCAACTTGCTTGGTGCCTTTGTGTCTTTAGGTTTGGCAGCTGCGATCTGAGGAAAGGAGTACAGTTAGTTCCTGGGGTCAGCTCCCACGGGCTCCTGTCCTTGCTCCACCACTTCCTAGCTCGGTGACTATATCAAAGACCTTTTGACGCTCTGAGCCTTAGTTGTCACTAACAAATAATGATACAGGCCACCTACTGGGCTAGACTCTCCATGTACATTGCATCTAATTCTCTAAAAACTTTTAACAGGTAAGTGTTATTTTGCCCCCATTTTAAAGATTAAAAAACTGAGTCTCCAAGAAATAAAGTAGCTTGCTGAGGGTTACACATTTAAAAGGTAAAGAAGACAAGTTTCACGTTTGGGTCAGCTTCTCTCCAAGTTCAATCTCTTTCTATGAAAATGCACTGCCTCCCTGAGAAGGCCCCCACTGATGCCTGTACTCAGAGAAACAGAAACACACAGTGGAGAGTAAACAAGGGTAGTAAAAGGAGGTGGAAGAGGCCAGCACGGTTCTCTGGAGCCAAGCCCTGTGAAATGGATCTCCAGGCAGGGATGCTGCCTGCACACAGTCCCCACCCATGTGCAGCCTCTGCAGATGGAATAAACTGGCAGAGTGTCAGCACTCCCTTCACACCAGGCTCCCAACCTTTAATCAGTGTTCATCTCCAAAGCACAAAAAATAACCTCCCTCACACATGGCCAGGCCAGAAGAACTGGCCCAAGACCTGAACATGAGACGGCCGTCAGTACTTCCCAAGTGCCAGCTTGTGTGTGGCGGCCTTGCCGGACCATACATGCTCTGCCTCTGGTTCCTCTTCATTTAGAATTCATTATGTCTCTCTTTCCATGAAAGATAAGCCAATAGCTGCCCTTGACAGCTGTTTTCTCCAGGGTCATTCCTTCTATCCGCCCAGCTACGCTTGCTTTGGGGATTTGAGCGATGCAATGTTAGTACTATCAATTTCATTCAATCCTTCCAGGGTAGTCTACAGGGACGTGGAGGCAGCCAGGCCAAGTGTCCTTAACTGTTTGTGCACTGTGTGAGCCAGATAGGGAAACAAGGACAGAGAGAGCAAGGATGAAAAAACAGATAAACACTTCTCACACAGAATATGAAGAAAGCAGGCAAGAAAGAATAATGGCCAGCACCTTGGAGCCCTCAAATCCAGTTAAACCAGACCCGAGTGCTCCATCGCTGAGTCCAGTGGGAAGCTCAGGAGCTGCACGCCTCGAATGGGATGCTGTTACCAGAGCACAAAAAGCTGATGCTCCCAGCAAATTATTTGCCAGTCAAAGAGGGAATCCATCCCTTTGCACCTCTATGTAACTCAGCTTGGCAGTTTCATTTTGGCTACGCCTCAGAAGAAATCTATACCCATTTGCAAAGCAGAAAAACATTCCCACACCATGGATTATTGAACAGGGTATAGGGAAGCTGGGCTGAAGTTTTCTGCAGGTTAAATGAAGCAGTCAGCATCCAGCAACAGCCTCGGAAGGTAAATACAAGGATGCCCATTTTTCAGATTAGCAAACTAGGGTCATTGGAGTTTTCGGCAACTTACCAAAGGCTGGGCAAGTCAGAAGCAAAGACCCGAGGATCAGAATGTAGGTGAGACTACTGGTTCTTAAAGGGAAAACTTTACACACCCGCCCCCTCCCCCAGGTGGCTTTGGCAGTGCCTGGAGGTGTTTTTCATTGTCATATCTGGGGTGTTACTACTATTGAGTAAGTACAGACAAGGGATGCTGTTAAACATCCTATAACACACAGGACGACCCCTCACAGCAAAGGATCAGCCAGCTCCACGAGTCAGTAGTGTCATGGTCGAGAAACTCTGGGTTAGACTGACTCTGAGTCCCTGAGGCTGCGAGTGTTGGGGAGGTCGCAAGGGGACAATAAAATAACTGTAAAAATTCCGTATTATGTTTCATAATTTCCCAGCATCATTAGGACCTTGGTGCCGCCCAAACTTAATGGGACATATGGAGAAAAATCCCCAAGACTCTAGAAATGATTCTGATGCATAATTATAATGGTGTATCTAGTAGAAACCGTGCGGCCCAATCTCCACGCTCCGCATTGAGATTTCATCCCAAAGGTCTTCATGGGCCTAAACTAGATTTCCTGAACAGGTAGAAAGCATTGTTTAAATGGCGACTGCAAAAGAAAAGCCTCCTGCAAGGAAAATAGAGCGTGGTTCAGGTGCTGCAAGGTATGTCCAGAACTCTTCAGAAAACATCAGTGCTTTATCAGACCTGGAAGCAACAGTTGGCCCAATGTTTATCCAGATTCCTGTTCCTTGGGGCAGGGCATCCCCCGCACAGGTCTTGAAGCTACCAGGGGATTTCCTTCTATCCTTGGGGGAAACAGCTAACTTAAAAGACCAAGTAGGAAAAAAAAATCCTCTGGAAACAGATTAGAGTAGGAGTTAAGGACTTCTCACAGACATGTCTGGAAATGAAAGGGCCTATGTACTGAGGAGGTAAACAGCGAAACATATTTCTTAAACACTGATGTGATCTAGTCATTTCCCTGCCTATAACCCATGAGCTCTTGTGAAAGTCAAAATTTGACTTTCAGGAAGGAGGGCCCTTCCTAATGTGACTCCAGGCAACCTACCCTAGACCCCACCAGGCAGAATCCCCCATCCCTGCCTCCATGACTTTCGCCGTGCTGTGCCTTCTCTCTAGAAGGCTCCTTGGAGTCACTCAGCCCCTCCTCCCTGGCACTCAGCATTCCTAATGGAGCTTCCAATGCTCTAATGCAGACCTTTCCTCTTATACATTTTTATTTCCAGTGATAATAAACAGCTGAGCCTCTTCAGTAAGGTGAGAGTGAAAAAAGACAGTTGTCAGTGCCATGAGTGGTGGCAGATACAAGATACTAACTAGATGACACCTTTAAGTTATGTCAAGTGGCAGGCCAGGCGCGGTGGCTCACACCTGTAATCCCAGCACTTTGGGAGGCCAAGGCAGGCAGATCACAAGATCAGGAGTTCAAGACCAGCCTGGTCAACATGGTGAAACCCCATCTCTACTAACAATACAAAAATTAGCCAAGGATGGTGTCTGGCACCTGTAATCGCAGCTACTAGGGAGGCTGAGGCAGGAGAATTGCTTAAACCCAGGAGGCAGAGGTTGCAGTGAGCCGAGATCACACCACTGCACTCCAGCCTGGACAACAGAGCAAGACTCCATCTCAAAAAACAAAAACTTACATCAAGAGACTTGGGAGTCAAGTCAGAGAGCACAGGTCATCCCACACCTGTTATGTTGTTACCTTATGTCTGTGACTTCACCTCTTTAGACCTCATTTACCTTATCTGTAAAATGGAGTTAGGAAAGCAATTCCTATCTGGAGGGATTATTATGAGGATCAATGAGATAATGCATGCAAAGCCTTTATTAGCACCAGGCCTAGAGAAAATACTTAAAAAAAAAGTCCTCCTCTTTTGGTAAAGGTGGCATCATGGCCAGTCACAAGCATTTTGCTTTAATTGGATAGTAATGATTGGAGAATTAAACAGATGCAAAAAGAATTCCTTGGCCCATCTCCTTTGTAACCAGTGGAAGAGGATTTGAAACCAGGTTTGGCATGCTCTCTGGGACCATACAAGAAAGTGATAATAATTGGCCACATGTGGTTCAGCTCCTTGCCCTCAATTCATTCTCAAAACATTAACTAAACAGGATGGCCAGATGAGCACGAGGAAGAACACCCCAAGCTCTAAATGCAAGGCAGCAACCTCACATTGGCTTTGCAAGGTCAGAGCTCCTCTGTCCTGCTGGGTGGCTCACTCCTTGTAGGGGCAGTTCCTGGAGCCCAGGGCTTGGTTACAATATGCCATCAGTAACCAATTACTGGTGAAGGAAGGAGAAGCAACTGCAGGCCGCGTGGTAGCAACTGGTGCAGATAAGAAGGGCTGTGTGCCACAAAAGTTGGCATTATCTTCTGCCCGAGAGCTGCTGCACTCAGCCTTTCCTTTCTTTTGAGGCAGAGTCTCACTCTGTCATCCAGGCTGGAGTGTAGTGGCGTGATCTCAGCTCACTGCAACCTCAGCCTCCTGGGTTAGAGTGATTCTCCTGCCTCGGCCTCCTGAAAACTAAGATTACAGGCACACACCACCAAGACTGGCTGAATTTTTTGTATTTTTAGTAGAGACACAGTTTCACGATATTGGCCAGGCTGGCCTAGAACTCCTGACCTCGTGATCCGCCAACCTCGTGATCCACCTGCCTCGGCCTCCCAAAGTGCTAGGATTACAGCCATGAGCCACCATGCCTGGCCCTACATTTAGAGTATTTTTAAATTATTAGGGTAAATTATATTCTTTTTTCAGGTGCTATCAGTTCTCTTAGAGAAAGTGATCTCCACCTCTATGGTTAAAGGAATGATTTAAGGCAAAACTACAAAATGCTTTTCATCTGAGAGTAAGAGCTGTCACTGGAATCATGCTGCCCCTTCACTTGTCCTCCCTCCCTCCCTCTGCCTTCCTCTCCTCCAAGCCACCCCCTTCGCACTTGTTCAGGGATCTGCTCTCATCCCCTTCTCCATCTCCACCGCTGGCTTATGCAGGGAGGCAGGGAGCTGTAACCAGACCTGGTGTGCGATGGTATCAGCGGACCCTGGTGACTGGCACTTTGACTAAAAGCCTTCTGTCCCTCCTGCACCGTAACTGAGTTTTCCTCTCCTAGCTGGACCTGCCTCCCACTTAGAGCAGTGTCCGGGCCTCAGGGTCAGGCATTCACCCACCCTCGGTCAGCACTTGCCAATGTGAAGCAGCCTTCTGGTCTGAATTAGAACACCTCTCCCAGTTTAGAGGATAGTGCTATTAGCTCCGGGCAGGCTTGGAGACATGGCCGAGGGACCTGTGGCCAGCTGTACTTTCTTGGTCCCTAGGAGACTGGGGCTGAAATGCTGGGGAAGGAGGGGTTTGACAACACTGACATCTCCACCAGCTGAATCTGGGATGCTTCAAAAAACGCTCTAAGTGCTGGGAATCCAAATGAAGGCTGAAGGCTGAGGAAACACAGAGCCCAACTGTGTGCTTGGTCCTTCCTGTCTGAGGAAACACAGAGCCCAACTGTGTGCTTGGTCCTTCCTGTCGATCACCTTAGGGAATCCACACAGTGCCTGTGGGTCCACACTCCTCATTTACTCAAAAGCTCACCTGAAAACCCTGGACTGGCCTGGAAGTCTCCCTTCTTCACTGCCATGTCCAGCAGTCACCAAGCCCTGTTGATTTTACTTCCCAAAGAATTCATGATATTATTTCATCTTTGCTGAACTATCTAATAATATTTCAAAATGGGCCAGGTGTGGTGGCTCACACCTGTAATCCTAGTACTTTGGGAGGCTGAGGCAGGTGAATCACTTGAAGTCAGGAGTTTGAGACCAGCCTAGCCAACATGGCAAAACCCCGTCTCTACTAAAAATAGAAAAATTAGCCAGGCATGGTGGCGCCCACCTGTGGTCCCAGCTACTCTGGAGGCTGAGAAGGGAGGATCCTTGAGCCCAGAAGGTTGAGGCTGCAGTGAACCAAGATCATGCCACTGCAATCCAGCCTGAATGACAAAATAAGCAAAAAAACAAACAAACAAACAAACAAAATATATATACACACACACACTTATTTTACCTATATATATAAACCTATGTATATGTGTACATATTTCAAGACACAGCATAATTCCTACCTCTTCCAAGTTGCCCAAATACAGTCGCATTCTGTCCCCTCTGCGTTCCCCTCTCCCTGACCACATTTCCTACTTATTCTTATAGTCATGTATTACATATAGATATATTTAAAAATATATAATTTATATACATATATTTATATTTATAAAGAAATTATATATTTTTTATATATTATATATAATTATTTTACATATATATTTCTCTAATATATATATTTATGTATTATATAATTATTTTATACTTTATATATTAAACATATATAAATATGTATATTTATATGTCTCAGTATCTGTCTCCCATAATACACTGTCAACACTTTGTAGGTCCAGCCTAAGTCTCATGCCCTAGAACTTAGCCCTCTGTCCAGCACAGTTGCAATGAATGACAAAAACAGGATTCAAAGAAGTTCATAATTATGTTCACAATCCCAGCACTAGGATTCTCACCCAGGCTGATCTGCTGTGAAGCCACCATGTTGCTATCCAGCACAATTCCGGACCTATCCCTTCCCTGGGCGACTGGAGGGAGTTCAAGACTCTGATGTTCACATGATGCAGAAATGTCTCCCAGAGCAGCAAACTGCAATTTCAAGCACATATTCCCCTGCAAGCGGTATAACGGATTGATGGTTCAATTTTATTCTACAACTGGTGCTGCCGTTCGGCAACATAACAGATTAGAAAAGTGCTCATAGATTATCTCAGAAAGGTAATCATCCTTGTTTCTGGGTTCCAAATTCACAAAAGTTTACATCCCCAAATATTCGGAGTTCTTGACACATACTACTAGGTTGTCTAATCTTCGTAATAATCCTATGAAATGGTAAATATTATTATCATTCCCATTTTAGAAGTGAGGAAATTTTAGAAGTGAATAAAAAGATCTGAGAGAAAATCTAATATAATTTCCTTGTTTTGGACGAGAAGAACAGGCCCTCCTTCACAATCTATTTGCTCTTAGTTCATACATAATCCTAACACGTTTTCTTGTTTTCCAGTCAAAACACACATAATGCAGTAAACTGTTAATACAAAGAGGTAGGAAAGCTGCTATATATTTTCTAGCAGCATAATGTATCCGAAGAAAAGCAAAAACAAAGTCTATACAGCAGCAGACTAGAAATGCAGCGCAGCCTAGGGTCACCTGAGGAAGGGCAAAATCTGAAAACTTAAGACGCTCGGAAAGAGGCTCATCTCTGTTATAATGATTTGCAGTATCAAGAAAATATCAAATTATGTTACATCCTATTCTCTTACATAAAATATAATTTCTTTTTTAGGCGGAAAAATTTACAAAACACATTTGAGAAAGATTTTCATTAACAAAATTAAGATGTTTTGCTTCTAAGGGAGTAAAATGGTTTACCACAAAATTCACTCACGTAAAATAGATATTCTACCAATGCCATGTTAAAAAACAAGCAAAAATGTCAGTAGGGATGAGTCCAGGGAACCAGACTGCTCAATATGAAGAAAGTGAGAGAAGTATTCTTGGGTGTACAGGTCATCTGGTCGTCATTTGGCCAAGTCATCTCACCTCCAGCAAAGAGTATGTATTTTCTGCTCAGCCTGACAGACATGGCAACCAAGGTTGCCAAACTCACATTTCAGCTAGTAACACTGGGTGTGGGAACACCTGCAGACCTGGCTGCAGAGCCCTGAGGTTGGGGCAAAGGTGACACCCTTAGAAACAGCCTTTTCCTCAATAGGACAATGGTCCTGACCTCAAATCTTACCCAGGTTTGAGGAATGAAAAGATCAAGAGAAGGAAATATTATAAACATTAGCTCCTTGGACATGGTTTGCAACAGAAAAAGCAGAAACTTGGTTTTTGAAATCCATTCTTTCTATAATCCTGGAAAGGTCCCAAACCAACCAAAAAATGGCAAGAAATTCCTTCAGAGACAGAAAGTACAGGGAAACATGAAATATTAGGATATGAAAAAAACTTTAAAAACAACACAGCTGTTGAGTCTTTGAGTACATTGGGATTAAGACAAGGACTCCCTGGACCATAGTGGAATGCCAACAAGATAGATTCAAATCAAAAATTATTATTTGGTAATTTAGTTAGGGTTAGCCCCTTACTAAAATACAATGAGGAAAAGAAGGAAAAATGTCCAAACTACAGGCAGTTTATGTTGTGCATAGTAGTGATCTAACTGTAACTTGTGCTTATTAGAACTGTGCACTGTGAAGACATTCTTCTAGTATGCACAAATTTCAATTATCTTGGTGCCTGGAAAAGCAAAGACTGCTTGCATTTAATAAAGCACAAGGTCTTATCCAAGCCAGCAGTACGTTAAAAGGATAAAATAGTAATAAAGTTTCTTCTAGTAATGCAAGAATGGTTCAAAGTTAGAAAATTTTTCAATGTAATTCCAAATATTAACACAATTCAATTTATTAACAAAATAAATGGCAAAAAATCATATCACCATGTAAAACCTGTAGAAAAGGATTTGATAAGGTGTAACACCCACTTCTCATGTCTATGTTCATCTTTTAATGCAGCTTATGCTTTGAAAACTAGAAGTAAAGGAAACTCTTCTAACTTGATGAGGGCATCAACCTACTGGCAGTATTACAAAATAATTAAACACTTGAACTCTGAAGCATTCCTGCAATCAAATCTCTAACAGATGTAATGCCAAGGTCAAGTTCCCTAACATCTCTGTAATTCAGGTTCATCATTTGGAAAATGGGTATTATGAAAAATGGATAATGCAAATAAAGTTTTTAGAATACTATCACTGAGTTAGTACTCAATAAAAACTATTATTGGCATAAATCTGTAGCAGGTAAAACCTTAATGATAAACTAAATTACTTAATTACATAATGTTCAAACCTTAGCAATATTTTAAATGTTTTAAATTACTTAGCATTAAAACTTTAGCAATATTTTCACTGAATTTGAAGATAAGACAGTTATACCTATTATCATTTATTGCTCCAATTCAACGTAATACTGGTGGTCCTGGCCAATGTAATAAAGTAAGAAAAAAAAAGGAAGAGCTATAAATAATGAAAATGTGAAAACAAAAAAGACAAAAGAGATTCAGAGGCCTTGGAAAATTGATGTGTGAGCACAGTCAAATGGAAATAGCTTTCTTAGGGCTTGCTACCACTTCGAAAATGATTTGCTTACCCAAATTGGAATTGCAAAGGAGTTCTTTTCCCATAAATCGACCACAGCTGGCAGGTGGCCTGGAAAGCCAATGATGCAATTCCCAAATGGACTGAGTGACCCAATTAATGTGCAGCAACATTGTTAGAGGGCATGTGTCCTCACCCAGAAAGGATTTCTGAATGTGTTAATTTCACCAATATGGTTGCATGTACTGGAGGGAAGGGGTGATTTTGTGGGACCGCTATGGCAAACCTAAATTGTGGTCTTTTTTGTTATTTTCTCATGGCTAGGGTGCTGTGGATAGAGGGCTAAATGTTCTTAAGATACAGTTGCTCAGGGCTGGACTGATTAAAGGCCACCATCATTTCACACCCAGGCAGGCAGGTGGGTGATGCTCCACAAGGATATCAGGATACCTCTGTCCTTGGAAACTGGGTTCCTGTGGCCAGGCTATGACTAATCCCATAAACCAGATGGAATCTGGAACTTTTTTAAATGATGTGTAAACTGCATTTACAAGAAATATATGTTATATGACAAAAAGATGCAAATGGAAAATGATTCTGTAGCATTTATTGATGTGTGTGATATGCCAGACATTAATCTTTCTATTACAGTTATATAATAAAGGGTTTGTAGGTTCTGTTATAGAATTAAATAAACACAGAACTTATTTGTATGATGATCCTCTGGACTAAAAATATTTAGGATAAATGACTTCAGGCCCTCAATTAACCTAATACTAATGGGGATTGCTTGGCCAAAGAGAAAGTAAATTTGATCCTAAAGAAATGATATACATAGATCAATGAATCTCTCAGTACCTATAAAAGGCTGTAAGAGATCATGGGTAAAGAAGAAAGGAAAAAGAAGAGCTTGAAGAGTCAGGGGATTTCAAAAGGTTTGTGAAGGGGGATAGTCACAAAATGTATGTGGTAGGGGGGAGTCCCACTTCTTATTGGATATTCTGGGTGTAGGGGTTAGTAGTGTGTTAGTGCAATTGGCCCTCTGTATCCATGGGTTCCGCACCTGTGGATTTGGCCAATCACTGCTCAAAAACATTCAAACCAAAAAAATAAATAACAATACAACAATAAAGAATAATACAAATTTTAAAATATAGTCTACAACCATGTACATAGCATTTACACTGTATTAGGTATTATAAGTAATCTAGAGATGGCTTAAAGTATACAGGTGGATTTTACAGGTTATATGTAAATACTACACCATTTTATATCTGGGACTTGAGCATCTATGGATTTTGGCATCCATGGGGGTCCTGTAACCAATCCCCTGAGAATACCATGAGACAACTGTATGTTCATTTTTATGTATTTAATTTTATTGAAAATTTTAATAGAAATTATAATAAAATACATGGCAAATATGTGATATAAAAACTATGGCAAGAGGGTGGACTGAATAGAAAGATTAGCAGCTGGACTATGAATCACTGTACCAGTTTCTTTGGGACAGTTTGACCCTTAGTCAGTGAGATGATTAATTTTATGTGTTCACTTGAATGAGCCAAGGGATATCCAGAAGCTAGTAAAACATTATTATTGGGTGTGTCTATGAGTGTTTCCAGAAGAGATTAGCATTTAAATTGGTAGACTGAGTAAAGAGGACCTACCCTTGCCAATGTGAGTTGAGAGCCTAAATAGAACAAAGAGGCAGAGGATGGCAAATCTAATTCCCTTTCAATTTGGGACTTCCATCTTCTCCTGATGATGGACACAGACTGGGACTTAAGACGTTGGCTCCCCTGGCTCAAACTTGGATTGAATTATACTACTGGCCTTTCTGGTTTTTCTGCTTGCAGATAGCAGATTTTGAGACTTCTCAGCCTCCATAATTGCACAAGCCAGTTTCTAAATATATCTTCTTGATCCTACTGGTTCTGCTTCTCTGGAGAACCCTGACTAATAGTCAGGTGTTTTCAAAGTCATCGCTGAATAGATGAGGGGTTTCCAGGGCCTCCCATATACTTATTTCTGATCCAAGAATGTTCTAAGTTCACTTACAAAATTTGGCTTTTAGGATTGTCCAGAGAATCAGTTCTATTTTATTGACTTGAGCTCCAGTACAGAATGGGAACCAGTCATTTACTTTTATAAGGGTTATATATTAGAATAGTATTTAAACTGAGGGAGACTCCAAGCCATTCCCCTACCCTCTGCCACTCCTGCCAACCCATGCCACTGGCTTTTCATGCACATACTGTTTTGGCTTGCACCCACATGATATTTTCATGAGCCTCAAACCAAAACACATCTCATGTGGTACCTGAGGACAATGGAAACTGCATCTGAGTGTCCAAGACATCCAGGTGTTTATTTAGTAAAATGGTTTAATTAGAATTTAACATAATATATAAGTATGTAAGTACATGTAACATACAAAGAATCCTAAAAGAATTAACACCCATGTACCCACCTCCCAGCTTAAGAAAATGAACAAAAGTTGTCTCTGAAATCCCTTCTGGTAACCCTGAAATACTATCTATTCCTTCTTCATCAAAGGTAACTGTTATCCTAAATTTTGTTTTTCTGTGTCATTTCACCAATTTGCTTATATGCATTAAAAAGTATTGTTTCATTGTGCATGTTTTTAACTTTTAATAAAGGGAGGTATTCTTTTATCACTTTCTTTTTTTAACTCATTATTTTCCTGGAGTTCAACAAGGTTGTTGCAAGTAGCTATAATTCATGCTGTGAAAAATGCCATTGTATCACCATACATACTTATTCATTCTATTATTGGTGGACATTAGTTATTATCAACTTTTGTTATTACAAATATCACAGTCATGAATATTCTTCTTTATGTCTCCTGGGGCACACATGCAAGAATTTCTCACTCAACTGCTTCTCTGCCATTATTATAGAGTATTTTAGCATTTTCTATTTTAAAACCAATGAGGTATTATTATTTTTGAAATGGAGTCTTGCTCTGTCACTAGGCTAGAGTGCAGTGGCACAATCTCAGCTCACTGTAATCTCCCCCTCCTGGGTTCAAGCGATTCCCCTGCCTCAGCCTCCCGAGCAGCTGGAAATACAAGCATGTACCACCACACCTGGCTAATTTTTTTATCTGCCCACCTTGGCCTCCCCAAGTGCTGGGATTATAGGCATGAGGCACCATGCCCTGCTGGTATTATTGTTTTCTTATATAGTTGAAGCTTATTCATATTACCTCACATATTTTAACACTCTTAATTTGCTTTTATATCTCAAAGCTTCCATCTGGAATCATTTTCTATCTGTTTAACTTATATTTCTGAGATTTTACTTTAGGAAAGGTCCAAGGGGGAAAAAAATCTCAAACTCTCTGTTTCTGTGAAAACCTCTTTCATTTTCCCCCATTTATGGAAGATATTTTTGCTAGGTATAAAATTCTGGATTGACAATTGTTTTTTCATAGACCACAATCTTTTATATTTTATTGTTGTTCTTAAAATGTAGTTATTAATGCAGGAACAGAAAAAACAAACACAGCACATTCTCACTTACAAGTGGGAGCTGAATGATGAGAACACATGGACATGGGGCCAGGAACAACATGCACTGGGGCCTGTCAGGGGAGTGAGTGAGGGAAGGTAGAGCATTAGGAAGAATAGCTAAGGGATACTGGACTTAATATATAGGTGATAGATTGATCTGTGCAGCAAACCACTATGGCACATGTTTACGTATGTAACAAACTTGCACATCCTGCACATGCACCCAGGAACTTAAAAGGTGAAGAGAAAAGAAAAAGAAGTAGCTGTGTGATTTTCATTTCTTTCAAGATAGCCAATCTATTATCACATCCTTTTTTTTTTTTTTTTTTTTCAGAGACAGGGTCTCACTCTGTCACCCAGGTTGGAGTGCAGTGACACAATCACAGTCCACTGCAATCTCAAATTCCTGGGCTCAAGCAATACTCTCACCTCAGCCTCCTGAGTACCTGGGACTACAGAAGTGTGTCACCACCCTAGCTAATTTTTTTAATTTTTTGTAGAGACAGGGTTTATATTGCCCAGGCTGGTCTCTAACTCCTGGACTCAAGCCTCAGCCTCCCAAAGAACTGGGATTACTGGCATAAGCCACCTTCACATGCTTAAGATCTCTTATCTTTATTAATATTCAATTTTTCCTAAGATGTTTTTACATGTGGGTTTATTTTCTTATGCTCACAATTCATTTGGCTTCTTAAGTCTGGGGTTAGATGTCTTACAGTTTTTAAACATTATCAACAATTTGGTATTCAAATATCACTATTACTCCCCAAATTTTTATCTTTTCTCCTTCTGAAACATGAATTAATGAGACACATACTGGAAAATTTCTATCCTATGTCTGTGTGTTTACACACACACATATATGTATCTGTGTATTTGTATGTATACATGTGTGTATATATACGTACAAGGTATATATATACATATATGTTAAATCTCATTTTTTAAAAAGTCTCCTCTCCTGCATTGCTCTGGATAATTTATTTAGATCAATGCTCTAGTGGATCAAATTATTCCTTTCGATAAGTTTGATGTTATTTAACCTATAAAATTCTTAATCACCATCAGTGAGGTATAATTTACATACAAGATTCACCAATTTTATATGTACGTTTCAACAAGTTTTGACAAATGTACACAGTTGTATAACCACAGCCTCAATCATGAGGTAGAATATGTCTATAACCACCATAAAGTCCCACTGTGGCCCTTTGCAGTTAATCCCCTACTTCACCCTTGACCCTTAAAAAACACTGACCTGCTTTCTGTCATTAATTTTGCCTTTGCTAAAATTTTACATACAGAGAATCATACAATGTGTTCATATTTACTTAGCAAAATGCTGTTGAGATTCACCCATGTTATTTGGTATTACTAGTTCCTCCTTCCTGGTGATGAGGAGTATTCCATTTATGGTGAGGAGTTGTGATCCCTTCAAGGAGGAGAGGCGTTCTGGTTTTTGGTGATTTCATCCTTTTTGCACTGGTTTCTTCCCATCTTCGTGGATTTATCTACCTTTAGTCTTTGAAGTTGGTGACTTTCAGATGGAGTCTCTGAGTGGACATCCTTTCTGTTGATGTTGAAGCTACTTCTTTTTAGTTTTCCTTCTAACATTCAAGCCCCTCTGCTGCAGGACTGCTGGAGGTCCACTCCAGACCCTGCTTGCCTGGGAATCACCCACAGGGGCTGCAGAACAGCAAGGATTGCTGCCTGTTCCTTCCTCTGGTAGCTTCGTCCCAGAAGGGTACCCGCCAGACGTCAGCCAGAGGTCTCCTGTATGAGGTGTCTCTTTGGATATAGCGGGGTCAGGGAGCCACTTGAGGCAGACTCCTATATCAGAGCTGAAGTGCTGTGCTCGGAGCTCTGCTGCTCCCTTCAGAGCTGCTAGGCAGGGACGTTTAAGTCTGCTGCAGCAGAAATCACAACCACCCCTTTTCCCAGGTGCTCTGTCCCAGGAAGGTGGGGCTTAGTAAGTCCCTGATGGGCTGCTGCCTTTTTTCAGAGATGCTCTGCACAGCAAGGAGGGAGTCTAGTCAGTATGCCTACAGAGGCATTGCTGAGCTGCCACGGGTTCCACCCAACTGCTGTGTAAACTTCCTCACGATTTTGTTTACACAGGTAAGGTTAGAACTGCCTCAGTAATGGTTGACTGCCTCAGTAATGGTGAACACCCTTCCCTCCACCAAGCTCAACCATCCTGGGTCCAGCTCAAACTGCTGTGCTGGCTGCAAAAATTTCAAACCAGTGGGTTTCAATTTGCTGGTCTTTGTAGGGGTGGGACTTGCCAAGCGAGATCACCTCACTCCCTTCCTTCAGCCCCATTTTATTCAGAGGAGTGGGCAGCTCTGTCTCGCAGGCATTCCAGGTGCCAGCTAAAATGGCTGCCCAGTTTTGTGCTGGAAACCTGTTGCACTTGTCAGCCCAGCAGGAATCTCCTGGTCTGTGGGCTGTAAAGACCATGGTAGAGGCACAGTATCTGGTCCAGAGAGCCAGAGTGGCCGAAAAAGTCCTCAATGGCCTCTGTTGGGTAGGAGGGGGTGTCTCCCGGCTTGTTGCACTTCCCAGGTGAGGCAGCACCCCACCCTGCCTTGGTTTGCCCTCCTTGGGCTACACCCACTGTCCAACCAGTTGCATTGAGATGAATCTGGTACCTCAGTTGGACATGTGGAAATCATTCAACTTCGGTTTCACTCTCACTGGCAATTGTGCTCTGGAGCTGTTCCTATTCAGCCATCTTGGCAGAAGTCCCCCACACCCATTACATTCTAATTATTTGGCCTCCTCAACATCTGAGCACTGTCTCAACCCAGGAAGAGCACTAGCCTTAGTTTCAGTCTGTCCTCCCTAACTTGTATCCTGAAATTTGCCTCCAGGATGCAAGTTGTGCCATCATAGGGATGACTTCACTACTCTTGCTTATCACAGTTCTTGTCTACCAAGTATCCAATGTCTAAAAACTGTTGTTTCATGTACTTTGCCTGATTTTCTAGTTGTTTAAAGCAAAAAGCATAAAAATCTGGTCCCTGTCACTCAATTTTGATCAAAAGTAGAAATATGTCATCATTGACTTTTATATGTCAATCATTTTTAATTAGTGGATTAACTGATTCTTTTTACAAATCTTCCTGTTCTTCAGTTTCGGGTTGTTCTTTTACATTTTGAAACTTATTTAACAGATTATTTTCTATGTCTGAAAATGTCAATATTTGAAGTCTTCAAGGATTTGATGTTTCTCTGCTGACTTTCATTCCAAGTACTTTTGTGTGTGTGCGTGTGTGTGTGTGTTTTACTATGAAGCGCTCATTTTTATCTGAAACTTTGAGAATGAACATAAATTATTCTAATTGCAATCAGTTTTTACTTCTGGAAGACAATGATGGAAACTACCAGTCCTCAGTCATTTAAATTCTCAAATTGAGATTTTTTTGCGGACCTTCCAGGTAGCAGGTTTCAGAGCAGTAAACAGTGAAAAGGGCTAGTGAGAATTTCCCAGGGAATATTCCCATCTCCTCAATTCAAATCCAAGTTTTAAGTCTGACAGTTACCTTTGCAGTCCCCTGCAGGTGTGAAAGTGGGTGTCTTCTACTCCACCCTTCTACTTCTCCAACTGATGTTGCCCATTAGGGTCCCAGTTTTATAAAGTGGTTGCCCTATTTCAATCTCCACCTTGCATGGACGCTGGGCATTGAATGCTACCCTGTAACACCTGAGACCAGGCAAGCAGGGACCTAAACAAACACCTCAAGTACAAAGCCAGATAATGAGTTCTACTTCTCAGAGATACTGCCTTTATTTTTATTATTCTTTAATATCTTATCTCATATTTATTTAGAGATTTTTAAAATATATTTATCCACTACATCCAACTGTTTTCAGCAAGAGAGTTGGAGATCTGTGGTTCATCATATTGGCAGAAAGCAAAATATCACTGGGTTCTTAATTTTGACTGTAGTGTGTTTGACAAATGTATTTTGATAAATTTTAACACCCTTTTCCTTTGTATCTGCTATCATAGCTTAAGTGGAAGAGGACTTTGCCTGTTATTTTCTTCTAGTATTTTATAGCTTTATTATTTATATTTAATTATCTGGAAGTTATTTTATGAAAGATTTTAATGCATGTTTATCAAAATAATTAACCATTTGTCTCAGCACTGTATACAGAACAATCTGTGTCTGGTTTCTTGTATTATCTTTATATACTTGATTCTCATACAGATTATTATCTGCTCCTGTGCTATCCACATTGGTTCACCAAACCATCTTTGGATTCTTGCAGTAGTATGACACAATGCTGTTTTAGTCACTGCATATGTTTAGAATGCTTCTCTCTGGAATGGTAAGTTAACCTATTACTCCTTTCTGTTTCTTTCTTGTCTTGACATTTCTATGTTCACATGCAGTTCTAGCATCTAGACAAGGAAGTCATTAAAATGTTAATTTGGGAAGAATTGATATTGGACTCAATCACAAAGTAACTTTATTTTGTTCTCATGTTAGTCCTTCAATGAGGGGTAATTTTTCAAGGTCCCATGAAGAGAAGTCAGCAGTCTTCTTAAGTAACGGAGTCCTGCGGTCCCTTTGTCACAAAAACAATCCCATAGCAGAGCTAAAATGTGTTTTAATAGATTATAGCTCAGTCTGTATTCATATTAATGCCCGTCCTTATCACCCCTCACAAGGTTCTTCTCCGAGAAAGTAATCAGCAGACAGGAAAACAGCGCACTTTCTGCACCTTCCTTCGTTCCTGTTGGCATCTCCCTCTGCATGTAGAAGCAGTGCTGGCCATTCCAGGGTTGGTTGGATGAAGTAGGAGAATTAAGCAAAGAAGGAAAGTTCTTACCTACCCAGCACTGTCAGAAGCTGGACTCACATGTTGAGCTTGGCTGATGCTTCCACCTGGAGTTTTCTCTAACGTGACACTTTCATGGTCCTCTAAACTGTCACTAGGCATCTCTCACTTTCTTTCATCTGGTCATGTACTTGGCTTTACTAGATGGCCACTTACTTGATCTACAGTCCTCAAGAATCCTGTGATAGCTTCAGCTTTTGTCCATTGAGTTCAATTTGTCTTCACAGTGAGTTCACTGGAACAAGTTTCTAGATAACCTCACATTGGGTTTCACACATGGCCCACCTCCGGTCCAGAGAAATACCTTCTTTGCTCCAATGCACTCTGGAAGTGCTATTCATGCAAATCAGTCCCCACCATCCCCACCTCCACACCACCATCAGCTCATCCATCCATACCTGCCTGCCTACTCATTTCCTACCCCTCACTCAAGGAGGAGTCAAGCACCAGTCCACTATGCTCCTTACCGAAAGTGACATATATGAAGTTTTCTACATGGTTTTGTTGACTTGAAGTGAAGGAAGAACACACACACACACACACACACACACACACACACACACACACACACCTTGCTTTATATAAGTAAAAGTTCACCTTGAAGTTCTTTTCAGGAACACTTCCTTCAAAATCTCTCTCCTGGACTGGGAGTGGTGGCTCACACCTGTAATCCCAGCACTTTGGGAAGTCAAGGCAGGTGGATCACCTGACATTGGCAGTTCAAGACCAGCCTGGACAACATGGTGAAAACCCATTTCTGCTAAAAATACAAAAATTAGCCAGGCGTGGTGGCAGATGCCTGTAATCCAACTACTCGAGAGGCTGAGGAAGGAGAATCACTTGAACCTTGGTGGTGGAGGCTTCAGTGAGCTGAGATCATGCCACAGCACTCCAGGCTGGGTGACAGAACAAGATTCTGTTTAAAAAAAAAAAAAAAATTTAATGGCTGGGCTTGGTGGCTCATGCCTGTAATCCCAGCACTTTGGGTGGCTGAGGCAGGTGGATCACAAGGTCAGGAGTTCAACATCAGCCTGGTTAAGATGATGAAACCCCATCACTACTAAAAACTACAAAAATTAGCTGGGCACGATGGCAGGCACCTATAATCTCAGCTACTCACGAGACTGAGGCAGGAGAATCACTTGAACCTGGGCAGCAGAGGTCACAGGGAGCCAAGATCACACCACTGCACTCCAGCCTGGGTGACACAGTGAAACTGTCTCAAAAACTATGTATATACATCTGTGTATATATATATAAAATCTCTCTCCTGACTCATTGATATGCCTGATGTGAATGAGAGGTTTTAGAGTCACCAGTTGTTGATCCACCACCCCAAAACTTGCTCATGGCAGTCCCTTTGGTGTGTTGCACCTATTATCTTTATGCCTCGGCCAGAAATAAGAAGGGTCCTCTGCAAAACTTTGTTAGGCTAGGTCAGAAAGTTAGGTGAGGGATGGATACCGCTTCAGTCCATTTTTGTGCTGCTGCAAGAAAATCCCTGAGACTGGCTCATTTGTAAAGAACAGAAATTTATTTCTCACAGTTCTGGGGGCGGGGAAGTCCTGGATCAAGGCACTGGCTGAGCTGATGAGGGCTGCTCTCTGCTTCCAAGATGGCACCTTGAACGCTACATCCTCTGAGAAGGAGGAATGCTATGTCCTCACATGGCAGAAGGCAGAAGGGCAAGAGGGCAAAAGGGGACCAATTCCCTCAGTCAAGTCTCCATATAAGAGCAACTTATTCATTCAAAAAGCAGCCCTCATGGCTTCATTATCTGGAGTGTTCCACCTCTCAAAACTATCACACTGGCAATTCCTGAATGTTGAAGAGAACACGTGTGAACCCTAGCAGATATGTGGTCCCCTTGAGGGTTGATATGGTTTGGCTGTGTCCCCACCCAAATCTCATCTTGAATTGTAGCTCCCATAATTCCCACATGTTGTGAGAGGGATCCAGTGGGAGATAATTGAATCATGGAGGCTGTTTCCCCCAGGCTATTCTCGTGCTAGTGAATAAGTCTCATGTGATCTGATCGTTTTATAAGGGGTTTCCGCTTTTGCTTGGCTCTCATTCTCTCTCTTGCCTGCTGCTATGTAAGAAGTGCCTTTCACCTTCCGCTGTGATTGTGAGGCCTCCCCAGCCACATGGAACTGTGAGTCCATTAAACCTCTTTCTCTTTATAAATTACCCAGTGCTGGATATGACTTTATTAGCAGCATGAGAACAGACTAACACAAGGGTGAGGCATTTGATGTGTAGACTGAGGCTCAGATCACCTGCCTGTTCTGAGAAACCCTGGGCTTTCAATACAGTGGCCACAAACATCCTCCCCAGAGGCCTTCTTCTCACAGCCCCTGCCCACAGCCCCTTGCCATCCCTCAACCTCCCCTTGAAGTTCCCCTACCATTATGTCCATTTTGTATGCCACCCACCTAGGCTCCCATTCTCATACAACATTTCCCCCTTCCCCTCAACTTTATAAGGGTGTCGAGCAGCCCTGCTCCTGGAACCCCCACATTCTTCATGAAAGGAGCCCATCAGCATTTTATGAGCCTCTCCTAAAGGGAGATAATGCCCAGCTTCATCAGCAAATGACCTTCCTTTCTATGGTACTTTCCTCTTGTATGTTTTTTAACTTTTCTCCATTCCATAATTTTTTTATACAGAATGGTTTGTAAAGATCCAGAAAGCTCTGATCCTATCCCCACATATCCCTGGCCATGAAGAAAATAAACTGATATCCTTTGCCACAAGGCACATTTCCTATACCTTATCTTCAGACCAAAACTGATCACTGATAAAATACAGGTCTGTCATGGGGTTAAGTAGTCCTTAGATTATTCTGTGAAATATAGAATACCAGCTGAGAGGATTTTGCTGATCCTTCTCAATCTAAGATCAATCATTCTGATCCCAAGTACTTCATTTTCCCTTTGGTCTTTAGCTGGGCAATGAGATACAAGGCACATTGGCAAGGAGGTGAAAGAGAAGGACAGGTGGACATTTAAAGAAGGGCCCATGAGTTCTCGTCTCTTTCAGAAGGTTTGTGTGCTTGTCGGTTCTGTATCATGCTGTTCGTCTCTCTCCACTCAAATCTGAAGAGTTGACTGAAATTCTAAAGCAATATCTGGTATTCAAACTTCCTCTCGCTTCTCTGATCGTTTCTGGAAACCGCGTGGAGATAGAATAAAGCAAGTCATGTCAACAGCAGAGCAGGGGAATCCTTTCTTGCTATTCCAGCTGTACTTATCACAAACCTCTTCCCTTCCCTAGACAGCTCCAAATGGAGATGAATTGGGATTTTTTAAAAGTAAACAATGCAAAGCTCAAGTCGGTGTTTTTTCTGTCACCTAAGGAATGAGAGGCTGTGAGTGAAAATTGAAGAGAACTAAACAAGTCTGCTTTTCTTAAGGCTGACCGAGAAGCCAGTTGTGAGGGATGGTTCTGGCAGGGAGGAGGGAAGTTCCGGGGCTGAGGCCCACTTCACCCTCCAGCTCCATCAACAGCCCTGGAAGAGAGTTGCCTCTGTTGACTACCAAAGACTCCTCCTATCATCCTTAGGAATGTTTTCAAAACATCTACAAATACTTTATTTTTTTCCCGAAGCAAATACATTTTTTAAATAGCCTGGGTTTTCTTCATACCCTGTGGTCAGAGACCTATGAGACTCCAGGCTGCTTTCCCCAGGTACACATGCCGGCTAACCTGAGAATCTGCCTAGAGGTTGAGGTCAATTCTGTCAGTCTAGTTGGTTTATCCAAAATCACGCATTTAACTTTTAAGTAAACAGACCCTTTATTTATAAAGACTTCATTTAAAAGCCAACAACAGACATTATAGAAATAGAGCAGTCCTAGTTGTCCCAGGTACACAGATTGCCATTCCTTAGAGTCAGCAACATCATCAAATCCCTGGGAAGGCCACTCCATAAAGGGATCAGTTCACCAGGGGGAAGTCAGACTACCTCCTGTGAGCAAGCTGGGTGAGCACATTCCTGGATGCCATCTTAACAACTGCAAAGTTATACAGAGATTATAAAGTCCCTCTCACCCTCTGCTGTTTCTAACCTCTCCCTGGCAGAAACACTCATATAAATCATGAATCAAGAAAACGCTTTCATTAGGAACCCCAACCTTCTGTTTAAAATGGCAAAGTTATACTCTGTTGTTTTTCTACTAAATTACAGAACAAGTAAAGTTGGCAACACAGACACAAACCATGACTGACAATCTGTTGGTAAACTGGCAGGCATTTAGAAACACCTTCCTACCTATAAGGTTAAATTCATGAAAAAGGAACAGAGCTGGCCGGGCACAGTGGCTCATGCCTGTAATCCCAGCACTTTGGGAAGCTAAGGCAGGCAGATCACCTGAGATCAGGAGTTCAAGACCAGCCTGGCCAACATGGTGAAACCCTGTCTCTATGAAAAATACAAAAATAACCAGGCACAGTAGTGGGTGCCTGTAATCCCAGCTACTTGGGAGGCTGAGGCAGGAGAATTGCTTGAACCTGGGAGTTGGAAGCTGCAGAGAGCCGAGATTGTGCCACTGCACTCCAGCCTGGGCAACAGAGTGAGACTCCATCTCAAAAAAAGAAAAAGGAAAAAAACACAGAGATGCTGCATTTTTTTTTTTTTTTTTTTTTTTAACCATATAAAATAAAGTCACTTTGCTTTCTTTGAAGAAAGTAGGAATAGGGAGGAATAGGCTTTCTCCCTCACCCTTTACACCCTTACCTAATCAAGGTTGGGATTGGGTTGAGATCCATCCGAACACAGCACTGGGCACTGGACAGCTGCCTGCCTACTATGTCGCTGATGCCCTTGAAATGGCCATAATGGTACCAATCCATAACCTGCTCATCTTGCTACCTTCATGTGAGGACTGAAGCTTCCAGCAAACAAGAGCCCAGGGTAAATGGGTGGCTGCAGGATGTGACACGACAATGCATTTCCGAGCAGTAACATTCCATGGGAGAGGCCAAACTACAGACAACTCAGGTAGCCGCTGATGATCAAGATTGTAGTTTTTCATTCATCTAATCAGAGCAATAGAAATACAGGTCCGAGAGAACATCTTACAGCAGCATCAAAGAACCTACTTACAAACTAGGAAGTGAGCTGGGGCTACCTGACAATGTAACTTCAGCCATCGAAACAATCAAGGAAAATCTAATACTCTGTATGCTGGCAAAGGCTGAGCCGAACAATGTTTCTGGGGCTGTGGGGTTGCGGGAAGACATGCACACACATGCCTATGTAAACACATAAACAGACTCATCTATACATATTTTGAGAGTTCAGTTCACAGTGGTTCTGAATCACTTCAGCTTGCTTTGGGTGCAGCTCATATCTCTAACCCTTGTAGTGCCGCATATCCGTAAGTTTAACTGAATTTAAACAGCAGACTGAACATATACCATCATAGCACAAGGATTCGTTGAATTCTAAAGTCAAAAAAGCAGAATTTGAGTTATTTCATGTTATGAACTGAACGTATCTCCCCCAAATGTATATGTTGGAGCCCTAACCCCAAAGTAATGGTATCAGGAGATGGCCTTTGGGAGGTGATTATGTCATGAGGGTGGAGCTCTCATGGATGAGATTAGCACCTTTATAAGAAGAGACATGAGAGATAAGCTCTCTCTCCACCATGTGATCTTGGACTTCCCACCCTCCAGAACAATAAGAAATCAATTCCTGTTGCATAAGCCACCCAGTCTATGATGTCTTCGTTTATAGCAGCCTGAGCAAAGACACTTTTACAATTACAGGTTTTAGTGTACTATCTGGCCACTTTAAGTTACTTGGTGTTTAAAATTTAAAAAGTGAACACACTGGGAGGCCGAGGCGGGTAGATTATGAGGTCAAGAGATCAAGACCATCCTGGCCAACATGGTGAAATCCCGTCTCTACTAAAAAGTACAAAAAATTAGCCAGGCGTGGTGGTGCGTGCCTGTAGTCCCAGCTACTCGGGAGGCTGAGGCAGGAGAATTGCTTGAAACCAGAAAACAGAAGTTGCAGTGAGGTGGGATCGCACCACTGCACTCCAGCCTGGTGATAGAGAGAGACTATGTCTCAAAAAAAAAAAAAAAAAACGGGGAATACAATATGTTTCTTTAAGCTGCAGCTATGTTTTTTAAAAGAAAAAAATATTTAAGAAGTTTATTCAATATTTTACTTAAGTTGAATATTATCTTTAAAATTGAAATGAGGCCGGGCACGGTGGCTCATGCCTGTAATCCCAGCACTTTCAGAGGCCGAGGAGGGTGGATCACAAGGTCAAGAGATCGAGACCATCCTGGTCAATATGATGAAACCCCGTCTCTACTAAAAATACAAAAAATTAGCTGGGCATGGTGGCGCATGCCTGTAATCCCAGCTGCTCAGGAGGCTGAGGCAGGAGAATTGCCTGAACCCTGGAGACGGAGGTTGCGGTGAGCCGAGATCGTGCCATTGCACTCCAGCCTGGGTAACAAGAGTGAAACTCCGTCTCAAAAAAAAAAAAAAAAAAAAAAATTGAAATGGTTACACTTCTAATTGTCCTAAAACTAAAGAATAAATCAAGAAAATGATAACTGATTACATGATCACTAAGAAAACTCTTGCCATGTAGAGAAGGGGTTATTAAAAGGATTCATTTCAAAGAGTCAATCACAAGGTGCATCCCTGCAATGGCTGTTCCCACTTCCTGGAACTTTCTTACCCAGACACCTCCACAACATGGCTTACACTTCTTTAGGCCTCTGCCCAAATACCAGCTTATCTGAGAAGTATTCCTTGACTACCACCACCCTCCATCTGTGTCTATCTTCCTAGCTGGATTCATTTTTCATCTCACCAGTTTCCTGTCAAGCTGTGTATTGGTTGACTCATCACTTATTGTGTTTCTTCTTCACTAACAGCTCCCTGCTCCCTGGGAACACAAAAACACTTTTTGTTGTTCACATGGTGAATTTTTGAACCCAGAACAGTACCTGGCCTGCCCCCAAGCAGACTCTGGCGGGAAAAAATGACTAGGTGATTTCTGTATCAATTACTCCATGATTTACACTGATTTGGAATGCCACCTTTATTAGGGAAAAGCACTTCTCAATGTGCTCAAGGATGAAAGCTGACATTTGCAGTCTACAGAGTGCCCATATTAGTGCTGGGGGTGGGGAGAGAAAAAGGGAGGAATCTCAGCAAATGGAAGCCCATTCTTATCAGCTGGGGTGCAGTTGGAGCCGCAGCATTCACTTCACCAGCTCTGCTGGAGGTGAGAAGCTTCACAGACCTGCCTTTGCCTTTTTCTTGATATCTTTAAAGAAAATCAAGAGCACCATCTAGTAAGCATGTGCAGATTTCTGAGGAACCTCAGGGTTCCCGCTATAAAAAGCAGTAAATACTGAAAGGAAGCTTGCTAAGCAGCTGGACCCAAGACAGGACAGGAAACAATGGGGAACTTCTAGGGCAACAAGAACAAACCCCCTCTTAGCTGACCACCCCTCACTCCAGCCTCACACCATGGTGGCAATTAATAGGGACATTCACCTTGCTTTGCTCTCAACTGTGATGCATCTGTATTAGTCACTGCTCTAAACAGAAACACTCACTAATTTCAAAGCATATAAGCCAAGAATGAACCTGTATCTAGGTTTTCACCTCTATTTGGCCACCAAGGTTCATGCTGTTCAGATGATTTCAGATTTATTTTAAACACAAGTTAAAGTTAACAGCACAAGCTTTTGCCCGTTTCTTTTACTTATGGTTCCTTTCCTCTGGGCTAGTTTCACTTATTCATCCAAAATATTTTCTTCCTAATAAATAGCAGAAATACTATTACATGTTTCAAAAAAAAAAAAAATCCTCTTGCAGTTTTGATGGAAATTGTGTTAAATGCATCCGTTCATTTGGGGAGAACTGACTGCTTCGTATCCTTCCACAAGATGTGGGGGTCCCTGCATTACCCCTCTCCATGAACAGCATTCCCTGCCGAGTCCAGAACTGCGCCACGAGCTGAGGCTGTTTGTGAGAAAAGAGAGCTGTGAAAATGGAAAAAGAACTGACCCTTCATATCTGGACCCACCACCATCCCTGTGCCTGCTCCCCAAAAAGCCCAAGCAGTCTCCTGACTTCCCCATGCCCCTAACCTCTGACTGACCCCTGAACTTCCATGTGATTGTGATTCCCAGTGCAAGTCAATACTGAGTAAATGTATTCCTTCCTCGTGACCCTAGGAGTCTGCCCCACAGGACCCTTGACCCATCTTGATACAACCTCCTTCTCTATTCAGGGCCATTGGTTTCTCCCACACCTTCTACACCTTTCTTTCCCAACTGTCTTCCTTTGAGCCTCTCTTCACCTACACTGGGCATTCATGAAGATTAACTCTTAGAATTTCAAAGTCTAAAGTTTTGAGAGGTCACCCAGCTTGGGAAGGTGCTTCTCATAGGCTCCATGAAAGTGACCTTGAACTCAGCAGGAAAACAGCCTCAAACAGGCACAGAAAGCCTAAAGCCCATGGCATCTCAAGGTCAGGCACTTCTCCTTCTGAACTTCCCTCCCTGGCTGAGAGAAATGCACTCTGCCCTCCTCGTTCCCTTCAGAAGAGTCCCCATCTCTCTCTCTCACCTGAATGCTGCCTGAGAGGTGCCACGTGAGAGTGCTTGCTTCAGCTCTTCAGTCTTTTAGGGCAAAGCACTGAAGCGGCATCTTTATCAGAACTCAACCTTGCTATATCCAGCTCTGGGCAACTTCTTCACCAACCAAGTGATGTCTCTTGCTCCCTCAGTATTCTCAAAATCACCAGAGAGCCCAATGCAGAAGCTGAAGGCACAGACCAGATGGTCACCTGGGTTTGCAGTGAACTTGTGATGTAATCAGCACTATGGCACAGTCCATGAGGGTAACATCAAACAGAAGAAGCGTAGCCATGGCTGATGCTCTACTGTCCAGCCCAGGGGGACTGGTCTTCTCCCCAGAGGAGGGCAGCTGCTAAATTCATTCATTTTGTCACTTGTCTTGTTTCCTCACGCATGTAGATGTTTTTACAAACCTGCAGAGTCTTTTATTTTTTTATTTATTTATTTTTTTTGAGACGGAGTTTCGCTCTTCTTACCCAGGCTGGAGTGCAATGGCGCGATCTCGGCTCACGGCAACCTCCGCCTTCAGGGTTCAGGCAATTCTCCTGCCTCAGCCTCCTGAGTAGCTGGGATTACAGGCACGCGCCACCATGCCCAGCTAATTTTTTGTATTTTTAGTAGAGACGGGGTTTCACCATATTGACCAGGATGGTCTCGATCTCTTGACTTCGTGATCCACCCGCCTCGGCCTCCCAAAGTGCTGAGATTACAGGCGTGAGCCACCGCGCCCGGCCCACCTGCAGAGTCTTAATCCCAACCCTACGTGTTCCTTTACAGCAGGATTGCTGGGCAGCCCTTCCCTTAAATGTCCACCATCTTTAGAGTGTCCTTCAATTCATCAAACATGTGGATGAGCTAATGGATGGAAGTCCCATTCCTGAACACCCAGAAAGAACATGTTTCCTCTCTCTTTTCCAGAACTTCATGGGGGATTGATGGACATTAAGTCACGTTAACTATGACCTTCTTCCAGAATAGGTTTTAGAAGGGGAAGGTGTCTTCTGAACATTTAAATATGCACCACCTACTCCACACTAAAATTTTCTCTGGCTTTTCAGCTTTACAAAAGGGTGTAGTCTCCTTCTCATATTCTAAGACTGAGTTCCGACATCTATCATCCAAGGAATTATTTTTGTCTCCCTTCAATAACTTCATCGGTTAACACTGCTACTCTCACTCCAGGGTGTTTCCGGACCAAACCAATGTACATCTTACATGGATTGATTGATGTCTCATGTTTCCCTAAAATGTATAAAACCAAACTGTACCCAGACCACCATGGGCACACGTCGCCAGGACCTAAGGCTGAACCACGGGCGCAATCTTAACCTTGGCAAGATAAACTTTCTAAATTGAGACCTGACTCTCATACTCTTGGTTTACAAGGGTCATTTCTTCTCAACATGACCTTTAGCTACCGTATGACAGTCATGTTATACATGTGAATGAAATTTGGGGGATAGAAAAAAAATGAGAGAAGAATATCGATGAATTCTTTTCTCATTTGGAAGTCTCATTAGGACTTAGGGCATTCATCTATGGTTAACAAAATTCTTTCATATCACTTCATTTCACCCTCATACCGGTTTTGCATGGTCATCTGGGTAAATAAGATTTTCCTTACTTTGCAAATGTAGAACCTGAGACTCACAGAGCCTAAGATCACCTAACTGGGTACGAAAACAATTTGCTGCCCAGAAATCTCCCCCTACCTCCCAAATACCTCAACTCCTGCCTTTGGGTAGCAACACTCAGCTTCAGGTCACCATATCTGAGAAAATGTTCATGACCCAAAGTAGGAAACCCATGTCCTGTTATTCCTATTGGCTTTTTTTTCCTTCCTAGCATTAATCATAATTTGTAATCACTTTTAACTCTTTTGTCTGTCTCCCCAGCAGAGTCAGCAGCTCCACCAGCACTTGTGCCATCTCTATCTTGCTGGCCACCGATTTTCTGTCCCCTAGCACCGGCTCCAGAATATGGAGGATGCCGAAATAAATATCCATGGCCTTCTGATTCCTAATTCTGTATCCTTTCCACTTTAATAAGCATGCTTGGGAAACAAGTTATCCAAACTGTCCTACTGTGCAATCCTAAAACTGAATCGTATCATTACCATTCAATCTTTAACCTGAAATGTGCACTTCTTCAACAGACAGAGTCACATCAATCATAGACAGGGTTCATGCCACCAGAGTTCAAGCATTTCACATAAATGGGCAATGCCTGGTGAAATCATGATGATATTGACTAGCAGTTGGGATGTGTCTGGCTGCTCTAGTTATTAAATATATCAAACTAATTTATAAAACCCTCAGGGCAACACTGTGAGGTAGGGATGACTCTATTATCCCCATTTTATATATGGAGAAATGGAGGGCATGAGGTGCAGCACTGGCCCCAGCCTCGGGATAACCACTCCAACATTGGTCCTTCAAGGTCACGGCATCTTTTTCTGGTGCCATCAATGTGCCTGCTGTCTCCCACTGAAAACCTATTTTCTTTTCTTGCTTTTTTGGTTTTTGTCTGTTTTTTTAAGATGGAGTTTTACTCTCATTGCCCAGGCTGGAGTGCAATGGAGTGATCTAGGCTCACTGCAACCTCTATCTCCCAGGTTCAAGTGTTTCTCCTGCCTCAGCCTCCCAAGAAGTTGGGATTACAGGCCTCTGCCACCATGCCCAGCTAGTTTCTGTATCTTTTTTAGTAGAGATAGGGTAGCACCATGTTGGCCAGGCTGGTCTCAAACTCCTGACCTCAGGTGATCCTCCCACACCTTGGCGTCCCAAAGTGCTGGGATTACAGGTGTAAGCCACTGCACCAGGCCCTGAAAACCTGTTTCTTTGTCCCAGCATATTTCTTGCCTCAGAGGGCTTGAGGAAGCCACACCCCAATGAGGTTCTGAGAGTTGAGTGCCTCCCGCCCCCTAACTGCCACCCTTTACTACCGCCTCCTGCTATGGCCATGGCCTCGAGCCTACACCGTTGCAGGGCTGACTGCCTGTGTGGTGGGGCTTTGCTACGAGAGATTCCAGTTGAAGGTTGTCTGAGACGGATGGCCAGGCACAAAATGTCAGCCAGAGCTCATGCTAGAGAGGAGCTGGCCAGCCCCCAGCTGCAGCACACTGGCCCAGGGCGTAGTGGAAGGGATCTGACAGATCGCCTCCGTCTGCTGAGGTGATCTTCACTTGTGGTCCATGCTGACCCTTCCTAGCTTCTTTCAGCCTGTATGTGTGGCCCCATGATCCCTTTTCTCTGGACCCCTTGAATGTTCAGAGAAGCCCTGAAAAGACTAGGATGAGCAAGCGGGCTTTGGAGACTCCCTTGGAGCCCTCCTGCTTTGGGAATGGACATCCTGCAGCCCTGACTAGTCACTGCCTTTCTGGGGTCCCCCTTATTCTAGCCTTACCAGCCTGTTGACTGCTATCTCACCTTTAACAGAGACAAAGTCTTCCTGATCCTTGCTTCTCTAAGAAACATGACTATTCCAGGAAAGAAAGAGCTTCTGTCAATCTCAAGACCCAAGAGGACACCCAGGGGCACGTTTTAGAAGCAAGTGGTCAGAGCTAGCCTTACAATCCCTCTCTGACCACGCACCTCCTTTCCCCCTCTCTGCTGCCACTCCTGAATTTCATACACTTTTCCCTTTTCCTCCCTCAAATCAGCCTTCTTAATCACCATAACATGTCCAAAGAGCACCCCTTTCCTGTCCCCTGCTCTCCTTATTACCTAACTTTATAGCATCCCTGACCGACAGTTCACAGTCCTCTAGACAGAGAAAATGCTGCCACCCAGCCTTGAACTTCACAGGCTTCTCCATGCCTGCCCCTGACTCTCAGATGCTCCTCCCACTGCCCCCAAATCTGATGGACTTAGCCAGAGCCTTCATCAGCTGCCCTGCCCCCATGTCCTTCCCAGGGGACACCAGTAGTGCCCCCATTCCTCTATTTATACCTCACATTCAGGATGAAGAATACGTATTTGTGATTTAATCATCTCCCAAGGCCAAACTGTTATGGAGAGAAGCAAAGACACTCTTTCAAGGCTGTAGTGACATCACACTTCCTCAGCATCCCTCCGACACATCCGGCTGCTTCTCCTCAGCCTTGTTGAGAGCTACTTCTTCATTCTCCAAGCCCTAAGTCACCCTCACTTGTCTAGTCTTTCTCGTGGGAAAGTTCACTGATGACTGTGGAGTGATTATATCGAAGTAGATAATTTCATCAATTTCTATCTACAGGTCAGATTGCTCCCATAGGCTTTGCACCTAAACATCACTGCCTCTATGTGGTGGGGCTTCACAAGGAGAGATTCCAATTGAAGGTTGTCTGTGATGGCCAGGCACAAAATGGCAGCCAGAGCTAGTGATAGAGGAAGCCAGCCTGTCCCCAGCTGCAGCAGGCTGGCCCAGCGGGTGTGGGAGGGGATCTGACAGACTGCCTCTATCTGCTGAGATTGTCTTCACTTGTGGTCCACACTGACCCCTCCCAGCTTCTCTCAGCCTGTGTCCCCATGGCCCCTTTCCTCTGGACCTCTTGGATGCTCAGAGCAGCTCTGAAAAGACTAGGATGAGCAGGCTTTGGAAACTCCCTTGAGCCCTCCTGCCTTGGGAACGGCCACCCTGCAGCCCTGACCAGTCACTACCTTTCTGGAGCTCCAGTCCCCCACTGTTATCCCTTATTTTAGCCTTACATGCCCCTTACAAAGCCACCTCAACCTGTCCCAAACTCAATTTACAATTATCCCCTCCATGTTTGCCTTCACAGTGAGCAGATCCCTGACCTCACAGCCTGTCAATTTCCCTCAACCTGGGTTACATTTCAAACCCTTTCTCCCCTCCAGGGCTCTCCTTTTCCCAGTGGGCCTTCTGACGAATCTCCACCCCTGTCTTCCTCTAAGTTGTGCTCCACACGACACAGGTCCTCACAAAAAAAAAAAAAAAAAAAAATTCATCATTTATCTCCTCTGCTTGAGACCCTTCCTTCAATGTCTTCCCAAGCCTTCTAGGATAAAAGCTAAAATTTTGAACCTGGTTTGCAAGTTCTCGTAGCATCTTGACCTCCCTTCCTGGCCTCAGCTTGTACCATCGTCTCACACACCTCACTCCAGCCAGGTGCTTCACAAAACCCGCACTCTTCATATAGAAAGTTCATCAGAGCAGAAACTCTCTAAGAGTGAATGTCCGTTTCTGTTTGCCTGACACTTTTTGTATCCCCAGTACACAGCTAATGCCTGGCATATAGGTGTTCTTTAACTGTTAAATGAATGAATGGGTGACTGAATAAATAAATGAATGAGAAAAGTATAAAGTATTCCTTGTTCCAGGAGTACCAAGAGTGACCAAGGTAAGCTGCAGGGCCCAAGACCAGCTCTGATTAGATGGGCCTCTCACTCCCAGGTAGTAAGACACAATCAAATCAGAGAAGAAGCCTCAATTTTCCCAGTAGACACAGAAGCCCAGAAGGAAAACAGGTTAAACATGAGGCACTGTTGAAAGGCATGAGTTTATATTTCCTAGAGTGACACACATCTGCAACCCCTGGAGAAGCCACCATAAGCAAAGCTTTTGCACTGGCTCTTTGAGTCACTAGAATGGCCTTTCCTCCTCCTCTACAGACTGGCCCCAGCCTGAGAGTGGAAAAACACAAGCATTTGCAGCTTTGGAGTGTGAGCCTCTTTGGGGTACTTGCAATGTTAGGGGTTGCAGGGGACAGCTGCAGGTTGGGGTCAGGAGTGTCCTAGGGAGTTGGGACAAGTGAGGTAGCAGGAAGTTCTTTGGTCCCCATCTTTCCTCAGCTGGGCCTGCCAATGTATCCACAGAAGTTTCTTCTCAACCAAAGCAGGTGAGTGCAGTGAAATTGAAGCTGCAGCAGAAGGGTCACACAAGTGACCACAATGACCTTGGAAACTTGTTTAAGAATTAGGTAGGAAAATCAAGTCACCATGCACTGCTGTGTGGTTACTGGGTGCTGAAGGCTGAGCTCACTCCGAAGTAGAGGTTGGACTCAGTCCTCAGGGCCTTGTAGTCCACCCAGCCACCGAAGCAGGGCACCAACCCCTAAGAATTTTGAGGGTTGCTCAAATTCAACTGCCATTCTGATGGCAGTTGAAGTCAACAGTTGAGGAAAGGTTCAGGGCAGGGCCAGATTCACAGTCCAGAGAAGGGCACAGATACCAGAAGGAGGGGTTTGGAGAGAGAGACAGGGCTGGACCAGGCTGCTGGGGAAAGAAGAGAGCAGGAATGTGGGACACAGGGGCCTGCTAAGGATACGAAAGAAAAGATGAAGGCTCGGGGGCACACAAGGGACTAAAAATATAAAGGGTCCAAGGAACCAGAGGACAAACTAATTACACTGTGGGTCTTTTGAGGGGCATCCAACCTGGAGAAGAGTAGCCCAGCCACTTCCCCAGCCACCAAGTGAACAGGTTCTTGGCTCAAAGGGCAGGAATCATGGCTGTCTCTGTCTCCAGAATGAGCTGATGCTTTGCAAAGAGTGTTCATTTGGTATTAGGACAACAAAAAGTCTGGGTGCTAGCTGTGCCAATAAGCATAAACTAGAACAAGTTTCAAAAACTAAACGCACTCATTCATTCGTTCATTCATTCAACAGATACTTATTGAACACCTGTGAGCTGGATGTGAGGAATATAATAGCAAGAAGGACAGCTCATGCCTGAAGAGCACTGCAGATAACCCTGGAATGCTCACCTGTGACAGGTGTTAAGAAGAGACAGTGCCCTATTTTTAGATTGCATTCCAGCCTGGGCAATAGAGCAAGACTCCTGTTCTCTCTCTCCCTTTCTCTTTCAAAAAAAAAAAGACAGTGCATGCACAGTGAGAGCTTAAAGCCCTGATCTAGTTTAGGGCTTCTCTATGGAGCTGAAATCTGAAAGACAAACGAGAGTTATTACCTAGCTGAAAATGGAGAGGAGGAGGAGGAAGGGCACTTAGGTAAAAGGAAGGGCATGCGCAATACCCTCAGTGCTGAGAAGGAGTGTGACATACTTGAGATGCCAACAGCCAACAGGCCAATGGGCAGGCATGAGCCAAACCACGCATGCTCTTGGAGGTCATGTCCAGTGTTTATTTTTGAAGTTGATGTTGAATTGTTCTGTTCTTGATGCTGAAGGCAAAGGCACAAGCAGCCAATGGCAAGGCCAAATACAGAAGAAAGGGGTGAGCATATGAGAATTCATAGGCAAGACCATGCACTTAGGGGGTCATGTGCCATAATGCGGCATGGTTGAAGAATCTGCACTCTCCCTCTGAATTAATTATAGAGAAGAAAGTATCAGGCATCTCAGGTCAGAAACTTACCTACAACCCTGTCACCTGCCAGAGCATCTCAGGAAAGCCTGGCTCAAACTTCAGCTGTGACAACCTCTCCAGTGGTTCCTCTGCCCCTGGCCCCACACAACCCAATGTGAGGCACATCACTGTCCCTCTCTGAGCTTCGGACAGCCTCACCCAAATCCAGCCAGTTGCCCTTCTTTCCCTCTTTTAACACTCAACCCTCTTCCTCCAGACTGTACCCACTAGAAGCAACAGTATTCCATGGAAATGAAGATTCCATGTATAATGCACCAAGCTTCCAGCTCATAAATCCTCAACCCAGGTGCTTCTTGTGGGGTCCCTCTAAGAGGGTTCATGGTGATCTCTCTGTGCCAGGAAATTTGAGGGACAGAGCATTAGAGCCTGAAACAACTTAACTGTTGGGTGTTCCATGAGGAGACAGAGGCACTCTGAGACTTCATCCCGATTCCTTCACACGCTTAGATTAGCCTCACTCTGTGTTACTCCAAAATAAGCTGAACTCAGCTGTGATGATGCTGTGGTGTGATGATGTCCTACTGCCTTCTTTTAAAATTTAAACTGAGCTGAAAGGTCCCTCTCCACCCATCACCATGCCCTGGGAAGACTTCCAGGAGTCTGGCTATTCTGCTGTGTAGGGAAGTTTTGCTCCCAGCAGAGCCTCAGGGAGGATGGGCTGGGTGTGCAGAGGGCTGAGCCAACATCCCTCCTTATAACTGTCTTCTCTGAATCTCATTTCCACCCATCTCTTCTCTCTTCTTGTCTTTTAAAAGATTGAATGGTGGCTGAACCCAGGGTCCATGTGGCAGCTCTGCTGAGGAAAAAAGTGGGCAGGGAGAAGCCTGTACGTGGGAAAGAAACAGAGGTTGGATCCTGCTCCTGGGTGGGGCTGGCGCTGCCCCTTTCCCCAAATCGAAGGCTGGCTATCACAGCAGCCTGCACAGACCTGGGCACCAGCCTTTGCCCACCTTCCCCTTGCCAGGCAGAGGACCCCATGAGGCCCACTAGCCCAAAAGACCCTCAGTGTTGGCAGGACAGCATTCCCAGGGACATCACAGCAGCACTTCCTGCCCAGAGCCAACCATGCCTTTTTAAAGTCTATTCTTAACTTTCTTCTTGCTTCCCAGTCTTCTTTCAAAACTTGTGTGTGTGTGTGTGTGTGTGTGTCTGTGCGCACGTGTGCATGCACATGTGTGTGTGCACAACCCAGGGAACAAGCATTTTAGTTATGAAATGGATTATTCAAAGAAACCCCCTAAACACTCCAGGGAAACCTTTTTAACTTCTCACACACTATCAACAACAAACAACCAAACACCGTGCCCAGTTTTTAGAATTTACAAATGGCCTTCAGATAATTCAAACTTGTCAGACGAGTAGGGAAACTCTGGAATTAGTAAGGAGGAAGGACACTTATTTACCACTACCGATTGTTAAAACCTTCCCTGGGCTTAGTTTAGCAAATCAAGCACTTGTTTTCCAAGCATATGCTATAGACTAGGTACCACTTTAAATTTTGAAAAGTACGAGAACCTTATCCTGGGTGTATGTATATGTGTGTGTGTACAAACAATATAATTGTAAAATTGAACACATAAATCTGTCTCCCTTCCAGAAATTTTCTGGCAGAGGGACGGTATATTAGTTTGTACTCACACTGCTATGAAGAAACACTGAGACTAGGTAATTTATAAAGAAAAGACGTTTAATTGACTCGCAGTTCTGCAAGGCTAGGGAGGCCTCAGGAAACTTACAATCATGGTGGAAGGCACTTCTTCACAGAGCAGCAAGAGAGAGAAAGAGTGCCAGCTGGGGAAATGCCAGATGCTTATAAAACCACCAGATCTCATGAGAACTCACTATCACAAGAACAGTATGGGGGAAACAGCCCCTTATTTCAATTACCTCCTACCAGGTCCCTCCAACTACACATGAGGGTTATGGAGATCGCAACTGAGGATGAGATGTGGGTGGGGACTCAGCCAAACCATAAGAGATTGTGTGAAGAGTGCTTGTGGTTTATCAGTGGTCCCCTTCTGCCTTAAGGGTGATGGGAATCAAAAAGAACTTCTCCACCCTTGGTTTCGATATTTCAGGCACAGAAGCAAGGGCTTGTTCATCCTTCCCAGAGATGATCCACTGGCATGATTTGCTCTAATGCCAACATCACCACCCTCCCCAGAGGCCCTGCCAGCCTCTACTCTTCCAGGAAGTCAGCCCCACTCTGCTGGCTAGTCCTGGCTCTCCACTGTCTTTCTTGGCCCATCATAGTTCCCTGACCACCCAACTCAAAGAATCTCCAGGTCCAGGGCATCCCTATAACCCAGTTGCTGATGGAGCCACTATTTGGCAATTACAGACAGGGCAGGAATGGTATGGGGAAGTAGAGGCAGAATGAAATGGCCCAGAAGTAACCCTTTTCGGATGAGTCCAAACTCCCTAGGCTGACATACCCAACCCCTACTCCGCCATTCATGACCTGCTCTTTCCAGAGCAAAGTATCATGGGGTGGGAGGGCCCTCTGAATCTTTTCCTATAAACTCTGCTTTGATGATGTGTCGGTCCTTCTGTCAAGCCTGAGCCTCCGTGGTATGAGGCTGGGTGTCTCACCCATAACATCTCAGCACGCATCACTCCACAGTAAGCGCCTTCCTTCTGCCCCCGGGAGGGAAAGCTTCACAGGAGTGCTTCCAAGCAAATTTCCAGAAGGCCTCAAAGTAAGCAGCAGAAGCCGCTGCTGCTGTGAACAGCGAATCAGTGCTCAGCTTGAGGTCTCCCGGCCTGCCCCGGGCAGGAGCATGGCTCACAGCCTTTGCACTCTGGGTTCTTTCCAGTGAGGGTCCCGTGGGGCACTTCCAGGAAGAAGTCCCTGCTGCTTTCTCCAAAGAGCTCTGCTACAGGTCTCTAAGGACTGGTTTTTTGTGCAGATGAGCTAAGGAAGGAATCTACTTGTGCCCTAAGGACCTGATGACACATGCACAAAGATCCCATTTCTCTTTCCGTTCTCTGACGTAAGGAAGGCAATGAAGCCATAAGTCTACCAGAAAGAGTGTGAGAAAAAAGGAACTCTCCAGCTGGGGCCTTCCTCTGCATGACATATGGGTCTTAGGGTACAAAATACTCCAGGTTGTGTTCAAAGTTTTATTTTTTGCCAGAGTATCTGAGGGGAAAAAAGCATATATGAAAATCACAGAAACTCTTTTCCTCCAAGGTGAATTAGAGGGTTTGAGGGGGCAGTGCTTGATGATCTCTGGGTTCCCCTCTATTCCAGCACTAAGACTAGGAGATTGCTTCCCCATGGGAGCTCAGCCTGGCCTCCTTCCATGGGAGTTTCTTCCACCATGGAGGCTTGTCAGTGGCATGCCTGATGGCCAGGGCCGAATGCTGTTCCTCACATCAGAACGTCATAGTTTAAAATGTCTATGCTCTGAAGCAAGAAATCAGAGTTTCAGACTTAAAACTTGCAGAATTTACAATGCAGCTTCATTCCACCAACATTTATTGAGTACTCATTATGGGCCAGGTACAGGGGTGAGAGTTGGGTCTGAGAACAGTCCCTGCCCGCAAGGAGTTCACAGTCTCATTGTGAAAAGGCAGGCACAGAAAATCTATCCATGTGGCAGGGGCCGAGCCAAGCCAGGTGGCAACACTCTCCCTCATAGGATTGGCAGGTAGTTTAAAGAAACCAGCATCCAGAAGGGAAGGGAGTAAGGTTTTAGGAATTATGATTCCTTTCATAAAGTTCTTTGCTATTTGTTATGAGCTACACAAATGTGTGTACTCAAGTCTTAAGGTTTTGACTGATAAGAATATTTTCAATAAAGAGATAGGGAATTTCTACTTAAAGGGCACCATGTATGTTACTTGGGTGATGCCTACCCCAAAAGCCCTGACTTCACCACTATACAATCTGAGTATAACAAAATTACACTTGTATCCCATGTATGTACATGGATTTTTAAAAAGAAAGAGAGGGAATTTAGATTTAACAATGAAAAATATTTGAAAACATTGTCTTTGGTTCCCTTTTTCCTTTCCAAGAACACAAAACAAACAGCATACAACCAGCAATGATCTTTTTTGCACAAAGGACTGCAGCAAAATGAAGTTTGAGTTGCACAGGCTTCATTGTAACGAGTTCACTGAAGCACTGTGGACTACAGAACCCTGCTGGAAGGGAGACAAGCATGTTTATGCAGAAATTTACAAGAAATTTATTTCTAGCACTGAAAAGAGGGCTTAAAAAGTAAATTCAAATGGGATGAACCGGGTGCCTCAGTTGGAAATGCAGGAATCATCCACCATCTGCATCGATCTCGCTGGGAAATGCAGACTGGAGCTGTTCCCAAATGCAACTAGGGAAAAGTTGGCCTCTTTTAAAAAGGCAAAGGCACAGTATACCTATTTTGAAAGTGACCACATAATTGGAAGTAAATAACTCTTCAGCATTTGCATTGCATTTCACAGACTTAAATGAAATGTTGGTTGGCTGTTTATTTTCTTCCCTTATTCCTTCCTGTCTCCGCTGTTAAGCACGATTATCGGCAAAAAATGTTTTTAATACCTATTTCTAGATTGCATCCCAGCCTGGGCAATAGAGCAAGACTCCTGTTCTCTCTCCCCCTTTCTCTGTCATAAAAAAAAAAAAAAAAAAAAAAAAAAAAAAAAAAAGGCAAAGGCTTTAACAGCTTCTCTTGGATTAAAATTCAAAGATACCAAATTCAGTTATTCTGAGGTATGAGTGATGGTTCCTGCCCAGGGTTCAAGGGTGTGCGTCAGGCCTGGCATCACAGATCCCTGAAGGTTATAAATATTTTTTGGTCGTTTTCTTTTGTTTTTTGTTTGTATTTTTCTTGATTAGGCTCATGTAATAATGATGTGAGTCCAATCTGACTGTATTTCAGAATCCTAATGCTCGAACTCGAAATCCTAATGCTAGAACTAGAAAGTTCAAAGACCTAATCCCCTTCATGCCTTCTCTGGCCTCACAGTCCCCACCTCTTCCACTCTCGGCTCAGGATTCCTCTTAATGTGTTCCCCATGTGTCTCCGAGAAGCTTCAGGCTTCTGCCTCCTCACCAGGACAGATACTTGTTCCCCAGTCTGACTCCACAAGTCTCTGCTGGGGCTGGCCTAGAAGTCCCTTTGAAAGAGACCTAGGCCCTCCAAACCATTCCTCTGCCTTCCTCCTCACTCTAATTCCTTGATGCCTAGAGGCCTCCAGAAACAGCTCTCTCCTCCCTTCCCCTTCCACAGTCTAGATGCCAAGGCCAGTCTCCCCTTCTCTCCCCACATGCGCCATCAGTCACATGGCTGTCACCTAAGAGGCCTTTGCAGCCGCCCCCGAGCCTGGGGCAAAGCTTTACAAGCTGCTCTATGAGCAATGTAGGGTACCTGCTTTCGGAAGCCATCCCCCTCCCAGATTCATTCCCCAATGATCAGAAGCAGCCCCCGCAGGAGGCTCTTGATCCCAGATCCTGGATCTCCAACTTGTCCCTGTTCTTGCCACCCTCTCTGCCCAGCCAAACCAGGCCTCCCCCTGCTCAGCAGCACAAACTCTGGGAAAGCATCACTGGCCATTCCAAGGGAAAAGCCTCTGGTGGCCCCTGCTGACTGCAGCCTTACACATATGCCTCATCTTTCTAGAAGGAAGGAGAAACAGGAAGAAGGCCCCATCAGAGACAGCACTGCCTCTTGTTCACATTTGCCATCAGCATGGGTGATGTGTGCCTAGAAGAGGGAATCACTTCTCGCGGGGGAGACTTCTGCACTTCTGTCTCTATGGGCCCCATACACTTAACCCTTACCATGAACTCAGTGAGGGCTGAGCCAGGGACATATATGATCCTCATACCATTCCTGTAAAATATGGGCCGCTTTTGGTTTACAGAAGAGGAAACTGAGGCACAGAGTGGAGCCATGAATTTGGCGAGTTGCAGAGGTGAGGCTCAGACCTCACCCCATTCCTCATGGCTCCTGTGCTGTGTTCCAGGTCCCCCTGGACAGAGGTAGCGCTGAAAGGACCTGGCCTCCTGTGCTTCAATTTTCATTCCAATTCTCTTTTTCTCAAGAAAATTCCCACTTATCCTCCCAGTTCACCCTTTCTCTTCTGTCTTTAAGTTGCTTCAAGTGACAAAGCGGCTGGCTCCTGTTTCTCTTTCCCTTTTGTGCCTATTGCAAGAAGCTGTAATAATCTGAGACCACCAAGGTTGCCCTTGAGCTGTGTCTCTGTGGCCTTTTCGTAGACTTCAGACCTCATGGTTTCTCAGCGGCAGTTCACCCCCAGTGGCTTCTCCTTTCTGTGCCTGTGACTTCTGCTGCACTTGTGCGTGCTACCATATGCTGAGGGTGGCTTTGGTCCCTTGGTGAGACAGCACTTGGCAATTTACACAAGGCTTTCAGCTCTACCCTAACTGAAAAAGTCCCCTTATCCCCTTGCAGGGTGTGTGATGGGTGTGGCTCACTTCTTCCGTGCCCCCCCCCCCGCTGTTGAAACCCCTCAGGGTAGCCTTCAGGGCAAGTTGTGGGGAGCATCTGGGATTGAGCGTTTACAGCTCTGAAAGCCCCAGTGGGAGTGCGTTACAGGGTGCTCCTTCAGTTTTGCCATCTGCAGGTGGCTTGTGTTAATCAACTCAGTCAGACCCTCTGCCTTACTGCAAAGACAGAGGGTTCTCTGTATCCCAGGTTCTTGCTTGATGTGCCAGAAAAATTATATTACATGTGAGCTTGGATGATGGGTGCAAGGTTTTTGTTGTTCTTGTTTATTTTGAGATGGAGTTTTGCTCTGTTGCCCTGGCTGGAGTGCAGTGGCGCAATCTTGGCTTGCTGCAGCCTACACCTCCCAGGTTCAAGCGATTCTCCTGCCTCAGCCTCCTGAGTAGCTGGGATTACAGGTGTGTGCCACCACACCCAGCTAATTTTGTGTGTTTTTAGCAGAGACAGGGTTTTTCACCATGTTGACCAGGCTGGTTTTGAACTCCTGACTTCAGGTGATCCGCCTGCCTTAGCCTTGGCCTCTCAAAGTGTTGGGATTACAGGCGTGAGCCAACACGTTCAGCTGGGTACAAGGTTTTATTGAGTGGAGGTATCTTAGGGAGGCCAGAAGTGGGATGGAGTGGGAAGGTCGTCTCCTGGCCACCAAGCAGCTAGGGCTCTCCTCCATCCACCTCCAGCTGAATTTCATGTCATCCTGCCATCCATTGCCTGCCGGCATCTGCTGGTGACTGTCTGTGTGCTCTTCCACTCCTCTGCTCCTCACAACATCCAGCTACCTGTGTCTGGGCCCACTAGGGTCTCAAGGATGGGGGTGGGTGGTGGGCCAGAGTGGCCTTGGAGAATGCAACATGTGGGCATGAAAACAATAGTGCCTGTCCTCACTTAGGTACCTGGGCACAGGCCTGAGGGTGGAGCCCTCACCAGGGACCCCAGCCCTAGCTTCCTGTACCCCTCCTGTTTCACAATCCCAGGTGAGCTCCCCATCTCAGAGCGGCTCTTCCTGGATTACACCATGTAGGTCGTGTCCCTGCCAAGGGATCCTGCTATCTGATTCTCCATTGATTGGATACGGGTTGGACATGTGATCCTGGGTGGGGGTTAGGAATCTACTGGATACCCACACCTGTGCAGTTCCTCACTGAAGAGTTTGAGAGACGGTGGTTAGACTGCTGTGCGCTGTCGTCTGCTAGGGCAGAGGTAGCTCTGTGACTCCCCCACCCTGCCCCGCCCCAGCCTGCAAATGTGGAAACAAGAGCCTTGAAAACATACAAATTCTCTGAGAAGAGGGAAGTGAAACTCTGAACAAAGGGGACCTGAGAGAAATCTTCAAGCCCAGAGAGGCAGAGGAGAGAGAGAGGGAGAGTCTGTGACTGCCTTTGCAGTTTCTGTTCTCTGTTCTGTGATAGTATACTTTCTGTAGAAAAGAAAGCCTTCTTTTAAGAATGCTAGCCTGGCTGGTTTTCTGTTTTCTTTATATATAACTGCACTGAGCCTCTGCAAGTCATCAAGTTTGGCATTTTATCCTAATGAAAGGAATCCCCTCTGTGTGCAAGTGGGATTGCCCATCCCAGATCCTAAGGCATTCATAGTTCTGGCAGGGACCTCCCTGCAGGGACCTTCTTTGCCTACTGGCACTCTAGCTGGCCATCTGGCTGGACTGGACAGGAGGGTCCTATCCTATTGGCTACCCCAGCCCCACAGTGGTGCAGTGCCAAGCACACAGGCAATGGAGAGTCACTTGCCCAGCCATGAAAAGCTGATCTAGATGGGGGACTGAGAGGGAGGCCTTCTGAGTCTCAGCATTGTCTGATCACTGCTTGCATGCTGCTCCGAGCAAGGGATACTAGGTCAATGGACCTCGGGGTCGTCATCTGTAAAATGAGAGGCTTGGTCTTCATGTACTTCTTTTCTTGGGGGGAAAAAAAAGCTGAATTTCTTCAAGGAAAAGAAGATTCATTTTCTTCTAGAGTTAATAAACTGAAAAGTGTAGAAAAGGTGCACTCATGGAAACGCCCATTTCAAAGGTGTCAGTAGGTTGCCAGAAGTGGCCCACAAATTTGGCCCCAAGCAGCTCCCCCATCTCTGAGCAGCTCTGTAGTTTAAGAACTCAAAAGCACACACACAAGAAAACCCCTCATTCTCGTCCTGAAGCAATTCAGAAGAGGAACTGGCTTTTTATTTTCTTCACCCTTCTGCACACTCCTTGGTTGGTGAGTCAAATCCAAATGCCCTGGTCTCTTCAGTATCCTTTACCTTGAGAAAGTGGCCAAGGAACCTCTCACCCATCATCAACACTTGTGCTATGGAGGTTGTATCTGTAAATCCTACAGAGCCTGGACCAACACTGAAAGTTGGGTTCGCAAACTTCAAATCACCCAACAGCTATGAAACTCCTACCTCATGTGGGTGCCACCTCTCCTTAAAGAGGGCTTGCCCAGACAGAGTAAATGATTGCCCTTCCGCCTTGCCTCCTCGGCCTTGGCCATGCACCAGTCCACCAGGCTGGTCCGCGGTTCTGTCCACATGGGCTGGCACGTCTGCCATCCCTGCTAGACTGTGAGCTCCTTGAGGACAGGAACAGTGTCTTTTTCTCTTCCTGCTGAGAGCATGCACGTTTTCAGACAGCTCACACAGAGATGATTAACACTTGATATGTTACCTTTTAATTAAAATTACCTTTCAATTAGGTAACTAACTTGGGGAAATGGTAGGTAGCAGGTACCACTCACAGAACTAAGAAACACAGACAGAAAGGAAGATTTGAGGGGTGAAGACTATGAGATGACTTGGTGGCACTGAATTTGATTTTCCAACTGAATGGCTAGGTGAAAGGATCCAACAGGTGAAGGAACCTGGAGACGAAGGGGAGAGCTGAAGCTCAGGGGAACATTTGGGAATATATTTGGGGTGGCCAACTTATTGGGTAGGCACAATGGACACGTATGAGATGAGTCTAGAGGAGAAGGATTACCAGGGCACATAGATACTCTTTCAGAGAAGTCCATCTCTTAGAGGACAAAGAAAAGGAAGAAGAGAGAAACAGGGGGAGTCTGAGAACTACTGTGGAAGAAAAGGGAGGCAAGAGTTTCAAGAAGGAAAGGTTGGAAATTGCAGAAGAGTCTCTAATGCAGTGGTTTTGAGAGAGATGTGGAAGGCAAGGGCAGACCAAAGGCAAATGAAATTGACACCAAGGGTCAATAAACAGAAGAGTGCGTGAGGAAAATTGATGTAGCAAAGATTTCTCATAAAAAGCACCTGAGCCTCAGCAAGCCCTCTGTTTTGCAATCCGGAAAGTAAGATTTTCCATGCTATAAGCACATGTCAGTGAAGGAACAAAGAGTAGATATTTCCCAAGACTTCTTTAAACTCCTTACTGCTAGCATCCCATCCCCATTCAAGTATGCTGTTTATTTCACAGGAGAATGGCAAACAGTGACAAATTCCATTATGGAAAGGCTCCACAAAAGGGCAAATTGGGACCCAAACAACCCTCCGACTCTGTGGCTGGTTGCATAGAGCACAGGATGTGTGGTGTTAAAGTATGCCCCCCATCCACCTGCCTCCAGACAAAATGGGACTTTCTGTGGCTGAGGTGTGCAAACTTGAAAAAGAACCAGGTGGCCATAGCTGGATGAGAGAGTGGCCACATAGTATGTGTCGTCTTAAAGATATTGTAAAAGCATCACAGGATCTCCCTTTCTACAATCAAGCCAAACCAGTTGCTGCTGTCAGTGCCAAGATAAACCACAACAAGAAATCCAGCTCCCTTAACCCCCACTAGCCATCTGAAAGAAGTATCTCACAAAGACTTCTGACTAGGTCTTAGAAACCAACCAATCAGAGCTCACCAGAACCAACCAATTAGAGCTTACCCACCCTGGCCAATCAGGGCTCAGTTTAATCAACCCATCAAGGCCCAGCTATATTGACCAATCAGAACTTAGTTGCATCAACCAATCAAAACTAAGAAAATTTCAGTCCTTCCATTGCATAGACAGACCTGATTGAGAGCCTGGGTGGGAACTTCTGCTGTAAAACCCAGAGTCCTCCTTTCTGTCTCTGGAATATACCTTCCTTTTACACCCAATGCTGCATCTCCATCTGTCTGCAAACTGTTCAATGAAGTCTCTTTTCTCCAAATTCGTTTTCAGAGAACTTTTGTTCACAGTGGTTCCGCATGAGGACAAAGTGGAAAAGTTGTCTTCCTCAAATCATAAGCATAAAAACATGTATAATCTAAAAGACAATCTCTCAGGCACTCAAGGTCCTTCCTCTCTATCCATGCTGCTCAGAGGATTTGGCAAGGCCTATGGAGGAAACAGAGAGGGCAAAGTAGCTGCCCTGCAGGAGCTTGCAATTTAAGCAAGGAAGCAGTGCACGTGTGGTTTCCTGTACCTCTTGAGGTAAGGGAGTAACCTGCAAACACTCCAGTGTTCCCTTGAGTTTCAGAAACATCGAGGTCTGAGTTTTGGGACACTGGACCTGCCAATTTCTAGTCTTAAGTAAGGATTATAAACTCTCTGGGTTTGTTTCTTTGTCTATGAAAGAAGAAGAGCTCTCCACAGCTTTGGTGAGAACTTGAATTACACATTCAGAGCACTTGGCACAGTGGCTGATGGGAAGACTGAATGAAGAGTTGGCTGCTATCACCAGGAATGTGATGTGAGGTCAGAGATCACACCGAATTCAGCAAAGATGGTAGGGAAAGCAGAAGTGGCTTATGGGAGAAAGTGAACATTAAAATTAGCCTTTAAACAGGGTTTTACCTAAGCAAAATGTAGCTTGTCAGCTTTCATTCATTCATTCAACAAACATTTTGGGGGTGCCTATACTGTGCCAGACACAAGAGAGACTTTAGGAACATTCACAGCAAGTCTTTCATTTTCTATCCTGAATTATGCAGGTATTAAAACCAAGGCTTGGGTACTTGTTCCAAGTAGCACAGTTAAGCAACCACGGTTTTCCAATCGGGCATTAAAAAATAAGCCAAGCTTCCAAGCCCAAATAATTACTATTTCTCTTTTCCTTACATGTATCCGAAATGCCATAGAGAAATCACTCTCAGGAGCCATTTGAAGTTTTACTTACTGGGATTTTTCCTTTTCTTTTCAGCTTCCCCAGGTTTTCACAAAGAATCAAATATATGCATGTTGCAAAATTTCTGCTTAATAAAACCTATTTACTTCTCATGTATAATGTCCTTTAGGTAATACTCAAGAAGTCTTGTTGAAGTTCTTCACTGGAGACCCACTCCACTCCTCAAGCAGGGCTTCTTCTCACAGCAAAAATTTTTTTAAAAAAATCTGCTGAAAGTAGGGTGGGAGATGATTTGGGGAAACCCAAAGTGGGGAAAGAAAAGAGTCTGGAGCTTTTTTTTTTTCTTTTCTAGCCAGAGTCGGACTTTAGAAAATAAAATCTAAGTATTTATGAAGATTATTTGACTGGTTTTTTCTTTGTCATTCAATCTCATATGCCCAATTTTCCTAATGTCTCTGCAAAATTCAAGCATATCCTTTTTCACCCTTGGACTTTCCTGCTCTATGAGAAGGCCAGCAGGTAGCCCATCTGAGCCCCAACTGAAGCTGCAGCTAAAATCCCTAGAGTTTACAAGGTGTTCGATGGTTGGCCCATGTCTTTCTGGAGCTCGTTGCACATGGAAACCTTGTGTCCTACTTAGCACAGTTCTGATGGTCCTGTCACCTAAACTTACCCTCATGGGAGACTTAGATGAGACACAGAGGTACGTACCTTTGTAAACTGTGTGGCTACTTTTCCTGTGGCTGAATTGTATTGCCTGTTATTACATGTCGCTTGGATTCCCTCTCCAGAACTGAGCCACCCCAACCCTCTGCAGGTAGCTGGCTGGAAAGGGACACAAAATACCAAGTAATTCTCTTTAGAGAACTTTCTAGTGCATAAAACTCTTGTAAAGCAATAATTGAGATATATTTTTAATCTTTCTTATGAACGCTAACAATAGCTATCTCTTACTATGCCACATGCTGCTCTTGATGTTTCTTACATGTATATACTCATATAATCTTCAAAACAGTCATTAGAAGTCCTAGAAGTCTTGCTACTGAAAGCATGGCCCATGGAACAGCAGCATCACCACCATCCAGGAGCCTGCAGAATTTCAGGTTTCACCCTTGGCTCACTAAATCAGTCTTTTTTTTTTTTTTTTTTAGATGGAGTTTTGCTGCTGTTGTTGTGTAATGGCGTTACACAATCTCAGCTCACTGCACCTCCGCCTCCCGGGTTCAAGTGATTCTCTTGCCTCAGCCTCCTGAGTAGCTGGGATTGCACGCACCCCCCACCCCCACCATACCTGGCTATTTTTTTTTTGTATTATTAGTAGAGGTGGAGTTTCACCACGTGGGCCAGGCTAGTCTCAAACTCCTGACCTCAGGTGATCTACCTGCCTCGGCCTCCCAAAGTGCTGGGATTACAGGCATAAGCCACCGTGCCTGGCAGGGTCTGCATTTTAACAAGCTGATGTTTGTGCATATTCTAGTTTGAGAAGCACTGCTCTAGTACTGCTATTATCCTCATTTTATATACAATGAAACCAAGGCACAGAAAGACTGAGTCACTGGCACAGAAATATGCAGATAGTAAGAGGCAGAGCTGGGATTCACACCCAAGGAGTCAGGAGTCAGAGCCCGCATTCTTCACACCATAAACATGGCCATTGAATGGCCACTTAAATACCTTCCCAAAGTGGTTTCTTATTGCTAGTCCTGCATGAGTGAGTCCAGGCTTCCTCCTCACTGTTGCCAGAGTCTATCCAGAACACTGCTCTCATTATACTTCCCTAAGTAGCATAGTCTCTGTCACCCAAGACCTGGAAAATGAAGTGTAAATATTTCTTTATAGAGGAAAAGGCCTGTAACAATATGGCCGCAGGCAATCTTATCCACCTGCCCTTTCAGCTTTCCCTTCCTCCTCACTCATGTAGTCCAAACCCAGTGGGCAGATCACCTGAGGTCAGGAGTTCGAGACCAGCCTGGATAACATGGTGAAACCCCAACTCTACTAATACAAAAATTAGCCAGGCATGGTGGCAGTGCCTGAAGCAGGAGAATTGCTTGAACCCAGAAGGCGGAGGTCTCAGTGAGCCAAGACTGCACCACTGCACTCCAGTCTGGATAACAGACCGAGACACCATCTCAAAAAAAATAATTAAATAAAAATAAAAATTACCTCTGTAATCCCAGCACTTTGGGAGGCTGAGGCACGCAGATCATGATGTCAGGAGATAGTGAAACCCCGTCTACTAAAAATAGGAAAAATTAGCTGGGCATGGCGACACGCACCTGTAGTCCCAGCTATTTGGGAGGCTGAAGTCAGAGAGATCACTTGAACTCAGGAGGCGGAGGTTGCACTGAGCCACGACTGCATCACTGCTCTCCAGCCTGAGACTCCGTCTCAAAAAAAAATAAAAATAAAAATAAATGGAATCATGTAGTCCAAACCCAGGATGCCTTTGTATCCTCACACAGGCTGAGTGTGCCCTCTACCTGGAAGGTTCCTACTTCTCCACCTGGCAAAAACCAAGCCCTCCTACAAATCCCAAGTGTCATTTCAACACAGAAGCATTTCTCATTTCCCTTGGCCAAATTGTATCATCTCAGACCTTCTGCTCTCATAGCCTCTAGTTCATGTCACTTTTGTAAATGTAAGTGGTTATAGGTATATGTCTCTCCTTCAATTCCCAGATGTGACCTCCATGAGAAGACGCCATGTCATATTTGGTTTTAACCCACTGTGTCCACGCAGGGCTTCGCCCATGATGGTGGGTGCTTCTCCTGTTAGAGCTTCTTAGTTCTATTGAAGAATGGAGAGAACAGGGCATTTTACACAATAAACCCCTGCTTGGGTAGAAAGAAGGTGCCACCTATTGTGTCTTCCCTCTACTGAGCCTTGGAAGTAGCAGTGCAGATTATTTAATGAAGACCTTCATTTTAAAAGCCAGCAACTTCCCTAGCTAGTAGAGTGGAAGTTGAAGAGTGCAGTTATGCTACCATATCCATTCTCTTTGTATCCCGCTAATTGGAATACCCTCAGGGTCTTGCTCCTTTCTGATCTCAATGTTCTGTGAGCTAAAAATCATAGCATGTAGGAAGCTGAAATACAGATCATTTGGCACTGTGCACTCCAGCCCTTCAGTACAGAGAGGGAATGACTCCAGTTGTTCGTAACGTTGGGTCACCAGTTACTTGAAGGTACATTTGCTTTTATTACATTTCAGTATCTTAATGTTGAATCAAATTGCCCTTTAAAATAGGCTTTTGGAAAATCCAGGTATTTTTGGAAGCCCTCCTGAACATAAAACCAACTCCTGGACTATATCCACCTGCATGACAGTATTCGCTTTTTGGAAAGTCTCAGATATCAACGCTTCCTCCAAAAAGAAAAGTCAAAACAGCTGTCCAAAGACCATAACAGAAGAGGGAGGCTGAGGGATGTCTCTATTGTTTACCACTCAAGAATATGCCTACTTAGAGAGAGGACCTCTGTCGTAAGTATTGTAGTTGGTATTTTTGTTACCCCATAAATTGTCAAACCTTGGCAATATTTCCATGTGGTTTTGAAAAATGGTTATGGAGGAGATGTGTAAGCTCTATTTCTTTTTTTTCTTCGAGACGAAGTTTCACTCTTGTTGCCCAAGCTGGACTGCAGTGGCATAATCTTGGCTCACTGAAACCTCCACCTCCTGGGTTGAAGCGATTCTTCCTGCCTCAGCCTCCCGAGTAGCGGGATTACAGGTGCATGCCACCACGCCTGGCTAATTTTTTGTATTTTTAGTAGAAACAGGGTTTCACTGTGTTAGCCAAGCTGGTCTCAAATTCCTGACCTCAGGTGATCTGCTCGCCTCGGCCTCCCAAAGTGCTGGGATTACAGGCATGAGTCACCATGCCCGGCCGCAAGTTCTATTTCTATTTCCTACATCTCACTATTTAGAGATGGTGGGAATCATCTATGTATATTTGCTATGGAACACTCTTTTGCTCAACACTCATGACAAAAGGGCCCTCCATATTCTCAGTCCCAGACATGCATCTCACTAGCTCTTGGCCTGTGGGAAAATGAACTGGACAACTCACTGCATGCCTTTAACTACACTCTTCCATGTACCTGGAGTGCCACTTCACACCTGCTCATTTGTCACTGTTCTAAACCCAACCCATTGCTCAAAGTCTAGTTCCTCTGCTGGCACAGAGTAGACCAACTCAAGATCTGTGCCATGGAGGGCTGCTCCCACCAAGACCACTGTGAAGCTGTGAAGGCCACTGTTGCCCCCCTCAGACTTTTGAAACTCAATGGTAATTGACATGTATCTGACTATATGTTTCCAGCATCCACATGATAAGAGCAAAACTATACCTCACTTGTATCTCCCCATGGTCCCCAGCACATAGCAAGTATTCAGTAAGTTTGTGGGATTAACTGGATGAATACAGTCCCCTGCACTTATATGAATATTCATTTGTGATTATACACAAATACAAAAGTGTGTTTATACATATTACTTGTTCCTAAGTGAAACTGAAATATTACCTTATTAAAATGAAACAAATTCAAAAGAGAGAATATTGAGGAGTCTCATACAAAAAATCTTGTTCCATTATTAGGAGAGCAACCGTAGTTTCAAATAAGATGATGATTAAATGACCCACCCAGTGGGTATGGAACAGAAAGGCTGTAACCCAGGTGTATTAGTCCATTTTCACACTGCCGATAAAGACATACCTAAGACTGGGAAGAAAAACAGGTTTAATTGGACTTACAGTTGCACATTTCTGGGGAAGTCTCAGAATCATGGGGGCAGGCAAAAGGCACTTCTTACATGGCGGCAGCAAGAGAAAATGAGGAAGCAGCAAAAGCAGAAACCCCTGATAAATCCATCAGATTTCATGAGACTGATTAACTATCATGAGAATAGCACAAGAAAAATCAGCCCCCATGATTCAATTACCTTCCCTTGGGTCCCTCCCACAACACATGGGAATTCTGAGAGATACAGTTCAAGTTGAGATTTGGATGAGGACACAGCCAAACCATATCATTCCACCCTAGCCCCTCCAAATCTCACATCCTCACATTTCAAAATTAATCATGCCTTCCTAACAGTCCCCCAAAGTGTTAACTTATTTCAGTGTTAACCCAAAAGTCCACAGCCCAAAGTCTCATCTGAGATAAGGCAAGTCCCTACTGCCTATGAGTCTGTAAAATCAAAAGCAAGCTAGTTACTTCCTAGATACAATGTGGGTACAGGTATTGGGTAACTACAGCCATTCCTAATGGAATAAATTGGCCAAAACAAAGGGGTTTTGCAAGTCCAAAATCCAGCGGAGCAGTCAAATTTTAAGGCTCAAAAATGATTTCCTTTGACTCCAGGTCTCCCATCCAGGTCATGCTCATGCAAGAGGTAAACTCCCCTGGTCTTGGGCAGCTCCAACCCTGTGGCTTTGCAGGGTACAGCCTCCCTCCCGGCTACTTTCACAGGCTGGTGTTGAGTGTCTGTGGCTTTTCCAGGCACACGGTACAAGGTGTCAGTAGATCTACCATTCTGGGGTCTGGAGGATGGTGGCCCTCTTCTCACAGCTCCACTATGCAGTGCCCCAGCAGGGACTCTGTGGGGGCTCTGACCCCACTTTTCCCTTCCACACTGCCCTAGAAGAGGTTCTCTAAGAGGGCCCCGCCCCTGCAACAAACTTTTGCCTGGGCATCCAGGTGGTTCCGTACATCTTCTGAAATCTAAGCAGTGAGTCCCAAACCTCAATTCTTGACTTCTGTGCACCCACAGGCTCAATACCACATGGAAGCTACCAAGGCTTGGGGCTTCCACCCTCTGAAGCCACAGACCAAGCTGCACATTGGCCCCTTTCAGCCATGCTAGAGTGGCTAGGACACGGGGCACCAAGTCCCTAGGCTGCACACAGCAGTGGGACCCTGGGCCTGGACCATGAAACCACTTTTTTCTCCTGGGCCTCCAGGCCTGTGATGGGAAGAGCTGCTATGAAGGTCTCTGACATGGCCTGAAGACATTTTCCCCTTGGTCTTGGGGATTAACATTAGGCTCCTTGCTACTTATGTCACCAATTTCTGCAGCTGGCTTAAATTCCTCCCCAGAAAATGAGTTTTTCTTTTCTATCACATAGTCAGGCTGCAAGTTTTCCAAACTTTCATGCTCTGCTTCCCTTATAAAACTGAATGCCTTTAACAGAACCCAAGTCATCTTTTGAATGCTTTGCTGCTTAGAAATTTCTTCTGCCAGATACCTTAAATCATCTTTCTTAAGTTCAAAGTTCCACAAATCTCTAGGACAGGGGCAAAATACCACCAGTCTGTTTGCTAAAACATAACAAGAGTCACCTTTACTCCAGTTCCCAACAAGTTCCTCATCTCCATCTGAGACCACCTCAGCCTGGACCTTATGTCCACATTCCTATCACCATTTTGGGCAAAGCCATTCAACAAGTCTTTAGGGGTCCCAAACTTTCTCACTTTTTTCTGTCTTCTTCTGAGCCTTCCAAACTGTTCCAACCTCTGCCTGTTACCCAGTTCCAAAGTCACTTCCACATTTTCAGGTTATCTTTTCAGCAATGCTATGCTCTACTGCTACTAATTGACTGTATTAGTCCATTTTCACACTGCCGATAAAGACATACCCAAGACTGGGAAGAAAAATGGGTTTTACTGGATTTACAGTTCCGCATGGCTGGGAGGTCTCTGAATCATAGCAGGAGGCAAAAGGTACTTACTACATGGCAGCAGCAAGAGAAAATGAGGAAGAAGCAAAAGCGGAAACCCCTGATAAACCCCTTAGATCTTGTGAGACTTATTAACTATCAGGAGACTAGCCCAGGAAAGATCAGCCCCCATGATTCAATTATCTCCCCTGGGTCTCTCCTATAACACACGAGAATTCTGGGAGATGCAATGCAAGTTAACATTTGGATGGAGACACAGCCAAACCATATCACCAAGTAAGCCAGAATCTTGCTGCAAGCAGGTAACTTTTAACCCCAATCACTACTGATGGAGGGAGAAAAGAGAAGAGAAAGGTAAGGGGTCCATAGTGATACTCAGAACTGCAATGGAGGAAAAGGTTTTAAGTTAGAGCAGACAAATTTTTTCAAGAAGCTCTCAACCCAAAACTTCTTTTGTTTTTTAATCCTTTTTTTCCTTAAAGAAAACTATAAAGCCTTTCTTAATACCACAAGAAGGACCACAGAAGGGACTTGAAAAACATCTTTTTACCCACAGGAGACAGCAAAGTCACAACTCCTAAGGTACCTATGAAATGATGGAAAACTGTATGACAGCAATCAGCAATAGAATTGGCTATGAACATAAAAATACAGATTCTGTATTATGCGTATCTGAAACCCAACAACCCAGTACTGATAAAATTTTGAAAACTCATTTTGAGAAACTGCAGCAAAGAGACTGACATACCTTGAAGCATATGCCTTCTGTACATCGTGGTTAACAGCTTGGAGCCAGGCTGCCTAGTCTGGAATCCTGGATCCTTCATCCAACCAGCTGTGATTTTCAGCAAGTCATTCAGAGTGACTGTCTCAGTTTCTGCTTCTGTAAAGTGGAAATAATAATACCTTACAAGTCTGTTTTAAGAATTAAATGGCCTAATATTGAGGAGTAAGTTAACATTGTCAAGTGCTTAGAAATGGGCTTGACACATACTATGTGAGCACTGTTGTTCAATGAAGAGTAGCATCCAGTGCGGAAGTGATGAGTGGGAATGTGGAAAAGACACAGCAAAGATGTGACATATTTCTTTTGTGAAGAGTTTTGCCCACTTTCATTAGATTACTTGTCTTTTTTGGTATTGATTTCAGAGTTCTTTATATATTCTAGATGCAACTCTTGTCCAATATATACATTTGAAATAAACACATTAGAAGGTGTTCAGTATCACTGGTCATTGGGGAAATGCACATTAGAACCACAGTGAGATGACACATAAACACTAGAATGGCTAACGTTAAAGACAGATGACACCAATGTTGGGGAGATTGTGGAGCACTTGTAACTCTCAGCACTGCTGGTGGGAGCATAAAATAATACAACCATTTTGGAAAATGATTTGGTAGTTTCTTGTAGAGTTAAATATTTACCTGCCATATGCCTTGGATATTTACCCAAAAGAAATGAAAATATATGTTCACACAAAGAGTGTGAATGTTCAACAAGAATGTTCACAGCTGCTTTGTTCATAATAGCCAAATGCTGGAAACAGCCCAAATGTCCACTCACAGTCTATCAATATCCTGGAACCAATACAACCAAGAAGAATCTCATGGACATTATGTTGAGCTAAGGGTGATGACACAAAAGAGACCATGCTGGGTACTCTCGTTTATAAAAAGTTCAAGAACAGGCAAAACTAATCTACAGAGATGCAAGTCAGAACAGTAGTTATCTCTGAGAGGAAGGAGGATGGATTGCAAAGGGCCAGAAAGAAACATTCTATGGCAGTTATTCTCAACCAGGGGTGACTCTGTCCCCCCCGGGGAACATGTAGTAATGTCTAAAGACATTTTGATTGTCATGTTACTGGCATCTAGTGGGTAGAGGTTGAAGACGCTGTTAACTAGCCCTCAATACACAGGACAGCTCCTATCGACAAACAATGAGTTCCTACATGTCAGTAAGAAAGAGGCTGAGAAATCCTGGTCTGGGTTGATGGAAATGTTCTGTATCTTGATTGGTTACATGGTTGTCAAACACATTTAATCAAATCCATCAAATTGTGCATTTTGCTGTATGCACAATTTAAAAAGACACTGAACATAATGAAAAGAATCAGACCAGGAGAGAGCTACTCCCTTAGACACACTCAGCCTCTTAATTAACCACCTGAGGAAGGACTGTCAGTTTTACGGTCCTATACCAATATTTTATGTATTTTTCCTTAGTTAACCTTAGTAAATGTATATAATTTAGAGTGTGAGCTCATTTAGTCTCCACTTAGCTTTTTGAATGACCCTACAAAATCCTGAATAAATGACAGTTCCCTCTGAGGTTTGGAAGAAACATTTTTTTTTTTCTTTGAGATGAAGTTTTGCTCTTGTTGACTAGGCTGAAATACAGTGGCGCAATTTCAGCTCACTGCAACCTCCGCCTCCCGGGTTCAAGCAATTCTCAGGCCTCAGTCTCCCAAGTAGCTGGGATTACAGGCATGCACCACCACGCCCAGCCAATTTTGTGTTTTTAGTAGAGATGGGGTTTTTCTATGTTGGTCAGGCTGGTCTCAAACTCCCAACCTCAGGTGATTCACCTGCCTCAGCCTCCCTGGAAGAAATCTTAATTAAGAAGAGCTCATTAACATCCTGGCAATGAGAAACCTTATACATAACGGGTAATCAGCAGTGTATGGAGCTCACACTCCCAATCAGTTTGAAAAGTATTGAAAACACAGTCCTTAGTGGGTTTTTCAAAATATTTCAGGGTGGGGCAGTGGCTCACAACTGTAATCCTAGCACGTTGGGAGGCCGAAGGGGATGGATCACCTGAGGTCAGGAGTTCAAGGCCAACCTGACCAACATAGCAAAACCCCATCTCTACTAAAAATACAAAAATTAGCTGGCTGTGGTGGTGGGCGCCTGTAATCCCCGCTACTCGGGATTACAGTAGGAGAATAACTGTAGGCAGGAGAATCACTTGAACCCAGGGTTGGGGGTGAGGTGCAGAGGCTGCAGTGAGCAAAGATCATGCCACTTCACTCCAGCCTGGGCAAAAGAGCAAAACTGTCTCAAAAAAAAAAATTCAAGAATAGATCTATAGAAGAGCACAGAATGCCATAAAAGTGTCTTACCATTTGAGAAAGCATCGGGTCATGAGTAAATTTGACCACAGACCATGGTTTAGTGCAATAGCTAGAGAACTGCTAATGAAGGATAGCAATCCCACCAGACTGTGTGGAGCTGGAGCATTTGAAAAGTACTGTCATATAGAGTAAGTTACTGATTGTCACAGCAGCTCTGGAAAGCAGAGCAGGTATTGCTATTACCCCAAAAATGATGAATCTCAGAATGTAGATACCATGCTAAAGTCACTAATGGAGGATTTTGAACACAGATTCATAATCCAGTGTTTCAGAGTGCTGTGCTCTATGCTTCACCCAGCCATGCCCTTCCACACAGCACAAGGAGTCCATGGAACTGGGGCAACATGCAACTTGGACCTTGAGCCCTCGTCCCACTTCTGGACCACATTCTATAGCACTTGCCTGGGAACCTGAATTCCTTGCCCAAATAGCTTCAAGCCCACTTCCAGGGCCAAGTGAGCGTCTTCCTGATTTCTATTGTCCTAAGGATAGACTGCCAGAGTGACTATGCCTAGGCCCAAGGGGTGGCCAAGAGGCAGGAGAGGAGAGCGTAGACAAAATCTGAACTCACGGGCTGGAATGTCTATATGTGGGCATGCACAATCTTTGCAGGGTAAGAAGACTGGAGTCAGAAGAGGGGCAGTCTGGCTGGCAGACACCTTTCCCTGTGATGCCATGTTCTGACATACAAATACTAAGATTCTAAGGACTCTAAAATCTGAACCTGGCCTTTCAGGTCAACATGTAGGTGTATTTGTTAAAGTAAGACAGAGCATTAACAGCTTGTTAGCTTGAATTATAACTTACATTCCATCAAATGAAAGCAGTTAGCCAGCTTGCTTTAACCAGACAAGTAAAGGAAGGGTCCCCTGAGAACCTCCAACCTGCTACACAAGTGCTTATACTGGATGCTTTGTGCAGCTAAGGGACCTGCACAGGGGGCTTGCCTAAACATGCTCGCTGCAAACTAAGGGCCTGCATACACACTGGGGGAATGGGGTCGAGTCACCAGAATTTGCACCTTATACAAATAGGGAGCCCAGTCCCATCAGCTTATATGTGTTTATAAAAGGCTGAAGCAGGCGGATCACCTGAGGTCAATAGTTTAACCAGGCTGGTCAACATGGCAAAACAGCTTATCTACTAAAAATACAAAAAATCTGGACATAGTGGTACATGCCTGTAGTCCCAGCTACTCAGGAGGCTGAGGCAGGAGAATCACTTGAACCTGGGAGGTGGAGGTTGCAGTAAATCAAGATTATACCACTGCACTCCAGGCTGGGCAGCAAAGCAAGACTCAGCCTCAAAAATAAATAAATAAATAAAGCTCTTATATTCAGCTGTGAGGGGACAACTGGCAACCTGCTTTCAGGACCCCTCTCTGTGTTGACAGGTTTTCTTTCGCTTAATAAATTCTACTCCACTCATGGTTCAAGTGTCTGCATGCCTGATTCTTCCTGGTCACGAGACAAGAACACGGACCAAGCTGAGCTAAGGAGAAAAAAATCCTGCATCAAAATAGTATGTGAACCTTCACTTGTACTCTTACTCTGGGCCCTGCAGACATTTGGGCAGGTATGAAGTCAGGTATAAATGGAAAATTCAAGGACATACAATTGGGTCACAGTACCAGGGGCTATAGCTTTAGTGGGAATGGTAAAGAGAATAAAAAGATTCAAAGACTTCCCATGTGTCTGAAGAGTCCCAATCTTCCATCATGGGACTCTTACTTTAGATTCCTATTGTTCCCCTCACCCTGACATCCACCCCTTGCCATCCTCCTGGTAGAGTAAAAAGAGCCTGGGGTGACTATTTCATACCCATTATTTTTAGAATTCTTTCTTATGCTCCTGAGCTTAATGGGAATACCACTAATGCATTACTGTTAAGTTTGGACGTAGGACATTTCATGGGAAAACTCTTTACTACATAAGTATCCATTCCTAATTTTCTAAAATGCATTAGATCTGGATGTTCAATTTTATCAAATGATTTATGTAGCTATTTAAATGATTTTGTTGTTTGCTCTGTTGATATAAACATTAAATAATCATGCATTTCCTAGTGTAAACTTTATAATTTCACAATGTTGAAATGTTAGTATCTTCTTTAAGATGTTTGTGTCTTTGTTTACAAGCAATATTGTTTTATAATGTTATTTTTCCCTTGTTTTCAGATGTTTGTAAGCCAAGAATGGCTGACAAAACAATTAAGTGTTTTTGAAATCTGAAAAAAATAAATTCATAAATCCATCTCATTTGGAAGAATTTTTTGTAAAATACCTTGGAAACATTTTTTACCTATGATAGTTGTCTTTTATTTGTTGTTTTGAAATAATTTGGATCATACACATATTTCTCTCTAAACCATAACTTTTGTTTAAATCATAAGAACTTTTTATCACAACAACTTTTGTGATCATTGTCAAGACATTTTCTCTAACTGACCTGCATTTCTTTCTCATTCCTACTGTGACCTATTTGTACTTTCTTCTTATTCCTGATTGGACTTGCCAGTTGATTTTCTAATTCAACAGTTTTCAGCCCTGACTATATACTAGAATCTTGGGAGAAACTTTAATTTAAAATTTGGCATGTTTTTATCTTCATCTCAAAATATGTTCTAGTTTCCTTTGTGATTTGGTTGAAGAGTGTGTTATTTAATTTCGACAAATTTTTGAATTTTTCAGTTTCCTTCTGTTACTGACTTGCAACCAACTCAAATGCCCATCAATCATAGACTGGATAAAGAAAATGTGGCACATATACACCATGGAATACTATGCAGCCATATGAGAGGCAAAGAAGGACATTTATGTTGATAAAGTAGTCAATTCATCAAGAGTGTTAAAGCAAACTAAATATGTCCTGAGAAGGACTTTGCATTTCTATTTTTTTTAAATTATATTTTAAGTTCTTGGGTACATGTGCAGATTGTGCAGGATTGTTACATAGGTATACATGTGCCATTGTGATTTCCTGCATCCATTGTTTTTGCTTTTTATTGTTCTTGTTTTTTTGAGATGGAGTTTCACTCTTGTTGCCCAGGCTGGAGTGCAGTGGTGCGGTCTTGGCTCACTACAATCTCCACCTTCCAGGCTCAAGCGATTCTCCTGCCTTAGCCTCCCAAGCCTCAGCAAGGTGCCAGCCACCATGCCTGGCTAATTTTTGTATTTTTAGTAGAGACAGAGTTTCACCATGTTAGCCAGGCTGGTCTCAAACTCCCAACCTCAGGTGATCCACCTGCCTCGGCCTCTCAAAGTGCTGGGACTATAGGCGTGAGCCAGCATGCCCAGTCAACTTTTTTTTTTTTAATGAGACAGAATCTCGACCTGTCACTAGGCTGGAGTGCAGTGGCAGGAACTCGACTCACTGAAACCTCTGCCTCCCAGTTTCAAGCAATTCTCCAACCTCAGTCTCCTGAGTAGCTAGGACTACAGGCACATGCCACCACACCCAGCTAATTTTTGTATTTTTAGTAGAGAAGAAGTTTCACCATGTTGACCTGGATGGTCTCTATCTCTTAACCTCGTGATCTGTTGGCCTCGGCCTCCCAAAGCGCTGAGGATTATAGGCATGAGCCACCATGCCCGGCTGCCAACATTTTTTTAATCTTTAATTTTTTTTTGACAGAATCACCAAAAAGTGTCCATTCTTAACCTACTAAAATTTAATTTACTAGCTTAAATAATAGCTTTCTTAAAATGTTGACAGAAGTTTACAAAAATATGTTAATATCCAGTAGGATGCAGAATTTATATCTATTAAATCAAACAAGTAATTTATTCAAATATTTTATATTTGATTTTTCTTATTAGAGATGAATAATGCATTTAGTTCTTATTGCTACCAAATTTTTGCCTTTTCCTTGTATTTCTAGTTATTAGTTTGCATTTTTATGCAGTTACCCATCATACCAAAGTCAACCGTTTCTAAATATTTATTGTGGCTCGTACACTTTAGCTCTTTCTTCCATTTATGGTTTTTTCTCAAATTTTCATTTTGTCTCATATTTAAAATACCATCTTCTTTGTATTTTTCCAAGTCTATTTTTATCCCTCCTTTCCTTTTTTTTTTTTTTTTTTTTTGAGACGCAGTTTCGCTCTTTTTACCCAGGCTGGAGTGCAATGGCGCAATCTCGGCTCATCGCAACCTCCGCCTCTTGGGTTCAGGCAATTCTCCTGCCTCAGCCTCCTGAGTAGCTGGGATTACAGGCACACGCCACCATGCCCAGCTAATTTTTTGTATTAGTAGAGAAGGGGTTTCACCATGTTGACCAGGATGGTCTCGATCTCTTGACCTCGTTATCCACCCGCCTCGGCCTCCCAAAGTGCTGGGATTACAGGTTTGAGCCACCGCGCCCGGCCCTTCCTTTCACTTTTAACTTAAACATGTAATTTGTAGATGCCTCTAAAGTAGCATATAGCTTCCCTAGATTTTGTTCTATGACAAATTCATTATCATAAAATGTGGCTATGCTGCTGTCCTTCTGTCTCATGCTTTTGTTTTTTCACACTTCCTTGCCCTTTTCTATTTTTTTGTTCTATGCTAAATGGTATGTTTTCCTTTATCCATTGATTTAGTTATTCCTGTTTCTGTTCTACAAGTTATTTCAATTTAAAAAATATATTCGAAGTCAGACACAGTGGTTTATGCCTATGATCCCAGTACATTGGAAAGCTGACGCAGGAGGATTGATTGAGGCCAGGAGTTCAAGACCAGCCCATGCAATACAGCGAGACCCTTGTCTCTACAATTTTTTTTTTTTAATTACTTGGGCATAGTGATGCACACTCATAGTCCTAGTTACTATGAGAGGCTAAGCCAGGAGGATCGCTTGAGCCCAGAAGTTAGAGGTTATAGGGAACTGTGATCAGGCCACTGCACTCTAACCTACAAAACAAGACTTCGTCTCAAAAATATGTATTTATACACACACACACACACACACACACACACACACACACATAAAATATATATGAACTCATTTTCCTCTGTCAATGTCAAAAATTAAACAGTCTCTGTAAGCCCTACCTGTGAGCAGTAATAGTTAGCCTGCCTTTTATTTCTTGCTTGTTTTCATAATTTTTAAGGTTTGCTTTTAATGACTTGGGATTTTCAATAAATATAAATTTATATTTAAATGTATATTATTTAACATATTTTAAAATTATCTTTAGGGAATAATTTTCATAATCATATTACTAAAAATTGTTTAGATTTTCTATGTCTTATATGGTCTATGGCCAATTCTATGAAACCACAACGCCCTCATTCTCGATATGATTATATGTCCAGAACCATTCAAAATGATTCCAATTTTTCAAGAAGAGTTTATAAACAATGTTTGACATTTTGGGGCCCCTGGGGTGGGTCTGAAAGCTTCTGTTACAGGCAGGGCCAATTTCTCCATTGTGCTCTGTGGACACAGTGCCAAGAGCCTAAGATATTTTCAGGGACCCCTAAAAATATTTTCTTTAAAAATTGCGAGAAAAAATGAATATGATCCAGTCTGGATTCTACTAGTCCTTTTTTTTTTTTTCTGTCTTTTTAGAGGTGGCATCTTGCTCTGTCACACAAGCTAGAGTCCAGTGGCTCAATCACAACTCACTGCAACCTTGACTTCCCAAGCTCAAGCGATCCTCCTGCCTCAGTCTCCAGAGTAGCTGGTACTACAGGTGCACCACCATGCCCAGCTAATTTTAGTTTTGTGTGTGTGAAGTTGGGATCTCACTGTGTTGCCCAGGCTGGTCTCAAGCTCCTGGACTCAATCAGTTCTCCCACATCAGCCTTCCAATGTGCTGAGATTACAGGTATGAGCCACTGTACCCAGCTGTCTTTACAAAGATAACCTGTAATGTCTTTTTGTAAAGGAAGAAGCCCACAAAGGCAATGTGTCCAGGGCACACTAGAGTCGTGTGGCTCTGCATACGGGAAGGACTCTGCAGTCTTTCCCATCAAAACTCTGCAGACCTGATTCAATTGCCTTTCTACACTATTGATTTAGAAAATGATGAATTTGGTTGATTGATATTTAATCTGCTTTTTTCATCCTGAATATTTTTTATATGCAAAACTTTACCAATATGGCTCTAGATGATTCTTTTCCTCTCACAGGTTTTATCAAATGTGCAGGAAAGACTCCAGCATGTTCCTTCAACTTAAGCAAGTTGATGTCTATTTGATGATTGTTTCCACTCTGTTGTTTTCTTTCTGGAATTTTTGTTTTGCATGCATCATATCTTCTAGACAAGTGCTCACAACTCTTACCCACTCTCTCATTTTAGATTGACTCCTGGGAAAATTTCTCAAGCTGGTATTTTTACTGATTAAATTTCTAGAGTCTCCAATTTGCTCTTTATTGCCTCACTGGCATTTTAAATTTAACAGTTTTCCTCTCCTTGAAGGATTTCCTGCTCTCATCTGTTCCTTTTGTGTAACAAGCAATTACCACAGAGATAATTCTGTCTTGGATCATGTTGCATATCTAGTCTATGCTTGCCAATGTTCTTTTCTGCAACTTTTATTAACAACATGCTATGGTCTGAATGTTTGTGGTACTTCCAAAATGTATACATTTTAACATTATTGAAACATAATCCTCATTGTGATAGGAGGTGGGGACTTTGGGAGGTGATCAGATGATGAGAGCACAGCCCTCATGAATGGGGTAGTGCCCCATAGTAGTGCCCCATAAGAGGCTAAAGTGACCAGAGAGCCCCCCTTCCATGATCTATTCCATGAGAATAGATGGGTAAATCATCATCTTCCCATCTGGAAGAGGGCCCTCAGTGAAACCTGACCATGCTAGCACCCTGATCTTGGACTTCCACCCTCTAGAATTGTGAAAAATAAATTTTCATTGATTATAAGCCACTGAGTCTATGGTATTTTGTTATAGCAGTCTGAAAAGACTCAGACACAAGTAATCATTTATTGTAATTCTTTAGTGTGTCCATCTTTTTTGCAAAGCATTTTTTAAAATGTGTTCAGTAATGATTTTTTCCTTTTTCTCAATTTATAGAGGAAGGTCTTTGCTTATCCATCATTGGCATTTGAGATGATTTCTGCCTAAAAACAAAGATCTCTGGATCATATCATTCTGACACAAATTAAGAAAAGAGGGCATATTTTGAATTATGATACTACTTTGCTCTTTGAAAGCCAGCACTGGGAGACAGCAAAGGGACTCTGGAACCAACAGCTATTGGAGCTTCATCAAGGAGCTTCATCAGCATGTCTCAGAAATCCTTGTCTGTAGTTTGGTCAGCAATTAGGCATCACTCAGGCCACAGCATTCACTGATTGTCTAGAAAAGTTGCTCTCAGTGGGAGTCAGCCATGTGCTCTCTTGGCCGTCGACACCCAGGACCGGCAGGAGCACATGCCTCTAGGGGCTCATGCAGCCTGCAATGCCTGGTGAACTTCCAGGAGGAGACAGGGAGATGGAGAAGAGTCTGTCGCCTGTCCTGTCTTCCATCCGTAGCCCCACCAAGGAAGAGGACACAGGTCTTCAGTTCTTTTTCTGTGTCATTTAGGGCCAGCTATGATTCAGAATTCAGAACTTAGAAAGGTAGACACAAGAGAAGGACAGTTGTGATAACAGAAAAGCATCTTGCAGAGCTACTGTGGAGTGTAAGTTACGCTTCCAAGATGTGTTACCTGAGGCCAATGTGTTACCTCCAGGAAAATGGAGCATCCACTCAGTCATTGGTTAAGGGCTTGGGGAAAGGTAAGGCCTAAGTTCTCAGGTACTGTACTTACAGCATGTCAAACAATTCAGGCACAAAGTCTACACTAGCAGCCTTGAGGGCGGTCCTCCAAGAAAGGGCCTCAGGACTCAAGAGCTGACCTTGGAAAGTGAAAGCCCATGAAAACAAAATTCTAAAACAGATCCCAGGGCTCTGGGCAGAGTATACTGCCGACCTTATGCACTCACAGAACATCCCAGGCAGGTTTCAGACAACTTCTTAAAATCAAGAAAACATTCTGCAAATGTAAGAAGAGTCCCAGTGAGTGGGATAAAGCACATAAAATTATACAAATCAACAAAATAGACCAGAAGCCAAACTAATAAAGAAGAAAAGAGAGAAGAATCAAACGGATGCAGTAAAAAATGATAAAGGCAATATCACCACTGATCCCATAGAAATACAAACTACCATCAGAGAATACTATTAAACACCTCTACACAAATCAAAAAATCTAGAAGAAATGGATAAATGCCTGGACACTTACACACTCCCAAGACTAAACCAGGAAGAAATTGAATCCCTGAATAGATCAGTAACAAGTTCTGAAATTCAGGTAGCAATTAATAGCCTGCTAACCAAAAAGAGTCCAGGACCACATGGTTTCACAGCTGAATTCTACCACAGGTACAAACAGGAGCTGGTACCATTCCTTCCGAAGCTATTGCAAACAATAGAAAAAGAGGGAATCCTCCCTAACTCATCTTATGAAACCAACATCATCTTGATACCAAAACCTGGTAGAGACACAACTAAAAAAGAAAGTATCAGGCCAATATCCCTGATGAACATCAATGTGAAAATCCTCAATAAAATACTGGCAAACCAAATCTAACAGCACATCAAAAAGCTTATCCATCACCATCAAGTTGGCTTCATCCCTGGGATACAAGGCTGCTTCAACATATGCAAATCAATAAACGTAATCATCACAAAAACAGAACCAATGACAAAAACAATATGATTATCTCAATAGATGTGAGAAGGCCTTTGACAAAATTCAACACCCCTTCATGCTAAAAATTCTCAATAAACTAGGTATTGATGGAATGTATCTCAAAATAATAAGAGATATTTATGACAAACCCACAGCCAATGTTATACTGAATGGGCAAAAATTAGAAGCATTCTCTTTGAAAACCAGCACAAGACAAGGATGCCCTCTCTCACAACTCCTATTCAACATAGTATTGGAAGTTTCGGCCAGGGCAATCAGGCAAGAGAAAGAAATAAACATTATTCAAATAAAAGAGGAAGTCAAATTGTCTCTATTTGTAGATGACATGATTGTATATTTAGAAGACCCTATTGTCTCAGCACAAAATCTCCTTAAGCTGATAAGCAACTTCAGCAAAGCCTCAGAATACAAAATCAATGTGCAAAAATCACAAGCATTCCTATACACCATAACAGACAGAGAGCCAAATCATGAGTGAACTTCCATTCACAATTTCTACAAAAAGAATTAAATACCTAGGAATACAACTTACAAGGGATGTGAAGGACATCTTCAAGGAGAACTATAAACCACTGCTCAAGGAAATAAGAGGATACAAACAAATGGAAAAACGTTCCATGCTCATTGTTAGGAAGAATCAGTATCATGAAAATGGCCATACTGCCCAAAGTAATCTATAGATTTAATGCTATCCCCATCAAGCTACCATTGACTTTCTTCATAGAACTGGAAAAAAAAAACAAAACAACTTAAATTTCATATGGAACCAAGAAAGAGCCTGCATAGCCAAGACAATTTGAAGCAAAAAAAACAAAGCTGGAGGCATCATACTACCTGATTTGAACTATACTGCAAGGCTACAGTAATTAAAACAGCATGGTACTGGTACCAAAACAGATATAGAGACTAATGCAACAGAACAAAGACCTCAAAAATAATTCCACACACCTACAATCATTGATCTTTGACAAACCTGACAAAAGCAATGGGGAAAGGATTCCCTATTTAATAAATGGTGTTGGGAAAACTGGCTAGCCATATGCAGAAAGCTGAAACTGGATCCCTTCCTTACACCTTATACAAAAATTAACTCCAGATGGATTAAAGATTTAAACATAAGACCTAACACCAAAAAAGCCCTAGAAGCAAGCCTAGGCAATACCACCGAGGACATAAGTATGCACAAAAACTTTATGACTCAAACACCAAAAGCAATGGCAACAAAAGCCAAAATACACAAATGAGATCTATTAAGAGCTTCTGCACAGCAAAAGAAACTGTTGTTAGGGTGAACAGGCAGCCTACAGAATAGGAGGAAATTTTTGCAATCTACCCACCTGAAAAATGGCAAATACCCAGAATCTACAAAGAATCTAAACAAATTTACAGGAAAAAAAAACAACCCCATCCAAAAGTAGGCAAAGGATATGAACAGACACTTCTCGAAAGGAGACACTTATGCAGCCAACAAACATACAGAAAAAAAGCTCATCATCACTGTTCATTACAGAAATGCACATCAAAACCCAGTGAGATACCATCTCACACCAGTTAGAATGGCAATCATCAACAAGTCAGGAGACAACAGATGCTGGAGAGGCTGTGGAGAAATAGGAACGCTTTTACACTGTTGGTGGGAGTGTAAATTAGTTCAACCATTTTGGAAGACAGGGTGGTGATTCCTCAAGGATATAGAACTATTAATATCATTTGACCCAGCAATTCCATAACTGGGTATATAACCAAAGATTATAAATCACTCCATTATAAAGACACATTCACATGTATGTTTACTGTGGCATTGTTCACAATTGCAAAGACTTGGAACCAACCCAAATGCCCATCAATTATAGACTGGATAAAGAAAATGTGGCACATACATACCATGCAATACTATGCAGCCACAAAAAAAAAAAAAGGATGAGTTCATGTCCTTTGCAGGGACATGGATGAAGATGGAAACCATCATTCTCAGCAAACTAACACAAGAACAGAAAACAAAATACCACATGTTCTCACTCATAAGTGAACAATGAGAATACATGGACACAGGGAGGGGAACATCACACACTGGGGACTGTCGGGGGATGGGGAGCTAGGGGAGGGATCGCATTAGGAGAAATACCTAATGTAGATGACGGGGTGATGGATGTAACCAACCACCTTGGCATGTGTATACCTATGTAACAAACCTGCATTCTGCACATGTACCCCAAAACTTTTTAAAGTATAATTCTAAAAAGTCATATAAATCCTATTAGAGTTTTTATAGTTAATGTTATATTATCATAAACCAATTGATGAGACCAGGCATGGTGGCTCACACCTGTAATCTTGGCACTTTAAGGAGGCTGAGGTGGTGGATCACTTGAGGTCAGAAGTTTGAGACCAGCTTGACCAATATGGTGAAACCTCATCACTACTAAAAATACAAAAATTAGCTGGGCATGGTGGTGGGTGCCTGTAATCCCAGCTGCTCAGGGAGCTGAGGCAGGAGAATCACTTTAACCCAGGAGGCAGCAGTTGCAGTGAGCCGAGATCACACCATTGCACTCCAGCCTGGGCGACAGAGCAAGACTCTGTCTCAAAAAAATAAACTGGTTGGTAAAATAGCATCATATAGACCATAAATATAAATACTCTTTTTTAAAGGAATTATTCATTATAACCTCAAGCTCACATTGATTCAGACTAGGATAAATGCTTCCATCTCTGCATCCAAGAAGCATTTGTGTCTTCTGTGGTTCTTCTCATGAGCAGGCTGGCATTGGACAGGGGTGCTGGGCTGGGAGCAGCTGCTCAGGTGAAGAAGCAGCACCATAAATGATGATTTTTTTTTTTTTTTTTTGAGACGGAGTTTCGCTCTCGTTACCCAGGCTGGAGTGCAATGGTGCAATCTCGGCTCACTGCAACCTCCGCCTCCTGGGTTCAAGCAATTCTCCTGCCTCAGCCTCCTGAGTAGCTGGGATTACAGGCATGTGCCACCATGCCCAGCTAATTTTTTGTATTTTTAGTAGAGACGGGGTTTCACCATGTTGACCAGGATGGTCTCGATCTCTTGACCTCGTGATCCACCCGCCTCGACCTCCCAAAGTGCTGGGATTACAGGGAATGATGATTTTTAAACTTCTTCCTGTGTCTCTGCCCTCAGTTATCATGTGTTTCTAAATAGTCTCTAACTGAGTTAACAGCCATCATCCCTTATTTACAGGTAAGTGTATATTGTACAGGACAGAAATTAATCCATCAAGCTTTTTACCATTTAATCCACTGAATTTTTTTTTTCCTATGTTGACAGAGTCATGACTATAATCCATCACAGTTCATGTTATTCGGGTTACATTTTGTAGCCAAATCAGTTTTTGGTGCCAATTTTGATTGACAGCAAAAGCTATGCGTTTTCAAATCTACTCACATTTTGGAATCTCAGCTACGAGATTACAACCCTGTACTAGCAGTGTTTCATTGAGATCCCTCCCACTCACCTCCCAAGCAAGCTGTTCATTTACACAAGGGGAAGCTCAGGCAAACAACTCCTCCACCCAGCAGTACCCATCCTGCAGAGATTCCTCAGTATTTCTAGAATGTAGGTATCATGCGACAGCACTTAGGCAGGTTCTGGTTTTCCTCCCAGTGGAAATTAGGGAAGGGAAGAAATTAAGTATGTGTTCTTAGATGATCCTCCTATCTAAAGTCCTGTTTCTGGTTTATAATCCTGGATGTGTGAGGGGTTTTAAGAACTACACACTTTCTGATAAAGTCCTGCTTTGCTAATCAAGACCTCTTTATTGCTACCAGTAAGTAACATGTCCTCTCTTATTAACTGCAGTGCCTGGCAGTGTGTGAATATAAATTTGCTATTTCATGTTTCTTGGACTCATTTTAGTTAAAAACACCTTTCCAAAGGCAAGCTCTTTGAAGCTGCTATTCTGTGCTTTATCATGTAGCTGGTGACTTTTACGTGTCAGAAACATTTATCGATTGTTAACTGATGCCAACCAATCATTCATATAACCAAATATAAGCACGACTTTGGCAATTTAGAAATCACAAGTTTTTTCTGGATGCAGAGGACAAAACACGAATCCATCACTGTGTCTACCCAACTAGAAATGGCTCATTCTTCTATAGCAGCAAACACAAAAGAACTCTTACCAGAGAAAATACAAGCTTAGGAAAAATAGAAAGTTATTTTTCTCCATTGACTATCATAAAAAACAAACTGAATACTTCTTGATATGTCCAACAGAAATGACAGTCTCAGCACACTTGGCCTTAACTTAGTTGATGGAAGGTTTAATTCACTGTAGGCCAGAGTTAAAAAGATGATTGGGAAACCAGGTTGGAATGGACTCCAATCTAGCATAAATCTCTAAACGAGATCTTATATATGAGAAATTCTCAGACCAGCAATGAAACTTTGGTCTTTAACGCATAACTTCGTACCCAAATTTTGGATGAAGAAAAGTTTTAGGATTAGAACCCGGAATAGCAAGGGCCTTGATGCCAGGTAACCCTCACTTCACCAATTCTGGGTCTAGCTTTGGAAACGGCCGCCCAGATTTGTGTGAGTTTTGTGCGGAGACCTGCGGTGCCAGCTGAAACAGCCGTGCTGGGAGCTCGTGGCGCTTTTCAGCCCGGGAATTTTCTGGTCTGTAGGCAGTAAAAACTCATTTGGAAATGCGGTGATCACTCACCCTCTGCGTTGTTCTCGCTAGGAACTGCACTCCAGAGCTGTTCCTATTCAGCCATCTTGGATCGCCAGTCTTGGAAATGTATCTCTATAAACTGTTTGCTTATCACGGAAGCGTGCCTCTCACCACTCTCCCCATAAATTTGTTGGAGAAATTACATCAGAGAACATGTTTGAAAGCCCTGGACCCCGTACTTGGTACAGAGAAGGCACTCAGAAGGGGTTGCCGCCATTTGTCATGAGAGAAAAATTCCCACCCCAGACATCGGCATTTCTTTCTCGTCAGAAGACCAAGACATATCATAGCTATTATGCCCTCCTGTCTCCAGTGTTTTCTATAGAAGTTGATTAGAAATGTGGCCTCCACAGTGGTGGTGCCCAATCAGCCATCAGCTTATACACAGACCAACTGCAGACCCAATTGTCTGGAGCCCAGCATGGCCTGAGCTCTTACCAGAGCCACAGAGGAAGCACTTTGCCTCCAAATGCCTGACACTGAGTAGGGAGTCAGGACACAGCTGCAATAGAGGCCCTGTCTTCCAAAGAGCTCACATAGGCAGTGGGATAAGGCAATTGATAACAAGCATCATAAGAGAAATACAAAAATGAGAGCCTTGGGCTCCCTGAGTCCAGCATTTGTGCAGAGCCTTGAAAACTAAATGTGAAACAATAATTGAAGGGTGAAATATTGCAGACTGAAGAAGGGTCGCTTCCCCATCATCAGCAGAATGATCAGGAAAAGACAACACGGAATAAACAGAGCGCACTGGGCCAGGCTGGCCTCAGGGGCATATAGGTGTGCAAGGTAATGGCACATGTGCACAGGCGCTTTTTTGTCCCATTCCCTCCGGAATTTCAGCTTTGCTTCTCATTTGCCTCCTTATAACCTAAGTTTAGAAACACATTTAAAAGGGATTTTTCTGTCTGCTGAGGGCTAAAGGGAGAGTGGATGAAAATGCATTAAAATAATGCTTCCCCTTGAGCAATTTTTACGTATTCAGTTGCTGTAACTGGAAAGAAGACCTCAAATCCTTTTGAGTGACCCAGAACGAGACGAAGGGCACAGAATCTCTTAATCTTCTCTCTCCTAAGGTACTGCTTTAGAAACAGAGTGTGGGGGTCTTCACCACTGCCACCGGGAGTCTTTGGCGGAGGTCACCCCACAGAGTTTCACCCCAGCTGGAATATCTGTGGCTCCCAGATAATTCGTTTCTGGCTCGGCCTTCCTGTCTATGCCAACCACTATGATCAAAAATGTGTCCAAAGTAAACCTCAGACAATTGGACCTTCCTCAGCAACGTGGGGGGCACTTGGTGTTAGAGGGTGGTCTCTGGGTTCCTGTGAACATTGCCCCAGGTGCTGAGCAGCTGGCTGCAACGGCTCATGAAATTCTATCCTTCCAGCTTCCAGCACGCTGAAAAGTAACCCAGGGACACCAACAGCCTTGTCCCACCTGTGGAAATTAATGGTGCCAGCTCAGCATATTGGCAGAGAAAGGAAATTTGCACAGCAAACAAATCTGCTGAAAAATTGGAAATATTTGCTTAACAGAAGCACATTGATTAAAGTCACTCCAAGATCAAATAACTCTCCCAGCCTGGGCAATTTCATCCCGGAGGGCAGCCGACTTATATCGGCAGAATATTGATGAAAAGCTCTCACTATGTCTAGATGTACCGTATTAGGGGTGTTAATCTCAGAAGTGGGCCATAATTTTTCTTCTACACCCAGCCTCTTCATTCGAAAGCATTTAATTCCAATACAAATAGTTATAAGGAAATAAAAGCTTTGATGTATGTCTTTTTAATATCCATCTTTGGTAAGAACTTTTCACTTCTGTGGTCAATGAAAGCTCATCCTGAATAAAAAGTTAAGCTCATTCCAGCAGACTTCCAAGGTTACTTGATTTCTCAAATCTTCCCCAATTTCAAGGAAAAATAAAGGTCCAGTCAAAGCCACTCCTTGACAAGGAAGACAAGCAAACCACCACATAAATATGTATAGCATGAGTTATACTGAAGAGAAATTAGCAATTCCAAGAAGGGTCCTTCAGCTGGTTCATGAAGAGAAGGGTATGGGAGGGCTGGTCTGAAGTCAGCCAGATGCTTCAGGAGGTTCTTCAGGGGTTTGAAAAGGTGGGGGAAGGTCTCCTGGGACCACTGCAGCTGCCAGCTGAGACCCTGATTCCTCATTACAACCCTACAAGTAACCCACATCCAATTTGCCAAAGGATTTGAAACAATCCACAAAGGGGCAAATATTTGCTTTGCACACTTCTGCTGCTTCTTTTGGTAAGAATAAAATTATTTTTTAAGTTAATGAATCGTGCATATTTGTGGAGTACACTGTGATGTTTCTATACATGCAATTGTATAGATTATACATATAAGGGACTTAAAACTCTTTCTTTTGGTAAGAATAAAATTTCTTTTTTTGTTTTTAGGGACGGAGTCTCGCTCTGTCACCAAGTGGAATACAATGGCATGATCTCGGCTCACTGCAACCTCCACCTCCCATATTCAAGCAATTCTCCTGCCTCAGCCTCCCGAGTAGCTGGGACTACAGGTGCACACCACCATGCCTGGCTAATTTTTTGTATTTTAATAGAGATGGGGTTTCACCATGTTACCCAGGCTAGTCTCGAACTCCTCAGCTCAGGCAGACCACCCACCTCCACCTCCCAAAATGCTAGGATTACAGGTGTGAGCCACTGTGCCTGGCCGAATAAAATGATTTTTAAAATTGATTAATAATTGTGCATATTTGTGGAGTACATTGTGATGTTTCTATACATATCATTGTAGAGATTATACATATAAGGGATACAAAATTACAGCTGAATAGGAGGAATAAGTTCTAGTGTTCTGTATCACTGTAGGATGACTATAGTTACCAATGATATATGGTTTCAAATAGCTAGGAAGAGGATATTAAATGGTCTCAACACACACACACAGAAAGATAAATGTGTGAGATGATGGATTTGCTAATGACCCTATCTACTGTACTTCTGCTTCTTAAAGTCAGCCATGATGAAATGGACTTTCTCAAACTCTGGCTCAGGTGGTCTTCCTTTATGGCCCTCTTAGAAATGAAGGAGCCCAATGCATGCTGGAAAAGAACATTCCAATGTGGGCTTCTTCACCCCTGTTCACCTAAATACACCATAACTACAAGACCTAAGGGCTTGAGGGTCACACAAGAAGGCACTTGGGGGCCAGCCGACTGTAAGCCTGCTCTGCCCTGCCTCCAACAAACAGGATGCCCAGAGCTGCCCACCCCTCTCCTTGCAGACATAGAATCTCCCTCCCTTTTCCACTCCCAAGGGGAGCCCCTGGGCCACAGGAACATGCAACACTTCCCCTTACTCAGCCACCTGTCTCCAAACTAGGACAGTCTAAACTGGCAATCTGCAAACCCCAGTTACGATGACAATGAATGCTCCCTCCAAGGAGGTATCCTCCTCAGCAAATGGAAAGCTCCCTACACTCTGCCAGATGTCATAAATTCACTCCTCCCACCCAACCACCTGCCTCTAAAGAGTATGGAACCCACCCTGCCCATGCACAGGCACACACGTGCACAAGTGCACGCACACATACAGGATAATAACAGGCACTCAAATGGGATTTGAAAAGGATTTTGCTTATACTGACTCATGAGGAACAGGGGTGGGGATGGGGGTGGGGGTGGGCAGGGAATGGGAATGACGGGATGGAAGGAGGTAGAAGGTATGGAGGTGGTAGGGCAGGGAGAGATGGAGGAAACCAGAAGCCAGGGGAGGGAAGCCACCATGTTTAAGCACCTGGGTTCCAGGTACTGCTTGGGGTGTGCTTTCTTCATTTATCTCATTGAATCCTCACATCACTCCTGTGAGAAGCTTCAGTTCAACTCTGGCTGCATATTACAATCACTTGGGAGATCTTTTAAATAATACAGGAGCTAAGCTCCAGCAACCTGGAGCAACTGAATCAGAGTCTTTAGGGATAGAACCCAGGTAGCCATGGTGCTGTTGCTGCTGCTGCTGCTGCTGTTGTTGTCAGAGAGTCTCACTCTGTTGACAGGGCTGGAGTGCAGTGGTGGGATCTCAGCTCAGTGCAACCTCTGCCTCCTGGGCTTCACTGATCCTTCAACCTTGGCCTTCGGAGTAGCTAGGACTATAGGCGTGCATCACCACACCTGGCTAATTTTTGTGCTTTTTGTATAGATGGGGCTTTGCCATGTTGCCCAGGCTGGTCTCAAACTCCTAGGCTCAACCCATCTGCCTGCCTCGGAATCCCAAAATTCTGGGATTACAGGTGTGAACCAATGCACCTGGCCAGCCATGGTTTTTAAAAGCATCCCAGGCAATTCCACTGAGCAGCCAGGATTGAGAATTGCCATACCAAAGAATCTCTAAGCTCCTTTTCCACTGCTCTATTATGAAATACTGCCCTTCCCCCACACCCTGCATCCCCTGGCTCTAGACATGTCTAGACCTACAGCCAGGCCATAAAATGCCACCCAGAGAAACTGGAGGATTTTCCTTTGCATGTTTCAGTAAAGAAGTGAATTTGAGTCAAATTTTGCTTTCTTAAACTCTTTAAATTCCTAAGGCTTGTTTCAGCCTTGAAAAATATAGGATCATGTATCTCAGAAGATTTGCAGCTTTGGGGATAATTTCTTTTTCCCTTTCACCTAGATGTGGAGCCGCTGCACTAGAGCTCGCTCCTCGTTTGATTATGACATGCAGTCAGCAGCCAAATGTCATTTTGAAGAATAATTTTTTTGGCTTAGGAGAAAATGCATGCTCCAGTTCCTGATAATTGATTTGCAAGGTTCCAATTTAAGTAGCAAATTGCTCCCGTTACCCAGGTATTTCATATCTTATATGAGCACTTAGATAGAAAATTCAATATTCCTTATGCTGACCAGGAAATGGCAGGAAAAACTGCAGTTTAAATTTTGGATCCTTTCTCTATTTATATTTTAATATCATTCTAAGAGGCCTTGGTTACAAATACATCAGGACAGTTAAAAAGTAATAATGTAACAGTGTCTTTTAAGTGGCCTTGTTTCCCCAGGAAAGGCTCAGCCCTCTCTCTAGCCATGTAATTAATCCTGATAATAATATCACCTGAGCCCAGGAGCAAGTCAAGCAGGAGGACTTTAATTTACAGTCAAGGAAAAGGAGAGCCTGAGGTCTGCTCAGCTGTCGGTGATGGAACCAGGGCAAGAAGCCAGGCTCCCTCAGCGCCCAAACAAGACAAAGAGCTATAGACCCAGGACAGGATTCCAGCTTTCCAACCCCAACTCGAAAGCTTGTTCCAAACAGAAAACTTTGAGGAAAGCCACTTACACCCCTCTGCGGGCCAGGGTTCTCTCCTTCCTAAAAAGAACAGGTCACGGGAGGGAATCACTGGTGTCTTTTCCAGCATTAACACCCCACAGCCTGAGCATCTCAGGCCCGAGGAGTGGTGAGGCACTAGCCTCAGGGTCAGGCTGACCCGGGTTTGATGCCCAACTTATTAGCCACCTAGCAGCTGAATGGCTTCAACCATCATTTTCATCCAGTGTGAAATTCAAACAAGAAACAGCTGCCATCTCATAAAGTCGTTTCTGCTACTCATGTGTCAAAGTGCAAGAGATGCTCAGCCCAGCACCCGGCATGGGGAGTTGGTGAAGTAAGCTCCCTGGGAAGGTTTGCTCTTACGGAAAATGGGACCAGCCCACAGTCTTCTCATCATTCTAACTGAACTCCCTGGACCCTCTCTTATCTTCTCAAATTCACCACTAGTTTATCCAGAAATACTCTGGACTGTCCTTGAGTAACCTCCCTAAGCAAGACAGGAATGCTTCCAAACTGGCCCCATGTGCCTGATGGGTTAGGTCTGGGAATTCCAACATTGAAGTGTGTTCTGCTGTCCTGAGACCACTGCCCAGAAACAGAGTAGCTGTGGGCTGCCCCTGCTGCTGGGGAGAGGCACTGTTCTGAGTCCAACTCTCTCTCTCTCTCTCTCTATTCTGTGTGTGTGCGTGTGTCTCACCCCCTTCCTTTCTCCACTTTCCCAAGTCATATTCATTTTTGCCCACTTTATATTCCATTTTCTTCCTGGCCCCTCCTTTACAGTTTCTGATCTTTTGTCCCCTTCTCCTATGAAGGGCCACACTTTGCTCCCGGGACTTGAGCTTAGCTCTTAGAAGACACTAATTCCAGCCCTTTCAGGTACATATTTTGCCCCAATCTCCAGAGCATCACATCACAACACAGACTACCCTCAGTGCCTCTTCCAAATGAATCTCAGGTCCTTCAATAGGATCTGGCCAAAACCATCCCACAAAGACTACAGAGAGGAGCAGGCAGTCCAGAAAGGGGAAAATGCATTGAAACACTAGACACTAGAATCCCTGCCTCTGAGTTGATAGGAAATATAAAACCACTCGTCCAGCAACTCATCTGATGATCCAGAACCTACTACCACCGCTCTACCAAGTGGTCCCCAGGATGTTTTTGGTTCATGTCCAATAATAAGGAATGCTTTACCCATCAATGACAGGTGCTTCACTTCTAGACAGCTCTGATCATCACAAATCCCTTCCCTAGACCATCTTCCTGTGGCCCCTCCCTCTGGAGAACTGGTTTGTTGGTGAAATGAGATCTCAATGTATGTAACCTTTCTTTGATAGGTCAGCCATAGGTGTTTCTTCTCCCATCTCAAAGGGCTTTGGGGCCATCCTTATCCCTCTTCAAGGATTTGCTACTCTGGGTCCCACCCCACAAGGCACTGGGTGTGGCATGAGCAGAATATAACAGAGAACTCTCCCACCCCTGCTTTGAGCATCTCTATCTGCAAACACTGCCTGGCCTGATGTGGTCCCATCCCGCAGTGTGCTCATTTGAATGTGTTGTCTACCAGTGTTGGGTCCTTCCAATTTGGCATTTGGGTCAATAGGTTTTGGACCCAGGTATTAGATTTTATCCTTATCTCTCCTTTTATTTCTATTTCATCTTGCCTGCAACAAAATGAATGGAGACTGAGTCAGTATCACCAGGGAATTCTCAGACATGAGGTCCTTGGAGCCAACTGGTGGTCAAGTCTGCCCCCTCGGGTACAAGGCTGAATCTCACCTTCAGATCTCACCTGTTTGAGAAGGAGTTTTGCTTTGTCGTCCCAGGCTGGAGCGCAGTGGCGTGATCTCAGCTCACTGCCACCTCTGCCTCCCAGGTTCAAGCAATTCTCCTGCCTCAGCCTCCCAAGTAGCTGGGATTACAGATGCGGGCCACCATGCCCAGCTAATTTTTGTATTTTTAGTAGAGATGGGGTTTTACCATGTTGGCTAGGCTGGTCTTGAAACTCCTGACCTCGTGAGCCACCCACCTCGGCCTCCCAAAGTGCTAGAGTTACAGGCAAGAGCCATCGCACCCGGCCTGCATATCTCACCTTTAAATTGGCTCTTGAATCCGTAGACACAGCTTTCAAAGGGATGCTGGGTCACATAATTTAACCCTCTCATTTTTCTATTAAAGAAATGAGCCAAGACTTCATATGGCATTATTTGCTAGGGACCTGAAGTTCGCAAATCTGGGTTTAAATCCTGGCTTACTTTCTACTCTACTGATGTCCTTGACGTAGTATGTGAGCTTCCTAGGATGACTCTAACAAATTAACACAATCTACGTGGCTCAAAACAGCAGAAATTTATTCTGTCACAATTCTGGAGGCCAGAGTGTGCAGTCAAGGTGCCCCCAGGGTTGGTTCCCTCTGGAAGCTCTACAGGAGAGTCTGCCCCATGCCTCTCTCCTGGGTTCTGGTGGCTTCTGACAACCATAGGTGCTCCTCGGTTTGTCACTGAGGAGCTCCAATCTTTGCCTCGTCTTCACATGGCCACCTTCTCTCTGTGTCTTTGTGTCAAACCTCGTTCTCCTTCCCCATAAAGAAAACTCCACCCTAAATTCAGGAGGACTTCATCTGGAGATCCTTACCTTAATTACCCTATTTCCAAATAAAACCGCACTCCCAAGAACTAGGGTTTAAGACTTGGACAGATCCTTCCAAGGACACTATTCAACACATTGTACTTAGTAATTTTCCTTCCCATGAGCGAAATGGGAATGTTTCAACCCTGTTGGAGGTAACACATTTAGTGCAACTCCTGGAATATGAAAGTTCATAATTTAATCCTATGTAAACTATAAACATTACGGTTATCATTATAATTAGTAAATGTTTTCAGGAGGTCAGACAATGAATTAGTAGTGGCAGTGAGCCCACATCCTCTGACCCCAAGCCCAGTGCTTTCCCGGAATTCCCTTTCACTGTTACGGGAGAGTAGCGGAGCCCCTCCGCCTCATGCATGTTGTCTTTCCATGTTGAGTTGTCCAAATCCTAACACTCAGGGCCAGCTTGGAAGACCGGAGAAACCGGCAGCCTGCGTGGGGCTTGAAGAATCTGAGGCAGAGCCAACTCCAGTGAATTGAGGTGTAGCTTAGTCACAGATCCTAGAATGCAACTGCTAGGTAGTGAATTGTGGTGTTTAACTTCCAAACTGCAGATGTTCCCCATTCCCCTTAGCCCCAGCCTCTGGGCAATGTGGTCCTTCCTGACTGCTCATGGAAGCAACCTCACTCCACTGCACTCATGATGGCAGCTCATGCTGCAGATTCAGACCTAGTGTTGCTTAACCCTCCCGCCTCCCACAAGGACCCCAGCCTTGCTTAGGGAGTATCCTCTCCTTTCCATTGCCGATTCTCCCATCTTCACTCCCCAACTGCCTCCCTGACCCCACCTGCCACTCTTCCAATCATTATTCCAGGCACAGCAAGTTAGCCTATACTTTCCTGCAATCACCACACTTACAACCCCCATGTTTACATAACATCAAAAATGCTTTTGTTCACAGAACAAAGAAGTATATAAACAACTGGGAAGGAGGATTCTTTCTACAAGCCTAGCTATCAATTAGAGGGTCATTTGCTGGAAGTGCTATATCTAAGGGAACTCGCCCAATCTCAGACTCCTGACATCTATGATACACAGGAAGTTTATGGCAGTGCCCCCAAAAACTCCACTCACCTCCGCTAGGATGCCCTAAAACCTTTCATTCCACCATTCCATCATCTGAACTGGCTTTTTCCCACCCCAGTCTCAGCCCCCAACCCCATCCTGCCTCTGCCTCCTTATCCTCTACTCATCTTTCAATTCCTGGTTCAGGTGTCACTTTCTCAGGAAAGCCCCTCATCCCCTATAATATCCTCTTTCATGTCACTGTGCTCTCCACAGCACTGAGCACACTGTGAAATTATGTTAATCTGTGCAACTATTTGATTAATGTCCAATAATGACAGGTAAGCCCCAGGTAAACAAATGTGTTCATTATTTTCACCACTGTATCCTGGAATATATAATTAATGTTTGATAAGGCTTTCTGAAGGAATGAATGAATGGGAAGTGCCTATTCGGTTACCACATTCCTATATTATATGCTGCTTAAAATCTTTCTCTAGTTAACACACATGCATACACACCTCATCCAAAGGCCTCTGTGCATGGAAGAAAGGTAATTAAAGGCAGAGCACAGTGACTCACTCCTGTAATCCCAGTGCTTTGGAAAGCCAAGGCAGGTAGATCTCTTGAGGCCAGGAGTTCGAGACCAGCCTGGGCAACATGGAAAAACCCTGGCTCTACAAAAAATACAAAAATTAGCCAGTCTTATAAGCCCATCTCTAAATAAATAAAATTTCTAAAAAAGGTAATTAAGGAATGAAGTTGAGATGAAGGCGCTGTTTATACCACAGACAACTTCTGCTCAAATATTAATACAAGCATCTCTTAAAAGTACCCTGCTCCTGGCCCTTGAACCCTGGCCAGCATGGGAACGTAACTGACAATGCCGCCTTTGGGAACCTGCTGGGTTCTGGAGCATCCTGCAAGCCTGTTCCTCACTCTCTGCCTTGCCACACCACTTCACCTCCCAGCCTACCAGACACACGGGCATTCGCAGCAACCTGGATGGAATTAGAGATCATTATGTTAAGTGATGTAACTCAAGAAATGGAAAACCAAACATTGGATGTTCTCATTCATATGTGGGAGCTAATCTATGAGAACACAAAGGAATACGAATGATAAATTAGACTTTGGGGACTCAAGGGAAGGGTGGGAAGGAGGTAAGGGATAAAAGACTATGCATTGGGTACAGTGTACACTGCTCACGTGATGGAGCAGGGGCATCAAAATCTCAGAAATCACTACTAAAGAACTTATTCATGTAGCAAAACACCACCTGTTCCCCAAAAACCTACTGAAGTAAAAAAAATTTAAAAAATAAAAATAAGTATCATTTACCCATTAAAAAACTAGTCTTCTCTTATACCTTTGTGGTCATAGCCTCACCACACCAGGGACTGGGCATGAGTTCCTACATGGAAGAGGAAAGGAAGGATGGGGTCAGAATCTCAGGGACACTTTCAACTCCAATTGCCACTCCCTGCCTCAACAGCACCAAGTCCTCCAACCCTTACACAGAGAGATCAAAGGTCTAAATCTGGAGACAACAGCCTGAGTTCCAACCAATGGGACTGATCATGAGAAATATCTGATGCTGGAAATGGGGCTATGCAAGTTTGATGAGTTAGGTGCCATTTAAGGCTCAAATACCCCCAAGATATTATGGTATCACAGCCACCAAAAGAGAGCCTTAAATAACAGTAACAAAGAAAAAATCTGTTAAATCAATCCCAGTGATTTAGGAGAGGAAACACCCAGGGGTTAGGATGCCCATGCTCATGAAAGCAGCATGACCCACTGTGGGTATGTGTTAGTCACCTCTTCCCCAGCTCCCATCCCTTCCCTCCACCCACTTCTCTTGCTCTCACACACAGAAAGGGGTATCAATCACTTCAACCATCAAAGGTCTGGATTCTAGGCTGCTGTCAAGAGAAACAGACCACAAATAGGCAAGGGGAAGGTGGAGGCGTCAGGATTTCATGCCACGGAATATGAGCGTGCACAGGCATGGACTAAAACGATGGGAGAAACTCGCTTTACAATTTTAATTGGGCAATAGCCCTCCTGTTACCATGATTATTATCTGAGGCTATTTATCTGGAGTCTATAAGGTACAGAAGAAAAATGTGGTTACACAGACACCTGTTTGCTCTATTCAAGGCTTCGAGGAAACAGGAGATGATCCTGTGTTGAACAACAACCTGGGTCCCTTGCTGTGGACCCATCCCTGCCTGGAGGCACCCTCCTCCTCCTCCTTTTACAAATGAAACTGAAGCTCCAAGAAGGGAAGCAACATGTGTTCCACCACAGAGTTACTTAGAGCCAAAGTTCTAATCAACTTTTTTAAAGACAGAGTCTGACGGTCACCAGGCTGGAAATGCAATGGCACTATCTTGGCTCACTACAACCTCTGCCTCCCAGGCCCAAGAGATTCTCCTGCCTCAACCTCCTAAGTAGCTGCAACTACAGGTGTGTGCCACCAGGCCCAGCTAATTTTTGTATTTTTAGTCGAGATGGGGTTTCACCATGTTGGCCAGGCTGGTCTCAATCTCTTGACCTTGTGATCCACCTACCTTGGCCTCCCAAAGTGCTGAGATTACAGACGTGAGTCTGTCAGATTTTAAGCCTTCTACCCACACCAGTCTTCTTTCAATGTATGGACGAATCACTCTCACATGAAGAGGAGCCCAGTGCCCACCAATAATTCCCTGTTTCATTGCCTTTCATCACCTCAGCTGATAAATAATTGTTCTGACTGACCAAACACACAAAGGAAACAAACAGATGTGTACAGAGACAGTGAGAATGGATTGGCTCCCATTTGTTACGGTGATTTCTAAAATAGAATCACCGTAACATGATATTAAACGTGACTCTTCGTCTTATCATTTCAGTTTCGGCAGTGGTCCCAGAGGCTGGGGACCATAGTAGGTGCCATATGCCCCCATTAAATCACATGGTGGGCTCTCCCTCCACAGGGCACCAAGTGGCTTCTGCCCACATGGGCTGGTCACCATCTCCATCCCTTTAAAAAGCTTCAAGGCAGAGCGAATGTCCCTGAAGGCACGGAGCTGGCTGTAGAGGTTCCCATCCATCTTCACAGCAGATGGGACTGCAGTGTCTGTGCCTTCACCTCAAGCAGGTGGAGCAACATCAAAAGTATTAGCACAGAATCTGAGGGCTGCAGCATCAGTGGGATTGAACTGGCATCTTACTCCCACCTGGGAACAGCCAAGGGCAAGCAGCTGTAGATGGTGCTCCCTGCCTACTGGCAGAGCACTGGAAGCAAGTTGCTGCCACAGATGGCCAGGGAAAGGTAACAGCTTTTTCAGGGAAGACCTGGTGGGGTGGAAGGTCCTGTCCAAGAGGACTCAATATATTATTTAATAACTGTAGCTTCCTGTTAAGTCTTTGTATCAGGCAAACATCCTCCTGGGTTATCTTCTTTGGGAATGCTTTGGTTATACCTGGCCCCTTGATCTTCCATAGAAATTTCAGAACCACTTTGTGGTCATCTAAAGAAGAGGCCAGTTGGAATTTCTATCAATCAATTTAGAGAACGTTAACCCCTTTATGACATCCACACATCATATCTATAAACACTGCTTTGAGGTTTTAGAAGACCTAAAGTTGAATATGTTTTATCTGTAAAAGTCTTGAACATTTTAGATTTCCAAAGCATTTTACTTGTATTTGTTATTTTAAACTATGTCTTTTGAAATCACATATTCTAATGGTGGCCTAGAAATGCAATTTTATTTTGCATATTCATTTTATATCAATGTAAATTATTAATCTTAAAATTTACCTATTGATCTTTGCGATTTTCTGTATATTCATGTCCAAATGATGACAATCCTTATACTACTTTACTTTGTCTAGGATTATTGTACAAAGTTGAAAAGATGCTGCTAGAACAAGAATGATTGTCTTGTTCCTAAATTGTCTTGGGCCAGATGCATTGGCTCACACCGGTAATCCCAGCACTTTGGGAGGCCGAGGTGGGCAGATCACCTGAGGCCAGGAGTTTGAGACCAGCCGGGCCAACATGGTGAAGCCCTGTCTCTGCGAGAAATACAAAAATTAGCCGAGCATGGTGGCAGCTGCCTGTAATCCCAGCCACTCGGGAGGTTGAGGCAGGAGAATCGCTTAAACCCAGGATGCAGAGGTTATAGTGAGCAGAGATCATGCCACCACATTCCAGCCTAGACAATAGAACTAGATTCCATCTCAAAAAAAATTAAAAATTGTTTCTAATAGTTTATCAGTAAGTATGAGATTAGCTGTAGATTATTTTGAGAAGTGCCTTCATCAGATTAAGAAAGCTCTCTTCTTTCTTAATCTGATGTTTTATTTTTAAGAATATTTAGAATAGTTTATTAATACTTATGAATAAATGCTAAATTATACTGATCAACTTTTCTACATCTATTGCAATAATTTTTTTTAATTAATGAATAGCATTACTCCATTTTTCATTTGAATTCATCTTACATTCTGCATTTACTCTGGTAAGACCTTTTTGCCCTTAAGCATATTTTGCCTGATATTAATATAGCTTCACAAATGAGCATTCATGAATTGCTTGCTAAAAACTTTTTTCCATTTATGTTTCACAACTTTCTGTACCCTCATGTTTCAAGTAAAAAGCATGGAACTGGGTCCTGTTTCTTTTTCATCTGTTCTGACAGTCTCTGTCTCAACTGGCAAGTTTAAATCATATGTATTTATTTTGAATGCTGATGTATTTGTATGCATTTTACTCTTTGTGCTTTCTGTAAGTTTTTTTTTCTATATTACTTTTCTGTTTGCCTTCTTTGATTGTCTTACTCCATAGTCTTCCTCTGGAGGAATATGTGTGGAAGTTATATGTTGTTTTTCCTCTTGACTTTCTAGGAACTTTGGCTATAGACGTTCTCTGAAGCCTGAGTTAAGAGGTTATTTTTTCTTCAAAGAGGATTTGTAATTACTGTGGTCAAATGGCAGAAGACATTACCAAATCATTACTACTTTTAACTCCTCAGTTTTTGCTTGGGATCTTTTGGAATTCTTGCATAAATTCTATCCCCAAACCATGTGAAAGTCAGATTATGGGTCAAGAATCCACAGGAGACACGTTTTGTTTTGGTTTTGGTTTGGGTTTTGTTGCTGTTTTTTTCCTGAATCTAGAGCTGAGATGGATATGGAGAAGTTTCCTTGTGTGGATCTCAGTGTGTGCACATCACTGCCGGCTGTGTCCAGGCCTACCTCTTGCTCGACCACTGTTAGCTTGTTTAGCCTGTGTATCCCATCTCACATTCCCATTCCCTCCCCGCCATGGTCAGCCATTCTCACGTTTGCTCTATGTACCCCGTTGAATTGCGTTCCCCCAAAATTCATGTCCACTCAGAGCCGGTGAAATAGACAAATAGGGTCTTTGCAGATATCATCAAGTTGAAGTCAGTCACACTGGAGTAGGGCAGGCCCTAAATCCAATGTGACTGGTGTCCCTATACGAAGAGAGAAATGTCCATGCAAAGAGAGACGTGGGCACACAGAAAAGGAAGACAGCAGCAGAGACTGGAGTGATGCATCCACAAGCCAAGGAACACCAAGAATTGCCAGCACCATCAGAAGCTATGAGAGAGAGGCATGCAACAGATTCTTCCCAGGGGACCCAGAAGGAACCAACCACGTTGATACCTCAATTTCAGACTTCTGGCCCTCAGAACCATGAGAGAAGAATTTCTGTTGTTTTTGTTTGTTTTTGAGATGGAGTCTCACTCTGTTGCAAGGCTGGAGTGCAGTGGTGCTCGCTGCAACCTCCACCTCCTGGGTTCAAGTGATTCTCCTGCCTCAGCCTCCTAAGTAGCTGGAACTACAGGCACATGCCACCAAACCCAGCTAATTTTTGTATTTTTGGTAGAGACGGGGTTTCATCATGTTGGCCAGGATAGTCTCCATCTCTTGACCTTGAGATCCACCTGCCTTGGCTTCCCAAAGAGCTGAGATTACAGGCATGAGCGACCGCGCCAGACCAATTTCTGTTGTTTTAAGTCACCCAGTCAGTGGTAGTTCCTAACAGCCCCAGGAACCCAATGCAATGGAGATCCTTTAATTTGTATTATTGCAAAACATAAATTGCTTTGTATGACTGTGTTTTCGATTTACATAAATGGTATCATGCCGTGGATTGCTTCTGCTTTTTCCTCTCATTTCTTATAGCACTTTCTTTAGGATATACGCATAGTGGTACATCTGGTATTTTACGTATCCCAATCTACTCACCAGTGATCAGTTCCCAGAGGCTTCAGATCCCTGTCCCTGTAAGCAGGGAGAATAAACATCTGCACACACACCAAATGACTTGTGCATGGACATTTTGTTCATACACCCAAACATGGAATTGCTAAGTCATAAAAACTATGCATATTTAACTAAAATAACTATTATTAGAATGCTTTCAGAATCACTACTATACTTTTCTCACTCCTACCGACCGTTCATGAGGGTTTCTCTGTCCTCAAACCCCACCCACGCTTGTCATTATTTGGCTTTCTACATTTTGCCAGCCTAGGAGGTATAAGCTAATGTTACATTTTTATTTGCTCTCTGATTAATCATCAGTTCAAACAACTCTTTGTATGCCTGTTTGTTCTTTTTGTAAATTACCTGGTTGCATCCTTTGCCCATTTTTTTTTTCTGTTGGGATACTGTCTCATTCTTGTTGCTTTGCAGGAATTCTTTATATATTTTAGATCAGCAAATCAAGTGTTTTTGGCAGGGAGTAGGGTACTGTTTATACTCTCAAAGATAACTTAGAACCCTGAGGAGGTTTTGCTTACATTTATTATATCCAATGTTTTCCATGTTAGAAAATAAAACTGAGAAAGTTTTAAAGGTTTCCTAACAGGTTTAAAGGTAGCAATTTTAAACATGTTATATGTTAATGCAAATAACATTTTTTATAAAAAAATGATAGTTTCCAAAAAATTATGAGGCAGCAGCAATATTTTTCATTTTTCCAAATCTTATGAATGTTTGGCTTAAGACAAAGTTGAATTCTGGAATCTGCTTCTGCATTCTATCTGTTGTAATACATTATTTTGGTTGAAGTAAATGAAGATATTTAGTTGGGGGAGGGAGAAGTTATTTCATAATTGCAGATATTCTTTGCTACTACACCAAAACTCAGTAAGTGGTCATTTTTTAAGGTTATTTGCAATGTGGAATCCACAATTATATTGAAGAGCTTTTTACTGTTTCATAAAAATCCACCAGCCACTCTGAATATATCTTTTACTCATGTAAGATTTTGTAGAATCATTCATTAGTCATTTGGGAAATATTAATTCACAGTTACACAAGTCATTCAAATGTTAACATATTTCATTATACAATATGAAAAAGGTCACATTTGTTGGTATCACTACCAAACTCATCAGAAAGTTCTTTAAGTACTGGGAACCTGTCAAGCCCATGATAATGAGTATGTTTTACAAAATTCTCATTTTTGCCTTCAAGCTTGAATGTTATCATTGCCAACACACACTGTCAGTGGTTTTCTTTGAAGTGCCAAGCCCCATTTATTCACTTCTGAGAAAGCAGGGTGGGAGGTGCCGGGATGAGTGGCATACAGTTTGCTTTCAGTCTCACAAATTCTCTCCTGAAGTGCTACCAAGTCCAGCAACCTCTGACCAGAATGCTGGACAGCCACGCAGCCAGGCTGGAGCCTGAGAGCTGGAGGAAAAGTGAAGCCCCGACTCCGGCCCCTTAACTCTGCAGCAGAGGGCAAACTCAGCCTGTCCTGAAACTATGAGACTACCCGCCTGGGAGGCCAGAGAGGAAACCCTGAGCTTTCTGACCAACACACCCAGGAGCCACCAGAACTGGTCAGTCTCTAGCCGGGTGAACTTCTCAGAGTCCCAGCTGTCTTATCCACAAGACAAAGCTGATAATGGCAAACTTCAGCCACAATTAGCACTTTTTATCTTCCAGGCTCTAGATGACAGCTTCAGACAAGTCTCAGCCTGAAGGAGCGTGTGTTCTGGCGAGCATTGGTTGGGCCCTATTGCAAGGATAAGAGATGGGAAATGAGAGAACTAAAGCCCAATCTGGCCAGAGAGGTCACCTCTTCTTAACTAAAGCGCCTAGTGTTACCTGATCTACTGCACCATCTATTGCTTTCCACCCCAGAATTCCAAATATCATCAAGTGAAAAATCACAGACTCGACCTCCAACATTTCAGTTAGCTCACACAGAACTACTATAGCTAAAGAAAATACTCAAAATAGTTCCTGCACATCCTACCATAAGCATTGCTAGGGTCTGCGCATGCCAGATAATTCAGAAAATCCTTGCCCTTCCATATTGTAGGGACAGATTTCAGATTTAAAGTGTTTAAAACAGAGAACTTGGGCTCTTTTTCTCTCTCCCTTTCTCTCCCACACCCCCACACCCCCAAATTGCTATTCTCATAGGATCTTCTAGGAATTTTGGTCTCCTAGGAGTGCATTATAAAATGCAAATAACCCAGGAGGAGGTCACACTTAACACCATCTTCAGTTTACACTTGAGTTAACAATTAACTCCTTAGAAGCCTCCAGCTTGCAGTATTTTCAAGCAGACCTCAGAAATCAACCACCGTCTCCTCTCACTCAGTTAACAGATCCCAGCGAATGAAAAAACTCAGTATTGGAAAGGGGACACACCTTTCCAGGATTATGCAGCCCACTGGCAAGAGGGTGGATGCAGAAGCTAGTTTCTTGCTCTGCTGGCTTCCAAAGCCTCTTGTTCCCCTGGGCATAATCAAAGCCTCCCAAAGCAGCAAAGAGCAGCTTCCATTCAGAAGGGCTACATGTCCAGACTGCAGACACCCTGCACAGTGCCCCTGCAGCTCTGGGAGTTGTTCTAGAACTTTCCTCAAATCCACTTACTACTGGATCTCCAGGTTCATTTATCCAAGTGCCACCTCCAAGCCCAGCCCTTCAGCTGCTCCCCACTCCCAGGCGTCCCCTTGGCTCCCCATTCTGGCTTCCCCTAGACATTGCCTTTCAGCTGTCCCTGTGGCTGCCATATGCAGGCCACTCCTGGCCCAGCCTGAGCTCAGCTTCAAATGTCCTTTTTAGTATAGAAAGATATTTCAACAGCTATTGTGACAAACACACATCATGTAGCACCTGGGACATGCCCAGTTGGGTGGTGGTGGTACAGGAAAGGGGTCCTGGTCCAGATCCCCAGAGAGGGTTCTTGGATCTTGCACAAGAAAGAATTCAAAGCAAGTCCATACAGTGAAGTGAAAGTAAAGTAATGAAAGAATGGCTACTTGATAGAGCAGCCCTGAGGGCTGCTGGTTGCCCATTTTTATGGTTATTTCTTGATGACATGCTAAACAAGGGGTGGATTATTCATAGTTCCCCTTTTTAGACCATATAGAGCAACTTCCTCATGTTGCCATGGCATCTGTAAACTGACATCCTGGTTTTGGTGGGTTTTGGCTGGCTGCTTTACTGCAAGCCGTTTCATCAGCAAGGTCTTTATGACCTGTATCTTGTGCTAGCCTTCTATCTCATCCTGTAACTTAGAATGCTTTAATTATCTGGGAATGCAACTCAGTAGGTCTTAGCCTTATTTTACCCAGCCGCTATTCAAGATGGAGTTGCTCTGGTTCAAAGGCCTCTGACAGTAGAAAAAAGATAGAAGAAGCATCTAGAAAACAAGGGAGTGATGGATGTCCTTGGGGCAGATCCTAAACCAGTTTCTTGCTGCAGAACAGCTCCTTTGGAGGCTTCTGGAACCCAAGGTCACCTCCTCCTGTCTCCTGCTCCTCCAGCTCCCTCACAGTGGCTCTGGGGAGGGGATGGAAGGCTGGTGAAGCCAATGGGAGAGGCACACAGAGCAGTCACCGGAAGCCCAGGCCTCCAGTTTTCACTAGCTACTAGGAAGCCTGTCAATCCATACTCGTCATTCAGTATCCCAATAATCCCTCATTACCTATGATACTTTGCTTTTGTATTATCCATTTAAAACACCACTTATGCAAAACTGAAGTACACAGAAAGTAAATCTTGGTGTGTTTACAAAATCACAGATCAATAGTACTCCATTCTTTAGGTGAATTACAACTTACCATTACAGCCATGGGTCCAACCCTTCCTGTATAATTATCTTTGGTACAAGGGGGTGCCTTTCAAGGAGGATCTAGGCAAAGTCTTGCAGTTTCAGATAGAAATTTCCTTTTCATGAGTAATTCAATCTAAATCTAGTCATAGACTCCCAGCGCTGGAATTCAACCAAACGTTTTATTAACAAACCTCTCCAACAATTATCCGTTCTCTAGCTGCCTAGCATCAGGTTAACAAGTGGGAACGCATGGGGATTTCAAAAAAGGTCCAGGCATACATAACCCCTTACATAGAGTTCTCAGGTCATGTTCTGTTCATTGACAGAGGACTCATCACCCTCCCTTCCCTTTGTCTGCCCCATCCCCTCCATGAGCCTCTGCCCCCTCACAGTTCTGAACCAAAATTTGATCTGCCTCTTCATGTTTCTCAGCCATGTTTGTTGATCAATCAATTATCTCATTAGAAAAATTTTACATCTGCCGGGCGCGGTGGCTCACGCCTATAATCCCAGCACTTTGGGAGGCCGAGGCAGGTGGATCACGAGGTCAAGAGATCGAGACCATCCTGATCAACATGGTGAAACCCCATCGCTACTAAAAATACAAAAAACTAGCTGGGCATGGTGGCGCGTGCCTATAATCCCAGCTACTCACGAGGCTGAGGCAGGAGAATTGCCTGAACCCAGGAGGCGGAGGTTGCGGTGAGCCGAGATCGCGCCATTGCACTCCAGCCTGGGTAACAAGAGTGAAACTCCGTCTCAAAAAAAAAAAATTTTTACATCTGTAGAACCCAAGTTTCCTTATGTATCTTTCAGGAATCAGGGCACATGCTCCAAATATATACACACAGTCTTCCCTCGGTATCTGCGGGGGGTTTGTTCAAGGTGGTCCCCCTCCCCTCACCCATACCCAAATTTACAATATTCAAGTTTCTTATGTAAAATGGTGTATTTGCATATAACCTATGCACATCCTCCCACATACTTAAAATTATCTGTAGATTACTTATAATACCTAAGAGAATACAAATGCTATGCAAATTGTTCTTATACTGTATTTTTATTTGTATTATTTTTATTGTTGTTTGAATCCGTGGATACAGAACCTGCAGGTGGGGAGGGCTGAGTGGGTTCTGGGGAAAGAGAATAATTTATCCATAAATTTGTCACTTAAGCAGTTCAAGGAAAGACAGGGTGATCCCTTCTCTGGGAAGTTACCATAGGAATTATAGCAGGTGCTGTTAGCTGCCTTCCCAATGCTGAGGCCTCAGTTTGAATGGGATTGATCCCAGCCCCAGCTCCACCAGCAGGCCCTGTTTGGTCTAAATCATGATTCACCAGTCAGTAGCCTCAACCTCTCAACACAAAAATTGGTTCAGTGTGTGTATATGTATATAAAATAATCACATATATCTCAAATAAATATAATCACGATTTACTTTCTAAGTTACTTATATGGGCATATTTAATTACTTCTGACATTTTAAAATGTTTAAGAAAGATCAGAACATAAAAAAGTTGGTTCAAAAATGGGCATTTGACCTAAGTTTGTCCAGATGCAGTGAATTCTAGCACTTAAGCTCCATCCTTGAGAGAAAGAAATAACCGCTCTCTCCTGCTAGACATGAATGAGCAAGTATGCATTCCCCCTCCGCTGGCAAATGTCTTGCGACCACATGGAGAGCCAGCCTTGGATGTAGCTGACAAGATGGAAAGTGGAAGGGAGAGAAAAAACTACTCAGTGTCATCCTGAGCTGCCAGATCAAGCTTTGCCAAGTGTCAACCCTGCCTCTGGACTTTTCAACAACATGAACATTTCTGTTATCTTTTAAGCTAGTTTGATTTGGATTTTCTACAGCTTCCAACCAAAAGCATCTTGACCGATACAGAATTTCATGAATCCAGTAGAGATTCTGGTGACAATCTAAGAACACCGCAAATCCTGAAATTCACATGTTTCTGGGAAGGTGAGGCATCAGGGGTGAATATGACTGAACCCTAGAAAGCCTCTGTCTCTCTTAGTAGTTCAGCATCCCTCTGGCTACTAATAAGAACAATTCAGGAAGCTGATGCCATTTGCAACAGAGCAAGTTGAGGATGTTCTCATTTTTCCGGCCACCACATGTATCTCCCAGGTTTGGGTTCTGTAGCATACTGTCACAGCACACCCTAACCTGAAGGTATAGTGGTGCAAATGGGCAAGAATTCTCCCCCTCCCTCCTCCCAGCCCTCTCTGCCCCCCCCACTCACCCTCCTATCTCTGCCTCTGCCATTCACCCACCCCGTCTTCACCCCCTGCAGACCTTCAAAGGGTTAACTGCTAAAGAAAGGGCTTTTAAGAACAGCTGGAAACAAAGTGTTGCCCCAGGCTGACAGCAACCAATAAAAGGTCAGGAGGTTGAGGGAATCATTTTCCTTGGGAATAATTTTCTAAGGGAAATGGTAACGTTATTTAAGTCACCAGGTGGGACACATAAAGGACAATCTTTCCTGGCTCTTAAGAAATGTGCGACATTTAACCTCACAGATTTTGCCTGCCTCTGATTTACATAATGAACCCAAAACCTTGGTAACATTAAATGACTTTTTATGTATAATATATATACATGTATGCTGTATCATTTGGTTTTGTGAAATTACATCACCTCTCCGGAAATAAACATGGAGGAGGGGAGAGAAGGAAATAAAACATTCATACCCTTTAACCCAGTAAGCCCTCTCCTGGGACTACAGCCCAAGGAAATATATTCGACAGGGGAAATAAGCTTCGTGTGCAAAGATGGTCACTGCAACATTATTTATGATACAGAAAAAAAAAACCCTAATGGTTCAAGCAAAAGGGGGTGGGTTAGTAAATTATTGTACATCAATGTGAGAGAATATTATGGGTCATTAAAAATGCAAAGTAACACAGAAAATGCCAACTTAAAAAAGCAGACATAATACACACAGATGATTGGAACTAGCTGACTGCATCTTTAGCAAATAAAGACTGGTAAGTGTGACAATAATGATAAATGCTAAATGGAGCCAGTAGACTTGGGAAAGAGCCTCCTCTTTTTCTTAATTTTATGTAATATTAATTTATTTTCTCTGATTAAAAATGTAATTTAGTTGCAGAAATGAAAATATTCATTAGCTGTGGTTAGGGTTGCCCACCCTTATGAATGTACGAAAACCATTGAATTTTATACTTTCAATGAGTAAATAGAATGGTATATGAATTCTATCTCAAGGCTATTATAAAATATGTAATTTTGTTTGTAAAAATGTGAGCCACTTTCAATGGAGAGAGAAAAGATCTTTGTTTTCCACTTAAGGAACAGTGTCATTCAACAGCTGGATTCTACGGGGCTTTTAAATAAATTCTCAACACAATTTATTAAGTTAGTAATAAATACTACCTTGGGCCCTGTTTTAACCAGAGCACACCCAGTGAGCCTAATGAGACAGAGGCCTCCCTGATCCCTCTGGAGATGAGCTCGACATTAGTGGGAAAAGAGCTGTAAAATCAGATGGAGTCCAAACCTCAGAACAACTTAATCATAGTTCTGTTCTGGGCAGCTGACTTATCCTTCTGAGCCTCTGTTTCTGCCTCCATAAAATAGTTAATTCCACGTTCCCAATGGGGTTGTTGTGAAAATTAAAATACACCGTCCATCTAAAACACCTGAGAAATAGAAGATATTCAGTAGCTGCTATATTTCTTTTGAAAAATAGAGGTGCAACCGCATCAAGTTTTTAAATTACTTTGAATTTTGCCCAGGGGAAGACTAGTGGTCCTTCTTCCTACAGTGAACATGGGGAGTGGTGGGGACATTTCTGTCCCTCAGAGTTGAGTCTGCATTACCCACTCCTCAAGGGTGTTTTTTAAGATGCTGAGAGCGTTTTCTAAGAGACTGACCACTGGTCCTGGTCACTGGTCACTCATCCGTAACAACCTGACCCAGCAGCCATCACATTTGTCCATATGGCCCATCCCAAATCACTCGTATCTGGAAAGGGGAGAGCAAAGCTTCATCCCAGTGCTCCAAAAACAACTGTTGAGTTCAGTCAAATTGAAATCAGCTAAACCAGCTCCCCACAGCAACATCAATTCCAGTTGGAGACGTGCACTCGTGATGACACTGACTTTTTCCTAACGTGAAACTCCTACAGCATAATGACAATCACCGTATCTTTGGGGTTGGAAAGACCTCGGGCTGAATATTGTCTCTACCCCCTTAACAGCCTTCAGTTAAATTACTTATTATATCTAAGACATGGTTTCCCCCACTGGAGAAAACCAGGTAATTGTAGAGAGGATAAAATAAGAAAAAATACAAACATCTGGTACATGGCACATGCCCAATAAATGGTAATGTTATCCCCTTCCTGTTACTGCTTAGCTGATGGACAGCTCCTGCTAAGATAGGCTTATTCATCCCTTTTCTCATTCTCATTCTCCTGCTCTCTAGCTCCACTCTCACCCTCCGATTTCTTCTCTTTCCCAAATCAACAAGTCCCATAGTGCAAGCCTCCAAATGTCAGTCAACACGGACTCAGCCCACGGCATATGGCCCCACACAAACTCCCCATGATCTCATGCAGTTGGACTGTTATTTTTACAGATCGACTGTTATTTTTACAGACTGGTATTAAGAAGCGTAAACCAGGAATGTTTTCAGCGCTGTCACGCTGGGTATTCTCAGGCCTGCAGTGCAGATGGAGCGTTCCGAGAATTTTATGGTACAACCCGTGGGTCTCCATGCTCTCCAGAGTCAGGAGGAAAGCATCAGCAGCTCCTCTCTCTACTCTGCATTCTCTCCTCCTTGTTTGCTGACTGGGCATCCCCTGCAGTAGTCACTGCCCTGAGCGAAGGTGCAGATTGCCAGGGGACCCAGCAGCTCTGCAGCCAGCAATCGAGGCACCTGCTGTATCACTGAGTCATTGGCTATGCAGCATGTGACCCAGGAAGCGGAGCTGCTCGTCCCTGACAAGCTACCCTGCTCTTCCACAAACAGAAGCAATGAGCAGGGCATGGGACAAGGCTGGGGAGGGCACGTGCTCCTACCTCCCAACAGCCATGGAGGTAAACAACAGGAATTTCACACCTGCCAGACATGTACTGGAATTGTCAGAGCTGCAATAAATCACCTGTGTCAACCATGAAACATAAGCCATGTTATTTTCTGTAATCGTGTAAGTAGATGGCTATAGCTATAGGTACAGATATACAGACAGATAGAGATCTATAGATATATAGTAGTCCTCCCATCCTTTCATTATACAGTTTCACTTTCTGTAGTTTGAGTCACCTGCAGTCAACTGCAATCCAAAAATATTAACTAAAAATGTTCAGATGAAAACAATTCCTAAGTTTTAAACTGCACACTATCCTGAGTAGCGTGATGAAATCTCTGGCTGTCCTGCTCCAACCCACCTGGGTTATGAATCATCCTTTTGTCTGGCATTTATATAACATTTGTTTTCCCAAAAGTAAAAGAGAAAAGCAAAGAAAAGCTATAAGCACCTTGGTCTAACACAGGGAGGATGCACACTTCAGTAGAACCACCTCCCCATTGGAATTTTCTCTTTCCTCTCCCTCCCCACTTCTCTCTTAGTCTCCTCTCTCCACCCCCCTCCTCTGGTGTGGACTCACACGGTTTTCTTCACTCATTACATGCATTTCTGACTCTCAGTGGCTCAATCATTTGCTGTCATCAGCTGTGGGTTCTTCCTCAGTAACTACAATTATTTGAAAACAATGTCACCATGAATGTCTTTCTTCTTTCTCCCCGGCAACCGGGGCGTCACTCCTCACATGCCCTGTCTTGCTGCCTCTCCACCTGGCTTTGCTTCTTTCCCTCTTCCTTCTGCCTCACCCCTCACACGGCTCACAGTATCCCTGGTAGACAAGGGACAGAGTGACCCGTGTCTGTACACAAGGAGCAGCCACTGTGCCCTTGCGCGCTGTAAGTGGGTTCAAGGCCAAGATCAGCAGGCATGCTAACCAACCCTCCAAATATTTTGGCAATGCCACAAGTATGCCACGAAGTTACCCCACCATGGCGGGCCCCAAAGGGAACACGCAGATGCTTCCCTGCTCTGTCCTCTCCCTCACTCAGACCACACAGCAGAACAACTTCAAAAACATTGGAGGACTGGTTCCCATTCTGAGCGTGTAAGGCCTCAGAGCTCCTTAGAGAGAAGACAATACTCTGAAGTCCTTTCAGAATTCCAAAAAAGCTAATAAAACCCAGGCACTAGCTTACAGGGGATGTCCCAGGCTGGCTGAATCATCACATTTCTCTGCCTTGGTCCAGCACAGAACTGACACAACCTGGGATCACTGGCAAATTCACAAACACCAGAGCCCCGCAGAGGACAAATGTATCACTTGCTAAAATACAAAGAGGAAAATCATGATTACTTAGCAAACTGGTGTGTTTAGTAAACAAAGGTCTTTCTAAACACAGGACCAACAGGCAAATAATCTTGAATGAAACGGTTCTCGATAGAGAAACAGAAATCTTTGACTTCAACCTCATTCCAAAAGAAAGACCACAAGGTAGCTGTCTCAATCAAGGCCACTGTCCATGTGACCCTGAAATGGCAGGCAGCAGCTGCTATTAGGGCAAAACTCCGTGGCTCCTCAGGAAATCACACGGAGGGAGTCAACATCGTTGTGATTCGCTATCCCAAGCACTGGGGAACAGAAAAGTGACAACTGCTACCTCTTGACCCAAATCCTCAGAGACCAAGAAGGAACACAGGATGTCCTCATTTTAACTGCATCGTCTCTCAGGGGCTCCAAAATTAACAATACAGAGAAATGCAGTCTGGATCACCACAGAGCTTCAGACTGCAGAGGTGTGGCTGAAAAGGCTGCACTCACTAGAACACACTTGGGGTCCAGAATGCCTTTCTTCTACTAGCCCGCACAGCGTTGCCACTGTCCAAACAACTCCTGAAATCTCACCTACTCCATGAACTCCAGGTCAGTGATGACAACAGGAAGTGATTCTTTTGTACCCATCACTTTCCAAAGACCACACAAGCCCTTCATAAAAAATACACACATCAAAAATAACAGGCCATAGTTAGCTATTTCTTCCTACTCAGACCTGATATGCTGGGGACTCCCAGCTTGGCCCAACTATTTTAGGGAGACTCAAGAAGCCGATCACGTATGCTCCCCTAATAAAGCCCATGGCTGACAATGTCCTTCCCTCATCAGGAGTGTCCAACAGCAGCCACCACTGCAAGCCAGGACACCTTCCTTGGAACTTCCCCTGCACCCACTGACGACAAACCCCTCGTGCCCGTGCTAGTGCTTCCTGCATCACCGTATTGGATGAAGTCCCTGCTGGGGATGACCAGGCCTATCAGCCATCACTGCCAATCACACTGGTGTAACCATCTGTTCCGGACCCCTTCACCTGGTTGGCAAAGTAAAAGAAATTGTCCCCTCTTTTCATGCGAAATGCTGCTGGAAACATATCATAGCAACACAATTGTGCTCCAAAGCTTACTGAGTTTTCTTTAGCGAAAACAGCTGTATCAGTCTTTACTCATGGCCCTTAGTCTCTGGAAGACCAAGCCAAGGGTTCTGAGGGGTGCTGGACTCTAGACAAATCCAATTGAGTGTCTTCCAGCCAGGCACCATGGGTTTGCTTCCTTCTGATGGCTGCAGCTTGGTAGTGATGCCAAGCCCATGCCTCTGTTCCACTGTACCCTAAAGAAGAGCTTTCCTCTGAAGCCTCTGGACGCCTCATTGAAAGCACTTAGGGAGAATCCTCATGTACACTCAGACACTGCCATCCAATGTCACCAGCATTCAAAGAAAGACAAGTTAGCACCAAAAAAGTTAACTAAGTCACAGCCCTTACTGAGAAAGGTGTACATGTGTGCGCGTGTGTACATGTGTGTGTGCATGTCTGTGCATGTGCTCACTCCACTCCTACACTTTATGAGAGCAGGGTTGAGGAAGGCATGACAAGAGTTTGGCAAACAAACTATTTGGACCATTTGAATTTTGGCAGAAAGAAATCGGAGAAAGTGTGTCGGTAGAAATAGAAGTGTGTAGAGAGGTTAGGGTTAAACTCGACTGAGTAGAGGGCCAGCCACTTATTCTGCTCATTTTTTCATGAACTAGAGAAATTCTTATCTCATATTGGATAAACTTTGTGCAGACAAAGTTTTGAGAGCCTGTCATGGACTGATATGTCTCCTTGCAAGATTCATATGTTGAAGCCCTAATCTCAAAAGTGACTGTATTTAGAGATAGAGTCTGATACAACTAAGCTTAAATGTGTCCATAAGGGTGAGACTCGTAATCCAATGGGACTTGTGTTCTTAGAGAAGAGAAAGCACCAACCAGGAATGTGTGTGAGCAGAGAAGCAGCCATGTGAGGATGCAGGGAGGTGGTGGTTATCTGCAAGTCAAGGAGAGAGGCCTCCAGAGAAACCAAACCCACCCACACTGGCATCTTGGCCTCCCAGCCTCCAGAATTGTGAGAAAACAAACGTCTATTGGTTAAGCCACTCAGTCCATGATTTTGTTATGGCAGCTCCAGCAAACTAATGCAGACTCACTGCGTTGTATCATTCCTCTTTTTTTATGTAACTTTAGGAACCAAGCCCCTCGTTTTTGCCCCACTTATGTGAATGAGGACCTGTTTTCAGTACGCCATCAGAGCTAATGCAGAGCTCATGCTGCCATCCTGGAAGTGAGTACTGTTCTACCGCATGGGCATCTGTGTATCCTCCACGCCCAAGGCAATCCCTTGCCACTTCCACATCCCTCTTATAAATACCTGTGGCACTCCTCCCTCAAAGACACTAACCCTTCAAAGCCCCTTCATTAAAGATGGTGCTAAAAGTAAATTCAAAAGTTGGCTCTCTCATGTGGACCAGCTCAGTGAACCCAAATGCTTCCGCCTATCTCTGCATTACTGCAATGACAAATCGTCTCTGCCTATCTCTATTCTCCCGTCTTCTCCTGCATGCCTGGGTGTGTGACAGACAACCAGAGTGTTTTCCATTCCACTGCAGAGTTTAACTGGGTAACCAGTTCGTTACTCACCTATGTCCCACCAACCCAGAGAGTGCCGTTAGCCCAGCCACCTAGAAACCACCCAACAGTCAGCAAAAACTGTCATTCCTAGACAGTCAACCAAATCAATTCACTTCACCTTGAAGAACCATGAAAATCCCACGAACATTGTACAGCCCTTGACCAGCTTGGTCCATTTTTAGCAGGACCACACTAACAGGTTAATTGCTCAGGAGCCTTTATCAAGCAACTTCCAAATTCTTATTAAGTAAAATGATAGGAAAAGAAATGCACTTCCTGTCCATTGTTTTGCTGATTGAAACCAGTAACACTTTAAGTTTATGGGACCTTACTGATGCCAATACTTGCACCCTTAAGAAAGGATCTTTTCACACATACTTCGTCAAAAGAGAGAGAAGTGATAGCACGTTGTTCACAACTGCCCTCGATGGTTCCAGCACTCCAGAGGCCTCCGAGATTCTGCACTGGACAGATCGTTCCAGAAGTCCCCAAAACTATCCCTTCTCTTGTCCACTTTATCCAGGAAATGTAGATTTTGAATCTAGGCTACTTGAATTTTTGATAGCCTATGCCAATTTATTTCCCATTTCAAAGTTTGGCAAAGCCAGTTCTGTTTATGCAATCTACAATTCCAAGTTGTTATATCTACTTTTTGCTTCTATTTAAAAAAATGTTAACATCCTTTGAGCATCTCTTATGCACCACCCATGCCAGGCAATTTCCCTTCCTTTACTTTATTTAGACTTTGTGGCAACCCTGAGGAATCCTTGTTTCTCAGGTAGGGAAACTGATAATAGGGAGATAAAGTGAATTTCCTAAGATCAGTTCACAGAGGTCAAATAGGTCTAACTTCAAATTCTGGTCCTCTAACAATACCACACAGCTATGCAATGTTATTTTAGAAAAATCTGTCATTTTGGAGGCAACGTATTAATACAATTGCAAAGCTGCTGCTGCTGCTGCTATTTGGAATGGCGACCTTGCTGTGCTGTGTGTGGTTCACTCAGGCAAGGGCTACAGACAGTGCCATGCACCACCATGCTCTCAGACAGATGACTGTCCTCACCACCACAACCCCCAGAATGGTCAGGGTCTCTGCTTTTTGAAGTCAGTGATCCAGTCTTCACGTTCTCTGCACCTCAGAATTGTCTGTTCATCTGTTTTGTCCCCTTTTCGAGGCTCACATCTTTGAGGACACACGTTTTCTTTCCCCCCGCCCCCCACCCCGTCCTTAGCCCAGTACTTGGCATTTAGTAGGCATTCGATAAGTGTATGATGAATACATGAGTTAATCAAGTAATTGATTAGTTAATGGAAATAACATTACTGGATTTGTTTCTAATGACAAAGCAAAGTATCTTGATTTCCGGCACCAAATCCGCACTCAAGTTCACCTGTGTCAGCCTCAGTGTAGTCTTCATTTTACGACTACAATCTGTGGCCAAACCGTCCTGTATTTAAAGCTCTCAGAGAAAATAACACACAAGGCCTTTCTGATTGTAGAGTGTTTTGTGCTGATTTATATAGGACCTAGAGCTCCAGAGAACTCCTAAAAGAAGCTAACCCTTTTCTCTCTGGCTTTGAAGGAAACCTCAGGTGCATGCCAGCCCACCCCCGTGGCCATGCCCACTGAGCTGGTTTCTGTCTCCACTGAAGGGCCTACCCACCTATCTTGGGTGGGGTTGGGCCTATGAGAGCTGTGTGGAAATTCTGCATGCAGGGTTTCACAGCTACAGATGCGTAGGGTTAGGGGTGTTTGATGTCGCTAAAGCTGTGGGGCCCTAGTCAGGAAAACACACAGAATAACTGACCCTAGAGAGAGAAAAGTGGGGAGACAGGGAAAACGAAGTACAGAAAGGGAAGAGGAGGCAAAGATAAGTAGAGAAGGCTGGGAGCAAAGAGAAGGGCCTTGTAGAAATCCCAGAGATCACCGAGAGCAGTTTCAGCATCGCAGGTGATCAGCATCCTAGAAAGCTTTAGCCCAAGGGTAGTATATCCAAATTTAGTATATTAGGATCTCAGATTAAAAGGGAATTTAGAGTAGTATGTTCAGGAGATTCACCTGGAGAGGGTAACAACATAAATTCTCTGGCCCCACCTTCGTAAGTCTTGATTCTGTGTAGTTCAGTGTCTGAGAGTAGATATATCACTACTCTCTCCCACGATGATCGGTGCAGTAATTTGCCCAGCCCCCCGAGAACGTAGGAATTTCAGTTCTGCAATCAGACACAGCTTGCACATTTCCAGGGGCAGGAAGCTTATGACTTTTGAGATAGCTCTGGTTGTTAGAAAATCCTATCTTCTTAAAAAGTGCTCCCATCTGCCTCAGGAACTGAGTTCTCCCAATTTAGAAAAAAAGGATAAGGCAAGAAATTGAAGATGTGTATCCCCTGGGCCCCAAAAGAGGAAACATAATTAGAAACTCAAGCTGCTGTTGCCACAATTCTAACACCCTTTCTTCTGTCAAAATGCCCAATACCTAATAACTATGAAATCTACCATATCTAGTAGGACAAGTTCTGTGTTCCTATTTCTAATAACGTGCATGGCCTCTAAAAATGAGCTAAAAAAAAATCATATCACCCAGAAAGCCCCCTTTACTGGACCAACTGAGAAAGTAGGAAACAGCTGCAATTTCTTGCCCGATTCTTGCCAGAAAAAGACTATTTGACATCCTGAGGGAGACAAAGAGGACCAATGCCTGCAAAGTCTAAAGTGCTGTAGAAACTTTTTTCCACCCAGCAAACCACGTAGAGGCTCTTGCCTCTGAATTAACAGTTTCCTCCAAAGCTGGCTGGCAGGCCACTCTTTGAAACCCTTGGGAAATCTTTGCATTCACTAATTTGACAGCCCCAAAGGGGTCTGTTTTAAACAAGCCTTGGTCATCTTTACAAAGAGGTTTCTGGACTCCTTGAGAAGGAGGGGCTCCCCAACTCTTCTCCACCCACAGACCTGACTGTCCATTATCAATCTACAACCAGGTTGATCAGGAGCCCCTACACACTTTCCTGGTTTGAAGTCTGAGAGGGTATGTCAATTAAGAAGGGAGGTGGGGGAGGCACTGAGGGAAGGTTTCTGCTGGATTGTCAGTTCCTGCTAGGAAAAGCGATTCATAGGGAACCAGGAAGAGCTCCTGGCTGAATCTCAGAACAGAACAATTATACTAACTGAAAAACTCAAGAGGAAGTTGGTATGACACGAAACAATCCAAAGGGGCAGAATGAACTGTTTTAGTCTACTTACCTGCATCTCCTCTGCAGGGCAGAGGGAATTACTGCCCTGCAACTCAGTGAACATGAAGGAGGCAAGAATGCAAGCTCCTTCCAATAGTTTATCTTAGGAGGGATTCTGGATCCTCTGCTAGTTGGAAACTCACACAAGGGAAGCTAGTGCACAGGGAGCCAGGGGTCTGCAATCGCCAGCAGATGGCCAAACAGAGCACTAGGAGTGAGCTTCACACTGACACAAAAAATTCAAAAACAAGCACCTACGATGCCACAGAAAACCTGTCCAGAAATCAAACCAAGCAGAGGAGGAACAAGAGATCCTGCACCTCTGGGGCACCTGTTATATATCAGGCCCAGAATAGCCTGATTTAATTTTCACCATCTGTGGCAGGGAGTATCTTCTCCATTTTACAAATGTGGAAGAGGAGGATAAAGGAATGTGCCTAAGGTGGTGAGGCTAGTAAAAGAGAGATTGGAGATTAAGAATACACATCTGAACGCAATGGTTCACCACTGTAATCCCAGCACTTTGGGAGGCCCAGGTGGGTAGATCACAAGGTCAAGAGATCGAGACCATCCTGGCCAACATGGTGAAACCCCATCTCTACTATAAATACAAAAATTAGCTGGGCGTGGTAGCAGGCACCTATAGTCCCAGCTACTCAGGAGGCTGAGGCAGGAGAATGGCTTGAACTGGGAGACAGAGATTGCGGTGAGCCGAGATCGCGCCACTGCACTCAAGCCTGGGTGACAGAGCAACACTCCGTCTCAAAAAAAAAAAAAAAAAAAAAAAAAAAGGCAACAACAACAACAACAAAAACACATATCTAAACCCAGAAAGCATTCACTACAGCAGCCCACCATTCCGCCCCAAGAGAAATGATATTTTCTGTAGAATGTAAGAAATAAGGATGATTTCTTCCCTTCCTTAATCAGCCAACCCAGCTCCCCTTCCAGCCTGTTCAGTCATGTCTGACCGTATCCCTCCTCCATCCCATATCTTGTGCAAAACCTAGACAGGACCACCAGGCAATCTTCCTAAATCGCGTCTCAACCCCAGTGTAGAGTCCCCAAATCTGGAAGAAGAATTGCTGTTAATATACCATTGTTAACCAGTAATTGCTTTCCTTTCGGCTTCACCTTTTCTAAAGCCATGGGCAATTTCTCCCAGCTTCTACCTTCTTGAAGCTTTTGTTTAAGTCCTTAAAAGACACGACTTTCCAAAGAAATAATTAATGCTTTCAAGCCCCACACTTTTAACAAATATATTTTGACCTCATTTCATCCCTTTTGGAAGGGCGAAGTCTTCTGGCACCTTAAAGGGATTTTCATTCAATTATCCTCCAGAATCCTCTTTTCTTCTTTCTTTTAGCACAAAAAGCTTCCCATTTGCCTCCAAAGGTGAAATTAGGTGCTTGCCCATTCAGCATCAGGCAGAGTTTTAAATTGGATGAAATAATAATGCTTCTTTGAATTTCAGGGCAGCCTTCACAGAAAGAAATGAGAATTTGCCCTCAGAAGCAGCTCTATCATTCTCTCCCTGTGCTCTGGGGGCAGGGGCAACAGCAGAGCTGGAATTCCAATTCACGCAAACACACAAAGACCCTGAGAAAAGTTTATTCAGGAGTTTAGGATAAAGCCAGAGAGGCCATTCCTTGTCCCTCAGTGCTTCTGGACCGTGAGATGATGCTGGGCTTTCTACTTCAACAACCTTATCCTCAGCCCCCCTTCACGCCTGGAGGAAAACCTTCGCCAATAAGGACTGAAGAGTTGCTAGCACTTCCTTTTTAATAAAACAGAATGAATTCAAAAGAAATGATGATTGAAATCAAATAGAATGCCCCAGATAAAAAATGAAGGAAAATGATTGGGATTAGCTTGACCTGAGCCTTTATCCTTTAACTTGAAACAGACAACTTTTCCCAAACATGGAAATGAAAGATAAACAGTCGCATTGTATTTCTCATAAAGCATCTAGTTGCCTCCCCACCACCCAGGACCACCCAGTAAACACACACACGCACGCACACACAGTAGACATCCAACAGAACCATCAGCAGGAGAAACCTGACCAATTGGCATCCATTAATTACGAGCTATTTTACATAATTCACATGAGAAGAATATCATCCAAATGCTTCCCACAGCATCCCAGAAACACTATTCACTACCATGCTGTAATGACTTCATTCCTAAAGAAAAGTAAGGAGTGGGTGACAGTCACAGCACGTCTTGGGGATAATCTGCCAAATTTATTCCAAAACTGAGGGATTCACTTGCCTCATTAATCCAGTCTCACCTGGCAGAGGAAAGAGTCTGAATGACTTCCACAGAAAAGACCACGTCTGATTGAAGCCTTGAAACCTGGGAGAGGGGAGGCAAGGAAGGAAGAGGAGAAAGCGCAAAGGAATCCCTACGTAGGGTCAAGGGACGCAGAAGCCAGCCGACAAGGGCGGCTTTCTCCCGCTTCTCAATTCTGCCTAAAGCCAGGAGTCGTCTTATTCTACTAAATCTCCTCAACCTGGTGCATTTAATGCTCTAAAACCCACCTACCTAAGAGCTTTTTATGTTTTATGAGCATATCTATCCCAGTGAAAAATAGCCACTGATCTAACCAGGCCTCCCCTCGAGCTTCTTGCTCTGACAGGCACAGCCTTCCTGCTGTACATCTGAAGTTACATTCATCTTTCATGTTGTCTAAAAAGGGACATGGAAGCATTTAAAACACACGTTGTTCCAAAATGTACCAGACGATTATGAACCCACCAGGCATTCCCTGCCAAAAACAAACAGCCTGCTATCCATGCAGCCCAGAGGGAAAACAGCTTCCCTGGACTCAGGGCCTGTGTAATCCCAGCCTATGAGCCTTTCTTTCGGTGAAAACATGAAGTCTTCCGACTATTATCTTCCCCAGTTGTTCTCACAAGGTTAAAGCCCAAATGGCTGGGTCCTACCCCCTCGAGTTTCTGATTCAATAGGTCTGGGGGTGACTGGAAGTTTACAGTAGAACTAGGACTGAGAGCCAGCTCGGCCAGAGACCCCCCACCCAGGCGGTGCTGAAGGAACTGAGAGGCAGACACCCAGATAGAAGAGTAAAGTGGGACTAACCGGGGATGAGGGGGCCAGCAGCCTTCCGAGCAGAGCCTCAGGGCCTGAGAGCATTCCAGACTGAAGGGCCCCTAGTAGACACTGACCCACGCCTTTATTCTCTCTGAACAGGTGATCATTATTATTAGCAAACAGATGTTCCGTATTTTCTTATAACACAAAATATGCCAAGTAGGCAGCTGGTGCCCGCTTACAACTGATCACTGACAAACCAAAAAGTATTCTCACGAGGGAGCCACGGGGCAGGGTCAGATGTCTTAAAGAACTGTTTTAATTAGTGTATAATATTTATACATTGTCCTGCCACTTTGGAATGCCTCAAGTAGTTTTCTACTTGGCGGGGGGTGGGTGGTGGCAGCTAGGTTTTCCTTGCCATCATTCTTCCTAGCAAACAATATATTCTATCATATACTCACCATTCATCATACTCATAAACTTAACATTTCTCAACAAACTAGTTCCCAGGTGATGCTGATTCTGCTGAGCCAGGGAGCCCCTTTAAGAACCACTGATCTGAATGAATGATAAATGTCTTCCCTAGTGCTAGGTCTGGCCCATGCAGTCAATCAAATTCCACCATGAATATGTCCCAAATGGTGCGATCAACAATATGCAGTTTGCGTTTCTTTCCCTCAGTTCTGTCTTTGCCAGCCAGATAAAGATTGTAACAAACTAAGAGTTATGGCAGAAAAATCATCAAAAAAATCACCAGCTGGGCCGGGCGCGGTGGCTCACGCCTGTAATCCCAGTACTTTGGGAGGCTGAGGTGGGTGGATCATGAGGTCAAGAGATCGAGACCATCCTGGTCAACATGGTGAAACCCCATCTCTACTAAAAATACAAAAAATTAGCTGGGCACGGTGGTGTGTGCCTGTAATCCCAGCTACTCAGGAGGCTGAGGCAGGAGAATTGCCTGAACCCAGGAGGCGGAGGTTGCGGTGAGCCGAGATCGCGCCATTGCCCTCCAGCCAGGGTAACAAGAGCGAAACTCCGTCTCACAAAAAAAAAAAAAAAAAAAAAAAAAAAAAAAAATCACCCAGCCTACAGCACTGGAAAATGATTAAAAGTAAATTTTTAATGTACATAGCACCCTTCTAATAGGTAACTGAAAACATTCTAACAGGTAACTGAAAACAAGCCAAATGTCTTTCAAAGAGTAATTGGTTCAACAAATTTGGGTATGTCCTTACCACACACCTATTTTTGCAACCTCTATGTATATCTACAATTATTTCAAAAGAAAATGTTTAACTACAAATAGAAACACTTGGGAAAGGGGCATTGCAGAATTTATTTGAATTAACTCAGCAATAAAAAGGCAATGAATTATTGATACAAGAAACACCATGGATGAATCTCCGGGGTACTGCGCTGAGTGAAAGCAGCATATCCCAAAAGGTTGCATGTGGTAAACTTCCTTTTAGATTACATTCTCAGAATGGCAAAATTATAGTGATGAAGAATAAATGAGTATTGAGAATTAAAGTTATCCAACATCATTTCAAAAGAAAATGTTTAAGTTACTAAAGATAAAAACACTTGGGTAAGGGATGTTGAATTCATTTGTATAAACTCTAAATAAATATAGGAGGCAGGTGGCTGAGTGTGGTGGCTCACACTTGTAATCCCAGCATTTTGGGAGGCCGAGGCAGGTGGATCATCTGAGATCAGGAGTTCAAAACCAGCCTGGCCAACATGGCAAAACTCCGTCTCTACTAAAAGTACAAAAACTATCCAGGCGTGGTAGCGCACACCTGTAATCCCAGGTACTTGGGAGACTAAGGCAGGAGAATCACTTGAACTCAGGAGGCAGAGGTTGCAGTGAGCCAAGATAGTGCCACTGCACTCCAGCCTGCGCAACACAGTGAGACTATCTCAAAACAAACAAACAAAAATATATAGGAGGCAGCACTTTCAGCAAGAACTATTTGGTTAGCCAGGAGAACAAGTTACATTCCTCAATGTGTTACTAACACTACATAGACGTGGGCAAGTTTTCCAACCTCTCTAGAATTTAGTTTTCTCATCTATAAAATGGGAAAGAGGATGGTACTATGGGATTTTCTAACATTTCTCTTTCTCAGAGTAAAAACCTGGGTTTCAAGACCCAAAGGTTTTCAATTAGTAAGCCTGCTGCATCTGGAAAAGGCTATCTCCTGAAACAACTTCCTTGTACATTTCTGTTAGTTTCTGATATTGACAATTCAGCAAGAAAGTGCTCCTTTGGTTTTACTGCAACTCCCAGCTGTAGTCAAGAAAGGTGCCTTGATTTGCTCATTCAACCTTGATGACAGAGCCCATCTCTCCTGTGCCTCTAGTGTTCCTGCCAACCTGAAACATGCTTAGCCCAGGGTAGGCACTCACAAGCAAAGAAGTCCTGCCTATGGGGAAGAGGCAAGCCAGGGCTTAGCAGTCAGACAAAAAAGTTCATGACCAAAAGACTTCTCAAGAAAATGCAATGAGAATCAAGCATGACTCATGGACATGAAAAGCCTCCATGAAGAAGCCATGTCTGCAAGCACTGGGCACGCAGGCAGGTGCCCCTGCTGTCTTAACAGAAGCAACTCCTTCGAGCCACACAAGGAGTGCTACTGCCACTGTTGGCCAATGACGCTCATATAATAAAAAAGAAATCCTAGAGAAGATCTCCACGAGAGGTTTTTAATACCTTAATTATCAGAAAGACCCATGTCGCCTTGTATTAGGATATTTTCAGCCAGAAGGAACGACAATCACACCAAAACTGTCTTTTAAAAGAAAAAGGACATTTTTGGACTCAACTGTTAGACAGAATGTATGGCAAGTCCCTGTGTTGGTGGTTTGAGAGCTTTTCTGTCTAATGTGGTTGTCCTAACCACATGTGGCTAAGGCACTTGAAACATGGCTAGTGAGAACTCAGATATGCTTGAAGTGTATGATACTGATGAGATTTGAGAGACTCTGTACCCAAAAGTGAACATAAAATATCTCTGTAACTTAAATTAATTATAGCTGAAATTATATTTTGAATATTAAAATATATTGCTTGAATTTCACTTGTTTCATTATTTTGATTCTTTTATGTGGCTACAGAAAAAAATTTTAATTACATATGTGGCTCACATTATATTTCTACAGCACTGCTTTAGAGCAACTCTGCCCTGCAGAAGACATTTGTCAACGTCTGGAGACATTTTTGATTGTCACAACTGCAGTTGGGGGTTGCTACTGGCATATATTGGAAAGAGGGCAGGGATAATGCTGAACATCTTACAAAGCACAAAACAGACCCCACCACAAAGAATTATCTGGCCCAGGCTGGGCACGGTGGCTCACACCTGTAATCCCAGTCCTTTGGGAAGCCAAGGGGGGTGGATCATGAGGTCAAGAGATGGAGACCATCCTGGCCAACACGGTGAAACCCTGTCTCTACTAAAAATACAAAAATTAGCTGGGCATGGTGGCACTCACCTGTAATCCCAGCTACTCGGGAGGCTGAGGCAGGAGAATTGCTTGAACCCAGGAGGCGGAGGTTGCAATGAGCCGAGATCAAGCCATTGCACTCCAGCCTGGGCAACAGAGCAAGACTCCATGCCAAAAAAAAAAAAAAGAGCGTTATCTAGCCCAAAATGCCAATAGTTGATAAGGTCTAATACAGAAAATTCTCCTCTCTGCTATAAATCCTACTGGCTTCCTTTTTTCTTCTCTCTCCCTTTTCTCACCCTCCATCCTCTGATAGGCCCCAGGGTGTGTTGTTCCTCTCTGTTTCCACGTGTTCTCATCATTCTCCCATTTATAAGTGAGAAGATGCAGTATTAGGTTTTCTGTTCTGTGTTCGTTTGCTAAGGATAATGGCTTCTGGCTCCATCCATGTCCCTGCAAAGGACATGATCTTGTTCTTTTTTGTGACTGTATAGTATTCCATGGTGTATATGTACCACATTTTCTTTATTACTGGCTTTCTTTTAAGGTTAATTCTCCTCCTGATAGAAAGATGGCTGCCTGTAGCTACCCTCTTTGTTCTTGTCTAGTGGGGAAAGACTGGACTCTCTTAAATCCAAAGAAGAACTTTCTCCCCTAGACTGATTCAAAATTTCAGGGACTTATTTCTGTGATCAGCAAAGCACTGTTTGCATTAAACTAAACTGTATGAACCACATAGTGTCAGAGGTGTTTGAACCAGAGCGACTCCATCTTGAATAGGGGCTGCGTAAAATGAGGCTGAGACCTACTGGGCTGCATTCCCAGGAGGTTAGGCATTCTAAGTCACAGGATGAAATGGGGGTCAGCACAAGATACAGGTCACAAAGACCTTGCTGAGAAAACAGGATGCAGTAAAGAAACCGGCAGACCGGGCACAGTGGCTCATGCCTGCAATCCCAGCACTTTGGGAGGCTGAGGTGGGCAGATTATGAGGTCAAGAGATCGAGACCATCCTGGCCAATACGATGAAACCCTGTCTCTATCAAAAATACAAAAATTAGCTGGGTGTGGTGGCACGTGCCTGTAGTCTCAGCTACTCGGGAGGCTGAGGCAGCAGAATTGCTTGAACTTGGGAAGCGGAGGTTGCAATGAGCTGAGATTACACCACTGCACTCCAGCCTGGGCAACAGAGCAAGTCTCTATCTAAAAAGCAAAAAAAGAAAAGGAAAAAAAAGAAAACCTACCAAAACCAAAATGGCAATGCAAGTGACCTCTGCTTGTTCTCATTGCTCGTTATACACTGATTATAATATATTAGCATGCTAAAAGACACTCCCACCAGTGTCATGACAATTTACAAATGCCATGGCAACCATCAGAAGTTACCCTATGTGGTCTAAAAAGGGGAGGAACCCTCAGTTCTGGAACTAGCCCACCCCTCTCCCAGAAAATTCATGAATACTCATCCCTTGTTTAGTATCTAATCAAGATATAAGTTTACTCATACAACACCCCATGCCGCTGCTCTGCCTATGGAGTAGCGATTCTTTTCTTCTTTATCTTTCTTAATAAACTTGCTTTCACTTTACTCTATGGACTTGCCCCAGATTCTTTCTTGCAGGAGGTCCAAGAACCCTCTTTTGGTGTCTGGATGGGGACCCCTTTCTGGTAAAAATAGTAAAAGGTATACTTATGTTACTATTCTCTGAAAGAGCTCTAGGATTGAAACAATTGTTACAAAGAGCAGTGGCTACCCACAAGAAGCAGGTAGCTCTCATACAGTTACTTCAAAAAAGTGCTTCAAGTAATTCTTAATATTCTCCATTATCAAATAAAGATGTGTTACTTTCCAACACTCCACTGGCAAAACAGTATGTTCTAATTAACTGAGGTTTAAACAATTAGTTTTGTTTCTTTTTCTTTTTTTTTTTTTTTTTTGAGATGGAGTTTTGCTCTTGTTGCCCAGGCTGGAATGCAGTGGGGTTATCTCAGCTCACTGCAACCTTCGCCTCCTGGATTCAAGCGATTCCCCTGCCTCAGCCTCCCTAGTAGCTGGGATTACAGGCGCCCACCACCACACCCAGCTAATTTTTTGTATTTTTAGTAGAGACGGGGTTTCACTCTGTTGGCCAGGCTGGTCTCGAACTCCTGACCTCAGGCAATCAACTCGCCTCAGCCTCCCAAAGTGTTGGGATTACAGGCGTAATTTTATTTCTCCCCATACCTAGTATCCAAATATCTATTTACTTGGTTATAAGACCAAACAATTTTTGTTATCATGTATTCTTCAGATGAAATTCAAAAAACCATGCATGACATTTTTAATTAAACTGATTTTCAGAAAGTGCATAGAAGTGATGTGGGGAACAGGAGAAGGATGAACTGCAGGGTTTAAACAGAAAGAGCAGTTCTCCATTTTTAACCAAATCAATATTCAATCACCTTAGTGCCTTGAAAAGCTACAAATAAGGGACGTAACATGAGATTTACTTTATAGAAGAGGAAAAAATAAAGATGGCTTTTAGTCTTTTCCTTTGCAGAAGACGACCCGAGCTTTTGAAGACACGAAGACAAATGTGCCTTGTCTTAAAGTGATCAGACATCAAGTGAAATCTCATCAGGCGCTTATTCTGGGAACTTCTCACTCGTTTCAAAGACATCCATGTCTGTTCGCTTTTTCTTTCCCTGAAGTTATCTCTCCTCCCCTTCCCCGTCTACTTAAAGTTTCCTATAATTGAAAACGTACCACCAGGGCTAAAGAGAAAACAGAGCTTTCTCAACCTCAGTTTCTCCCCGAAGCCTCACCTTGAGCACCCACCTGCCCCCTTCTCTCATCCTCCCCAGGCCTGTATTTTAAACGTGTGACCACCTGCATAGGACTTAGTAACTGCATAACTGGGAAATCCCCTCTGGTGCAGCAGCATACCACCCTCTTTTCAGCTGTTCAATCCACACACTTCACCTAAAGGGAGTTTAAAGGAAGGTATATTTTTGGTTAGGGTAATGCTAACTGCTATGTAACAAACAAACCCCACAACTGCAATGGCTTAACAATAAAAATGTAGTTCTCACTCACTGAACACTTCAGTGTGTTTGTGCTGGTTGGAGTGGAGAAAGGCCTGGCGGGAGGTCTGGAGGGGAAGAGGCTCTGCCCTTTTACTACAGGCTCATTCTCCCAGGGTGTCATGTCCCCAAGGGTAGGTGGGGAAAATACAACATGCATTGCTTAGCCACCTCTGCCTGGGTGCCACCAACATTTCCATTCATAGGTGAAACTAAGTAACATCCCTGGCTAGGCAGCTGCTTCCCAGGAAGCATCCTGTACCATGAAAGGACCCATGAATTTTGGGTGGACAGTGGCTTTCTCTGCCACAGATGTAAAAGCAGCATTACTTCATGGGTCCCACACAAGGACAGAGAAGGGCAAGTCTAAAACTTAAAATCAGTTATTCTAAAATGCCTGTTCCTTAAACTGCACATTTGTCCCTTGCAACAGGAGATGACACATTTTCCAAAGACTGTTAGCAGTAATGTTCAAAGGCAATGGGAGTTGAAAGAATGAACTTTGGGTTCATGTAAGCTGGGTATAAATCCTAGCTCTGTTCCTGCTTTCTAAGTGACCCTGGGCAAATTGCTTAACCTCTCATCCTGGTTCCTTATCTCTAAGAAGAGGATATTAATACCTACTTCATCAAATTATTGAGATTATTAAATGAAACCATGCACTTGAAGTGCTTAGCCTGTGCTGAGCTCACAGAGCTTACAGTAATGTTTGATAAATGATAGCTCCAGCTAGTAAATGTTCTAATTTAGATGATGAAAATTGTTATTTTAATCAACAGAATGCTTTTGAACCTTAGTTCAAATGAATAATAGTAAATTCATTCTCCTTAAAGATTCAAGGAGCCATTAAAATTCTAGCAGAATTGAATTAAATTGTTTTAAAAGAGAAGACTCTTCTTTGAAAAACACATTTAAAACACTCTGACTTCCTTTCAGTTCTACGAACCTCAAACCAAAAGAACTTCAAGGTATGAAACAAAACACATTTGCTTGGCTTGGCTTACTTTGTTGGAATTATTCATGTGTGCTTGTATGTAAATTACTGCCTTCTTCAGCTGAATTGTATGTGCAAATTTCTCATAGCCTCAGAGAGATCATTAATTCATGAGATTTTTATAAACTTAAAATCTGAAGAAAAGATAATAGATGATGTTAGTATAAATGAAGCCAGATTCCCATCCTTTGATGTTCCAGAAGGATTCCATCAGCTTCCAGACATTTTCAGCCTGGCTGAATGCAAAACTATTGCCTCCTTCAGAGACAAATGCCAAAGTGTGGAGTTCCAGTATAAAACATCAGAACAATTCTATGGCCGTTTATGAGTTTGAACCTTTCTTTCGGATCTTTTTCCAAAGCAATACTATTTTTTAGTGATATTATTTTAGACTCATATTCAAATAAAGCAATTTAACAAGAATAAGCTTTTTGTCATGGCAGAGAAGAAAAAAAAAACGAGAAATGAAAAAGGACTGAGTCTTTGTGCACAAAGTAGCTTTCACCTTGTCCCTCATTCCACATTGCTCCTCTTCTCACAATTAAGTCACTGAATGTGGCCACCAATGGGCTTTATACCTTAACAATTCCTCATCAAATCTCAGAGGCCAGGAGAGAGAGGGACAGGGAAGAAGATGGGGTAGGGGTGGAGGATGGAGCCAGGGCCCTGCTGCAGAAAGGTCCCAAGTGAGAAGCCAAATGGTGGGTCATCAGAAAGGACCATGACCTGAGCCAGGAGTCCCAGCTCAGGATGTACATTTCAAAGACCTTAAAAGTCAAGAGCTGGTGGACACTGAGGCAGGATGGAAGTTGGGTGAGGAGCAGAGTTAAGAGGGTCCTGATTGGCTGCCATGACTAGCTGCAGAATACTCCCACACCTTGCCTTGGTGGCCCATCAGTTGCATAGCAAGCTGATGCTTTGGGAAGGCTTCAAGGTTTTCTACAATATGAACAAATGGCCAGGCTTCATACCTTCTTTCTCCATGTGTCCACTGGGCACCAACATTTTACAAATCTCTGTCCTGAGCCCTGGAGATACTAAACTGAAAAAGTGCTCAGGTCAGAGAGAAATGAACAAATTGATGCAGTATAATGAGCAATGGACACACAATGGATGCAGTATAATGAGCACAGAAGAGAAGCATGTAAAGACAGCAAACAAGAAGCACTAACCGGGGGAGGGAGATGGGGCTGTGCTGATTTTCTCACTCATCCAGATCTCATAAGCAAATGGCTGAATAGCACTCAGCTCATATCAGTTACCAATTTCTTTACAGCAAACCACCCAAGCCATTTATTGTGGCTCCCATCAGAGGAGCCATATTTTGTGGGTCAGCAATCTGGGGCTGGGCTCAGCTGAGCTGCTCTTTTGCTGTCTTGCCTAGGGACATTCATGTCCGCAGTCATCGGATAGCTCAGCTGGCATGAGATGGTCTAGTCCTGCCTGGCTGTTGATGCTGTTTTCTGGGTTTCTCTTTGCATCATTTCAGAATTCCAAGAAGGCAAGGTCTAAACTCAAGAGCTTATCAAACTTCAGCCTGTATCCTGTTTACTAATGCCTAATTAACCAAAGCAAGTTATTTGGCCAAGGCTAGAGCAATGTGAAATGAAACTACATGAGTTAAGGGCATGCATACCAGTAGTGCAGTTCACAAGGGCTAGTATTTCAACACTCCACCACAGCTCTCTTCTCTGAGTTATCCTAGATAGGTTATTAGGCACCCTTGAGGAGCTCCAACTCCACTTATGTCCATCATTCACAGAGAAACAAGCTCATTCAAGGGCCTAGGGCAGGAGTCATCTCTGCTGATAGCCAGAGCCTCCAAAGCTACCTCAGCTCCCAGCATAAGGATCCCAGGGGTCAAGATGGGGCCCAGGCCCCTTGCAGCCTGCCTAGGCAGAGTCTCAGGAAGCAGGGTCCTCAGGCCAACAACCCCCAATCAATTGCAACACAGACACCAGGAGAACAAAGGAAAAGAAAAAGTCCTGAGGAAGACAGATGCTTAAGAGAAGCAAAAAGAGGACTTACTGGCCTTGAGGTATCCTGGAACTCCAGACATGTAATTCCTAGGGGCATAAGTACCCAGTACATTCATGTCTCAACAAGACTCTGAATAGTAACCCCTACGCAAAAGGTCTCCCCTGTAACTCAGCTAAACATACACACTTAACCATTCTTTACAAGAGCATAAAATCTTGGTGTTGTGAGCAACTAGTGAGGTTTCTTGTCTCAACTCTCATTGTTCTGATAAGTAAACTGAGGCCCAAGGTGGTTAAGTGACCAACATAATAAGTGTAGAACCATGAGGGGCACAGCAAAAGGATTAACAATCTGGAATCTTAGGCCAGGCATGGTGGCTCATGCCCATAATCCCAGCACTTTGGGAGGCCAAGACAGGAGAATCATTCGAGCCCAGGAATTTGAGATCAGCCTGGACAACATAGTGAGACCCCATCTCTACAAAAAAAAAAATTTAAATGAGCCAGGTATGGTGGTAGACATCTGTGGTTCCAAGTACTTGGGAGGCTGAGGTGGGAGGATTGCTTGAGCCCAGGGCGTCAAGGCTACAGTGAGCCAGGATTGCACCACTGCACTCCAGCCCAGTTGACAGAGCGAGACCCTGTCTCAAATAAAGAAAAAAAAACACAGAATCTTAGTTCATCTTAAAGATTAGCAATCCTTGAAGAGTATGATAACAGTACGATAGCTATGGGCCTTATTTCCATACCTGATTAAATCAAAATGAGTTGTTTTCTTTTACATTTATCATTATAATTTTCATTGGCTATAACTGTTAGTTAACTGTAATTTACTGCATATTTCAATATAGCTAAAAGACAAGATTTGTAATGTTTCCAGCACATGGAAAAGATTAATGTTTGAGGTGATTGATGGGTATCTCAAGGACTCTGATGAGATCATTACACATTGTATACACGTATCAAAACACCAAATGTGCCCCCAAAATATGTATTAGAATTTAAAAATACAAACGAATTCACCAAAATTATGTTCACAGAAACTAGAAACATTCGACATCTCTGTGATTAGAAGAATCAAATAATATGACTAAAAATTATTAGATATGAAAGATCTGATTTTTATTGTTTAATCTAGTGTTTAGGAAAGATGTGAAATATTTAAATAGTCTTATTTGAAACTAATTTTATTCCTGGAATTTATTTGACTATAACTTTTCACTTAGAAAAGAGTCACAGATAAATCATAGATCTGTTGGTCACAATCACTTTTCTGTTCACGTCAGTTTTGAAAAAATACATTCTTTATTTTTAGAGAAGTTTTAGGTTCACAGCAAACACATCAGACTTTTCAGCAATAACTTGTTTTCATTAAAGAATTAAAACTTGACTACTCTGTCACCACTGTAACAAAAAAAATGCCAAGATGCTGAGATCAAAATAGCTTTAAGTCCTACATTATGAATCATGTAGATATCATGAATAGATATCCTTGCAAAACCTAGAACTTTTAATCACTATTCTAATTTACCGAAGAAAGCAAATTTTCCCCTCATACACAGAGCCTAACAAGTCAAGATCCATCTAAGGCATGATTTCCTCACCTCTGCACCCTGGGACTGGAGAATTCGCCATTGTGGGGGTGTCCTGCGAATTGCAGGATGTTTGGCAACAACCTCTACCCACTAGATGCCAGCAGCCCACCCAGAAACAACCTTCCTGCCAGCCATAGTCATGAGGATCAAAACATCTCCAGACATCGCCTAGTGTCTCTTGGGAAAGAATCATTCCCAATTGAGAACCACTGATCTAAGCAAATCAAAGTCAATCAGAGCCTAAGATATATTTAACACACTCAGTTTCTGCTTTCTTCCCCTTCCTGCAGCAAGTTACAGAAGTAATCAGAGCTACATGTGTTGATAACTTCTATATGCCAGCTAAGCATTCTCTCGTTTCATCCTCCCAACAATTTTCAAATTTGAGTGTATGTCTAGTAAGATCTCTAGAGGGGAATCACGACTGGATAAAAGAAGAGAGGCTTCTAAACCTATGGAAATAGTGGCTAAAGTTAGGCGAAGGGTTGATCTGTCAGACCCTTGAGGGGGACAATGCAAATGTTATATATCAGTCCTTGATACTTAATTTAAGGGCTGTGTTTGCTTTAACATCTAGATCATGTATTATTTTAAGAACTCTAAGATAATAACCACTATTTATTTTTCCAATTCTTCCCCCACTTTCAACCCACCAACAAATTTACAAATCACCTTTGTGCTAGGCCTCCTAAACTTCTGATAAGAAATCTAAATTATTACCCCAAAATAATCAATCCAAAAGGTAAAATCCGGGACAGCCCTAGTCAATTTGGGACACCTGGTCACCCTTTTTTTTTTTTTTTTTTTGTAAATTTCTCTCATTTGGTATACAGTCCTTCTACTTTATTTTTACTGAGTCTTTGTTGTAGCTGCAGTAAGACAGAGGCAACATTATCCTTTATTGAGCCTAGGCCACATGGTCAGTGCTGCCAACTGAAAATAAAATTTCCAGATCATGAAATTCAGTCGTAAGGGCTTAAGTGCTAGATGCATCCAATGTTCTCACTCCTAAGTGGGACCTAAGCTATGAGGATGAAAAGGCATAAGAATGACACAATCGACTCTGGAAACTCATGGGGGAAAGGGTGGGGGGTAGGTGAGGGATAAAAGACTACAAACACAGTGCAGTGTATACTGCTCGAGTGATGGGTGCACCAAAATCTCACAAATCACCAGTAAAGAACTTACTCATGTAACCAAACACCACCTGTTCCCCAAAAACCTACGGAAATTTTCTAAAAAACTTAAAAAAAGAGAAGGAAAATTTTCCAACAGAGAGATAAGAGAAAGGAAACCTTCTGCTGCTACTCCCAAAGACATTTCCATTTTTGAAGGAACTTTTCCAGCCTGCAGATAGATCACGTATGTTTTTCAATACTCAACAGAAGGTCCTTTGTATACTTTATAAAGACTAAGATCCAACAACAGTGATTACAGAGAGGTGGTTTTTTTTGTTTGTTTTTTTGGGTGTTTTTTTTTTTTTTTAGCAAATGAGAAAATCCATAACCATATCCGTATATTGTACAAATGTGCTGGGTTCCTAAAATATTGGTTTCAATGTGTTTCTATCCCAAACCAAAATATTCTTGGGAGCTTTATGCATTTAGCAAGACTGCTCCTTCACAGAAAACAAAAAAAATTAAATTGTTTAGGACTATGCATATAACATCATGCTAGAAATAGCACACATCTTCACCTAATCCTTCCAACATCTCTGTGAGGGGAGTTTCACCCCCAGGTTTCTGCTGTGGTGTCTGAGGTTCTGAGAGCCTCTGTTTCACTGATCAGCAGTGGCAGAAACTGGAATTGAACTTTGTGCAATGACAGAACAATTCCCTTGATGTTTCAGCCCTCCTCCCAGAGCTGTGGACCATGCCAGTCAATGCATAGTCATCATTAAGGGTGAAATACCTTACATTAAAATAAGAGGGAAGTTTTAGGTTAAAATATGAAGTTTGAGAAGAATATCTTCTATGTGGCACTGGAGATAGACATCTGAGTTTGGAAATATCTTGTATGTGATATTTTGGGTAAAAATGAAGTGAGCTGAGGGAGAAGAAATTGAAGAACATCACTCAGCAAGAAGAATATGTCTCCAGGGAGAAGCAGCAATTATAGAGGAAGCAAGAGGGAGGAACTGGAGTTTGGGATGCAGCTTGGGCAACCCCAAGGCATCTTCCTAGAAGGAAAGTCTGACTGTGGAGAAAATGGGATTGCATTGAGTTTGATTCCTGAGGAATTCCTGGCACAGTGCCTTTCTCCCCCTGGTTTCGTTGTGATCAAGGTAAGTCAACCAGGTGTCCATGAGTTCGTGATGAAGCCTGTTCCCACGCACCACATCACTGCATGGAAGGAAACCTGGGAGGCAAGGAGAGGGGCTGTTGATGCTAATCGTATTTTCCTTCAAGCTCTCTGGATTGTAAGAGATTTAGGGACTGTGCACCATGAGCAAGCTACTCTTCCCAAACTTGTGATCATCCTCCAAGTGCCACTAGGGGACTGACATCATCACAGCACATTTAGGTTTCCTGATAAGCTAACATCAAGGGCCCACTACATCTGACCTCCTTGTTCAGTGGCATGGCCAGGGACTTCTTTTGACTTCAAGATCCCTGTTCCCAAACTCAAAGAGTGAAGGAAAAAAGACAAAAGCAAAGCCCCAGACAGGCAGGCAGAGTCCTGGCTGTGAAGCCAGGTTGTAAGTCAGAGAAGTGCAGCTCCACATCTGGAAAAGGGGGTCGATAGCACCCTGAGAGTTGGAGGCAGGCAAGAGCCTACCAAGCCCTGTGTCCTCTGGAAACCCGTCATCAGCAACAAAAGCAACTGAGGCAGCTGTCACTCCAAGGGCTGACAAGCTGTTGAGGCAGCTCTAATGTGATGAGAATTCGAGGCATTTATTTCCTCCCATGGACCTTTCTCAGCAGCAGGCCATCAGCCCCACCCACCTGCCTGTCCCCCCACCAGGTTGTAATAGACACGCACCACCTGCACAGAAGCAGCCATTTTCATCACAGATCTAGTGGAGAAATTGCCATTTTTCCCCCAGAACCAAAGTAGATATGGAATAGAATACCAAACTCACAAGAATTTCTAAAATTTAAAAAAGATTCTCAATATCATAGCTGAGCGGAACCACTAAAAGACTGTCCCCCTCCTCAGATCTCGGGGTCGGGCAGGAGAGGTGATGTGAGGGTGAGGCGTTTACTTTTTTGGGGTGTTCAGGGTACTTCTGGGGAAACCTGAGAAACCCCCATCCCCACCCAGTGAATCTGGACTTCTGGGTGCACAGCGGTATGAGGAGAGCTCCCAGCAGGGCCTGGGTGCTGGACCCCCGTCTCCTCTTTTCTCTCACTGGTTTTTGGGGTGTCAGAGTCTAGCAGGTGTCAACAGATCTAAACCCAGAAAGAGCACCCTCAAACTCTTCCTAGACCCTTGAGCAAGCGCCCTTGGTCAGTCTGAAAGATGAAGCTGCCAAACTAACAACGTGGAAGAAAAAGGAGTCAAGACTGGAGAAAGAAGAAGAGGAAAATAACAATTCACTGTGCATTTCTTTCTTCCCAGAAGCTCAGCATCTGCTAACAATGGATTAGAAGCACAACTTCCCTCTCCCTCAGCCAGGAGATCAGGCAGCAACTATTCCCAGATGGAGGTCTTCACCGGGGTTTTATTTCAAGTCTGAGAGTTTTTTGTTTGGTTGTTTTGTTTTTGTTTTTCGGGAAACATAATTTTCAAAATGACAATTCATGAGGTTTTTCATTTTTCTTTAACTTTTGTTTTGACATGAGATACAAGTGTTCCCATTTGGAACATAAAATATATCTATATATAATTCCTGAAAGTCCCTTTAGCCCAAAATAGGAAGAAAGGCAGACAGACAATCTTTGGGGAGGCGATACCTTTCTGGCAGGGATTGAACTGTCCAGGATGACGCTGTCCAGATTCCAGCGTAGAAGTGTGCACCGCGAGGCCTGCAGGAGATCTGGGAGTTATTAACTGCAAGAGCCGTCCTCCACACTTTTCAGTTCTGCTTGCAGCTGCAAGGGAGAATTCTGAAGGCAGGATGCAAGGTGTCATTGTTAGCAGAGAGCTGCCTCTACCGTGAATTGTGTACAGCTGGTCACCTCCCGCCCTCCCCCACAGCCAAGTGCAAGCGTTTTGCAGGGAGTGCTACAGCTCCTAAAGCGATGAAAAGGAAACACCTTCCTAACCCGAAGGTGTTTCTAATTACAGGAGTTGATTACCAAACCTTCACTGCATTTAATTGCCACAAACAAAATCACAAAAGAACAATTAACAAGTAAAACCCTGTACTAACAGTTGAGTCTAAAAAGGAAGTACTGAAAGGGAGGGAGGGAAGGAGGGAGAGAGGAGGGGAGGAGGGAAGACAAACGGAGGAGGGAGGATGAGGGGATCTAAATCTTGTAGTCCGTTGCGAGCAGGTATATGGTTATTGTAAATACTTTCTATGCTTCTCAATCACATACGAACATTCACTTGTGAAATCTCAGGGCACTAAGTCTGCCAAAATCATCCGCTCAAAGTAGTGAAATTGATAACCGGTGAATGAACAACCAAGGCCAATTATTTATGTTTTTGTTCACCTGAGTTTCCCAAGCTTCTGCTAGGCTCATATTGATCTCCAGTTGGCTCAAGACATCTGTTTTTCCAGTTTGGTCAACATCTCCAGAGTTTCTTTTCGTAAGTTATAATTTTGACAAAAGCTTAGAGACGAGTGTGTTGATCTCACAGCAAAAAATGTGGCTTATCTCTAAAGTAAGAATGGAGAATGGAAATGCCAAAATTCCTGAAGTTCAAGTGCTTGCACAAGACACAGTTCACATACAAAAAGCTCCACACCTACTGTTAGGGGTTGAATTGTGCCCAGTGCCCTTCATAGGTTGAAATCCTAAGCCCCAGTACTTCAGAATGTGACCTTATTTGGAAATAAGGTTGTTGCAATGTAATTACTTAAGGTTGTTACAGAAGGCAGCTAGTTAGGCATGAGCTGGACAGGAGAGGGCCCAACCCCCATCCCAACAGGAAAGTCAGGTGGCCACCAGGTGACAGGCAGACAGTTGTCACACTGTGGCACCAGCGCCAAAGAAAGGCAATTTCCCTGTAGATAGAAATGAAAACACCTGGAATTGTAATCAACAGCTTCTTTTTTTGAAATGGTATCTCATTCTGTCGCCAGAGTGCAGTGGCACGATCTCGTCTCACTGAACCTCTCACTCCCCGGTTCAAGCCATTCTCCTGCCTCAGTCTCCCAAGTAGCTGGGTCTACGGGCATGTACCACCACACCCAGCTGATTTTTGTATTTTTAGTAGAGACAGGGTTTCATCATGTTGGCCAGGATGGTCTTGATCTCCTGACCTCGTGCTCCACCTGCCTCAGCCTCCGAAAGTGCTGGGATTATAGGCATGAGCCACTGCGCCTGGCTGATCAACAGCTTCTTAATAAGATCTCAGGAAGTGGGCTTCTGCTCCAGCATGTGCATTAAGAGGTGAAATGGCAGAGGCTGCTCTTCCGGTGGCATTCTAGCAGAAGAGAAGAACGCTCAGGAAAGGATGCTTATGACTCCAGTCAAAACACTGTGTATGCTCACACCTCTCAAGGGCTAGCAGACCACAGGCTCATGTGGGCATGTTGCCCTAAAGGAAGAATTAAAAAAAAATGGACGCAGGACCGAGAAGTGTGCCAACCTATAAAACCCTAAATCAAAGGCCACATGCTGCACTTGACTTCCAAGATGTCCGCTTGGCCCTCTCCCAAGTGCACTTTACTTTCTTTTCATTCCCACTCTAAAGTTTTTTAATAAACTTTCACTCCTGCTTTAAAACTTGCCTCCATCTCTTCTTCTGCCTCATGCCCCTCAATCGAATTCTTTCTTCTGAAGAGGCAAGAATAGAGGTTGCTGCAGACCCTTACAGATTCACCGCTGGTGACTTGGAAAACTTCTGCTAATAACAAGGGGAGACTCATGCTGGAGTGAGGAGGGTCCTAATACAATTTGACTAGTGTCCTTACAAATAGAGAACATTTTGGTTGGGCATGGTAGTTCACGCCTGTAATCCCAGCATTTTGGGAGGCCGAGGCAAGCGGATCACCAGAGGTCGGGAGTTCAAGACCAGCCTGAACAACATCGAGAAACCCTGTCGCTACTAAATACAAAATTAGCCAAGTGTGGCTGGCACATGCCTGTAATCCCAGCTACTTAGGAGGCTGAGGCAGGAGAATTACTTGAACCCAGGAGATGGAGGTTGTGGTGACCCGAGATCATGCCACTACACTCCAGCATGGGCAACAAGAATGAAACTCCACCTCAAAAAAAAAAAAGAGGAAATTTTGACACACACACACACATATACAGAGAGAGAGAGAGAGAACACTAGTGAAAGTTGAAGGCAGAGTGATATGTTACAAGCCAAGAAACACCAAAGATTGCCAGCAAGCCACCAGCAATTAAAAGAGAGGCATGGAACAGATTCATCCTCAGAGTTCTCCGAAGGAACCTGCAATCCTACCACAGCTTGATCTTGGACTTCTAACCTCCAGAACTGTGACATAATAAACTACCACAGCCCAGCAAATGAATATACCTACTGATTCCCCTCATGCTGCCCTTGCCCCTGGGCCTCTGCCCCGTGTCCTCATTTGCCACCACACTCACTCAGTTGTTCATCTCCTTCTGCCTGGACCATTGCAACAGCCTCCCAGCTGCTCTGCTGCTTCCAGACTTTGCCATCATCCAGCATCCCCTGCACCAGAATGAGCTTTCCTTACAACTCCAACCAAAGACTCTGTTAACCCAAAATATCAGAGACAGGCTCCATCCGTTAAGAAAGTTTATTTTGCTGGGGTTAAGGACACACCCATGACACAGCCTCAGGAGGTCCTAATGACATGTGCCCAAAATAGTCGAGGTACAGTTTGCCTTTTTTTTTTTTGAGATGAAGTCTTGCTCTGTCACCCAGGCTAGAGTGCAGTGGCATGATCTCGGCTCGCTGCAACCTCCACCTCCTGGGTTCAAGCGATTCTCCTGCCTCAGCCTCCCAAGTAGCTGGGACTACAGGTATGCACCACCACGCCCAGCAAATTTTTGTATTTTTAGTAGAGACAGGGTTTCACCATGTTGGCCAGGCTGTTCTCAAACTCCTGACCTCAGGTGATCCACCTACTTCGGCCTCCCAAAGTGCTGGGATTACAGGCGTGAGCCACCAAGCCTGGCCATGCTTGCTTTGATACAGTTTAGAAAGACAAGAGACATCAATCACTATCTGTAAGATGAACTCTGGCTCTGTCCGATAAGGCAGGACAGGACCACTTGAAGTGGGGTCTTCCAGGTTAGAAGGAGATAAGAGACAAAAGGTTGCATTCTTTTGAGTCCTTGATCTGCCTTCCACTGAATACACCATTTAGTCTGGCTCAGTGAATCTGCATTATCACATAAACAATAGGGCAGAGGAAGGAATCAGATATGCATTTGTCTCGGTGAGCCTCAGCAGGGATGACTTGGAGTTGTCTGTCCTTTGTCCACAAGAAATTTCCTTGTAAACAAATTGTGAGGGAGGGAGGTAGCTTCTTTGTAGCTATCTTATTTAAGAATAAAATGGGAGACAGTTTTGTGTGACATAGTTCCCAGTTTGCCCTTTCCCTTGACTTAGTGATTTTGGGGTCCTGAGATTTATTTGCCTTACACAGCTCTCAGGATTGGAATAATAATAAAAGCAATAAGAAATTAATAACTTCTTGATGAGTATATTGTAAACGTCAGGCATTGTGCAAGCTGTAAGAAAAACAAAGAAATATAAAACGTAGTCCCTATTCTCCAGGAGTTCCCAACCAGCTGGGTGGGTGAGGGCGGGTACATAACAGATAATTAGAGAGATGGTGCAGAACGCACAGGGCACCATGGAGGGTGGGCATCGTTGGACTAAGGGACATATTGTAAGGGGGGGTCTCCAGAAATGAGAGGTGCAGGAGCGGAGCCCCAAAACACTGGATGTCAATTCTGGCTGCATTCTACAATTACCTGGGAAATTTCACCAATGTAGATGCCTGTGTCTGACTGGCCCCCAGACGTTGATTTAACTGGCCTGGGATGTGGCTTGGTTTTAGGAAGTTGCAAAAGATCTCCAGGTGACTCTAATGTGCAGCCAGTTTTGAGAACCTGTGTCCTAAAGCACTGATATGCTGCAAATTGGAATCACCTGGAGAGTTTTAATAAACTCCAATGGGTGGGTCCCACCCCTAGAGATTGGATTTAGTTGGTTTGGGTGCAGCCAGAAACTAAGGAATTTTTTAATGCTCCCCAGGTGATTGTAATGCACAGATGAGCTCAAGAACCACTGCCTTGGAGGAATGCTTCTCAAAATTGAATGTGCATAGGAATCAGCTGGAGATCTTGTTAACAGGCAGATTCCTAGTCAGTAGGTCTAGGGTGAGGTCCGAGGTCTTATCTGTCTGAGGGGGGCCCTAGGTGCTGATGTCACTAGTCTTGCAGCCACACTTAGATTAGCAAGGCCCTAAGGAATAAGCACAAGTCCTCCGGGTGGAACTAAGTGGTTCTGAACTAGGATGGTGCTACAGGAGAGAGAACAACGGATGGACTAGAGGGATTCTTAGCAATTATTTAGTGAGACCTGGTATTAGATATGCATGTGAGAATGAGAAAGACGAGGGCCACAGTCAGGTTTCTAGCATGGAAGCCTCAGCCTTCACATGCACCAAAGGACATCCCAAATAATGCCAAAGTCTTGCTGGATTCATGGTCTCTTTCATGTTTACCAAGTACCAGCTCCCACGCTCCAGCTCCAATGTCTTTTCCTTCATCATCATCCCAGACACCTCACAGACAGAATCAGTCATGTCTTCCTTGCTCTTCTTTCCTCTTTCCCCAAAACAAAAAGTGCAAATCCACATGCTTGCGGGGTGAGCCATATCAGCATGTGCTTGAGAGCGCAGGCTGGGTGGCAGATGTGAGAACAGGAGAGCTCACGCCCTATAGAAAGAAGTGCTGGCTACTCAGATCTCCCGCGTGTGGCTTCACAGGAATATGGACCCAGTGTTGCCAGATCATTCGTTTTCTAAGAAAAGATGAACATCTGGAATTGTAGGTGAAAACTCGAGGGTGTTAGAGGTTGGCAATTCGGATATTTTCAAACAGCCTGTGGGCCAAACAAAATGGATCTGTGGGCTCAGATATAGCTGGGGTCCCCTAATCATGACCTGTGCCCCCATATCCTGCCACTTCCCAGTATACAATGACTGCCGTGACAGAGTTAACCTGGGATGCCATTTCGGCTAAGATGAAGAAGGATCAGCTAGGGGACCCTGAACTGCTTGGGTGTGACCAGAACAAAGGGTAGGTGGGGTGGGAGAGTACAGGAGGAGAGTGTAGCAGTACAGGTAAAGCTAAGAAGCAGACTGACACCGGGCCGAGAGAGTCTTCAATATCAAAGGCAACTTGGACTTGATTCTGGACATGATGGGGCCCGTGCCGGCTTGTGCTTTGGAAAGAAAGAAGGCAAGTGTGTCCCACTCCACTTTATCTTTCTTTCTAGAAGATAGCCCTTTATGGCCTAGCACCACAGGTCTGCTTTTACCAAAGGATGCACAGTAACCAACTGAAATGTCTTTGGGAACCGTTCTGGGAACCGATATGTGTGTATCCAACCAGGTATAAGATAGCTATAATTGGGGAATTGTGGGGTATTGGCCAGCTGGAGATATTTAGATGTTCAGATTCAAAATTTCAAAAAATATTGTGGATGGAGAAAAAAATTGGCCCTAGAAGTTCTAGCTTCCAACCTCTGGATAAAGGTTTGTGAACCTCCAGAGATACTCCTGGTACCCTCCAAAAGCACTGTAGCCACCATACTTTGTTACTGATTCCAAAATACAAGGACCACTGGTAGTGATCCCTATGGTTGAACGTTCACTTCGTATGTCTTAGTGTATACATCGTAGGGCTGCAGGATGTCACCTGGGGAAGCAGTGAGAACATCCCAGAGTAGCAACTCTGCCAGCAACAAGAGCCAGCACAGGGTGGAAGGGCAAACCCTAATCCCCAATGAACATGTAGTCCTAATGACAGGCTTGGCACACAGTTTGTGACATATCAGCTTTTAAAGGTTTGTTTAAATTAAAATTATACAGGATCATAGAAAGAAATCAAATAAAGACGGGTATGAAAAGGAAAGTAGGGAGCCGTGGTGACTCAGGCCTGTTGTCCTAGTGCTTGAGGAGGCAAGGCTACGTGTTGGAGGCCAGCCTGGACAGCATCAAAACCTCTTATCCATTAAAAAAAAAACAAAACTGGGGGCACAGTGGCTCATGCCTGTAATCCCAGCACTTTGGGAGTCCAAGGTGGGCAGATCACCTGAGGTCAGGCGTTTGAGACCAGTCTAACCAACATGGTAAAACCCCATCTCTACCAAAAATACAAAAATTAGCCAGGCATGGTGGCAGGTGCCTGTAATCCCAGCTGCTTGAAACCAGGAGGTGAAGGTTGCAGTGAGCCACTGTGCTCCAGCCTGGGCAACATAGTGAGACTCAAAAGAAAAGAAGAGAGGAGCGGGGATGGGAGGGGAGAGGAGGGGAGGAGAGAGGAGGAGAGGGGCGGAGAGAGGAGGAGAGGTGAGGGGATGGGAGGGGAGGGGAGGAGAGAGGAGGAGAGGGAAGGGGATGGGAGGGGAGGGGAGGAGAGAGGAGGAGAGGGGAGGGGATGGGAGAGGAGAGGAGAGGAGGAAAGAAAGAAAAGAAAAGAAAAAGAAAGAAAGAAAGAAAATAAAGAGAAAAAGAGTTAAATGTTCCCTTCTGGTACCAGTCCAAGAAGATATACTAAAAATAATATTACTTAACAAAGTGTATCTTCATAATATATAATATTAATTATATCCATTAATATGAATAATAACAGTTAATACAAAAGGAAGGAGATTTGAGAAGAATAATGCTTTGAAAGACAGCTGACTTTACATCAGGAAAATAAATGGAGGTATGAAGGTAAGTATTTTCTGACATTTTAAAAATCTTAATAGCAAAATATTCTTCAAAGTATGGTAAAATAAATACTTTTAAAAAATAAATTAACATCTTTAAAATGCTGGAAGGAGAAAAATCTGTCAACTCAGATCTATATAGCCAGAAAAAATATCCTTCAAAAACGAGAGCAGAATAAAGACTTTTTAGATAAGGGAAAGCTGAAAAAATTCATTGGCAGCAAGCCTGAACTATGACAATCCTTCAGTCTGCAGGGAAAGAATACTAAGTGGAAACTCAGATAAATAAGAAATGAAAAATTTGCTAGAAATGGTAAACATGCGGGTAAATATAACACAGTGCTTTCTCATTTCTTTAAAAGACAACGACCATTTAAAGGAAAGCAATATTGTATCGTGGATTTATAAAACATGGAGTATTAAAATATAAGATAGCAATAACACAGCCACCTCTTTCAGGCGACTGGCCCCTCCTTACTCACTCCCCTGCTAAGCCCAGACATAATGATCAACAGCTAGATTCAAATGTTGGCACCACCACTTCCTAAGCAGCCTCTGTCAAACCATTTAACTTCTCTGAACCTCAAATTCCTGTTCTCAGTGTTGGTGGTTTTATCACCATCTTCACAGGCTTAGAGAGCAGGCAGAAGCATGTCGGCCTGGGCTGTGAGCCCAGGGTTTTGGTCCCTAAAGCCCACTGAACCCCAGTGCTGTACAGTCACACTGTGATGCCATGAAGTATCTATGCGACCATGGCAAGCCACTCACTGACACCGTTCCCCAGAAGCTCGTCCATCAAGCATGCACACTCACTAGCCTGCTCAGCTCACCCACTAGCCTGCTCAGCTACTATTTGGCAGCATTTCCCTGGTCCCAGCACCTCTCCATGGGATAATCCCCTCCCCACTGGAGGATAAGCCCAGCACTGTTGCTGCATCTGCTGGTACCCATCCACTGAGAGATCAGTGGGTATCCCACCCTTCTGCTGGTTACCGCACTGCCACTGGGCACCACAGGCTATGCTAACACTGAACCCAGATGTTCAAGTCATCAAAGGGTCAGTGACCAAGCAGAGAACCCTCAGGATGTGTGAACACAAAATGGCCAAAGAGGAAGCATAGTTCCCTCCAGGTGACAGTACCACATCAGCATGTTCTTGCTCAAAATCATTCCGTAAGCATTTCTTGAGCACCTACTATGTGCCAGACATTGTGCTAAGCATTGAAAATACAGGTTAAGAAAAACATATGCTGAAACGTTGCAGGTAGGTGACATAGGGTAGGCAGACTCACCTCAAAGTAGGCAAATTTAACACAGAGCCATCAAAACAATAGTAATATACCATCAGGCCACCTTCATGGAGTATCCACAACATGCTACACACCCTTGTGTCAGTTCTCTAGAGCTACCATAACAAATCACCACAAACGTCATGGCCTAAAACAACAGAAATTCACTCTTGCACAATTCTGGAAGGTGGAAGTCCAAGACCGAGGTATCAGCAACACCACACTTTCTCCAAAGACTCTAGAGGAGACTCCCTCCCTGCCTCTTCCCACTTTTGGTAGCTCCAGACATTTCTTGAATTGCGGCTGCGTCACTCCAATTTCCGCCTCCACCTTCCCATAACCTTCCTCTGTGTCTCTCTTTCGTAAATCCACCTCTGCCTTTCTCTATAATGAAACTGTCATTAAATTTTGGGTACATCCTAAATCCAAGGAAATATCATCTCAAGATCCTTAACTTAATTACATCTGCAAAAGTCTTTATTTCAAATACAGTTACATTCTAAAATCCCCAGTGGCCATTTTTTTAAAGGGCTACAATTCAATCCACCATCACCCTTTACAGACATGGACTCACCCATGCCTCAAAACACTCTTCTAAGGCAAATACTGTCAATACCCTCATTTTACATAAGATGAAACTGAAGAGAAGTTAACAATTTGTCCAAAATGACATGATTAATAATGTGAGATCCAGGATTTGAACCCTGGTCTCTCTGATGTCTTGATGCTACTTTTTTACATCCTCCCATTCTTTATCAGTCCCATGATAGTTGGGAGCAGACCGGGCTAATATAACCTTCAAGGTCAGAGACAGGTTCTCAGATGGAGGTAGAGCTAAGCCCAGCACTGATGGTTGAAGTTGAACTGGAAGAAGAAACCAGGAAAGGGCATCCGAGGAGAGGAAGTAGCATGGCCCAGGGAACAGTCTAGTTTATTGCCAATGAACAGCACATCGCTCATGATAGCTGGTGCATGGGGTGCAAGAGAAAGAGAAGTGAGCAGCCCCAGAAACAGGGGGCTCAGCAAGGCCAGAACCCAGAGGGTGTTGAGTGCCAGAGGGAGGCTGACCTTTGTCTTACAGGCTATAGGGAGCCATTAAACTGGGTGAAGCAGAACAGGTGTATAAGCTAGGCTGCTATTGTGCAAATGCTACACTGTGGGGCACACTGACCAACATGGAAAAGTTACCCAACTCCTTTTGGCCGGCCCCACCTGCTGTTCTGCTCTAAGCATGCAGGTATAAGAACTGGTAGAGTTGGCGCCACTCAGGGCCCCTGGCCCCATCTCCAACACTCATCTCTGCCCGCTGGGCTTAGAATCTAAGCCTAACTCTCAAACATGCTGATATTTGAAAAAGGCATTTCTGATAGAAATGAAAACGGGATGCTTACCTCGAGCAACCAATGGCAATGCAGGAGTCATACATTGTTGGCTTATTGTTGGAAAAGTCATGAGCACCTGGAGGCAGCCCATCTCTCTCCCTGAGGCCCAGGAAGGCGGAGTGGTTCAAAGTCCCTGCACACAGACGCAGAGCACCTAAGGAATGTGTCAGGAAGGTGAAGGTAAACAGGACGCAGCTCATGGCCCAAAGCGAGGGGAGCAGTGGCTGCCTCCCAAGTTGTGGCTATCCTGAGGCACCTGGACCACAGCCTAGAGGGTGGACAGAGGTGGACAATGGCAGAACAGATGATTTTAACCTTGCTAGCAGCAGCCCTCATCCTGATTGCCTGTGAGCTCAGCCGCCCAGTTCCTGCCAGCATGCCTGTGGCCGATGCCGGGGAGACTCAGGGCAGGGTATGGGGAATTTGCTCACTGGAATCCTGTGTATTCTGTGGGCAGTGAGAGTGTCACAGTTAGACCTGAACTTCACTGTGGAAATATTCATGCTTCAACTGGAGAAAGCTAATGGGGGAGGTGATAAGAGGGAGCCCCTTAAATGGGCTCTAAAGACAAGCCATAGTTGCTGGACTCCAGCAAGCCTCTTGGGATTTTGAGTTAAACACTAGCAAGAAGTCTTCTCACATGTCTCGTGGCCATGTTCCCTGAATTTGACAATCTTTTTTTTTAAAAGAAATACACATTTTCCAGTCGGGCGTGATGGCTTACGCCTGTAATCCTAGCACTTTGGGAGGCCAAGGTGGGTGGATCTCAAGGTCAGGAGATGGAGACCATCCAGGCTAACACAGTGAAACCCTGTCTCTACTAAAAATACAAAAAATTAGCCAGGCGTGGTGGTACATGCCTGTAATCCCAGCTACTCAGGAGGCTGAGGCAGGAGAATCGCTTGAACTCGGAAGGTGGAGGTTGCAGTGAGCCAAGATCACACCACTGCACTCCAGCCTGGGTGACAGCAAGACTCCGTCTCAAAAAAAAAAAAAAATTAAGGAAAAGAAATACATATTTTCTGTGGTTTACCCAGTTTGAGAAAATCGAAGAATTAAGAGAAACATTGATGACCTGGAGAGACAGGGCTGACAGCTCAGATAGTGATGCTTGATTTCAGTTCAACACTTAGGGAGAATCTACTACGTGGCAGACACCAGGCAGTCTGCTCTATGGCCTAACAGCTTGGGCCCCTCTGTTCTCAGGCGCCACTCAGGACCCTGGGCCCTTGCGCTTATGTACCGATTCAGCCTCAACCGTTCTCCTCTGTTCCCTGCCTGCCTTACACGTATGAGATACCAGAGGGCAAAGAGTAAGGCTGTTTAGCACACAGAGCCAGGCTGCCTGGGATCAGTCTTGGCTTTTCCACCTCCACGTGGCTCAGTTTCCTCATCTGTAAAATGGGTAATAATAGTACCTACCTCATCAGGTTGCCCAGAGGATAAGCGAGGTATCTGCTGGAAAGCGCCTAGGCCAGTGCCTGGTACCTAGGGCGTCCTCTGCAAGCTCCATGTCTTCTTCAGGGAGCCTCACATTTCCCCTGTTTCATATCCTCTGTGCCAGGTTTCCTTAGCCTAGCGTGTCAAGAAAACTTCTACTTCTTATAAACTAAGATTTTTTTTTCAGCCACACATCTCTCCCCACGAAGCCTGGCTTCTGGCTAAATAATTCTAGCCACCACTGATCACAACATTGCTTCTCTAGCCATAACTTTTAATAATTTATTGGATCCATTTAAAGTGTTTTTTAATTACAAATGTTCTAGTTCAGTTAGACACAAAATTAAATGCAGCAATTAATTTTATTTTCTCCATATATTATCTTCAGAAAGAAATTGGAGTAGCTTAGTGCATCCTTATTGTCAAAGGGTTTCTCAGCCCACGTGATTCTATAGGAAAGGAACTTCCCACCGTTTGTGGAAGATCTCAACCACTAGTGAGGTTAGAGGCAGGAAGTGGAGCAGATACCATCAAGCTGGTGGACAGCAAATGTTTGTCTCTCCGGTCAGAAATTCACACTTGGGGAACACTAGTTCATTCTCCTACCCGGCCCTTTAACCTTTCTCAGGATGTCCCTGACAAATAGCCTTCACTGTCAGCACCGTCACTGTCTCTCATGGCAGTTCAGCTAGAGAAACAGAAGAAAAAAGATGGGCTTGAGGTAAGTCAGACGTATGGGTGTCTGGGTAAGAGTTTGTGTGTAGCAGATGCCAATGGCGATGGGGAGGGAGGGCGGAAGGATACTGGTTATTTCATGACTGGGAGATTTATAAGTAAGTAGTGTAAGGCCGGTTGCCTCGCCGGGAGCACGGATGCACACACCGTCCTCCCTCACCAGGAGCTCGGACACACCCCCTTCCCTCACCGGGAGCCTGGAAAAAAGCCCCGCCAGGGCCTACCCGATACCATTTTGTCCCATCCGGGCCACACTCACCTTGGGCACAACCAATCGAACGCCTCCACTCCCTGTAAAACCCCACGTCTGAGAGGAGTCCGTGCAACTTCTCCGGCCCTTCTTGTCGGACCGCAGAACCTCACCCGGGAGCCTGAAGAAACCCTTTGCATTGGATCTTCCTGTGCTGGCCTCAGTTTCTTCCTTTTTAAACTTGGTAAGAACAAACTTTACAAGTAGCAGGAAAATAATTTCTATGACAAACTTGTTAGGTTTTATGAGATTGTTTGAGGGAAATAATTTTGCAACTGAAAAAGTGCTACATAAATGGACTGTTTTCGAATGGGAGCACAGTCAGTTAGTAAGCACTCCAGAGGACCCTCACATATATGCACTCTTTACACTTGGTAACAGAATGTCAGGTAAAAGTCACAGGTTGGTGGAATGAGCTGACTTATTCTCACTCTTCATTACTCTTAAATAAATATTGGGTCTGAAGGCAGGAGTTCTGGAAGGAGAACAATGTGCATATGGTGTTTCAGCCCCATTTGGCATATTAGAAAATTTGGAACTAAGGAAACGTGTAGCCAAGGGCACATGCCTACCAAGTGACAGAGCCAGCACCAGACCAGGGTTGTCTGCCACCCAGAGCTCGCAGACCTTTCCGGGAAAAGGTCCAGTCTGGGCTAGGCCTGGGTGTCTACACCCTTTATGTTGCCAGATTTAGGGATTAAGTCAGATTCTTAACTTTAACTCAGCCCAGTTTCCTCCCAGGGCTGATATTGACAAAACACTGCATTTTGGTTTAAAGGACTGTGCAGTCAGCCTCTTTGCCTCTTCTGGCAGGATTTCCTGTGGAAGCACTGATGCCAGTACCATCTCAGAAAGCATGGGATCCTTTTCTTTTTTTCTCTTTTTTTTTTTTTTTTTTTTTTTGAGACGAAGTTTTACTCTTGTTGCCCAGGCTGGAGTGCAATGGTGCGATCTCGGCTCACTGCAACCTCCACCTCCCAGGTTCAAGCGATTCTCCTGCCTCAGCCTCCTGAGAGCAAGGATTACAGCCACCCACCACCACGCCCGGCTAATTTTTGTATTTTTAGTAGATACAGGGTTTCACCACGTTGGCCAGGCTGGTCTCAAACTCCTAATCTCAGGTAGGGACCCTCCCTTCTTTCCATCTCCGACCGCTTGGCTGGGCAGCCAGGAGGCAGAGGGGATGGAGTTAGGGTTGGAGCCAGCAGAGGGCAGGGACAGCAGAGAGTGGAGTTAGGGGTCCTGTTCAGGTACCTCTCCAGCATCTGGTCAAAGTACACATCCTGGAAGGCTCTCTCAGGCGCCTTGTGCCATTTTATGGGTAAAGTCTGTGAAGGTCGTTGTGCCGTCCTTGGAAGAAGCAGGCTGGGCATGAAACAAGGGCCTGTCTGCTCTGCCCCATGGAGGATTCCAGAACAGGGTCCACACATACACTGCCCAGGCTCTGGATGTAATTATTCCCCTCCCTAAGTTTGTCACACGTGAGATGGTTTTAGGTGGTACAAGTGGAAACACTTTTTATGGAGCTTATGCATTTATTTTAATGCATATTAGCTAAGCATAGCCCAACTAACCTGTGGTTTCACAGATACTGCATAGGACAAGCTAATTTCATAGATTAATAGAACATTTGCTGTATTAGTGATTTACCATTTCCATGTCTCCAATTAGCTGCATACTGCAGCAAAAACGTATAGACATCACCCTCCCAAGAATGAGAAAGAGTGAGAAGAAACATTTCAGAGGTGTCTTAGCATGTTAGATGGAAATACAGGAAAGAGGTGAGGAACAAGTGTTCTGAAGTCAAATTGCCTGGGCTGGCCATGCTGGCCATGTGACAACGGGCAAGTGCCTTCATCTCTCTGTATTACTATCAGTGTTGAGCCATTAAAATTTGTTGAGTCCTTTGTTGCTGCAGCTAACAATACCCTCATACAGCCACCATGCAAAACCCTGGCAAAGGATCTTTGTCTCATCTGTGAATGTAACCGTTTGAAAAAGCATAAAGTTACCAAAACTAAAAGTGTTTATTTACAACGTTTAATAGTATTGTTGGAAATAATAACATAAATAGCATGTTCACACCTGTACAATTTTTTAAAAAATTATCCTGCTAATCAAAATCATTAGAATTAGCAAAGTGCCACCACTGTGCTTAGAATTTAGCTCTTTGAGTAGGAGCGAGTCTGCTGCCATCAGGCTACCACTCTGGCTAGGCTGTCTCAGTCATTGATTGGATCTGCACCAGGGGCAAAGATTTCACAGTCATGAACCTGCAGGCAGATGAGCTATAACTTTAGGGAATAAGAACATCACCTTGAAATTAGCACGGCCTCTACTAGAACACTTTAAGCTAAAGACATTTCTTGTCACTAAATACCTGTTGTTTTTTTTTGTTTGTTTGTTTGTTTTTTGCTGTTTAAAGCTAAAAAAGGTTTAATAGTAATTTTCCAAATTAATAATATACAAGTCTCTCCTCAAGAAAAAGAATGAAAGCAAAGTGTTTTATAAACTTTTTTTTAGAAATAAGAGGTGTTGTATTCATTGCAGAAGCAATACATGTTTATTTTAGTAAATGTAGAAAATAAAGAAAAGAACAAAGCAAAGTATTTTAAATTGCGTAGAGTCCAACTAACCATGAAGTATGTATATGAGCATATGCATATGTATATATGTATATGTACTTATGTGTATGTTACCATTTTACTTTTTCTGTCCAAAATTAAAGTCATCCATACCTACTATTTTGTAACTTTCTGTTTTTCAGTTCACATACTGCAAACTTTTCCCTATTTCATTATTCTCCAACATCATTTTCAAAACTTCCCTGCCGATTTCCCACAGCCTTCCACCCTACCTCCTCTTCTTACACGTAAAGCAGACAACTTCACATCTTCCTTCTCAGAAAAATTAGAAGCCATAGGAAAGCTGCAACTCTCTCATTTTCCCATTACTAAGCTTGCAAACCTCCCTGTAAATGCACACACATACGCTATCTCTTTGCTATGATGGAGAAGGCAATTCTTTGCCAGCTCTGCCTGCTCCTCCAGAATCTGCTTTAGGTCCAGCCTTCCCCACCTGGCCAAGCTCTCCCCTAAGCTCTAGATGGGAATATCCAGCAGCCTTACAGCCTCTTCTCATGAATGGCTCCAGTGCACCCTAAAGTCTACATTTCTCAAGGCTGGTGCTCATTCAGTCTTCTCTTTCACATGCTTCTAGTTGCAAGAGACCCAAAAGTCATCTTCAATGCCTCCCTCTCTTTCACTCCATATCCAGTTAGTCACTGAGGTCATTCAAATCTCCCTTCCAGATATCTCTTGAATTTGTCTAGTCACATCTGTCTTCAGCACCACTACCCTCCTTGTCTCTGGATTTCTTAAGTCTCTTCATCCACTCTGCCCTCCTCCTATACATTTGTCAAACAACAGGCAAAGAGATGCTTTTTTGTTTTTTTGTTTTTGTTTTGAGACAGAGTCTTGCTCTGTTGCCAGGCTGGAGTGCAGTGGCATGATCTTGGCTCACTGCAACCTCCACCTCCCAGGTTCAAGTGAGTTTCCTGCCTCAGTCTCCTGAGTAGCTGGGACTACAGGCGTGTGCCACCATGCCCAGCTAATTTTTGTATTTTTAGTAGAGACAGGGTTCCACCATGTTGGCCAGGATGATCTTAATTCCTGCCTCAGTCTCCTGAGTAGCTGGGACTACAGGCGTGTGCCACCATGCCCAGCTAATTTTTGTATTTTTAGTAGAGACAGGGTTCCACCATGTTGGCCAGGATGATCTTAATCTTCTGACCTCGTGATCTGCCCATTTCAGCCTCCCAAAATGCTGGGATTACAGGTATGAGCCACCGCGCCTGGCCAAGAGATGCCTTTTATAAGATAAATCATGCACACCCTGGCTCAGAATCTTGCAGGGCTTTCTATTGCTCTTAGGAACCACAGAAAGTTCTTCCATGTGGCTTCCATGACCTTCCATAGCCCAGCTGACACTCACCTCCCAAGACTCATCTCACCTTACATGGCCTCTGTGCTCTCTGCACTTCTGCTGCACTAGCCAGCTTCCCACTCCTCATGCTCTTTCTGCTCTCACTCACCACAGGACCTTCCCTGTCCAGAATGCTCTTGCTCTTTTTTGCTAGTTATCCCTTTTTAAGTACCTCTTACTCAAGGAAATCCTTTTTGACCTCTTTTACTAAATAAAATCCCATTATTGACGCCTCTCAATTTATCTCTCACTCATAGCACATGTTCCAGCTGCAACATTATACTTGCTTATGTGTTTGAGGTCTGTATTGTCTGTTCTCACATTGCCATAAAGAACTACCTGAGACTGGGAAATTTATAAAGAAATGAGGTTTAACTGACCCATTGTTCCACAGGCTGTACAGGATACAGCCTGGGGAGACCTCAGGAAACTTACAATCACGGCAAAAGGCAAAGAGGAAGGAAACACTTGTTACACGGCTGGAGCAGGAAGAAGAGAGTAAAGGGGGAGGTTCTACACACTTTTAAACAACCACATCTCATGAGAACTCGCTCACTGTCACAAAAACAGCAAGGGGGAAGTCTACTGCATGATCCAAACACCTCCCGCCAGGCCCCTCCTACAACATGAGCTTTGGCTGAGGACCCGAATTCAAACCATATCAAGGTCCATCCCCATTAAATTCTGAGTACCTTGGTGGCAGGAGTCATGACTAATTTGCTTGTATACATATGTGTCCCCAGCTCTTAATCTAGTACCTACCATATGGTGTCACTTACTGGACATTCAAGAATGAATGAATGATTTAAAGGTACATCTAACTCAACAGAGCTTAGAGAAACTCAAGGTTTTTTCTCTGAAATAGGTTTTTCGTGTAGTTTCCACTCCAGTAGAATGGCAGGAACATCCATCCGGAGACAGAGTCAGAAGCCCAGAAGTGGTCTGTTATGGACTGACTGTATATCCACCCAAAAAAAAGACGTGTTGAAATCCTAACCCCCAATACCTCAGAATGCATCCTTATTTGGAAATAGGACCACTGCAGGTGTAAGTAGATAAGATACAGTCAAACTAGAGTAGGGTGGGCCCTAATCCAATGTGACTGGTGTCCTTTTAAAAAGGGGGAAGTTTGGACACAGACATATGCATACAGGGAAAACATCATGTGAACATGAAGGCAGAGACCACAGTGATGCTGCTACAAACCATGGGACCACGATTGCCGGCAAGTCACCAGAAGCTGGGAGAGAGGCACAGACGCTGGGAGAGAGGCGCGGAAGCTGGGAGAGAGGCGCGGAAGCTGGGAGACAGGCGCGGAAGCTGGGAGACAGGCATGGCACAGACTCTCCCATGCTGCCTTAGAAGGAAGCATCTGGCCAGGTGCAGTGGCTCATGTCTGCAATCCCAGCACTTTGGGAGGCTGAGGTGGGCAGATCACCTGAGCTCAGGAGTTCAACACCAGCCTGGTCAATATGGAGAAACCCTGTGTGTATTGAAAATAAAAAATTAGCCAGGCATGGTGGCACATGCCTGTAATCCCAGCTACTTGGGAGGCCGAGGCAGAAGAATCTCTTGAACCCGGGAGGTGAAGGTAAGCCAAGATCATGCCACTGCAATCCAGCCTCAGCAACAAGAGCAAAACTCTGTCTCAAAAAAATAATAGTAATAAAAAAGAAGGAAGCATCTGTGTCAATACCTTGATCTTGGCCCTCTACCCTCCATGATTGTGAGACGTAATTTCTGTTCTTCTAAGCCACCCAGATTGTGGTATTTTGCTCCCTATAAAAATAATACATTATTCTTGACCCTTCCTTTCCTTTTATACGCCCCCCACAATATCCAATACATCACCACCACATTCCATTGGCATTACCTCCTAAATTCCTCTCTGATCCTCCTTCTCCCATCTCCACCTCCACCACAGGATCCAGGTGCCCCTTGCCTCTCCTGAACTACTGCAGTGGCATTCCGGCTGGTCCCCCAAACCCATTATGCCTCTTGCAAATGTTCCTCCCCACTGCAGCCACAGTGATTTCTCTGCAAATCTGACTTTGTCCCACAGCCTTCACCACCCTTGACCCCTTACCCTTGCCCTGGCCACATTGAAGCTGCTCATTGCTCTTACAGTAAAGACATGACCAGAGGGTACCCAGCCCCACCTCCCCTCCAGACCTTCACTGGCTCCCAGACCCCACTCTGTAGGCCAGCTGCCCAGCCTCCTTCTGTCCCCCGAACAAGCCATGCTCCCTGACAATTAGAGCCTTGCAATGAGCGTGGCAGCCCTTTTGTCTGGCCTGGCTCTTGCCTCACTCCATCCATTTACCACGTTTCTCCAGCACATCCTGCAGGTCACAATTCAAAGGTCATTGGTTTTTAGAGAACTCTTCCCTCATCCCCAGATGAATTTAAATGCCACTGCTATGCCCTCTCTTCATATCCCATCGTTTCTCATCATGGCACTGACCATGATGTGTGATTTGCATTTATTTCTGAGTTATCTGACTGTATCTCTAAGTTTCATTAGGGAGGGGCCAGGTCTGTTTTGCTCACTGTTGCTCTCCAGCCGTCAGCACAGGGCCAACATCCAGCTGTAGAATGAGTGAATGAAAAATGATCCCTTTGCCAGAGTAAAATAAGACACAGTGCATTTGACTGAACTTATTTCTGGCCATTGTAGACTTCTTCCATTATTTTATAAATGTGATAATACTGTGATAAATCACCAGAAAGATAACTCTTTGTGCACATATCTGATTATTTCTTTAAGACAGATTATTGAAAGACATTGACTATGCAAAGGTTTTGAAGCTCCACGTAATTGTTTAGAATTTTCTCAAATGGGAAAGTTTTAACCATAAATATATATGAGAGAGGGATGGAAGAAAGGGAAGAGAGAAAAAAAGGTGAGAGAGAGGAAGCAGGAGGAGGAAAAAGAAGGGAAAGGGAAAGGGGAGGGGAGAGGAGGGGAGGGAAGAAGGAAGGAGGGAAGAGAAGAAGAAAGGACTGAAGGAAGGAAAGGAGGAAGGGAGGGAAGAAGGGAGGGAGAGAAGAAGGGAGGGAGGGAGGAAAGAGGAAGGAAGGAAAGAAGGAAGGAAGGAAAGGAGGGAGGGAGGAAGGAAGGAAGAGAGGGAGGGAAGGAGGGAGGGAGGAAAGGAGGGAGGGAAAGAAAAAAGAAGAATCAAAAAAAAGGAATGAAGAAAAAGAGGATGAGCTAAGTTAAGCAGGCTTTGTCTCCCTGGGAAGCAGCCTCCGCTGAGACTGCTGCCCGACCAGTTTCCTAGGCCCACTCTGTCTGCATCCCTGCCAAGTCATCCCTGGGAAAGGAAAAGTTAGACACTCTCAAATCCCAAGGTTTAAGATGATAAAGACCCTACGAGGCAGGGGCGATGCAGTTCAGGGCTTTCTGTTCCCCTGCCCCTTTGTTCCAGCCATTTCTTCCATCTCAAAGGATTTCCAGCAGCACCAAGAGCCTGACACTTTGCCCATCCTCGTTCTCACAGGCTTCTCCAGCGAGAGACAAAGCAATGTTGGCACTCAGGAGGGTTCACAATAAAGGGGGACTGAGAGAGAAGAAAGCACCCAGAGAATCTGGCTGGGCTCAGTATATTCAGTTGCTGCAGCAACTGAAAGTTAAACAATGAAGAGGGGAGGGGACAGCCATTTTCTTCCCTCCGTCCAGTTGTCATGGATACTGAGATTTTAAAAGTAAAGGGGTGAAAGGTTTTCTTTATGCTTTAGAAACGGTGCCTTTTTTCATTTACTTGGCCCCTATCCTTGCTCCAGACTGGGGACCTTCCATTGTGCCTCTTACTGGAAGGCGGCTTGGGGAGGGGGTTGACTGCAAGATGCTTTCTGTAAAGGTGATCTTCTGGCCAGTAGCTCTAAAATCCATTTCCCTGTAAAGCCAGGCAGAAAGGCTGAAGCATTCATGGAAATTTCCATCCACCAGAAGGTTCTATCTACATGACAGGAAGGCTGTCTTCTTGACCTCTTTCCTCCCAGTGTTCTGATTCTCCCGGGAGTGCTCACCTATAGGAAGCACTTAAAGGTTTAGCCTTGCCCCTCCACTTCCACCTGCCCCCATCACCCGCCCAGAGACCCATAGGTGGCTTCCTCCTCCAGAACTTTTCAGGATGAACACAGCACAGCTCCTGCCTCTGATGTCTCCTGGCTGCTTTACCCTGAAACAATGTCAGCGCCCTGGCCGTCTTGCTTTTCAGCATGGGATGGTAAGAAGGTCATCAGCTTTGCTGACCGAGAGTCAAGGCTCAGCTCTGCCATTCATCAGAATGACTTGGCAGGGTACTTAATTTGTCTGAATCAAATTTTCTCATCTATAAACACAGATTATAATGTCTACCACATGGCAATGCTGAGAGTGTGAAGTGAGAAAATGTAGCTGGCATTGCAAACGTGATAGTGTCCCTGCCCATGCCTCCAGCACCCATTCCCCTCCCTCCACATCTGTACATACTCAGACATGTTCTCATACACTCATGCGTGCATGCTCACACCCACATCCACACACACACACTCCCGCACAATCACGCACACATATGCAGCCACATCCACTACACAATTCAGTTATTTATCAGATGTTTTAAGTGAATGAATGGTTCAATGAGAGAGATGTCAAGAGTACTGATGAGGCCAGGTGCAGTGGCTCACGCCTGGAATCCCAGCACTGTGTTGGCCAGGCTGATCTTGAACTCCTGACCTTGTGATCCACCCGCCTTGGCCTCCCAAAGTGCTGGGATTACAAGCGTGAGCCACCACGCCCAGCCTGATTTCCCTTTTCTTTACCTCTACTTATTCAACTCCCTGTACCCTCAAAGTCTTACATGAAATCCCAGCCCACCAGCAGCGCTTCTCCTTGGAACCAGCAAATATCTACCACCTGGGCCAGCCCCTTTGTGCTGTTGCAGTTTTCCCTCCTGTCTCTGTCTGTCTCTGTCTGTCTCTGTCCTGCCTGCACCAGGAGGAGGTTAAAGAGACAACACCAATTCACAGCCGGGGTTGACAGGTGCCAGACAGTGACCACGTGCCCGTCTTGGGAAAAGTCATTTACATGCACATAGTGGTGCTTCAGAAGGCAGGTCCTGGAATCAGAGTGCCTGGATTTGAATCCTGCTGGTGCCACTAAATGTGCTTTATGCTTGTTTCTCTTCTCCAGGTTCTCTTCTCCAGGGCTTGCTTTCTGAAAATAGGTTGTTTGGCAGATTCTGTGACAAGACACACACAAAAAGCTTGTCACCCAGCAGCACCTGGCATACAGCAAGCGCTCAACAATTGTGGGCTGCTCTCATGATCAAATTTGATTTCATGCCACTCACACAAACCCTCTCAAGAGCCAGGTGTACACAGATACATAGCAGATGCATAGCGCATACGCGGCAGAGGCATAGCGCATACAAGGCAGGGTGCTTGGGGCTAAGAAGGGGATAGAGGTCCAGCAGCATCTCAAGCATTTGAAAATAGATGCTGAGGCTTTTGTTTGATAGAAAAAGGGAAAAGATTGACACACCACTTGGGGAATGATAAGAAACACAGGGAAATGGGGAGCATGGCCCCACTCTGTCCCTGACAGCCAAGCTAGAGTCTCCATTGGGTGTGCAGTGTTGGAGCACAAACTGTCTTCACAAGTGACGGTGGGACTCCAGGAGTCAGTGGTGCCACTGCAGGGCCAGGCAACACCGGGGTGGGAATGGGAAAATACAGCAGACTGTGTCAGTAGACATTTAAGTCACGACCTGAAAAGGCAAAGAAATAACAAGAAAAATGAGAGCTTAGTGAGACCTGGGGGAGAGAAAAGTGCCAAGATCCTACAGTCACCCGGTGAGAAGCTAACAAAACGCCCACACTTGTCACCGGGATCCCTTCCGCACCTCTAGACTGCTGAGGCCTTGAGACACGGATGGGATTAACCCAAGTTTAAAGATGGAGGAACTGGGCTCAGAGAGGTTAAATGGCTCAACCAACATCCCCACTCTCCTATGTTTCCCCACCCGGTGTCCGTCCTGGCTTTGACATGGCAGCACCTTGTGTCCACCAGGCTTGCCGGCCTGCTGCCCTGGAGTATCTGACCGTAAGGCTCAGTCTCCCCCCGACCTGGTAACTGGCCTCAGATTAGGTTGGAACAATAGGCAGGGCGTGTAGGGCTGGGTCCCCTGAAGCTGTCCCTCAGCATCACTGGCAAAGACTCGCCTCTATTAGCTGCAGCAGGCCCGCTGCTGTGCTCTGTAATCCAAATTGAGTTCAAGCCCCCAGCCTCTGTGCACCATTGTAATACCATATTTCTTACTCAGTACGAGATCGGAGATCTGCTAAAACCTTATGTTGCCAACATAAAAGAAGAAAGATTTTGTTAATCCCAAAGAAAATGAATTCCTCTTATATTTCCCTGAAAAAAAAAAAAAGGGAAAACATGAGAGTATTACATTTGACTCTCAAGAAAAAAAAGCAAAACACATACACACACAGAAAAATCCCAGCTATCACGAGATGGTTAAAGCATGTGGCTTTACAAGTCAACAAAAAGAATAGCAATGACACCCCCTTCACCTCTTGCCAGTTTCCCTTCTTATGCTAGATATTCCAGCTGTTTTTCCCTGAGATGCTTTTGGATACGATAACCCCACCAGCCTTGAGATACAGTATCTTTGAGGAGGCAGAGTCAAAAGAGAGGATGCTCATAGGATTTGAGTGAGAAGAGAGTAAGGGGCAAGAAAAGAGAGTAAGAGAAAAAACAAACGAGCCCTAAACATTTGATTTTTCTTTTAATTTGAGAATTTCAGCGCCAAAAGGAACTTTGGAGATGACTGTTCAGAACTTCTCATGCACACACACACACACACACACTTGCACACACAAGGCAGGTGAGGTGAGGGGTTGAGGGGAGCAGTGATTTGTCCAAGGAAAGGAATGCTTGATTTAGGCTGATCAGATTAAAAGGAACAGGGACTGAAACATGCTAATTTGTCTGGGAAGAGCCCTATGTGAATTTCAGCAAATGTGTCCTAGGGAAAAGGCCATGATACCCATCTTTTTTTTTTTTTTTTTTTTTAGACAGAGTGTAGCTCCGTTGCCCAGGCTGGCGTGTAGTAGCTCAGTCTCGGCTCACTGCAACCTCCACCTCCCAGGTTCAAGGGATTCTCCAGCCTCAGCCTCCTGAGTAGCTGGAATTACAGGTGCGTGAGGTTACCCTGCCCTCTGAAATTTAAATAAAATGGGTTCAAGTACAGCTCTATGTCCTGGCAAAGTCTCATATCCACCCTGACATCCCCAGAGCCGTACATTCTCGTGGCAGCTCTTCCCAAACTTTGATCGCACTCATCTCCCGGCTTCATCAGCTGGTTTCACTGCTCACCACGCCTGGCTAACTTTTGTATTTTTAATAGAGATGGCATTTTGCCATGTTGGCCAGGCTGGTCCCAAACTCCTGACCTCAAGTGATCCACCCACCTTAGCCTCCCAAAGTGCTGGGATTACAGGCATGAGCCACTGCACTTGGCCTCATCCGTACTCTTGACAGCTCTCTCACTGAACCATTCATTCACTTAAAACATCTGATAAATAACTGAATTGTGTAGTGCAGGGCTTAGCACATCATTGCCTGGGGACCAAATCCAGCCCACTGCCTGGTTTTGTGTAGCCTCTGAGCTAAGGGTGATTTTTACATGTTTTAAGGGATGAAAACAATTTTTAAGAAAAATATTTTCTAACACATGGAAATGACACGCAATTCACCTTGCGGTGTCCACAAACGAAGTTTTATGGAACACAGACACACTCTTTCATTCGCACTGTCTCTGGCTGCTTTCCCGTTACAGCAGTAGAACTGAGTAGTTGTGACAAAGACAAAATGATCCACAAAGCCTAAAATCATTATCATTTGGCCGTTACAGAAGAGCTTGCCAACCCCTAGCATAGGGGAGGGATTCTTTGATGGTGTGAGTTTGTGGTTCTCCAAGTTCCTTCATCTCATTGACATGAACATTACAGTACCCTGGCCATCATTTAGGGGCTGTGTGACCAGGTACATTGGTGAGCATCTCTATGCTCTGACCCTTTCATCTGTAAAATGGAGATTATGTTTATTGAAGCAGCATAATTGAAACCCAAATGGACACCAACTAAGGTCACCCTGCCCTTTGAAATTTATATAAGATGAGTTCAGTACAACCCTATGTCCTGGCAAAGTCTCACGCCCACCCTGACATCCCCAGAACTGTACATCCTTGTGGTCACTTTGGCTCCAAATCGCAGCTCTACCCAAACTTTGATCTCACTTCTCTCTCAGCTTCATCAGCAGGTCTCACTGCTCTGTTCCAGCACAGACTGTGTAACTCAGCCAGCTCTCCTTAAAACACAGTCAGAGGGGGCATTTGGTGTGAAGCAGGTTTTGCTGAGGGTTCGGGTCTATGGGGAAGAAATGACGTGGCCCAAACCATTTAAACCCAAATAATTTAAAACGGGGCATCCAGCTTCTGTCATTTCAGCAGGCTCATGGCTGAGCCACCACCAGCCATTTCCCAGGTTCCACCTTCCCAGTAGGTTCCAGCCTTCTGCCGTGCCAGCCCACCTCCTCGGGATTCTCCTCGCTTCTCCCTGCTTCTCTGTTTTCTGGATCCCCTTGGTCCTCAAGACCGCCGCTGCCGCCCCCCACCCAGAAATTCAATTTTCAACCGCATATAATACAGGACCAAATAGCTCCTTCCATGGCCATAGACTTCAGGTTTTTTGATGAACAAAAGGCCCCTTGCTCTGGCTCATCCTTTAGCAACCCAGAACTATCAGAACGTCAGACATTCTCTCCTTGCTCCAGCAATCTCTAAGTGTCCATATAGTGTCCAGCTGATAGGAATTGTCTCACATCTCCCTTGGGAAACAGAAGTACTCATAGTTGGTTTGAGATTGACCTGCTTTTTCTCTTCATTAAAGTGTCTGAAGTATCTATGATAGTGTTTGACACATTAAAAACACCAATATATGCTAGTTTACTTCACATGACGTCCCTCCAACAAACAAAATACATAACATCATGTGCATAACAATATATGTTGTACATGTGGATTTTGAACATCTACTTGTCCACAGTGAAAATCTCCATCTGGAGGATGTATTGGGATGTGAGGAGGAATGAGGAGTGAATTAGGTTGGAGGCCACCCAGGACAAGGTGACAAAAGTAACGGATTTCTCTTTCTCTACCTTTTAAATGTATCAGAGACTGAATAAAGTCACCAGATCAAACTCCCTTGGATATTGCCACATTCTTTCCTTGCCAGAAGAAAAGGGTCCTAAGAAACACATACATATACACAATGAAATACTATTTGGCCCTAAAAAAACAATGAAATTATGTTATTTGCTACAATACGGATGGAACTGGGGTCATTATGTTACATGAAAGAAGCCAGGCACAAAAGACAAAGATCAACGGTTCTCACTGATATGTGAGAACTGAAATAGGTGGACTGCATGGAGATAGAGAGTAGAATGGGAGTTACCAGAGGCTGGGAAGGGTGCACAGGGGTGAGGACGAAGAGAGGCTGGTTAATGCGTACAAACATAGAGTTAGACTGTGTTCAGTAGCAGAGAAGGGTCACTATTGTTTACAACACTGTATCATATATTTTTTAAATTTTTTTATTATTTTATTTCATTTTTCCTTAAGTTATTGGGATACAGGTGGTATTTGGTTACATGAGTTTTTCAGTGGTGATCTGTGAGACCCCGGTGCACCCATCACCCAAGCAGTATACACTGCACCATATTTGTAGTCTTCATTCCCTCGCCCCCCTCCCACTCTTCCCCCCAAGTCCCCAAAGTCCACTGTATCGTTCTTATGCCTTTGCATCCTCAGAGCTTAGCTCCCACATATCCGTAAGAACATATGATGTGTGGTTTTCCATTCCTGAGTTACTTCACGTAAAATAATAGTCTCCAATCCCATCCAGGTCGCTGCAAATGCTGTTAATTCATTCCTTTTTATGGCTGAGTAGTATTCCATTATATGTATATACCACAGTTTCTTTGTCCATTTGTTGATTGATGGGCATTTGGGTTGGTTCCACAATTTTGCAATTGTAAATTGTGTGCTATAAACATGAGTGTGCAGGTATCTTTTTCGAATAATAACTTCTTTTCCTCTGAGTAGATACCCCGTAGTGGGATTGCTGGATCAAATGGTAGGTCTACTTTTAGTTTTTTAAGGAATCTCTACACTACAAAAATATATGGTATACTTTTAAGTAGCCAGAAGAGAGGACTTGAAATGTTGCCAACACACAGAAATAATAAATACCCAAAGTGATTGATACTCCAGATACCCTGACTTGATCATTGCGCATTCTTGAATGTAATAAAATATCACATTTCCCCCATAAAAATATGTACAAATACGATATATCAATCAAAGTAAAATAAAATTTAAAATTATAAAAGAAGGATTATAAGTCTTTGTATCTATTACATCTATACTGCATAGAACACCCACTGAGGACTATTTCTTCTCTCCTCACGCCTCCTTTTGCAATCTATGATTTGGTCATACTGAAACGCCATCCCCTTATGTGCCACCTTATCTAAACCCCTGAATTTTTCACATGCTGCTGTCTTTACTAGAACTCTCTTTTGTGGCCCAACCCCTCTGCCTGGCAAATGTCTACACATCCATCAATACTCTGTACCTCCCAGGACCAACATGATAAATAAATCTTCAGTATTTGCAAAGTTACATTCAGTGGTTCTCAAAGCACTCAAACTGTAAGATGAAAGGCAGCCAAAATTTGGCAGGCACCACCATAGCGCTGCCCTCAGTTCTGTTCTAGAATAGACTTCCTGAGCATTTTCTGGGCAGATCGCACTGCCAGGGCAAAAGGCTTCTCACACCCCCAGTGCATGGACACCGGCCAGTTTCTGCCTCCTATAGTCACAAGGCTGCCCTCCATGTCTCCCAGCATCTTTTAGCCCTTCTGGAGGCACCCAGTTCGCCATCCACTCCTGGGGCTGCCAGGCAGTCTCTCCCTTGGCTCAGTCCACAGAATCAGATTTGGAGTGTCTGTCAAATGAATTGGGGTTCTGTTCCTTCCAACCTGTGTTGAAATTTACAAGCCTAAAACAAAGGCTCTCACTGTGCCCTGGTCTTGGCTCTGCCCAGGGCACTAATTACCCAACAACAGCCATCCATTTCCCCAGGAGAAAGTGGCCAACTCTGATGAAGGCGCCCCATAGGGGGTTGCTGAGAATGATCTTTTCACTTTCTTTCTAAAGTGCCTTTGTCCCTATCACCAGTAGGCTGTCCTGCCTCAGTGCTGCTGGGCATTTATAGATACAAATGAGCTGCCAGGAGGCCTCACAGGTGTTGAGTGGCTACCACGAGCTGAGGCTATGCAAAATGTTCTCAGTATGATTCCTCTGCAACTCTGCAAAGTGAGCATTATTATCCCCATTTGAAAGTCAAGGGACCAAAATCCCAGAACCATAAAATCAGAACAAAACTAACCTGGATTATAACCCAGTTCTGGCTCAAAAGCAAGCCCATGCTTCCAAAATAAAGTAGGAAGCAGAGCTCTTCCCATATCCTAGAATCATGTCATTTTGCAGCTGGAAACAACCCTACCAAAGATCATCTTGTTCAGCCAAAGCAGTAAGGGGAGCTGGACCAAGAACGCAACTGGCAGATTGACAGGCACTGACCTGGAATCCAGGTCTTGGACCTTGAGGCCAGCACTATTTCCTATCAACTTGCTCACTCAACATTGTCCTGGACTTCCCAAGGGCTTTGCCTCACTGATTGTTGACCAGGCTGCTCTATACTAAACAGGCAATTGAATGAGACCTTGAGCGCACAACAAGCCAAAGGTAGCTGGAGTGACTGGCATCTCAGTGAAGGCAGCCAAACATGTCTACAAAACATCAGTCAACAGGAAGCAGAATTGCTGCAGTCACTAATGGCAGATGCTATAGACACCCTTGAAGGAAGAAGATACAATAAAGAATGTGTGTAGAATACAATCCAAAAGGTTGGATGACTTGAAGACTTTCTACACCGATTAGAGGACAGTTTCCTAAAAACTAAAAAACTGAGAACTGCCCAAAGGCAAAAAACAAAAATGAAGCTTCTTCAAAATGTTCAGCAAAGCTAGTCATTAGGGAACAGGCGCTACCACCAAGACATCCCAGAAGAAGCAGCAAGGGCATCCACCCAGAGTGCCCCCTGGAAAGGGGGATAACTGGATAACAAAGGCCTGTCACCAAGAGAAAGAGATGGTATTCCCCTCAGTTCATTTTCATCAAAGACACTCTATGTTTGATTAATCTCAACTGGCAGCAATAAATGTTCTCAGCAAGTTTGAAAAAACAAAAACCTAAGAACCAGAGTGCAGAAGGCACCTAAGCACTCACCTTCTGCCCAGCTGTGTGGTGAGCTGGAATCTGACCTGAGAGAGAGCCCAGGTAGACAGAAACACAACCCCAAGTCTTGTGATTAGAGGGAAACCTCCTGGAAGAAAGAACGAAATTGCAATAAAATAAAAAAGGACCAGCCCTCTTCTCCAAGCCTAAAGGAAATCAGTTGCACCAGACGAAAGTCAGGCAGCAAGCCAGATTCACTCTGCTTTGCTGTGAAATGCCTCCATGCTATGTTTTCATGGGAATTTTGTACCTTAGGTACAAATTAAGCAGATTTGCTACTAGCAGGTACTTCTCTTCCTCTGAAAGTAAGTAATAGGAAAGCAGGTGAGGCAGCCAGAAGCAGGGAGGCTGAGTGTGTCCAAGACTGGTGGCAGAGAATTAAACCCATCTATCTCACATAGGAAACACTGAGGTCAAACTTTATTAAACTCTCCAAGAGAATAAAATATGGAATAAATAACCCTAAACAAAGGATTTTGCTTAATCTGCGAAGGACAGGGTAAGTAACAAAGGTCTTAGATTGGAGTAAGAAACACTGAGTTGAAACATCAATTACAATGAAGAGAGTGACAACATTTCAATCCATTCAATTTAGTTAAGCCATAGAGCATGGTAGCTTAAAGTTCACACAGTGCCAGACTGTTGGGATGTAAGTTTTGATTCAAGGACTTACAAAATATTTGCCCTTAGGTCAAGGCATGATGCCCTGTGTCTCAGCCTCACCCACCTTGGAGAGAGTTGTAACCCTGGCATTCCCTGACGTACTAGAACATTGAGTTTTGACGGCACTGCAGTCACTGTTCCAAGCATTCTCCACGTGTTATCTCATTTAAGCCTGACAACAACTCTATAAAGCAGTTACTTTTCTTATAAGCACATGCACATAGACACGTGCACACACATACACACTGCACAGAAAAGGAAACAGGCATGCTGAGGTTAGGTAACACGCCCAGCATCACACAACTGGTAAACAGTAGAGTTGGGATTTGAGCCCACACAGTCTGACATGAAATCCTGTGCCTCACCACCATACTATTTGTCGCTCATATAAATGTTCATCCCAGTGCCTGGAGCCTAGCAAGCCCGTGAAATCCTTCGGCCTTGTTCCGATGGGTCCTGAGATGTTGGAAATTACAACTAAGCAAACTTGGCTGGAGCACTGACAGCAGGGCTGCCAAGGCACTCACTAGAGGGCAGCTCAGAACCTTATCCATCCTAGGGTGGGAGATCATCTCTCTTTAAACCAAGCCTCTGAAGCAGGGTAGATGCAATGCATCGAACACGGAGCCTCAACCAGAACAACAAAGATTATTCTGTGTTTTGAAGTCCCAGCTTGGGCTTGGAATCGTCACCTTAAAATCAAGTTAGATTCTACCCAAAGCATTGACCCTGTGTGTTCCTAGGAGAGTGACATGGCCTCTGATACTCTGACAACAAGTGACTACCTGGCCAGGTACCCACTGAGCCCTCCACCCTCCTACAGATTCTCCCTTCTTTACAATTCTCAGGAACCCAGCCAGTGGCAAGGACTTAGATGGTCAAGTGCCATGCTCTGTGCCTTTTGTACCCCTGGCTAGCTAGGATGGGTTTGAGCAATGACTCACTCCTGGCAGCAAAGAGCATACCGTGCATGCACACGGCAGCTGCTGCTTCTTCCAGCCCTGCTGCCTACACAGCTTACACAATCCTCATGTTGCACCAGGATGCCAGGTGCCTGCCAGCATTGTTTATTGGCCTGTGTTATAAAAGCTCATGGGAACCTCACTTTCCTGCCAGCCAGCTAGGCTCTGGTTCCTGCTCTTCTTGACTTACCTACTTTCCTCCTTCTTTAGAAATTCTTAATTTCTAAATCCATCAAACTGCAGAAGTAAACCAGCATAGCCATTTTCACCTCTCCTTACTCATCCCTTATCAGTAGCATCCCTTATGCAGTAAGTGTCAAGAAAAGAGAATAATACCAAGACACTAGGGAGATATTCATTGTCATGTCTACTAGACTAACCTACTTTGGGTCCTAGAGTTGTGACCCTTTGCTCAGAACCATCTTGCAGGATAAGACGAAACTTTTACCTGTGAACATCTGAGAGACAGCCTAGGGCCAAGGACTGATGCTACAGGAGAGTGTGTCACAAGGGACCACATAACCCTCTACACATACACAGACCCTTCATAATAAGAGAACCAACTGAGTCTCAAAGAACTCATAACCTTCTTCAACAGATAATTAGAGTAGACATTTGACTTATTCTTCATTTGAAGCTTTCTCCAGTTCCAGGTTCTGTGCGTAGCCCTTTACAATCATTACTAATCTTCACAACTATCCAATGACATAATTTAGAGTTGATCTGTAACCTACTATAACTTTTCCCACTTAAGATAAAAACTAGATCACCAATTAATACTTGTGCAGGGCCAAGCACAGTGGCTCACACCTGTAATCCCAGCACTTTGGGAGGCCAAGGCAGGCAGATCACTTGAGGTCAGGAGTTCGAGACTAGCCCGGCCAACATGATGAAACCCATCTCTACCAAAAATACAAAAATTAGCCGGGCATGGTGGCACGTGCCTGTAATCTCAGCAACTCAGGAGGCTGAGGCAGGAGAATCAATTGAACCTGGGAGGTGGGCTTTGCAGTGAGCCAAAATCATGCCACTGCACTCCAGCCTTGGCAACAGAGGAAGACTCTGTCTAAAAAAAAAATCTGTGCAGAATTTGACATTTTCACTAAGAGACAGTCGAAGTTGTATGGAAGATGCCTGTATATTAAGTGAAAAAAAAAGTATACCCAGCATCACTTTATTTTGTCATTTAAAAAGAGTATATGTGATTGTATGAGAATCAACATTAAAGAGTAGACCCTGAAGGTGTTAACATGAGTTATATTTAGATGGTAGATTGCAAGGAATTTTCATTTTCTTCCTTTTGCTTATCTGTATTTTCTACAATAAAAATATTATAATATGAAAAGGAAAAGAATGATGTTTGTTCTGTGGGCTTCCTTAGGCCAGAGTTGGGACTAACAGTAGTTCAGCTCATATGAGAAAGAACTTTCTACAATGGAGTGAGAAGCCAGGGCCAAAGAGAAGGTAGACATCCAAATACGGGCATACCTTAGATTCTTGCCAAAGGAAAACCCAGTGGAGTTTTCAGCTCCAGATACTCTCTTTGAAAGCTCAGGAGCCCAATGTTTTTTTAAAAAAATTAATGATATTTATCTTGTAAGGATGAAGTCATTGAAGTCTGAGGGTGGTGATGTTAGAAGTGGCCGGGGCAAGATGAGGAAGTAGGAAGAAGCTGGAGGCAGTGAGCGGGTGAGGGCAGAGATCTATGTTGAGGTGGGGACTGCATACCCAGGCTCCCCCAGGGAAACCCCACTGAACTGCTAGAGCTCCAGAAAGCCCCAGTGGATTTAGACCAATGGGGAACACTTGGCAACCCTTCTTTGTCCTCCTTGGGTGCAGATTTTCATAATGTCCACTGTCTTTTCTAAAGGCCTGTCCACAACTCAGGAAGTGTCCTTCCTGTGAAAGTCAGTGATGCATTTGTATGTACACAAATTCTTTGTTTATAATCGATTCCACAAAGTCATAGCTGTTATAAACGAAGTCCATACAGCACCCATAAAGAAGAAATTTAAAATATTTTCTAATCTACCTACCTAGAAATAGCCATTGTTAGCATATCTGATGTATTTCCTTCCATCCCTTTGTCTTTCCTTTATTTTTCATAAAACTGAGCACAAGTGCCTACACTCTTTCATTCTCAATATTATGCTGTGAACATTTGCTGTGCCTTTAAATATTGTTTAAAGATTTTTTTAAAGATAATTTTGTGTAGTTTTAACATGTATTTCTTTGATTTTTTTCTTATGTTTACTAAATATTTTTACTTTTTTATTCTATTAAATTATCTGTTAATATACTTGGCCCATTTTTATATTTAGAGGTGAGCTGTTTTTTCTTTTTCTTTCCTTTTTTCTTTTTTGAGATGGAGTCTTGATCTGTCGCCAGGCTGGAGTGCAGTGGCACAATCTCGGCTCACTGCAACGTCTGCCTCCAGGGTTCAAGCAATTCTCCTGACTCAGCCTCCTGAGTAGCTGGGATTACAGGTGCCTGCCACCACATCCAGCTTATTTTTGTATTTTTAGTAGAGATGGGGTTTCACCATGTTGGCCAGGATGGTCTCAATATCCTGACCTCGTGATCTGCCTGCCTCGGAGTCCCAAAGTGCTGGGATTACAGGCATGGGCCACTGTGCTCAGCCTGTTTTTTTTCTTTTTTATTGGAGATATCAATTTTATTGTGTTTTTTTCAGCTTATTGATACCTTTTTTATTTGGTTTTGACTTTTAGATAATTGGCCTCTCAGTTTCGAGCATCACATTTTTTATCGATTACATTTATGATTTTTCCACTTCGTCATACCTTCAAAACCTTACATCATTTCTGAAGAAGCATTCCACTTTTTTTTACTTCTTCTTTTTTGTTGTTTTTTGTTTTGTTTGTTTGATTGAGATATGGTCTCACTCTGTTGCCCAGGCGCAATCTCAGCTCACTGTAGCTTTGACCTTCCAGGCTCAAGTGATCATTCCACCTCAACCTCCCGAGTAGCTGGGACCACAGGTGTGCACCACCACACCTGGCTGATTTTTATATTTTTGTAGAGACAGATTCTCACCATATTGCCCAAGCTGGTCTTGAACTCCTGGGCTCAAACAATACTCCCACCTCGGCCTTCCAAAGTGCTGACATTACAGGTATGAGCCACTCTGCCTGGACTTTTTACTTCATTTTTTAACTTTAACTCTTTTACATTGTTTTATTTGATGGAGCCGTTTTTTAAAATAATTATTTTTCTATTCACAAAAAAGTGCTTTAATTTCAAATTAGAAAATTTTAAAAATGAAAAATAGGAACATCATAAAATCTCTACAATCATACATAGAGATGGCACTGCTAACATTTTTCTGTATTTCTTTTTAGGCTTTATATATTTTAATAATATTGAGTTTGTTTTATATATATACACACCCACTTATCCATATATATGTAGTTTGTATCATCCCTGTTATTTAACATTATATCATATGTATCTCACTAAGTCATTAAGTAGCCTTTAAATTTTTTATTTATTGACTGCAAAATATTTTATCATGGGAACTATATGATATTTAACAAATCCTACTTATTGGACCTACCTTATTTTAAACATGACTGAAAAAAAAATACTTATATGTAATCTTTGTCTCCCTGTCTCCCTGTCTGTCTATCTATCTTTCTATCTATCTATCATCTATCTTTTCCTGGGATAGATGCCAAGAGGGAATTTGTAAGTCAGAGAGTTTGAAGTTTTTTGACATTTTTAGTACACACTACTCTTCAGAAGAGCAAATCTCTCTAAGTCCCTACCAGGAGTCTGTGAGGTGCCTTCCTCACCACACACTTCCAAAATCAAATGTTTTTTAAAAAACCTTTGCCAATAAACAGAAAAAAAAAAAAAGTGACATTTTATTTTAATTTACATTTGCTTGATTACTAGTGCTGCAGAATATTTTTACATTTAAATGTTGATTCCATCTGGAATTTATTTCAGTGTTTGAAGTAAGAAGAGGCTCTGGCTTGATTTTTCCCCAATGTTGAAAATTTCCATCTATTCCCCCAGTGTGTGATGAGCTTGTTTATACACTAAGCTCTTCTGTAGACTTGAGTTTAAGAACTTATTGCTCTGTCTGTCACTCATAGGTGTACTGGTTTGATCATTGCAGCTTTATTCATTTTACATATCTGGTCATCATTCTTTTATTCTCATCTCCACCATAGCCCATGTACTATAAAGATGGATTTTATCAAGTTCCCACACAAAAAAAATTCCGATTCACATTAGGAATTTTGGATGAGACTTAGGAAAGCCATAAGTAAACTTGGGGCAAATGAACATCTTTAAATCATTAAGTCATATAGAATGATGCATCTCCCCATCATTTAAATTTTCTTTTGTATCTCTCAATAAAATTTGGAAGTTTTTATCATAAAGGCTTCATATGTTTCTTGGTAGCGTTACTCCTCAGTATTATGTGATTTTTCTTGCTACTTTAATATAATCTTTTCCTTCATCATGGCTTCCATTATTTTCTTTCTTATATATCGCAAATCTATTAATTTTAGTATAGTCTATGGTAATCGCATTTTAAAATTCTAAGTGTGGGTATTGACTTTTATCCACTGTATTTCAGCATTGACTGATATCAAGTTGTTTTTGGCTCTAATTGTGAAACTGATCAGAAAAATCTCCTCATGCAAAACTGTCCTTGAGTTATTTACATAAATCCCAGTTTTGAATCTTGCCTTCATGACTTTAAATTTTGCATTCATATCCATGTGGTATATTTATTTATAATTTTCCTATTTGTGCTACAGTGAGAAGTTTTAAGATTCGGATTCAGCCAGTTTTATAAAATTGGGTTTTTTCCATGATTTTTTCACCAAAGAAATGAGCTCTTCTTTAACAGTTTAAAATAACTCACCAGAAACTTGTCTGGATTTGTGATAAATTTTAGAATAAATGCTTAAACTATTTTTACATTAATTCCATACACTTTGATTTCTTTGCAGTTTTTATTCCTTCTTAGATCAATTTTAAATTCTCTCAGCAAAACATCCATTTCACGGAAACTTTTTTCATGTGAAAAATACTTTTCCTATAGTATTTATTCTCTGATAGCTTGAAAATGTACTATAATCTGTAATTAGGACTACTTTTTTTTTGAATTTGTTTCCTCTTTTACTGTTAAGTTTTTCAAAAACTCAACCACAAAATCAGCTCTTAGATTTATTTTTTTAGTTACATTGAGGGTTTTCTATGGTTTTTAAATCAGAATTTATGCTGCAATTATAATTTCTTTTCCACTCTTTGATTTGTATTCTTCTTATTCTTTTACCTATTTTCTTGAAGTGACTTCATTCATTCGCATTCTTTTGTTTAAAAAAATGAATTCATTTGCTGTTATCACGTTGCCTCTAAGTATGACTTTAGTTATTCTTTTCTAACCAAACTATTAAGAAAATGAATTTGGATTTTGGAGGGTTTGGCCATTTTATTATTTTACTTCTTAAGTGATGGTATAGATTTTTTTGTTTAATTTTTACTATTAGTTTCAATATTTATAGCACTAGAGTTAGAGAACATGGTTTGTACTTTTTCTACAATAAATTTGGGATCTGTTGACATTTTCTTTGTAATAATTTATCTTTTAATCATTTCTGGCCACGGTTGATCAAGATTGTAAAAAACCATTATGCAAATTTACCATTAACTTCTTCTTGCATTTCCAACATTAGATGAATGTGTATTTTGTCCATCTGTTGTGTGCCTGATGGAGAGTGTATTTGCCAAGCACCAAACTCTAGTGCAGACTCCTGGTTTACCTTTGATTATCATGAGATAGATTATCTAGTCCTCAGTTTCCCTTCCTCCAAAACAGGGATTAAAACAAGCTAACTCCTACCTCAGGGCTTTTGAGAAATAATACAGAACAAATGTCTCACATAGTAACTGGCACATTATACACACTCAAAAAGGACATATATTGTACGGTATACACGTTGTCCATACGAAATACCATGAAGATCACTTTTTGGAAAGTAACATTGCTAGCCCTGCTTTCTTTGAATCTGTGCTTGCCTCTTCACTGTTAGGATATTTTATTTTCAATCTTGCTGTGCTTTAGTCTAGATGTATTCCTTGTTCACAGCATATAATTTGCTGGTTTTTAAATACAGTTCAAAAGCCTCCGTAAAAGGGTTTCAAATGTTTCTATTTATTGTCTTGGCTGATAAGTTGTTTCATGCCTGTTGTAACTTTTGTGCATTTTGGTTCTAATTCTTTCCTGCTGTATCTATTTCCTCTCATTTACTTTTGTGAGCTACATTTTGTTTCCTAAGCTACTCTAGGGTTGTAGACTTTAAATCCTTTTAAGAGTTCTACCAGTGGCTGCCTTTAAGTTTTTTCGGCTGTTTGTTTGTTTCACTGAGGTGAAATTCACATAAGGTTAAACTAACCATTTTAAAGTTATTCAGTGGCATTTAGTACATTCTCAATGTAGTGCAATCACCCCCCTATTCTTTCAAGTTTTATAAAGAAATTTTTCATCTTATTAATCTAATTACCAAAGTTTACATTTCTCTGAGTAAGATGAGGACATCATCAGGCTCTTTTTCCTTCTGGCACTTCTCTAGTAAGTTGAGGTTTGCAATGCATTCATAAAAATTACTAATTGATACAATTAAATTTCTTTAAACTCTATAACCTCCATAAGGAATTATGTTTATAATTAGCACACAATTTTAAATCTTGAAAATTTGCATTTAGTTTTCTTATAGAGGGTTATAGATTGAATCATGTCCCCTCAAGATTCATATGTAGAACCCCTGACCCCTTAGTACTCTAGAATGTGACTGGACTTGGAGAGAGGGTGTTTAAAGAGGTAGTTGAGCTAACATGAAGAGTTTAAGGTGGGTCCAAATTTAATATGACTCATATTCTCTCAAGAAGAAGAAATTTGGGCACAGATATATACAGAGGGAAGACCCTGTGAACACAGAAGGAAAACAGGGCCACCTGCATACAAAGGAGAGAGGCCTTTGAAGTGGTCAATCCCAATGACATCATGATGTCAACCTGCATCCTCCAGAACTGTGAGACAGTCCATTTCCATGACTGAAGACATCCATTCTGTGGTACTTTCTTACGGCAGCCTTAACAGACTAATACAGGGCCAGGTATGGTGGCTCACGCCTGTAATCCCAGCACTTTGGGAGGCTGAGGTGAGCGGATCATGAGGTCAGGAGATTGACATCATCCTGCCTAACACGGTGAAACCCCGTCTCTACTAAAAATACAAAAAATTAGCTGGGTGTGGTGGCACTTGCCTGTAGTCCCAGCTACTCAAGAGGCTGACGCAGGAGAATCACTTGAACCTGGGAGACGGAGGTTACAGTGAGCCAAGATGATACCACTGCATTCCAGCCTGGGCAACAGAGCAAGACTATGTCTCAAAAAAAAAAAAAACCAAAAAAAAAACTAATACATATACCAATCACCTTTCCACTTCAGAACCTCAAACACACCATTCTCACTGTATCGTCACCTGCACCAGCACCACACACACAAACACACACCCTTTCATCTAGTTAATTCCTACTCATCAGGGGACCCCTTTCCTGACCACCTCCGCCCATCTGTATTACCCTTTCTTTGCATGCTGCCCTTTAGTTTCCCAGCCACCTGTACAATTACATCACTGTTTCCAGGACAGCTGTTTACCATATATCCCCAGCCCCTAGCTTAGTACATGTTCGTTGCCACCAATAATTGACCAAATGAATGAAAGAAGTGCTAGATAAATTCCAGTGATTCTGATTTTGTCATCTGTCTTGTTTTCACAGTAACACACGCCCTTCATTTTTAGCCCAAATGGTTTTCATCTCCAAGTCATGGATTTATTTTCTTCAATGGCTATGTTTTCGCCCTTAGCCTATATTTTGAAACATCTTGCCCAATTATTACATCAATGCCCACAGAAACCGTGCTTACAAGCAGCAAGTGCAGTCAGAGAAAGGCTGTGTATTGTTGTTAATATCACTCAGACAAATAAAGACAAAACCCACACATCATGAAGGTAAATATCCCTCTTAGAGCACCTAAGCCCTAAGCCTATATCCAGCCACCGTGATTTGTTTAAATGAATCCAGCCAGGAAGAATTAGTAGGTATTTTTACACTATAAATGCTTAACTGTTTCATAAAAACATATCCCGCAAAGCCCCCATCCTCAGGTCCTGTAGATAATTAAAAGCACACCAATGCACAGAGCTGCACTTGCCACCAGTCATTCACAGGGGAGAAAACAATTACTCTGACAATTAGACCCACAGCAGCGTGTCCCTTGTCAAAGAAGCTCAAAGACACCTATGGATGCTTCTGCATCACCATTCAAGAGCGTAATTAATTTTCGTACTGATAAATTTCAAATCAGTCTAGGTACCCACCTGGTTAATACAATGATGGATGGTATTCGTGTGACTTTTTTTATTCTGGGGTTTCGTACCCAGCCTCATTTGCATGTTGGAAACCCTGTGCATCTCTGCCCCAGCAGCTTCCAAGAGCTATTTACAGGGCAATGTTCTTCCTATAAATTCAATTACTCCTTTTGGGGTCAAGTCCATGCATTCCACCCTGCAGCTGGGAGGGCATCTTTATACAGACCATTTTCTGCCCTGGACCAACTGTCCCTTGCTACAGCCTTAAATATTTTCAACTCCATATTAAAGAAGCACTTTCCAATACAGGAATGAAATCTATCTGACACCAGTAGTGCCTCTTAAAACTGACACGTGGGGACTTCTCCTCCAACCCCCTGTGTAGAATCTGCCCTCTTGTCAATCAGAATTTCTCACAGCTGTCAGGAAGGCAGATAAAACTCTTCACTTTGGCAAGGGTCCTTTAACCCCACAGCTCAGCGGAGTAAAACTACCATCAGGCAGGGCAGAGGTTTCCATCAGCAACTGGCTTTAGGCGAGGAAACGCAGTCCCCTGGCACAGATGTGCATCCTCTGGCCAGTAACGTTTGTGAAACGTAAACAGGTTTGAAGGTGCGGTGGGAGGGAGTCAATGTGGGGGAAAATGACATTTTTTTCCTTCTCATTTTCCTCATTCCTCTACTTCAACTACCCTTTCAAAAATCATATTTAAGTCATGTAAGGTATGGATCCTACCCTCCATGGCAAGAGGGAAGGGGGAAAGGCAGCTTGGGAGTAATACTGTGAATTGCCCACCAAGTGCCCGGCAGACCTTGACATCTGATTTAAGTTTCACATGCCTGGCGTGGTGGCTCATGCCTGTAATCCCAGCACGTTGGGAGGCTGGGGCGGGTGAATCACTTTAGGTCAGGAGTTCAAGACCAGTCTGGCCAACATGGTGAAACACCATCTGTACTGAAAAAAACAAAAATTAGCCAGGTATGGTGGCACAGACCTGTAATCCCAGCTACTTGGGAGGCTGAGACAGGAGAATTGCTTGAACTGGGGAGGTGGAGGCTGCAGTAAGCCAAGACTGCTCCATTGCACTCCAGGTCAGGCAACAGAGCAACACTTCATCTCAAAAAAAATAAAAGTAAAAATAAAAAAATAAATTTCACATCCCATGAGATTGGACTGATTATTCACATTGACACATCAACAACTGGAAGCTTGGAGATTTGCAGAAAGTCACTCCTCATCTAAAAGAAAGAGGGAGATGGGACACCGCACAGACTCCAGTGCCAGACTTCTCCCGGCTCCTCTGGGCATCTTTGTCCTTCCTCCCCGACCTTAGGGATCCACAGACCCAGGCAGGCAAAGGCTGCACGAGGGCTGCCCCAGAATTCTGATTGAGGCGCCAACAGGAACAAAAGATACAAAGCGAGCGGGTGGCCTTTGTAATCACTTTTTCTGCTATAAACAACTCCTTTTCTCACTAGTGTGGCTCTGAGGCTGATTGATGCTCTTGGAGCGGGAAATCCATGAGAAAGTCCCTTTCCCTCTCAAAACTGAGGGCTTCCAGTGGGTTCAGCAAATGTGCCAAGCACCACCCCCACCCCCGTCCCCAACCCCAAGCTGTCCACAGTGAATGGCAGCATGGGGCAGGAAGCAAGCCTGCCAAGTACTGTTCTCGGCTAAACCTCCCCAGACCGGCTCCAGCTTCCCATGTCAAAGCCCAGCGCTCAGTACTTTCTGAAGGCCTTGAGCCTTGATGAATATGTGAGAAAAACAAACATTTGTCCCGGGGTTTGGGAAAGAAAGGAAAGGAAGCTTGGAGAAAGACTACCCCAGGCGGGCCTGGGAAGCCCCAAGGGTCTAATTGAAGGGGTTTAAAATAGTAAATATGAAATCTAAACCCAGATGGTTCTTTTTCAAAGAAAGCAAATCATCCATTACACCAATTCCTTCCTATAGGATCACCTTAAAAATAACAAGAAGCAAACCTTCTCCCCTCGCTGCATTGCTGCCAAGTCCCATCATGATCATGTGGCTGAATGGAACAAGAGGGAGGCAGAGGTGGTTGGTGGGGGCGGGGCAGGGGGAACATCATCCTTATCTGCCCTCTTAGGTCAAGCTGGTATTAGGGATATTGCTGTCCCCTTCGGAACCCTGGGTGCTGTTTCAAAATCATTCCCTGAAAGGGGACCCAAAGGAAAAGGATAATGGAACCTGTTGAAGCCAAGTGGCCCAAGCAAGCTTGGAGATCAACTTGTGGAGGAGGACCCTGAACAAGATGAGCAAAGCCTTCACCCCCCCGCCCTGCTCAACTACCCGGACCTGGAAAGAAAACCTGAACAAAACCTGAGAGAAGGAGAAAGAGCAAGTGCACCTGCCATCATGAAGACCCTACCCAAGAGGCACGGACCACCCACCTTGTTTATTCAGCTTTCCTTTGACTTACTCCTGTGTGTGCACCGGCCATTGGGGAGATGGGCAGCCTGACATTCCCAAAATTCCAGCTCTCCTCCATGAGGCCCTGCGGCCATCAGTACTGCACCCCAGGGACCCTTACACACCCTGAGTTTCACTAAGTCTAGACACCATCTATCGTAAGGTCCACCATCATTTTAGAGAGCCTAAGAAGAGGGAAGAAATGCCACCATTCAGACTATGACATGCCATCAATTTTAAGAAGCAGACTGATTTCAGAGATGTTAATATGCAAAAGAAGAACATCTTAGACTCAATGAAATGCATTAATAGCTGACATTGACTGGGAACAGAGCCGGTGCCAGGCCCAGCGCCAAAAGCTTCCTGTGGATCACCTCGTTCACTCCCCACAACTGTAATTATCCCCATTTTTCAAATGAGGAAAGCAGATCTTCAAGAGCTGAATTAACTTGCCCAATATCATACAGTGTGGCCAGGATGCACATTCCAGCCTGCCTGAATCCAGCACACAGCGTTTATACCTGAAAAGCTCAAGTATATTTGGATCTTCAAAATAGGTATGTTCAGCCCTCGTGCTGCTGAAATTATAATTCAGTAATTTTGGAGAGCTGTTGACAAACTGCATTGTATCCAAGCATCAAGGTCATTCGGATGGAGCTAGGCTTGAAGAACTTGAAGGAAAATTTTTAATAGAAAAATTCTTTCTGTTAGAATAAATTGAATAGACTAAATATCATGGATGGGTTCATAAATGCCAGTCCGAGAGTATGGCCACAGTATAGTCAGTGTTGGAAAACACTGCTTAGTTTCTGTGGAGGGAGAACTAATAGCTGATGCAATGCAGTAAATCCAGTGGTCCGTGGCATTTTGAGAGCAAATTTTTTTTTTTTTTTTTTGAGATCGAGTCTCTCTCTGTCACCCAGGCTGGAGTTCACTGGTGCAATCTTGGTTCACTGCAAACTCCACTTCCCGGGTTCAAGTGATTCTCCCGCCTCAGCCTCCAGAGTAGCTAGGACTACAGGTGCCCACCACCACACTCAGCTCATTTTTGTATTTTTAGTAGAGATGGGCTTTCGCCATGTTGGCCAGGCTGGTCTCAAACTCCTGAACTTAGGTGATCCGCTTGCCTTGGCTTCCCAAAGTGCTGGGATTACAGGCATGAGCCCCCTTGCCAGGCCTTGAGTGCAGTCTTAACACCTTCAGAGAACTGTTCTGTCCTGGCAATCCAGCTCCTGCACAGCTGAAAAAGCACACCGCCATTCCAACATCAAGGTCAACTCAATATCTGAACATTGGCGTAAGTCAAGGGCTGGGTTCAGAACACTTTGGTAACTTTTGGGCTGCCACATGCAGACAAGTATGGGTTCACTGAGCACAGAGGGCAAAAAAATTAAAAAAAAAATGCTTCTTTCTGATCCTGTTTTCTTTGCTCTATCCCCTAATCCTCAGCATGATCCAGCAACCCCGTGGCAAATGATGCAGCCTTCAAAAGGTGGAGACAATATGAATTCTTTCTGTTAGAATAAATAGTGACTTACACATTCCTAGCTGATTATGGGCCCTGGATGGGAGGGACATGGTTTCAATCACAGCTCCACCACTAGCCTTGCAACTTGAAGTGTCTCTGTAAACCTATTTGCTCATCTGCATAGTGGGAATCACTAATATCTCCCTTAAGTGGTGGCTGTTAAAACGAGATCTCAGGCTTCAAGCATTTAACACAATACCTGACACACATGTAGTGAGTTCCTTTCATTTTCTAAAACTTAAACATATGCAATGCAGCATTTTTAAATGGAAGAAAAATAGTTACATCAATAAATCAAACAATAGGAGGGAAGGCAACTCCAAAAATCAGCTTATAGTCTCTCTTTTGGTTTGTATTAGGTTGGTGCAAAAGGAATTGAGGTTTTTGCCATTCAAAATAATGGCAAAAACCGCAATTACTTTTGCATTAAATTAGTAGTTCTTAAATCTTTCTAGCAACAGGGTGATTGTTAGGGATACTGGCTCTAGGTGGCTGGGTTTGCATCTTGTTCCTGTGACCTTTTCTAACCCTGTGAAAAACCAGGGAAGACTTTGACATAGTGTGTTTTTTGAGATGGAGTCTCACTCTGTCACCCAGGCTGGAATGCACTGGCACAATATCAGCTCACTGCAACCTCCACCTCCCGGGTTCAAGTGAAGGTTGCCTCAGCCTCCCGAGTAGCTGGGACTACAGGCGCCCACCACCATGCCCAGCTAATTTTGTATTTTTAGTAGAGACAGGGTTTCACCATGTTGGCCAGGCTGCTGTTGCACCAACCTAATACAACCGGGTGTTCTGGCTCCTATGTCCTCTGGGTTACCTCCACCTTGCATGACTTAAAGCTCTTTTACAATTCTCTAAATTACAGAAAATTTATAGTAAAGCAAATTGTTCTTGTCCATAGACATGCAGATGCGTTTCAGTTACATCTTACTGGTTCCCTTATTAATTAACGAGTTCAATAAAAATCTCTGACCCGTCTTCATTTTATGTTAGTATAAGAGTTATGATTTTACTTTATGAAAACATTTTGTTTTTGAAAGCATTTAACCTTTGACACTAAGCCTCCATTTCCTCATCTGTATAACGAAAATTATAAAAATGTTCGTATCTTAGGGTGGTAATGAAGATTAACGGAATAGCCACGCAAAGCCCTCCACAGCATCTGGCACATCCTAAGTACTCAATAAACTTCACTAAACAAGACAATTAAGCTGTCAAAATTGAGCAATGGTTAATGAATAGAGTGTTCTCAGTTGTAAGTTGTTCTCCAGTATTTTTTCTTAAATATTTATCACTCATTATTGCTTCTTTACTCGTCAGCACTCACAGATCAAATAAATAAATAAACAGCAAATGAATGCTGATTTTAAAAATTGGAGGGATACAATTATGATTCATTTAAAAGCTTGAATTTTGAAAGAACTTGTGTTTTTGTTTTTTATGGACACATTATATGTGTCCATGGCTGCAAACATATATTACATACATAATGTATATTATGTTATGTAACTAATAAGTTATTTCTATTTCATTGGTGAAGACAACTGTATCAACAGTTCATAGTCTCCCCCAAACAATACGAGGACTTCCAAATGTCCTGCACCTGAACAACTCTGAAGCTCACTTATGGGTTCATCAGAGCAGCTACTCCTGATAGAGCGATTTTATACATATGCGATTAAGTCATTCTAGTTCGCCTGGGATTAAGGACTCTTCGGAATGGGAACTACTTGAGAAAGGCAGAAAAGTAAAACAACAGCTGACAGTGATACAGCACTTATCTGTGTCTTCATCCAGCAATGGATACTACATCACGTCTTCAAAATGTTCAGAGTCTAGTAGGGGAGAGGAACAGTTTTCATGAAGACTTTCCCCAAACAGAGAGTGTATAATGAGCTCCCAGAGAGGTAAATAGAGGCAGAGACACAGGGTCGAAGCTGGTACCACAGAAGAGGCAACAATCCATCGGCCCTTGAAGGATGAACTGAGCTTGAGAAATGAACAAGTCAGGGAGTGATATTTCAGGCAGAGGGACAGGAAGTATTAAAGAGGTGTGAAAGAGCCTACTGATGTAGGGAAGAGAAAGACATCAATTTGGCTTGAAATACTGAAACAAATGACATAAGGCTAGAAAGGTAGCCAGGACCACATCAATTAAACAAGCATTTTGAGCCCCACAACCCCCAGAGGCTGATATGATAGTCCCCTTTATAGAGATGAGGAAACTGTAAAACCAGAGAAGTTTGAAGACTAAGCTTATATATTTTATAATCACCAAAGCTAGATTGTCAAAACCTATACTTTTTCCCAATATGTGATATTATAAAGACCTAAGAACCATGAGAATCTGAAAAGACAACTGAAAGCCCTCACTAAAAACAAATTTCTGGAATACATCACAGTCCTGAAGAAAATGTCCCTTATTTATGGGGGAAACAAAGAACTGTCCTCTGTCCAGTCAGGGATGCCCAAGGCTCCTTTTAGTTGTTGCTTAGCACGGCCTCTGTTCACAAATGAAAGCATCCATGGAAGTGCCTGGCTGCTTCCTACGCAGCTGTCTTTTATTTCCCTAAAGCTGTTCTTTGGCAGAGAAGTTGCGGCCTGTGGCTCTTTCCCTCCAGCACTGTCCTCCCCACACTGAACTGTATCTGCATTACCAGGCACTCAGGATGACCTTCAGTCATCCTCAACCCTGAGGTGGTGATGGCTGGGAGATCCTTGCAAGGGATTAAGAGGATTTCCTTGACTCATCTTTCCATCCCATGGTTCTCAAGGAGCATTTCCCCAGCAAGGAGAAGATGGCCAAGAGATATCTACATGTATACATGCTGTTCTGTGCAAGTGACTGTCTGTGCCTGAGCAAAGTGGCATGCCAATAGCAGCAAAGCCATTTGAAGGGCATTGTCTACCCTCAGATACATTCACCTCAGCTAAAGAACAAGCACAAGTAAAGGCTGTCTTTTTCCTACTTTCTGCCTCTTCCCCGTTACCAAATGGGAAAGGACAGTCTTCAAACTGCCAGACTGGAGAAGGTGGCCTGGGATCCAAAAGTTAGCCACATTCCTCCGAGTCATGCCTCCAACTTTCCAATATGGCGGCCAATATATCAAGAGCTAACTTCAAGTCTCTTTCCCTGAATTCACCTAGCCACTCCCACTTGGGCACAAATTGGAAATATAGGTCGGTCCTGCAGTGTGCTTCCTAGGAACACCAGTTCATATTTGGAAAAGCAGAGTCAGGGCTTTGACCTCCACGATATGTTTTATCCAAAGCCAAATCCTCACCTTCACATGGCACACATAAGTAAAGGGACCCGGTTTTGACTCTCAGGTCAGAATCATACAAAATTCAAATAGTAACTTTGGTGCATTTAGGAAGTCATGTTGGGAAGGAAAAAGTGAAAGTCTTACAAGAAGCTCTCAATATTTAAGGTGGGTGTATTTTACAGCAGTGTCCACATGTCCTGGACCATGCAAGACAGTCAGCCTCCTTTTAAATATGTCATTTGATATGTCCTGAAGTAGGGGCTGGAATTGGTTGTACAAAACAAAACAGCAGAAAAGCCAACAGTAGGCTGGCTGGGGGAAGCAGCTAGGGGACATTGGGTAGGTGGGACAGTGGAGTTGGGGACAGAGCAGAGAGAAGTGACACAGGTCCAGCTTGGAGCTAAGATGAAGAAGGAAAGATGACAATCATTCTTTATTAAAAGGACCACCAGGCCGGGCGCAGTGGCTCACATCTGCAATTCCAGCACTTTGGGAGGCCGAGGTGGGCAGATCACGAGGTCAGGAGATTGAGACTATCCTAGCCAACATGGTGAAACCCCGTCTCTACTAAAAATACAAAAAAATTAGCCAGTCGTGGTGGTGCATGCCTATAATCCCAGCTACTCAGGAGGCTGAGGCAGGAGAATTGCTTGAACCCGGGAGGCGGAGATTGCAATGAGCCAAGAAGGGTGCCTATCCTTCCAGACTCTTCTATTCACATGTATCATTTAATGTAAAAACTGGGAAAAACTAATCACGGTATATCTTGCTATTTCCCTTGGTTTTTTTGTGGATGTCTTTCACATCAGCAAACTGTCATGCCAAACCCCTGTTGACTCCAGTGGGGAAGGCACCAGGTTCAAGAGGCTGAAGCAAAGACCCAGAGCCAGAAAATGAGGCATGGAGTCTTCCTGGGGGCTGACATTACAGGGTTGGAGTCCAGCGCTGTCGGGCTGGGCAGGAGAACTGTAACCAATTGCAAAAGGCATGCAGTTGATGTAGCAGTTTCATTTAGCACCTCACAGCCAAACAGCTTCCTCCTGGCAACCCTCATGCAACCCAAAACTCCGAGCCTTAATCCTCTGTATGGCCTGTGTTTTACGGGACGGGACAGAGGCTCAGATGTTCCTCATAGACAAAAAAATGAGTCTCCGTGTTTCCCACGCCCAGACTCCCTAGCTTAGAACACATATTCAGGTGTGTCTGCCATTCAGGGCCGTTCTTAGGGTGTGACTACGTTATTGCTCTCAGGTGCGTTTGTCAGAGGTGTTCAAACCAGAGCGACTCACTCCATTTTGAGTGAGGGCTGGGAAAACAAGGCTGGGACTTGCTGGGCTGCATTCTCAGAAAATTAGGCATTCCTAGCCACTAAATATTTACAGCTAAGGGAAAAAATTAATGTTTACTAAACAGACCCAGACTTGGGAGTATCCAGATATCCCAATATCTGGAGAACAAAGGCATTCCTAATTTTGCTTTAAAGATAATATCAATTCTTGCAAAATACTGTAATTAAGAAAATTAATCCTTTATCAGTATTAATTTACCCTTGTAGCAGAGCGCATCTCCCCATATATACAAGCACTGAACCTAGGGTGGACACGTTCCTCCTTATTTTCAGGAACGTCCTGCTCTACAGAGTAGCTGTTCTTTCACTACTTTACTCTCTTAGTAAACTTGCTTTTGCTTTGCACTGCAGACTCACCCTGAATTCTTTCCATCACGAGATCCAAGAACCCTCTCATGGGGTCTGGATCGCAACCCTTTCCTGTAACACATTTGCCATACACAAATATAAATCTACGTCATCATTTTCAATGACTCTATACTATTCCATGAGATAACGCACCTTCATTTCTTTATCATCCTTGATAGAGAAAAGTGTTTCCAATCAAGCTGTATTATAAACATTTCTGAAGCGCACATCCTTGTGTATAAATCTTGGCTCACTGCCTAATTATTTCTTAGGAGAAATCCCTAGACCTGGAATTGCTGAATTGAGCATTTGCACTTTTTCAAAGGATGTTGACTGATGTTACCAAGAAGCCCCCTGGAAAGGCTGGACCAATGTTCCCCTTTGCCAGCAATATAAGGAAACCATCCTTTCCCTACACCTTCACCCACTCTGGGCAGTGTAAAACGTTTTGACTACCGTTTGTACATTTTTTGTTGTTGTTTTTTGGGTTTTTTGGGATTTTTTTTTTGGAGATGGAGTCTCACTCTGTTGCCCAGGCTGGAGCCCAGTGGCGTGATCTTGGCTCACTGCAACCTCCGCCTCCTGAGTTCAAGCAGTTCTCCTGCCTCAGCCTCTGGAGTAACTGAGATTACAGGCTCGCATTACCACACCCAGCTAATTTTTGTGTTATTATAAGTAAAGACGGGGTTTCACCATGTTGGTTGGCCAGGCTGGTCTCGAACTCCTGACCTCAGGTGATCCGCCCACCTTGGCCTCCGCAAGTGCTGGGATTACAGGCGTGACATTTTTAATAAAGCCCACGACTGTTCTGCTTTGTCTTGACCTCCAATGTGCCTGGACAGAATCCCCTAATGGGAAGAGAGGACATCCAGGCAGAGGCAAGCAGCTCTGGACACAGGGAGCTCCCTTCCCCAGCCTTTCTCCTCCCAGATGGAAACTGAATAGGCCCCAGGGGACAATCTCTGTGTAAACCAGAGGCTGGAGAAACTCGAGGGAAGGAAGGGGCCCAGCGTGTTTGCAACGTGCCTCCTTCACACGCCCAGGTGGAAAGCCCTTTGCTCCCCCTTTGCCTCCTCCATCCCAAACATCTGCTGGCATTAGCCGGCAAGGAAGAAAGGGGAAAAGCAAACACAAGGGCCAGCCAGGAACGGCTCGGTCCTGCAGGTTAGAAGGGCAGGCTGTTCCCACCAGGGACCCCCTTTCAGCTGCAAACTGCCGTATTTGACATTTCAATGCGACCTGGGGGGAGGGAAATGGGAGGGAGAGGAGAGAGCAAAGGGGGCCAGCCTGGAGACCTGAATAGGGTGAAAGAAACAAAAACTCTGCTTCTCTTTCATTCCAACACTTGTTCTTTCTCCCTTTTCTCCCTCACCAGAATGTGACATTCAGGAGCAAATGGGTTTTCTCTCACTTTTTTTCTCTTTTTTTTTCCCTTTGACATTTAAAAGCAATATACATTGGGTGCATTGAAAGTTGGGGAGGAGTGGGGGGGAAGAGGGAAGAGGAAGATTGTTTCTGGAAGAATTGAACCTCAGGAAAGCTGCTTTCATCTTCCTTGTGACTTGTCCTGGCAGCCGAATTCCTTTTCATCACTTTGGAGAGGAAAAGTGAAAGGATTTGGATTTTGCAAGCAAAAGAAGTAAAGTCTACCCTATCTAATGAATGCACACTGTAGTGGGGGAGGGACTCTCAAATTCCTTGGAAAGGGTCTTAGAACACGAAGGGGCAGTTTTCCGGCGAAGCAAACCCCAGAGAACAATAGCAACAATACCTCTGAATGGGGGCTAGGGTTAAGCTGGGGTCAGAGCAAGGCTTTTCTCTCCACACCATCACTGAGGCTGAGTCTACAGCAAGGGGATGAGCACCACCACTTCAGATGGGACTAGGTGAGGGGTGGGGTTCAGAGGGTGCCAGAGCCCAGGCTTCAGGTTTGGCTCCTGGATACACTGCTAGATGGAACAGAAAACACACTTCACAGCTGGGTACAGCGGCTCACGCCTGGAATCCCAGCACTTTGGGAGGCTGAGGTGGGCAGATCATCTGAGGTCAGGAGTTTGCAACCAGCCTGGCCAACATGGTAAAACCCTGTCCCTACTCAAAATACAAAAATTAGCCAGGCCTCATGGCAAGTGTCTGCAATCCCAACTACTTGGGAGGCTGAGGCAGGAGAATTGCTTCAACCTGGGAGATGGAGATTGCAGTGAGCTAAGATCACACCACTAGGCTCCAGTCTGGGCTACAGAGTGACACTCCATCTCAAAAAAATAAAAAATAAAGCAAAGAAAATACACTTCACAATCAGGCTTTTCTCTTTCAATTTTTCTATCCCTCTCCCCAATTTGCAGATGAGAAAACTGAGGCCCAGGAAGGTTAGATAGAATACTCAGAGTCACAGAGCTAGGTGAAGCAGGCCCAGGGCACAGGTCCTCTCCCAGCCAGTGAAAGAAGTGCCTCCCTCTTGCTGCCTGCCCCTCCTGCTCACTTTCTCTTCTGTCTATTAAAAAGAGATTGATCCTCCACTCTCCATCTAAGTCACAGTCACCCAGCTGCTGTGGCTTTCTTCACCCACAGCAGAGAAAAAGTAGCCAGGAAATCAAATGAAGTGTCCCCTTGGGGATGGAAAGAGGAGAACTATCACTCAAGCTGGGGCAGGAAATGGACAGGGTTGAAATTGAGGGGAAAGGACAATGTTTTCACACCAAATTCCCCAAGGACTTCAGGTGGCTATGGCTTCGGAGATTTCCTGACCTAGCGACCCTGACCCCTGATAAATGACTGTGTTCAGGGCTGGGAGAGGTGATTAACTGAAGGAGTGCAGCCATCAGGGACCCATTCTGAAGCCAAGCTGCACAGCTGCCATGGACAGGGCTGGCTTCTTCTCAGCTCCTGCAGGTCCACCATGACCATGATGGTGACAGTGCTCACTGGACCATAGTGCTTTTGTGTCAGGAGGACAGCATCATGCCACCATGAGCCAAGGGCCTGGAAAAATAATATTCTCCAGTTGTCTAAGGCAAATGGGAGTCCAGCATTATGTACATTTTAAAAGACATGACCTTATTCTGTATCCCAAGCTGGTGAGGTGAGAAATATGAATTGTATAAGTTAATGTCTAGACTCTCGTCAGAGTGTCTTAAATCCCTTTAGCCTTCATGTATGACCAGAAAGGACTAAGCTGAATTTAAAAAAACACCTTTTTCCTACACCAGAAATTATTATGTAATGGAATAAACCTTTTTTTTTCAAAAATAACTTTTAATTTTAGAATGGTTTTGGATTGACAGAAAAACTGCCACAATAGTACAGAGAGTTCCCATATTCCCATAAACCTCAAGCAGTTTTCCAGCTAATAATATCTTCCATGAGTATGGCGCATTCATTGCAATGAATGAACCAACAGCAGTGTATTATTATTGCTATTATTAACTAGCATCCATACTTCACTCAGATTGCCTCAGTTTTTACCCAATGTCCCTCCCTCTACTCTTCCAGGATCCCACCCTGGACACCACGTCGCATTTATGAGTTGCCTCCTTAGGCTCCTTTTGGTCCTGACGGCTTCCCAGAGTATCTATGGTTTTGATGGCTTTCAGATGTGAGACATATTGATCACGCCTTCTGCACACTCCTCCTCCATCGGGATTGCTCTGATGTTTTCCTCGTGATTAAACTTGGGTGTGGGTTTTAGGGAGGAAGACTTCAGAGATAAAGTGCCATTCCTGGCCAGGCCTGGTGGCTCATGCTTATAATCCCAGCACTTTGGAAAGCCAAGGCGGGCAGATCACCTGAGGTCGGGAATTCGAGACCAGTCTGACCAACATGGAGAAACCCTGTCTCTATTAAAAACACAAAATTAGCTGGGTGTGGTGGTGCATGCCTGTAATCCCAGCTAAGTGGAGGTTGTGGTGAGCAGAGATTGCACCATTGCACTCCAGCCTGGGCAACAAGAACAAAACTCTGTCTCAAAAAAATTAAAAAGTGCCATTCTCATCCCATCATATCAAGGGCACATACTGTTGGCATGACTCATCGCTGTTCACCTTGCCCACCTGGCTGAGGTGGTGATTGTCTGGTATCTCCACTGGATTTCTTTGGCATTCACCCTTCCACACCACACTCTCTTGATGGAAGTCCTTATGCACAGCCCACATGGAAGAAGTAAGGAATTATGCTCCATCTCCTTGAGGGTGAAATATTGACACAAATTATTTGGATTTCTTCTCACCAGGAGGTTTGAAAGAGACTGTTTTCTAAATACAGGCTGAAATGACTCGTTTCACCTCTGCATTTTTAGTAAGTGTTGGAGTATATCGGGGGTTCTCAAACGGTGCTCCACAAAGCCATGGGGTTCCAGGAAGGGAGTGAGGGGCTTCAGGAGGAGGCAGGCAGTGAGCAGGGCTCCAACCTCAGTGCTGGGATCACCCAGAGCCAAGAGGAGCTAAGAAGATGTGACTCTTAAATGCGGTGTGGGATCCAGGGTGGGGACCCAGGGGAGCACCCCTTTTAAGTATTCAAATGAAATGGATTTTGCAGAAAATAATTTTGCTTGTAAAAAATAAGCTTGCAACACTCCGAAAGGTTGACTGTGAATGCCTCTACTCCTTCCAATTTCCTACCTTCTTACAACCTTATTACAAGATCACATATGACTCAATTAGATCCCATTTTTAAAAAGAGAAACAAAAGCATTCTGTAGTAAAAGTTTTTGGGTTTTTTCTCCCTAATTTTTCCTGTAGAAAATACTGGGTAAAGTGAAAATCATCTTCAGATATGAAACCTACAAGTCACAATCAGCCACTAAACGGAATGTGACTATGAAGAGCTGGCTCTCTCCACCATCCTCATTCTCAGCTCATCTCATCCAATTTCCTGTTGAATCAGGACACATGCATGGCCTAAAGATCTGGCTGCACAAAAGGTTAAAACCTTGCGTCTCTCCTTTACTCAGACATCTCCCTGCAAACCTGAGTGTGTGTGTGTGTGTGTGTGTGTGTGTGTGTGTGTGGTGCTCTGGGTCCCCAGGCAGCAGCAATCCCACCCAATTCCTATTCAACTTGATTTTCTGAAGTGGCAGATTTGAGATGATATAGCTGAAGAAACCAGCTAAGTGTTTTCTTGAAAATTACCTCTCCCATCTCTTTCTAAAAGGAGAGCAAGTTTTTGCAACAATGACAGCTGGTTGGCTGTCAGTTTTCCTGTCCACGGAGAAAAGGCCCTTCCACACTGATATGTTTTAATAGGTGATTTGGGCCAGGTGCGGTATCTCATGCCTGTAATCCCAGCACTTTGGGAGGCTGAGGCAGGCGAATCACGAGGTCAGGAGTTCAAGACCAGCCTGGCCAATATGGTGAAACCTTACCTCTATTAAAAAATTAAAAAATTAAAAAATTAGTCGGGCACGGTGGCGCACCCCTGTAGTCCCAGCTACTCAGGAGGCTGAGGCAGGAGAATCACTGAAGGTTGCAGTAAGCTGAGATCATGCCACTGCACTCAGCCTCAACAGAGTGAGACTCTGTCTCAAAAAAAAAAAAAGAAAATAAAAAAGGTGATTTGAGGAGCGATTAGCTAAAAACACTAGAACCCACCAAACTCAGGGAGACAGTCGACATGGTTTACTGGAAAGGGCTTTGCTTGGCAGCTAGATTGAAGTTCTAACTTTGGTGCTCTTACTTAATGATTGCTTGAACATGACCAAGTGACTTTAATTCTGAGCCTCAGTTTTCACATGTGTAGAATGACAATAACAATGTCCCACAGCCCATATGAGGAGGACCAAGATGGCATGTACATAGTGTCTGGCCCACGGTGGCCACTAAATGCACAAGAGCCACTGATGTGATTAAAGACTGGGAACATTGTTTCTAAGTACAATATACCTGCTTCTCTTATTTATTTATTTATTTATTTGTTTTTGGAGACAGGATCTTGCTCTGTCACCCAGGCTGAAGTACAGTGGTGCAATCATAGCTCATGGCAGCCTCAAACTCCTGGGCTCAAGTGATCCTCCCACCTCAGCCTCCTGAGCAGCTGGGACCACAGCTGTGCACCACCACACCCAGCTAATTTTTAAATTTTTTTGTGGAGATGGAGTCTAACTTTGATGCCCAGGCTGGTCTCAAACTCCTGGCTTCAAGGGATCCTCCCTGCTCAGCCTTCCAGAAGCATTGGGATTATAGGCGTGAGCCACCACATCCACCCTCTCCTTCTTAATGAAAAGTCTAAAGCACCATTTACAAAGAAGACAGCTAGTACTATCACCCTACAGTGGAAAACAGATCATTAAGTAGGGTCTTCCATTGGGTCTATTTTCTAAGAAAGCAAGCTGTCTCAGGAGCAAAGAATTGAGAGAATGTACCAGGAAGAGGTGGCATCATTATAGCAAACCCGTACACCGCACTTACAGGGCAGCTAGCCCTTCACGCCTGTGAACTCGTTTAATCCTCTCAGCAACTCTATGCAACAGAGACTATTATTATTATGCATCACAATTCTGGAAACTGATCCTCATAATGGTTAAGTAGCTTGCCCTCCTCCAGCTGGGTAGTGGTGGGGTTCAATTCCAACCCAGGCAGTCTGACTACAAAGCCCATTTTTGGAACTGTGCTACTCCTTTTTAAGCAGGGGAAAGTTAATCTTTCTACAAATATAGTGGAAATACTCCTTCAGTAACGTAAGAGGAGCTGTGTGCACAAGGCCAGATTTGTAAGTGACAGAAGAAACTAGAGTTGATTTGAGCAGAAAAGAAATGTATTTAAAGTATCTGAAATTAAAAGCATTTGAAAAGTGTGTCAAATACAGACAATGATTGGGAAGAGAGAGGGACTGTTCTAGATTTCAAGAGACTAAAATATATGAGGCATTTTTGGAAATTGTACACATTTGAATGAGTACTAGATATTAGATGATATTATAAAATTGTTCATTTTCTTAAGGTGACAATGGAATTATGAAGATGGAGAACGTTTTCATTCTTAGGAGAGCATGCTGAAGTATTTGGAGGTAAAGGATCGTGATGTGGACATCTCGATTTCAAATAGTTCAGCAAATATGTGTGCATGTGCATGCGCATGTGTGCGGAGAGAGGACAGGGCATGTGCCCACAAATATGGAAAAATGTTAACAAATCATTAAATCTGGATAAAGGCATATATGATGTTCACTGTGCTATTCTTTTCATTTCATTGTAAATTTGAAATTATTCAAAAAGTACAAGTTGGAAGAAAAAGCCAGGCACAGTGGCTCACACCTGTAATCACAGCAGTTTGGGAGGCCAAGGCGGGTGGATCACGAGGTCAGGAGTTCAAGACTAGCCTAGCTAACATGATGAAACCCCATTTCCACTAAAAATATAAAAAATTAGCTGGGCATGGTAACAGTTGCCTGTAATCCCAGCTACTTGGGAGGCTGAGGCAGGAGAATCACTTGAACCTGGCAGGCGGAGGTTGCAGTGAGCTGAGATCATACCATTGCACTCCAACTTGGGCAACAAGAGCAAAACTCCATCTCAAAAAAAAAAAAAACAAGTTGGAAGAAAAATATTCTTAAGTACATGCACTGAATGGCTCAGCACCCCAGTCCTAACTCAGAGTAGTGCAAGGACAGCACACCACAGCAGCCAGTGCAGCCAGCTTCTGTCACCAGCCCTACCAACATGGGGGTACCATCTGCTGCCACCACCAGCACCCCCATAACTGTGCAGTTATCCCAGCCATATGCCAGAGAGCATTTTCCATAGGCCAATCCCAACCCCACTTGTCTCTGGACGGTGTGTCTGATGTTTTTCTGTTCCCTGGATGCAAGGGAGGCCAAGAATGAGTATCAGTCATTTCCGCTTCTATGGAGGGAGGAAAATTCCCAGAGAAAAAGGCTCCAGATGTTGGGTGGCCAAAAATACCACAAAAGTCCCCGGGCAGAAGTGATTGCTGTATATCCCTTTTTGTCTTGACTCCTGAGAGTTCAGAGTTCAATGTTTTGGCTAAATTGCTTCTGCTATCCTTAGTTAAGAATTGTGATAGTTGTCCTTACTACCACTTGGTTTTTGTTCTCTTATCTTTGCTTCTTTATCATTTTATTGTCTTTCTTCCTTTTATTGTTAGCTACCTCCAATTATTATTTCTTTGTACATAGGTCATAATCAATAATAAGTGAACGATCACATTAGTAAGGGGCATACAGGCAGGTGAAGTGGCTCACACTTGTAGTCCTGGCACTTTGGAAGGCCAAAGTAGGAGGATCACTTTAGCCCAGGAGTTCAAGACCAGCCAGGGCAACATGGCAAGACCCCATCTCTACAAAACAAAATTCAAAAATTAGACAGGCATAGTGGTGCACGCTGTAGTTCCAGCTACTCAGGAAGCTGAGATAGGAGGACCCATTGAGCCTGGGAAGTCGAGGCTGTGGTGTGCCATGATGGCACTTCTGCACTCCAGGCTGGGCAGCAGAGTGAATCCCTGCCTTAAAAAATAAATAAATGAAGCTGGGTGCAGTGGCTCACACCTGTAATCCCAGCACTTTGGGAGGCCGAGGTGGGCAGATCACATGAGGTCAGGAGTTTGAGACCAGCCTGACTAACGTGGTGAAACTCCATCTCTAAAAATAAATAAATGAATGAATGAATGGGTATACAAGGCTGGCAGTGGACACTGGGCCTCCAAGCCTGGCTGCCTTAGTAGTTCCCCACACAGGGCCCCAATTCCCGTCAGGGTCTAGATTCATCCAGATTCTTCTATCACTTATCCTGAAACTGGGTCCAAGTTCTCAACCCCTCTGAATATCCTCTTCCTCCTGCATAACAGAGCCAGAGGCTTGATGAGCATTATTTAATTTCTTTTTCATATCTATGAGGCAGTACTAATTTTATAGATGAGAAACAAACTCAGCGAAACTGAGGGCCTTGCCCTCACTGCATAATTAGAAAGTGTGGGTAGGAGGACCCAGGATGCCCTGACTCCAAATCCCAAGCAACTGCCCCACTGCCAGTTGCCAGAGTAACATTTAAGGAAATAGCAAGAGCTCAAGGGTCAGGTTGGTGCCCCTCACATGGAGAGAGACTCTGAGACTCTCTTCCCTCCCTGCTACTGTCTCCACGATCTTCCACAAACTTCTCCATGGGCCCAGTTGGATACACTCCTAAATTCAAACCCCTATGATGTGATGAGATTTCAGGAAGCTTGCAGCTGTTTAGGAAGGTCCACCCACACAGAGATTGTCTCTTAGGGTTTGTTTTTTTCAAATAGCCTAATGGACACCCCAGAACTTTTCACCCCTTTCTAACTAAAGAGTAAGGGTGAGATATTGACAGCATTTCTTCTTTTTTTTGGCTACATTAATGGGAAGCCAAATGTGTGAGTTCTCACTATTAGCTGCCATTTTTATTTCAAAATTGAAAATCACTTTTAGTGCCCTAGAATTTTCTTGCTAGCCCTGTCATAGCAGATCTCTAAGTGTGACAGTTGCTTTCCCAGGCTGTCAGAAAGAAAGTGACAGAAGCTGCAGAGTATGGAAAATGTTCTCAGCTACAAAACCAAAACTAGAAATCACCAAGGCCACCTCTGTCTTGTAGCCCTCATCCAGTAACCCCAGGGCTAAGGCCCTGGGGCCAAGGGGCAATCCTCTCTTCTGCCGGGGCAGGGGGTCAACCAGATTCATTAAATATGCCACTGCATTGTTGTAAATAGTTACACAGTTGTCTGTCAAAGGGATGTATCATCATTTAATGAATTCCTTAAATTTGAACATTTTTCATTTCTAATTTTTGATGAATATGGCAATCTTTCTAGGTGTATCCTTTATACAGGGGGTTCTCAGCCTTGGCACCACTGACATTTTGCAGCAGAGAATTCTTTGCTGTGGAGGAGGGGCTGACCCGGACCCCTCCTCATTCATTTATTTATTTTTTGAGACATATATGTTTCCATGTATACTTACTGAGCCACGATGTGCAGTAGGAAGGAAGACAATAAAACAGCTCATAGGTCAGCCCAGGCCTTCCCCAGGTCAGTGGGCATCTCACAGGGGCTTCCAGGGATCCCCAGCCCATTGTGATTCTAAAGGACCCATTTCACAGAAAGTAACAGACTGAATTGCAGCCCAAAGCCAAGCCAGTGACTTTCTCTGAGTTGTGCCTGCACACATGGACCTGGTAAGGATTTTGCTGAGAAATCAACAAATATCTCTTACATACGTCCGCAGAACAGGTGAGGGTTTACCAGCAGCCTCTGCTGCTGCCCCAGCTCAAATATTCCCAGCACAGGTGGGCAGTGGTCAAGCTTCCCCCCACCTCAGTTAGAAAGACTAAGCAACACACAGACACTGCGAGGGTTCCCAGGGGTCTTAATTAGTGGCACCTGCCCTACAGTCACACCTCGAGAGCCACAGTGCCTTGGAGAGCACACTGGCCTTGCCTGAGTATGAATCACAGCCACGTCCCCAGTTGGCCATGAGGATGTGAGCTGCCAACCATCGTACTGGGCCGGGTCAGCACCTCTTCCACAGCTCTTCCACAGCAAAGAACTCTCTGCTCCAAAATGTCAATAGTTCACAGCATCTTCAAAGTTCTGGGCTCAAGGGATCCTCCCACCTCAGCCTCTTAAGTAGCTGAGACTACAGGCACACATCACCATGCCCCATTAATTTTTTTATTTTGTGTAGAGATGGGGGGGTCTTAAACTCCCGGACTCAACCAGTCTTCCCACCTTGGCCTTCCAAAGTACTGAGATTACAGGCATGAGCCACTGTGCCTGGCCTAGAAAGAGCTTTTATTTTTTTGAGACAGAGTCTCACTCTGTTGCCAGGCTGGAATGCAGTGGCACCATCTCAGCTCACTGAAACCTCTGCCTCCCGGGTTCAAGCGATTCTCCTGCCTCAGCCTCCTGAGTAGCTGGGATTACAGAGGCCCTCCAACACGCCCAGCTAATTTTTTTGTATTTTTAATAGAGACGGTGTTTCACCATGTCATATTGGCCAGGATGGTCTGGATCTCCCGTCTTGGCCTCCCAAGGTGCTGGGATTACAGGTGTGAGCCACAGTGCCCAGCAAAAGAGCTTATTTTCACAAATAAATTTAAAGTCACTCTGTTGTCATCTCCCAATAACAGAGAGCAAATTCCCATTATGTTTGTCACTCCTTTAGGTCAAAGCATTTCCTTCGCCAGCCCTCTTTATAAGTTTATCTGCCACTCAGAACAAAATATTACACAATGACCCACCCATAACTGCCCATGAAAGCCATTTTTGGGGACAGTTTTTAGTGAATAAAAGGAGGTTTCTTTTTGAAGAGAGTAGCTCTAGGTAGACAGAACCAAAGAACCAATGGTAGGATTCAAAAGACAAGAAAATGACCTAGTCTTGTTTCCTTAGTGTCTTCTTCCTGGTCCTCAGTTAATAGCTGAACCAGGAAACGTTGACAAAGTGTGTCATTCAGGGAAGTTCCGAGTGTTCAACACCCAGGACTGGAATGAAACCCAAGTGAAATCCATCTAGTGAATTTCCTCCCCACCTGGCATACCCATACGTCTGGACGCGCCTAGCCACCTGCTGCCGTCCCCCTTATGAAACTGACATGGTCAGATGTCATGCTAACGGAAGGCTTTAATTGAAGCTGAATTAAATTAATTACATCATTTTTGCTTTCCAGGCTTAATTCCCTTGAAGTTACATCATGAAACCAGGGCATTACAAAGGATTAGGGACCAAAGGAAGGTAGAGCTGAATAAGGCTTCCATATGCCCATGACTCATGTCTAATACATCCCTGATGTGGACCCCTGTGACTCACCACTGATACCAGCAACAATTCCATGTGGCCTCCACTCACAGGGATTTCTGGCCTTGCCTCCTGCTGCTGAGAACTCTAAGTGCTCCCTGGGTTAGTCAGAAGTCAGGGAAGCTGTAAGCAGGACTCACCATCTCAAATGGCCTTTTAAGGCCTTTCAAGGTCTGTGTTTATTTCGGAAGACTTTGAAGCTAATTTAGTTCAGTATTTCCCCAAAAGTGGTGTTGCCAAGGATGTTAGTAGATGCTATGTGGAAAACAAAGGGTCAAGTGGTCAAACACATTTGAGAAGAAGTTTAATAAACAGGTTTCCTACCTGGGGGCCTCCTCGGAGCCTTCAACCTGCTAAGTTCACTGTCAATGTCCAGAAAGCAATAGAGTATGTGGCATCCCCCAACGTGGGTTCACCATGGAATCGCCTCTGCAGAAGAATCCTGTGGGGTTAAAGCACTGATGAACACATTTTGGAAAAGTCTTTTGGGTTGCAGCTTCTCCTCCCACCATTCTCCCTTGCCACAAAGACAGAGCAGTCTCCAGATACCTGTGTTTCTAAAACGGTGATTTCACATCCATCTCTGCCTTTTGGGACATTCTGCAGGAATTCCTCCCTCATTCCTACAAGCAAATAACCGTGTTTTGGTTTCCACGGAAAAACAGCTACGTTGTGTAGCATGGCAATGGTGAGAGGGGCCGCTGGGACTGCTCAATTCTTATTTTACCACTGAAGAAGATGCAGGTGATGGAGCAGAAGTGACCAGCTGGAGATGAGACAGCTAGACAGACACATAGCTGGGACTGGATACCCATTGATCTAAATCTCCACCCACAATAATGGGATCAGCTACTCAGGTACAAATAAAGGGAGTTACTAGTTGATTAGCTGATTGTTATTAGTTACTAAATTACAGAGTCATTGTTAGATAAATGGATTACTAGATCCATCCAGCAAAGAAGCTTCTAAACAGAGCAAGCAGCAATGCCCAAGCAGTGGGAGGTGGGTCCTAGAGTTAGGAGATGAATGTGAATGACTATGGGTTCTTCTTTTCTGAGTTTCCATAAAATCCTATGCATTTACCACATTCAATTACAATGAAATATTTGGGGGCCCTTCTTTCTGTATCAGACTTCTTAGTTGCAGACAACAGAATCCACTCTAGCTAATGTAAGCAAAAAGATGATTCATTAAACGGTACTGAATACTGCACGCAATCTTCAGGAGAAACGGAAAATGAGATCAGATGTGACACAAGCAGGAATAACAGAGCCAGGAGCAATGTCCAACCACACTGCAGGCCTGCTGCAGGGAACACTGATGGCTTCTGCCCCCCACCTCTGGACCCTACGATACTAGTCTGGATGCTAAAAACCTACAGCAGCCCTAGAAAACCAGTTACCCCTGCCACTGTGCTTGTCAGAACACCTGCATAAGATCAGCGCCTCACCTTGCTCACTTCTGCATCTGAATCTCTGGCAGAGGCACATGCCAGGCCAACCTAGGTCACATGCTGGGAATACTGTGGACCCCTCAGTGGTGACTGAGCAACCCCAAGCTTCTGAAAGAGCTGGCAAAACCTGAGCTATCTGAAATAACAAGAAGAAATTGTTGTTGATTTTTAACCTGTAAATTCTCTTTAGAATTTGGTTTCCCTGAAATGAGTTATTTACTTTGTGATGCTTGTTACTTACTGTATCAATTATATCTGAGAAAAATGAAGAATAATGTGAAAAGCTGAGCTGTAACTTGTAATTTTGGCTCTGCTGAGCTGTTCTTGTAAAAACAGGAACTCTGTGTAAGAGACAAACCACGTAGCCTGACTGCAGGTAATGAGCTTCTCATTGTAGAGAGTCTATAAACAGACGTGTAATGGAGAGGCTTATTACCCAGATTCCTTTCCCAGAAAAGGCATATTGATTATGGCCCTGGAAAGGGAATGCGACCCTTATGGGGAGCCTATAAACGGACACATGAGGGGCGTCTGCCATGAGGAGAAACCTCTGTGGAGATAAGGATGTAAAAATCTTTCCTCTCCCGCTGCTCCCCACGGCCTGCATGGGGTCTCCCCCCCTTGCAGTTTTGTGGTCAGGCTGGTTGTCCTGTGTCAGATCCTGTTCTCCCTGCAGCTGTGAGCCTGCTTTTCTTGCTGATAATTATGTTTATAATTAACCTGTATTCTTGCTGAGGTTTATGGTTTTTATGCTAATGCACAGAAAGTAACTTCTACATGGTTCTGCTTTTACAGTACTATATTGTGATCTTTGGTCAACAGTTTTTGCTTATGTCTCTATTTGAATAATTATCACTGAAACTTTGTGTAACCTCACTCACCCTCCCCTACTGAAAGAGCCTAATAAAAAACTGAGGTTTTCAGGGGAATGTTAGACATCCACGGAACAGCTTTATGTGGTGTCTCCCCTGGGCCCAGCTTTGAAGTAAACTGTTTCTTTGTCTTTTCTTTCTTTTTCACTGAACACTCGATGACTTTGAGAGATCCTAAATCCACATTGATATATTGGGGGCTGGTCTCCACAACACTCACATGCCTCACCATATGTTATGGACTGAATTGTGTTTTTCCAAAATTCAGATCTCTATGATATCCCTGACCCATAACAAGACTGTATTTGGAGACAGAACATTTGAGGGTATAATTCAGGTTAAATGAGGTCAAAAGGGGCAGAAGGAGCCAATATCACTGGAGTCCTTATAAGAAGAGGAAAAGATGCCGGGAACGTACATACACAGAGCAGAAAAGCCACGTAAAGACACAGGGAGAAGGTGGCCATCTGTGAGCCGAGAGAGCCCTTAGGAGAAACCAACCCTGCCAACATCTGGATCTTGGACTTCCAGCCTCCAGAACTGTGAGACAATAACTGTCTGTTGTTCAAGCCATCCAGTCAGTGGTATCATGTATTGGCAACCAAGCAAACTAATACAACGTGGATGAAAGGGAAACATAGTTGTAGGTTTCTAGTCTCAGTAACTGGGAGGAAGAAAATGAGAAGAACCAATGTACAGAATCCACCACACTTTATCTAAACCACAGGCTTGCCGCTGAGTTTAGAAATGCATGGGGGCAATTTTTGTTCTTGTTGCAATGGAAAGAGGGAATGCTGTTGGCATTTAGAGGGTGGAACCAGTGGTACTAAATATCCTATAATGTATGGACCATCCCAGGCCACAGATAATTTTTGCACAAAAAAAAGTTATTAGCTCTGTCTGCTGAGAAACTCTAGGCTAGAGTAGGAGCTTTGTGAAGACAGAAATTGTTGATTTTCTCCAACATCAGCACCAGAGTCTGGCACACAGGAGATGCTCAATCAAGTTGTGTTGAATAAATGTATAAGAAATGAATGATTATAAAGAGGAACAAAAGAATAAATGGCCAGAATAAGAATGGTAACAGCCCAGAACTAGAAGTGACTAAATATCTGAGCCATACAGACATAAAATTATATTTTCTTTTTATTTTTTATCACTGAAAATTGCACCTGAACTAGAAAAGAAGTTGAAACAGAGGTGCACTGAAGTGATTGTGCAGCTGATTGATTGTTTGGTTAGTTAATGAGCAGATCAGTGGGGGATGGAGTCAGGCAGGAGAGATGGGCTGGGGTTGGCCGTGGGGAGCTAATCAGTCACAGTGTGAGTGGGCAACAAGGCGAGAGAGTCCTGGGGCCATGAAACTTACACACAACCAAAACCTTCCTTTTACCTATATCCATCACCATGACAGAGGCACTTGGATGGTATCAAAATCCCCATTATTTAAGTCACTTTTTAAAAACAAAATATTGCCCCCACCAAGACCTTTTAACAGGTTAATATGTCACCTGAAGGGTGACACCATGACCAATACCTGCCCATCATAGCAATTTTTGGATTAGTTTATAATGCAAGTAGGTCTGTTTTTGAAGAAGGTAGTTGTAGGTACATAAGACCAGTGGCAGAAATCAAAAGACTTTAGAAAACAGACTAGCCTGGGTGCCTTAGAGCCCCAACCTTGGTCCTGAGTTGAGACAGGAAATATTGCCAAAGTATGTCTTTCAGGAAAGCCCAGGTTATTCAACACCAAGGAACAGAATAAAACCCAAATGAAACTCATCTAGCAAATTTCCTCCCCAGTTGGTATATATATGTCTGGATGTGTCAGTCACCTGCAGCTGTCCCCTTGTGAAACTGACAATGTAACATATGCTATGGGCTCTCTGCAACTTCTCTCGGACACACCCAAACATCCCTCCCACCAGGATTGTATCACCTCCCACCTGGGCCACAGTGACTGCTAAGTCTCCACACTGCCAGGGCCCCTCTGCACCCATCAACTGTGCCATGCATTAATCTCTTCCAGCCTAGTTAACATGCCTGTGTTTCCTGTCATATTTCATAAACAAAAATACATCCAATGAGGCAATTAAAATACCAATATAAATAGAAAAAGAGAAGCAAAGAAAACAGAACCACAGTAGTCCAACCATTTGCCCCAGTGTTTCCTGGAAGCCATGACGTAAAGGAAGTCAGGTGGATTGTATAAATGTCATTCATGGAGAAGAAAACCACAAACTCTTGAAGGAAAGCAGCTCTTCCCAAGCTCCTACATTAAAAAAGGACTCCTACAGGATTTCATATGGAGGACAATGAAAGACTCTAGGAGCAAAGTCCTCAGCAGCATCATTCACTAATGATGCAATAGCAGATTTCATATGAAGATGTCTTCCTCCTGAGCCAAGAGTGTAAAATTAAAAGGCAGTTTAGAGAAGGCATCTTTCCCAATAGACTTATTTTCCTTAAGTCTGCATTTATCATGTTACTCTACTGCCCAGAACCAATGATGTCTCTTTCTTCCCTACCTCTTCTGAGTGGCTATCTCTAGCCTGGCTCCCAGGCTTTCCCTACTGATGGATGGAAACTTCCTCCAGCACTCCCTAGCATACCCTCAAGGCCCTCCTTACCCAAGGGCAGGGCTCCTCTCCACCTTCCAACTCATCTCTGACTGCAACCCAAATCCTGCAGCTCTTACAAGGAGAGAAGTGGAATGGGAAGGAAGAGGAAAAATAAAGTGGAGAAGGAGAGAGAAAAAAAAGATGGAAGGAAGAAGGAAAGGAGCAAAAAGAGAAAAGAGAGATCCTGACACTCCAGCTCCAGGGACAGATTCACGTTTAAGGCTGGGTCTCAGCCCTGCTGCTTCTGTGGACTTTCTGTCCTGTCCATCTTGGCCGTGACTCCCCTTTCCGGAGCAGCTGGGTGCTGTACCACGTTCCTCCCACTGCATGCCCTCTGGCACCTCAGGCTCTGGCAATACTAAGAACATGACGTTCCTCCAAACACATCAAAACAGTCTACCCAATGTCCATTCCCTGCTGCTTCCTTAATAACAAACCTTGGGATCTACTCAGGGCTGGAGTTTGCTCAGTTAAAAGACTGCATTTGGCTGCGTCTCTTGAATCCAGACAAAAGTTTCTGGGTGAAGCTTCTGCGAAGTCTTTTTCAAGGGGACTGGTTCAGCTGGAAGGAGGAGCCGGAGCCCTTCCCCTTCCCCTTCCCCTTCCCCTTCACTCTGCCTGAAATACTACAGACCCCTTATTCAAGGGGGATGTGTTCCAAGACCCCCAGTGGATGCCTGAAACTGAGGATAGAACCAAACCCTATATGTACATTTTTTTCTGGATACCTAGACACCTATGATAAAGTTTAATTTCTAGGCTGGGCACGGTGGCTTACACCTGTAATCCCAGCACTTTGGGAGGCCGAGGCGGGCGGATCACCTGAGGTCAGTAGTTCAAGACTAGTCTGGCCAACATGGTGAAACCCCATCTCTACTAAAAATACAAAACTGAGCTGGACATGGTGACACGTGCCTGTAATCCCAGCTACTTGGGAGGCTGAGACAAGAGAATCACTTCAACCCAGGAGGTAGAGATTGCAGTGAGCCAAGATGGCACCACTGCACTCCAGCTTGGGAAACAGAGCAAGACTCTGAAAAAAAGATGTTTAATTCATGAATTAGGCACAGTAAGAGATTAACAACAATGACTAATAACAAAAATAGAGCAATTATAACAATATGTCACTATCACTACTCTTGCACTTTTAAGAATTTTCTAAATACAAGCACAATACCACAACAGTTGATCCAGTAACCAAGACCACCGAGTGACTAACAGGGAGTGTATACAGCATCGGGACGGAGCAGGATGGCATGAGATTTCATCGTGCTACTCAGAAGGGTGCACCATTTAAAACTTATGAATTGTTTATTTCTGGAATTTTCCATTGAATATTTTTGGACTGCAGTTGACCAGAGGCAACTAAAGTTTTGGAAAGTGAAACCATGGACAAAGGAGAAAGGGGTTACTGTACGGACATCCTGGCTGGAACTCCAGCAGCTGTCTTGTGACCTTGAGGATAAAAGTCACATGCCAAGAATGGAAAAGCAGAAAGAGAGAGAGAGAAAGAGAGAAAACGCCTCTATAGCAGCCCTGAATTACTTGCTTCTGGACTTCTCCATAAAAGACAAGTTAACCTTCATTTAAGTCATTTATTTGGTTTTCTCTCTTAAGACAGCTAGATCAAAATGCAATACAACAGCCACGTGGTTTTCTGCCTCTGAGCCATGGTGCAGCTGTTCTCTCTGCCAAAAACCCCTTAATTCCCATCTTCCTGTGTCTTTCTGGTCGGGTTAGAAGCCTACACTGAGGCATCTTTCCCCATGTGGAGCTTCTTCAGTTGACTTCTCAGGCAGGCCCGGTTCCTCCCTCCTGAATTAGTCCTCTTCCCTAAGCCAGGTTCCCTCACTCATCATTGCTTTGGGTAGTTTACACTAGTGGTTCTCTAACTGGGTCCTGAGCCAGCAGCAGCAACTGGGAGCCCCACCAGAGACCTACTGAATTAGAGACTCCTGGAGTGGGGCCCTTGGAATCTGTATTTCACAAACTCTCCAGGGGATTCTGATGCAACTCAAGTTTGAGATCCCTGCTTTGCATGCATGGAGTTTTCTACAGGAGGAGGGTCTTGTGTCTGTCATCTTTTATCCAACAACCCTAGATTTGCTGGCCACAGAATAATGGCTTAATAAATATTCAAAGAATTACATAACAATTGATGAATTAAAACAAGAAAGAATGATAAATTAATTGTTTATATGAAAACAACTTGGATTCTCTACTCCAGAAAGCCTTGTGGATATTTGCTTGTTCTCCATCTCAACTCTTAGTAGTTCCAAAGCCCCAACGCATGGTCCCTAAACTTTCACAGGGATTCTATCTAGTCAATGCCTGACGTGCTCTTTGGCACCCCTCCTGCAAAGGAGAAAAAAGAAAATAAAAACAGTATGGGATTTTTAAAAAGAAAAAGAACCATGTCTTTGAGGGCTGAAGGGAACACCCCAAATTTTTGTCCTTGTCTCAAATTTTCCATGAAAATGTAAAGCAGTTGTTTACCTTCACTGGAATTGGTTTCACCCTAACATGGCTTTCTTTCTTTTTCTTTTCTTTCTTTCTTTTTTTTTTTGTGAGACAAGAGTCTGGAGTGCAGACGTCCCAGGCTGGAGCACAGTGGTGTGATCTCGGCTCGTGCAACCTCTGCCTCCCAGGTTCAAGCAATTCTCCTGCCTCAGGGCTCCAAGTAGCTGGGATTACAGGTATGCACCACCACACCCAGCTGATTTTTGTATTTTTAGTAGAGATAGGGTTTCACCATGTTGGCCAGGGTGGTCTCAAATTCCTGACCTCAGGCAATCTGCCCACCTCGGCCTCCCAAAGTGCTGCGATTACAGGCATGAACTACCACACCCAGCCCTACATGACTTTCTTGATGGAGTGAGCAGCCCAGACTACCAATAGGTTTTCTAGAAAGGAAAAGTGGGGAAGGGAGTGGACAGCACAAATTGCACATGAGATGACATGATGAGGAAGGTCCTCAGATTGCCAGGACAAGTGATGAGACTTGAAATACTTCAAAGCCAGCAGGGGAGGAATGTTCCTCTCAGCAAATGAAGAAAGATTCAGCCAAGCTGGGACGAAGATCATGAGCTTCTGAGAAAAAATTAAGCATGTCAACACCTTCTCTACAACTTCTACATGCATGTGAGAAAAGTAAGGATGAGGGAGACATTTTTCTATCAATTCAGATAAACAAACTTTTCTGAAGACCCCATTGTCCCAGGCAGATCTGGGTACATGGGGTCTGGAGTGACCACAGCCCAACTCCGCTCTCAAGTCCTGTTGTCAGACCCTGTGAGCAAGCTGACGTATTTCATCTCAGCTATTGCCATCATCATCATCATCATCACTGCTGGGCTGCTAGTCACAGAAATTCATAGCCTATGAGATGAGACTCACCAGGATAAGACGTTCATAAGGCAATGTGATAAATGCAATATTAGAAGTTTGTATGTGATGAAGTAGTGAGGAGTGTCTGGTAGAGAACTTTTGGCCTCGTTCCCCAGTCATGCGGAAAAGGCCTAATTCCCAATAAAGGAGGCCCTTCCTCCCCCGCAGGGAGGGTCCCTTATCTCACTCTATCCTGGCCCCGCACGAGACCAGCAACCTTTTCGCCCAGCAACCCCCCGAGCCAATCACCATCCGCCCCCGTAGCCTCCCGTCCCACAAGCTCCCGCCCGGCAGGTTTTCCGCCCAGCAACCAACCTGGCCAATCTCTACCTGCCAGATCAGCCTTCCTACCGCCCCAGGCCCTCAGTCCCTATAAAACCGACCGAACAAAGCAAGCGCGCGCGATTCTTCCCTTCCCGCTTGAGTCGCCCGGAGATCCCAATAAAGCCGGTACCGGTCACCACGCGTCCTGCCTCGTGTCTATCGAGTGCCTGCCTCCGTGGGTCGGGGTCCCACAGCCGGGGTCGCACAAGGAGGAGAGAAAGATTGACTACCTCTATAGATCAGGCAAGGTATATGACCACAGGGAAAATATTGAGCAAGGTTTTGGATTAATAGGAGCAAGGATTAATAGGAGTTTGCCAATTTTAAGCTAAGGTAGGACACCTGAGAATTCTTTTGTCTCCAGAAGTCTTTAAATATGGGTCTATATAATGGACTCCAACATTTAAATTTATTTTTGAGGAAGATCCCTGAGAATAGTGCTTTTCAGCCATTAATGTGCACACAAATGATATGGGAATCTTGTTAAATGATTCTGGCTCAGAAAATCTGGATTAAGTCCTAAGAATTTGCATTTCTAATAAGTTCCCAAGAGATGCTGAAGCTGCTGGGCTACAAACCACACGCTGAGTGTCCAGACCTAAGCAGCAGTTCTCCAGCTGTTCATAGTCTCACTATACCCCCACAAAGGGGATTCATTTTACAGCATTTAAGAAACAAGTCTTAAGAGATCTGTCCCAGACAACACTGTTAATAAGTGACAGAGCTGTGATTTGAACCTCAGTCTGCCTGACTCAGGGCCACAGGGTCTCAAGCACTATCTCTCTACAAAAGAATGAGCCTCTAGTCCCCCTAAATCAGAGTCTGATGTGGGACCAGCTGGCGTAACAAAGCAATTCCTTTCTGAAGATCCTAGAGTCTAGTGAGCGGAGAGAGACCCAAGTTCCACCTGCACTGACCAAGGGTAGCCAGCTTCAATGACTTTAAAAACCCAATTCACATCCATGACTTTTCCTACCAGAAGAAACTGTCATGTGGCCTCTTTCACATAGCAGTGGGTGGTACAGTCCTTGGAAAATAGAGCAATCAGGTACAGAGGGAGAAAACAGAGCATGACCCGTGAGGGATTTGTGTAATCAACCATCCTGAGTTCAAATTCTGGGCCTGCCAGGCACAGTGGCTCATGCCTGTAACCCCAGCACTTTGGGAGGCCAAGGTGAGCAGATCACCTGAGGTCAGGTGTTTGAGACTCACCTGGCCCCATCTTTACTAAAACTACAAAAATTAGCCAGGCGTGGTGGCACATGCCTGTAATCCTAGCTACTCGGGAGGCTGAGGCAGGAGAATCGCTTGAACATGGGAGGCAGAGGTTGCAGTGAGCCAAGATCGCACCATTGCACTCCAGCCTGGGCAACAAGAGTGAGACTGTCTCCAAAAAAAAAAAAAAAAAAAAAAAAAACCTCGCCATATGCAGAGTCAACTACATTACTTGCAGGGTTTGATGCAGAATGAAAATGCAAAACCTCTTTGTTCAAAAAAGCAGGGAAAGAGTTTTTTCCTCTCTCTACAGTCTCTCTCTCAAGCTGCTATGGCATTTTTTACTTGCTATTTAATGATGTGCCCCCCGGGGCGTGGGGATTCACCCGTGTGGTAAGTGCAGTCCCTCACAGTTCCCAGGGCCTGCCTCATGGCTCAGTGCATGGACATGCATGCCAGGCTGGCACCCTCATCCAGGGCCCCTGGGGATTGGGCTGGCAGCAGCTGCCAGGACGGAGTAAGGATGCAAAACCCTTACGGGGGAAGTGGGGAGGTGCAAAGCAGGGTGGCAGGCCCAGGCGAGAGTCGAGGCTCCAAGCCCTGCTGCATGCTCCATTGTCCCATGGGACTTTGCTTACAAAACACATACTCAAAAATAAAATTACTAAGAATTTCAAGATGGTGATCACAGAACATGAAACCTTCAGTGTGGGGTCCTGCATGACTACACTGGTCACACACCCGCAAAGCCCTGCCCTACCTTGCTTTAGAGGGGCCTAGCCTCGGGCTTGTGGCCTTGACTTTTCCAAGCCTCAGTTTCCTCACCTGCAGATGAGCATGAAAACACCTACTTCTGGCCAGGCGCAGTGACTCACCCTGTAATCCCAGCACTTTGGGAGGCCGAGGCAAGCAGATCAAGAGGTAAGGAGTTCAAGACCAGCCTGGCCAACATGGTGAAACCCTCTCTCTACTAAAAATACAAAAATTAGCCAGGTGTGGTGGCGGGTGCCTGTAATCCCAGCTACTCAGGAGGCTGAGGCAGAAGAATCACTTGAACCCGGGAGGCAGAGGTTGCAGTGAGCTGAAATTATGCCATTGCACTCCATCCTGGGCAACAAGAGTGAAACTCCATCTCCAAGAAAAAAAAAGAAAATATCTACTTCAGGGTGACTGCGAGATTTCAGGAGATAAAGGAAAGTGGTGAGATGAAGGACCAGTGGGATATTCTATGCCTAGTCCTCAGCACCATGATTCATGTTCCTCTGCAGCTCCTCTCCACAGGGGCCTGGCAGCCCTGGGGCTAGTCCATACCCTGTTCACAGAGATGAGCCCCTGATCCCACCTTCAGAGGCCTGGCAGTATGGAGATGCTATGGAAGTTCCTGAGCACTGTCCATCTCTGTACTTCTCCTGCCAACCCAGTGACAAATGGTTCTCGGGACGCACTGGACCATGGAACATGCTTGGAGGAGAGCTGATGTATAGAGTCTCCGGCACTCCAAAAGTGATGGGGATTTTTGCCATTTCTTTGGCCAGAGCTGCCTTCAGGAGAGTGGTTCTCAGCTGCACTAGAGGCCCCTGAGGAGCTACAAGCACCCATGCCCGCCCACACCTCCAACGGCGAAACCAGGATGTCTGGGGAGGAGGGACCCAGGCCTTTTACTGTCTACCATTCCCCCAGGTGATCCCAAGGTGAGCCAGGGCAACAGAGCACCACTGATGATGACGTATGAGGGCTGTGACATCATCCCTCCAGGGGATGCTATTATCACCCGCTTTGACAGGACAGAAAACAGAGAAAAGTAAGTGGCTTTCTGGGCCATGCAGTTAGAGGTGTGCGCTGCCCTGGCCCTCACTTTGCAAAGCAGCAATCGCCTCCCCTGGGAGCTTGTTAGAAGTGAATCTTGCAGATCACAAGGTCAGGAGTTCAAGACCAGCCTGGCCAATATGGTGAAATCCTGTATCTACTAAAAAAGTACAAAAATTAGCTGGGCATGGTGGTGAGTACCTATGGTCCCAGCTACTCAGGAGGCTGAGGCAAGAGAATCGCTTGAACCCAGGAAGCGAAGGTTGCAGTGAACCAAGATCACGCCACTGCACTCCAGATTAGGCGACAGAGCGAGACTCCATCTCAAAAAACAAAAAAAAAAAGTGAACCTTAAATGGTTTCTTTAATAAAATTATTTGACCCTCCCCATCATCCACAAAAATGTCAATATCCAGAGACACGCCCCCTTTTGCTCAGCTGCTGTACTGCTCTGTGAATCCAAAAGTGCCTCAGAACAGAAGCCAGCATCTGAGGCTGGATGCCCTGGGTGTGAGTGCCAGCACCGCCCCCCCACTGCCCCGCTGTTGATGGTGTCTCCAGTGTTCTATCCCCAGGTTCCCCGATCTGTTCCAGGAATAGAAAATCGCAGCATCCACGCCTCCTCAGGTGGCCATGGGCATGAGAAGGAGAGTTCTCTGCTCAGCCAGCTTCAGTGATCATCAGCAGCCACTGACCCAACAGCCACAAAAAGCACTCCAGCCACTAAGTATCAGACCCAGCCAGGGACTAAGTATTTCTTTCCTGGCAAAAGGCTGTTCCCACGTTTCTTGTGACAGATGTGGCTCTCACTTTGATCTCACCCTCCAAAAAGGACTATGAACCTTCTCCAAGACCTTTGTTCCCAGAGGGGACTAGCTAGGAATCCGTGGAGCTGCTGTGGGAAGCTATCCGGGCATAATCCCTCATGGAAAAGGCAGCTGGGCCTCCAGCTGGGCCCAGGTGGTGAGGATGCCAGCCTGAGATGGGCTGGGATGAACCCTGCACAGCCAGATGAAGCCCACATTCTGCAAGCCTTCAGTGCAGCCCCTCCGTAACTGAAGCCTCCACTCCCCCAGCCTCATGGAGAGGGTGCAAGGACTCACCACTTCTCTGCCCAGGACTTTTTCCCTTTTGACAGTGGGAGCCAGCTGGCATCAGGGATCCTGGTGCAGCAGACCACACAGTATACGTAGGTCCCCCAACGCCAGGCTACCATGGAGACTATGGTGCTCTGGATGGCAAGGGCCACACCACCATTTCTCAAGCTTCTCCGTGTCCACCAGTCACTGGAGTTTTCATTCTAATGCAGAACTGGGTTCACTAGGTGGAGGGGAGTGGAGGAAAGGGGGCTGAGATTCTGCATTTCTAACAAGCTTCTAGGTGATTCCAGACTGCTAGTCCATGGACCACCCTTTGAATAGGGAAGGCTCAGGTCTGAATTCTTCCCTGCACTATTCATGACTGCATGGCCTCGAGAAAAGCATTTAACTCTTGGAACCTCTGTTTCCTCTTCTGCAAGATGGAGCAATCATTACCTACTCCCTAGATTGGGAGGCAGCCACACTCCTCAGCGGGTGAAGGGCAGGGCTGGAGCTCAACCCCAGGCACTGCCTTCAGCAAAGCAAGAGAAAGACCCCTGTAAGGATGTTCAAGGAGGATTTAGGAACCAGCAACATTATTTCTTCCCCAGGCGATGGGGCAGGTGGGTTTAGAGTCAAGCAGCCCTGAACGGCATTCTGAGTCTGAAGCCACTCCTCTGTAACTTATGGACAATAAAACTTATACAAGTTTTGTTGCTGGAAACAGGAATGAAGGAAGGGAGGGAGGGAGGGAAGGAAGGAAAGGAGGAAGGGAAGAAAGGAAGGAAGGAAGAAAGGGAAGGGAGGAAGGAAGGAAGGGAAGGGAGGAAGGAAGGAAGGGAAAGGAGGCCTTTAAGTCAACTGCTTAGCATAGGACTAAGCACATGGTAAGCACTCAAATGTTTGTTTCCTTTTTCCTATGTCAGCTTCCTTTTTTTCTGTTGGTTTCCCATTTTTTTTCTCTTTAAAATGTAATCATAGGAACTTCTGAGGACTATCATTCAATGATCATGAGCATGAATGCTTGTCTCCAGATCACACTAGTAAGGATCCTTTCATTACAAGTGATAGAAACCCCCACTGAAACTTCAGAATATTATGGCTCCCTTCCTGAACAGTCCACTGGAGTTCAGGCATAGCTGGATCTACAGACCTAAGTGATACTGTCAGGGGTGTGTCTCCATCTTTTTGTTCTGCTTTCTTTAGCATTGGCTTCATTCCCAGGCAGGCTCTCTGAGTGTGGTAACAAAGATGACCTCCAGCAGCTCCAGGTTGGCTGACCTGGCATCAGAGGAGATCCTCTTTGCCAAACAATCCAAAAAGTGGCGCAGGACTAATTCTTACCAGCCCAGGTGGAGTGATGTGTCTGTCCAGAGTAACCTGCTTAGTTCTGTGTGACACGTCCATCCTGGAGTTGGGGTGGGAGCTCGTATGTTAGACGTACCTGACAGTGACTTGAGCATACCCTGAGAATGACCCTGCGTGGCAGACACACCTGAAGGTGTGTTTGGAGTTCCAAGGAATGGGAGGAGCCACTATTCCTTAGCTATGAGGAACACCTGAGCCCCCAGCCCAATGCATGGAATGCAAAGGCCCTGTGCAAGGAATTGCTGCCCTTTGTTTTGAGTTAAATGAAGGTTGCCAGGTGGAGGCTGTGAGGGGGAGGGAGCTAGGTGAAAATGCTGTATAAACCACATGCTTTTTGCAACGGTTCATCCCTGTCTTACAAAAGCCATTATTTTGTACAGGGCACAACGCACCTACACTCGGTGTAACATAAGCAGAAAAGTCAGCAAGGGTTTTATGTGTTTTTTCCTGTCAGTCAGCCTTTCCAAATGAGACAGACCTCGTGCGCTCTCCTGGAACCTTACACGCTCCTTCACAATAGACCTGGTTCAGGAACACCAGCTGAGCGGACTTGGAAGTCACATCACATAGAAGCTAAGAACGTCTCGTCAAAGCCTGACTGTGTGGGTTCCTATCCTGATTCTGCCACTCTAGAGGGTGTGATGTGGACAGAACTTTTCTCCCTCTGTGTGGAGAGGGAACCTCTGGACCACTTCGTATGTAAGTTTCCTGCTAATAAAACCCAATGTCTCATTTGTGGACTCTGGGTCTCTTCTTCAGCCTCCTAAACCTGCTGCCTTCCCTACTGAAGTTAATAGGAGCCAGGCACAACAGAGACTCACCCCCAATCATCTTGAGAGGGTAAATGGGAGATATACTAATTTTCTAGGGCTGCCATAACAGATATGACAAACCGGGGGAATTAAACCACAGAAATGCATCCTCTTACCGTCCTGGAGGCCAGAGGCCCAGCATTAAGGTGTCCAAAAAGTTGGTTCCTACTGGAGGTTCTGAGGCAGAGTCCCTCCCAAGCTCTGCTTGAGCCTAAGAGCCCCTCCCAGGCTCTGTTTCCTTTAATTGATGGGTTATACTTCACGTGCATGCACAGCACTTTGCCAGCCTCATCTTTTAGCTGAGAAACGACTCCATACTTCTACGAATAACACAGCAATGAGCATCTTTGTTCAAGGATCCAGGTTTATGCAGGCTCTCTCCTAGCTCCTGGCGGTGCTGACCACGTTCTTTCTCTTGTAGTTATTTTATTCCAGTGTCTGCCTCTGCCTCCTTCTCTCTGTGTCTTCTCCTGGTCTTCTTATGGTGACATCAGTCATTGAACTTAGGACCAACCCGAATCCAGTATGACCTCATCCTAGCTATATCCACAAAGACTCTATTTCCAAATAAAGTCACATTCTGAGCTTCCAAGTAGACATGAAGGGGTGGGAAGGGAGGCATTATTCAACCTAGTATAGGTGGTGAACCAGAAGAAAAATCGAGTATGGATACCAGAAAATATAAAAGTATGGAGGCTTGGCAAGCAAAACATAAAACCAACAGATGTCCACAACACCACATAAGTCACCCATCATCAAATTGTCAACATCGAAGAGATCTTAGGCAAATGTGTTGTCCCGCTACCTAGTAGCAACTGTGTCTAGTTAACTCCACAAGGAAAATCCCATAGGGAACACAGTTCCACAGCAACCAGGAATCTCTCTTTGATGGGAGTGTTTCTTAGAAGCCAAGCTAAATTTGTAACTGGAATTCTCTTCAAGTTAACTTACCGCCTGCCCCCTGTGCTGACTTCACATATGTCCAAAATACCGAGAGCTCCAGCTCTCCGGGGAATTCCACTTCCGGCCCATAGAGTCCAGCTGCATCTAAAAATGTCAGGACGCCTCATGAACAATTTCTGCATCTCCAGCCTCAGGAAACACACCCTCTGACTTGACTCAGCTGGGCCTGTCTTCTCAGAATTACCATCACCAAGACATCAGACAGATATTTTACTTTTCTCTCACCTGCAGAAGAAAATTCAAATTTCAGTTTCTTGGGGGCTGAAAAATGTAGAATATAGGCCAAACCCTTAGCAGCAGTTATCTCTGGAAAGTGGGAAAAAAAAAGAGTTCCAATGGAGTATAAGTTATGTTTGAAATAAGAAAAATGCATAAAGACTCTTTTAAATTAAAAAGAACTCCTGGTTGTTCTGTTAAACTCATTAACAGACTTTATGTTGTAGCGCCCACAACCATTGATACGATATGTAGCAAGAAGCAAAATTTCCCCCCAGCAATGACAAAAATAAAATCTAAGCACAACAAAAGCAGTGAAAACAGAAAAGTCCATGTGAAAAAAATCCAAAGCAAATGACATTTTTCAATTTCCTTAAAGGCACAATGATTTTCCATCTGATGGAATGATCATTCCTGGGGACCTGAGACCTTGGACAAGGGGCAAGAGTCCCAGGTCTGAGTCACACTTCCCAGCTGTGTGACTCTAGGCAAGTCACTTTACCCATCTGGGCTCTGTTTCCTCTTTCTAAAAATATCCCTGCTAACTCATTTATATAGTTGTCCTAACAGTCAAACCGATCAACCTGTGGGAAGGAGCTTTGAAAACACGATAAACATTGTAAGGGATTATTAATAAAATTCTTAATCATTTAAGCATCTGTGGCATCCTCCCAGACCCCAATAAAGTACACACACAAAGGTAGTCCATTTCCTCAAATGATGGCTTCTGTTTAACCTCAGTGTCAAAGGCTAAAATCTTCATGCTCCTCAGTCTGAGAACTGTAACCATGCAAGGTTTTACTCTTAATATTTATTTATTTATTGCCTTTAAACTCCATGCCCTCACTCCCTTCCCTTCCCCTTCCTCTGGGCAACCTTCATTCTCTTTAATAGCATGTTTTTTGTACATATTCCTTAAAAGCTGTATATATTTGCCTGGGTGTATCTCTAATCTATGTAAACAGTACGATCATTCATTTTGCTTCCTAGAGTTCTCACTAACACTGTGTTGTTGAGATCCAGCGATGTTGTTGTGGCTAGTCGATCTGTTTCCTGTAATTGATGGGTTATACTTCACGTGCATGCACAGCACTTTGCCAGCCTCATCTCTTAGCTGAGAGAGAACTCCATACTTCTACAAATAACACAGCAATGAACATCTTTGTTTAAGGATCCGGGTTTGTGCAGGCTCCTCAGATATGCAATACTCAGTTAGCTTCCTCTCCAATCCAACCTCCTTGTAGCAGTGATGAGGGACTCCCGGACCCACATCTCCACCAAACTTGGCATTATCCAGCTTTCTAATAAAGATATAGTCTATGGCTGGGTGTAATATAGTCTATTACAGGTGTGGTGGCTCACACCTGTAATCCCAGCACTTTGGGAGGCCAAGGTGGGTGGATCACATGGTTAGGAATTTGAGACCACACCTGGCCAAAATGGTGAAAGCTCATCTCTACTAAAAACACAAAAATTAGCCGGGCATGTTGGCGGGCTCCTGTAATCCCAGCTACTTGGGTGACTGAGGTAGGAGAATAGCTTGAACCTGGGAGGCGGGGGTTGCAGTGAGCCAAGATGGCACCATTGCACTCTAGCCTGGGCAACAGAGTGAGAATCCATCTCAAATAGATATATAATCTAACAGATATAAAGTGATAGCTCGTGGCTGTTTAATTTTCATCTAACTACTAATGTTATGAAGCACTTCCTCATGTGTTTATTATTTAAGATGGGGAGGTTTTTCTTCTAAAAATTGCCTCATTCTATCCTTTTCCCATTTTGTTAGAAGTTGCCATCTTTTTTTCCTGTGGATTTGAGGATGTTCCTGAGTAAAGACCTTCTCCCATTTCTGTCATCTATTATAAACGTTGTCCAGGGACTGAACCAAAAATCCTTAATTTTGATGTAAGCAAATCACCTCTTTTCTGCCTCATGGTTTGGCCCTTCCTATCAGCACCACCTAGTCAGCAAAACTCACCTGTAGTTTAAGCTCTCCTGTTGCCCTAAAGATGGAATCCACGCACCTCACACTGGCACACAGGGCCCTTTAATCCCAACCTTGCCCGCCTCTTTTCTGCTACCCAAGCCCACTCTTCCATCCATAACTCTGCTTTGCACGTGTAGCTGCTGTTCTCACTTTTAAGATATCCTTGTTGCTCTTCTTTAGCTTGTAAATGTGAAGACTCTTTCAAGTGTCACTTAGCTTGTGAGTATTTGGGGTGTCCCTTTTTTTTCTGAGATGGCGTCTTGCTCTGTTGCCCAGGCTGGAGTGCAGTGGCTCGATCTCAACCTCACTGCAACCTCCACCTCCTGGGTGCAAGTGATTCTCCTGCCTCAGCCTCCCAAGTAGCTGGGATTATAGGTACCCACTACCACACCTGGCTAATTTTTGTATTTTTAGTAGAGACGGGGTTCCACCATGTTGGCCAGGCTGGTCTCGAACTCCTGACCTCAGGTGATCCTCCCACCTCGGCCTCCAAAAGTGCTGGGATTACAGACATGAGTCACCACGCCTGGCTTGGGGTGTATTTTCAACTCAGTACAGCATTGATATTTGCACATTTAGCCAATGTGGTTTCCACTTTGGGAGATAAATCCTCATGGCCCACACATGTTACTGTTATTATATCACTAAATAGTGCCTAGTTAAAAGAAGAAATACTCACCTGTTCATGTTACAGGTGCAGAAGCTGAGCCTTCATCAGTGCAAAACAGTGCCAGACACACATTAGAGGCAGCAAAATGTTTTGTTCAGTCCACTGCCGCAGAGGAAAGACACTCCAATATAACTGAGCTCAAATCCAGATAGGACAAAGGCACTGCAGTTTCTAAAGGGAGAGCAGAGAGGGAACCAAAAGACGTTATGGGGAAGTGAAAATGAGGGAATTAAAAAAAGAGATTAGGCTGGGCGTGGTGGCTCACACTTGTAATCCCAGCGTTTTGGGAGGCCGAGGTGGGAGGATCACCTGAGGTCAGGAGTTTGAGACCAGCCTGGTCAACATGGTGAAACCCCAACTCTACTAAAAATAAAAAAAAATTAGCTGGGTGTGGTGGCGGGTGCCTGTAATCCCAGCTACTCAGGAGGCTGAGATAGGAGACTCACTTGAACCGGGGAGGCGGAGGTTGCAGTGAGCCGAGATCATGCCACTGCACTCCTGCCTGGGCAACAAAGAGCGAAACTGCATCTAAAAAAAAAAGAGAGAGAGAGATTAGAGGGGCTATGGGGAAATGGAAAATTACATAAAAGGGAGTGAGTGGAAATTACTAAAAATTATTTGGCAAGACAAAAGTCTATGTTGGGCAATATAGCTTCTGCAGTTTGATAGCACTGCAATTGTTTGAGCCAAAACTCAGCTAAGTAGCCCTTGGGGTCATGGCTAGCGCAGGTGGAGGCCAGGCTATCCCACAGAGGCATTCAGGCAAGTGCTTTGTGCCGCAGGGGACATGATTAGGTAACCTGCACGTGGCTGAACAATTAACCAGCGTCAAAGCCTAGATTTAAACACGAGTCTGCCTGACCGCAATGTCCGAAGTGAACCCCTACATGAGTTAGGTCGGCATTTGTAATTTTGCTGAGGCGTGGCTTAAGCCGCATGGGAGTCTTGTGAGCAGGAGGGAGTCACTTCACTAGTGAGGCTGCCCCACTGCCCTCAGCTTCATGGTTATCTCTGGTCCTGAGGTAACAGGAACTCTGGTGAACAAGAACACTTTGTAGAAATTTGCCAATTAAGGGCCAGGCACGGTGGTTCACACCTGTAAGCTCAGCACTTTGGGAGGCCAAGGTCAGGAGTTCGAGACCAGCCAGGCCAGCATGACGAAACCCCATCTCTACTAAAAATACAAAAATTAGCAGGGCATGGTGGAGGACACCTGTAATCCCAGCTACTTGGGAGTCTGAGGCAGGAGAATAACTTAAACCTGGGTTGCAGTAAGCCAAGACCACGCCATTGCACTCCAGCCTGGGCAACAGAGCGAGACTCTGTCTGAAAAACAGAAACAAAGAAATTTGCTAATTGAGACTCCATAAAAAAATCTGGCGAAATAGGTGAGTGATTACTTTGAGATGGAAGAATATGCAAGAACGACTTGCTTCTTCATGAGAAGGTAATTTAGGAACAAGCCAAAACATTCATTTCACAAACATGGAAACTTTCATAAGTTTCTGGAAGTTTCTAGAAGTGTCTCAACCTTCACCATCCTGAGATACAGGGAACACTTTGAACAGCCTTTGGCAAAAAAAAAAAAAAAAAATGGTGATGGGGAGGAAGGCAGCAAATCACACTGCTATGTGTGTACCTATGCAACAATCTTGCATGTTCTTCACATGTACCACAAAACCTAAAATGCAATAAAAAAATAAAATAGAAACGAAAGTGTCGTTTTTGACACTTCATTGCAATGCACACGCCTTTCAGCAAAAAGAGACATCAGCACTACTCCTCTGTGTGGCAGAGAACAACAGGTTGTAAAGCTTAAGTCCCCCTCAGAGCCTAATTTAGATAATTATAGTTTGCCTCCTAGGACTCTCCCTGAGGATCCAGCTGGCTTTGGCTGTCATCATTACTGCTATTCTTCTAAATTACTGGGCAGGGCGGGATGACAAGGCTGTGCCTGGCGCAGGGAATGCCGAGGAGGAAAGGTGTTTCTCCATCAGCAGCTCGTCCAGTCTGACAAAAAAACGCACCTGCACCTGGTGTAACATAAGCAGAAAAGTCAGCAAGGGTTTTACGTGTTTTTTCCTGTTGGTCAGCCTTTCCAAATGAGACAGACCTCGTGCGCTCTCCTGGAAGCTTACATGCTCCTTGGCAATAGTCCTGGTTCAGGAACACCAGCTGAGAGGATTCACATCACATAAAAGCTGAGAACGTCTCGTCAAAGCCCGACTATGTGGATTCCTATCCTGGTTCTGCCACTCTTGGGGCTGTGATATGGATCGAACTCTTCTCTCTGTGTGTACCAGAGAGTCCTCGTCCGTAACATGGGGATAATAGCAACGCCTTCCTCATGGGCAGTGGCGAGGAGCAGCTGAATTCCTATGTGTACCGCACACAGAGGAGAGACTGGCTCCATGCAGACACGCTCCACAGCATCTGCTCCTCCCAGTCCCTCAGAATCCGGCCATGAGCTTCTCTGAGCCTGGGCGGGGGTCGGGGGAGGGCAACAACGTGCAGTGATCACGAATGACGACAGCAGCTGGTATGCCTATGCCACTGCAAACACACGAGATGTTATGAAGAGTCAGCAGGTCCCTGGGATGTGGAAAAAAGTCTGGATCCAGAAAAGGATGCGTCACATGCCTGTGGGGTGTCAGGCCACACGACTCCCCCTTTTGTGTCTCCATTTCCCCATCATGAAAAACGTCCCAAGTGAAATACATCATTTCTTAACTCTTGTACTTCCATCCTAAGAGTTCCAACCACTGCCTGAACCTGGCTGTGATGTCCTTGCAGTCAGTTTTATAGTCATCCCAGTGTATGGTATTGGTATCTGTGTTGGAAAGAAATTGCCTGGAATAAAGACTCGATTGTGAAACCTAGGAAGGAGCCACTGAGAGGCCTCCCAGAGTGCTGCTGAGATTCGAGACAGGACGAGGAGGAAGGGAGTACATTCCTCAGGCTGTCTGACAATGGACGGAGAGAGGAAAAGCATGTGCCAGAATGCTTTTCATAAATCAAGAACGGAAGAGGCCATTCAGAGACACCCTCAGGGACCTGACATCATCCTTGCCATAACCCCAGGTGGCTGCACAATACCAAGTCTTTCAGTCTCTTGGAGATGGACTGGCTGGGGCCACCCAGCAGCATGTTTCTGACATTTTTGCCCTCAGTGCTAGAAGACTCAATGCGGTTGCCTCTGCTGGCCCCCATGACAACCAGATTAGACAATCAGTCTAACCTTCAGTGAAATCTACTCATTATTGGATTCTGCGCGGCCTTCCTTGGATGGGAGTTGCAGCCTGAATGGCAAAAAGAAATGAACTAGACCTGAGAAGGACAGGCCCAAGGCCAAGATGAACCCAGGGAGCCAGTGCCCAAGTCAGAAGAGGAAGGTGTAAATACTTTGAGTTCAAGGGCGGATGTCCAAGGCCACCCAGATTCTACATGCATCGGCACCCTGACTTTCAGTTAACACAGAGTGAGGCAAACACCTCCAGGCAGTGCCCTCCAGCATAGAGAGGGGTCTCCTTACAACAGGAATGGGCAGCTCCCAGCCCTACTGTCCAGGGCAGGAGCTCTGGGCACAGGAGCCATCGAGACCTGCACAACCAGAGAGAAGCCACCAGAACCCCATCGACACCCTGCAGGCAGTGTGGGGGTTACACCAAGCACTGCCCCAGTTGAGTGTCCTTTGTCCCCCTCAGGGCAAGAAGAGAACCCACAGGTGTTGGGGAGGGGGTCCTGCAGACCCACCCCTCCCAACACCAGACTCAGCTCAGTGCCCTCTGGCACCTAGAAAAGTGCCCAACATACACTAGCCATGCAGCAAATGGTGGCAAAGGAAGGGCAGATTCCAACATTCTGGTCCTCTGCATGGTCCTGGACAAGAGCCTTTACCTCTCTGAGTCTCAGTCCCTGCTCTGGAAACTGTCATGATGATGATAATGCCTCCCCGAGTGTAAGAAGCGACACAATGGGAAATGCACAGAAAACCACGCAGGTGGCTGGAGACACTCCACGAAGGCAAGGGATTCAAGACCAGAAAACTGTCTCCTCCACATGTGGACCCAGGACCATAGTTAAGGGCAATAAGCCGAGCACAGAAGACAAACACTGCGTGATCTCACCTACACGTGGAATCCACAAAGCTGAACGTATGAAAGTAGAGGGCAGGATGGTGGTTACCAGGGGCTGGGGGGAGGGAGAGGTTAGAGAGATGTTCGTTAAAGGGTTCAAAATTTCTATTAGTAGCAAAAAGTTTAAGAATTCTATTGCACAACATGGTGACTATCTTAATAACAACGTATTTTACTCTTCAAAATTGCTAAGAGAGTAGATATTAAGTCTCATCACAAAAAAATGATGTGTATGTGAGGTTATGCATATCTTAATTAGCTCAGTGGAGCCATTCCACAATGTATACGTATTTCTTTTGTCCTTTTTTTTGAGACTGAGTCTCGCTCTGTCACCAGGCTGGAGTGCAGTGGCACAACCTTGGCTCACTGCAACCTTCACCTCCCAGGTTCAAGCAATTCTCTGCCTCAGCCTCCCTAATAGCTGGGATTATAGGTTCCTGCCACCATGCCCAGCTAATTTTTTTGTATTTTTAGTAGAAACAGGGTTTCACCATGTTGGCCAGGCTGGTCTCAAACTCCTAACCTAAAGTGGTACACCCACCTCGGCCTCCCAAAGTGCTGGGAGTGCAGGTGTGAGCCACTGCGCCCGGCCAGTGTATACATATTTCAAAACAACACGTATGCAATAAATATATGCAAGTTTTTTGTCAACTAAAACATTTTTTAAAAAAGAAATTTATCTCCTCATTCCTCTCAAATATGCCCAGAAAATATTTTATGACTAAACAGGAAAATTCTGTTTTCTCACTTTCATCTATTAACCTGACCACAAACAGGGGCTACAGGGCTATTCATTTTTTTTCTTTCTTTTTTGGAGACAGAATCATCTCACTGTTGCCCAGGCTGGAGTGCAGTGGCACTATCTCAGTTCACTGCAACCTCTGCCTCCCTGGTTCAAGCAGTGCTTATGCATCAGCCTCCTGAGTAGCTGGGATTACAGGTGTCCACAACCACACCTGGCTAATTTGGTTAATTTTTTATATTTTAGTAGAGACAGAGTATCACCATGTTGCCGAGGCTGGTTTCGAACTCCTGACCTCAGGTGATCTGCCCACCTCAGCCTCCCAAAGTGCTGGGATTACAGGTGTGAGCCACCGCGCCTGGCCTGGGCACATAATTAACACACACATTTCAGATACACATGTGCACAGGCACATGCGCACACATACACACACAAACACACTTTCTCTCTGTCTCTCTCTTTGCCACCTCCCTCCAGCCACTCCCCAGATTCTATCTCAGCCAATGGCACCAGCATCCATTTGGTCCCCAAGGCAGCACCCAGGGGGTCATGACTGACACTATTCCCCACTCCCGGCCCCAATTTCATATCTTGAGTCCCTCCTACCCCTGGGAGGGCTTCCCAACCCCTTCTTCCCACTCTGACCTTGGACTCCACCCTCTTGCCTGAAATATTCCCGTTGCCTCCAAGCAGGGCCTGGCATCTCCCCCTGCCCAGCACCTCCATCCCCTGAGCTCTGATCAAGGTGACCTCTCTGGATGGCACCTCTGACCATGTCACTTCTTCAAGGTCCTCCTGCCACTCAGTATCAAGAAGGGCCTGGCCAACCTGACCCCACGGCTTCCTCCTGGGCCTCTTCCCCGAATACTGCCACCTCTGCTTTCCTGACTCTGTGCAATGAGCCTTTGTTCAGACCTTCAAAGACACAGGTTCCTCTTGTCTCAGGGGTTTGCAGACACTCTTCTCTCTGCCAGGAGCCCACTGGTCCTCCCTCCTCCACCTGGGAAGCCTCTTCTTCCCTCTGATTTCCATGCAAATGTCTCCCCTCCACCACCGCATTCTCTAACCACAGCCCTGCCCCCACCCCATACTTGCCCACCCTGTACTTGCCCACCCCTGGGAGGAGCTGCTCCTTTAGCCCCCTTTGGCATTTATCCACGGTTTCTAACTAGACATTTGGGTGGCTTTTCTTACCTGGGTCTCTACCCCCAGGTGAAAACCCAGGAGGCAGAACTACCTCAGTTCTCTTCACCTCTGTAACTTCAAGTGAGGCTGGGCACTTGCTAGGCAATGATGGCTGCAGTAACCCCTCAGGAATCACAACTCTCTATATTGTTATTTTTATCCTTTTTAAAAACCCTGCCTATAAATCATTGTATTTGATGTGAATGGCCTTCAAGGAACTAGGCCTGCTTGCCATGGATCTAAGGAGATGGTTCTCAAACATGGCAGCATGGATAGCCACAGGGAGCTTTCAAAACACACCGAAGCCCAACTCCCATCCCCAGACAGTTTGTCTTAAATGGTTTAAGTGGGATCGGGCCCTCCTATTTTTAAAAATTTCCCCTCACTGACTCTACCGTGCAGCCAGATGGAGAACCATGGCCTTGGGAATGCAGTCTGAGTCCACCTTGGGCCCAGCAGTCAGGAAGCAATGATGCCTTCAACCTAGGAAGCCCATCTGGCTTGAAGAAGAAGCCAAGCCATTAGATGAGGGGAGAAGAAATAGGGTCTAGCGCCCAAATAGGAGGCAAATAAGATCCAGGCTGTTAAAATGCACGCTCTGAATAAAGAAACCCCCCAACAGGCTTTGTGTGAGCAACATGGCTGTTTATTCACCCAGGTGCGGGCAGGCTGGGTCCAAAAAGAGAGTCAGCGGAGGGCGGTGGGAAAGGAGTTGGTTTTATAGGTTTGGGGTAAGCAGTGGAAAGTTACGGAAGTTACAGTTTAGGGCTGTTTTTTGCAAGCTGGGAGGGGGTTGTAGTTTTGCAAGCTGGGAGGGGGTTGTAGGGTCTGGAGTCTCAAAGTTGACTAAGGTGGGTTACAAAGTCCAAAGGCCTTGTCAATTGAGGCCAGAACAAGAAACAATAGAAGAATGTCTCAGGTTACTTAGGCACCGCAGGGGTTGATCGTTCTTCCGCTTTTCATGGCCTCCCAGTTACTTCAGGTTTTCTAATTCCAGAAGGCCCTCCAGAGGTGTACGTGAGGGTCATGGGGGTCGCCACAGCGTCCATGGCACCTTCAGTCAGCCTAAAAGACCTTACACAGGCTGCCCGTAAGAGTACTTACTAAGCAATGGAGAAAGGACAGAAAGCAGAAAGCCTAGACCTGCATGCAGGCTGGCCATGGCCATCAGCAGAGTCTGGGGATCCCAGGGAAGACCACCCCACATTCACGGGCCTCAGGTTCACCAGAACAGGCCCAGGGCAGCAAGAACAAGTATAGCATCCCTGCCCAGCAAGGTGGTCTTTTAACACTGGGTAATCCTAAGGAACTACTCAGCGTTAAAAGAAAAACTTTAGACAAATTAAACTGAACAGAGTTTAACTGAGCAAAGAATGGTTGAGATACAGGCAGCCTCATACCCAGAGCAGGTTCAGAGACTCTGGCACTGCCACATGGTTGGAAAGAGTTTATGGACAGAAAAAGGAAAGTTTCATGCAGCAGATGGAGGTAAGGCACAGAAACAGCTGGATTAGTTACAGCTCGGCGTTGGCCTTACGTGAACACGGTTTGGACAGTTGGCAACCTGTGACCGGCTGAAACTGTGATTGGTACAAGCTTAGGTTACAGCCTGTTTACACATTCAGTGAGGTTACAGTTCACCATAAATGGAGAAACCTTTAGGCTGAACTAAAATATGTAAGAAGGCAGCTTTAGGCTAAATTTGACACCAGTGTACCCTGCTTTGGCTTAAGGCCGGGATGTACCTAACACGTCTGCCTGAAATTTCTCAGGGCCTTGGGACTGTTGAATCTGGAAGGCAGCAGAGACTAATGACAGCCAGAGAAATTCCTCTCTCCTTTTCAAGACCCATCTAGACTTTGATGCTTAGAAAGCAACCTCTTCTTTAGCAGACATCTGAGGTGCTATTGATGAGCCTGCCTCCCCCGCCTCCTGGCAGCGTGGCTTCTCAGCAAAACTCATGGGTGCATTGTCTTTGTGCATGTGTGTTTGGTTCCAGTTTTGAAAGTTGGTTCTGAGCTCGAAGGACAGGACAAGATTAACAACTTGAAGAGATGATGGCCTTCTCCTCTCCAGCCCAGAAGGCCCAGCATCTCCTTGGCAATCAGCCTGACGGTGTCCTTCCTAATGATGGGAAAGCATTGGTACCTGCAGTCAAGGCTCCGTCAGGAGGCACAGAAAACCCAAGAAGGAGGCTCCAGAGGCTGCACAACATGGCTGCCCCGCAGCACACACCCAGTGGCCCGCCTCAATGAGTCAGATTTGCAACAAACCGTACTGCCCCCGCCCCCACCAGGCATCAGCCACCGGGCACTTGAAGCTCAGACCTGGGGAGAAATCAGTACTAAGCAGGGTTGCTTTCTAGATAGAGTGGACAGTGGGAAGCCAGCCAGGGCCCAAGCAAAGAAATTGGGGGCAGAAGGACATAGCAAAGAATCGTTGCTAGGGAATTGTATTCCTCACGAAGCCGATGGTCCCGGCTGGGGGAGGCAGGCCAGGGAGTCAGCACCCCAAGAGTCTGAGAACCTAGCTTGGATGCCACTTCTGTAACAGAATATCCAGGAGACCGGAGAGACCAGTGGGTGAAACAGGAGCGTTTTATTAAGGTGGCCCTCAGAGGATTAGCATCCCAAGTCTGAGCCCCGGAGACAGAAAATGGGGTGCTTTTATACATCTAGGATGATACATCTAGATTTACAGAAGTTAGAACAAAGAACAGTTAATTAATTTGCAACATGTCTTGTGATGTACATTACATTTGAAAAATGGCATTTTGAGAAATGCATTTTACATTTTTGGGGTGTCATCATGCCCTGTGACCTTGCAACTGGTCAGCAAGAAAAACAGGAGCCTTGAGATGCCTGGGAACTTTGCTGAGAATGTGGGGAGAAGAGATAAGGTAGGTTTTACAGGGAGTTACTTAATTTTAAGCAGAGCTGGGGGGTTAGGTTTTAAATTTAACAGCACACAACACAGTCAAATTTATTATTTAGCAACTACAAATTATAAGGTTTTGTTTTTACTATTATTGCTATTACTTAATTCCTTTCTTCACTTTGACACAGAGCTGACGATGGCGTTAAAAATGGGGGAGGGGACCGCGGCTGGGGTCACTGAGCAAGCCACATGCCCAGCCAGATGGGGCAGGACAAACTGACAAAAGGCCTCGACCTGTCAGAAACGACTTCCAAGAGTCACCTTGCATGGGAAATGTTCAAAATGACAGCATTAGGCTGGCAAGCCCCACCACGAGGCACAACCTTGCTTGCAGGTTCTGGCCTAGCTCTTCACAGTCCAATGAGGTTTGTGGATTTTCGTGATTTAAGGAGAACAGGTTGCAATTCCTCATGCCTGAGGCCCAGCAAGGGAGGAGGGGAAGGAGACTGGGCTCGGCTAGGAGGAGGGATGCCTGGAGCTAGCCCTGGCATTCGGGGCACCCCTGCAAGCCACCTGGTGAGCCTCGCTTCTTTGCCCACAAGATGGAGGAGTTTGATAAGTATTATTCTATCTTTCTTTGACTCCAGGGTAGCTGGAGGAAATAAAAATTCTATGGGTCCTATAGATCACATTTTTGTAAACTTCTTTTCCTTATGAGCTGCCTCTGATGTTCATTTCTGTGATTAAACTCTATTTTTTTATTATTTCTTTTTTTTTTTTTTTTTTTTTTTTGAGATGGAGTTTTGCTATTGTCGCCCAGGCTGGAGTACAATGGTGTGATCTTGGCTCACTGACACCTCCGCCTCCTGGGTTCAAGAGATTCTCCTACCTTAGTAGCTGGGATTACAGGCATGCGCCACCATACCCAGCTAATTTTTGTATTTTTAGCAGAAACGGGGTTTCTCCATGTTGGTCAGGCTGGTCTCGATCTCCCGACCTCAGATGAAAGTGCTGGGATTACAGGCTTGAGCCACCGCACCGGGCCTAAACTCTGTTTCTTCAAGATAAAATATGAACATGTGTAAGAGTACAATGGAGTTTGCCTTAACACTAGCTTGATCCACACAAAACACACAATCTTGAGTGTACACTGAGCAATGAAAACCGATGCCACTGCTAACAACTCCCACAACCACAATGATGAAGAACGTCGTTGACATGGTCACAGGCCAGACACAGTGCAGTTTCCAACCCTTCAGCTCCCCTAAGCCTCACAACAACCCTGTGAGTGGGGACTCTTATTTTCCCTTTGAACAGAGGAAGAAAATGGGGCAGAAAGCTAATGAGTCTCACAGCTAGGAAGTGTAGAAGGCAGATTTTGAACTCAGGAAGTCAAGCCTCTAAAACCCATATTGATAGCATCTACGCAAAACTGTCTCCCAGTCATAATAATTTCCTACCAGACAAAGTTTCTAAGACATTCATGTATCACTTGGTTTTGCCATGTAACAAACCATCCTGAAACTTAGCAGCTGAAACAATATTGTTTTTCATGCTTCTGTATGTGAGCTGAGTTGCTCTTTTGGGCTGTGCTGACTCAGCCGGGGCTGCATGATGATCCAGGAGGGACTCACTTGTAGACCTGGCATTGGCTTGATGTCAGCTGAGGTGACAGGAGGGAACTCAGGCTAGCCTGTACTCACAAGGCTGGGGTCCAGGATCCCTAAGAGCAACAGGAGGGCAAGTCTCAGTGCACAAACATAAGCCTCTGCTGACATCACATTTGTACAAGTCAAGGCCAGATTCCAAGCAGTGGAGAGACTCCTCTTCTTGATGGAGGAATCAGCAGATTTACACTGCAAACAGGTGACATGCCAGGAGGAGGGGAGGAATTGGGGGCCTTTTTTTTGAGTTTCATTCTTGTTGCCCAGGCTGAAGTGCAATGGCATGATCTTGGCTCCCTGCAACCTCCACCTCCTGGGTTCAAGCGATTCCCTTGCCTCAGCCTCCCAAGTATCTGGGATTACAGGCATGTACCACCATGCCTGGCTAATTTTGTATTTTTAGTAAAACAGGGTTTTACCATGTTGGTCAGGCTGGTCCCAAACTCCTGACCTCAGGTAATCCACCCGCTTCTACCTCCCAGAGTACTGGGATTACAGGCATGAGCCACCATGCCTGGCCAAGGGGCCCATTTTTCTGTAGTCCACCACATATACCCACAAGTAAGTATGTGCATGTACACACATACACACACACACACACAAACACACACACACAGTGTCTCAGGAGTCTACTGCAGTGCCTAGCGTGGTAGATGCTCAAGACAGTTATTTGGAACGATTGCCTGTACTGTCAGATTCAAGTGATACCGTCAGGTAACCAGAGATTGATGAGCCAAAGAATCAGATAGAAGAGCCCATCCTCATGACTGCTGATTTGTTTATCTTGAACAATGTTCACTGGGGTACCAGCAAGAGCCACTAATGAGCAGAGCTTTTTTTTTCTCCACTGCAAAAGACCCTAATGCTATTTCTAGAATCACGACCATGAAACGGTCTATCCCTTACCTCATCCCTGAGCTACAGAAGCTTAAACACTCAGCCACCCACCCAACAGTTCTCCTGGGCTGGATCCGATGTGCCTTAGGTATACAGGCTGTTGTGGGTACCCCCTGTCCATTCTTTCATCTGTTGTGAACAGAGCCTTGATTTTGTCTGGGGTGTGGTATGTTCCCCTGATTGCATTCCTGGCAAAGGTGGCTGTGTGCACAGTTACAGCTGATGAGACATGAGCTGAGGGCCTGGGGAAAAGCTTGCACTTCCTTGATACAGGTTCCTGCTTCCTACACACACCCCAGCTTTCCTCTTTCTGCCTGCAGTGGGGATGGGAAGCTCTAGGTGCAGCAACCGTCTCTGACTGCAAAGCCACAGATATAAGCACGAAGGTGGCAGAGTGAAAAGGCATAAGGGCCTACATTTCTAAAGGTGTCCTGGGCCTCCATTCCAGCCCTAGGCCGGCTACCCCAACCTGCTTCTTACACAAGACATGTGAACACCTTACTTGTTTGAAGTTGCTGTTGATGGTGGTTTCTGTCATTTGTAGTCAACTCAGTTCATCAGAGGCAAACTCATGATTTCCCCCAAACCTGGCCCACTTCCAATCTTTGCACGTCTACATGTCAGAAATCAAAAGCCCATCACCAATTCCCCACCTTTCTCATTGTGCTGAGTCCTGTCAGTGATCTCTAATCTGTCTTCATCTCCTCCTCCTCAACTGACGATAACCCATCCCACCCCCATCTATTTCTATCCAGCCTCCAGAGGGTCTTTTCTTTTCTTCTTTTTGTTTATTTTTATGCATGATGTGCAGTAATACACATGTAATTTTATTTCATTTTTACTAGATGAAGACCTTTATTTTTCTTTTTTTATTTTACTTTAAGTTCTGGAATACTTGTGCAGAACGTGCAGGTTTTTACATAGGTATACATGTGCCATGGTGGTTTTAAGCCCCACGTGCATTAGGTATTTCTCCTAATGCTCTCTCTTCCTTTGCTCCCACCCCTCAACAGGCCCCCGTGTATGATGTTCCCCTCTCTGTGTCCATGTGCTCTCTTTGTTCAACTCCCACTTATGAGTGAGAACATGCAGTGTTTGGTTTTCTGTTCTTGTGGTAGTTTGCTGAGAATGATGGCTTCCAGCTTCATCCATGTCCCTGCAAAGGACATGAACTCATAGCTTCTCAAAGCACAGATCGCATCAGCTCATCTCCCTGCTCACATCCCTGTGAGGGCATTCCCTGCATTTAGGAAGAATACCTAGATCCTTTATGGGACTCTGTGGTCTGCTGGCCCTGGCCCCACACCGGCTCCATCCCTCTTCCCATTCTGGACTCCATGCTTTCTGGCCTTCTTCCAGTTCAGTGGTTCCCAAATTGCCTCACATTAGAATTACCCTGGATCTTTTTAAACTGAACTAAAACACAATTTCTAGGGGTGTGGCCCAGGCATCACTGTTTTTGAGGCTCCCCGGGTGATTCCAGGGTGCAGACAAATTTGAGAGCCACTATTTCTTCAACCACGCGGTGCTCCCCTCATCTTCTTAAGAGCCTTCTCACGTGGTCTTCCTACTACCTGCTCCAATCAGCCCACCCCAGCCCAGACCCTCCTCCTTGAACAGTTTCTCATCCTTCAGTTGACGGCTCAAATGTTACTGTCCCAGGGAAGCTTCTGAGTCTCCAAACCAGGTCCAGTGTGCCTATTCCAAACTCTCAGACTATGATTCATTCCCCGAGAGCACTTACTCTGCTGTCGGTCATTATACATTTATTTTGTGATGATTTGCTCAGTGTCTGCCTCTAAGTGCTGTGAAGTCAGAGCCTTCCTGGTTTCACTAGTGTCAGGCCTCCATGTGCAAGCCCGGACCCAGAAAGTCTAAAGTCCTGCCTGCCTCAGCTGGTCACCCTCCCTACCCCGTCCCCCTCCCCATTATCTCTGATTGCCCAGTGGAGCTTCCCCCCACTTCCCCTCACCCCACCCTGCCATCTTAACTGTTGTTATGATAACGTGAATACTCACCACTGTAACTGATCTTACTCTGTAACTTTCCACTGCCCACCCCAAACCTATAAAACCAACTTCTATCCCGCTGCCCCTTGCTAACACCCTTTTTGGCCTTAGCCCACCTGCATCCTGGTGAATAAATGGCCATGTTGCTCACACAAAGCCTGTTTGGGGGGGTCTCTTCATTCAAAGCTCGCATTTTTAACAACCAGTATTGGGTCCCCAGAGCTGAGCACACTATCTGGGCTGAGCAGGTGTGCAACACATATTTGTTGAGTGAACGAATAAGTATTCTCTTCACCTCATAGACGTGGATCCTAAGATTCCACTGCTAGTCCACAACAGAGGAATACACAAACCCAGATTTAATATACTTCTGAACCACCGGTTCTCAAACTTTCACTACAACAGAATCATCCGAACGAAGGGCTTGTTAAAATCACAGATTTCTGGACCTCAGCTCCAGAGCTACTGTCGCAGGAGGTCTGGGAAGGGGCCAGAGAATGAAGAATTGGTGCTTCTGTCATGTTCAGTCAGATGCTGCTGATGTTGCAGGCAGGCCCAATCTGGGGTCCACTGCCTAGGCTCCCCATCTCTGAGCACCTCCCCTCAGCTGGGTGCATTTGGTGGCAAAGAAAAGTCAGGGTGAGTTCACCCTTGATTCACAACTGTCTTTTGTTTGTTTATTTGTTTGTTTGTTTCTGAGTGTTTACTCAAGGCTTATATTCACATCATTAGAATCTGGTGTGCCTTCTGGACTGTAAGAAGGACCTCCTTCCTTCCCATTGCCCTGATGACAGACAGAGCCAAGCTGCAGCAAAGCTGAGTCTCCCCAGGGGGTTGGCAAAGGCTCTAAATGAATTGGCAGTCAGAGGCAAAGGGGTCTGGGAGACGCTTTCCAATCCCAGCACACCTGACTCATGTCCAGGAAAAGAGAGAAACATGAAATTCTGCCTGGAGAGAAATGGGCAGGTTGCAGTGCTCGCCACAGCACTGGAGATTTCCAGAATGCTCCCAGAGCCACGCTTTCGGACACCCCACACTCTACCTAACATCTCCCTTTCTCCACTCTCTTCCTCCCTTCAGAGCATTTCAACAAATTCACAAACAAACCTCCACATACCGTAAACGTACATTTGGGTGTGAGAACAGAAGATACAGATTTTTCATCATGTACAACTGGTTCCACTCAAATGATAAATATTTCAGCCTGTGAGTTCTGTTTATATTTTCAAGTCCCAATCCACAGATAAGACACTCCTGCATCAGGAACAGTGGTCATAAAAAATATAACTCCATGTCTTCACAAATGGTTGAACTATGATTCCTCTGAATCTAAAAACAGAAATACCATTTGACCCAGCAATCCCATTACTGGGTTTATACCCAAAAGAATGTAAAGCATTGCACAATAAAGCCACATGCACTCATGTGTTCACTGCAGCACTATTCATAATCGCAAGGACATGGAATCAACCCAAATACCCATCAATAGTAGACTGGATAAAGAAAATGTGGTACATATGCATCGTGGAATACTATGCAGCCATAAAAAAGAACAAATTCATGTCCTTTGCAGGAACATGGATGGAACTGAAGGCCAGTAAACTTAGCAAACTAACACAGAAACAGAAAACCAAATACCACACATTCTCACTTCTAAGTGGGAGCTACATGGTGAGAACACATGGACACATAGAGGGGAACAACACACATTGGGGCGTGTTGAAGGGTGGAGGGTGGGAGGAGGGAGAGGGTCAGGAACAATAACTAATGGGTACCTGGCTTAAATAATCTGTACAACAGACTCCCATGATACAAGTTTACCTATGTAACAAACCTGCACATGTACCCCTGAACTTAAAATAAAAGTTAAATAAAATACATACATATGTAACTCCCTAGTTAATGGCTCATTTCAGGATTGACAATCCCATGTCAGAGGTGTTACATGTAAAAGCAGTTCCATGGGGCAAAAATAATAATAATAATAATAGAAATCTGAAACATTTTGAACAAAAACCATCAGGTAGTGCACGATTGGAAAGTTGGAGGAGATGCCCAGGGTAAGTGTTTTTTCAGCTCATTAATAGTCAACACTAAGAAGACATACAACACTCATTCATGTGCATTTCACACACTGGAATTTTGGAAAGAATTATGCTGTGACTGAGGTTTACCCCAGCACAATTAGGGAAGAAAGCGTTTGTGTCTGTTGTTCTAACTGTTAATTAACTGTGTCAACAAGATTGTAGAGAAAATGTTTTAAAGCCTCTTAAGAGGACAAACAGTTTCTAAGCATTCCTAAGTACTTTAGGAATACCCAAGGATTTAAACTGACAATGATAAACCATCACTAATTACAGTCATTCTTAACTGATTCTCACCAAGGATGTCTTTATTAAATAACACTTGTTAACCTGGTTTCAACTACAGCATGTATTTAAGGAAGATTAAATTCAATTTAATTCAAATCTACACTTTAAAGAGTTTCCTGGAACATGTCAAATAATGAGACTGATCACCCTGAAATATGCTGTTCTTCAAATTGGCTCTTCCCCATTGACTCAAAATGGTCAGATTTGAGTCAGTGTCCAGAAATTGTAAACACAAAAAGATGGCTTTATAATACATTGTATTACAATTGCTAGGATGTCCCAGATCGAGGACCACAGTCACATCCTCGTACCCCCAGCACCTGGAACAAGACTCACCCCAGCACGTGTTTGCTGAAAAAACAAGAGCCACAGAAACCATACAACCTCAACAATGGATCGTTCCTGAGGAAGAAAGGAGAGGAATTCATACCTCCAGTTTTTAAGACAGGACTCGTTTTCTTTCACTGCACATTTCTGATGAGCAGACACTGAGTTAAGCTTTTTAGTTGCTTTATCTTACTCAAGTCTCAGGACACCCTTATAAGGAACATTCTGCCGTGCACCTATTTTGCAAATGCAGGCGAAGGCAACAAGGCTGTTTCGTGGGGAGGATCTGTCCAGATCTGCTTGAGTTCCCCCAACCAACGAGCTCCAAGCTTCCATGCAGGTACAGCTTACCCTGAGCCTGGGTCCACACATCCTGGGGCCTGGGGCCTTAGCAGTGGTTTTGACAATTTCAGGAATTAAGAGACAGGAGAAGGTTGACAGTTACCAATGGAACAGAGGGCAGGTCAGTGAACTAGAGTAAAGAGGAAGACGGAGGAAAGCTTTGTGTGAAATGCACCAAGGGTTGCCTCATTTTTCTCTGCTTTGTGTCGTCAAAGCAATGAGGCCACACAGAATGACGGCCCTGAACAAACCCACAAGAGTCCTGTTCACCACTAAAAAACTGGCTTTTTTGTCACTGTGATCTTTCAGAGAATTAGCTGAGTAGTAATGAATACACCAAGGTGTTCAATCCATCAAAGTCAGTAACATTATTGTTGTTTAAAGCATTGATGTATTTACTTAGAATCAAGTAGATTTTGAAATGAGAACAGAAAAGTGAAGTCAGATTTTGCAAGCATTGTTTTAATAAAATGAAATTGGCAAAAAGAACTAAAGCTTAAGAAAGCAGGTCACAGTTTTTAGAAGACACAAAAATCTCCAGAGGAGAAAATTCTTTCCTTTTTTTTTTGAGACAGGGTTTCGCTGTGTTGTGCAGACTGTAGGGCAGTGGTGCCTTTCCTAAATGTGGTGAAAGGCTTATCTCAGCTCACTACAGACGCAAACACCTAGACTCGATCGATCCTCCCACCTCAGCCTTCTCAGTAGCTGGGACTCCAGTGTGTGCCACCACACCTGCCTAATTATTTAAATTCTTTGTTGAGATGGGGTCTCATTCTGTTGCCCAGGCTGAAATTGAACTCCTGGCCTCAAACAATCCTCCCACCTCAGCCTCCTAAAGTGCTGGGATTACATGCCTAAACCACCATGCCCCGCCCAAGAAAATTCTTAAAAACAGATTCCAGAGTTACATTCCCAGAGGTTAGACTAGTGTAAGGTCCAGACTTTGCATATGTCACCCCCAGGGCCCAAGCAATCTATTCATTCATTAAACACCTGTTTATTAAACACCTACTACATTCCAAGAGGTATATGCTGGGGACAAAACAGGGCACAAAGCACTTAAAATCCCAGCATCAGAAAGCTTCCATTCTAGATTAAGAAGACAGGCTGCAACTAGATACACACAGAAACAATGTGCCAGACGCTGACAGGATTATGATAAGGAATAAAGCAGAGTTAGAATGAGGGACGATCCCTCTTTGAATTGGCCGTTCTGGGAAGCTTCTTTAATAAGGTAACAAAGGGGAGTTCTACATAGATTTCTAAGGGGAAAGCATTCCAGATAGAAGGAACATCAAGGGCGAACACAGTTGAAATTCTGGTGCAACTGACTTAAATTGATTAAAGAGCATTTGCCATCTGCTAGATGCTTTACAGCACTGATCTTATTTCCAGGATACAGAAACACTGAGCCAATAATTATTATTACTTCCATTTTACACACTGCCACATGGAAGATTTAGCCACAAACCTAGTGAAGGGTGAGCCTGGAGTTGATAAATGAACCTGGAGGTTGATCGCATTTCCACAAGCACAATGCTTTAAGGAGTCTACTGTGGGGAACAGGTCCCTTCTGAAAGGCAGTGAATCTGCCGAGAGGTAAGTAAGCACTGATTTACCTCTCTGATAGCACATTCACGTAGCTGTCTAAAATGATATTCAGGAAGAGTTTTCTTTAATTATTTGGGTATATGCAATGCAGTATTAAAAGAGTGTAAGAACTGTATACCTAGAATAAGCTTAACTATGTCACAAAAAAACTGCACAACAATATAGAACGCAAGGGAAATAAATCAAAATACAAGCTGTGCAGTTGCCTTCTAAGTGCTCCATTTCTTTAACCCTTCACTTGTCAGTACTTCCAAATTATGTCTCTTATGATAAGCAGGTAGGTATTAATATTTCTTTATCAGGAAAAAATCATGAGAAACATTGCCAAAAGTACACAGTCTTCTCCTTTATCAGCCTGTGTCTGGAGCTGTGGCCACCCCATTCACAGTGAGTCTTCCATGTCATACACCCTTCCTGCACATTTTCCTTAAGGAAAGCCCTGAGCAAGGCTCAGCCAATGGTTCCCAGAGCCAGGATCTTGCTGGTGCTCACCTGGCTGCCAAGGGAGGGAAGGAGACTGTGCTGTCTCCATCCATCACGTGGGCTGGCCACGGAGACACATTTGACAGGAGATATGAGAGTGCCACTGGCAAATCCTTCAGTTTCACTGCTATAAATTCTCCTGGCTCTTATTAATAAAATATAATAGCAATTCCTAGAATACTGGCCAATTATCCAAAGCCACAGAATGACAGAGCAATCAAAATCAGAATGAGTTATGGGGCCCAAGGATATGGCTGAAGATAAGGACAGGTAATTTCTGGCTTCCAAAGAAACTCTAGAAGCATTAGGCAAAAGCAACAAATCAAAGGAATAATATTCAGGTTAGTTGTTGAAACTGCTCGAAGAGTAATAATACGTTTATAAGGCAAATATTAGAATATTTAGAAACCAGATATGACGATACCTCGGAGAAGTTGGGTGGACATTTGATGGCTTACAAACTGACCCCCACCCAGACACACTGGCTGAGTTTTCTATATTGTGTTTACTTCCTTCTCCTGATGTATTTACATCTTATTTTGTTTCGTTTGACTCTGCAGAGTTCTAGGTTGGCCGTTCTAGATATGGTTTCTTCTTTCATCAGGTCAAAATAATGCTACACTTTTAACCAGACCTGACTGGACCATTTCGAGGATAAAAGTTTGACACCTAGTCAACCCATGTTTAAACAATCAGCCAATGTTAGGCAAACATTGCACTCTAAGCACTTTAACATCAGAAGATTCCACAAAATGACTCTATATGAAAGGCACCATCAAGGGTCTAACATTTAAGATTATCCAATCTCAAACTGAAGCCTCAGTGGGAGAAAGGAGCCATCTCACAGAAATGCTCACTGCAATCGAAATCCACAGGGTTGTCATCATCTTTCAGAGTGTTGTGAACAGAACAGCACCCACACTGTAGAAACCACGGGGTCTTTTTGAGCCTAGACTACCGGGTATTAAAAAAATAATCATAATAGACTGAGACTTCCCTGATACTCGGAGCCTGAGTGTAGGCCCAGATAGCTCCTTACCCTACCCCATCAGCAACCCCCGCCTCACCAAAATTCAGTAAGATTAGAATGAAAACTAGGACATTCTAAATGCCTGAAAAACCAGCTGTGCTTCAAGGTATACTGGGTTGGTTATGAAAATTACTTGGTAGCACATTCTCACTGGCGGCCAGTTGCAGGGGTACCAAGAAGGCAGGGTATAATACCAAATACTTCTTGGTTTCTTTTCATTTGGTTCTGGCAGAGTCAGCCCCTCTTAGGCACCTGCACGCCCCACCTTCCCTGGGTCCTCTGCTCTCTCCTTTCCTATCCCTATCCCTCTGCCCTCACTAGGTCTCAGTGTCATCTCACTGGTTGCCAAGGAGCCAGGAATACCCAATCCATAGGTCAAAATAACATAGTAAAAGTTTGAAGACTGAACTAACGTAGGCAGCAGAAGACAGCTCAGGACTCAAAGCCTGAGCCTAACCAAGTAGATGCCTGCCAAAAGAAAAAATATCAACATTCTCCAGAGGATTTCAATGAAGGCCAGAGTCTCATACATAATATTTTAAATGTCCAAGCACCACCCAAAATTATACAATATACAAATCAGGAAAAGATAAGCACAGTTGCCAACATTCAGATAACCCAATGTTGGAAATATCAGACAGAGATCTTTAAACAGCCATTATAACTATGCTCTATGAAATAAAGGAAAATTCTCTTGAAACACATGGAAAAATAGAAATTCTAAGAAGAAAACTACAAAGGACCAAAAACAATGTTAGAACTATAAAACAGAAATAGAGGATTCACTGTTTGTGTTATATAGAAGAAAGGAGATGAGAGAAGAGTTCGTGAACTTAAAGACGTAACAATAAAAGTTATCCAATTGAAAAACAACAACTGTAAAAAAGTTTCTAAAAATGAAGAGCTTCAGGGACCTATATGACAACATCAGAAGGTTTAATATATGTGTCATTAGAGTCCCAGAGGATGGGAGAAATAAATCAGTGAGGAAGGAAAATATTTTAAGAAATCAGCCTGGCACAGTAGCTCATGCCTATAATGCCAGCACTTTGGGAGTCTGAGGCAGGCAGATTTCCTGAGGTTAGGATTTCAAGACCAGCCTGGCCAACGTGGCGAAACCCCATCTCTACTAAAACTACAAAAAAAAAAAAAAAAAAAACAATTAGCCAGGCATGGTGGCAGGTGCCTATAATCTCAGTCAGCTACTCTGGAGGTGGGAGAATCATTTGAATCCAGGAGGCAGAGGTTGCAGTGAGCTGAGATCACGCCATTGCACTCCAGCCTGGGTGACAAGAGCAAAACTCCAACTTAAAAAAAAAAAAGAAAGAAAGAAAGAAGAAAGAAAAAGAAGTCATTGCCATAAACTTCCTAAATGTGGTGAAAGGCATAAATTTACTGATTTCAGAATCTCAACACCAAACCAGAAAAAAATCAAAGTAAGATGTACCAAAGCACATCATAATTAGTCTGCTGCAAAGTAAAGACAAAGAGAGCAGCATATTACATATATAGGAAAAAATAGGAAAAACAATTTAACATTGAGGATTATTGTCTCAAAACCATGGGAGCCAGAAAGAAGTGGAACAGCACTTATAGCATGCTGAAGCAAAACAACTGTCAGCTCATAATTTTATATTAAGTGAAGATATCCTTTAGAAATAAATGCAAAATAAAGATATTCTTAGATGAAGGAAAAGTAATTTATTATCAGCACCCTTGACAAAAAAAAAAAGTTCTTTTTAAAAAACTTTTATGTGCTAAGGTATACAATATCATATTAATATACTTATCTTGCTATACATATACAATGTGAAGGGATAACTATAGTCAAACAAATTAACATGCCCATCATTTCATACAGTCACCTTTCTTTTTTGAAAGGAAAACTATTCATACAGAAAGAAATGATACCAGAGGGAAAATGTGGAATTTCAGGAAGGAAGGAAGATGAGAAAGAAGATAAATACCTGGGTAACATATTGAACTATTTTTCTTCTCTTCAGGTATTTAAAATATTTAAGACTATTTAATGCAGAACTTACAATATTCCTAATGCGGTCTTCAATGTATGCAGATGTAATACAGATAATAACAAAACTTAAAATGAGGATTATAAAGGGACCTAAATAGTTGTAAGTGTTCTACATTTTACTTGAAGTAATAAAATATTAATTCTTATTAGTATCTGAAAATTAAATATGTATAATATAATCCCTAGAGCAAGAACTAAAAAAACTACACAGAAAGACACTAAAGAAGTTAATAAATTAAAAGTCTCAAAAATACTTAAGTAACCCAAAAGAAGCAGGAAGGGGGAAACAGAAGAGTGAAAAACAGAGAAAATAAGAAAACAAATAAGAAAGAGTAGTCTAAATTCAACTGTATCAGTAATTAATATAAGTGGTTTAAACACATCAATTCAAAGTCAGAAACTATCAGATTGAATTTGGTGGAGGGGAGATCCAATTTTATGTTATCTATAAGAAACCAATTTTAAAAATAATAGTATCAGCCAGGTGCAGTGGCTCACACCTGTAATTCAGTTATTTGGGGAGGCCAAGGTTGGAGGATCACTTGAGCTCAGGAATTCAAGACCAGCCTGGGAGACATAGTGAGAGCCTCATCTCTACAAAAAAAATGGAAAAACATTAGGCAGTCGTGGGGCACATGCCTGTTGTCTCAGCTACTTGGGAGGCTGAGGCAGGAGGATTGTTTGAGCCTGAGAGATCGAGGCTGCAGTGAGTGAGCTGTGAATACACCACTGTACTCAAGCTTGGGCAACAGAGCTAGATCCTATCTCAAATAAATAAATAAATAATAAAAATAATGGGATAGCTAAATCAAAAATAAACAGATGGAAATACATATAATGTGAACACTAATTAAAAGAAATCTGTATGTGGCTATTTTAGTATAAGACAAATAGACTTTATAACAAGGAAAATTACCAGAAATAAGAAGGGATATTTTAGAACAGTGAAAGATCTAATCCAGTAAGATATTACAATCCCAAATCAGTCTGTACCTAACTACACAGGCTCAAAATACATGAAGCCAAACCAATAATAAAATGAGATATGGACAAATTTACAATTATAGTTAGATATTTTAATATTTTCCTCTCTATAACTAATAGAACAATAGGTAGAAAATTAGAAGAGATCAATAACACCATCAGTCATATTGACCTAATTAATATTAATCACATGTTCTACCTACGAAGAGCAGAACACACATTACTGTAAGTGCACATTGAATATTTACCAAGATAGGGCTTATTGTGAGTCATAAATAAATCATTAACAATTTTTTTTTTTTTTGAGACAGAGTCTCACTCTGTTGCCCAGGCTGGAGTGCAATGGTGTGATCTCACCTCACTGCAACTTCTGCATCCCAGGTTCAAGCAATTCTCCTGCCTCAGCCTCCTGAGTAGCTGGGACTACAGTCATGTACCATCGTGTCCAGCTAATTTTTCTATTTTTAGAGAGATGGGGTTTCATAGTGTTGGCCAGGATCATCTCAATCTCTTGACCTCATGATCAACCCACCTTGGCCTCCCAAAGTGCTGGGATTACAGGCATGAGCCACCATGACCAGCAATAAATTTAAAATGATTAAAATAAAACAAAAGTATGTTCTTTAACCGTAATGAAATTAAAGTAGAAATCAGTATCAGAAAGATGTGTTTAAAAACCAAAACAAATACCTTGAAATTTAGCACTCAGGTAATCCCTGGGTCAACGAGAAAATCTTAAAAGGAATTAGAAAATATTTTTAACTGAATTGAAAATGAAATTTCATGTAAAAATTTGAAATGGAGTTAAAGTAGTGTACAGGGAAAAAATATAGCATTGAATGTAGATATTAGAAAAAAAGAAAGGTCTCAAATTCAGCATCCACATTATGAAATTAGAAAAAAAGAGCAAAATAAACCCAAAACAAGCAAAAAAAAGAAAAAGAATAAAAATCAATAATATTGGAAACAAAACAATAGGGAAAACCAACAAAAACAAATGTTGGTTTTTTTTAAAGGGTCAATTAAATTAGCAAACTTTATATCAGTTTGCTAGGGCTGCATAACAAAGTACCACAGACTGTGTAGCTTAAACAACAGACACTCTGGAGTCTAGAAGTCTGCTATCAAGGTGAGAGCAGGGTTGCTTTCTTTTACGGCCTCTCTCCTTGGTTTGCAGATGGCCTTCTTCCCTTGTCTTTACGAGGTCTTTCCTCTATGTGGTCTGGTTTTAATTTCCTCTTCTTATAATAACCTCATTCATATTCAATTAAGTCCCATCTTAATGACTTTACTTTAGCTTAATTACCTCTTTAAAGACACTATCTCCAAATACAGTCACATTCTAAAGTACGGAGGGTTAGGAGTTCTACATATAAATTTGGAGGAACACAATTCAGTCCATAATCCCCTTCCAGTCAGGCTGATGAAGAAAAAAAAGAGGCAAGATACCCAATTAGCAATATCACAAATAAAAGAGAAATTATCACTAGAGACACCCTCATGTTTAAATGTTTAAAGATAATAAGAAACTATTACAACTCTATGCATATATATTCAACTTCGATAAAAAGAACCAATACTTTAAAGATAGAAACTACTAAAACTCACTCAAGAAGAAACAGATAACCTATGGCTAGTAAATAAATTTGAATACTTAATAAAAACAAGCAAACAAAAAAAACTCCAAGTCCAGATCGTTTCACTACTAATCACCAGTTTTATACAATCTCTACTGAAAAGAGAAGAGGGAAGGAAACTCCCCAACTTATCTGTGAACCCAGAATTACCCTGAGACCAAAACCAGATAATAATAGCACAAGAAAAGTAAAGATAATATCCCTCATGAACATAGAAGCAGAAATCCTCATCAAAACAGTAGCAAGTCAAATCCAGCAATAGATTTTTTTAAATAATGCGTCACAACCAAATAAGATTTATCCTGAAAATGCAAAGCTGGCTCAACATTCAAAAATTCAAAACTTATCACGTTAGCAAAGTAAAAGAGATAAAATACATAATCCTTATCAGTATAAGCACAAAAAGCATTTGACAAAATTCAACATCAATTCATGATAAAATTCTCAGAAACAAGAAATGTTAGGAAACTTCCTGAATCTGAAAAAGGGCATCTGCAAAATAATCACAGCTAACATTACATCAATGGTAAAAGACTGAATGCTTTCCCCCTAAAATCAGGAACAAGAAAAGGATGTCCACTTTTACCAGTCTTATTCAACATTGCATTGAAAATCTTAACCAGCGCAATACAGCAATAAAAGAAAGCACTTACTTCTTGGAAAGGAGGAAATAAAACTGTTCCTATGTGTAGATAACAAGATTGTCTATGTAGACAATCTCAAGGAATCTACAAAAACAGTCATAGAACCACTGAGTTTATACAGTGGGTTTCAGCATACAAAGCCAATATACAAAAATCAATCGTATTTCTATATACTAGCGATAAAATTTTAGAAACTAAAAATATTTAAACCATTTACAATAGCTGGAAAAAAGAAAATACTTAGGTACTATACATGCAAGATTTGGATGTTAAAAATTCTAATAAAGATATTTGAAAAATGACTAAAAAGGGAGTAATACCATACTTAAGGACCAAAAGACTTTAATATAATGAAATTACCTATAGTTTAGATTTAATGCAACCACAATGAAACTCTCAGCAACATTTTCAAAAATAAATATAGACAAATGATTCTAAAATACATATGGAAATACAAAGGGGCTAGAATAGCCAAAAGAATAGTTTAAAAGAACAAAGTTGAAGAATCCACACTACTCAACTTAAAAACTTAATAGGAGTCTACCATAATCAAAATGTATATTGGAAAAATTAGTAAAACAAATCACTGGAACAAATTAGACAATCTAGATAGAAAAGCACATAAATACGGTCAAGTGATTTTTTTTGTAGAAGTGAAAGGTACAAGCAGAGAAAGGATAGTGTTTCCAACAAACGGTTCTAAAAACATTGGACACATACATATATCCAAATAAAGAACCTATGCCTCAAACTATATATAAAAATTAGCCTCAAATGGATTATAGGATTAATGTACATGTAAAATTACAAAACTTTTAGCAGAAACCATAGGAGAAAGTTTTTGTGACTTTGAGTGAGGCAGAGAGTCATTGCATTTAATACCAAACATCTGATTAATAAAAGAAAAAGTTGATAAATCGAACTTCATCAAAGAAACACAAGAGAAAAGACAAGCTACACACTGGGAGAAAATAGCTGCAAAGTATTTATCTGACAAAGCCCTTGTATGCAGAATACATAAAGCACTCTCAAAATTCAACAGTAAGAAAACAAACAACCAAATACAAAAATGGGCAAAACACTTGGATATTCTTCTTTAAAGATTTATGAATGAAAAGATAAGCATATGAAAAGATGCTCAACATCATTAGTCATCAGGGAAATGAAAATTATAGCCACGATGAGACACTACATCACAGCTACTGGCATGGCTAAAATTCTAAACACAAAACTGACAGTGTCGACTGCCGGTGAGCATTTGGAGCAGGTGAACGCATATATTGCTGATAGGGATGCAAGATGTATCGCTACACCAGAAAACAACTTCTCATGCTGCTAAATACACATTATATTGCTCAGCAATCCCACTCGTAGATATTTACTCTAAAGAAATGAAAATATTCACACCAAAAAATACAAACAATTATAACAGCATTATTCATAACCACCAAAAAATCAAAAGGAACCCAAATGTCCTTCAGTGTGCAAGTGATTAAACAAACTATGGTACATCTATACAATAAACCAATAAAAAGTGAGCTTACTATATTTAAATTCAAAATAAAAGTAATTACAATACACCTCTTTGAAAGAGTATTTGGTGGTAGGCACTAAAGGTGAACATATATATACCCTATCACTCAGCATTTTCACTAGGAGTAGCTATAGAGACCTAGCAGAAATGCGTACACATATTCACATATATAGCAGCATATATAACAGCACTGTAGAGTAGCCAAAACCCAGAAACCACCACATGTGTATTAGCTATAGAACAGATTAATAAATTGTGATACAGTCATACAACAGAATGCTATAAGGCAATGAGAATGAACAGCTTATAGTTACACATCTCAAAACTAATATATAAAGCAATAAGAATAAACAACTTAGAGTTACACATCTCACAGTCAATGTTAAGTGATAGAACTAGACACGAAAGAGTACATAGTAAATTAATTCATTCATAAAAGACACAAACACAGGCAAAATTCATCTTTGGTGTTGAGCTGAGGTAGTGGATACCTTTGAGAGCATAGTAACTTTCTTGGTCAGAGTGGTCTGTTACAAGGGTGTGTTCCATTTTTTAAAACAGTGATACATGCATTTGTGATTTGTGCACTTTTCTACATATGAGTTGTAATGTAATTTTTTAAAATGTTTAAATAAAAAGTATTAAGCATTTATTCCAAATATTTGAGTTAAGAGCTCCAGAAAAGTACACCAAAATCTTCAAATAACCCTGGCACACTTAAGTCTATGTTTTGCAGTTTGAGACACAGTCATAATATTAACTGTTAACTAATCCTCAGTCTGCCTGGAAATAACAGATTCTTCACCATACTCTATGGTTTACCCAGAAACCTCCAGATTTTTTTACTTTTTTGAAAAGTAAAAATTTTATATCTCTTTTTTTCCAAAGCAAAATAAGGTGTCAGTGATATCTTAGGATTATAAGGGGTTAGGGTAGAAATTGTGACAGTGCAATGATTGTGAGCTTCCTTTGGGATAGCCTTCTCTGCTACTTATTCCAAATTAGCAATAAAAAGAAACAAACTTAATATGGGCAATGAGATAGATGAATCTCAAATGCATTATGCTTAGTAAAAGAAGTCAGACTCAAAAGGTTACATACTGCATGAATGGTCAACAAGTCAACAACCACAACTTCCAAGTTCATGCATTACTATTCCAGACCACGAGATTTTTTAAAAACTCCCTTTTGGTCCTTCTCTCTTCTCTTGCTTACTCACATTTTTTCTCTCCCTGTGTATCAGTCAGGATCAGCTAGATTATGCTGCAGTAACAAATAATCTCATCTCAGCGGTTCAGAAACAGTTTTACTTCTAACTCATTTTACAGTCCATGGGGGAGTCAGCAGAGCCTCTGCTTATCATAGCTGCTGTGGGGCCCTAGCCGTGTCACGCCAAAAGGAAAAAGATCTCTGGGGGTCTTCTGTGTCTCCAAAATAACCCATGTCCCTTTCACTCACAAGACTTTGGTCAGAATTATTCAAACCACAATGGAGCCAAGAAGTGCAATCCAACCATGTGTTCAAACGGAGAACTAGGAATATTTGTTGAACTTTGTTTTCTACCATTCCCTCCTAAATTCAAACTTCTAGAAGAATGGAGTGGGTTCCATCTGACTGTGTTGTCCTCTCTTGCTTCAATTATCTGGCCTATAGGCTGGTGGGGTAAGAGGGAAGTGTATACTTCATATCTATCTGGGAAGATAAGATGGATGGATGAGGATGGGAGGACAATTCGCAGGCTCACAGGCCAAGCAAACATACCCCATAAGATACAGAAATAGGACCCTTGGGTGTGGGTGTGGTGGGGGACAGGTCTATATGGATTAATAAGCACAAAACAAATAGATACAACGACAGAATGAAAATGTTCTTAACCAAAGCAGCTCACGCCTATTACCAAAACTCCAACCACAGAGTATTCCTTTGTGGAAATGCTTCAACCATGTAGCCATGGACATCCTTGCAAGGGAAGAAAAGGTGTTTACTCTGAGTTAAACCATGATGGGGACTGAGCTTATAAGAGCACATTCAGATTTTTCTGCTGCTCCACTACATAATTTATGTCCTAGTCAGGCAAAATTTTCATTTAATCAAGAGCTATCTTGTCCAGCCTTTCAATTGGGAGTAACTTTGTACAAGATGAAAATAACCTAATCCATCATGATGATAGAAATTGTTCTATATCTTCCAGGCTCTTACTTCTGACAAAATGCCAGGAATCCTGCTTTCTTGGGTGGCTTATGGAAATGCAGCAGACCCAAATTTCATTAGGACTGTGGAATAGCACGTCCCACCCATGGGCTAATGTGTGCCAGATGTGCAGCCTCAACCACATCTGCAAGCACCAGCCACCTGCTCAGAGAGTGGGCCTCCAAAGCCAAGGCAAGAGAAGGCTGCTGACATTTTATTTGCCCTCCACCATGGAGCAATAATAATAATAATAACTTCAAATGGGGCAGAGGGATTGCCTAGCTTTTATTCAAAGGGGTGATGGTTTAGATGAAGCTATGTACCACTAGGTTTTTCTAAGCATCTTTCTTGGACTTCTGCACCAATGTATTTAAAGACTGAAAACCAAAGTTCCCATCCTATCGCAGTGACCTTGGATACATTCCTCAGCATCTCTGAGCTTTGCATTCTTTATCTGTAAAATGACAGCAACAACATGAACTGGCAGGGTGACTGTGAAAATGAAGTGAGATGAAATAGAAGAAATTGCATTGCACAGTGAAAGGGGCATAGTGATTGCTCAATAAAGGTTGTCCAGTCCACATTTGCGATTTTTTTAAATCAAATAGGTAGGACCAGTGTGCTTGGATCTTGCTTTCATTTTCAAGCCTGTCACCCTTCATATACACACTCAGTCTCTCTCTCATGCACGCTTTCTCTCTCTCTCAGCTTTGTCTGGGCCTGAACTATATAGTACAGGGGTTGGCTTGAGAGGCAGGAGGAGCAGCAGGGCCCAGACAAGTCATTTTTCTGAAAGTAAAAGAAACAGTCAGAAAGGTGGCAGAATGCAGGCCTAATCTACCCCTCTTCACTTCACTCCCTTGGCCTGCAAAGCATATGGCAGTGCTAACAGAAATCTACGTACACATGCATGACCCACATACCCCTAAGCAATACATTGTTTAGTTTTGAATGTTTTTAATCTTTGTATAAATGGAGCCTTCCTTATCTACTCCTGTATGACTTATGTTTTTCATTCAACATGATTTTTCTGAGATGCATTCATGTTCATGCATGAGGCTGTAATTTTACCTGTTCACTACTGTACAATATTTCATTGTGTGACTGTACCAGAATTTATTCTATCATTGATGAATAGCTGTGCTGTTTTCAATTTTTTGCTATTATAAACAGGGCTGCAATGAACATTTTTGTACTGGTGCACATGATCAAAAGATTCTCCAATACATATGGCTAAAAGAACACAGCTGGATCAGAGGTTATACCTAATTTTGACTCTAGCCTATTTTGACTTTTGACTATAGTGTCAAATTATTTTTCCCAAGAGCTTCTTCCAGTTCATAGTCTAATTTCCTAATTCTTGGCAGAAATGTTGAAAACTACCTTGGAGAATGTTATCTCTGCAAGTCGGGGTTGCTGGAGTTTTGGAACAAACCGGCCAGATGGGTTTGCACACATGCGACCTGGAAGTTCACAGTCACAGACATTTTTGCAGGGAAAGGAGAGGTTTGTCTGTCCAAAATTTCTAAGAAAGGAAGTCTTAAGGTGAGCGGTTTTGGAGCCCCCCAGCATTAATTTGTGCTTTTCTGCCCATGGACAGAACAGTCTGCAACTGCCACAGTTTTTCACCTGGGGATGGTGGAAGCTAGCCTAAGACTCTACTTCAAAACCATGTTTCCTCAAACAGACTCCTTCAGCTAGACTGTGAACATCTTTAAGGACACAGACCACACTTTTTCCACCTCGTTTGTATCTATAATGCTTGGAATCATGTCTTCACATCATAGGTGCTCAATTAAATGTTATGTAATGGAATTAAGAGTAAATCACTTTGGCAGACACTGCTGTGTGTTGGCAAAATCCATCTCCTCCTCCTTCTGGGCACTGCACTAGACCACATTTCCCAGGTTTCTTTGCAGTGTTTTAGTCATGTGACTAATTCTCACCAATCAAATGTGGCAGAAGGGCTATTTATCACCCACAGTCTTAGCCTATCAATACCTGCCGCCATAACTTCCACTCTCTCTCCTGTCCTGCCTGCCAGCCAGATGCTTTTTCATCTCCTCCATCATCACTCAACTTCACATCATGAAATGTGGCAATGGTATCCTTTTTTAATCAACAACAAAAAAAAAGTTTTCTCTCTAAAATAAACAAAGCTGTTTGAGAGCCTCCTTGTGTGTTTACCATGTAATTGTTTGGAAGAGCAAATGAACACATTGTGATTCAGAGCCTTGGATGATTTGCTGCTCAGCTGCACATGCTGGCTGGCAGGCCATTTGAAATGAAGTTGTTGTATGTCTGAAACTGTGCTTTTTACCCAGATATCCTTCTTAATACATGCCCATTGGTTAAAGACAGGAAGCATAAGGAACAGTGATGTTGAAATTCAACAAGGAAGTGATAAGTTATATTAATTTTCCACTGCAGCATATCAAATTACCTCAAACCTCAATGGATTGAAACAACACTATCTCACATTATTTTTGTGGGTCAGGAATCTGAGCACCTAGCTGAGCCCCTGGCTTAAGATCTCTCACTGCAATCAAGATATCGTCTGGGGCTACAGTCACCTGAAGGCTTGACAGGGGAAGGATTCACTTCTCAGCTCATACCAGAGTTGCTGGCAGGATTCAGTTCCTCACAAAATATTGGACTGAAGCCTTCAGTTCCTCACCAGCTGGTGGCCAGAGGCTGCCTTGGAGGGTGAGTGTGGAGGCTTTTGCACAATATGGCAGCTAGCTTGATCAGAGTGAGCAGCAAGATGAGAGGACAAAAGACAGCAAAATGGAAACCAGTGTTTTAGAATCTAGTCTTGAAAGTGGCATCCCATTATTTTCTTCATTATAAACAAGTCACTAAGTCTACCCCACACTCAAAAAGAGGGAGACTATGTGTATTAATCTGTTCTCATAATGCTGATAAAAACATACCCAAGACTGAGTGATTTATTTTTAAAAAAATAGGTTTGATGGACTCACAGTTCCCCATGGCTGGGGAGGCCCCACAATCATGGCAGAAGGTGAAAGGCACATCTTGCCTGGCTGCAGGCAAGAGAGAAAATGAGAACCAACTGAAAGGGGCTTTCCCTTATAAAACCATCAGATCTCATGAGACTTATTCACTACAACGAGAACAGTATGGTGAAGACCACTCCCATGATTCAATTATCTCCCACAGGGTCCCTCCCATCACACATGGGAATTCTGGGAGCTAAATTCAAGACGAGTTTGGGGTGGGGACATAGCCAAACCATATCACTATGAAAAGGGGAGCTTAAAAATGACAATTCCATCGGTCTACTCCCAGATTTTCTGAGCCTAATCTCTGAATTTCATTTACCTTAATAGCCCTTCAAGCTGTCTCCAACATTTTAGAAGCCACATTGAAGTGAGAAAACTATGATCAGTGAAAAATACCCAATTTGTTTCTTTCTTTACTAGAAATGAAGTTATCCACTCTTGCAATGGGATACTTTGAAGAAAATGATGGCAAACAGCCTAAATCTCTCTTTTACTTCAATACTTAAGAATATAACTAAAAATTTCATGCCCATTGGCCAGGTGCAGTGGTTCACGCCTGTAATCCCAGCACTTTGGGAGGCCAAGGCGGGTGGATCAGAAGGTCAAGAGATTGAGACCATCCTGGCCAACATGGTGAAACCCTGTCTCTACTAAAAATACAAAAATTAGCTGGGCTTGGAGGCACACACCTGTAATTCCAGCTACTTGGGAGGCTGAGGCAGGAGAATCGCTTGAATTCAGGAGGTGGAGGTTGCAATGAGCTGAGATTGTGCCACTGCATTCCAGCCTGGGTGACAGAGGGAGATTTCATCTCAAAAAAAAAAAAAGGATTCACACCAATTATCCAGTTGATTTTTAAGTGTAAAATGCAGGAATTCCCAATATTAGGTCACAAGGGCAGGTTTTGCCTATTTTCAATGCTAATACATAATTAAATTTCCATCTATGTTTTAATATTGTTTTTCTCAATCAAATATAATAAACCATATAATTTGTGATGTACTTGTTGACAAATCATGCTTCTCTTACATAATTAAAGTAAATGAAACAGTATGCATCCCTTATTAGCTGAGAAAAACATTTTTAAAAATTCTTACAGTCAATTTTTGTAACATATCACATGCAAAAATGACAAATGGGATGGGTTTGGTTTTTGTTGTTGTTGTTGTTGTTTAGAAATTCCTACAGGATGGGGAGGGGTAAGAGATTGTATACTTCCAGAAGGAAACTCCAGGTGCTAACTTCTGCAAAGCACCTCTCTGCATTACACACCTTCCTCCCCTCTCCACTTCACATGACCATAGACAGATCAGGCACATTGGGAAAGACACACTCTGATCTGTTTCCATGGCCCTGTGAGCAGCACAGATTTGGAAATATCAGTTCTCAGCAAGCCTAGGCATTTTAATGAGCCATGGCCAGCTGGGGTGACAAAATCCTTCAGCCATATCAAATGCCATCACAGCTGGCCCAAGGCAGAAGAAATTGCCTCCTCCCTGGGACACCACACTGTGTCCAAACAGTCACAACCACATGAGATAAAGATGCAGAGTGCATATCTCGGCTGCCCTCAGCACCCAGAAGAAATGCAGGTTAAGTGTCAAACAGGGAGCCTTGGCATTTCTGCCCAAGTTGGAATGATGAACCATTCCAGCAACACCAGCCGAGGCAGGAAATGGGCAGGGAAGGAGCTAAGAGGCAAACCTAATCAGTCCAGCAACCTTGTAAACGACATTTGGAAGTGCAAAGTCATTCTGAGTTTCAGAAAAAGAAATATCTTTAGATGCTGAAATGGCTTTTGCCAAATGCCAACATGATGAATATGATTTTCCTTTGGCTTATGAAAAAAGAATAACCATTTGTGCATTTATGAAAAGAAATATTATTTCCCAAGGTCTACAAGCAACTACCTGGAAGTTGGCATAGTCTCTCCAGGTGAGCTGGTTTTTCTTTCTTTATATCAGCAAATATTGATTGACTATGGGGTGTCAAGGCACCTGAGAAACAGTCCCCACCCTCGAAGAGCTTCCAGTCTGGTGCAGGAACAGAATGAAACACAAAGAATTATGATGCAACATGAACTGTGGCTCATTCTACAGGAGTCATGATCACCACACTACAAAAGCAAGCCAGAGAAAGCGGAAGGAAGTTCCGGGTACAAAGTTTCTGCATATGAAGAGGTGCAAGGAGGTGACAGAGTCAGAGCCAGGCTCTGCTAGAAGCACTGGGCATCTACAAACCTAGTTTATTCTCAACAACCCATATGCAGGTGTGGCTACCCTCCTCACTTTACAAATGAAGAAACTGAGGTACGGGAAAGTTAATTGGCTTTCCCAAGACCTCCCAGCCAGGAACTGACTGAAAGTAGTTCAAAATGGTTGGAGCATATTGGGGGTCTGAGAGGGTGTGGGGAATGAGGGGGAAACAGGTTGTCAAGAGATACAAAATCAGGAAGAGGCCAGATTGTGAAGGTCCGCACATACTATGTTGGGAATTTGCAAGCGTGTAAGCAACTCCTGAAGAAGTTCAAGGGGGTAATGCTAGGAGCTGATGTGGGCTCTAGAAAGCTCATGCCAGGTGTCTTGTGGAAATTGGATTGAAGGCAAGCAAGGTTGGTAGGGGGTGAGGGGACCAATCTAGGGAGAGATACTGGTGGCTTGAACTAGAGGAGTAGCAGTGGGGGTGGCAGGCGTTTAGATAATTCCAGGGACCTTTGCTAAGTAGAATCAAATGGACAATAGCTGATGAAACGGGAGAGTTGAGGAGAGGCAGGTGTGGAGTATGGAGGCTAGCTTCCAGGCTCTTGGCTTGAGCTCCACACAGATGATTGGGCCACCAGAAGAATTCCCTCAGATCCTAGAATAACAATGGAATTGGCTCTGTTCTTCAATTATTTACTGGCACCAGGCTGGACACTTAGAAGAATACTTCTGCCTTAGAACTGGCACTGCAGGGCCAGGCATGGTGGCGCATGCCTGTGATCCCAGCACTTTGGAAGCTGAGGTGGGCAGATCACGAGGTCAGGACTTCAAGATTAGCCTGGCAAATACGGTGAAACCCTCTCTCTACAAAAAATACAAAAAATTAGCTGCGTGCGGTGGTGCATGCCTGTAGTCCCAGCTACTCGGGAGGCTGAGGCAGGAGAATCGCTTGAACCCAGGAGGTGGAGGTTGTAGTGAGCTGGGATCACACCACTGCACTCCAGCCTGGGCAGCGAGTGAAACTCTGCCTCAAAAAAAAAAAAAAAGAACTGGCCTTGCCGATGTGACAGAATGTTCCCAGAGACAGGCACACCCTCCCATGCATTCATTTCTCTAAGTCCTCCTGGTCTGTGTTTCTGGACATGCCCTTTTAACAGCGCCGGCTTTAGCCATCCCGGGAGGAATGTATGACCCCTGGAGTCTTGGTGAAGAATGAGCAGATACACCCAGTGGCCTCTAGACTTTTCCATTGTCACCCATCCTGTCTGCATTCTTTTCTAAAGCCAAATCAGACTTGGCCCCAGGCACACTTTCCCAACACTTTAAAACCACGTATGGGTTTTCAGTGACATTGAATCTGTATGTTTCTGATTCCTCTACACTTCATTCATTCCTGTAGTGTGAAGAAAGAGCTACCTGACATCCAGGAAACCTTCTCGGATATTTCATGATATTTCAAAGTCTCCTTTCCTTTTGTCTTAGACATAGGAAGCAACAGCCTGCCAAGTATGAGCAAACCCCTTCTCCAAGATGCTTGAGTCTGATTTTAAATGCCTTTTTCTTTTTTTTTTTTTTTTGAGATAGAGTCTTGCTTTGTCGCCAGGCACCAGGCTGGAGTGCAGTGGTGTGATCTCAGCTCACTGCAACCTCTGCCTCCTGGATTCAAGCAATTCTTCTGCCTCAGCCTCCCAAGTAGCTGGGACAACAGGTACGCACCACCACACCCAGCTAATTTTTTTTTTTTTTTTTTTTTGTATTTTAGCAGAGACGGGGTTTCACCATGTTGGCCAGGATGGTATCGATCTCTTGACCTTGTGATCTACCTGCCTCAGCCTCCCAAAGTGCTAGGCCACTGCGCGTGAGTCACCGCACCTGACCAAATGTCTTTTTCTACGGGAATTAGAGAAAAGAAAGCAAGAGGTAAGAGCAGAAAGCCTACGGAGACCAGGAACACAGAAACCAGTGACGTGAAAAGTCCCATCCATCACAGCTGGCCAAATTCCTCCCCGCTGGTCTTATCTCATGTCTCTCCACAGAAAATACGTTTTCTAAGTAGATAAACTCGATTGAAGATGCCAAGAGAACAGATATGCTAAGTGATAGACTGCTGCTTTGTGAATATTTCCAACTAACCTAACGTTTTAATCTGTAAACTGCCTAAATCCCCTGAATGAATCAGTGCTTTTTGTATTTTGAACCTATAGTTTGCTATATGAAACCTACACAAGAAACCTCTACAATAAAAATATAAAGGAAAGAAATGAATACGCCACATAATAACATGTCATCGGGAACTCTAATGAGCTAGAGGTCAGTGGATACATAAACTCTTTAAGACTACATTATTTTTATTTCAGAGACTTTCTCCTACCTCTTGAAAAGCAACACTTAGAAGTCACCCAGAAACAGTCATTTTTTGTGTCCACTGACACAGCTGCGGGTTGTGAGAGGTGTCTGCGTTCTTTCCCCTCAGTTAGCCAATACTTCCTAAAACAGGCTTTTGGACTTTTGTGCTGTGCTCCTCTCTAGAAGAACAAGCTAGCCCAATCTCTGTCCTCTTCTGCTGGGCCTTCACCCTGGAGGCAGTTAGTTTCTGACAGTTTTGAGAGGTGAGGGATAAAAGCAGGCAAGTACACGTGCAAGGAGGCATTTACAGATGGCAAAACTCAGGAAGAAATGTACATTCCAAAGACGGCAGTCCTGTGGTGCCCTTTGCAGCTGGACCGAAGGGTAATAATCCCCTCCCTGATGGGGGTCGTTTTTTGTTTTTCATTTTTTGTTTTTTGTTTTTGATTTGGAGTCTCACTCTGTCGCCCAGGCTGGAGGGCAGTGGTGCGATCTCAGCTCACTGCAACCTCTGCCTCCCGGGTTCAAGCGATTCGTCTGCCTCAGCCTCCTGAGTAGTTGGGACTACAGGCACACACCACCAAACCCAGCTAAGCTTTATATTTTTAATAGAGACGGGGTTTTACCATATTGGCCAGGCTGGTCTCGAACTCCTAACCTCATGATCCGCCCACCTCAGCCTCCCAAAGTGCTGGGATTACAGGTGTGAGCCACCACACCTGGCCGGGGGTTGTCTTTAACTTGGCCCCAGTTGTTGAGGGTCTGCCTGTGGGTCCCCAATGAGAGAAGGGGTTTATGAAGAACTTGCCCAGGCTGTTTTGCAGAGAACCACCATTGATTACTTGGGCTTATTAAGTCAGTATTCTAAACAAAATGTGCTCCATGAGATTACACACATGGTGAACAACTGAAGCCATTATCAACAACAGCTCTGACCACACAGAACAAAGCAGGACGTTGGTAGGGCAGGAGGGGACCCCATGGGATGCCCTGTGCCACCTCAATTGTCCCATTGCACTTTATGTCCCATCTCTTCAGCACATATTCACACTGAGACACTGAGAAGGCACTTGCTCTGGGACTTTGCCTTCCTGCTGTCATCAGCATTGGCAAAAGATTTCTTCCTCTCTTCCTCCCTCTCTCCCCTCCCTTTCTGCCAGGAAAGGGGTATTGCTGTGGCAAGCAGTCTTCTCAGACTAAGAAACAACTGGCACCATTTTGGTGTCTGTTTAGGGCATTTATTTATTAATTTGTCCCCAGACCCTCTCACATAGAATTTGAAGTGGCAACAAGATAACCATAAAATAGAAACTGTAAGTAAAAAAAAAAAAAAAAGTAAAAATTATCATTGTTTTACTTACAGATCCTATTTTATGGTTATCTTGTTGCCACTTCAAATTCTATGTGAATTGCTTGGTGCCAGGAATTTAAGATCACCCTGGATGATATAGCAGAGCTGCCATCTCTACGAATAAAAAAAAAAAAATAACCATGCATGATGGCACACACATGTAGTCCCAGCTAGTCAAGATGCTGAGACGGGAGGATCACTTGACCCCAGGAGCTTGAGGTGACAGTGAGCCATGATCGCACCACTGCACTCCAGCTTGGGCAACACAGTGAGACCCATCTCTTAAAAAATCAAATAAACATTCAGAGTAAAATAAAATAATAATATCAGAACCAAAGAAATCCAAACTGCATTGGGAGCTACAGGCTTCCAGTTCAAGATGGCAGCCTGAGATCGGCCCATCCATCATCTTCCAAGAACCTCTACAATAAAACTATAAAAGGACAGAAATGAATATGCCTACATAGTAACTGTGTCACTGGGGACTCTAATGAGCTAGGACTGAACCATGCAGAGTAGTCCTAAAGCCTTTGAGCCTTCCATCATGCTAGGTGCCCAGCATGCAGGAGGGAACAACAAATTGGCCCAAAGAAAGCTAAAGTCAATAAACATGTTTAACATAGTTTTAAAATAAAAAGCATCCATGTCCAGGCATCTGTGCTAATTATCCACGAGGGATAGTGCCTTCTGGTGCTGAGCCAATCCACAAGCAATGCGGCTGCCATCTGCCTCTTTCTTCCTGGCTGGTGGAAAGAGAGCTCCATCTCTATGCAAATTGAAACAGGCTTCCTTAAACCTGACCATGTGCTTAACTGCACATGAGGCATAAATTCCACGAAGAAACCCAAAGTCAAATCACCACTGAGAGAGTTTCCTGAGAGGTCCAGCAACCCAGACTTTCTCCCCGGAGAAGTTAAAAGAAAGCAGCTTGTTAACAACTGGGAAAATACCAAGCAACCCTGAGCTTCCAAAGCAGAGGGTGGAAACCAAAGGCCAATTCCACACCATTCCAGATAATTAGCCTCTGTGATCAGGCTGACCAGCGTGGCCCAAATTCCACATCTCCAAGACTCAGTTTCCTCATCTGTAAATGGCAACAACAACATGACCCAACCACACAGACACTGCAGGGTCCAAGCACAGAATGTCCTCAATGGCTTAGAACAGCATCTGCCACACTGGAAGTCTTCTAAAAGCATTATTCTTATTCTTAGTATAAAATATTTACACATTTTTAGTTTTAATTACAATAAATAATGAAGAGCCATAAATACAGACAAGTATTTGTGCCACGGGCTCTGTGATCTTGCAGAGTTCCACCAAGTGGTCTTCCCCCACTTGGTTCTTCCCAGACCAGGCACGAGGTCCAAGCTCTTCCCAAAGCTGGTTGGCAGTTTCTAAGTATTTTTAGATCCTGGCTGAGTGGCTTCTCTCCTTTTTCATAAGCGCTGGATGACAGCTTGCCACTAAGAATAGCACTTCTCCAGTTTAATCAACAAGTCTCCGGGCTCCGTGGCCATCCTGGCACTCATGGGAGGTCACTTGGCTGTGCTCACCTGCAGACCTCAGTTGCCCGCACATACATTGGCTGGGCCCACTGCCCTCCCTAGTGCCCACATCCTGCTCTTCATGGACCTTTCAGGACACCCAGAAGAGGTGTAGAAAAGTCTTCTCTCAGGAGAGAAAGAAAGGGAAGGAGGGAGAGGTCTGCACCCAAAATCGCTGGCATCTCTCCTGAGATCTTGGAACCTGGAACTAATAGGATTGGACTACACAGAGAATTTAGGCTCAAAACTCACCTTCAAACTGCAACATTGGGAAGTGGTGAGTGCAGCCTATATTCAGATGGTCAGGGCAAAGTGTTATGCAGGAACCCTTCCCATACCCTGTTCTCCATTTGACAGAGAGGACACGGAGTGCACAGAGGTTCTGTCACTAGCTCAGGGTCACAGAGCTGGTCAGTGAAAGGGTGGGATTTGAACCTGCGTATTCCAGTCCATGTCCAGGGCTCTTCTCAGTACATCCAAGATGTTTAGAACCTGTCACGATCCCAAAGCCAGTTGTGAACGAGGAGAGTGTTCACTCCACTCCACTAAGTCCTTCCAGCCCAGTGCCACATTCTACACCCTCCCTCCACTTGCTGTCACTCACCTTATGGCCTTGGGGCCCACACATGCAGTCGCTGGCCTAGCACCCCCAATGGGTACCCATAGACATTTCAGCAGTTCCCAGGCAGTCTGCATCTCCCAAAAGCTGAAGACATGCCCCTTACCAGGTGAGATCACAAAAAGAAGCAATTCCACCTCAAAATGAGGCTTTACAGTTTGGTGTGTGGATTCAGATCTCAATTGTTCAAGCCCTTTCACTCAGCAACACCACTTCCATATCAAAGATGAGAACTTCTCTTCTGCAGAAAGGAGAAGGAGGTCCTGACAGACTTTGAACTGCAGGGGACTGAAACCCCCTAGGAACAGCCGAGTTGCGTAGCCTAATGTCTTAGTCTGTTTAGGCTCCTATAACAAAATACCATCAACTCGTATACTGATCAGTCTTATAAACAACTGAAGTGTATTTCATAAGGTTCTGGAGGCTGGGAAGTCCAAGATCAAGGCACCAGCAGATTCAGTATCTGGTGAGATTTGCTTTCCTGGTTCATAGACTGTGCCTTCTCCCTGTGTCTTCTCCCTGTGTCTTTACATGGTAGAAGGGTCAAATACACTCCCTTGAGTCTGGTTTATAAGGGCACTAATCCCATTCACAAGGGCTTTACCCTCATGACCTCATCCCTCTCAAAGGCTCCAAGTCACAGTGCCATTACCTTGGGGGTTAGGATTTCAACATATGAATTTTGGAGAGGGACACAAACACTTAGACCACAGCACACACTATTACATATTCACAAGCGAAAATGATATGGTAAAAACCATGTTAAAGAATGTTTATGATGTGTCGAATACATGATATAAATGTTTAAGCTGCATATGCTAGAATCCCAGTTACTTATGCTAAACACACACACAATATGAATATGTTCACTCTTTGATTCAACTATGCATCACCCACTATGTTCTCAGCAGAAATACAACAGAGAACACCACAGACAAAAGTGTTGGCCTTGTCAGGCAAGGTGGCTCACACCTCTAATCCCAGCACTTTGGCAGGCCAAGGCGGTGAGATCACAAGGACAAGAGATGGAGACTACTCTGGCCAACATAGTGAGACCCCATCCCTACTAAAACTACAAAAATTAGCTGGATGTGGTGGCATGCACCTATAGTCCCGCTACTCAAGAGGCTGAGGCAGGAGAATTGCTTGAACCTGGGAGGCGGAAGTTGCAGTGAGCTGAGATCGTGCCACTGCACTCCAGCCTGGCAACAGAGCAAGATTCTGTCTCAGAAAAAAAAAAAAAAAGTGTTGGCCGTCATGGTGCTAACATGCTTCAGAAATAATCAATAAGATAAGTGAGTAACATCTGTAGCACGTCAGTGACAGCTGCACTTGTGAAAACTCAAGGAGGAAATAGGGAATGACAGGGTGGAGTGGGAGCAACTGCCATGGGCGTGGTGGCTCACACCTGTAATCCCAGCACTCTGGGAGGCAGGGATGGATGGATCACTTGAAGGTCAGGAGTTCGAGACCAACCTGGCCAACAGGATGAAACCCCATCTCCACTAAAAATGCAAAAATTAGCCAGGCGTGGTGACGCGTGGCTGTAATCCCAGCTACTCAGGAGGCTGAGATGAGAGGATTGCTTGAACCTGGGAGGCGGAGGTTGCAGTGAGCCAAGATTGCACCACTGCACTCCAGCCTGGGCAACAGAGCAAGACTCTGTTTCAAGATAAAAATAAAAATAAACTTGTGGGTGAGAAAGCTTCCACCTCCTTCAGGAGGTGAGGGGCCAGTCGTGAGCACATCCTGAGCTAGAGAGTTCCAAGCAGGGGGAAATGAGTAAGTGTCAAACCCCCAGAGGCAAGAAGCAGCCTGGCTGAGTCATGGGAAGGTCAACGAGCCCAGTGATCTCAGCCCAAGGGGGCAGAGGCTTAGCACCCAGAGAGGAGGCCAGCAGGGGATAAGAGGGTTTCGCTTTGCATGCATGAAAAACCACAGGGGCTTGAGCCGAACAGCATGATCTGAATATGTCGTAACAGGATCATCCTGCCTACTAGTGTTGTTCCATCAGCACATCAGCAATTAGTTGCTTTGATGGTAGAAAGGGATGTGTATCCAATATATATATACACATATATATGATAGGTGCATTTGATAGACTCACCAGTTACACAAAAGATACAGGTAACCTGAATATGTTCATTCACTGATTCAGCAAATATGTATTACCTACTATGCGACAAGCAGGGATCTCAGCCTCTCAGTTTATGTATATATAAACCTCATTACTTTAGCAAAAGAAGGGCAATATAATAAAATGAAACAAAAACAATTAAAGCGGGCCAGAAATTGCAAAATGCTTTGAATTTCTCACAGATAGATACGAGATTTCGTGGTATATATGAGGTGCAAATATTAACGTAACTAAACTTGACCAATAGCATTAATCAATTGCATTTATTCTGATAGCAACATATCAAAGTATGAAAAATACACACATAAAAAATGCTTTTCCTTGTTTTCTGCCAAATTCCCACAATTCCTTCCTGACCCACTTGAAATATTACCTTTGTGACAACTTCATAGTCTCCTGATTCCCCACCCCCATGGCCCCCACGCCTCCCACAGAAGAGAAATTGCTTTCTCTTCTGTGTTTCTACAGAACTTTCCATAAACCAGTATTACAGAATGGTTTCCTAAATTTTTATCTCTGCTGGAATAAGTGCTTATTGTCTTTATATCCTCAGCCTCAAGCACAAGGCAGAAAATATTTTGCCAATGAGACCACACTCTCTCCTCCAATCACAACTTTCTTTCCCACTGAGCCTAGGTGTAAATTCAGTCAGAACGCTTTTCAGCACAGTGAAATCAGCAGCTGGAGCTGGCAAGCTAAATGAAGTCTAATTGCCAATCAGACTTACCTTGGTGCCTTGGAGCAAGGTAGGTGGTGCACCTCCAAGTTTTGTTGATTAAATAAGCAAAATGAAAAACTATTGTTGGGTTTCTGGAAATAATAATAGGAAATTAATAAAGTAATGCAAATCTCCACACTATAAAAACTAGGGCAGGTATATAAGCAACCAATTGGCAAATTCAGACATGAAAACAATAGCTCAGGAAATTTACCCAAACTCACTCAACCACAATGATGTAATTGCAGTTAGATCAGACATGTTGCTGAAACCAATTAGGCTGATCAACCGTGGTGAGTCACGATCAAATGATAGCTATTATGTCAATATATGTTGGCAAGAAGTAGCTGTGCTATAATTCTGGCACTCGTGATCTCGCTGTGATCATTAAGTTCACAAAAAAGTGTAAGTAAAAGCATTAACACAGTACTGAAAGGTGCCCTCAACATTTTAAAATAAATTGGCAACAGCATGTTCTTGGGAAGAGCCCCAAGAACACATCAACTCAATGCTAACCCAAAGGCTAAATATTTCTTAATTTATAAAGTAATAAAGTAGCTAAAAATGCATTGGTATCACTCTCACACTTAGTAAGAATACTAATAAAATGTAACTTGTAAAAGCCTGTAAAAGCTCCAAGAGAGGAGTTTTGGGTTTTTTTGTTTCATTTCGTTTTGTTTGTTTTGTTTTTGAGATGGAGTCTCGCTCTGTCACCAGGCTGGAGTGCAGTGGTGCAATCTCGGCTCACTGCAACCTCCACCTCCCGGGTTCAAATGATTCTCCTGCCTCAGCCTCCTGAGTAGTTGGGACTATAGGCACGCGCCACCATGCTCAGCTAATTTTTGTATTTTTAATACAGACGGGATTTCACCATGTTGGCCAGGATGGTCTCGATCTCTTGACCTTGTGATCCACCCACTTCGGCCTCCCAAAGTGCTAGGATTACAGGTGTGAGCCACCATGCCAGGCTGGCGTTGTTTTTAAAAAGAAAAAAAAAAAGTAACAGAAGCCTAACTTGTTCCTGTTCAGGTCTCCGCAGACTGCTCAGTCAATAGGGAGCAACATGTTTTAATGAGTTAGCTCCAAATTCATCTTCCAGAGCATTTAACTTGTGCTACACATTTGAAGCATCTGGAAAGTTTTGGAAAAAATACTCATGCTCAGGGCCTACCTGAAAAGTCAGTTGCTCTTAATCAAAGAGGACCTGGACATCGGTATTTTAAATACATCCCCAGATGTGAGAGCCGCAGATCTAACCTTTACAACTGTACTTCAGTATCTGTCCAAGACAGGACCTGACAAACGATATGTGGATAGGAGCGTCAAGAGCAGATTTTCATCACCATGGAGCTGCACTGTCCAACAAAGTCGCTGCTTTGGCAGCTGAGCCCTTGAAATGTGGCCAGTGCTCTTGACAAACAGAAGTTTTATTTTATTGTAATAAATTTAACTTGAAAAACAGATTCTCAATTTAATTATTAGAAAACCAGTTGGGCGCAGTGGCTCACGCTTGTAATGCCAGCACTTGGGAGACCAAGGCAGATGGATCATTTGAGGTCAGGAGTTTGAGACCAGCCTGGCCAACATGGTGAAACCCCATCTCTACTAAAAGTACAAAAATTAGCTGGGCACATCACACACTGGGGCCTGGAGGGTGGTGGGCTAGGGGAGGGATACCAGGGGGTGGGGGCATTGGGGGAGGGATAGCATTAGGAGAAATACCTAATGTAGATGACAGGGTGATGGATGCAGCAAATCACCACCATGGCACGTGTATACCTATGTAACAAACCTGCATGATCTGCACTTGTACCCCAGAACTTAAAGTATAAGGAAGAAAGAAAGGAAGGAAGGAAGAAGAAAGAAAGAAGAAAGAAAGAAAGAAAGAAGCTAAACCTCCTCTCTCCCACACCAGAAAAATGTCCACAGCTTTTCCAGTGGGGCCAGCGTTGGTTTACTTTGCTTTGCTACCATGAGCACAAGCCTGTAATCCCAGCTACCTGGGGGCTGAGACAGGAGAATTGCTTGAACCTGGAAGGCAAAGCTTGCAATTAGCAGAGATTGTGCCACTGCACTGCAGCCTGGGCAACAGAGCAAGAGTCCGTCAGAAAATAAAAATAAAAATAAAGGAAAGAAAGAAAGAGAGAGGGAGGGAAAATGGCAAGCAGCAGTCTGCAGTGCAGTGGGCAGAGAAAGAAAGGTCCGCACTGCTCTGCCAGGCCCTCTCCTGCTTCTTCCAGCTTTGGGGCAGGCTTACCCAAAGCCAGGCTGGAGCTATGGGGAGGGGTGCATGCTCCATGCATGTCCTGTGCATGGCAGGGTGTGTGAGCTCCTTTTGCAGGTCATCGAGAAACTAGGGATCTCCTGGATCTCTAGAATTTACGTAAAGGTGATGACTGTCTTTGTAGCATAAGCTAAGATACCTCTTCTAACATATTGAGCCCAGAGGAGTTACACACGATGTATGTGCACAGGTGAGAAGCCATGTACCTTATTTGTGAGTGTGAGTGTGTGTGTGTGTGTGTGTGTATGTCCTTGTTGCTCTCCAGGGCATTAGTTTTATATAAGGAAACCCTGGGAGTAAAAATGGGTTTCTTTGTGGGAAAGGGGCATGGTCATTAATTACACACCAAACACTACTTAACCAAGCACTGTGGTAGGAAGATTTAATGAGATCATTTAAGTGAAAGCACTTGGTAAGAGAAGATCCCTCAACAAGTATCAGGGATTGTATTATGCTAACATGTTCTGATGATCAGGTAAAAAGGGTAGTAAATTATGGAAAGGAGAGATGTTAAGTGTGGGAAAAGAATTCAGAAGCTAGGATTTAAAAGAGACATTTTAGGCAAAAAACTGGGAGCGTCTGTAACAAAAATGGCCCCTTCCAGCAGCAGAGAGGGTTAGGAGTTATTTCCCTAAAGACACATCACCTGGCTCCCTGCAGCTGTGTGTTGCAACTTCACGCCTATGGGATTGCTCTGATGCCTCTGACTTCAAGCACAGAGACAAAGCTCCAGCTGAGATCCTGAGAACCAAAGGCAAAACTGAAGAGAGGGTTGATACAGTTTAGCAGCAGAACACGCAAAAACCAGCAAATATTCAAACCACACACCTTGGATTTAGCAGAAAATAACGTCAGCCAACGGGAAATAAGAAAGTGACTGTTAATTTCTGATTGCTGCTTAACAAATTACCACAGATTTCATAGATGGAAACAACCCCTTATTTACTCCCATCAGTCTGGAGGTCAGAAGTCTAAAGTCAAGGCATCAACAGAGCTGTATTCCTCCTGGAGGCTCTGGGGCACAATCTGTTCCCTTGCTTTTCCAGCTTCTAAGGGCCATCTGCATTCCTTGGCTTGTGACACCTTGTTGTGCCAAGCCCCAGTTGACTCCAATGGGGAGAACGCTATGTTCAAAAGGCCAAAGAGACCTAGAGCCAGCAAATAAGACATGAGTTTTATTGGGAGCTTCCAAACTGGGAAGAGAGTCCAGTGGCACCAGGCTGGGCAGAAGAACTGCAACCACTTATGAAAAGCTTGTCATTTAGGACGCGGTGGCTCAGGTCTGTAATCCCAGCACTCTAGGAGGCTGAAGCTAGCAGATCATGAGGTCAGAAGTTCAAGACCAGCTTGGCCAACATGGTGAAACCCTGTATCTACTAAAGATACAAAAAAAGATTTGCTGGGCATGGTGGCATGTGTCTGTAGTCCCAGCTACTCGGCAGGCTGAGGCAGGAGAATCGCTTGAACCCAGGAGGTGAAGGTTGCTGTGAGCCGAGATTGTGTCATTGCACTCTAGCCTGGGTGACAGCATGAGACTCCGTCTCAAAAAAAATAAAAAAGCAGGCAGTTTATATAGCATTTTCACTAAGCACCCTCCCACTAACAATCTTCACCTGGCAACCTTCGTTTTACTCAAAATAAAGGGCCTCAATCCACTATCCAGTCTGCATTCCACGGGCCTGGCCGGGGTCTCAAGATGTTCCTCATAGATAAGGATTGGAGCTCCAGGCTGGCTACTTCCGGATTCCTTAGCTTGGGACTCTGAACATACTTTCAGGTGCATCTGCCATACAGAGTGCATTAGTCCATTTTCACACTGCTGTGAAGATACTACCTGAGACTGGGTAACTTATCAAGGAAAGAGGTTTAATTGACTCACAGTTCCAATGGCTGGAGAGGCCTCAGGAAACTGACAGTCATGGTGACAAGCAAAGGGGAAGCAAGGCACATCTATCATGATAGCAGGTGAGAGAGAGAGTGCAAAGGGGAAGGGCTGCACTTCTAAACCATCAGATCACGTGAGAATTCACTACCACGAGAACAGCATAGGGGAAACGCCCCATCATCCAATCACCTCCCACCAGGGACCTCCCTTGGCATGTGGAGATTACAATCCTAAATGAGATTTGGGTGGGGACGCAAAGTGAAATCATATCACAGGGTCATTGTTAGAGGATGCGCAAGTCAAGTTATCACTGTCAGGTGTGTTTACCATACACACCTTCCTCCATCTTCAAAGCCAGCAGCATAAAATTCCAGTCTCTCTCTCTCTCTATCTTTCTCTCTCTCTCCCCCTCTCCATCCCCCACCCTTCCATCTTCACAGCACCTTTTTCTTTCTTATAAGGACCCTTATGATTACACTGGGCCCATGTAGCTAATCCAGGATAATTTCCCCCATAAGATTTTTAACTTAATCACATCAGCAAAGTCCCCTTTACTATGTGAAAAGTATCATATTCACAGGTTCCGGGGATTAGAACAGGGACATTTTGGAGGGGGCATTGTTCAACCTACCACAGTGACTATCTCTTAGGCTATATCAGTGAAGGTATTATGCTCAGGAGAAAGAAGGTGATGGAGTCTGCTCCTTTCTATCCTGGAGTCTGTGTTTACTTCAAGGGACTTCATCTTCAAAGAAATGGAGACCACCTATCACAATGCAAACATAGTATTATTTTATTATAATACCAAGTATTGGAGAAAGTGTTAGAACACTAATCTTCCAACTGGTAGTTGGAAGCAGTGTCAATTTTTTTTTTTGTCTTTTTGTTTTTTTTCTTTTTTGTGGAGAACAGGGTCTCGCTATATTGCCCAGGCAGGTCAGTGTCAGTTATATTTAAAATTTTGGCGGGTAACCTAGCAACATAGAGCGAAAGTTTCTCAGATGTGCATTTCTATCGATCTAGAAATTTCACCTCCACGGATTTGTCCTAAGGAAATAAACGTGAACATGTGCAAAGATTTACTGACAAGGATATTCATCAAAGTACTTTCAAAGTCATAAGAAGAAAGTAAATTGGGAGGAAAAACTAACTTCCTATTCCTCAAGGTTGAAATAAACTCTGGTACATTTGTTTTAAAATATATCTAAAACCTACTCAGCCATTCATCACATGTGGTAGAGGAATATTAAACAACATGAAAAGAGGTTTGCGATATCCCAAGAAATGACCTAGCAGGTTATATGTCAGTGTTCAGTCTGTTTCTTATTTGTAAAATACAATATCAGCTTTAAGTTCCTACCCGAAATAGCACTAAACTAGGACAATGGAAGGATGGGTCACTGACAAAGGAGTAGGAACAGGGAGCTAAAAAGGCCAGCACAGTAGCTCAAAGCTAGTAAGTAGCAAAGGGCCCAGGGCAGACACCACCACAGGCACAACAGAGGGAGGTGTGAAGGAGGCTGCCCTGGGTGGGACAAACCAGCGCCAGGCAACTCCACAGGGAGGAATCAGGCACAACTTGCTTGACCTGTCTCCTCGGTCAGATCTGTGCCCTGAGCACCTCATTGTGTAAACCCAGCAAAAAGTCAGGGACACAGAAGCCCCTGTGCGAGAGTGGCCCATTGTAGTCTAGTCTCTTGGGCAGAGAGAAGGAAGAAGGGAGCACAGCACCACCACAACCAAGTGTGTCCACATGCATAAAACTAATGGAAGGAAGAACCATCAGAAGGTCAAAGGAGCTCATGTCTTGGCCGCTTACTCACAGGTGAATTTCCACTTTCATCTTCTTACCTTTCTGCGTAGTCTATGAGGACGTGTAGTACGGTAGGAATCACAGATGAAAGCAATCCAAGTGGAGGTATATTCACAACCCGTTATAGTATGCTCATGGTAGCAAAGCAAAGTAAACCAACGCTGGCCCCACTGGAAAAGCTGTGGACATTTTTCTGGTGTGGGAGAGAGGAGGTTTAGCTTCTTTCTTTCTTTCTTTCTTTCTTCTTTCTTTCTTCTTCCTTCCTTCCTTCCTTTCTTTCTTCCTTATACTTTAAGTTCTGGGGTACAAGTGCAGATCATGCAGGTTTGTTACATAGGTATACACGTGCCATGGTGGTGATTTGCTGCATCCATCACCCTGTCATCTACATTAGGTATTTCTCCTAATGCTATCCCTCCCCCAATGCCCCCACCCCCTGGTATCCCTCCCCTAGCCCACCACCCTCCAGGCCCCAGTGTGTGATGTTCCCCTTCCTGTGACCATGTGTTATCATTGTTCAACACCCACTTATGAGTGAGAACATGTGGTATTTGGTTTTCTGTTCTTGTGTCAGTTTGCTGAGAATGATGGTTTTCAGTTTCATCCATGTCCCTGCAAAGGACGTGAACTCATCTTTCTTTATGGCTGCATATTATTCCATGGTGTATATGTGCCACATTTTCTTTATCCAGTCTATCATCGATGGGCATTTGGGTTGGTTCCAAGTCTTTGCTATTGTGAACAGTGCCGCAATAATCCGAGTCAATCCTGTGAACGAGGGATTAGATTTGGTCTGCAGTTAGCCCAGGACCAAAAGGCAAAATGGCAAGTGAGCAGATGCCAGTCAGCCTGATTGAAGCTTCCTGGGAATGGCACGTGTTTCCTCAAGCAGTCCTGAGCTGTCTGGTCCTGAGGATCATTTCAGCAGAAGCCAGAAAACTTCCTGGTGGATGTTCTGTAGAGGCACCTGAAGGATCAGATAGAGCTTTGCACTAGACAAACTTCCAAGTATCTTTTAGGACAAAAGAGAGTAAATTACTATTTTTAAGTATAATGACAATGGTGACTGTCATAACTTATTTAATAGTGCTTGCTCTGGTTTTAGGGGTGGAGCAAGGTGGGAAGGGGTGTTTAAATGAGTTCTTGTTATCTCAGACATTTAGCGCCAAGAGAACGTCTCTCATGAAAAGTATATTGGTAAAAACACTTGGAGTTTCAAAGAACAGAAAACTCAAACTGGAATAACCAAACAGCAGAGACACCAGGCTTGGCTGGATCCAGGCACTCAAAAGATTCATTAGGGTCCAGTTCTTCTCCACGTCTTGGCTCATGCCTTTATCAGGCTCTCTCTCATGGGGAAAGGGGGTCAACAGGCTCACATCACCACCAATCCAAGTCCAGTGGAAAAGACAATACCTGATTGCAAGTTGTTCAGCCTTAAGTCCTGAGATAAACTCTATTTGAGCCTGATTTGTTTATGGGTCAGCTATCTGTCCCTGAAATATTAACTCTGGCTGAAAGGACACCATATTCTGGCCACCTCTGGTTCCTAAACAAAGGAAATACGAAGCTAAAAACAGGCTCATTTGGCCTGTAATCCCAGAACCTGGGGAGGCCAAGGCAGGCGCATTGCTTGATCCAGGAGTTTGAGACCAGCCTGGGCAACATGACTACCAAAAATATAAAGATTATCCAGGCATGGTGGTGGGAGCCCGTAGTCTCAGCTATTCAGGAGGCTAAAACAAAAGGATCTCTTAATCCTGGGAGGTCAAGGCTGCAGTAACCTGTGATCAAGCCACGACACTCCAGCCTGGGAGACAGAGCGAGCCCTTATCTCAAAATAATAAATAAAAAATAAATTAGTAAAAGTTTCATTTAAGTCCTGACTTTTTTTTCCCTCTGTGTGGGAATTTGTTTCAGCTGTTGGTCTTGTTCTTCAGATGAAATCACGAGGAGGGCTACTGTACCTAGAGTAGCTCAGAGAGGGGTTGCTAAGTTGTTGATGTCCCTCAGGAGGAAAGCAGAAACTTCAGGAACACCCTTCTGTGAGCACATCACGGACTTCTCGATTTCCCAACCTGGAGGCCAGACCTTCCTGCAGTTCCATCTATTTGATATCAGTGGGTGCCTCTTCTCCACCAAAAAAGAATTGTAATTCCCTGGCCAATTAAGTTTGAGAAATTTTCAGTTCAATCAAGTCAGAGAATTTTTGACTATAGGATATTTCAGAGCCTTTGGTATTCGAATATGCATTGGGAATCTCCAGAGGAAATCAGCACGTGCAGAATTTCTAAACCTACTTGATCAAGAAATCATTCAAAGCATCTCTCAGGACTAGTATTCCCCATAACAAACTCAGGGACAGGCTGCTCTAGGGGAGACAGTTTTTCTGCCCCTGCCCTACCCTTCCCTGCCCATCATTTTCATCGAGATCACAAAGCAATAAAAGTTTACGGAGAAGGGGGGCTTTGTTCTTCCATCACCTCTCTGGAATGTTTAGAAATGAATGTAATAACACAGACATAAGACCCACCAAATCCCTGACTTCTCAAAAGAAATCCTTTCTCCATCCAACCTGTTGCATGGCTGCTGGAATCAAATTGCAAAATCCTCCACTAACTCCAGCTCCGGTCAGAGAAGAGCCCACTGGTGAACTACACCAAGAGGACTTTTGGCCGCCACGGGAATTTGCAGTCACCTCTGGCAAACCTCTGCCTGCAGCTGCAGAAGATCACGGCAGGTTCACATCTGTTCCCCAGACACCCCACACTCCACCCCAGCTTCCCTGTCCAACAAAGCACGGCCAGGTTTTCACAGTTAATCCCTCCAGGCCCCCAGCTCATCTTCTGCCTGCTTACTCCTATGAATTCTCAGAGATCAAAGCCAAAGCCTTGTTTACACAACATTCCAAAGAACACCTTAAATTCCCAGCTTGAAAGGAGGCTGAAAGAAGGTCAAACATACTCTATTGCTGAAATACTTAAACAGCAAGAAACGACCAAAGTGTTCACAGATGAAGCAGCGTCATCTCTCTGGGATTCCGGGTCCTGTGGAGCAAGGAACTTCCCCTAGCAAGCCAAATAGAAGCACCTGATGGGAAGTCAACTAGATTTTTCCTTGGAGGTCACTCTGAGTTGACTCAGGCAATACACTGATTCTGAGATAGAAGTTGAGAGCTACCACCCCAACCCAATGGGGCAGCCTTGAGATTCAAATGAGGCCTGAAATGTCCATTCCAGATGGCCCCTCTGATCCCTTCAGTCCCCTGTTCTTCCTCCGCATGGCCTTGGTTCACAAAATAATATGGCTTCTTAGAACAGAAAGGCCATCTAGTCTGGAGATTTTCAAACTTCTGGCAGCAGAAAAAAAAATTGCAAACACAATCTTACCTGGGGCTCTAATTTAAAGCAAATAAATTTGGGGTCCCTGGAGAGGGTAAGAGTGAGCACAGAAGGATTTCCACCTTCTCAGTCACCCCCTCCATTGTGGCTTTGGGCTCCCACGGCTTGAAAAGTCCCTGATATAGTCCAACACCTTCAGATTACACAAACGCTGAAGACCCAGAGAAGGAAAGGGAGCTTCCCAGTCTCACGCAGTACACTCTACAGAGCCCACTGAAATCCAGGTCTCAATTCCTGGGCAAAGCTATCTTCTCCTTCCAAACAACTGAGAACACCACAATCAACCAAGTCTCTCTCTTGTGCTCCAAACTTTAAGTACTCATTGGAGCTCAGATCTTTGCTTTTCACTTCAAAACAACCTCCAACATGGTCAGTCCTATTTTCAGAATGTCCCTTTTGTGTTCTCACTATCACTACCTTTCTTACTGCAGAACAGCTGGGACCTGGCATCTGTCCCTCCTACCCTCAGGCCCCATGCCCAGGCTCTGCAGTTGCTAAATCTCATTTCTTAACCTTGGTTAACCATTAGAATCACCTAGGAGCTTATTAAAAACATAAATTCCTGGGCCAGTACTAGACCTAATGAATCAGCATTTCCAAGGGTGGGTCCAAGAATCTGTGATTTAAATAAGTACCCCTAGATAACCGATGATTGGCCAGGTTTAGGAAGCATGATATTCAATGAGGTTGTGTTCCTTATTCATATCCATCCCCCATTAATGAATGTTCACATTAAATCACAGCCCTCTTTGCTGGTGTAACTTCTCTGGACACCTGTTGGGAATTATGGAGGGAATGGTCTCTGCAAAACCCTTCCCTCGTGTATTCTGAAGACATAACCATGGACTTGAGCAAAGATGTACCTGTGATGATGCTCATTGCTGCACTAAAAAATGGAAATGTTCACCAATAAGGGAACTGAGTCAATAAATTTTGGTATATACGTGCAATCTTATACATTTACTAAAAAATATTTAGAAGATTAGTGACATGCAAATATGTTCACAATATACAAACTTAAACATAACATGTTACAAGAGTCAAGGTACAATGGGATTCTATTTTTTTCACATGCATAAAATAACTAGAGGGAGAAAGAAAATATTAATGATATCTCTGGAAAGGTGATGGGATTAGTGGCATTGTTTATTTTCTTACTTGTGTTTCTTTCAATCTTCCAAAATTTCTACAGAGATTATGGATTTCAGCATCTATACAAAAACAAAGCTACCTTAAAACTATTTTGGGAGGAGAAAAAAAAAGCAAGTTATAGGATCAAGATGATAGTTTAAGATATGTTACTGTTTATAATCTTATTCATACCACTTAAAGTGAAAAATATGAGTTTTCTTGTTTTGCTATTGTTGTTAAGTATAACTTCATAAAAGCTCTGGACAACAGGAAGTCACAGCAGCCATAGGGTAGCTATCATAAGAAATTCCTGGCATATAGAAAGCTAATGGGAGCACTAGATACTTGAGGAAAATCAACAATGTGAAAGAAGAGAATAAAAACAAAATTTCTTAAAGAGACACATTTTAAATAAAAAAGAGAGAATATTTTAAGAACCCATCCAAGAAGTCTAACTTCCATTCATTGAGAGGAGAAAACAGAGAAAATGGAAAAAAGAAAGAAAAATAAAAGAACTAACAGAGGCGGGGGAATGGTCACTGGAAGAAAGAGCAATCAGATTAAAATAGCCTACTGAGTAAATAATATAGTAATAGTAAAGCTGAACTGTTTCAGAGCAAGACACTGAGCTAAATGATTTACATGAAGAATGTATTTTCATCTTTGTAACCATCTAGTGAGTTCCAAATTCATAATTTCTCCCACAGTACAGATGAGACAACTGATTTGAGACACTAAAATCACTTGCCCAACTATATAGACAACTACTAATTAATGGAGCCACATGCTTGATGAAATTTTAGTAAACTAAGGTATTCTAAGAACTTTCTTTTCCAAAGAGAAAAGTGTCTCATCTTTAAGAAATAAGAAGTAGATAGAAATAAAACTCCTCTTCAGCAATATTGGATTTTAAAAGGCAAAATAATTTATTCATTCTGAAGAGAAACCAGAGAATAAACACTGGATTTTAGAAGACAAGAGCACCAAAGTCAGAGAAAATTATTTTGAACCTAGAGTCCTATATGCAGCAAAACAACCTAAAATGAAGACATTTTTAATCATTAAGGACTCAAAATGTTTGCATCCAGACTCTCACTGGATAATTAGTCAAGAATTCTGTAAATTAATTAATTCCGAAACAGAAGGATGTGGATTTGAGAAATAATGGTTAACAAATAAATGAATAAAACATAATTCAGTCTAAATAAATACTGTAGCATAATGCTAAAAGGAGAAGGAAGAAAAGGAGGAGAAAGAAGAAAAGGAAGACAGAGAGGAGAAGGAGAAGAAATAAACCCCCTGATAATTATATCATGGAAGGCAATGAAGGCAGAGGAGGAAAGTTATAGTGTACTACAGTCAAAGAAGAAAAAATGAGAAAATTAAAAGTTATTTATAAATAAATAATAATAAAGACATATAAAAAGTTATAGAAATATAGCTAAGGCACTTCTTAGAGAAAAATTTATGAGTGTGTATGTGCATGTGTATTGTGCATGCCTGGGTGTATCACTCATTCACACACACACACACACACACACACACACTCTTAATATTTAATTAACAAGGCCAGGCATGGTGGCTCACACCTGTAATCCCAGCATCTTGGGAGGCCGAGACAGACTGATTGCTTGAGGTTGGGAGTTTGAGACCAGCCTGGCCAACATGGTGAAACCCCTCTCTACTAAAAATACAAAAATTAGCCAGGTGTGGTAGCTGGTACCTGTAATCCCAGCTACTTGGGAGGCTGAGGCAGGAGAATCACTTGAACCTGGGAGGTGGACATTGTGGTGAGCTGAGATCATGCCACTATACTCTAGCCTGGGCAAAAGAGGGAGACTCCACCTCAAAAAATACATATACATTTAATTAACAAGGGGTGGCATCAGTGGGAATAATGGAGTAAGGACCTCTGAAAGTCTTCTCCTCCATTAAAGAAATGAAAATTCTGGTAGAAATGGTCAAAATCAGCATTTTCAGAACTGTGGAAGTTCACCAGCGGTTGCAGAAATCCATGAAACATTTATTCAAGAAAAATGGCTGAATCTCAGTAAGGATAGCAAGCTTTGTGGCATTTAACTTCCTAACTCCTTCTCTCTAGCCCTGTAGTAGCCTTGAAAATCAACAGCCCTGAAAACCAGCAGCTTGACAGCCACTCCAAAAGGTAAAATGAGGTGGAAAGTTCTACAGAATCCCCTTCCCAGAGATTTGTCATAATTTGTCATATCTGGCATTTCCCTGGAAAATCCCACCACCAGCATTTGTCTTTATTTGACCTTGACCTGCCCCAGAGCTTGCTCAGTACAAACAGCATTTCCCTAAGCTTTTATCCGAAGCAATCAGCAGCAATTGTTGAACGTTGCAGCTGCCCAAGGCAGTGATATCAGTTAGGACAAACAACAACCAGAAACCAAACAAAAAACGCAGAGGGAAAAACCGGGAGTCAGGTATTAATGGGGCTTTGGAAATGTCTGTCATATTCCTGGGACTCTGAGAGGCCACATGCATGCATAGGGCCATGTGCATGCCTGGGGATATGCATGTGTTCAGAAAAGGCTCTAAGCTCTCACATATGGCCAGCCCTGAGGCTCTGCACAAGCAGAAGGTGAGGACTAAGGCAGAGTTGCAAACTGCCTAAGGACTGAAGGGTGCTCCCAATACACATGCCACTAGCAGGCCTGCCCTAAGAGAAATAAAGACTGCCCCAAAGGCAGAAATGAAAGAGCATTAGACAGTAATGCAGATACATGGGAAGAAACAAAGAGCACTTATAACTGTAACAATGTAAGTCAATATGTAAATATAAAAGACAGTTTACATTTAGTTTTTGTTTGTAAGTTGTTTTGGCTCCTATCTGATTTAAAACACAACTAGATAAAGCAGTCATTATAAACTTTTTTATTTTTGAGACAGTCTCACTGTGTTGCCCAGGCTGGAGTGCAAAGGTGCAATCCCGGCTCACTGCAACCTCCGCCTCCCAGGTTCAAGCAATTCTCCTGCCTCAGTCTCCCAAATAGCTGGGATTACAGGCACCCGCCATCATGCCCAGCTAATGTTTTGTAATTTTAGTAGTGATGGGGTTTCACTATGTTGGCCAGGCAGGTCTTGAACTCATGACCTCGTGATTTGCCCGCCTCAGCCTCCAAAGTGCTGGGATTACAGGTATGAGCCACTGCACCCAGCATGAACATTTTTGTAAATTATAAAAGTATGCAGAAAGTTCATAAAGTATATAAAAAGTATATTAGTCTGCTCAAGCTGCCACAACAAAATACGACAGACTGGGTGGCTTAAACGACAGAAATCTATTCATCTGAGTTCTAGGTACTGGGAAGTTCACGATCAAGGTACCAGCTGATGCGGTTTCTGGAAAGGACTGTCTTCCTAGATTGCAGATGGCCACCTCCTTGTTGTGTCCTCATGTGGCCATAAGAGACAGCGCTGGAGTTTCTTCCTCTTCTCATAAGGGCACGAGCACTATTAAATTACATCACCATACTTCTGACCTCATTTAACCTTTACCACTTCCTCACAGGCTTTACCTCCAAATACAGAGAATTAGAGCTTCAACATATGAATCAGCGGGGGGAGACACAAACATTCAGTCCATAACAAAAAGTTTATAAATTATGAAGGTATACAAAAAGTTTATTTTAAAAGTGATTATACATTATTATTTTTTTGTTTCGTTTTGTTTTGTTTTGTGATGAATTCTTGCTCTGTTGCCCAGGCTGGAGTGCAATGGCGCAATCTCAGCTCACTGCAACCTCTGCCTCCTGGGTTCAAGCCATTGTCCTGCCTCAGCCTCCCAAGCTGCTGGGATTACAGGCACGTGCCACCATACCCGGCTAATTTTTTTATTTTTAGTAGATGGTTTCCCCATCTTTGGCCAGGATGGTCTCGATATCTTGACCTTGTGATCCACCTGCCTCAGCCTCTCACAGTACTGGGATTACAGGAGTGAGCTGCCACACCCGGTCACATTATTATTAACTATAGTGCTGTGCATTTGATCTCCAGAATGTATTCATCTCATAAATGGAAGTTTGTGTCCTTGACCAACATCTCCCCATCTCCCGCACACCCTGCGCCCTGGAAACCACCACTCTACTCTGTGCTCCTATGAGTTCAACTTTTTTAGATTCCACATATAAGAGAGATCATGCAGTATTTCTCTATCTGTCTGGCTTATTTCACTTAGCATAACGTCCTCCAGAAACTTGCCAGCTTATAAGTGGGAGCTAAACAATGAGAACACATGGACACACGGTGGGGGAAACAGTCACACTGGGACCTACTGGAGGGTGGATGGTGGGAGGAGGGAGAGGATCAGGAAAAATAACTCATGGATACTAGGCTTAGTACCTGGGTAATGAAACAATATGTGCAAAAAACCGCCATGACATGAGTTTATCTATATCACAAACCTGCACGTGTACCCCTGAACTTAAAAGAAAAGTTAATAAATAAATAAAAATGTGCTAAGAGAGATCTTAAGTATGTTCACACACAAAAAAGGTAACTACAATAGATGATGAATACATTAATTAGCTTGATTGAAGTAATCATTTCACAATACATATGTATTGTTAAACATCACATTGTACACTTTAAATATATAATTTGAATCTGTCAATTATGCCTCAGTAAAGCTGGAAAACATGATTATAAATGTGCTATGTTGATGAGCATATAGTGTATGTAATTTGCAATAATAACAGCATAAAGAGGGAGAGGGAGTGGGAGTGGAAGTATCTCAGAGCAAAGTTTTTATACACAAATGAGATTAAGGCCAGGTGCAGTGGCTCACACCTGTAATCCCAGCACTTTGGGAGGCCAAGGCCAGTGGATTACCTGAAGTCAGGAGTTCGAGACCAGCCTGACCAATATGTCAAAACCCCGTCTCTATCAAAAAAACAAAAATTAGCCAGGCATGGTGGTGGGCGCCTGTAATTCTGACTACTCAGGAGGCTGAGGCAGGAGAATCACTTGAACCCAGGAGGCAGAGGTTGCAGTGAGCTGAAATCACGCCATTGCACTTCCGCCTGGGCAACAGAGAGAGACTGCATCTCAAAAAAAAAAAATGAGATTAAGTTGGTATTAATCTGAACTGTATTGTTACAAATTAAAATGTTAATGAATAATGATAAGCACAGAGCAACCACTAAAAAAAAATCTAAAAATACATAGTAAAAGAGACAAGGGAATTAAAATGGTGTATCAGAATATATTGATTAGACATATCACTAGAAAAATGACCACAGAATATAAATAAATAATCAAAAAATGAAAATATATGGAAATATATATGGAAAATATATATACAATGAGATGATCAACCACCCTACTAAATAGAGAAATATTACTGTGAATGGTGGGATTTTTTAATGCATCAAATCAGCAAAAATTAAAGATAGTGTTGCCAAAGTATGCTAACATTAGGACCCTGGTATGCTGAATGTAGAAGTGAAAATTGGTGTAGCCTTGGGGAAGGCATTTTGGCTGAGTCCGTCAAAATTTAAAATGTATGTGCTCTTTGACCCAGCAAGGCCACTTCCAGAATGATATCTATATATGCATACCCAGGGTCAAGTGTGAGAATGTGACCTTGAGCAAGACACATGTTTGAATATAGGGTATTTTGGTCTTTAAAAAAATCTGATAGTTGACTAAAATGACAAATGTGAAAATACTTTATATAGTACCAAGTCTTATGAAAACACACCAATCACACTATGCCTCCTTTTGTCTTTTTGTAGCTAGTTGAAGAATCCTTGTGGGGAGCGATTCACTTACTTTGAGAAAATATGAAGAGGCTTTGCTAAAACAGAGCTGAGCTTCTGGGATCTCACTGTGGGCAGGAAAAAATGCTACTTCATGCAGGGAAGAAGGAGGAAGAAAGGAAAGGGAAGATAAGAGAGGCTACATGCTTTATGATATGTGCTTTTTCCAAGACTCTGCGCGCCCTCACCCTCCAAATAACTGTTAATAACAATAAATTCATCAGGAACTGTGGATCCTCTATATTTAATCTCTATGTCCCAAATCAGTCCTTATGTATCCCCAGGGTGTAAGCCCACTCCCACAACACACACTGCTCCACATCTCTCACACAGAGGCTCATCAAGAGCACAGAAAATAAAATTCGACAAAAGCAAAAATAGACAACACAGATGGCTTCAAACTTAAAAGCTTTGTTCATCAAAAGACATAATGAAATGGGAGAAAACATTTACAAATCACATAGATTATAACAGATTAATATTTAGAATAGGACAGGCGCAGTGGCTCATGCTTGTAATCCCAGCACTTTGAGTGGCCGAAGCGGGGTGGATCATGAGGTCAGGAGATTGAGACCATCCTGGCCAACATGGTGAAACCCTGTCTCAAGTAAAATACAAAACATTAGCCGGGTGTGATGGCATGCACCTGTAGTCCCAGCTACTCAGGAGGCTGAGGCGGGGAATCGCTTGAACCCAGGAAGCAGAGGTTGCAGTGAGCCAAGATCATGCCACTGCACTCCAGCCTGGCGACAGAGTGAGACTCTGTCCCAAAAAAAGAAATATTTAAAAAATATAAAGAATTCCTACAACTCAACATAAAAAATCAAATAACCCAATTTAAAAATAAACAAAAGACTTGAATAGACATTTTCCCAAAGGCAATATACAAATGGCCAAGAAGTATATGAAAAGATGCTCAATATCACTAATCATCAGAGAAATGCCAATCAAAATCATGATAAGATATTACCTCATAGCCATTAGGATGACTACTATCAAAAAAAGGTGTTCGCGGTGGTGTGGAAAAGTTGGGACTCTTGCGTACTGTTGGCAGCATTATAAAATGGTGCCATTGCTGTGGGTAGTATAGAGGCCCTCAAAAAATTAAAAATAGAACTTCCATATGATCGGCAATCTCACTCCTGGGTATATACCCAAAGGAATTGCAAGCAGGGACTCAAAGGGATATTTGTATACCCATGTTCATAGCAGCACTATTAACAAGAGACAAGAGGTGGAAGCAACTGAAACATCTATCAGTGTATAAATACATAAACAAAATGTGGTGTTACGCACAATGGAATACTTCCTTGAAAAGGAAGAAAATCTCATCACATGCTACAACCTGGATGAACACCAAGGACATTATGCTAAGCTAAATAAGTTCACCACAAAAGGACAAATACTATATGATTCCACCTATATAAAGCCTCTAAAGCAGTCAGATTCCTAGGTGGAGAAAGTAGAATGGTAGTTATCTGTAGCTGGGGAAAGAGGACAAGAAGGAGTTGTTGTCTAATGGATACAGAAATTTTTTTTTCGAGACAGCTTTGAGCTACTGTGCTGGCCTCTGTAGTTCCCTGTTCCTACTCCTTTGTCAATGACCCATCCTCCTGTTGCAGTGGCACAATCTCGGCTCACTGCAACCTCCACCTCCTGGGTTCAAGTGATTCTCCTGCCTCAGCCTCCCAAGTAGCTTGGATTACAGGCACCCACCATCACACCCGGCTAATTTTTGTATTTTTAGTATAGACGGGGTTTCACCATGTTGGCAGGCTGGTCTCAAACTCCTGATCTCAAGTGATCCACCCGCCTTGGCCTCCCAAAGTGCTGGGATTACAGGTGTGAGCCACTGCGTCCAGCCAGGTATAGAATTTGACTTCTACAGGATAAGAAAGTTCTGGAGATCTCTTTCATAGCAATGCAGATATACTAAACACTACTGAACTGTACACTTAAAATGGTTAAGAAACATTAAGACGGTAACATTTATGATATATGGCTTTAACCACAATTTTTTAAATGTACAAAATATGCTCTTCTGATGTAGGAGGACTTTTTCTTGACTTTGCGTGCTGGTGAATTCTGAAGAGCTATAGCTAATTGACATTGGCTTGACAGGATGCTCGTGGCTATGCCATTGCTGAGGGACTCTGGGAGAAAGTCCTTGGCCTTGATCCACACGGCAGTACAAGACAGTCATCTGCGCCTCAGAGAACTGTGTGATGGCAGCTCTCACCCTCACTGCAGCTGGCTGGAACTAGATCGATATTGGACCTTCAGTGGGTCATAGACCATGTCTGAGGTTGGGATGGTAATGCAATAAAATGAAATTATGCAGGTAACATGCCTAGCACATAGAAGGTGCTCAGGAAAATAAGGATTCACTTAGTCCATCAGTGTGTGGAGACACAACCTGTTCCTCTCAGCACCAGTGTCAAAAGGAAAGGTCTTATCTGAGAAATTAACACAGTAATGCAGGGATTAATTCATCAATCACAGAATCTGTGTGTGGGGAGGATGAGAGGGGCAGAGAAGAGTAGAAAGAGGAGGAGGAAAAAGAGCAGAGGAAGGTAAGGGGAAGGAGAGAAGGGAGAAGAAAGAAGTTAAAAAACCGAGGAATCACAATACACCGAACATTTCCATAGCACCTCCCCGAGTGCCACATACTACTCCAAATGCCTCGTGGATACTTCTCTAATCATCACAGTAACTCCATGAGGTGGGGACTCTGCATCCATTTCACAAGCTGATAAACTGAGATATAGAGTACTTAAGTAACCTACTCGAGATGCACACAGAGCCAGAGCTTAAACCCCTTTTTGCTGTTTCCAGAGTCAGGCTCTTCGCCGCTTCATCATCCTGCATCTCAGGAAAATGGAATATGAAGAAAATTGCCAATTCTTCCATCGTTATACTAGAAGATAACTGAACCACTATTGACGCTCTCCTGTGCCCACTCGCTCATTGCCCTGACTTCATTTTACTGGAAATCAAAGCTAATTCCCACCACCTCCCACTAAACTGCTTCCCTGAGGGCAGAAATGCATCTTCCAGCTGTGAATCAGGATTTGCCAAGGAATCCCCTGCCTCCCTCCTAACACCTGCCATTCATTAGACCCTGAATCCGATAAGGCCGTCCCAGGACCCAAAGATCTTTAGATCGCCAAGGCTACACTTCTGAGAGGTTGGTGTATTTGGAACCGCCCTGTCATTCTGGTGGAGCCCTCTGGGTCTCCAGCTGTTCTGGGGAGTCGCCGGTCAACACTGCACACCTGCCCTGCACCCTGGATGCAGACTCCATAATTCTTCAGAACAGCCCCCGTTCACGGAATTGGCTTCTTCCAATCAAAGGCAATTGCCAAGTGTTCAAGTATTATAACAGCTATTTATTACACTGAGAAGACTTTTAATCTGGATACATTTGTAAGTCAAAGAAAATGGATTCTTAGCCCACAGGTCTTAATCACTTTGTTAATCTTAAAGCAGCTACACTCTTAAAATTCAGTGCTATCAGTAAAGACAATATATAGAGACAGAGAGACAGAAAGAGACTAATGTGGAAAACACATTTTAATTTTTTTTAATTAAAAATGTATTTTAGGCCAGGTACGGTGGCTCATGCCTATAGTCTCAGCACTTTGGGAGGCTGAGGGAGGAGGGTATGGCTTGAGCCCAAAAGCTCGACACCAGCCTGGGCAATGCATTTCCCTAGAGACACATCTCTAGGGGGGAAAAAGAATAAAACAATAAATAAAAGCTGGGCACAGTGGCTCACGCCTGTAATCCAAGGAGCGCAGATCACAAGGTCAAGAGATTGAGACCATCCTGGCCAACATGGTGAAACCATGAGACAGGTTTTGTGGAAACTCTGTCTCTACAAAATAGAAAAATTACCTGGGAATGGTGGCATGTGCCTGTAATCCCAGCTACTCCGGAGGCTGAGGCAGTAGAATCGCCTTAACCCAGGAGGCGGAGGTTGCAGTGAGCCGAGATCATACCACCGTACTCCAGCCTGGGTGACAGAGTGAGACTCCGTCTCAAAAAAAAAAAAAAGTAAAGAAAAGAAAAAAAAATAGGAGAAAATGTCCATAAGCAAATAGTGGAGGAAAAAAAAATCATCCTATTGAGAAATAACTACTTTCAGTCTTTTAGTGTATACCCTTCCAGATATTTTTCTGCACATGTATTTATAGAAAAGTGATATTATAGCTGCCACTTTTAACCTGCGTTTTCTCCTTCACACTATACCATTCTTCCAGCTTTCCATGTTTCTTGTCATCATTCTCACTGTACTTCATTGGAATTTTCCATCATGTTTTTTGACCCCAAAGTATTCTATAAAATGATCGTATCCTACTTATTTTACCAATCCTCTATTCTTGAACATTCTATTGATTCCCATTTTTTCTCTTTTAAACAATTTTTCAATTATCTCAACATTTGAAACAAATGTCACTCATCTAAAAGACTAGAACTCAAGAAATACACTACCAGCAACAGTCTGAAATCATAGGAAATCTACTCTTCCCCTGAATTTCATTTTCTTTCTGGACTTTTTATTTCTAAGTCTTTTTCTGTTACCAAACCAGTTTACCCATCTGAGCACTCCCTCTCCTCACTCCTTCTCTCCCTTCCTGGCTACTCATCTGCCAGTTTTTCTGAAACAACTTCTCCTTTACCCTTTTATTAAGTCTGCTTGTGCTCTCCTCTCCCTTGCTTTCATCCACTCACCCTCCGTGCTATTGACTCATGCCACCCTTTGAAGCCTACTGCACAAAAGACCCCCACGAAGCCCTGTGGGGATCAAAGGGTGAAAACAGAACATGCAGAGTCCTAAAGGAATTCAGAAGCTCATTGGAGATGCAAGGTATATATACACAGTGGTATGCTGGTAAATTGGCTCTCTGAGGGGGAAAAACCCTTGATGTATAGGTTTGCCAATTTCCATGCTATAAAATATTACCAGCATGGCCAACTACCAATATGATGTCACTGAAATTGAGAGCTGGGAAGAGATGAGATGCACATGAACCAGCTGTGTGCAGGACACACATAGCTGCATGTACATGAAAAGCTATAATACAGCCAGGCGTGGTGGCTCACACCTGTAATCCTGGAACTTTGGGAAGCCGAGGCTGGCGGATCATGAGGTCAGGAGATCAAGACCATCCTGGCTAACACGGTGAAACTCCGTCTGTACTAAAAATACAAAAAATTAGCCGGGCATGGTGGCACACGCCTGTAGCCCCAGCTACTCCAGAGGCTGAGGCAGAAGAATCACTTGAACCCAGGAGGCGGAGGTTACAGTGAGCTGAGAGCATGCCACTGCACTCCAGCCTGGGCAACAGAGCAAGACTCCATCGCGGAAAAAAAAATGAAAAGCTATAATACATACATGTGTATATACACACACATATACACATAGATGTCTATGTGTACATGTACATGCATATGTACATACATATGTATTTTAGCTTTTCATGGACATAGAGTTATGAATATACACATATATAAATAGACAAGACAACAAGAACAGACATTTAGAAATGGGCAATCATGTTATCATCATCATCTTCATCAGTAAAATGTATTCAGCACTCACCATGCATCCAGTGCTGTGTTCAATGTTTTATATGCATTGCTTTATAACTCTCCTATGAGAGGTGTTGTTACTACCACCAATTTTACAACTTCACCCTTGTAAAGTTGGTGTCTTGAAGAAGGAGATAATTTGCCATTGGTCATTCAATGCAGTAAATGGCAAAGCCAGGATGAACTCAAGGTCCATCTGATCCCAGAGCCCAGGCTCCAATGACTCCCCTCTCCTGCTGCCTCAGGCCAGGCCTCAGGGCTTCACACTGTGGACCCCAAGGGGCAGACAACCGTGAATCCAGAGAGGTGAATTAGTGGGCCTATCAAGCCATGTGACTAAGATTCTCCAATGCACCTTTCGTCAGTGCCTTGGACCCGTTCTCCAAAGCACTGTGAAGGCTGATTCCTAACACCCAAGTGTGCCCTTCAACTTACTATATAATTTTATCTTCATTTAGTTCCCTTCTTTTCTCACCAAAAGCCTCTCTGGGTCTTTTTATTTTATTTGTTTATTTATCTTGAGAGGGAGTCTCGCTCTGTTGCCCAGGCTGGAGTGCAGTGGGGCGATCTCAGCTCACTGCAACCTCCGCCTCCCAGGTTCAAGCAATTCTTCTGTCTCAACCTCCTGAGTAGCTGGGATTACAGGCACATGCCACCATGCCTGGCTAATTTTTTTTTTTTTTTTTTGGATTTTTTAGTAGAGTCAGGGTTTCACCAGGTTGGTCAAGCTGGTCTGGAATTCCTGACCTTGCGTTCCGCCCACCTCGGCCTCCCAAAGTGCTGGGATTACAGGCATGAGCCACCATGCTGGGCCTTTATTTTATTTTTAACTGTAACTTCTCTTGTGCTTGTTTATTTGTCCCTGAAATTCTTTTTTAAAAATTTCTACCTCGTTATTAACTATCATTGACAATTCTTTGTTACGAAAACTGGGAGACAAAGAACTTGTAGAACTAGAAGGAACGAATAGATGTAAAGAAGGCAAGTGATGAAACCATAACAATTCTAGAGAAAAAACATCATAAAAACTCTTCTGGATGTTGGCTTAGGCAAAGGATTCATGACTAACACCCCAAAAGTAAATGCAACAAAAACAAAAATAAATCAATGGGAGCTAATTAAACTAAAATGCTTCTGCACAGCAAAAGAAATCATCAGTAGAGTAAATAGACAACCCACAGACTGCAAGAAAATATCCACAAACTGTGCATCTGACAAAGAACTAGAATCCAGAATCTACAAGGAACTCGAACAAATCAGCAAGAAGAAAGCAAATAATCCCATCAAAAAGTCGGCAAAGGACATGAATAGACATTCCTCAAAAGAAAATATACAAACAGCCAACAAACATGGAAAAATGCTCAACATCACCAGTCATCAGGAAAACGCAAATTAAAACTACAAGGATATACCACCTTACTTCTGCAAGAATGGCCATAATTACAAAGTCAAAAAACAACACATTGGATGTGGTAAAAAGGGGACACCGTTACACTGCTGGTGAGAATGTAAATTAGTGCAACCACTGTGGAAAGCAGTGTGGTGATTCATTAAAGATCTAAAAGTAGATCTACCATTCGATCCAGCAATCCCACCTCCAGGCATCTACCCAAAGGAAAAGAAGTTATCATACGAGGCTGGGCATGGTGGCTGACGCTTGTAATCTCAACACTTTGGAAGGCCAAGGCTGGTGGATCACCTGAGGTCAGGAGTTCAAGACCAGCCTGACCAACATGGAGAAACCCCAGCTCTACTAAAAATACAAAATTAGCCAGGTGTGGTGATGCATGCCTGTAATCCTAACTCAGGAGGCTGAGGCAGGAGAATCGCTTGAACCCAGGAGGCAGAGGTTGTGGTGAGCCGAGATTGCTCCATTGCACTCCAGCCTGCGCAACAAGAGCGAAACTTGGTCTAAAAAAAAGGTCATCATATGAAAAAGCATATGCACACACATATTTATAGCAGCACAATTCACAATTGCAAAGATATGGAACCAACGTAAGTGCCATTGACCAACAAGTGGATACAGAAAATGTGGTATATATACACCATTAGATACTACTCAGCGATAAAAAGGAATGAAATAATGTCTTTTGCAGCAACTTGGATGGAGGTGGTTATTCTGAGTGAAATAACTCAGGAGTGGAAAACCAAATATTGTATGTTCTTACTTATAAGTGGGAGCTAAGCTTTGAGGAATGAAAAGGCATAAGACTAATATAAGGGACTTTGGGGAATCAGGGGGAAGGGTGGAAAGGGGTGATGGATAAAAAACTGCACATTGGATACAGTGTATACTGCTCAGGTGATGGGTGCACTAAAAACTATTGAAATAAAAAATTTAAAAGTAGGTGAAAGGCCCAAAGGGTGAGCCAGATGACACTGTGTCAGGAGGATAAGGTCGTCATTCAGAAGGCACAGGTATATATATACATATACATACACAGTAGGAGTGTTAGTGTTGGAATTTTGCAATAATTCTCCCATTCCTCGGCTCTGGAGAGTCTGAGTCTAGTTCCACAATAGAAGGACCTGAGAAAATTGAACAGAGTTCAGCAGAACCCACAAGGATGATTAATGAATTGAAAAACGAGACCAGCAATGCCAGGTGAAACACACAAAGAATCTTCCTGCTGACATAGAAGGCTGAAAAGGACAGCAAAAATAGTTTCCACTGAAAAAAAGAATGAGGAATTCATATTTCTTGAGCAGTAACCATATGCTGGCCACTGTATTTGGCATTTTATCTACATTACCTCAAATAACTTATAGTAACCCTTCAGAGTAGGTCTTATTAATCTTGTCAATCAAAGAAAATGACTAGACAAGCCTCAATCATTTTGGGAGATTTATTTGCCAAAGTTAAGGACATGCCAAGAAGACAGGTCTTTGCCTTTCTTTGAAGATGATTTTGAGGCCTCCAAATTTAAAGGGGAAAGGCGGGATATTGAGAAGCACACAGTTTTCACTTAAACAAAATGGGCAAAGGAAAAATGTCAGGAATCTGCATTTTATCTAAGATAACACACACAAAATATGCATTTGTGTCTGGCAGGCCTGGGGTGATTGCAGCTGTAAAGATAAGCTATCAATTAGCATTGCCATGGTGCATTTGGGGTCCCAAAATTTAATTTCCTTTCACAATGTCCACAAGGATTTGGTAACTTGTTCAGCCCACACAGCTGACATGAAGAGTCAGAAAGCAAACCCCTGACTCATGGTGCTCTAAGCCCATGCCTTTTCTACTGTAAAGACTGCCTCCTGGCCCAGCATGGAGGCTCATGACTGCAATCCTAGCACTTTGGGAGGCCAAGGCAAGTGGATCACTTGAATCCAGGAGTTCAAGATCAGCCCAGGTGACAAAGGGAGACCCTGGCTCTACAAAAAAAATAATAGGCCAGGTGCGATGGCTCACACCTGTAATCCCAGCACTTTGGGAGGCCAAGGCGGGATCACCTGAGGTTGGGAGTTCAAGACCAGCCTGACCAACACGGAGAAACCCCATCTCTACTAAAAATACAAAATTAGCCAGACGTAGTGTCCAGTGCCTGTAATCCAGCTACTCGGGAGGCTGAGGCTGGAGAATCGCTTGAACCCAGGAGGCAGAGGTTGCGATGAGCCGAGATCGCCCCATTGCACTCCAGCCTGGGCAACAAGAGTGAAACTCTGTCTCAAAAAAGATAATAACAGTAACTTTAGCTGGGGATGGTGGTGGATGCCTGTAGTCCCAGCTCGGGAGGCTCACATGGGAGAGTTGCTTGAACTCAGGAGGTGAAGCCTGCAGTGAGCTGTGATCATGCCACTGCACTCCAGTCTTGGCAACAGAGCAAGACCTGTTTCAAAAAAAAAAAAAGACTGCCTCCTGTTGAGCTAGCACGGTTTCTCTGTGGTGCAATTGACATTTGGGATCAGGTAGTCTTTGCTGTGGGTATAAGGAGCAGGATCAGGTAGGAGTTAAAAGCACAGGCTCTGACTGCCTTCTGCCCAGCTCAGAATCTCGACCTTTCCATTCACTAGGTGTAAAACCTCGGGAGGTGTTCTTAGTCTCTTCTGCCTTAGTCTCCTCATCTGCATAATGGGAATAATCATAGTATCCACCTTTTAAGCTATTGTGAGGATTAATTGTTAATGACTATATATTAAGCACACAGAACAGTGCCCAGCCTGACCCAATAGCTCTCTCAGTGTTCGCTTTTTGTTATCTTTGAGAAGGAAAGGCCTGTACAGGCTGTATTATCTATTCTTTAATTTTCAGGAACCCCATGCGTACCAAAGTTAATAGCTTACATGGTCGATTCATTTTTCCTTATTTCTGGTCAAAATGACTGCTAAAAACATTCTTAGACAAAATGAAGATCCGTTGAGCACTAGAACTGCTATCAACGTCTACTTCAGTGACTCTTCATTGGAGGTGATTCTCCCCCTGGGCACATTTGGCCATATTTAGAGACATTTTTTATTGTCACAGCTGGTAAGACCAAGGCAGAAGGGGCCAAGGAAACCTCCCAAGGTATCACAGCTAGTGAGTGGTAGGGCTGGGATTCGAACCCGTCAGAGCCTGTGCTCTTGACTCCTACTCATCATGCCCCTTACACCCAAAAACAGCCAATGAGGCTGCACAAAACAGACTTTTCGCCCGAAAACAATTGTCTTTTTCAGTATTAACTCTGTACAAAGGGACTCAAGAGGCTTTTTGTTTTTGCTTTTGTTTTTTGTTTTTTGAGACAGCGTCTTGCTCTGTTGCCCAGGCTGGAGTGCAATGGCATGATCTTGGCTCACTGCAACCTCCACCTCCTGGGTTCAAGCAATTCTACTGCCTCAGCCTCCCGAGTAGCTGGAACTACAGGCATGTGCCACCATGCCCAGTTAATTTTTGTATTTTTAGTACAGACGGGGTTTCACCATGTTGGTCAGGCTGGTCTCGAACTTCTAACCTGGTGATCTGCCCGCCTCGGCCTCCCAGAGTGCTGGGATTACAGGTGTGAGCAACTGCGCCCGGCCTCAAGATGTCTTTCTTCTGACCCTTGCCCTCCCTCCAGCACACAGGCCCAAAAGAAAACACCTGGTATGAATTCCGGTCCCTAAAGCAGTGGTTAGGAACATTTGCAAAGCCAAACATAGATGATGGGGGGATGGAGGCAGCAAACCACCTTGCTATGTATGTACCTATGCAACAACCCTGCGTGATCTGCACATGTACCCTAGAACCTAAAGTACAATAAAAAATAAAAATAATAAAAAATTAAAAAAAAGAAAAATCACCTTAGTGTCCTCTTTGAAATTCCCCAAAGATTCTGATTTCCTAGCTCTAGGGAAGAGCACAGGAATTTGCATTTTAAACAAGCCGCCAGGCTGTAATGGTTCTGATAAAGTAGCTCAAGGACTATCCCTCAAGAAACTGGGCTCTGAAACCTTGGGCCTAGGTCAGCATAAAGGCCTCCAGGATACAAGTGAGACAGTAAATAGGCATGATTCCTCTGCTAATTTCAGCAGGTAGGGGCTTTCCTGAGAAAGATCAAGAGAACCGCAGGGATGAGTGTGGTGGCTGATGAGTGCTGCCTGCCACGAGTGCAGGAATGGGGCTAAGGGTTCACTTGATCTGTCTACCGACCCTGATCCAGAGTCAATGTCAGCATCACAGCCATTCCAGACTGCAAGCTCTCAGCCTTCCAGCAGTTCCTGGCAAAAGGCCTTACCGTAATAAGCCACACTCCTCTCTTTAGACACTGGCTATTATTAGTGTGCATAATGCAATTTTTGTTACAGTGGTTATTAAGATAAAAGCAGGATTAAAGCTGATGTGTTACTGGTGGCAACCACCCCAGACCTGCTGTTAGCTTTTCACAGCCTCCTCTTGCAACTCCCTCACTGATGCCCACGGCGAGCCTCACCCTCCTACAGAACACAGGTTCAGCAACGCAGCACTGCAGCCTGGGAGCATGGGCGGCCAGGACAGGCTTTCTGCTCCCCACCCCTCTCTGCAGGAATTAGCCCAGCCAGAGGAGGTAGCCGGGAGGCAATAAAGTCCTCTGCACACTGAAGTAAGACAAACGCCACAGGGAATGGGAGCTGTGTCCTTTGCGCACTGCTGCATGCCCAGTACCCAGCACAGATGAAAGTCCCAATGCATAAAAAGCACTAATCAGTAACTGTGGAATGAAGGATGCAGCAAGTAAAAGAAAAAAGGTTGCAACAAGTATGACCCCTGACTCTCGGAAAATGACTGATGGGGCGGGGCACGGTGGCTCACAGCTGTAATCCCAACACTTTGGGAGGCTGAGGCAGGTGGATCACTTGAGATCAGGAGTTCGAGACCAGCCTGGCCAACATGGTGAAAACCCATCTCTACTGAAAACACAAAATTAGCCAGGCATGGTGGCATGCGCCTGTCATCCCAGCTACTCAGGAGGCTGAGGTAGAAGAATCTTGGTGGCGGAGATTGCAGTAAGCCAAGTTTGCACCACTGCACTCCAGCCTGGGCAAAACAGCCAGACTCTGTCTCAAAAAGAAAAGAAAAGAAAAGAAAGAAAGGAATGATGGAGTTGATGGATCCCAAATGAGGGCTTTCACCTGCAACACAGGATCTATGGAGACGCTGGAGATCTGCCCCCATATGACTGCTAACTGGGAGAATGGGCCTGAATCTTTCACTGCTTTCTGGAGATCTGTTCTTCCCGGGACAGAGGGTTCCTCACTGTCCACTCCCCTATTGTCTGCCTTTTCCCATGCTACTTCATCCTCCATCCCTAGATCTTGAAATCCTCATCTTATCATTACCTTATATTGTCATTATTAAAATGACAGGGGTAGAAATTGTGCTAAAATTCACCAATGCATACACAGTCACTTAAATGAATTCCCTCATTTGGGTAGAAATGGTAGAATTTCTACCTCAAATGGTAGAAATTATGCTGAAATTCATAATGCATATACAGTCACTTACATGAATTCCCTTATTTTATCCTCCTGACAGCTCTGAAAGCCAAACTACTGTCATCCCCATTTTACAGATTAGAAAACCAAAGTTGAGTCTGCCTCCTCCAGGAAGCCTTTCCCGGTTGCCCCAGCAGCAGTCACACCTTTGCTCCCTTGTCTCACTTCCTGCCAGTTTCTGGAGTCTGACACAGTCACAGTGTCAGGCACTTGTCCGTCATTCTAAACAACAGAAATGTATGGGGTTTTTTTATAATTTCGACAACTAGGAGTCCAAGATCAAGGTGTCGGCAGGGTTGTCTGAGGCTGATCTCCTTGGTTTGACGAAATCTGTCTTCTCCCTGTGTCCTCACGTGGTCTTCCCTGTGTGTGTGTCTGCATCCTAATCTCTTTTTTCTTTTTAATTATTATTTTTTGAGGCTGGAGTGCAGTGGCACAATCTCGGCCCACTGCAACCTCTGCCTCCCGGGTTCAAGAGATTATCCTGCCTCAGCCTCCAGGGTAGCTGTGACCACAGGCGCGCACCACCACACCCAGCTAATTTTTGTATTTTTAGTAAAGACAGGGTTTCACCATGTTGGCCAGGATGGTCTTGATCTCTTGACCTCGTGATCCACCCGCCTCGGCCTCCCAAAGTGCTGGGATTACAGGCGTGAGCCACTGCGCCCAACCTAATCTCCTTTTCTTGTAAGGGCACCAGGCCTATTCGAAGGGCCCCAGTCTGGCCTAATTGCCTCCTTGAAGACCTTATCTTCAAATATAGTCACATTCTGAGGGACCGGGGGTGAGGACTGCATGTATTTTGCAGAGACATAGTTCAGCACATGACACATGAGTCAGGGTTTGCAGCCCCCAGGAAAGAATGACACTTGTCACCTCCTCTGTCCGTGCAGCAAGCCTGGATGCTGAGGACAGCAGGCATTATTATTTTTCTCTTCTCTACCATTCCCCACGCTTCCTGATGCTTAGAGATGGCCCATCTCAGAAAGGTCACCACTTTGCCTGGGGAACTGGGGTAGCCAGGGCTGCAGCCCAAGCCTTGGACCCCACATTCTCTCTCTCCTCTTTTCAAGGCACAGCAAGAGACTGGAGCGATCAGTGCCTCTGCTCGATTGTCAAGTGAATAAAGTGTCCTCCTCTTTGGGCTGTAGTGCATGTCTCTGCAGAGAGAACCCCGGCAGGTCTCTCCTGGCTGCCTCCAATGGCCCAGTGTCGTTCTAGGACCCAGCACAGGTCTCCATTTCCACACCTGTACATGGCAGGTCACACCTGAGGAGAGGGCGACCTGAGGGCTGAGTGAGCTGACACAGTGAACAGCCCCCAGCGCCTGCCCCGGTGGGGGCTCCCTATTCTGTTCCCATGCACCCAGCACTCCGCTTGAAAACAACAGTCTCCCCCTGCCTGGGGGACAGTGAACCAGGCCCAACACTGCACAAGAAGCCATGGGAAGCCACCTCCACCCCCAACAAGCAGCTCAAAGCATCAGCAAGTCAAGAGTGTAGTTTTTAACTACAACAGGCAGAGAGGAAAGAGACAGTGGGTCTCAGACTGTCACTCCCAGGCATTTACCGGGACCCTGTGGTCAGTCTCTTCTGTGGGTCACTCCTGGCCAGGATGTTCTTCCCTTACTCTGTTGCAGGTCACTGATGTCCCCAACCTCGAGGCCTTGTGATGGGCCCAGCGGGAGGCCGGAGCCAGGCACTGTGATTGGGGAACTGGGTGGCTCTGAAAGATGTGCCCTTCTTTTCCTTTCAGCTTAGAAGCAACAGTTCCAGCTCTCTGCAGCAGGCTCCCTGCAAGCTGCTGCACACACGGCAAACCCCTTCTCCATGCCCAGCCCAATGTGGCTTCCCCAGCAAATCAGGCCTGGCTGCCTCCGTGTCCATGCCCTGACCTGCAGCTGAGGCCCATTTGCGTCTCTGGCTGTGACCCGACCCCCCAGGATGCTGCCGTGCAGCTGGTGACCGTTCTTCTTCCCTTCCTCTCATGCTGTCTCTCTCTTCCCTGTCTGTGAATGGTATTTCTGGAGCGTGAGAGAGGCCTGGACCACAGGTATGTTTCCTGTCTGCCCGTTCCAAAGGCAGATGCCTGCGGTGTGCCTGGCCTGGCAGGAGAGGGGAACCCATCCTTGGAGAGGAGCCAGAGGAGAACTGTGTGCGCCTTCATGGCTGTGTGCTTCGGGTAAGGGCCTCCCTTTGCCTTTTACTATTTTAGCTTCAGAAAAGCCACATGTCCTGTCTGGGGGTTCCTATCCTGTCTAGGACAACAAGGTGGTATGGAATCATCATGCAACTGTAAGTCCAGATAGTGCTGAGTTCAAATCCTGTGCCATCATTTCTTAGCTTCTCCTACCTTTCGTCCTTGGGGAAAAGAGGATGCTAGGTGAGGGAGGAGTGAATAGTACCGCCACTGGCCCTGGCTTGCTGTTGGAAGGATGAGGTGGCAGAGCCTGCAGAAAGGTCAGATGGACATTTCATAGTGCCAGCCTCCTTCCCATCCAACCACATAGTGCCCAAACCTGCAGGCAAGTCTGTAACCAGGAGGAAAGTGCCAGGGGCCTGGTCACTTGTGCTCACAGATGACCTGCCACTCCCAAGCTGAAGGTCGTCACAGGAGAGCTGCCCAGGAAAGGAAGCAAAACCTGGAGTTGTTCCACCAGCCTCTTAGACCCTGAATTTCTGTTTCTTAACAATGTCACATTGTTACATTTTGTGTTGAAAAATAGGTCTAGGCTAACTTCCTTCTTGGGTCTTGGGACACTTTCTTGCTGTTATATGATCAAGGTGGGGCTGTGTAACTATTCTCCCCTGAACATACCCTCTCCCTCCCCCCTCAACTCCCTCCTTCCCCAACGCCCCCCACCCAGTGCAATCTACTAACTGTCTCTCCCACAATGTTCCCCTGACAGCCTCCTGCTGGCACAAAGGGTCCCACCTTTGAAGACCTTTGGGTTCAAATCCCAGCTCAGTTCCTAACCGGCTGTGTGACATAGAGAAGTTGCTTAACCTCTCTGAGCCTTAGGATCCCCAGCTGCAAAATCAAAGGGCTGATAGCAACATCTTCTCAGAACTCATGGAAAATTAAATGGGTGCTGCTCCCAAAGATGTTTGCACAGGGTGGAAACTCAGCAGAGGGTCATGTCCATTTCACGCTCTTCTAAGGGCTGCAGTGTAAATGTGGTCTCCAGCCGTAGAAGAGGATGACTGCTGCCCTTCCGTGACAGGACTTGGAGTAAAACTCCCAAACCGTCCCTAACCAGCAGAGGCTGCCCAGCCCAGCCCCTCCAGCAGGGCAGCTCCATAGACTGCAGGGCAGCAGGTCCCAGAGACTATCCCTGTCCACCCCTGCTGCACCAAGCCGGCTCTGGGTGGGGCTGGGGAAGGCAGCCATGGAGGGAGGCAGGAGACTGGGAAAGACGTAGCAGACACAAGTTTCATTTTTCATCAAATCCTCTAAACATTGGGAAAGGGCCGGGCGTGGTGGCTCACGCCTGTAATCCCAGCACTTTGGGAGGCCAAGCTAGGCAGATCACGAGGTCAGGAGTTCATGGTGAAACACTGTCTCTACTAAAAATACAAAAAATTAGCGGAGCATGGTGGCACGCACCTGTAATCCCAGCTACTTGGGAGGCTGAGGCAGAGAAATTGCTTGAATCTGGGAGGTGGAGGTTGCAATGAGGCAAGATCACATGACAGTACTCCAACCTGGGTGACAAGAGCAAGACCCTGTCTCAAAAAAAAAAAAAAATATTGTGAAAGGAAAATAAATCTTGGGACCCCAAAATTACTAAGCCAAAGGGAAAACTCAAGCTGGGAACTGCTTAGGGCAAACCTGCCTCTCATTCTATTGCTAAAAAAAGATAGCTACTAAGATTAAAAAGCTCCATGCCTCCCTCACAAGGAATTTCCTTGTGGACAAATTACAGATAGAATTCAAAGTCACCTTTCTCTGCTCACTGAGATAAATGCATATCTGATTGCCTCCTTTGGAAAGGCTAATCAGAAACTCAAAAGAATGCAACCATTTGTCTATTTATTTGTCATCAGAACCTCCTGAGGTTGTGTCACGGGCATGCATCCTTAACGATGACAATATAAACTTTCTAAATTGACTGAGACCTGTCTCAGATTTTTGGGGTTCACAGTGTCAAAGGTGGTGCTTTATAGAAAATGTAGGTTGGCATTATGGAAAATCTAGAAAAAACATACAAAGTCAAACATAGTTTTGAAAAGCTTATGACCACCCCCACACTGTGAATGAGGGAGTCTTTTTCTCCATCCTCCACCTCTGACTTTGGCTCACTGGTTGATGATATCTTATCATATACCCTGCTTTGCATCCTGACTTTGAGCCTACCATTATATGGTCATAAGCCCAAGGAAATGGTCTCACTATTTCCCAGTTTTATTGTTGGAGTCATTCAGGCTCTACGTAAGTTGGCCAAGGTCATAGAGGTGAAAGTCATATGGAAGACCCATTTGTATCCTTTCCCCCAGCTGCTGATGGTCACTCCACTTCTTTTTTATTTTTTCTTTTCTTTTTTTTTTGAGACAGAGTCTTGCTCTGCCACCCAGGCTGGAATATGGAGTGCATTGGCCCTATCTTGGCTCACTGCAACCTCCGCCTCCCAGGTTCAAGTGATTCTCCTGCCTCAGCCTCCCCGAGTAGCTGGGATTACAGGCACTCACCACTATGCCCAGCTAATTTTTTGTATTTTTTAAGTAGAGACGGGGTTTCACCATGTTGGCCAGGCTAGTCTCAAATTCCTGACCTCGTGATTTGCCTGCCTTGGCCTCCCAAAGTGCTGGGATTACAGGCACGAGCCACCGTGTCCGGCCTGGTCACTCCACTTCTAAGAAACAACCACAAATAATAACAAAAGAACTACTAACCCTTGGCTTTCAAACAGCACTTTTTCTTTAAGAAGTACTTTTATGACTGTTATTCCTTCCTGTCGTCCTTCAGATACCCCTGCAAGACCGATAGGAAGGCTACCAGTATTTTCAATTTGTAAATAAGGATCCAAGAAGTTAATGACTCTGCCACAAACACCAAGGCAGAGGCAGAATAAAAGACGTAGTCTCTGCCCTTCACACGCCCCCACCACCTTCTCAGGTGGCAAGAAGAGAGAGACACCCCCAGAGCTTAGGCAGGGTGAGGAAGAAGAGATTAAAGTAAGATGGGGCAAACCGGAGGTGATAGAGAAGTTCTGTCAGGAAATTCAGAGCGAGGGCTGCAGAAAACTCATCTTTGCCTACAATGCCTACTCCAACTGGATATCAACATGCAGGGCTCCATACCAGCATTCTGATAGATTCTGAGCTACAAGATTCCAGAATATTAGCAGCTGAGCTCCTCCCCAGCCCGGCCAAATATGCCACGAAAAGGCCGTTTCCCAGGTGATGTATCGTAGGTCAGAACCCTAATCAAGCGCCAATTCAATTTAACTGCTGGTGATTTCAGCACAGTGCTCTGAGCTCCCATTTAAATGTAAGGGGAATTGACTTTCCAGGTAACAGCTTCAGGGGAGGCTTTCTTCCCTCGGCTAGATGGAGCAGTAGCTCACACTGTGCACCTGGCAATGAACTGGGACCTTTTTGGAGGTACCTGACTTGGGCTTCTGGATTCTGTCAGGAGGCAGATGGGAGGGAGACTAGGAGCAAGGGCCACAGAAGGGCCGAGGTACCCCTGGCACCCCTAGATCCCAAAATACAAAGAGCCACCAGCACAATCAGCACACACACACTCTCTCTCTCTCTGCCCCTTGGTCTCTGTCTCTTCCACTCTGTATCTCTTTCTCTCTCTGTGTCTCTGCCTCTTTCCCTCTCTATTTCTTTTTTATTCTTCTTTTTCTTTTTTCTCTTTTTTTTTTCTTTTTTTAAGATGGGGTTTCACCATGTTAGTCAGCCTGGTCTTGAACTCCCAACCTCAGGTGATCTGCCCGCCTTGGCCTCCAAAGTGCTTGGAGTACAGGCGTGAGCCACCACGCCCAGCCCCCCTCTCTCTATTTCTATCTCTTGGTGTCTCTCTGCTTCTGTCTCTCTATATTTCTCTCTGTTTCTGTCTCTATATTTCTCTATCTGTCTCTATGTGTCTGTGTCTCTATTTCTGTCTCTGCATCTCCATCTCTCTTTCCACATCACTATCTCTCCCTCTCCCTCTGTATCTCTATCTTTCTCTCTGTCTCTATCTCCGCCTGAGGGGGAGGAGCTCAACTGCTAATATTCTGGAAGCTTGTAGCTCAGAATCTATCAGAACATTGGTGTGGATGATGACTCCTTTGTGACGCTATCCAGCTGGACTGGGCGTTGCAAAGGTGGGTTTTCTGCAGCACTCTCTCTGTCTCTGCTGCTGTTTCTCTGTCTATCTCTTTCTCTGTCTCTCTTTCTTACCCCTCTGTGTCTTTCTGTCTCTATCTCTCTGTCTCTCTTTCTGTCTCTCTCTGTCTCTCTTTTTGTCTCTGTCTCTCTGTCTCTATTTCTCTCTCTGTCTCTGTCTCTATCTCTGTCTATCTCTGTCTCTGTCTCTATTTCTCTCTCTCTGTCTCTGTCTCTCTGTCTCTGTATCTCTGTCTCTCAGTGTCTGTCACTGTCTCTCATATGCTCGGGGGTATTTATGCTATGCGGGCATTTCCAAGGAGCTTTCAAGTCTGAGTTATCATCTGGGATTTCTATCAGGCTCCATCTGCTTCCAGAACTGTGTGCAAACAGTAACATCCAAAGCTCAGAAAAGGGAGGACGTAAAACATTTTTATTTGTTCTGACCAGAAAAGCCGTATAATCTAGAATGTGTGAAAGTAAGTCAGAAAAAACAAGGGAAAACAGATTGTCGGAGCTGGTCGTAGCCCACAAGAGTCTCTCAGCCCCAAACAGTGTGGCCCAGGCGTACATAAAACAAGCCCACGACATATGCCTTGTGTCCAACTACGCAGCTTTCTGAGCCACTCCTCCGTGTCTATTGGAAGAGCAAATGAACGTGGTTGAAATCCCAGCTCTACAGCTTTCTACTGTGTCATCTTGAGCAAATTCTTCACTTTTCTGAGCCTTAGTTTCCTCCACTGTAAAACAGGACTCGTAATTTCTACTCTGTAGGAGGATCCTGAAGACAAAACCCTTTAAAAGCCTCTAGCATGGTGTCTACCATGTCACAAGGGTCCAGTAAATGGTAATGGCGGTGATGGTCATGGTGGTGGTGGCGATGGTGGCATCGAAGGTAGTGATGAGAGTGGAGGTGGAAATGGTGGTAATGGTGGCAGTGGTGGTGGTAGAGGGATGTGGTGGTGGGAATTGCAGAAGAGGAGATGAAGATGTTGGTGATGGAGGTGGTAATTGCAGTAGCAACATCAGCATTTTAGGAAGACCAGGCATATCAGTGACAACCTGCTCCTGCTTTTCAGACGCATTTCTCCCTAAAGACTTCTGGGTGCCTCACGTCTGTAATCTCAGCACTTTGGGAGGCTGAAGCAGATGGATCACGAGGTCAGGAGTTTGAGACCAACCTGGCCAAGATGGTGCAACCCTGTCTCTACTAAAAATACTAACATTAGCCTGGTGTGGTGGCAGGTGACTGTAGTCCCAGCTACTCGGGAGGCTGAGGCAGGACAATCTCTTGAACCTGGGAGGCAGAGGCTGCAGTGAGCCAAGGTGGTGCCGTTGCACTCCAGCCTGGGCGACAGAGCAACACTCCATCTCAAAAAAACAAAAGGCATCCAGAATCACCATCGTGCCTTCCAGTCCTGCCATGATCGGATATTTGACCCTCCAAACCTCATGTGGAAATTTCATCCCTGATGTTGCAGGTGGGGCCTAGTAGGAAGTGTTTGGGTCACAAGGTTGATCCCTCCTGAACAGCTTGTGCCATCCTCATAGAAGCAAGTGAGAGCTCCTGCTCCATTAGGCCTTGCAGGAGTCCCTTGAGAGCTGGTTACTAAAACAAGCCTGGCACCATTTCTCTCACTCTTGCTTCCTCTCTCATCATGTGATCTGCACATACCAGCTCCCCCTTCGCCTTCTGCCTTAAGTGGAAGCTTCCTGAGGCCCGCCCTCACCAGAAGCAGATGCCTATGCCATGCTTCTTGTACAGCCTGCAGAACCGTGAGCCAAATAAACCTCTTCTCTTTATAAACTACCTAGCTTCAAGTTGAAAAATGAGAACACATGGACACAGGGAGGGGAACATCACACACTGGGGCCTGTTGGGGGGTCAGCGGGCAAGGGGAGGGAGAGCATTAGGACAAATACCTAATGCATGCAGGGCTTAAGAGCTAGATGATGGGTTAATAGGTGCAGCTAAACACCACGACACACGTATACCCATGTAACAAACCTGCACATTCTGCACATGTATCCTAAAACTTAAAGTAAAATATTAATTAAAAAATTTGCCAGGCCGAGGCGGGTGGATAACGAGGTCAAGAGATCGAGACCATCCTGGTCAACATGGTGAAACCCCGTCTCTACTAAAAATACAAAAATTAGCTGGCTGTGGTGGCATGCGCCTATAGTCCCAGCTACTCGGGAGGCTGAGGCGGAAGAATCGCTTGAACCCAGGAGGTGGAGGTTGCAGTGAGCTGAGATCACGCCACTGCACTCCAGCCTGGGTAACAAGAGTGAAACTCCATCTCAAAAAAAAAAAAAAAATTACTCAGCTTCAGATATTCCTTTATAGCAACACAAACAGACTAAGACAAATCCCTTCAGCCTCATCCAGACAATAGCTGGTTTTGAGTCATTTCAACACAGCAAACGTGGAGCCAGTTCTGGGCGAAGGCCTGGGAGTGCCATCATGAAAACACATGTGCATTCTTTCACCTTTCTCTTGACTCTTTCACTTCCTGCCTCCTAAGTGCTCTGCTTTCCAAGCACAGAGAGGCTTTTTCACCAGCTGCTTTGGTTTGAATGTCCATGTGTTGGAAACTGAATCCCCAGTACAACAGTGTGAAAAGTGGGGCCTTCAAGAGATGCTTAGGTCATGAGTGCTCTGCTCTCATGAATGGATTAATGTCATTATCATGGGAGGGGGTTAGTTATCGCAGGAGTGGGCTTGTTATAAGACTTAGTTTTGCCCCTCATGCTCTCTTTCTTTCCCTCTCTTGCCTTTCTTCTTTCCATCATTAGATGAGGCAGTGCATAGGCCCTCATCAGATGCTGCTGCCATGCTCTTGAACTTCCCCTCCTCCAGAAACATGAGCTACATACACTTGTTTATAAATTATCCATTCTGTGGTATTCTGTTATAGCAACACAAAATGGACGAAGACACTAGCTCTCCCCACTTTCTCCCCATCTCCCTTTCTGCCCTGAAGTCCCAATTTCTTATCGGCTGTTGTACTTGAGGTCTTACACTAGGGAAACCTGAAGTGAACAACAAAAATACTGATTTTTCTTCAATATAAGCCCAGAACTTCCTCCTGCCTTGCCTCAACCCAACCTTGAGGAATCCCCTCAACATTCAGAGAACAAAATCTTTTTAAAGAGCCTCATAATTGTAAACTCAGATTGGATTTAGAACAGAAGAGCCAAGAACCAAGTGACACATTTTAAAACGCAATATTGAGCCAAAGCTAATTTCACCCTTATGCACACTGAAGGTTCTTGAGACAGAGAGATGTGTCCTGTTGAGTGTTGCATACAACACATTTTCTATGGAGATTTCTTTTTTTTTTCTTTTAACTTCCTGTTGATTTGCATGGAGATTTTGATAAGAATGATATAAATGAAAGAAACAGCAGATCTGGAGCCAAAGTCGTGGGTTCAGGTCCAGGCCCTTTAGTAGCAACTCATTCAGTCTCCCCAAGCTCAATCTTCACACTTTCAAATTGGGGATAATTCCCCATTGTTAGAAATAGATGCTCAGTGCCACAAAGAAAAATTAGCACGGAGACAAAGGATCTTTCAGCAACCCAATTTTTACTTCCTAGACTGCAGGAAGGGTACTCTCACAAGCCATCTTGCCACGAGAGTACAATGAACAGAGGAAAACACACAAATAGATCCCTTACGCATTTGGGTCGTCCTTACTGCTGTGTCTGATCTCCATTAGCTGGAGCCAGACCTCACAATTTGAACTAAAACCTGATTGGCTAATAACTTAAAACTTTTTTAAACAGGTAAAAGCAATGGAGAGCTGGGATATGCCTGTGAGCATGCCCAGCACAGATATCTTTGTTAAAGTACAAGGACATAGAATGTACTACGTGCCTGTAAGCATGGCATGTCTAACAGCTGCATAGGATAGGGCTTAAGAAAGTTATTAGCACACTTACAATTTAACAGAAAGGAAACTTTAAAAGGGAACTTTTCTACTTCCCACAGTCATGATGAGGAAGAGATTCGTTTTCAAATGGTGAAGAGCTTTGCAAATGTAAGCATGTTTTATTCTTCTGGTTCATATGTACACCTTTTCAGAACAACCAACTTTCATCCTTCAGGCAGGACTGTGGCTCCCCACTGTCCCTGTACCATGTCTGTTAGTCTAACTCCTTGTTTTCAGGCCCTTTCCTGAAAACCTAAGTGGTAATGAGGTCTGTGATAAACTCCCTTGAATTAGGGTCAGGGTAGGCCCACACACTGCATCAGATCGTAGCCTATGATAACGGAAACTTCTGTACATTGAGGTTGAGGGGCTAGGAAATATTTTGCAGGGGAATTTGTGAGATATATGTGTATCTTCCTGGGCTTGGCAGTCTCTTCCTGGGAAACTTTCCAACACAACAGGAAAAGAAGTGATTTTAAAATTTTTATTATTCTGTATATTTATTTATTTTGAAACGGAGTCTTGCTCTGTCGTCCAGGCTGGAGTGCAGTGGTGCAATCTCAGTGCACTGCAACCTCTGCCTCCCGGGTTCAAGCAATTCTCCTGCCTCAGCCTCCCGAGTAGCTGGGACCACAGGCATGTGCCATCACGCCCAGCTAATTTGTTGTAGTTTTAGTAGAGACGGAGTTTCACCATGTTGGCCAGGATATCTCGATCTCCTGACCTCGTGATCTGCCACCCTCAGCCTCCCAAAGTGCTGGGATTACAGGCGTGAGCCACCACACCCCACCATGAAGTGATTTTTTTCATCTACTCTGCCCTTTTCCAACAATTCCATTCCCATTCCCACCAGCCTGGGAATTTCAAGGGGCAAGGTAAGGAAAGTAAACTTCTGAGAGATTCAAGTATTCCAACTGAGTCTTATTTAGATAACACCGCTGTACTGCAGCTTGGAGCGCAATGCCTGGTATGCCACAACAAGTCAAGAAATATTTGGGATAGCTGGTTGCCGGAAGCCTGAGAGCCTGTACCTCTTCATCCCTCTTCCTACAATTCTTTCTACTTGTCCCCCTGGTCGGTTTTTTGCCCACCAAAAGCTCAACTCAGTTTATTTTTTCTGGGAAGCCTTCCCCTACCACCATCCTCCACTCCCACCTGCTCTAAATGGTCCCAGAACAACGTGCACATCAGTCTCTAGACCCCTTTCATACTTCACTGGAATCATTGGTTCAGTGGCATCCACTCCACTAGTCTGCAAACTGCCTTAAAGCAAAGACTGTACTTTCTTTTATGTATCCACATCTCCAACCCAAGAAAATTGGAATGAACCTATTAATTGACATCAAGAGCTCACTTAGATTTATTCTCCCAGAGTTTCAACACTACAAGTACAATTATATCAATGGAGAAATAAGTCAAAAGAATGTAAAATCCCAAAAATCAGTGGTGACAAGGATACAGGTTACAAAAGATCTTCTTCCACCTACCCAGGGCCTTAAAAACAATGAGCATCAAGAAAAATAACTCTGTGGCTTCCTAAGGAGTGGTGCTTATGCCAGAGCCTCTTCTGCAGCTTCCCCAATAGCATTGTGGTCTGGCTGCTGTTGAACCAACCTGGCTCAGAGACACCTGGCTTCCTTCTTCCACTCACTAATGAGCCCTGGGATGTGAGAACACTTCAGAGTCCTCAACAAAGCAATGGGGGTACTCATCCTCCACCCCATCTGTTTCTCACCACTTTCCAAAACATCAACTTTATTTTATTATTTTTATTTTTTATTGCTTTTGAGATGGAGTCTCACTCTTGTTGCCCAGGCTGGAATACAATGGTTTTATCTCGGCCCACCGCAACCTCCTCCTCCCAGGTTCAAGCGATTCTCCTGCCCCAGCCTCCTGAGTACCTGGGATTACAGGCATGTGCCACCATGCCCGGCTAATTTTGTAATTTTAGTAGAGATGGGATTTCTCCATGTTAGTCAGGCTGGTCTTGAACTCTCAACCTCAGGTGATCCACCCGCCTTGGCCTCCCAAAGTGCTGGGATTACAAGCGTGAGCCACCACGCCCGGCGACTTTATTTTTAACCATAGGAAAATATCCTAAGCTTCTCATAGCCAGGTGGTACTCCCAGAATCTTCCCCCCATTCCCCCACATGTCTGCCCCTGTCACTGTTAAACTTGGGTCTGGTTGGGAGCCAAGAAATTCTCATGAATCCCAAACCAGAAAACTTGCTTCTAACACATCTTTCAGTGTTCTTGTGCCATTTTTTCAAACCCCAAGATGTGACTGATTAGATGAGTAGAACTTCACCTTCTTACTAAGCAGCACATGTCATCCACTGACTGAAGGGAAAGTCTTTTAAAACTCACGGCGCATATGAACATAGCAGAGAAAAGTGACTACATTTGCCTTCACTCAGAGAATGTAGCTGGACAGCTCCCCTGAGAAGTATTTTAGCCGGGTTTAATACAGCCTTGCAAATAACTGCACAGCCACTTGTCCAGGGCACTGCTGGATGCTGAACAAAGGATAAAGAATCATCCCACAGAAAGCTAGACAAGGAGCTTGAAGAAGCCATTGACAAAATAAGAAATATACACGGCTAATGCTATAGCATTGAACCATTTGTTATGGAAAATGTATAAGTCAAAAAGCCCATTTAGCCACTCACTGCAGGTGGGGATGTGAAATGCTAACTTTCTGACAGATTACTTAGAAATATTGAGTTACTTAGAAATTCTAAATCTGCAAAATGGGGCAGCCGTGGTAGCTCACGCCTGTAATCCCAGCACTTTGGGAGACCAAGGCAGGCAGATCATTTGAGATCAGGAGTTCAAGACCAGCCTGGCCAACATAATGAAACCTCATCTCCACTAAAAATTCAAAAAAAATTAGCGGCCGTGGTGATGTGTGCCTATAATCCTGGCTACTCAGGAGGTTGAAGTAGGAGAATCCATTGAACCTGGGAGGCAGAGTTTGCAGTGAACAGAAATCACACCACCACACTTCAGCCTGGACGACAGAGCCAGACTCAGTCTCAAAAAAAAAAAAAATTCTGCAAAATGTACCCACCCTTTGAGTCAGTAGTTTCACTTCTAGGAATCTATTCCAAGGAAATTATCAATAATTATAGTTGTGATATATGCCCAAGGGTCTATATTGCTACATTGTTTGAATAGGAAGAATCTAGAACCAATATAGTTGAAAAATATAAATATAAAAACTACAATATGTATATATGATTGAAAATTATAGGATACTATGCAGCTCTGAAAAGCCATTCTACATAACAGGTTTGGCAAACATTTTCAAGTGCCAGAGGGTGAATGTTTTCGGATCTGTGGGCCACAAGCCAAAATCAAGGATATTATGTGTAATACTTATAATAATGAGAGGAAACAAATTTACACACATTTTTTGGACAAATTAAAAATACAAAAATGACCAGGCATGGTGGCTCACACCTGTAATCCCAGCACTTTGGGAGGTGGAGATGGGCGGATCACCTGAGGTCGGGAGTTCGAGACCAGCCTAACCAACATGGAGAAACCCCGTCTCTACTTAAAATACAAAAATTAGCCGGGCGTGACAGCATATGCCTGTAATCCCAGCTACTAGGGAGGCTGAGGCAGGAGAATTGCTTGAACCCAGGAGCAGAGGTTGCAGTGAGCCAAGATCATGCCATTGCACTGTAGCCTGGGCAACACGAGTGAAACTCCATCTCAAAAAATAAATAAATAAATACAAGAATGATTAATTACAACTTTTTTGTAATACAGTTCAACCAATGAGAATAATCCTTTCTGGACTAGTCATATTTTGATTAATTAGAGTTTAAAGTCAGTCTTTTTGTTTTTTTGTTTTGTGATACAGAGTCTCCCTCTGTCACCCAGGCCGGAGTGCAGTGGCGTGATCTTGGCTCATTGCAACCTCCATCTCCCTGGCTCAAGTGATTCTCCTGCCTCAGCCTCCTGAGTAGCTTGGACTACAGGCACATGCCACCACGCCTGGCTAATTTTTTGTATTTTTAGTAGCAATGAGTTTTCACCATGTTAGTCAGGATGGTCTCAATCTTCTGACCTCGTGATCTGCCTGCCTCAGCCTCCCAAAATGCTGGGATTACAGGCTTGAGCCACCACACCTGGCCTAACAAAGTCAATTTTCTTTACCATCAAATTAATTTCAAATGTTTGTTAAAAAAAAAAAACAGCTGGCAAACCAAATGAAAATATACAACACATCAGATTTGGCCCGTGCCTGTACTTTGCTGATCTCTGCTATAGAGAGATACTTGCTCACATGGAAGAATATTCACGAAATATTGTTATGCAGAATCTGAACTGGTATAAGCAGTGTGTATAGCAGTCGTTTGTACTATTCTCCAAATATCTCCAGTTCTCTGCCTTTCTAGGCACAGAGTAGAAGTGCATGTCCCAGCCCCTTTGTGACCGCATATGACCACAAGATAAGTCCTAGCCAATTTTCTCACTGTGGAAATAACCCATGTTATTCTAAGGCCGCAGACTGGGAGAAAATATTCGCAAATCACATATCTGGCTTCTATCCAGAATATATTCTTTACAGTCTCAAACTCAGTAATAAGAAAACAGACAACCCAATTTTTTCAAATGAGCAAAAGATTTAAATAGACACTTCAGCAAAGAAGACATATGGACAGCAAATAAGCATGTGACAAGACACTCAATGTTATTAATCATTAGGGAAATGCAAATTAAAACCACAACCAGATAACATTTTGCACCTACTAGAATAGCTTAAATTAAAAAAAAAAAAAAAAACTGACAATACCAAGTGCTGGGAAGGAAAAGAAGAAAGCAGAACTCCCACATAGGCTTGGTGAAAATGTAAAACAGTACAGCTGAGTTGGAAAAGTTTGGCAGTTTCCTATAAAGATACCAGATGACCCAACAATCTTGCTCCAATATATTTGCTCAAAAGATATAAAAACCTATGTTCACACAAAGACCTATATGTGAATGTTTATGGCAGCTTTATTTGTGACCATCAAAAACTGGAAACAATGCAAATGTCCTTCAGCTGGGGAACGGGCAAACAAATTGTGGTACATCCACGTAATGGAATGTTACTCAGCCATGAAAAGGAATCCAACTATTGAGACAATCACATGGAAGAATTGAGGATGTAATTCCTAAGTGAAAATAGTCAAATCATGGGAAGTAGAAAAGTTCCTTTTTAAAGTTTCCTTTCTTGTTAAAGAATAAGTGTGCCAATAACTTGGTTAAGCCTTATCCTATGTAGCTGTTAAACATGCCATGCTTACAGGCACGTAGTACATTCTATGTCCTTGTACTTTAACCAGGATATCTGTGCTGGATGTATTCACAGGCGTGTCCCAGCTCTCCATTACTTTTACCTGTTTAGAAAAGTTTTAAGTTGTTAGCCAATCGGGTTTTTATTTAGAGTGTGAGGTCTGGCTCCAGCCAACAGAGACCGGAGACAGAAGTAAGGATGACCCCAAATGCATAAGGGATGTATTTGTGTGTTTTCCTTTGTTCATTGTACTCTCATGGCACGATGGCTAGCGAGGATACCCTTCCTACAGTCCAGGAAGTAAAAATTGCATTGCTGAAAGATCCTTTGTCTCAGTGCTAATTTTTCTTTGTAGCACTGAGCAACTATTTCCAATAGATTCAAAAGGTTAAATATTGTATGATTCCATTTATACTACATTGTAGGAAAGGCAAAACTCTGGGGACTGAGAACAGATGGTTGCCAGGGGCTGGGTGTGGCGGGAGTGGATGACCACAAAGGGGCAGCATGCAGGGTGATGCAGGGGTTGGTAGAACCTCCTTTGTCTTGATTGTGGTGCAGTCGCGTGACTATGCATTTGTCAAAACGTGCAAAAGTATACACCGAAAAAACCGAATTGTACCATATGTAAAATACAAAACAGAATTTTTTTCAGTGTTTGATGCCAATTCCAGAAAGAAGGAAGGAAGGAAGGAAGGGAGGGAGGGAGGGAGGGAGGGAGGGAGGAAAGGAGAGAAAGGGAAAGAAGGGAGAAAGGGAGGGAAGGAGGGAAAAGAAGAGAAAAAAGGAAAGGTGTTAGAAACATGCTCAGTGCTGCAAAGAAAAATTAGCACTGAGACAAAGGATGTTTCAGCAACACAATTTTTACTTCCTGGACTGCAGGAAGGGTACTCTCACAAGCCATCTTGCTATGAGAGTACAATGAACAGAGGAAAACAAATTTATCCCTTATGCATTTGGGGTCATCCTTATTGCTGTGTCTGATCTCCGTTGGCTGGAGCCAGACCTCACAATTTAAACTAAAATCTGATTGGCTAAGAACTTAAAACTTTTTTAAACAGGTAAAAGCAATGGAGAGCTGGGACATGCTTGTGAGCACGTCCAGCACAGATATCTTGATTAAAGTACAAGGACACAGAATGTACTACGTGCCTGTAAGCATGGCATTTCTAACAGCTACATAGGATAGGGCTTAACAAAGAGTTATTAGCACGTTTATGATTTATTGTTTAGCAAGAAAGGAAACTTTAAAAAAGAACTTTTCTACTTCCCACCAAAGGAAAGAAGAGAAGGAAGGAGGGATGAAGAGAAGGAACAAGAGGAAGAAGGGTTGAAAGACAGAGAAGAGAAAAGAACCACTGCATGGGCCATGTGGAGGGCAGCTCAGCCCTGCTTAACCCTGAGACCCAGCCTGGCTGCTGCCCCTGTTTGGCCGCAGTGTGGGAGTGAACAGAAGCACAGGCTGCAATGGGGAAGCTGTTGGAGCATCACTCACTAAGGAGACCTTCAGGCAAAAAGAATCCCGAAGTCACTGGAGCTGCCCAGCTAGTGCCTTCAGGGCAAGCCTGCAAAGGCATCTCCTGGCACCTGCCTCTGCCCTTTGCACACCCTGATCAGGCAGCTCCCAACATCTGCAGGCAGAGGTTCTGCCACATCCACCAATTCAATTCTTTTGGGCCCAAATCCTGCACAGAAGCAAGTGGAAGTCAGAGAAAGAGGTCGAAAACCCATCGTAGATTCGGCAGCCTGCACTGAATGCCTTGCAGAGCCCAGGCTGAGCATAGGGTGCTCCTGCCCACCCTTTTGCCCAGTAATTTTCTTCCCGAGCCACGTTTGAAGCCCACATGTCCCAGTCGATGTCATTCTGCATATTAAATGAGACGAAGTGCAATGTCTAACACCAAGTATCACCAGACAAATGAATGCTGACACGTGGCGTGCGTTCCCCGCCTTAACCCTAAGGTCACCATCCTGGCCTGGAAGCGCTGGATGAAGGTGGAAGGCAAAACAATCAACCAGTGTTTCATGAGCACCTGTAGAGCTGAACAGCCTGCCTCCATCTGAGAAGGGCACTGGGTGCTCCCTCACCCCGCCCCTCCCAGACCCCACAGGATCAAAGAGGCTGTGTGCTGCTGCCAAGAGCAAGCCTTCAGCAGAAGCTCGATTCTACAGAGAACCAGACCCTTAGCTCCCTGGGGAAGGGGGTGGGTCTTACTAACCTGGGTTCCCAGTGAGCTTGGCAGCAAGTCCAGAGTTGGGTCTGGAAGGAAGGAAGGAAGGAAGGAAGGAAGGGAGGGAGGGAGAGAGGGAAGGAGGAAGGGAGGAAGGGAGGGAGGAAGGGAGGGAGGGAGGAAGAGAGGGAGGGAGGGAATTCACACATGCACTATCACCTGTATCTGTTCATACCAAAAAGAAAGAAAGAAAGAGAGAGAGAATAAATTCACACAGGGACTATCACCTGTATTTGTTCATACCGAAAGCAAATGATCAAAATCAGTGAATAACGCATAGAAAACAAGATATATCCTAGTGCGGGGCTTCATGGGCCAGCTGGTGGCCAGTCAGACTTGAGATCCAATCCCACTCTGCCACGCTGGCTGGGAGGAACTGGACAAGCAATTTCCTCTCTGGGAGCCATTTCTTCATTAGCACAATAGGAGAGCCTGTGATATCTCCCTCATAGGGTTGCCGTGGGGATTAAATGAAGTAATTCATGTAAAGCACTTAGGACAAAGACAGGAACAAAGGGAGTATCTAGGAATGGTAGCTATCGTTATCACTGTCATCATCGTTATCACTACTCAGCTGTGGCAAAAGGATAGCACTGCAAAAGTTGAAGCGGTGAAGTGGATGCTGTCTGCTCTTAAGCCTCGACTTAATGAAGGAGGCCAAATTAACAGGTCCCCTTATGGTGTCTCCATCTCTGCGATAACAAGGAAGGGCAGGGACAGACCATGGCAATGGTTCTTTTTTTTATTGTCTTCCTTCACATCAGACAATCCCCTTGTCCCCAGCATCCCGCGTGCACTGTTGCTGTTTGTGCTCTGTTTGCTTATTTCTCCATCACTCTCCCCGGCAAAATTGATCCCCTCATCAGCAGCTGGGAGACAGCAGGCTATGATCTCACGCCTTTGGAAGGTCAGCTCAAAAGGCAGCATCTTCCTAGTAACAGTTGCCAGGGAAGATTATGAGGGTGGACTTGACTCCCAGGGGAGAGAAAGACGTGTAGGGTTAAATAATTGGTGTTTGTTTAAATGAGGTGGGTGGGGGGTGGGGAGGCAGGGGTGGGAGGGCTTGCCACTGTGAAGGGCATATGCGATTTCCCCAGGTAATGTGCCTCTCATTCCCTCTGTTAGAAGTTCTGGCTGGCCTTTATATCTTAAAGTATTAAGCTAAAAATTATTCACTTCAAAGATTCTTAACCCTGTCAGACCCCACACCCCATGTACAAAATGTTCGTGGCAATATTTCACAACATCCCCTTGGCTCTTCTTTTTTTTTTTTGAGACAGAGTCTCCCTCTGTTGCCAGGCTGGAGTGCAGTGGTGCGATCTTGGCTCACTGCAACCTCCGCCTCCTTAGTTCAAGCAATTCTCCTGCCTCAGCCTCTGAAGTAGCTTGGACTATAGGTGCACACCACCACGCCCAGCTAGTTTTTGTATTTTTAGTAGAGTCGGGGTTTCACCATGTTGTCCAGGATGTCTCAATCGCTTGATCTCATTATCCACCCGCCTCAGCCTCCCAAAGTGCTGGGATTACAGGTGTGAGCCCACCGCACCCAGCCCCCCTTGGCTGTCCTTAAATGAAACTATTGACATATAACCTACCTAAGTACATAATTTTTAAAACCAATATAATGCCTTGTAATACAAATGAGAAGTAAAGTAATATAGAATAAAATGGAAGTCCAGTATGTTCTCTATTTGTTCACAAATACATCAGGAAAACATAATGAATACTTCAATGTATTCATACGTATTACATGTCACCTACATTGGTCCTTTTTTTTCTCTCCTGCCACTCTGCTACATCTGTACTTTCTAGTTGACATTAGAGACTGCGTAAATGACAAAGAAAAGAGGTTTAATTGGATCATCATTCTGCAAGCTGTACAGGAAGCATAACACTGGCTTATGTTTCTGGGGAGACCTCAGGAAGCTTCCAGTTATGGCAGAAGGTGAAGGCGGAGCAGGCGTCTCACATGGCAAAAGCAGGATCAAGGGGTAGGGTGAGGTGCCACATGATTTTAAACAACCAGATCTAAATCACTGGGGTAGCACCGGGGGGACAGTGCTAAACCGCTCATGCAAAAGCCACCCCCACGAGTCAGTCACCACCAACCAAGCTCCACCTCCAGCACTGGGGATTACCATTCGACATGAGATTGTGGGCAGGGACACAAACCCAAACCACATCAGTGATAGACACACGATCACCAAGAATCCAATCAGGGACACAGACCCAAACCACGTCGGTGATAGACACACGATCGCCAAGAATCCAATCAGGGACACGGACCCAAACCACGCCGGTGATAGACACACGATCACCAAGAATCCAATCAGGGACACGGACCCAAACCACGCCGGTGATAGACACACGATCACCAAGAATCCAATCAGGGACACGGACCCAAACCACGTCGGTGATAGACACACAATCACCAAGAATCCAATCAGGCACGCGGACCCAAACCACATCAGTGATAGACACACAATCACCAAGAATCCAGCGCTTACAAGTGTAGAGTGAAAGCACTATATCAGCACCTCAAACCAAAGGAAGGGTGTTGTCATCAGTGATGAGATTTTCCAAAATGTGAGCAATTCTTGGTAAAGCTACAAGCAAAACCAAGTACACACTTTCTCTCATTTACATCGTACTCACCTTTCTTGATAACTCAGTGTATATTAAAACCACGAAACAGTGGATTGAGTTTATACGTAAAACAGAGTTGGATTTGAGGCCTAGGTCATTACAACAAGTTTTGTACCCTCTGAATGATCAGCAGAGAAATGTCGGTGGGACCTGGCTCGGGATGCCTTGTGCCCCACAGGGTCCCATAATTCTCTGGTCCCCACCTACTAATGCCAGTAGAAACCTGCCTCATTCCTGTGATGGTCAAAAATGTTCCCACAAATTCCCCAAAAGTTTCCTACGAGTACCAGTGGTCTAGTTCAATACCCTCAATTTAAAGGTGGATAAACTGATGTTCACAGGGAAAAAGGTGGCTTGCCCAAGGGAAAGCCAGGATGACAACCAGTCTTCAAATGCCCAGGTTGGAGACTGAACAATTAACTGAAATTTTGTGAATCGCCCCTCACTCCCTGGATGTGGAAACATGAAGCTGTGATCATACGATGATGTTATTCATGGCTGTATTTATTATCTCCTCCTTTGTCCATTTTCAAGGTCAACTCCCCTTCTGATGGCCAGTAATTTCTGGCCATGTACTAAGTTATGAGCTATTTTGAAACTCTGCTTTTGGCAGAAAGACATTGTTTTTTAGAGAAACATGTCCTTTCTCCACTCTGGTGCTAATGTTGTTTGGGATGGCTCAACAGTAGGGTCTGTTGGTGCTAGGCCAGTGAAGGAGGACAGGCTAATGGCCAGTCTTAGGCCACTGTGAAGAGTTTTGATTCCACTGTACATGCAAAGGAAAGATTTCAAGGACAAGCATTTTATTATCTGGTTTACCTTTTTTAAAATTATTACATGTCATATGTTCATTAGCATTATCATTTTCAGGAGAGACATTAATTGATTGACGCATGTTAAAAGGCAATATCCAGAATGTGAAATAACTATGAACGAGACACCCAAGAAAGAAGAGACAGCTGAGTTTATCCCGTGGGGAGGGGCCGCGATGGTAAGATGAGTTCAGATGTGGAGGTGCCCATGAAACAGTCACATGGAGATGCACAGCGGGTCTTTAGCAAAGGGGTCTGAACTTTGCAACAGAAAGGTTGAGCTGAAAGCCCAGCCCTGGAGGGTGAGAACCAAGGAGAGAACAGTTGGCACCACAGGATTAAGTTAAATAGCCCCCAAAAGTGTGTGTTAAATAAAAAGAAAGGAAAAAAACAGACTAAAGATAACACCCTCAGGAAAGCCCACATTTTGGTGGCAAATGGAGACAAAGGGCCAAGAAAGGACACTGAATTTGAAACAAAGTTGTCTGGCTACAAAGACTACATGTTAACTTCCTGTTGGATTAAAGAAAAATAAGAACTAAAAATTGTGCCTTGGATATAGCGTTCATAACAAAATGCTTGGGAAAAGCCAGATTTCAGCCCACACAGTTGAGCTGGGGGCTGTGACTCCCACCTCCAGCAAGCATCAGGCAGAACTGAGAAAGGACAGCAGGCCCTGCCCATCTCCATCAGCCATTCACGGCCACCTGCCGTCCTCAGCACAAGCGTGAAGATGGAAAATTTCTCATTATGGATTACACTGTCTTCTCAATAAAGCAAAAATTGCCCCCCAGAATAGATCTTCCCAGACAAGTGAGTAAATGGAGGAACTAAGAAAACATGTGTCTGGTCTATTATACAGAGCAAATGAATTTGATTTTAAAATGTGGAAAGCAAATAATTGTTTACATCACTGACATTGGTCCTTTCTCACCCTTACCCTTAGCAATCTGGTCATCCACACGACACAGTAATGCCTGCACTCTTAGGAAGAGTTTTCTGACAGGCAGCAGGAGATGAGTTCCAATTCCACCCCACAAAAGAAAACCAAGCTTGGACTAACTGGGCCAAGCCATCCCACAAGAACGGTTTCCTGCCATATTGAATGAAACTCTCCTTATAAAGAATAGATGAGGCTTGTTGTTTGTCCTGGACTTCAAGGGATACTTAGCTTTGCCAGTCTTCTCCAGCAGAGGAAAAATCAAGTTATGCTCAAAATCGAAATGCCGACAGCCCTCCTGAGGTTGTGGTATGGGGATTAAGAGACTGGAGAGCAGCTGGGGAGACAGGACTGGAGCCTCCTCTTTTCATGGCTGTCCTGGACACTGCAGCCCTTGCCTCACTGTGCACACAGGTGTGGGGAGGTAGGGGGAGCTGGTCCCACCTAGGGGTGGGATATGGAGAGGAGCCCACTGGCCCTCGGGGACTCCAGCTTTTGAGAGCTCAGCTATACACACAGAGCTCTGCATTGATTGAAGGCCCGCACAGGGCCTTGAAGCATGTGCCTTGAAGAAATGGGACACTGGCAGGAAACCACCAACTCTGCTGTGGGGGAGGGGCAGGAGAGGCCACTGAGGCTGTGACACTGAGCTGAGTCTTGACAGATAAGTGTCCCCAAGCAGATCAAGGGGACCAGGGCACACTCAGGCAGAGGGAGGCATGGGACAAAGCCTGAATGTGGCAGACACTCGGGAAACACTTACTAGTGGTGACTTGCTAACCTTAGTACACAGCCAAGTCACCAGTGGAACCTGATTCAAAATGAAAGGGTTGGCTCTCCAGCCCAACCAATAAAAAAATTCCAGTTCCCTAGGTCTGGAGAGGGGTTTGGGAATCTGCATGTTTAACTGCCATCCAGGTAATGTTTATGCAGGGGGTCCCCAGAAAGAGCTGAGGGATGTCACTGAGTAGGTGGACAGGCGGGCCCCCAAAGGAAGAAGGCAGAGGCATAAAATAAGAAAGGAGAGAGAAACAGGGCCTTTTATTCCTGGAGGTTGAGTGACCAGAGGACAGATTCCTTTTTAGAAAGACCACTCTGAATAGTGGCAGCCTCTCCCACCAAAATATCAGCGCTGAGGGGTCTGTTTTTGCTGCCACTGTCTTGCTACCTGAGTGTTTAGTACATAGTGGGTCCTCAGAAAGTATTTCTGGAATGAATGAATGAATGAATGAATGGTGGCAGGATAGAGGATGGCATGGAAGGAGGGTGGGGGGCTGCAGCCCTGAGTGTGGGTAAGGACCTGTTCTATGCCAGGGGAGTGGGCATAGAAAGAAGAGCCTGAACTTGCCATCATCCGGCATATTCGAGGCCATACAGACCTCACAGTGCTTCTTGGAGGTGTTTCTGTATTTCTGGCAAATTCAGAAATATCTACAAAACTAAAGCAGTTATGAGATATAATCAGGATTGAAGTGTATTCCAAAGCTTGTCCCCCACCCCGCCCCAGTGCTGGGAAATATTATTCTTTCAGCACAGACAGCTGGGCAATGGGATTCGGACGGTGTGTTCTCCAGACCAGAACACACCCAGGCCAGGCAGACATGTTTGCGGCTCCTTCCAGCCAGAGGTTGCATACTGGGTTTGGCAGTCATTTTGGGGTTTTTGTGTCCTAGAGACATTGAACTCTGTACTTAATTTAGGTTTAATAGGCAGCTATTATGTTAAATAGAGACCAGCTGAACTGATTATTTAAGACATCGTTATGGTCATTTAACAACTATGTGGTTTGAATGCTACATCTCAAGGAGGGTTTGCCAGCCACCAGCTAGAATTGCCATTTTGGTAACTGTCCTCACCTAGCTGATCCTTGCCTGAGGGCCGGGAAGCTCCCCATTCTGCCTCTTTTCCCTGGTCCCCAGACTGGTTTCTTTGCCAGTGTTGCAGTGTCTGCGGAGATCAGGGAGGGTGTGACTGTGCAGGAGGGTGTGACCCTGCAGACACGGTACCTGCCAATCACCTGTCCACAGGGCACTGGATTTGACTCTCAATGGGAGTTCAGAGGCCACAGCTGAGCCCAGGGGGGACAAAGTCACCTGGGACCTCTCTATGAGAAAACAGTCTGTGTGTAAGACAGAAACTGGGAAGAAAACTACAGTGGTTCCAATTCACTGGAAGTTTCCTCTAATGCAAGGTTACTTAAAGGAACACTGGACCAGGGCTGATGTGACCTGTTCTAACTGGCCCACAAATTGCAGATAAGAATTCAGGAACTTTCATAGCACTTTAAAATTGCCACAGTACCTAAGCATCAGATCAACATGCCTAGCTCACTGAACAGGTCGTAGACCAGCTTGCACATTGATTTCACGTGCAGAGGCCCTCCTAGCTGCAACTAGGACCACATAACTGTCCACTGAGGACTGGAAATGTTAAAACTCCTCTTCTGGCTCAGATGCTTTTTTTTTTTTTTTTTTTTTTTTTGAGACCGAGTCTCGCTCTATCATGAGCCTGGAGTACAGTGGCTGCAATCTCGGCTCACTACGATCTCGGCTCACTGCAACCTCTGCCTCTCAGGTTCAAGCGATTCTCCTGCCTCAGCCTCCTGAGTAGCTGGGACTACAGGTGTACACCACCACACCCAGCTAATTCCTGTATTTTTAGTAGAGATGGGGTTTCCCCATGTTGGCCAGGCTGGTCTCGATCTCTTGACCTTGTGATTCACCCACCTCAGCCTCCCAAAGTGCTGGGATTACAGGCATAAGCCACTGCGCCCGGCCCTGGCTCAGATGCTTTAAGAACCCCTGCTTTAGTGCAGTATCTCTCACCTCATCTGTTTTCCCACCCCACATGCACACTTGGAGCACATAGCAAGACTTTTTAAATCTTCCTTACGTACATTTAGAAATGCTTATCATGGCTGGGTGCGGTGGCTCACATCTGTAATCCCAGCTCTTTGGGAGACTAAGGCAGGCAGATCACCTGAGGTCAGGAGTTTGAGATCAGCCTGGCCAACATGGTGAAACCCCATCTCTACTAATGTACAAAATTAGCCAGGCATGGTGGCAGGCACCTGTAATCCCAGCTACTCAGGAGGCTGAGGCAGGAGAATCACTTGAACCTGGGAGGCAGAGGTTGTAGTGAGTCAAGATCTTCCCATTGCACTCCAGCCTGGGCAAAAAAGCAAAACTCCATCTAAAAAAAAAAAAGAAAGGAAAGAAAAATGCTTATAATGGTAAATCATACGTTCTGTATATTTCACCACCATAAAATAAAGAAAATCTTTCTTAAACTGAATCTTTGTCTTCAGGATCAAATGGAACCTATCTGTCTCTTTTTTAAGAATTCAAGAAAGACTGTAATATACTAAACATTGCTGAATTGTGTACTTTAAAGTGGTCACTTTTTATATATGTGAATATTTAAAGAGATTTATTTTGAGCAAAAAATGAGTGACCGTGGCTTATAACAGCCAGGGGGTCATGAGAACATGTGCCCACGTTAATTGGGTTACAGCTTGGATTTACATCTTCAGGGTACAAAAGTTACAGGTAAAGACATAAATCAATACATGTCTGTAATCCCAGCACTTTGGGAGGCTGAGGCAGGTAGATCACAAGGTCAGGAGATTGAGCCAACAAGGTGAAATCCCATCTCTACTAAAAATATAAAATATTAGCTGGGCGTGGCGGTGGGTACCTCTAGTCCCAGCACTCGGGAGGCTGAGACAGGAGAAACGTTGAACCAGGAGTTAGAGGTTGCAGTCAGCCAAGATTGTGCCACTTCACTCCAGCCTGGGCGACAGAGCAAAACTCCGTCTCAAAAAAAAAAAAATCAATACATGTAGGGTATACATTGGTTTGGTCCAGAGGGGCAGGACATCGTGGAGCTGGAGGGAGGGGAGCTCACAGCTCAAAGGTGGATTCAAAGATTTTCTGATTGTCAGTTGGTTGAAGAGTTAAGCTTTTTTTAAAAAAAAAAAAAATCATTTCCATAGGTTTTTGGGAAACAGGTAGTGTTTGGTTACACAAGTAAGTTCTTTAGTGGTGATTTGTGAGACTTTTGTGCACTGATCACCCAAATAGTATACACTGAACCCAATTTATGGTTTTCTATCTCTCACCCTCTTCCCACTATTTCCCCGAGTCCTCAAAGTCTACCATGCCGTTCTTATGGCTTAACTCTCACTTATGAGTGAGAATGTACAATATTTGTTTTTTCCATTCCTGAGTTACTTCACTTAGAAAAATGTCTCCAATCCCATCCAGGTTGCTGCAAATGCCATTAATTCATTCTAAAGGGGTAACTTTTAATGGTATGTGAATTACATTTCAATAAAGATATTGAGATAGATGATAAATAGATGATTAATAGAGAGATGGATGATAGATTGATTGATGATGGATTCATGATAGAGGGATACATAGGCTGTACATGTCTTTCTGTGCCAAAACAAAACCAAGGAGACCATGCACAAGCGTGTTCTGTACAATCTGTGCAGGATCATCTCCATTTGCCCCTCTGGATCCACTCCCTGCTCTTCTGTGCTGCCCCAGGTGGGCTGGTCTCTACAGATGGCATCATTCTGAAGGATGCCCTGGAAGAAAATCAGAGTCCAAAAGACCAGAGGGTGGGCATTTACTCCCCAGCTGCCTTCCTGCTGGACCACAGTCTGGTAGGGGCTGTGTCAACAGCTGGAAGTCTAGCTTTCGGTGGTAACAGCTCCTGCTGTTTCTAGCCCTAGGGTGCTTTGCCATCCCTAGTTGGCCCCTTAGCACTGAGCACATTTAGATAGCCCCTCCACTAGACCTTTCCCACTACATTTTTTGTGTGTGCCATCTGTCCCCTGCCCAGACCCTGATTGATACACAATTCACTCTCAATGGCATGAATTCTCCCAAGTCACACCTTTGTTCTACCCTATGCAAAAGAAAACCTCCTCTCAGTGAGACACAATAAAGGCAGGTATGAGATAGATGTAAATATTAGCTGCTGTAGAATTATTGGATAGCACCAGGCGCGTGGCTCATACTTGTAATCCCAGCACTTTGGGAGGCCGAGGTGGGCGGATCACGATGTCAGGAGTTTGAGACCAACCTGGCCAACATGGTGAAACTCCATCTCTACTAAAAATACAAAAAATTAATGGGGCGTGGTGGGTGCACCTGTAGTCCCAGCTACTCAGGAGGCTGAGACAGGAGAATTGCTTGAACCCGGGAGGAGGAGGCTACAGTGAGCTTAGATCACGCCACTGCACTCTAGCCTGGGTGGCAGAGTGAGACTCTGTCTTAAAAAAAAAAAAGAATTATTGGATAGTTTTATTTTGGGTAAACATATACATTTGAATAGATGTTTTAAATCTGCTGTTATGCAACGTTACAAATGCAGGAAGCATTCTTATCCAAGTTGCCAAGCCTCAGAGCCAAATGCTTCGCTGCTGGGAGCTCTATGGGACAACAGAATATTTCTTAGAAGAGAGTCCCACAGGGATCCCAAGTCCATCATTGGCACTCACTGCTGAGCTCATGACTCATATTTCCAAAATGCCCTGTGAACGGTTTTACTTTGATATCACAACAGCACCTCCAAACTTTTCATACCCAAAGCTGAGACCTGGAACTGAGATTTCTTCCTTTCCTCATTTCCCAAAGGCAAGCAATTGTTAGACCTTCCTAAACATTATAAATTCCATTAATTCCAAGGATCCAGATTTCACTGGGATTTGGGTACATTGTATATGCTCAGAAAGTGGGCTACTGGAGAATGTGGAATGTGCAGAGATTTAAATATCTGATCATTTTTCATCTTACCTCTTCACTGCTAACATCTTTTCCTTTCATGTATATTTTCACTAGTCTCATTTTAAAACTTGACGTTGTATAGCAAACCATGCTAACACCCGTCCCATCTCACCAATGGACTCAGGAGCAAGCACATTGCCCACTGCTGTTAGCCAATGAGATATGAGAGGAAGTTTCCTGAAAACTTTTGGGGAAGATTCCTCGCCTTTAGGGAAAATCAGGAAGAAAAGGTGGTACCTTTCTTACTGGAGAGGCATTTGCCACGCATTACTCCTGCAATCTCTCTTACAAACACCAGAAGAAACAGCCTTAGGATGAAGCCAACTGTATTAGTATTCTATCCCTCTGTAGCAGCTTAAAACAGTAAATGTGTTATCACTCATTTTTGCAGATTAGAAGTCTGTGTACAATGTGACTGGATTCTCTGCTCAGGATCTTGGTGGACTGAAGTCAAGGTGATTCTAAACAGCCAAAATGTCTTTGATGATGATGATAGTGGTGGTGATGATGATGGTGCTGGTGGTGGTGGTGACGATGATGATGATGGTGATGGTGGTGGTGGTGGTGATGATGGTGAGGATGATGATGATGGTGGCAGTAGTGGTGATGATGAGGATGATGATGATGGTGTTGGTGATGATGGTGGTGGTAGTGATGATGATGATGCATGGTGGTGATGATGATGGTGGTGGTGGTGGTGATTATGATGATGATGATGGTGATAATGGTGATATGGATGATGATGCTGCTGGTGATGATGATGGTGATGGTGATGAAGATGATGATGATGGTGGTGGTAGCGGTAGTGGTAATGATGATGAATGATAGTGGTGGTGGTGGCGGTGGTGGTGGTGATGACAATGATAGCTAACACTAGGTACCAAGCCCTCATCTGAAGCACTTGTACTTTTTTTTTTAAGCTTTCAAACAGACAATTGTTATATTATGTAAACTATTATATGGCCCACAAACATGGAAACTGTAATATTGGGGTTCAGGGTGCCCTCAGCTCCACTGAGAGGATGTTTCTCCAGGTTCTTGGTCTCCTGCCCTCTCAAGAATGAGAGAGGGGACCACAGCAGAGTGCGCAGTAAATGCTGGACTCAAAAGTGTTTGTAGAAAGTGATTTATTTGGAGATAGAGAGAGAAACAGGAGGAGGAGAGAGAAAGAAACAGCTAACTTTCACGCTGAGTGAGAGAATCCAGAAAGATGGAATCCAGGAGAGGAAAGCAGCTTCCACACTGAGTGGAAGGGAATAGAGAGAGAGATGGAGTTTAGGAGGGGAAGACAGGCTTCCATGAGAGAGTGTGGAAAGGGACCCCAGAGGGAAAATCCAGGAGAGAGAAAGATGGCTTCCATGAGTGTTTGTGGAAGGGAACCCAAACACGAAGTCTGAAGGGGCATGGAAGAAGGGGACTTTTAACCTGGGAGGAACCCTCACCTTCTCTAAGACCCCTGGCCAATGAAAGAAGTTCCTTAGAACTTCCGCTGGAGTGATTGACTCTTAGTTTCTTCCCACGCCCACGAAATTCAAACATAAACCGTTAAACCTCCCAGATGGAGAGAGATGGGAGTGGGGCATGGCGCTGGGAAATTCTTGCCCTTAAAACCACGCCCCTTTGTGGACCCAGAAAGAGAACACCTTCCCTCATTCCCTCCCTCTCTCTGAACAGGAAAGCCCAACTTCTGTTGGAACACGGGCGTCAATCCTCTTTAACTACTTCCTGCTGAAATGGGACGTAGAAGGGGCCCTGCATTTGAGGTTTCCTCCAGAGGGGAGCCTTTCAGGGGTGCAGGTTGATCTGGAGGTCCACGATAGAGCTCACAAGCCAAGGATATCCAGGGTTCCAGCGGCAGGATTATTTGTGACCTTATGGTTTAGTTTACAAAATAACAGCATTTTTCCTAGAAAGAGGCAGGTTCCCTTCCCACTATGAAAAGGATACTCACAGTTTGAGAGATAGCAAAGTTGAGGGTTATAGTCCTATTAATGCCAGGATATAAATTAGACATGAGTGGTTACTTCCCTGGGGATCTTGTTGGAAAAGCAGATGTAGATTTTCTAATGGCTCACAGGGATATGAAGGGTTGTCTCCTGGAACTTCAAGCTGAGGAGTGGAGGGTCTATGTCTTTCCTCAGGAGGTATCCAAGGCCTCAGCTGAGTGTGATGAATCCATGAGTCTATTTCCACTACCTTAACTGCCGTTGGAGTGGACAGAATAACCGAAAATGGTCCTTCCCAGGATGGGCCTAGAGAGGGAGGGTCTGAGGGGAGAGAATTAAGCACCAAGTCTCCAGGGCAGGAAAGAAATACTGAGAAGGCCATGCCAGTGTCCAAGAGAAGATTAAATCCCTGGACTTCTATGGTCAGCTTTACCCGAGGCTCTGTGAGGGTGACGGCTTGTGCTGGCACTTGGTCTAGGCACCATCAGTCCTGCCATTGGGTCATCTGGTCAGACACCTCAGGCCCTGGGAACCTTCATCCCCTGGGACCGTGTGCTTTCCAGTGATTCCCTTGGCACAGTGGGCATGGAGAGATGGCGGTCCATTCCTCTGGGGACAATTTCTTATAAAATGTCCCTCAGACCGCACTGGTAACAAGTTCTGCCAGACTGGTGGCTAACCCAAGCCTTTCCCGCCTTTGAGCTCCTAGGGTCTGCTTGCCTGAAAGCCATGACTAAGGCTGATCTCTCGTATTTCTTTCAGCCTGTTCCTCCTGGTCTCCATTATAAAACACTGAGGTTGCCTGGTTCAGTAACGATTCTAGGGTCTGCTCTGGCCCCAAAGCCAGCTTCTGGATCTTCCTCCTGATATCTGCTGCTGAATAAGTAATAAACTTGTCCTTTAGTATTAACTGACCCTCTATGGAGTCTGGTGACACAAAAGTGTACTTCCTTAAGCCTCCTGCAGTCACTCAAGGAAAACTGTTGGGTTTTCTTCCCTTCCCTTTGGGGGTTAGGTTTTCCATTCAGCAGAGGGTAATTTGGCCACACTGTTTGGCAGAGAAAAATAAGCTGCTTCTTCCTTAAAGACTGTGTGCTAAATTGTTCCTAATTTTCCAGTATGCATTTTAATGGGGACTTGAGCTTGGGAATAGAAGCAATCCATCTGAAATCAAACGCAAGGGATGCCCGCAACCCCGGTTAAAGAAATTACGGCAGCTTCCACCTGAGGCGTCCCCCAGGTAAAACGGGTACTGAAATGAAACACCTTTCAGTCAGTACCCCGAAATTTCGTGTGCCCAAGATGCGTGATCAATCTTATCAGAGGGCCTCCCATGTACCAGATTCCAATCATGACTACCGGCGTTATAGGACCACTCACTGCCTGCATGACCTCCAGTGACTACCAGGGACTCAGGAGATGGGTACCAATATTTTCCAGCGAAAGTCCAATTTACACAAGCCAGATTATAAAACTGCCCCAGAAAGGTAAATTTCTAGGGAGGGGCCATTAAAGCCCACAGCTCAAAGAAGGCAGGCCGGGCATGGCTGAGGCTGGAATAATACCCTCAGTACCCGGGCCTCCTCTCCCCTAACCCATTTCCATTGTAGGAAAATGCTCTTAAGGTTGTGAGACCTGCCATTAACTATTTGGCCCTGGAACCGGTTTAACTATGATCTTCTAGATGGAAAAGTTCTGCCAGAGAGGGAGCCAATCCTAAGCAAAACAAAATATACACCAAACACGAAGTTCCATAGCCTTCAGCTTCTGAATTTCCCCAAAAGATTTCACCAATTCAAAACTGACCCCACCAGGAATTTGGACCAGCAACCTTGCAGCTGCAGGCCCAACACCTTAACCAACTGTGCAAAACAGGCCACTTGTATCAAGGGAAGGAGAATGCTGCACCCTGAGGCGGTGTGGCCTGCCTAAAAGCCGGGCGGGGCTGACGGCCATCAGCCGCTTTAGCCGCTTCCTGTCCCTCAGAGCCGCACCAGCTGAGGAAAAAAGCCGCTTGCCCCGTCAGTTTAAAAGCCGCGTTCACAGCCACTGCTGGGCCAGCTGTGAGTTCCCCCGCCCCCATGGCGTTCGGTCGCCATGTTGACCCCGCCAGACCCACTTGCAGGCCTGGGCCACTTCCCGAGCTACTGCCCACACAGGGACCCGTGGCCGGCAGGCAAACGCCCTGGGGAGCCTTTTTACCCTGCTGCCTGGGACTCGGGAATGCCGGAGAGGCTTGCCAGAGCCATACGCCAGGCCACCGCGCTCCCCGGTCCCCTACAGGCTCCGCTTGTACCTCGCCCCTCCCAGCTGTTTTCTCCAGCCCAGGGCTTCACGCTTGATTCCGCCCCTGGGGCTGGGCTGTTCCCACCGGCAAGGAGCAAAAGGCCCCGGGGCAGTGCTCACCCGCTCGGCTCCACAGACTCCCTCAGGTTCTGGTACCAGAGATAATATCCGAAGGATAGAGAAGGAGACGGAAAGCAGAGAGAGCGCTTGAAGGTAAAAAAAAACTGCGCTTTTGCACCGCTTAAGAGGGCCCGGGTCGTGCCTCCGAGGTGCCACCGCTGAGGTTCCCCACAGCCCTGCCTGGCTGCGGCCGCTTCAGGTGTTCCAGAGACAGGACAGAATCGGGCCGGTTTTACTCACGATTTTGAAGTCTTCTTCTCTGGGTGTACCACTTTCCTGGTTGTGCCCCTCTTGTGTACCCCTCTCCTGACTGGCTCGCCAAAATGTAATATTGGGGTTCAGGGGTTCGGGGTGCCCTCAGCTCCCCTGAGAGGACGTTTCTCCAGGTTCTCGGTCTCCTGCACTCTCAAGAATGAGAGAGGGGAGCATAGCACAGTGCGCAATAAATGCTGAACTCAAAAGTGTTTGCAGAAAGTGATTTCTTTAAAGAGAGAGAAACAGGAGAGAGAAAGAAACAGGTAACTCTCACGCTGAGTGAGGGAATCCAGAAAGATGGAATCCAGGAGAGGAAAGCAGCTTCCGCACTGAGTGGAAGGGAAGAGAGAGAGACGGAGTTTAGGAGGGGAAGACAGGCTTCCACGAGAGAGTGTGGAAGGGGACCCCAGAGGGGAAATCCAGGAGAAAGACGGCTTCCACGAGAGTGTTTGTGGAAGGGGACCCAAACATGGAGTCACCACTTGTACTTTTTTATTAAATCACTTAGTTCTATGAGGTGGGTACATGTCTAATCCCATTGTGCAGATGATAAAACCAAAACAGAGAAAAGTTAAGTAATTTGCCCAAGGCCATACAACCAGCTAGTAAATGGTGGGCCTAGGGTGCAAACCCAGCTACTCCGGCTCCGGAGTCTGCCCTCTCTGCATTAAACCGTGTCTCAGTTGGCCATCCTCTGTACTTCTCAACATCCTGTTACTTGTACCACAGTGCATTTCTTTCTTGTTTAAGCCTGCTCTAACTGAATGTTCTTTACTTCCAGCCCAAAGCATTCTAAGGAATATGTGGTACCAATAAAAATATTCATAATTTGCCCTCTCATTCCCTATTATCTGTTTTATCTACTTTCTCTCACTAAAAAATCATATCAATTTCTTTTCTAGATCTTGAGTCCATAATCAATCCTGTCTAGATGCTTTGCGTGCCCATCCAGAGCAGTTGTTCTCAACAAGGGCAGAAACTCAAAACAAGAGACCTGCTAGAAATGTGGGAGTTTTTTCATTGTCATAATGATGAAAGAAGGTGTACTGGTCCGTTTTTACATTGCTATAAAGAAATACTGAAGACTGGATAATTTATAAAGAAAAGAATTTTAATTGGCTCACGGCTCTGCAGGCTGTACAGGAAGCATAGCAGCTTCTGCTTCTGGGGAGGGTTCAGGAAGCTTCCAATCACGGTGGAAGGCAAAGGGGGACCTTTCTTCTCACATGGCTGGAGCAGGAGCAAGAGAGAGAGATGGGGGAGATGCCACACCCTTCTAAATGACCAGATTTTGTAAGAACTCACTCAGTGTTTAGAGAATAGCACAAAAGGGGTGCATTGCTAAACCATTCATGAGAAATCCACCCCCATGATCCAATTACCTCCCACCAGGCCCCACCTGCATCATTGAAGATTATAACTGAACATGAGATTTGGATGGAGACACAGATCCAAATCATATCAGGTACACGGGGCTAATGACATTTAGTGGCCAGGAGACAGTGACGTTACATGTCTTGATGCACAAACTGTTCTGCGTAGCTTTCAAATGTTCTTACAGACATTACATAGGTTAAAAAACTTGCTTATAGGCCGGATGTGGTGGCTCACGCATGTAATCCCAGCACTTGGAGGCCAAGGCAAGTGGATCACCTGAGGTCAGAAGTTTGAGACCAGCCTGGCCAACATGGTGAAACCCCATCTCTACTAAAAATACAAAAATTAGCTGGGTGTGGCGGTGCATGCCTGTAATCCCAGCTACTCAGGAGCCTGAGGCAGGAGAATCACTTGAACCGGGGAGGTGGAGGTTGCAGTAAGGCAAGATTGCGCCACTGCACTCCAGTCTGGGTGACAGAGTAAGACTCAGTCTCCAAAAAAAAAAAAAATCTGCTTATGTCAGAGTTGAAAACCTAACTCAGATTTAGATATATAACCAAGGTAATTGTTTTATATAGACTGAGTTTTCCAGGAATGCAAAGAATATCAAAACTTTTTTTTTGTTTAAAACTTTTCCTAGATTTGTTCACCATTTCAGAAAATCTCATCACCTATGGCAATGCCTCTCTAGGTATCTGAATTGTGGGTAAATGCCTAAATAGGTCTGTATCTAAAGTTACTGCATTTTTGGGCTGGGCACGGTTGCTCACACCTGTAATCCTAGCACTTTGGGAGGCCAAGGCGGGCAGATTACCTGAGGTCAGGAGTTCGAGACCAGCCTGGCCAACATGGCAAAACCCCATCTCTACCAAAATTACAAAAATTAGCTGGGTGTGGTGGCACGTACCTGCAGTCCCAGCTACTCGGGAGGCTGAGGCATGAGAAGCATTTGAACCAGGGAGGTGGAGGTTGCAGTGAGCCGGGATCAGGCCACTGCACTCCAGCCTGAGTGACAGAGTGAGACTCCATCTCAAAAAAATTAAATAAAAAATAAAGTTATTGCATTCTCTATAATCCTAAGGATATGTACAAATAGACATATTTGGCCCCTATTTCAAAAGGTCATATATTGTTAAAGTTTCACAACTATTCAGTTGAATATCTTACCTCTCATAAATCCAAATTCATTCACTGAAAGTTTTATACTTCACTGTTAAAATATTTTTAATAAAATGTTTCCTCTTTTTTCATGACAGTGAAAGTCATATGATTTTTAAATATGTAAGTAGGTTATATAAACTGTAAATTTTATTTCAAGAGAATAAGGCTATTATAACATAAACTCACATGTTAATTAAGGGCAGAGATGTTCTTAGAAATTTGTTTTTAGGTGATTTTATTGTTGTGTAAACATCATAGAGTGTCCTCACACAAACCCAGATGGCATAGCCTACTATAAACCTAAGCTGTAAGCTAAAGCCTGCCACTCCTAGCTGTATACCTGTATAGCATATTACTGCACAGAATACTGTAGGCATTTGAGTATCTAAATGTATCTCAACATAGAAAAGATACAGTAAAAATATGATTTTTTAATCTTATGGGACCACCATCATATATGCCATCCGTCATTGCCCTGAACATTGAGTAGTTGGCGTGGATAGAGGGTGGGTGACTGTAATAGTCATGTAAAGAAGGCAGTTCTGGTAGGGCTGGCTGTCACTGGCTGAGATGACCAGCCAAGGCTGCCGCTACCACCTCATATACATCCACTACAGGCCACAGATTGATCAGTTCCCTTCTTTCCCTCTGCTTTACAGCAGTATCATAAAAAGAAATGAGATAGTTAGCACATTATTTAAAGGCCTCACTGTTCTGGGGGTCTTAGAAACCATCTTCTTTACTAGGTCTTTTACAAATGAGGGAACAGAAGCTCTGAGAAGTCAGGTGAAATGGACAGCTCTGTACTTGCCAGCCCTCGGCTGTCTGGGCTAGCGCCTAGGAGCCACCCAGAAACTCACAGTGTTGGATAAGTCCCAACTGTAGTAAACAGCATAAAAACAACCTTGACCCCACAGGCCAGCGGGGAGATTATTCACTCACTCAGTCATTCAACAACCCTCTGTCGAAGCCAACTACCTGCCACTCACCAGCCTGGCCACTAAAGATGGGCCTAACACACAGACCTTGCTCACCAGGAGCCAAGAGGAGCTGGCAGAAAAAAGAAATATGTGCTCGACTAATTTATTTTCCTTGAGGCATGAAAAGTTCTCGTTTGCCCTATTCACATCAATAATTCTTCATGCCCAAAGGAAAAAAAATCATTCTATTAGAGATACATGCACGCATGTGTTCACTGCAGCACTGTTCACAATAGCAAAGACTTGGAACCAACCCAAATGCCCACCAGTGATAGAATGGACAAAGAAAATGTGGTACATATACACCACGGAGTACTATGCAGCCATAAAAAAAGCATGAGATCATGTCCTTTGCAAGGGACATGGATGAGGCTGGAAACCATCATTCTCAGCAAACTAATGCAGGAACAGAAAACCAAACACCACGTGTTCTCACTCATAAGTGGGAGCTGAACAGTGAGAACACATGGACACAGGGAGGGGAACATCACACACTGGGGCCTGTCAAGGATATGTGGGGAGGGAGAGCATCAGGATAAGTAGCTAATGCATGTGGGGCCTAATACCTAGGTGATGGGTTCACAAGTGCAGCAAACCACCATGGCACACAATTACCTATATAACAAACCTACATATTCTGCACATGTATCCTGGAACCTAAAATAAAATTTAATTTTAAAAAAGAGCTTTTCATGATTGGAGAAAAAAATTACCGCTTCTTTCTTCCCAGTTAACACAGATACACTTTGACAAGGCTTTTGGATGCAATGTGTTGCACCTCCAGTCAAACTCTGACTCTTTAACCACCTTGCCTGGGTCCATCCATCACCCGTCGCTGCTCTGAAGAGCATGGGCTCGTCAGGCAAATGAATCTCTGTTGACTTTGACTACAACCAGCTTTGGCGAGCTAAAAAGCCTGAGACAAGTTGAGGAGATGAAGGCCTTCCTGCAGGCTCCTTGCTGGCCAAGAGACTGAGCGTCAGAAACACAATTTTAAATCTGAGCCTCCATGAAATGAAAAACTGAGTCAACATAAATCCCCAAAACAGCAATGAGAAGAAATAAAAGAAAAAGCCCAAGATGTGTTAGGATAACGATGCTGCAGCAGGACCCTTTCATTCATGGTCCAAACTGAACTCGTAGCTGGAATTAGAGAGGAAGTCGTTAAAAGGAAGGACTTTACTAGCAGCTGCTCAGAATAAGGGAAACAAGATTTTTGGTGGTGAGTTCTCAAACGGTGTTTATTTCAGGTCTCGACAATGCACAGGCAAAGCCTTTGAAGACATAGCCTTCTGGAGGCCTGGAAACAAATCAGAGGTCGACTTGGATTTCTTTATGCTTACCATGGTGGGGCTGGTGTGGATAATTTAAACCTAAAACCGGAGTAAAGCAACCATCCATCCCCACCTCCCCTTACCTTCTCCTTGGTATATTTCTCACCAAAATCAATTACAGGCCACAAAATGACCCAATTTTAATTGCATCTTTTGTCTGGAAAATACTCTCTGCCCAAAACCCTTATTTAAATTTTGTACCAAGCCAGGAGTGGTGGCTCACGCCTATAATCCCAGCACTTTGGGAAGCCAAGGCGGGTGGATCACTTGAGGTTGGGAGTTCAAGAGCAACCTGGCCAACATGGAAAAACCCTGTCTCTACTAAAAATACAAAATTAGCTGGGCGTGGTAGCACGTGCCTGTAATCGCAGCTACACAGGAGGCTGAGGCAGGAGAATTGCTTGAACCCAGGAGGCAGAGGTTGGGGTGAGCCAAGATCACACCATTGCACTCCAGCCTGGGCAAGAAGAGCAAAACTCTGTCTCAATAAATAAATAAATTAATTAATTTTGTACCAGATATTCTACTTTGTATTTTTCCAAAAGTTACTTTAACAAAGGGAATTCATAATTCAAACCACTACTTCTAATTTTTGCTAGAGAGTTTTTGACTAATTTGTGAGTTAAAAAACAAACAAACAAAAAAACTGGTTTTAGCCAGTTCCAGCCTAAGTGGAATGTGCCCTCCCCAACTCCCTACAAGTGACAAACACAGGGCTATTGTCCATCGTAAACCCTGGCTGTCAAAATCCACCTTTTCATCATAAATTCTGAGAGGAAAGAATCGCGTGGGTGTCTACGTCTCCCCAGCCAGTGTTCCCAGGAAACTCACAGGCATCTCGGTCTAAGTATGTCTCCCCAAAGGCCAGCACCATAGACCTGCCAACAGCTGCAAGTTATAAATAGGACAGTTCTGGGATCAGCGGGAGGGATCAAGAAGCAAGCTCTAATAAAGTATTCAGATGCAATGGGCTAAGAAAACTCTTTGGAGGAATAAAGAAGGAAATTATCGGTGCTGTACTCCTAAAACCAAAAAGAGTAGTTCACAATGACGTCATCAGTGAAGCCAGTTGGTCCCAGGGAATCTGACAGGCCAAGGGAACCTGAGGGATTTCTTCAATCCAGTGACATTACTTGGGAATATCACTTGGATAAGATGCTGATCGTGCTGTTGGGTCCTTGAAAGGATACGCTTAGTGATGGGGGTTAGTGGCTGGGGGGGCATGAATAGGCCTTTAGAGGGGGAATTCCACCAGAAGCCTGAAACCACAGTGCAGGAGCACCTGCTAAACCTGACACAGGCCATTGTTGCCAGCGTGCCTCAACCCACCCCAGGCAGCTTCCATTTGTTGAGGTGACTGGCTAACATCATCTGCTCACCTTGACCCTCTCTGCCCTGCTTGCCACCCCATTCCCAGCACCTAGGACAGTGCCTGGTGTAGATGAAAGACCTTTCAACTGATTACACAGGCCCACCCATATTATCTAGGATAATCTTCTTTGCTTAAAGTCAACTCATTATAGACTTCAAATCACATCTCCAGAATACCTTCCCAGCTACACCCAGCTTAGTGCTTTTGCCATTTGACACCTTCCCTGCTCGGCCTGGCATGTGCTTTCCCCCTCAGCACCCTCACTTCTCTGAGCTGCCAATTCTGTCACCCTGTGTATCTTAGTCCATTCAAGCTGCAGTAACAAAATACACAGACTGGGAGGCTCATAAGCAGCAGAAATTAATTTCTCACAACTCTAGAGGCAGGCAAGTCCAAGATCAAGGCACCAGCAGATTCAGTGTCTTGTGAGGGTTTAGGGTCTGCTTTCACAGATGGTGTCTCCTTGCTGCATCCTCATAGTAGAACGGCAAGGCAGCTCCCTGGAGCCTCTTCTATTAGGGCACTAATCTCATTCATGATAGTTCTTGCCCTTGTGACCTAATCAGCTTCCAAAGACCCCACTACCTAATACCATTACTTCGGGGATTAGTTTCAATACGTGAATTTGGGGGAGATGCAATCATTCAGTCCATCATGCTGTATGTCTGCTTGTAAACAGTTTATAGGCACATCTTGCTCAACTTTATGTCCCCAGCACCTCAAATGTGGCCTGGCTCACCGGTGTTTATAGAATGATTTGCTCCCTCAGGAAGACACATAATTTGAAGATGCTCCACCTACATGGCTTTCCTGTTCTATACACTAACAATGCATTGCTTCCTTGTTTATCCAGGATGGCATATATTCCTTCCCTAGAAGTAGCTTCAGCTTGGGAATTATGAGTCAGCTGTCCCTTTATAAAACAACCGGAGAGACCCGGACAACAGAAGAAGTGATGGGAAACTGCAGAAAGGAAGCAGCATGCTTTGTGGGCTACTCAGATCGGCTCCTTAGAGATTTTCTGACATAGGACTGGAAGTTTTGTGTGACTGTGAGCTTTTCCACTTATGGACCACCCACTTCTGTTTCCTGTAGAACTTTATTTATTGGAATTGCAAGATTCACTCGGAAGACACAGAAAGTAGATTCTTCCTTTTCAGCCACCACCACGAGACTCCTTCTTGGAGCCTGGCTGGGAGAACCCACTGATTTCCCCAGTGAGCTGATTTCCCATGAGCTGGTATGTGAAGTGCCCCTGCTCTAAATGGCTGACTTCATACCCTTTGAGGGAGGTGAAACATCTCTGAAAACTAAAATTAAAAAACCTAGAGTGAATAACAGAGGGAAGGGGGTGGATCTGAATGTAGGTCACAAGAAGGCGATGATCTTCCCCTGAGCTCTTTATATTTTACATGCAGAAATTCATTTTTAATCCTCACTCAGTACATAAACACACATATTTTGATGGTCAGTTTTATGTGTCAACGTGACTGGGCTATTGCCCAGCCATTCAATCAAACACTAAGCTGGGTGTAGCTGGGAAGATATTCTGGAGATGTGATTTAAAGTCGATAATGAGTGGACTTTAAGTAAAGAAGATTATACTAGATAATATGGGCAGGCCTGGTGTAATCAGTTGAAAGGTCTTAAGAGCAGAACAGAGGCTTCCCAGAAATAGAAGAAATTCTCCCCAGGGATAGTGTCAACTTGTGCTGGAAAGTTTCTGCTGCCGTTCCTTCCTGCCCTGTGGACTTTGGATTTGACTGGCCAATCCCCAGAATCAGGCAAGCCAGTTCCTTGCTGTAAATTTTTTTGGAAATGCATACATATATATTTTTTAAGATAGAGTTGTGGTGGCTCACGCCTCTAATCCCAGAACTTTGGGAGGCCAAGGTGAGAGTATCACTTGGGGTCAGTGTTCAAGAACAGCCTGGCCAACATAGTGAAACCCCATCTCTATTAAAAATACAAAATTTAGCCGGGCATGGTGGCACACACCTGTAATCCCAGCTACTTGGGAGGCTGAGGGAGGAGAATCACTTGAACCCAGAAGCCAAGATCATGCCACTGCACTCTAACCTGGGCAAGAGAGTGAGACTCCACCTCCAAAAAAGAAAAAGAGTTTTACATATGATTATTTATTCATTTATATTTCCTATCTGGTGGAACTTTAACTGATAATTAGCAAAACATACTCAAGACAATATTAACCCTTCCTGTGTACAATGAACTTCTGTGTAGTCAATGCTGGACAGTCCTCTAAATCCGTTTTTTTCCCTAGTAAAGGGTTATCAGCTGCAGTGTAAAAACCACGCAGTGATAATGAAACTTCTCACACACACTCCACTGGAAGGTCTAAGCATGAAGCAGGTCTTCATGGACACCCTTCTAAGAGGAATCCTTAAGGGACAGTGCGCCCAGACCACACCTAATGGCCCTGCCTATGTCCTGCTGAGCCGTGTCTCTAGGCCAGATCCAGGAGGAATTTGGACGCCTGCCCTCAGAAGAGGGGGAGAGGAAGGGTGTCAGAGCAGTAACCCCAGAGACACAGAGAGGAAGGTAGAGGCATTGATGGGCTCCCCAGGAGAGCACAGCACTGGAGGACAGGCTGTTCCTTTCCAGGAGCAGAGAACAAGCCAAGAGAACTCTTGGCAGAAACCCAGTTGGAGACAGCATCATGGAGCCATGGGACGAGGTTTTGGCCGTGAGAACAATGTGGTTTTCACCGTTTTGAGACAGCAACTCAAAAGGACCTCACCTGCTGAGCCGATGGACTCAGTGCAAGCAACTTCAGTTGATCACATGCACCCAGAATGGGGGTGACTATCCTAAGAACATTTATGGGAAAAAAAAGTTGATGGTTTTAGTTTACCATGAGCTCAATCTGAACCAATCATGTTTAAAAACACCATGAATAACAAAAACCTATTGTATCTGAGGGTTCAGTTGTAAATAACATGAAACACTCTACCTAGTTTACACAGAAAGGGACTTACTACTGCAACTTAGGTCCTTGCCAAGCTGATGGAATGGCTATAGAGCAGGCTCGGAGCTAAGCTTCAGGGAATGATTCCCAAATGACAAGCTGCTACCTTGACCCTGATGGAGAAGCCAGGTAACGTGGAGGCTGCTGGCTCTGCTGCTGGGACCAGAGCCACCAGGCAGCCTGCTCTAACTCCCTCACCTCCCCAGTGCCGAGACCTCTGCTGCGGTTGTCACAGGAAAACCCAACACTTCCTCAATCACGCAGAAGCAGTGGGAACAGTTTTACTTAATGCCGTTCACCCTTTCCTTCCACATCTCATGAGATACATCTTCCCGGGGAAGCCAGGCCACGGACTAGAGCCCAGCTGCAAGGAATTGTGGGCAGTGCAGCCCGCAGCCTCCAGAGCAGAGCACAGCAGGCCTCTCTGCAGGCTCCGTCCCACTGCCTTCCCACTTACACACCTAGAAACACCGAGAACACAAGCAAGCAAACAAACCAAAACACCCAGACACCCATAGCACCACTAAAAGCTTAGGACTGACAGCTGACCTGCTAAGATCTTGGAAGAAATGTAATAAACCACTTTATTGTTACCCCTGAACCTTTTCTCTACCCACCTGCTCATCATCAACACAGAGTTTAATGGCTCTAAAGGAAGACTGCCTAAGTTTGAATCCTGGTCTCACCATTTATAGCTGTGTGAGCTTGAAAAAATTATTAACCTCTCTGTGCCTCAGTTCCTTTCCTGGGGAGGAAAAAAAGGTGAACTGCATAGAAAAAAAAAGATAATTGCACTGATCTACATAAGTGAGTTAATACATCTAAAACTCTTAGCATGGTGTCCGGCATGTAGTAACGCTAATTGTTAGCTATGGCTGTGACACATTCTATGCCCAGTCAAGACTGGAGCTCACAGTCACTAAAGGGCAGGAATTCATGTAGGGCTGGTATGAGAGGGTGGTGGCAACAATATTAGCGTTGGCATGCAAAGGACACACGTACCTGTACCATGAGACAGACTAGATTACCAGAGCCTGGGAAGGGGAGGAGGAAGGAAGGACAAAGGGAGAGAAAGAACATAAATGTATTCATCACCACTGAACTGTACACTTAAAAATGGTAAAGATGAGGCCGGGCACGATGGCTCATGCCTATAATCCCAGCACTTTGGGAGGCTGAGGCGGGCAGATCACTAGGTCGGAAGTTCGAGACCAGCCTGACCAACATGGTGAAACCCCCATCTTTACTAAAAATACAAAAATTAGCCTGGCGTGGTGGTGTGTGCCTACAATCCCAGCTACTCAGGAGTCTGAGGCCAGAGAATCACATGAACCCGGGAGGCAGAGGTTGCAGTGAGCCAAGATTACATCACTGCACTCCAGCCTGGGCAACAAAGCAAGACTCCATCTCAAAAAAAAAAAAAATGGTAGAGAGTAAATTTTTTTTAATTTAATGAAAAAATATTATTTGGAATTATGTTGCATTTACAAACCAATTTTGTACAAATTCTATCTTTATATGAGTCATCCTCATTTTCTTTTTAAGTTGGGTTTATGGAGAAAACTTACTAGCAGAGAAGTGACAGAGAACATGGAATCCTGTGAACTGTCATTATTCCCAGCTCAGGCCAGCTATGGTGGACTGCAGGCCCCACGGCCAAAGCTCCAGGCAAGAAGAAAACGTCCCGATTAAGCTCCACATTTTATGAGGCCATGGGGCAGCTACAGACATACGATTATGTAACAAGTAAATCTCTTGACCAGGATAGACGAGACAGCCCTAAAATTTAAAGGCTGGCACCAGCCGGTTCTGCCAATGACAGACTCAGACCTGCTGAGCCAGCCCACGGCTCTGCTGCCGAAAGGGAGGGGGATGTAAGTCGTCCTTTCCTCAGGCCATTCCCTGGCTCGTGGGGGATATTAACTACAAGTTCCTCCAAAGGCTCCTGCTGACACCAGGATTAATGGTTTCCGTAGCGTTCCATCACAGCCGGGAGGGAGGTGCCAATAGGGCCCCCTCACTTATGTCGGAGGAGGGTGGACATGTCTATCACCATGAGCAGTTTGGGCAGAGCGTATCCATAACTGGAAAAAGAAGTGTTCTTCATATGTCCCCTCTGGCCTTTAGCCTCTTGCCCAGGGACAGACGTGTTCACATCTTTCCAATTGAGGGCTCTCTCTCCCCTCTGGGGCTGAGCCAGATGGTCTCTCCTTCCTCCAGGGTGATGACTTCCACAAGGATCCAGGTGCCAGCATTTGTCATGGTAAGAGATGCTGCGGGCAGACGAGGGGGCTAGGAAACCACCCAAAGCAAAGCCAGGATCCAACTTCACGTCTATTCAGAAATCCTCAGTCTGAACCCTATGCACCATTACATGATATAACATGAATTTCCATCCATCCAGAGACCAAAGCGTGTACAAAAAGGAGAGATGGCTTTTTGTATGGCTGGTCTCAAACTCCTGACTTCAAGTGATCCACCCACCTCCCAAAGTGCTGGGATTACAAGTGTGAGCCACTGGCCTGGCAAAATGGTTCCTTTTTTAATATGTCCAGCTCAAAAGAAAGAAGAGGAGGAGACTGTCACTCCTCATGCTCTCTTTGTTCCCCATCTCTGCCTTTTAGATACCAAGGAACTCAGACAGACGAATAGGCAGTCAGGGCAAGGCTACACAGAACTCATAAATAGCTGAAGCCAGTCTGACCAGCAGGCCCTGTATAAGTTGTCTCTAGAGACACAGATTACTAAATTTGTCTCAAAGAGAAGTACAAAGGCTGAGCACAGTGGCTCGCGCCTGTAATCCCAGCACTTTGGGAGGCCGAGGTGGTCAGATCACCTGAGGTCAGGAGTTCAAGACCAGCCTGGCCAACATGGTGAAATCCCATCTCTACTAAAAATACAAAAATTAGCCAGGTGTAGTGGCACACCTGTAACCCCAGCTACTTGGGAGGCTGAGGCAAGAGAATCACTTAAACCTGGGAGGCAGAGATTGCAGCAAACTGAGATCACGCCACTACACTCCAGCCTGGGTAACAGAGTGAGAATCTGTCTCAAAAAAAAAAAGAGAGAGAAGCACAAAAATTTGTGTTGACCAACAAGAACGGAAGAAAGAAAACCGGGTTTAAAGAACTGCCTCCCCTGAAAAAGGCTTTTGGGTTGGATTGTTGTCACAGCACATTCTTTCAAACGCTCATGGAACAGATTATTCTCATTATAAAAACTGTTCCAAAGCATGGGAAAAAATGGAATACAATCCAATATATTTTATCAATCTAGCACAGAGCACTAATAGCAAAACATTAAGAAGGACATAGCAAAAAAAAAAATCAATTTCAATAATAGGCTACAAAGATGCTAATTACATTCTAAATAAGTCCTCGCACTCTGAATTTGATGGCTCTTCAAAAGACGTCGTCAGCTTTGGTGAGACAGTGGGCTGCATGTGCTCCTGTTTCCTCTGAGCTCAGAGACACCTGTGAGGGTGGCTGGGGTCTTTCCCTAGGGGGCAGCCCACTGGGCAGGGAAACTCCCGCAGTAGGAGGACAGATCTGAGGCTATAAGAGAGTCATCGAGAAAGTCAAAAAATCACTTGGATCTTGTAAATAATGCTGCAATAAACACAGGAGTGCAGGTATACTGATTTTCATTCCTTTGGATATATACCCAGAAGTGGAGTTGCTGGATCCTATGGTAGTTCTGTTTTTAGTTTTCTGAAGAACCTCCCTACTCTTTTCCATAGTGGCTGTACTAATTTACATTCCCACCAACAGTGGGCAAGGGTTCCCTTTTCACCACATCCTCAACAACACTTATCTTTTGTCTTTAAGTAAAGAATCAACCCAGTGTCCGTCAGAGGACTGGATGTTTAAAATGTGGTATATACAAACAATGGAATACTATTCAGCTGTTAAAAAGAACTTTTTTTTTGAGATGGAGTCTCACTCTGTCTCCCAGGCTGGAGTGCAGTGATGTGATCTCAGCTCACTGCAACCTCAGCTTCCCAGTTCAAGCGATTCTCCTGCCTCAGCCTCTTGAGTAGCAGGGATTACAGGCATGCACCACCATGCCCAGATAATTTTTGTATTTTTAGTAGAGACGGGGATTCACCATGTTGGTCAGGCTGCTCTCGAACTCCTGACCTCATGATCTGCCTGCCTCGGCTTCCCAAAGTACTGGGATTACAGGTGTAAGCCACCACACCCAGCAAAGAAGAACATTTTGTCATTTGCAACAATGTGGATGAACCTGGAGGGCATTATAGGAAGTAAAATAAGCCAAGCAAAGAAAGACAAATACTGCATGATGTCACTGATATGTGGAATGTGATAAAGTTGAACTCATACAAGTGGAGAGTATAATGGTTACCAGGGGCTGGAGGGGCAGGGTGAGAATGGGGAGATGTTGGTCAAAGAGTACAGAGTTTCCATTAGACAGAAGGAGCTTTAGAGATGGATTGCACAGCAGGGTGGCTATAGTTAATAGTATGGCTTGACTGTTTTCCCACCCAAATCTCATCTTGAATTGTAGCTCCCATAATTCCCACATGTTGTGGAACGGACCTGGTGGGAGGTATTGAATCATGGGGGCAGGTTTTTCCCATGCTATTCTCGTGAGAGTGAGTACGTCTCACAAGATCTGATGGTTTTTAAAGGAGAGTTTCCATAACAAGTTCTCTTCTCGTCTGCCACCGTGTGAGATGTACCTTTCACCTTCTGCCATGATTATGAGGCCTCCCCAGCCACGTGGAACTGTAAGCCCCTTAAAACTCTTTCTTTGGTAAATTGCCCAGTCTCAAGTATTTCTTTATCAACAGCATGAAAACAGACTAATACAGTGAATCCTGTGTTGTAAATTTCAAAATTGCCCAAATAGGAGAATTCAAATGTTCCTATCACATTGATGTGATGGATATGTTCATTAGCATGATTTAATTATTCCATGATGTATACAGGTGTCAAAACATCACATTATATCCCACGAATGCATACAATTATTATTAAAAATAATTTTTGACATAAAGGTCATGCAGAACTAGAACTCTATCTAGAATATTGGGAAATGGCGCTTTGGGGAGCTCCGCAGCTCTCCTCAACTAACCCCTTTCACCCCATGTGCCCCACAAGATCCCCAACCTTCACAGGCCTGGCATGCAGGAGGCTCCGACGTCCAGGGAGAAAAGAAGGTGACAGCATCGAGAGAGCAAAGGAAAGTCCTGGCTCTTCCCTCCCTGCTATGGCCCTGACATGCTGGAGGGGCTACCTTCCAGGGAGGGGGCAGCCAGCAGGACTGTCTTCCAGGCCAGAGGTCCCAGCTCCAGCCTGTGTAGAGGCTGGAGAATTTGAGACTGAAGCATTGCACGGGGCTGAATTTGAATAACTCAGGACCCTGAGTGCTACAGGACTGGGATGCCATTACCAGTTTGGTGTCCTAGCTATTGTCCACATTCCTTTTCATGGAGTCGTAAAGATGCCTTTTTACCGTCAGGCTGGCTGACATCTTCATCCACTCCTCTAAGGTGCACTCACTGGAGGAACTTTGTACCCATGAGGAACATTCAGTCACGTTCAGCAAAAGTTTACTGAGTGCTTGATCTGAGCAGGGCACTGAGTAATGGGATTTGTCTCCAAAGCTTTCAAATCTGCTAAAAATATTCTCCATTTCACAAACAGTTGGGACAAAAAAATATTTTGCTCGAGTGTCCCCTCTGGGGCCCACAGAGTAAAAGTGCACCTAGAGTTGCCCAGGGAAATAAAACCTCCCTTCAGGGACCTTCCAGATCTCCTGAAAGGTTTCGTCTCCAGCTGGCTGGAGAGAGCTCGCTCATTAAATTCAGAGCACAGGCTCTGTCTCTAAGCAGCTGAACTTTCGGGCATGCTGCAATCCGTCAACCCTAGGAATATGCCCAAGTCCAGTCCCAGAGATGGGAAGCATCTCACATGCCCACCGCTCCTTATCCTTTCCCTGTTCACAATCCTAAGGAGCCTTCCACGTAGAGGGAACAACACCCTGTTTCTTCATCTGCAAGTGGTGATAACATTGCCTTACCTCCCAGAAACGTGATGAAAATTAAAGGTAATCTATTTAAGCTGTCTAGCCGAGTGCAAGGTATCCAGTAGATGTCCAAAACAGGCTCATCTATTTGCATTTCTTCTGGCTACTGTGCAGATGTGTCAGAAGAGATAGAGAAGAGGAGACAGACAGGCAAGGAGCACGTTAGAAGGAGACACCACTGGCCTCAGTGACAGGCAGGCTTGGCGGGGAGGGAAAAGCAAGAGTCAATGATGGTGCCAGGGCTCTAGGCCAGTAACCACGTGATGGTGACATCATGGACTACGGCCTGGGGAGAGGCAGACGTGCTTTGAGAGCTCTTTGCTGTAGTTTTTATCCTACTCGACCCCTTCATCACTCATCAAACTCTGCTCCACACCCAGCCCCAGTGTTTCCCCCTCCAGGCAGCCTTCCCTGGGAGCAGAGCAGGAAGCAATCTCTCTCTCCTTTCATGTTTTGTTTCTCTCATCATTCCATAATAATGACTTCCTTCCCTCTCCTTTAGGCAAGAGTGATGTCCCCAGTCACTCCTCATTGGAGTGCAGTCACCAATGACCATGACCAAGGCAGCAAGCTCAGAGGAAGATGGCAGGCAGAAGACAGGTGGGGCTGAAAAATCATGAATGAACAAATCCCACCCATCAAGACCCCAGCGGGAAACAGAATCTGATACAGGTGCTTCAAATGGAGAGAGTTTCAGAGGTGTGGGCAGGATGGAAGGATCAGAGGCACACTCAGAGATGCACACCTGACCCCACAGTCTTGCTAGTGTGCCGATGGTCCTGACTGCCAAGGGACAGCTCGGACACCCTACGCACATGAGGTGGACGGGGCCACCCCTAGCAAAAGCTGAGTACAGCGCTGCAGAGCTTAGAGGAGGGGGCGAGTGTAAGAGGACCAGAGGTGGAATGAACACACCTAAATGTGTCACTGGAATGTGGGAGCGGGGACAGCTACGGTGGCACCAATGACCGTGACCAAGGCAGCAAGCCCAGAGGAGGATGACGTCTGGAGCGAGAGCTGAGTGAGGGGCCTGCGTTTCCTCCAGGCAACTCATCTGGGAAGCGGATAGCTTCTATGCCAGAGGCCCGGACTGGGAGACATTCCTGGAGGCAGCAGGGGATGAGTGGTGGGGTATCTTCCAGGGAAAGGCCAGACAGGAATGAGCAATGAAAAATGAGGAGAATCCCCAAGCACACCTTTAAAAGAAGCCAAAGCGTTGCCGTAAGACACTGAGCAGAGCTGCTGGAGAGAGGAAGCACGAAAAAACCAAAGGGGGAAGAGGTCGGTAGCATGAAACGTTCCTGAAAGGACAAGTGGCGTTAGAAGGATGGGGGCAGAAGGGGCATCCCACGCAGGCCTCAGGAGGCTATGGGCTCCTTTGCGGGATGCACAGCCAGGCAGGCGCCTGACTGTGGTGAGTGGCGGTGGGACTGGCCGTCACAGCACTGCCAGGATAGGCAGGATCGGGAACCTAGACGTGCAGCCTCGAGGGATGTGTTAGTAAATTTCACTGTGGAGGAAGCTGTACATCAAAGGAACAATGTGTAGATATTAACTATAATGAAGTAGGTCTATGTATGCCGGTGTGGAAAGAACTCATTAAGTGAAAAGACAAGAGGCAGGACAAATGGATGTAATATATGGATATGATCCAAATATGCCTAATGTAGACAGATAGATACGAGAGGTGCACCAAAATTCATTGAGCCACACGCTGAATGGCCAAGAGTTTAAAAAAAAAGTCAATATTAAACTGCAAAAAAGATCGAAACCAAATATCACCATGGAGAAGGAACTTCTGGGATACAAAAATAACTCTCAAAGCCACTAAAAATTAATTCTAATTACTTTTTTATTATTAAAAAGTTAATAACCAAATTGTAAAAGTCTGACATTATACATTATAGGTAAAGAATTATTAATATACACACACTGAAGCTAGTAGGAAGGCAAGTTCATTTTTGCCTAATTTTACCAAGATGGGGTACTGCTAATGGTGAAATTGACATGGAGTGATTTAGTCTCCTTCTGGCTTTAGTAGTAACTGTCCGCAGAAAAGATGTACCTCCTCCTCTGCGGCTGTGGTAGGTTGGGTTACAATCCCTCCTTCCCATCCTCTCCCTTCACCTTGTGACTTTGCAGACTCCCTCTAGACTACCCTCTCCCTCACCCTCCACTCATCAGACCTCCCTGCCTCTAGGTGTGTTCCATACATCCCTGCAGGCCCTGACTGTCTCCTGACCCTCCTCTTTCTCAGATGGTCACCTCTGCAGGCCTGAGCCTGTCATGACAACAGTAATAGGTGCCATCATTCACCTTTGGAGGTGACTCATGCTGCACACTTGGGCAGGCCCAGGTCTGGTTTAAGAGATGCAGAGCTCCACCACCCTTGCTCAGTGGAATTTTTGGAGGCTTTTAGGACTAGTAAGTCCGTTTTTCAAATGGAAAGCTATTGTGCAAAACAGACACAAGATGTGGCTGTGGTAGAAGCTGAGCTGAGTTGCCCAGATCCCCCCACCGCTCCCAGGCCACCGGACCCTGAGAGGTCACCAGGCTGCCTGGCTCTGTGGCACATGGTCTACAATCTACTGCCTTCATCTCTAGCACTGGGCTTGGGCCTTGACCTCCCCAACCCACAGCAAATATGTAGGTACCCTTCCTGCTGTCCCAGACCCCCTATAAAATCAGTGTCCTACACTGAACCTCAGTAACTTAACTGAGTTCCAGAGGCCCCAAGTGCTTCTAGCAGACTGCTGTCTCTTCATGACACAAGTGTTCATTCCACTGTGAACACAGAGATCTCCCAGAATAACAAGGCATCTCGAAGCCACCCACAGCTGAGTCCTTCCCAACCTCATTGCAAGATTCTCCTTATTTTACTTTCACTGCTTTGATTCATCCAAAAACCTGACATTCCTTGGGAAAACATCCCCTCTCGATCCCATTCTCATTCCTTGTCAATTGGTTGAGGCTGACTCCATCACTCCTCATCTCAACAGGTAGACACCCACCTGGAGCCAGACCTACCACCTCATTCATCCCTGTGGACACTGTGATTGGATCGCCGATGGACAAATGGTCCATCCCACACAGATGAGATTCAATCCTGGGACCTTTGGCAGAACTTTCTTTCAATCAATGTTACTAGGCTACATAAAAGAAGCCACCACTGCTGGTAGCCACTTGACTGGCAGTGGCTGGAAAAGCCTGTGTATGGGGAAAGCCTGTCCAAACACAGGGCCACACAGAGGAGAGAGAAAAGAGATACAGATAAGTCCTGGTGCCTTTGAGCATCCGCATCCAGTCATGCCTGATGCTGGCCCACCCCTGGGCTTCTCAGTAATATGAGATAACAGTACTTTGCTTGAACCAGTTTGAGGCAGGGTTGAATATAATCCTCTAACAGTGGAACTGTCCCTGACCTCGCTTTGCTCCTAGAATATCTGTTGGACAACTGCCCATTCTTGCCCAGGCAGTTTGATGTCCACAGCATCCTTCCTGCTGTCCCAGATCCCCTCGAAAACCAGTGTCCTACGCTGCACCCCAATAACTTAGGTCCTACAGGCACATGCTTCCTGCGGTCCACTCTCTTCAAGACACGAGGCCCCTATTGTGAATGGGGGAATCACCCAGAGCTATAATGCAACGTGAACCACCTGGACCTATGCCTGTTGTGACATTTAGCACCTCCTCTGCCCTTTAATTCTCTAGGGGCTATGGTCACAGGTAGCCGAGGCCTCCCTCTGTCCAGGCTTCTCTGGCAATCAACAATGCCACCACTTCCAGCTCTTACTTCAGTATAATTTGCCTTTGATGACTTAAAGAAAAATGAAAACAGTCCACTCAATAGCAGAGACCAATCTCCTTTCAACATGTTTCTTTTCAGTGCCTAACGCGCATGCTTGCCTGTAAGTTACACCTATCATTACAGCGCAAACGCATCAGAGTCTGAGCCGATGGGGGCATTTAAACTGGTGAGAAAAGCGATTGATTGTTGACATGCTGCCAGCTCCTTGGTTTAGGATATCGGTAGCTCATCAATGCCTCCTTCTGTGTGTTTGACAACTCGCTTCCTTTCCTGGTCTAGACAGAACAAGTACAGTTCTAGCCACGGAAGAGAAAGAGCTTGACTATACGGCGCATGGAGCAGATTTCCACATAAACACACTTTTCCCTCCCAATTTATTTCTTTCTTTCAAATAGTTTGAGTCCCATTAGCCCAATAGATAGTCACCATGATCTCGTAGCTTAGGTATCCATTCATCTCACAAATACACACGCTAATATCGAAGACAAAGTTTAAACTTCCTTCCTTCTACCAAAAAGAAAACTGTGTCCCTGCTTACAAGATGCTCAAAGCAAGATTTTCATGGAAACCCAAGGGGTGACTCTCAAAGTGAAACAGTTTTTCACCTGGTTTCAAAGGATTGAGCTCTCAATGTCATCAGGGCACTGGATGGGAGAAATTTTACATTCAAACTCTGTTGACTAGATCAGGCCTGGTGTCCATTTATCTGTAATCTCCACAGGCAATCTCATTCACTTTGGAATTCATTTCTCTAGTTCTGTTTCCCAGGTCTGGCTATATGTCTGATGTGATCATGTCTTTGAACCCCGACCTGGAGCTCGGAGCTCCTTCCCTTTAGGGTATTCTCAGGTGGCCTGCAGACGCCTCAATCTAAATATGTCCAAAACTAAACTCAGTATCTTCCTGGAAAATCTGATTATCCAACTGTATCTCCTCTCTCAGTCTGCTTTTTTGTTTTTTGTTTTGTTTTGTTTTTATGGTTTTTTCAGACAGAGTTTTGCTCTTGTTGCCCAAGCTAGAGTACAATGGTGCAATCTCAGCTCACTGCAACCTCCACCTCCCGGGTTCAAGTGATTGTCCTGCCTCAGCCTTCTGAGTAGCTGGGATGACAGGAGCCCACCATCACACCCAGCTAATTTTTTGTATTTTTAGTAGAGACAGGATTTCACCATGTTGGCCAGGATGGTCTCGATCTCCTGACCTCGTGATCCTCCCACCTTGGCCTCCCAAAGTGCTGGGATTATAGGCATGAGGCGCCGCACCTGGCTCTCTCATTGAACCACCCATGTGCTTGCTCATGCCTCATTCATGAAAATTATTCCCATCTCTTCCTATAACTGACCACCCCCACGGCCTGTTGGCACTACATGCTTGGCATCTCCTTGCCTGCCCTTCATCTTCATCAGTGCAGCTGCTTTGGCAGGGCTGGAATGACAGCTGATCTCCCGTCTCCCTCCAATCCACTTTGTCACTGGAGCCAGCATGATCTTCTCTAAAACACAATTCCAACCCTGAGCTGCCCAGAGATGACTTTCTAAGGTAAACTCTGCTTCAGAATCCTGTATTGCAGCCTGAGAGGTCTGCCTACAGTTACCAAAACATTTCTGCTGCCTCCTGGTGCTTCTTCAGGCTGTCGGCTCCCCAGTAAAGCCACTGTCCCTGACACCTTTCCCTTCCCTCAGTGTTTACCATTGCATCTTTTTTTTCTTTCTTTCTTTTTTTTTTTTTTTTTTTGGATACAGAGTTTCACTCTTATTGCCTAGGCTGGAGTGCAATGGTGCGATCTCAGCTCACCACAACCTCCACCTCCCAGGTTCAAGCAATTCTTCTGCTTCAGCCTCACAAGTAGCTGGGATTACAGGCATGTACCACCATGCCCAGCTAATTTTGTATTTTAGTACAGACAGGGTTTCTCCATATTGATCAAGCTGGTCTTGAACTCCCAACCTCAGGTGATCCACCTGCCTTGGCCTCCCAAAGTGCTGGGATTACAGGCGTGAGCCATCATGCCTGGTGACCATTGCATCTTCCAGTCCCCTGTAACTTGACCATTCCTCTAATTCTGTACTCAACATATGCCTGACAGTCCCTCAGCCCTGGTTCAGTCACTTAAAAACGTGCGCTCCATGTTTTCCCCCCCGCTGAATCCCAGCATCTAATCAGCATTCAGAAAATTCCTTCAGACTAAAGATCAGAAGGAGAGTTTCTGCCTCATCAGTAATGTTTCCCTTCTTCCTAGGATGACCCCCAAACTGACCTCAGAAGGCTGCTGGTCTTGGCACATAGACCCCTGTGGACAAAGAACCCATGTGGCGGTTCAGATTCCTGAGCTAAAGGAAGATGCCTCAAAAGTTTGCAGCAGGGAACTTGCCCTGTACAGAGGAAGAGAAGGTGATGCAAGCTCCCTCCCTGCCCACAGCAACTGAGATTGACCCCAGAAAACTCCCTCTGCCCCCCATGCATTTTCACCGGTCACCTAGGAGTCCTGCTTGGTATTTATGAGCGTAAGGACTGCTGCTATCACAGGCCATTTAACCTCTAAAGACAGCACACTGCTTTTGAGAGGAGTAGCCTTTTTCCTTCTATTTCATTAGCCAGGAGCATTTTATGATTTCATGCTTGCTCTTCTTCTCAGATGCAGAAATGTTAGTGGCTCCGCACTGTGAAGGTCTTTTTCATTCCCCGAGGGTCATCTCACCTGGAAGTAATCTACAGGACACTGCATTCACGATCCTCAGCTTGACCTCTGGTAAAACCAGCAGGAGGAGGCCCTCCAGCCCCAAAGGCCCCAGCTCGGAAGACAACTCAGCTTCCAGCTGAAAATGAGAGAAAGGGAGTAAGGGAATGAAAGAATCCTTCTCAATAAATTCCAACTACCACATGGTATTTTATCCTAAGGTATCATAACACACATACCTTGTGTTATGGTATTTATATTTTGAAATGAGTGCATTCCTCACAAAAATCACTGCACGGCCTTCAGGCTCAACTCACAGCCCTGGAATCCCATGGCCAGCAGCAGGTCCCGAGTCAGGTGGTCAGACAAAGCTGCAGGAAAACCAAGGCAGGAATAGAACCTGACACTCCATCAACCAGTCCCTACTCCTTTGTGCCAACTCCCAGTGTGTGCCGGGCACTGCATGCTCAGTGGCTAGGTCCTGAGTTTGTAGCTCAGAGCCTGGCCATATGATTCAAACTGCTTACCAATCACTCAACCCAAGAGTCTAGTTCCCACCATGAAGGGTGGGGGTGGGCACCAAGGGAGATGAAGGGGTGGAAAGAGAGGGAGAGAAGAAAAGGAGAGGATGCTGACGCTGAAAGCAATTGTAAATAACCATCGGTATTAAAATACTCACATACACACACGCACACACATACACCATAGTTGGGAACTAAAATCCAACTTGAGAAGTATCACAGGGCTGAAGAGGGATGCTAAAATGTGGACATTAGGAAAAATGAAGTACTGTTAAATGCTACAACACAGATGAACCCTGGACAAGATGCCAGGTACTAATAAGCCAGTCATGAAGGTTACATACTGCATGATTCCATATGTATGAAATATAGAAAATGTCTAGACATGCAAATCCATAGAAACACAAAGTAAGCTCATGCTTGCCTAGGGCTACGGGGAAAGAGAAATTAGGGGGGTAATGGCTAAAGGGCCCAGAGTTTCTTTTGGGGGCTGTGAAAATGTTTTATTTGATATTATTTTGTTTTATTTTATTTTTGAGACAGGGTCTTGCTCTGTCACCCAGGCTGGAGTACAGTGGCTTAATCTTGAGTCACTGCAGTCTTGACCTCCAGAGTCAAGCAATCCTCCCATCTTAGCCTCCTGAGTAGCTGGAACTATAGGCAGCCACCACCATGCCCAGCTAATTATTTTTACTTCTTATAGAGACAGGGTCTCGCCATGTTGCCCAGGCTGGTCTCTAACTCCTGGCCGCAAGTGATCTTCCCACCTTGACCTCCCAAAGTGCTGGGATTACAGGTGTGACCCACCATGCCTGATGTGAAGATGTTTTAAAATTGGTTGTAGTGAAGGTCACACAACTCTGGGGATATACAAAAAAAATCACTAAGTTGTACACTTTCAATGGGCAATTATGTGAATTATGTCTCTCTGAAGCTGATTATATATATTTAAAATGATATATTTTCATGTAAATGTATAATATGTATTTTATATCAAAAGTAACATATATATAAGTGCACTGAGACTCTTGCTCTTTTTGTGTGTGTTGAGGGTACTTATAGATATTCCCTAATTCTAAATGACGATAGATGAGACGCCGACTGTTGATTCAATTATTGAAGTAAGAGCCATTCCTCTGTCACGAGAGAACAGAGACTAATCATAAAATGTTGCTCTTGAAAACCACTTGCCAAACTCATTCTATCCCTAGATTTGTTTGGGGGTTGGAAGAAATGTCATAGTTGCTTGTTTGAGAAATGCGATAAAATCAAATACATGTTTTATAATAAATGTCACTTCTGTCAATTCTGGCAGTTGCAGTATGTGCAAAAACAGAACGCTCCCCGCAGGGTGTGAAAGTGGGAGCTATGTTTGGAGGAGCCGAGGAGCAGAGCCAGAGGGACGGAGCATGCCAGGAGGGAGAAGATGCTGGAAGCCATGGGTGGGGGCACTGGGGACGGGGTCAAGAAGACACATGACTGGCTACTTCTAACTCTTGTGCCCACAATAAAGCAGGCTTGGTGGAAATTAAAACTCAGCCCTGTTTGTACTTTCTGTTATTATTATTATTATTTTTTATTTTATTTTATATATTGAGACAGAATCTCTCTGTTGCCCAGGCTGCAGTACAGTGGCACCACGTTGGTTCACTGCAACCTCCACCTCCTGGATTCCAAGCGATTCTCATGCCTCAGTCTCCCAAGTCACTGGTATTACAGGCACCCACCACCACACATGGCTAACATTTTGTATTTTTTAGTAGAGTTGGCCAGGCTGGTCTTGACCTCCTGACCTCAGGTGATCCACCCACCTCAGCTTCCCAAAGTGCTCGGATTACAGGCGTGAGCCACCGCACCCAGCCTGTTATTATCTTAACACATGGTCCTACCCTCGTCCACTGGCTCTTAAACTTGCATATGCTTCAGAGTCATTTAAAGGGCTTGTAAGAACGCAGCTCACTGGGCCCCTCCTCCACATGCCCAGGGTCAAGCAGGAGAATTTACGTTTCCAGCATGGCCGAGATGATATTGGTGCTGATACTGACCCTGAAGCTGATGCCAATACTGGCATGACCTATCTGTGGACCACACTTTGAGTAGCAACCTGAAGGGAACTAGTGAAATCCATTCTGGTGCTGGATGCTATCACACTGAGGATTTTTTCAACAGACATTTCCTCAGGCCACTCTTGAGATGTTCCAGGAGCAGAAAGGGTTAAGGAAGAAAGGGATGTTCTGCCCCGAAAGACCCGCTGGGGCCCACATGCAGTTTAGATTGGATTCCAGGCTTCTTGCTTATTGATTGAAATCAGTCGTTACCCCTGTAACAAATTGCGCTAAATTATTGAAATAGTAATAGGCGCAGCTGGGTAAATAAGCACAGGACGGTGCAAGTCTATATTCATCAAGAGATTGTCCACACTGCGCACCTCCCAAGGGGCCTGGCTCGAAATGATTTGTTCCCACCAACCTGGTATTTTTCAGTGCTTGACCATCTGCAGACTCCCCAGTTGAAGAGAATGAAAACACTCATGTATCTTGTACAGGTCTCTGAACATAGTCGTCAAGGTTTGCCTGCACGCATCCCGAAGTGGCCGCACGGACATGAATCCTAACTGCCTTTAATCTGCTTAACGGCGTGTCTGCTAAAAGTATTTAATATCTCCTGATGGTAATGAAACTCATGATTAGAAACAAGTTACTCTCAATTACACTCTGCGTTAGAGGCAATTTAATGAATCTGAACTCAAAAGCCTTTGTTTTCAAAATGCAAATTTGTTTTAAAAAAATTGAGATTTGAGATTGCTGTTTTTGCCCCAGTGAAGTGAGCTTTATGAAATACAATGTTTTCTTAAGGAAGCTTTCCTTATAATGAGATACGGCAGACACTAGCCGTGGTGGGGCTGATGAGGATTAAGATAGGCTCTTTGGAAAGCACCATGAGCTAGAACATGCAAACCACCATGGAAACCCAGTCGTGTAGTTATTGCATAATAGGTTTGCTAATTATCCTAAAAAGGTGGAAAGTCCACGGCCTAAGGGGAGATCAGGGTGGGTATTAATGAGTAATATAGCAAGAAAATGCAGCAATGGGGCAGCCAGGAACGTCCATCTCTCCCTGACCTGCCAGGCAGCAGTGACATCCAGGGCTTGGCCATGACATGCAGTAGAGCGTCTTGCTGTCCTGTTGGAAGTGGGAACATGAGGGTAAGTCATGGTCTAATGCCCAGTTTCCCCAGCGTCAGAGGCTGCCTCTCTGATGTTTCCAGAACTCACGGAGTGTTGGAAATAGATGTTCAGTGCCACAAAGAAAAACCAGCGCTGAGACAAAGGATCTTTCAGCAACGCAATTTTTACTTCCTGGACTGCAGGAAGGGTACTCTCACTAGCCATCTTGCCACAAGAGTACAATGAACAAAGGAAAACACACAAATACATCCCTTATGCATTTGGGGTCATCCTTACTGCTGTGTCTGATCTCTGTTGGCTGGAGCCAGACCTCACAATCTAAACTAAAATCCAATTGGCTAACAACCTAAAACTTTTCTAAACAGGTAAAAGTAATGGAGAGCTGGGACATGCCTGTGAGCACGTCCAGCATAGATATCTTGGTTAAAGTACAAGGACATAGAACGTACAATGTGCCTGTAAGCATGGCATGTCTAACAGCTACCTAGGATAGGGCTTAACAAAGTTATTAGCACACTTATTCTTTAACAAGAAAGGAAACTTTAAAAAGGAACTGTTCTACTTCCCACATGGAGCCTCCCGGATTTTTGAGTTGTGGGAGAGCCAACCAGTTAGAGCAAGCTGTGCTGCTGCTATCGCATGCGGAAAGTCAGCCTGGCCCTGAAATCTGCAAGGCCCTAGGTACGAGGCTCGACCACAGCCTGAGGCAGGGGAAAGAGGTAAATCCATCCTGGGCACTTGTGCCAGCCAGATCCTGCCCTACAACTTTCTCCCACTGCAGCTCATGTAATGTGCTCCTAAGGCCTGGTCAGGACAAAACATTTGTTGGATACCAATTATGTGCCCAACACTGAGCCCTTTTCTTCTTAAGATTAATGATCTCTGTTCTGACGGAATATGAAGTAAGGGATAGAATGAGCTCTAAGTAAACACAAGGTATATTAAATGTATGAAACTGTCATATTTATTTTAGACCTTTTTATGTTTGTTTTTCAAGATGGAGTCTTGCTCTGTCACCCAGGCTAGAGTGCAATGGTGTGATCTTGGCTCACTGAAACCTCTGCCTCCCAGATTCAAGTGATACTCTTGCCTCAGCCTCCTGAGTAGCTGGGATTACAGACACCTGTCATCATGCCTGGCTAAAATTTGTATTTTTGTAGAAACATGGTTTTGCCATATTGGCCAGGCTGGTCTTGAACTCCTGATCTCAGGTGATCTGTCTGCCTCAGCCTCCCAAAGTGCTGGGATTACAAGCATGAGCCACCATGCCCAGCCCAGGGCTTTTTTTGTTTTAAATACGTTTCAGGTACCATTAAAGTAACCTCCGAAACATTCACCAATAGTTAGGTAAATCCTTCCTTCCATGTCTCTAGGCTTTTTACTACCTAAGCATTTATTCATAAACAAAAAATATTCTGTGTTTTAAAATTTAATAATGCACATCATGTTGTTTCTGTTCTGTAGCTCGATGTTTTCATTTGACATGAAGTTTGTAAGAACTGTGGGTATTGTCACATGCAGATCCATAAGCAAGCTCAGTAACGCTGCTAGGTTTATCCCAAGAGTATCGTTGCGAGGGATGGAGTCTGTATGATCTACATCCTTAATACTTGAGACTTTGAGGCCTCGAATGTGGTCTCGTGTGTGTCAGTGGTCCATATGCCTGAGAAGTGTACACTGACTCTGTCCATTGGGTCCTGTTTATGTCTATGAGACTGAGCTTTTAAGTGGTACATACTTACTAATTTGCATCTGCTTAGTCTGGTTTCTAGAGAGTTGTATTTAAAAAATTAGCAATAAGACTTTACCTGTATCAATTATTTTGATGATCACACCTTTTCAAAAACATGTATAATATGAGTCTTTTTTTTTTTTGAGACGGAGTCTCTCTCTGTCACCCGGGCTAGAGTGCAGTGGTGTGATCTTGGCTCACTGCAACCTCCACCTCCCGGGTTCAAGCAATTCTCCTGCCTCAGCCTACCGAGTAGCTGGGATTACAGGTGCCTGCCACCACACCCAGCTGATTTTGGTATTTTTAGTAGAGATGGGGTTTTGCCATGTTGGCCATGGTTGGCCTGACTGGTCTCGAACTCCTGACCTTAGGTGATCCGCCCACCTTGGCCTCCCAAAGTTCTGGGATGTTAGGCGTGAGCCGCCACACCCAGCTTGATATGAGTCTTATGGATACAGATATCTGAGGCTCAAAGCTGGGACATGACAGATTTAGGGTTGGAACCGGTCCACTTCCAAAGGCAGTCAGTTCTCTTTCTCCTAGAGGTTGGTATTGGCAACTGAAGAAACTATCTAGCCACCCAGCAAATAGAGGCAATTGGCCTGTGTTGAAACCCAGAGCTATGAGGCTGTGAGACGAAAATACTCAACCCCCAAACTGTCGTGCAAAATCTAGCAAATAAAAATCTACCCACTCTACCTGGAAGCCAACCTGAGATAGCCATACATCGAGCAGCTCATAAATGCTCCACGAGGCCACCGCATGACATTAGCCACCTCCCAGCTCAGTTCTGACCTGCTTCCTCCTACATCAGATCCTATCTGGCTCTTGGATCTCAGCGGCCTCCCTGACTGCCGTCCTGCTATCCTGCACTTGGCACTTTAGCTGACCTGATCATGCCTGCTGACTTTAAACTGGTCCCGTGGACCTCCCCCAGCAGCACTAGCTCCCATGTATGCCCCTACACACACAGGCCCCACCAGCCCTGGGCCCACTGCCTCACTCCTCAGTGACGCCCTGGCCATCAGATGGCTAGGCAAAGGCAGGTTCCTAAATTAACCACCAAAGCCCAATCCAAAATGTCTTCCCAGCTGTTATGTCTGATTTCCTGCACGTTACAATGGAGACAGAAATGACAGATTCACCGTGACACTAATGTAGCTTGGGGTCCAGGGCCCCCTCTCTTCCAAAGGCCCCTTCTGAGACACTGAACTTAATTTTATCTTCTCAAGGAGGATTCAAAAAAGTCCTAGAACTTCACGTCTGTCACCCAAAACCTGAGTCTACCCCTACAGAAGTGACTTTTTCTTGACGATCTCCTCGTCAAATAGTGAGGTGCTTTGGGGAAGTTCATGGGTTCGATCCCAGGATTAAAGCTTACATGACAGAAGGAGGCCTTAGCCCGTCTCCTTCCATTTGTGCGTCAGACTTTGAGCCTTCCCCCAGGCCACGTGGGACATGGTGGCCTTGGTCAGCCCTGCTCCACTATGGCCTTCAAGCAGAAAGGAAGGCTTCACCTCCCAGCTCAGAAATGTGCCTGGGCGTCGCCCCGCTCCAGCTGTGTCCACTGGGCTTGTGGGGAAGGGCCAGGCCCAAGCCAGATGATCTGACATGATGGAAAGGGAAATTCTCAGCATTCCTTCTGCAGAAGGCATTTGCCAAATGCAATGCAGTGAGGAGCAACAGGCTGGGGTTTTCTCCAGCAGCCAAATGCATCTTCAACCCTAGCCGAGTTCAGTGCGGAAAAAACTGGGTCATCTCTAATGAAGTCGAGTTTCAAGGGGAACAGGCACCCGTTGTGGAGCTGGAGGCCAGGAAGGGGAAGACCTTGGGGAGGCCAAGGGAGGAGGCGGGAGCGAGCCTGAAATACTCTCTCAATGCACACAGACTTCCAGTTTTGGAAAAATGTCTTTATATTCCCAGAAATGACCCAATGGAACAATCAGATTACATTATTTTCTCCGGTCTTCAATGCACAGTGATGGCTCCAGATGGAAAGGGCCAAAACCCTGTTTTTAACTCTGTCTCGACTGTCACACTCACTGACCACAAGGTGTTCCTCAGCAGGCACCCAAATGTTCATGTTCCTTTCTCCCCACCCACAGAGCGTCCTGCTCTTTTATTCTCACAACCTGCGGTGGAATCACTGCATGATCTTCGTCACCCAGGGAGCCACTCTGCTCAGGCAGCCTCTGGGCGGGAAAACGATTTTTTAGTTTGTGTCTGATTTGGCATTTATTTTGCTCCTACCAGACTTTCGACTACTTTCTTGTAGGATGCCTTTGAGATTCTTCTTTAGGTATATTCCGAACCTCACACAGTAATTGCACAAGAGTGAACACTTCACCAATGGGAAATGGAAGAACAGATTGCCTCCCAAACCTTCAGCCCACTCCCTCCTCCCCGCCCCTCTCCAGGCATGTCTGTCTTAAATCAGCTCAGAGGCAGGCTTTCCACAGACTGCAAGAACTCTGCTGCTCCAGCAGGCCTGGGCATCTGCAATGTGCCAGGCACTGTTCCTCATCAAATCCTTGAAATGATCCTCTAGGACAGGTCCTGGCTTGGTTCTGTACTAACAGATGAGACAGAGGCCCAGAAAAAGAAGAAACACTCAAGTAGCAAAGCTGGGATTTGAACCCAAGTCAATGTAATTCTAGAGTTCACATCCAGTGATACCAGCTGTTATGATCCTCATTTTCCAGATGGATAAAGAATTTCCAAGAGATTAGAAAACTTCCTATAAGTCACATCTAGAAAAGCGGCGTGATCTCGGCTCACTGCAACCTCCACCTTCCAGCTTCAAGTGATTCTCCTGCCTCAGCCTCCAAGTAGCTGGGATTACAGCCATGCACCACCATGCCCAGCTAATTTTTGTATTTTTAGTAGAGACGGGGTTTCACCATGTTGGCCAGGATGATCTCGATCTTCTGACATTGTGATCCACCCACCTCAGCCTCCCAAAGTGCTGGGATTACAGGCGTGAGCCACTGCGCCCGGCCATGAACCTGCAATGTTAACAACATTGCTAGGTGATTTGTGTGCACATGAAAGTTGGAGGAGCATGTGTCCCCAAGAAATCTCAAAACGCAGCAATTTTATAAACATCTCTCTTTGGTGTCTCTAAAGACAACATTGACTAGTAAAAGCTTTTTTTTTTTTTAATGAAAAAACAGAGACGGGGATCTTGCTATGTTGGCCAGTATAGTCTTGAACTCCTGGCCTCAAGCAATCCTCCTGCCTTGGCCTCCCAAAGTATTGGGATTACAGGCATGTGCCACCATACCAGCCAAAAGCTGTTTAAAAAAAAAAAAATACAAAGACTCTACCCAGAAACAATGCCCCCAGACAAGAGCCACCTGAGTGGCCCACAGCAAACTGTCTCAGAAAGGTCATTTCCTGGGTGAACAAGCCAGCTTTTCAGGGCCCTGTGTTGCCTGAATCCTCAGCTACCCTCTTACGCAGGCACCAGTATCACCAATATCACCACGGCAACTCTGCCTCTTCACCCACCGCACTCACCCACCCCACCTACAACTGCTCTGGGCCTGTGGTTCCCAGAGCTGCAGGGAGGGTGTTGTGGTTTTATCAAAAAAAAATTGGAAAAAGGAAAGAAAAGTGGCTTTAAAATTCCTTTCAAATAACTAGAGAATAAAAATGCTCTTTGGCCATATGGGAAAAAAAAAAAAACGCACCCAAGGGGAATAGCAAGGAACCTCAGAGGCTGTCCTTAAACCAAACCTAGGATGGGTTTGGAAATGTCCTTATAAGTGATATTAGACATGCCCCTGGTGATTCCTCGATGGCCTGGCTGTGTGTGGTATGGGGCTGAGACCAGAACTGCGGAATCCCAGGTTACAGGAAGGTCGGAGTTGTTTCAGTCACCAGCCAAATCTACAATTAGTCCTTCAGGGAGATATTTAGGAAGGGACCCCTGGCTGGAAGAAGGACCCACGCCTGGGAAAGCCAGGAGCCTTCTCCAGAGGGCATTGCTTGGCTTTTCTCAGGGCTAGCTGGAATTTCATTATCCCGTTCACGCAGTACAGATGGGAATTTAATAATTAATTAGGGAATTGCTCACCCCAGAGCATGTGCAAGGGGATTATGCAAATCAGTTGAGATTGTGGCAAAAGGCTGAATATTTCATAGTATGTTTAATTTGCAAACACTACCCACTGAGACGGCTTAGGTAGGAAACCTATAATAATTATTATTATTACTCAACAAAAACCACTTGAGTTTCCGTCAAACTGCCTTTGTTTCAACTGCCTCCACCCGACACTTCCCCCAAGAAATGTAATATGTTTTAAAAAATGAAAAACAGAAAGTAACTGACATTCAAAAGAATATGAGGAATGAAATGAACCTGTCTAGGTAAAATAAAAACTAACCTGGACCCTGCCTTTTGCCAGCCTACAACTCTCGTAACACTCAAATAGCTTCCATCCTGATAATTTTCTCCTGTAGGTACCAACTGAGCTTGGAAGCTGAAAACCAAAAGAGAGCAATGCACTCTTTTGCATGCACTCTACACACTACTTAATGCATTAATTAGACCAACCATTGATTCTGTAAACACCTCTGTATTCTTCCCACAAATATTTCTTCGCTTAAATAATTTGGAGCCATTTCCTATTGCCTCCCAACAAGCTCCCTAGCCGCTCTAGCTTGTATGGATAATAGGGGCTAGAAAAGCCCATGCTCCAGAAGCTTCTAGCTAATTCCACCTGTTCCACCACCACCACCGCCACAGGTTGAAAACTCAGTCCTCTAGAACAGGATTGGCAAACTTTTTCCATAAAGGGCCAAACAGTAAACATTTGGGCTTTGCGGGCCATACGGTTTCAACTGCAACTGCAGCACGAAAGCAGCCTCAACCAGTATGTAAACAAATGAGCATGGCTGTGTTCCATTAAAGCTTTATTCACAAAAACAGATGGTGGGCCAGATTTGGCTACCACCCAAACTTTCTGGCAATTGATATTATGCATTTTGTAAAGCCTTCATGCAATTTTCTCTTTTTTTTTTTTTTAAAAAAAAAAAGGAAGTCTATGACTCAGAGCATATGTATATATAAACCTAAATATATTAAATTAAACAAGTGGCTCTCAATGGGGAACCATCTGGCCCCCTGGGGGACATTTGGCAATATCTGGAGATCAAGGTCATCTTTATGGGTGTATGGGTTGAGCAGTCAAATGGGGTACCAAGCTTAGAAGGACCCCCGCCCCACACTCGATTTAATGTTCTTTAATGCTCTGCTGTTGCTGTCTTAAAGAATCTCGCTCTGTTGCCCAGGCTAAAGTGCAATAGTATCTCAGCTCACTGCAACCTCCACCTCTGGGTTCAAGTGATTCTCTTGCCTCAGCCTCCCAAGTAGCTGGGATTACATGTATGTACCACCATGCCTGGCTAATTTTGTATTTTTAGTAGAGACAGGAGCTCACCATTTTGGCTAGGATTGTCTCGAACTCCTGACCTCAAGTGATCTGTCCTAAAGTGCTGGGACTACAAGCATGAGCCACCAAACCCGGCCAGAACTCTTAATACATATTTGTACAAGGGGCTCCCCATTTTTATTTTGCATTGGGCCCCACAAATTATACTGCTAGTTCTGCTAGATACACAGAAAACCCTGACAATTGTCACAACAGGGGAGATGCCCCTGGCACCTAGCTGGTAGAAGTCGGGAATACGGTTGAATACCCCACAACTGAACCAAGAATGATCAAAACACCTACAGCGCCAAGGTTGAGAAACCCCAGATTTAACCATTTGAACTTGCCAATATTCTGCCATTTTTACCTACAATATTGTGATTTTATATAATACGGTCTAATTTAACTAGGTTCTATTTACAATCCAGGAAAAAAAATCCTCTCTCAATCTATGATTTCTGATTTTTTTGCCCTTTTAATCACCCCCAATATGTGTACTCATGAATTTACCTGTTTTCTGGTTTTTTCTAGATAACTAATACAGGTTGAACATCCTAATCCGAAAATCTGAAATTGGAAATGCTCCAAAATTCAAAACTTTTTGAATGTCAACATGATATTCAAAGGAAATGCTCCTTGGAACATTTCAGCTTTTGGATTTTCAGATTAGGAATGTTCAACCTGTATGCACAACGCAAATATTCCCAAATCTGAAACACTTCTGATCCCAAACATTTCCGATAAGGGATACTCAACTTGTGCAAATAGCACTCAATTCTAGGATTCAGAGCATATTCAGGCCAGGCATGGTGCCTCACACCTGTAATCCTAGCACTTTGGGAGGCTGAGGAGGGCGGATCACCTGAGTTCAGGAGTTTGAGAGCAGCCTGGCCAATATGGTGAAACCCTGTCTCTACTAAAAATACAAAAATTAGCCAGGTGTGGTGGTGTGCACCTGTAATCCCAGCTACTCAGGAGGCTGAGGCAGGAGAATCTCTTGAACCCAGGAGGCAGAGGTTGCAGTAAGCCAAGATCATGCCACTGCACTCCAGCCTGGGTGACAAAGCAAGACTCTATCTCAAAAAAACCCAAAATAAATTTAAAAAAAAAAAAAAGAAAGAAAGCATATTCAGTAAAAATGAATCCCCCACCCCACCCCATCTCTGCTCCCCTCCCAGAGAAATCCCATCTTTCATTTTCTCATCTGTCCATCTGTCCTTCACAGCTATTTTGTAAATGGAGGCATTCTAGCCATATGATCATGCTCCTATCTTCTTTCAGGATGTCCTTTATCTGCCCTCCAACCCACTCGCAAAGGCTCCCCTGATGGTGGCCCATCTGCTTTGCCTTCCATTTACCAGGTACACCGACTTCCCTAACAAGAACTCCCCTCGCCCAGGGCTTTTTGCTCCCACAGCTTTTTCTCTTGGAACCAACTTAGTGGATTTCTCTGCTCCCCTCTTCTGAAGTCCTGGCTGAATAAAAACTTGCATTCCACTTTCCATTTCCCACTTTTTCTCCCTCAGTGTTCTTTGTCACAGAACGTAGGATTGCTCCATTTAAAGTCTGTTGGGACTCAGCACCTGTCACAATCATTGAACAAAATGAAAAGCTCTTATCACTTGATTCACACCAAACCTCTATACATAGACTTGACCCTTGTGTCTGTTTCAAGAAAAGCAGGAAAGAGGCAGTCTGATGTTAGATACTTTAACTTCCGGGTATCGATTTTGACTTGAAGAGAGAAGGAGGAGCCACCTCTCCTTATGGGTGTGAGTGTGATGTGTGTGACCACCTATATGCTCTTCAATTATTAATACCATCTTTGAATTTAAAAGACCAAAGGACCATTGAAAGCAACCAGAAAAGCATAAGCAGGCAGGGAACACCAATTCAAGAGAGCAATTAATTATTTAGAGGTATTTAACCACTATCTTAATTCAAGGGCAACACTTCTGGTTGGGAGGAGAAACTGACGAGGAAATGTGTCTCTAACGCCAGCTAGCCGCGGACCACGGCTGGGAGGGCAGCTGGTCCTTAGTAGTCTGCCTCCTTTTTCTTCTTGACCTTCTGACTCCCACAGTGACCAGGCTTCATTCCCCAGGAGAAGAACTCCCACCCACGTGTCTCCTACCGGGCAGGTTGTCCTGGTGTATGATGTTGCGGGCGGCAGCTTGGGGCTGGAGAGAAACCTGGGCCACATTATCAATGGGGAAGTTTGTTCTCAGATGCTTGAGTGAGCCCGGCTCTCACCTCCCCAAGCACGCTGTCATCATCACCCTGGCTGGTGGAGAGCACTGAGAGGGAGGAGAGGGGACTCACCAGCTCTTCTGGCTGAACTGCTCCGCCTCCCAGTGCTGCGACTGTGCGTTCCTCCAGGGAACACTGGATCCTCCCCAATGCTAGCCACATCCCTGTCTAAATGCATGCTTGGGATGGTGAGTGTCGTGAAGGAAGGGCACAGTCTAAGCTAGGGAGAAAAGAACAGGAAGAGACAAGCCTCAATCCCAAATTCTCAGATTCATTAGAATAGCCTGTGCAGCTTTTTTTGTTTTAACACAGAGTTTCTAAAAAGTAAGCCAGACACAAAAGGGCCAATACTATGATTCTACGTATAGGAGGCACCTAGAGTCGTCCAAGTCAGAGACAGAAAGTAGAATGGTGGTTGCCAGTGGTTAGGGAGAATGGGGAATGGGGAGTCGGTATTTAATGAGTACAGAGTTTCAGTTTAGGATGATGGGAAGCTTCTGGAGATGGATGGTAATAATGGCTGCATTCCAATGTGAATATACTTAATGTCACCGAGCTATACGTGGAATGCTGGCCAACACAGTACATTTTATGTTACATACATTTTACTACAACAACAAAAAGGCTCCTCAGGCAGGGCACGGTGGCTCACACCTGTAATCCCAGCACTTTGGGAGGCCAAGGCGGGCGGATCATGAGGTCAGGAGATCGATACCATCCTGGCCAACATGGTGAAAGCCCATCTCTACTAAAATACAAAAAATTAGCTGGGTGTGGTGGCGCACGCCTGCAGTCCCAGCTGCTCAGGAGGCTGAGGTGGGGGAATCGCTTGAACCCAGGAAGCGAAGGTTGCAATGAGCAGAGATCATGCCACTTCCCTCCAGCCTGGTGACAGAGCAAGACTCCGTCTCAGAAAAAATAAATAAATAAAAATAAAAATAACGCTTATTTCCAAATCCTACCTTGGGAGATTCTGCATTTCTAATGAGCTCCCCAGCTGATTCTAATGCCAGAGCAGGTGTGGGAAAGAAGTATCTAAATCCATGAAGAAGTTGTGCTAATCCCAGTAGCTAGTTACCTTTGCCGTTCCTTTGTAATCCTATGAAAGTAAGTTTCATCTAAGCAAAGACGGGGTTGGACTCAAGCAACACCTTACAGTGTAAATTGTCCCTCCCCAAACCCCACCCCGGGTCATGAGTAGAAACGGCTTCCATTTTGTAAGCCTCAGCTCAACAATCTGAGCAAGGCAAGTCTAGTCTCAGACGCAGCTCGTGCACCAGGACTCAAGTTCTCTCTGACCCTAAAGACCTTGCTGTTTTGCTCACAGTCTACTGTTTGACTCTGCTAAGCCCAGCGTGGCACTGCGGAGTGACCCTCTCTCTCTCTGTGGGATGCTATGGGAGATGCTGCATCTCACCGAGGTGGGCCGTCTCCGCCTTCCTGGAAAAGTGCCATCCACATCTTGGAACCAGTGAATATGACTTACGTGTCTTCTTCAGGAAACCTCAGTCTTTGCTCTTGTGGTCTTCCGTTGATAGGAAGAGGCTCACCCACATTAAGGAAGGTAATCTGCTCTACTTAAAGTCGACTTGGTATAAATGTTAATTCACCTTTTTCAAGTACTTTCCAGCAACATCTAGATGGACTTGTGTTTGACCAAACTGGGCACCATAGCTTCGCCAAGTAGACACATAAAATGAAGTATTTTGGAGTGCATAACTCCAAAATCTAGAGATTTACAAAAATATAAGGGGCGGAAAACAAAGATGTTAAAGGCTGACCACTGTAATAATAAGATGTTGGAAACAGATGCTCGGTGCCACAAAGAAAAAACAGCACTGAGATAAAGGATCTCTCAGCAATGAAATTTTTACTTCCTGGATTGTAGGAAGAGTACCCTCACTAGCCATCTTGCCACGAGAGTACAATGAACAAAGGAAAACACACAAATTTATTTCTTATGCATTTGGGGTTGTCCTTACTGCTATGTCTGATCTCTGTTGGCTGAAGCCAGACCTCACACTCTAAATAAAAACCCGATTGGCTAACAACTTAAAACTTTTCTAAACAGGTAAAAGTAATGGAGAGCTGGGACACGCCTGTGAATACGTCCAGCACAGATATCCTGGTTAAAGTACAAGGACATAGAATGTACTACGTGCCTGTAAGCATGGCATGTTTAACAACTACATAGGATAAGGCTTAACCAAGTTATTGGCACACTTATTCTTTAACAAGAAAGGAAACTTTAAAAAGGAACTTTTCTACTTCCCACACAAGACCACTATGAACTTATAATCACGAAGTCTAGCACCAGGATGCTATTACTGTTTATACTCTGCTTATTTACAGAAAGACATATGAAGAACCAGATAGTCAAAAGCAGCAATCCAGAAACTGTCAAGAGAACTACAATTATTGAGCCTCACTGAATGTTCACACTGGTAAGTAACAAAATTACAAATTATTTTACCTTTACTAAGTCACAGAATTTAGAACTAAGAAGCATCTCAACTTGGAGTCTACTGTTTTATATAAAAGAAATCCAAGACCAGAGAAATAAATTAATTTACTGAAGGTCATACCCTATTAAGTCACATGCCCTAGCCACACTTTCCAACCAGGCCACAAACTTAAATGAACTCAACTCTTAATGAGTACCCAGAATGTGGGGCATTCTGCCAGACACCTTGCTAGGTGCTGGGAACATACACCAGGCATTTTCTAGGCACTTAAAGTCACCTAATTCTCACAAGAGTACTCTGACGTGTGTATCGTTACTGATATGATTCAAATCCCAAATCTCATGTCAAACTGGAATCCCCCATGCTGGAGGTGGGGCCCGGTGAGAGGTGATTGGCTCATAGAGGGTGGTGTCTCATGAATGGTTTAGCACCACCCTCTCGGAACTGTCCTCACCATCATGAGTGAGTTCTTGTGAGATCTGGTTGTTTAAAAGTATGTAGCACCGGCTGGGTGTGGTGGCTCATGCCTGTAATCCCAGCACTTTGGGAGGTTGAGGCAGGCAGATCATAAGGTCAAGAGTTCGAGACCAGTCTGGCCAACATGGTGAAACCTCATCTCTACCAAAAATACAAAAACTAGCCAGGTGTGGTGGCGTGTGCCTGTAATCCCAGCTACTAGGGTGACTGAGACAGGAGAATTGCTTGAATCCAGGAAGCAGAGGTTGCAGTGAACCAAGATCGTGCCACTGCACTCCAGCCTGGGCAACGCAGCAAGACTCTGTCTCAAAAAAAAAAAAAATGTGTAGCACCTCCCACTTCTCCCTCCTGCCTGATCCAGCCATGTGATATATGCACTTCTGCTTCACCTTCTTCCATGATTGTAGTTTCCTGATGCTTCCTTAGAAGTCAAGGAAATGCAGCCATGCTTCCTGTACAGCCTGCAGAACCGTAAGCCAATTAAACCTCTTTTCTTTATTAATTACTCAGTCTCAAGTATTTCTTGATAGCAGTGCAGGAAGGGACGAATACAGTTATTATCCCTGTTTAGAGAAGAGAACATTGAGGCCTAGACAGCAGAAGTAATTCCCCAAGGTCACAAAGCTATAAGGTCAGGTTGCTGGAATTCAAACCCTGGCAGCTGGGCTCCCAAGGATGTGTTCTTGTGCCTTCTATGAGACATTTCTGGGGAAAGATAAAAGCACAAACAAAGGTGTTTAGCGCTGGCGTTTTGGCTTTGTAAAGGTTCAGGATGGGTGGTATTAGATGGGAGTCTTAGAGTGTGTCTGGGAACTGTGCAGCTGAGAGGCATGACTGGGGAGATCCCCAGTCTAGGGCCTGGTAGGAACCCAATAAGGGTTGATTCATTTGAGTTCGTGGCCTGGTTGGAAAGTGTGGCTAGAGTGTGATCTTTAATGGGGTAAGACCTTCAGACTAGCGCCTGGGGAGATCCAGACTTTGTGGAGCTGGAAACTAATAAAATTTAGCAGCCCTCCTTTAAAATACAAAATTGTGAATGTAAAATTAGGTGCAAAAATGAATATTTACCTAGAATAAGGGTAAACTCAATAAACTGAAGATATTTAAAAGTTCAACTACCACATCATCGCACTATCTGAAAAAAATATATAATCTTCTTATGAACTGCCTGATTGACCTCCATGGTGCTTTTATCCTTCCATCGTTTTTCTGTACACTCTTTGATTGCCTCTTTTTGTGACAAGGTAATAGTTTCTATGCCAAAAATAGATCATTCAGTCCTTCCTCTGGCATGGCTGATAGAAATTTGAGTTTTATTCTTAACAGTTTAGAAATAATTTGTTTCACTTTTCAATTAATTTCCAATTTGATCATGCACGTATTTAAGACCATTGTCAAAACTGAGAAAACCTCTCAGGATTTATATTTGAGCCATGAAGTTTTAGGGTACTTCAGGGTTTCTGCATGACTAATCTTAATAGTCATTGAATTCTTTAAATCGATGAAACTCAATAGCAGTTTATTGTTGATTTCTTCATTATAGTACGTACTATAAGTTTAAATTGTCTTATTGGTTGGTGTCAGTACTTGGGGAGCAAATTCAACTTAATCTGATTTTAAGACAAATCTTTTCCCAATGCATTTATAACAGTCACTTAGTTAATTGGATTATTTAAAAGTCTAAGGGCTTAGTCATCACTTCCTTTGGAAATAGAAGATCTTTCTCTTAACGAATTTCATCTTTAAACATATCTAAAATTTTTTTTACAATTTTTAATATCAGAATGATTTCTATTGATTTCATTATTTTGAGTACATTTTGTTCATAGTTCATTAAGTTTACCTGACTTTACTCTCAGTTCTTTTATAAACAAATCTAAAGATAATAAAATAAGTTCATTTTCGCCTGCATCCAAATTAGGAGTCTGAAATTTCTTACTTCTTTTATTGAAATGTTCCAAAACATATTTCTGAATCCCAAAGAAGTATATTCAAGCTTTATCAACTTTTTGAATAATCTTTTTGCCTCTCATTTATGTTCAGATTCCTCTTCTAAGACTTTGAAAATTGCTTTTATAGTTCTCGACACATTGTCCCACGTGGCAAGGCTTGAACAGCTTCGCAATGGGCACACATTCTCATAGCAACTGAACTGTTGAAAAAGAAATCCAAGCTTAGCAAACCTGAAAACAAAACACGTAACAGATGCAAAATATCAAAATAGGCAACAACTCTGAGCCTAGCAGAGGCAACAAGAGGACAGGGAAAGAGAGTGCCCCGGGTGACTCTTGACTGCAATGAAAATATCTTATTTTTGCAAATTTACAAAACTTAGGACCATGTGATCATTGTGGTGCGATCCCTTCCCAGGCCTTGGAAGGGGCCCTGAAACTCAATTTGCCAGGCTGAGAGAAGTCGGATCTCTGTATTAGGAGACAACACAGACCCCAGAGGCTTGGCAAGGCAAGGCAGGGTTCACAGGAACACCAGCAGGTGGGTAATGCCAGAGCCAGGGCACCCAAGGGCACTGAGAGAGTTTGTCCTGTAAGTGATGAGGTGCCCAGGAGGAGTTTGAGTGTAGGGGTTTTTTTGCAGATTAAAACAAAATTATGGAAGCAGGGGAAAATGGGAAGTTTGAGTTTAATATGTGCAGAGTTTCATTTGCAGAAGGCGAAAATGTTCTGGAGACACACGGTAGTGATGGTTGCACAGTGATGTGAACATACTTAATGTCACGGAAATGTATACTTAAAAATGATTGGTTGGGCGTGGTGGCTCACGCCTGTAATCCCAGCACTGTGGGAGGCAAAGGCGGGCGGATCACCTAAGGTCACAAGTTCAAGACTAGCCTGGCCAACATGGTGAAACCCCATCTCTAATAAAAATACAAAAGCTAGCTGAGCATGGTGGCGGGCGCCTGTATGGGAGGCTGAGGCACAAGACTCTTTTGAACCGGGAGGCAGAGGTTGCAGTGAGCCGAGATCACGCCATTGCACTCCAGCCTGGGTAACAAGAGCAAGACTTCATGTCAAAAAAATAATAATTAAGATGGTAAATTTTATGTTATGGATATTTTACCACAATAAAAACATCTAATAAAAATAAATAAATCTTTAACAAACTTTAAAGGTTGAAATAATCATAAATTCACATACAATTAATAGAAATAATGGAGAAATATCTTGTATACTTTACTCAGTTTCCCCAAATAGTAATATTTTTGCAAAACTATAGTCCAATATCACAATCTGGATATTAACACTAATACAATCCATTCCCATCTTATTCAGATCCCCAGTTTGATTTATACTCATTGCTGTTGGTGTATGAAGTCTACACAATTTTATCACCTTTGTAGATTCGCGTATCCATCATCACAGTCAACTGTTATTCCACAGTTCCAATCCACAGGCGTCTCTCCTGTTATAACCACACCAACTTCCCTGCACCCTGACCCGCATGCCAAATCCCTGGCAACCACTAATCTGTTCTCTATTACAAAATGTTGTCATCTCAAGAATGCTATATGCATGAAATTGTACAATCGTATATACCTTTGGGTTTCAATTGTCATGCTCTACATTATTTCTTGGAGATTCATCTAATCTATTATAAGTATCAATATTCCACTCCCTGTTGCTGTGTAGCATTCCAGGGTATAGATGTAGCATAGTTTGCTTCACCACTCACCTGTTGAAGGACATCTGAGCCAGTGAAGAACAGATTTTGGCTATTATGAATAAAGCTGCAGTGAACATCTGTGTACAGGTTTTTGTGTGAACATAGTTTTTCTTCGAGAGTAAATGCTCAGGAATGCAATTGTTCTGTGTTAGCTGCTTGTTTAGTTTTTACTGAAACTGTCAACCTGTTTTCCAAAGTGACTGTAAACTGGGGCTGGGCACAGTAGCTCACACCTGTAATCTTAACACTTTGGGAAGCTGAGGCGGGCAGATCACTTGCGGTCAGGAGTGACCAACATGGCCAACATGATGAAACCCTGTCTCTACTAAAAATACGAAAATTAGCCAGGCGTGGTAGTGGATGCCTGTAGTTCCAGCTACTCAGGAGGCTGAGGTACGAGAATTGCTTGAACCCGGGAGGCGGAGGTTGCAGTGAGCTGAGATAGCACCACTGCACTACAGCCTGGGTGACAGAGTGAGACTCCATCTCAAAAAAAAAAACCAAAGTGACTGTACCTTTTCCCGTTCCCAACAGCAATGTATGAGTAACGTGTTTTCTCCACATCCTTGCCAGAATTTGGTGTTGTTGCTATTTCTTATTTTAGCCATTCCTTTAGGTAAGTAGTGGTATCTTGTTGTGATTTTGATTTCCCTAATGACTACTGGTGCTGAGTATCTTCTTATGGGGAGAGGTGGTATGCGGGGGAGTGGTATGGCACATGGCAGCTTCAGAAGGGTCAAGCGAAGATGGTTTGAGCCCCTGACAATGGCCACAGGGGGCCTGAGCCAGGCTATGGCAGTGAAGGGTTAGATGGGAGTGGGGGTATGGGGTCCAGAGATGCTTCAAGAAGTTGCCAGATGTGGTGACTAAGGAGATAGGCAGAAGGATGGCTGAGGAAGGGGGAGGCATCCGAAGTAACTTCCCAGGTCTCTAAGTCAGAGGGAGAAGTCTAGGAACATTGATTTTTACATGTACGACATCCTTGTAGCCCAGGCATCTGGACACCAGCGTTCAAAACCGCTATTGCTTCCAGGCTGAATGTCTGGATTTGGAAGCTCAGAAGTTTCCCTCACACAAGGTAGAGGGAGGAGTCTGACTGTTCAAATTTCCAGTCTATTGGTTCCCACATGTAGGATCTCTCACCCACACGCAGATCAAACATTTTCCATAGTATATGAAACACCTCGCACCCCTAAGCACTCTTTTTCAGTTGTATGTATGCACAGTTAGGATTTCACAAATCCATTTTCTAAATTTTTAATTTTACGGTTTTTTTAAATTACAACAACTTTTCAATCAGATCATAAGAGTGCTAAAACCAGTGTGAAAGTGTGCAAAATGTTGACTCCATTAGAAGTGGCCGTCACTTCCTGCTAGTCGGTCTTCCCGGGGACAGGGGATCCGGGCTGCTATGAAGCGCCGGCTCTCGGTTCCCTTGGGTATTATTTTACAGAAACCGTCTCCCTCTGGCTCTCAAACGGGAGGAGTCCCTGCGCTTCCTGCCCAGCCCGCCCCCTCTCCAGGCGTTCCCACCGGATCCGCCTCCAGCAACAGGTGGTTGCAAGCCTTCCCTTTGAACTCGAGAATTCCTCTCCCCAGTCCACCGCCTCGCAGCAACTCACAGGCCGGAGGGTAGACCCCTCTGGGTTGTGACTGGAGCCCTCCGCCGGTAGTGAGTTGCTGGGCCCCAGAACCCCTGCGTCCGCCACGCGCGCTGCAGGGGAGCTGCAACCGGTCCAGTAATTGCAGTTCAGCTTTTGTTTGCGGCTGTTAAGATTTGTGCCGGGTGCAGTGGCTCACGCCTGTAATCTCAGCACTTTGGGAGGCCGAGGCGAGCAGATCACCTGAGGTCAGGAGTTTGAGACCAGCCTGGCCAACGTGGAGAAATCCCGTCTCTACTAAAAACACAAAAATTAGCCGGACGTGGTGGCACACACCTGTAATCTCAGCTACTCGGGAGGCTGAGGCAGGAGAATCGCTTGAACCAGGGAGTCGGAGGTTGCAGTGAGCCAAGATGGCACCACCTGCACTCCAGCCTGGGCGACAAAGCGAGACTCCATCTCAAAAAAAAAGAAGAAGATTTGTAAATTGCATTTCTCAAGCCCTTCCCCTCTGCAAGAGCACAACACCCTCACCCCCAGCGTCATGAAAACAAGGGCGGCCACCGCGATGGGCAACACACGGAGCCTGTGGTGTCCGTGCAGACCACGCCGCAAACGCGCAGCTGCGCCGTGAAATCTATTAGACCACCTGCGGGGGCGTCCGACCAGAAAACAGGGAATGCCAATCCCAGCCTTGCCTCTGGTAGGTATTTCATGAGGTTGCTTCTTAAAATATAATTCCAGAGAAATCGAGGTCCTCCTTTGGAGGCGAGGAGGGAGGACGAGAGGGAGGAAAAAGATAAAGCTGCCTTGGCCTAGTCCATTACCCAAATTGCCATCACTGATTCTTTGTGACATAAAAGTCACAGGTCAAATCCAAAATCTTACTGCAAATCGGTGGGGATTTTACTCCCAGGAATATGAGATTGGCCTCTTATCTCCTAATCATACCTCTAAAGTCTCCAGCCCTGAGAATTAGTGAGAACGATGACACAGGGAAGCGACCACGACCACGGGGAGCTGTCACCGGCTGTCGCTCTGCAGGCGCTTAATTATGTGTGTTTTTCAGTTCAGGGCGCCCAGAGCTCCCTACCATGCATTTTTTATTTCAACCCTGGGAACATAGTGAAGTTTCTTTTTACTTGTATTTGTCTTTTTACTTTATTTTTGAGTTCCCTGAATTAAAAACCCAATGTCTGGCCAGCCGCGGTGGCTCGCACCTGTAATCCCAGCACTTTGGGAGGCTGAGCCGGAGGATCATGAGGTCAGGAGTTCGATACAAGCCTGGTCAATATGGTGAAACCCCATCTCTATTAAAAAAAAAAAAAAATACAAAACTTAGCTGGGCACAGTGGAACGCGCCTGTAGTCCCAGCTACTCTCCAGGCTGAGGCAGAAGAATCACTTGAACCAAGAGATGTAAGTTGCAGGGAGCCAAGATCGCTCCACTGCACTCCAGCCTGAGCAACAGAGCGAGACTCCATCTGAAAAAAAAAAAAGTCTAGACTCTGGTTATTTAACTTTGGCTGCATACATTGACTCCTTGAATAATTTCCCTGGAGACTCACTGATTTTTTAAATGAATACAATCGGAAGAAGCCAGGAAGGAGGGAGGAAGAGGGGGTGAACTGGTCATTGAGGGGGTATGTATTTTTGAACTTATTATAAGTTACCTGTGCAAGTTTATTGCAAAGATATTTTGTGTGATGCACAGTACCCAACAGGTAGATTTTGTTTTGTGTTTTTTTTTTTTTTTTGAGATGGTGTCTTGCTCTGTTGTCCAGGCTGGAGTGCAGTGGCACAATCTCGGCTCACTGCCACCTCTGCCTCCCAGGTTCAAGCAATTTTCCTGCCTCAGCCTCCTGAGTAGCTGGGATTACAGGTGAGCGCTACCACACCCGGCTAATTTTTGTATTTTTGGTAGAGATAGGGTTTCACCATGTTGTCCACGCTGGTCTTGAACTCCTGACCTCAGGTGATCCACCCACCACTGCCTCCCAAAGTGCTGGGATTACAGGCATGAGCCACTGCGCCCAGCCTGTGTTTTTTTTTTATGACTATAGTTTTCCACAGTGTATATGTACCACATTTTCTCTGTGGAATCCACCACTGATGGGCACCTATGTTGATTCCATGCTTTTGCGATCGTGAGTAGCACTACAGTGAACATACAGGTGCAGGTGTTCTTTTGGTAGAACCAGTTCTTTACCTGTGGGTCTATTCCCCATAATGGGATTACTGGGTTGAATGGTAGCTCAACTCAGTTCTTTGAGAAATCTCCAAACTGCTCTCCACAGTGGCTTTATTAGTTTACATTCCCACCAACCGTGCATAAATGTCCCCTTTTCTCCACAGCCTCACCAACATCCATTATTTTTTGACATTTTAGCAAAAGCCATTCAGACTGGCATGAGATGGTGTCTCACTGTGGTTTTGATTTGCATTTCTCTGAGGATTAGAGATGAGCATTTTTTCACACTTTTATTGGCTACCTGTGTGTCTTCTTTTGAGAAGACACATGTTCATGTCCTTTGTCTACTTTTTAACAGGGTTATTTGTTTTTTGCTTTTTAATTTGTTTACATCCTTACCTTTCCTCTTCAGCTTTCCCGCCAAATCTGCTCAGGCTCCAGGATCACAGGACCCGCCCCTGCACCAAGGCGGCTTCTCCCGGGGGCTGTATGGTGCCTCCTGCCAGCCGCACCCCAGGGGATGCCCACCTGAACTTGGCAGCACTCCCTCCTGGTTAGGGCAGTGCCGAAGGAGTCCTGGTTCTTCTGCAGCTCAGCTAAGTTTCCTTGGCCCTCCCAGCATTTGAAGTGAGTTCAGGCTTCACATTCTTTGAGGGTTTTATTCTTTGGGGCACACTGCAAAAGTCAATTTTCCGTGAAAACAGAACATCACAGTTACATGAAAAGCTTATCTTTTAAAACGGTAGATCTAATGATTGGGAGATTTCACAGATAACAGGGAAAAAACTGGAAAGACAAATACGCATTTGCAGGCCTTTTACTTTGCCAAGAAAGGGTATTTTTAGCTAGGTGCAGTGGCTCACACCTGAAATCCCAGCACTTCGGGAGGCCGAGGCGGGCAGATCACTGGAGGTCAGGAGTTTGAGACCAGCCTGGCCAACATGGTGAACCCCTGTCTCTACTAAAAATACTAAAAAAAATTAGCCGGGCGTGGTGGCAGGTGCCTGTAATCCTAGCTACTCTGGAGGCTGAGTCAGGAGAATTGCTTGAATCCAGAAGGCAGAGGTTGCAATTAGCCAAGATCATGCCACTGCACTCCAACCTGGGCGACAGAGCAAGACTCTTTCTCAAAAAAAGAAAAAAAAAGGATATTTTTAAAACAACAACTTTCTATTATCACCGTCATTTATTTTAAGAAAGAATACTTGAACTCATGCATACACAGAAACAAACCCTCAGTGTAAAGTGTCAAGAAGAGCCCTTTAATTGACAAAGTAAAGCTTCCTGGAAAGTGGATGACTGTTAAGAGACATCCGGACAGGCCTGGCGTGGTGGCTCACACCTGTAATCCCAGCACTTTGGGAGTCTGAGGAGGTGGATCATGAGGTCAAGAGATGGAGACCATCCTGGCCAACATGGTGAAACCCCGTCTTTACTAAAAATACAAAAATTAGCCAGGTGTGGTGGCGTGCCCCTGGAGTCCCAGCTACTCAGGAGGCTGAGGCAAGAGAATCACTTAAACCCAGGAGGCGGAGGTTGCAGTGAGCCGAGATCATGTCACTGCACTCCAGCCTGGTGACAGAGTGAGACTCTGTCTAAAAAAAGGCACTGGCTTGGGGTCTCAGTCCCCTCCTATAGTGGCATATGGGGACCTACCCTGCATCCACATCTTCTCTCATCAAAGATTAGTGGGTCTCAGACCCCAGTTTCCTGATGTGAACTTCTCCAGTAAATGGACATAAGAAGGAATCAACTCCTCTGCAAATCACACCTTCCTGAGAAAGAAGAGCGGAAAAATAAAAGACTAATAACAAAAATATTATCTTTGCTATTTGACCATTGTTAACCACCTCCTAAATGTGGATTTCCATCCTCAGTTTGAGTCCAAAGCTGTTGATTCTATCTTGGTGATGATAGAGGTTTGGCCCAAAGCTTGGCCGGCCCTGTGATGCGGCCTGCTCCAGTGGTGACTGTAGACGGAAGTGCTTCTGCTTCTGTCTTATGACGAGGCCTAAATGACTCCAGATGGTCCCTCAAAGACCCAGAAAGGCACCTCCCCAACTGGTCCGCAACGTTTGGGGTGCTCAATGAATACCCATGTGATTGGCTGGCTTTTGTCAGCTCTGAGCAGTTCTGCAGAATGGAGAAATGGATGCCTTCATTCTGATAAAGGTGCTGATGCCTTAGTTGTATGCCAAACAGAAGATTCCCCACTGATGTTCAAAAGCAAATTGCAAGGGTTTGGAAGCCTTTGAGAGGGGTGCACCGGTGACTGGGATTGCGTAAAGCCGGCTCGCTCAGTGACTGTTGATTTCTCTTCACACAGGCTCCTCGCTCCCCAGCAGCCAATTTGTATTCTAATGGCGAGGAAGGAGAGGGCCTCTTGGGAGCTTAGCGTGCACGACAAGAATCCGTTTCCCTCATTCTTGCAAATATTCTCCCCGCCGAATGTGAGTCTCTGAGGATGAAAGAGGAAACCCACAACCAAGAATAACACGTGAAGATGAAGTGCTTGTTTTTAAAAAGAGCCAAGGAAAGGAACAGACAATTTGAAGAAGACAAAAGAATTAAATGCAATAAATAGAAGAAAAATGTTCAACACCATTGGTTTAGTTTTTTTTTTTTTTTTTTTAAGACGGAGTCTCGCTCTGTCGCCAAGCTGGAGTACAGTGGCACAATCTTGGCTCACTGCAACCTCTGCCTCCCGGGTTCAATCGATTCTCCTGCCTCAGCCTCCCTAGTAACTGGGACCACAGGCGTGTGCCACCATGCCCAGCTGATTTTAGTAGAGACGAGGGTGTCACCATGTTGGCCAAGATGGTCTTGATCTCCTGACATTGTGATCTGCCCGCCTTGGCCTCCCAAAGTGCTCATGCCACTGCGCCCAGCTGCTAATTTTTAAAACATGAATTGATACAACAAGATGACATTTTTAGTGCATCCAATTGGCAAAATTAAAAATGATAATAGTCCTTTTCCTTGGGCCTGGGGAACCTGGCACTCTCATGGAGCACATAAAAACAATCGCAGTTTCCCTGGAAGTCAGTCTTGCTTCATGTATCAGATCTCAAAAGTATGACTCTCCTTTAACTCAATTATTTCACATGTATAAATGTATTCTGGGAAGTAAAGAAGACTGTGCAAAGATATCCCTATATAAGGATATTCACTAAATATTCAACAGTAGGAAGTTGTTTACATTGGTTATGGTATCTCTAAGGAATGGAATACCGTGAGCATATAGTAATTGTGTATTTATTGAAGTAGAAAGAAGTTCAAAATACACAGTTAAACTTTGAAAGGGTTACAAGCAGTAAACTGACATATATTTTTAAAATTAACTCAGTTCATTCAAAAAGTTTTCCTAAGCAAAGAGTATACATCAGAGATCAAGATAGGCAGTTCCCTGCTTTCATAAAGATTGCATTTATTGGGGCAATGGGGTCTGGGAATTGGGTAACGACAAATAAGTATATTAGTGAGAAAACTACAAAATTGTGTTAACAGGCCAGGCGTGGTGGCTCACGCCTGTAATCCCAGCACTTTGGGAGACCAAGGCGGGTAGATCACCTGAGGTTGGGAGTTCAAGACCAGCCTGACCAATATGGAAAAACCCTGTTTCTACTAAAACTACAAAACTTAGCTGGGTGTGGTGGCACATGTCTGTAATCCCAGCTACTCGGGAGGCTGAGGCAGGAGGATCGCTGAAACCTGGGAGGCAGAGGTTGCGGTGAGCCGAGATCACGCCATTGCACTCCAGCCTGGGCAACAAGAGCAACACTCGGTCTCAAAAAAAAAATTGTGTTAACAGCTGTGTAGAGAATTAAAGTAGGGTGACATGATAGAGAGAGGTCATTCTAAGATTCCATACTAGGTGTGGATTACTAAAAGGACAAAGTGTCAGGAGTTCTCCAAGAAGGGAAAATAGTCATGCAAGGCCCTGAGGCAGGAGCATGATTTAAATGACATGTTTATATACGGCTGAATAACACCACTAAAGCAAAGTGGACAGGGAAGAGCAGCAGAAGCAGTCCGGGAGGGGAGGTCACGTTGCATGGGGCTTGGTAAACCAGGGTAAAGAGCTGGGGTTTTATTCTACGTGCTGTAGGAAGACATCACAGGTCTCACTCATTTATGTTTCTAAACTTCACTCTTGTGCTTGTGTGAAAGAATAGATTTGAGAGCACAAGAATGAAGGCAGAGGGACCGGTCATTCATCAGTCCAGACAGGGCTCAAAGAGAACCTGGACTAAGGAAGGAGGTACAGGAGAGAAATAGATGCAGTCAGGATTTATTTTGGAGTTAGCACCAGTAGCAGGTTTTTGCTACTGGATTGAGGGCTCCTCAAATTCCTTCCTCTTTCCTGCTTTTGCCTTCAAATTCCAGTCCTTCCCTATAAAGGTCCATCTATAGTTCCTGCCTTTGGGTTCTCTGAGATGACTTGGACCTCAAATTCCATCTCCCTTTTCTCAAGCTAACTCAAGCTGGTTTTCAGTTCTCGTAACCCTGGCTGAGGCTATCAAGCACCTGCTGTGTTACAATCTTCCCAATTGCTATTTAAGGCAGGCACAGCAGTTGAAGCAAGCCAGGGTCAGAGAGATGGGGGAGCTTGCCCCGTTTAGAACAGCAGAGCAAGGACTCACACCCAGGTCCTCAGGGTCCAGAGCCAGCGCTTCCTCTTCTATGCCATGCTAGATCAATGAGATGCACCCACCTGCTAGTTGCGTACCAAATACTGCTAGTTGTCCACAAAATCTAAGCTCCCTTGTTTTATAACAAGGCTACCCGAGTGCATTAATTTCCCAGCCTCCCTTTCAGCTAGATGAGCACATATGACATCTCCAGTGGAACGAAACAGGAGAGGAAAAGAGGGTGCAAAAAGGACCATGTCTCCTCCACACCCTTTACCTTTCCTACAGGCTGCAACCCAGGCTTGGCAGTAACCCAACTTAAATTATGCAGATCACAATAATTGTGCATTATTATGGAACAATGACTTGTAAGGAGCCTGAATCCCTGAATGACCACATGGAGCTGAATCTCCCACCAGTCTCAAAAGCTCACCCTGGACTATTACATGAGAAATATATAAACTTTAGTCATGTTATTGTTGGGTCTGTTTGTTGTAGCAGTCCAGCCTTACCCTAACTGATATTCAACCTCAACATGATCTACATATTTTAAAATACTAGTGCCCCCTTTCGTTAAAAAATAATTGAACTGGCTGGGCGCTGTGGCTTACGCCTGTAATCCCAGCACTTTGGGAGGCCGAGGTGGGCAGATCACCTGAGGTAGGGGGTTCGAGACCAGACTGACCAACATCGAGAAACCCCGTCTCTACTTAAAATACAAAATTAACCAGCATGGTGTTGCATGCCTGTAATCCCAGCTACTCAGGAGGCTGAGGCAGGAAAATCTCTTGAACCCAGGAGGTGGAGGTTACGGTAAGCCAAGATCACACCATTGCATTCTAGCCTGGGCAACAAGAGTGAAACTCTGTCTCAAAAAATAAATAAATAAAATAAAAATAAAAATAATTGAACCTCTCAAGCAAATCCTCCAGACATTGGGTAGATCCTTGAATATCCCCGCTCCTATTTATGGCTGAAGTTGTCTAATCTGTAGACTCGATTCAATGCCTGTACTCTCTTAGGAGAACCTTTAAAACGCAGTATTGGTTGGAAACCAAACCACAAGATCTCCATGTATGAGTTATGAGAATTTATTTATATCAGCCAGTGAGATCTCTTCCAAAGGGCTCAAACTTTGGTGACCACCCTAAGATCCCCGGCAGCAGGTGTGACTTAGTCACTTCCTGGAACCTCATCTAAGCGCTTTAGGAAATCCAATGTCTCCCTGAGCTTCATGGTGATTCACAAGGTGGGCAGAGCCCTCCAGAGCCCACTAGAAAAACAGTGCATCGGCAGAGCTGTCTGTGGACAATGTGTGCGTTGACTGGAGGAGACAGTCCCACATTCATACTCCACTAGCTTTGCCAGTGCTGCAGAAAGTGGGGCACGAGCTGGCTCCCCAGAATGCTTCTCCATCAAGCCTAGAAGGAGAGGTGACAGTAAGGAAAATGGGCCACATGCTTAGTGGAAAATGCAGTGGTCTTGGACTCAGGTGGACATGGATTCTCATCCTGACCCTACCACTTGTTCATCCATTCACTTTGCTTTTGGAACCTCCGTTTCCTAGAAAATGAGAATACTCAGACCCCCCTCATGCAGTGGTCATGAGGACTGAGGCAGAGTCTACGTTATGTATAGAGAGAGAAAGAGCTGGCAGGGAAGGAGCTCTGTCAATAATAGCAAAACAAATTCCAAACTGATCCAGCCTGGAGATAAAGACGTTGGCAAGCCTTGCCCACCCTGCCAAGCCACCATGAAAGAGCACGTGTGCCAGTTGCCTTCAAGGTCTCTCAGTTGTCAAGGACAGGCTTCTGCGGGTGCTATTATGGGGCTGGGAGATGTGCTCGCTGACCACATCCCAGCAGTTCTGCCGCTGTGGTTACCCAAACCCTGCAACTATGCTCTTGTCTAAACCAGCCAGCAAATCACACAGTCAAAGCCTCATGGGAAAGTCTGCTTTCTGGTCACCCTTTTCTCTTGTTCAGATTCAAGAAACAACCATGAAAAATGTCTTTGCTTTCTATGCCTGTGGCTGTTTATTTATTTAATAGCAACAACAAAAACATCTTTTTTTTTTTTTTGCCTTGATTATGGTCCTTACCATGAGGTAGCAAATGACTGGCCTATGTGAGAAAAGGCTGATGAGAAACATTATGTTTCGAAGTCTTGTTTTCTTTTCATGGGCGCAAACACTGGGTTTTTGGCTTCAGTGCACGCACACACTATCAAATACAGAAAATCAGCCCATTTACTTGGTATGATTCTGGGGCTCCCTCTCATGCTGAAGTCACGGTGGCTGGTCCAATCCCATGGTTGGTCTGATCACCCATCCATGCCAACCCTTTTAAGCGTTTCCTTGTGACGTTACCATTACCACTTATCACCTCTGCCACTTTTATACTCCTCTGTTTCCCACTGCTGCAAAGCATTTGAGACTTCCACCAGCCATGCCTGTAATCCCAGAACTTTGGGAAGCCAAGGTGAGTGGATCATCTGAGGTCAGGAGTTCGAGACCAGCCTGGCCAACATGGTGTAAGCCCATCTCTACTAAAAATACAAAAATTAGCCAGGTGTGGTGGCACACACGTACCTGCAATCCCAGCTACTCAGGAGGCTGAGGCAGGAGAATCATTTGAACTCGGGAGGCAGAGGTTGCAGTGAGCCAAGATTGTGCCACTGCACTCCAGCCTCAGCGACAGAGCGAGACTCCATCTCAGAAAAAAAAGATTAGTAGAATATTTCAGGCTTGGGGGCTCACACCTTTAATACATTACTTTGGGAGGCCGAGATGGGTGAATCGCTTGAGCTGAGGAGTTTGACACCAGCCTTGACAACACTGTGAAACCCCATCTCTACAAAAAATACAAAAATTAGCCAGCCATGATGGCACACACCTCCTAAGTCCCAGCTACTTAGGAGGCTGAGGCAGGAGGATCACCTGAGCCCAGGAGGTCAAGGTGACAGTAAGCGGTGACCACGCCACTGCATTCTAGCCTGCGTGACAGAGCAAGACCCCATCTCAAAAAAAAGAAAGATTAGTGGAATTTTCTAGCTAGTCTTCTGCCTTCTGTTTCTCTAAATCATTTTCCATCAGACCTCCCTAAAGTGCAGCTCCACTTACATTTTTCCTGTGCTCCATAACTTTCAATAACTCCCTATTGCTCACTCTGCAGCCAAGATGCTCCACAAGATGGCCCCGTGTCATCAGTTCGTTTAACACAGTTGCTGCCTCGGCATCCACTTTTAGGCAAGATGTAAATTGTTGGAAATTCAGTTGTACCCTGTCACCTTTGGCTTAGTTAAAACTTCCCCTCCCTATACGGTTGTATGTGATGTGGACTTATTCTTCCTCATCTCACTGACACCAAACCCAACTCCTCCCACAGCTGCTGATCAGGATACAACATATTGGTCAATACCAGAGTCATGTAAATAAGTTCTCCCCTTATAAGGAGCATGTTTCCTTTAAACTCACCAATCCACAGCCCCATAGGGAAAGCCTGGGGAATAACACGCGTGGACCTTAATAAATGCCTGGTCCCACAGACCTCTCTCTTTCCTCCTGTCCCTCACTAGCTAGTTGAACTCCCAGTCACCTCCAGACTTCTCCTGGGCCTCCCATGGGTACCCCTAACCTCTCCAGGATTGGTAAGAGGTTCATTCTTCTGCTTCGTGCGTGTGGGCGTCACCTCCTCACTGTGCCTCACCTGAGCGATGCACCTGCACCCAGCTTTTCCCCACCAGGGCTCTCCTAGGATGGTTGTCTTTGCTTTTGGCCACTCTTAATAGACCTCAAGACCAAGTTAGAAAGAAACCATTACAATAAAAATCACAACAATTGGCACCGTGAGGAGCAGGGTGTGTAGCCATGACCATAAAGCACATGACAGAATGCCGTTCGCCTGCTCCTGCTCACTAGCCATGTGTCTGACCCCATCTGGGGAGGCCCCAGGGCTTGCCCGCGTGTGTCCCCACTGCTGTATGCCGCAGCCTGTGGTCTTTGTCGAGGGTTGCCAAAACTCCCCTCCCTAAGTTGGATGGGTCCTGGAAGGTCCAAGTGGTTCTTGGGATGCCCCCACCTCTGCCACTGGACCCCACGGTCGGTTGTCAGCCTCAATAGGACACTCCCCTGAGTAGGAAGTTCTGGTCAGGGTTCTACTGACTATGTTCAGAAGGCCTGATGGCTTGTGACTGAGAGGCAGAAGGGGGTCTCCTCCGCCCTGGGGCTGTCAGGTGGACACTGGGCCGACACGAAGGTCTAGCAAGGTACAAAAGGGAGGCCCACCACACTCTAACTACTCACTGAGTTGGTGAGACAGCATCTAGGGAGGTCACTAGGCTTCCCAGACTGAAAACAAAGCGTCTTTTCACGTCCCTGTCACGTCCCCTTCACGACGATGAGGGCCAGCACTGGCGGCAGTTCTGCTCGTGTCTGCAAGCCCTCTATTGCTTTGTCCCTTGCTGCTGTCACTCTTCATTGCCTCCTGGCCCTAGTGAGCTCAACCTAGGACACCCTAAGAAGGAGGTGGCTGCCTACGGTGGTCCTGATGGGAAACACAGAGGGAGGCCACTGCTCACCACGAGGTCCAGTCAGGGCCAGTGGGAGTGCATCAGGCCAGCATTCAAAAACAAAGGAAAAAATGGTATTTTAGCTGCTTAAACATATAAGCCATTCTAAAGATTTTACTTAAAGGAAAAAAAAGGGAAAGGGACTGCTATGGTTTGAATGTGTCCCCCAAGTTCATGTGTTGAAAACTCAATCCCCAATGCAACAGAGTTGGGAGGTGGCACTTTAAAGACATGATTGAGCCTTGTAGGCTCTACCCTCATAAATGAACTCATGCCATTGTCATGGGAATGGACTTTTATTGTGGAGGTGGGTTCCTACAAAAGGAATTCAGCTCCCTTCCCCACACTCACTCACCCTCTCACCGCATGATGCTTTTTTTCTTCTGCCATATTATGACACAGCAAGAAGGTCCCGACTAGATGCAGGCCCTCAGTCTTGGACTGCCCAGCCTCCAGAACTATAAAAAACAAATCTCTGTTCTTCGCAAACTGACGGGTCTCAGGTCTTCTGTTACAGCAGCACAAAACAGACTAAGGCAGAAACTGATCATCATGCAGGAAGGGGCTATCCCAGAGAGAGCCCACTGCCAAGAAGCACCAGCCCCTTACTCCCTGCACCCCTATCCTCTCATCAACTACAGGCAGAAACAAAGACTGTCAGCTCCAGGTGGCCAAAGCCTAAAACAAAATAAAACAAAAGGTAGGGGAGTGGGAATGCTGCCACTTAAAAAAACAAAAACTTTCCGTGCCAACACAATGCTAGGTCTAGCAAACATAATGTGAGCTCTAGACCATTTATTGATTTAAAAACAAACCCCCCTAGATACAAGGGAGAGGGGAGTTAAAAGTAATTAAATAAATTATATATACATACATAGATAATATTTTAATATGAATATATAAGAAGTGATAAATTCTGTAGTATATATATAATACATAACTAAATTAACACAAGTTACTATGATTTGATCCAATTGGAAATTCAAATTGTATATATTAATTTACATCCTAATTCATATGACAAAAATAGTTCAAAGGTCATGGATTGGCTTTTGTCCTTCTACAACACAGGTTCTAACTTGACCTTAACATTTGCTAGAAGGTACCAATTGGCAAAAATTCTGGGGCTTAGTCAATACTGGGGCTCAAATCATACTTATACCTGGAGATCTCAGTACATTTAAACACTCTGCCTCAATCATCTCAAAAGATAACTAAATACAAAATAGAGAAAAGTAAGTATGCCTCGCTCTAACTGTAGCCTTGCCTAAATTTCCTATAGTCATGTAACCGTTACTGTAATATAGTCTACATAAAGCATAGATGCTCTGACACAATAGATAATAAATTAAGCCAGCATGGTGGCTCATGTGTGTAATCCTAGTACTTTGGGAGACCAAGGTGGGAGTATTGCTTGAGCCCAAGAGTCCAAGACCAGCTGGCAACACGGCAAACCCCCCCCACTACAAAAGATACAAAAATTAACCAGGAATGGTGGTGCATGTCTGTAGTCCCAGCTACTTGGGAGGCTGAGGTGGGAGGATCGCTTGAGCCCAGGAACTTGAGGCTGCAGTGAGCCGTGATCATGCCACTGCACTCCAGCCTGGGTGACAGAGCAAGACCCTGTCTCAGAAAAAAAATAATAATAATTTTAAATTAAAGCAAGTTTTTGGCACTTACAAATTGGCTTGATAAAATAAAATCTCACGAACCTCCAGTTAAGCTGGTCAATTTACAAGGGCCTAATGTAAGTTAGATCAGGACCTTCAAGGATTCAAACTCGTTATATACAACCTAATTAATAAAGGCGCAATGATCCCCACTGTTCCTCCATCCGACAGCCAATTTTGCCTGTTCTTAAAAGTAGAAAAAAATTAAGTGTGCCCCATAGTGGATTACTACAACCTTTACACCATGTTCCTATTCATTAAGGCCTCCACATCGATTTCTCGATACTATTAAAGTGACTGATTCTAGTCAATGACTGGTGAATGCTGAGCTCTTATACATTTGGCTAACATGTTCAGTTCTGGGTCTATTTCAATCAGCTCTCAGAGGCAGTTTGTCTCCACCCCCAAAACGGCACAACACATCTTTTCCAGGCTACCCACAGGGCACCTCAGGGGCTTTGTCATCATACGCAGCCTCTGAAGACAGGATCTGAAGGACACCCACCTTCTCCGGGAACACAGGTGTGACATTACATTGAGGAGATCCTCTTCCAAGAAGGCTCATTTGACGCACTTGTAAGGACGTGTAAGTCCAGTATCTCTTAGTACTTTTGGGGTTCTGGTGGCAACATATTCTTCATTTATAAATTTTACTTATAAATTAAAATCAAAAGGCACTCTCACTAGCACCTTCAAAAATAAAAGGTAGGTCGGATGCGGTGACTGGCACCTGTCATCCCAGAACTTTGGGAGGCTGAGGTGGGCAGATTACCTGAGGTCAGGAGTTCAAGACCAGTCTGACCAACGTGGTGAAACCCCATCTCTACTAAAAATATAGACACAGAACAAAAAAATTAGCTGGGCATGATGGTGGGGACCTGTAATCTCAGCTATTGGGGAGGCTGAGGCAGAAGAATCGCTTGAACTCAGGAGGCAGAGGTTGCAGTGAGCCGAGGTTGCACCACCACACTCCAGCCTGGGTGACAGAGTGAGCCCCCATCTCAAAAAATAATAATAATAAAATAAAAAAACAAAAGGCTTTGGCAATCTCATGGTGCCTATGGACCATTTATGATGGCTGCTAGTTGCTCCACAGCTATTGACAGCAAAAATTGCCCCTCTTGGCCTTGCCCGATAGTCCATTAAAACAGCCAACTGCTGGCTACCCTCTGGGTTTTCCTGCAAACAGAGGCTCTCCTAGTCCCTAAGCCTGTGACTCTGCATTCCCAACTTCCTGTTATGCTGTGGGTCATGGAAACTGCACTCCCACAAGCTCAGCACTACTACCATGGCCTCCCTAAGACAGGATGGATCAAAAAACCTGGGCCCCCTGGCATATTCTGCCTACATTCCTTGTTCTCAACCCCTTTCCCTATGCCAGAGTGTTGGAGGAGATCACCCCTATTACAGAGCCCTTGGCTACTTGAAAGCTCATGAGATTCCCCGAGTGAACAGTAACGGGAGTTTGTAGACTATGCAGATGGCACTGTTGACCATCCCATGTGGTGAAGCTCGGTGAATGTTACTGCTTCCCACCCCTTAGCTAAAATGTCCGTGATGAAGGACAGGACCTAAGAAACAGACTTGACCAAGCTTCAAGCAGTCATCTTAGCCCTGGAGGCCCTGGCCAACAAATGGTCTCATCTTCACATTGATTAAAAACTATCAGGTCATCCTCTAGCAATTATCCCCTTCAAGGTAAAGAGCTCTGGGATATTTTTGCCTCACAGATACCCAAAAGATACCAAATCACACATTTCCACATATTCTAAGGCCACAATATAAGGCCTTTCCAGAACACTCTTTATTCCCTTCAAAGCTACAGACATCATTGGTATTAACCAAAACACATTTTACTTCTTAGGATACGCCATGCTGGGCTCTTGAGAAAAGCACTCCCTAGAAGTTTCATGCCCCTGACAGGTCCCTGATAACCAGTTTAACTGCAAGACAGTGATGTTTTCAAATAACCTCTTTTCAAATTCCAGTCCAACTCAGAAATCCCTAAAGTTCTCTATCTTGCCCCAGGCATTAACATACTTTTTATAAATCTTCTATCTTACGCACATCCCATAAGAGCTGGAGGCCAGATTGAGGGCACCTGCTTTCCTAGAACTCATTAACTGTAGACAGACAGGTGGGCAGCTGCTCATCTGATACAGGACCCACTTAAAATTAAACTTCCACCAAAAATAAAACAAAGTCCTGCTGGGGAGAGCTGCACACATCTGTTGACTGTTGGTCTTATGACTACTGCTTTAGATACTTTCACTGGTCTACAGTCCAGAGGCCTACAGCATCCATTCCAGGGGACACCCACTTGAAAAAGAGACCCCAGTCCCATATCCCAGACAACATCACCCTAGCCCAAAAATCCCACTGCTGGAAATGACATTGCCTCAGATAACATTGCTCCAACCCAAGACTTCGCTTGATGCTGGAGATGACCTTGATCGATGCTGGAGATGACCTTGATCAATACTAGCGATGGCCTTGATCGATGCTAGAGATGGCCTTGATTGATGCTGGAGACGACCTTGATTGATGCTGGAGATGACCTTGATTGGTGCTGAAGATGGCCTTGATCGATGCTGGAGATGACCTTGATCGATGCTGGAGATGACCTTGATCGGTGCTGAAGATGGCCTTGATCGATGCTGGAGATGACCTTGATCGATGCTGGAGACGACCTTGATTGATGCTGGAGATGACCTTGATCGGTGCTGAAGATGGCCTTGATCGATGCTGGAGATGACCTTGATTGATGCTGGAGACGACCTTGATTGATGCTGGAGATGACCTTGATTGGTGCTGAAGATGGCCTTGATCGATGCTGGAGATGACCTTGATCGATGCTGGAGACGGCCTTGATCGATGCTAGAGATGGCCTTGATCGATGCTGGAGATGACCTTGATCGATGCTGGAGATGACCTTGATCGGTGCTGAAGATGGCCTTGATCGATGCTGGAGATGACCTCACGTCCTGTGCTAGATACGACTTCACCTCTTACACTGAAACCTCCACCCGGCAGTGCTTGCCAATGATTCCCTCTCCTAAGGCACACGATGGACACAGAGCATCTTTTACTTTTCTTCCTGAACTGTGTGCTGTGTGCTTAGCCCACAATTCTGGTGTTTTCCTTGCTCTCTGCTCAAATGTACACCCCATACTTACATACCTAAAGGCAAATCTGGTACTGGTTACTAAAATTCAGAGAGATGATTAGTTTCCCCAGGAGGCACCTGCCTCGTATCAGTCAACCCCTTGACCCCTGGAGGAGAAGACCACCTATTCCTGGCTGCCTTCTCCTCCTAACCGTCTCCAGCCTTTTACCACGACTCCCTGCCTTGCGTCTCCAAACTATAGCCACCATTCCCCTTGGTTACACACAATACCACTAATCTTTACACACACTTTACTAAATCATCAGTTCATAATCTCCAGCAACATAACCGCCCTATGCTAATGCCAAGTTTGCTGGTTAAATGATCCTATTCCCCCTGCAGTCAATATCTCCACCACTCAGACTACAACTGGCACACACACACACACACACACACACACACATATATATATATACATTTTTTTTTTGAGACAGAGTTTTACTCTTGTTGCCCATGCTGGAGTGCAATGGCACGATCTCGGCTCCCTGCAACCTCTGCTTCCCCAGTTCAAGTGATTCTCCTGCCTCAGTCTCCCGAGTAGCTAGGATTATAGGCATGTGCCACCATGCCTGGCAAATTTTGTATGTTTAGTAGAGACATGGTTTCTCCATGTTGGTCGGGCTGGTCTTGAACTCCTGACCTCAGGTGATCCACCCACCTTGGCCTTAATCCACAACCCCCTCAGGAAAGCCTAAGGGATAATGCCCATAAAACTTAAGGCAAGGCAACAGGATCTCTCCCTCCCTCTCTCTCTCTCTCTCCCCCCCTCCCCACTCCCAGCTGTGTCAGTTCCCTGCAGTCTCTAGACTTCCCCTTCAGCCTCCCATCGGCACCCCTAACTTCTCCTGGATCTGTAAGTAACATATTCTTCTATTACATGCATGTTACGTTCACCTCCTCATTGCATCTCACCTGAACCACATACCCAAACCTAACTTTCCCCCATGAAGGCTCTCCTAGAGTGGCTGTCTTGGCTTAGGGCCACTCTTGACAGACCTCAAGACCAAATCAGAAAGAACCCATAACATAATCTCAACACCCTGCCCTCCCTCCTCTCGTCTCCAGGGCACACATCACACATCCCAACCGGACCCGACCCTCCCTATTGAACTTGCCCACCTTCTGCCACCTCCATGCCCCTGTGCAAGCGACACCCCCGCCTAGGGATGCTCTCCCTCCTTCCCTGTCATCCACACACGAAAAGCAGATTTGTCATATTTGGGCCATCAATGATCATCTCAGGTGACACCTCCTCCATAAAGACTTTCCTAGTCTTGCAACTGGCAATAATCCCATCCGTCTCCTAAAGCCCATGACGTTAGATTTTGTGTGTCTCTTGTTCCCCTCTACCTTGCAGTGTCAACTCCAGAGTGTCTCTGGGACCTTCTAAGCTGCAGTCTGGTTGGAAGGGAAGGCCAGAGACTGGCCTTAAGTAGCATTTGAACAAGTGCCGTATTTTATTAGAATTCTATGCAGAGGGTTGCTGATGAGGACAGATAAAGGAGCTGCTATGCAACCCCCTCAACCCTAGTCACGAAGGCCCATTTACCCTTTTTTTCTTTCTCCCACTAGCCTGCAAGCATCCAAGGACAGACGCTGTGTTCCTCAAGTCAGCACCCACTGCAGGGTCTACCCCAGGGTCTGATGTGGAGGAAGAGCTTGACACAAATGCCTCTGGGAGGATCCCTGCTGGAAGGAAACACAGCTTCTTCTGATCCGTGCAAAACAAGTAAATCCCAGCACCTACTGCCAGCTCCTGGCTCACTAAAGCCAAGGGTGGGAGTCAGTCCATCCTTCCTCAGTACGTTCCTAGGAGAGTTGCTGACTTGCTCTTTCTTTTTCTGTTTTTGAGACGGAGACTTGCTCTGTCTCCAGGCTGGAGTACAGTGGCGTGATCTCGGCTCACTACAACCTCCGCCTCCCAGGTTCAAGTGATTCTCCTGCCTCAGCCTCCCAGGTAGCTGGGATTACAAGCATGTGCCACCAGGCCCAGATAATTTTTGTATTTTTAGTAGAGACAGGGTTTTGCCATGTTGGCCAGGATGGTCTCGATCTCTTGACCTCGTGATCTGCCCACCTTGGCCTCCCAAAGTGCTGGGATTCCAGGCGTGAGCCACCACGCCCAGCCAGCTTGCTGTTTCTTTAAGGTGCCGTTTACTTTTGAACCTGAATGTTTCTAGAAAAATATAAAGGGCAGGGCACCCAATCCAAAGGGATGGCCCCCAGTGGCAACCCTGAGTGAAAAATAGGCCCAGTTCACTGTCACATTGTTTTGTCAATTTCACCATAAATCCACGTTCTGAGGGCGCACTCTTGCCCAGCGGGCCCCAGCCCTCATTGGCAACAGATGGAGACAGCAAATTGCTCCACACCCCAGTAGCACAGGCTTTCCCTGTGCCAAGTGTGGTGCATCCCAGGAGAGCGTCCTCACACCAGGTAGCATCCAGGTGGATCTGGCGACTGCCCAGCAAGCACGGATCCCCCCCTCACAGAGGGGAAGAAGAGGAAGAGTGGCCAAGAAGGGGTGGAAACCCGTCTTCCGTTTTCCTCTATAAATGTGAGCCCAGATTTTAACCTCTCTCTTGGCAACACGTGAGACAAGAAAGAAATTAATATAGATATTAGTCTTGTGTTGACTTAGACTTTCACTTTCCCCACCCCTTGTTTCTTAATGGCCTTTAAAAACAAACAAACAAAAAAACTCTTGAACCTAGGTTAGCCAGTTTCCTCTTCACAGTAAGGAATCCAGGTCTTTGCAGTAAATAAAGACAAGGATACCCTGGAGTTCCATATGAGGAATGTTTCTAGATCGTTGGTTGAAAGCATGTCCGTTTGTTAATTTGCACCCTAAACACACCTCTCGGCTTCATCTAAATCTGAGAGCTCCGTGTGCATTCCAACTGCCTATGCAGAGTTCCAATTTAATCAAGTACTTAATGAGCAGCATTAATATTCGTTGTCTTCTCCATGGGCGCCTGCACTCATCAAGGTAAATAGTTACCAGCTGCCTCCACAGCCCGTGGTTGAGCTGAGAATTGTCTGTCCTTATCTAGACAGTGGATGGTTTGTCCCCCACCATGGGAAAACTCTGCTGAGTACTTTCCAAAGGCCTCATTTTAAAAAGACACGTTTCCACTTATAGACCTGTTAAAAGTGCTAGGCAATTTGGAAGAACAGTAAGAAATCTATGATCTGGGTGACAGTCCTTCAGAGATTCTTGTAGTGTGCCAGGCACCATACTAAGTGCTAGGAATGCAATCATGACCCCAAGGAGTCCTGGTTCCTCCCCTCACGATGCTTATGGTATGGTGGGAGAGGCCACCATGTAGGGAAAGATCACTCTAATGAGCACATAATTACAGTGACCTCAGTGTTAGGAAGGAAAGGCATGGATGTGAGGACTCCCTAGAGGGTGGGGAAGATGTTGGAGCTGAGCTATGAAAGATGAAGATGGGCCGGGCGTGGTGGCTCACGCCTGTACTCCCAGCACTTTGGGAGGCCGAGGCAGGTGGATCATGAGGTCAGGAGTTCATGACCAGCCTGGCCAAGATGGTGAAACCTCATCTCTACTAAAAATACAAAAATTAGCCGGGTGTGGTGGTGGGTGCCTGTAATCCCAGCTACTTGGGAGGCTGAGGCAGCGAACTGCTTGAACCTGGGAGATGGAGGTTGCAGTGAGCCAAGATTACGCCACTGCACTCCAGCCTGGGTGAGAGTGAGACTCTGTCTCAAAAAGAAAAGAAAGATGAAGAAATTGGTTATTCACTAAACGTTAGGGCACAGAATGTTAAGGCAGGAAACACACCCTAATATTCATAGATGGGGAAACTGAGGCCCAGCAGAGCTAGATTCTAATTCTAGAGCTAATTCTAGAAACCCATACCCAATCCCTTCCTGCTCAATCACTTAATTTTATTTACATCCCAGCTATAGATTATCCAAATACACTTGACAAATAAGATGGGGAATATTGAGTTAAAACCACATCTCTCAAGACCACACACATAAATAATGATCGTGCTTTAATGTGGACGATACCTTTTCATTTTGCAAATTCAGAGTTCTCGTCATATCAAAATTCAAGACAGTTTGTTCTAAGAAGGGGAAGGTCGTAACCCTGTCTAGAACGTACTCGCAAATCTCTCTAACCGTGCAGGGCTAATTTGGGCCTGAGCTGTGTAACCAGACTGACTTGACTTCACGCTCCAGCTGGGGTTTCAGAAGCACACAAGGTGATTGGGTGGCTCTAGGCTGCCTCGCAGCAGGGGTCCTTGGGCTCCCGGAGCCCCTGGGGATTTACTGCTCCCGACGTGGATGTGTTTTCGCCACTGTGTGCATGCGCTGAATGTTGAAAACATTCTTTTGAAAAGCCCAGGAGATTCCACTTGCAGTCTGTGCGTGTGCATGTAAAAGCGCAGGGCTGGAAGAACCGCGGCGGTGCACACTCTGCCCGAAGGTGACCTCTGGAAGCCGCGGCCGTGGGAGGGGGTGCGGTGCGGTCTGCTTTTCACTCTAGACACTCCTGAGTTATGTAAAATTGCACGCAAAAACGTATTCGTGTGTTAGCATGTAATACATATGTATGAGTTTGCTGAAGATTCTTCAACAACAACAAAATCACAACAGAACAAAGGTGCGCCTCCGCAGAGCGCAACAGCGTTTGCCTCGGATGCAGCCGCCTTCTCCCGAAAGCTCAGCGGAACTCCCCTGGACCACCGCCCAACTGAAGGTGGGCACTGCGCGCTCCACGGCAGCCGCGCGGGGGAGCCGGGAAGTTGGAGGCGCCCGCGCCCCCGAACCCACTCGAGCGTTCAGGAGTCCTGCCTGGGCGGCGGACGCCCTCCACACCCACCCAGCTGGTGCGGACGAGGGAGGGTGGGGCCGCGGCGGGGAGGAGCCACCCGAGCCCGCCCCCCGCCCCTCCCCGCCGGCCCCGCCCGCGCGCGCCCCCCGCCCGCGGCCCTGGGCACCCGGCCCGCCCCCTCCTCTCCGCGCGCAAACGAACCTCGCGACGCCGCGCTCGGCGGCGGGCGGGGGCCGGGCGAGGGAGGGGTCGGGCCCCGGACGCCCCACTCTGCAGTTGCCTCCCGAGCGCTGGCCGCGCCGCCAGAGCCGCGGGGCCAGGAACGCACTGGCCGTTCGCTCCCGGGCCGGCTCCTCCAGGCGCTCGCAGCATGCAGCCCGGGAGCAGGAGGCGCGCCCCGAGCCGCCGCTGAGCCGGCCGGGGCGGCGGGGACCTGCGCCAGCCGAGCCCCTCCCACCTCGCCCCGGGGCAGACGAGCGGCGCCCCGGCACCCCCTCTTCGCCCGCAGCCCCGCCAGCGCCACCCGCCGCGGGCCGCAGGGTCTCATGCAGCCGCCAAGGTAAGCGCGGGCCGGGAGCCGGGTGGCCCCGGCTCTGACATCCCCGAGACGCCGCCGGCACTTGCCGGGACACCGGCGCTACTTCGGTCTTCCCCAGTCCCGCGTCTCATCTCGCTCCCATCTTGCCCACATTTGGAGCTTTGCTGCGCCTCGGTCGCTTTAGCGCTTGGCAGCAGGAAAGTTTTTGTGGTTTGGTGTTTGTTCTTTTTTCCTAAAATACTCTTCCCCCGGGCAGCCGCCAGCGCGCGTGGTTGGGCAGACCCGGCACACGTCTTTTCCACCGTGTGCGGGCTGGGAGCTCCCTCCCTCCTCCCGGCCCGCGGAGCCCCAGACCGAGCCGGCCACCCGGCTGTCCCGCCGTGAACCCCCATTGGCCCGTGCCGCCCAGGCCCCAGCCTCCCGCCGCCCGCCTCCCGCCCGCCGCCCGGCTGCTGAGCTGCAGGACGAGCGCCTGCCCTTGGGGCCGTCGGCGCAGTGCACAGCGTGGGCTCCCGTCCCGACGGCCCCTGGTCTGGGCGCGCCGGCGCACAGGAAGGTGCGGCTCCTGAGGTGAGGGCTGATGATGCCCATGGCCAAGCGGCTTCGGCGTTCCTAAGTGGACGGGTGGACACGGCGACGACTCCGCGCCGGCTCGCGCCGCAGCTCAACCCAGGGTACAAGCCGGGGCTAGGGGGACAGGTGTATTTAGGGGGAGAGCCGGCGGGGGGACGCTCGGGTGCAATTCGGGATTGTGTCTTATTAAAGTAATTGTATTAGACTTGCTCGGAGGTGGAAGCAGTTCTCCCAAATTGAGATTTTAATGGGAGCCTGTGAGCTGCTATTTTGTGGTGTGGTTTCGCGAGGCGTTGGGTGGTATTGATTTTCTAAATTGGCGTCTCGCGGGCGGAGTTGGGGAAGTAGCGCCATCTAGCGGAAGTGGTGAGCCGTGCATTCCTCTCAGGCTGCGAAGTTGGCTGTTCTCAAGGTAGTCTCCTGCACCAGGTTGGGGCGGGAACCAGCCCCCGCGTCCAGGCTGGAGGCTGCAGTAGCTCTCTGAGTACCGACCGTACCAGGGAGAACCCCGACGTCCTGAGCTGACCACGAGCTCAGGGAACGAAATTGCGGGTCGTGTTGAGTGGCGTGCTTGTCACCTAAAGGAGCTCCATCACTTTCTCCATCTGGGTTTAGACTCTTACAGGAAACATAACATAAAATGTTACCTGCTGTAAGAAGATGCCCCTTTCTCGGGCATCTGGGGCAGAGAGCTTGAGAACTAATGCACAGACCTCTCTCTTCTCCTGTGCATCACAGACAGGTGATTTTTTGGGTGGATTTAGAGCCATGACCCCTAGAAAAGAGAGTGGCTGGGCCCCGAAGGGCAGCAGCAGAACTGGGAGAGGGTCCCCCGCCCATCTGTACAGGAACGGAATAGTGTACCCACACTGGCTTTTTTTTTCTTTTTGCACATACAAAGAAGGGGTTTCTTGCCGTTAGCACAGCAAGTGACAAGTAAGCCCCCTTCACAGGGACATGGTCTCCAGTTAATAACTGGAGCAGACATGGCTGGATGGCAAGTCGTGCAGACAAAGGCTCTGGGTGGGGCACCCACACATCCAGGCGGGCTCCACGTTCTCTGTGGCTGGTTTTTGCTGCCACCTTCCAGGCCAGATAATATATCAGCAGTGAGCTGGGTTCATCCTGTTCCGAAGGGCACGCTGGCCCCTTGAGGAGCAGGGTTGTGGTCTACTGCAGTACACCCTCGTCTGGGCCGTGGCGGTAGTGAAAGAGGTCCGAGCCTCCTTTTTTCAAGTGCCCTGCTTCCATTATTTCCCTCCCAGGTGTCAGACAGGTACTTACGCTCGCAATAGACATGTGAAATCGTGGGTAGCTGGTCTGCCCCCTCATGCTGTCTCAAACGGTGTCTCCATTGGTAGGTATTTATTTCCTCAGGAGACTTGTGACAGACAGGGTCTTAGAGTAGCTTGGCGTGTCATTCAAGGAGGGCACCTTTGACTTTAGCTAAGAAACCTCTCTCTGCTTTCTCTTTTTACAAACCTCTCACAAGGAATGACTTGCTGCTTCCCAATGTGTGTAATAATAGCGAATGAAGGCACAGGAGTCTCCTGTTTAGAGTCCCATGCTCTTCAGCAGCCCTGTGAGAGGCCAAACACAAGAAAGAATTCTTAGATGAGCAGTTGCAAAACGAAATGAATAGGGACTGAGCATCCCTGACACTGGGACAGGGAGTTTTTCAGCCACTCTCCCAGGGATGCTTGCTGCTCCCAGGAAGCAGGCAGGAACGGGTGCTGATATTTTCAGTTTCTCAGAAGAAACCGATGGCCAGAAAGGAGAAGGGATAGGGCCAGGGTTCTGTGAATCTAAAGTGCTTCCCCACCCGCCCCCCCCCCCCCACAACTTTGCTACCAAATGAATTAAGTTCTAGCGCTTGTTTTTACCAAGTATGGTCGCAAAATGTGTTCCTGCCTTGAAGTATGCAGTATAGACATGAAAGGAGGCATGGTCACCGATCCGTCAAGCCTGCCATCCAGGGAAAGAGACAGGACATATCCAAATGCAATGGAGCAGAAACATACAAGGATTATCTGAAAGCAGTGCAGGCTAATTGGAATGTGTTCTGTGAAATGAAATGACACTAGTCCTTACAAGTAATTATTCTGGAACTTGACTTACAATATCCCAAAGGTACGTTTAGTTAACTTTTAAGTGTCTGTGGTGTTCCTCTGGCTCTTTAAGGGAATGGCTTTACTTCGATTATTTAGCCATTCAACAAACTTAACTGAACATAAATTTAACCTGAAGAAGGGAAGCTGCAGGTTTCCCCAACTGTCTGGAATCCAGCCCTGTCCAAAACACAGGCTCCTCTCTTTCTTATTTTGAGCAAATGACAGCTCAGTTTCAGCCTCTCTTCTCTTAGCAACAGAGCTGTAAAGGAGTAATGAATAGGGCAGTGGAAAAAATTAAGGATTGCCTTACCCAAGTGTGCATCCAAGGCCAGGCAGAAGTCAGTCTCCTTGGTGACAGATGAACAAATGAACTCTACTGAAAGGATACCCAGTTTCTTAGCCAGGTCTGTCCTGTGAGTAGAAGTACTATATCATGTTAGAACCCAGGGGTCAGGAGGCAAGAATGCCTAGTGAGGTGTGAAACTTGACAATTCTTAGGGCAGGAAGAAGAAGGAGTTTTAAAATTGGGGCAGAAATTGACAAAAGAAATGCAAATGTCTTTTATAACCTCAATTTGTAAGTCACTGGTAACTGACTAACATAAAAATGTGCTGCGTACCTACCCAACTTATGAAATGATTATATCCAGATTACTACAGTAAATAATGGAAGTGTAGCCAACAGTTTATGCAGAGTGATTACAGAATTGCGGGTTGGATTCACTTCTCGTTTTTCAATTGCTTGTTTAAAGCAGTGCTACAAGATGAAGAACTGTCAGAAAACAAAATACTGGATTTGTCAGAGCCTGAAAATTAGGCAAAAAGTGTAAAGACTCTGTCAACTATCTGGTCAAAGGAAGCCAATTCCCATAGGTTCAGTGTCTTCCATAGGCCAAAGCAGAGATCAGCAGGTGTGAGTAAAAATGCCCCAAAATTCACTGACTTCTGTCTTGGCAGGACATTTTAGTAGTTACCATCTGTTGTGGCTTCTCCTTATATTTCATTTTTTCATCTTCATGGACTCTTAAGATCAAGTTCTTTGTAGCAGCTTGCCCCGGCTGACAGGAACAGTTTGCCTTGTTTCCTGGTAATATGCCATTCTTCTGCTCTTATAAACAGAGATATTCTGCCTAATTCCTCCGTAAGAGTTTTGGTAACGTTATTTTATTCTCAGTATCCATTTCTTCTTGAAGATGGATGCAACCCGTTTTTATCCTCTGTAGGTATTTTGAAGAATTTTCTCCTCGGTGATGTCTTCAAACAAGGTTAGGTGGAAACTTGAAACATACGTACACCGACCCCTGCAGGCCTCCTACACACCCCTCACGTTACTAGTATTGTCAGCCACAGTGCAGACTCTGCTTTAGAATTCACTCCCTGTTCTACTTTTACACCTTTCTCCACTGATCTGCACCGTGATAGGTCTCTCCTCTCCAGGCTGTCTATTTAAAATCCTCGAGATCAGCCAGGCACAGTGGCTCATGCCTGTAATCCTAGCACTTTGGGAGGCCAAGGCAGGCAGATCACTGAGGTCAGGAGTTCGAGACCAGCCTGGCCAACATGGTGAAACCCCCATCTCTACTAAAAGTATAAAAGTTAGCTGGGTTAGGAGAACTGCTTGAACCTGGGAGGCGGAGGTTGCAGTGAGCTGAGATTATACCATTGCACTCCAGCCTGGGCAACAAGAGCGAAACTACCTCACACACACACAGACAAAAAATTAGCCAGGTGCCATGGTACATGCCTGTAGTTCCAGCCACTCAGGTGGCTGAGACAAGAGGACCGCTTGAACCCAGGAGGCAGAGTTTGCAGTGAGCCGAGATCATGCCATTGCACTCCAGCCTGGGCAACACAGCCAGACTCCATCTCAGGAAAAACAAAAAACAAAACAAAACAAAAACATGAGATCTGATTGAGGTATTTTCACAAAATTTGATTCTCTCTATCAAACTCTGATCCACTTGTAAGACTGAAAGGCCTTGCTGATGAATTTTGCCTTGCAGTAATACCATTTTGCCTGTTCAAATGCTCATGTAAAAGAGGCTTGCTCAAAAATGTCTCCTGGGCAAATGCTGGGGCCCTCTGAGTGGCGGAGGAATTTACAGCCGGTGTGGATTTTCAGCACCTGACACTGGCAGCCTGAGGAATAGATTGCCCTTTCAAAAACATAGCCAGTGGACTCCCACTTCTTCCACAGAGTTTTTTTCTGGTTGTCAGAGCACACAGAAATGCCCATGTCATTCACAGAATCATAAAAATTAGAGTTTCCCCAAGATAATTGGTACTTTGAAAATAATAATTACCATTTGTTTGGAAGTTTTGGTGTCTCATGTGCTTTCATTTATATTTTAGTTTAATATCCTTTATGGAAAGAGGTGAAGTATAAATAATCGATTTTTTTGTGTGATTGCATTTTCCCACGTGGGCTCCCATTTATTGATGGAAGGGAAGCAAAGCAAAAAGAGAAGCAAAGCGCAGAGGCTGGGCTCATCTGTATTCATGATGAAGTCCATGATGACGTTCCCTTCCAGGTCCAATCCTAATAACCCGTCACTGCTGAGTTTGGCCAGGTCATTTTGGCCTCTGAACACGAGACTCCTGGGAGTTTATTTTGTTATGTATCAGTCAATGCAGCTAAAATAGTCTGACATTCAGATTTCAGAATACCGATTTCAAAATGCTTCTCTTGGCTGGGCATGGTGGCTCATGCCTATAATTCTAGCACTTTGGGAGGCTGAGGTGGGCCGACTGCTTGAGCTCAGGCATTCAAGACCAGCCTGGCCAATATAGCGAAACCCCATCTCTACTAAAAACACAAAAATTAGCATGGTGTGGTGGCATGCATCTGTGGTCCCAGCTACTTGAGGGGCTGAGGTGGGAAGATTGCTTGAACCTTGGAGGCAGAGGTTGCAATGAGCCATGAGCGTGTCCCTGTGCTCCAGCCTGGGCGACAGAGTAAGACCTTGTCCCCGACCCCCCAAAAAAACAAACGAAAATGCTTCTCTTACTCTCCTGAAACACTAGGTTTTGGTTTTGCGTCTTTGGGTATCTCAAGATCATATGACAGAAAAAGCTAAATGCCACCCCTTTCCATGCTAGGAGGGTGTTAACGTTGCTATTTTCTCTGCTAAGGAGCGTTTTGAGCACAAGTCAATTGCTAAGCTCCAGGTGTCTGATTTCTTCATAAGTAAATGGATGCTATTGGCAGGGACTACTGACCTCAGGCCTGGTGGAGAACATACTGGCCCCCGAGCCTCAGTCAGGAGTCAGCAAGAGCAAGGCAAACCCAAGCCAGGATGGCGCGCGGGCCCTCCCTTTCCGGGTCAGTGACCAATCTCTAAAGGCAGAAGCCCATCTGGCTTAAAACTTGAGATGCGCTCTGAGTGGCTTGTGGACTGAAAGAACTCCAATGAATTGATACTGTAGATAGGTTTATCTAAATATCTTCCTGTTGTTTAAGGAAATCTATTTAACTGGCATTTGAAGGCTAAGTCTGGGTAAGTGCTCTATGAATACATGATCTAAAAAATGTCATTTACCTTCCAAAAGAAAGACAGAAACTTCCATAATCTAATTATTTAAATTTCTTCAGTCTCTAGGATGGATGGAGGAGATTCAGGGACATTTTTCTCTTCTTAAAACTTTTTTATGTTTGTGTTAATGTCTGGAAAACAGTACATCTCTAAACACACTTCCATTTCTAATGTATGATCCGTCATTATACATGCGGGCATATTATTGGACTGACAAATAAATAAACCCTGGGTGAAGATGAGAAGTAGCTGTGGGGAAAAGACAGCATTTGGCGTCTCCTGGGTTTGAGCCTCTACACAGCTACCTGTATTTACGGTCCTTCAACAAGACATGCAAATGATTCTGTCTCATTTGTGAAATGGAAATGGCTGTGCCCATTGCATAGTTAAGATGACAACGCTATGGTTACATGGAGTTTTTTTCAAGTAGGTGCTCATCAGGCCTCAAGTATAACTGAAAATAAACTTAAAACCCACCTCTAGAACTTGAGGTTATCCAACAGTCCTTGCAGAATTCTGCAGAGCTCCCCCAAGCGCCTATACATACAACGGCTCTAGCAGAATCTGACACAGAGTAGATTACATAGGCACTACGGTAATCCAAACAATAGTTCCTTTCCATGACCTAAAACGAGTATTGGCAACTGCTTATCAACACTTACTCTAAGCCAGGCACCTGTTCTAAGTGGGTTATTATTATATTAACTCATTTAATCCTCACAACAGTCTTTTGATAGAGCTGCAGATAGATCCCCATTGTTGTTTTTTTTTTTTTTTTTTGAAACAAAGTCTCACTCTGTCACCAGGCGCCAGGCTGGAGTGAAGTGGCGCATTCTCGGCTCACTGCAACCTCCCCCTCCCAGGTTCAAGCAATTCTCCTGCCTCAGCCTCCCAACTAGCTGGGACTACAGGCGCATGCCACCACGCCCAGATAATTTTTGTATTTTTAGTAGAGACTGGGTTTCACTATGTTGGCCAGGATGGTCTTGATCTCTTGACCTCGTGATCCACCTGCCTCGGCCTCCCCAAGTGCTGAGATTACAGGCATGAGCCATCGCACTCGGCCAAGATCCCTATCTCACAGATGAAATAACAGATCTAGGGAGTCTGTGTTCACGCCGCATGTTCTTAGCCAGCATGCTGTATTGCCTTTGTATTGTAAAGGTGAAGAAATTCTGTTAGCCTCTGACAAATTTAAGAAAGAAAAACAATGGTGGAAGAGAATGTCACATAAGGTGACACATTTGTTCTTCTCTCTGGATTGGCACTTTTCCCCGTCTCGCATCAGCTGGGGATCGTCTCTATTTCAGCCTTACTTAGCCATTCTAAACAGTTTTGAATTTGATGAACAACTTGGTTATCTGTTCCTGTTGCTAAATGTCTATGGTATTTGTGCTTGGCTCTCAATTATTCATTAATCCAAATACTCCAGCCTTCTGTTGGTTGAGAGAGAGACACAGACTCACTGTCGGTTCAGACAGTTGCCATTTGGTGGATAAATGGTTCCAAGCCAGTTCTTCTCCCAAGAACTTACCGGAATGGGGAGACGTAAGCACTGTGTGGTCTGTTCTTTTATGGGAACCTGGTATGTCTTATGTATGCATACCCAAAAGCTGCTTTAAAACCTCGAGTGGCTGCTAAATGTTTCTAAGGTGTGGTTTCAGGTATACCATAGTATTGTTGGGAATTATTACTGAATTTCATCCTGACACTACAACATAAAAATGTCACGTTTCAAATGACATTGCCTATGTGCTTAGCCACATTTTCACCTGGGGACTACAGAAGTGTTACAGATGAGGCCCCAGAATGGCTTCTCACAATCAGGTGTGGGCAAGGCCAGTCAGTTTCAGGCCAGCATCAATTCACCAGGTCCCTGGAAACAGGACTCTGGAGCCTGGAGATGTCCTGGGGCAGCCAGGCTGTGATTCTGCAGATTGAGAAGCTGAGGGGCCAGAGATAGGCCAGGGCATGGTGCCACACAGCTGGAGTTAAGACCGCCCAATTCCCAGGTTTCTGTCTTTCCCCATACTCGCTGGCAGCGTCTTGAAGCTTTCCATCTCAACACTTGTCAGTTAAGCAATTCATAAATACTATTGCTTTTGTACTGGGTTTTGCAGGCAGAAGAATTTGCAAACTTGTAGACCAGGTAGTAGGCATGATACGGAGTCTCAGACAAGGGTTTTAGAAAGAAAGCAGTGTTTGGGGAGGCGGGGGAGACTTTCATTAAGAAATTGTAGTTATACACCAGTGTATAGTCTCAGTAGGAAGAAATGGGAGAAGTAGAGAGAACAGCAACACGGCTGCTCCTGGAGGTTACTGAGAATATGGGAAGTGGAGAAGGGCAGGTGTGAAAGAAGGAAAGAGGGTCGTACATCCAAATACCATGGAAGGGCGCCCATGGAAACTGCCGGCAGCCCATCGGGAAGACTCCAGCCCAGCCTGAACTGAGCCTGAGGCAACAGAGGCCAAAGGGAGCACAGAGGGAGTCCTTGCTTCTGTTCAGAGCAAGAGGATGGAGTAGGGTTAGGAAAGGCAGAGAAAAAACGAAAAGCCCCATGCCTGGGAAGCAGCTGTGATCCCATCAGAGGTGGCCTGGCAGCTGGAGATCACCCAGACATTCCCTAACCTCACTCTGTCACCAAGCCTGCTCGGTGACCTCAAGCAGGTTAATTACCTTCAGCGTAAGTGTGGGTGAATGTGCCAAAACACCATCTCTACAAAAAATACCAAAAACTGACCCAGGCGTGGTGGCGTGTGCACCTGTGGTCCCAGCTGCTCAGGAGGCTGAGGAGGATCGCTTGAACCCAGGAGGTTGAGGCAGCAGTGAGTCATGATTGTGCCATGCTACTCCAGCCTGGTCTCAAAAAGAAAATTAAACATTAAAAACCCATTAAAATATTGGAAGAAAATCCAACACTTGGTCATCTTTGGTAATTTTTTAAATGAAAAATTTTAATTTTGGTAAAATGTTTAAATGTTTGGTAGTTTTTTCTTCTCAGTAATTATGTCTTCATTACCAAGAAGAGTCCCTCATGGTGAGGGAAGGCACATCAAAGCCCAGGTGATGCTCTTTACATAGAGAGAAAGGAAGCCTCAGGTAATGAAGATGGCAGTAACAGCCTCATAGCCAAAGGTGCAGCTGTCCTTCCATGTGGCACCTGTGTCCACAGGCATGCATGCTGTGCCTCCCGCCCACCAGGGGAGCCCACCCTCCCTAGGAAGGGTCATTTTAAATAGCCACTTTTGCAGAATATATACTAAAAAGTATTATTGTGAAGCACACTTTAAAGTCTCAATTAGCCAAACAAAGCACAGTATATTTTCTAAAAAGAGGACGTGAAACCCAACCAATGTATTAGCATTCTTTAAGGAGTCAGAAACAGGCCTGGAGACAAGGGAGAAACCCAGGATGAATTCTGTTTAGACTTTCAAAATTCCTTCTGACAAAGTTCCACCCCAAAGATCATTTACAACAGTAAGTCTCTGCAGCACTGTGGGGGGCGAGGTTGGGGGGGGACTGCTGGGGATCAGAATTATCCTTAGAGACAAAAAATAGGATAAACAGGTACTTTTCTGGATGAAGAATTATTAACAGTGAGGATGCCTCAGGATGGTGGGCGCACCCAGACTTAGTTTAAATGTACATGGATTTTCTGAAGGGGGGAAAGCTCAGATGGTTCCAGGCTTTGGGATGAAATGAAGGCTATGCAGAAATGGCAAACAAATGGTGATTAACTGCAGGATGAGCTTAGGAATTAGCAAGAAAATGCATATTAAGCTTTTGCAGGCGCAAGTCTGTTAATGCATTTACGAGAACATAATCCAAATTACAAGAAAATGGACTTTGTCCAGTCTGTTTATAGCCATGGAAGAGGATCCTTGGGGTCTTTGCAAAATGTTTGTTTGCTATCAGGCCACTCAGGACTAAGTGTTCAGAAAATGCTAAAATACTGTCAAATTATACTGGGGTCGGATGCTGTGGCTCATGCCTGTAATCCCAGCATTTTGGGAGGCTGAGGTGGGCAGATCACCTGAGATCAGGAGTTTGAGACCAGCCTGGCCAACACGGTGAAACCTCGTCTCTACTAAAATACAAAAATTAGCTGGGCGTGGTGGCAGGCAGCTGTAACCCCAGCTACTCGGGAGGCTGAGGCAGGAGAACTGCTTGAACCCGGGAGGTAGAGGTTGTGGTGAGCCGAGATCGCACCCCTGCACTCAGGCCTGGGTGACAAAGTGAGGTGCTGTCTCAAAAAAAAAAATACAAAAGAAAAAAGAGGGCCGGGCACGGTGACTCATGCCTGTAATCCTAGCACTGTGGGAGGCCAAGGCGGGTGGATCACGAGGTCAAGAGATCGAGACCATCCTGGTCAACATGGTGAAACCCCGTCTCTACTAAAAATACAAAAAATTAGCTGGGCATGGTGGCGCGTGCCTGTAGTCCCAGCTACTCAAGAGGCTGAGGCAGGAGAATTGCTTGAACCCAGGAGGCGGAGGTTGCGGTGAGCCAAGATCGCGCCATTGCACTCCAGCCTGGGTAACAAGAGCGAAACTCCATCTCAAAAAAAAAAAAAAGAAAAAAAGAAATGATACTGGAAAACAAGCGAAAACTAGTATTCTTCCTGGGCTCTACCCACACCTGCCAGTTGTATTCTCTTCCCCTTGATAAAAATATGTCAGAACTGCAGAAGGTGAGCGACGTAATCACCTGAACTTCTTTGCAAGAGGCTGGGCTGCTTTGTACCTTCAGGGTTTTAGTGTGGAAAGATGAAGCCAGAAAGATGATATGATCAAAGTCTATACAACCTTGAATGTTACGAGGAGAGAGAATAAGGACTGATTCGTCAAATCTGAGATGACCAGGCCCCAGGGTAGCCCTTAAAGTTTGAAAGAGGAATTTGAGGGAGAAATTAAAACTAAGGATCAGGTGGGGGCCAGTGGCTCAGGCCTGTAATCCCAGCACTTTTGGAGGCTAAGGTGGGCGGATCATGAGGTTGGGAGTTCAAGACCATCCTGGCCAACATAGTGAAATCCCATCTCTACTAAAAATACAAAAATCAGCCAGGTGTGATGGCGTGAGCCTATAATCCCAGCTACTTGGGAGCTGAGGCAGGAGAATCACTTGAACCCAGGAGGTGAAGGTTGCAGTGAGCTGAGATCGTGCCACTGCACTCCAGCCTAGGAGACAGAGCGAGATTTTGTCTCAAATAAATAAATGGATGGATGGATGGATCCGTTCCCGCACTCTGAGTTGTAAATTGGAGCAACTCAGTTCCTCAAGACATGGTCTAGACAAACATTTTTCAACGCATAGGAGAATGGGAGAATGCTCAAGAAATATTGTCAGATTCGTGGCCAGTAAATGAATGGTGGGTTGAGAGCCTAACATATCCCTACATTTGCCAGGCTGGCAAAAATACCTGGGACCAGTGTTGGGTCATTTCCTCCATATTAGGGTTCTGTTAATGAGAGCAATCTAGATCAGTCCAGTTTCAGCAGAATAAGGAATTTTGTCAGCTTCTGAAGCTGGAAGAGGTACTAGGGTAGCTCACAGGAGCTCAGGACGAGCTGCAGGGAGTCACATGCTGAAGAGTGTCTTGGGGAGGGTTAGCCTAAATAAATCTTCGCCACGCCTCAAAAGCTCACCAGATAAAATGTAACTTAAGTAAAAACAAGATGTCAGCTGGGCACAATGGCTCATACCTGTAATCCCAGCACTTTATGAGGCAGAGGCAGGTGGATTACTTGAGCCCAGGAGTTTGAGACCAGCCTGGCCAACATGGTGAAACCCTGTCTCTAGGCAAAATATGTAGTGGTGTGTGCCTGTAATCACAGCTACTCAGGAGGCTGAGATACAAGAATTGCTTGAACTGAGGTGGAGGTTGCAGTGAGCCAAGATCACACCACTGCGCTCCAGCCTACTGGGCGACTGGGCAGGTGTGTATCTCTGTCTCTCTCTGTCTCTCTCTCTCTCTGTCTCTCTCTTTCTCTCTCTCTCTCTCACACACACACACACACACACACACACACACACACAGAGTATGTCAGAGTATGATGTCAGGTCCACAAATGCTGCCTCAACTACTAACACTCATAAACCCTCACCCTCCCACAAGACTGCTGTTCTAGACCCATCCTGTTTTGGAATCGGACCAGAACTGAAGCTGCTTCTGTAGCAACAATCTCGGGAAAGATTCTGATTGGTTCACCTCAAGTCACTTTCAATTACTGTTTTATTGAAAGTATTTGTTAGGTAACCTGTCTTGCCTTGACTTTAAGCCCAAGGGGCAGAAACTGACTGACCTGGGTCTTCTGTGCACCTGCCAGCAGCATGGAGGGCACGGGCCTGAGACTGATAGAACTTACAAACCCAGCCATTCCCCTAGACATGAGTCGCCCAGGGGAGTGCCTGAAAAATGCTGATGCCCAGGCTCTATCCCCTGGAGATTCAGATTAGCTGCCTTGGAGTAGGGCCTGGGCACCTCTAATCTTTTTAAGTCTCCCACAGTGGTCTCCCAAAAGAGTAAATCCCTCCCCATCTCAAGGATTTGGGTAGGGCCCCCAGGTGCTTCACAGGCTCCCCCAAGCTCCTTGCTCCCATTTCTCCAGCTTCACCTCTTCCTGCTACAGCTGCACTTCAGCCTTTGCGGATCCTCAGGCAAAGCACACCTTGTTCCTGGCACACTTGGTGTTCCTTCTGCCTGGAATTCTCCCCCTGCCACCCCGTCCCTTGCCCATCATCTTCCCTTGGCACACTCCTGCACCAGGAAAGCTGCTCTCCCCTCCCTGCACCCCAGGCTGGGCTGGAGGCCCCTGGCGCCTGTGTTCTGTGTCTCCCCTGTCAGAGTCGGTGTTATGCTTTATTGAAAGTGATTGTTAAGGAATCTGTCTCGCCTTGACTTTAAAGCCCGTTGCGGACTTGCTCACCACTGTTGGAATGAATGGCACACACAGCACGCCGGGCATGGAGTTCAGTGTGTTCGGCTTGGCATTTATTAGCCATTTATTGGGTGAGCACTTAAGCTCTCCCAGCCTCAGTTTCTTCATCTGCAAAATGAAGATGATAATAGAACCTTCCTCAGCTGAAAGTGTCTAAACATGTAAAGTACTTAGCTGGCACCTGACACAATGTAAAAACGTCCAAATATTAGGCATCATTTTGAAAGACACCACCTTTTTTGGCAAAGGTCGTTCACTCACCTTTCCTTTACCACTTACTTTTCTCTTTTATCTCTTTGTACCAGCAGTCAGAAATAGGGACTGTCTTATTTCCTTCTTTCTTTTTTTTTTTTTTTTGAGACGAGTCGCCCTGTCACCCAGGCTGGAGTACAATGGCATAATCTCTGCTCACTGCAACGTCTGCCTCCCTGTCCTGCCTCAGCCTCCCGAGTAGCTGGGACTACAGGCATCTGCCACCACGCCCGGCTAATTTTTTAATCTCTAATGTAGTAGAGATGGGGTTTCACCATGTTGGCCAGGCTGGTCTCAAACTCTGACCTCGTGATCTGCCTACCTCAGCCTCTCAAAGTGCTGGGATTATAGGCGTGAGCCACCACGCCCAGCCTATTTATTTCTTTATCCCCCAGTGACTAGCCTGCTGTGGGTCCTGGATGTGTATTTGATGACTGAAGCCCTAGATTTGAGAACACTCTGTTCGTACCCAGAAGCAGGCAGAGTTAGAACCCCTGAGTATCACTGCCCCTGGGAGGGCTTCAGCCTTATGCAGAATCCTTCCTTTCAGAAGCCCCTTGACCCCTTTCCCCCCATCAAATGGCTACCCCCCGAGTGGAGAAGGAGAGAAGGTGGAGGTGGGTGCTTCTCAGCCAGGGCTGAAGAAAGGTGGCAAGAGTCATGCATGAGGGTGTCTCTCTCCCCAGGTCTAAGCTATAGCCTAGGGACACCACATACTTGGGTGGACTCTGTGATACTTGGGTAGACTCTGTGGAGCTGTTTGAAGTCAGCTACACTTTTGAGTTCAATGAATTTCTATGGCAAATGGAGTGCTGAGTTCTCAAATCTATTGTTGTAGGAATTTTTTATTCCTGCAGAGTTGGGGGGTTGTTGAAAGGTTGGTTTGGCCAGTGTAGACAGATTCCTCAAGGTCAGCACAACCCCACACTGCTCTCGTTGGGGCTAGATTTCTCATAATAGTCTAAACTCTTTGATGGCCAGCTCCCTACTTTGAAGATGTCCAAATCCAGCCTCCTCAAGAGAGAGAGGGGAAAAAAAAAAAGCCCTTTGCATCCCTTTCCCAAATTACTTGCTCACGCCATAAGACTGGGGTCTCCTCCTAAAATGGCAGCCAGTCCCCCAGCAAGGACACCAGAACTCCCATGGCCTGGGGCCTCTTCAAGTTCCATTCAGTTGTAGTCTTGGAGTGACAATATTATCAGCCCGATTCTTACAGATGAAGAAACTGAAATGTAGAGGTTAAAAGTCCACTCTTGGGCCAGGGCAGCCCCAGAAGGGCGTGATTTCCAGCCTTCTGCAGGCTCTATGGCCTCCGCTGGATCCTGAGCCCTAGTCTCTGACCTGGACGTGCTGCAGTGGTGACGGTGGTTAATTACTGTCCAGGTGGCTTGGAATTCCAGTGATCCCTTATCTTTAACAAGAGACTCCAGAACTAGCTCCTGAAAGGCAGACTCCAGCAAATGGTGTTAATTGGTGGACCTCAGAGGTGAAAAGTCCACTCGGTCACCTCTGTGCAGTCTGGCACAGCACCTGCTCAGTGCCCCTGTGGCCAACCAGTGATCCTGCAGAATAAACTGGGGTCGGGCCCCAGGACTGGCCAAGCTTGAAAGGAAGACCATTTTTGATGGTGGGCTTTCACTGGGAAAACTGTAGCATTTTGCAGACCCGTGCCTAAAATGAACCCAAGTTTGGGGGAGAAATCATTAGAGCTTGTCAATCTGAGACCTAAATATTTTAGGGAAACACAGCAGCACCCCCACTGTAAAGAAGAGTCGTGTCTGGCATTGCGGCCTAAGGAAACAGCAGCTTCGTCTTGCCCTGCTGCACAGCTGGCTGAGGCGTGGTTCCCTTGTGTACCTGTTTAGTGGAAGCCAGACTCATAGTCTTGCTGCGGAGGTTGTGTCTTCACAGACGCAGAGCCTTCTCCCCTTCCTTCAAAGCTTGCTCCTCTCCACACTCCGGACCTGCCAGCCAGAGCCCCACATGCAGCTGCGCCCTGCAGCCTGTGTGGTCCTTGCAGCAGTGAGGACTGTGATAGTTCTCAATTGGATAAAAACCCAGAGGTGTTTTTTTTTCCCCCCACGAAGACCCAGATGGGCAGGCTTGGGAGTTAGGTGAGGAGGCTGGTGGGAGGAATTGGTTTGACTAAAAACACTGGCTCAGGCCTATTTGTGTTTCATCCAAAAGATGTTTCTCAGGGGAAGTTTTTTTGTTTTGATTTGGTTTTTTTTTTTTTTTTTTTTTTTGATAGTTACCAGTCCCTTAAATATCACAAGGCAGCAGAACTGCAGGGCCCAGGGAACCTTGGGAAGGAGATGGTTTTTTTCCCAGAAAAATAAGCGACAGAGTTAGGAAAGGTCACCATCCTGAAGCCCTCCCAAGGGCAGCCCTCGGGCCTCGGCGTTGAGCGCAGGACGGTCCGGCCCTGCGCGTCACGGGGACCGCCGTAGGCACATCTCTTCTGGAGTGGTAGCTGTGCCAGGATGGCAGGGTTAGGCCCACAGGCCCTCGGCTCGGGGGACGCAGCCAAGACAAGTCCTCAGGAAGTAGCGAGGTGCTTGGAGGGGGTGCTGGAGGCCGCTCAGGCCCATCAGGATGGGTGGCCCGGGGCCACGACAGGCGGGAACCTAGAGGTGCGTTAGTAGCTGAGATACAGAGAGCCATCCTGCCCAGACCCAGACAACTCGGAAGTGGATTTTTCAGCCTCCTGCACCGGTGGCGCGTCTGAGTGAGACGCGTGAGCCGGGGGCTGTCGGTGGCGGCTTGGGGTCGGCAGTCTGCTTGGAAAGTAGGGCTGGGACTTGTCTCCAAGCATCGTTTTCTACTTGGATTGGATATTTGTGGAGGGGATTAAGGGGGTGCCCTGCCCCCCTCCTGCCCTTGCGAGACTTGGGCCTCCCAAGGGTGCTGGGCTTGTTTTGCAAGGACAGCTGGTTGGTGTGGAGATGGCGCGAGGATCGGGGAGCATGGCGCGCACTCTGATCTAGGGCCGTGGTTTTCCGAGGTCCCGAGCGCTGCAGCCCGGCTGCCTGTGTCCCAGCTGGGCCGCCTCCCCCTACCTCTCCCGCTTCGCTGAAACCTGAGCGCGAGGGGGCGGGGCGGGGGCATAGGGCTGCGTCGACATTGGCGGGGAACCGAGTGATGGATGGCGAGGGCGGGGCGCGTGGGGGGTGGGCACGGAAGGGAGAGGGAGAGGGGGAGGCGGAGGGGGAGTGCGCCGGGCGCCCGTGGCGGAGGTGGACCGAGCCTCCCGGCTCGCTGCTCCCGCCGGCGGAGCGAGGCTGCCGTTTTTCTACAGCGTGATTTATTTTCTTCTCCTTTCTTTCTGAACTCTTCTTCCAGGGAGAGGCTAGTGGTAACAGGCCGAGCTGGATGGATGGGTATGGGGAGAGGGGCAGGACGTTCAGCCCTGGGATTCTGGCCGACCCTCGCCTTCCTCCTCTGCAGCTTCCCCGCAGGTAAGGCGCTGCGGGCCCGGGCGTGCGCTGGGCTGGGTCCCTGGGTCGCCCCTCAATGCTGGGCCAGACGTGCGCGAGCGAGTCCGGCCTCAAGTTCCCTGGACTTCCTCCGGACCCCGCCTCTCATTTCCACTAGTCTTTGTTTCTCCCGCACCCCGTTGAGGGTCCAGTGGATGCCTTTGGGGCCCTGGAGGGGGCATCCCGCCCGAGCTGCCGTGAGAAGGAGACGGGTGGGGAGGGCGCAGGGGCCGGGGATGCCTCACTCCACTTTTACCGAGAAAGGGGGTGCTAGGAATGCGCCTCCTAGGGGCTCGTTCGAGGGGAGAAGGGGAGGCACGCCCTCGGTGCTGGGATACTTTCTCCAGCTCCTCGCCCAGCAGTTTGCAAACCTGCCGGGTGCCTAGAGGTGGAGCCAGGGGTGCCCCTGAGGTCCCAGCCGAGTTCCCGACCGCCCCCTCCCCGGAGACCTTGTCCCGCTTCCACGCGCTTGGCCACGCAGGGACACCCACGGACCCGGCTCCAATAAGCTGGTGTTCCTGTTTGATAACTTTCTGCGTCGCCCCCTGTTTGTTTTTATTGTGTCAGAACGGGAGAGAATTTTAGAATTAAAGCTGAAAAAGCCCATCTGTTTCCAATGAATCCCCCATAGTTTTTCACAATGTTTTTGGCAGATCGCTGCTTTCAAATTCCTCCGAGCCCGGACCTCTTGTTTTTGTTGGGGGAAGGGCGACCAGCTCCACAGAGAAGCATTTGTTCCTTCCCAAACGCTCCAGTTTCTTTACTTTTTTTTTTTCCCTTTCGGGGGGAGGGGGGAGGGGGGAGGCACGCAACTTAAATCCCCGGCCTGTTTTCTTTATGATGTTTCATAAAACTTTATTTCATTTTTGCCATATGCTGCTCACAGCCTGAAAATGCCAGTTAAACACTTTATACCCATTTTTTTTCTTGCTAAAAATACAAATAAACACAATGTCACGGGCCAAACGGCCCCCCGACGCAAGGCGGCATCTCCCAGCCCTTTCCATTGCGCTTGCGGGTTCAGAGGTGTCTTTCTGAAAAAATTTCAGCTTATTTCGCTCCACAGCCGGGCGCGGAGCCACAGCCCCCGCGCACCCCTGAACTTTGCAAGAAAGGACTTGAGTTGAAAGTCGGATTGGGTTGTTTTGTTTGCTCTTCAGCTAACTGGGTTTCAAGGAACTGGCAAAACTGGGCAGGTCTGGCTCGGCCTGGCTGCGTGTTGGGGCTCCCAGTGGGCGGACCACGCAGACAGCAAACAGTATGGAGCGAGGGATCAGTTTACCCTCTAGCCCCAGCCCTGCTCCTGGCCTCCAGCGCCAGCTCAGCCTTGTGCGTCCGGCTTACCACTGCACCCCAGGAGGGTGAGAGATCCTCAATCTGCTTTCCAGACCTGGTTTCCATGAGGCCTGGCTAAGGACGAAGTGTCGGGGAGGGGTCTTGGTATACCCCAAAAGTACTCAGCTTGGAATATCAACATCTCCACAGGGGTCAGACAGCAGGGTGCCCTCTCCCCAACCCCAGCAAGTTTAAGAGGCAGTTTCTCCACCTCAAGAGTCCAGCTGAACAGGCCAATTTGGTTTCCTCCCAAGAATTCAAAATAAAAATAAAAATCACCCTCTTCTTGAAAAAAGAAGTCCCCCTTTCGGAAAAGCAGGAGTTTGCAATTTGTGTTCCTCTTGGTTTGGTCTAGATAAAGATCCAGCCCATTGGAAGTTTTATCAGATGGGTTGATAAATGGCTTTTGTCCCTTGGCTGGTGTGGGGGATGTGATCTCAGCTCAAAGCTGAAATTGAGAAGGGGGGCTTAGAGGCCCTTAAAACAACACCTTCACGCTCTTAAAGCTGCAGCACTTGTTAACTTTTGGGGCTGGAGAGGAAAGGAAGGCCTGGCAGAAGTTCCCAGAGGTAGGAGGCTGCAGGCCCCAAGTGGTAGTGTTTTTATTGTTTCTCGATTTATTTCTCCATCTTAAAAATTTGTTGTTAAAGCATCCCGGCATAAGCTGAGCAACACTGGTAGGTTATATAATTCGCAGCCCAAATTCCATCATTTTTGTTTCCAAGAAACCCATTTCTTTTTGGCTTCGAGGCTGGTAACTAAAACCTGGCCAACAGAACTGATAGCTGCTTGCCTGTCATACCAGCTGGCTCATATTTCTTCTCATTTGGGGCTTGACAGCTGCATTTTGTCAAAATTGCCCACCCGACTGAAAACAGCTTCCAGCATCCCAAAACCAAATAAACTGGGGGCTCCAAAACTTGTGTGCTCTAGAAACGTGGCTCAAAAGACAGTTTCTTAAGTAAGGGATGAAATGGGTGATTTCCAGCACAGAGACCATCTCATTCTTTGACCCACTGACCAGGAGAGGGGCCACTTAGGAATACAGTCAGAAAACGTGCAGGTCTGATGGAGAGCAAGGTGAGAGTTAGAGAAATAAAGAAAGACCCGGCAAGTGCAAGGCACCCAGACACACTCGCCTCTCCCTTGAAGACAGGTGGAGACTGGCTGGGCAGCTGCGTGAAAGCCTTGGTTTGTTCTGTGCTGGTCAGCTTGAGTGGCTGCCAGGAGTAAGCCCATAGGAGTGCAAATTAGATTGGACATAGTTATGTGGAGAAAGATGCCTTCACCTCGGCTACACTGAGAGTGTTTGTGTGTTTCGAGTGTTTGTATTTACTGACTCACTGTGGATGGCCAGCCTACTGTGTTCCTGACTCAGTCACAACTTTTGGAGCCTTCTAACCAAACCCCTCAGGCAGACCACAGCCTGGTGAAGAGACAGGGCCTCTCCACTGTCATGCGGACTGCAAGGGTGTCTGCTCAGATGATTCTTTGGGGGCAGCACAGGCAGACAGTGGCCATGTCTACTTAGGAAGGGAGGCCAGAAAGGATGCTTAGGAGAGCACTCCACAAACAGCATCCTACTCAAATCACAGCTAATAGATGGTTTTTGTGGTTTGGTTTTGTTTAGAGACAAAGTCACTCGTCGCTCAGGCTGGAGTGCAGTGTCACGATCTCAGCTCACTGCAACCTCCACCTCCAGGGTTCAAGCAATTCTGCCTCAGCCTCCTGAATAGCTGGGATTACAGGCATGCGCCACCACACCCAGCTAATTTTTGTATTTTTAGGAGAGACAGGGTTTCACCCTATCGGCCAGACTGGTCTGACCCACCCACCTCTACCTCCCGGAGTGCTGGGATTACAGGCATGAGCCACTGAACCCAGCAACAGATGGCTTTTTAAACTTTGAAGCCATTGTGACTTTTTCATACAAGTTTTTAAGAGACATCCGTCCAGGCACATATTTTGGACATGTCACCATGCTTGCTGTTCACCGTGTATGAGTCCTGTACTCCAGCACAGTGGTTCTCTAAAAGAGTGGTCCGTGGACCAGCAGCATCAGCCTTCTTTAGGAACCTGTTAGAAATGCAAGTTCTGGTCCCACCACGGACCTATGGAAGCAGATACTCTGGAGCTGGGGCCCTGCAGTGTGTGTTCTAGCAGGTTCTCCAGAGAACTCTGACGCACGCTCAAGTTTGAGGATCGCTGTTGCGAGAACTGTAGCACTCCAGCCTTTCCTCGTTCCTTCTTTCTTCCCTCTTACACTTTTAAACTGCAGCTGTTTTCGAAATGTTAGTCCTTGGTGGGTAACTAAGGTTTCGGGAGACCAAGGCCCTCTGCAGTGTCCAGGCAGACATCTGTGTTGCTATAGGAATGAGACTATTTCTATCAGAGCTGCTATTCAAAAATGCATCGGCCAGGCGAGGTCTACTAAAATGCAAAAAGTAGCCGGGCGTGGTGGTGGAAGCCTGTAATCCCGGCTACTCGGGAGGCTGAGGCTGGTGAATCACTTGAACCCAGGAGGCAGAAGTCGCAGTGAGCAGAGATCGTGCCACTGCACTCCAGCCTGGGCAGCAGAGCGAAACTCCATCTCAAAAACAAACCAAGACATAAATGCATCAGCAGATCAGCCTGCTTACAACACTGTTGCTCTCCCAGTAGGACTTCGTGTCCCAAGGGGAGAGCATCTTCGTTTGTTTGGGCTCCCGTAACAAAATACCATAAGTGGGTGGCTTATACATGCAGACGTTTGAAGGCTGAGAAGTCCAAGAGTAGTAGGTGTTGGCAGATTCAATGTCTGGTTTGTCAGTGGTGCCTTACAACTCTGTCCTCACAGGGCACTCAGTGGGGTCTCTTTTATAATCCCATTCTCGAAAGCTCTACCCGTGTGATCTGATCACTTCCCAAATTCCTCCTCCTCATACCATCACATTGGGGTTAAGTTTGAAAATGTGAATTTGGAGGTGATGTTCAGTGGTAGGAACTAGCCAGCTGGTAACCAGTGTGTGAAGGCATCTGCAGAACAGAGCGCTGGCTCCCAGGGAGAACACACACATCACAGTCTACGGAGGGCTGGCCCCTAGGCCCTGACGGTGAATTGAGGAGAAAGGGAAAGGATCTCTGGTGGTGTGATTTGAAGACAGGAAACCTCTCTGCAAAGTTGGAGAAATTGCCTGTGGTCACCCCAGCGCTCAGAGGATGGGAGCTGGGGAGAGGATCTGTGGCCACAGGTAAGGCCACTCTGAGATGGAGAAGAGGGGAGATACGGGCTGAAGGTGGGGACCAGTTTACATGTTGGGGAAGTGTAGTTCCTGCTAGAGATCTTGTCTTTGGTGAAATACACAAGGCTGGACATTTCACCAGTGAATGTGAGAGCTGGACAAAGAACCCCGACTTCAGGTTTTGGTTGAGTAGCAGTTAGGGGCCGTGCTGTTTTGCTGCTTGGCAAAAATTCAGCCAGCCTTAAATTGAAGGTGGTATTTCTTCTAGGGTATCCAGCTTGACCCAGTTTGCCCAGGACTTTCGTAGTTTAAAAACTGGAAACTCTATGTCCTGAGAACCATCCTCAGCCCCTGGCGTACCAGGACGGTTAGACAGAACCCTAGTTTATCCTCCCCTGGCCCCTGGACTCGCACCTCGCCCATGTCTGTTAGGGACTCCCCTGTCCAGATCTGCAAAGTGCTGGTTTTGAAGTGTGTCTCTCTATGTGGTCTAATCACCTGAGGCCAAGGGTCCTTCCTCCTCCTCATCCTGCCTGTTCCTCTGTCACCTTGCTGCCATTGCAACAGTGGACAGTCTTAGGGCCTGCCTGCCTCCCCCTGTCCTCACCATGGTGCCAAATGAATCACTCTGAAACTCCTGCCCAGGAGCTCATGGCTGCTTATGGCCTGCTTTGGAGCATCAGAAAGGAGGGACTTTGACTTCCCAAGCTCATTTCCAAGGCTTCCCACACGTCCCCAAGCCCCGGGTCACCCCTTTCCTCCCCCCTCGACTCCCCATACACCACCCCACCACACCTGTTCACTCTAAGGCATTGCTCCAGGCACTGCCCAGTTTCACCACTCCAAGCTCGGTGCCATCTGCAGGGGTCCAGTGTAGACCCCCGATGCTGGGGGCACCTGTTACCTTGGGTGCTGACAACTCAGCTACCTCCTGGGCTTGGTGCTTCATGGGCTTGTGTTATTTCCTCTTGTAAAGCACCAGTTCCATTGATGAAAGCAGGAACCCCATTTCTGTTCCTATATGCCTTTCTTTTCTCCCCCCACCCAAGCACACCCAAATGGTCCTGGGAACCACAGGGCCCTAGGGGTTTTTTTGTATGTGTTTCTGTTTGTTTTGGGTTTTGCTCAATGGGCAAAGACCACAGGATTTTTTTTTCTTTTTTCCAGATACTCAAGTTTTTTTCCAAAATAATTTTTTTCTGGTTATAAAAACAGTACTCATTTTTGACTCTGAAGGCTGAAAGGGATAAGTAATAAAATAAAAATAACCCAGAATCCAACCTCCCACAGACAACCATCACTAATGAACATCCCACAAACATCTTTCAAGATATAATACCTTTATATTCTCTCCAAAATGGGATCATTTGAAGGAGAATAAGAATCTTAAAAGCTCTTGTGTTGAATGTGTGGCCACAGCCTGTGTTCTGCCAAATGCCTTAGGTACATCCCCATGAGAGTCGTCATTCCCATTTCACTGATGAGGAAACAGAGGGCCAGAGAGGTTTTCCTGACATTGCACACACAGCTAGTTACATGGCAGAGCCAGAAGCCAGAAGGAGAACCCAGACTCCTGCCCTTTTCCCGTGCGCAGATTTTGGATAAATACGGTCATTAAATTTGCTGTGTAGTGTGAGGTGTGGTGGCTCACGCCTGTAATCTCAGCACCTTAGGAGGCCAAGACAGGCAGATCACTTGAGGTCAGGAGTTTAAGACCAGCCTGGCCAATATGGTGAGACTCCATCTCTACTAAAAATACAAAAGAATTATCCCGGCATTGTGGCGTGTGCCTGTAATCCCAGCTACTCAGGAGGCAGAGGTTGCAGTGAGCCAATATCGTGCCACTGCAGTACATCCTGGGCAAAAGAGCAAGACTCCTCAAAAAAAAAAAAAAAAAAACTTTGCCATGTTGTGTATTGGACTCTGTGCTGTATGGTATAGAAGACATGGGGTGGGAGACAAGAAATAGACTCTGGCAATATGGTGAGGATATACATTTGTCAAGGATCTAGCATTTTTGCCTCCTCCCAAAGGCCCTCTGCCTCTTGCTCACCGTGGCTTAGCCTTCCAGAGAGGGCGATGCCACCCGGCCACAGGTCAGGAAGACAAGTTGGCAGTGTTGTCATTGTGCCAGTTTTCCCAAGTCAGATTTATGTCTGTTGGGTTTTGCTTATTTGCTCATTTCGTGCACCGTTTCACTCTGGCCGGCAGAATACCCAGACACCGATTGCAGTGATGCCTCAGCACCTAGGTCCCCGCCGAAGGAAGCCCATTATTGCTCCTGTGCTAAGAAATGCCTCATGAACACAGACCCACACCCATGTGTACGCAGGCCAGGTGCGAGCCCAGTTTGCCTGCATTTACCTTCCCCCACAAAGAAGGTGAAGGAGGAAGGCCTCCCTGCTGGCAGCATTTGGGGGAAAGGCCACTTCAAAGGCGTCTTGACCCGCAGGCTAAGCAGAGGAGCCCAGGGTCACTAGAGGCAGCGCCAGCCCTAGATTCAGGAAAAGGGGTTATGCCTCAAAGCTGGAGGACCAGAGTGGTCCCCTTAAACATCATTTGCATCTGGAAAGTTAGGTCTTTGCCTGTAACCAACCACCTTTCTTGTGGAATTCGGAGTAGCTTATCCTCTGCCCTGAGAGAATGGTGCTGGCGTGGAATTCTGTGTGCAGTCCTTGCCGGCGGAGGGCCCCTCTTGCCTAGAGAAGCAGTCAGCCCCTCCCTGAAGCTGTTGGTGGCCTTGGGCCAGAAGGTGAACACCACACTCTTGCACCATCCCACTTGCTCGTGGTCTGCCTCCACGTGGCCCCAGGAGGAACTGGGAGGTGGGAGGGCAGTCTGGAAAGCTGAGGTGTGCCCTTTCCCTTGGCAGGCGGTGTGGTTTCATGCAGCGACTTGGCATGAGTGAGGCTGGAGCAGAGCAGCCCCGGCGGGGTGTGACGCGGGGGCAGTAACTCCTGCCTGAGCTCTTTGAGTGGCTTTCAGCCACTGCCCATGCTCACGTGGCTGTGAGTTACCCCTCCACGACCCCAGCGCCCCAACTGACTCCCCACCCCCACAGTCAACAGAGGTTATCCCAGAAGCTTCCTCTTTCTCCTTCAGCCAGTTTCTAGAGAAAACCTCCTAGAAAATTTCCAGTGGATTCAAAGGGTGGGAGCCGCATTGGAGTCCCGGGTTCCCTGAGACATTCTTGGGCTGGACTCAGGGACGAACGCCTTTTAGAAGAAGTGACACATTCTGGCGGCTTGTAGGTTAAGCAAGGTAGGGTCTGCTGCACCTGGTGAAAAACCCGATGGCTCACCTGGGTGTGTTCCTTTCGGCATCTGATGCTGAACACCTGGATGTTTACGCCAGGGTGATAGAGTGACATTCCCGCAGGAGTGACACAAACAGGCAGCCTCAGCATCTCAGCTCAAGGAGACTCCCGAACACTGCTCTGGCCAGAGTTTGCCACGTGTTGGTGGTAGGTCCGTCTGTGCCTGTCCCCTGTAACATCCAATGCTGAGGCACAAGGGACAGGAGAGGGGTGGCAGCGTGAGTCTTATTGGCTGTGAGCTGGCCGGCCCCGCTGCTCAGTGCTCCTTCCTCCGCCTCCTTTGAACAGGGACGTGGCATGTTGCTAAGAAGGGCATCAGCATCCGCCGTTCAGGCCAGGTGGACAGTGAGGAAGGGGACAGGGGCGGTCTGAGGCTTCAAGGCAACAGTCTCCACAGGCACTGGCAGTGATTCTCTTTTAAGCTGCTCTCCGTCCCTTCCCTCCGCCAGCCTGCATCCTAATGGAAGCCATCGCCTCCTCAGTTACACTGCTTTCTAAAATAGTGTTCTGATCATGCCCTGGGTGCTCACTGAAAATGCTTTGTGTTTCCCCACCATCCACTGGAAAAAGGCAGAAAGACTTAGGCTGGTGTGTCGGGGTCCAGTCAGAAAAACAAAACCCACTCTGGGTGTTTCCGCAGAAGGAACTTCGTGTAGGCATCGTTACGGGCATGGGAAGTCTGATAGCGCAGAGAGAGACCCCTGAGACTCTCAGAGAGGCGGAGGCAGCTTCCACTCCTGCAGCCAGAGAGGCGGAAGGAAGGCAAGCTTGGAGGAGGGCCGATGCTGGGCAGTGGTGGGAGGAACAGCCTTGGGGACAGCAGGTAACCTGTCCCTGCCTCCCACCTTCCCTTCTCCATCTACTGACCCCTCATGGAGAAATTGAACAGGGAACTCAGTGACGAAAGAAATTGAGTTTGCAAAGTCCCTTCACTGCAGAGCAGTGGTTTGAAGCTGAGCAGCATTTGTTTCCTAATGGGCACAGATGGCACTCTAGGTTTCCATGTCTGGCCCCAAACTCATGGCTACACTTGGACCAGCCAGCATGTCCCTTCCTGCCAAGCTCCATTGTTCTGGAGGCCCCTGTTTTCGGATCTTTGCCCTACGTCACCTGTCAAATTCAGGACCTCGTTGAAATGCTACTTCCCCAATACCCTCTCATATTTCCTTTTTTTTTTTTTTTTTTGCGGGGGGCGCGGGTGAGGTGGGGACAGGGTCTCACTCTGTTGCCCAGGCTGGAGTGCAGTAGCACAATATTGGCTCATTGCAAACCTCTGCCTCCTGGGTTCTAGCATTCCCACCTCAGCCTCCCTAGTAGCTCAGGCACTCGCCACCACGCCTGGCTAATGTTTGTATTTTTAGTAGAGACGGAGTTTCACCATGTTGGTCAGGCTGGTCTCGAACTCCTAACCTTGTGATCTGCCCGCCTCAGCCTCCCAAAGTCCTGGAATTTCAGGTGTAAACCGCTGTGCCCAGCCTGTACTTCCATTCTTAAACCTTTGTTGCTGTTAAGTGTTCAGATAAAACATAACATGTTTGCTTTATATTCGAGAAGTTTATGTGGTTGACCCTACCTTGAGCACAGAGATTAACTGGGGTTTGTTCCAGAAACAGCATTCATCGAAGTGCCCGGCACATGGAAGGGTCCAGAACTTGGAGCAAGTAACTGAACTCAGGCAGTTCCCACACAGTCCACAGAGTTGGATAAAAACAGCTTGACCCTCGGGCTTGTAGTCAAAATGAGCCTTACCCCTTTAAGACAGGGCAGGTCTTTCCGAACTCTCCGGCTCACCCCACCCCTCCCATACGGTAACTGAAACCTGATCTAATCCCTTTGCACGCGGGTAATTTATTGGTCTGTTGAGCTTTTCTTGGTGGCAAATTGCATTGTCTTTATTCGTGGGTTCAGGCTCTGCAGAGGCTCACTGCATTCCTAGGACTCCTTTCTCAGAGTCAAGCCTTCACACCCCTTTGTGCACGGCAAAATCAGTCTTATTGGGTGTCTTTGTTATGCAAACAGGGCGGTTATAATCAGGCTATTATTCTGGAAGATTGGGCTTGATTAACAGTTCAGAGGAGGTCTCTGAAAGCAGCTAGTGCCTCATTGGTGCATAAATATTTTCCTCCTGCCTGCCTTGGTGCAGCTGGTGCTCTGAGCACCCTGCCCTGTATTTCCGATTCTCAGAGCTGCGAGGTTGCTATTGAAAGGAGAAGAACGAAGTCAGATGTGCTGGGTGGCTGTGATTTTTTTTTTTTCTTTCTCTCTACCTTATCTCAGTCCATGAGGAAGGCAGTCTGGAGCCCACCTCCCCAAAAGAGTGAAATGTCACCTACACACGTTTGTGTGGGATGTGGGACAATTACATCCCCCAGGCACAGGCCCGGGGTCCTGGGTGGGAGTTTTAAAAGGCATCAAATCTCTGATAGGGGGCCAGGCACGGTGGCTCATGCCTGTAATCCCAGCACTCTGGGAGGCTGAGGTGGGTGGATTGCCTGAGCTCAGGAGTTCGAGACCAGCCTGGGCAACATGGAAACCCCTTATCTACAAACATACAAAAAATTAGCTGGGTATGGTGGTACACACCTGTAATCCCACCTACTTGGGAGGCTGAGGCAGGAGAATTGCTTGAACCTAGGAGGTGGAGGTTGCAGTGAGCTGAGATCGCACCACTGCAACAGAGCCTGGGCAACAGAGCAACTCTATCTCAAAAAATAAATAAATCTCCTGATAGGCTTTGGGTATGGAGTGTGGACACCAGGACGAAGATGGGGGTCCCCAACCCTCAGAGATTCACATGCAGGTTGGGGAGGAGGCCTCTCAGCAGCCACCTCCTAGAGGAACTTGAGCTGTGTAAGGGCAGATTGGTGACACACAGTCCAGTGAGAGCCAGATAGAGGAGCAGCAGGAGGAACTGTAAGGTGGTGCAGAGAACTGAGGGGCCATCCTCGATCCACAAGGCCACTCTACTTCGGCCTTTTCTGTGTGACTGTAGACAAGGGCCAGGGGAAGTCCCTGGGACACCGAGGTGGGAGATTTCCTGCTGCGTATCCTGGGTCAAAACAAACCATGCAATGTACACGATGCCACGTAATACGCTTGTAAGAGGCAGAAAGCTCTGTCTGTGTCTCTGAGGCTGAGCCCAGGTTTCAAGGGTTAACAAGGAGCCACAGTGGGGCGGGCGGGGTGGCTTCTGCCCAGGGCACACTCAGCGGCTGGGGTAGAAATGGAAGCTCAGGAAACGTCTTAGGTTTTTCAGTCCCTGGTTCTGTGCATCTTGGCTGCCCTGGATCCATCAGAAGGCGGCTCCAGAGCTAGAAGGGGCCGCTTTCTGGACGCAGTACCTGGCTGGTATGCTCAGCTCACACCCTGCGGAGTGCTGGCTCTTTATTCACCATGGCTTGCTCTGAAAAGCAGGTTTCCTCTTCCGCTTGCCGGAGTCGCTGTAAGATCTGTGTTTCAACTCAAACTTTCCTCTCCTTCCTTCTTTCCTTGGACATTCGCATCAGAAAAGTCTAAGGTTTATTGCCTGGAATTGGGGCCTCACTTTTTGTAAAGATACAGCACATAAAAATCAGTCCCTCCGAGATCTCTTCAGCAGGTGACGCCGCGGCTGTTGCTTTTGATGCCGGGCCAGGTTACATTCAGGTCCCTGACCTCTGGTGGGGGTGCTGCAGTTGGTGATTTAGTGCAGTGAAGGCAGGGTGATTGGATGGCCATGGAGGTCAGAGCCCCTCACTCCCATCACCACCTGTGGGGACTGCCCAGCCCTGGCATCAAGCCCCTCGCATGGGAAATGAGGCCCCACACGCATCATTTCTGGGACCCATGGTTCCCAGAGAGCCGCCTTTCCACATGGAGAGATGGCAGAGGGGAACAGGCACCCTTTCTTCTGGTCCCAGCTGGTCACTGTCGGTGGCCTTTCCAAGTCATTCCCCTGCCGGGAGCTTTGGAAAGAGGCAGGAAGATCTGCAGAGCTGGATCCAAGTTCCCTGAGACTTGGGGCACCTGGAAACCCCAGAAGTCACGATGAGTCTGTTGGCAGCAGCCCCTGCCCCTGGTGGGCGCCACACAGGCCTTATGCAGGGAGGGCAGGAATTGATGAGGCAGGTGGTTGCTACCCTGAGACCAGATGGGTCCATGGCTGCATGGGAGACCCACATTGTGCTTTTGGGCCTTCGGGGAGTGGGGTCAGTCTCAGCTGGTGTTCTGAGGGAGGGACATGTGGCAAAGGCGTTTTGAAAAGCATAGAAACAGCTCCAAGCCCTGCCCATCTCAACCCCAGCCCTTCCATTGTATGACCCAGGCCCACTCCAGCCTGAAGCCTCCATGTTTGCATTGGCAAAATGAAGATAAAAATTTCTGCCCTTGCCAGGTGCAGTGACTCACACCTGTAATCCCAGCACTTTGGGAGGCTCAGGCAGGTGGATCAGAAGGTCAGGAGTTTGAGACCAGCCTGGCAAATACGGTGAAACCCTGTCTACTAAAAATACATTTAAAAAATTAGCCGGGCATGGTGGTGCACACCTGTAATCCCAGCTACTCCAGAGGCTGAGATAGGAGAATTGGTTGAACCTGGAAGGTGGAGGTTGCAGTGAGCCAAGCTTGTGCCACTGCACCCAGCCTGGGCAACAGAGTGAAAGTCCATCTCAAAAAAAAAAAAAACAACAATTTCCTGCCTTCTAATCAGGGCAGTATCCAGGAGCCAACAGGAAAGCGATGTGTCACCTGCACAGGGGATTGTCTTGATCATGTTTTGTTTTTTGAGGGGAGGCCCAGCTCTTGTACCCGTCCCATCTCCCTGTGCAGTCCTGGGCACACAGCCTCTTCCCCAGGGAGCCCCTCAAAGGCAGAACTCTTGCCTGTGTTCACCTCTGGGGCCCGCAGCATTAAGCGTTGCCTGGTGTGGAGTGTGTGGAAATCCGCATGAGTGCAGCTTGGGGGCTGGGACTGTGCTTTGGGTCTTGTCCCCTTCAGGGTACCTGGGGGGTGCTATTCAATGCCTGTAGGCCTCGGTTTCCCTGTCTGTTGAATGAGGATAACACGTCAGTCCTGGGTCTGTTTTAAGGGCTGAAGGAGACACATGTAAATAAATGTCTAGCGCGCAGTAAATGCTCAGTACACATTAGCTGCTAGTGAAGCTCAGCCTCTCCCAGAAATTGTGATTAAACAGAACAAAGTTGACACAGAACTGGCTGTCACAGAGCTTCCTTCCCCAGTCTCCAGGCTTGGTGCACATCAGAGCCTGTAGTCCCCTTAACACCCCTGTGGTGAGGCACCCATGCGTCTCTAGAGCTCAGAAAGGTCAGTGAATCTCCCCACAGTCACACAGCCCTGGAGTGGCGGAGCTGGAGCTGATCTCGGCGTTCTGCCCACCACAGTAAGGCCCACTGCTGCCGTGAGACCCTCCCACGGGCACTGCCCCATGAGAATATCTGTAACCTGTCACCCAACACGGAACTCTCCCCGGTTCTCTCTGGGTGGGGAATTGCAAGTATCCTTATTTTTCTTTTTCATACAGAATCCAGGGTCATTAACAAGGACAAAGGCACACTCGTTGAAATTGTGCTTCAGGACCCAGAGTTTCTGACTGAATCTTCTCCCAGAAAATGTCTCAGCAGAAGAGGCATTTTAGCATGCCGTGAAAACCTAGGGAAGGAAGGGGCCGTGACAAGCAGGAAACCAAGTGCTCTGTCAGGAGCAAGGACGTGGAGACTGGGCCACAAGGGCTGTGGGGGTACACGGGTCTCCCAGCAGAGGTACGAGAACTCGGTGTGCCACCCCCCCACCCACCGATCTCCCTCTGAAGAGCCAAGGGGACCACCCCAGGCCTGGGCAATCCCTGGGCAAAAACACGTTCTTGTCAGGAAATGGGAAGAAGGGATCGGTGAAGTTGAGTCAATCTGGCCAAACAAATGTCTCCACTGATACTGGCAGCTTCTCCAAAGGGGACTTGGGAGGTGCAGGACATAGAAGAGGGAGGCAGGCAAGTTTCCCTCCATGACTGTCTCTCTGGCTCGGCCACCATAACAAAATACCCCAGTCTAGGAGGCTTAAACAACAGACATTTCTGTTCTTAGAGTTCTGGAGGTGGGAGGTCCTAGACCCAGTGCCAGCGTGGTTCGGTTCTAAAGGGAGGGGCCTCCTCCTGCCTCTCAGGAGGAGGGAGAGAGAGAGAGAGTGCTTAGCGTTCTCCAGGTGTCTTTATTTTTTATTTATTTATTTTTGAGGAGTCATCTCCCTCTGTTGCCCAGGCTGGAGTGCAGTGGTGCGATCTTGGCTGGTTACAACCTCTACCTCCCAGGTTCAAGCAATTCTCCTGCTTAAGCCTCCTGAGAAGCTGGAATTACAAGCATGCGCCATCATGCCTGGCTGATTTTTTTGTTACTTCAGTAGAGACGGGGTTTCACCATGTTGGTCAGGCTAGTCTTGAACTCCTTGTGATCCTCCCGCCTTGGCCTCCCAAAGTGCTGGGATTACAGGCATGAGCCACCACACCTGGCCCAAGTGTCTTTATTTGAAGGGCACCAACCCCATAGGGGGGCTCCGACCTCATCTCACCTCATTACCTCCCAATTGGCATCCCATAAAGGGTTAGGACTTCAGCCTACACGTCTAGAGGGACAAAGTTCCGTCCATAGCACCCTCCCTGGGGATGAGTGAAGCCACCGGGTACCCATAGGAAGCATGGCCCCCTTGACAGTCATGACTGTGGACTGAGCCTGGGCACTCAGTGGATAGAAGGAACTGCCCAGAGTTGGGGGACCTGGATCCAGGCGGGATCCACTGTGCCCTGTGAGTGCCAGCAGAGCGTACCCAAGGAAGAGGGGAGGAGGAGCGATGCCACGCCTGGCTGGAGCTCCCTCCAGTGACCTTCCAGAGCTGTGAGCACTGACCCCACTGTGGCCTTTTTGGGGGACCTGGTCTGTTGGATGCCCCTGGGGCTTCAGGCCCGCCATGTACATCTCCTCATATCCTAAGCAACCCTTTAAGGTGGACGTGGTCTCTACTTGACCGTTGAGGAAACTGAGGCTGTCACATTCCCACAGCTACGGGGACCAAGTGGGATTTGAACCAGACACCTTCCCTGAGGGCCTGTGCTGGCCCTCAGCCTACCCAGAGCTGGGGCTGGTGGAACTTAGAGGGAGTAGTGGAGGAGACAGAGACCCTGGCTCCTAGGTGCACGGGCTCCAGAGAGTGACCTCTGCCACCATCTGTGTCAGGCAGACAGCTCCGCCTGCTGGGCGACGGGTGGTCTTGGCTCTGGGAGGAGGAGGGGAAAGAGGAGGTTCCCATGTGGAAGGGACAAGTGCCAGGGCCTTGTCTCAGGTGCTTCTTGGCAGCTCTGCATCAGGGCTAAGGCCACATCCCTGCTGTTTACTCCAGCGGGCTGCCTGCCTCTCCCACCCCTTGCCTGCAGCCCCCTTCTCTGAACCTTTGCCAGCAGCCCCCTCCCCATCCTGGGGAAATGTCCCCTTCACACACTCCTGCCCGGCCAGGCTCCATCAGACCCCTTGTGATTGCTGAAAAGAAAGTGAACCAACTCTGAAGCCTCGCTAGTCAAAATGGGCCAGGGACCAGCAGCGTCGGCCTATCCTGGGAATGTGGTAAAATGCAAAACCCCAGGCCCCCTGTAGCCTGCCAAGCCGGGTCCCAGACCACCCAGTACAGCCTCATCCGGGGCTACCAGATCCCACTCCACAGCCCTAGAGCATGTGAAGGACCCCCTTCCAGGGAAGCTGGGTGGGATTTCTGTCGGGAACTCCCCACGTCCCCGAGTTCCATAGCTGGGCGCTGCCCTGAGAACAGTTTTGAAGGCTGTGGAGGTAGCAGCTCCGATCACCAAGCCGGTCTCGGAGCCTGTGGAGCTGTCCATTTGGAGGGTAGAGCCACACCTGGCACCAGCCCACAGGCCGCCTGGCTGGGGGCAGCACGGTGCCCACCGTGGTGGAGGGAGTCGGGAAGGCGCTCATGAGGTTGCGTGGTGTGCAGCTGCCGTGGGCATGAGCTCACAGGTCCCGTGGTCTGGATTCGTGTCCTGCTCCGGTTCCTTCCTCTAAGTGAGACTTGGGTGAGAAGTCAGCCCAGCAGAGCCCAGCCTTCCCCTGAGAGCTGGGGATGGCCGTCTACCAGGAGGACACAGAGAGAGGAGGCCTGTACCGCCTGCAGCACTGGGCCTGGGACAGGGCCAGCCAGCTGGGACTTCACGGTCCCTGCTCTCCTAGGTTCTTTTCCAGTTCGGTTCTGGCAGAGAGCCAGAGCCCAGCACAGCCCCTGCTTGTGTTGCAGTGGGGCCTGCTATAAAGGGAGAGGCAGTGTCCTTTCTCTACCTTAGTCACAGTGAGGGCCGGAGGTGAACCAGAGCCTGAGTGTCGCCACCAATTAACAGGAGACCTGGACCAGGCACAGTGGCTCACGCCAGTAATCCCACACTTTGGGAGGCTGAGGCAGGCAGATCATGAGGTCAGGAGATCAACACCATCCTGGCCAATGTGGTGAAACCCCGTCTCTACTAAAAATAAAAAAGAATTAGCTGGGTGTGGTGGCACATGCCTGTAATCCCAGCTACTCAGGAGGCTAAGGCAGGAGAATCTCTTGAACCAGGAAGTCAGAGGTTGCAGTGAGCCGAGATTGTGCCATTGCACTCCAGCCTGACGACACAATGAGGCTCCATCTTAAAAAAAAAAAAAAAGGGCAGGAGACCTGTGTCCCTTCTAGATGATTTTCTCTGATGCCCACATCTGCATGATTCTGAGGAGGCAGAATGGCAGGTCAGCACACCCGGCTCTTGGAATTAATGAGGCTGCTGGGACAAGCATTGTGTGCAGGCTGTGGTACCAGTCAGTTCCTGTACGCTGGGTCCCTCCAAATGCCTGTTCTGTGTAGCGTCCCTCCCCATACACGCCCCCACTCACCTCCTGTAGTGGCTTCATCAGGGCGGCAGGGTGCGACCTCTTCACTCACAGATCACACTGACATTTCAAAGCCTGCAGGTAGGTTAGGCCCTTGTATAGGTTAGGGCGACATGAAGGCAGCAGGTCAAGAGAATCTTCTCGCTGCGTTGGGAGGGAGACTTGTCCTCAGGAGCACACCTGTGTGGGAAGATGACTACACGGGGGGGGTCTCACCACTGCCCCCACATGTCTGCCATAGCATGCCTTTATCATGGTGGATTAATCTGTTCTCACACTGCTGATAAAGACATACCTAAGACTAGGTAATTTATAAAGGAAAGAGGTTTAATGGAGTCACAGTTCCATAGGGCTGGCGAGGCCTAACGATCATGGTAGAAGGCAAAGGAGAAGCAAAGGCACGTCGTACATGGCGGCAGGCAAGAAAGTGTGCAGGGGAACTCCCACTTAGGAAACCATCAGGTGTCGTGAGACTGACTGACTACCATGAGAACAGTGTGGGGGAAATAGCCTCCTGACTCGGTTCTCTCTGCCTCTCCCCACCCTTGATGAGTGGGAGTTATTAAAATTCAAGGTGAGATTTGGGTGGCGACACAGCCAAACCATATCAAGCAGGTACCACCTGACTTGTACCTAACCTGACCCTTTAAGTCAGCATACTTCTTCAATAAATGATAAAGCTAGTGGAAAATCTGTGGCTCTTCCATCTTTTTTTCTTTTGGAGATGGAGTCTCTCTTTGTCTCCCAGGCTGGAGTATAGTGGCACCGTGTCAGCTCACTGCAACCTCCACCTCCCAGGTTCAAGCAATTCTTGTGCCTCAGCCTCTGAAGTAGCTGGGATTACAGGCACGTGCCACCACACCCAGCTAATTTTTGTATTTTTGGTAGAGACAGGGTTTTGCCATGTTGGCCAGGCTGGTCTCAAATTCCTGACCCCACATGATCCGCCCACCTTGGCCTCCCTAAGTGCTGGGATTACAGGCATGAGCTACCACACCCAGCAATTTTTTTTCTTAATGCAATTTAAATAAATATATGACTTTTCAAATTAAAAGACAAGTGTTCACTTAGGTATCACCTGAAATGACCTTGTTACTGGCAGTATGGCAAACACAGGTCACATGAGGGGGAGAGCGCTAATTTCAGGATGGATACTGACTTGCCCTGCTTGGGTCTGTGAACTGGGAAGGTGGTTTATGCCCCAGTAGAATGGTGCCCACCCACCTGCAGAGGTGGCAGAGATCACCCAGTCCAGGGCTGCACAGCACGAGCTGGGTTTGCACAGGACTGCTGGGATGGGTAGGCACTCGTGTGCTCACGTTAGTCTGCCCTCAAATAACATCTGTTCTTGGTTTTTACGTGCCACTCAATTTTATAGATAAAACCAGCACCAGAGACACAAACTGAATTATTTCTTTTTTGAGAAGGAGTCTTGCTCGGTCACCCAGGCTGGAATGCAGTGGCACAAACTGCTCACTGCAACCTCCACCTCCTGGGTTTAAACAATTCTCTGCCTCAGCCTCCTGAGTAGTTGGGATTACAGGCTTGTGCCACCGCACCCACCTTACTTTTTATATTTTTAGCAGAGACGGAGTTTCACCATTTTGGTGAGGCTGGTCTTGAACTCCTGATCTCATGATCCACCCACCTCAGCCTCCCTAAGTGCTGGGACTACAGGTGTGAGCCACTGCACCTGGCCCACAAACTGACTTTTCTAAGGCCTCAAGCCAAGTTAGTGGCCCAGAGAGGAGGGCTGAGGCCTCCTTTACCCACTGGAGAGACCACCCCAGCACGGGGTTATGACTCCAGAGGCTGAGCCTCCCAGCTGGTCTGCTGGCCCCTTTCTCCTGAACCTATATAGAAACTTCTGTCATACTGCAGGTGTGTGTGCCTGGCCACTTGTGGTCACCCTGAGCTGTGCAGAAGAATCTAGAAGGCGAGAAAAGGGCAGATCCTGTGTGTCCAGGAGATTAGGTGTGTTGAAGCCGTGGTTCTTAGGCACGGTCATTTTGGGTAATTGTCACTAAGGTCTCAAATCTTGTGGGGGGTCCACGGTTACTACTATAGGTTGCTTCTCAGCTTGCTTCTCTGAGCAGCACCGAGAAGGATGGGGCTGGGGGGACCGTTAGGGACGCCAGCTCCGCTGTGACCAGAGCCCATAGAGCACCCATCGCAGGCAACATTCACTGATCTTTGACTACGAATGCTGGGGCCAGACGAAGTCCTTTACACATGATAAAATCACTTCATGCTCATCATCCCATCTTACAGATGAGTATAACAAGGCACAGAGGTGGGAAGTCAGTTGTACAAGGTCATACAGTGTCAGGACTGGGGACACATTTAATAGCAGGGCCAATTCCCTGACAGATTCCTGTTGCTAGCCAGAATTCTTGGGGATGGTCATGAAAGTGTATATAGGTATCAAAGGTTCCAGGATGGCCTGTCAGCTCCCAAAGTCCTGCTGCCCCCAAACAGTGACCACTCCCTAGCAGGCTGGCACCATGGGAGGGGCCTCTGCATGCCTGGCCAGGTGGGGTCACTATGGGCTGGGTAGAAGGACTCCTTTCTTATCATCTACCGGAAATTGTTCACCCTCTGTGTTGGCATGGGTGGCTCCGCCGTAGATGATGCGACCTCCTGTGATGGGTGTCTGCCCCACCCCGCAGAGGCTGGGGTTGCCAGACTGCACGCTGACGGTGCGTCCCTTCCTTTCTCCTCAGCCGCCTCCCCGTGCAAGATCCTGAAGTGCAACTCTGAGTTCTGGAGCGCCACATCGGGCAGCCACGCCCCAACCGCGGACGACACCCCCGAGTTCTGCGCAGCCCTGCGCACCTACGCCCTGTGCACGCGGCGGACGGCCCGCACCTGCCGGGGTGACCTGGCCTACCACTCGGCTGTCCATGGCATAGAGGACCTCATGAGCCAGCACAACTGCTCCAGGGATGGCCCCACCTCGCAGCCACGCCTGCGCACGCTCCCGCCGGCCGGAGACAGCCAGGAGCGCTCGGACAGCCCCGAGATCTGCCATTACGAGAAGAGCTTTCACAAGCACGCGGCTGCCCCCAACTACACGCACTGCGGCCTCTTCGGGGACCCGCACCTCAGGACTTTCACAGACCGCTTCCAGACCTGCAAGGTGCAGGGCGCCTGGCCACTCATCGACAATAATTATCTGAACGTGCAGGTCACCAACACGCCTGTGCTGCCCGGCTCGGCTGCCACTGCCACCAGCAAGGTAAGGGGGAGGGGCGACTGTGGGGCACAACCCTGCGCTTTGTCTCTGCCCTGCGTGGACACTGAGTGGCTGAGAGGGCCTCGGGTGCCTGGGGATGGGGGAAGGTGGGGCAGAGTGGGGACACAGGAGCATCCTAAGGGCTGGAGGTCTCAGTCTCCTCCGTCCTTCCCCGGGCCAGCCTCGCTTGGCTGGCATAGCTCCATTTCACAGATGGGGAGCCAGGCGCTCTAGGAGGCAAAGTAACCTTCCCACCCCAAGTGCACAGTCAGCTGGGATGTGTGCTAGCATCTGCCCCCAGCCCAGGTGACTCCAGAACCTGGCATATTCTCAGCCGCCCCATGAGACCACTGAGGGCTGCTGGTTTTCCAACCCAAGGAGGCCTCAGCATGTGGGCAGCAGGACTCAGATCCTGATCTGGGGCCACAGCCAGAGGCAGCCACACAGCCATGGGCCCATGCAAATGGACACTCTTGTCCACCCCAGCCTCTCCCTCCCCTACCCACTTTTGGAGAGGATGTCCTGTGACTTCATATTCAGACTTAGCCAGAGGGCAAGGCCTCGAGACCAGGAAGGAAGCTGCTGGCTCCCAGTTTAGGCGATAGGGACACGTCCGCCCTCCCCAGTGCCTGGCCCTCCACTGCCCCCTGGGGTTTCCAGCAGTGGGTCTGTTTTCCTAGGAAGAGCCAGTTGGAAGGCCACATGGCAGGCAGTGCCAGACTCGCCACAAGGGCGTTTCTGTTCCTTCCCAGCCCTCCACACCCAGAGGACAGCGAGGTGATCTGGCCGCCAGGGAAATGCTCCATCCTTGCCACTTCCCTCTGCTCCGGTGGCCCTTGCCTGCCTCCAGGGGGTCTCTTTCTGGGTGGGAAACAAGCAGGCCCTGGGCCCCAGGCAGCGACGCCTAATGGAGGAGACCTGCAGCCAGTCCACCCCCCACTGTGCCCTCCTGGCCCTCTGCAGACTCAGGGGCCTGCACCAAGGACCCAGCCACCTCCCCACCACCCACCCTCCTGAGAGCCAAGAGAAACAGACACCGGGAGCCTGAGGCTGTAGCTTCTAAATCCGGGCACCAGCCCGCTTCGGAGGGGACCTGGCCTCTCTGTCCCATCCTGCAGGCTCCCAAGGGCGGGCGGGACACACAGGGAGGTCTGAGGATGTGAGAGGGATACGGACCCCCCAGTGGCTTGCTCCTCCAGACCCCAGCAAATGTGACAACCAAGCCAAGCCACACACCGGAGAGGATGTGTGGTTTGTGCGCAGGGAGGCGGGGCTGCTGTCCCCATTATGGGTGGAGGTGGTGTGACAGGGTGGAGCAGGAACCTGCAGGCTGGGGCGGTGCGCCTGGGCTCAGGACACCATCCCTGGCTGTCAGTGGAGGCACAGTGGGACCTTGAGTGTGGCGGTAGTATCCACAACCTAAATGGCAGTGGACCACTCATTCATTCACTTGATCCACGTTTTTCAAACGCATCATGCCAAGGGACAGACTGGCACGTGCTATGGGGAAACTAACCAGCAGGGAAAGGAAGGGGAAGGTGCAGATGCGAGTTCCTGTCCTCTCCTGAGTCTGTAAAACGGGTGGTAGCAGCACAGCTGGAAAGAGGTCAGTGGAGCAGGGGGCTGGGTTCTAATCCTGGTTCGATTCTGGGCACTGTGGACAGCAGAACTGCCCCAGCAGCGAAGGCAGAACATTCCTTCCTGTCCCAGCCTGGAGGTTTCCAGAAGGTAGGAAGCCGAGCTTCACCAACCCAGCCCATTTCTGCTGCAACCGAGGGCCACCTTTGATCGCAGTGGGCTGCTCTCTGCTGGAGGTTGAGGTAGTGTGTTCCCCCGGTGAGAACGTTGGGGGGCTGCCCCCACTGTCTTTCAGGCCTCCGTTACTTGGGTGTGTCTCTTCACTCATTGAGGCAGCAACCACCAGAGGCTGCATCTGTGCCAGCCTCTGAGCTAGGTATTGCCCTCCCTCCCAGACATGTGACGAACAGAGACCAGCAAAGGGGAGCTGGTGAGGGGGGCTGAGGCAGCAGGATGCTGAAGGCCACTGGGAGCCTCGGCTCTGTCCAGAGAACAGGGGAGGCTGTACACCAAGCTCCCGCTATAGCACAGATTGGGGAACAGAGGAGTCGGTGTCTAAAGGAGACAGTGTGGGAGAGCAGCCTGGTGTCCACAGGGAGCAGGGGAAGGCACGGGACTGTCATCTTCTAGATATGAGACCTCTGGGCTTTTTGGCCACCTCAACCACCAGCAACAGAGACCTCCGCGCCTGCTGGAACCCACTCCCCTTTCCCAACTCAGCTAGCCAGGTCCCCCCACCCACCTGCCCTTGAAGGCCTCTCCTTGGGCTTCCCACATTGTGTCCAGCCTCTGCCTAGCCTGACCCTGCAGCCATGAGATTGGCCTTCTTGTGCAGAAGCTTCCTGGGATGCTGCGTGTGCATGAAGCTGGCCCCAGACCCTTGGGCATCACTTGTTTCTCATGATACGGGCAGTTTCAGCCAATCAGACAATCCCTCTGTTCTTGTGGACGATCAAATCTCGTGTTTTCCACGTGGACGTTTTAGCCAGTTTCTTACCCCCGTGGGACAGCCTTCTGTGCCCAGCCCCCTGCTCCATCTCCCTAGCTGTGCCGCTAGCACCCATTTTACAGACAAACTGAGACTCAGGAGAGGACAGGAACTCAAGTCCTGTGCCTTCCCCTTCCTTTCCGCACTGGTTAGTTTTCCCCATCACACTCGCCAGTCCTTCCTTTGGCATGATTCAGGTGCTCAGCCTGTGACCCCCTGGAGCACGGGGATCCTCTCCCTTGTGTCCCCCCAGCCCCTTGTACTGGGCCTGGCATGGAAGTGGTGCTCCATAAATAGTAGCTGCTGCAGCCAGGGCTCTGCCTCGTGCCCGGCGCAGTGGAAAGGGCCAGGGCCCCTGCAGAAGGAGCGGCAGAGGCAGGAGCGGCTGCCCGCCCGCGGCTGTGTTGGCAGCGAGCCGCCGGCTTTCGACAGGCCCCCTTCATGCTGTTACTTGTGGTTGAGTCCCTGGCACCAGTGCCAAGAAGAGTCAGGCAGCCTGTCAGCCTTCCAGGAGGCTGTCTCCGCGAGAGATGTCAGTTAGAGCGAAACCAGCCTTTCCTGTTCCAGGGAGACTGATGGCACTTGGAAAGCAGGACCCCCACCCCCCACCTCCAGTGTCTGTGTGGCCCCACGCACCAGGCAGGGACACCAGAGTGCCCCATCCTCCCCCCATGGCAGGACCACCCACGGCCCAGACCACCCTGGCTGGCCCACCTCCGGCCCCCCAGGCGCCTCCACACTGAGGTGGGCCGGCCAGTGGGTGGAAAGAAGGAAGAAGTAGGAGCTTGAACCGTCTGGCGTTGCCATTTCCAGAGGTCAGGAGTGGTAGAGTCGCAGCAATTGCATCAGGTTCAAGGCTTAGGGCTCCCTGCTGGATGGAGAGGCTGCAGCCACCTTTGGCATCCCAGGGCAAACCGAGAGTGTGCCATGTCCTGGGGCCAGGCTGGGACCCCTCCGGGGAGGGGATGAGGAAATCAAGTCCGGTGCTCAGGCAGCTGTGCGCGTGGGGTCCTCCCAGTGCTGGCCTCCATCCTCCCGCAGAGCCCCGGCGCTGCGCGTCTCCATCAGGCACAGAACGGACAGTGCCTTGTGCCGGCCATGAACGGGCTCACGCCAAGACTGCCGTTTCTTTTAAAGTCCTCCAGCGACCTGCCCCTGGCTCAGCTCCTCCCAGCCTTGCCTTTCTGATGAACAGCGTGAAAGGACAGGATTTTCCTTCTTCAGAAGCTTTGGCCTAGGGTCTCTCTCTTCTTCTGGTGGTCCCACACCCCTCAGGCTACCAGCACTCCCCACCTCATCACCCCAAAGCTTTATGCCAATATGGGGAATACACCAAGCCACAGCAACACAGCTGGGGCCACCTCCAGGGGCTCTCAGCACCCCATGGGCTTGCATTACCTAGAAGGCTCTGTGCCCCCTCCTTTCCAGGCCTCCTCTTAGCCTCTGCTGCTGAGGCTGTGGCCCTGGGTCAGACAGGATGGCCTTTTGCTGCTTCCCTGGCTGGCCCCCGGGACCTTCTGCCTGTCTGCGACCCTCCTGGCTGAGCCGAGGTTCTGCTGTGGCTTCCCCGCCTTCCCTTCCCCATCAGAGCAGCTTCTCACTCCTTGTTGGTTTCCGGCGCCTTAGGCTGTGCCCTCATCACACATCTGCTGTGAGGCCAGAAAGCCCTTGGCAGCACTGCCCTCTACCCGGAAAGCCAGCCAGGCAGTCCTCATGCCCCCGCCCCGTGCCCAGACAGAGAGTGGCTGCGCGTGGCGGCAGCAGCTGCCCCTTGTTTGGAGCCCTTGAGTCTGGGTGCAGGTGGGCTGCTTTGGGAGCCAGCTGGCCGGACCCTCTCCTCTGGGAGGGGTTGGGGCTGGTTGCCAGGCTGAGAAGAGGGCAGTGCAGCAGATGGAGGTCCCAAAAGGCCTGGGTGCCACCTTGCTCCCTTCACCCCACGTCCCTTCCTGGCTTCAGGCTGGGAGTCCGGGTTCCAGCTCCCCTTGGTCCGGGGGGACAAGGCACCCAGAGCTTTCATGGCAAAACAGCTGGCACCTGGGGGAGGAGAGGAAGAGGTGGGTGGGGGGGGTTGTTTCTCTGTTTCCAACCCAGATAGCCCACTAAGTTAAGGTTAGGGAGGAAAGAGCTGCCAGCCTGGGCTGCGCGTTTCGACTGGTACGTCCTCCATGTCCTGGTTTGGGGACCCCTTTCAGCAGCCTTGGGACCGTGGCCTCTGCCTGCTCACATGGATTTTGCCCTGTTCGTTATTAGAGCATCAGTTTCCTCCATTCCCCCTGCTGTAACGTTCAGGCATTTGCTTGGGTCCTTTGGCAGGCATTGTGCTCCAGCACCACTGTCCTCATCCAAGGCGATGCTTGCAGACCAGTTCCTGTCGCACTGTAGCAAATGAGCAGAAACTGAGCAGTTGAAACCAACAGAAATGTTGTATAATGTGGAAGCCAGAAGTTGAGAATGTGTCTCCCAGAGAAAAAAATCAAGGTAGAGCAGGGCTGATCCTACTGGAGGCTCCGTGGGAGAAAGCATTCATTGCCATTTGCAGCTGTGGAGGGTTGCCAGCATCCCTTGGTGTGTGGTCACATCACCTCCTCTGTCTTAGTCAAATCTCCCTCTGCCTTTTTCTTGTAAAGACACTTGTGATTCCAGTTAGGGCCCACCCAGGTAATCTTCATCTCAGTGTCCTTTACCCAATCAGCTACAGAGTCCCTTTTGCCATCTAAGGGAACATGCCCAGGTTACAGGGATTAGGGTGTGTTCTCCTTAGGCACCATTCTGCAGCCTAGCACACTGGGCTATTGACCTTTTAATTATCTATGCTTTTATTCCTATGGTTCACTTCCCTGTACAGTGGCAGAGCTGGTTTTCTACTCAGGGTAGCAGCGTATCGTTTTTCTAAGTCACTTGTTAAAGTAAGAAGGCCAAGTTGGTTTAAAGAGTGAGGTGACGGGTGAACTAAGGCATCTGTCCCACCCAGGAAGGGAGTGTCTGGGGCACCCCTGGGGGATCCTCCGTGCCCTCCTAACCGTGGAGCTGGGCCTCGTCCCATGTGCCTCACCCACTCTCCTCTTCCCTGGCAGCTCACCATCATCTTCAAGAACTTCCAGGAGTGCGTGGACCAGAAGGTGTACCAGGCTGAGATGGACGAGCTCCCGGGCGCCTTCGTGGATGGCTCTAAGAATGGTGGGGACAAGCACGGGGCCAACAGCCTGAAGATCACAGAGAAGGTGTCAGGCCAGCACGTGGAGATCCAGGCCAAGTACATCGGCACCACCATCGTGGTCCGCCAGGTGGGCCGCTACCTGACCTTTGCCGTGCGCATGCCGGAGGAGGTGGTCAACGCCGTGGAGGACTGGGACAGCCAGGGCCTCTACCTCTGCCTGCGGGGCTGCCCCCTCAACCAGCAGATTGACTTCCAGGCCTTCCACGCCAACACTGAGGGCCCCGGTGCCCGCAGGCCGGCAGCCGCCAGCCCTGCACCCACGGCCCCCGAGACCTTCCCGTATGAGACGGCCGTGGCCAAGTGCAAGGAGAAGCTGCCAGTGGAGGACCTGTACTACCAGGCCTGCGTCTTCGACCTCCTCACCACAGGTGACGTGAACTTCACGCTGGCCGCCTACTATGCCTTGGAGGACGTCAAGATGCTCCACTCCAACAAAGACAAACTGCACCTATACGAGAGGACTCAGGACCTGCCGGGCAGGGCGGCGGCGGCAGGACTCCCCCCAGCCCCCCGGCTGCTCCTGGGTGCCCTCGTCCCGCTCCTGGCCCTGCTCCCTGTGTTCTGCTAGATGCGTAGATGTGGAGGGAGGCGTGGGCCCTGTCCCCTCGGCATCATCTCCATCTGTGGGCTGGGACTGGGGACTGTCAGCGGGATGCAGGGGATCTCCGTCCCCTGGCCTGTCCCCCGTGGCCCTGCCCCCTCTAGTGCACGTGACAAGGTTGTGGTGATTGGTGCCGTGATGTTTGTGACAGTAGAACTGCTTGAAAGGGAGAGCAGCTCCCCTCGCCCCACCCCTGCAGTGTGAATGTGCAAAACAGCCCCTCAGGCTGAAGGCCGCCACCCCTGCCAGAGAGACACTGGGCACCGTCAGAGTCAGCTCCTTCCCCTCGCAATGCACTGAACCAGGCCCGGCCGACTGCTGCTCACCGATCTGTGGGGCCTCCTGTGCCCGCCACGCGCGCACACACTCTTTCACAACAGAGCACACTCGTACCCCCTAGGCCAGCGGGGACGCCCAGGCCTAGCCACCCTGGGAGGCCACCTTGGGGCTTGGCCCAAGCCAGGGAACCCGCAGGGCACTGCTCAGCACCTTAGCAGACTGATGGAGCCTTTTGGCCTGTAGGTAATGCCCATCTGATGGCTTCTCACTGTGCCCTGAGGGGAGCCACCATGCTCCCCTGGCCACTGTGGGTACCAGCTGCGGGTCCTGGTTTTCAGGCACCTGCCCGGCTCTGGCCCAGGCCCCCACCCCCTCGACCCTGTGCTTAGGAAGTTGAAGTGCTTGGTTCTAAATGTCTAAACAGAAGAGATCCCTGTTTCTCTCCCTCCCTCAGATGCCGGGGAGCCTGGGCCGCAGGGTGCAGCAGGAGAACCCGTGGATGGGGTCAGCCGGCCTGCCCTCATCCTCTGCCTCCTCCTCACCACCCCGGGAGCCCCCACCCACATCTGGAGTCTGGGGAGAGGAGCAGGGTCTTGGGTTTCTCAGCTCTGAGCATCCCTTGGAGGGTCTCCAACCTCTAATCTCTTCCCTTAAGCCCTGTTCCCACCCTCCCAGGAGAGACAAGGCCCTGGCTCCCGCCTCGTTTCAGCCCAGGGTGCCCATCGAGGAGCCCAGAACCGTCCCCCCCGTGCCCACAGCACAAAGTCAGGCTTTCCTCCAAAAGGTGCAGCCCTGCCCCTCCCCATGCGTCGGTGGCAGCCCCTCTGCTGTTCCCCAGGGACCTCTCATACACTGGCCAGGAGGCTGCAGAACGTGTCTCCCCTCCCTCCAAGAGGTCCTGCTCCCTCTGCCAGAACCACGTGGGCAGCGGGGAGGGTGCGCGGGCCCAGCCTCTCCCTCTCCCTGCTGGTTTTTGATGGTCCATATGTTGGAAGTAAAAAGTGAAGCACTTTATTTTGGTTGTGTTTGCTCACGTTCTGCTTGCAAGTGGGGACCTCTCACTGCGTCCACATGTCTGTGACCTGTGTGGAGCGTCACCCCGTGTACATACTGTAAATTATTTATTAATGGCTAAATGCAAGTAAAGTTTGGTTGTTTTGTTATTTTCTTTTAGACGTGGAGTTTGTTTTTTGAACAGACTTGGGCTCCCTTGGGGGACGGAGGATAGACTTCGGCGGTGGGGTTCCCCTGCAGCAAGTGTGTGCGTGCGTGAGTGTAGGAGTACTGTGAAGGCGCGTAGAAGATGCAGCAGTTTACTTACCGCACACATCGCTTCTGTGAAATTACCTTGGCGCCCACGATGAGCTGTCTTTGGAGCTTGGCAGGCGCAGGTCCTCTCATTCTAGTGACAGTGGAACAGTCACAGAGACAGGTGGCCACATGGTGGGGAACGTACCGTGCCCTGTGGGATGAGATGGGGGGGCTGGCCTGAGATCCGGATGACTCCATCTCAGCCACCGCCGTCAGCCTAGAGCCCCAGATGTGGGACTGCCTGCCACCCTCCCTGCCCATACCCATCCACCCACACAGCCCAGGCACAGCAGTGGTACCGCAGAGGGGGCTGCCTTCCATGTCATTGTGGGACCAGGTTGACTGCCAGCTGTGATCACAATTCATCTGTAAAAACTACCCCGTGAGTCAGGAAGACATTCAGGCCCAGACTCCGTGAGACGAATTGACTAGCTGAGTGCTCCTTAGCAACAAGAGGGCCAACGTGTGCACCTGGGTTAATATTGCCACGAAGGCCCTTCTCTTCACACTAAATGCTATGAGGCAGAGTAGCAGCAGGGTTAAGCCAGCATGCATCCTACATCCTGGCTTCTCCCCCTTCCCACAGAGTGGGAAGTCACTTCACTCTGAGCCTGCATTCTGTTCTCTGGAAGATGCGGGGAGGGGTGCCTGTCCCATAGAGTTGTTTGGAGAGAGAGTAGTTCATACCTGTAAATTGCTTAGGAGAGGGCGGGGCACAGAGGGCTTGTCTGGTGGCGGGGAGGGAGGGGTGGTATTATCCCGAAGCAAGAGAAGTCGGTAGGGGGAGAAGGAAGGGACCACACAGACCCCGGACCCTTGGGAGAGGTGAACCAACAGGCTAGCAAGGAGAGGAGGCCCAAGAGTGGGCACGAACACTAATCCCAGACAAGAGCAGGAAGGCTGAAGAAAAAGGAGAATTTTTTTTCTTTTTGAGACGGAGTTTCGCTCTTGTCGTCCAGGATGGAGTGCAGTGGCGTGACCTCGGCTCACCGCAACCTCCACCTCCCAAGTCCAGGCGATTCTCCTGCCTCAGCCTCCCAAGCAGCTGGGATTACAGGCATGCGCCACCAGGCCCGGCTAATTTTTTTGTTATTGTTGTATTTTTTGTAGAGATGGGGTTTCTCCATGTTAGTCAGGCTGGTCTCGAACTCCCAACCTCAGGTGATCCACCTGCCTTGGCCTTCCAAAGTGCTGGGATTACAAGCGTGAGCCACCGCGCCCGGCTAAAAAAGGAGAACTTTGTAAAGCTCTGTTCCTGCAGGGCTGCCAGAGAGAACACGGGAGTTGGGTTTGGGAGGAAGGAACCAGACTGGAAAAGACGAAACATAACCAGCCTCTTCCCTCGTAGCCAGGACTGTCACTAGAGGCCTCGTTCCCTCAACAGCCAGTGGGACAGAGTGACTCGGAGGCAGCAGGGAGGAGTGGAGCTATTGAGGCTCAGCTGGCGTGGAGAACAGTTACTAAGAAGCCAGGGCACACAGAAGAAAAGAAAAAGAAAAAGGAAAAAAAAAAGTCTCCTCCATTAGATGAAAATGCTGAATGACACTAGCCAGAAAATATTCTTGGTTTGGAATTTTTTTCAGGCCCCTAAATGTAACTGGCTGGAATTCCTTCCCAATGCTGTGCTACTTACTGGATGCCCTCATGAACATGGAAATTTCATCATGAATATGGAACACAGCATCTTGAGCTAAAAGATTCCCAAGCAGCTTGTTCTCGCAGGGCAGGCTAGGTTTGGAGCCTCTGGAGGGTCCTGGCTGCCAACTCTGTGGACGCCTGCAGCCGGGAGGTAAATGCATTAGCATGCAGAGGTGGGCACCTCTCCCCCTCCTTCCCATCTCACTGATGTGTGGCCCAGAACTCCTGGACTTCTTGTTTAGCTAACCGGAATTTACAAGGATAGAAGACAGGAGAGAAACAGCCTTTAAAACGAACGAATGGGAGTCACCTCTAATGAAGGATGCAGACTACCAGAACACTTGGGCAGAGACCCGTCAGAGGCAGGCAGGAGGGGAGTCATCAGAGCCGTGCCCACGAGTGGCATGGAGCAGGAGTGGCACTTGGGCTCAGGCTGCAGGCAAACTTGGCATCCAAACTGGCTCAACCCGTCGCGGGCTGGGTGGTCTCCTTAGGATTTTTTGAGCCTTAGGTTCCTTATTTGTAAAAATGGATTTGTGAGTACCCACCTCCCAAGGTCAGTATGGAAATCCAGTGAGCTAATGCTCATCAGTGGCCTCACGCGTGGCCCTGGCACCACACATGGAGGCTGCCAGACGTGGCCGCCTCCTCTCTGCAATTGTGTTTATTTATTTGATAACTCTATTGGGTGCATACCCAGCCTTACTGGAGGGGAGGGCGGTTGCGTCTGTCACCCAGGCAGACTACTGTGCATTCTTGTTGGGAAGACAAGGCAATAAATGAGTTACAAAACCATGGTGACAAGCTCCACAGAGAAAAGGAAAGCGAGTCAGAGGTTCCAAGAGACACGGCGGCAGGAGGGTGAGGAGGGGAATTCTCCAGCTGTGGCCTCGCCTGGGACCCCTGGTCTGTCCACTCGATACTAAAATTAAAAAGTCTCCTCCATTCAATGAAAATGCTAAATGGCACCAGCCAGAGGAGACGGGATCTTGCTCTTTTGCCCAGGCTGACCTTGAACTCCTGGGCTCTTTGGTGGGGTTAGGGGGCCTCTGACTACCTCACCTGCATGAATTTCAGGAGCAAGCCACAAAGAGATGGGGAGAGCATTCTGTGCAGAGAAAACAGTGCAACGGCCTAGAGCAGCCGGAGCAAATGGGGAGGTTTGCTGTTTTTGTTTTTGTTTTGAGATGGAGTCTCGCTCTGTGGCCAGGCTGGAGTGCAGTGGCACGATCTCGGCTCACTGCAACCTCCGCCTCCCAGGTTAAAGCAGTTCTCTGTCTCAGCCTCCCAAGTAGCTAGGATTACAGGCGTGCACCACCACACCTGGCTAAGTTTTGCATTTTTAGTAGAGACAGGGTTTCACTATCTTGGCCAGGCTGGACTTCAACTTCTGACCTTGTGTGATCCACTCGCCGTGGCCTCCCAGGCATAAGCCACCGTGCCCGGCCTACGAAGGGGGAGTTTAAGGGATGGTGGGAAGCCACTGTCACTGGACAGTAGCGAGTAGACAGATTTGGGTCCCCGGTGAGACCACAGAATGGCTAGCTGGGGCACAGCAGGCCGTTCCAGCTCCAGGAAGACTTGGCGTTAAATTCCAGTTGCCAGAGAGGAAGCCATTCGCGGGCTTTGAGTGTAGGAATAATGTGTTCGACTTGAGTCTTTTTATTTGTATTTTTTAGAGACAGGGCCTCACTCTATCACCCAGGCTGGAGAGCACTGGCACAATCACACTTACTGCAGCCTCCACTTCCTGGGCTCAAGCGGTCCTCTCACTTCAGCCGCTCGAGTAGCTGGGACTGCAGGTGGCTGCCACCACGCCCAGGTAATGTTTTAAATTTTTTGCCCAGGCTGATCTTGAACTCCTAAAAGATTCCCAAGAAGCAGCTTGGTTTCAAGTTTTGAGAACTTTGAGATATTTTAGGAACTCCTGGGCTCAAGTAAGATGCCTGCTTCAGCCCCGCAAAGTGCTGGGAGAACAGGTGCGAGCCACTGTGCCCACCCTGGCTCGGGTCTTAAAGGAATCGTTCCAGTTACTATATGGAGCAGACTTGGGGCCACCGGGGGAGACAGAGGAAGTCAGGGGCCAGTCTGAGGCAGTGGCATTGCAGAGATAATAAGAAATGAAGGGCTTTGGGGTCTAATAGGAAGGTGGGGCTGACAGGGCTCGGGGAAAGAGACAGCGAGCTTCACAGGAGACCACGATGTCATCTCCAGGTGTGGGGGTCTTGGCACGCGGGGAAGTGGTGGTGCCATTGACCATGACTGGAAAGAGCATGGGAAGAGCAGGTTTGGGACTGAAGGCCTGAGAGCACCCGGCAAACCACTAGTGTAGGTCCGAGAGTCCAAAAGCTGAAGAACTCGGAGTCCAGTGTTCAAAGGCAGAAAGCAGCCAGCATGAGAGAAAGACTGAGGCCAGGAAACTCAGCCAGCCTAGCCCTTCCACGCTCCTCTGCCGGCTTTTCTGCTAGGCTCGCTGGCAGCTGATTAGATTATACCCACCCAGGTTGAGCTTGGGTCTGTGTCTCCCAGTTCACTGACTCAAATGTTAATCTTCGGTGACACCCTCTCAGACACACCCAGGATGGATACTTTGCATCCTTCAATCCAACAAGTTGCCACTTGATATTAACCATCACGGCTTCATTCATTGAGTCAATGTCCACGGGGCAGCCCCTGCACACCAGGCCACCCCTGCCCCCGACATGCTCCCGGGCTGACCAACAAGAACTGGGGAGAGGACATCTTGAAGAAAGTCCCCACTCCGCCCTCGCATACCTGTGTCTCCCAGCAGACAAGACGCGCAAAGTCAGGGAGGCACTTCTCTGGGCAAATCTCAGGTATGGTCCAAAAATCACATCTCTTTGGTCTGATGGGCCTTACTTGCCAAACCCTTGAAACAATGGAAAGAAGCTTGATGTTCCAGTGAAGGCCAATGGGAAGACGCCCACCCCCCAAACCCTCTAATCAGGAGTCTACAGACCTCATTCCTGGGAAGTTCCCGTTGTCCCCTGGGAAACCGCTACCTTCTGAATCAGAAGAGCCAAGACCTCCAATGCCTTTCCTTCACCACCTTCCCCACGCTGCAGAGCTTTTCAACATTTTGACCTTTTAATCCTTCCCTGCCTAAGATATAGACGTGGTGTTAAAGAACCCTGAGGGCAAAGGAACAGAAACGAACACTCTCAGAAAGTCCTAGTAGGATGGTCTGAATGAAGACAGTGCTCCAGGCAGCCTGTGTGCAGGGCATGCTCGTGGTGGCAGCAGGGTTCCTGGAATGAGGGGTGTGATCCCAGGCAGCCCAGATCCCAAGGCCAAAACATGCCTGTTGCCCGGCATCACCCTGTCCTCGCCCGGGGTGACCCTGAGACGGCACTTGGATTCTTCCACATTTGAACTCAAACCTGCTCCCTCAGCTCTCCCCAGCAGGAACCAGAGCCCTCTCCGGGCCATTTAGCCCAAGCAGAGAGTCTGGCCAAGCAGATCTGCCCAGGGAAGAACGAAGATGAGTTCAGACACTGTCTGGGGAACTGGTTTCGAGCTCACTCTGAGCTCCATTTGTGCAGTAAGGCCAGCATCAACTATTACAGAGAAGGGGCTTGTGGCAGTTGATCACCCTGGTGGGCTGGCTCAGGGCAAGGGGGGCATGCTGACCACAGGACTCTAAAGGACATAAAGGGTTGGCAATGCGGGGAACAGCAGTCGCCAAAGCAACCCCTCAAGGAAACAAGGCAAGAGCTCCGTCCACAGGACCAGCCCCACCCTACCCCACCACGCCCTGGTCTGGGGGAGGGACCTTGTGTTTCATGTGCCTGGATGGCCAGGATAAACAGTGGCGTGAGCACAGAGGCACCTGGCCAGAGGAAGAGCCCAGGCTCCAGGACCAGACCTGGTCCAAGCTCCGAGATGTCACCTACTGGCTACATGACAAGGGTGGGTTGTCCCTGTTTTGCAGCTTCAGCTGTCTTAGCTGTGAGGGAACAGTGACACCACCTCCCCCGCGTGGTGGTCCTGAAGATGAAATGTGATGTGTGCAGCATGGCGGCCGGCCCACTGGGTGCTTTTAGTAACTGGCCACTGTTCTCTGCAACCCTCCTGTCCCTGGCCACCTCGAGGGCACTGTTCCTCCAAGCTGACCGTTTCCTGCCAGTCACCCACTGCCCTGCTCACCCCTGCCACGGAGTGAGCTGATGGAATTCTTGCTGAAGGCAGGCCAGGTGATCAGATGTCCCCTGGAGCTAGTGGGAGTGAGCTGCCTGCCACCTTTGTCGTCCTCTGGGCACCATGTCTACCTCCTTGGGAAATAGAGACGAGCCCCTGCATTTGCACCTGCCCCTGGGGCCTGTATTGCTTTGACAAATTTCACAAAAACCCTAGAAAGCAGATACTGCCCTCATTTCCAGATGAACGAGGCCAAGAGAAGCCAAGCGACCTACTCTGGATTACAACCAGGACCTGGTAGGAGAGCACACACCCACCCCACCCTTCACGGCACCCATCAACTCCTCGCTTGAGGGCAGAGAACAAGCCAGGGCGGGGTGCTCTAGGGCTCTAGAGCCCCACAGCAGGGGCAGACTCAATCTCGGGCTCTGGTTCCGGGATGAGCTGAGGGTGGGGCCAGGCCCCCACTGGGAGGCTGACTGAGGAGGGGCTCAAAATACAGGCAGGCTCCGTCAGAGGGGTTTCATGTCAGGTCAAGGCTGAAGTCTTGGCCACCAGGGACCGCGTCTGCAGGGCCACGGCTCCCTCCCCAGGATAGAACAGAACTCCAGCAAGAATGGACTTGACCTTCCCTTTCTTTGCTGATGATCTCAGATTCATCCCTTAAGGCAAGTGGAAATTGATGGCCAAGGAGCCGGGTGGGTGGATGGAAAACCTCTTAAGAGGAAACATGGCGGGGATTCTGGCTAAACGAACCTGATACGTGTTGGTTGCATAAAACAAGAGGAGTCTTTCTTCCCTTCCCTCCTTGCACAAACATCTGTGCCACCCCTGATGTGGCTGGTCATGGTCTGGATCTGGGGGCACATTCAGGGATTTGGCAGGTATGTGGAGAGGCCCTGCGATGAGCTGGGGGCTGTGCTCGATGTTGGCAATACAGCTGTGACCGCTGGAATGAATGCGCCCGCCCTCATGGGACTGACCTCTAGTGGTGAGAGACAGACACTAACTGAGTCACGTGTGATTACACGTCATCATACTTACATATATAACAACAAATGAGTTACACGTGCTGTGGGGGGTGGGGCCCTTCACAGTGACCAGCCGAGCAAGGAAGGCATCCGGGTGGCAGAAGGAAGTGGCATGCTCTGGTCCTCACAGAGCTCACAGCAGCTTCTCTGACCCTCACCTTGAGTCGCAGGCTGTGTCTGAGCGTCACTGCTCTCAGCTATAACCTCGGTGCAGGACTGGGACTTCATGCCTCGGCAGCGGGAAGAACTACATATGCTCAGACTGGTGCCTTTGGGAGACCGCAGGGAAAGCCACTGCATGAGGCAGGGACAGGCTGAGCCTTCGGAGCAGGGCTAGAATCTGAGTTCTCACAAACATCCCCGCCTTGACCCATCTCTCCTCAAGCTCCCCTGAGCGTCCCAGATAGGCCTGGGCCTTCTGTGTTTGTCTCTGCATTGCTCCATTTCAGCAAGAGTCCTGCTAAATTGGTGTTGCTGGAATCCCCCACCATCCACATCTGATCGCCCTCCCTGTCTGATCATAGTCTTCATACCCCGCCAGCTCCAGGGGACGTCTGATCACCTGGCCTGCCTTCAGCAAGAATCCCATCAGGGATTGCTGGCGAGACGGCCACGTAGAAACAGCTGTGGTGCGCAGCTCCCACCAAGAGCGACACAGAAGGCGGGTGCTCTCTGCATTTCCAACTGAGGTACCTGGTTCATCTCATTGGGACTGGTTAGACAGTGGGTGCAGCCCAAGGTGGGCGAGCTGAAACAGGGTTGGGTGTCGCCTCACCCGGGAAGCACAAGGGGCCAGGAACTCGCTCTCCTAGCCAAGGGAAGCCATTAGGGACTGTTCCCAGCACTCTGGCCCAGAGACTGAGCTTTTCCCACAGTCTCTTCACAACCCACAGACCAGGAGATTCCCACCATTGCCTACTACACCAGGGCCCTGGGTGTCCAGCAAAACACTGGCAGCCGTCTGGGAAGATGCGAGCTGGCCACCCCAGTGGCACCTGGAATGCCAGCAAGACAGAACCATTCGCTCCTCTGAAAAGGGGGGCTGAAGCCAGGGAGCCAAGTGGTCTGGCTCAGCAGGTCCCACCCCATGAAGACCAGCAAGCTAAGATCCACTGGCTTGAAATTCTCACAGCCAGCACGGCGCTCTGAGCTCGACCTGGGACATTCGTGCTCGGTGGAGGGAGGGGTGTCTGCCATTGCTGAGGCTTGAGTAGGCAGTTTTAACCTCGCCTGCATAAACAAAGTCACTGGGAAGTTTACACAGTGACTAGGAAGAGCCCATGGCAGCTCAGTGAGGTCTCCACAGGTAGACTTTGTCACTAGACTCCCTCGTCACTGGGCAGAGCATCTCTGTAAAAAGGCAGCAGCCTGTCAGGGACTTATAAATAAAGCCCCCACCTTCCTGGGACAGAGCACCTGGGAAAAGGGGCAGTTGTGGGTACAGCTTCAGCAGACTTAAACATACCTGCCCGGCAGCTCTGAAAGGAGCAGTGGATCTCCCAGCACAATGTTCGAGCTCTAATAAGGGACAAACTGCCTCCTCAAGTGACTCTCTGACCCCGGTGTATCCTGACTGGGAGACACGTCCCAGCAGGACTGACAGACATCTCACACAGAACAGCTGTGGCTGGCATCTGGTGGGTACCCTTCTGGGATGATGCTACCAGAGGAAGGAACAGGCAGCAATCTTTGCTGCTCTGCTGGTGATTCCCAGGTGAGCAGGAGTTTGTAGGAGTAGACCTCCAGCAAACTCCAGCAGACCTGCAGCAGAAGGGCCTGACTGTTAGAAGGGAAACTAACAAACAGAAAGAAATGAATACAAAGGACGTCCACTCAGAGATCCCATCCAAAGGTCACCAACTTCAAAGACCAAAGGTAGATAAATCCACGAAGATGGGAAGAAACCAGAGCAAAATGGCTGAAAATTCTAAAAAGCAGAACACCTCTTCTCCTCCAAGGATCACAACTCCTTCCCAGCAAGGGAACAAAACTGGATGGAGAATGAGTTTGACAAACAGACAGAAGTAGACCTCAAAGGTGGGTAATAACAAACTTCTCCAAGATAAAGGAACATGCTGTAACCCAATGCAAGGAAGCTGAGAACCTTGAAAAAAGGTTAGATGAAATGCTAACTAGAATTACCAGTACAGACAAGAACATAAACAACCGGATAGAGCTGAAAAACACAGCACAAGGACTTCCTGAAACATACACAAGTTTCAACAGCCAAATTGAGAAAGCAGAAGACAGGATATTAGAGACTGAAGATCAACTCAGTGAAATAAAACGACAAGACAAGATTGAAAAAAAAAATGAAAAGAAATAAACAAAGACTCCAAGAAATAGGGGATTATGTGAAAAGACCAAATCTACATTTTATCGATGTACCTGAAAGTGATGGGAGAATGAAGCCAACTTGGAAAACACTCTTCAGGGTATTACCCAGGAGAATTTCCCCAACCTAGCAAGGCAGGCCAACATTCCAATTCAGGAAATACAGAGAACACCACGAAGATACTCCTCAAGAAGAGCAACCCCAAGACACATAATTGTCACATTCACCAGGGTTGAAATGAAGGAAAAAAAATGTTAAGGGCAGCCAGAGAGAAAGGTCAGGTTACCCACAAAGGGAAGCCCATCAAACTCACAGCAGAACTCTCAGCAGAAACCCTACAAGACAGAAGAGAGTGGGGGCCAATATTCAAGATCCTTAAAGAAAAGAATTTTCAACCCAGAATTTCATATCCAACCAAACTAAGCTGCGTAAGTGAAGGAGAAATATAATTCTTTATGGACGAGCAACTGCTGAGAGATTTTTGTCACCACCAGGCCTGCCTTACAAGGGCTCCTGAAGGAAGCACTAAACATGGAAAGGAACGACCAGTACCAGCTACGGCAAACACATTCCAAATGGTAAAGTCGATTGATACTATGAAAAAACTGCATCAACTAGTGGGCAAAACAATCAGCCAGCATCACAATGGCAGGATCAAATTCACACATAACAATATTAACCTTAAATGTAAATGGGCTAAATGCCCCAATTAAATGACACAAACTGGCAAATTGGATAAAGAGTCAAGACCCATCAGTGTGCTGTATTCAGGAGACTCATCTCATGTGCAAAGACACACATAGGCTCAAAATAAAGGGATGGAGGAAGATTTACTAATCAAATGGAAAGCAAAAAAAAAGCAGGGGTTGGTATCCAGCTGATAAAACAGACTTTAAACCAACAAAGATCAAAAGAGACATAGAAGGGCATTAGACAATGGTAAAGGGATCAATGCAACAAGAAGAGCTAACTATACTAAATATATACACACCCAATACAGGAGCACTTAGATACATAAAGCAAGTTCTTAATGACTTACAAAGAGACTTAGACTCCCACACAATAATACTGGGAGACTTTAACACCCCATTGCCAATATTAGACAGATCAACCAGACAGAAAATTAACCAGGATATCCAGGACTTGAACTCAGATCTGGACCAAGTGGACCTAACAGACATCTACAGAACTCTCCACCCAAAATCCATAGAATATACATTCTTCTCAGCACCACATAACACTTATTCTAAAATTGACCACATAATTGGAAGTAAAACACTCCTCAGCAAATGCAAAAGGACAGAAATCATAACACACAGTCTCTCAGACCACAGTGCAATCAAATTAGAACTCAGGATTAAGAAACTCACTGAAAACCACACAACTACATGGAGACTGAACAACCTGCTCCTGAAAGACTACTGGATAAATAACAAAATGAAGGCAGAAATAAAGATGTTCTTTGAAACCAATGAGAATGAAGATACAACGTACTAGAATCTCTGGGACACATTTAAAGTAGTGTGTAGAGGGAAATTTATAGCACTAAATGCCCACAAGAGAAAAGAGGAAAGATCTAAAACTGACAACCTAACATCACAATTAAAAGAACTAGAGGAGCAAGATCAAACAAATTCAAAAGCTAGCAAAAGACAGTAAATAACTAAGATCAGAGGAGAACTGAAGAAGATAGGGACACCAAAAAACCTTCAAAAAAAAAAAAAAATCAATGAATCCAGGAGCTGGTTTTTTGAAAAGATCAACAAAATAGGTAGACTGCTAGCCAGACTAATAAAGAATATAAGAGAGAAGAATCAAATAGATGCAATAAAAAATGATAAAGGGGACATAACCACCGATTCCACAGAAATACAAACTACCATCAGAGATTACTACAAACAACTGTATGCAAATAGACCAGAAAATCTAGAAGCAATTGATAGATTCCTGGACACTTACACCCTCCCAAGACTAAACCAGGAAGAAGTCGAATACCTGAATAGACCAATAACAAGGTCTGAAATTGAGGCAGCAATTAATAGTCCACCAACCAAAAAAAGGCCACGACCAGACAGGTTCACAGCCGAATTCTACCAGAGATGCAAAGAGGAGCTGGTACCATTCCTTCTGAAACTATTCCAAACAACAGAAAAATAGGGAATTCTCCCTAACTAGTTTTATAAGACCAACATCATCCTGATACGAAAACCTGGCAGAGACACAACTGAAAAAGAAAATTTCAGGCTGATGTCCATGATGAACATCAATGCAAAAATCTTCAATAAAATATTGGCAAACTGAATCCAACACCACAACAAAAAGCTTCTGCATCACAATCAAGTCAGCCTCATCCCTGGGATGCAAGGCTGTTCAACACATGCAAATCAATACATGGAATCCATCACATAAACAGAACCAAAGACAAAAACCGCATGATTATCTCAATAGAGGCAGAGAAGGCCTCTGACAAAATTCAACAGTCCTTTATGTTACAAACCCTCAATAAACAAGGTGTCAAACGAACATGTATCAAAATAATAAGAGCTATTTATGACAAACCCACAGTCAATATCATATTGAACAGGCAAAAACTGGAAGCATTCCCTTTGAAAACCAGCACAAGACAAGGATGCCCTCTCTCACCACTCCTATTCAACATAGTATTGTAAATTCTGGCCAGGGCAATCAGGCAAGAAAAAGAAATAAAGGGTATTCAATTAGGAAAGGAGGAAGTCAAATTGTCTCTCTTTGCAGACAACATGATTGTATATTTAGAAGACCCCATTGTCTCAGCCCCAAATCTCCTTAAGCCGATAAGCAACTTCAGCAAAGTCTCAGGATACAAAATCAATGTGCAAAAATCACAAGCATTCCTATACACCAATAATGTACAAAAGAGAGCCAAATCATGAGCAAACTCCCATTCACAATTTTTACAAAGAGAATAAAATATCTAGGAATACAACTAATAAGGGATGTGAAGGACATATCCAAGGAGAACTATAAACCACTGCTCAAGGAAATAAGAGGTGACACAAACAGATGTAAAAACATTCCATGCTCATGGTTAGGAAGAAACAATATCATGGAAATGGTCATACTGCCCAAAGTAATTTATAAATTCAGTGGTATCCCCATCAAGCTACCACTGACTTTCTTCACAGAATTTTTAAAAACCACCTTAAATTTCATATGGAACCAAAAAAAGAGCCCACATAGCCAAGACAATCCTAAGCAAAAAAAAAAAAAAAACAAAGCTGGAGGCATCATGCTATCTGACTTCAAACTATACTACAAGGCTACAGTAATCAAAACAGCATGGTACTGGTACCAAAACAGAGATATAGCTCAATGGAACAGAAGAGAGGCCTCAGAAGTAATGCCACCCATCTACAACCATCTGATCTTTGACAAACCTGATAAAAACAATCAACAGAGAAAGGATTCCCTGTTTAATAAATGGTGTTGGGAAAACTGGCTAGCCATATGCACAAAGCTGAAACTGGATCCCTTCCCTACACCTTATACAAAAATTAACTCCAGATATATTAAAGATTTAAACATAAGACCTAACACCATAAAAACCCTAGAAGAAAACCTAGGCAAAACCATTCAGGACATAGGCATAGGCAAGGACTTCATGACTAAAACACCAAAAGCACTGGCAACAAAAGCCAAAATAGACAGATGTGATCTAATTAAACTAAAGAGCTTCTGCACAGTAAAAGAAACTCTCATTAGAGTGAACCAGCAACCGACAGAATGGGAAAATTTTTTTTGCAATCTACCCCTCTGACAAAGGGCTAATATCCAGAATCTACAAAGAACAAATTTACAAGAGAAAAAACAACTCCATGAAAAAGTGGGCAAAGGATATGAACAGACACTTCTCAAAAGGAGACATTTATGCAGCCAACAAGCATATGAAACAAAGCTCATCATCACTGGTCATTAGAGAAATTCAAATCAAAACCACACTGAGATACCATCTCATATCAGTCAGAATGGTGATCATTAAAAAATCAGGAGACAACAGATGCTGGAGAGGATGTGGAGAAATAGGAACGCTTTTACACTGTTGGTGGGAGTGTAAATTAGTTCAACCATTGTGGAAGACAGTGTGGTGATTCCTCAAGGATCTAGAACTAGAAATACCATTTGACCCAGCAATCCCATTACTGGGTATATACCCAAAGAATTATAAATTTTTCTGTTATAAAGACATATGCACACATGTTTATTGTGGCACTGTTCACAGTAGCAAACGCTTGGAACCAACTCAAATGCCCATCAATGATAGACTGGATAAAGAAAACGTGGATAAGAAAATGCACATATACACCATGGAATACTATGCAGCCATAAAAAAGAATGAGTTCTTGTCATTTGCAGGGACATGCATGAAGCTGGAAACCATCATTCTCAGCAAACTGACACAAGAACACAAAACCAAACATCAAATGTTCTCACTCATCAGTGGGTGTTGAACAATGAGAATGCATGGACACAGGGAGGGGAACATCACACATCAGGGCCTGTGGGGAGTGGAGAGCTAGGGGAGGGATAGCGGGAGTTGGGGGGGTTAGGGGAGGGATAGCGGGGGTGGGGGGCTAGGGGAGGGACAGCATTAGGAGAAATACCTAATGTAGATGATGGGGTGATGGATGCAGCCAATCACCATCACATGTATACCTATGTCACAAACCTGCATGTTCCGCACATGTGCCCCAGAACTTAAAGTATAATAATAATAATAACAGAAAAAAAAAAGAATCCCATCAGGTTCATTTAGCCAGAATCCCCCCAGATGTTTCCTCTGAAGAGATTTTCCTTCCACTGAGCCCACCCTGCTCTTTGGCCATCAATTCCCACTTGCCCGTGCTGAATTCAGAGTGAGCCCAATCTCTGTCCCCAGCTGCTGTGGCCCCGGTCAGATGCTGCCCTCCACCTTAAATGAAGTCTTACTGTCTTTCACACGCCATCAATACAGTTTTAGCAGCTCCACCACCTCCTAGCTGTGTGACCTTAGGCAAGTTATCTGACATGTCTGGGCCTCAGGATCCTCATCTGAAAAATGAGATGGATTCCACTCCACTGGATTACCAGGAGACTCAATGAAAGAACTTTAACAAAGCATCAGGCCGAGAGCCTGGCGCCCACACAGCCTCGATAGCTGGCGACTCCTTTCTCAGGCCATCTCATAGGCTGCCTCCTGGCCTCACAGGTTTCGGTCATCAACAGCTGGATTGCCAAACATCTAGAATGTGCAGACCGCCCACGGGCCTATATTCCTCCAGACCTTCCAGGGCTGATTCGAGTTCATTTTACTATTCATCAGGCTACATATAAACTCTTTGTAATTATTGCTCCTTTCAATTATAAAATCAAGACGCGTTTACTAATTAAGGCTAAACAAAACTATAAAACCAATAAAACTCCAATGAACAGCATTCATTTAAAGCAGCGGATGATGTTTTGCAGACAACAAATGGGCGTCTAAGGTGAGGAAGGAGCAGCCACCAGGGCCCGGGTTCTCCGGAGCTCAGCACCTGTCCGGGGTGCCACGCAGTGACTCGGCTCCCCTCTGCTTACCACGGAGGCCCTGCGACGCCTGTCAGCACATTTCCCCATCTGCCTGGGGTAAAGCAGCACTGACCCCTGGGCACTGATACAATCTGCAGTCCTCAGGCCCTTTTCCTTCCCTCTCTTCCGAATGCTCCAGGATTTGCTTACCTTGATTTTAAACTATGTTCATTAAAATGAAAACAGGCCGGGCATGGTGGCTCATGCTTTTAATCTCAGCTCTTTTGGAGGCCGAGACGGACAGATCACTTTAGGTCAGGAGTTGGAGATCAGCCTGGCCAACATGGTGAAACCTCGTCTCTACTAAGAATACAAAAATTAGGCCGGTTGCAGTGGCCCATGCCTGTAATCCCAGCACTTTGGGAGGCTGAGGTGGGCGGATCACCAGGTCAGGAGTTCGAGACCAGCCTGGCCAACATAGTGAAACCCCGTCTCTACTAAAAATACAAAAACTTGGCTGGGCACAGTGGCTCACACCTGTAATTCCAGCACTTAGGGAGGCCGAGGCGGGTGGATTACAGGGTCAGGAATTCAAGACCAGCCTGGCCAAGATAGTGAAACCCTGTCTCTACCAAAAATACAAAAATTAGCCGGGCACGGTGGCAAGTGCCTGTAATCCCAGCTACTCAGGAGGCTGAGAGAGGAGAATCGCTTCAACCCCGGCAGATGGAAGTTGCAGTGAGCCAAGATCATGTAACACTGCACTCCAGCCTGGGCGACAGAGTGAGCCTCTCTCTCAAACAACAACAACAAAATACATATATATATAAAAAATTAGCCAGGCGTGGTGGTGAGCACCTACAATACCAGCCACTTGGGAGGCTGAGGCAGGAGAATCGGTTGAACCCAGGAGGCGGAGGTTGCAGTGAGCTGAGGTGGCACCACTACACTCCATCTCAAAAAAAAAAAAAAAAAAAAAAAGAACAAAAAGAAAAAATTAGCTGGGCTTGGTGGCACGCACCTGTAATCCCAGCTACTCGCACCTGTAATCCCAGCTACTCGGGAGCCTGAGTCAGGAGAATCACTTGAACCTGTGAGGCAGAGGTTGTAATGAGTCAAGATCATGCCACTGCACTCCAGCCTGGGAGACAGGAGTAAAACATGTCTCAAAAAATAATAATACATAAATAAACTGAAAACATAAATTTTTTTAAATTCTTCCAGAGACCGCTAAGAACTCTCCTCCCCACGATGTATCTGTGGTTCCACATTTGGGAGGCACTAAACCAGCACACTTGGGTGCGGATTCTTTTACCCGATTAGTATTTGCATCCACTGTCAGAGCAGGGCTCAGAGAGAAGGCGAAGGAGGTGACAAGCACTCCAGGACTGGGACACAGCGACACGGGATGGGTTCTAGAGGAGGAGGTGAGGAGGCCCTGTGGTGTGGGCCGCAGGAGCCCAGCACTGTGGAAAGAGGTGGCCCCAGATGAAGCCAGGGGACCACAGAGGCGTCACTGCCAGCCTGTCTTGGTCCGGGGAAGGCCAGAGCACCAGGCATTAGCGGGCCCGCGCTGAGGATGCAGGCGCCTTGAGGGCCACAGGAATAAGCGTTCACCCTACTCGGTACTAGCGTGTGCCATGCTCTATTCTCTCATCAGGAAATTGACGCTGTTCCCTGGGGTTTCAAGTGCAGACGCTGAGGCCCTGTAAGGTTAACCACCTGGGCTGGGTCACAGCAGCTAGGGACGCTACCTGATTTGAAGGTGAGCTACCTCAAGAGCCCATGCTCAGCCTGTCTGCTGAGAGGGCCCTGGGTCTCCACGCTGGGCCTTGAGTCCCTCCTGCACAAGCTGCTCGGCCCCCGACTCTGCTGCTGCCGCCCAGACCTTCCCAGTTCCTTCCCTCTCCCCAGTACGGAGAGCCTGGGCCTGATCCGAGGCAGCTGGGGCCATGACCCCTGACCATCTAGATGCTCAAATACTGAAATAACACCAGGATGGTAACAAATGCCCTGAAGCCCCATCGCCGCTCCAGCTCAGCTCCCTGAAGGTCCTCCGGCTCTTCCCACAGTCCAGCCGATAAAGGGTTCATGTCAGGCCCAGCAGGGAGCCTTAGGAAGCCTCTCTAAGCTGGGGCCTGGCTCCTGTCTGCTTTCAATATCCCCCCTGGTCTAGGAGGCCTGGGGAGCAGAGACCTGAAGCCTGGCTGAACTCGCAGCCTGCTCAGCCCCCAGGGAAGGTGGCACCCCCTTTGGCCCCTGAAAGAGCGGGTACCAAGCACAGCAGCTGCCTCCAGGCCACATTCAGCCAGGGACCAGGGCACCCAGGGACAACAAGGGGTGAGCCTAGAGGACCCAGTACTGTCTTCACCCTCAAACACATTCCCAAGCTCTGTACCTGTGGAGGCAGGAGGCCGAGCTAGAGAGGAGCAGGATCCGGTCCTCCCGAGGGAGTCTCGGTCAGGTGGGGCCCCCGGAGTGCGCCAGGAGCTCTGACGCTGTCTGTGGGCACAGGAAAGACTCCAGCAGGAATGGAGGCAGAACGGCAGAGCTGGAGATGGCCGGAATGGATTCTTGAAGATGATCAGGTGTTCTGCAGGAAGGTAGAGGTGATGGAGGAGGGAGAAAGGGGCTGCAGCTGGGAGGCAGAGCTGACCTCCTCCACCTGAGGCCGAGAGAGCAGCTGGGGCTGGCTGCAGTCAGGGGACTGAAGCAGGGGCAGGTCACGGAGGGCCCAGACTCAAACCGGGGCGCTGAGACATTAAGGTGAAGGTCACTGAGAGCAGCCGGGTGATGACGGGGGCCTTGTGGTTCAGAACGGTCCCTACACAGGTCCCCTCGCAGGTGGGAGGGAGGAGAGGCTGCACTGAGGAGCAGAACCCTGTGCATCCCTGCACAAAAGCTGGAGGCAGGGATGAAGGAGGCTGGGATGGAGCCAGCAGCACCATCCCCTCCTGTCCCCTGCTCAGGGAGGGTGGTGGGGCTGCCTCTCCCTGCAGCCTCTGCCTCTCTCCTCCCCGCACCCCTTGCTGCAGAGATCACGTGTGACTTCACATCTCCTGGGGTATGGAGGGCTCTGTTGTGAGCTCCAAGGGGAGGGGCCCACTGGGGCCAGGGAGTGGCCAGGAACCGTCCCTGGGTTGAGTTTAGGTGTTGGGGGCCTGGCAGGCTGATTTTTATGGAAACCTGCTGCCCTCTGCAGGACGGTTCTAGAACCACATCTGCTCAGGGGCCCTTGGTCTCGGCTTCAGAGTGGGAGCTGATCCCAAAACAGTGTGGGCCCCAGTGCCACCCTCACATCATGACAGCTGCCCAGCCCACCCAGCGTGCATCTTGGGGACCTTACTTGTGCCCGCACAGCCTGGTGAGGAGCTGTTAGTATCTGTTTGTAGTTGAGGCTTGGAGAGAGGGAGAGAAGGTGCCCGAGAACACCAGCTGGGAAGGGACTGGGCCAAGGTTCAAATCCAAGTCTGGGCAGCCAAGCCCGGCACCCTCCCGCTGGCCCACGTGCCTTCCTGACCACCCATCTTCATCACCAGGGCTCGGCTGTCTGACTAGGGGTTGCAATTTGCCCAGATCCGGGATTTTGACTACCCCATCCCTCTCCATCTCGCTGTTTTCTCCCTGGCACTCATGTGATGTTTGTCCTCTGTTTGCATCTCTAGGGCCTGCCCCCCACCCCACTCCAGCTAGAGTATCAACTCCAAGGGGACAGGGGTCTTATCCTCCTGGTTCACTGTGTGGGTCCAGCTCCTGGAGCAGAGCTAGCCCAAAGGAGGGTCGTGAGACCTGGGTCAAGGAAAACGTCCTCTCCCGTAACTGCCTGCTTCCAGCAATGTCTCCCCCATGAGACTGTGAGCTCCTACAGACGGTTCCGGTACCTGCTGGGCCTTCCTGCTGGGGCTTAGTCTCCCCACAGAGCAAGCTGTGGCTTTCCACAAGCTAGCTCTCTTGTCACACAGGCTCTGGAGTACTGAGCCAAATGCTGAGGTACTGAGTACTGGAGGTACTGGGCCCAATGCTGAGCCGGGCCTGCCCTCCAGGCCTAGCAACTCTGTCCTTGGCCTCCCTCAGCCCGTCCAGCTGCCCTCTGACTCAGCCCTCTCCACCCACTCCCCAGCCAAGGACTGAGTGCTGTGTCTTCCAGCTAGCCAGTACAGTTACAAACCTTCTCCTTTTCCACTGGGCGCACTCTCACTTATGAACCCAAGAAGCTGCCTCCTTCATTTGCAAGTGAAGATGCAAGCCGATCACCCAACTGAACACTGGGAGGGACCACGTGGGGGCAGTGCACTGACTCCGGAGGCCCCGTTACAGCCCCCCAGGCCCTGAGGCCACCACGGTACCTGTGGTTAACAGGCGCTGGGTTTTAGCAACAGTTCCTTCTTAGGTCACTAAGGAAATTAAGAGGTCACGTGTGATGCTCTGTAAGTGGATATTCTTCTGCCCATCTTCAAGGTAAGAAGACTTTAGGCCACGGACTTGCCCATGTTCCCACACAAAGCCAGAGACCAGGAGGCTCAGGGCAAAACCAGGGGGCTGACCACACTGTCATCCACATCATATGGCCGCAGAACTGACCAGGACATCCCCAAGGCGGCGAGCCTGGGGGAGGGTCCCACCAGCAGCAGCGGGGGAGCTTCTCAAGTGCCCAGGTTTCTGCAGGACGGAGCTTTCATTCAGTCCAGCTGCGCCTCCTCCTCATCACCCCCTCACTGATCAGAGCAAATTTGAGGTAGGCTGGGAGACCAAACGGGTCCCGTAAGAGATGACGGAAAGGACCGGTGCAGGGGCTTGAGTGAAGGCGAAGCCTGACGTCAGAGCACGTCCTACTCCTTTAAAAGCCACAGGTTGGAATCTGGAGCTGACTCTGGTCTGGCAAACTGCAGGGACTTGGGTTTCAGTAAGTGACCTTTCTGTTGGCACTAGTTGAGGAGGGCTTGCCGTGATGTCAGGCCTGCGAGGCCCCAGCAGGGAGGAGGGAGGAGGGAGGATCTGGGCGGCCGCTTCCAGTAAAAGGCAGGCGTTTTGGCAGCTGGCAGTTTCGAAGGCTTGTTGCTATTGTAAATCGTAATAAGCTGATTATTGCAGTACTTGTTCTTAAAGTTTCCCCCGATTGTTCCAGCTGAGTCATGAGTTACATGACTGTGAGTTCTTTATGGGCACGAAGAGTCCTCAGCTTTTCTTCATCTTTCTCAAGAACTACGTGAACTAGAAACCCCAGCCTCCCGCTCCAGCGCAGGCCAAGACTGGCAAGGACCGCCGGGGACCGCCGCATCCAAGTCCCCTGGGCTGACAGCAGAGTCACAGGAGTTGACCCTCGGCTCTGAGTAGACACATGGGCTTATTTGGTATCAAGACTTAAGAGCTTCACAGGGATTTAGTTTGGTCTCAGAGTCACCAAAACATGAGTGAAGACTGTCGATCTGGGAAACTTCAAGCCCTATTCAGCTCCACCCGCAGGCTGTGCCACCCTTCCTCTGGGCTGCGCCAGAGCTGGGCCTGCCCCGTGCCAGAACACTAGAGCTAACGTTTGTGTGTTTCCATTATAAAATGCCGCCCCCCCATAACCCATCTGTTAAATTCCCCTCAAAGCTACAGGCTGGCAGACACAGTGTTTTTATCTCCTTCAGGACAGAGGGGGTGCCCCCCCACCCCAGGTCTCCCAGGATGCTCCCAGGCAGGACTAACCCAGGGGAATTAACTACCGGTTTCGGCAACTCCAGTCCTCCCTCGATTGCAGAGCTGTGGGCCACGGCCTGGAGTTGCTCAGCCAGGGAACTGTAACCTCAGTGGTGGCGTGCTTAGGAGTAGCTTTGGAAACCCGTGGTGTTAAGGCCTGAACGCAACAATGCCACTCTACTGGGTAGAGGGAAATGCAGCTTTCTTCACAAGCTGTCAGGAAATCTAGATGTGACCCAGCAACTCAGGGAGACGAGGCGGTATCTCCAGGCACACAGCTCACACCACAATGCACTGCAACGCAACGTGTTAGCCCAATTCTAAAAATCCTCAGTAACACTTTTTAATATACAATAATCAAAAGTACAGCAGTTTTACAATGTAGGAAAATTTAATACATACTATATAAACAACATTATTTACATCAGAAATCACTAGGACAGTGGCATTTTTCACAAATATAAATTAATTACTGTTTAGTCAACAGGTTTTAAAAGTCCACAATTTTACAATAAAGAAAAACCACCTGTCCCCTGACGAGTGGGGCCCAGATGGCCTAAAGCAGCCTGGACCCTTGGCATGGCTCCCCCCGGCCCAACGCGGCAGCCCTCAGAGGAGCCGGAAGACGCTGGTGCTGGGCTGCTGCTCCTGCTGACAAGTGGATTTTGGTCTGTAGGATTTCAGTGTCATTGTGTGACTTCCTAGATAAACCGTGTTTGCACCATGAGGACTGATGCAACCTTCAGACACACCAGGCCAGAATGTCCACAGCACAGCGTGCAAAGAGTCTGGGTCTCCCTTAGAAGGGCTAAGGAATGACTGAAAGGGGAGCGAGCCCCAGGCTCTGCTGGGCACCTGTCTGCCCGGCTCTGAAAGACCACAGCGATTTTCACCTGGGTCTTCTCTAGGCGATAGTGTATCACGTCAACCCTCGTTCACGTGCAGGTTTTAGGGGATGCTAGCTCCCTTCTTCCTCAACCCCTGGTATTTCTACCAACAACGAAATCTTTCAGAGCCAGGTTCCAGGGAACACCATCCTCACTCACAGACTCCTGGGGCAGCTTCTCCCATTCACAAGTGAGAGAATTTGTGCAAAAAGATTTTTTATTTAAGCATATGCTATTCATACTGATTTAAATCAATGAAGAAATGCTTCCTTTTTCCCAATGCACTCTTCAAACACACTTCAGCACCTAAAATAGATGTCTAATGGGGACACTGTAATTTTAGAATCAACGTGTAACACTGATCTGGCCGATACTGCCTTTTGCTACTTCATATGGCACTAAGAGTCCTGAAAGTCAATGAAAGGAAGGTCTTCCTTCCTCAGGATGAGACATCTCTGGCATAACTCACATCTCCTATCAGCGACTCAAGAGAGAAGCCCTGACAAGCATGGGAACCTGATGGAAACACAGGGCCTCTGGTGACATCTTCGCCCCTCCTTTCGATCCCGGAGGACACGACCCAACTCTCTGCAGGGGCTCATCTCCTTCCCACCCCCGCTCCCATCGCTCAAGGGCTTGGCAAGCCAACCTCACCTTCCTCTTTGGCTTGGGCAACGCAAACACGGGCCAGAGTCAGTATTATCGGCAAGAGGCTCCATCTGTGGTTTCCTTCTCACTGTGTGGCCTCAGTGGGGACACATGCCCTGCCCTCTCCACTGAGCAGTCACAGAGGCCTCCATGGGAGGACTGTGGCCAGGTGGCTCATGCAGTCACCGGGGCTTTGCTTCAGGACATGTGTGGTACAAGTCTAGGCTGAGCAACCCCGAGAACTGTGAGAGTTCAGGAAGGGGCTGGGTCCGCTGAGCTCTCAACACAAGCATCCAAGACCTAGACCCTCCTCTGGAAAGAGCACGGGCCAGCCCTGTGATGCTCTGTGTGGTAGGCAGCAAGGGCCACGTCATAGCACATCTGCTTCATTCGGGGATACAGGTCAGCATGTCTGGGTAAAGGCATTCATGGTGCTGCCCAGGAGCCCAGCATGCACTTAAGTCCTCACAAGAGACTTCAGGGGGTTTAACCCTGCACATGCCCAGCAGAAGGGTTTTCACAGCTCTGAGCCTGGACATTTACAGGCACACTGGATGTTCAAGTCAGTTAATTCTGTCTCCATCTAGAAAGGCCTTTGGATACTCCAATACTGGCAAGCTATACTGAGAATAAAACTGAAGGCCCCAGTGTCAGTAAATTGAAAAGAGCCTGCTTAATTGATGCAATCAACTTGCTTCCTAAACCTGACTCAATTCAACTCTAGTATGATTCTTACTATCTATAGCTCAGTCACTGTCTTTGGATGCTCCCTGTTTCAGAAAAAGTTTAACTGAGGTTTATACCTCATCATATTCTAAGAGAAACTGAATTCAATTCTAATGATCTCCAACTAGCAGGAGAAACCTGTTCACCACAGGTACTTATTTCCATCTTCCCACTACATGATATGTGATTCTGTCCAATCGATTTCCTCAGGCTGTGCAAAGGGAACAGAAATGCAGCCGAAGTGTTGACCTAGCCCAATACTGTAAGTATCCCCCACTTTGCTGGCACTACGGAACCCCACATTAGAAGCCTGTTCGCTGCCTGCACCAGGACCCCCAGCTTTGTGATTGCCAGCAACAAGTGGTCGGTAGGCCTGCCTCTGCGTCCTCCTCTCCAGGTCCTGTAGTTTTCCTTCTCACCACAGGAATCAGAAATCCACCAGGGATTCCAGTTCCCTGGCCACACTACCCCCCACCCTAGCCCACCCTACCCGTCACCAGCCTACTCCCCAGTCAAGTAAGACCCACGCTGGCGTCAACACTGCCGAACTCACAGTACTCAAAAGTCAGCCAGAGCAACCTACTTTCCCCGGCATGGTGGGGAAAGGAGGCCCACTCAGAAGACCAAACCTCTGAAATGTACAAAGACAGTGTGGGAAAATTAGTGTTGGCAGAGATGAAGCCGCTGTGGAAGCCGCTGCCCTCTTGCTACCTCCCCACCCCAACCCCGCCCACAGGTTTCACATAATGTGGCTGAGTGTCTCATTTCTCCCAAAAATGCATTTGAGGGGTATACCTGCTCCCCTTCAAGTCCTATGCTTGTCCCCACCCACCTGCCCCCGCTACCCACTCCCCTTCAGCAGCATCCATCATGTCAGGGTGAAGCAAATCAGGCAAATCACACACTGTCCCATCAGGCCCCAGCTGCCTCCATGCACCAGCTCCTGCCGCCCATGCACTAAGGTCCTGGGAACACTGACCCTGGTGAGAAAACATTCATGACTCTGAAGATCCCCTATTCCTTAACTGGAGAAACGCATCCCAGTGAAGCTGGTATACACAAAGTCAGCTCTTCCTCCAAGTGCCCATCAAAGTGGGAGGCCAGAACTAGGCTGGAATGGGACGGGGTGCCAAAGTGCAGGAGTGGTGACCTGAATCAGAGCTGGACCCAGTGAAAGGCCTCCCATTCCTTGAAGTGCTCCTTCAGCCAGTGAGTTGACAGCAGCAGCATGTCCGAAACTCCACTTACTGGTCTAGATAACTGGCTACCGTTGGATCAGACCAAAAATATCCATGTGTTTGATGACTCTTGCTCTCTCCTTTGCGAGCTGTCCTTTATGTTTTCCGAACATTCCAATTATAATCTGGGTTGTTTTTCTGTTCTAGTGATCTCTCCAAAGGAGACCTATGATCCAGGGGTGACTTGGAGTCATGAGGAGATTTCTGAGAAGGGGGTGATCGAGGATCTGAGACTGCGGGGTGCAATGGGGGTAGGGGCTGTTTATATTCCCCCAGTTTGTCTGTGTGGAAAGAGCGGTAATGGTCTGAGGGTCCCTGGCCATGGTAGCCCATAGGGGGGCGGTGATCAGACATTCGGCGGAAATCCTGCTGGTGGTAATTTTGAGGCCTGAATTCATCGGATCTCCTCCGCTTGGAGTCATGATGGTGCCTGAAATAGAGATGCAAGGATCAGCTGAAAGGCTGAAGTCAGATTCCCATCCACTTCTCTTCACCACCCACTCGGCTCTTCCTCATACACTCATATTCAAGGACACTTACGAACAGACTCAAAGACAGATGCTCACATTGTTAGGAGTCAAAAAAACTAAAGTAATAACAAAGAGTCATTTTACACTTATTAGCAAAACACATCCTATGAAATGACACAAGCCTCATCAAGTGTGCAGTGACACAAGTATACACTTGAAACAATCACCAATGGCTTTGTAAACTCACTCCCTTTAGGAAAAATCTGATTAAGACCCATAAACATTTTCATATTTCTGGACCCAGCCCATGAGAAAAAGAGCCACAGAAATTATTTTGTAAGTTATCAGTAAGAGCAAAAGCCACCATCAACCTACATACGCAACGAGTAAGGGAATAGTTAGTAAAATTCTCTTAAAAATTAACTCAATTTGAAAAGTACTAAAATTTTTGGCTTGTACCATGGTAAACTGCTCATGATACCATGAAAAAAAGAATTAGTAAAACTCCACAACAAAGACAAGCCAACTCAAAAACAGGCGAAGGATTTGAACAGACATTTCTCCAAAGAAGATATACAAACGGCCAAAAAAACATGAAAAGGGAAATGCAAACCAAGCCCACAATGAGACTACTTCACACCCACCAAAATGGCTCTATTCATTTAAAAAAAAACAAAAATAAAAACAGGAAATAAGTGTTGCCAAGATAAGGAAAACCTGCAGCTCATACATTGCTGGTAGAAATGTAAAATGGTTCAGCCGTAAAGAATATGGCCAACGATTCCACTCCTGCGCACATATCCAAAGCTGAAAACAGGTGGTCAAGGACTTACACACCAGGCTTCCCTGTAGCATTGCTCACAATGGCTGTCAACAGATGAACGGATAAACAAAATGTGGTATAATGAAATATTCTTCAGCCATAAAATGGAATGAGTACTGATGAATGAATGAAACTTGAAAACATTATGCTAAGCGAAAGACGCCAGACACAAAAGGTCACATATTATGTGACTCTTTCTATATGAAATGTCCAGAATACACAAATCCAGAGAGACAGAATGCAGACTCGGGGTTGCCAGAGGCCGGGGAGAGGGAATCATGGGGAAGGCTTATTCAATGGTTAGAGGGTTTTCTTTGAGGGATGAAGTGTTTTGGAACCAGACAGAAGTGGTGGCTGCCCAACACTGTAAATGCACTCAGGTCATTCAACTGTTCACTTTAAACAGTTCTTTTATGTGATCTGAATTTCACCTCAATAAAAGAGAGGGAGGAAGAACTGGGCAACTTCAAGTTTCAGTCAAAATAGAGTAACAGGGACGAGATTGACCCTCCCGCCCAAAATAGCCGAAAGGGACAAAATGTATAGAACAGTGGTTTCCAAGACACCAGACGTCAGGCAACGAAGAACAGTAATCCCTGAGGAATGGACGCTAATGAAGTGAGCCTTTTAACTGCCCCTGCTCACTCTCATGATAGTCCTCAGGCTGTGACACAGGAAGAAAGAAACCCAAGAAGAGAGCAGGTGGCCTCCCAAGGTGAGGGAATGGGGAAGCAAGGTGGCTAGAGTTCATAGGACACGCTTTGAGAATCTGCAGAGAAAGAAGTTTGAAGACCTACAGAGGGTTCCCAGGTGTACAGCGGAATACTGCTTAGGGTGTGCGTGTGGGGAGACGACCCAAGGCCAGGGAAAGAACCACCAAAAGACTGAAGGCAATAGTGCCCTGTGCTCACGAAGAACTGGCATAGTGCCTGTTCTCAGAGCCACACCAAAGGCCTCCAGGTTAAAAAGGCCCTGGTGGTATGGTTTGGTGTGTCCCTCCAAATCTCACGTGGAAATGTGACCTCCAATGTTGCAGTGAGGGGTGTTTGGGCAGATCCCTCATAAATGGCTTGGTGCTGTCCAGGAGGATGATGAGCGAGTTCTCCGAGTTCATGTGAGAGCTGGTGGTTTAAAAGAACCTGGCACCTCCTCCTCTCTCTCTTGCTCCCTTTCTTGCCATGGGACACCTTGCCTTTGCCTTCCACCGTGAGTAAAAGCTCCCTGAAGCCTCCCAGAAGCCAGCAGATGCTGGTGCCATGCTTGTACAGCCTGCAGAACTGTGAGCCAAATAAAACTCTTTCTTTATAAATTACCCAGCCTCAGGTATTCCTTTACAGCAATGCGAAACAGACTAATGCAGTTGGGTAGAGTGTAATGAGGTTCCTTACCTTGGGGGTGGGCGCTCATTAGCCCTTGACTGAGCACTGCTCTGGTTCTGCCTAATGGATGTTAACAGCAAGATCTGAAAGAAGCAAACTGCTTCCAAAAAATCTGCAACTCATAACAAAGCTCCAGAATACTTATAGGAATACAAAAATATACAGCACTCAACAACGTAAATGTTACCTCTGGCATCTGATCAAAAATTACTAGGCACAGAAAGCACCAGGAGGACAGGACCCGCAGTGAGGAGGTAATTGACTGAAACTGACCCGACTGATAGGACCCGCAGTGAGGAGGTAATCAACTGAAACTGACCCAAGTGATAGGATCCGCAGACAAGGACATCAAAACCATTTTTATAACTGTGTTCCAGGTTTTAAAAAGATTAAAGACAGAACATTAATACATACATATATATATATATAAAACTTTCAGAACTTTTAGAGATAGAACTGCAATATATAAAATTCAAAGTACACTGGATGGGCCTCAGCAGTTTTGATATTGAAAAGGAAAATATTAGTGAACTTGAAGGGGCAGCAATAGAAACTTCCACAGTGCAACAGACAGAAAGCATAATTTTTAAAAAGTCAATGGAATACAAGTGAGCTGTGAGACAACTTCAAGCAAAGTAATATAGGAATAATGAGAATCTCCAAAGGAGAAGAGAGAGTGTGGGGGTCAGAAAAAATATTTGAAGAATACTGTAAAATTTTCTAAATTTTATGGAAACAATAAACCCACAGATCCAAGAAATTCAAAAATTTCCAAGCACAAGAAACCAAGGAAAAATACAACAAGGCACATCATAATCCATGACTTTTTTTTAAAGGAACATTGGGCAAAGATGACAGATTTTTCATCATGAAACTATGCAAGCAGATAGCAGAGTATTTCTTTAAAATACTGAAAGGAACTATCAAGCTAAAAATGTATACTCAGCAAAAACTGCTTTCAAAAATGAAGGCAAAATACTTTTTCAGGCATACACACAAACAGTAGAAGAATTTATCACCAGCAGACCCACACTGAAACAAAAGTCCTTCAGGCAAAAGAAAAGTGACACCAAAAAGAAATAAAGATGTACTAGAGGAATGCAGGGCAAGTGCCCACTGGGTCCAGACAACAGAGAAGGCAGGAGTGAGGGGCAGACTCCTAAGGAGGTGGCAGCAACCCAACTACAGCTGCTCTGCTAATTCGGCCTGCTGTTACCAGATCTTCCAAAAGCAATGCAGGACTTGGAGACATAGATATGAAATTTTTCCACTTTAAATTCAAGGTACAGTGCAAATAAAGCACACCATCAGCCCAGGAAAAACGAAAGCTGCTATGAAGTTAAAATACATCCAAGATTTGAAATTAGGAAATACAGATAAAATGTCTTTAGCCCTTCCTGGACTTGCTACTCTCACAATGTAAAGCTTTGGCTCATCGTATTACTGGCGGCGCTGTACAGATGTAAAGAAGGTGCAGCTTTGAAAGGCTTCGACTCTTCAGTTGTGGGCTCCTGGGAGGTAAGGACTGTGAGCTGGTACCCATCTCGGGATCCCTGCCAACTACTGTGGCTGAGAGCCTAGCACAGCGCTTGATAATTTTGGTTGCTGACTCTAATATTTTATGGCTACCACTTCACTAGATTTCCTCAAAAGATGGCAGAAAACACTTTTCCTGTACAGGTGAAATGTGCTCTCTATGACCTAGAAAATAAAACACAAAACCTATAACCAAGACTTGAGATCCCCTGTGGCTGACGCATGAGATCTTCAGCAATCTGACAAATAAATACATACATGTATCTGTCACTGTCTTTCTCCCTAGAAACAGTTCCTGGCAAAGGTCGGCACCCGGTGTCTCGCAGCCTTTCACATACCTGTCATAATAATCTCTGTGTCCCCGGTGGTCTCGGTCACTGCTGTACTGGTCGTAAGGCCTCTTTCTGGACATGTTGTTGGGTCGATAGCTTCCAGAACGGTGGGCATCCATATGTCGCCGGTCCCCATAATGGTGGTCCTTGTACCAGTGCTGTTCATACTGATGGTGCCTGTCGCTGCCCCAGGGTGGATTGTTGTTGCCACCATAGTTGAACTTTCTTTCCCTCTGCCAGTCTCCTCGATCTGCAGGAAAAGAAAGAATGATCTGATGACTGCAAGCAATGGCTGAATTTCACTTTCACACAAAAAAATTTTTTTTTTGGAGATGGAGTCTTGCTCTGTCACACAGGCTGGAGTGCAGTGGCACAATCTTGGCTCACTGTGACCTCCACCTCTTGGGTCAAGCGATTCTTATGCCTCAGCCTCACGAGTAGCTGGGACTACCGGCACCTGCCACCACGCCTGGCCAACTTTTGAATTTTTTTTAGTAGAGACAGGGTTTCACCATGTTGGCCAGGCTGGTCTCAAACTCCTGACCTCAGGTAATCCACCCGCCTCAGCCTCCCAAAGTGCTGGGATTAAGCCGTGAGCCACCGTGCCCAGCCTTTTTATTTTTGTTTTCTTCCACGCCAACCTTCTCTGGATTGTTCCAATTTTCATATGAAGCTGCTGAAGTCAGCACCAGTTTTGCTGTAGTTCACACTGGAAGCCTGACATGTTACAAATAGACATTACACTTCTCTCTTCTTGGTCTTACTGCTGCTGGCTAACATATCAGTAATGACTCCCAAATGTTCTTTCCAACAAAATTTTACAGCAAAATTTACCACTCCTCTCCTTCCGCCATCTTAAGAACTACCGCTTTTCACTCTCCATGCCTGTTTAACCTTCCAATCTATGGCAGACTCTTAAAATGAGGTTTCACTCAAAACACCAAAACTAAACTAGTTCAGAAAATGATACTGCTGCGTTTCATAGCTGCAAGGTAATAACCTCGGGTTACACATCTAACGTTTATTTTACCTGCTGGTACCTGTTGGGCCTGGCCTCTGAAAAGGAGAATCACTTGAACTCGGGAGGCGGAGGTTGCAGTGAGCTGAGATGGTGCCACTGCACCATCACGGATTCTATTAAAGACCACACTCACTGATTCTATTAATCTTCCCTATTCTGTGCATGCACGTGCGCGCACGCGCGCACACACACGCACACACGCACACACACACACAAAAAAAATGGACCTCCTATAAAAAAGTAATTTCTCTGACTTTGGACTAGGATCAGTGCTGTAACTCTTAAGGATAAGGCTAAACTACAATCCTTTTAACTTCTGTAGCCCCACTTTTCCCCTAAGGAAAAGAATCACACTCACTCAATTCAAAAAATGTAGTAAAGACACAGAAGTCTAGGGATGGACAGTTCAATTGTGGCCACCAAATACGACCACCCAGAGCCTGTGAAAGTGACTTTACCTGGAAATAGGGTCTCTGCAGATGTAATTAAGTTAAAAATCTCTAGATGAGATCATCCTGAATTTAGGTGGGGCTGTAAATTCCAGAACAGGCATCCTTTCAAAATAAAGGCAGAAGGAGATGTGTCAGGCCATGCACAGCAGAAGGCCATGCAGAGATGGAGGCAGAAATCGGTGTGATGCATCTGCGAGTCAAGAATGCCAAGAAAGGCTGGCAGTCACCAGAAGGCAGCAGGGAGGCATGGAACAGATTCTCCCTCGGAGCCTCCAGAAGTAACCAACCCTGCTGACACCTTGATTTCAGACTTCTGGTCTCCAGATATGTGAGAAATAAATGTTTGATGTTTTGAGCCACATAGTCTGTGGTACTCTGTTAGAGACGGCCCTGGGAAACTAATACAGAGGACTGACCAAAAGGAACCTAGGACTTGATGGAAAATCCATCTTCTGTCCAGAATTGTGTTAAGATCAAAGATATGCCACCAAATCAGTGTCTCCACTCATTCTGCTCCTTCTAGAATTATTCTACAGAGCCGAAGAATCGCACCATGAAGGAAATGCCCAGCTTAGAAACTGGTAGCGTTAATATGATGTACAGTCAACCAGGGGCTTACATTCATTATTGATCTGGGCAGATCGGACGAGGGCACCATAAATTTAAAATCTTTGGACTACTATCCCCAAGAATTAGCAAACAACAACATAAAGAGGCACCTTCTAAACATGCAAAAGATCCCTTGAGGATGGCTTCAAATCAAATTGAAAGTGAGATTTCTAACAAGGTGTCAATGTCTGCAGTTTTGCAGAGATACTTAAAACTCAAGCTAATTCATTTATTTCCAGAGTAAATCAAACAGAGATTTTCTTTCTTCTTAAACCCTCTGTGAGGTAAATCACAGGTTAGGAGGTATTGAGCTATTAAAAAGATGGATGAGGAATCCAAGGTTTAAATAAAAGAATGTAGTTAGTTTAATAAAAAGTTATTTTAAAGGATTGAGAATATAAGTGACATCATATGAAAAACACAAAACCAGCCTAATACTAGAAAAAAGCCAGTATAACTAATGCAACTAGGTCTAAGAACAAGGAAACATTCCCCAATCATTCTGCAAAGTCATTGGCTTTTTTCCCTAAACAAAATGGTAATGAAGTAATTTTGAACTCCGATTTTTAAGATTAGAGGACACAGAACTTATGCTTCCAGGCAGTGTAGCTTATAGAAGAATTACACCTTGCTAAAAACAATGAGAAATGGGAGATTAAAAAGAATGTGTTTAGGGCAGGTGCAGTGGCTCACGCCTGTAATCCCAGCACTTTGGGAGGCCAAGGCAATTGGATCATTTGCGGTCAGGAGTTCAAGACCAGCCTGGCCAACGGGCGAGACTCTCTCTCTACTTTAAAAAAAAATTAGCCGGGCACGGGGGTGTGTGCCTGTAATACCAGCTACTCAGGAGGCTAAGGCAGGAGAATCGCTTGAACTCGGGAGGCAGAGGCTGCAGTGAGCTGTGACGGCACCACTGCACTCCAGCCTGGGTGACAGAGTGAGACTCTGTCTCAAAAAAAAAATAAAAATGTGTTTAAAGGCATCAAGAGCAGCTAAAGCAATCAGGACTAGAAGGACTAAGATTTCACAGAGCAGAAAACCTCAAAGAGATGACGTCTGTCACCACTGAAGAGGTGTGTGATCCTGAGCACCAGCAAGAGGCTAATGATATGGGTCCTTCCCAGGCAGGAAGCATTGCTGGAGCAACAGAGAACCCGCAGAGCCATTCCAGGTCTTTCTAGGTTAGGGTGACAGTGGAGACCTGAGGGACTTCAGACACATGGCCAGCTTTCCCCTAGGGCATTTGCCAAATCTGCAGGGAGCAGGAGGCTAGTAGGCTCAGCTGAAAACTCCTTCGAAGCAAAGTAGTTCTGGGCGGTCTCATGGTATTGTTTTAAACTCTTCAACAACCTACTGGAAAGGGGGCACAGCGATGCAACTGGCCCTTAAGTGAACACTCTGAGCTAAGCTCCAGGATGGCGGGGACCAAGAGGTGAACTAGATGAAGACACTCACCTTCCACCTTTGTGCCAGGGGAAGAAGGTGCAGTTCCTCTCTGGGGTATGGTAGTATCACTTAGAGCTGCGACAATTTTTAAAACACGCTGTCCCCTAATTAAGCAAAAGTAACTAGAACTGCCGAAAGACTGGACTATATGAATGAAAAACCAAGAGAAAGAAAGCATACAATAAAAAATGACTCACAATAATTTAGATATAGGAGTTGGGGGGGAGGCAGAGATTTCTCAGTAACTATGATTAATATTTTTTAAAAAAAGAGAAATAGAAAATAGAGGAAGAGCTTTTAAAAGCCTTGAGACTTATCAGAAGACCAGAATGTATTGTTTTTAATCAAATAAAAATTCTCAAAATGACATTTACAAAAGAATGTATACTTCATTTTAATCATTACAGAATAATCTTTATAAAATTAACCTTATACTATGCTTTTATACACATACACACACACACGTATATATTCATTATATGCTTTCTAGATGTTATTCCTCATCTTTCTTCTTTTTCCTGTTAAAAGTAATGAATGGTCACTGTATAACTAGTGAAGCGATGGACAACAGACAACTGATTAACTTCCTCCAATCTTGCCTCTCCATTTCTACCATCCAAAGTTAACTGCTTAAGTCAGATGTGTATGTTTTCACATACATGTTTCTCTATGCTTGTACAAACATATTACACAAACATATACTATGGAAAACAGTTTGGCCATTCCTAAAAAGTTTAAACACAGAAATTCCCTATGAACCAGAAATTCTACTCCTAGGCATACACCTAAAACAATTAAAAGGAGGTACTCAAACAAATATTGTACACAGATTTTTACATTAATACTATTCATGACAGCCAAAAAGTAGAAACAAGTCAAATACCCATCAACAGATGAGTAAACAAAACGTGGTGTAGATATACAATGGAATACCACCGTGCCATAAAAAGGAACAAAGTACTGACACATTGTACAATGTGGACGAACCCTAAAAAGATTATGCTAAAGTGAAAAAACCAGACATGAAAGGTCACTTATAGTGTAATTCTGTTTATATATGAAATATCCAGAATAAGTAAATCCAGAGAGACAGAATACACAGACTGGTAGCTGCTGGGGGCTAGGAGAGGAGAAAATGTAGAGAAACTGCTTAATGGGCATGGGATTTCCATCCGGGGTGATAGAGAAGTGTGAGAGCTAGATAGTAGTGGTCACACAACACTGTGAACACACTAAACAGCACTGAACTGTTTACTTACAAAAGTTGACACTTATGTTATGTGAATTTCATGACCAATACATTTAAAAGCACAGGGGTGCTTATTTTTTTCTCTCTTTTTGTTTGAGACAGGGTCTCTGTCATCAAGGCTGCAGTGCAATGGCGCAATCATGACTCACTGTAGCCTCAAGCCTATCCTAGGCTCAAGAGATCCTCCCACCTCAGCCTCTCAAGTAGCTGGGACTACCAGCATAAGCCACCACACCAGGCTTTTTTGTTTTTAAATTTTTTAAATTTTTTTGTAGATACAAGGTTTCATTATGTGGTCCAGACTCCTGGCCTCAAGCAATCCTCCTGCCTTGGCCTCCCAAAGTGCTGGGAATAATACAAGCATGCGCCACCACACCCAGCCTCCAGTTTTTAAAATCTAAAAAGCAAACTCTTACGTGGATATACTACATAACGAAAGAAGAAAATAATAATAAATTTTTAAGAAGATAAAAAGCAAACACATTCTTTTAACTGAAAATAATACTGGATGCAAATGTTCTATTATTAATTTAACCATTCCCTATTAATAGATGTTGGAGTAATTTCCAGCCTCTGGCCATTTTCATACAGGCATGTTTTCATTTCAGTAGGTCAGACTCTACAAAAATGGCATTACCATTGTCAGGGAGCTTATGTATTCAGACATTCCAGATTCTTTTCTGAAAAGATTACAGCAATTCACACTCTTAGCAATCAGCGTGTATTTCCCTTTTTAATTTTTGCTGATCTGAATGGGTAAACAAATCGGTTAACCTACTGTAGCTTTCATTTATATCTCCCTAGTGGCCAGGCTGGTCATCTTGTCATATTGGCCATTTGAATTTTGTCTTTTATATGAACTGTCTAATTCATAACTTTTGCTCATTTTGATAAGCTCTATAGAGTTTTGTTTTTCCCAACCAAATTTCCAAATTTTTAATTCAATCTGGATTCCTTTGAGTTTTGTTTCAAAACTGCAAATTTTTTTTTTTTTTTTTTTTTTTTTTTTTTTGAGACAGGGTCTCATTCTATCGCCCAGACTGGAGTGCAGTGGCACAATCTTGGCTTACCGCCACCTCCACCTCCCAGGCCCAAGAACTTCTCCCACCTCAGCCTCCCAGGTAGCCGGGACTACTGTACCACTATGCCCAGCTAGTTTACACTTTTGTAGAGATGAAGTCTCCCTATGCTGCCCAGGATGTAAAAATTTTTTTAACTGACAATTAAAAATTGTATATACTTTTGTATATACAATTGAGTACAACGCAATGTTATAAAAAACATAGACACTGTAGAATGGCTGAATCAGACATATGCACTACCTCACACACTTAGTTTTTGTGGCAAGAACATTAAAATCTACTCTCTTAGCAATTTTCAAAAATATAATACATTGTTATTAACTACAGTCCCCATGTTGTACAACAGATTTCTCAACTTACTGTTCATATCTAATTGAAATTTTATCTCCTTCGTCAATATCTTCCCAACTCTCCCCTGACCCCCGACCCTGGTAATCATTGTTCTACTCTCTGCTTCTGTGAATTTGACTTTTCTAGATTCCATATATAAGTGAAAATATGCAGTTTCTCTCTTTCTGTGCCTCACTTATTTCACTTAACATACATGTCCTCCAGATTCATCCATGTTGTTGCAAATGACAGGATTTCCTTCTGTTTAAAGCTGAATTACTATTCCATTGTGGACATACACATTTTCTTTATCCGCTCGTCTGCTGATGGGCACTTCAGATGATTCCATATCCAGGCTATTGTAAATAATGATGCAATGAATATGGAAGTGCAGATATTTCTTCGACGTTAGTAACTAACTGCATTTTCACTGAATATACACCCAGTAGTGGGACTGCTGGGTAATATGGTAGTTCTATTTGTGATTTTTTGAGGCATCTCTACGTCGTTTTCCGTAACAGCTGCACTAACTTTCATTCCCACCAACAATGTGCTGGGTTCCCTTTTCTCCACATCCTTGGCAACACTAACCTTTTGACTTTTTCGTAATAGCCATTCTAACAAGTGTGAAGTGATATCTCATTGTGCAGTTCCCTGATGACAGTCACGTTGAGCATTCTTTCATATACCCGTTGGCCACTTGTATGTCTTCTTTTGAGAATGTCTATTCAGGTCCTTTGCCCACTTTCTAATCGAGTATTTCCCTTCTCACTATATAAGAAGCTGAGTTCCCTACACAGTTTGGATATTATCCCCTTTTCAGATGTATGGTTGGTAATATTTTCTCCTCTTACACAGGGTGTCTCTTCACTCTGTTGATTGTCCACTTTTCTATTCAGTTATCATTTTGTTCTCAATTTACAAGAGCTCTTTCAGTGTTAGCAATTTGAACCATTAACTGTCATACAGAATGTAAACTTCCCCCTCAGTCTTTTTCCTTTGTTCATGTTAGCTGGGTTCTTGTTAATCTGAAGTTGAAACAATAATCCTGGGGCCTGGCGCAGTGGCTCACACCTGTAATCCCAGCACTTTGGGAGGCCGAGGTGGGCAGATCACGTGAGGCCAGGAGTTTGAGACCAGCATGGCCAACATGGCAAAAACCTATCTCTACTAAAAATTTAAAAATTAGCCAGGCATGGCGGTACACATCTGTAATCCCAGCTACTCGGGAGGCTGAGGTACAACAATCATCTGAACCCAGGAGGTGGAGGTTGTAGTGAGCCAAGATCGCGCCACTGCACTCCAGCCTGGGTGACAAAGCAAGGCTCAGTCTCAAAAAAAACTGGGGGATCTTTATTTCATGTTTTCTCTCATTAAGAGAGGACAATAAAGTGTTAGAAGAGAATACAGCATAAAAAGTCCAGCCACTGCCTTTGGAAACTGAAATGACTGTGTGAATGTTTTATTTTTTGGCATCTCTTTTAAAAACTCCACTTAATGACCTACCTGCATTACTGAAGTGTCTCTTGTTGGGGTGACTGTAGTTATCTCTTGGGTGTCCATGCATCTGGGGGCCATGGGAGGCAGGCAAATGAGGCTTCTGAGGGTGAAGGTTATGTGAGGTATGGGACTGAGATATCAGAGAGTCCCGGCTGGAGCCTGAGGCCTCTGGACGAAATGGTTTCTTACCCCCGATCATGTCATCTTTCTTCTTTTGTTCCTACAGAGTAAAAAGAAACCAAAGAAGCTCAAGATCCCAGGCTTAATTCCCCAGAGCAGAATAAAGACTATCACCTCTAAACCACTCCCTCTTGTCCTTCCTGACTTTTGAACTGTCATTTACTACCTCCTTACCAAAAACGCTCATAAATTCCACTGTTAGGCTGTCGGCTGGGGGAACTCAGTGGGATGCACGCTTAGTTTGAGCATTATTGCTAAAGACCTGCAGGAACACATGCAGACCACTAGATGTCACTGTACAGGGTATGGAACAGGCCCCCAGTGGGGCGGCACTCTCACAGGATCATCTGGGGCCATGGAAAACCAAGCTAACCACAACAAAAAACCCTCAACTGTCCAGTGAAAACTCACTCTTATGCCAAGCTAAATATCTGAATGCTGGAGTAACATTACTCCTTATCACACAAGTCTAATGTCTGATATAAAAAAAAAATCGCAAAGTAAAGTAATCTAAAATCTAACCAGCAACAATTATAAATAATCCTGTTAATAATTTAGCACATATTTTTCTAAGCCTTTTTTTGTATTCATATAGATGTTTTTAAACAAAAATATTTGGTATTCATTTTTCATTTAATGTATTGTGAAAATCTTTCCATGGCAAATACTTATTTCTCCATTATATTTAATGATTGATTAGTTCTCCTCAATGTGGATATATCATGATCTACTGAATTTTTTTTTTTTTTTGAGACAGTCTCACTCTGTCACCCAGGCAGGCGTGCAGTGGTGCAATTTCAGCTCACTGCAACCTCCACCTCCTCATGCAATCCTCCCACCTCAGCCTCCCAAGAAGCTGGGGCTATAGACCTGTGCCACCCCGCCCAGTTAATATTTGTAGTTTTTGTAGAGATGAGGTTTCACCATGTTGGCCAGGCTAGTCTCAGTCTTGGCCTCAAGTGATCCGCCCACCTCAGCCTCCCAAAGTGCTGGGATGACAGGCACGAGCCACGGCTCCCGGCCATATTGGCCTCCACGCCCACACCGGGTGCGCCACCTGTGCAGCCTCCTCCATGTCGCTTCTGCAACCATTCCCTACTCCAAAGGAGAGGCAACTTCTGAGCACCTCTCACAAATGAGTTGCAGGATCCCTTACATGCAAAAGCTGGAAGGACACCAAGTAGATGGCCCAGAAAAGAAGAGATAAAGTATTTTCTGCCCACCACCCTACTGCTTCTTACAAGCCACATCTATAAGCTACGGTAAGACATGTGCGGAAGAACAATGAACATGGAAGAAGAAAACATCTGGTGAGCAAATGATTCCAGAACATAGAAACACAGGGTAAACACTGTCCGAATTTCAACACTGTCAGGCTCCAATACATTGGTTATTTCACCCATCTGGTCTTATTGTTTGACTACGAGCACCAGCAGTAACCCATGATTCTGTGATCATTTCCCCATGGAAAAACAATAATTAAGAAATGTTTCTGTGGAATTGGTTTGTATTTGTTTGTATGAATTAGGAATGAATTTGTACTTTACCTCCTCTTCTTGAGACCTTTTCTTATGAGCCATCTTGTATAACTTATGTAGTTTTCGAGCATCAAATTCTGTAAACTTGGAAACAAAAATCCATAGGTTCCTTAAAAAAAAAACAAACAGTTCTGGTGAATTATAGAATTGGAAAAGCAACTTTTTATTCTCTTCATGGAAGGCAAGCTATTACATTTTGCTGTGGTATACTCCACTAAGCATAGAAATTAAGTTACAGAAATAACATCTCAGGTATTTGCATTAATAATACAGTAAATCCCGACTCAATGTTGTCAATACATTCTTGGAAACTGCAACTTTAAGTGAAACAATTTTTTTTCTCTTCAATGTTATAATGAAAGAAAGCTGAAGGAAACCACATCATCTGAGGACTTACTGCACACCTTTATATGCTTCTGCCAAAGAGTCTCACAGAGGGATTTAGAGACTAAGGCTCTGCCAATGCCTAAAACTCCTCTAAATGTGTATCAATGACACCCCGGACTCCAGTCCTCAAAGCTTTCCTCCATCATCCCCACGTTCTGGACTCTGCCACAAATGCATCAGCACCACCATCTCCCAGGCTGTGGCCTCCATTCAGGTGGTCATCTCTGTGCCACTGCCCCTCCTTCCTCCCAGTTGTCGCCACCACAGCCTTTCATTTCTTCCTTAACACTCGCAGTGATTTCTTCCCTCCAATTCCACTGTGTTCACCCTAGCACGGTGTTACCACACAACAGGGGAATGATATGGTAAGTGGGTGTTTAGAAAGAGGAAGCACAGGCAGTCAAGTGAGCCAGAGAAAGGAGTCTCAGGTCTTCTCAAACTCCCCAACAGGCAGTTTCACCACGGCTTGCCACCTGACCCGTACAGGCTCCTGAACAAGCAAACCTGCTGCATCAGGTGAAGAGCCATTTACCTTCCTTTCTAAGGCCTCCTATAAAGAGCATCAGTCTTCTTATCAAACTGCCTTTAAACCCTAAACACTACCCAGTCCCCTCCCTGCCCTACTTGCAAGCCTTTGCTGAAGCTTGAGAACTCCGTTCATCTCAGCGGTTCAACTCAGGTCATCTGTGCTCCGTTCAAGGGCACCTGCCTGCCTCTCAGAAGGCCTTCCTTCCCGACTGTTCTTCAAGCACTTCCTTCTCAGCACTTCCACTGTATCTGCTCTTGCATCTGCCGCATCATGATGAACGGTTTCTCTGGAGGCTTACCTTGTACTAACTTTCTGACTTGTAAAGGGCAAGGACCTTATAAACTACGGCTAGCCAGGATCACAGTGCCTGGCACATTTAAAGATGGACCTGTTCACTGGGGTGACCTTTTGCTATCTTCTAATCAGGTTAAACTTAAAAGGAAAAAAAAAGGGCCAGATGCCTCTAGGTAAAGAAAGAAGTTGGTAACAGTGTTAAGGGGGGAAAAAGTACCATTTCAAAAATTAAATCTTTTCTTTCTTTTTTTTTTTTTTTTTTTTTGAGACGGAGTTCTGCTCTTGTTACCCAGGCTGGAGTGCAATGGCACGATCTCGGCTCACCGCAACCTCCGCCTCCTGGGTTCAGGCAATTCTCCTGCCTCAGCCTCCTGAGTAGCTGGGATTACAGGCACGCGCCACCGTGCCCAGCTAATTTTTTGTATTTTTAGTAGAGACGGGGTTTCGCCTTGTTGACCAGGATGGTCTCGATCTCTTGACCTCGTGATCCACCCGCCTCGGCCTCCCAAAGTGCTGGGATTACAGGCGTGAGCCACCGCGCCCGGCCTAAATCTTTTCTTTCTAAGTGTGAACCATGCTGTGGACACCATCATGCAGAAGTTTTCTTAAATCCACTTTTCACTCAGAAACCAATCCTCTGAGATTGGATGTGTTATACAAAGATAATCACATTATCCATTAACTATACAAGTTCAAAGTAACTGTGGTTATGTACAAACAAGCACATGTACCCTCTGGATCTAAAATAAAATAGAAACGAAGTAGTTGTGCTTTATGAAAAGAGACTTAATGTTAAATTGCCTTTTAGAATTTCCAGTCATGGCTGGACATGGTGGCTTACACCTGTATTCCCAGCACTTTCGGAGGCCAGGGTGGGCAGACCACCTGATGTCAGGAGTTCAAGACCAGCCTGGTCAACATGATGAAATTCCGTCTCTACTAAAAACACAAAAATTATCTGGGCATGGTGGCACATGCCCATAATCCCAGCCACTTGGGAGGCTCAGGCAGGAGAATCGCTTGAACCCAGGAGGCAGAGGGTGCAGTGCAGAGATTGTACCACTGCACTCCAGCCTTGGGGATAGAGTGATAGAGTGAGACTCCATTTCATACAAAAAAAAAAAAAAAACGGAAAGAAAGAAAGAAAAAAGATTTTCCAGTCATGTTTTCTTAAAATATCCAAAGTGGATGTGGATATATATCCAGCAATCCCACTACGGGCATCTACCCCAGGGAAAAGAAACCATTCTATGAAAAAGATACTTACACTCACATGTTTGTAGCAGCACAATTCACAAATGCAAAAGTAAGGAACCAGCCTAAATACCCATGAACCAACAAGTGGATAAAGAAAATGTGGTATATACACACCATGGAATACCACTCAGCCATAAAAAGGAGTAAAATAAAATAATGGCATTTGCAGCAATCTGGATGGAGCTGGAGACCATTATTTGAAGTGAAATAACTCAGGAACAGAAAAGCACACACAGGATGCAAAGGCATAAGAATGATGTAATGGACTCTGGCAGAGGGGCTGAGGGATAACAGACTCCACATTGGATGCAGTGTGCACCACTCGGGTGAGGTGCATCACAATCTCAGAAATCACCACTAAAGAGCTTACCCACGGAGTCAGACACCACCTGTTCCCTTAAAACTATCGAAATTTAAAAAAAAATTTAAGTGGATATGTAAAGGAACATTTATAAACCATGATGCCTTACAAACTGAAGTTCTAGACTGACTGCTTTAATCCAAATTACTACTTTAATTATTAAAGAAGGAAATGAGAACAGAAAACTCATAATTCTTGTGGTTTTAACCTTTGTTTCACCATGTTGATACAGAACCAACCCATCAGTTGTATTAGATACAGCAATATCTGAGTATCTGGTTATCAACCTGACATGGGTAAAGAAGTTAAGACTAGGTGATTTCTCTCCCTTACAGGCTTAAAGAAAATTTATTTCTGAGAATAGGCCAGCAAATCCACTAACACTGTCTTTCTTTCATAAAATAAATTCATGACATCATCCTACCCCTTCAAAAGGCTGGTCTCAGAGGAATGGCCTATATCATGGAAAGGAAGTTTAAAGTCTGCAGGTATATTGCCAATAAATGAGTTTTGCTGGGAAAAGGGTTTCTTAGGCAGCTATGCCACTTTTATTAAACGAAAACAGAATCTGCTCCCATACTCAGTCAAATCAAACTGGGCAGACGAGGCCTAAGCAGTTACCTCCTCCAGAGTTTGATGTGCTCCTGATCTGAGTAGGCTTTAAGGCACTCGGCTATTCGGTCTCCAATTTTCAGTAGGCAGTTCCGGGTGTGTTCCAGCTGTTCTTGCACGTTGAGTCCCTTGTCAGGTTTGTCCAGCTGTTTCAGTGCCTTTTTCACAGGCCTCATCCTCTCCTTACACTGCAACAGGACAACAGAGTAAAGACATAAACAATTGGCAGAAAATAAGTCTGGTCCTTTGCTTACTGTGCCCTCAATGAAAACATGGCCCACCCCATGCCATCCAATTGCTAGAGGAAGGGTGGGTAAAGCTAGTGCAGTGGAACAAGTGTTAAGTATTGAAGTCAGAAAACCCTGAGGTGCAGTGCCAGCCCCACTGCTCAGAGTTCTGTGATAACCCTTCACGCCTTCCTTAACCTCTCTGAATACTGCTTCCTCAGCTGCAAGATGAGCATGATATGCCTACGTGCCCATTTTTAAGATCCAATAAGAAGCAGTATTATGGACCTAACCTGAAATTCTCCCACCACAAACTGTCTAAAAATAAAGGATAAAATATTTACAAATCCTTTAGGCTTGAAAGAAAGCAAGAGAAACGCTTCTAGATAAAGATGGTAAACAGACAGGAATTTTTTCTCTCCCTCCCCAATCCCACTAAAACAATGGTAAAGGGACTGTCCTTAAAAAAGACCAGCCCACAAAGACAGAGAAAACAAGAGAGAGGACAACAGCAACAAAATACTGGCAGCATGGAAAATGACAATACAGACCTGAGAAAATGAAATCCAAAACCAGGAGTGAAGAGAGCCAAGAACTAACCTAACTAACATGGCAAAATTCCCCCCAAAGGCCAGGTGTCTTCAGAACTAGGGACGAGGGCTAAAATGAGGAGCAGTTTAAAAACTGCTTAAGAAGTAACAGATACCCAGATTCATAAGATACACAGATCTCTAATTCCACACAGCAACAAATATAAAGACTTATTCTCCAGAAAAGGATAAAAGAACCTCTGAGCCAGACTGCAGAGGCGCAGAGGCACAGATGCGGGGCGAGCCCACCACACTGAAAACAGGATTATGTGAACACGCGAGCACATTCACACAGGATAAGCCAACACCCCAGTCTTCTGCCTCTCAGATTGCAGAATGGAAGAGCCAGGACTTCTCCCTCCGGAGAGTAAGAGGACTGGCGCATTCTTCACAAAATGTGACCACTCCACAGGAAAAACCAAATGATGCTGACTAACCACTGGAAGTTTCCACTAGATCACTCTGTAGTGAAAACTTTCAAAGATGTTTAGTCCCCGACTCTTAAATATGAGCTGACAACTGAGGATCAGCAGAGCCATCAAGCAAAGTATGTACCATGAACGATGGAAAACAGAGAAGTAGAAAAACATTCAAAAGCATGGAGAGAAGATATCTTGGGAATAAATAATGTGAAACAAAGTTGAAGGAATTTCCCACAAAGTAGAGTAAAAAGCAGAAATGGAAAACTTTAAAAGACAGAATTAGGGACCAATATCCAGAATTCAATATCCATAAACAAGAAATTCCATAAAGGTAAAACTGACAACTTAGAGCAAATTATCACGGTATAATTCAAGAAAATTTCACAGAATGGTGTAGGACATGTTTGTCAGTCACTGAGTATCTGGCACAACGAACTAAGTAAGACACGTGGTCACGAAATTTTAGAATAATGAAAACTCTACAACTTCGATCACTTTGTGGTCATTCCCACAGCTATATACTTACAATCTGTGCCTTTTTCAGTGTTACACCTCAGTTTTAAAAAAGGACATAAAATTAAAAATATACCAAAAACTAAAAGACACCTGTAATGACTATAAAAATAAAAGATTAGTATTAAGAATGCAAAAAAGAATTCCTACAGAAAAAGAAAGAAAGATAAATTTTCAAAATAGGTCAATTTTGAATAACTAAATAGGCAATCACAGGGAACATGAATGACCACTAAAATACAAAAATAAATGTCCAACGACCTTCAGTGTTTCATAGCGCTCAGATTAGCAAAAATTACCAACTGTTAACTGAGAAATTAACAACTGTTTCTGAGGTCGGTAAGCAATTGGAACTTGAATTCATTGCTAAAATTAATGCAATCTCTACAACTGCTTTCAAGAGTAATTCAGCTATCTAATAAAGTGGCAGACGTGCACACCTAATGAATGACCTAGCATTTTTACTCAAGTCATACACTCTAGAGAAGCTCTCACTTGTGTGGTACAAGAAAATATGTGCAGTAATTTCACTATAGCCTATGTGTAGTAGCAAATATTTGAAAAAATCCTAATGTCCACCAATACGAGAAGGAATAAATTACGGCTGGGCACAGTGGCTCATGCCTGTAATCCTAGCACTTTGGGAGGCCGAGGTGGGTGGATCACCTGAGGTCAGGAGTTTGAGACTAGCCAGGCCAACATGGTGAAACCCAGTCTCCACTAAAAATTAAAAAATTAGCTGGGCTTGGGGGTGTGCACCTGTAATCCCAGCTACTCGAGAGGGCTTGGGGGTGTGCACCTGTAATCCCAGCTACTTGAGAGACCGAGACAGGAGAATCTCTCGAATCCAGGAGGTAGAGGTTGCAGTGAGCCGAAATTACGCCACTGCACTCCAGCCTGAGCGACAGAGTGAGACTTTGTTTTCAAAACAAAACAAAACAAAAGAACAGGAAAACAAAAAAGAAGAAAAAATTGTGAAAGAATAAATTGTGAAATAACATGAAATTTAAATGAGAGCAATTATTATTAACATATATAAATCTCAAAGATGTGACTGCTAAGAGAGTAACAGCAAGTTGCAGGATACCCAAGTATGCCAATTACAGTTTTAAGACATGGAAATCAATCCTCTATGCTGTTTGTATGTGAGAAGCTACGTAGCACAATGGTTACGGACCCAAGCTCTCACACCAAACTGCCTGGGTCAAAACTGTGTTCTCTGCCTCAGCTGTGTGACATAAAGCAAATCACTTAACTCTCTTTATTTTTAAATATGTACAATGGAAACAATAATCTACCTCACAGGATTGTTGTGGAAAAACATATATCAAGCACAAGAACAGTAACTGGCTATTTATGTGAGCTATTATCATCTTTACAGACATAAGCAGAACTCTAGAACCACACATAAGCGTAAAAATTGAATTCAGAATCACAGTTACGTCTGCGAGGTAAGAAAGAGAGAGAAAGAGCACAGGTTGAGAGGGAGGAACACCAAAGGATTCAGCTTTATATTTTGAGTCTTAAAAAATTCAGATTTGACAAAGCTTCATGGTATATTTATCATTGCCTATTACATCCCTGAAATTCCTCTACATCCTTTAAAGATTTCATAATATAAAAACAGGATTAAATGAGTCACTTGTAAGAGCATTTTTTAAATGTCATATTACCACAGAACATTAGATATCATTTTCTCTTACAGTCAGATAAGACTACAAAACAGATTGGTTAGCTGGCTATGTAATTAGCTTATTTATTCAATTTACTCATATATTGATATACTTCTAGAATAAATGGGCTTTATATAAAACATAATACTTGTCCTCAGAGAGCTCACAGGCAAAAGAGACTTAAGAAGACTGAGAGAAGTGCAAAGAAAACAGTATCCATATACATACGTGTAGAAGTTTAGAGAACTCAGAGAAAGAAGTCAAAAGAGAGAGGTTACAGGAAACAGTATCGATATACATATGCATATAGGTTTACAGAACTCAGAGAAAGAGGCCAAAAGAGAGAGGTTACAGGACAGGGCGAACAGGGTCCTTTGCTGTCACAGGACAGGAGTATTTTCAAGTTGGGAAGACGGCAGCTTTTTCTTTCAGCCTGAATGAGCTGTCTGAGTGAACTGATTTGTGGAAGTACGGGGAGCAGAGACCAGAGAGGTGTGGAAGGGATGGGGGCACACTGAAATCTATACTTGCAGCTCCAGCAAGGGGCAGAGGGGCCTTGAGGACACACGGGCCCCAATCCAATCCTGTGCAAGACCTGGTCCATGCACTCGCTCCCCACCGCCTTGTCCTCCCCTCTTCTCCTGTTACCTTTTATTCTTCCTTCAGAACCCAACTCAAACATCACTGTCTCCAACAAGCCCTCCTGACATCCCCTGACTAGGTCAAATCCCCTTTTCACAGGATTTGACAGTATGCACTCTCTCCTCCAGGGCCCTGTCACAGGAGCACCAACATGATTTGTGTAGATATCAAACTCCCCTACTCAAATGCACAGTTTACAAGAATAGAAACGGTTATCTATTCAACATGGTAACTCTGGGGGCTGGAACACAGATAACATTCAATAAATATTTGCTCAGTGAACACTTCTCTTTCCCAAATGCCTCTAAGGGCCCTTATAGCCTCTCTTAACTAAGAGCACAAGACATGAAATCCACTCCTTAAACCTCCCCCTCAACAGAAGACATGAAAATCTCTTCCTGCCAGCCTGTTTGAGCACATGGTCTTCAGATATTGTAAGTAATGTGTTTCCAAAGTAATGTACCACTGCTTAGCTCAACTGAAGCTCTGGCTGGACCTATAAAAGGCAGAGCCACAGCAGCCACCATGGCTGCAGACACTGGCATCGCCCAATTTCAAGACTTACTATGCTGAATGTCTCCTGGTCCAGATCATCATCCTCATCCTCTCCAATGGGAACAGGTTCACTTCCTGCTGTAATATGGACAGGACCCTGAGATCGCTTTGATTTACTCGAAGATTTGGCATCACCACTTTTAGGCTTTTAAAAAAGAGTTACAAGGAGTCATTGTCATTTGTGCAATCCTACCGTGCAATTTGGATTTCTTACCTATGATGTGTTATTACAGTGGGTAAATATGATGGTCTCAGTTTATTTTTTAAAAGTAAAATAAAATCCTGAAACATCATGAAGACAGACCTATCTGATTGGCAGCTTACGCATACATTATTCCCATTTCTATTTCTAAATGTACCCAATTATAACTTCAGTTTCATCAGCGCTAATTTTGAGCTTCTACTCCTTCATCCATAAAATGCATAGAAATGTCATCAAAAGGTTAAGACTGTAAACTGGCAGAACTCTTCTAGAGTATCATATAGCAATTTTTATTAACAGCATACCCTTTGATCTAGGAATTTATATCAACTAAATTATTGTAAATAAAATCTATATAAATCTCAAAATTGGCCAGGCATGGTGGCTCACGCCTGTAATCCCAGCACTTTGGGAGGCCAAGGCGGGCGGATCATGAGGTCAGGAGATCGAGACCATCCTGGCCAACATGGTGAAACCCCATCTCTACTAAAATACAAAAATTTAGCCAGGTGTGGTGGCACGCACCTGTAGTCCCAGCTACTAGGGAGGCTGAGGCAGGGGAATCACTTGAACCCGGGAGGCAGAGGTTGGAGTGAGCTGAGATTACACCACTGCACTCCAGCCTGGCAACAGAGCGTCTCCCTCCACCAAAAAAAAAAAAAAATCTCAAAATTATATTGAAGGAAAGGTTGCAGAAAGATATATAAAATGACTTCATGTACATTTTTAAGCATACAGTATGCTTTTTTTATAGTTATATGGATATATACTATAATATGTACTACAAATATAAAAACATGAATAGTAAGGTTTCTAACCCCCTTCACAGCAGTGGTCATGGGGAGAACAGAGGAAGAATAATCAAATCAGGGAAAAGGAACAGGTGGCAGTTTCAACAGTATCAGTCACATGTTAATGAAATACAAAAGGTATCAGAAATCCCCCCATTCCCCGCCCCTGCCAAAAAAAGCCACTTAAAGTAAACATGAAAAAATGTTAACAACAGTTGTGACACCTGGAGAGTGGATAAATGGATGTTTGCTAAAACTGTTCTTTGTGTTTTAATTTTTTTAATATTTTACTTTAAGAATGTCTTTCTGTGGGAGCACAAACGCACAGGTTGTTTGTCACAGTATGGTCTCTTAACATCAAAAATTAGAAAGTATTTCAAAATGGGAAATTCAAATTGCTTCTAACATGTTACAGCTAAACAGAATCGTCCCCAACTATTAAAAATAATTTATTATTAGTTTTTGAGACAGTCATGCTCTGTTGCCCAGGCTGGAATGCAGTGTGACACGCTGACGACTCACTGCAGCCCCAAGCTCCTGGGCCTAAGAATCCTCTCACCTCTGCCTCCCAAGTAACTGGGTCCACAGGCACATGCCACTATGCCCAGTGAGATTTTTGTTTTTATTTTGCAGAGATGAGGTCTCCCTATATTGCCAAGGCTATAAAAATGATTTTAACATTTATTCACTTGGCAAGTTGTGATATACCGCTTAGAGATGAGAAAAGACTACCCAAACAGCCTAATCTGATTTTTATATTTGTACTTAAATATGTTTATTTTATATTTAATAATATAAAATTTCAAAGTAAGATAAAAATTTTGAAATAAAAGTTTCAAAGGCACTCATCAAGAAATCTACTACAGTTAGCACTGGATGTTAGAATTTTAGCAGCTGCTTTTGTTTTGGCAATGATTAAGGATTAACTGTAAATACTATGTTCAGAGGTCAACAGACATTGCAACACTGTACCAAATTCGGTGGTTCAGAATGAGCTTCATAAAGCCCATAATGTAAAGGTTATCATAGCAAGGCTTGTCATCCATTCGTATTCCAGTAACTCTTGCTAATATTTGTTTTTGACTCAAACACTTCAAGTATTCAAATTCACTTTTGGATTGTGCCCCTCTAATATGAATCTGAGAACATATTTTGTATTTACAGGTACATGCAGATTTCTCTCACCTGTCCTATCTCATTCAAACACTCCCCCTGAAATATGTAATATAAGACCAGGTAAAGGCCTTCTTTTTTAAAGAACACCCCAAACTTGTAGGTTCCCCTGTCTCTGGGAGGACAGGTGCAGGTATCCATCCCATCAACAGTCCCACCCATCCTTCTCAGACATACCCATCACAGGATGATGATTCCAGGGCCCTCAAATCTCATTCTACTTCTAAATCTCAACGGGGAACTGCAAAGGCTGTGGATGTCTCCATGAATAGGAGGCACCATTACCTTCTCTTTCTTATCTTTCGACTTCTTCCTTTCCTTGTCCCCTTCTTTGTCTTTCCTAGAACTCATTTGTTTCTCCTTGTTCTCCTTGTTCTCTTTCTTCTTCTGTTTTTTTTTCATTGGACTTTTTTCCAAGCCATCATCCTAGAAAACAAAATAGGACTATGAACTTTTGCTACCAATTTTATACCTACTTATGTACTTTCTAGAGAAAGCAGCACTGCCCCCAGTGGTTCATCACTATCTATACTTAGAAGGTGGTTTTCAGACAAATAGCCTCAAGGAACTCAGACAAGTCTAAACTTTCTAGTAATCACCAGTTGAAACTGTAGAGGTAGAAGCTTTTTACTGATAACCTTTCATTTAATTCTCATCGCAACCCTTCAACATAAGTTTTATCATCCTCATTTCACAGATGGAAACTGAGTACCAAAGAGATTATATTCCTGTATACAGTCAGCTAGTAAATTATCAGGTTGCTTGTATTTAAGTTTATGTATGTAATGGCCAGGCGCAGCAGCTCACGCTTATAATTCCAGGACTTTGGGAGGCTGAGGCAGGCGGATCTTCTGAAGTCAGGAGTTTGAGACCAGCCCAGCCAACTTGGTAAAACCCCGTCTTTCCAAAAATACAAAAATTAGCCAGGTGTGGTTGTGGGTGCCTGTAATCCCAGCTACTCGGGAAGCTGAGGCAGGAGAATCGCTTGAACCCAGGAGGTAGAGGCTGCGGTGAGCCAACATCACACCAATACACTCTATTCTGGGCAGAAGAGCGAGACTCTTCTCAAAAACATAACACATAAATAAATAAATAAATAAATGTATATATGTATGTTTGTATGTATGTATGTACATACGTATGACTCAAATCCACACTAGTTCCTGTACCCATTGCTGATCCTCTTGGAGCTAATCTCCAAGTACAATTACACTTTCAGAAATACCATAAAGTTGTACCTGAAATAGCACACTAAGTGATACCAATTTACTATTCACTTTATTTAGACCAGAGGTTACCCGCTGGCAAGCCAAACCTGACCCCGGGAATATTGTTAACGGAACTCTGTAGCAGCTGCCCCCTTTACATTAGGCATGAGCTCCCTGGTTAACCACAGTCCTGACCACTCCTGCTCATTCCCAAGAATGAGGCTATGTGTCAATCACCATTTATCATTAAAATATTTAGAATCCCCTTCATTTACTTCCATTATGTACAAATTTGCAGTTGCTGACAAACTATATTCCTCTCTGACGGCTTAAACAAAAATTTACACATTCTATTTCCATTTAATCTACTTGTAAACCAAACACTCTTCAGATGATTCTATTCTAGCTGGCAGAGTAAGTACAGCTAAAATAAATAAATAACCCTCAACCGAAACCCCACTTCATACTTTGACTTCTCCCTCTTCTGATGGGTTATCTGAATGCCTGGGAGATGAAAGCTCAACTCCATGCTCCTCTTTCAGTCTGGGCACTTTGTTTTCCTTCTTTACCCGAGGCTTCCGCTTCTTTAATTTGGTCTGGAAAAGGAGAGAGAATGAAGATTAAACTACAAATCAAGACCCTCAAAAGCACAACCAAACAACACGATGACTCTTTAAACCAGTAGAGGCCATATAGTTCAAACAAGAAAACTGCAAAGAAATCAAAAGGCTGCAACTCATCTTACAAGACCAAACCAAAACAAAAAACCTGTAGGCCTTATACATAGCCATACCACATTGGAATATCCATATTCCTTCTCTTCCCACCAAGACGGAGTCTTGCTCTGTCACCCAGGCTGGAGTGTAGTGGTGCCATCTCGCCTCATTGCAACCTCTGCCTCCTGGGTTTAAGCGATTCTCCTGCCTCAGCCTCCCTAGTAGCTAACTGAGACTACAGGCGTGTGCCACCACACCTGGCTAATCTTTTTGTATCTTTAGCAGAGATGGGTTTTTGCCATGTTGGCCAGGCTGGTTTCAAACTCCTGATCTCAGGTGATCCGCCCACCGCCTCCCAAAGTGCTAGGATTACAGGCGTGAGCCACCTCACCGGCCAAAATATCCTATTCCTTAAACCTACTGATTCCATATTTTTGGAATCCATCCTAAAGATACATTTTAAAAAAAAAAAAAAAAGGAAAATTACTCTGTGTACAAAGATACAAATAAAAATAATATATTAAAGACATAATAATAACATTTAAAAACCCGAAAGCAAGTTATATAAAATAAGGAAAAGGTTAAAATACTGTTTACTTGCCTAATCAAATATGATCTAATCTGCCTTTCTAGAGCCTAACACGTAATATATTGCATACTCAACATACGATATGAAGAATGAGACTTACAACACTACTACTTGAAAAGAATGAGATATGAGACTACAGGTTTTTTCCCCTAAAATTTGCTTTGCTTATAATAATACACAGAAACTGATAAAAATGCCAGAGCTGCAAGAGCACTTAAAGAACAAGCACACACAGGCTGCTGGTACAGGGTGCAACTTGCATTTCTTAACTGGGATTCCATCTTTCTGGGCCTAAACTTAAATTATAAATTGGGGAAATAAAAGAAGACAAAGCTCAGGTGAGTTCACTGAGAATTTTATTGGAATTTCACACAGCAAGTAAGTTCTGGTTTCTGAATTAACTGTGGATTCCAACTGTCGATTTTATCTCTGGGATCCATTATTACAAGTATCACGGGGTTAGATATAACGATAGGCAAACTCATAGGTATTCAATGCAGGAACTGGAACTATGTTCCAAAACTGAGAAAGCAGGATAAAGAAACAATAATGGTGCGTGTGGAATAGTGGGACTGGGGAGTTAAGACGATTATTTTGAGGCAACATTTCAGAAGGAAGGGTTTGTAAGAAAGTTGCCAAGATGTTATGGTCTTAAATGAGTATTTCTATTATTACCAACTAAACAATCATAACTGGAACCTCAAAAACACCTGCCCATGAGAAGGTGACATTCTGTGCAGTGCCCAGAGAGGGCCTCTCTCTTCCTACCTAATTCTGCAGGGTAGGAGCCTCAGGCCCCTGAAGAACACCCAGCTGGCAGCGTACTCACCTCTTCTCCACCTGTCACAGCCCCCTTCTTCTCCAGACCCTTTCTGAGCAGCTTCAGCAAGTAGTCCGCTCGGGTCTGTAGCTGCTTCCCCTGAGGCTTTTTATCTGTCTCCACTGGCAGAATCTTCAACAAGAAAGGAAGAAAAGCACCCACCACCACCCACATCCTGGTTAGTGGATCAGGATAAACAGAGACAACAAAAACAGAGCACAGTCCTTTCCCTCCCCAACCACCCAAAATACAGATAAAGCCTCAAATCCTATCTCATGTCCATGGCTCCCAGTCACTGAAAATCCCTCACGAGCCGTTCTCATTTTACAAAATGGAATGGAGAAATCCAGCTCTCCCAATGGCTCCTACCTGTGCTGTTAACAGGGTAGAACAACTCAGGTAGGAGGGGCTTGTGGCTTCATCTGCTAGAGCATCCCAGCCGTCGTGGATTTCCTCCTTCCAGGAGCAGGGAATCCCTGGAGCTAGGTTAAAGCTTCGTTTTAGATTGAAAATGCTTCTTAGAGCATTGCCGGAGAGCACTGAGCTACGCCAGGACATGATCTGTTCCTTGCTACAACAACTGGGCCTCTTGGCAGACTGAATCTGGTCTCAGTGCTTAAGGCAGGGTGCTGTCACCCTCCTAAAACCCAGATGGGATGAGCACCTTTGAATGTGCCAGGAGCACAATGTGGAGCAAATCCTACTAAAATCTGAGCCAGTCAGTGTTCCTTGCTTACAGCTCCACCCATGGCCTTGCTACTTGCAACAGATACGGTGGGAGGCTCGGTTTTATGGAAGAAGAACAGCCAATGTTTAATTCCATTACAAAGAATACCAAGGTGACATTCAATCTTTATGTGAGGAACTGAAATATGGTTGTTTCAAATGTACTTTTAAACAAAGGGCCAATAACTAAGACCAAGGAATGCTTTTATCATTAACAAACTTACCTGGGTATTTCTTGTAATGAAATCTGACCTTAATTAAGTACCAGAATTTTAAGATTTCTCCTATAATTTCCCCAAAATTTCGCCTGGCTATTGTCTTTTCCCTTTGTCTTCATCTGTGAAACAGTGCCACAGTCCACTAAAGATGGAAGTATTTCCAAGAAGAGTGACTATACTAATTTCTAATTTGATGCCCCCTCGAAAACAGTTAGAAATAAGTAATCAATATAAAAATATTGCGCAAATCTTCTAGAAACTTCTAACATGGTAGAGTTACTTACTTTGTCAGTTAATTTAAGCTCTGGATCTGTTTTAATTAACTCCCAGTTTCCATAGCCATGTTCATAAATTCCCAGCAATAGGCGAGAATCATCTTCTACCCCCCACTCTACATCAAAATGTGCAGCTTTCACACGACAGGTTAAGCAGTATCTAAAGGAAGTTTAAACACAGCAAGACATTAGAAGAGGGGCCTTTTTTTGTATGTTTAAGAAGAGACAGTAAAAACACTATGTAACTACACAAAGTTTAACTTCAAATCTATTTTCTTATGGTACAACCACCTAAGCATCTACACAAAATATACTCACTTTTTTTTTTCTTCGGGATCCACAGGGATAGATTTATGCAGCATCTCAAACTCTTCTTCATGTTGGATAATGGATTTCACATTAACCTGAACTCCAGATATCTTGATTGTTGGACCTCTCCTTTTCCCTGGTCCTTTTCCTAAAGAATACCAAATTCACATTAGTTAAATGAAAACTCGCTGAAGGTCCACGGAAAATGTGTATCAATGAACCCTGACCTCTTAGTCTCTCTGAATATATCTCTGGTTTATCGTTATTTCAAATATATAATCTGTAAGACAAATTTTTTCTCAATTAATGTGTGTAAAATAACCTTTGTACATTGTTTAAGATTTGGAATTTTTTAAAGTCGTAGATGTTTATAGTTATATTTTAATCTTCCTGCTTGTTTTACACTACTTTGTTTCTAAAATTAAAAAAGTTAACAAAAGTAGATTCTGAGGGTATAATATTAGTGCTGAAGTTTTCTCTTTTCGTTTTCCTACCCATCCCACTAGTGGAGGTCAAAAAACTCTCAAGTATTTTAAAAATGAACTTGATCTTGACAACACTATCACTTAAGAAACATGAGCTTGAGTTCTTACCTAAACATGTGGAATGATGAACAAGTCGTGTCATTAGAAAGCTACCCTAATCCAAATTTCAAATTAAAATGATCACAGAAGTAAAAACAAAACCCCAACCCAATAGTCCAAGTTGAAATCCATGAGATAATACTACCTGTTTGTGAGATGAAAACTCCTTTCAATAGAGAATGGGGAGAATATATGAATAGACGCTTTGCAGAACAAAGATGTACATTCTTGTTCATTAAAAGAAAAAATACCATTTCTCATCCATCAAACTGGCAAAAAACCAAACGTTTAACAACGTATTCTGTTTGTGATGCCTGTAAACAGGTACCAACAAACACTGCTGGTGACCAAGTAAATGGCACCAGACTTATGCAGAAGAATTTGGCAATACTGACGCAAAGTACATACCTATTTTCCCAGGACCCAGCAATCCCACTTCTAGAAATCTATCCCAAAGATATGTTGGCAGAGGTATGTAATGGTATTATTCATTAAATCATTACTCATTGTGGCTTTCTTTATATTAACAAAAGACCAAAAACAACCCAATATTAAATACGAGGGGAAAAGCGTGAACTGACATCTATCTACATGGTAGAATGCTTTGCAACTGTAAAAGGAAAGAGGACTATGTCTACATAAAGATATGAATTTATCTCAGTCATGAAAATAAGCAGGTGCAAAACTGAGTATGTTCTCTTCTGTATCAAAAGGAAAATACACACACACACAAATTTTAAAGAGAAACAATGGAAAGATAAACTTACAACTAACAGAAACAGTGACCTATTAAGGAGGAGGAGAAGAAAGCTGGGGAACAAAAATGAAAACAAGATGCTCCAAATGTACCTTGTTTTATAGTTGTGACTTTGAACCATGTAAGTGTTTTTATATAATTAAAAAAATTAAATTGATAGGCGGGTGATGTACAATGAGAACACTCGGGCACAGGAAAGGGAACAACACTCACAGGGCAAGGTGGCAGGGGGTGCGGCAGGGAGGGGAGGGACATCGAAGCAGGGCAGGGAAGATGGGGAGGGATAGCACCAGGAGAAATGCCTGATGTAGGTGACAGGGGGTGACGGGGGTGGGACACAGGGATGGAGACAGCAAACCACCATGGCATGTATGTACCTATGCAAGAATCCCGCAGGATGCAGGATGTGCACATGTACCCCAGAGCCCATATACAACGAAAAAAGCATTCCCTCCAAAAAAAAAAAATATTAAATTGAATCAAAATGAGAAAAGCAATCTCTAAGTATTGAAAATAAATGAAAACAAGAATCTAACTATATATTAAGTTGGTGGCATTAACCACAAAGAGAAAAGAATAACTTTGAATAATTTTAAAATATATTTGATTGTACATCGTTAGTGTGATATATTCTAAGAACAAAAAGAAATGCAAAGAAATCACACTTTGCATTTGAGCATTTTTTTATTGCAAAGAAATCACACTTTGTGTTCGAGCATTTTTTTTATTAACAGTAAGATTGGTATTGCTATTTGGAAAAATACGTATAGGATAAAGCAAACACATAATTATGTTAACATTTTTAGAAACGAAAATTTCACAGCCACGTGCAGTGGCTCATGCCTGTAATCACAGCACTTTGGGAGGCCAAGGTGGGCAGATCACGAGGTCATGAGATTGAGATACATAGTGAAACCGTGTCTCTACTAAAATACAAAAAATTCGCCGGCTGTGGTGGCACACGCCTGTAGTCCCAGCTACTCTGGAGGCTGAGGCAGGGGAATCACTTGAACCCAGGAGGTGGAGGTTGCAGTGAGACAAGATGTCACCACTGCACTCCAACCACCACAGTAAAAGAGCAAGACTCTGTCTCAAAAAAAAAAAAAATTCTACCTAAAGGAAAAGAGGCATCAATCATCTTACATTTGATCTAGAAATGTCAGCCTGGACTCAGAATACGCTAAAAACCAGTTTATAGGAAATACAGGTGTAGGGGAAATAAGTTAAACAATACCAAGAAGAAGCAATCAGCTAGATCCAGAATGCGAACGTGCACAAAACAAAGAGGGATTTAGGGGAGAAGGGGCTGTTACAAGGCAACAGCTCCAAAACATACCAAGAGATGAAAAGCAAGCACAGAAAAGTGTGCATGCTGTATTACCATTTGTATTTAAGAGGGAGAAAACATTCATTTCTCAAGAGCGTCAAGAAGTAATAGGAATATGTTTTTCAGTTTTAAACCATGTAGATGTATTACTTATTCAAAACAATTACAAAGAAAACATACTGTACATTAAACCTAAAGTTTACTTTTGGGTGTATTGTGAATGTTATAAAAGCACATATTCAGGTCACTGTACAAACCACACAAGTTGTCTTTTACAAAAAAGAAAACATATCTTAAAATTTAAGTTTTAACTGTCATGAAGATATTTTTAAATTCTATCAAATTCAATAATATCCTTAAAAAGAAAATTTCAAAGCACAAATATCCACTTCTTAATAATACCTAACATTGCAAGCTAGACACTATGCTAAACAATTTATAAGTATGGAATTATTCAACTAATCATCCAAATCCTTTGAAATAGATACTATTGCTCTGTTTTGTAAATGAGATAGTTGAGGGGATATAACTTGCCCAAGGTCTTATAACTGGGAAGTGGTAGAACCAAATTCCAGATAACTGGCTGCCTCTTTCTCTGGAGCCTCAACATTTAACCACAGCTCAACAAAGCTGCTGAAGGGTAGCCTTACCCCAGTAAAGGCTGGCCAAAAACATGGCGGAAATAGCACAGATGAACCACAGTCCGGAGAAAAAGAATGATAATACCTTCATTTCTTTATTTAACTAATTTATTTATATTCTGAGACAGGGTTTCACTCTGTCACCCAGGCTGGAGTGCATGATCTCAACTCACTGCAGCCTCTGCCTCCCAGGCTCAAGCGATCCTCCCACCTCAGCCTCCATGTAGCTGGGATTACACGTGTGCATACTACTACTCTCGGCTAGTATTTTAACTTTTTGTAGAGACAAGGTCTCACTATATATAGCCGAGACTGGACTTGAACTCCTAGGCTCAAGTGATCCTCTGGCTTCAGCCTCCCAAAGTGCTTGGATTACAGGCGTGAGCCACTTTACCTGGTCTCTCTAGTTTCTTTAAAGTTTACTATGAGGGTGTCCTTACCAATAACTACTTCAGAGTTTCTCCTCACAAGCATCCCTATACCTCTTGCTTTTAAAGATATTCACACAAGACAGACAAAATCACTTTTTGGTATCAGAGAGAAAACATACTGCATGTCCAATCCAATGAGAACAAATATAAATGGCATGAAAATCTCAATGTAACAAAATGTTTATAATATTTACCAATATTTTATTTATTCCAATTCTCTAAATCCTTTATGTTTGCTACCACACACAATATGTGCACGTATATCCAAGATAATTAAGAATACTTGTGATCTGTAACACCTCTTATTTGCAGCCAAAATACAGAGGTATCCACCAAGCTTTGCCCTTGGGTGTTTACATCACTCAAGCGAATTCAAACTTTCTACAGTAACATAAAAAGAAAACATTTCATCTCCTTCTTCACTCTACACCTTCTGCAAATCAACTTGGTTGTGAGTAGACCTGTGGGAGCTTAGAATATTAAGCTCACAGAAACGCAGCTCAGAATGCACACCTCAAAGCATTACGCACGTGTGGTCTGTAAGTCTGTCCTTAAAACGCACTTTAGCAACAGAAATCCAGTCCACAAGGGCCAGGTTGTGGAGACTCACTGACACCAACTTCACTTACCCTCGCTGGCATTTTCTTTCAGCTGTTCTTCATATTCTTGCATTGCTGACACACAGCTGTTGTGAATCAGTTCACCCAGGCGTTTTAGATCTGCCACCGACTTATCTACCAGCTCAGCGTCACGTGCTATGCACTCCAGCCTGAGGAGGAACAAATACCGGGACACTTCAGGGCCCTGTGTCCACTCTTCTTAAATGTCACGAGATTCCAATAGGCCTCATATCAGCTTCTCCTGCAAAGACACTTTTCTCTGCTTTCCTTTAGTCATTCTAAGGATCCAACAAGAACCCCTGGACATTGACTGAAGGCTAACACATTCATTTTCCGTCATAAAGAATTGTGTCTTGGAACGTTCCACACAACAAAGTAATTCCAAAAAACAGAGAAGAAAGAAACAAGGAAAATCAACTTTATTAAATCAATGGACTGTCTGTTAATGGTAGCAGGTGAAAGTGCCTGAAGACCATCTGTACTAGTTTGCTTCTCTGCATTCACTTTCCTTCCTTCAGCCTACTTTCATTCCCTGCAATGTTCCCAGAAGCAGAGTACAGTTACTTCTACTAGAGGTTTAATTGATCTCCATGTCATATGAAGTACACAAATATATTAACAGCTAAAAAACAGACTGTCAAAAGGTGCCAAACCCACTTTTCCACATCCTGTTGGCTTTTACAGTAACTGGCCCAAAGACAGGCAGTCTTCCCCCAGGTGGTCAGCAACAGTCCTAGAAAAATGTCACTGACTTTCTTGGTTTTTCTGTGGCTTAATGCTACACACATCACTACCTCCTCTCCAAATGGAGAAGACGAAACAAAAAACAGGCTTATAATTTTCACCCAGTACGGAAGTTTATCAGAAGAAAGAGAAGGGAGCCCAAAATTTCCTTTAAATTAAGGCTTTCTAGATTTTATAGAAAGCAAAGTACCAAACTATTTGAAACAGAGTCTTCTGTTAATATCCAACTTCTGAAAATTTTTCTAAATGCTTGTAGTAACAACACCTACCCTTCTGGAAGTTACTATTGGCAAGGTTATATAAGCCCTTTGCATTTAATCTTCATGAAATCCTGTTAATTAGCAGAATATTATAAATTCATAAAGAGCCATTTACCTTTGACATTACTAAATCTAAGAACTAGGACACAAATAATAACTACATACATTCTTTTCAACTGGAATTATATGAACCTCTCTCTGGAAATTATTTCATGCACTATGGTTTGGAATACACTTGATTCCTCTCCCTTACAAAGGGGAAAGTCTTTTTATGGATGATCTGTCCTTATCATCTTTATCATCCCTCTGCAGAGGGACATGAATCAACAGGCACCCAATATATAAATGTTTGTAAATAAATGTTTTCAGAAAAAAAAAAAGTTCCCAGCATTAATATTAAATGGGAAAAATTACCAAAAAAGAACATACAATAAAAACAAAAAATAAGAAGATAAGGAACTATTACACTGAACTTACCGTTCGAGAGGTAGACCAAACTTCTTATAAGCCTTGATGAACCTAAGAATAGGATCAATAAAACATATTAAAAAAGACTCACTTTAGTCATGTTGATGCTACCATATCCTGTGATGACATATGAGCCATGCAAATTGTCAAAAAGAGACTGGGCTCAATCCTTGCAACTATCAAAAAATGAATAAATGCTGAATGTCTTTGAAACCAGTCAACTTAAAATAATGACTGCTGAAAATCTATTCAAATTAAAAATCAACTTTATTCTCAGTGACTGACCATGAACTTGCTTAGATATATGCTAGATAACTGCGACTTAACGCTAATATCCTTTTCAGAAAGTACAAGTCTATAGACGTCACTACATAATAAAGGATTCAATCATCACAACTCTATTGTGATAAAACCCTCATCAGCCTACTCGTTCACTGTTACTTTCAATACCATATTTTTCATTATTAGAAAACCAATGATTTTCCAGCTGTAAGATTTTTAGACTGTCTCAAATAGTTTTTGGAAAAAGGCAAAGTAAATTGTGATTTAAAACTTCTTAGGCAAATGATTTTGGAACTCTACTGCCAATCTATCTTCCCACAAATGTCTACCCTAAAATATGCTACACACCAACTCGTGCCATCATCCCCATTCCTATAGGATGGCCACTAGTACTTTCCACTAAAATCCAGGACTTCACGACACAACAAGGACATCATGTAATTTGCCAAATTACTATGATAATTGGGTTCTAGAACAGTGTATGGACAGATACTAAGGGAAAAAATGGAAATGAGAAGACAAGGCTACAGAAGAAAATGGAACTGAATATGACAATAGCTAAAAACAGGATTAAAGGACCAGCATGGACACAAGGGTGAGGAAAGTATTATATACGAACAAAACCTGAGGATTACTCCTTATCTCTGCATTTCTCCTTCTTGACAGACATTGAAATATTTTGTCTAAATAACAACATTTCCAGAATGGCAGACTAAGGGTCTGTCAAAATCTGCTCCTCCATAAAAGCAATAGGAACGCTGGCATAAGCTGTCACAATAAGTGTTGTCACGACTCTGAAAATTAACCAAAGGTGTGCAGCCATCTAAGAAATTTATTCAAGAAAACAGCTCAGCAAGCTTCACGTTTTTTAACTTGCACTATTCCCATCCCCTTATCCCCAGCTGCATGACAGCCTTGAAAACAAAAACTTCTGCAACTACAATAGCTGTGCCACCCAGCAGCATAGCAGCCACTGCAGGGTGAAGAAGAGATTGAGAGTTCCCCAAAAGCCCTATTCCCAGAGAACGACTGGACCTGGCCAACAACACCCTGAGAAGCTCTGCTCTCAGGCTTGTCTTTATTGGACTGACCCAGAACTCACTCTGTGTGAACAGCCCTGTCCACAACTGACTGGTCAAAAACAATTAGATGCAAAGGTTTAACACATCATGATGGCCTGAGCAACATTACCAATTGGAAATAACAAAAGGTTGATCAAAGACAAATTGAGGGGAAAGATGTCCACAGGAGACTCTGAAAAGCTCTAACACATGTGCAGGTCTGTGTCCCTGCAGAGAAAAGATCTCAGAGGGTCTTAGCCCACAATTCTGGCTGAGTTTGAGAAACTGCACAAGCAGGAACTGAACGTCAAGGCAGAGTTGTCAACTGCCTTGCAGAGCATTGAAACATGCCCCAAGACACACATCAAGCCCTTCAACAAAGGCTGGTAGACTTACAGGCTCAAAACATTTAAGGAATTCTCTTCCATCATTAGCTGACCACTAAGCTCAAGTAGAAACTACAAATAACATGACAAAGGATATAGACTTCAGGAAACTAGTACAGGAGAGTCACTAAATAAGCAAATACAACAGCAGCGGCAAACACAACATATGGCTGGCAGGGGAATCTGATTTCCAGAGTTGCCACATGACTTAAAATGTCCAGTTTTTCAAGAGAAAAACTACGGGACATATAGAAAACCAAAAAGTAGGCTGGGCACGGTGGCTCACGCCTGTAATCCCAGCACTTTGGGAGGCCAAGACAAGTGGATCACCAAAGGTCAGGGGTTCAAGACCAGCATGGCCAACAAGGTGAGATCCCACCTATACTAAAAATACAAAAATTAGCCGGGTATGGTGGTGGGCACCTGTAATCCCAGCTACTCAGGAGGCTGAGGCAGGAGAATCACTTGAAACCAGGAGGCAGAGATTTCAGTGAGCCAAGATCACACCATTGCACTCCAGCCTAGGTGACAGGAGCAAAACTCCATCTCAAAAAAAAAAAAAGGTACAATGTACACATAGGAAAAAAAGCAGGTAATAGAAACAGTCCCTAAGGAAGTCCAGCATGTAGACTTATAAGACAAGGACGTTAATCAGCTATTATAAATATTTACGAGAGTCAAAATAAAATCTGCCTAGAGAATTAAAAAGAAAGGATGAAAATGATATCAATAGAAATAGAAGTGCTCTGTTTAAAAACACAAATTTTTTAAAGAGTAAAATAGAAATTCTGGAGTTGAAACTACAATAACGATATGAAAAAAAATCACTGGGGAGGCTCAACAGCAGATATGAGCCTGAAGAAGAGAGAACTGGCAAACCTGAAGATAGGCCAACTGAGATGATCCCACGTGAAAACAGAAAAATAGTATTTAAACATTCCTTCAAAAATGAAGATCAAATTCAGACAGTGCCAGCTAAGCCAAAATAGAGAATCTGTTGTTAGCAGACCTGCCTCAAAAGAAAACACTAAGACAGCGCTTTGGGTAGACATGAAAGGACATAGAACAGTAACTGAAATCACATGAAGAAGTAAGAGCACCCATGGGATAGTAAAGTAAATATAAAGACAGTATATATGTATTTTTGTTTGCAACTCTTTTCCTTCTCTTTGATTTTAAAAGACAACTAACTAGGCCAGGTGTGGTGGCTCATGCCTGTAATCCCAGCACTCTGGGAGGCCAAGGCCCATGGATCACCTGAGGTCAGGGGTTGGAGACCAACCTGGCTAACATGATGAAACCCCGTCTCTACTAAAAATACAAAAAAATTAGTCGGGTGTAGTGGTGGGCGCCTGTAATCTCAGCTACTCGGGAGGCTGAAGCAGGAGAGTTACTTGAACCTGGGAGGTTGCAGTGGGCCAAGATCGCACCACTGCACCCAGCCTGGGTGAGAAGAGCAAAACGGTCTTAAATAAAAAAAGAAAACTATGTAAAATATTAATTATAAAATTGCATTGATGGGTTTACAACGTGTAAAGATGTGATGTGTGACAATAGCACAAGTGGGGGGCGAGGTACAACTGGAGCAAAGTTTTTATAATGCCATTGAAATTAAACTGATACTAATTCAAAGTAAATTGTTCTAAGATGTTACTTGTAATCTCTAACAAAACCACTAAGAAAATAAGTGAAAGAAAAGTTTTTTATTTTAAAAAGGGTAATTAAAATGGTATAGTATTTATATAGTTAATAAAAAAGAAAGCAGTAATGGGGAAATAAAAAAACAAAAAGGACATGGCATATAGAAGACATACAGTAAAATGCAGACCTAACTCCTACTTTATCAGTAACTGCATTAAATGTAAATAAACACTCCAACAACAAAAAGAGATTGGCAGAAAAAACTTTTTTTTTTTAATTTTAAGATACCATCTTTTTTTTTTTTTTTTGAGATAGAGTTTCACTCTGTCATCCAGGCTGCAGTGCAGTGGCACCATCTCAGCTCACTGCAAACATCTGCCTCCCGGGTTCAAGCAATTCTCATGCCTCAGTCTCAGCCTCCCGAGTGCCAGGGATTGCAGGCGTGCATCACCAAACCTGGCTAATTTTTTATATTTTTAGTAAAGAGAGGGTTTCGCCATATTGCCCAGGCTGGAATCATACTCCTGGACTCCAGCAATCTGCCTGCCTTGGCCTCCCGAAGTGTTGGGATTACAGGTGTAAACCACCATGCCTGGCCAAATACCATTTTTTAAATTTCAAATACCCAAAAAGAAAGCTGGAGTGTCTATACTAATAACAAACTGAAAATAGGCATTAAAACAAAAATTGTTACTAGAGACACAGAAATACATGTTACAATAATAAAAAGGCCAATCAAGACCTACCAATTATAAAAATATATACAATTAATAAGAGTCCAAAAACACATGAAGCAAAAACTAACAGAACTGAAGGAACAAATGGATCATGTAAGAGTAACAGAGATGTCAACATCCCATTTTCAATAAAGGGTAGAACAACTAGGCCAGGCACGGTGGCTCAGGCCTATAATCGCAACATGTCGGGAGGCTGAAGCAGGAGTATCACTTGAGGCTGGAAGTCTGAGACCAGCCTGACAACATAATGAAACATTGTCTCCACACAAAAAAATTTGTTTTTAAATCAGCCAGACATGGTAGCACATGCCTGTAGTTCTGGCTACCTGGGAGGCTGAGGCAGAAGAATCATTTGAGCCCAGGAGTATGAAGTTACTGTGAGTTATGATCATACCACTGCAATCCAGCCTGGGCAAGAGAGCAAGATCCTGTCTCTACCAAAATAACCACGACTAGACAGAAAATCAATAAAGAAAATAAAGACAGGCCAAAATGGGCGAATAACAAGGTCAGGAGATCGAGACCAACCTGGCCAACACGGTAAAACCCCGTCTCTAACTAAAAATACAAAAATTAGCTGGGCCTAATGACGCATGCCTATAGTCCCAGCTACTTGGGAGGCTGAGGCAGGAGAATCGCTTGAACCCAGGAGGCGGAGGTTGCAATGAGCCAAGATTGTGCCACTGCACTCCAGCCTGGTGACAGAGTGAGAATCCGTCTCAAAAAAAAAAGGAAATTAAAGACCTGAAAAACACTAAGCCAAACATAGCTATAGAACACACTGCCCCATAGCAGAAAACACATTCTTCTCAAAATAATACAGGGATAGGCAGCAAGAGGCAGTGGGGTGTACAGATATACATACAAGTTTGGCTACAAATTCAAAATTGTTAAAATGGTAAGTACAAGAGGGATGTGTTATATGCTACTCTGTCGGTATTTTGAAAGATTTATATTTTTCCATAGTAAATTAAACAAGGAAAAAATAGGTATAACATTTAAGTGAAAAGAAACACCTCATAGCTTCAAATGTATTAACTTTAAAAGACTATTTAATATAATTATAATATGGATTGGGCCATAAAACCATCTTATACTTTGTTTTCTTCAGGCTTTAAAAAGAAAATAGGGAAACTGGAAAAAAAAAATAATGTGGAAGCAACGATTTTAGATTCCATTTTTTGGAGGACAGAGAGGTTTGAATCAGATACCAAGAAATGTACAGTAAGCACTCACATAGAAAGATGTCTAAAATTGATTTTAAATGGGATGGGGGAAAGCAAGGTCCTGAACATGTTGTACATACTAATAATAAACTAAAGCAAACTACCAGCAGACTGCTATCAGCACTAACACACTTGGAACTGGGACTGTAAGGGAGGGAGAGGTAGTGAGGGGTAGACTTATTTGTACCATATTTATTTTTGATTTATGTTGTTCCTTTTATATACAGATATTTAAGTCTGCATATATATGTATGTCAATTATCTCTTTCCCCCTAGCTGAACTTTCTTTGTGAAAATGTTTTGAATAATCAGAGAATAAGAGAGAAACAGAGAGATGAGTAACAAATAAAAGTGATCTCAACTGAAAGAAACCTTGGAGAAGGAAGAATCGTCCTGAAGATTTGGGACAGGACCTAGCTTCTCTTGCCTTTTTTTGTAGGTATTAGTCTCTGCCTACCCAGTCACAGCGTCCAGGATCCAGTCAACCCAAGACTTGACAGTATGCACTTTCAAACAAGCTCAGTGAGAACAGAGCCTCCACCAACCTTCGGATCTCTGCATCAGTGAATCCCTCCACGAGGTCCTTCCGTACGCTCCTGGGACGCCCTCTGCGCTTTGGCTTCTTGTCATCATCAGAGTCTTCCGTCTCACTCTCGGAAGCAGAGGATCTCTGGGCCTGCCTCTTAGACTCAGTGTCAGAGTCACTGTCATTTGTCTGAGCCTGAGGAAGATTGAGGCAAAGTCACACTGTAACATGTGCGAAGTGCAAGTAGTGAAAGGACCAAGACCAGGCCACCTGAATTCTTCAGTACTCAGAACCTCTTACCATATCAGACAAGTCAATTTTCCTTTAACAAATAAGGAGAAAGAGGTCATGTGATGGAGAAATACCCATTTAGGACAGTCACACTTTCAGACACGTTGTAATACAATGATAAGTGAACTGGATTAAAAATATTCGGATATTTTTACACTATCCCATTATGAAACAGGTTCATGTTTACTTCTTCGGGCAAGTAATTTCACTCTTTGTGCCTTTCTCATTTGAAAAATGAAGACAACAGTATCTATAACATAGGGTTTTCAGTAAATTAAAGCACTTAAAAGTATGCCTAGCACATTGTAAGGGCTCAATAAATGGTACCTAGTGTTACCTAATACTGATTTACTGTGACTTTGGACAAATCTGTGTCTATTATCTCCAACAAAATGGGTAACAAAACTTGTTCTACTTACTTCAATGCTGTTACAATCAAATTAGATAGTGTCTGTGATGGAGCTTTGTAAGTTGTGTAGTTGGTATATGTTTCTTATTTCTAGTTATACAATCCTTTACTAAGTATTTATACCAAGTGCTGTGAACAGTTACAAAGAGAGGTTTGACTTTCTGAAAGTTGAAGGTAGTGGCAATTAGAGCCAAATTGTGAGGACTACTGGTTCTAATCTCAAAGGCAAAACGCAAACTTCTGTCAAATTCAGATCCTGTTCATCAGCTTCACAAAGAGCCAATTTGCAAAGACCAAATCAGATGTCTCACAGGTTTGCTCACGACCTCTGAGGATTTTTCCACCTTTCTTTGCTACGTTTCCTACAGTATTAACTCTACTCTTGAAGCCTCTGTGTCAGAGGATCAATGCAAGGCCTTCGAATAAACAACACTTCTGTAGCCTTTACAGCATAAGAAGTACTTTCATATCTTTCATCTCACTTGATCACCTTTTTAGTGGAACTCCGAATTCGAGGCAGCATATAAATTTCTTCTAGCTCCTTCTGCCGCTCTTCCTCCTCTACTTTTTTCCTCTGTTCCTCTGGAATGATCTCATCCCAGTCCTTGTGAGGACGCTCTTCCAGCTCTTCTTCATCTTCCATTGTTGCAAAGTTGGCAACCTTAAAACAGACAACCATTGTCTGACTGACATTTCCCCATTTCTAAACACCATCTGCTAAAACACCAATTTATCCAGTGTTTTTAATCTAAGTAGACACTGTGGATAATAATAGGAATTTTGTGATATGACATAATCAGATAAACAATTTTCTATTAATTTTTTCCTTTATACCCCTCAAAATCAACTTGTCAAATCCTCAAGTTCATCACAAATATCATAAATTTTACTGAAAAGCAGGGAAACAGTTACAAAGATACAAATTGTTTTTATAAATTTTGTTGACTGAGTTGTTAAAAATCATATACATGTTCTAATAAATATAATACTCATAAAATTTAGATATATTTAGATTATAAAATGCTTAATACCTAGCAATCCATGATGAACTTACATTTCTATAAATTGTATAGAGGTCATCTGAAACAATACATACCTCAAATCACTCATTATTTAGCCAACTAGTTGCCTTATTCATTTTTATCAAAAATACAAAAGTTAAAGATGTGTGGTGATTTCATATGTTCACAAATGCACTTTAGTCTTAGGAAATAAAATGAAAACATAAAATGGGAAAAAATTTAAATAAATCTGGAAGAATATTATCTTCATTTCATATCAAATATTATTTAATATCTGATATGTATTTGTACTAAAACAGTATGTATCCCAGAAAGAAAGTCATCTATGCATATGCATTTCAAAGAACCAGACGAGGCATAGACAGAAACATCTACCACCTCTGACAGCCTCTGGGCAGTAGCAGGCAGTCCCCAGCCTGGCTCTGCATTCTTCCTATTCCTTCCCTCCTAACCTTTGGGACAGTTATAAGATATAAATGAGCTTCTGGAGGCTGCTCCATTCCTTAAAGTCATTTAGAGCTGACAGTGAAGTCAAGTTAGACTCACCTTATGACTTTTTGCTAAAATTAACTAAAATTTAGATAGATGCAAATATGCACGTTAGTGGTTAATGCAGTAAGAAATTTAACTTTTCCAAAAGGGACATAGTGGTTAAACTCCAGACACCAGCCCTTAAGTTAAGATAGTGCTTAAAACACAGTAAGAGTTACATAAGCACTGGTTTTTATTGCTGAAGAAAGGAGCAGTAGTCACAGAGGTGGAACTGAGTTGAAACAGCGCAATGGACTGAATGAATATGTTCTCCCCAAAAGACATATGATGAAATCCTAACTCCCAATGTGAGGTGTTAGGAGGTCAGGAGAACAGCCCTCGTAATAGGATTAGTGCCCTTATAAAACAGACCTCCAGAGAGCTCTCTAGCTTCTCTCTCTCTCTACCATGGGAAGGTAAGAAGTCAGCAGTCTGCAACCTGAGCACCTCCACCAGAACCTGACCATCTCAAACTTCAAATCTTCAAAACTGTGAGAAATACATTTCTATTGTTTATAAACCACTCAGTCTATGGTACTTTATTGCAGGAGCCCAAATTGACTATGACAAACACTAATAGTTCACCTTCACCCTCCTCCACCCCATCCTCTGCATCCTGACACATGAACCCTAATCTACAGCTCTTTGGCCCACTCAACTCCATCCTTGTTCTTCCACTGAAATTTCTCCCTGCGGCCAGCTTTGGAACTCAACACACAATACTGCTTCCTTCCAAACACTTCACCCAGTTTCCCCTAATCCAATTCAATCCTAATGGGCATACTGCATTTAGCCATCATTGTAATCATCAGGTTTCTCTTGCATCTCTACCTCCATGGAATCAACCCATGGTCAATCCTTCCTACCATGTTGTCATGTGAATCTTGGAAACCTTTGCCATTTTAACGTTCCTGTGCCTCCCAAGTCAATCTCCCACCTTGGGATAGCCAACTGATCCAATTTCTCTGACCTCAAAAGTATTCCTGGTGAAAGTCATATGACCCTGCTGACTGGCTCCGCAGTGAGGTTGTATCATCTCAATTCAGCTGACTCCCTATCAAGTTCCTCCCAACAACTCCCTGACTCATGCATGGCTGTCCCAAACCATTTCCACTTCTCAAGCAAACACCTCACTACTTTACTAGTCATTAAGAGCGTAAATGAAACCCCCACAGCATCTCTTTCCTCCTCTTCACTACAGTGTACTTGTCCTTTTTCTTTCCAAGACCAAGTCTTCTATTCGTGCTTCTGACTGTATCCCTTCCAGTCTCCTCTGGGGCAATATGCCATCAAATCATCTCTTTCCTGAGAACCTTCAATATCTCCCTATATTTAAGTTCTTTCCTCCAACTTCTATAGAAACACGGTAACATCTTTCAAAACCTTGTCTTGCTTCAACTTTCTAGCCACAGAATTTACTGTCCCTATACTCTTTCAGTAAGCTTTTAAATAACACCAATACTCTCTGCTGCAACCTCCTATTCATCTGTTGCCCAGCTTCTGTGTTTAGTCCTCATTTCATGCAATTTTCTGTTATATGAGACACCAATGACACTATGAGACACCACTGATACGTATCCTCTTTCTCTGGCTTACCAAACAAACAAAAAACAAATTAAAATCTCGCCAAGTCATGGCAGCCTTCAAATTGTCACCTACTGTTTTCCTATCTTTGACCTCTCTTTGGTACCTGATCTATGAGCATCTTCCACAACGCTCCACTCTGTCCTGGCTCTCCACACGTCCTGGCTCTCCACACAACCTGGTTCTCCACTCGTCCTGGCTCGCCACACGTCCGGGCTCTCCAAGCCCGCTCTTCAATCCTTTCTTTTCCTCCTCACACTGACTCTACACAGGATAGCCCACTTCAGTGGTTACTTTCACAGAGCCTACATTCACAACATACTTACAACTCAGAGAACCATACTGAGGATATGACTCAATTAGGGTAAAGAGAAAAGCAGAGCGCCCAGCACAAAGAAAGTGTTCACAAACATTAGTAATCATTAGTTAATGAATCAATGCTGAGAACGCTCTCCCACAAAGATCTTTATACCTTAAACTGTGATAGAAGCTCATCTGTTGCACTTGTTGACACTTCATTCTCTCTCGTTTCAGCCAACCGCAAAATTTCATCTATATCCATTTCCTAAAAGAACAAAAGCCAACACAAATAGAATAAAACAGCAACAGATTAGTTGCCTAGTTGCCCAGAAATTATTAGTATTTACTGAAAATGTTTGGTGCAAATAAACCAATTCTCCTGATATTTCATTTACTTTCTCAATTCTAAATCCTTTACATCCAATATCTCAAACTATTATTTACAAATGACAAAGTGAAACTTCAAAAATTATAACAAACAGAAATGGGAGGAAAAAAAAACAAAAAGTATCCTCAAATGCTTTATTAATTCCTTCCTACTCAATTTAGTAAGAGCTATGAGATTCCTATGAAAGAAAAACACACTGTCCTTCAAGTAATTACTTTTCTTTATAGAAGTCTCTAATAGAATCTTCTTACAGAAAATTTAGACTCACAGATAATACTTCTCAAAAAATTTTCCCTTTCTTCATTGTTAATTACCTGAGGTTCTGATTCCTCCCCTTCAAGTTCTTTGAAGAGATCCTCTGCTCCAAATTTCAAAATAGCTGTCAGCTCTTCTTTATTAAAAGGATTTGAGCTGTGGAAGTAAAATGTAGTTGGTAGGAACATTAAATAACCTCTAAAGAGTTCTACTTCAGAATAACTATCCTTCAGGAAAAGGTCAAATAACTGTTGAAAATATAAACTCTGCCTCAAGAAAAATGATTTCTCAACCATCTCACATTCTATCTGCAGAATGAGTCTGCGGTGGTAACCCTAACCCAGTGGAATAGAAAATCAGTTACAGTCCTACTGCCTTACCTACTTGCATGGGTAAGCCAGAAAAGTGACTAACATTGTTATAGAATGGAGCTCTTCCCTTTGCCCTCTGACTCAGAAAGTTATCATTCACCAAGAATTTTCAACCTTCTCATCTCTGGTCCAAAATAAAAGACCCAAGCTCTTCTCATCTAGGTTCCTCTTAAACAGAAAACTATCTGAAAACATTCTATTTAGGAAGGGCTAATTTGAAAACACCTTTAACATAGCTGCAGCCGGGCACAATGGCTCAGGCCTGTAACCCCAGCACTTTGGGAGGCTGAGGCAGGCAGCTCACTTGAGGTTAGGAGTTCAAGACCTGTCTAACCAACATGGCAAAACCTGGTCTCTACTTAAACACACACACACACACACACACACACACACACAGGCCAGGTGTGGTGATGCACACCTGTAGTCCCACCTACTCAGGAGGCTGAGAGGCACAAGAATCACTTCAACCCATGAGGCAGAGGTTGCAGTGAGCCAAGATTATCCCAGTGTACTCCAGCCTGGGCGACATTCCATCTCAAAAAGAAAATTAAAAAAAAATTTTTTTCCAGTAGAGACTGGGTTTTACCATGTTGGTTAGACAGGTCTCGAAATCCTAAACTTAAGTGACCTGCCCGCCTCAGTCTCCTGGATTACAGGCATGAGCCATTGTGCCCAAACATAGCTGCAACACTGCCACAGAAGACACTCAACAATCTGCTCAAAATGTAAACTCTATAGGAGATGTAGCTGTGCCTCTTCCCAAAGCCAATTAAAACTTCATTACTTTCTTTTTATACCCTTCTGTTTCCAACAGAACAAAGCACAAAGCACAACAATCCCCAAACAAACATTTTTGCCAATAGTTAAAAAACCAGCTGCCAATCCAATCTGGTGGACTCTCACCGCTGAAAAGTCAAAGGTGACATTATGCTGGGCTGACCCCAACACAAAGCTCCACTGCTGTTACTGTCATCTGTCCTGTGTGCAGCCAAAAGCATAGGGAAGGGAGAGGCAAGAAAGAGAGGAGAGTACATAAGCAGGGGCTGAACGGCAAAAAAAGGAACCAAGAAGCTCAAAGAGAGTGAGAATGCCATCCTATTGGTGGTCCCGGCCTGGCATTTTCCAGGTAATGAACAGACTAATGTCTGTGGTGGAGAATCCTGTTATATCCAACGGGGATGCCAAATCAGTTTGATTCTGCCTATCTCCCAATCTTCCTGGCACTTACTTGGACCTTCCCGAGTTGTTTTCCAGGATCGTCCGGCCAGTGGTGTCCATGCGCTGAATCACCAGATGGTCCAATACCATCTTCTTTTTGGCCCGTTCTATGATCTCCTCCTCCACAGTCCCCTTTGTAACTAAGCGGTAAATATTTACCTGTAGGAAAAGGAACTGTTATGCTTATGACTGAACCCCCGCAAAAAAAAAACAAAGAAAGAGAAAGATTACCTCTGTCAAAAACCAAGAGGGGAAAATTTTAACAGAATTTATTCTCTAACCATAAAATACTATAAGCCATCCAAGCAGGCAGCTTAAGTATGCAATATTTTTACTATGTGCAGCAGGTTACAGTCTTAAATAAAACTGCCCCTAAAGAGCTGTCATTACGTCCTGTTCCATCAATAAAAATCGTGCTAAAGAATAACTGGTTCCACTGATGGAAACAAACAGAATCTTTGGCTAAGAATGAAATTTACAAGTTATCCAATATAGAACAGACTTTGAGATTCATAAACAAAAAAGTGTGTGGTTTACCAGAGTACCTTTGAAGCTAACACTGTCGTGTATAATAAAAACTGACCATCTTGAACAATAGGATACTTAGTTTTTCCATATCTAAAATAGAGAAAAACTTCAGTTCTAAGTCTATTCATCATAAATCTCTCTCAAGATGAACACACCAAAAGTCATTGATGTTGTACTTTCAAACAGAGAAAAAGACCGTTCCTTAAAAGGTTCATCTTGGGCCCAAAGACAACATCTCTGTGCAAGTTAACACAAATCAATGCTTCAGGGGAATAAAAGCAAAACCAGGAAAAAGCATTTTGTTAACATCCTGAAAGCGCTGAGCAAGCCCCTCGGCCCTCCACCCTAAAGCCATTTCCAGAAGCCTCTCCACACTGACCTGCTTCTTCTGACCAATTCTATGCGCTCGGGCTTGTGCCTGCAAGTCATTCTGGGGGTTCCAATCAGAGTCAAAGATGACGACTGTGTCCGCTGAAGCCAAATTGATTCCCAGGCCACCAGCCCTTGTCGAGAGCAGGAAACAGAAGTCCTGTACACAATGCAATATACTACTTTATGCAGTGGCCTTCTCAGAAACAGTTTCACAGTCCAATAAGCCCTTATACCTGGAAACCCCTGCAGGTGTGAAGAAAAGTGAGATATGATGGACAAACTTTACGGAGGCTAAAAGAATGTCAGGGACTTGATGGTAGAATGAGTTTTCATTTGATTAAGAGGCAAAGTCAGTGCCATGAACAAAAGGAGTAAAGTAGAATCTAATCAGGCGATGGGAACGAGAGAATTAGTGTCACCTCCCGGCTACGACTAATATACAAGAAGTTAACAGCAACAATAATAAAAACAGACCAACAATTATCATGGAGATCATTAACTCCAGGAAGTCACCTGTACAATTATTTTCAGGGAAACGGTAGATTATGCCATATAAGGCAGTTAGTATAAACAGAGATACTTTACTATGTAAATATTTATGTTTGTTAGGCTGGTGAGAAATATAGAAATGCTGCACTAAACAGATCATATATTGGAAGTGTTGAGAAGCACAGGATCCTTAATTACCATAAAACATGCCAAAATAATAAAAAAATCAAAACCGGTTTGGCTGGAGAGCAATGTGTAGAACCGCCCAGGCACTGACACTCCAGTTTCCACAGCAATGACTGTGGCTGCCCGTGGGCCGCACCTGCCTGCGTTTGAGTGCTCAAAAAAATAAGGGGGGCCAGAGAAAAAGAATATATAAGCCAGGGGAGAAAAACATGAAATATTTCTATTTTCAGGGAGTATGATCATATATGTCAAACCTGATGCCTTTGTGGCAGAGAAGTAGCACTCAAAAACTAGCAGTCCTGAGTTCCATCTTGATAAATGGGTATATTTAGCATACACATGGAGATGCAATGAAAAGGTCTCCATGTTCTAATAGTCATATTCAACAACATCATGCCATAGAAATAAAAATGGAGAGGGCTGCCTCACAAGAATTTTAAACAATTCCAATAAAGAAGTGATCAACAGGTGTGTCTAGCCATATAATCTGTGATTCTTAGGAGAAATATTAAGCACCACCACACTCCAAAGAGAAGGCAAAAGATAAATACTGGGCAGTTTAAGATGAGATATCAAAAACAAATGAAATCTGGAGTGAAAATGATCTATCAACCAACAATCTGCTATGCCACTCTTTGGCAAGGATAACTTATAATATGGATTATAATATATTGTATTAATCTATCAAATTGACAAAGGTTAAAAAATTATAAAAATGCCATTAAGAGTGAGGTGGTTAAATAAATAAATGGTACAGGCATAAGAAAACATTAAAAAAATTTTTTGAGAAAGGGTCTCATCCTGTTGCCCAGGCTGAAGTGCATTGGGGTGATCCTAGTTCACTGCAGCCTCAAGCTCCTGGCCTCAAGGGATCCTCCTGCCTCAGTCTCCTGAGTAGCTGGGACTACAAGTGTACAACACTGTGCATGCCTCATTTTTTAAAATTTTTTGTAGAGACAGGTTCTTGTCTAAAAATTAAATTTTGTAAAATTTTTAATAACATGGAGAATTTTTTTTTTGTAGAGACAGGTCTCACTATGTTGACCAGGCTGGTCTCAAACTCCTAGTCTCAAGTGATCCTCCCCCATCTTGGCCTCCCACAGTGCTAAGATTACAGGTGTGAGCCACCATGCACCTAGCCTCAAAGTATAATTTTGAAGGGAATAAAACTAAATGCAACATGATCCGAATTAGGTAAACATATAAATGGTTCCATCTAATGGAAATACACCCCCAAAGACGTGAACAGCAAGTTGTATCTAGAATGAGAGTTTTTGTACAACTGTTTTTTATTTGTACTCTTTACCATCTTCCCAATATTCTAAGCAAGCATGTAATATTTAATTTTTTAAAGGAACTTTTAAAACACTACAGAAATGGTAGAGAAGTTGTGTTCTATACAGCCATCATGGGGAGTGGGAATCAACTGGGAGCTATGCAAAAGCAACTTTTTTTTCCTGAGACAGGGAAATATGAAACCTTCAACTCATACTATCTTTTAAACTAAGAGTAGGGAACACAAAACCAATTTCGATCAACACTATATGATAAAAATAGTGGACATTTAAAGTGCTTACTATGTGCTAGGCAATGTAATGAGTGCTTCATGTTGACTACCAAATCTAATCCTCACAGCAATATTACAAAGTGAGTATGAGAATCATCATGATTTAACAGTTGAGGAAACAAAGAGCAAGAAAAGGAGGAATGGGAATTAACCGATGGCCAATGTCCTAATTATTCCATTCCTCTTATCCTTAATGAATCAGAGCCCTATCTCTGATTAATGCCCAAACTCTTCAAGAAGTAAATTTTTAGGCTACAGAAGTTGCCAGAATACTAATCTAATTAGGATTTCTAGACTCTAAAGGCAGACAGCAGAGCATCCCGCAGTAACAGGCATCAAGAGTTTTTAAAGCTCTTCAGAAAGCTAACTGTTCTATTTAAAAAAAAAAAAAAAAAAAAAAAAAAAGGTGGCTCAGGTTCCAGAAATTAGCATTCTCTGTGAAACACCTGTACTTCAGGTTCCCTCCACTGCTTCCTTTATCTCTACACATTGTTACAGTTTTATTCACACCAAAACTCTTATCTCCCACTTCTCTCAAATCCCATGGCATTTGATGATCTGATATGCATAAACTACAATGTCGCCATACCTTCTAATTCATCCTAAGTAGCTCTTCTATATGTGCCCCCCAAACAAAATATGATGCCAAATCCAAGCTCAACACTGACTGGTAAAATGTTGCTGTTAGTGACAGCAAGAACATTAAGCCACACTGTATCAAAAGTCCAACAAATTTGAGACATAGCAAATATAGTTTTTAGGACTTAGTCACCAAAAGAGTACAGAGATTAGAACCTTCTAATACAATACATATGTCAACATTAATTCTATGGGCCAACCCTTCCCTACTACTCCAGGCCCAAGGATTTGGCATCTGGAAGCTACTAGGAGAACCACTCTGTTGTCAACTCAGAATGGGGGGGATAAATAAGCACATATTTGTTTTTCTGGCGTGACAACAAGATACCATTTTTATGTGAGAGATTTCTCATTTTCTTCTCAAGGCAAAAGAATTGCACTATGAATTGTTTGTGAAACAGAATACATAAAGAAAGAAAGACTTTCCCCTTGATGAAGAGCCCACATTACCCAGATAACAAAGCCATGCATAGTATACCTCAGACCCATCTGCATTGAAGTGGTCCAGTGCCTGTTTGCGGATTTCTCCCTTGATGGAACCATCCAGACGCTATAAAAACAAACCACAAGAAAACTGTAAGATAGGAAGATCAACTACACTCAGAATAGAACAGCAGACATGGAATCTTTATCACCTGAACACCCACTGAGTAAAAATAACTGGAATGCACTGGCAAAGTGCTATCAAGAAGCTGTGCTTAAGAAGCACCCTACTTGACCTGAGCTCTCCAGTTACAGACTCAAGGTTATAAGCTTATGATTCAAAGGGCTGCCTAGGCTTAGCCAAGGATCAGAATGGCTGCCAGGACCTAAAAGGAGAAAGATGAAAACCCAACCCGTGCTTAGAGGCTGGATTTACTTCAGTATCTGTAGGTACTGCAAAGATTGAGAAACAGGACCATAGGTCACCCAATAATAAGCTCCTGCAGATAAATGATTCTTCTTAGCTAATATGGCTAAAACTATCACTTAAAATATCACATAAACCAAAAAAAACTATTTATATAATAATTCTGTTGAAAAAACACTTTGCTGAATCATTGAAAATGTTAAAATTCATCATATATCCCAGCTTTGCCAAAAATTACTCTCTGAAATCACGGCAAAGTGTTCGAGCAGCCAAACTACATGTGAATTCAAAGAGCACCCCTGGCATTTATTAGCAGGCACCATTCCTTTATTAGAACATGTATCAGCTTTACATGTAAAACAATGTCACCACAGAGAAACCATCAACACATAAAACACTAAAGAATTCTCACCTATATGCTATATCTTTGATAAAGCATTTCTCATTCTATAAAATCATTTTCACATTTCAACCCTCACAATCACCACTTGAGCTGCACAAAATACTTCATTTTACAGAAGGCAAAAACTAACCTGAAAGGAGACTTGGCTGGCAGCAGACTCTGTGGAAGTGCCTACAGGTCCCCAGAACTCTCTCCACCAGACCTAACTCAAGTCAGCTCACACGTGAGAAGCCCCTGATTTCTTTCTCACTGACTACTCTACTCAGAGCCTTAAACCAAAGATACATTTAACGGCAGGTTCAGAGCCTTTACTTGAAATCAGAAAACCTAATGCCCCTTCTAATATTTCCATCAGTAGAGGACATTAATTATCTAAAAATCGCTGATTAGGTATGACAGATCCAGCTTATCTATTCCCTAGAGAGAGAAACTATGCATTCTTGATTTACTTGGTATCACTGGATTCCCTAGGAATGAAAGCTCATAGGGATCTGACTCACTGACAGAGAACTGACTTTTTGCAATAGGCTGTTTCTTGGTAACAACCACAGGCTTAAGCTATATTCTAAGACAGCAGCTGAAAGACCACATAAGATATTATGGATATAACAATGCCTTTCAGGGTATTCTGAAAGACAACCTGATAGTGAGTCTTAAAGCTGGGCCTTCTTAGGAGATAATCACTGACTCCAAGTTTCTTCAATCCAAACATTATTATGTGAGTTGGTAGAAGAGTTCATCCATTCGAATTAAAAAAAAAAAATGTTTTTAAATAAATCTTAAAAATCAAAGCACTATAAACCTATGCCAAGAGACAACATAAATTGCATATATGTCTACATGTCTATAGATAGATCAGAGTAAGTTTCTAATAGATTATATACACCTAAAGAAATGTTATTATGCCGAAGAAACTTCTCCCCACAGGATAACTGTGTGAAGATAACAACTCCAGTTAAAGAACTCCACAGAAAAGTGAGGGAGCCATCATCACTTACTTCAGGGACTAGGAAGGTTTCAAGTACCAATACTGCTATGGTCCCACCTCACAGCCAGGGTCAGCGTTTGGGGTGAACATCTGATACTGCCCTCTCTTCGAGGATATGGGCTTCTGGAATTGAGCTCACTTATTTCCTCTCTACTTCTACCATACACTTGCAATAAGATGCCATCTGACATCCTTTTATTTCTTGCCCAATTTGGCTTTCTCTAATCCTCCTACCCACCTTCATGATAACAGCGGGTGGGGAGGTTGGGGAGGGATAACATTAGGAGAAATATCTAACGTAGTTGACGGGAGGATGGAGGCAGCAAACCACCATGGCATGTGTATACCTATGTAACAATCCTGCAAGATCTGCAAATGTACCCCAGAACTTAAAGTATAATAATAATAATAATAATAATAAAAGAATGGTCTTCTCATGACCATTTTCATATGGTAGCCTAAACGCATGAAAGTAAAAATTAAGATCCTCCTAGACCTTAACCTTAATTTTTTTGAAACAAGAAAACTCTTATTTTCTACTTTAACAAGCAAAGCACACAACCCAATGTAGGAAGGTTGGGGAGGGGAGGCGGGGAGAGAGACTGATGCCCCTAACCCCAAATACTGAATCACCTTACCTGGAAAGGATAGTGTTTAATAGTTAGGTATTCAGCCAGGATATCCAACATTCTCACCATCTGAGAGAAGATAAGCACTCGGTTCCCCCTTTCTCGAAGTCTTGTCAACAGTTTGTCTAATAAAATCAGCTTCCCACTGCTCCTTATGAGGGACTGAAAATTTAAAAGATATTCCAGTAATTATGTTGAAACATAAATTTTAATATTCTCTAATCTCTAAAAATTCATATTTTTAAAAGTCATCTTTAAGGCTTTCTGAAGCCCTTAGCAATCTGGTTGACCAGCAATTCCCAAAATGTTCTTTTCCCCAGTATCTGTGATACTATACTTTCCAGATCATTCCTAGTTATTTAACTTTTTTCTCCTGTTTTTAAAGCTTCCTTTGATGCTCCCTGATAGGTCACCAAGGAGGAAATAGAGCATTTTGATGAAAAGAACCTTCAGAAACTAAGTATTTTTTTTTTGAGAAAGTAATTATGAGGAACTACGTACCAGAAGAATCTCCTGTCCATTTTCCCTTTCATTTTCTTCAGGGGGTTTAATCAGATAGCAGTGGTTGCAGCATTTTTTCAGTTCCATCACAATATTAAGAAAACCAGATGTGCTGCCTCTTGTTCCTTTGGCAAGAGCCTTGTAATTCCTGGTCAGAATCCACCTGTAAATTAAAATGACAATGATACTACTAGATACAAAAAAAACAGAAGTTGTGGGTGCCAGAAGAATATAAGAAAAAGTAATGTTATTGTGGGAAAAAAGAGGCCTAAAAAAGTTTAAGAAGATTTCCTTTTGTATCTCCTGCCATCTAACCATAATCCTTCACATCTCCAGTCAGAATTAGGAATGTTAACGACTCTGCTGGATATTTCAGCCTCGCTGAACACAGCAATACTAGAAGAAAACAATGCTCTCTCTATATACACAACACACACACATATACTTTACATATATAGACACACATACACTTTACATATATGTACACACATTTATACGTATTTAAGCGTGTGTGTGCGTATGTGTGTGTACACAAACACTGAGTATCCTAAATGTGAAAATCTAATGTTCCAAAATCAAAATCTTTCTCACTGCCAACAGGACACTCAAAGGAAATTCTCATTAGACCATTATAGAGTTCTGGGTTCTGACTTCCAGATTTGAAATGCTCAATCAGTAAGTATAAAGCAAATATTCCAAAATCTGAACTACTTCAGGTCCCCAAGCATTTCCTGTAAGAGAGTCAATCTGTGTGTGCATGCTTGAGTGGGAAACGACTGTCACTCACTCTTCATGGAAATATAAAAACTGGAAATAAGCTAACATTATGAGATAAGTTAAATAAATTAAAATATACCATAAAATAGAGGCTATATACCCATTTTAACATTGTAAAAAGGTATTTTATCTGATGAAATATTTATCAGTATGTTTTATATGCAAATTTGGAGGATAAATACAAACATATTCATGCATAACCATGAACAATCCTTAATCATAAACTCCAAAGTATTAAAGGTACTTTTTTTTCTGAGTGGCGAAATTTCTTTATGCTTCTCTTAGAAATCAGACTTTTAGGAATTTATCTCAAGGTCTTCACTGCAGTGCTATTTACAAAAGCATGTAAAACAATCTACATGTCTACCACAAGGAAACTGGTTGAATAAACCATACCATATATCCTCAGTGGATTACTATGCATTATAAAGGCCTATCTCTATAAGATACTATGGTGTGCTCTTCAGCACGCATCATTAAGGAAAAAAAGAAGGCAGAGAAACATGTTTACGGTGTGCTACCATTTATCTAAGGGAAAGGAGGATATTCAAAGTTAAAATGCATTTGCTTTTATTTAATAATTAAAAGTTAAAGGAAGGATAAACATTAAAATGTCAAAAAATGATCATAAGAATTACCTATGGGGAAAGATGGACTAGAAGGGAGGGAAGAGGGACTGAAGCTACATTTCTTTGAGCATACCAGGCTTTGTAGCTTCGCCTTTGGAAATCTACAAATATTGTAAATAATTAAAAAACAAAATTAAACAAAGCAATCCCTAAAAATCAAAACTAAAATGAGATAAATAAACCTATGTCTCCATTAGTGGCCTAAACACACAGAAGAAAAACTATCTCGAGTACTTTAAAACTCTTTTCCATTTCTAGTAGTATATAACCTTAAAAAGCAATAAAATAAATAAACTAATTAATTTTAAAAAAAACTTTAAAGAAAATCTTGTTGCAGTGAGCTGAGACCATGCCACTGAACTCCAAGCTGGGTGACAGAATGAGACTCCATCTCAAAAAAGAGAAAAAAAAAATTTTAACCTGTTTTTACTATTCATATTGTTGGTGGTAGTATTAGCTTTGTTGTATGTGTAGAATAAATTAGGTTAGTGTGGTTGAGAAGTAAGATTTTTAGTACAGTGTAAGATCAATAAGATCAAATAAAATCTCTAGTACTGTTCATCATGTATTTTTGCCATTAAAAACAAATTTCCCAATTCTGTCCACTGAAAATATCTGTCACTAATGTTTATCACAGTTGCAAAGAGCACCCCTAGGGCCCAGTATGTGGTCTCCAAATACCATTTCCTCATCTTTGCCATAGTCTATAAACCATCAGAAAGAGGCCAGTCTTCTGAGGGTCCTCCAGACTCAACAGCCTTGGACTCCAGGGCACTGCGGAACCCGACGGTCTATGAAGCCATACCCAGCAGTGCGGTTTGGTAGGGACGGGTGCTGCTCTACAGTGGGAAATGCAGACGGGCCTCTGCCAGTGGACAGAACTGCAAGGCATGCCAGTGGCCCTAGAGTAACTCTGCTCACTTTCTCTGGCTCTCTGGTGCATTCCTCAATCCTACATGCTGTGCAGCCTGAAGGCAACAGAGTATTAGCCAAGACTCTTAAGTGGGAAGTGATAAAAACTCAATTAAATTAGCTTAAGCAAACTGGAAGTATCTAGAATAGCCAGAAAACTCCTACGATTAATCAATACCAAATATATCATCCAACAACTGACACATTCACATTGTTACTCAAGTAACACTATTTCCCCTATTACATTTCATAGTATTAAACTATTTTCAGAGTAAAAACAAACAAATGCCATTTCGTAGTAAAACAGTATGCAGAACTTCTTGGATATGTGGCTGACTCTAGTACTGGGGCAGGAAATGTACAAGATGGATCTAAAACGTTATCACTCCAGGTAGCAAAGAAACTATCAACTACTATTATGGTTATGTCAAGACTAGCTAAAAATGCGGCTGCCAGAGCATGAATATGGATAATAACTCCAACAGAATGAACATAAATAGGTTTAACTGATGAGTTCATAATTATATCAAAGTAAATCTCACTGGTCAAAACCTTTGAAGAAGAGTAGATCTTTTCCTCTGAAAATGGGGAAAATAAAAAAGAATCTTATTCTGCCTTTCCTATATGAACTGTTTTCAGCTGACATGAGAAAGTTTCTTTTTATAGAACTATTCCACCTAATAAACACATGAGTAAAAAAAAATTTGAATATCACCTTTTTGTACTCTCTAATGAATTAATGGGTCTAGGCAATGCTCATCATTAGTCACTAGCATCACAAAAAGGAGGACATTTATCCTGTGAAAGAATATACCTCTTCCTCTAAAGTCACAGTGAATCTGAGTCTAATCAAGCCTTTACAGTTATTTATGAGTATACAGAAAACACAGTTCAGAGGAAAGGTGGTTTTTAAAAACTTTTTTATTTTTACAGAGATGGAGTCTCACTGTGTTGCCCAGGCTGGTCTAAAACTCCTGGGCTCAAGTGATCCTCCCACCTCAGCCTCCCAAAGCACTGGGATTATAGGTGTGAGTCACCATACATGGTTGAAAATATTAAAGAATGCCATTGAGCTGGAATGAGCAAAATCCAGACTGTGAGAAAAATCTACAAAACATAAATTCAGTTTCTTGCCTCAAAAAAAGTATAAAGCAAGGAAAAATAAATGGATTAAAATATACTTCAGACATACCAACCTAACAAAATGCATGGAGCTTACATAAATCCCAAACAAGCAAAACGGCACATGCAGAAACAAATATATATATATGTATACAACAACCAGGAAAATGTAAACCCTTACTGGACATTATAAAACCGTTAAGAAATTATTAAAAATTTTTACACATAACAGTATTGAAATTTTGATTAATAACAACAAAACAAAAAAAACTTATTTTTAAAAAATATATACTAAAACATTTAAGATAAATACCTGGAATATGTTTCAAAATTATTTGAGAGAAAGAAAGAAAAGATATATAAATGAACTAATAGACATTAGTTATTAATTACTGAAGTTGGATTATGGTTGCATGACTATAAACTATTATAGGAAGTACAAATTTGCAATTTCCCAAAACAAAAAGATATTTACAGATCAAAATGATCAAGCAGTTATTTATAAAAATTAAAATCTGATTTCTGGTTGGACGTGGTGGCTCATGCCTGTAATCCCAGCACTCTGGGAGGCCGAGGCAGGTGGATCACTAGAGGTCAGGAGTTTAAACGATCAGCCTGGCCAACATGACAAAAGTCCATCTCTACTAAAAATACAAAAATTAGCCAGGCATGGCTGAGCGCAACGGCTCACACCTGTAATCCCAAGGCTCTGGGAGGCCAAGGCAGGCGGATCACAAGACCAAGAAATCGAGACCATCCTGGCCAACATGGTGAAATCCCGTCTCTGCTAAAAAATACAAAATTAGTTGGCAGTGATGGTGCGTGCCTGTAGTCTCGGCTACTCAGGAGGCCAAGGCAGGAGAATCGTTTGAACCTTGGAGGTAGAGGTTGCAATGAGCTGAGATCATGCCACTGCACACCAGCCTGGCAACAAAGCGAGACTTCGTCTCAAAAAATAAAAAAAATTATCCGGGCATGGTGGCACATGTCTGTAATCCCAGCTATTCGGGAGGCTGAGGCAGGCAAATCACTTGAACCTGGGAGGCAGAGGTTGCAGGGAGCCGAGATTGCGCCACTGCCCTGCACTCCAACCTGGATGACAGAGTGAGATTGTCTCTAAATAAATAAATAAAGAGAAATATATATATATATATATATATATATGTCTCCTATCTAATGGTTTCATAGTACTGATCTCAATCCCTTTAGGCCTAACCCAAACAAGAACTTACTTGTAATACTGTTTCTGAAGGGCTGACATCTCTACCCTGAGAATCTGTTCCACTTTGGCAGGAAGGGATTTCTCCACATCTTTTTTGACTCTCCGGAGAAGGAAAGGCTCTAGCACCTTATGAAGACTCTGGTAGCCATTCTCTCTCCCTTTCCCATGGTCTTCTTCAAAATCTTCCCAGAATTCAAACCTATGGGTGAAATAGTATAGTTACTTAGCTCCATTGAGGAAAAGAAGAATGGGGAAAAAAACTGTAAAAAAATGAATCTTTCCCATAAGGAAAGACAAAATTATCAATCACTAGAGCTCTTAAACAGAAGGGAAAACAAACAGGGGAAAACCAAACTGAAATCAACTCCATCAGTCTAGACTGCATAACAGCAGGCTTCCAATTCTCAGACTGAATTCAGAGTTTACAAAATATTTCAGTCTATCATGTAACCAACATCATCTACAACTACCCAGTAACTACCTGAAGCATATACTCTCTGGTAAGACAGGTCAGAAAGAGCTGGTACCAGCACTTCCAATGGACACAACAGCCTCAAGAGTCCACGATCATTTCTGAACTCATGAATAACCAATCTTTTTTTTTTTTTTGAGACATAGCCTCACTCTGTTGCCCAGACTGGAGTGCAGTGGTACAATCTCTGCTCACTGCAACCTTCACTTCCCAGGCTCAAGTGATTCTCCTGCTGCAGTCTCCCAAGTAGCTGGGATTACAAGCGCTGCCACCATGCCCGACTAATTTTTGTATTTTTAGCAGAGACAGGGTTTACTATGTTAGCCAGGCTGGTTTCGAACTACTGACCTCAAGTGAACTGCCCTTCTTGGCCTCCCAAATTGCTGGAATTATAGGTGTGAGCCACCGCCTCCAGCCATGCATTTTATCAGGTATTGTTAAGTGGATCAACATCAGCCTTAGTAACACCTGGTAGGGCCTGACACAGTCATCTACAGGGAAGCAAATAACATAATCTTTTGTGGTAGAGATCTAAAGTTGTCATTAAAGCCTAAAGCCTGATAAACCTAAGGTAAACTGTATTTTCCCACACTGCTATGCTATTAAGCAAATTCTCCAAGAACGTTAAATAGGTGAGGAATTAAAACTAATAATTAAAATGAACAATGAAAACTGAACTATCCCTGGACAGGCGCAGTGGCTCACGCCTGTAATCCCAACACTTTGGGAGGCCAAGGCGGGCAGATCACCTGAGGTCAGGAGTTCAAGACCAGCCTGGCCAACATGGTGAAAACCCATCTCTACTAAAAATACAAAAATTAGCCGGGTGTGGTGGTGTGCGCCTGTAATCAATCCCAGTTACTCAGGAGGCTGAGGCAGGAGAATCGCTGGAACCTGGGAGGCAGAGGTTGCAGTGAGCTAAGATCATGCCATTGCTCCAGCCCAAGCAATAGAGTGAGACTCTGTCTCAAAAAAGAAAAAAAAAGAAAAGAAAACTGAACTATGTCAATGCTGGAGATGATACCTCATACACTAAATGTGTGAAGTGACTGGAAATCGGTAGAAGCAGAAATATCACTGCATCAGACTACTTTCTGAATACCTGAGAGATAATTTCAATAAGCTAATTTACTTAACATAAATTAAAACTTTGCTAATCTAAAATTAAATGTGAAGTTTATTTCCAAGATTTACTTCCTCTCTGTTTTAGGCCACAAGTATTTTCACCTGCCTACTGTACTCTTATTAAGGGAGTTAATATGAGACATTAATTCTTGATCTACATCATATATTGAGGAGACATAAATATCATTTGTTTGTTTATGAACTGTCTATGGTTGCTTTTCCTCTAAACATCAGAGATGAGTGGTTGACAATGACTGTATGGGCTATGAACCAAAAATATTTACCATCAGATTCTTTAGAAAAAGTCTGCTGGCCCTGAAAACAGACAATTATCAATTTATACTATTAGATATAGAAAAGGTATAAGGTCATAGTGGTGATGTATAAAGACACCATGTCACATCTAAAAATTCATATTTTAGATATATCCCTGCTATCAACTTCTGTATTTAGTATTTGTCTCTCATGGAACTAGAAACAATTCTGATCTTTAAAACTTTCCAGAACATGGAACTTTAGAAAAATACGTTACTTTAGTGAGGACCAACAAAGAAGAAAATTAAACCAAAGCAGTGAAAATGGCAGGCTAAAAGTTACACAGTAAATATGTCAAAGTTAAAGTAACAAACAAATTAAGAGACTGACCCAGACAACCGAAATAAAAGTTTAAAAAATCATCCCAACACTAAAAGGCATGATCTCTGAAATGCATGCTATCAAACTCAATTGTTTTGTGGGGTAAGTCTTAAGTACACATTTGTACATAATGGTCTTTATAATAAGCCAAATTCTTCAATTTTGTCATATCTTTTTCTACCTTAAAAACAAGTTCCAAGCTTTGCAAACAGTATGTACAAAATGAAGCCACTGATTGATAAGTACTCAAATATGGTTAGTTATCATGTACTCCCTGTCAGAGCCACCCTGCAGGAAAGAAACTTAGACTCTAAGGAAATAGAATTTCAGTTGGTTAAAAAGAGGACTAACTTTTGGATTTTGGAACATTTGAGTAGAGAAGTTCAAAAGCTATTTGAGTAAACCTAATTATCTCTTTGACACCAGTATTTCTTCAGTGGATCCTTCTTCAACAGCTCTGTAGAGTCCTAAGATACCTCAGAACTTCTGCTAAGGATGAGGCAAAACACTTCACAAGACTACAGTTACCCACACAGCAAGCGCAGGCAGAAATAAGGGCAAATCTGAACTCCTTAACTAATTGGTTTCATTTTCATATACACATCTTTGTGAACAACGATTTTTAAACTTTTTTTGAAAATGACAATGTTTTAAATACAAAATTTTCAAAGAAAAGAAAATCTCTTTCACAGAAAAGCTTGCATCTCTAACTCTACTCTTATCATTCCTAAGTGATTCAACTGGCTATTTGGAAGAGACTACCTGAGAGATAAAGTAAGTGAAAGTTCCTCTCTCCAATTACAAAAGGATATATGACATTTTTCCAAAACATAGCCCATGCTGACTGGAACGCCACAGCTGCTTACTGGCAGGAAAAAACCTAATTATGACCACTTAGGAGCCAAAATCCCTACCATCCACTTCAGCAGCTAGGTACACAAAAGCAAATCATGGCTAAGTATTCACTGGTAGAAACTACATACCACAGTTCTTTTTCTAGAAAAACAAGCACGGATGTTCCCACTGTGTCTCTTAACTCTCACTATGTAGGGTGACTTTGTCTCAACGGTTTTATGAAGGATGTATTTTTTTTCTCTTAGAACTTGAAGATCAAAGGACACTGGCCTTAGTCGCAGAAGACTTAAAATTGACGTTGGTCTATCTACTTATTGACCATGTGATACAGGACACCGTTCCATCATCTAAGCCGGCATATTCTAATTTGCAGTATGAAGGCTAAATGCTTCCAGTGTATCAAAAAGTTACAGTATGGGAAATCAATATGAAAACTATAAAGTAATATACCTAAAAATCCTCTTACCTATTTCAGAAAACATGAGTAACTAATCATTGGTAAGCCCATTATGTCTAAACTTTTACACATTATCTGTTTTACAGCACATATATCTTTCAAAAGCAAACTTTATTAAAAAACACTGGCTGAAGTTAATACGTGATAAAATTCTGACCTATTACAGAATGTACAACAGAATGTTTAAAAAAGAGAAAATGGAACAATTGGTTCCATCCTCACAGTAACCACTATTTACTCAGAGGACTCTCTGAAAGGAAAGAAGGATCCAGGTGAGCAGCAGTCATGACAGATAACAGAGTAGCAGTAAGATGGGACAGAGAGGACAGAGGACGACAGGAGAACATGTGGAAGTCGACAGGAATGCTGAACAGACTGGTTCTCAACTAGTGGCATTTCCCCTACCCACACCCCAGGAGGAACATCTGGCAATGTCTGGAGACATTTTTGGTTGTCACAGCTGAGACGGGGATGCTACCAGCTTGCAATGAGTAGAGGTCAGGGATGCTGCTAAACACCTACAATGCAAAGGACAGCTCTCCACAAAATGTCAATAGCGCCAAGGCTGAGAAACTCCACTCTAGAAGAAGACACAGGAAGGAGGAATGAGGAAGGGGCTCCTCTCCCAGAAGCAACTATGGTAAAGATGACTGGAAAAAAAGGAAGCCAGTTTAAGCCTGTGCTAGTAACGGCTGCAGTGAGGGCAGGCTGTAGTGATGATCAGGGTGGTTCAGTTTCTCTACCCACCTTCTGTACAGTCTTAAACTATCCTTTACAAATAAAGGTCAAAAAAGGGCAGTAATTGACAAATAAGGACAGAAAATCTGCTGCAAACAGGTTAGCCTTACAAGAAACACTATGGGAGGCTGAGGGAGGAGAATCGCTTGATCCTTTACAAATAAAGGTCAAAAAAGGAGTGTAATCGACAAATAAAGACAGAAAATCTGCTGCTAACAGGTTAGCCTTACAAGAAACACTATGGGAGGCTGAGGCAGGAGAATCGCTTGAACCCGGTAGGCAGAGGTTGCAGTGAGCCGAGATCGTGCCACTGCACTCCAGGTTGAGCAACAGAGTGAGGCTCTGTCTCACACAAAAAAAAGAAAGACTAAAGGAAGCCCTTCAGACTAAAAGAAAGCAATACCCAACAGATGAAACTAAATGAAAATGAAAACACAAAATTATCAATATTATGGGATGCGACTAAAGCAGTGCATAGAAATAAACTTATACCTTTAAACATGTAGAAAAGAAAAAGGTTTTAAATTAATAATCTAAGCTTATCTTAGGAGAAAAAGAGAAAATTAAATCAAAAGCAAGCAAAGGAATGAAACCTTTGAGAGTGGAAATAAAGCCAATAGAAAAAAACAGAGGGGCCAGGAGCAGTGGCTCATGCATTTGGGAGGCCAAGGCAGGCCAATCACAAGGTCAGGAGTTCGAGATCAGCCTGGCCAACATGGTGAAATCCTGTCTCTACTAAAATACAAAAATTAGCCAGGTGTGGTGGTGGGCACCTGTAATCTCAGCTACTCGGGAGGCAGAGAAGAGGCAGGAGAATCGTTTGAGGTTGAGATCACACCACCACACTCCAGCATGGGCAATAAAAGCGAAACTTCATCTCAAAAAAAAAAAAAAAAAAAAAGGATGAAGCCAATTATGTCAAAAGTTGCTTCCTTGAGAACATCGAAATTGTTAAGACCTTAGCTAGAACTGACCAAGTAAAAGAGCTAAGATACAAATTAACATAATCAAAAAATTAACTTTAATCACTATTGATCCTTTAAACAATCTACCAGGTACAGTGGTTCATGCCTATTATCTCAGCATTTTAGGAAACAGAGGTGGGAGGATCACTTGAGCCCAGAAGTTTGAGACCAGCCTGGACAACTCAGCAAGACCCCATCTCTACAAATAACAGAAAATAAATTTTAAAAATTAGTTGGGCATTATGGCACGCACCTGTAGTCCCAGTTACTCAGGAGGCTGAAGTGGGAGGATCCCTTGAGCCCAGGAGTTTGAGGTTACAGTGAACTGTGATCATACCACTGCACTCAGCCTGGGTGACAAAGAAGGACCATGTCTCTTAAAAAAGAAAACTAAAATTAAAAGGCTAAGAGAATACTATAACTTTATGCCAACAAATTAGGACAAGTTAGATGAAATAGACTAACTCCTAGAAAAACACAAATTAACAAAACTAAGTCAAGAAGAAATAGAAAACTTAAATGAACCTGTAACTGGAAACTGGGTTAGTCATTAAAAATTTTCCCACAAAGAAAAGTGAAGGTTGACATGGCTACACTGGGAAATTTTACCAAATATTTAAAGAAATAACACTAAACTTAATAAATTCCTTCATTAAACAAAAGGGAAACACTCTCCAATTCATTTTATGATCCCAAAACCAAAGCAAGGTAAACATCAAAACACAACAAAAAGCTACAGACTAAAATTCTAACTAAAATCAAAAACACAGATGCGGCTAGGCACAGGGGCTCACGCCTATATCAGCACTTTAGGAAGCCAAGATGGGCAGATTACTTGAGGCCAGGAGTTTGAGATCAACTTGGACAACATGGCAAAACCCCACTGTCTCTACTAAAAATACAAAAATTAGCTGGGCATGGTAGTGCATGCTTGTTATAATCCTCGCTACCTGGGAGGCTGAGGTATGAGAATTGCTTCAACTCAAGAGTTGGAGGTTGGTGTGAGCTGAGATCATGCCATTGTACTCTAGCCTGGGTGACAGAAGACCAAACAGATGCAAAAATCTTTAACAAAATCCTAGCCAACTGAATCCAGCAACACATAAAAAGTATTAAACACTGTTAACAAGTCAGATTTTGCTAGGAAAAAAAAAAGTTGGCTTAATATCTAAAAAGCAATTAACATAATACACCATATTGTTAGACTAAAGGACACAACCTCACGGTCACCTCAATAGAAACAGAAAAAAGCATTTGACAAAACCTAAATCCATTCTTTATCAAAACCTCACAAACTAGGAAGAGAAGAAAACCTCCTCAACCCAATAAAGGGTATCTAGAAAAAAATCTATAGCCAATATTCTGCTCCCACCAATTCTATTTACAATGAAGGTTCCTGCCAATACAATAAGGCAAGAAGAAGAAATAAAAAGCATCCACACTGGAAAAGAACCCTTTAGGTGCAGAAAGCATAATCCTGTATGTAGAAAAAAACTAAGAAATACAGAGAACAATACACACATACACACACATACACACACAGTAGGAACAGTAAGTTTATCAAGTTTGCAGGCTGTAAGATCAATATATAAAACTCAATTGTAGTTCTATAGTACAATGTTATATTTTTTTTAATTTCACTCAAAATACAGTCAGAATTAATAAATATTTTAAATGTGTAAGATTTCTACACTGAAAACCACTAAATACTACTGAGAAAAATGATTGATGATCTAAATAAATGGAGAAAACTTTCCATGATTATGGATTATATGTCTCAATATTAACAATTCTGCTTTAACTGATATATAAGATTCAACACAATTTCTACCAAAATTCCATATTTTTCTTGCAGAAATTAACAAGCTGATCCTAAAATGTATATGGAAGTGCAAGAATTCTAAAATAACCAAAACAATTTTGAAAACGAAGAAACTGGAACTTGTACTTCTCTATTTTAAAAAGCAGTCTAGGCCGGGTGCAGTGGCTCATGCCTGTAATCCCAGCACTTTGGGAGGCCAAGGAGGGCGGATCACTTGAGGTCAGGAGTTCGAGACCAGCCTGGCCAACAGGGTGAAACCCCAATTCTACTAAAAATACTAAAAATTAGCTAGGCATGGTGGCATGTGCCTGTAATCCCAGCTACTCCAGAGGCTGAGGCAGAAGAATCACTTGAGCCCAGGAGGCGGATGTTGCAATGAGCTGAGATTATGCCACTGTAGTTACAGCCTGGGTGACAGAGTGAGACTCCATCTCAAAAACAAAAATAAAAAATAAAGCAATCTAAAGCTACATTAATCAAGACAGTGTGACACTGGCAGAAGGACAGAAATATGTACTAATAAAACAGAACTGACAGTCCAGAAACAGAGCATGACATTTATGATGTCAATTGAGTTTCAACAATGGTGTCAAGGCAATTCAATGGTGACTAGATCTTCTTTTCAACAAGTGATACTGGAAGAACTTCCCAAATTCTACTGCAAAAAAATGAACTAAGGCACTCACACTTCACACAATAAACAAAAAGTAACTCAAAATGTAACTCAGACCTAATGTAAGAGCTAAAACTTCCGGAAGAAAATAAAGAAGAAAGTCTTTGTGTCCATAGGTTAGGCAAATCTGTCTCAGATATGATATCTAAAGCATAATCCATACAAAGAAATCCATAAATAAACTTTATGAAAATTAATAACCTTTTCTCTTTGAAAGACAAAATTTAAAAAAATGAAAAGAAGCCAGATTGGGATAAAATATGTTCAAATTATATACAGATGCTCCTCAACTTATGAAAAACCCACAGGTTGAAAATTTTGGTAAATCAAAAACGCCTTTAATACACTTAACCTACCGAACATCATAGCTTAGCTCAGCCTACCCTAAATGTGCTCAGAACACTTATCATTAGAATATGGAGCAAAATCACCTAACTCAAAGCCAATTTTATAATAAACTGTTGAATATCTCACATAATTTATTGAATATTGCAGTGAAAATGAAAAACAGAATGGCTGTGTTTATTCAAAGTATGCTTCCTTTGTGTATTGCCGAAAATTTTGACCACTAAAAAGTCAAAAAAATTTTACATCAAACTATAGAAAATTGGGGACTGTACTGCTAAAGCACTTATATTCAGAATTTGGAATTTTTTTTTTAAAGAAATAAAAAAATCTCTTCAACTCATAATAGACAATCTAATTTTTTTAACCTATTTATGTCAGAGGTTGCAATTTTTTGAATTTCTGCAATCAGACCTTGGCATTGACCTTGAGCAGGATATAAATAATTCCCACACGCTTAGAGTTCCAATAGTGGAACACAAGGCATAAATCAGTTAAATGGCAAAACATTTGAATAGAAATTTCACCAAAGACATATAAATGGCTAATGAACACATGAAAAGATGTTCAACATCATTAGTCATTAGAAATGCAAGTCAAAACACAATGAGACACACTGGTCAGAATGGCTAGAATCAAAAAGACTGACAATACACCAAGTTCTAGAGATGACACAGGGAAACGAAAACCTTCAAACATTTCTGGTGGGACTGCACAATGGTAGCTTAGAAAACAGCGTGGTAGTTTCTAAAACGTTAAATATACACTTTCCAAACAATCCAGCAATTCTATTCCTAAGTCTCTAAGCAAAAGAAAGAAAAACACATGTCCATGCGAAGATATAATGACCTCAAAACAAAGCAATCCAAATAGTATCAACTGGTAACTAGATGCAATGAAACATTATTACCCAATAAAAGAGAACAACTACTGACAAGCTCTGAAGTGAATGAATCTCAAAAAAATTATGCTAAGTGAAGGAAGCCAGAAACAAGCATACATATTAGGATTCCACTTGTGGAAGCAGAGGTTACTGCAAACAAGCAAGGGGGAACTTGTCAGGGTGAGGAAAATGTTCTAAAACTGGACAGTGATGCTGGTTGCAAACTCTATAAACTTACTCAACAATACTGAACACAATGTGCATTTTATGGTATATAAATTATCTCAAGAAAACTGGTTTTTAGAAAGTTTATGATGCATGGGAAAAGACACCATCTCTGTGTTCTTCATTGGGCTAAAATGTTTTGCTCCAGAACATGCCACAAAATAAATACTCAAATCTTTCCTGAATTAAAAAAAAAAATTGTAGAGCATATACCTATCAAATGAACAACTATTAACTGAATTGTTTACTGTGCACCAGGTGCTATTCTAGGCAACGCAAACCAGCAATGAATCAAGCAAACAAAATCCCCGGGATTTTCATGAGTAATTTAATGACATGAGATGGATGAGAACATAAATTTAAAAAGAGATGCTATCTAGCAATTGAGGTTAGGCAATCTGCAAAGATTTCTGAAAGGAGGTGGTAATATAAGATGAGCTGAAATATTAAGGTGGCTGGCCATGTGAAGATAAGAAGAAACAGCATTCTGGACAAGAAGGAATAGTAATGGCTTGGCATGTTTAAGGGACAGAAAGATGGCCAGAATGGCTGAAGCATAATGAGTGGTATAAAAAGTGGATGAGAGGAGTCGGACTATTGTCAAGAGGCCAGACTGAGTGGGGTCCTCCAAATTAATGAATTTAGATTTTATTCTACATATCACTGAATACCACTGGGTAATTCTACGTTTTATGAAATGTGCGTATCATCTCTCCCATAAAAATCTTTTCAATAAAGACATTCCAGAGTTCTTTAATAATATCCAAATAAGATGTAAAGTTGATGCTTTGGCTATCAGATACTTGGGTGTAACATACTTTTTAGTGCTTGTGTACCTTGTATACTTCATTTTACTTATACTGATTATCTTATACCAACAGTGACAAGGTCTGATGTTATCAATTTTGACAATTATTTCCCAAGTGCACTAATTCAACAGTATTGTTTGGCAGACAATAGTGCTTTCCTTCTAACAGGCTAAATTCTGTGCCTTCTTTCATCGATCATGAAACATTTTACTACTGCCATCCCTGTCTCCATTTGAAGCTTTGCTTTTCCCAAACCATGCCATCTGTTTTCCCTAAGGTCTGCTAAGAACGTTACAAAGCATTGGCATTTCAGACATTCTGGCATCTTTTGAAATACACAGGAAGGAGCTTACTTCTCCGGCATAATAAAGTGCAGCAAGGACCAGAGCTCTTTGAGGGAATTCTGAAGAGGGGTCCCCGTAATCAGGAGCCTATGGTTGGACTTGAAATCAATCAGAGTTTTATACAATAAAGAGTCATCATTCTTCAACCGATGGGCTTCATCCACTCCCAGAAAGGCCCAGTTAATACTGCCCAGCACAGTCTAAAGTAAAAACAAAACAGAACGAGCCACCAGGTCAGAAGGGAACCCAAAAGTGCTTTCAAGTGTTAATTATCTCTGTATAAATACCATCACAAAGGTATAAATAGATACATTTATTCTTCACTGACTTAACATGTATTAGGACTCTTCTGTTTATTCTGTTAGTTGCCAGATTTGTAGCTATTTGAAATAAGAGTATCATCATCTAAAAGGTACAGGTGGGCCTCTTAAGCCAGCTATTACTGCATGCCCCACAGCAAGAACACAAAAATTGCTATGCTGGGCAAAAATAAAACAAAAACAAATACCACACGATTCTGTATTCTCCCCGTAATTATGGTCCTTCTCTTGCCCATTCTCCACCCCAACCCTGAAGCACACAAACACCAAGAGCCACCAAACTGAACTTGTTTGCACTTAATACCAATGGGATCTACCCACCACATACATTTCTTAGTAGAAAAGCGATAATAAAGAGCTACTTATTTCTGTCCTCCTCACAAAGATCATTCACATCATCTTTTCTGGAGAAATGCCTTAACAATGATACAATAGGAAATGCCCAAGATGACATTCAAGGCAAAATACCTGAGATGGCATCCAATAATTGACAATCATCTCAGGTAAGTTACTGACCTCAATTCCCTTTCATTCTGTGTAATTCAACTGCACCTGGTGACCTAAGGTCCCCTCATCTATAAGGTTCTATTTTCTATTTATAAACTTAGTATCGTTTGAGTAATTTTTCTGGTTGTTCATTTGCCTGCTTTTTGAAATAAGAGAAGAAAAGTAACATGGCAAGTAGGAGGCACAAACCCTACCATTTGTTTTTATTTTTAACGTTTACGTATTTATTTTTAACATGCTCCACATAAAAGTAACAGATCCTACCATTTAGACAAGTCACACTGGAAAAGATTTAGCCTTTCAGTTATTAATTACACACCTTATCTTTTAAGAGGATCTCATATGTTGTTATAAGTGCGTTGAACTTCAATCTTTTGGTTTGGGAATGAATCCATTCATATTCCCGTATCTGTAAGAAAAAAAGCATAATTAAGACATAATTTCTACTTCTCTATTTCTATATCACATAAGTCTTGTGATAGATGTAATAGAAACATGCCAAATAAAAAATAAATCTGATTAGAATTTGATGAATATCTCTTACATTCTAAAACGACCTAAGCACTCAAACTATAAAGCAGCAAGAGTTAGAATTAAAACACTGACCACTGAACAGCAAAAAGCTTATGGCCAGAATCAGAAGTGGCCCCCAGGAACACATCTAATGAAGAATATGCACTTCATCAGCTATTGAACCCTGGTGACTTAAACTCAACAAGGGATCTCCCAGATCCCTAGAAATTAATACAATTTATTTAATTTTTGAATAGGAAAACACATGTATTAACAAGTAAAATTCCAACGTTTGGAATTTCATCAACCACAGACCAAAGTGTCCCCCAACTAAAAGGGAGGCTTATAAGATGAAAATATAATGTAATACGTATAACATCAATGTAAAAGAACACAAACATGTTGGACACTCAGCAAGCATGAAGGCTCACGACAAAGCTCCTGTAGCTTGGCTGTCAAGTTAGGAACTGGAGAAGGAGACAGTAAGTGCCTGCAGGTGAGTGCCACCAAGTGGGGTTAAAAAGAACAAAGAAAAGGAGTATTGGAGACAGCAAAGAAAACTTCTCTGAGTCTACAATTTTTTAAGAGTTCATTTTCTTTCTTTGCATTCGTCTTTGGAATGCAGTGCTTTAACCCAGTTTGTAAACCTAGAAATTTCTCTTTTTTCTTAATACTTAACAAATGATTTAACAAAGCTAAAACTGTATTCTTAGAAACTCAAAGTTAGGGCAATGAAATCAGCCAAGGGGTAAGTTATGCAATTTTAATGAAAGTATTTAATAAAAGTAAATTTGAATTAGCATAAAAATCTAAGATTATAATATACAACTCAAATGTTTGAACATTGCTGATGGCTTGCTCTTATTACAAGCAATTTCCCAGAAATAGTTTATATACAGTAATGAAAGAGCAAAGCTCTGGACTAGATAGATACACCTGTGTCCTAATCCCAGCCCTGCCAGATTCTTGCTTGCTAGGGTCACGTGTTTGACTCTCTTGAGTCGATTCTTCATCAGTCAGTAGGAAAGGATGCCATCAATTCTGAAGACTATCATGAGGACTACAGGTATTAAACACAAAGCACCCAGCACAAGGTCTGGCACACAGTAGGTGCTTTAAAAAAAAGTCAGTATAAAGAAAAGATCTGCTAAACAAAGATAAACTTAAGTCACTCTGTTCTAAATTCATGATGCCCAAATCAAGTTTGGTAACAGGTAAATAATTCTTGTTTCTAAATAAGAAATAAAAGAGGCCCCTAAAATAGCTTGTTTTGCCTTTCTTTTACTCCTTTTTTGTAAGCTATACAACCTCGCCGTTTTAAGAAATTAAGAAATTTGAATGTTTATTTTCAGTAATTTCTGTTTACTGAAATACCAAAAATAATATTAACATTATAAAGTATTAACTCCATATTATAATCTCATCTAAAGCAGTCTTAGAAGTAAAAAGGGCAGAGAGAAGAAAAATTTAATATTGCAACCCAGCTAAAAGAGATTCCCATTCACGTACTGCTGTTGCTTTCCTTTAAATAATAAGCATATTTGTTAAAGAACATCTGAGTGTTCTTTTGTGATAGATAAACCTCCAAATATTGAGAACATAGCACAGTATCAGAATAATAACCAAGGATTTTATTAATTATCTACTAAAGGCTTTAAGTCAATTTCCAAATTTACATTTATAACACAGATTCTATCCCAGCTCTTTTTGTTTACACACCGTATTTCTGCTCATCAGGTCACCTATGTAAACCACTACGTTAATCTCTGGTGCCCAGATTTCAAACTCTCTCTGCCATGAGGTGAGGGTGGATAAAGGGACGACTATAAGAAAGGGGCCATACAGCTGGTGTTGGTGGAATAGGTAGGAGAGGAATGATATGGTCTGGATGGTCTTTCCTAGGCCCATTTCATCAGCAAGGATTACACTGTTATTTCTGTGGAAAGAAAAATAAAAGCAAATCATTAGTTCACCAAAAAACAGAATGTGCATAAGTAGCAATGACACCAATGCTTCACACCAACAGCCAAGCAAAGTGTCATTCATAAGCCTCAAATGTATGTCCTCTCATCTGCAATTACTTCAGATTCCTCCATAAGGAAGAAAGCATAAACCATAAATAGCAGAATAACAAGCGATCTGTCTAGACCTGGGTTACTATGAAAGCCTTGTCAGACTTTTTACCTTTGGTTTTCCTTTACCTGACTTAGGCTTTTCACATCACCTTCCATAGGCTATTCTTTATCACAGAGAAGACAGGCTTTGTAAAAAGTGAAGACAACATGTAACCTTGGACTCCATCAACAGAGAAAGCTATCAGCACTGCTGGTGAAACTGTAGCTGGCCCACCCCAATTTACTGCATGCCACTGGGTTGTTTAATGCCACACACACACTATTTCCTAGACCTACATGTATAAATGCATAGGGCTTGCTTTAAATACACTTTAGTCTAAAGCAGGGGTAGGGTACAGATCCTATTTGTAGATCCCACCATAGACCTATTAAATTAGAGTATGTGGAAAAGGGCTCAGAACTCTGTATTTTCAACAAACACCTTTGGAGATTCTGATTCAGGTGTTTCTTAGACCAGGGAATTCCCCTCAGGAACCCGGCTGTAAAGCAGCAGGTAAGCATTGGGCAAGTGAGGGATGCTTCATCGATATTTACAGTCACTCCTCATTGCTCGTGTTAGCACATGAGCTCTGCCCAGATGAGCGTGGCATTAGATTCTCACAGGAGCATGAACCTCACTGTAAACTGCGCATGTGAGGGGTCTAGGTTGTGTTCTCCTTATGAAAATCTAATGCCTGATGATCTGTCACTATCTCCCATCACCCCTAGATGGGACCATCCAGTTACAGGAAAACAAGCTCAGGGCTCCCACTGATTCTACAATGTAGTAATAATAGAAATAAAGTATACAATAAATGTGCTTGAATCATCCTGAAACAATCACCCCGCTCCTCCCTAGTCTGTGGAAAAGCTGTCTTCTACGAAACTGGTCCCTACTGCCAAAAAGGTTGGGGACCACTACACTTTGGGAAACACCCCTCTATAAAGTGGGCTAGATTTCAACAGGATATTAATGGAAAAAGAATAAGGAATTTTAAATTGAACAAACAGCCAGAGTTAGGAAAATATATTTGGGAAATAGAACAGAGTCATTTGGCAGGAAATCGGGATTACATGTAAGACATCAGATTGCAAACATTATGAAAAGATTCTTGAAAATAAGGGCACTGAAAGGTTGCATGTATATATAACACACGCTTAACCAGCAAACCAGAGAGAACTAAAAGAAACATGCGACTGAAAGGCAACCTAACTGATTCGAAAAACAAGACATTTAATTCACCAAAAAGAGATAATTTCTAAAATTACCTGATGTTCTAAAAAAAAAAAAAATTAGCTAGTTTTAAGGGCAAAATAAAGAAACAAAGAAGATCACACTTGGGGAAGTGAGAATGAGGAAGCCATACCCCTATACATCTCAGGTACACTTAATTTTCTATACCGTTTAGATGCAGTATATTCCTTTTGAGTAATTTCCTTCTCATTTCTCTCATCTTTTCAACACTATTGAGGGGGAAGCACAGCTAAGTTTCTCCAGTACTTCCTGCTCCTAAAAAATGCCATTGTCTACATATACAGACTAAAGTGGCTTGAATTGATTCACCTGTTTTTCTGGAACCAAACCAAAATAGCACATTATGTAATGTAACATTCCTGTGACCAGGGCTTAACAGCTGTTTGGGCTCTTTTCAATTGATTTTTATTTCTTTAGTTTAAAGCAAAAAATGCTGGCTGGGTGCAGTGGCTCACGCCTGTAATCCCAGCACTTTGGGAGGCCAAGGCAGGCAGATCACTTAAGGTCAGGAGTTCAAGACCAGCCTAGCCAACCTGGCAAAACCGTCTCTACTGAATATACAAAAATTAGCCAGGCGTGGGGGTGCATGCCTATAATCCCAGCTACTCAAGAGGCTGAGGCAGGAGAATGGCTTGAATCTGGGAAGTGGAGGTTGCAGTGAGGCGAGATCGCACCACTGTGCTTCAGCCTGGGCAACAGTGTGAGACTCCATCTCAAAAAAAAATAAAAAATTAAAGAAAAAATTAAGTTTAAAAATGTTGGGCCGGGTGTGGTGGCTCATGCCTGTAATCCCAGCACTTTGGGAGGCTGAGGCAGGCAGATCACGAGGTCAGGAGTTCGAGACCAGCCTGGCCAACATGGTGAAATCCCATCTTTACTAAAAATACAAAAAATTAGCCAGGTGTGGTGGCATGCCTATAGTCCCAGCTAATTGGGAGGCTGAGGGAGAAGACTTGCTTGAACCCAATAGGCAGAGGTTGCAGTAAGCTGAGATCATGCCACTGCACTCCAGCCTGGGCAACAGAGCAAGACTCCACCTCAAAAAAAAAAAAAATTACTGGCCGTGTACTATACACAAAACACTGTGTAACTCTGGACAGGTACATGGCACCTTTGCTCCTAAGAGCCCTCAACTACAAAATGAGAAGATTAGACTATACAATTCCTTAAAGTTCATCTAACTTTATAAGTGTTGCTTAGGAGAATTAGGTCCCACTATCCTCTAAAATGAAAAATCATTTTTATGTGATTTAGAATCATTATATCAGAACCATGTTCTCACAAGCTTCTCAACACACCTAATTTTCACAACTGAATATTAAATATTGTAATAGATTTTATAGGATAAAAAGTAGTAGATGGTTCACTTGGGAAAAGGCCACTATAAACACATCTCTTTAACTAGAAACCTTTTCAGCATTAAGGGGAAAAAAGTATTTTTTTAAGCTGTCCTTTTTTTTTTTTTTTTCCTTTGAGGTAAGGTCTCGCTCTGTGGCCCAGGCTAAAGTGCAATGGTGCAAAAATGGCTCACTGCAACGTTGACCTCCCAAGGCTCAAGTGAAACTCCCACCTCAGCCCCCTAGTAGCTGGGACTACCTAAACGTGCCACCATCTCCAGCTAATTTTTGTATTTTTTGGTAAAGATTCTAAGTAAGGGTTTTTGCTTTACTATAAGACACTGAAGACATTAAGGGTTTGCACCTCATTGGGCACCTGAGAAAAAGTATGGAGACGGGCATTAAAGGGACCTCTCACACTCCGTTGTTCTGTGAGGACAGAAAAATATATCTGGATTGGTTTGCTGTTAAATTCTCAAGACTATTGGATCCCCAGTACAGAGTAATTAGGAACTACTTGAAATTGATGAAGGAATTTTTTTTTTTTTTTTTTTTTTTTTTGATACAGAGTTTTGCTTTTGTTGCCCAGGCTGGAGTACAGTGGCAAAATCTGGGCTCACTGCAACCTCCACCTCCCAGGTTCAAGTGATTCTCCTGCCTCAGCCTCCCGAGTAGCTGGCAATACAAGCGTCCACCATCACACCCAGCTAATTTCTGTACTTTTAGTAGAGACGGGGTTTCATCATGTTGGCCAGGTTTGTCTCAAACTCCTGACCTGAGGTGACCCACTCGCCTAGACCTCCCAAAGTGCTGGGATTACAGGCATGAGCCACTGCACCCAGCCGGTGAAGGAAATTTATAGGTACTTCCCAAAGTGCCTTTAAACCTCCAGTGCTAGGATTGTCTCATTTTTTTTTCGCCTCCCCCCAAGATTAACGTGGTCTCATTATAAAAAGGACCCTTTCACAGGTTCAACCTTCCTCTGAATGGGATAATCCTACAGCCCATACAGGTGGGGAGTGAGTGGGGCAAAGGAGGGGAATCACATTCTCTACAGCACTACTGTAGGAAATTAATTTAAAGGTTTCCCTGGCCTAAAAAGAAAATACCTGTGAAAAAGACATCTTCTTTCTTCTAATTCTTTCCACATTAAAGTTTTGGGCAACTTAGCTTGCTATTTACACTCATGAGTAACATGATGATATAGGTTTCTGGGTATGACAAATTACCCACCGAATACTGAAATAAGAAAGTATTCTTCATATCAGAATAAAATGGTATTATACATAAAAACTCCCAGGAAAAATTTCTCTCAATCATATGTTATTTCTGTAATTGAAGAGGGAGACCCAGGCTTCTCAGATCAACTTCCCCTTTGACTATCACGCTGCATTTCAATAGAAGAAAAGGTTGACCGACTGGCGCCTCCAGTTTTACCTTCCTATAGGTGACAGGCTAGGTCTTGGGGAAACTCTCCAGAAAGCACTATTTTTACTTAAAACAAGATCAAACCAGAAACCTTTTCACATGTGAGTCCTAAAACTGTAAACCAGAACCCTTTCATATGTGATTCCTGAAACTGTAAACCAAAACCTTTTCACATTTGAGTCCTAAAACTATGAACCTAAGATTCTTCCACGTGTAACATCTAAAGTATAAGCCTATATAAAGGCAGAACCTTCCTCTGTTAGATGAGCTGGGTTTTTGACAAACTACTGCCTGGTCTCCCAGCCAAATAAACTCCTCCCTCCTTTATTCGGTGTTCGAGAGATCCATTGAGATCCGAGGCCGCTCCTGCTACATAACATGAAGTATAAAGATTTCTTGGTTGAGATATAAGAAGTGTGAAAAAAGAAAAAAAGAATTCTTGGCATCTAACAATAAAGAAGCCAGAAACAGTAAGGAAAATTGCACTCATATTTTTCGACCTACTTGCACCAGGAATGAGCAAGCCAGTTGAGACCTTCTAGCTGATAATCTCGAAGTTCCAGATTCTCCCCTCCTAAATATGCAGGTTGTTTCTTTAAAGCTACAAATCGTGGTCTCTGCTTCAGGGCCTGAAAAACAAAAATTGACAAAGCCTATGTCTGAGAAAATTTTCTGTCTGCTACTATGTTAAAATGCTAACCACAATTCACGTGTTCTGCATCAAAGCATAAAAACTTAAATGTCACGTGTGAATCACCACCCCACTCCATCACCCCTTTCCTTCATGGTTTATATTCCATAAGCCAGAGTTATTTCATCCTGAAATAAAATATTTTTAGTTAACTTGCCCCTTTCCTGAATTAAGTCAATGAACATCATTAAACAGCACTTTATTTTTATGTCTTCTCTATTATATGGCAGTGAGACTCTCCTATTTTCACAAACAATTATCTTTGTTATCTTATTCTAAAGAATACAAAACAGGTCGGGTGCAGGGGCTCACGCCTGTAATCCCAACACACTGGGAGACCAAGGTGGGCAATCGAGAGCATCCGGCTGACACGTTGAAACCCCACCTCTAATAAAAACACAAAAAATTAGCCAGGCATGGTGGTGCGTGCCTGTAGTCCCAGCTACTCTGGAGGCTGAGGCAGGAGAATCGCTTGAACGCAGGAGGCAGAGGCTGCAGTAAGCCCAGATTGTGCCACTGCACTCCAGCCTGGGCGACAGAGCACCCCAAAAACAAACAAGAAAAAAGAGTACAAAACAATGCTTCTTGCTGTCATATGCTAAAATGCAGTTGCTCTTCACCATAACAGGATTTACAAGTTCGGAAATGCAGCCCATCTACCTTAAATCCTTTAATTGTGTAAGTCTGGTTTTCCCTTCAGAAACAACAAGCTTCTGAAGTGAAGGTTGTAGACTCGTCTCTATGGTTTGCATAAAATGTGGATTCTGTGGCCAAATCAGTTTAGGAAACAACCAATCAGAAGTTACACAAATTTCTTTATTCGTGACTTTTCAAAGTCTAAAATGCATGTTTATAGTGTGAATTTATAGGAGAAATTTATTCAGGTATGTATCCCAAAGTTACACGGCCAGAAGTCTTTTTTCAGGGAGCATTTCTCTGAAGATTAGTGCTCTACAGAGCACATTATGAGAAGTATCATCCTAAAAAGAATACTTGATAAGGTTATTGATGGATTCAGCTCTCCTATGAGGGTGGCTGGCAGTGAACGGAATCTGGCTGCTTACTCTCAACTCCAAAACCCAGCCATCCATCCACTCCTGCCAAACCTACTCCATAACGGTTCTCCCATCCAGTCCTTCCATGTCACTCTTACTTCCCTTGTCCTCACACTACTTCTTCATTCAGACTTTGATGACATCTTACTGGCTGGACCTTCCAGCTTTAGTAATTACTTACTGCAGAGTCTCCTATGTACTGCTATTAGATAAGCTTTCTAAATAAAATACTGTTTCCATACTGCCACTCAGTAGGGTACCAGTACCTAGAAGATAACGTCAAAATACCCTTCAAGATAGCCAAGACACACATACTTTGACTTCAATGTTACTTGTCAACATGATTCCTCTTCTCCTCACCCCTGGAGTGCATGTAGCTGTTGTACTACACTTTACAAATCTTTCTCTTGATACCTTTCATGGGAGGCCAATACCCTGGGTCCCCTCTTCTCTGTCTAGCCAGCAGCATCAATCCATTACACAAGGGTCAGAGGCAGTTGAAGAACCACAACTTCCTCTTAAAACCCATTCAAGGACCACTGGAGCTCAGAGACTTCTACATGGGCACTTCTCTGACCACACTTTCCCTATCACATGCTTTGATCTGAAATTAAATGCTTCTCACAGATAGAATTCTAGTGCCATTAACGTGAATGTCAACTTCTCAGAGACATACCCCTTGTCTGATATTTTACCACTCTGAGGACCCAAAACATCACTTTCCTGACGGAATACATTCCAAAGAAAGGATTTATACAGCCAATCTAGCAAATAAGCTTATATATTTAATTTCTAACTTAGAATTCAAAGATGCTCGCCTTTTCTATCACTTCCCCTCTGGTTTTTTTAGAGAAAAGGTATCACAGTCTTGCCCAGGTTGGCCTCAAACTCCTGTGTTCAAGTGATCCTGCCACCTCAGCCTCCCAAGTAGCTGAAACCACAGATGTAAGCCACTGCAACTAGCTTCACTTCTCTTTTAAAGTGCCTAAATCCAGCCAGCTGCGGTGGCTCACGCATGTAATTCCAGCACTTTGGAAGGCAGAGGTGGGCAGATCATTTGAAGTCAGGAGTTCAAGACTAGCCTGACCAACATGGTAAAACCCCATCTCTATTAAAAATACAAAAAATTAGCCGGATGTGGTGGTGCGCACCTGTAATCCCAGCTACTCAGGAGGCTGGGGCAGGAGAATCACTTGAACCTGGGGGGCAGAGGCTGCAGTGAGTCGAGATCACATCACTGCACTCAAGCCTGGGTGACAGAGCAAAACTCCATCTCAAAAAAAATAAAGTAACAAAATAAAAGTGCCTAAATCCTTTCAAGTATTATGTTTCTATTTCTAATTATGTAAATTACAAGATTAAAGAAGTCAGCAAAGCCATGAAATAATTCATTCTCTCCTTTTGCTTTAATGTCACAATCAAGTCATCTTTCACTTCAAAATGGCAATCATCATTTAGTTTTGTAACGTTTCCTCAGTATTTATGTGACCAGCCCTTTGTATCAGTACGTACTCTCCCTGAAATGACAAAAACCAACCATCATCACACCTTGCATTCTCTTGTTGGGATGGTTTTTGAGTTGTTCCTACTGTGAAAGCTGTCAATGCAATTCTGGAATTTCTTTCCAATGAGGGCTTCGTCTTCCCAGCTACACTCTGAATAGGGCAGTCCCATCCATTTGCATAGATATTCAGGCTCATTTGAGGGTGCCGGCTTCCGACTGTGAGCTATTTCATATACAAAAATTTACAGATTAGCAACTGTCAATTAAAGGTGAAAAATGACATTCTGTTTTTTGCATAATCAATAAAATATCATGTGGCAAAACAAAATAATCTGCAAAACATACACTGCTCTGAAATACTGAACAACATTTATAAATAAGATTTCTTGCTTACCTGGAAAATCTGTTTGACCCAATGTAGATTTACTTGTCTTCACAGCTAAACAAACACAAAATAAGACAGAAAAATTATAACCATAACGAAGAATGAAAGATTTTAGGTTTGGTGAATAAGAATGCAAATACATTCTATTACCTCACACCTTAAAAAAAGAAAAAAAAAAGACCGGTACAGTGGCTCACACCTATAATCCCAGCACTTTGGGAGTCTGGGACAGGCAGTTTGCTTGAGGCCAGGAGTTCAAGACCAGACTGGCCAACATGGTGAAACTCTGTCACTACTAAAAATACAAAAATTAGCCATGTGTGGGGACAGGTGCCTGTAATTAATTACAACTACTTGAAAGGCTGAGGCAGGAGAATCGCTTGAGCCTCAGAGGCAGAGATTGCAGTGAGTCAAGATCACACCACTGCACTCCAGCCTGGGTGACAGCGAGACACTGCCTCAAAAAAAAAAAAAAAAGAAGAAGAAAATTCTTGTTCTCATCTCTCTCTCAGGCTGACACTCAATTTCTCTGTTCCCCTTTGTAAGAAAATTCCCCCAATGAGTTGTTTATACTTGCTGTCCCCTCTCATTTTTTCTTGAACCTACCCTAATCAGGCCTGCACCCCCATGACTCCAAGGATGCATTTCGCCAGTGCCAAAGCTATTGCCAAATGCACAGATCAGTCTCAGTCTTTATCGTCCTTGACTGATGGCCTTTCCTCCCTCCTGGCTATGTGAGTCACTTGCCTTCCAGTGCACCACTCTCGCAGCTCTCCTCCTGTCTCACTGACTGTTCTCTCTCTGTCTCCTTTGCTGGCTTCTTTCTGAATTTCAAAAGCTAAAATGCTCTCAGACTTCTTCTTACCATGTGATACACTTTCTTTTTTTTGAGATGGTATCTTGCTCTGTCACCCAGGCTGGAGTGCAGAGGCACAATCTCAGCTCACTGCAGCCTCCGCCTCCAAGGTTCAAGCAATTCTCCTGCCTCAGCCTCCCGAGCAGCTGGGACTACAGGTGTATGCCGCCACATCCAGCTAATTTTTGTATTTTTAGTAGAGATGGAGTTTCTCCATGTTGACCAGGATGGTCTTGATCTTCTGACCTTGTTATCCACCGGCCTCTGCCTCCCAAAGTACTGGGGTTATAGGCGTGAGCCACTGCGCCCAGGCGTGATACTCTATTACTGATGATCCTGTTCAGTCTTAGGCTTTAAATACTATCTAAATACTGATAAATTATCAAATATACATCTCCAGCCCAGACTAAGAGTTCTAAGCTCCAAGCTCACATACGCTCCAGCCTTCACTATACTCTTCACTTAGATGACTAAGAAATGAATCAAACTTACAAATATCAAACTTAGCTCCTGGTTTCCACTCCAACAATCACCTCCTCCCTTCATCTTTCCACTTCAGTAAATGGTACCTCTATACTTACATGTTTAGGCCAAAAATCTTGACATCGTACTTAACACCTCTTTCTCTCATCCCCCAAACATCAAAATTTACCAGCAAATCTTCTTAGCTTCTCCTTTAAAATAAAGCTAGGACCTGTCTAGTCTCCAAAGTGCATTTTTTAAATTTACATTACTGCCAAAGGCAAAAGCCATTATTCCTTGAGCTCAAATATGGCTAAAGTGAGTTACCATGCACTTACCTATTACTCTTTCTACTATCTGATACTGTTTATTCAACTCTGAAGCCAGCTCCTGTTGGCAATTGAAATATTCTACATCTTCAGGAGAAACTTTCCCTAACCTGGATGGCAGACAGACAGAAAAAGTACACATGAACTAAAGTTTGGGGATCCACATACAATACATCAAAGCAAAAGTCAAAGGTCAAAAAGAAAATCTATTTTTTATTCCCATCTGCCCCTTTAGTAATCCTTACTGGTAATTAGGCCAGAAAATGTACCAAAAAACAAAACAATAACAACAACAACAAAAAACACTTTTAGAAAACACTGAAAACCTTAGACGCATAGAAGGATATACCAGTTGCCTGCCTCTCTGATGTGTCCTGTCTAAAAAGACCTAAAAATATTTCATGTGATAGATTCATGTGACGAATGCACACATTTAAACAGATCAGGACAATAAAACAATACGCCTTTTCTTATATATGTATGGGTTTTAGGATTAATTAAATATGACTTTTGGAAAACCAGTTATTCTTTTTTTTTTTTTTTTTTTTTTTTTTTTTTTTTTTTTTTTTGAGACGGAGTTTCGCTCTTGTTACCCAGGCTGGAGTGCAATGGCGCGATCTCGGCTCACCGCAACCTCCGCCTCCTAGGTTCAGGCAATTCTCCTGCCTCAGCCTCCTGAGTAGCTGGGATTACAGGCACGCACCACCATGCCCAGCTAATTTTTTGTATTTTTAGTAGAGACGGGGTTTCACCATGTTGACCAGAATGGTCTCGATCTCTTGACCTCGTGATCCACCCGCCTCGGCCTCCCAAAGTGCTGGGATTACAGGCTTGAGCCACCGCGCCCGGCCTGGAAAACCAGTTATTCTTAGTACCAAAACCTTTCAGATGACAACAGCAGCAATTTAATATTATAATTACTGTATTTCAGAAGATTTCAAATTTCTAACTGCTTTACATGCCTACGTCACCATCTCAGGGTACATATTTTCATTTTTGAGTCAAAGGAAAAACATGTAATTTACTAAAGTACCACATTCTGCATAGTAGTAAAACCAGAATTAGAACCATCTGTCTACATTGCAGACACAAAAATAGGCTGATCACACCACACCGACAGGTATGTCTTGAGGCAGAACTTGATATCATTATTACCCAGTTTTCCATATGCAATACCCACACAGTTCAGGCTGTAAGTAAACTAAAACCATGAGGACTATCACAGTTTCAGTAGTTACCTAATCATTTCCTTCACATCATTTCTGCAAATTGTATACAACCATTTTTAGTTTTAAGTATATCATAACCCCTCTAGAGTGTTCCAGAATATTAACTCTTTACATCTAAGCCACCCCAGCCTAACTACAGGAAGATAACAAGGTGCTTAAGAGAATGAGCTCTGGACTCAGAGTGTCAGAATTCAAATCCTGAATCCACCTGCAAAATTGCTATGTGCTGTATTCTCCCCATCTATAAAACAGGGTTAGTGACAGTACAAATCTCACATATGTATTGTGAAAATTAAAGAAAGAATGCGTGAATAATGTTCCATGAGCTAGTTATTATTGTTAACTCCAAAAACTTTGGTAGCCATATATTAAAATATACTATCTTCAGGTCACGATCTTATAAAATAGAATTGTAAATGGCTCCATATTTAGATGATCAAAGCAAAATCTGAGATTCTAGAGAGCTGTGATCTCCATGCATTACTTTAAAATTTTCCCTTCCCACAGCCTGCAAATACACGTCTTTAATCCATGATGGAAAATATACCATTGTTTGATTTCATCCTCTTTTTTCTTGAAGTTCTCTAGTTTTTTGAGGCCCTTCACTTTCTGTTGCTGTAAGGATTCTTCACTCTCCCATGTGCTGTGGATGTAAGACCAACCCTTCCACTTGATGAGGTACTGGACTTCACCTTCATCCTTTTCAGTGTCAAAGTCACCACTAGGGTCTCCATTAGCTTCAATCGCATACACAGTAGTAGAAGCTCCAGTGGCTGCAAAAGGATTAAGCACACTTGAAAGAGAGTATATTACACCAAACATTAAAAAGCTTCCCAAGAAAGCAATTCTCTAAAGACTCCCTTTTTGGATGATGCATCAAAATACTCCCAACTTGAAATAAGCACAAACTCACTAACAACACAGGATGGACTCAATCAAAAATTTCAAGTATTTTTAAAATGTAAACCCAGCTTTTACATACTCCAAAATCTGCAGGTGAAATCAAAGAAATCCCTTATCCAAAAACAAGAAAAACAGAGCAGCAACATCCTTTTGTTTTAGTCCCTTACTAACTCAGAAAACAAATCTCTCCCTCCAAAATTAAGAATAGAACACCAAAATATCCTCCCCCAAATTTCCCTACTCAAAGTCCCCTGCTAATTCTCTTAACCTCAGTAGAAGCCAGAATGAAAAAAGAAAAAGCATTAAGTATCATTTTGATATTTCCTTTATGGAAAGGTTTCTTTAATGAACACAGTTATGAAATATCTAAATTAGATATTTAAAAATCTTCACTATTATCAAAATATGTATTTAACCAGTTTGATATTTTCACAAGGAGATTAAGAAACAAATAACCCAAGATGGATTTGCTTAATGTGAATTAGCAAGTATCTCTGCTACATCACTGCTTTATAAAACACTGACATTTGTCCATACTAGCTTAATTTAAAATCTTAAAGACATAGTGGACACATTGCTTTGTCCTCAGCTCTGAAACACTGGGTCAGAAAGTCTTCTTCATAACACAACAAATACAGCAGTAGACTAAAATTCATCACATCAGAGTTAAAATACCTAAACTCTGAGCCTTAATGGGCAGATATAACATGTAATTTGCTCCCCAAATACACACACCTCCTTTCTTTCCCAGTCTTGAATCTAAGACCTTTTCAATAGTTTCACTATTATCCTGCTGTTCATCAACTCCTTCTCCAGTCATTTCAATGAGATCATCTGAGTCCGTCTCAAAGTCATCATCTTCTTTATAACTGTAAGAGGAATAATGCTGAATAAATGAGAAATGATCTCTTCAAAATTAAACTGCCACACATGACCATCACTAGAATAAGGAACCAAACCCTCTGGTTTCAAAAACATGTTGTTTTACAGATTTGCCATTCAGTGGGCTCAAAGCTTGCTTTTTTTTTCTTAAAGTACTGATGCATGCTCCTAAACTTAACTGTAGCAAGTCTAACTGGTAGTTGAAAATCAAAATGCTATATTTATACTAATTTATATAGAAAACTATAAGGACACTTCTCTTTTTTTCATTTTTTAGTATCAGATTGTTATGTAAACAAAGTAAGCTATCACAAAAAAAGAAAAAGCAAATAGGAAGAAAAAATTAAAAAGAGAAGTAATATTTATAAAATTAAAAGTTCCAACCCTGTATGTTGTCTCCCCGTAACAAGAACCTGAAATTTAAGTATTCCCAAACTGCTGGAAGCTTCAACACAAGTACTTCGGTTAAAAAAAAAAAAAATGTGTGTGTATATATATATATATATATATATATACACACACACACACACACACACACACACACACACACACACACGTGGGGCACAGTGGCTCATGCCTGTAATCCCAGCACTTTGGGAGGCCGAGGTGGGTGGATCACAAGGTTAGGAGTTTGAGATCAGCCTGACCAAGATGGTAAAACCCCATCTCTACTAAAAATACAAAAATTAGCCGGGTGGCAGGTGCCTGTAGTTCCAGCTACTCAGGAGGCTGAGGCAGGAAAATCACTTGAACCCAGGAGGCAGAAGTTGCAGTGAGCTGAGATCGTGCCACTGCACTCTAGCCTGGGCAACAGAGCAAGACTCCGTCTCAAAAAGAAAAAAAAAAAAAAAACAATTAAAATTTAACTTCCCATCAGATATTAACAACAAATGACTGAGTCACAAGAAAGAAAAACAATCCTGGATGTAGAGTTATAGTAAGAAAAAGTGCTAGGCTATATAATAACACACTCAAAGCCTAGTCCTAGCTATGGAATTATTAATTGGATACACTGAATAAGTTATTAATGTCTCTAGGACTCATTTTCATCATCTCTAAGGAGAACAAAAGAAATCTGTAAAATCTTCTAAAAAATATATTCTTTGATTTCTGTAAACTACTAGTGTTTGCATATGTGTGTTCCTTTCATTTTCTTTTTTTTTTTTTTTCCTTTTTCAGACAGGATCTGGCTTTTTTGTCTAGTCTGGAGTGCAGTAACACGATCTCAGCTCCCTGCAACCTCCATCTCCCAGGATTCTCCCACCTCAGTCTCCCAGGTAGCTGAGACTGCAGGTACATGCCACCACCACACTTGGCTTTTTCTTGATTTTTGTAGAGACAGGGTCTTGCCCTATTGTCCAGGCTGGTCTGAAACTCCCAGGCTCAAGCAATCTGCCCGCCTTGGCCTCCCAAAGTGCTGGAATTACAGGCATGAGACACTGTGCCTTGCTTATTTCACTAACAGTAATTCCTATTAATGTGTCATATCCTATTAGTGAGCTTGATAAAATTAGATTCAAGTAGTAATACATAAGCTGAACCTCAGAAAAATGTGTGTGATTCAAAGAGCAATTCAGAAGTAGGAATATAATCCTAACATCTTTAATGAAAAACAAGTTAGGAAATGAAGATAATGCCACAAAGTCACCACTGGCCAGGTCATGAACTTGTGGTGGCTCTTTAACAGGAACGAAGGCTTCAAATGCGCTACTGCTACCCTTTTCATACTCCCCATGGCTCAATCCCATATGGGCTTTTTGCAAGAAAGCTGACCAGATTTCTGAAAACGACTTCAGGACATAGGTTATTTTTATCTATCAAGTGCACAGCCCCGGACTTATGAGAAGCAAACTCTAACCAACTACATCATCACATCATACCAATGAAACACTTCTGAGCCACAACGTACCTAACATTTTTAGCCGCTCTTCGACGAGTCTGTCTTTTTGGAGCTTCGTCATCATCATCATCCTCATCAGAAGACTCTTGCTTTTTTCTCTTTCCACGCTGAGTCTTAGGCTGCTTTTTAACACGAGGTTTGGGCACTGCTCTAAAATGAGAAGAGAAACAAATGGCAAAGTCTTCTCTGTCTACTTTATATAACAGTTTCTCCCAGAGCAGTGGTTCATACATCAGAATGTAACATTTCCTTGGGGAATGTTAAACATGCATATTCTTGGGTCCTAGTCCCTGAAATTCTAATTCACTAGAAATTTGGATTTTCAACAGGAAGGTGATTCTAATGCTGATAAGTCTCAATCATTTATGGGAAAGAATGTGAATGTTTCGCACATGTTCTTAAGGATTACCTGACATAAAAACACATATACAGCATGTTGTTCAAGGTAGGATCTCTTTGGCAGGCTTTTACTTTTAGGAATTAACAGTTGTACTTGTAGGAATTAATCTTACTGATATACAACTAAACAGGCATAATAAAGTATTCACTACAGCATTATTTGCAATAACAAAAGATTAAGAAAACTCTAAATATTCTTCCACTGGGAACTAAACAGTACTACATACTCATAAAAAAAGAAAAAGAGTTTTCTATATACTAATATGAAAGGATTTCCAGGATAAAGAAACATACAGAACAAGAAGCATAGAATGCTATTATCTGTGTGAAGAAAATAAAGCACAAGAAGTAACTATACATAAGTTTCTACTGTCTGTGTATAAAATATACCTGGAAGACTACTAAAGAGACTGCCTGCCCCGTCACAGAATTAACTTGGACAGACCAGGGAGATATCCAGAACTGAGAGCCACAGTCTAGAAGCTCCCATAAGGAAATCCCCAAATTTTCCATCAGTGATAAAAAGGTGAAAGAAGAGAAGGACAGAAATGGAAACTCATGATCGCATTTATTATCTCTTTCTCTCATACCTACCATAACTTTCTCATAACCAAACCTAGAGAGATGATCCAGGATGTAATAAATAATGAGTAAAATTCTAAAAGAATCAGTGTGACATTTCAGTCTTGGAGCTTAAACTGAGATAAAAGAAGATAAAATTCAGTTGACAAATTCCCCTGCTGGTGTTGGGGGTTAAGTACAATGTCCTAGGCCAGAGGTATGCAAATTTTTTCTGTAAATGGCCAGAGAGTAAATATTTTAGGCTCTGCCAGCCAGGAGGCAAAATGGGGACCAATATATAGGTACTTACATAATAAAAAGGAAATAAATGTTTCATAAGTTTTCTTGTGAAATTCAAAATAAAATAGTCATTAAGTACATGTACTGTAATATATGTCTACTAATGAGAACAGAATTGTTTTTGAGGGGTAACATTTCATTTAACTGGGGTTCAAATTTAGTGCTCTCTATCCTTAAACTATAAATTAGAAATGTTCATCAATAAAAACTATTCTTAGCTCACAGGCCATACAAATGGGAAGTAGATGAAATTTGGCCCAAAGGGCATAGTTTGCTGAGCCCATTCTAAGCACTACAAGGAGGTAATTTTCCCTGGGGCCTGTCTGTCGTCTGACTCCCTTTTCCTGTCATCACTACCTTGGGCTGCCATCTGTCTTATCAGAAATTAGCATGATTTGCTGCTATTTCAGCCCACCTCCTTCTCTCCACAATCACATTCTCTGTTTAATGTTACATAGATTGTATGAAGAAGGTAATAAACCATTCAAGTACACTTTATGCCAGGCAAACAGCATTTTAAACAATTTGCTCTCCCAAAAAGAGATTGTACCATGGCCAAACATACACGGAGTTTTACTAAAAGTGGAAGACATGTTTGCCCCAGGAAAGCTAGACTGTGAAGAAGAAGCTGTAAGCCCTGCAACGTAGGCTAGTGAAAGTGAACCACAGACATCTAAAACCCAGAATCAAAACACAATGCATCTCATTAAGGCTCTCATTTCAGCCTGACATCATCCTACCCCTATGAAGCAAAGAGCGCACCTTCTGGGGACAGGTCTTCTGGCTTTCACTTTCTTCTGCTCTGGCTCACTCTCTGCACTGGTGCCTTGCTCCTGTTCATCTTCTGAGGGGTCCCGTTTCCATTTTTCTCTGTGATCAAAAGCAAAACAAAATAATTTTTTTCTAAAAGAATTCAAGATAAATAAGCCAACAAAACCAATTTCAATTTAACTATCTAAAAGGCAGAACACGCATATTTTAGTACGCTAAAAGAGATTTATTCTAGCTCCATTTAAACTTGAATTGTGATCCTTCCTGGACTACATAATATCTATTGCTATTTTATCTCTGGTAACAAAAATAAATAACAATGGATATATATGCCTTTTTTTTCTTTTAATTTACTACTATCATTGACAAGATTGAAACCATAATATTGCTACTGCAGAGAAAGCAAAAAGAAAAAAAAAGGAAACCATAATATGCACAAGATCAGTGGTTCCAAAATTTTAGAATGTATCAGAATCACCTAAAGGGCTTGTTAAAAAATATTTCTAGGCCAAGTGAGGTGGTTCAGGCCTGTAATCCTAGTTCTTTGGGAGGCCAGGGTGGGAGGATCACTTGAGTCCAGGAGTTCAAGACCAACCCGAGCAAATACAAGACCCCTCTCTACAAAAATTAAAATTTAACTTTTAAAATTGAGCCAGGCCTGGTGGAGTACGCCTACAGTACTAGTTACTCAGAAGGCTAAGGAGGCGGAAGGATCACTTGAACTCAGGAGTTTGAGGATGCAGTAAGCTGTGAATTTGCCACTGTACTCCAGCCTAGGTGATAGAGTGAAACCCTGTCCCCATCTGCCCCTCCCCACAAAAAAAAAAAAAGAAAAGAAAAGATTTCTGGGCTCTAGTCAAGAGTTTCTGATGCAGTAGGTCTCAGGAGAGGCCTAAAAAATATGAATGTTAACAAATTCAAACAATGATGATACTGGGTAGAAACTCTGAGAATCACTATACTAGGTATTTTTAGTCTTTAGAATACATTTAAGACAGTCCCTGTCTCTAAATTATTTTTCAACAGTAAACCTACCATATAACTAAATAATCTGTTCAGCTAAAGATGTGGTTTTTAGTAATTATTAAATAAAGTAGATGTTCCTTTACTTCTTGAGATCTTAGAAGGAAAGAGCCATAAGCTACAGGTATCCTCCTAACCCAAACGGTTTTAGTTTACTTGAAAATCAAACAAGATATTGCAGGGACCTCACTCATTTCTCACCTGCAGGGAAGAAGAAAGAAACATGTAATAGCTGCTGGGCGTGAAATATCTAGGGGAAAAAACTTACAGGCAAGTGCTTGGGGTTTCTCTGTAAATAAAACAAGTACCATTTTGCCTATGGGTCACTTTATAGGGAATGAGGTCATACTAAAGCCAACAGCTACAGAACTGCAAAGTCAAATCAATATTCTTCATGGGACAGCAGGTCAAAGTAACAGTGAAAGCGTATTGAAAAGAGGTGGCTGATCTGTACATTGAGAACCTTCCTAAAAGCTACAACAGTCACCCTATACCTGAACTGGTAGAGACCTTTGAGGGGGGAAAAAACAATTCAGGCCTTCCATGGACAGTCAGTGGAGCACTTTTATGAACATTACTCAACTTCTACTAGCACTGCGTGTTTTCATATGCATTTCCCCAGTAGATGGCTCCTGGTACATCAAGTCTTTTTGTTCATCTTGGTACCAGAGTTTAGACAAAGTCAGGCAAATGGAGATGTTTCTTTGTTAAGTTAAAAAAAAAAAATCAATTAAAGAATGCACAATTAGTCTATCAGTCAGAAAAGTAGAGTGCTTCTGCTAAGACAGAAAGGCCTGTTAGTACTGCCTAACATCCTTCAGTCTCTTTAAAACAAAGACCTTCTTATATACACTCTGGGCACCGGTCTAATTCTGCTTCCCCAGAGCCTGCTATAATAAATGTTTGCTAAGAATCCAAGGAATAGAAGGTGATCACTAAGAAGGAAGAAAGGCAGATGTCTACAGTAAGCGGGGCCCAGCACAAGCCTGCAGTCTCCCTTGGAGCAAGTCCAAAACAGTTTATCCCTCAGAAGGGGCTTATACAGTCATCCCTTCAGATGAGAAAGATCCACAGTCGCTAATAAATTCTAACTTCCCTATCTCCCCCAGGAATTGAGAACCTAAAATCAGGGCCACCAATGAGGTCCACTTCTGCAAGTACAGGAGACAGCAAACAGAGAATGGACGTTGTTGAGGCTAGAGTTTTCCAGGTAAATTACAGATTTATAGACTTATGAACTCCAGAGGAAGACTTAAAATCTCCCAATATAAGAATGCAAAAAAAAAAAAAACAACTTAGCAAATCAACTAGTCCAAATCTCTCCTTCCAGAGAAGGAAACTGAAGTGCAGGGAGGAAATGAGTTGCTTGGCCATATCACCAACCCTCAGCCCTGCAACTCTCAATCGTAACTCACTGAGGACCAAAGAATCAGGAAACATTAAAGCCAAGCTTACACAGCCTAGGAGTATTTGAAAAACTCGAGGTTTAAAAGGCCTGACTGAGTGTGTGAATGTGCATTTGAAATTGGTTGGATTCTTTCAAGTTTTCTTTTAATTTTCAAGATCAAGAAAAAAGATAGTAAGGACTAGCAATACTAAGTCACTCCGAAGAATGAGTAAAGCAAAAAAAGTGACTGATCAGTAACAAAGAAATTACTTCCCAACCCTACTGATGTCTAAGGCTTTCCCGCATGGGAAACTGTTGTCCTCTCCTACATTACTAGCCTCTTATGGCAAATAAGATTACTGGCAAATCTAATGAAGACTCCATCACTAAGCCATACATTTTAAGTCAGGCTACAATAAAGAACAGTCTAAGATACCAGATTGGAAGTAAAGTGTTTTATGTATCCAAGGAAACTTGTAATATCTACCTTAAGAGGCCACTGTCAGAATCCCCTAGATTCCATAAAAATACAAAACTCAACTAAATTTTCCCCAGAATTCTGAGAATTAGGGAGAAAAATAGCAAGATTTAGCCAAGAGGCCCCAAGGCAACGTGAAAAGACATGGAAAAAGTCAAAATCAAGTTAAATGTATACAGTTTTCTTCTTTTATTGGAAAAAGGCGGTTGGCCAGACACAAATCCTAAGACAGACAAATCAAATCTAATCAACTGTAAAGCAGGAAATGAACAAAAGCAACTTTTTTTTTCTTTCTTTTTTTTTTTTTTGAGATGGAGTTTCACTCTTGTTACCCAGGCTGGAGTGCGATAGCGCAATCTCGGCTCACGGCAACCTCCGCCTCCTGGGTTCAGGCAATTCTCCTGCCTCAGCGTCCTGAGTAGCTGGGATTACAGGGACGCGCCACCATGCCCAGCTAATTTTTTGTATTTTTAGTAGAGACGGGGTTTCAGCATGTTGACCAGGATGGTCTCGATCTCTTGACCTCGTGATCCACCCACCTCGGCCTCCCAAAGTGCTGGGATTATAGGCGTGAGCCACCGCGCCCGGCCACAAAAGCAACTTTTAAATATCATGAGCCAAAACTTTGACCAAGGGTTGGTAAGAGCTGCTATTAACGATCTCTAAGAAGAAAATTCCTTTTTCTTCCACTTAAAAGACATCTGGAAAAGAGAAAAGTACTTACTTTTGTTTCTTCAATTTTCAGTAGATTTCCCCAAGAAAGGACGCCTTTCATAAAAAATTCGAATGAACAAGAGAAATCTGAGGCTAATAGGGATTCCCTTCCACTGTTACAGGTTTGTGACAATCTCCAATTCAAAACGCTGGAAAAGGGCCAGGCACAGTGGCTCATGCCTGTGATACCAGTACTTTGGGAGGCCATGGTGGAAGGATGGCTTGAACCAAGGAGTTCAAGACCAGCCTGAGCATCATAGTGAGACGCAGCCTTTACAAAAAATTAAGAAAGTAGGCTGGTGTGGTGATATGCGCCTGCAGTCCAACTACTCAGGATGTTAAGGTGGGAGAATCACTTGAGCTCAGGAGGTCGAGGCTGCAATGAGCTGTGAATGTGCCACTGTAACTGCACTCCCTCCTGGGTAAGAGTAAAACACTTTCTCAAAACACAAAAACATAATAAAACCACCAGGACCATGAGTCAACAAAAATCTTATACAACATTGCCCAAATTTGGATAACATTAATAAGTAATATATGAAAGAAAAGAAAAAAAGAGTTTAACCAAAACAGCATGAGTTGGTTAAATTAAATTCAATGTTTTGTTTGTTTGTATGACTCTAAATCAGAGATTACAATCACCGGGGCCAGATGAGAACTGCAAACAGGGCAAAATGGAGAACTCCTAGTCCGTCACTGTTATGTGAGCCAGTATTAACACATTTTCTCAAAAGAAGCTGAAAACACAGATTCTTACGCACTGTCTCTCAATTAAATGATGCCAACTAATTAAAAAAAAAATTTAAATATTGTGCAGGTCCATTGTGCTGTGTAACTTCTTTTTTTTTTTTTTGTTTGAGACAGTCTCACTCTGTCACCAGGCTGGAGCGCAGTGGCACAATCTCGGCTCACTGCAACCTCCACCTCCCTAGTTCAAGTGACTCTCCTGCCTCAGCCTCCCAAATAGCTGGGATTACAGACATGTGCCACCACGCCCTTCTAATTTTTGCATTTTTAGTAAAGACAGGGTTTCACCATGTTGGCCAGGATGGTGTCGATTTCCTGACCTCATGATCTGTCAGCCTCGGCCTCCCAAAGTGCTGGGATTATAGGCGTGAGCCACCGCGCCTAGCCTGTGCTGTGTAACTTCTTCCACGCTTTAAAAATACGAACACAGCTGGTGGTACATGCCTGTAGTCCCAGCTACTGGGGAGAGAGGCAAGAGGATGACTTGAGCCCAGGAGTTCAAGGTTGACCACATATCTGCACCAATAAAGTGAGATCCCCGTCTCTTTCATTTTAAAAAAAAGGCCAGGTGCGGTGGCTCACACCTGTAATCCCAGCACTTTGGGAAGCTTAGGCAGGTGGATCACCTGAGGTCAGGAGTTCAAGACCACCCAAGGCAACATGGTGAAACTTCGGCTCTACTAAAAATACAAAAATTAGCTGGGCATGTTGGCATGTGCCTGTAATCCCAGCTACTCAGGAGGCTGAAGCAGGAGAATCGCTTGAGCCCGGGAAGCAGAGGTTGCAGTGAGCTGAGATTACACCACTGTACTCCAGCCTGGGCGACAGAGTGAGACTGTGTCTCAAAAAAAAAAAAAAAAAAAAACACCTAATACACATCATGACTGGGTAATTGGTCTCTTTATAATTCTCCAAAGAACACAGGCCCTTGTAAGACTGCATTCTTCAAAAACATCAATGTCCTGAAAGCAAAAGAAGGCTGTGCAAGTGCTCCCAATTACAGAAACCAGACATGCAACTAAATGCAGTAACTGGCCCTCAACTAGATCCTGTAGTAGAGATGGAAAAATATTATGAAAGACTTTACTGGGTCAACTAACAAAACTGAAATATGAATAAAAGAACATCAGAGGCCAGGTGTGGTGGCTCACGCCTGTAATCTTAGCACTTAGGGAGACTGAGGCAGGCAGATCACGAGGTCAAGAGATCAAGACCATCCTGGCCAACATGGTGAAACCCCATCTCTACTAAAAATACAAAAAATTGGCCGGGCGTGGTGGCTCACGCCTGTAATCCCAGCACTTTGGGAGGCCGAGGCGGGTGGATCACGAGGTCAAGAGATCGAGACCATCCTGGTCAACATGGTGAAACCCCGTCTCTACTAAAATTACAAAAAATTAGCTGGGCATGGTGGTGCATGCCTGTAATCCCAGCTACTCAGGAGGCTGAGGTTGCGGTGAGCCGAGATCGCACCATTGCACTCCAGCCTGGGTAACGAGCGAAACTCCATCTCAAAAAAAAAAAAAATGCAAAAATTAGCTGGGCATGGTGGTGCATACCTATAGACCCAGCTACTCGGGAGGCTGAGGCAGGAGAATCACTTGAACATAGGAGGAGGTTGCAGTGAGCCAAGATCGCACCACTCCACTCCAGCCTGGCGACAGAGTGAGACTGTCTCAAAAAAAAAAAAAAAGTACATCAGCAATGTTTTAAATCTAAGTTGAAACTGTACTGTACTATGCTTATAAAAGAGAATATCCTTAAGAAATATGCCTTATGTATTTAAGGTAAAGGGGTAAAAGGTAAAATTCTATGAATTTCAGTCTCAAACAGTTCATAAAAACCATTATGTGTGTGTATATATTAAATATACACAGCAGGGTGTAGCGGCTTACGACTGTAATCTCAACACTTTGGGAGAACAAGGTGAGAGGTTAACTTGAGGCCAGGAGCTTGAGACCAGCCAGGGCAACATAGTGAGGCCTCTATCTCTACAAAAATTAGGCATGGAGGTGCACACCTGTCATCCCAACTACTTGGGAGGATGAGGGAAGAGGATCACTTGAGCTCAGGAGGTTGAGGCTGCAGACAGCCAAGGCTGCACTACTGCACTTTAGCCTAGGCAACGGCAAGACCGTCTCTCTTAAATAAGTAGCACTCACAACAATAAAACAAAGGGAGGAAAAAAGGCAATCTGGGTAAAGCATACAAGGTGTCCTTAGTACTACACTTTTATTCTTGCAACTTTCCTAAAATTTGGAATTAATTTTTTTAAACTAATTTTATAAAATTGTTCCTTTTTAAAAACTCTAAAATGTGTGAATAAAATCTGCAGGATTTCAGAAAAGCATTTTTTTATGCCAGTATTTCAAACCTTTCACTCTCTGAGGGAGTCTCTGTCAATTCTGAAACGCAGGCGCCCACATGTGAGGTTCTGTCACACCTGTTCAGCGTGGATCACGGAAGCCTCCTAACGTGCTGTGCCTTGCAACTTGAGCGTTAGCAGCTACAAGACCTCCTCTAATTAATCTTTCAGGAATCTAAACTGGTGACTCAGGAGAAGAGCTCCCTGGAAATCCACAGTACTCACCAGCTGCCCAGAGGACAGCAGAAAGGAAGTGCCTTTCACCAACACGAGGGGAACTACCTCAGTTCCCATGGAAGAGCCCTGGGTAGGAAAGCAACATGAGAAAGAACACGGATCCCACTCTGCAACGAACTAAGAGGTTCTAGTCAGAAAAAGAAAGGCCCATAAATGCAACTAACAGTTGCCAACTTTGGGGAATTCTTAAGACTGATAAGTGGCGGGCCACAGTGGCTCACAACTGTAATCCTAGGAGACCGAGGCTGGAGGACTGCTTGTGTTCAGGAGTTTGAAATCAGCCTGGGAAACATGGTGATACTCCGTCTCTACGATAAATTTTTTAAAACTTAGCTGGGCATAATGGCACACGCCTGTCGTCCCAGCTACTCAGGTGACTTAGGTGGGCCGATAAAGTCCAGCAGGCCAGGGCTGCAGTGAGTTGTGATGAAGCCACTGCACTCCAGCCTGAGCGAAAGACTGAGACCCTGCCTCAAAAATAAAAATGACTGACAAGAATATGAGCCAGTGACCAGAGTAAGTGCAATCTATTATACAGTGACTGAAAAAAATGCTGGCTTCTGCACACACAAAAATAAAGCCATTAAAATGGTAAGTCAAAATTCAAGCATAGCACCGTTTAACTTGCAATCAAGAGACCAAAAGAATGTAGCCAGATGGTGAAGTAACAATTACATGCATGGATTTCCCAGGGTGTAATCAAGGTGGACATTTCAGGAAAGACACCCAAAAGGAAAAGACCATTAGACTAGTAAGCAGATAACAGTATCCCAAGCAGACCACAAGACTGGGGTAGAACAAAAGCCTTCTAAGATGCCAAGAAGTACAGGTATGCTTACAGTTACTATTTCACCAAAACACAAATGAATATAGGAGGCACCCCAGCTGGACAATATTAAGTAGCTGACTTTTCTGTGAGGCTCTGTAATACTCTACATTTATTTAATGTCATAAAATCTTAGCACAGTTTCTAATAAACTTGTTGGGTAGACAGAATATAAGTTTTATTCTATTTTGGAGATGAAGAAATGGGTTTTAAAATCTCAAATGACTTACCTTAGGCCACTTGCTAAAGATTAATAATATTTTACAACAGAGAATACGTACCTAGTGCTCTTAATAGAAGCCATGGACAATTGTTTAACATGAGAACCCCTGAACTGGTGTAAAGTTTTGAATATCTACATTTTTGAGAGGAGTTACAGAATTCAGATTGTCAATGGGATCCATACCCTCTCCAAAAATTAACTTTAAAAAAAATTAATTCTCAAAAGAAAAAAATTTCATTATATCATATAAACAGAACTTCTTAAATTAAAAAAAAATGAACATATAAATCTATGTTATACAGAAATTTCATATTATGTCCATGAATTAAATTTTTCTGGTTTATGAATTGCAATATTAAAATTATACAGAAATAATATGTAACTTCTTACCCAAATGAATGCCCAGTCAATATAATTTTGCCATGCTAACACAAAGTACAAATGAAAATCAAAAAATGGCAAATCTAAATTTGTTCCTTGCTTACTGCAATACCAAATATCCATATACTTGTTATATATACATATTTTTCAGGAAAAAAATCAATGGGCTAATTGGGCTAACCCGATGGAAGGAGCTGAGCTTTACTCCAAGCAATGGCCCGCGTATCGTGGACCCCTTCCACATGTTAAACTAAGAATCTTGGGTCTCCAACACTGCTGCTGCTATTGCTACAGGTCAGGGTAGGTCACCCGAGCTAACAAGAAAGACAGAAGCAGACAAAGGCACCTGGAGTAGACTAAAGACACAATGAAGGCATTCCTAGAAATGCTGGCAAGTTTGAAACGACTAGAGTGAGTCATTTCCCCCATGAAAGACTTACTGTTTTTTCAGCTGCCTCTGGCCTCTTCTTTTTGGGCTCCCACTCTCAGACCCGCTACTTGCCTTCAGTGTGTGAGGGGGGAAAAATGATCAGACTTTAATTCACAGTTCTTCGGGACAACACTATCTCCTGGTTCAACAATCTACTCAATATACCATTATTCAATATGAGCTTTCGGATAGAAAGAAACCTAAGCACTTGCTTGGTGGAACTCCCTCTTCTTTTGATTTGAAAATTAGTATCTCTGTTATTCTGCAACAATGTAAATGCCCTGTATCTGCAATGTCCAATACAGCAGCCATCAGCCACATGTGACTACTGAGCACTTAAAATATGACTGGTGTGACTAAGAAATGGAATTTTTAATTTTAACTAAGGTGAATTTTAAAAGCTACATGTGACTAGTGGGGACCATATTGGATACCGCAGATGTAGAATACCAAATAAAAATGCCACAACATTTAGTCAGAGTGCCTTAAAGGCACCAACTACTGGCATATTCATTTTGGACTCATTTAAGAGTACGTTCACTCATAAGCCAACAGTGCTCTGCTAACAGCACTAGGCCAAGGAAGGTTTACAGTCACAGACATTTCAATAGCTCTTTTTCCCCAAAATTAAACAAAATGGTAAAATAATCCTATTGCTGTTAATCTTGTACCCTACAGAAAATGTGTTAATTAATACATAAAAGAGGAAAATATTTCTACAACTATGATAGGTTTTAACAAATATGGCTCAGTGCTAGACACTATGGGAAACAAAAGCAAAGACAAAGCAGCTCAGAGGTCACTCAAAACATCACAACTGTAGTGCAGATTATAGGGTGAATCAGTTTAAGGTACGTTTACTGAAAAACCCACACCCAACTCACTGACCTGTGGCTATCAATATTTAACCTCCATCAGAAGTACATTATATAGCTAAGAATAGCAAAGTCCTCCTAAGAAGGCAGAAAGGGGACATTTCATTGAGACAAAAGAATATCTCTTCAGGATCTAGCCTATAAACCTAATTCTGAGTAAGAATCCACAAAAATATCACACAAACTGAGAAAAGGTGAAAGAAGTCTGATTCTACAGACAACCAAGCCCAGCACAGAATACCAATTTAAAAATCACCAATCTATTCAATCTCTCACAATTAGAGTAAATATGTTTGAAACTCATTTTATTATATCTCACACTAAAAATGAGCAAGAAAATCAAATTTAAGATGTTAAATAAAATAAGATAAATTAATTAAGCATTCCCTCCTCTTTCAGGAATAAATCCAAAACTATTTCCATTGCTCTGTTTACCAAACAAGTTACCCATTTAATAAAAATCTAGGAGATTTAGAAGTTAGGGGCTTAAAAAAGTAAACTTTTTGCTACAATCAATTTTCACTATGAGAAACAACTAAAAAAATTTTTTTGAAGCCAATGCTATATAATACTCTACTAAAAACTTCACTATCATATGATCTTTCTGGTTAGATTCTTTTATTTAATTATTATCTTCTTGCCTCACTGTATCTGTTCATAGAAAGCTGAGATTAGAGTCGTTTAACCTCCATGCCTGAAGTCTTTTTTACGTATCAGAGTCAGAAAGAATGAAGTCACGTAGGGAGTTTAAATGCATGCCCTTAAAATATTTTTTCTTTACCTCTTCCTTAATATTAAATCGTGATGGTTCTTGTCTGCTTCGGTTTGACCTCCTGACCCCATAAACATCAGGATATTCTTCCCACATCTGTAAAATTAAGAGACCATGCATTAAACCTCTTGACCCTCATTTACTATTTTTATTACTCAACATTTATTGCAATTTAAGAGAATTCAAGTAACCAAATATCAAAAGAGTTGTTTTGCTAGTTTTATTTATGAGATAATAAAGCACCATTTTTTGAAAATAGGCATATTATCCTAGGAAATTTTAGTTTAACAATGTCTTCATTTCTTAATGGCTATAAAACGATATGGTATACAGTTTACCAATCATTACAATGTAAACATACAGCTGAATAATATAGCAAGGACAGTAGTTGTTTCCACTAAAGACAAAGTATTTACTGATAAATTTTTAATTCCCTACTGTGCTGAGTTTCAGTCTTGACTGCACTAACCCACCTGAGAAACTCAAAATACAAGAAGCAAAGCCCCACTAAGTCTAATTAAATAAGAATCGGAGATTTATATTTTTAAGTTCCTCAGGTCATGTAACATCCCAGATAAATACAGATAAGGCATTTCTAACACTTAGCTAGAAGTTATCAGAGTGAGAACCACTGCTGCCCTTTCTCTGACACATCTATTTTTATTCAGTAGCAGTAATTGGCCCTTTGCCTTTAAGACCTGATTTTTGTAGTAACAATCCTCATGGGTGATGTAAAAAGTAAAGTTTAAAGGACAGATTAGTTGAGGAGAAAAATTATTTTCACTCTCTTCCCCAGAAATAACTACACTAAGTATATTCTGTATTCTTTAACAGAATCACTTATAAGCAAAAGGAATTTTAATGAATTGTGGAACACTGACATGAAAAGGTATAACAGAAATTAAGCACACAGAAGAAATGCTTAAAAAGCTGAGATGAGAGCTACAGGTTATCAAATCACAGATGACAGTTAATATCATGAGAATATTTGGAAAGGTAAGGCTCAGAACATGCACAAAAGCCACCAGCTGAGACTTGTGAAATGTTTGCATTTAAAAGTGTGGGGCCAGGCGTGTAATCCCAGCACCTTGGAAGGCCTAGGAAGGAGGATGGCTTGAGTCCAGGAGCTCAAGACCAGCCTAGGCTACACAGGGAGATCCTGTCTCTACAGAAAAATTTTTTAATTAGCCAGGTGTGTCCGTACGTGCCTGTAGTCCCAGCTACTTGGGAGGCTGCAGTGGGAGGATCCCTTGAACCCAGGAGATCAAGGTGCAGTGAGCTGTGTGATTGCACCACTGCACTCCAGCCTGGGTGACAGAGCAAAACCCTGCCTCATGAAAAATGATCCAAAAATGTCACGAAGAAAGGACATCACCAACAGTGACTTTAACAACAACAACATAAAAACGCTGAAGTAAGCTGAAGAAAATCAAGGCTTCAAAAGAAAGAAGATGGCCCAGGAACAGGCATTTTACAACTAGAATCCGATGTAATCATGTAACCCACAGATTCTGTAACGGCCTTAGCATCACCTTGGAGTTAAAGGACAAAAGGTCCAACCAGAAGGAGTTAGGAATAACCAAGTGGTGGGAAATAAGGAAAAGGCAGTAAATACAGAATACTTTGAAAAAACCTGGCAGAGAAAGGAAGGAGGAAAAGAGCGCTTTACTCTAGCCTGTGTACCCATGCCCAACCCTGGACCTCTGCTAGAGCTATGACAGTTTTTACTTAACACAGGTTTTCACGGAGTCCTTATTAACTGGGATGGCTGAGTCATTTCAATGTTATGACATCAACTAGTTTTACACTTCAAGATATCAGCCAGGTACTCTAGCTCAACTACTGTGACTTTATTACAGCACATATTATAATGCTTACATCCTAAAATTATCCTGTGTTCTTATTTGTCCTTTTGAGACTGATAATATCTAAGCCAACTCTTCCATCCAAAATCTACCATGTGGAGTTACTCACTACTGAGTACTCCCACGTGAGTAATAAGCTTTTTGGAGCGGGGCAGGGAGCTACCATGTGAAAAGGATGTGCATACAGAAAACCAAGAGCCTTCCTCCGAAGTTCTCATTTTAAGACAACCATTATCAAAGGCACAGTCCAATCATTCCGACTAGCATGTAGGTCCATGACTACACATTATTAACTTTCTGGAACTGCTCACTTTAATCTTAAAAGTGTACTTCAGGCCGGGCACAGTGGCTCAGGTCTGTAATCCAAGCACTTTTGGGAGGCCAAGGCGGGCGGATTACCTGAGGTCAGAAGAATGAGACCAGACTGGCCAACATAGTGAAACCTCTTCTCTACTAAAAATAGAAAATTTGGCCAGGCATGGTGGTGGGCGCCTGTAATCCCAGCTACTTGGGTGGCTAAGGCAGGAGACTCTCACTTGACCCTTGAAGGTGGAAGTTGCAGTGAGCTGAGATCGCGCCACTGCATTCCAGCCTGGGCAATAGAGTGAGACTCTGTCTCAAAAATAAATAAATAAAGTTAAAAACTAAGCATACAAAAATGTGTCTTTCCTTCCTATAATTAGATGGTTCAGGTAATTTTTCCTTAATAGAGCAGAAAGAAGTCCTCATCTGTATCCTTAAATATACTACTGTGTTATTACTAGAAAAAGTGGCTATAGGTTTCATTATCAAGATATACTAATGAGTTTTCATAAGCAATAAAGAGGTGCTAGCTTGTCCTAGGCTAGCAGCACATTTGTACTGTAGGGCAAAGTAGATACCTTCTTCACATCAGCTATCCGTTCCTTCTTAGAGGCTGGCTTCTCTTTGGCTTCTGGGAGGACTGGCTGGGATTTGGAACCTGCTGATTCACTCTCAGATTCCGACTGACTCTCAGAAGACTCAGAACTGCTATTCGACTCGCTGCCATGTCCACTTCCTGGATCACTTCCCTGCTCACTTTCCGACTGACTGCCTGAGTCTGAACCCGAAGCTTCTTCAGAGGCTGAGTGACTTTTATTTTGAGAGAGAGAGAGAGATTTAAAAACATTTAAGAACCGCCACATGAATCTGCTTTAAAAAAAGATTCTCATGGTAAAACATTTGCAGATAGTAATTTTGGTAACATAAGACCAAAATCTTCAAATTCACATTTATATTTTTACATTGCAAATAATGTTATTGCTATCATTCTCAAAATACCCAATAGCTACTATTTCCTGAGTGTTTCTATGATGCCACGGAGCAGGTGATTTGTATGAACAGGCTCTAGATAGAAACTCTGAACATGGATATTACTGTCCCCTTCATTCAAATAAGGCTGAACTGATGCTCAGACGTATTTAAGTAACTCTCACACCTAGTTGACACAATATGATTTGAAACCAGATAGATAAGAATCCACTAAGTCTTTCTGTTAAGTATCATTCCCCCTCAACGAGAAAAAACCAAACACAGAACAAAACAAAACCAAGCTGGGCACAGTGGCTCATGCCTATAATCCCAACACTTTGGGAAGCCTAGGCAGGAGGACTGCTTAAGCCAGTTCGAGACCAGCCCAGACAATACGCAGAACTCATCTCTACGAGAAAATTTTTTAATTGGCTGGGTATGATGATAGTGCACGCCTGTGGTCCTAGTTACTCAGGAGACTGAGGTGGGAGGATCACTTGAGCCCAGGAAATCGAGGCCACAGTGAGCCATGATTGTGCCATTGTACTCCAGCCTGGGTGTCACAGTGAGACCCTGTCTCCAAAAACCAAAACAAAAAAATACAAAGCACATTATCTAAAGAGGAAGAATGCAAACTGGTTGCAATTATCCAATCAGTGGTTCTCACTAATAGGAGCAAATTAAACTCATCTGGGGAGGTTTAGAAAAATTTATACACATTAACCTCAATCCAGAGGTCCTGCCTTGTAATCTGCAGTGAGTTCCAGAAGCAATAGACTTAACAGAAACAAGTAAACAACAAGGGCACTCTGATGTTAATGAGGACACCCAATCCAATAAAAGACTGCTACTGGCCTCCACGCCTCTCCCTTCCCTTCTTCATTCCAAACATCGATAGGGAGCAGCAATCTAATAGGTAGATGACATCTAAAAAAACAAAACAGAAACCAGAGAGACTGAGGGGTGACAGGGTAGCAACCTCAAGCACAGAGAAAGCAGTATCTCCATCCGCCTCTGATGGTGAAAAAGCAACTGAGGGGCATGCTGGTAGAGAGGAGATACTCCGAATAGGAAAGACCTAAAGTGAATGGACTCTACAGCAAGAGGTGGACTGCTCACTCAACTGCTTTGCTTGAAAACTACCTCTCTTTGCTCTGAGTGGGTAGGGAACAGTACAAAGGAGGTGAGGTAAGAACAACCCAGAACCTACAGTAACATTTACAGAAAAGGCTCTCAGTTCAGAAGCCAGGAGGTAAGACACGTGGCACAAGACCTGAAAGGGTAAAGGGAAGTTCCGTATTTACCATCACCACATCTTCTAGAGCACGCACAGGGCAATACATTACAAAGTGGAACTGACACAAATAACACCATGCGATCCACAGCACACTGCACTACGGAGGGGCTTTCAGTTACCATGAGGAAGCAATGCAGAAAAAATGGAAGAGCAGGGGTTTGGCGGGGGGTGATGGGGGGGTGTCCCGACATTGGGAAGGCGAGAAAGACGGGAAAAAGCACATAACTTCCTGATCACATAATAGGTATCAGGCACTAGGCTAAGTACTTTATATTATTTTGCTTATTCCCAAGAACAATCCTATTAGGCATTATTATTGCCATGTAAAGGATGAAAAAGCTGAAATCTTTTATGTAAATTGGTCAATGAACAAAACTAGAAATTGAGGAAGAGGGTGAGGGGGCCAGAACACCAATCCAAGTAAGGATCTAAAGCCCATTTCTTTCTATTTTACCACAGGGGACCAAAATACTAGAGACTCAGAAAACATTCTTAAATCTTATCCTTGTTACACAAGGTCCCAAAAGAGGCACCCCGTGACAAGTGGCTCAACACTTTCAAGACCTCATTGTAATTACTGACTCCTTAACCCTTTGCACAGGCCAAGCTGACTAGTCCAGGTAACTCAGGAGTCACTTATTTTACACCTGTGGCCAGGCAGGTTGTCATCAGGAAAGAAAAAAGAAAGAGGAGAGCTGGATGGTGACAGTAACACAGAAAAGATGTGGGCTCTGGCATCCATAGCTTCCATTTCTGTCCTAGATCGCCTCAGACCTGTGTTATCTTTTAACCTTTGTCAACCTATGCGACATCTACCAGTGGTGTCGTGAAAGCATCTAATGCCAGCTATAAAACCAGTGCCCTATAAATGCCAAAGCCTTACCCAAACAGAAGAAATCTGAACATATCACAGCCAAGCTGAGGTCCTTCTAACACAAAATTCTCCCCAGCTAACACCCATTAGTGAGTCCTTACCCCACAATCCATGACACTAGCTGGAATTTATTAGTTTTGCCTCCTCTGCTCATAGACAGGTAGAGAGACAGCTCTAGAATTTCCTTGCAAGTAAGGGATTTATTTAATAGAAAGGGCAGTCTACTTGAAAGGGATGTTAGATGAGGCAGTACCTGGAAACTGTATTCCCATAGCAAAGGCAGCTGAAGGCCTGTTCACCTCCCAGGCACCCTGGTCTTCTAGTCATTGGTAATATCCAATTTCAGCATGCCCTATAAACCTGGCCTCTGATAATTTCTCAAGGCACATTACTTAATCATTCCTTCCCTCACCCCCACTGCTCCAGTCGCACTGGAGCAAACCCAGAGAGTAACCTAGCATTGCTCCCTACAGCTCCTGCATCCACTGCTGACACAGCAAACTAAATACCTCTCTAATTCTGATGCCTGAGGGATCACCTTCTCCAGAAAAACATCCTTTGATCTCCTATCCTAAGCTCAATACCTATCAGATACTTCCATAATACTGACATCTGTCATAGCAGTTACCACCACCGAGATGGCAATCAGGCAGAGATCAGAAACACCTCAGAGTCTGAGCTTCAATTCCCATGCCCTGCTGGCTCTCCATAATTTTAGCAGTGACACATATGCTGACCTAGAAGACTTGCTCCAGAACTCCAGCAGCTGTTAACATCTATACTGCCGTGCCTCCACTTGTCCCATACTATAATCTGGCCACTTGTCAACTCTCCAGTAAACTTGCAAACTAAGCAAGTTTGATGCTCGCTGTGCCTGGTATATTAGAGAAGGATTCACTGACTTTGCTAGAATGTACAGTCTGCCTCCCCTTTGAAACAAGGTATTTAGTTTTTCAACTACTATTATGTTTAACTCCAGACAAAAATTTAAGAACAGAATCATGTTTTGGCAATCACCGCCAATAAAACTGTCCCAGGACAAGTCTATACACTCCTGGGAAACAAAAAACTCCAGCAATGAAAAGACAAAATCTTTACCAACTAAAGACCCACAAAAGGCAGTATTAGTTTCCTGAAGATAACTGTAACAGTCCAGCAAATTAGAAATGTTTAGTGCTCTGTGCTGAAAAGTGGGAACCACTGCAGATGGGATGCAATGGAATGCCATGCCTGCATCAGGATATGTTTACATGTAAGCACTGCAGATGGAATGCCGTGAACGCCATGCCTGCATCAGGATGTATCTATATGGATGCATATCGCATCCCTTTTAACTAGTTTATACTATAAATTCACTACATTTTATGTAACATTCCCCTATTAATGGTACGTTTAGGTTATTTTCAGATTTTTCACTTAACCACTAAGTTGCAAATATCCTTGATACACTTTCCATATTTCTGTATTTCTGAGAAGAATATTTGTATTTAGGAGCAGAATATTTTTATTTCCAAACTGTTCACTGTAACCATAAATATCTTTCTATGTATTTTCTTGGGCAGCTATGTGTTTCTGAGTTTGTGTAGGAGAGTGATTCCTAGAAATGTAGCAATGCCTACAATAATACCGGTGGGGGGAGCAAAAACAGCCGTATTTCTGTCAGCACATATAAATGTGTATAAATGCATTTTAATCACCACATTGCTAACACTGATTTACTCTGTTGGATAGGTTATTTGAAGTATACTTGTGAGTTCCATGGATCACTTGAGTAATTTCAAAAATAACAACAATGAAAATCAAACCCAAGAAGAGATAAACACCAAATTCACAACTGTATTTACCTTTAGGGTTGAGGGAGGCAGATGCACTCAGGGAATGATAATGGTGACATTTTATGACTGAAACTTAGTAGTGAATTCAGAGCAGCTCATTACATACTTTAAGCATTTTTAATGTCTCAACTAGTTAACTGTCTAAAACAAATCTAACCATAAGAGTCAAATCAAAGGCAAGGGCTGTAAATACACCCCACCCTACACAAAACAAGCAAAGATTTGAATGTTTTTAAAAAGTGTTTTTAAATTCTTTTTGGAACCAGAACATCAGATGTAAGACTGAATACAAATATTGAGGAGGAGAAATACTTAAAAGAAAAAAAAAAAAAGCCTTAACAAATTTCATACTTCTTATACTTCTTTTCATACTTAATTTTCATACTTCTTATAAGAGGAGTACTCACTAAACTGGAAATAGAAAACAAAACTGAAAATATCTCCACATTTAGGTCATTAAAAGTCTAATTATGGGCCAGGCTTGGTGGCTCACGTGTGTAATCCCAGCACTTTGGGAGGTTGAGACGGGCAGATCACCTGAGGACAGGAGTTTGAGACCAGCCTAGACAACATGGCGAAATCCTGTCTCTACTAAAAATAAAGAAAAATAGCCGGGCACGGTGGCTCACACCTGTAATCACAGCACTCTGGGAGGCCAAGGTGAGTGGATCACCTGAAGTCAGGAGTTCGAGATCAGCCTGGGCCAACATGGTGAAACCTCATCTCGTAAAAAAAAAAAAAAATTAGCTGGGTGTGGTGATGGATGCCTATAATTCCAGCTACTTGGGAGATGAGGCAGGAGAATTGCTTGAACTTGGAAGGCAGAGGCTGCAGTGAACAGAGATCACACCATTGCACTCCAGCCCAGCAAACAAGAGCAAAACTGCCTCAAAAAAAAAAAAAAAAAAAAGTCTATTTCCTAAAAAAGACATTTCCTAAAAGACTATGTAAAACTGCCATTAATACCTAATAATAATAGTAAATACAATACTAAGCTGTAGCTTTCATGCTGGTTTAGTAGAGGAGGCAGAAAGCCCGTAAGACAAATAAAAAGGGTCAAACTGAGATAGTGGGTGGAGTCTTTTAAGCTTTCATCTAAATAACAAAGTAATAAAATTACCTGACTACCAATGGCTTACTAGTAACAAGGCAATTAAACATTGAATTTTCAGGAATGATTATCCACCATATACATAGCATATTCATAAAAAACAACTTTATCTGAAAATTATTCAACATCTAAATTAAAAACATGTTTTATAATTTTTGATTTACTAATTTAAAGGAAAATACAATACAAAGATAACGGAATAAGTCAAAACTGAGAATTCAGATCCCAATAAAAAATAAATGGTTATAAGAAAAAGGTTTACCACTTCCTTTTGCTTATGGATAAAAAAGATTTGGTATCTCTTCAAAATACTTTCTGAAGTAGGTAAAAATGGAGTGGTTAACCTTCTTGGAACTAGACTTTGAAACGGAGTGCTATTAATAGTCACCGTTCCATTTTTAATCGCCGTTTCCCAAATGGCCACAAGAGGGCAGCACAACAACATTCCACTTAAAAGGAGCAAGCCGTGGCAGCTCCGCCCAAGAGCCGCCATTTCACTTTAGTGTTTATTTTCCTAACTCAAAATGGCCGAACTGCTTGGCAGAGGTTAGTGTTTTTGTTGGTGAAAGCAAAATGTGGCCCCCCAAAAAAAAAAAAATCACAAAGCAATCTACACTGAAATTCCATAAAACTTCCTTACTTCCTACCAGTGAGTGATACAATAGGTAATATTTATGGAGCACTAATGCATCAGGCATGTGCAAAAATTCTCCTAATCCTTACCTATAGACAAAGCCCAAGACTGTGAGTGTGTGTGTGTAAGATGTCACCCCACAGTCTGAATTACCCAATCCACACTATCAAGTATCAGCGCTATATCACTGCCCTTGTCTACACATATTCTTCAGTTGAACAGATTAAACTAATCAAAGTTAATGTGTAACTATTCCTTTTCAGTCACTTCTATGTGTCTTTAAAAGATGGAAAAGCAAAGACATTTAATAAGTCACAAATTTCTTGTTAGTAAAGAATACTGAATGCAGTTCTTTAACATCTCCACCTTTAGTTCAAGTCTTATGCTTCTTCAGAATAAGATATTACTATAAACAAGGTTAAAAGACAGTAACAGACCGGGAAATGAAATTTCAATCTACACATAACAAACGATATAGATACACAACATATGAACAACTAACTACATTATCAAAAATCCAACCAAAAACTGCACAAAGAAAATAGATATGCGATTACAGAGAAGAAATTGAAATGGCCAATAAACTCATTTTTAAAAATAACTAACCTTCATTGCTAATTTGGGAAACATTATAACGGGTTATTTTGCATTCATCTACTTTGCAGAAATTAAAGTCTCATAATATTAAATAATGGTAAGAATAACCAGTAATCCTTAAAATGTGTATGAATCCTGCAATTCAAACTTGTATGAGGCAAATTAAAAAAAAAATTCAGAGCTCTGGTCATAAAAAAAAACAAAGAATCCACATATCCATTTATGAAAATATAAAAATAAAACGTGAAATATTCACACTATGCAACCAAAGGCAGCAGCTAGATTAGGGCTGAATTAGATCTGTAAATATTGTGAGCCCAAAAGTATCCGCGACAGAGCTCAATCGATTCAGAAAGTTTATTTTGCCAAGGTTAAGGTCGTGCCCATGACACAGCCTCAAGAGGTCCTGATGACATGTGCCCGAGGCAGTGGGGCACAGCGTGGTTTCTATTCATTTTAGGGAGACATGAGACATCAATCTGTGTAAGATGCACACTGGTTTGATCTGGAAAGGCTGAACAACTAGAAGCAGGGGAGGAGGCTTCCAGGTCATAGGTTAGGTAGATAATAGACAAACGGTTGCATTAAGTCTCTGATAGCCTTTCACTGAATACACAAGTTCCATGAGAGGAGGGTAGAGGAATAGTCATTTATGACTCAGTCTGGCTTAGTGAAGCAACAGGGAAGCAGCAGCAATCAGATATGCATTTGTCTCAGGTCAACAGAGGGATGGCTTTCAGTTCTGTCTCCTTTGTCCACAAGGAATTTCCTGTGGGTTGGCCTGGCGCCTACAGCCATAACACCCTGAACGCCACCAATCTCGGAATTTCCTGTGGGCAAATTGTTAGAGAGGTATGCAGCTTTTTTATTTTTGTAGCTATCTCATTTAAGAAAAAATGGGAGGCAGGTTTGCCTGACAGTTCCCAGCTTGACTTTTCCCTTTGGGTTAGTAATCTGGGGTTCCAGAGATTTGTTTTCCTTTCACAATATAAAATAAAATTTCAAAACTATTAAATTTTTAATACACAAGCTATATTACATAACCATGTACATTTTGTAAGTACCAACTTTTTATACGCCAAAATCATAAATGACCCTTGGGAGAAGAGGTAAATAGGATTTTAGCCATGTCTTTTTTATTGTAAAACTTTAATTGTATCCTTTAAACTTCTCTAAATTCTTAATTTCTGAGAAAATAAGTCTGTTTCTAACACTGTGGAATTGATCAGATCTAGGGTGCAGGCCCTTCCCAGGATTCAGCAATACTCCCAAAAGTTACCCTAGCACTTGTAACACTATGGACCCTCCCCTTCCAGTGTTAAATAGAATTTCTGGAAGGCCACTGATTTGGACTGAGCTCCTAGACCCTACCAGACCAAATCAAAATGGAGTCACTCATGCTAAACTTCTGAATTGTTTACCTTACCTTCAGGAGATAAGATACCCAAATCCCTAAACAGGCAGTTTGAGCCAGCATAAGGAGGTTCCCTCTGCTTTAACCCTTACAAGGAAATGAGGTTTATTTAACCTCAAGTAACCTGATGCTAAACAACCCACGTTTTTGTACTGGGTGGTTCCCCTGTTCCTGTTCAACTTTATAAAAACCAACTGTCCTGCCATGCCTAAGGGGCACCTTTCTATTTTTTATAGATGGAGTGCTACCTAATTTGTTAATCGCCAATAAAATCCAATTAGATCTTTACACTCAATTTGTTGAAATTTTGTCTTTTGACAGCAGAAAAAGGTACATGTTTAAGAAAAAGAGCACACAAAATGCTGTTTATAATTTCAAGGGATAAAAAAAGGCTAAATTCCATCAAGTACCTCCCAGATTAAGAAATCTAGTAGTGGCCGGGCGCGGTGGCTCAAGCCTGTAATCCCAGCACTTTGGGAGGCCGAGGCGGGTGGATCACGAGCTCAAGAGATCGAGACCATCCTGGTCAACATGGTGAAACCCCGTCTCTACTAATACAAAAAAAAAAAAATTAGCTGGGCATGGTGGCGCGTGCCTGTAATCCCAGCTACTCAGGAGGCTGAGGCAGGAGAATTGCCTGAACCCAGGAGGCGGAGGTTGCAGTGAGCCGAGATCGCGCCATTGCACTCCAGCCTGGGTAACAAGAGCGAAACTCCGTCTCAAAAAAAAAAAAAAAAAGAAATCTAGTAGTAAAGAGAGAGAAAAAAATCCACCTTAATCAGGGTATTTCTAAACTTCCCAGCTGAAGCCAGGCAGGCGTCACCTTAGCCTCCTCTTGCACACTACTTCTATTCCCCACTAACCAAACAACATATGAGTAGTTTCCATAGCACCAAACTATTAGCACTCAAGCATATGTTTGAGAAACGCATGTGTTCTAGCAAGAAGGCTGGATAAGGTACAAATTGGATAAAGCACTTCACAAATAACTGCCTAAGCAGGATCTGGCAATGTGTTCATAGACAAAACACAAAGGAAGCTTTCTATTCAGGTAAAAACAAAAGACTTTGTAAACAACCAAGCTGTGAAAAGCAGTTACAAGGGGAGAGGTTCTCCCCAGAAATCATTAACAAAAGAATACTTAACCACCTCAGGCAGTGTATTTACACCCATTTAGAGCCCTAGGACAGCTGGACTAATTTGACCAAGGGTTCCTTTCAGCCCTGTAAGTCTTGTCTTTACTTAGCTAATGTTTAGGTTACAAACTTTAGACTTGTATATACGGTGCTTTCAGCAACTCCCAAAGTTCAAAGGAGATTAAAAAATCTGATTACCAATAATAGATGTGAGCCATATGCCCATAACATCATGGAGTAAGAGGGGCCCCTGCATCAGGCCAGAGAAGAAACTGCAAAGGGCCTCAACTTTCTTAATAACAACCAACATTCACCATGGCAAGTACGGTTTCTCAAACATGATTTTTGGGTTTTTTGGATACAAGGTCTCTCCGTCACCCAGGATGGTGTGCAAGTAATGCGATCACAGTTCACTGCAGCCTCATCCTCTTGGAGTCAAGCAATCCTCTCACCTCAGCCTTCCAAATAGCTGCGACTATAGGTGCATGCCACCACATCCAGCTAATTTTTACAGTTTTTGTAGAAATGGGGGTCTCCCTAAATTGCCCAAGCTGGTCTCGAACTTCCAGCTCAAGGGATCCCACCTCAGCCTCCCAACGTTTTGGGATTACAGGTGTGAACCACAGTGCCCAGCCTAGTGGTAGCACTACAGATGCCTGAGGCTGGATAATACGTGGTTATGGGGAGCTGTCTCACACACACTTTTGGATGTTTGGTAGCATCTCTGGCCTCTACCCACTATAGGCCAGTAGCACCCCAACTCCCAGTGTGACAAGCAAAAATGTCCAGGGGAATAGAAGGGGACAAATCTGCCACTAGTTAAAAACCACTGCCTAGAAGTATTACTTAATTTGAACTTCGTTCCCAAAGAGACAAGTACCCTTATTCTATTTTAAAAGATGAAGAAGCGGGCTCCAATGCTCCTGCCCAAGATCCTACAGCTAAAAAGCAGCAGAATATAACAGAAAGATCGAAACCCCAGCCCACACTGACCTTATTCCCAAACCTGCCTCAGTACAAGAATCAACTGAGGTTGCTGCTCAACATACAGATTCTTGGACACAACCTAGAATGGCTGAACATTTGAACTTCCAAGCAAGAAGTCTGGGAATGTGTTGAACAATTACCCCAGGTGATTTTTAGCAAATGAACTTAAGGACTTAAGCGTCTATATAAAGCTAGATTTAAGGGAACAGACTTTTTTTAAGCAAAGGAAAGAAAGAAAACAGTGCAAGTTTGATCACCGTTTCCCTTCAAAATTACAATTTACCAGTCATATATTGCCTCTATTTGAATGTCAACCTGCATCTAAATGGAAAACACACTAACCATTTAAGATTGTCAGGGCCAGGCAGTGGCTCAGGCCTGTAATCTCAGTACTTTAGGAGACCAAGCCGGGAGGATCACAAGGTCAGGAGTTCAAGACCAGCCTGGCCAAGATGGTGAAACCCCATCTCTACTGAAAATAAAAAAAAATCTGCTGGGTGTGGTAGCACACGTCTGTAATCCCAGCTACTTGGGAGGCTGAGGCAGGAGAATCATTTGAACCTGGGAGGCGGAGGTTGCAGTCAGCCCAGACTGAGCCACTGCACTCCAGCCTGGGTGACAGAGTGAGATTCCATCTCAAAAAAAAAAAGATTGTCAACACCCAGCACACTCAAGAACCGTTTCCCCAGAGGCAGATACACTCAACAGCTCTCAAGCCTAGCTATGCCACAGACCCACCCAGAGCTTTGGACAATTCCTCAAACCTACTACATGGCTCCTAAATCCAATCAGACGGAGTTTCTCTTTTAAAATTCTCCAAGTGATTTTCATGCAAACCCTGTTTGGGAACCAAGTTTAGAACGCCCCCCCAAAAAAAACTGAAGCAAAGCACATATCTTCAAAAACTGTGGCCAAACCCAAAGTTCATCTGTGGCAGTGGAAGACAAACTGTGCAAAGGTGAGGTTCTGAGGCCGCCAGCACCTCCCACCTACCCACCTTTACCCATGTTTCTTACACCATCCCTGTGAGCATCACTTCAGGACAACTTTTTTTTTTTTTTTTTTTTTTTTTTTTTGAGACAGAGTTTCGCTCTTGTTACCCAGGCTGGAGTGCAATGGCGCAATCTCGGCTCACTGCAACCTCCGCCTCCTGGGTTCAGGCAATTCTCCTGCCTCAGCCTCCCGAGTAGCTGGGACTACAGGCACACACCACCATGCCCAGCTAATTTTTGTATTTTTAGTAGAGACGGGGTTTCACCTTGTTGACCAGGATGGTCTCGATCTCTTGACCTCATGATCCACCCGCCTAGGCCTCCCAAAGTGCTGGGATTATAGGCGTGAGCCACCGCGCCCGGTCCAGGGCAACATTTTAACTAGAATCTTTTGATGTAGAGTCATGACCTTCTGAACAGCAGAATGTGTCTGGCATCAATCACACCCACAATGGACTATGATTTTGAGTCTTTTTTTTTTTTTTACTTATTTTACTATTACTATTATTTACTATTTTTACTATTTCCCTAGTCTCGTCTACAGTTTTCTCATTTTGTTGTTGTTGTTGTTGGTCTTTTCTTGGGCGGGAGGTTGGGGAGACAGAGTCTTAACTCTGTTGCCCAGGCTGGAGTGGGGTCACGTGATCTCAGCACACTGCAACTTCCGCCTCCCAGGTTCAAGTGATTCTCTGCCTCAGCCTCTCTAGTGGCTGGGATTATAGGCGTGCACAACCACATCCAGCTAATTTTTGTATTTTTAGTAGACATGGGGTTTCATCATGTTGGCCAGGCTGGTCTCAAACTCCTGGCCTCAAGTGATCTGCCAGCCTCAGCCTCCCAACGTGCTGGGATTACAAGCACAAGCCACCGCACCTGGCTACGGTTTCCTCTTACCCAACAATTTGACAGCAACTTTTCACAAGATGCTTCATCAATCCTGGGTCAAACTGCCAGTGTTTGAATCCCAATTCTACCATTTACTCTCAATTTTCTCATCTAGCAAATAGAGATAAGTATATCTACCTCAGGAGTTATGAGAATCACACAAACTAATACATACAAAGGAATCAGATCAAGTTCTAGATTCATAGGAGGCACTACACATTCTAGCTGTTATTTAGTCTTCCTAAAGCATTCAACTCAGTTTTCACTGAAACAATATCTCAATCATTTCACCTACTGACTTGACACATATGGCCAGACATGGCGGCTCATGCCTGTAATCCCAGCATTTTGGGAGGGCGAGGCAGGGGAATCATTTGAGCTCAGGAGATGAACTCAGGAGATCGAGACCAGCCTGGGCAACGCGGCGAAACCCCATCTCTACAAAAAATACAAAAATTAGCCAAGTGCAGTGGCATGTGCCTGTAGTCCCAGCTACTAGGGAAGTTAAGGCAGGAGAACTGCTTGGGCCTGGAGGGTGGAGGTTGCAGTGAACCAAGATTGCGCCATTGCACTCCAGTGTGGGCGATAGGAATGAAACCCTGTCTCAAAAATGTGTGTGTGTGTGTGTGTGTGTGTGTGTATCTTAAAACAGTCCCTTACCCAGAGTAAGCACTCAATAAATATAAATCTACTTTGGTATTTTTCTCCAAAATGGTCACCACGTACAATTTTCCTTCCTAACAAAATCCAAAGTGAAGGCCAGGTACGATGGGGCTCACAACTTTAATTCCAGCACTTTGGGAGGTCTAGGTGAGCCCAGAAATTAAAGACCAGCCTGAGCAACATGGTGCAAACCCATTTCTACCAAAAATAGAAAAATGAGACAGGTGGGGTGATATATACCTGTGGTCCCAGCTCCTTGGGAGGCCAAGGTAGGAAAATCGCCTGAGCCAAGGGAGGCCGAGGCTGCAGTGGGCTGTGACTGCACTCCAACCCAGAGTAAGACTCTGTCCCCAAAAAAGAGTCCAAAGGGAAGACCCACTGGAGCGCCCTTCTCTCTCTGCAGAAGAGAGAGCTATTCTCTTTTTCATGTATTAAAGCTCCACTCTTAAACTCAAAAAAAAAAAAAAAAGAATCCAAAGAGAAAGATTACCAGCTAGCAGCCACTACTAGACTTAGAAACAGCCCATACAAATGGGATACCCTAGAGTTTATTATCACATTCTTTTTTTTTTTAATGTTGGTCACAATTTACAACCCACTAATGCTTTTATAAACCAGAGGGAAAGAAAGTTTAGAATGGAATGTAACTGCATTCCAAGTAAACAACTCTAGAATCTAAACTTCAAAAGGTATCCAAAGGATGTCAGGAGAGAAGTACAGACAAGTACACTAAGGAAGAGACCACAGAGTGAAAAGCAACTAGAAGACACTTAGAGGAATTCAGAAATCTTGAGGTGAGAAAGCCCACCTGCATAATACATTTTCTTTTTGTTTTTGAGACAGAGTCTCACACTGTCTTCCAGGCTGGAGTGCAGTGGTGTGATCTCTGATCACTACAACCTCTGTCTCCCAGGTTCAGGCAATTCTCCTGCCTCAGCCTCCGGAATAGCTGGGATTACAGGTGTGTGCCACCACACCCCACTAATTTTTGTATTTTTAATGGAGACAGGGTTTCACCATGTTGGCCAGGGTGGTCTCAAACTCCTGACCTCAAGTGATATGCCTGCCTGGGCCTCCCAAAGTGCTGGGATTACAGGAGTGAGCCACCGCACCCAGTCTGCATATACATTTTAAAGGTATGCCTAGAGCTGGATCTGGCATGACATTTAATATAAAAACATCCTCTTCCATCAAGCCTACAATTCCCCCTCTCAGCGTCCTACCCCACCTTTGCTTCCAGAGCTCCAAACTCCAGCAGCTATTAAAATTAAGACTAAAAAGGGGATTTTTTAAATGGGACAGGCAATGGAAAGACCAAGGATTATTAAAAAAGAATATAAGTACAAGAAGTCCTCCCTCAGAAGATCTGAAAACACATAGAGATACTGCAAACATACAGCAACACATGCAAATTTGAATCATATGGAGAGCTTTTAAAATTAACTAGATCCTAGGGACAGGACTGGACACTGGAATTTTTAAATTAACTAGATCCTAGGGACAGGGCTGGACACTGGTATTTTTAGAAGCTCTCCCATAGTCTGAAATGGGAACAAAAAGTAAAACCCAACTGACCCATAACCCAAAAAGGACAGAAAACAGAGGCAGTAGAGGAAATCAAAAACACAAATCTTAAGGCTATAGTTTAACACCACGTTAGGCATTATGCTAAACAAATACACAGTCCTAGGGTGAAGATGAATACCTAAAGCAAGCTACAGCCAATGAGACATTGGTTGTAAATATTACTGTTGTTACGTTTCTATCCATGGAGCACTGCACCACAGTATTGACTATTCGTCCTGTAACAGTTTGAGAAGGGAAATGAGACAGAGGATAAACCAGGGCAATAATTATCAGCTTGGAGGGGTGGGGGTGGGTAGTTATCTACTCAGACTAACTTGCAAGAGCAGGGCTGATTCACACAAGAAGCTGTTGTAGTTCAGGAGAATCATATGCTCTCTCAAAACGCTGGCTCTTCTCAAAAAAAAATAAATAAAATTCTAAGAGAGGATGAACTGTAAAGCACACTCAATTCTCACAAGCCTCTCATGTAACTGGCCTAAACAAACGCTCCTGGCTGGGAAAGGTGGCTCACGCCTGCAATCCCAGCACTTTAGGAGGCCGAGGAGGGCAGATCATGGAGTCAGTAGTTCAAGACCAGACTTGGCCAACATGGTGAAATCCCGTCTCTACTAAAAAATACAAAAATTAGCTGGGCATGGTGGTTTGTGCCTGTAATCCCAGCTACCCGGGGGGCTGAGGTAGGAGAATTGCTTAAACCGGGACCCGGGAGGCAGAGGTTACAGTGAGCCAAGATCACGCCACTGCACTCCAGCCCGGGCTACAGGAGACTCTACCTAAAACAAAACAAAAAAAACCGCTCCTGGTAAGCCAAGACAGCCAGCGAGTTCCCTAGGGTCAACCTAGCTCTTGAAGAGGAACTTAGGAAGTTCAGGAAGGAGGGACGCAAGAAAGCAAGAATTAAATAATACTAAAAGTTTACATTTATTGAGCACTTTTAATGTGATGGGCTCTTTGCTAAGCATTTTATAGGCATTATGTTATTTAATCTTCATGACCCAATAGAGATGACCGTATCTACATTTCTAAAATGAGAAAAGTAAAAGTCTAATCATAAATGCTTCTTCGGTGGCCTAAACTGGGAACAAAAATTTTTACTACTAAAGTAAAAGCTGAACAGGTACCTAGCCCTTGCCAGGCACGGAGGCAACACTTAAACACATACAAGTGACAAAATGACTCATCAGAATTAAATTCAAAGTATAAAATCAGGACTACTCTAGAATGCTGCCTTAGCCAAGACGTTTCTGAAACAATCTCTCCCTCAAGATCAGTGATCACATTTGCCCCAAACTACAGTGACTCAGTAATGAGAACTGAAAAACTTTTCAGTATGACATCCAGTCCAGAACATGTTGAAATGTCAAAAGAGATCTATAACCAAACCTGTTAACAATAAAATGCTAAATTATATAGCATGAATGCCTATCACGTATCTATGTCCTCCATCATTTATTTCAAAAAGAAAAGCCTTGTCCCTCACTTCACTAATCAGGGCTCAAATATACTCAGTATACAGGAGCTTTTTGTAGAAGGGTCTCTCCCCGTAGACTTACTTTATCAATTAAGGGTTCCATCAATTACAGAAAAGGGTCATAAGAAAAATGTAAGTAATGTGTCCCAGGACTGTGCTAAAATACTGGTTCAATACAATCCAGCCTGGACATTGAGTGAGTCAAGTTTTGTTACTCAGGCTGATAATCCTGAAGTTCCAAAACAAGTAGTGATTGGCAACTTTTCAGAGGTATAAAGCTGAACTCAATGCTTAATCAAGCTGGAGTGCAGGCGGGAGTTACTCAGCTGTAACACACACCCAGTGTAAGAAGGCAACAAAGTTACTTTACTTCTCTCTACAAAACAACTCTTAGAGGAATTTTGTTGTTGTTGTTGGTTCTTTGTTCAAGTGACACCCCTTTGAGAAAGCCAAGTTCTTCACTCAAGCCAAGTTCTAAGGTTACCAGGAAGAAGCTAAAAACTAAAAGATCTTAATAAAAATAAAAAAAGATGGCTCATAGCAAGAAAAAATTTAGTGACTGTCAGAGAGCAGTCACTCAACTTTTATACCAGAAACAAATTTACTGTATCAAATTTTATGGGAGAAATGATAGTGTTGTACGACTGTGGAAATACCAGGTAGTCTCAGGAAGTCTCTCACAACTGGTGGTTTTATTTGGGGCTAGGGGAGAGTAAACTAATGAGAAAATCTGTGAGTTTTAGTTAAAATGCAAATAAACTTCCAGATTCACTCCTCAAGCAATAACTTGCTACAACTGCCAAAAACATTATTTGCCCACCTTCCTCTTCTAACTTGATCTTTTTTACAAAGATGGTAACTGCCTAACGGCCAAATACTAGTTGAAAACTGCATACTTTAAACAGCAAGGTTGGGGAGAGGGACAGAGGGATAGGGGAGGCGGGAGAGGGGGAGGGGAGAGAGGAGGCGTGCGGAGAGAGGGAGAGGGGAAGAGGAGAAGCGGGGAGAGGCGAGGGGAGAGAGAGGAGGGATCACAACACTCTTCTTGCCACTTGATGCCACTGTCCACATCAGAGGGAAAAAAAAAGAGAAGGTTCAATAAACATACCTAACAACAGTGGTTCTTTAAAAAACTTAATGGGCTCCAAGAAGATTACTAAGTTTATTAGGTAAACTGTTATATCATGGTATGCACTGTAACTCATAAAGATACATAGGCTAAAATATCTTCAATAGTATAGACTACTTCATCTCCTTCTAAAAATAAGTAACTCCAATGTTGACTACTCTGACCCCAGTTTTAGGAATTGAAGGGCATTGAGCAAATATTAAAAGATTAACACAACTAATTAGAATTCAGTCTACAGTAGAATTCAGTCTACACAGAAAGGGAGTTGAGATTACTACCTGTGTTTTTGTGGCAGGTATACTTTCAGTTGGAAGCTACAGTTAAATGTCCATCAAGTTCTACAAGTACTTAAAAAGTGTTTAAATTTAGTATTTTATAACCAATATACATTTGAGCGTATTATTTTAAAATCAGTTACAAATTCTTTGATGAACCCCTCTAACGGAAAATCCAATTTCAGCTAGTTTTCATAAACTATCCAAATAATTCTTCCCAAAGAACAAAGATTATGAGACCCTACAAAACCCATTATCATATAGTGAATTTTAACTTTCACACACTGTATTCCGAAACTTGACATATGCCCAAGCAAGTATCACCTGCACTGAAAAGGTCAACATCTCCTTTGAAGTAACATATTTTACTCAATTAATAACTCTAAACTATGGCTAACTGAAGGACAGCCTACTCCTTTCAACTGCTAAAAAAAAAACTCTAGTAAGGTAGGAAAAATACTTTGCCTATAGCAGATAAATCCACTAACAGCCTTTCATGCTTGCTTAAATTCGGTATGTGTAACTCAATTATTAAGACATCGTTGCTGACGATAAAGTTTTAACCAGAAATCCTTGCAAAGGTTTCCAAACAAGGCAAACCAGTGAGCATAAACCCAACCGGTTTCCCAGGACTCAAACAGAATTCCCGAAATGGAAGCCTAGGGAAGGTATTTGTCAAGATTTAGCCTTCGACTCCACAATCACCGCATTACCAAGTGCTATTAACACTTCAAACATAAGTTTTTTGACATTTACTTACACATAATGGTTGTCTAACGCTGTATTCTGCCACTTTTTAATGTTATTAAACGTAAAATTTTCTATTTTATACTAAACTATCCCACTGTGAATCTAAGATATAAAGCGCTTAGCACATACTGACCTGAGTTTTTCTCCATCAAATGCCAACTGAGATAACGTACGGTACCAAGAAAGAATACACGGGGCTAAGTTCGAATAATCTTCCCTTTGTTTGTGAGCCATGTATTAAACAGATGTTAACACCGTCAAGAGGTTTTCACTAAAATCAAAGTATCCGCCTCTGACACTCAAACGTTTTGGTCAACAGTAACAAAATGAAAAGCACTAATGTCCTCACTCTGGACGGGGACGGGGAGCAAGGACGCTAAGATATGAAAAGGGAAAACGAAAAATGTAAAACCAGGCAAATTTTCATTTTTAAGATTTCCAAACAGTGCCTACACTTTTTCTCCAAATGTAGCCGCTTCTAAAAGAAGATAAATCATTCCTGGCAATGGGCAAAAGTACACACGCTACAGGGTGCGAACTGCTATAGGTAAGGACGGACAGGACTACCAGGAGCAAGCGCGTCCAAGAAAAGAAACCGCCCACCGGAAAGTCCCAACTACATTTCCCTTCCTTTTCCCCTCGGCGCGCGGCTCCCAGGGCAGGTGGAGGAGGAGAAAACGCGCCACGCACGCACGCGGCCGGACGTCACTGCGTTCGGGCAGCCGTCTGACGTCACGGGGCGGGGCCTGCCCAAAGGCGCCGCCGTTGACCCTGCTGTTACCAGGCGCGCGCACAGCCAATCAGCACTCGGCGCCGGCGCCGGCCGGCCTTTGAACTCGGCACGGCAACTTCCTGCTGTTTGGCGAGTACACAGTGCAATGCAGTATGTCTGTCAGCGCTGCGGCACAAAGGAACAGCCATTTTGTGACTGAGCTGGACCTGCACCAAGGTGCCAGGGGCTCACAGAGCTGCTGCGTGCGCTAACTATCAAGCTGCCTTTTATTTCGGCACCAGAGCTCCCCAGAAGGGTAGAGAAGGGGAAGGAAATAGGTTTTGGTATTTCAGGTTTCAGTTAGTTTAGATTCAGACTTCTCCAAAATCCCGTTTTTTAATATATTATCAGCGTCATAAAATGGCTGCCAGTTAAACTGCCTGTTGTACTACACAAGTAACTGCATTATGCCATTTCCAATCATCCCCAGCCTTTTAGAATACCTACTAAAGCGCCAATGAAAATTGTAGGATTTACCCACACCTCAGGTTATAAAAATAAATCTGGCTCAAAGGGAGACGATTTGGAGATGAATTTAATAAACTCGCTCAATTATTAAGATAAAGTGCAAACGTGGTGCCCTAGAGAACACACTGAACTCTGTGTGCACACAGTCCCGTTTTCATTCTTATGTTACTGAAATTATCCCCAAGCTGCAAATTATTCAGATAAAAAGTGTAGTATACTTGTATGTCCATCACTAAAACTTTGTTTGAAGTACTTAGAAATTGTACAAATATCGAATGTTTTTAAAATCGCATTTTTTTAATGAATTTTTAATCTTCAAAAAAGTGATAAAGTATAACATTAGACTTAGGCATTAACTTCAAATTAAAGGAATACAAACTTATATAACCACTATTAACCACTGCACTATTTCCAAAAACAGGATGTTACCAGATTTACCTAAACTTGCACTTATTCCTTCCAGATCCTAAAGTAATTCTCAGACCAAAGTTTGAGAATTGACCTGCAAACTGACTTCCTCTTCTGTGGCTCAGGCTGCAAAGGTGATTTTCGTAGTATTCCCTAAACACTGTACTTTGTGCAATAAAAACACTGATAGCATAAGGAACCAAGTACTAATTACAGGGACAGTACTCTATTCTCAACTCACTAGAAGTAACATTAATCTACCACATTAAAACACCAGTAACATTTCTTTAGCTGCACAATTTTAAAAGGAAGTCATGTCATAATTATATACATGTATTAAGGTATGAAATTTAGGGTAACAGTAATTTCAAAGTAACTACCTTCAAAGAGTGTCTTAAATATTTTTGGATATGGATCAGGTATATGATTAAAAGTATACTTGACATATGAATTTAAAAGTACAGTATATGCTTCATGTTCAGCTGTAACTTCCCCTACCAGTAGACAAATGCCTGACAACTTCCAAGTGGTTTTCCAGAGAGTAAAAGTACCCAAAGAATAGCAACACTGCTCAATTTTTTTAAATTAGAAAGCATAGTTTGATCAATGATGTTAACCACAAACCCTGCATAAGAAAGCCAAAACGCATGTGAGACCTATGCAAATGATACACTCAAGGGAGCAACAATTTTAGTGCTGAATCTTTAATAATTTGCCAAATATATCTGGAGGTTCTCACTTCTTCAAATTGGCATTACTTTCCAGAAAAATCAATTTAGGATGAGTAAAGTTTTCTGTCCTCAGTTTAATCTAAGTAATTACATGGGCAATTCAATTAAGACAGCACTACAAACAACTGGGTAACAACTCATTTTGCAAAAAAAAATGTGGTAACTTATCTTCTAAAGCAAGGCTCAATATGTTTTTAGTCAAAATAAATAGAATTTAGCATATTAGCAATACGTTGTGTTCAAAACTTTCAAATTCACTAGCCGAACAGTAAAGTGTATTATTTATAAAAATTAGAAAAGTAAAAATAAAATTGGGGAGGAATCATATCCTTGTTAAACTGCATGATTTAAAATTTATAATATGAAAATGCCTTAAGAACATACATCAAAAAATGCATTCATATGTACTTTTTAAAATTAATATACAGAGGTCATACAACAAAAAACATCTTAGAGGCTTTATTACTTCATCACTAAGGTACTCCAAGGAATGTAAAACAAATCATGATTTGCACAAACAGTACATTTGTAAGCTTCAGAAGATAAAGCATTCCAGATGACTCTGTCGAAATACATCAATAAATTTAAAGCAGCTACATCTAAAATGTGAGGATAAAATGCATCTATCAACAAGAAATCAGTGTGTTAAGCATACAAATGCAAACCTTAAAATAATTTAAATGTAAAATATACAATTGTAAATATGATCACAGTAACAAACACAAAATATAAGTATATTAAGAGTATTCCAGGATTTCTGTTATTACAGATTTGATTTCATAAATGCAGGAACTCTAACCATCAAAAGCAAAGGTTTTGATAAATCGTATCAAAATTTCCTAAAATGTCAAGTGTATCAAAACAAATATAGAGTCACATAAAAATATAAACTGAGAGGCATCAGTCAAAGGGTACTTTTTGTGATTTTGTTTTTAAATGTACATTTTTTCATTCATGTAACTTTCTGAAATGTCTATTTACTATAATTTACTACTACAAGGCTTCTCTATGGCCCTCAGTTACAAGTTTAGATATCCTAGATTCTTCAAAGAAAAAATTTGCCTTGTATGTAAAATGGTGCAATGCAGCAATGGCTAAACCGACAAGGTCATTTTTCTGCAGTACAAAACCCTAAAAACTGAAATTTACTGACAGAAAAACTGTACATTACAGGAAAGGCCCCTTTGAATAAAGGTACCTTACCTTTTGACTGCTGTAAGAGGCCTTAAGTCACAACTCAACTTTCATAAATTGCTACCAAAAAATTAGGGTGTGGCATATTAGCAATCTCAAGGTCATGCTTTAAAAAACGAATCCAAATTAGAAAAACACTTAAAATAAAACAGACACCAATCCATGTCTGTCAAGGTAAACAATTGTAAGCTGAGGTTTCCCCCCCAAAAAGAGACAAAAAGGAAGAAAGTTGATAGCTCATACCTCGATGCATTGCTGTGTAGCGAACTGTCCTCCTCTTGGCTTTTGTCCTTATTTCTCATCATCTTTTAATTCTTAAATATTAAGGGGGAGGGGGAATCTGTGTTTGCTTTGAAGTCCTGTGCCCAGGTATTTACTGTCAAAAGTTGAAAGAAAGGTAAGGTCCCGGCTTCTATCGATGCTTTTTATTATCAGGAACAAAGTCCTGACGATGTTAACGATATTGTTATAATACAACAACAACGGTAAGCACCAAAAACCAAAATATTTCTATTTTTTCCTTAAAAGAAAAACAACAGGATAAACCGAACAGTGGAAGCATCACTATCAATAAGGAAAGTTTCTCAAAGTAGCACACTAGATACAAATAACAATCTCTGTATCTTATTGCGTCATCCAAGAATTTCTCATATTTACAGAAAACAAAGCAAACTTTAACAAATAAATCTTTGAAATTATCACCAATGATCGTGAACTTACCTGATCCATGTAGTATGTCCAAAGCAAGAGTCCTACTAGTAGAAAAATATCAGATCCCAAATAATTAAAAATAAAGGCAAAATCCTCCGTTAAAAAAACAAAAAATAAATAAAATGACCCTCAAATATGTGAACTGGTCAAAAAATTAAAGCAATAATTAATACTAAAACGGGTCCGAAAGAAAAAAAAACCTCATTAGGAGAGCGCACAAAAATGGAGGTGCGCCATGGCTTCTAAGCTGGAAAAAACAACGACCTGGGCTCTCAGTACGGCTGCTTCTTTCCAACAAGGCACGAAAAGAAAGCTCCTAAAAGCTGCTTTTCTCCCAAAAAAAGGTTCGAATCGACCCCAGTAAGTCACTAGGAAAGCCAGGGGGCTGCGGGGGCCCCCTGAGGCTGCCCGAAAGTTAGGGAAAGTTGCGTAAAGTGAGGCAAAGGCAGGGAGCAGAGCGCGCTCTCTCTAAGGCACAGCCGCCATCTAGAGCCTCCTTCCCAGCTCTGAGAGCTCTGCCTTTGATTGACACTCTCTACATTTACCCCACAACTCAGGTGATGTACCATAGACCCACCCCTTCATCTCCACCAAAAAAAAAAAAGAGAGAGAGAGAGAGATCCTCCATCCCAGGGAGCCTAAGGACCCCCACCCCCACACCTCCCAGCCCCTCCAGACCACCCCAATAGGGGGAGGGGGAAGGGCTTCTTAACCCCCTCTGGCTCAAACACCCTTTTTAAGCCAGAGAGAAATGTAATTTGTTCCTTTTGTCTAAAGATCTGCTAAATATTTCAGTCCTTGAGCTAAAATAACTTCCTCCCTGGACAGGAAGTGGTGTTTTATCAAGCCATTTTGAAAAAGGGATAATTCTTAGAGAATCTAAAGATCAGCTTAAGTACTAATCTTTTTAAAAATTAACCCCCCAATGGGTAAAATGGTTTCTAAATAAAAGTAAAACCTTAATTTCATAAACTAAATTCAAGTTTTTCCTTCTTTATGATGGCTAAAAATCATCTAAAGACAAAATTGAAGGGGGAATTTTCCATCCCAACTGGAAGAAAGGGGTAATTTTTACAACTCAAGAGCGCCTCCCTAGTGTTTGGTTGCATCAGAGCAAAAGTTAATAAAACCAAATTTTATTCAAAAATATCCATTTTTCTTTGTAATTTCACAAAATTCTTTAACCCATTGCATAACCTTGAAAACATTACACTCCTCCCCCCACCAAAGAGACTTCTATTAATCACAATGTATTCACTTCCCACACTGATTCAGGCAAAACAAAGTTCTTTAAATTCAAGAATGTGGGCCAACCACGATCACCTTTAAATCAGTAACCCGAAAAACTCCACCTCCAAATCCAACAGAAAACACATATCCCAACACTTCCCTTATATTTCAAATCAAATTCTAAGTTTACACCCATTTCAACAATGGTAAGTTAACAACAATAGGACATAGCTGATGGCAAATTATCAAAGTAATGTCACAAAGCAAATTCTCCCAAATATCAAAACCATGAGATCCACAGAAACAAAATTATTACTAATTCCAAAAGCAATATTCTCACCAACCACTCCATGCAAAGAAGCATCTTCACACACCCAAATAAAATCCAATCAACTTTGCTTATTCAACATAATCTTCCAGAACCATGTCCCTCCCTCACTGAAGAAATCCACTTTGAATTACACCAAACAAAAACAATGTCCAATCTAGATAAAATCCATAATCCAAACTGTTTCAATTCCATACTTTCTATACAAAGATAAATTCTGTACCAAGATCAAAATCCAAAATTTCACTTTTGAATTTAACAAAGACCAACAACCACAAATCAGTGAATAGCAAATGGTGCACGTGTAATGACCACAGATGTGTATGCTGCAGTATTTGACATGAATCACAATATTAACACAAAACAATTTAACCTAAACTATTTCTTGTTCTCATGTAAAATGGGAAAACATATCAACAATTCATTTTGTCTATCAAAATAATGCCTACCACCCTTGCAGGAGTTACTGAAATTCGTATCAGATGATTAGTAATAAACGAAAACCTGGCATTTAAAATTTAAACGTAAGTAATCTATGACATGGTGCAATTCATTTATTCTAAATTCCCAACTGTACAAAATAAAGACAATACTAGCTATCAATCCTATTTCAAAATTATATAAAATGGATTACACACATACATTATTTCAACTTTAAAAAATTGTGAATACTCCAAGGACCCCAACCCATAAATCCAACACTTCTTCCTCTAATAGTAAGACAATAGGAGACATGAGTTTAAATATTCAGATATATTCTATAGCAAGATGTTTTATTTATAATATTAAAAAGCTTAAGACACCATTTCAATCAATACAAATAGTTCAGAAGTATATGTGTATCACTCATCCTGAATTTTGGGGCACAAGCAGTTTGTTTCAAAAGTTCATTAAAATCTTGTGGCAGATTAAAATCAGATTCTATTACCCATTAAGTTATTCTGAAAGGTGTTTCATGAAAGCACAAACCAAACAGTATTTAAACCAAATGACCATCTAAGAGCACAACTTTGTGAAAAATGATACATCTTCATAAACCAAGTAAAATAGTTTCTATTACACCATTTCCAATTTACCAGCTTTATTCAGTACACTTTACCACTGGGCAACTGTAAATGTCAAAGTGTTACTAAAATAATAACTAAACATTTAATGAAACTTCCACTTAAAAAAAAACCCAAACTGAGAAATTTTAAAGTGTTATAAATTTTATTAAAGTTAACATTACAAGAGCTCATACTCATACAAATCAAACTGCAAAAAATTCCAGGCATAAAAACTATTATCTGTGTTAGTGTGCCATCTTTCTTCTCCAAATGTGAAAATGTCCACAAAAAAGTCTTTAGAAAGTCAAATCCACTGTCCATTTGTGTTGGGTAAGAAACCTACGTCTTCATTCACTGCATGGAATCCATATTAAAAGAACCCTGTCTTGGTTGTATATTATCACAGGACTCTTGATTTAATCCAGTTTCCTCAATTCCCCATAGTAGACTGCCATCTTGATTTCTCAGTGGTAGGGTCCATTTGAAACTCTTCAAGCTGATTGGGTGCTTGATGAAAAAATTAAAAGAAAAAAATGCTATTGGAATCTTAATCTTTTAAACAGAAAACATCCACCCACCTTGAAGATATCCTACCATACACAAAACTTTAATTTTGTAACAGCTTTCAACTATGAAACTGTGTATTAAAGTTGTATGCAAAACACACACACAACTCAATGGTAAGACTACACACCGAAGTAACAAAGTCCTTGTACTACACCACAGATACATTTGTATCTATAAAAAAGTCTCAGGAAGAGTCAGATTTTTAATATTTAACACTAACATCATTATACTGTGTACATAAAAAGTAAAAACAAAAATTAAAATTCAAAATTCCTGGAAAGTTAAATTACAGAAACACTGTGGATTTTAAATCTCAATGCAGAAAACTTTCCAAGCTTCTTCAAAGAAAACTAATTATAGAAAAGAATCTTAAGGGATTTTTTAAAAAAACACACAAAGCAGTCGATCATAGCATAGTTTTTCAGTCCAACAGATGTTAATTTTGTTTAATGACAAAAATGGCCACTATAGATGACACCATCTTTACCTACATATCTGAGAATACAGAAAATATGTAGCCACTAAAAAAAAAAAGGAATCATCAAAAATGTAAGCTATCTGCCTGGCTTACTTGATATTTGCCATAAAATGCTATCATTTTTCAAATTATATGCAACTAAAATAATACACTCTCATTACCAAAATACCAAATGTCCCTCATAGAAAAATAAATCCATTACTTAAATAATTTGAACTGAAGGGAGAAGGGAGAAGTCAGATGATTTTACCATTAAATAAATGATCCAGATTCATCATAATCAAACATAACTTTAAAAAACAAGATTTAAACCCTGGCCTTCTCCATAAACTCTCCAGCTCTCCAAGTGAGTTTGTGGAGATATAGTCAAGGGTGACTGAATTGGAGGTAAATAATATAGAAGGTCATTTTAGCTCATTAGGTACTTTTCTTATTTCGTTGGCAATAATTAGTATATAGTGTTTAGTATACACAATACAAAAATCTACTTTAACTATTTGGTTAACTGAGATACTGCCACCCATGTTAAAAAAAAAAACACTGATTAAAGGGAGTGTCACAGCATCAGTAATAAATATCAAAAGCAAGGTATTTCTCCTTGATTTTGCTCATTTCTCCCCAGCTTTAAAAAGAAAACTACATTACTCAATTCATTCTTGATCTCTGTAAACTATCTTATAACTGACTTGTTCATTCCTTAAAATTAAGGAACATGTGCATCTATAGAGAAGTATAAAAGTAAAAACATCATTCTCTGTTAAAGAGTTAATTATAAACCAATTTCTTCTCAATCTCTATTGCTACAACGTTCAAGCTCTAAATGAACTTGGTGATGTAAATACTATTATGATGAACAATGATACTAAGAATGCATTAATATCAAATTATAGTCATGTTTCAATATCTATAGGAGCAATTTATTCAACTTGCTACCTTTTAAATAATAAATTCAAATTTTATGTTTTTCTGACACAGGACAGAGAATTTATCCATATTTCCTTCTAAAACCATTATTTAAAAAAAATCAAAAGAAACCATAAAGACATTATGAATATATCATTTCAAAATTACTCAATAAAATATATTGGTTTACATGGAAACAGCAAAAGTTAAAACAGCGTATTTATCAAGCTCTCACAGTCAGTCATATTTACAGATAGTGAAAAAAAAAGTAAAGAAAAAAATGCTACAAGAGAAAACTTAACTCTTAGGACATTAAAAAAGCTATGATCAATCTGCACTCCTGCAAAGCCAATCCAAAGCCAAAAGTTGAGAATTTTGTTAATAAAGTGCTCAGTCAAGCATCAGAGATTTAGGAGTAATCCCTTTATCTTCATAGAACTCAAATTCTTCTAACAATTGTATTTGCAAATAAGCAAAGTTATGCTAAAAATTTTTAAAAAATCAGGCTTAGTTCTGTGAGCCTGGAAATTTTCTTAGAAACAAAATCCACAGTTCTTCATCTGTTAAATAAAAATAGTACCTACCTCTTGTGGCTGTGGAGAGAATTAAGTACTTTTATAGGACTTACATTAACTGATATAGAAAGATCTCAGTCAGCTATCTCTGATATACCACAATAACCGAAGTACTCTGAGACCTACAAACTGATCTTGCCTATTCAAAGTTCATTTATGTATCATTAATAAGAGTATCTCTGAAGAATATATAGGATCATGGGGTCTTGCATTAAAATAAAATCCAGATCCTACAGAAAAGTGGGTAGGGTTTAGATATCAAAGCACTCTACACATTCCTTTCCAGTAACTTGTGAATGACTGCAGACACTGAAGAGATTTTTGATCTAGAATTCCATAGTCAGATAAACTTGGATCTTTTCTGTATTTCACATATAAGCTTCAAGCTCCTAATATAAATGGTTAAGAAAATTTTTCCACTTTGATATTCACTAGTTTATACGCCCATTTTAAGATAATGTGCTTGTTTTAAGAGTACCATTCCCACAGCAAAGGTCGAAACTTCAATGGCAACAAAGCTTCAATGAGTACCTACTACCTCCTAAAATTCCTGCATATCATACATTCAGAAGAACATAAAGTTGAACATGGAGGTCTTCTCTTCATTGTATTATTAAATTTTTTTTAAGATGGGAGTCTCACTATGTTCTCCAGGCTGGTTTCAAACTCCTGGGTGGAAGAGATCCTCTCACCTCAGCTTTCCCAGTAGCTGAGACCACAAGCACATGCCTCTGCACCCAACTAAGGTATTCTTTTCAAATTCTACTTTAGTAAATTTGTCCCAAAAACACTGAGACATCATGAAATACATTCTTGGTGGATGCAAAGGTTAAGTGATTCACCATCTGGATTGGGTTTAGGAGGGCTCCCCTAAAATAAACCATCTCCTTTTCTCTACTTCTCAGCAAATTTTCCCATTTTTAATAGCAAAAAAAAAAAAAAAAATGGAGGTGAGGGGCAGAGAGTAGTGTAAGGAAAAAGAAATAATTAATGATTCTTAATTGTCTTAACCGATGGCTATCTTAAAGCCACTATTATTAATGTAACAGATTATTTTAAAACTTAATTTATTTCAAAGCCAATGAGACAAAAAGGTGCAAAATTACCTAGAGCAAAAATTCATCCTTCTCATCATGTAATTAATATTCTTGGTGCTTACGACTTTATTTCAATCTTATTTGTCTACTGTCTTTAAAAGTGAAAATATTTATATAAGAAAGCCCTGAGAAGCCCGTTGCGGCAGCTCACACCTGTAATCCCAGCACTTTGGGAGGCCAAGGCAGGCAGATCACCTGAGGTCACAAGTTCGAGACCAGCGGGGCCAATATGGTTAAACTTCATCTACCAAAAATACAAAAATTAGCTGGGCATGGTGGCACATGCGTGTAATCCTAGCTATTCTGGAGGTTGAGGCAAGAGAATCACTTGAACCCATAAGGCGGAGATTACAGTGAGGCGAGATGGCACTTCACTCCAGCCTAGGCAACAAGAGTGAAACTCCACCTCAGAAAGAAAAAAAAGAAACAAAGCCCTGAGAAGTAAATTCACATATGTTGTCTTATTACCAAAAGATACTTTGAATCTTCATTAGAATATATATTAACAACTCTGGGTCTTAAGATGGGCATAAAAACTGTAAAATGAAGGCCAATTATGACAACTAAGAAAGGAAGCCATCTTATTTAAGATTTACAATCAAATCAAATATTCTATACTGTCCCCATTGGCTTAAAATTTGATTATACATACAAGCTAAGAGATTGAGAATTGCAGAGAAATAAAAAAATCTTGTCACTTTTAATTTTTACTTAGTCAAAACTTTGCCTTTCAGGCATACCTAAAATTTGATAGTTAATTCATTAAAGCTTGTTTTAATAGTGAATGTCACAGTTTTTAAATTAAACCCAAAACACTAGCTGATAAACAATGTTTAACAGAAGCCATATTTATACACTAAGTATTTACTGAGCATCTACTATATGCCAGGCAATTAATCTCTTTAACATGACCACAGCCAATAATTGTACTATAAGTTTTCATCTCTTTCATCATCCCATATGAAAAAACAAACCTTACTCCCCACAAAAATAAAATCTATTTTGCAGGCCCTAGCAGCCATTTACACAATGCAAGCTAAAGTAACCATAGGTGAAAATTATCATCTAAAATCTAGATTCCCAAATGTGATTTTTTTTTTTTAATTATTTTTCTGAAGTAGCTAGTACGCCAGGCGCAGTGCCTCATGCCTGTAATCCTAGCACTCTGGGAGGCAGAAGGGGAAGGATCACCTGAGGTCAGGAGTGCGAGACCAGCCTGGCAAACATGGTGCAACCCCATCTCTACTAAAAATACAAAATTAGCCAGACATGGTGGTGCATGCCTGTAATCCCAGCCACACGGGAGGCTGAAGCAGAAGCGCTTGAGCCTGGGAGGTGGAGGCTGCGGTGAGCTAAGATCGCACCACTGCACTCCAGCCTGGGTGACAGACTGGGACTCCCTATCAAAAAAACAATAATAAAATAAATTTTAAAATAATGTTGAGAATTCACCAGAGTTCATTTATACAACCATCCCATCAACTCTCTCCCACTATTTTTCAGGTTGTCAGTTAGAAAAACTATTCCAAAAAAAAAAAAAAAAAAAACTATTCCAGACCAGGCGCAGTGGCTCATGCCTATAATCCCAGCACTTTGGGAGGCCAAGGTGGGCTGATCAGCTGAAGTCAGGAGTTCAAGACCACCCTGACCAACATGGAGAAACCCCGTCTCTACAAAAAATACAAAATTAGCCATGCTAGGTGGTGCATGCTTATAACCCCAGCTACTCGGGAGGCTGAGGCAGGAGAATCACTTGAACCCAGGAGGTAGAGGTTGCAGTGAGCCGAGATCACACCATTGCACTCTAGCCTGGGCAATAGGAGTGAGACTGTCTCCAAAAAAAAAAAAAAGAGAGAGAGAAAAAGAGAAAAACCATTCCAGAGGTGGTAACCATGTGTTCTAACATCAAAGCATAACTTCAGGGTCCATTCACGCTAAACAACATTTTTTTGGGCTTTCAAGTTTAAGTAACTTCAAAATTAATTAACTTATTAGAAGTAATTATAATATTGGAAATCATTAAAAAGCATGTTCTATTACCAAAAGAGAACCCAAGGGCTTCTGAGTTCTATTCAGGTTAAGGCAACACTGACAAAAGGAATAGCTGTAGAACCTAGGGTAAACTTTCCCTACAGATAAGACAGTAAATATTTTAGGCTTTGTGGCCATTCAGTACAACTCCTCTGCTTGCTGCTGCTATACCGAGAAAGCAGCTGCAAACAATATCTAAATTAGAGAGCATAGCTGTGTTGCAATAAAACTTTATTTACAAAAACAAAGGGGAATTTATCAACATCCGCGTTTATAACAGTGTTAGCAATATGTTCATCAAATGTGGGTTGTTTCCATTTTAACTTGCCTAAGTGAAGAAAGCAGAAAATAACAGATTGGAGTAAGTTAATAAGCAAAATTTTACTAATAAACTTTAAACATATCTAACCATGTTGATTTTCTTGTACTGTGTTAAGCTTCACTAAATCCTATTTACAATTGTCTTGACTTTTCAAAATTTCCAAAGTAGTATTTAAAATTTTTAAACACATTAAACATGTAAATTGAGTAATACTTACTAAATGCTTCCACCAATGTCTACGTCATTGTATGGGGCCTTTAGAGTTCATTCAGTATGAGGTTCATATTTCTGCAGAGGACAAAAAGAATTTTATACATAAAAAACAAACACAGATTATTAAGCACCATGATTTATATACCAAAATGTCAGTATCTTGCAAGGATCATTCCCCAGTAGACCAAAACATGTATGTATTTATTAATAATATAGTCCAAGTAGAAAACATACAATATAAGCTCTTGAATATCACAAATTTGGCTCTACAGGAGTCTCCTCTGTAGAATATGTTACTACAAAATCACAAGCATTAAGTTTCAGCCCCTAAGAACTCTAAAAAGGTAGGTAAATATTTGGGCTCCCCAGGTGGATCTGATGGGCAACCTAGGGTTGGGAACTCGTTATTTAACAGAGGCAACATCACTCCTACAGTACAAAATTGTTTCTAGTCTTACATCTATTTACTTTTGATCCTTCTAAGGGAAAGCTTACACTGCCCACCTGTAAGGCAACTTTCTCATTTCTTAATATTACCATATTATATCACATTATTATGTCTTTAATCAACAATAAGACAAAATGTTAGAAAACCATAGGCATCATTTCAAACTACTACTAATTATACCAATCTACTCAACTAAACCAACATTAATCCTTCCTAAAATACATACTTGATGATAAAAATGTATCCGGCCAGGCCCAGTGGCTCATGCCTGTAATGCCAGCACTTTGGGAGGCTGAGGCAAGCGGATTACTTGAGGTCAGGAATTTGAGATCAGACTGGCCAACATGGTCAAACTGTCTCTACTGAAAATACAAAAATTAGCCGGAAATCGCTTGAACCTGGGAAGGAGAGGCTGCAGTGAGCCAAGATAACATCACTGCACTTCAGCCTGGGTGACAGAGTGAGACTCCTTCTCAAAAAATAAATAAATAGCCAGGCATGGTGGCTCACGCCTGTAATCCCAGCCCTCTGGGAAGCCAAGGCTGGTGGATCACCTGAAGTCAAGAGTTCGACACCAGCCTGGCCAACATGGCAAAACCCCAACTCTACTAAAAGTACAAAAATTAGCCAGGCATGGTAGTGCATGCCTGTAATCCCAGCTCCTAGGGAGGGCTGAGACAAGAGGATCACTTGAACCTGGGAGATGGAGGCTGCAGTGAGCCAAGATCGTGCCACTGCACTCCAGCCTAGGCAACAGAGCGAGACTCCATCTCAGTAAGTAAGTAATAAATAAATGAAATGTTTCCATATTTTCCACTAGTTAAATACCTCATAACTAAACATGGAAAACAGTGTTTTCCCACGTCTCAAGTAACTTTCAGAATACAGGTATATACTTTTTTCAGTCACTCCTGTTCACAAGTATGATTACAATAATCACCCCCTGCCAAAAGAAAAAAAAAGAAAACGTATTTAAAAGTTGAATATGAAAATGGCTGGGCACAGTGGCTCACACTTAAAACCCAAGCACTTTGGGTGGCCGAGCTGGGTGGATTACCTGAAGTAAGGAGCTTGAGACCAGCTTCGCCAACATGATAAAACCCCAGCTCTACTAAAAATACAAAACAGCTGGGCGCAGTGGTGGTGCGAGCCTGTAATCCCAGCTACTCAGGAGGCTGAGGCAAAAGAATCACTTGAACCTAGGAGGCGGAGGTTGCAGTGAGCTGAGATCACGCCACTGCACTCCAGCCTGGGTGAGAGCGAGACTCCATCTCAAAAAAAAAAGAAAGAAAAAAAAATGAAAATGTAGCAATTTAAGGTTTTTATAAGGCAATAAAGTTCAGGATTTAAGTTAAAACTGTGCTATCCAAATGCTTTTTTAGGACTAATTTTCAAATTATAGAGCAAGTCCCTGTTTATCTTCCAAAATCTAAATTCCTTTAGTCATTCTGACAGATCATAATCAAAAAATATAGCAGAGATCTGCTTCAAAATTACTCTATGACTAGGTGCTAAATTATCTTCCCAAGAAATTGACAAATGAAGCAATTGAAAAGGAATGCAACATACTTCTAAGCTTCCTAATTTAATCTGACCTTACAAGTAACAGAGTGTTTTGTGAAGAAACCAGGTAAACCCAAAGAGTAGAACTGACTCAAGGAATCTTGGTACAAAAAAAAAAAAAACTAAGAGAAATCCCTCACACCGCTCTGATAACGTGCTTTTAAGTAAGTTATCTACCTGTGCAACCAGCATGTGCCTCTGGGTTCTCATGCCACCAAAGACAGAAAATGCTATCTCACTTGCATCACCACAAAAACTGACACTAATGTAATTTCTCATAGCATCTCCTTCCCCATGCATCAGTCACAAAAATTACTAACCAAAACTGATAAAATCTAAAATAGTACTTTGCCATCTTTGGAAAGAGGGGAGAAGGGAGCAAAATTCAGCTTATGCAGACTATGGAAGTTGATAATTTTGTTCATATTCCCACCTATCCTTACTATTTTGTAATATCACAGTTTCAGATTTAATAATAACTTACAGATAAAATGTACATATTTTGATTGTGTATCTTTTAAAAAGGACAGCTTTAGTCAATTCTCATATTAGTCATTTATGCTTTTCTTAGAAAACTTGGTTTTTAAAACAATTTTTTTCTTTTTTTTTTAATTATTAATTTTTTTTTAAGATGGGGTTTCACCATGATGGCCAGACTGGTCTTGAACTCCTGACCTCAGGTGATCCACCCACCTTGGCCTCCCAAAGTGCTAGGATTACAGGCGTGAGCCACCGCGCCCGGCCTTAAAACAATTTTTCAATTTTTTTTTTTTTTCTGAGACGGAGTCGCGCTCTGTCACCCATGCTGGAGTACAGTGGCAGAATCTCAGCTCACTCCAACCTCTGCCTCCTGGGTTCAAGCAATTCTCCTGCCTCAGCCTCCCAAGCAGCTGTGACAACAGGCATGTGCCACCACTTCCAGCTAATTTTTCTTTTTGTATTTTTAGTACAGATGGGGGTTTCACTATGTTGGCCAGGCTGGTCTCGAACTCCTTACCTCAGGTGATCCACCTGCCTGCACCTCCTAGAGTGCTAAGATTACAGACGTGAGCTACCACAACTGACCAATTTTTTAATTTAAAAATAAAATCTGAGAGCACCATGAACTGTAAAGTCATTAATATGTCTAAGAAAATTCACAAACTTCAAAGTTAAAACATAGCTTTATAATCTAAATTAAAATGATTATGACTACTTTGTAGTACACACTAAAGATGCAATTGCTTGTTCGGGAAATAATTTCAAATAAATGGTTTAGTTTTAAAAGGAAAAGGAATGTTTTCTAAAATACAGACCTATCAAGCAATATAAAAGGTATATATCAAAACTTTTATCATATTGTTATAGAAAACACACTACTTGAATGTTAAACCATCAAGTCACATATTTGTAACATAAGAATCAGAATAGCCTTCAATTTAAATTGTAAAGTTAATTACATATAAAAAAATAATAGCCCATTTGAAAATAAAAGTGCACTGAAGCATTCAATCTGGTAGGAGGTAGCTGGTAAAATAAAGACATTTATCTCTGACGTACAAAAATGTTGTGAAGGAAATTAAATCAGGAGTGCAAACTATAAATCCTCTAGTTTATAACATATCGTAATCAGGTGAAAAATACTACATAATACTAGACTTAATTTTATATTAGCTACATTTACTACATCATCAGAAAAAATGTTTTTAATGTTTCTATTGAAGCATTCTAAACACTGTTTAAAGACAGTATCATTCTTTAATTGCTTCTCTAAAATCAATTTACAAAAAGTTTATATAAGACAATTAGGCATGCTTTAGCAATTATTTTCACCCCACAATTTGAGGGATCTTAAGACCTTGGAACTCTAAAGCCTTCATAAAAATTATAAGATGAAGGTACAAAAGGAATAAAATGTCAAGACTGCAGGGCTTATTTACATTAGAAGATAGGTCTCCTGATTGCCGACACCTAAGTTATATTTTCTACTCTATCACCACCTCTGATTAAAGCAGAAGATAAAAAGATGTCCTCAAATTATCTTTCTCGCCCTTATGCCACTCCACACTCAACTCTCAGGATAAAAAGTAAAATTGGTTGTCCATAGTACAAATTTTTAAATAATCAAAAAACTATGACTAGTAAAGTTTAAAAGAAAATTTACATTTGAAATTACCTATTTCATATTATCTATACCATAAATGTTATGTCATAAAAGCCTTGTGATTACACAGCCTGGCTCCATTCATTTCTATAGAATGTCAGGTAATTTTTTAAATAGTTTCTATCAGAACAACTAATGCAATCCAATTCAATCACCAAGCTGATGAAGAGATTTTTATGATTCAATAATTACCCCAAAATGCTAAGGTAAAAACAAATAAGTATCACTTTGCTTTTTTAAGCAGAAAACAGTGGTAAATAATAATGTACTTTTCTAGCATAGTAGTTTAATATCCTATCTGCATGATCCACTATTATTTATCTATCTAATATTGTCTACCTATGATAATTACATTTACATTTACCCTCATGTGCCATTCAATTATGTTCATTATACAAGATTGGCTCAAGCAGTAACTATCAAAACACCAAATATACGCACTAACAAAGATCTAAGTACATGTGGATCTTTGATTTCACATTTCTAGCCCTTTCCAGCTGATTTTTATTAATCAAATTACACCTTCCATAGGCCAGTATAAATTTATTACCTATTTATACTTAAACTCAGATTATGCTTCAGATAAGAGACCCATTTCTCAATTTCCGTAACAGTGCCTAACCACAGGAATGCCAATTTAGTATCATATAAACTGTACAAAGGAAACCCTAATCTTGGCATTTGTGTTAAAGAAGTTCTAAAGTGAAGGATGTTTCAACGGTTCTTGTAAATGTTGTAACACTATAGTTAAAAGTCAAACATTTAGTTTTTTTTTTTGCACACTGTAATACACCGAAATTTGATCGAGCTGCAAAAAAGGGATTTAAGAAGTTAAGCTGAAGCAAAGGCAATAAAAATATTCCTCTTATCACCTATTTCAATCAATGAAAAAAGCGAACACCAATACATTGAAAGACTGTATTTTATTTTCCACATAAATTTTAAAGACAACAGTAAACTTGCCCTTAGTATGATTAACTGGTCATTCGGCAATTCTTAAAATTTCCCAAGATACCCATTATTATACCACATATTTCCTCTAGTCAATCACTAATAACAGCTCGACATTAATTTTCAGATTCAACCTTAACTTATAAAAAAGCGATATTCCCTTAAAAGTATCAGTAGACATTCTTTTAAAGTCTCGTATCTAGTTTTAAGATTTCAAGTGTTACATACGTGGTATGCTGGGCCTAATACCTATTGTGTTTGAAAATTATTTCTATCTTTTATGCTTTAAAAGCAATTATTAATCAATTAAATTAGAGGACTCTTTAGATGCATTGCTCTTATTTTCTAGAAAACAACTCATTTTTGGACCTGTTTGAAAACTCATGAAAACAAGTAAAATGGATATTTTGTATCTATTAAATGACTAAGATACCAAAGTGTTTATTTAATTTTTGAAATGTATTTAAGAATCCTACAGTCAGCAAATGTAAAATTCTAGACCACTCCTAAAACGTGATCTGTATCATCAAAAAAAAATGGCTGATTGTATATACCAGATTGTAAAAACAGAATCCTGATGACTCCACTGCAGATTTAACTACAATTTTAAAGCACCATTTTATTAAGTACTAAATGTACTAAATGTCTTCCTGCTCCAATGTAAATTATGTGCATCAACTGTCTTAATAGAAACAGAAGTGTTTTGATGTCAGGAAAAGCAATTTGATGGTTTTCTCATCCTTTCAGTGATAAACAGTCTATAGTTTGTTTCATTAACAAACTTTAGTGATATTTTTATACTTAAATGTTGGTAACTATTCAACTGCAGATGTTGGGTAAAAACATTTACTTACTTGCTTTATAAAATACTGACTTTCCCAAAGATTTCCTTTATCCTCAAGGATAAAACTCCAATGTCTCAGTCTTCAAAATGGCATACCTTTTGGTGAAAACAAACGAGACACTAAACTTACTTAGGAAGCAAACAATAAATAGCAAGTAAAAATAAGTGTTTTTCAACTTTTTAATTACAAATAAATAGAAACTAAAATCAAGCTGAAAACCTGATTTTTAAAATGTTCTTCCCTAAAATCTATCAGTATGAATAGCAAACTAATTCAAATTCTCCAATAAGCTTATTTGTTTAAATACTTAAAAGATTAAAATTGTTTGCATGATATACAGAGTTAAAAAGAAAAAAAGCTATCTTTGGTGCATGGTTTTCCCAAAATCTAATCAGTCTTCCCTAGTTTTCAAAATTAAACAAAGGCTTAAAGGACCTTCAGTATTTTAAACTATTCAAAGGACACATTAAGTTACAATGGTTATGCACATAGACTTTTAATCTTTCCTGCAGTGAAAAGGCTTAAAGGCTTTGTCAAATTATTTCAGATAGTTTACTCACATTCATAATCACCATTTTTGCAAATGATACTCATTCATTAATTGAAATGTAAAGAGTAAAACAAAAACCTAATAAGCTAATTTTTGTCAAAACAATTAAAAATTAACCCATTCTTACCTCAAATAACTCTATCTGTTCAGAATCATCAGCAACCAAATGAATTTTAATCTCTTAAGTCACCTTTAAAAAAAAGAAGAAAGATGATATTAATGTATTGATTTTTAAACATTTCTTGGCCAACGATTCAGTGTGATAAAACAAGAAAATATTCCACAAACAAAAATCTACGGGTAAATTAAAGAGACGGCTCATCGAGACACAACCTGTACATTTATGGCTGCAGTTATTTCTTATCTTAGTATCTATCAGTCTTTGTTTTCCTCATCTTTTGGCTGTATTGACCAATATTAAAGATTAACGCATTGAAATGAAACAGAAACACAGAAAATTCAAATTTTCGGACTGATTTAAGATTATGAACCTGTTTTTATTTTAACTTTCCCTCTTTTTATGCCAGGCAATAAACAAAGAAAAAGTTTACCATTCTTCAAGACAAATCATCTTAACATCTCCCTTACCATCTAGAAATATCTTTTACAATTACGAGCAATTAAAAATTAGCTCCTCCAAGAGAAATTAGTGAAGTTAATATGGCCACTGGTTACTTTAAATTTTAAACCACAAGTTATTTGATCTTACCAAGTGGGATATTAGCTTTGTCTTTAAAGCTACTCTGAAACTTAAGGTATCTAGACCTTTACTCAATTTCAAACCAGTGTCTTCAACATTTTCGTTTCAGTCTTTCTCCTCCCCCATTTACCATGTAAAAAGATCTTTCAGGTTAAACTGCTAGCAATTATTTTGCATTTCACAATTCAAAGAGGAGTCTCAAGAACTACATTGAGAATATCCATTTAAAACCACTTTCAGTGTTCAAAAATTTCAGAAACATTAAATTGAAAGACCAAATTTGGTACTTAAAACAGATTCTGTAAAATCAAGATATGCGCAACTGATGTAACACGCACCACTATATGAAGGCTACTCAAAAAATAAAACAATTTAACTAGCAAAATGCCCTTACAAATATGGTCAAATAAACCAGTATCTGATTTCAGATGTACTATGTAAGTCTACCCAACACTATTTTTACGTAGTTCTCCACCTTTCCAACACAAGAGCTCCGCAGAATGAAGACAAACATATTCTAAAATACACAAAGGTTTGTGCGCTTCTGGTTTGTTCTTCAAACCACTAAACTTAAAAATTACTCTTCAAACATTTTTTTTAAGATTAGAGACTATACAGAGAACTCTACAAAATTTTGTGAAACCTGTTACTTTTAAAATACTGCTCCGTTTTAAGCATATCTGAATTTTTATACATGCAACAAATGCAACAAATATGGCTCCTCTTCATCGCCCATTACCGAGAGCAGTTCTACTTTATTAATATTTACACTACGAAAAAGTAACTTCGGGAAGAGATTTGGTGTCACAATGTTCCTTTGTAAGTTTTTCGACCGTGGCTTGTGATAATACATATTCTTAAAAATAAAAAAATTATGAACTGTAAGTTTTAAAGAGTAGGAATTGACTCAAGTACGTTCTAACATTCAGGTGTGAGAAGTTACAGATAACGGCTCCTTGTGACCTTTTTAAAAAGTACCAAACAGTCTATTTAATCATATTTAAATATCAGGAGATCAAACGGTCTTGGTGTAATTATTCAGTAAAATAAACTACATTAACCAAATGTCATCGGCTAGCACCGTAATTATCAAATCTATTTCCATTAAACAGCCTTGACGACACAGTAAACTTGTCTTCGTCATTCTGAAATACCAGAAGCACTCCTCCAACTTGCATTTTTCAAAGACAACCTTAACGTCATAAACGTTTAATAAGCAGCAAGTACCCTCGCATGTATCACTGCAGCCGTTTCAAAATCGGCTTTGAAAGAGTTAAAAGCCAACACCCAATAGGAGGGAAAAAAACAAGTTTTATTTTTGTTTAAACGTAGTCAGGGTTCCATTGTTCTTTTAAATTCGATCATGAAGATGAGTTCCCACCTCACCGGAAAGAGGTTATAAAGCTCCTCCGTTGGAGAACCTGAAAGGGATTTTTTTTTTTTTTTTACCCTAAATATAAAAATAACTCAACAGGACAGAAAGGGGCTCTCCACGCCCGATCCCCTTCGGGCTCTCGCCAGCAGTCGCCCGCCGCCCCTTTCCCGGCGGATACAGTCGCGGCTACGAGCCCCCCCCCCCCCGCCCACCTGCCGCCCGCGGGGTCTGCAGCGGGGCCCCGCGTGCCCCCTACCCCGGGACCCCAGGACTCGGGCCCAGGGCACCAAGGCGCATCCTGCCCAGGAGAGCCGGCCGGCGACCGCGGAGGGGCCGTGCGAGGAGAGCCGACCGGCGAGGCCCGGCCCGCCGCCCCCTCCTGCTCGCGCGCTCAAGGACATTTTGCTTTTCCTCCCAAGGACAAAGGACAATAAAAGGAACCGGGGAGTCACTCACCGGGTCCGAGCGCAGCCGCCGGCACCTCCTGATCGCCCAAACCCGAGTCCCGGGCCGGACCGCCCGCCCGAGGCTTCCGTCCGCGCCGGGTCCAGCCGCCGGGGCCCCGGGGAGCCTCCGAGGCTGCTGCCGCAGCGGCGCTTTCGGCGTCATGGGCCCGGCCGCCCTGGGTGCCTCTGCCGCGGGCTCTTACGCCGGCGCGCGCGGCCCGTCTCGCCTCAGCAGCGGCCACCTCACTCCCGCGGGCCTGCGGGCCGTCCGGGCGCAGCTCCCCGCCAGCTGGCGGGCCCCGCGGCCGCGGCAGAACGCCTGACAGCTCGGGGTGCTGCTGCCTCTCCGGCCATCTTGTGCCGTGTGTGTGTGGTGTCTCTCCCGTCTCCTCTCTAGGCTTTACTCCCTCCTCCTCCTCCCCCCGCCCCACACACCACACAACATGGCCTCTTCGCTGCGGCGGCGGCGGCTGCGGCGGCAGGAGCTCCGCCGCGCTCCAGCCCGTTCCCCTCCCCCACCGTCCCCGCCTCCCGCCCGCAGCCTGAGTGCCCAGCGCGCACGCGCGCCGCCGCCCGCCCGCCGCGGCCATTGGCTCCACGAGCTTCCTGCAGCCCCTATCCGGGAGCAGCCTCACGCACGCTAGCTGGCGTCTTCCTCCCTCCCAACAACAACTATTTTCATCCTATTGGCTAATTTCAACCCCACCCCTTCCGCCTCCTTCGTTCGGATAGGCTGGCCTTAGCAGCATTCACTGCCCGTAGGCGTTTCTGGTTTTCTTGAGAAGCCCCACGCAACGATTGGCTGGTGATGGAACCTTTGGGTTTGGAGCTGAGCTGTTGCTTTTCTCCCCGCAGTGCGGACCCCTCCGGGCTAGCTGCGGGGGTTCCGGGTATGGTCTAGGCGAGGCCGGAATCCTCAGTGCAGGGTCGCACAAGTAATGGCTTCACCTCTGGAAAAAGCACTGTCTTCGATGTTTCTAAGTTCAGATTTTGTCTTTAAAAAAAAAAGGAAAGAAAAAAATGACTGAGGAGGATGAGCAAACAAGATGCAGGTCCACAGCCCTTGGGCCAGCAGCCATAGCCTCCAAATATTTGTTCTAAACGCCCAGACCTTCCATCAAGGTCACACAGTCAGGACCAATGGTTTCACCACAAGCACATTCCCTAGCCCAGTATCCGAACTGAGATGCGATTTACTTGAGGACTCGTAGATGGCCTGTCGCCCATTTACCTGAGATTGCATAAAAGAATGTCTAGTGTCTTGTGAGCTGTCGTCATGGAAATCAAAAAATAATTTTAAAAATTAAAAGAATGTCCAGTATCCTGAGGCCTTAACGAGTCAATCTCAATGCCATTTGACTGGATTCCACCCTGTAGGTCAGTATTTGTTAGAGCAGCAGTTTGAACCTGAACAATCGCAGTCTACCTTTTCAACCTCCTTCTAGAGAATAAGGCAAAACAAGCCTCATATCCTTTCAGTAAATCTCACTTTTTTTCATTACTTCTTCCTACCTTAACCTGGAAACAACTTTAAGCAGACCATAGGAAAAAAAAGAAAACCTAAACTTTCCTGAAATGGATGGGAAAAGAAAAAGAGGTAACTCTCTCCCATTGCCAGTATTTAGAAATCTTGCACCTTTTGACAGGGGACATGGGGAAAAGAAAAGAAACACCAGATTCTCTTAGTATTAACGGATTTTCTTTTAGGGGAGGGGCTTAGGGATGAGGTAAGCAACTCCTACGTTCATTTGAGCCCCCGCCCCTGGGTTAGCATCAGAAAATGTTACATACATGTAAAGCCTAGGAAATAGTCTGGCCGCCTTTAAAAATGACACAGTTGTTAATTGATTTGGCTCAGTGTAGCTTCAGCCACTTAGAACAGAGCTAGGACTTGATCCCAAGTTTCCTGACTTTTTATAGATCTTGATTTCCCTATATGCAGCCTGGCCACCCTCCTTGGTAATATACTTTGAGCTCTAGGTGGGCACACATAAACACACACACACACACACACACACACACTCCTACTGAAATTAAATTTTCTCCAAGAGACATTGCTTTACACAGTGTACCTTTAAACACCGTGGACCTGCGACAAGGCTGTTTTTGCTGAAACAGCCCCATTCTGAATCCTTTTTTCTCATTCCTCTGGTGTGTTTTTGCTGCACTGTTGTTCACTCCCTTTTCCTTCCATTTTTCCCCTCCTATTACTAACTGAAATCCCTCTATGATTCTGCCTTTCCAGATTCATCACCGAGTACGTCTATGCCAGGGAAACAGGCCTGAGCAGGCCTTTATTAAAACAGTCATGGCTGAAAAGCATTGGGTTAGCTGACTGGGTGCCAGACATTGTTCTCAACTCTCACTGGGGAGTAACTTAATCATAATACACTCCAATGAGAGACAGTTGTCGTCCCTCTCTGTGTCTTATCCCTATTAGGAAACTGAGGCTCAAGGAGTTTAAATAACTTGCTCAGGTTCACACTACTAAGAAGTATTTTAGTCCAGATAATTTGCCTTCAGACCCTTCTGCCTCTCCCAGTTTTCTTTCAGAAACTATCCCTTGGCTGAGTAGGTTCATTTAGATCTTTTGTTGTGTGGCTCCTTCTGATTTGCCAGCTCCTCCCTCCTATGCTTCATTGAAGGTGTTCTACCTTCAGAATCAAACGTGAGATCCAGTCTAATTGAATCCCCAGACTTCTCTCCACCCCATTGCTGTCAATCTCCTGATGCCACCTGGGAGCCCTCCAGCTCTCTTGTTTGCTCCCCCTTTGATATTTGGACCCCTACGATTCAGCTGTGGAGTGACTCAATTGTATGAAGACATACGTTAGGCAACTTACATAAAGCAGCTTTCTTCTCCCAAGTTTACATCCCACACGATGTCCTCTTTAGAGAAGGCCCTTTATTGAAACTTTGTCTGCTATCACAAAGGACAGCCATGATTTCTCTTGCCATATCTATGCCATGTCTTCAGTCATCCCTCCTTATAGCAAGAAGAGTTTTGCTGTAAATAAAAAGCATCTACTGTAATCCCAGCACTTTGGGAGGCCGAGGTGGGCAGGTCATAAGGTCAGGAGATCGAGACCATCCTGGCTAATATGGTGAAACCCCGTCTCTACTAAAAAATACAAAAAATTAGCCCATCATGGTGACATGCGCCTGTAGTCCCAGCTATTCAGGAGGCTGAGGCAGGAGAATTGCTTGAACCCGGGAGGCGGAGGTTGCAATGAGCCAAGATCGTGCCATTGCACTCCAGCCTGGGCGACAGAGCAAGACTCCGTCTCAAAAAAAAAAAAAAGCACCTGACACCTGGCAGACCACATCTTCCCCTCCACAGCACCTTTTCACTCTCAGTGATCTGCTGCAGAACCGAGAGGAAATCCCTCTCACCCCGAAGTCACACTGACTCTTACTGCTATTTCTTTGGGAAAGAAGATGAAAAGCCAAACCCTTGGCTCACTTAGAGGAAAGGCCTGCGGGTGGGCTCTGAGTAGTTCTGTTACTGTTCAATACTGTCCAGTGAAAACCTAGGTTGGGCAGAGAATTTTTCTAGAAGTCTCCCTAGATACAAATACATGTTTTTACTGGTTGCCTCAGATGAAGCTAGAGAATTGGGGCAGAAGGGGCACTTTGCACTCTACTTTTTTGTGACTTTGGAATTTTGAACCATGTAAATATATTGCCTTATTTAATTAATTTTTCTTTCTTCTGGAAATAGAGTCTTGCTTTGTCACCCAGGCTGGAGTGCAGTGGCACAATCCCGGCTCACTGAAACCTATGCCTTCTGGGCTCAAGAGATTCTCCCGCCTCAGCCTCCTGAGTAGCTGGGAATACAGGCACACACCACCTCACCTGGCTAATTTTTTTGTAATTTTAGTAGAGACAGGGTTTCACCATGTTGTCCAGGCTGGTCTCAAACTCCTGAGTTCAAGTCATTCACCTGCCTCAGCCTCTCAAAGTGCTGGGATTACAGGCATGAGCCACAATGCCCCACCCTAATTAATTTATTTTTATTAAGTAATTTATTTATTTTGGAGACAAATTCTCGCTCTGTCACTCGGGTTGAGTTCAGTGGCAAGATCATAGCTCACTGCAGCCTTGAACTCCTGACCTCAAGCCATCCTTCCTCCTGCCTCAGCCTCCCATGTAGCTGGGACTACAGGCATCCACCACCATGCCTGGCTAATTTTTTTTTTTTTTAATTGTAGAGACAAGGTCTTGCATTGTTGTCCAGACTGGTCTCAAACTGCTGGCCTCAAGCAGCACTCCCACCTCAACCTCCCAAAGTGCTGATCTTTAGGAGGGAAGGCAACAGAGAAGGAAAGAAGGAAAGAAACTAAACCATCTGCTGAGCTAAAAGCTGACACTACTGGAAAGGAAGGTAACTTTTTTATTTAATTCATAACGGTCTACATTGTCTGAATTAGTTACAGTAAACACTTGTAATTTTCTCTTAATGAAGTAAAAGTCACACAAAACTCAGTACCTCTAGGGCTGTGAATGTCATCTAATGTGTCCCTCACTGATATTAAGAACTCCTAGTACATAAAATGGGAGGCAGCAGCTTCCACTCCAAATGTCACATGACCTTACACAGCTCAGCTATAGAACAGGGCTTCCCACTGTCCCCTCTGCCTTCCCCGAAGCTTCACAGGTTGATTTTCCTTCTTGTACCTTTCACTCCTCTAATAGCAATTCAAGAAGAGGCAGAGACCCCAGCAGGATCTGCCCTTCCCCCTGCTTCCCCTCCTCCTGTCCCCTTTTGCTCTGGGGTGTCTCCTTTAGATTGTCAGTCCAGCTTATCTTGGAGGCTCCACAGAAACCCAGGATGACCTTGACTCAAGCCAAGGACACGGTTTTCAAGTGCAGGCATTCCAGATTCCCACTGCTCTGCTCCTGATACTGTGCAGGACTTGCACGCAGGCTCCGTCTCATGCTGTGGTACCCCCTGCTCCTTCTTCACGTGTGGTAGTCTTTATTTGCTTTACCCAGAGTACGTCGCACACAGAGTTGAAGATCATTTGATACTCAAAATATCATTGCCAAGCACAATTATTGAGATTGTTCCATGTGCCAGGTACTGTTTTAGGAGCTGGGGGTATAGCATGGACAAGAGAGATGGAGTACCTGTTCTCATCATGGAGCGTATGTTCTGGAGCGGTGGGGAAAGCCCAGACATAAGAAAATACCCATAACCGGGCATGGTGGCACACACCTGTAGTCCCAGCTACTAGGGAGCCTGAGACAGAAGAATCGCTTGAACCTGGGAGGCGGAAGTTACAGTGAGCCAGATCACACCACAGCACTCCAGCTTAGCCAACAGAGTGAGACTCCACCTCAAAAAGAAAAGAAAATACAGGCCAGGTGTGGTGGCTCATGCCTGTAATCCCAGCACTTTGGGAGGCCAAGGCAGGCAGATCATGAGTTCGAGACCATACTGGCTAACACCATGAAACCCTGTCTCTACTAAATACACAAAAATTAGCCAAGCGTGGTGGCACATGCCTGTAGTCCCAGCTACCCGGGAGGCTAAGGCAGGAGAATCGTTTGAACCTGGGAGGCAGAGATTGTAGTGAGCCGAGATCGTGCCGTTGCACTCTAGCCTGGGTGACAGAGCAAGACGGCGTCTTAAAAAAAAAGAAGAAGAAGAAGAAAAGAAAATGAAATACATACCCAGTAGTAATAAGTGCTGTGATAATGGGGGCCAAATTTTGGTTGAGTGGTCAGGGAAGGCTGATCCGAGGAGGCAATATTGAAGTTGAGGCAGGAAGGGCACAAAGGAGGCAGCTAGCTCTGTGTATATCTCTGGGTGGATTCCAGGCTAAGATGGCAGATAGCATGCATGCTACTAATTTTGCTTTATCCCAAAACTGCACTAAACAGATTTTCTTTTCTATTCGTTTTCTTTCTTTTTTTAAGTCATAAAACCATAAGGGAAGGAGAACAGGAGAGGAGAAAAGAGCAACACAATTTTAGAAGCTGAAAAATAGATGGATGAGTGGTAACTGATTTAGCAGACATGAGAAAGCTGAGATCCAACCCAACTTACACTGGAAAAACCTCAAAAGGCTCAGAAACTGCCAGCACCAGGGACCGTTGGGACTGAGGGTGGAGGAGAAGGCTAAAATAAGGAGAACTGAGCGAGAGCAATTTAAGGAGCAGTGAGATCCCAAGCTCCCCTCTCTGCTTCCAGCAAAAAAACTGGAGGTTTATCTTCCAGAAAGTCTCTGATGTGAAGGATGTCAGGCTTGCTGAGGGCACAGGAAATATGGAAATGGGGAGGTCCAGAGGCCAGAAGCACAGTGAACTCAGAGACTCCAGCTGTCTTCCCCATCTGGCTCTCAGATTGCTGGCAAAGTGACTTCTGTCTTCCAGGTAGGAGAGTGAAAGACTTTTTTTTTTTTTTGAGACAGCGTCTTGCTCTGTCGCCCAGGCTGCAGTGCAGCAGCAGGATCTTGGCTCACTGCAACCTCTGCCTCCTGGGTTCAAGCGATTCTTCTGCCTCAGTCTCCCAAGTAGCTGGGATGACAGGTGCATGCCACCACGCTCGGCAAATGTTTATATTTTTAGTAGAGATGGGGTTTCACCATTTTGGCCAGGTTAGTCTCAAACTCCTGACCTTGTGATCTGCCCACCTTGGCCTCCCAAAGTGCTGAGATTACAGGCGTGAGCCACCACACCCAGCCGGAAGACTCTTCTTTGGGGAACGTAATCAGCCTACAGGAATGAGGCACAGAGTCTAACATTGGGGTTCTCCAAACAAATGGTTCAACAAGGTCACCCCTCAGTGCCGCTCCGGATCAGTGTATCAGACACATTCTGTGCACCGACTGCTTCTCATCCTTTTGGTCTCACCTCTGACTCCACCCACATCTGCAGCCACCTTTTCATCAAGTTCCATACAGCTTTGGAAGGCAAAGGAAAGTCTCCTCGCAGCTCTGGATCCCGAAGCTTCTCTGACATTGTGTGGGTCTGCAGAACCACTCAGCATCAGCATTTAGGCACATGCAAACTAGATATTTAGGGAACATCTCTGGGTCAATTTTGAGGATAAATGTTTTCCCGTGTCATCCCCTGAGTGGACAATTCTGTTTCATAAAATTCAAAATATCCCATGGATTTGCAGCACAAGTCACCTATAATGGTGGCCAACTGAGTAACACATCATTGTATTGGCTTTCTCTCTGTCTTTTCTCACTGCCTCTGTCCCTCCCCGATTTATGCCCCCTTTGATGAATTCCCAGATAAGCTACTGCCATGTAACTCTTTGTCTTGGGCTCTTCTTTGGAGGAAGTCTCAGCTAATGCAACAAGGCCCAATCCTATACTCAAAGCTGAAACGGAGTCTCGCTCTGTCACCCAGTCTGGAGTGCGATGGCGTGATCTCGACTCACTGCAGCCTCGGCCTCCCGGGTTCAAGAGATTCTCCTGCCTCAACCTCCTGAGTAGCTGGGATTACAGGCATGTGCCACCATGTCCGGCTGAGGTGGGAGGATTGCATGAAACCAGGAACTTGAGACCAGCCTGGCCAACCTGGTGAAACCCTGCCTCTACTAAAAATACAAAACATAGCCAGGCGTGCAGGTGTGGTGGCACTTAACTGTAATCACAACAACTCGGGTGGCTGAGGCAAGAGAATCACTTGAACCCAGGAGGCAGAGTTTGCAGAGAGCTGAGATCATGCCACTGTACTCCAGCCTGGCAACACAGCAAGACATTGTCAAGAAAGAAAGAAAGGAAGGAAAAGAGGGAGGGAGGGAAGGAAGAAAGGGCAACCTACAGAATGGAAGAAAATATTTGCATATATTCGATAAGGGATTAGTTTTCAAAATATAGGAAAAGCTGGGCAAGGTGACTTATGCCTGTCATCCCAACACTTCAGGAGGCCAAGGCAAGTGGATCGCTTGAAGCCAGAAGTTTGAGACCAGCCTGGCCAACATGGTGAAACCCTGTGTCTACTAAAAATACAAAAATTAGTTGGGCATGGTGGTGCATGCCTGTGATGCCAGCTACTATGGAAGCTGAGGCAGGAGAGTCTCTTGAACTTGGGAAGTGGAGGCTGAGATCAGGACACTGCACGCTAGCCTGGGCGACAGAGCAAGACTCTCTCTAAATAAATAAATAAAATATAGGAAGAATTCCTACAACTCCATAGCAAAAATAACAAATGGGCTGTTCTTTTTTTTTTTTGAGATGGAGTTTCACTCGTCACCCGTGCCGGAGTGCAGTGGCGTGATCTTGGCTCACTGCAACTTCCGCCTCCTGGGTTCAAGCAATTTTGACAAATGGCCTGATTTTTTAAATGGGCAAAGGGTATGAACAGATATATCCTCCAAAGAAGACATACAAATGATCAACAGGTGTATAAAAGATGCACAACATCATTATCAGAGGAACGAACGCAAATCAAAACTACAGGAAGATATTACCTTCTACCTCTTAGGATGGACATTATTTTATTAAAAGGTAACTTGGTAAGGAAATGGGGAAACTGGAACTCTATACACTGTTCGTGGGAATGTAAAATGGTACAGCAGCTGTGGAAAACAGTATGGAGATGTCTCAAAAATTTAGATATAGGCCAGGCGTGGTGGCTCATGCCTGTAGTCCTAGCACTTTGGGAAGCTGAGGTGGGCAGATCAGGAGGTCACGAGATAGAGACCATCCAGGCCAACGTGGTGAAACCCCATCTCTACTAAAAAAATACAAAAAATTAGCTGGGCATGGTGGTGCCGCCTGTAGTTCCAGCTACTCGGGAGGCTGAGGCAGGAGAATTGCTTGAACCCAGGAGGCGGAGGTTGCAGTGAGCCAAAATCACGCCTCTGGCACCTGGTGACAGAGTTGAGACTCTGTCTCAAAAAAAAAAAAAAAAAAAATAGATAAAAGCCAACTGTAGTGGCTCACACCCGCAATCCCAGCACTTTGGGAGGCCAAGGTGAGAGGATCACTTGAGCCCAGTTCAAGACCAGCCTTCTCAACATAGGAAGACTCCATTTCTACAAAATATTTTTAAACATTTTTAAAGCTTAGGTTATTGAATAAATAAATAAATAAAAATTCAAAATCAGCTGTGCATGGTGGCTCACACCTGTGGTTCCCAGCAACTCAGGAGGCTGAGGTAGAAGGATTGCTTGAGCCCAGGAGGTGAGGGCTACAGTGAGCCGAGATCATGCCACTACACTCCAGCCTGGGTGACAAGAGTGTTGGAAACAGATGTTGGAAATAGATGCTCGAAGCTGCAAAGAAAAATTAACACTGAGACAAAGGATCTTTCGGCAACGCAATTTTTACTTCCTGGACTGCAGCAAGGGTACTCTTGTTGTTGTTTTTGTTTTTTGAGATGGAGTTTCACTCTTGTGGCCCAGGCTGGAGTGCAATGGCGCAATCTCGGCTCACCACAACCGCTGTCTCCCAGGTTCAAGCGATTCTCCAGCCTCAGCCTCCCGAGTACCTGGGATTACAGACATGCGCTATCACGCCCAGCTAATTTTGTATTTTTAATAAAAACAGGGTTTCCTTTGGGAGGCCGAGGCGGGTGGATCACGAGGTCAAGAGATCAAGACCATCCTGGTCAACATGGTGAAACCCCGTCTCTACTAAAAATACAAAAAATTAGCTGGGCATGGCGGCGCGTGCCTGTAATCCCAGCTACTCAGGAGGCTGAGGCAGGAGAATTGCCTGAACCCAGGAGGCGGAGGTTGCTGTGAGCCGAGATCGCGCCATTACACTCCAGCCTGGGTAACGAGAGCGAAACTCCGTCTCAAAAAAAAAAAACAGGGTTTCTCCATGTTGGTCAGCCTAGTCTCCAACTCCCAACCTCATGATCCGCACGCCCTCTCAAAGTGCTAGGATTACAGGCGTGAGCCACCGCGCCCAGCCATAGGAAAGGTACTCTCAATAGCGATCATGTCAGGAGAGTACAATGAACAAAGGAAAGCAGACATATTTATTTCTCGTGCATTTGGGGTTGTCCTTACCGCTGTGTCTGATCTCCATTGGCTGGAGCCAGACCTCACAATCTAAACTAAAACCCGATTGGCTAACACCTTAAAGCTTTTCTAAACAGGTAAAAGCAGTGGAGAGCTGGGGCATGCCTGTGAGCACGTTCAGCATAGAAATTCTGGTTAAAGTACAAGGACATAGAATGTATATGCCTGTAAGCATGGCATGTCTAACAGCTACATAGAATAGGGCTTAACAAAGTTATTAGCACACTTAGTCTTTAACAAGAAAGGAAACTTTAAAAAGGAACTTTTCTACTTCCCACACAAAGCAAGACCCTGTATCAAAAAAAAATTAATTAAAAATTCAAAATAGAACTCCCATATGATTCAGCAATCCCACTTCAAGGTATATATCCAAAAATAATTGAAATCAGGGCTGGGCACAGTGCCTCATGCCTATAATCCCAGCACTTTGGGAGGCCGAGGTGTGAGGATCACCTGAGGTCAGGAGTTTGAGACCAGCCTGGCCAACATAGTGAAACCCCATCTTTAAAAAATTAGGCTGGGCGTGGCAGCTTATGCCTATAATCCCAACACTTTGGGAGGCTGAGGCAGGTATATCATGAGGTCAGGAGCTCGAGGCCAGCCTGGCCAACATAGTGAAAACCCTTCTATACTAAAAATACAAAAATCAGCCAGGCATAATGGCAGGGCACCTGTAATCCCAGCTACTTGAGAGAGTGAGGCAGGAGAATCTATTGAGCCCGGGAAGTGGTGGTTGCAGTGAGCAGAGATCACACCATGCACTCCAGCCTGGGGACAGAGCGAGAATCCCTTTCAGAAAAAAAAAAAAAAAGAAAAGAAAGAGAAAAGAAAAAAGAAAAGATAAAATAAACATTAAAAAGAAAATAAAAAAGAAACATTATGGGTGGAGCACGCTGGCTCATACCTGTAATCCCAGGACTTCGGGAGGCTAAGGCAGTCAGATCACCTGAGGTCAAGAATTCGAAACCAGCCTGGGCAACATGGTGAAACCCAGTCTCTACTAAAAATACAAAAAATTAGCCAGGCGTGGTGGCACATGCCTATAGTCCCAGCTACTTGGGAGGCTGAGGCAGGAGAATTGCCTGAACCTGGGAGGCAGAGGTTGTAGTGATCAGAGATCACACCACTGCACACTCCGGCCTGGGAGACAGAATAAGACTCTGTCTCAAAAAAAAAAAAAAAAAAAAAAAAAAAAAAAAAAAGATGACTCTCTACAAGGTGCTGTTCTTGAACGGCTCCATAAAACGCCTTATCGGTTTACACCTATCTGCACCAAGGCTTCTTTTAAGTCTTAAATTGGTGATTTGCCACCTTAATGCAGCAGCTACTCTAGCCTCAGCCAGACTGTCATCGTCCTGTCATCCTAGGTGGCACATGACTGCCAGGCACTCAACACCACGCCCAGCAATTTTTGTATTTTCAGTAGAGATGGGATTTCACCATGTTGTCCAGGCTGGTCTCAAACTCCTGATCTCGTGATCCACCTGCCTCGGCCTCCCAAAGTGCTGGGATTACAGGCGTGAGCCACCGTGCCTGGCCATTTAAAAATTTTTTTGTAAAAAAAAATTTTTTGCACAGCCCTCCACACACTTCTCAAATGTGCCCTGACCACATCTCCAGCTCTGTGCCCATCCTACAGGGCCAGTTCATGCAAACTGTTCGGATTTCTCTCTTCCAAAGTGATTACTTTCCTGCCTTAGGAGTTCTACCAGTGAATGCCTGTGCTATTTCTAAGCGATTGGCTCTTATCATAAATTATTACCTATTTGGGTGCAAGAACTGTATCTCCCTAAGTAGACTTGACCTGGCTTTCCTGGAGGTAGAGACCTTGGCTTAGATTTATTTTGTTTACTGCTGCACAGCTGTAGATGCTCAAATAACTGAGGGAATGTTTGCTATATCAAAGTTACCCAACAGGCCATTAAAATACCCAATTGTACATCAAATTCCATTAACTAGATTAGAAGAACTTGATATTGAATTGGCTTCAACGTGGTTTCACCAAAGTAAATAACCACAACTTAAGGTACTTTTGATGTAAATAGAGGCTTCCATTTATGAGAGCTCCCTAAAAGTAGGATACACCCTGGCTGTCAGTGATCAAAAAACAGATTTTGCCCTTGGCACTCTGATAGAATCTCTGGAATGCTGGCATGTCATGCAATAGCCCCTAACCAGCCAACCAGAAGTCTCTCAATCCCGAGAGCTCTTTGGTACTTCACTTGGGCTCTTACTGTTTTCAGTTTGCAGCACAGTGATTCATTTACAAGTAGGCACCAGGAAGACAGAGGGTGGTAGCAGCAAGCCAAGCACAAGGGCCCTGGCACCATCAGCTTTGGGATCCGAACCTGATGCTGCCATTCCCTGGCTGTCTGATGCCAGCCTGTTCTCACTCCATCAAAACACATGACTACATGGCCACACGTGGTGATGTGCCCCTGTAGTCCCAACTACATGGGATGCTGAGGCAGAGGATCACTCAAGCCAGCAGTTTAAGGCTGTGATGCACTATGATAGCACCTGGGCAATACAACTGGACTCATCCCTACAAAAAAATTTAAAAACGTATAGGCGCGCTGGCCCATGCCTGTAATCCCAGCACTTTGGGAGGCCGAGGTGAGCAGATCACGAGGTCAGGAGTTCAAGACCAGCCTGACCAACATGGTGAAACCCCATCTGTACTAAAAACACAAAAATTAGCCAGGTGCGGTGTTGGGTGACTGTAATCCCAGCTACTCAGGAGGCTCAGGCAGGAGAATTGCTTGAACCCAGGAGGCGGAGGTTGTGGTGAGCTGAGATTGTGCCATTGCACTCCAGCCTGGGTGACAGAGCAAGACTCTGTCTCCAAAAAATATATATACATATTTGTTTTAATTAGCCAGGTGCAGAGGCATGTGCCTGTTGTCCCAGCACTCCGGGGGCTGAGTTGAGAGGATTGCCTGGGCCCAGGAATTCAAAGCTGCAGTGAGCTATGATGATGCCACTGCACTCCAGCCTGAGTGACACAGCGAGACCCCATCTCTTTTAAAAAATAAAAAAAGATTACATAAAGAGCTCCACATTGCCCAATCTCTTTGTAAACCATTGTCAACCCTCAGAAACCCACTTGGCAGCAAATGAGATGAACTGCATAGCCTGGGAACTACAGGCTAATTGGAAAAGACTGTTCCTGTTGCAGAATATTGCAGGGTCACAAAACAAGCCATGGGTCTTTAATTTAAAATGTGGCTCAACCTGTAATCCCAGCACTTAGGGAAGCTGAGGCGGGTAGATCGCTTGGGTCCAGGTGTTCGAGATCAGCCTGGCCAACATAATGAAACCCCGTTTCTACTAAAAATACAAAAAATTATCCCAGCCTGGTGGCGTGCACCTGTAGTTCCAGCTATTAGGGGAGATCTGAGGCAGGAGGATCACTTGAGCCCGGGAGGTTAAGGTTGCAATGAGCCCTGATTGTGCCACGGTGCTCCACCCTAGGTGACAGAGTGAGACCCTGTCTCAAAAAATATAAATAAATAAAATTAAAATGTGATATTTTGTTCATCAGAGATATGTTGACATTATTTTAACCTTTAAAAATATTACATGGAAATATTCTTTGTTTTGATTATTGAGTTTTTTGGTGCCTCACTTGCTTCATCCTAATCCCAGTCCTGCCAGCATCTGTAGAATCTGAGAAAAGGGACTCTCATAACCAGAAGCTTTGGTTCTGACATTTACGAACTTCGAGACTTGGACTCCCTGAGCCTCACCTTCACAACTCTCCCAGTCATACAGTATAGATGATTATATCTGCCCCATTTTCTTTGCAGGGTAGTTTAACATGAGGGTCAAATGAGTTAATGTAGAAAAGGACATTTCTAAAAGCACATTGTGCTATGTATGCTAAAGGATACCATAATTAGCAATAGTTTGTCTTCCAGCTTGCTCTTCGAGCAGGGATTAGCAAATCTAGCTTGATCTCTGAGCTCCTGAATCAGACAGGATGGTAACTTTCAGAAACCAGAAACCCTAGAACAACTAACATACCCAGATCCATGCAGCTCCGTGGTACTGACTGACACTGGAGCGAGTCTATGCTAGCCCAGTGGCCCTGACCACGACTTCCACCTCTCTGAGACTGGAAATGGGATATATACCTGAAGAGAGAGACATTATATTCAGAGAGAGAGAGAGAGATTATATTCTAGCTGATAAATTTTTTAGATGCTGAGCCCTCTAAATCTCATGTTGAATTGCAATCCTATTTTGGAGGTGGGGCCCAGTGGGAGGTGATTAGATCATGGGGGTGGATCCGTCATGACTTGGGGTTGTCCTTGCAATGGTGAGTGAGTTCTCAGGAGACGTGTAGTTTAGAAGTGTGTGGTACCTCTCCCCCAACTCTCCCTCTTTCTCCTGCACTGGCCTGTGACGGGCCTGCTCCCTTTTCACTTTCCACCATGAATAAAATCTCCTTCAGGCCTCCCCAGAAGCCAAGTAGATGCCATGATCCTGCAGTCTGCAGAACTGTAAGCCAATTAAACTTCTTTTCTTTCTAAATTACCCAGTCTCAGGTAGTCCTTTACAGCAAGGCAATCATGGCCTAACACAATATCCTTTACAAAGTTTTCATGACCTGGCCGGGTGCATGGGTTCATAGATGTAATCTCAGCACTTTAGGAGTCCTAGGTGGGCAGATCATTTGAGGCCAGGAGTTCGAGACCAGCTTGATCAACATGGTGAAACCCGTCTCTACTAAAAATACAATAATGAGCCAGGTGTGGTGGTCGGTGCCTATAATCCCAGCTACTCAGAAGGCTGAGGCAGAAAAATCACTTGAACCCTGGAGGTGAAGGCTGTAATGAGCCGAGATCACACCACTGCACTCCAGCCTGGATGACAGAGAGAGATTCTGTCTCAAATAAGCAAACGAAGTTTATATGACCAATGAGCTCAGCTGATGTATTTTAGGCCTGAACTAACTATTCCCAAATTGTAGGGTTTTGCCCAGGAAATAAGCATAACTTTAAATGGGCCAACACCTCCTCCATTTGTTGTTTCTTTTTTTCAACACGGAGTCTTGCTCTGTCGCCCAGGCTTGAATGCAGTGGCATGATCTCGGCTCACTGCAACCTCTACCTCCTGGGTTCAAGCGAGTCTCCTGCCTCAGCCTCCCGAGTAGCTGGGATTACAGGTGCCTGCCACCACACCCAGCTACTTTTTGTATTTTTAGTAGAGACAGGGTTTCACCTTGTTGGCCAGGCTGGTCTCAAACTCCTGACATTGTGATCTGCCTGCCTCAGCCTCCCAAACGGCTGGCATTACAGGTGTGAGCCACCGCGCCTGGCCATTTGTTTCTTAACAATATCATTACTTTGGTATAAACATTATATTCACACTATATCAAGTTTTTTGGGTTTCTTTTTTTCACCGTGTTAGCCAGGATGTGAAGTTTTAAAGTACAGATTGTGGGTCGGGCACAGTGGCCCACACCTGTAATCCCAACACTTTTGGAGGCTGAGGCCAGTGGATCACCTGAGGTCTGGGGTTCAAGACCAGCATCGTCAAATGGCGAAATCCCATCTCTACTAAATATACAAAAATTAGCCAGATGTGATGGCGCACCCTTGTAATCCCAGCTACTTGGGAGACTGAGGCAGGAGAATCACTTGAACCCAGGAGATGGAAGAAGTTGCAGTGAGCTGAGATTGTGCTACTGGACTCCAGCCCGGGTGACAGAGTGAGACTCTGTCTCAAAAATAGATACATAAAATAAAATAAATAATGTTATTTATTAGTAAAATTAATAAATTAATAAAACAAACAGTATAGACTGTGGACTGGTAATTAAGTTTCCTCCTAAAGCCCTCTTGTAGCATTAATTTACTTGTTTCTTGCACAATTCAGTAATTTATTTGTGATATTTCACTGGTGTTTCATCAAAACAGTGCTATTCTTGTTATCTATTTTAGATATTTTCTTTTGTCATAGCAGTTAAGATCAGTGGTGGTAAAAAGTTTACTTTTGGAGGCGATTTGGTTTTTCCTCCTTTGGTTTACTTAAAATAACCAAAGGTTTTCAAAGTTTATGAACCAGGATTCCAAAACCTTTTCTAATATTTGGAGAAAGTTTTTAACTGCATATATGGAACATAATATAATTCTTTGTAACTCTCCTGTGTTGATATTTTTTCACCCTAGAATTTTGGGTTTTGTTTTTGCTGCTTTTATAAGCAGGTGCCAATCGCTGAGGACCGAGTGCGGTGGTTCACGCCTGCAATCCCAGCACTTTGGGAGGCTGAGGTGGGTGGATCACTTGAGGTCAAGAGTCCAAGAGCAGGGCTGGGCGCGGTGGCTCACGCCTGTAATCCCAGCACTTTGGGAGGCTGAGGCGGGTGGATCACTTGAGGTCAAGAGTCCAAGAGCAGGGCCGGGCGCGGTGGCTCACGCCTGTAATCCCAGCACTTTGGGAGGCCGAGGCGGGCGGATCACAAGGTCAAGAGATCAAGACCATCCTGGCCAACATGGTGAAACCCTGTCTCTACTAAAAAAATACAAAAATTAGCTGGGCATGGTGGCATGCGCCTGTAGTCCCAGCTACTCAGGAGGCTGAGGCAGGAGAATTGCTTGAGCCCGGGAGGCAGAGGTTGCAGTGAGCCGAGATCAAGCCACTGCACTCCAGCCTGGAGCCTGGCGACAGAGCGAGACTCTGTCTCAAAAAAAAAAAAGAGACCAAGAGCAGCCTGACCAAGATAGTGAAACCCCATTTGTACTAAAAATACAAAAATTAGCCAGGCATGGTGGTACAAACTTATAAGCCCAGCTACTTGGGAGGCTTAGGCAGAAGGATTGCTTGAACCCAGAGGCTGAGGCTGCAGTGAGCCAACTCATCGCAGGTCCACGTTAACTTTAAAAAGGTGACTTTTCAAAAGTGTGGTACAGGGAGGCTGACTGCAGCCCTGCTACTCCCTGCAGATGCTCTGCCTCTGCTCACCCAGATCCTCACAGCTTCTCCAGGAAACTCCACTAGAGAATGCCCTAGGGAACGCACCCTGATCTTTCTACTTCTGGGCCCCACAGTGACCTTATTAGTGAGCCTCCACTTTCGATACTGAATCACATTCTGCTTCGTATTAGCCACAGTCATTTAGTAAACGCAAATCTTGCTACCTTATCTAGATGGCAGATTCTCCAGGGCAAGGTTCTTGTCACCTACTCGTGTTGTATTCTCAGTGCTTCTGCACAGTTGGGTGCTGCCTCTGTGGCCTGGAAAGGAAAGCAGCAGGGCTGAGGGGTCAAAGAACACCAAGGCAAAACGATAGAGTACCTGCCCTCAAAGTGCTCCGTCTAGATGGGCGGACAAGCATTATAGTATGTCATCGGCTGTAAGCAACAGAAACCTGCTGTGGTTGGAAACTAAAAAAGGGATTTATTAAAAGAATATGTAGGAATGCACCTGATCAAAGGGAAGTCTGAAGGTCCAGACTCTAAAAAGACAAGAATGAGGCTGCGCGCAGTGGCTCACGCCTGTAATCCCAGCACTTTGGGAGGCCAGGGCAGGTGGATCATTTGAGATCGAGTTTGAGACCAGCCTGGCCAACATGGTGAAACCCTGCCTCTACTAAAAATACAAAAATTAGCCGGGTGTGCTGGCAGCACCCGTAATCCCAGCTATTCTAGAGGCTGAGCCAGGAGAATCTCTTGAACCCGGGAGGCAGAGGCTGCAGTGAGGCCAGATCTCGCCATTGCACTCCAGCCTGGGCAACAAGAGCGAAACTCTATCTCAAAAAAGAAAAAAAAAGTTAATATGTTGACATAGCAGCTATGCAAACTGAGATGAAGAGAAGCAGCCTCAATGTGAAACTAGGCTGAGACAGGTAGAGAAACAATTGCTTATCCAGGGTTTGTAAGCATAGACTTCATCCGGGCTCCTTCCCTCACCTCAGAACCTGGCCACACCTCTAGACAGGCAGGGAAACATCTCTTACCTGATACTCCTTTCTAGTCCCAGTCTCCCAGGTTTCCTGCTCCTCCTCCACCAAAATCCAACACTTGCCCAGCGTATTCCTCATCTCCCATGAGAAATTCTCATGAAATTGGTTGCCGCATCTCTCCCGCTAGCTGCTTCATCTGCTATCCTAACCAGTGATGTGACTCAGATTTGTTAGACTCTTTTTCCTTTTCTTTTTCTGGAGACAGAATCTCGCTCTGTCGCCCAGGCTGGAGTGCAGTGGCACAATCTCGGCTCACTGCAACCTCTGCCTCCCGGGTTTAAGCAATTCTCCTGCCTCAGCCTCCCAAGTAGCTGGGACTACAGCTGCACACCACCACACCCGGCTAATTTTTTGTATTTTAGTAGAGATGGGGTTTCACTGTGTTGCCCTGGCTAGTGTTGAACTCCCGAGCTCAGGCAATCCGCCCACCTCAGCCTCCCAAAGTGCTGGGATTACAGGCATGAGCCACCGCACCCGGCCTTTTTTTCCTTTTCTTTTTTACTCACCAATAAAAGAAAAAAGCCCAAGACATAGAGAAGGAAGAAAATAGGTACCCTGCAATGATCTTCAAATTAAAAAAGAAAAATAACAAACTACATAATATGTAATAGACAACTAGCTTTGCTTTTGACAGACAAACTATGATTCATACTGAACTCAGTACATAGCATTTAAAAATCAATAGAACTATAAAAGTAGGGAAATCAGCTTACTTAAACCTTCAGCCTGAGGCTGCAGGTCTTGAAGGTAAAAAAACATTTTATGTGATTTGATCACATTTAAGGCTGAAGCTGATGGCACTTGCCAGCTACATTAAATAGTTTTTAAAGCTATGAAAAAGGAGGGCAGATTCTAGGAGCAAGTATTTTCCTGTGTCCTTGGTGGTGAGGATGCACGGAAGTGGCTGAGTGAGAAAACAAGAGAGAGGCCTGCAGTTTAGAAGGAGAAACTGCAGTGTTAGGTAGGAATTACAGCTACTTTTTGCTGCTATGTGGAAATGCCACAGGGCTGTAATTTTAACCCCCTCTTCACTAAAAGCCTCCAGTAGAGTCTGTTTATGTACATAAATAATGAGAAAAGGAATTGCTTTAGCACAGTTAACTTTATACCCAACTATTAATATTATATAAAATAAACCACAAGAAAGAAAGCTCCTTTAAGTAGCGCGTTAGCTCTTCTTTCTTCTCAACCTCATTACGGAATGATTGAGGAACCTCCCTGTATGGTTTGTTCGAATATTTGGTTGCAAATGTTACAGGTCCTGACCATGGGAACCGTTCTTGCAACCTTGTTCCGTGGCTGAATAAAAATACCCTGGCCTCCAAAAACGAAGCAGAAACGAGGTCTGCAGACAAGAAAGTCCTGTTCAGTCTTGGTTTCCAAGAGCAGGGGTAGGTTTTTAAGTACCAGAGGAGGAAGAAGAACAGAAGTGTTGGTGCTTGGCTGAGCAGCCTCTCTCTCCCTTGATGAAGAATCAAGAGGGCTAATGTCCCAAGCCTGGGTGAGTGGGGAAAAAAAAGGAATGAAGGACGTTAATGGATGTGCTAACTAACTTGATCATGGTAAACATTTCACAATGCATGTGTATATCAAATCATCATGTTGTACACTTTAGATTATACAATATATTTGTCAGTTATATCTCAATGAAGCTGAAAACAACAATAACAAAAATAGCCCAAGGCTGGGTGCGGTGGCTCATGCCTGTAATGCCAGCATTTTGCGAGGCCAAGGCAGGCAGATTGCTTGAGCCCGTGAGTTCGAGACCAGTCTTGACAAAATACAGAGACCCAGTTTCTATAAAAAAAATAAGAAAAGTAGCCAGGCGTGGTGGCGTGTGTCTATAGTTCCAGCTACTCAGGAGGCTGAGGTGGGAGGATCTCGAGCCCAGGAGTTCAAGGCTGCAGTGAGCCATGATGGTGTTACTGCACCAGCACACCCAGCAGGGTTTCAGTCCTTACTTCGATACTTTAATCCTTCCATGATTAGATTTCACCATGAAACTCTTTCTTTTAGTTGGCTGTCTTTCATATTCTGTGAATTGACACATTTTTTAAATGTTTCCCTATCCAGAGATCTAGGAAAAAAGGTCAAGGACTGCTGGTGCTGCTAAACATTTGGAAAGACAATTATTATTCCAATCTGTTAAAACAAAATCCAGCATATTTCTTTAAAATTTTATTAAAAACAAACCTCTCCAGCTCATTCCAATGAAATTGTAAGTATAACTTTTTTAAATAGTTGGAGGTTTTTTTTTTTTGAGACAATTTTGCTCTCGTTGCTCAGGCTGGAGCGCAATGGTGTGATCTTGGCTCAACCTCCACCTCCTGGGTTCAAGTGATTTTCCTGCCTCAGCCTCCGAAGTGGCTGAGATTACAGGCATGTGCCACCATGCCCAGCTAATTTTGTATTTTTAGTAGAGATGGGGTTCGTCCATCTTGGTCAGACTGGTCTCCAACTCCCAACCTCAGGTGATCCTCCCACCTTGGCCTCCCAAAGTGCTAGGATTACAGGCATGAGCCACCTCGCCAGGGCTTAATAGCTTTTATGGAGAAAATGCTCATGAAAATAAAGACCAAACAAATGTAGTTTTTAGTCTGAAGGTGAATTAGTGGGAAACTGGAATGTTGGATTATTGCTTCTTTTACAGAGGCCTCTGAAACTTCTGAGTAGCCCTAGCTTGTCATTTTAAATCAGCAATTCTCAAACTTTCTAAGGGTAATCTAATCACCTTCACTTGGTATACAGACAAATGGAAGCTAAAATACATCGTCAAACCATCTCATTAAGGAACTTGTTTCTTTACATGGTAAGTACCTAAAAACTTCTGTTTATTCATTAGCAAAGCAAAAAAAAGTTCTTACTTAAAAATCAGAAGTTGAATCAATTTCCAAAATCTTTTCCTTAGTTTAAAAAAAAAAAAAAAACTGTGCTCGCTTCAGCAGCACATACACTAAAATTGGAACGATACAGAGAAAATTAGCATGGCCCCTGCACAAGCATGACACGCAAATTCGTGAAGCGTTCCATATTTTTAGAAATACCTAATGTAGGTGATGGGGGATGGAGGCAGCAAACCACCATGGCATGTGTATACATTTGTAACAGTCCTGCAAGATCTGCACATGTATCCTGGAACTTAAAGTAAAATAAAAAGAAAAATAATAAAAAGAAAAAAAGACTAAAACTAATATAAGCTTTCATGTAATATTACTTTCCTAGGGTGATTGTAACAATGTACCACAGGCAGCGGTTTAACAGGGGAAACGTATTATCTTGCAGTTCTGAAGATCAGAAGTCTGTGACTAAGGTGTGGGCAGGGCTGGTTCCTTCTGAGGCTGTGAGGAAGAGTCGGTTGCACGCCTCTCCCCTAGCTTCTGGTGGTTTTGGTTTGGTTTTTTGAGATGGCGTCTCACTCTGTTGCCCAGGCTGGAGTACAATGGCACCGTCTCAGCTCACTGCAATTTCTGCCTCCCAGGTTCAAGCGATTTTCCTGCCTCAGCCTCCTGAGCAGCTGGGATTACAGATGCCTGCCACCATGCCCAGCTACTTTTTGTATTTTTAGTAGAGGCAGTGTTTCACCATGTTGGACAGGCTGATTTCAAACCCCTGACCTCAGGTGATCCACCTGCCTCAGCCTCCCAAAGTGCTGGGATCACAGGTGTGAGCCACAGCACCCAGCCAAGAGTGGTTTGTTTCACTCAACTGTCATGCTTCTGTATAAGCTGCACTTCATTACCAGCACGGCAGTGGTTACCCAAGTGGTTCCATCCCCATTGCTCTCATTACACGAGATCACATGATCCCACCACCCACCCTCCCAGTACCTGGGCAGTTGTCATTGCAGGTCCTCAATCTGGCTTGATGATATTCTTCCTCTGATGTAGTGGCACCCTGGCCAACGAATGCCTCCAGCCCTCCTTTTCCAAGTCCTGTCTCGTTCTCCCAAGATTAAAAAGGAGCAAACATGATGTTTTAGCTCAGGCCTCCATAGCACAATGGGTGCTTTTAACCACACATTGAGCAGCTCCTCCTATCTTAGATCCCATTAGATCTGAAACACTCCCATAATCATGATGTCAAAGCTCTACAAAATGCATTTCTAATTCCTAGAATGAAATTAACTGAAATCCAACTTTTGGAGCAGTGCATTTGTGTAACCAGTGAACTAGCCACAGAAACGTTCCAGAGTGACTGTGCTCACAAATGAATGCTGTCAACATCTTACAATATATTTAACAAAATCCGGTAGACTGCATATGCAGAGACAAGCTTTCAGGGTCATGGAAACATGGACTGAGAGGGACCTTTAAAAGAAAAGAAGACTAGGTGCCTTCTTAGATGTGTGACACGGGAAAGAAAATCCAGTGGGATGACTAGGTGAAAGTTAATTTAATGTCTCAACTTGGCTAGGCTGTGGTGCCCAGTAGTTTATCAAACACCAGTCTAGGTGTTTCTGTGAAGGTATTTTGTAGACGTAGTTAGCATTCACAGTCAGTTTACTTTAAGTAAAGTCAATATCTCATCAAATCAGGCCTTAAGATTAAAAACTGAGGTTTCCTGGAAAAGGAAGAATTCTGCTTGAGGACTAACACAGAAATTGTGCCTCAGTTTCCAACCTGCAGGCCCACCCCATGCATTTTGAACCTGCCAGCCCCCACAATCATGTGAGCCAATTCCTTAAGATAAAGCCCCTTCTCTAGGTAGATTGATTGACATAAGCAATGCTTCAAATAGATATGAACCAGGTGTGCGTGTGCGGGGGGTGGGTGTGGGTGTGTGGGTGTATCTTATTGGTTCTGTTTCTCTGAAGAACCCTGACTGACAGCTTTGTCCTTTTTTTCTATAGAGACAGGGTCTCAAGCTCCTGCGATCAAGCCATCCTCCCAGCTGGGCCTCCCAAACTGCTAGGATTGCAGGCATGAGCCACCTGACCCAGCCAAATTCATTCTTAATGGTGGTCAAAAGAACAGGATAAGTTGTGTGAGTAAGTTGTTCATTGAATAAGCAATGAACAAATTGAGGGGCTAAAACAGAATCTTTAGCAATTTTTTACTCTGAGTAGTAGAGAAAGACAGAAAGAGAAAGGTAACAGCACTTGATAACTCCAAATGGTGTGTGTCCACTTGGAAGTTGTATGAATAAGGCAAAATCCTAAGGAGGATGTCTAAGACGCTTCTTAAGTCGACAGAGCTCAGATCCAAGGATAGAATAAATTCTCAACCTACTTCTACAAATAAATGCTTAGAAAATTCCCCCGTTGACAGACCATAAACATAAGGTGGACTTTCCTTCCATCTCTACACAGTTCTTGAAAAGATGCAGTAAGTAGGTTATTGTAGCCTCAAAGGCACTGAGATGAATTATGGATGACTCAGTGGATAGAACTGAACAGATAAAAATGTAAATCTTTCAATGGCTGTTTGGAGCTATGTTTCAAAAGAAAAAGAAAGTAAATCTTCTGGGTCAAAAATAAGCTAATTAAATCAAAACTCAAAAGACAAGCAATAGACCAGGGGAACTATTTATTGCTAATATGAAACAGAATTAATAGTTTTTACATCTAAAGAGATCATAACATTCAGTAAGAAAAACCCCAGTAGATAACTGCAAAGATTCCTACCAGACAATTCTCAAAAATAAGTTATATAAATGGATGGCAAATATTTGAAAAAAAGTTCAGAGAACTGCAAAATGCCCTTTTAATGCATATATATCCACCCATAACCTTAATAGTTAAATTATTTAAAGATGCCTTAGGCTGGGCCTGGTGGCTCCTGCCTATAATCCCAGCATTTTGGGAGGCCTAAGTGGGTGGATCACTTGAGGTCAGGAGTTCGAGACTAGCCTGGCCAACATGGCGAAACCCCGTCCCTACTAAAAATATAAAAATCAGCTGGACGTGGTGGCAGGTGCCTATAATCCCAGCTACTCAGGAGGCTGAGGGAGGAGAATTGCTTGAACCCAGGAGACAGAGGTTGCAGTGAGCTGAGATCGTGCCACTGCACTCCAACCTGAATAACAGAGTGAGACTCTATCTCAAAAAAAAAAAAAAAAAAAGGAAAAAAACTTGATTTAAAGACCACTTAATAGCCATGTGCAGTAGTACATGCCTATAGTCCCAGCTACTCTGGAAGCTGAGGCAGGAGGATCTCTTGCGGCCGAGAGTTCTTGGCAGAAGTGAGCTATGATCCCACCTGTGAATAGCCATTGCACTCCACCCTGGGTAACATAGGGAGTACACTAAAAGGAAAAAAAACAGATCCTTTAATATAAAGTAAGGAAACATACAGATAACCTCAAGGTTTTAATTCTTACTCTTAAAAAACAAAATGTTTGGGAGGCCGAGGCGGGTGGATCACAACGTCAAGAGATCGAGACCATCTGGTCAACATGGTGAAACCCCGTCTCTACTAAAAATACAAAAAAATTAGCTGGGCATGGTGGCGTGTGCCTGTAATCCCAGCTACTCAGGAGGCTGAGGCAGGAGAATTGCCTGAACCTAGGAGGCGGAGGTTGCGGTGAGCCGAGATCACGCCATTGCACTCCAGCCTGGGTAACAAGAGCGAAACTCCGTCTCAAAAAAAAAAAAATGTTTAATATATGATCTATTTTGTGCATTTGTAAATGATTAGATTTGTTGTAATGTACTTTATGAGGCTTTTATAATCTACAGCAATTCAATTATCATCAAAGCACAGTGGTTTTTTTGGTTGGGTTTGTTTTTTTTTTTTTTTTTTTTTTTTTGAGACAGAGTCTCACTTTGTTGCCAGGCACCAGGCTGGAGTGCAGTGGCACAATCTCGGCTCACTGCAACCTCTGCCTCCCAGGTTCAAGCAATTCTCCTGCCTCAGCCTCCCGAGTAGCTGGCACTACAGGCGCACACCACCACGCCCAGCTAATTTTTGTATTTTTAGTAGAGACGGGGTTTCACCATGTTGGCCAGGATGGTCTCGATCTCTTGACCTCGTGATCCGCCCACCTCGGCCTCCTAAAGTGCTGGGATTACAGGCTTGAGCCACCGCGCCCGGCCTGTTGTTGTTTTTTTTGAGACGGAGTTTCGCTGTTGTTACCCAGGCTGGAGTGCAATGGCGCGATCTCGGCTCACCGCAACCTCCGCCTCCTGGGTTCAGGCAATTCTCCTGCCTCAGCCTCCTGAGTAGCTGGGATTACAGGCACGTGCCACCATGCCCAGCTAATTTTTTGTATCTTTAGTAGAGACGGGGTTTCACCATGTTGACCAGGATGGTCTCGATCTCTTGACCTCGTGGTCCACCCGCCTCGGCCTCCCAAAGTGCTGGGATTATAGGCGTGAGCCACCGCGCCTGGCCCTAAGCACAGTGTTTAAAAAATTCTCCTCTCTATGGAAATCAGGTGACAAAGTTGTAACAGTAATAAGTTGCAGTTACCAGTGAATGTATCTCTTTTCTGTTATTTAATAATGAATGACAACATCAGTTGAAACAGACATCTGGTTTAGTACATTGATTCCCTTCACCAACCCCTCCCCTCCGACTGGTAGTCATTTATTTTCAAAATATCATTTCCCACTAAAGAAATTAGTTGGCAAACTACCAAGAGGAAGTGTATTTCACTACATGAAGTTCCTGAAATGCAGCTTTTGTTTTGTGTTTCTTTTTGCTCTGCCAGCAACTTCAGACTATGAGAAAGTGCATCCTCTGCACTGCATAGCATAAAACAGTTCAGAACTGTTCCAGAAGGTACAGCCGCTGTTAGATACAAAGTACAAAGCGGGAGTGAGGGGGGAGGTTGAGGAGAGAATGAAGGAAATTTGAAGAAAGGATCTGTTGTTGTTTTTGAAATTCACAGGAAATCGTCCATGTTCAGTGAAGAACCAGGCACTAACTATAGGAGAAAGGCTGGTGCATTATGAAAACAAAGAATTAGAGGTGGAAGTATAAATAAGGCCTATGAATGAGGTAATGAGAAGGGCCAAGCTCTGTGAAAACATAGTGAGCTATCAAAGACGTCCCAATCAGGTGAAGGGGACTTTGCATCCCACAGACTTGCTGGAAAAAAGAGAGGCTAGGCTGGGTTCAGCGGCTCACTCCTGTAATACCAGCACTTTGAGAGTCTGAGGCAGGTGGATCGCTTTAGGTCAGGAGTTCGACACCAGCCTGGCCAACATGGTGAAATCCTATCTCTACTAAAAATACAAAAATTAGTCTGGCATGGTAGTGCACACATGTAATTCCAGCTACTCGGGAGGCTGAGACGGGAGAATTACTTGAACCCAGGAGGCGGAGGTTGCAGTGAGCCAAGATTGCACCACTGCACTCCAGCCTGGGTGACAGAGCCAGACTCCATCTTAAAAAAAAAAAAAAGTGAGGCTAGACGAGAAAGTCGAGGCTAGAGAATCAAAGTTGAAGTGCTGATAACAGGAGCGTATGTATGTATGCAGCTCCCAGTGTACCAGCTGACACACCACTCATTGCCAATTGCCTGCCTGAGACAGGAGACTGGGAAAGACAGTTTATGAGATGGGGGCAGGGGGTCGGGGTATGGCCGGGGTGTGACTCGTCCTTGAGAGAAAGCAGAGTGTGCTGTGTTCCTGTGCCTCAAAGGGTGTTGATAAGAGGAAGAAGCAAGACAAAGAAGGAAGAGAAGCGGGAGGAAAAAAATAAAACGAAGGGAAAGGAAAAAAGAAGAAAGATAAAATCCTCATTTCAGTCCTAATCTTTTAGGCACCAGGGACCAGTTTTATGGAAGACAATTTTTCCATGGGGACGGGAGATTCATCGGCTTTGAAATATCATTTTATTAAAAATATCAGCAACTCCCTATAGTGTAGCTGTTTCTTCTTTTTTCTTTTTTTTTGAGTTGGGGGGTCTCCCTCTATTGCCCAGGTAAGAGATAATATCGTCAGGATGAAATTGTTCCACTTCAGATCAGATCATCAGGCATTAGATTCTTCTCATAAGGAGCAGGCAGCCTGGATTCTTCACACGTGCAGTTCTCAATAGAGTTCATGCTCCTGTGAGAACCTAACGTGCTAATCTGACACGAGGCAGAGCTCAGGAGTAATGCTTGCTGGCTGCTGCTCACCTCCTGCTATGCGGCATGGTTCCTAACAGGCCACAGACCAGCACCCGTCCACCACCTGGGGCTTGGGGACATGTGTCATAGAGTTTACAAAAAAGAAAAAGAAATGAATATGTAGAGGCAGGAGCTAACATCTATAGATATTATCTCATTTCCTCCATGCTAAAACCCCAAAGTAGGCCGGGCGCCCTGGCTCTCACCTGTAATCTCAGCACTCTGGGAGGCCGAGGCAGCTGGATCACCTGAGGTCAGGAGTCGGAGACCAGACTGACCAATATGGTAAAACCCCATCTCTACTAAAAATACAAAATTAGCTGGGCATGGTGGCACATACCTGGGACCCCAGCTACTCGGGAGGCTGAGGCAGAAGAGTCTCTTGAACCTGGGAGGTGGAGGTTGTGGTGAGCCGAGATCGAGCCACTGCACTCCAGCCTGGACAGCAAGAGCAAAACTCCATCTCAAAAAAAAATTTGTTTCAAAGTGCTTGTACATATATGATCTATCTAATGTGTCTTCTTCATTGCAATGAAGGATAAATACACAAGGTTATTATTTCATAAATTTGTTAAGGGAAGTCAATCACAAAAGGAGGAAAACAACTGAGCAAAGCATGCCATGACAACCATTTCTTCAAGAGGCTTTTTCAAAGACGAGGAGGGTGAAGTGGCTCCTAGCTCTGTTTTCCGGTGCAGCCTTTGGCTATTATGTTGTCCTTGCCATACTGGAGAATTCAATGCCAGGCTGGAGGAAGCAGAAGCAGGAAGGGCTTGTCCTAGATGGTGGCATTAATAATCGGCATCCCCATCGTTTGATCACAAAAAATACGGTGAGTTCAATGTTGCTATAATATAAATGAGGTCAGAACACAAAGACCAACTCTCTTGTAATTTATTTGTTAAACCTGACATTCGTTTAGTGCAAGATTAGGAAGGTTTTTTTCACCATGATTATCCCATCAGAGGAAAACCTCCACTGAACTCATGATTAAAGAAAAGAGGCTGAAGAATATGACAAGTACTTGATGAGTTCTTCAACATTCATTCATTCTTCAACAACCATTTTTTAGGGCCTGGTGGATAATTGCACTTTTTTTTTTTCGAGATGGAGTCTCACTCTATTGCCCAAGCTGGAGTGCAATGGCACCATCTCAGCTCACTGCAACCTCCACATCCTAGGTTCCAGCAATTCTCCTGCCTCAGCCTCCTGAGTAGCTGGGACTACAGGTGCACGCCACCACAACTGGCTAATTTTTGTATTTTTAGTAGAAACAGGGTTTCACAATGTTGGCCAGGCTGATCTCGAACTCCTGATCTCAGGCAATCCACCTGCCTTGGCCTCCCAAAGTGCTGGGATTACAGGTGTGCCCAGCGTTTGTTTTTTTTTTTTTTTTGAGACAGAGTTTTGCTGTATTGCCCAGGCTGGAGTGCAGTGGAGTGATCTCAGCTCACTGCAACCACCGCCTCCCAGATTCAAGCAATTCACCTGCCTCAGCCTCCCGAGTAGCTGGGATTACAGGCATGTACTACCAAGCTTGGCTAATTTTTGTATTTTTAGTAGAGATGGGGTTTCACCATGTTGGCCAGGCTGGTCTCGAACTCCTGACCTCAGGTGATCCGTCCCCTTGGTCCCCCAAACTGTGGGGATTACAGGCATGAGCCACTGTACCCCGTGATAATTGAACTTTCTCATGAGTTGTCTCATTTCATTCTTGCAAGAACCTTCTGAGGCAGGCTTGATTAGCCACATTTTGTAGAGTTAGGGTCAGGCACGATGCTGAGGGCGGCACAGCACATGGGCTCTGCAGCCACAGAGGCTTGGCCTGACTCCACCATTACGAGCTGGGTCCCCTGGAACAAGGGACTTCGCCATCCTGAATTTCACTTTTTAAAATGAGGCCAATAGTAATGTCCCCCTCCTACGGCTGTTGTAAGGATGGAATGTGGTAAAGCAGGTAAGCCAGTTAGCCCAAGGCTTGGCAGGCAGTTGGCATTCAATACGCATCACCCATTATGATTCAGATGCATTTGCCTCAGTTAAACCATCCAACACCCTATGAAGTAAATATTCTCACTATGTCCATTTTATGGGTTAGAATACAGAAGCTTAGAGAGGTTAAATAACAGAAATGGAGATCGAGTCAGGTATCCAGTTTCAATTCCAGATCTCAATTTTAGAGCTGGAGCCCCTGGCTAGGAACCCTTCAAATGACAGCGTGTTCACAAAGAGACTGAGCGCAGCTGCCTGGGGCTCTCCTGACTGCAGCTGGGGGACTCAGCAGGAGCCGTAATCAGTGCTGGGAGCTGGCTGGGGCCACAGCAGAGTTTGTAACCTTGTGGCCGCTGCTGTCTGGGTACAAAACTGACATCCCAGCTCTTGATGAACAGCTGTGCCAGTGACTTCAGTCATTCACAAACCCCTTTCCTGTGCCTTCTTCACACCCTTCCCTCCTTTCTTGGGCCCCTCTACCTCTTCTCAGCTCTCTTCCCCTCTCTTCCTTCTGCCAGCCACATTTTCCCTTTCTGTTTACCTCTAACATCTCTCTAGCCTAATTTGTAATAGAACAAAATCATTCGTTCTGTATTTATTTAATTAATTAGTTTATTTATTTATATTGAGTCTCGCTCTGTTGCCCAGGCTGGAGTGCAGTGACACAATCTCACCTTACTGCAACCTCTGCTTAGCAGGTTCAAGCGATTCTCCTGACTCAAACCCCCTAGTAGCATGCGCCACCACACCTGGCTAATTTTTGTATTTTTAGCAGAGACGGGGTTTCGCCGTGTTGGCCAGACTGGTCTTGAACTCCTGACCTCAGGTGATCCACCTGCCTTGGCCTCCGAAAGTGCTGGGATTACAGGCGTGAGTCACCGTGCCCGGCCATTCTGTGTTTATTAAACAAGATGTTAAGTTTCCTGTACCGAAGTTTTAAAAGCAAATGAATATGCAAGGCAAACTTTCTTTTTTTTCTTTCTTTCTTTTTTTTTTTTTGAGATGGAGTCTCACTCTGTCACCCAGGCTGTAGTGTGGTGGCACAATCTCAGCTCACTGCAACCTCCGCCTCCTGGGTTCAAGTGATTCTTCTGCCTTAGCCTCTAGAGTAGCTGGGATTACAGGCATGCACCACCACGCCTGGCTAATTTTTGTATTTTTAGTAGAGACAGGGTTTTGTGATGTTGGCCAGGCTGGTCATGATCAAGGCAAACTTTCAAAAAGCCTCAAACAGTTGTTCAGCAAGATTGTGCTACTGCACTCCAACCTGGGTGATAGACTGAGACCCTGTCCCCCCACCCAAAAAAAATATATCAGTGGCTTAGATAGATGGAAGGTAATGTGATAAAGAAAACAAGTCTAGCAAAATGTTAATTATAGAATTGAAGTGGTGGATGGATGAGTATTCGCTGTATAATTTCTTCAACTTTTCTGTATGTTGGGACTTTTCACAATTAAATGTGTGGGGTGGGAATCAGTGGCTCTATATCTGTCACTTTCTAATTTATTTTTGTTGTTGGAACGCCGGGACAGTGGCCTCAAAATGAAAGAGGTTTCTCCTCCATCCTATCAGAGCACTTGGAACCAGGAGCTTCTCAGTGTTCTCCTTTGACAGGAAAACACTGAGGGGTTTACCCAGGGCTGGCACTCAAGCGAGGCATCTTTAGACAAAGCCAGGCAGAAGCAGGCACTCAGCTGGCTTTTCTGGGAGGAACTGAGAGCCTCATCAGAAGCTTTGATCCCAGTGAAGAGAAGATGAAAACTGAGATGAATTCAGTTGCGCAGGTTGTTTCACAAGAGAAACAGCTGTAGGTGGGTAACATTCAGGCAACTCCATCCTGGTCATTCTCCATCTGTTGGTCCACATTGCTCTAGATGGTAATGCAGTGTCTCCAGCTGTGTGAGGAACAGACCTGGCCTGGTCCCTGAGACTGAAAGTACCGCTGGAAAAGATGACAGTGGCATATTTGGCCAGGGATGGTGGAAAAGCTTGTGGTGTTTTCATTGCTGTTGTCACTGATGTGGATCGATTGAGCAGCCTTCTGGAAGCTTTTTCTGAGCTATACCTCCCCTTAGCCATATAAACTAACTTCCTTCCTTCCTTCTTTTCTTCCTTCCTTCCTTCCCTCCTTACTTCCTTTTTTGTTCATTTTTTGAGATGGAGTCTTGCTCTGTCGCCCAGGCTAGAGTGCAGTGGCGTGATCTAGGCTCACTGCAACCTCTGCCACCCGGGGTTCAAGTGATTCTCTTGCCTCAGCCTCCAGAGTAGCTGGGATTAAAGGTGCCTGCCACCACGCCCGGCTAATTTTTGTATTTTTAGTAGAAATGGGGTTTCAGGATCTTGGCCAAGTTGGTCTTGAACTCCTGACCTCGTGATCCACTTGTCTCGGCCTCCCAAAGTGCTGAGATTACAGGTATGAGCCACCCTGCCCAGCCGCCATATGAATTTTCTGACTCCAGCCCTATAGGGGAAACTCTACGGTAATCTATGCCTTGCTGGCCGGGGGAGGACATGCCATAAACTCCCTTCCCTGCCCCCACATACATGGCATGAGAGATCTCAGAGGGGCCTACAGGGCACGGCAACAAAGACACAAGCATATTCACTACGCATGGCCTGGCAGAGCTTCAGATCAGAAACAACCTCAGTAATCCCAGGGGCCTGGTTAGAGAAACTATGGTGCATCTCTAAAATAGAAAGCTGTGCTGCCCCTTTAAAAAAGTGCTTTTGATATTATGAGGGATAATTTCCAAGCTATACTGTCAATTAGAAATAAAAAGCAAGATCAGAACAGTGTGTGTAGTATGTGCCTACTTCTAAAAATATTTACCTTGGCTAGGTGAGGTGGCTCACACCTGTAATCCAGCAATTTGGGAGACCGAGGCAGGCAGATCACTTGAGGTCAGGAGCTTGAGATCAGCCTGGCCAACATGGTGAAACCCCATCTCTACTAAACAATATGAAATTTAGCTGGGTGTGCTGTGGTGGCGCCAGCTACTTGGGAGGCTGAGGCAGGAGAATTGCTTGAACCTGGGAGGTGGAGGTTGCAGTGAGTCAAGAATGCACCACTGCACTCCAGCCTGGGTGACAGAGCATACCCCTTCTCAGAAAAAAAAAAAAGTAACTAAAAAAAATAGAAACAAAACTCTGAATGCAATACCCTCGTAACTTAGTATCCAGGCTGCCCAGGCTCCCTTTTCTGATGGACATTTGAGTCAGTTAATTAACTCCAGGCCTGGAGGGCTGGAGGCCAGTTTATCTTAGATAGTGAGGACCTGCTGGGGAGATCCCATTCTGGGAGCCCCTCACTATCACCACCACCACCAGTGCCCCAGGGCACATTACCCATGGGCATTTGCTGCTCTAATTTCTGATTTTCAGACAAATGGTTGGTTAAGACAGGAGGAAAAGAAAGAGGGGAAAAGGGCTGGGTGAGGTGGCTCACGCCTGCAATCCCAGCACTTTGGGAGGCTGAGGTGGGCGGATCACTTGAGGTAAGGAGTTCAAGACCAGCCTGGGCAACATGGTAAAACTCCACCTCTGCTAAAAATATAAAAATTAGCAGGGCGTGATGGCACAGCCTGTAATCCCAGCTACTCGGGAGCCTGAGGCAGGAGAATGGTTTGCTCCCTTGAACCCAGAAGGCAGAGGTTGCAGTGAGCTGAGATGGCACCACTGCACTCCAGCTTGGGCGACAGAGTGAGACTCCGTCTCAAAAAAAAAAAGGAGGTTGGAGTTTGGAGTGGAAGGAGTGGTCACAGGTGTCAGTGTAGGTGTATCTGGGGGGTTGCTGAGCTGTGACTGCTGAGAGTCCCTACAGTTCTGACTCCTGGGAACCTTTCCCCTAGGCTTTGCTGACCTGGCTTTCCACCACAGCTCCACCCTTGACTGGGAGCTGGGACAAGGTACATCTTTCTTTCCTTCCTTCCTTTTCTTCTTTCTTTCATTATTCCTTCCTTCCTTCCCTTCCTCCCTCCCTCCCTTCCTTCCTTTCCCTCCCTCCCTTCCTTCCCTTTCTTCCCTCTCTCTCTTTCTTTTGCTTTCTTTCTTTCCTTCTTTTTGTCACTCGCTCTCATCTTTCTCTTTCTTATCGCTCTTTCTTTCTCTCTCTTTTCTTTTCTTTTTTTCAGAGTCTCATTCTGTTGCTCAGGCTGGAGTGCAGTGGCATGATCTTGGCTCAATGCACCCCCAACTTCCCAGGCTCAAGAGAGCCTCCTACCTCAGCCTCCTGAGTAGCTGGAGCTACAGGCATGCACCACCATCACTGGCTAATCAAAAAAAAAAAAATTGGCTGGGTGAGGTGGCTCACACCTGCAAACCCAGTGCTTTGGGAGGCCGAGGTGGGTGGATCATGAGGTCAGGAGTTCAAGACCCGCCTGGCCAACATGGTGAAACCTTGTGTCTACTAAAAATACAAAAAATTAGCCAGGAGCGGTGGCAGGCGCCTATATTCCCAGCTAGTCAGAAGGTTGAGACAGAAGAATCACTTAAACCCGGAAGGTTAAAAAATAATGTATATTTTTAATTTTTTTATATTTTGGAGATGGAGTTTTGCTCTTGTCACTCAGGCTGAAGTGCAATGGCATGATCTTGGCTCACTGCAACCTCTGCCTCTCGAGTTCAAGCGATTCTCCTGCCTCAGCCTCCAGAGTACCTGGGATTACAGATATGTGCCACCATGCCCGGTTAAGTTTTGTATTATTAGTAGATATGGGGCTTCACCATGTTGGCCAGGCTGGTCTTTAACTGACCTCAGGTGATCTGCCTGCCTTGGCCTCCCGAAGTGCTGGGATTACAGGCTTGAGCCTCTGTGCCCAGCCACATTACTTCTTTTTTTAGGAGACGGAGTTTCGCTCTGTTGCCCAGGCTGGAGTGCAGTGGCACCACTTCAGCTCACTGCAACCTCTGCCTCCCAGGTTCAAGCGATTCTCCTGCCTCAGCTTCCCAAGTAGCTGGGACTACAGCCGTGCGCCACCACGCCCTGCTTATTTTTTGCATTTTTACTAGAGATGGGGTTTCACCATGTTGGCCAGGATGGTCTCGATCTCCTGACCTCGTGATCCACCCGCCTCGGCCTCCCAAAGTGCTGGGATTACAGATGTGAGCTGCTGTGCCCAGTCACATTACTTCTTAATAATAGTTAATGTGCCTATAATGTACATTATTTACATATTGGCTGTAAAGCCTTGCAGCAAGGTGGCAGTTCTCAGCCATTTTTTGAGGAGGATGTGAACAGGAGCCATTACATGGCTCATCAGTAATCTGTTGCAAAGAAGCTGTGCTCATCAGCGCAGAAGTCAGTCTTTCATTACCGGAAAATGGGAATCAAGTCGAGTGAAACAGGGCTCTGTCAGCTTATAAAACTTAATTACATTTTTAACTACATAAATTAGTTCAAGTGAAGATGTTTGAAAATACCCAATTTCCAGTTTGAACCTACAGAAAATTAATGGCCAGAATGCAAACTTCTAATGTATTAAGAAATTATTAGTGTATCTCCCACTAAAAGTTTGTGCTTGAAATTTTGTGTCAATTCTGCATCAAAATTGTTGTTTCCTCTTATACAACCAACCCTAGAAAATTCTAAAGTTTCAGAATAAAAGCATTTCCTCAAGAAGAGAAAATATACTGGGAGTTGGAGGGGGTGGGATCAGTACAGGCTTAAGTTTTTCACCCTTGAGGAGTTAAGAAAAACACTTCAACATAAGGACAAAAGCTCCCTTGTTTAAGCACTTCCCCAGCTGCACTTCAACTAAATATATCCTGGGCAGTGTGTTTTCATTTCTCCACCCCTCTCCAGAGCCAATCACGCAGTGACAAACGGCTTGGAGGCCCCTTGGGACTGGCACTGCAGAGGTACAGGCTTCGTTACAAGGCTTTGCATTCCTTTCCAGCACAGGCCTGCTCTGGGCCACCCTGCCTCCCCCAGAGGCGCAGGGAGCCCCAGACAGGCGCACTGCGGGCTGTGCTGAGAGAGAGGCCTCCACGGGTTAACTGGGCAGCCTGTGTCTGGAATTCATGCACCACCTGGGCTGACAGCATGAATGACTCATTGTTTCCCCTCTGAACAGGCTGAGGAGTGCTTCTTGGTGTCAATAACTGAGGCAAAGTAAAATGTTTTTTTTTCCCTTTCAACATGACCAATTTTCTAAAACTGAATATAGAACTAGAAATCTGCAGGGTATATTTCTTCTGCAGCAACGGTAGCCAAGGTTACTGCTTTGAGTTGGTCTGCAGGGACAAAGGATTTAAATTTACTGTCTATAAACAGAAGGAAGCCTAAAGCCAGAGCTCCTTTATTTACAGCTTGTATCATGGTTTTATAAAATGAAGGGAACTTAATTTAAACCTCTAGTCTGTGTAAACCTGGAGTCTGACTGTACACAATACGTGATTTTATTTGTATTTACGTATATTACCCATGATGTGTATAAATGAAAATTCTGATACTTTTCCTATTGCTAAATATGACATGTATGCACCGAAGTCCATATATGAATCTTCCATACCAGTATTTCCTTTTTTTTATTTTTTTGTGATGGAGTCTCAAAAAAATCGCCAGGTTGCAGTGCAGTGGCGTGATCTCGGCTCATTGCAACCTCCATCTCCCGGGTTCAAGCGGTTCCTTCCCTCGGCCTCCTGAGTAGCTGGGATTACAGGTGCGCACCACCACGCCCAGCTAATTTTTGTACTTTGAGTAGAGATGGGGTTTCACCATGTTGGCCAGGCTGGTCTTGAACTCCTGACATTGTGATCCACCCGCCTCGGCCTCGCAAAGTGCTAGGATTACAGACGTGAGCCACCAAATCAAGTGAGCGTCTGGCCAAATCTTCCATACCAGTATTTCCAAAGCAGTGCATTAATAATTATGACCCACCTTAAATTTTCCTATATGGCACCCTTCTTGTCTTCAGTTATGTTTAGTTTCCTTAGGAAACTGGACTGGTTGATATTCCTGAACTATGGGATCTTTTGCCTTGCTTAAGCATATCTCAGTCTGAAGGCTTACAATATCCCAGAACTACAAGGATACTGTACTACCTGTCTTCAAGTGTGGATGTACAACACTCGTTTCTTTGAACTCTTGTTTCTTTGGGCTCTTCTACTTTCCTAAACTTTAGCAGTTTTTTAAAAAAATTCAACAAGAAAGATGTAGAAAAAAGAAATAAATGCAGGAAGGAAAGGGAAAAACGTCTGGTGTAGATTCAGGACCTTGGTTATAACTCAAATCTGGGAGGTTAGCATGCAGCAGAGTACTTTCTTCATCCAACTAAGTAGCACCCATGAATAGATTCCAAGTCATTCTGACTTTGAATAGGGATGAGGACAGCTGATATTGAAGAAGAGAGAATGTTGAGGTCCATGTATAGCCTTAAAAGAGAGAAAGAGAATGAACCTGGGATGTGGAGATTAAATAGGGCATTTAATAAATTGGCAGTAGATGCTTTTATTTTAATTGATATCAATCAGCTCAAGTAACCTTTAAATTTCTGCAATAACAGGAGACTGAGCTGGCTTTGGTGGGGCTCTCTATCCCATGAATGGAAACTCATGCAGGTTCTGAATCAGAAAGAATTAAAATAACAACAACAAAAAAATTTCCTGTCTTTCAAATCTATGCTATAATTTAGCAAATTGAGTATCTTTCCTTGCTTGCCAGTATCTTTAAAATAAAGTTAAGTATCAAAATATTTGTATTCCCTTTCTTGAAGCTAATAAAAACCTGCAAAGATTAAGTATTTCTCCATTTTTGTAGACAGAACACAATTATTGCAGCATGCTTATAGAAATGACAATTCTCAAAGCTTCAGTTTCTCATATCTAACCACAAATAAATGTGTAGTAAATGTGTAGTTCTCTGAATGAGCCCCTTTTACATTACATGCAAGAAATCTATTTGTCAAAGAGCCTCCTTAGCTACTAAAGATTTCATGACCCTTGTGCAAACAACAGAATCCAGTACGGTGGTTGAATATCTGGAAGACTGTGACTTGAGACATGCAGAATGAACACGATCCTACTACGTGCACCATGGTTTGGTTCTCCCAGCAGACTGAAAACGTTTCTAGGCAGTGCTAGCCTATGAGAAAGGTGCCTGATTTCCATTTCTCATCAATCCAGCCAGCTTGCCCTTGGGCTTACTTAGTGTTTTCATCAAGACAGGGCTCTCAAGACTAACTTTAAGTCCTTTCTGGTGGGCGATGGGTTCCTTCTGCTTTTCTCAAGACCAAAGTAAAGGCAATTTACATAGCTGATTGTTGCTTCTCCAACTGCATAGAACTTTTTCCTACTAGTTTACTAAATCCTTGTTGTATACCCTTCGGTTTTTTGTTTTGTTTTTTTTGAGACGGAGTCCTACTCTGTCGCCCAGGTTGGAATGCAGTGGTGCGATCTCAGCTCACTGCAATCTCCACCTCCTGGGTTCAAGTGATTCTCTCACCTCAGCCTCTCGCGTAGCTGGTATTACAAGCGTGCACCACGGCGCCTGACTAATTTTTGTATTGTTAGTAGAGATGGGGTTTCACTATGTTGGCCAGGCTGGTCTCAAACTCCTGAACTCAGGTGATCTGCCCACCTCAGCCTCCCAAAGTGCTGGGATTACAGGTGTAAGCCACCATGCCCGGCTTCCTTCAGTTGCTTTTAAGTGGACCGAGAGGAAAACAAACTGGTAGTTCTTAAAGGCAGGGTACGTCAGAATCAACTGAGGCTTGCCCAGCCTAATCCCATCCCCTACCACTGCCCTAACAATTCCAGATTTGGAAAGGATTAATATAGACAAGCCAAACAAAATGTGATTACTTTAATTTTTAATTATTTTATCTTATTTCATTCTTTAGAGATAGGATCTCACTATGTTGCCCAAGCTGGTCTTGAACTCCTGGCCTCAAGCAATCCTCCTGCACTGGCCTCCCAAAGTGCTGGGATTACACTGAGCCACTGCACCCAATTTAATGATTTTAAAATCCCAGGCAAGGAGAAGGGGACAGATGACTTGAGTTTTATTTCATGATGTCGCAGCATGTCTGGAGCAAAGTGGAACACTGCCTTGGCTCCACATCAGTTCACTGTCAATAATGCCATTAAAAGACAGAAAACACTCAAGGTGTTCAGTCTCTGTTATATGCAATCAGATAGGATTCTTGTTCAAACAATGTCAATCTAAGATACAAGAATTTAGGAGAAAACAATGATTTAAAAATCCTTCCTTGGCACAGTGGCTCACACCTGTAATCCCAGCACTTTGGGAGGCTGATGGGAGCAGATCACTGAGGTCAAGAGTTCAAGATCAGCCTGGGCAACATGATGAAATCCCATCTCGGCTAAAAATACAAAAATTAGCTGGGTGTGGTGGAAGGCCCCTGTAATCTCAGCTACTTGGGAGGTTGAGGCAGGAGAAGAGCTTGAACCTAGCAGGTGGACGTTGCAGTAAGCTGAGAATGTGCCACTGCACTCCAGCCTGGGTGACAGAGTGAGACTCTATCTCCTCTCCCTCAAAATCAATAAAGAAATAAAAATCATTCCTTGAAAATAAAAGCTTTGTTAAACACATATCTGAAATTAAAACCAATGTTTGTAGTTTCTGAAATATGGTTTTATTATCTCGATAAATTTTATGTGAAGGCCAGGCATGGTGGCTCATGCCTGTAATCCCAGTACTTTGGGAGGCCAAGGTGGGTGGATCATCTGAGGTCAGGATTTCGAGACCAGCCTGGCCAACATGGTGAAACCCTGTCTCTACTGAAAGTACAAAAGATTGGGCACAGTAACTCATGCCTGTAATCCCAGCACTTTGGGAGGCCAAGACAGGTGGATCACAAAGTCAGAAGACCGAGACCATCCTGGCCAACATGGTGAAACCCCATCTCTATTAAAAATGCAAAAATTAGCTGAGCGTGGTGGCATGTGCCTATAATCCCAGCTACTTGGGAGGCTGAGGCAGGAGAAACGCTTGAACTAGGGAGTCGGAGGTTGCAGTGAGCCAAGATTGCGCCATTGCACTCCAGCCTGGTGAAAGAGTAAGACTCCATCGCAAAAAAAAAAAAAAAAAAAAAAATTAGCTGGGCATTGTAGCATGTGCCTGTAATCCCAACTACTCATGAGGCTGAGGCAGAAGAATTGCTTGAACCTGGGAGGTGGAGATTGCAATGAGCCACACCATTGCCTTCTAGCCTGGGCAGAGTAAGACTCCATCTCAAAATAATAATAATAATAAATAAACAAACAAATAAATAAATAAAGTTCAGGTGAAACAGAACCTCAACATTTTATTACTTTGCACTTGCATCAGTACTTACGTCACTGGTGTTTAGAAAGGAAAGACAGTATTTGTTTGGAAGCTTATTTTGTTATATAAGCATTGATAGCAACAAAACTAACCTTTTCTTCTTTTTTTTTTTAATTTTTTTTTGTTAATGAATGAGAGGTTCTCGTATTGCCCAGGTTGGCCTTGAACACATAGCCTCGTGTCCTCAAGCGCCAGGACAACTGGCCCGAGCCACCGCGGCTCCCACCTTTTTTTCTTGTTCCTTTTGCAAAACAGTTCTCAGTTCTACCCAGCAGATCATGTCTATCACATATAAGGTGCTGTGGATAATGCTCTGAAAAACTAATTACCCATATGAAGTGAACTTTTTTATATGTATTCTATATTTCTGGTGTCATTAAGGACAAAATGCATATCTATAAGCTTAACTAACAGGCTTTTGCCAAGGTAATGGTATAGGAAACTGAGTACTGTGTTGCTGGGGCTTAGAAAATGATACCTGAAAGTGTGGTGCTTTGGGATGCCAAGTACTTTGAAATGAAGGATGATGGAAGGGCCTCAGAAGCAAAGTCTCTCTCAGACCTTCTGTTGCCCTTCTGTCTTCCTCTCCCACTTCTCCCCTAAAGCAGGCCAGAAAAACTATAATTCCTGCCGAGCGCGGTGGCTCATGCCTGTAATCCCAGCACTTTAGGAAGCCAAGGCAGGCAGATCACCTGAGGTCAGGAGTTCAAGGCCAGCCTGACCAACATGGAGAAACATCGTCTCTAATAAAAATACAAAATTAGCCATGCATGGTGGTGCATGCCTGTAATCCCAGCTACTCAGGAGGCTAAGGCAGGAGAATTGCTTGAATCCGGGAGTTGCAGTGAGCCAAGATCACATCATTGCACTCCAGCCTGGGCAACAAGAGCAAAACTCCATCTCAAAAAAATAAATAAATAAACTAGAATTCCTTTTTCCGAAGGCAGGTCACAGAAGCCAAAAATACTACTACTCTCGGATGCCCCTGCCTTTCTGTTTAGGAGCTGGCCATAAACAAATCCTTTGACCTACCTTGTCTGATAGTAGATCACAAGACCCTTGTTCCACAAGGAGTCCTGCCCTATATCCAGGAGGAAGGAATGGTGCACAGCAAGGCTAGGAAGAATCTGAACAGACAGGTCTTGCCGGGTTTCCCTGCCTCCGACTCTCAGCTCTAGCTCACACCCTCTCTGCTATTTCTACATGCCTGTCCATGCTTCAGAAACCCTAAGCATAAAAATGGAAAGCTTTCCGTGGGCCTTTGGCTCTTCACTTCTGAAGGCTCCCCAGTCATAGAAAACTTCAACTAGATAAATTGGTTATGCTTTTCTCTTGTTAACCTGTCTTTTGTCATAGGAGTGTTGCCGTGACCTTTATTATGGATGAAGAAAGGTATCACATTTTTCTGCCCCTACACTTCCCACACTCAACTAAAAAGCAGCAAATGTGAGAAAAGATGTCCAAAGTGAAAGCATTGCGGGTGGTAATGTGGGAAGTCTGGTTTTTTTGTTTGTTTGTTTTAGACAGAGTCTTGCTGTTGCCAGGCTGGAGTACAGTGGCGAGATCTCGGCTCAATGCAACCTCCGCCTCCAGGGTTCAAGTGATTCTCCTGCCTCAGCTTCCCAAGTAGCTGGGACTACAGGTGTGCACCACCACACCCAGCTAATTTTTGTATTTTTAGTTGAGACGGGGTTTCACCATGTTGGCCAGTATGGTCTCGATCTCTTGACCCCATGATCCACCCGCCTCGGCCTCCCAAAGTGCTGGAATTACAGGCATGAGCCACCGGACCTGGCCGGGAAGTCTGTTTAAGTGGGTAATTAGGGAATTCTGTTTAAGTAAAAGGTTTTTTTTTTTGTTTTTTTGTGTTTCGTTTTTGAGACGGAGTCTCACTCTGTCGCCCAGGCTAGAGTGCAGTGGCCTGGTCTCAGCTGACTGCAACCTCCACCTCCTGGGTTCAAGCAACTCTCCTGCCTCAGCCTCCCTAACAGCTGGGATCACAGGCAGACACCACCACATCCGGCTAATTTTTGCACTTTTAGCAGAGACGGGGTTTCACCATGTTGGTCAGGCTCGGGTATTTGTTTTTTGTTTTGTTGTTGTTGTTTTTGAGACAGGGTCTTGCTCTGTCATCCAGGCTAGAGTACAGTGGCACAATCACAGTCTACCGCAGCCTCAACCTCCTGGGCTCAAACAATCCTCCCACCTCAGCCTCCTGAGTAGCTGGGATTACAGGCACACACCACCATGCCTGGCTAATTAAAGTTTTTATAGAGACAAGGTCTCCCTATTTTGTCCTGGCTGGTCTCAAACTCCTAGGCTCAAGTGATCCGCCCACCTCTGCCTCCCAACGTGCTGGGATTATAGTCATGAGCCCCCACACCAGCTAGTTTGGAATCTTAGCCATTTGCTGAACTTGTTTTTCCTTCCTTCCTCCTCTCCCACAACCCCACCCTGCCACGGTTTTTTACTCTAAGAGTAAAAAATTCAAATATCTATAGGGGCCAGGAAGCTAACTTTAATAAGCAGGTGGATTTAAGAAAAATAGAGACAGATACATTTTATGTGTCTAAGAAACAGAGGTAACTCTTCATTTCTACTAGGAAACGGGCTCCCTCAGATGGGCGCGGTGGCTCATGCCTGTAATCCCAACACTTTGGGCGGCAGAGGCGGGTGAATCACCTGAGGTCAGGAATTTGATACCAGCCTAGCCAAGATGGAATTTGATACCAGCCTAGCCATCTCTACTAAAAATACAAAATTCTTTATATAATGATGGTTCTGAGTTATGGTTAAAAAAAAAAAAGAAAAACAAACAAAATTAGCTGGGCATGGTGGTGTGCACCTGTAATCCCAGCTACTCAGGAGGCTGAGGCAGGAGAATCGCTTGAACCCGGGAGGCAGAGGTTGCGGTGAGCCTAGATCACTCCATTGCACTCCAGCCTAGGCAACAAGAATGAAACTCTGGGCCGGGCGCGGTGGCTCAAGCCTGTAATCCCAGCACTTTGGGAGGCCGAGGCGGGTGGATCACGAGGTCAAGAGATCGAGACCAACCTGGTCAACATGATGAAACCCCGTCTCTACTAAAAATACAAAAATTAGCTGGGCACGGTGGCGCGTGCCTGTAATCCCAGCTACTCAAGAGGCTGAGGCAGGAGAATTGCCTGAACCCAGGAGGCGGAGGTTGCAGTGAGCCTAGATCGCGCCATTGCACTCCAGCCTGGGTAACAAGAGCGAAACTCCGTCTAAAAAAAAAAAAAAAAAAAAAAAAAAAGAATGAAACTCTATCTAAAAAAAAAGAAAGAAAAAGAAAGAAATGGGCTCCCTCTCATCATTCTTGAAAGATGCTTTTGTCTTCTTTTCTCTCTTTTGGTACTTAGAAATATTTAACTCCAAGAAAAATATTAGTGCAGACTCAATATAAATGACACTTCATACTTAGCCTCAGTGGGGAAGCAACAGGGAAGAGCAAAGGCCGTGGCAAAGTGGAGAGCTCGTCGACCATCTAAAGTAGCCCCAGGCACCTGCTGCTAGGGTAGCCATATCTTGTTCTTGAAGGTAAGCTGAATCTCTGATTTGTATGTAAATTCAGATTTTTAAATGTAGCTTCAAATTTTACAAAACAAATGTTTAAAAGAGCCAAACAAAATAGTTTGGTGGGCTTGACTCAACCTGTAGGTCGCCAGTTTCAGATCTCAGATCAGCTGGGCGCAGTGGCTCATGCCTGTCATCCCAGCGCTTTGGGAGGCTGGATCATGAGGTCAGGAGTTGGAGACCAGCCTGATCAACATGGTGAAACCCCTGTCTCTACTAAAAATACAAAAATTAGCCAGATGTGGTGGCGTGTGCCTGTAATCCCAACTACTCAGGAGGCTGAGGCAGGAGAATCGCTTGAATCGGGGAGGCACAGGTTGCAGTGAGCCGAGATCACGTCACTGCACTCCAGTCTAGGAGACAGAGCAAGACTGGGTCTCAAAAAAAAAAAAAAAGAAAAAAGGAAAAAGATCTCAGATCTCAGATCTCAGATCTACTCTACTCATGTAGACATCCTGCTGTGAGGTGCTGGGAACACAAAGATTAAACAATCCTTGAATATAGAATAAGGAGTTATGGACTAGAGAATTAAACAAGACTACCCACACTATTTGTGTGCTGTAATAGGAGAACTTACCAAGTGGTCTGGCAGCCCAGGGGAGACCAAATCAGAAGCAGGTGTGTGAGCAGGAAGGTAGGTCAGGGCAGGATTCCAGAAGGAAAGGATAGTGGAACTGTTCTGCTGGTTGAGCCAAGCCAGCAGAAATGGTGAAGGAAACTGGTCCAGGCTTGGTTATCAGCACAGGCTAAGATGTGGAGCCACAAGCAGCCGGAGTCTTTTGGAAAAGAAGCTAAGGTAGGATGTTAGTAGCAATGGTGTCTTAAGCTCAGGAGATCAGTGGAGAGAAGTCCTCTTTGTGAGGCAGCTCCGAGGTGCCTACATGAGTAGATGAGACTGAGGAGTGAAGACGACTCAAAAGAACATCAAGGCCAGCTGCCTGGTCTGCATTTCTTAGACACATTCTCGTGGTCTGGTGCAGCATGCAAATTCACTTCAGCATCTGCCAGAAATGAGACTTAATTTCAAAGAAACCAGGAAGTAAAAATGTCCATTAAAATAGAGGATGTATCCATCAGCACTAGACAGTACGTTTCTCCTGGCCTCCCACTGATTCATTACTATGTCTGTGGCAAGGGTGGACCAGCAAGGTGAAACTCTGAATGCAAACTTTGACTGGAATAGCTGGTCTCTTAATCTTGACACAGATGCAGATCTAAAATATAAATCAATGTGTCCTTAGTACAGCAAGGGAAAACACTCCCTTCCTCCCTTCCTTTCAGCACTTACTTGAGAAAACTTGTAAAGGAAAATTCTTTCTCTATCCCTTTGAGAGGTATGTAAATCTTTTTAAAAGCTAAATAAGCCTCTTGCCAGCTTTACAACCCAGAAATGTCTTACGCGATGACCTGGGAGCTGTCTCTTTGAAATGTAATTACCACAGAAGGTAGCGTCCCTACCTACTTCCCAGTTACTGTGGGCGAGCAGGAGTCTTAACTCCAGAAGGTGCCTTACTTCAAGGTGCAAACCTAATTCCTGTTATAAAAATGTAAGTTTATTTTTCCTTTAAATAAAACTAAATGGCTGGGCATGGTGGCTCATGCCTGTAATCCCAGCACTTTGGGAAGCCAAGGCAGTGGGTGGATGACAAGGTTGACATCAAGACCATCCTGGCCAACATGAGGAAATCCTCTCTTTACTAAAAATAATAAAAATTAGCTGGGCATGGTGGCACACGCCTGTAGTTATAGTCCCAGCTACTCGGGAGGCAGAGGCAGGAGAATCACTTGAACCCGGTAGGTGGAGGTTGCAGTGAGCCGAGATCTCACCACTGCACTGCAGCCTGGCAACAGAGTGAGACTCTGTCTCAAACAATCGATCGATAAAACTAAGTAGCTAACACAGATTATCAGCTACCAATTACCATGTGCATTTTGTATGAACTAGGTGTGACAAATGGTGTTGCCAAGTCCTCTTACTTGGAGACTAGTTACTATTGATCTTGAGAACATGTATGGTAATGGGGTGTATTTGCTTAGGTATGTAAAAGGGTGAAATTTCTTTTTTTTTTTGGAGACGGAGTTTTGCTCTTGTTACCCAGGCTGGAGTGCAATGGCACGATCTCGGCTCACTGCAGCCTCTGTCTCCTGAGTTCAGGCAATTCTCCTGCCTCAGCCTCCTTAGTAGCTGGGATTACAGGCACGCGCCACCATGCCCAGTTAATTTTTTGTATTTTTAGTAGAGACGGGGTTTCACCATGTTGACCAGGATGGTCTCGATCTCTTGACCTCGTGATCCACCCGCCTCGGCCTCCCAAACTGCTGGGATTACAGGCGTGAGCCACCGCGCCCTGCCCCAAGGGTGAAAAATTTCTTTCTGTCCTTTGCAATTTCTTTAGCTGATATCCTGTGGTGCACACCACATTTTAGCTTAATGCTTATTCTACCATAAAACTGTTTTCTCCTCTGCTTTTGTGGGTAGGTTTTTGTTGTTTTTTAGGTTGGCAGGAAATGTTAAATTATATTTCCCCAACCCGTGCCACCAAGGTTGGCTAGGGTTGGGTCTTTCAGCTCGGAGGGAAGCATCTAAATGCCCAGATGACTAATACCTGATTCAAATGTGAAAAGTCAGTTCACAAAAAAGAGGGATATGCTTCAGGGAAAGAGGCTTTCACACTCCTGTCTGCAAGTGCTGCATTTAGAAGACATCATGGACTCCCAGTGGCATTTATATTTACAGAGGCAGGAGAGCACAATGGCTGCCTAGGGCAGGCTCTTATTCAGACTGCCCAGGTGTGGATGCGGATTCCACCTTGCACTGCTAGCTATGGCACCTCAGGGAATTACTTAACTTCCCAGCGCCTTAGTTTCTCTATCTGTAAAATGGGGGATAAAATAGAGGTACCTATCTTATGACAGTGCTTGGCAGAATAGATGTTAGCATCTTTTCGATGTTAACTAGTATCATTTAGCAACATTATTTGAAGGTTTGTTACAGGCAGAGCCACTTTTGGCTTACAAAGATGGATAAAAAACAAAGTGCCTTTAGCCGGGCATGCTAGAGCGCGCCTCTAGTCACAGCTACTCGGGAGTCTGAGGCAGGAGATTCGCTTGAACCCGGGAGGCAGAGGTTGCAGTGAGCCGAGATCGCGTCACTTGCACTCCAGCCTGGTGACAAGAAGACTCTGTCTAAAAATAATAATAATAGTAATAAATAACCAAATAAAAAACAAAGTTCCTATCCCAAAAGGAATTTATAATATAGTGGTACCATAAGATCAAATCTGGGTGTAAACTTTTTTTTTTTCTTGAGATGGAGTCTCGCTCTTGTTGCCCAGGCTGGAGTGCAGTGGAGTGATCTCAGCTCACTGCCACCTCCGCCTCCCGGGTTCAAGAGATTCCTGCCTCAGCCTCCCCAGTAACTGGGATTACAGGCACCCACCACCACGCCCAGCTAATTTTTGTATTTTTAGTAGAGACGGCGGTTCACCATATTGTCCAGGATAGTCTCGAACTCCTGACCTCGTGATCTGCCCGCTTCAGTATCCCAAAGTGCTGGGATTACAGGCGTGAGCCACTGTGCCTTGCCGTAAACTAACATTTCAAGAAAAAGAAAAATAGAAAAATGAACACATGGGAGGGGAGTGGACAATGGCCAGGGGCATCATTACCCAAACTGAACTACATGTAATTATATGGTTCTATAGTTAACCGTCATAGCCTAGACTTCTTCCTGAGCTAGTTTAACAAGAAAAGCCAGAATTCTTATCAAAAGCAACAACGAATGTCAAAGCCCTGCCACAGAAAGGCTTAGACCCTGCCTTACACACCTGGAGGCACGCCCTTGATTTTTCTCATCCAGACAACATAACTGAACGGATTTTTGTAAGGTTGTAACAGTAAAGAACTATTCACTCTGAACAGTCTGAAAGCCAGCCCTGCAAGTCTTGCTTTCTGCTAAGCTCAACAGTGTGCAACTGGCTTTGTTCCTAGCGCACTAAAACAGGATTCGGAGGCCATCTTGGAAACAAAAGGGCTGTGGGCGCCGGGGGTGGAGGAGGCGGTATCCTGGCAACGGAGGCGCGCGCCCCACTGCGCAGCCGCACTCTGCCTCGCCCAGCGCCCCGCCGCGTCGGCGGGGCGGTGGAAAATTACCGCAGGTTCCTCTTAAAGGCGCCCTGACGTTTCCTGCCCGAAACCTGACTCGCTGGTCGGGCTGGGCTGCGGCTCCTCGGAAACCAAAACGTAAAGCGGGGTTCCATCCTGTCTTCCTAGAGGAAATAAAATTCAGGTCGAAGACAGTTGCCAGCGTGGTAGTAGTCTCTAACTGGGCGAATAATGTCGGAGAATAGGCTTCCTTAAAATCAAATTAAGGAAAAACCCCAAAACCAAACAAAACCAACATAAACCCTAAAGTACTGAGTTGGGCAAAAAGAGAGCTACTCAACACGGGAACGGAACAAAAGAAGGAACTTCACAAAGTCACACTGACTATGCAACAGGTTTAGGAAATGAATGGGTCCTGAAGTAATGAAAACTCATTTTTGACAAATGGATGAACAATTTTTAGCTTACTAAGAATGACCAGAAAACAGAATTAACTGATTTGATCAGAAAACGTATCGTTCTCTTTATAGATCAGTTCCTACAGTAGAATAAATAATCCCTCTTCCTTAGTCCTCACATAACTTTCCTTCAGGTTAGACACTTTTGTGATTTACAAGTTAAGCGGTAGTTTATTGGTGTCTTGCTTTTTTGAAAGAAGAAATAAATAACAGTGCCCTGGGTTTTTGCAACGTAAACATCCAAGATATATTCTACGGGACTCCATGGCTCTGAAATTAATCTCCTTACCAAGCAAAATTTACTGGGAGCCCTCCTTGAAATAACTGAATAGAAAAGAAATATTGGTCTCCCAGAAGTAGAGCTCTGGACACATTAAATATCTCTTCAGTCTATTTCCAAAGATGAAAGATACAGCCCTTCACCGGGTGCGCTGATGGTTTGCTCGGTGGTAGATGTCTGTTTGCTGTAAACAGCTGTCAGGCACACCCGTCTGGTCCTCCTGAACTCTGCTCTGATGGCAGGCATGACTGTGGTCATCAGGATGGATTCTCATGAAATATGGAGGAGATAGATGTCTCAGTCTTATCATGGCCTTGGCAAATTGATTTTTCATTCTGGGATTGAGCCGTTTTCCCCATGCTTCTCAGCCATGCTTAGCCACGTGTATTGCATCTCCACCCCAACCTCCTTTTAACACGTCCCTTTTTTTCCGACTGTAAATGCTCCCAAATTCCAGTCACCACTTCTTAGTAATTTCTGACGGACATTTCATGTTTTTCAGAATGCGGAGCTGTGATATTGGAGTACCAAACAAATGTTTTGTATGAGTTTAGACATCTAGGGACAGTGTTAGCCGGTAATTTTCAAGTTTGGATGTTGAAGGGATACTGACTTATCACAGGGAAAATTAATTACGTGTAACGAAAAGGTTGTCGTGTAGAATTGTCATCCACTTTGAAGCTTCAGAGGAATGCGATTCAGTGTCACAGGAACTGTGCCTGTGAGACTAAAATATGTGCAGCTGCAGTTGGCAGCCGCATTTTTGGTTTTCACAAAAATGAAATCTGAAAATGCCTTCTTTCAGATCACCTGTGGTTCTAACTTTTCAAAAAGTCAGGGAAAGCCTAGTGTATAACAGTATGTAATGGCTGTCAAGCTAGGCTGGTGCAGAGGCCGGGCTGGGTAGTGTCATTCCCACCTTTCCTCTGCAGGGAAGTGGCATTTTATAGCCCAGACCGCTCTGCAGGGTTTCTAATGGCCTACAGCAGCCCCACTGCCATACCTGGGGAGAATCTCCCTTTAACTAAGACATACTGCAGAATAGAGACTTCAAGAAAATATACTGAGAATGCAGGTGGAAAGATACAGGAGGATTTGCCCTCTCAAATACAATTCTGTTAAGTGGCTAAACTCTGATGTTTAAAATATAATAAAAGAGTTTTGAAGAAAGCAAAGTGTTTAAATACATGTAGAAGAGCAAGCAGAGTTGGAAGACTGGTTGTCTATTTAACAAAGATGATTAAATTGCACAGTTCATAAAATTATCTAAGAATTACAGGATCTGAGTGCAAGAAGGCAGGGTTTGGAAATGTGGCCTTCGAGGTAAGGCTGCCAGATAAAATACATCGTCAAATTTGAATTTCAGATAAACTGAATAAACTTTTTAGTGTAAGTAGTATTTGGGACATACATTTAAAAAGATAGTTTGGGCCAGGCGTGGCGGCTCATGACTGTAATCCAAGCACTTTGGAGGCCAAGGCGGGCGGATCACCTGAGGTTGGGAGTTCAAGACCAGCCTGACCAACATGGTGAAACCCTATCTTAAAAAAAAAAAAGATAGTTTGTTGTTTGTGATTCAATTTTTTCCTATTTTTTCTTTTCCCTTATCTCGAAAGATATCAATGTGATTCCAATTTAACTGGGCCACTTGTGCTTTTATTTGCTAAATCTAGCAATCCTAGTTTAAGGGTCTGCACGCTCAAAGAGGGCACATGTAATTAGGTTTCTACACCTGTATTAGAATGGCAAACACCACCAGAAAGCTGGTCCAGTTCAAGGTGCCACGCCAAGATGTGACTGTGACAAACAGCACACAGGTGTGTTGCCCCTAATAAGTAACTTGAGGGATAGCCTTCAAGTGCAGCGCATCCAACTATTATGTGCACTTACTATTAACTTGTTCATCCATCCATTCATGAAACAATTATTTATTGAGTGCCTGCTATGTGCCAGGCATAAATTCTGGGGAGAGTAAGATAAAGCAAAAATCCCTGTCTCTGAAGAGTCCTTCTTTTTGTCTGGAGGACTAACATGTAAAATGATAATTGCCATAAATGATGAGTGATCACACAGTTTGATTAGAGAGAAACTGGAAACCTCAAGTTAAGCTTATCTAAGATTGATGGGTGGGGCGGAGGACAGAGAAGCTTCAAAGAGAAAGTGACTTCCATGAGCTGGTCTCAAAGGAGTCTAAGCTGGCAGAGTTAAGGACCTCAGTAAAGGGACTGGCATGAATAAAGGCAACAAGTGGGTGAGGACATTGTGGATATTTAAAAACAAAACAGGCCAGGCGCAGTGGCTCACGCCTGTAATCCAAGCTCTCTGGGAGGCCGAAGCAGGTGGATCACGAAGTCAGGAATTCGAGACCAACCAGGCCAATATGGTGAAACCCTGTATCTACTAAAAATACAAACATTAGCCTGGCATGGTGGCACATGCCTGTGATCCCAGCTACTCAGGAGGCTGAGTAAGGAGAATCGCTTGAATCCAGGAGTTGGAGGTTGTGGTGAGCTGAGATCATGCCATTGCACTCCAGCCTGGCCAACAGAGTGAGACTCTGTCTCAAAAAATAAAAATAAACAAATAAAAACGACAAAACCAACAAGTTACAGGTTACAGAAACATAGTGAAAAGTCAGCTGTAGCAGGAGCCACAGCAAGATTTGCTGGAGATGTCTGATAATGCAGGCTGGGGTGAGATTGTAAAAGTGTCTAAATAGCTCAAAGTCTCCTGTGCACAAGCAGCCTGTGATAAGGGCGGTGGTGAAAGAGATCAGTAATGGGAGACTTTTCCATTAACTCTTACAAAATGTGTAAAGAAATTAAAACTGACTTCAAAAATGTGTATGTGCACATGCATATCACTTTACAATGGATCCTAGTAACATAAAAATGAATACAGTATACTTCTAGATACTCTCAGCTTTCCAGGGAAACCTTCAATACACAAGATAAGTGCTGTAATATAATAGAAGTAAACACCGTGAAAAGTCTGGGAGTATGAAGGAAGGAGAAACTCCTGGAAGGAACAGAGAGGGCCAGCCAGGGCATCTCAAAGGAAGAGATGTTAGATTTTTTTTAATTAAAAAATTTAATATATATGCAAATATAGTTAGACATTTTCCAAACAATACAAAAGAGTATAGAGTGAAAAGAAAATCTTTCTTCACCCAAACCCTTGACTACCCATCAGAAGCACCCACCACCTTCCCATTAATATAAATATCACTCCTTTCTTTTTTCTTATACAAATAAATGCATTTTCTATGTATTTTATTTTTATTTTTTGAGATGGAGTTTCGATCTTGTTGCCCAGGCTGGAGTGCAATGGGGCGATCTCCAGTCACCACAACCTCCGTCACCTGGGTTCAAGCGGTTCTCCTGCCTCAGCCTCCCGAGTAGCTAGAATTACTGACATGTGCCACCACACCCAGCTTATTTTGCATTTTTAGTAGAGACGGGGTTTCTCCATGTTGGTCAGGCTGGTCTCAAACTCCCAACCAGAGGTGATCCACTCACCTCCCAAAGTGCTGGGATTACAGGCGTGAGCCACTGCACCCAGCCTATCTCTATCCACTGATTTCTAAAAAAATATTGTTAAATGAAAAAAAAAATAGGTCAGGCGCGGTGGCTCACGCCTGTAATCCCAGCATTTTGGGAGGCAGAAGCAGGAGGATCACGAGGTCAGGAGATCGAGACCATCCTGGCCAAAATGGTGAAACCCCGTCTCTACTAAAATATAAAAAATTAGCCAGGCGTGATGGCATGTGCCTGTAATCCCAGCTACCTGGGAGGCTGAAGCAGGGGAATCGCTTGAATCCGAGAGGCAGAGGTCACAGTGAGCCGAGATCAAACCACTGTACTCCAGCCTGGGCAACAGAATAAGACTCCGTCTCAAACAAACAAACAAGCAAGCAAACAAATAAACAAACAAAGTCAGTGCATTTGGAGCTGCTCTCTTATTTTTTATTATTTTTTTTTATAGAGATGGGGTTTCACCGTGTTGGCCAAGCTGGTCTTGAACTCCTGACCTCGTGATCCACCCACCTCAGCCTCCCAAAGTGCTGGGATTACAGGCATGCACGACCGCACCTGGCCTGCTCTCTTCTTTTTATTAGTCCCATAATATTTCACTATATGAATAAGTCAGTATGCTCTATTGGACTTGTAGAGTTTTTTAATTTTTATTTTATTTTATTTTATTTTGAGACAGAGTTTCGCTCTTGTTACCCAGACTGGAGTGCAGTGGCACGATCTCAGTCACCACAACTTCTGCCTCCTGGGTTCAAGCAATTCTCCTGCCTCAGCCTCCCGAGTAGCTGGGACTACAGGCGCGCTCCACCATGCCCAGCTAATTTTTGTATTTTTAGTAGAGACGGGGTTTCACCGTGTTGACCAGGATGGTCTCAATCTCATGACCTCATGATCCACCCACCTCGGCCTCCCAAAGTGCTGGGATTATAGGCGTGAGCCACCGCGCCCAGCCAAGTTTTTTTATTTTTTTGAGACAGAGTCTTGCTCTGTCGCCAGATTGGAGTGCAGTGGCACAACTTTGGCTCACTGCAACCTCTGCCTCCCGGGTTCAAGTGATTCCCCTACCTCGGCCTCCCGAGTAGCTGGGATTACAGGCACACGCCATCATGCCCGGCTAATTTTTAATATTTTAGTAGAGACAGGGTTTCACCATGTTGGCCAGGATGGTCTTGATCTGACCTCCTGATCCTCCCACCTCTGCCTCCCAAAGTGCTGGGATTACAGGTGTGAGCCACCTCGCCTGGCCGGACTTGCAGAATTTTGTAATTTTTCGCTATTAGAAAGAGTATCTTTATAGATTCTCTATTTGCCCCTGTGTGAGGATATCTACAGGATATATTCCTAGAAGTGGAATCCCTGGATTCATTTAAATTTAAATTACATTTTAATTCCATTTAAATGTTGATAGTTAGTGTAAAATTCCTCTTCAGGCCAGCCACAGTGGCTCATGCCTGTAATCCCAACATTTCGGGAGGCTGAGGCAGGAGGATTGCTGGAGCCCAGGAGTTTGACACAAGCAACATAGGGAGACCCCATCTCTAAGAAAAATTTTTTCTTTTAATTAGCTGGGCTTAGTGGTGCATGCCTATAATCCCAGCTACTCAGGAGGCTGAGGCAGGAGGATTGCTTGAGCCCAGGAGGTAGAGGTTGCAGTGAGCTATGATCACACTATTGCACTCCAGCTTGGGTGACAGAGCGAGACCTCATCTAATAAAAAAAAAAAAATCCTCAGGCTGGGCGCAGTGGCTCACACCTGTAATCCCAGCACTTTGGGAGGCCGAGGTGGGTGGATCACGAGGTCAGGAGATTGAGATCGTCCTGGCCAACATAGTGAAACCCCGTCTCTACTAAATATACAAAAATTAGCTGGGTGTGGTGGCGTGTGCCTGTAATCCCAGCTACTCGGGAGGCTGAGGCAGGAGAATCGCTCGAACCTGGGAGGCAGAGGTTGCGGTGAGGCAAGATCGTGCCTCTCTCTGCACTCCGACCCGGCTACAGAGCAAGACTCCATCTCAAAAAAAAAAAAAAAAAAACTTCAAAGAAGTTATGTCAGTTTACACTTTCATCATCAGGATAATAAGGCTTGAGTGGAGTTTTGATGAATGAGTACTTTACTAAGCAGATAAAAGAACAAAGAGCATGTTTAAAGGGAAGACTGATTCAAGGAACGGCAAGCAGCTCAATAGGCTGAGGGCTAGAGACCAATTGGAAGGCAACTGGCCAAAGGAGAAGGAGGTGCTGAGGGCAGGCAGAAGATGGGTTAAGGAAGAAGGATTCATCATTACCACTATCTACTGAGAATTTATTATTTGTGCCAGGCATTTTGCTAAGCAGTACATACCGTCCAGCATTCATCCAATCCTTGTAACAAATAAAGAAATATTTGCAGTTTACAAGGTAGGAAACTGAAGCTCAGAAATAACCTGCTCAACGTTACACAGTTTGGAAAGGACAGAACTGGACTCCAACTCTAGCTTCCTCTGACTCCCAAGTTCCAGTTCTTAACCACAGTTCCACAGGGCCTTGAAAGAACCTGGAGCAAGGCTTTAGGGCTATTTGATACGGGGGAGGAGGAGAAATTTGGGGAAGACTAGTAGTGATACACAGGCTTAGGGCCCTGACCTTGCTGGAATGTGCCCATGAGAGAACAGAGTTAAAAATATAGCAGGAGCAGAGTTGATGGCTGACACCTGTAATCCCAGCACTCTGGGAGGCCGAGGCAGGCGGATCACTTGAGGTCAGGAGTTTGAGACCAGCCTGACCAACATGGTGAAACTCTGTCTCTATCAAAAACTACAAAAATTAGCCAGACGAGGGTCTGGGAAAGGGGCGGCAGGCGCCATGTCTGGCCGGGAAAGTGGCAAGAAGAAGCCCCTGAAACAGCCCAAGAAACAGGCCAAGGAGATGGATGAGGAAGATCAGGCTTTCAAGCAGAAACAAAAAGAAAAGCAGAAGAAACTCGAAGAGCTAAAAGCAAAGGCCGCGGGGAAGGGGCCCCTGGCACAGGTGGAACTAAGAAATCTGGCAAAAAGTAAGCTGTTCCTTGTCCCTGAGGAGATGGTGACCCTTTATTTCATCCATATTTAAACATCTGTATTCCCTGCCATAACATCTTTTGCCACCTATAGCTGGAATTAAGTGTTGTCTTAGAGCCTGTTGTACATTTAAGAATAAACTTTTGGGCCGGGCACGGTGCCTCACACCTGTAATCCCAGCACTTTGGGAGGCCGAGGTGGGCAGATTACCTGAGGTCAGGAGTTCCAGACCAGCCTGGCCAACAAGGAGAAAACCCATCTCTATAAAAAAAGAAAACAAAACAAAACAAAAAAAAGAATAAACTTTTGTATAAACAAAAAAATAGCCAGACATGGTAGTGTGCACCTGTAGTCCCAGCTACTAGGGAGGCTGAGGCAGGGGAACTGCTCAAATCCCCAGAGGTGGAGGCCGCAGTGAGCCTAGGCAACAGAGGGAGTCTCTGTCAAAAAAAAAAAAAAAAAAAAGACGGTGATCAGAATTAATAGCCCAAGGAAAGAGCGTTGCATTCTCTGGAATTGTTTTTAAGATGAAAGATGACCATGCGATCATGTACTGGCTGCTAATTGATATCTTCCCATTATTCATGCCTTTGTTTTATTCCTCTTTACTGTTCTGTGTTCTCTAAGATCATTTTGAGAGAGCAAAGGAATGATTGTGGCAAGCACAGCGTAATTTAGAAATCACAGACTACTGAACTCACCAACTTAGCAGCCAAGACTCTGCCGTCTACAGTCTAGGACATGAGACAACCTATGTATAGATTGCCTCTTTCATTTCTGGCAGGACTGAGTAAAGAGGTAAATTTGGGCTGGGCGCGGTGGCTCAAGCCTGTAATCCAAGCACTTTGGGAGGCCGAGGTGGGCAGATCATGAGGTCAAGAGATCGAGACCATCCTGGTCAACATGGTGAAACCCCGTTTCTACTAAAAATACAAAAAAATTAGCTGGGCATGGTGGCGCGTGCCTGTAGTCCCAGCTACTCAGGAGGCTAAGGCAGGAGAATTGCTTGAACCCAGGAGGCGGAGGTTGCGGTGAGCCGAGATCGCGCCATTGCACTCCAGCCTGGGTAACAAGAGCGAAACTCCATCTCAAAAAAAGAAAAAAAAAAAAAAAAGAGGCAAATTTCCAAGACATTTTCCTTTCATTGCTAGGCAGTAACTGTACCTGAGTAGCATGGTATTTTCTTAGGCCCTTGCGATTGAAACAATTTTTTTTCTTCTTCTCCTGTCTCTTCTTCCTCAGTCATATCAGTAGCAGATATTAAATTAAAGCTTTAAGGAGATAGGCTCCTACGAGCTATGGCTTCCACAAGCTGTTCAAAGTCAAGTGTTCCCTAAAACAACTGAAATGCAAAATATTCATCATTATCTGCTTTGGGCATCAGCTATGAAATATGAATGATAAAACAAAAATACCTACAGCTGTTTTGAAAGGATCACCGTGAATCTCTGGTAACAGATTTTAATCTCAGATGCACAACGCTTGTTTACCTAAAAAAAAGAAAATAAAACTTCTCATGCTTATTATTGTGGTTCTATAGAATCAGACTACTTAATAATTTTGCAAAGGTTTACTTGGAGACTTTGAATTCACCTGAAATACTGTAATTCAAGAGATCAACCTCTGCACTAGGTTACTGTCACTAAAAGGAAGACTGCTATAGAATAATGACTGCCATCTATGGTAGTTCTTTTTTTTCTTTTTGAGATGGAGTTTCACTCTTGTTGCCCAGGCTGTAGTGCAATGGCGCAATCTGGGATCACTGCAACCTCTGACTCCTGGTTCAAGCGAGTCTCCTGCCTCAGCCTCCTGAGTAGCTGGGATTACAGGCACCCACCACCATGCCCAGCTAATTTTGTATTTTAAGTATAGACGAGTTTCATCACATTGACCAGGCTGGTCTCCAACTCCTGACCTCAGGTACATCACCTGAGGTCTCCTAAAGTGCTAGGATTACAGGCGTGAGCCACTGCACCTGGCCTATGGTAGTCCTTAAAGCCCCATAGCCTTTTACTATTCTTAAGAAATTGTTGGCCAGGCATGGTGGCTTGTAATCCCAGCACTTTGGGAGGCTAAGACAGGTGGATGACGAGGTCAGGAGATTGAGACCATCCTGGCCAACATGGTGAAACCCTCTCTACTAAAAAAATACAAAAATTAGCTGGGTGTGCACCTGTAATCCCAGTTACTCTGCAGGTTGAGGCAGAAGAATCTCTTGAACCCAGGAGGTGGAGATTGCAGTGAGCCGAGATTGAGCCACTGCACTCCAGCCTGGCAACAGGGTGAGACTCTGTCTCAAAAAAATAAAAGTGTTCATTCTACTGGAATTTATTTTATTACAAGAACAGTAAGCAAAAGGACTTCATTTAAAGAAAAACTAGGGAGGTGACCAGGCGAGGTGGCTCATGTTTGTAATCCCAACACTTTGGGAGGCTGAGGCTGGCAGATCACCTGAGGTCAGGAGTTCAAGACCAGCCTGGCCAACGTGACAAAACCCCATCACTATCAAAAAACACAAAAATTAGCCGGGCATAGTGGCATTCACCTGTAGTCCCAGTTACTTGAGAGACTGAGGCAGGAGAATCACTTGAACCCAGGAGGTAGAGGCTGCAGTGAGCTGAGATCGTGCCACTGTACTCCAGCCGGTGGAACAGAGTGAGAGACTGTCTCAAAAAAAAATTTATATATTATATATATACTTTATATATTATATATATTTATATATATATTGTAAGGCTGGTCACCTCGCCTGGAGCTCGGACCCCCTCCCCCCGAGAGCTCGGACACGTCCACCCCCCTCACACAGCCTAGCCCTCCCTTAATAAACCCCACAAAAATGCAAATGAAGTCTTGTAACTCTAGCCAATAGCAGCCGAGTCCTGTATGCAAACGAAATCTTGTAACTCTACCCAACAGCAGTCTTGCCTTGCCCACACCTTGCTCTCCCACAACCAATCGAACACCTTCACTCCCTATAAAACCCAACGTCTGAGAGGAGTCCATGTGACTTCTCCGGCCCCTCCTGTCAGACCGCAGAACCTCGCCCGGGAGCCTGAATAAATTCTTCACATTGGATCTTCTTGTGCTGGCCTCAGTTTCTTCATTTTAAACTCGGTAAGAACCTAACAACCCTTACATATATGAGGTGACAAGAACTGATTCCCCAAGGAAAGGGTGTTGCATTTTCTGTGGTTTTAAGATGATCACGTACTAGTTGTTAATTGATATTTTCCCATCATGCATGCCTTTTTTTCTTTTTTGAGACGGAGTTTCGCTCTTGTTGCCCAGGCTGGAGTGCAATGGCGAGATCTCTGCTCACCACAACCTACGCCTCCCAGATTCAAGCGATTCTCCTGCTTCAGCCTCCAGAGTAGCTGGCATTACAGGCATGCGCCACCACACCTGGCTAATTTTTATATTTTTAGTAGAGATCAGTCCCAAAGTGCTGGGAATACAGGTGTGAGCCACCGTGCCCGGCCCATGCCTTTGTTTGATTCTTCTTTACTGTTCTGTATTCTCTAAATCATTTTTAGAGAGCAAAGGAATGATTGTGGCAAGCACAGTATAATTCTGGAATCACAGACTATTGAACAGTTTCCTCATAGGAAATATCCAAAGATCCGAAACACTCATCTAGAGGAGAAACTTCAGAACTACTAGGTCACCTTTCTTTGAAAAGAGCTACCTTTCCTCCTCCTGTGGATAAAGGTCTACAAGCACATTCACAATAAAATAACTGAAAATAGCTAATAAAATGATGCTATTAATATGAGATGCTTAAAGGTCTTCAGTCAAAAAAAAAAAAAAAGAAAAAAAAAAAAACCAAACAGACTGGGTGTGGTGGCTCATGCCTATAATACCAGCACTTTGGGAGGCCTAGGTGGGTGGATCACCCAAGGTCAGGAGTTTGAGACTAGCCTGGCCAACATAGGGAAACCCCGTCTCTACTAAAACTACAAAAAAAGAAAAAAAAAATTAGCCTGGCATGGTGGCATGTGCCTGTCTGTAATCCCAGCTACTCCGGGGGCCAAGGTAGGAGAACTGCTTGATCCAAGGGGGCAGAGGTGGTGACAGTGAGCTGAGATTGAGCCATTGTACTCCAGCGTGGGCAAAAAGAGCGAAACTTCATCACAAACAAAACAAAACAAAACAATTCAAAGAACAAAGCCAAATGTTTGTTTACATTTAAATACTTTTAGAGCAAAGTTTATATACTTGCTGCACATCAGAAAGAAAATTTCAGCTATTAGTTTCTTTTGCATCACATCTGTACATAGAAATGACCTTGTTAAAAAGGAAAACAGGTTTCCCTAGTATTAGCAGGTTGACAGTGAGGGGAGTGAAAGGAGTCTTTCTTTCTTTCTTTTTTTTTTTTAAGACGGGGTTTCACCGTGTTGGTCAGGCTGGTCCTGAACTCCCGACCTCAGGTGATCTGCCCGCCTTGGCCTCCAAAGTGCTTGGATTACAGGCGTGAGCCACCATGCCTGGCCTAGGAGTCTTTCAAATATTTAACTTGAAGTTAATGTCCACGTCTGGTACTTTTTGGACACACATCCATATTTTAAAAAACATCAAGAATATACAATTTACAATTGTCAAAAAAAAAAACAAAAAAAACCAATATCAATTTTGAAGAGTGAGGGCAATTAAAGTTGATACAAGATTTGAGCTAGGTTGGGTATGAAATACAATTAACAATTTGGTTTGGAGAGTCAAAACATGTATCAAAGAACCATAAACAACGCATAGTAAATCTTGTTTTACAGAAACAGGTACAAACTTTTTGTATTAAAATTTTCACGCCAGCATTATTTACAGGAGCATAAAAGGAGCTGCATACAGCATCTTGGGCCTGTAGTCCCAGCTACTTGGGAAGCTGAGACTGGAAGACTGCTTCAGCCCAGGAGTTCCAAGCTGCAGTGCACAATGATCTCACCTGGGCAACACCCGTCTCAGTTAACAAATCTGGTGTACAATAAGATAATTTTTATTTTTTTTTTTTGAGACAGAGTCTCACTCTATTGCCCAGGCTGGAGTGCAGTAGCGCGATCTTGGCTCACTACAACCTCTGCCACCTGGGTTCAAGCAATTTTTCTGCCTCAGTCTCCCGAGTAGCTGGGATTACAGGCGCCTGCCGCCACGCCCAGTTTAAGAGAATTGTTAATGGTTAATTACGGCATACTCATCTGCTGGATGGAATACTGTGCAGACTCTAAAAGTCTTGAAGATTCTTATTGACATAAAAAAGTACATTATACGTAGATAAATGCAAAATGTACATTATAAAACTATGTCTAGTACTATTTTAAGACAAATACAGATGTGCAGATGATTAGCTTAATAGCGGTAATAAGTAGTCACATTTTGGGTAATTTTCTTGGAATTTTTCATGCTTTCTGTTGAGCATAATTTGCTTCAGTAATATGAAATAAAACAATTTCTAAATGTTAGTAAACAAGGTAACAAATTGTACACACAGCATAATCCCCCCAAAACAAACAAGTTTAACCTAGAAGAACAAGTAACTGCATTAGAGTAGGACTTTTTAAAATTTTCTTCTACCTTTTTTTTTAAAAGTTCTTAGAATAAGGTATTTTAAAATTTAAAATACATTTTCTCTTTTCTTTCTTTCTTTTTTTTTTTTTTTTTTGAGACGGAGTTTCGCTCTTGTTACCCAGGCTGGAGTGCAATGGCGTGATCTCGGCTCATCGCAACCTCTGCCTCCTGGGTTCAAGCAATTCTCCTGCCTCAGCCTCCCGAGTAGCTGGGATTACAGGCATGCGCCACCATGCCCAGCTAATTTTTTGTATTTTTAGTAGAGACGGGGTTTCACCATGTTGACCAGGATGGTCTTGATCTCTTGACCTCGTGATCCACCCGCCGGCCTCCCAAAGTGCTTGGATTATAGGCGTGAGCCACCGCGCCCGGCCCATTTTCTCTTTTTCAATAGGAAGCCTGTGTTAATGAAAGTCTGTAACAAGACCTGAAGCTGCTCTCTAAAGCTTGTGCTCCGGTATGCCAGTGGTATTTGCAGAAAAAGTTGTCCGAGATTTTATCTGAACCATATGTACAAAATTGATCGAAAAGGGGATAATCACTGCAGAATCTAAGGACACAAACCGGGCAGGGTCCTTTGGGGGAAATGCTATGAAGGAAAGATGCATTTTTCTCAGACTGGGGAGGGAGGGTTCCTAACCCTTCTAAGGTTAAAGGATTCTTTAGAAACTCTGTCCACCCCTTATTTGCCAAACGATGGATAAGTCTGAAGTGAAGCCTCAAAGGACATAGATACACAAAGGAGTGGCTAAAGGGACATTCTCTTAAACCTCTGACTGGGGCAAAAATCCACACTTAAGCCTTAAAATAGAACCCTTGACCACTCCCTCTCCTGCCCACTTCGCATTATACCATTAATAGTAATGCAGTTTTGATCACAGCTCAAGTGTTAAAAATCCCTAGCAGTCTGAAGAAACCATAAGGGATCTCTTCATAAAGAAAATGTCGTTTCCCCAGCTGTCACTGTCGTGTGCCCTCCCTCGGAACGCTTATTACATTCAGGCTTTTTAATAATTATTATTACTTAAACCTCCCAAACCTTCAGGGAGGAAAGTATTATTTTGTTTAAGAAAAGGAAGAAAAAGTCACATTTCAGAGGCATGCCAATGGCCTCACATATTACTTAAAAAGCATGAGAGAATCCGAATCCTAAATGTAAGATGACACATTTATAAATAAAACCAAGGACAAATGTCTCTTTTATTCTAAATATACCATCACATTCTGAGCAGCTGGGGTTAACTATTTTTATCCACACTGGCTACTTTGCATCTCAAACTAATGTAAAATAAAAACGGTGGTTTGAAATGAAAATGGGCCTGGGGCAGTTGCCCCGGCAGAGAGTGAAAGACTCGGTCTTTCAGCGCTAGATTCATGCTGGACATGAAGGGGAAGCTGTGGGCCCTTAGCACTTGACGACTGTGCTTGCTTTCTTTCATTTTATATTACAGGACGACCGTTGTCTAAATTTTTATTTCCTGAAAAGGTGTCCAAGATGGCTGACATAAATTAACAGAATTTCAGACCTTTACCACACATTCAAGGTCCTAGGGCAGCTCCCGTCTACGGTTAAAAAAAAAAAAAGAAAAATAAAAAATTCCAGCATTTGGACGGGGCGGGGAAGCTACTTTAAAACTCAAATCATTGAGATTTGGGTTGGAGGAAGGCAGGAAGGGTTTTTTCTAACGCTTTGCACAAGCGCAGAAAACGGTCACCAAAGCTGCTGCGAAGGCAAGAGTCAGTGCATTAATTGGATCCAAGAGGACTCGCCTCGTTGGATTTGCAGCAGCCTAATATCTCGCTCAGAAAGAGAACGCCCAGAGGAAGTCTTCTGCCTTCTTTGTTCGCGGGGAGCAGCAAATGCAGGGACAAAACAAACGGGCCCCGATTGGGAAGCACGCTAGTAGCTTTGCCGGACTGCGCCGCGGTATCCCCCGCAGGGCCTGGGTCTATGAACTCCCAGAAGGCTGAGGTAGCGTCCGCTAGGCGTTGGTTGCCCCGCCCAGACCCAGGTGAGGTCAAACACCCTCCAAGGCTGCTCAGCTCGCCCGGTCTCTCACGCGGCCCTTTAAGTGGCTCGCAGCCTCAAGGGCGTCGCCTGACCCCGCCCCCAGCCGCCGCCATCTTGTTGTTTTCCCCTGTCCCTCTTGGCCGGCCACGTGGCGCTGCGCTGCGGAAGCGAAGGCACCGCCCCAACTTCCGGCAGGACTGGTTCCAGCCGCCCGCGGGATGCAGACGCGCGGCTGCCCCCTGGTGGCTGGCCTCGGGGCTTCGGCCGCACCCTGCCCCGCTTCCTCCGCCATTTCATTGCCTGCCCGCTGCACGTCCGCGCTCCGCTGCCAGCGTTGGCGCAGCCGCGCGCTCCGAGGGCGGGGCTGTTCCGAACACCACGTCAAGTGCGAGAGGTTTTTTTAGTCTGGGTCACTGAGGGCTAGAGGGTCACCTACATATTTACACACATTTAATTCTACTTAATGTCTTACTTTGTTTTATATGCTGGAATCAGGGTCTCACTCTGTCTCCCAGGCCAGAGTGCAGTGGGGCGACCACGGCCTCGAGCTGCCAGGCTCAAGGGATCCGCCCGCTTCAGCCTCCCAAAATGCTGGGATTACAGGCGTTGAGCCACCAGCCCCGGGAGACTTAATTTAAAGAGAAAACGCCACAGGGTTGCCTGGAGGTGTTTTGGAGCGCGGTGCTCAGTGCTTCCCGACGAGGACCCAGCCTTGGTTTTCAGACCTGGCTTCTTACGGGAGCCCCAAGCCATTTCAGGTCAGGGCATTTCCCGAGCGGCCCCGGATCCGTAGCGCGGAGTGACGCTGGAATCCGTGGGTACGACGAGCGCCGGGAGGGCGCGGTGCAGCCGGAGGTGGGGGCGGGGGAGGCGCGTGGGGCCGCGCAGCTATGGAGACCTAGTCAGCACCCTCTGCCAAAACCTAGTTCTTGCTTTTCGGACGTTCCCCTCCCTTCCAAGCTGCTCCTGCCACTCCCATTTCATCTGCAAACCGATGTTGGTTTCTGGAACGTTTGCCTTGAGCAAGGCGTGCGTTGTCTTAGGTAATCCTCTTAGCAGCCTTTGACATAGAAGCTGTTTCTACACACACTGGCGCTCAGAGGGAGTCCCTTGCTCATGCGGTAGAGCCTGGTTGGAATCGAGAGCATCTGTTTCCACTAGAGGTTGAGGTTCTCAGATGGCCCTCCAGCCAGCAACTGGAAGCTCGTTGGAAATGCCACTATGACGGGTCTATCCCAGACCTTCTGAATGGGAAACTCTGAGGACGGCGATGGGTGGGGCCCGACAAGCTGTGGTGACTAGGCACTAAGGTGATTCCCAGGCACACTGAAGACCCCTCCCTCACGTCTCCCAGGGCAAGGAAAGGGAGACTTGCCTTTATTGAGTGCTGATTCCATGCTAGGATCTAGGTTAGGCATTTTGCATAATTCTTTTTGATGTAATCCTTCTCGCCACTATTTTATTTTTTTAAAAAAATATTTTTAAATTATTATTTTTGAGACGAAGTCTAACTCTGTTGCCAGGCTGGAGTGCGATGGTGCAATCTTGGCTCACTGCAACCTCTGCCTGCCAGGTTCAAGCGATTCTCCTGCCTCAGCCTCTGGAGTAGCTGGGACTACAGGCACCTGCCCGGCTTATTTTTGTATTTTTAGTAGAGTCGGGGTTTCACCATGTTGGCCAGGATGGTCCTGGTCTCGATCTCCTGACCTCGTGAACCACCCACCTCGGCCTCCCAAAGTGCTGTAATTACAGGCATAAGCCACTACACCCTAGCGACCACTCTTTTATAGAAGAGGAAACTGTAGCTCAAACTTTCCATGAGTTTAGAGTGCCAATATTTATGTGAAATAGTGTAAGATTATATGTGCCATTTGCTTGCACCGTGTATGCATAAAATACTTCTGGAAGGGTATCATGGTGTTATCATAGTTTGACTTACAGGGAGAGGAGGATGTAGGTTGCTAGGGTGACTGAGTTGGGAATTTTTTGTTAAGATCTAGTAACTTAAGACTTTGGACCATATGAATCTATTACTTGCTCCAGGTAAAACTGAACAGTTGAAAAGTACTCTAAGGTTAGACATAGTGGCTCAAATCTGTAATTCCAGTTCTTGGAGAGGCTGAGGTTGGAAGATAGCTTGAGTTCAGGAGTTTGAGACTGGCCTGGGCAACATAGACCACCTCCCCATCTCTATTTAAGAAATATACACTAAGTGCTGGGCACGGTGGCTCACGCCTGTAATCCCAGCATTTTGGGAGGCCAAGGCAGGTGGATCACTTGAGGACAGGAGTTTGAGACCAGCCTGGCCAACATGGTGAAACACCTTCTCTACTAAAATTACAGAAAGTTATCCAGGCGTGGTGATGCACACTTGAAATTCCAGCTACTCTGGAGGCGCTGAGGCAGGAGGATCTCTTGAGCCCGATGGTCGAGGCTGCAGTGAGCCCTGATGGTGCCACTGTACTCCAGCCTGGGTGACAAAGTGAGACCCATTCTTGATAAATAAATAAGTGAACAAATAAAGTACTTGCCTGTAGGCTTGTGGTGAGGTTGAATTGTGTCATGGTATATAACTTATTTGGAAGGTTGCTGGGCGCAGTCATTGTTAGATAAATAAAAAAAATCAGGCCGGGCGCGGTGGCTCATGCCTGTAATCTCAGCACTTTGGGAGGCCGAGGCGGGCGGATCACGAGGTAAGGAGATTGAGACCATCCTGGCCAACATGGTGAAACCCCGTCTCTACTAAAATACAAAATACTAGCCAGGTGTGGTGTCGAGAGCTTGTAGTCCCACCTACTCGGAAGGCTGAGACAGGGGGATCGCTTAAACCCAGGAGGCAGAAGTTGCAGTGAGCCGACATCGTGCCACTGCACTCCAGCCTGGAGACAGAGTGAGACTCCATCTCAAAAAAAAAAAGAAAGAAAAAAACAGAGATGTAGAAATAAAAGTTTGATGGAAGTTCAGAGGAGGTTTTTGTTTTTTTTTTTGATACAGAGTCTCACTCTGACTCCCAGGCTGGAGTGCAGTGGCATGATCTCGGCTCACTGCAACCTCTGCCTCTTGGGTTCAAACAATTCCAGAGGAGAAAAATATTGTTTATTTTGTACCTAGAACCTCATTGCTAGATGAGATTATAAAGACCTGTGACTATTTTACACATTTGTTCTTTTTTTTTGTTGTTTTGTTTTTGGAGACAGAGTCTTGCTCTATCGCCCATGCTGGAGTGCAGTGGTGTGATCTCGGCTCACTGCAACCTCCGCCTTCTGGGTTCAAGTGATTCTCCTGCCTCAGCCTCCTGAGTAGCTGGGATTATAGGTGCATGTGAACACGCCTGGCTAATTTTTGTATTTTTAGTAGAGACAGGGTTTCACTATGTTGGTAGGGCTGGTCTCGAACTCCTAACAGGTGACCCACCCGCTTCAGCCTCCTAAAGTGCTGGGATTACAGGCTTGAGCCACTGCACCCGGCCTCAATTTTTTTTTTTTTTTTTAGGCTTAATCTTGCTCTGTTGCCAGGCTGGAGTGCAGTGGCACAATCTCAGCTTACTGCAACTTCCATCTCTTGGGTTCAAGTGATGCCTCTGCCTCAGCCTCCTGAGTAGCTGGGACTACAGGTGTGTGCCACTACACTGGGCTAATTTTTTGTATTTTAGCTGGGTGTGGTGGCACACGCCACCACATGGGGTTTCACCATGGCCAGGATGGTCTCCATCTCCTGACCTTGTGATTTGCCTGCCTTGGCCTCCCAAAGTGCTGGGATGACAGGCCACCACGCCTGGCCATATTTGTTCTTAGCAGTAATATTTGGTCCCTGAAATTAGGAAACTGACTCTGTCATGATCTGAGAGCTACATTGTCCAGCTCCTGGGCCTGTACATCTTTATGGAGTGAAGACTGACAGATTTGCCTTGGGAAGTGGAGCTGCAGTGGCATGCTGGAGTCAGCTGCTCATGATGATGATGCACTTTTCTATCCAACTTTGGTTTCAATGACATCCTATTGGTAGCTTGAAATTGGCCATAGCAGAGGCATTTACACCACAGTCATAGGTAAACACTACAAAGTAAGACTTTTCTCCTTGGAGATGCCTTGTTGAATATTTACCAACACACCACTGCATGTTACAACACAGCAAAAGCCCCTCTGAGAGAAGGCCAGGGAATGTACCCAGCTCCTCCCAGGTGGTCCAGTGTTTCACCCTCCGTGGACTCAAGAGTCCCTTAGTGGCCTTCGCTGAGATATTTCAACACCCTAGTCTCTTAAACTGTAAACAAGGAAGAGTCATGAGTTATTCCTGGCTGAGTCAGTCCAATGTTGCACAGGCATTTCTGGGGGTAGAGGGAAGGCAAGAGGGAAACTGGACAGGCTGGGGAGCTATCTAACCCAAGACACTTAAATCCTAAACAAATGGGAACTAAACGGGAGGTGGGAGGGACATAGTCTTTTCTGATGGGAAGTGTCTGTGGCTCATTCTATTCCAGGAGTCAGAAACTCCAAAACCTGTTGGGGTGGGGAGGGGCGGGCAGTGTGTGTATGTTTTTTTTTCTTTTTTTTTTTTGAGACGGAGTTTCGCTCTTGTTACCCAGGCTGGAGTGCAATGGCGTGATCTTGGCTCACCGCAACCTCCGCCTCCTGGGTTCAGGCAATTCTCCTGCCTCAGCCTCCCGAGTAGCTGGGATTACAGGCACGCGCCACCATGCCCAGCTAATTTTTTGTATTTTTAGTAGAGACAGGGTTTCACCATGTTGACCAGGATGGTCTCGATCTCTTGACCTCATGATCCACCCGCCTCAGCCTCCCAAAGTGCTGGGATTACAGGCGTGAGCCACCGCGCCTGGCCCCAGTGTGTTTTTTAGATATGGGTGGAGTTATTATAGGAAGGACTCTGTTAAATTCCTTCTCCCTGGACTAGTGTGGTGACTCATACCTGTAATCTCAGCACTTTGGAAAGCAGAGGCAGGAGGTTTGCTTGAGCTCACAAGTTCAAGACCAGTTTGGGCAATGTAGTGAGACTCCAACTCTATAAAAAATAAAAGTAATTAGTCAGGCATAGTAATGCATGCCTGTGGTCCCAGCTACTTGAGAAGCTTAAAAACCTACCCCCATTTAACCTGATAGATTTAAGGGATGTGTGGTGGGCTGAATAATGGTCTCCCAGTGACATCCCAATACCTGGAAACTGAATGTTACTTTATCTAGCAAAAACAAAAAACAAAGGCCGGGCAAGGTGGCTCATGCCTATAATCCCAGTGAGTGTCTGAAAAAACAAAAACAAAACAAAACAAAAATACCCCAACAAAGAGGGCTTTGCAGGTGAGGTTAAGTTAAAGACCTTACTTTTAAACACATTTTGTTTTATTCTAGTTTATTTTATTTTGAGATGGAGTCTTGCTCTGTCGCCCAGGCTAGAGCGCAGTGACACAATCTCAGCTCATGATACCGAACTTAATTTAAGGATCTTGATGCCGGGCATGGTGGCTTGCGCCTGTAATCCCAGCACTGTGAGAGGTTGAGGCTCTCGAGACCTCTGAGAGGTTGAGGAGCTCGAGACCAGCCTGGCCAACATGGTGAAACCTGGTCTCTACTAAAAATTCAAAAATTAGCTAGGTGTGGTGGCACATGCCTGTGGTCTCAGCTACTTGGGAGGCTGAGGCAGGAGAATTGCTTGGGCCTGGAAGGCAGAGGATACAATGAGCTGTGATTGTGCCACTGCACTTTATCCGGGCAAACAGATCGAGGCTCCATCTCAAAAAAAAAAAAAAAATGGATCTTGAGATGGGGAGATGATTTTGGATGATCAGGGTGGGCTGTAAGTGTCATCGCATGTATCTTCCTAAGAGGGAGACAGAGGAAGGCTTGACTACACACATGAGAATCTGCTACAGAGGCAGAGATGGGAGTGAAGTATCACCTGTGAAGCAAGGAACTCCAAGGACTGCCACCAACACCAGAAGAAAAAGGCGTGGAACAGAGTCTCCTCTGGAGGCTTCAGAAAGAGAATGGCCCTGGCCGGGCACCGTGGCTCACGCTTATAATCCCAGCACTTTGGGAGGCCAAGGCAGGCAGATGGCTTTGAGCTCATGAGTTGGAGACCAGCATGGGCAACGTGGCAAAACCCCATCTCTACTAAAAATACAAAAAAATTAGTTGGGCGTGGTGATGCGTGCCTGTAGTCCCAGCTATTCTGAAGGTGGGAGGATCACTTGAGCCTGGGAGGCAGAGGTTGCAGTGAGCCAAGATTTCGCTATTGCACTCCAGCCTGGGTGACAAAGCCAGACTCTGTCTCAAAAAAAAAAAAAGGACAAAAAAAAAAAGAAATGAGAAAACCTAGACATAAAAAATGGAACAGCTTATTCAACCTCACAGAGCTGGTAAATAGAGAAGCAGGATTTGAACACTGATTGCTAAGTATAGAGATGACCAGGTAACCCCAACTGATAGGATGATAGGATTAGGGATGTTTTCTGGAAAAGAGATCCTTATAAGGCCTTCAGAAGAGCCAATAGAGTTTCTAGGGGAAATGCTGGGAGGGACATTCCGGGCAGTGAGCTACTGCATGAGAAAGGGCAAAAACACATCTGTGGGAGAAAGCCGAGTGCAGCTGGGAGTGGCCTGTTTTTTGCTGTGGCTGGAAGATGGGGGAGAAGGGCCGGAGACAAGGCAGGAAAGGGCAGTAGGGGCCTGTGCCACCAAAACCTGGGGCAGGGATTTCGCTCAGCCAGGGTGCTCCAGGGTCCCCTTCAGCAGCCTGGAAGGAGGAGCCCGGGAACCTTGGAAGCTCGGTCACAGCAGTGCAGGGTGATGGTGCCATTGAGCAGGATCTCCGTCTTCCTGCATTTATCTCCCTGGCATTCCTATGGCCTTCATGCCTTGGAGTTGGTTTGCCTGCCAGAAGAGAAGGTCTTGAAGCTGTCTTAAATCCAAGGAACTGGCTGGGTGTGGTGGCTCACGCCTGTAATCCCAGCATTTTGGGAGGCCAAGGAGGGTGGATCACGAGGTCAGGAGATCAAGACCATCCTGGCCAACATGGTGAAACCCCACCTCTACTAAAAATACAAAAATTAGCTGGGCAGGGCAGCTAATTTTTTTTTTTTTTTTTTTTTTTTTGAGACATAGGCTTACTCTGTCACCCAGGCTGGAGTGCAGTGGCGCGATATTGGCTCACTGCAACCTCGGCCTCCTGGGTTCAAGCAATTCTCCTACCTCAGCCTCCCGAGTAGCTGGGACTACAGGCATGTGCCACCATGCCTGGCTAATTTTTTGTATTTTTTTTAGTACAGACAGGGTTTCAGCATGTTGGCCAGGCTGGTCTCAATCTCCTGATCTCGTGATCTGCCCTCCTCTCTCTCCCAAAGTGCTGGGGTTATAGGCATGAGCCACTGTGCCTGGCCAATTTTTGTAATTTTAGTAGAGACAGGGTTTCACCACGTTGTCTCAAACTCCTGACCTCAAGTGATCGGCCTGCCTCGGCCTCCCAAAGTGTTGGGATTACAGGCCTGAGCCACAGTGCCTAGCCAGATCTTTCACATTCTTAAATCCTTTCCCTTTGTGTCCACTGCCCCTACCCTAGCCCGGAAAGCCCGCCTCCTGTCTCCTGGCTCCAGTGGTAGTTCTCTAAGTAGTCTTCCTGCATCCACTTGGCTTCCCCTTTAGTTAACACCCCACTGTGACCTTATCAGGTGCAAATTTAATCCAGTCTCCACATCGCTCCCCTTTCAGGGCTTAAAAACACTTCCGTGGCCTCCTGCTGCTCTTTGGTTCAAGACCAGTGCTGGGCACTGTGGCCTAGGCAACTTGGTGAGACCTTGTCTCCACAAAATAATAATAAAATAGCCGGGTGTGATGGTGCACACCTGTAGTCCTAACTATTCGGGAGGCTGAATGGGGAGGATTGTTTGAGCCCAGGAGATGGAGGCTACAGTCAGCCAGTATCATGCTACTACACTCCAAACTGCAGGACAGAGTGAGACCTTTCTCTCTCTCTCTCTCTGAGGCGGAGTCTCGCTCCAGTTCCCAGGCTGGAGTGCAGTGGTGCAATCTTGGCTCACTCTGCCTGCCAGGTTCAAGGGATTCTCCTGCCTCAACCTCCCGAGCAGCTGGGACAACTGGCGTGCACCACCTCGCCCAACTAATTTTTGTATTTTTAGTGGAGAAGAGGTTTCATCATATTGGCCAGGATGGTCTCAATCTCTTGATCTTGTGATCCGCCCGCCTCGGCCTCCCAAAGTGTTGGGATTACAGGGGTGAGCCACAGCGCCCGGCCTCTCTCTCTCCCCCTGACCTTTTTTTTTTTTTTTAAAAAAAAGACCAAAATTCCCAACATGAATGGCTCCCGAGGGCATGCAAGGCTTGGCCTATGCAGGTCCCTCCAGCAGCAGCCCCCAACCTGCTCCGGAGCCTTTGGCAAGCTCTTCCTGGGGACCTAGTTTCCTCATCTACCATCTGTCTTCCTTGGATCTTGGCTCCTTCATCTTCTCATCTGCTTCTCAGGGACACCTTCCTTTCCCCCCATCAAGCTGCTGCTTCCCTATGCAGTCTTACAGCACTTACTACGAGGTGGTATCTTACTGGTGTGATTCTATGTCCATTTTCCTACCTACACCCTAAGGGCCGAGTGGGCAGGGACTGTGTCTTTGTTGGCTGAGCCTAGTATCCTGCCTACTGTAGTGCCTGACACATAGTAGGCACTGAATACATATTTGCTGAATAAAGTAATGAGTAAAATCTGGGTAACAGAAATGATAGTTAGTTCTAAGAAGGACCAGTCTTTTTTTTGTAGTTGTTTAGCTACTTCATTTTGTTAAAAAGGACAGCTTAATAACTAATTACTTAGTGCCCTTACTGCCATCTAGTGGTGACAGATGCTATTATACATCTGGGTCCCTTCTCAATGATTGCAAGATCTGTTACTGTACTGGCAGAGAAGGGAATCGGGATATGCAAGATATCTGTTGGGTGTTTGCCTTGTTTCAGGTATTGTACCAGGAAGTTTACAACACTACCTACTTGTTACACGAGCAAAGGGAGTGTAAGCTGCTTTCCCATGGTCACCAGCTAAGGAGGAGACCTGAATTCAACACCAGGTAACAGTCTTTTTTTTTCCTTTTTCTTTTTTATTTTTTTGAGATGGAGTCTTGCTCTGTCACCAGGCTGGAGTGCAGTGGCACAATCTTGGCTCACTGCAACCTCTGCCTCCTGGGTTCAAGCGATTCTTCTGCCTCAGCCTCCCGAGTAGCTGGGACCACAGGCACGTGCCACCACACTCGGCTAATTTTTTTTATATTTTTAGTAGAGACGGGGTTTCACCGTGTTGGCCAGGATGGTCTCAATCTCTTGATCTCATGATACGCCCGCCTCGGCCTCCCAAAGTGCTGGGATTACAGGCATCAGCCACTGTGCCTGGCCTCTGCCTGGCTTCTTATAGATGATTTCTCTTGGTGCATGTTTTAGGCTTTTTGACTTTGTGGACTAGAAAGCTCCGGTCTCCAAGTCCCTACAAAAAGAGAGAGACAGAGCCGGGCCAGACTGGTCTTGAACTCCTAGGCTCAGGAGATCCTCCTGCCTCTGCCTCCCAAGGTGTTGGGGTTACAGGCATGAGGCACCGTGCCCAGCAGTATGCCTCATGTATCATCCAGCACGATAAAACAGTGGGCAGCGGTCAGTGTAAGAGGCAAAGGCAGGGCCCCTTTCACCCATCAATCTGTGTCTGCTTTCTCTTCGTGTTCTGGAAGACCTAATGAATGTCTGCCATGGCCAGGTGAGAGATCTCAGACTGCCACAGGCCTGACTGGTTGTATTTTGGAGATGTCTGTAGCTGGACTGCCTAGATCTGTGCGTGTGCAACCCGTGGTGGAGGACTCTCATTACCCTGCCAGGGTTGGGGTACCTGTCTCCTCTCCGTCTGGCCTTCTGGCTGGCTCCCTCTAATCTAGTTTCCAAATGGAAGCCAGAGCCCGCCTAATACACAAGATAGGAGTTCTGTGTGCTGCATAAATTTTTAGTTGCTCTTGTTTCTTACAGAATAAAATCTTTTCTTTAGCAGGGTACATGGAGTCTTTGTATCTGGCCTCTGTTCACTTCGTCTTCTCTCTGGTTCAGCTTTTTTGGTTTTTCCACCTCCTTAACTTACTGCCTATAATGTCCTCATGTCATTTCTTAGCCTATTTAATTCCCTTTTGTCTTTTTTAGTCCACAGATAAGTCCTTACATAAATCTCTTTGTGATTCTGGCATACACATTTATTGAATGCATGAATGAATAAATAAGTATACAGGAAATTGATTTTTAAAAAAATTATAGTAAAATACATATACAATTGGCCATATTAACAATTATTTATATTTATTTTTATTTTTTGAGGAGTCTTACTCTTGTTGCCCAGGCTGGAGTGCAATGGCGTCATGTTGGTTCACTGCAACATCCGCCTCCCAAGTTTAAGCGATTCTCCTGACTCAGCCTCCCGAGGAGCTGAGATTACAGGCATGTGCCACCACACCCAGCCAATTTTTGTATTTTTAGTAGAGACAGGGTTTCTCCATGTTGGTCAGGTTGGTCTAGAACTCTCAACTGTGTACAGCAGCAAGGAAAAGCACTTTAAGATGAGTTCGATAGCTCTATCCTAATAAATGCTTATGTCTGGATCCAAAGGGGACAGTGCCTCCAACTCGGGGTGATGGATAGGCCTTCCTGCACAGTGGATGTTTGTTGATTACTAAAGCATCTATTTGAGTTAATCGCTGTCATTTTTATCATAGTCTCACTGGTGTCTCAGCAGTGTAAGAATATCTGCTCATCTTTGAGCTTGATTTCACCTGTATAGTTTATTCTCACATTGCTATAAAGAACTACCTGAGACTGGATAATTTATAAAGAAGAGAGGTTTAATTAACTCACAGTTCCACAGATTGTATAGGAGGCATGGCTGGGGAGGTCTCAGGAAACTTACAATCATGGTGGAAGGGTGAAGGGGAAGCAAGCACATCTTCACATGGTAGTAGGAGGGGGAGTGAGTGAAGGGAGAAGTGCTACACGCTTTCAAACCACCGGATCTCATGAGAACTCAGTAACTGTCACAGGAACAGTAACGGGGAGATCCGCCCCCATGATCCAATCATCTCCCACAGGGTCCCTCTCCCAACGTTGTGAATTATAATTCAACATGATATTTGGGTGGGGAGACAGAGCCAAATCGTATCACCCCCTATTCAAAGCTATGAGATTATAAAACGGTCTTTCCTCCTGTCACTCAGATGACTGTAAATTCATGCTGGCACATCCACACCGTGACAGACAGTGAGGGAATCCTATGTGCTTTGGAGATTTGTGACAAAAATCTTTTCTCTTTCAAATATTCCAATTTAATAACATGGTAGTATACTCATTATGTTCCTGTTTCCCAAAAGACACTGCTTGGGAATTCTGCTTTATCACCAGTGGAGCTGTGATGACTGTGGGTGTCACTGGTAGTGGCCAACATTTCTGCAGCTCCTTCTCTGTTACTCCTTATCATTCTCGACACAACCTCCTCACCAGGCACAATGGTTTTCAGGATCTGATCCCTACCCCATCTCCATTCTCATTTCTTCATGCTCCCACACCTTCATAGTAATGTCTCCAACCTCCTAATGACTTTAAATTTTCTGAGCACATTGTAATTTTCCTCATTTTTGGCCTTAGTTTTTATTTTCCTCAACTGCTAGGATGTTCTTCCCTGACCCCAGTGCCTGGTCAGCTATTTCTTAGAGCCCAGCTTCGGTGTGACTCCTTCCTGGGGGCAGGGAGACCTTTCATTGTAGGTCAGAGTAAGTGTCCCTCTAAGGCGTTCTTGACTCCTTGTGATGGCCATTTCGGTGGCTCCTGTCCACTGCATTATGATTGCTTGCTTATGTCTGCTGGATTGCAGACTCCTCTGGGCAATGGTTCTCAAACTCCTCTAGTGAGCATCGGTATCCAGGGGCTTGTTAAAGCCCAGCATGCTGGGCCCCACTCGGAGCTTCTGATTCATTAGGTGTGGGGTGGGGCCTGAGAACTTCATTTCTCAAAAAGTTCCCAGTTGATGCTGATGGTGCTGGTCTGGGGACCACACTGTGAGAACGCTGCTCTAGGGCAAGAATGGGGCTTTCTTTCTTAGTCTCCACATTCCTAGCGTCCAGCCCATCTTGGTACAGAGCTGATAGGCAACAGGTGTTTGTTAGTGTTGAATGAATTGAGTGCAAAAGGGGTTATGTTGGGTTCTGAATACCCCAGGTGTTCCCATCACATGCGGAAGGGAAATCTGAACAGTTTCAGAGAACTGATGATGAAGATGGTGAGGGAGGTGGTGGTGTAATTCTGAGTAGCTGGGATTACAGGCATGCGCCACTGCGCCCAGCTAATTTTGCATTTTTAATAGAGATGGAGTTTCTTCATGTTGGTCAGCCTGGTCTTGAACTCCTGACGTCAGGTGATCTGACCATCTCAGCCTCCCAAAGTGCTGAGATTACAGGCATGAGTCACAGTGCGTGGCCATTTTTTTTGAGACAGTTTCATTCAGGCTGGAGTTCAGTGGCAGGATTAGGCTCACTGCAGCCTTGACCTCCCTGGCTCAAGTGATCCTCCCACCTCAGCCTCCTGAGTAGCTGAGACTACAGATGCACACCACCACACCTAGCTAATTTTTGTATTTTTTGTAGAGACAGTGTTTCAGCATGTTGCCCAGGCTGGTTTTGAACCCCTGGGCTCAAGTGATTCTCCTTCCTTGGCCTCCCAAAGTGCTGGGATTACAGGGGTGACCCACTGTACCTAGCCTGAGTCTTACTATATTCTCACTCTTTCTTTAAAAAAAAAAAAATGAGAGGAAGTAAAAGGAAGAGAAAGAGGGAGAGAGGATGGGAGTATTGCTTTATTGCCCAGGCTAGAATGCAGTCTAAAAATGGGAATTGAAAACCTCTTTTATGCCAATAATTGTGCTTAACAATGGAGACAGGAAGGAATAAGGGAAGAAAATAACAAACAAGCAGCCAACCAATATTTCATTTAAACCTGTGAAATGCTATGCAATTACTGAGGAGTGATTTACTTCCAATTATGTAGTCACTTTTGGAATAGGTGTGATATGGTACTGATAAGAATGTATGTTTTGTGTATTTGAAGTGGAGAGTTCTATAAATGTTTATTAAGTTTACTTGTTCCGGGTCTGAGTTTAAGTCTTGGATATCCTTGTTAATTTTCTGTCTTGATGATCTGTCTAATATTGGCAATGTGATGTTACAGTCTCCCACTATTATTGTGTGGGAGTCTAAGTCTCTTTATAAGTCATTAAGAACTTGTCTTATGTATCTGGGTGCTCCTGTATTGGGTGCGTATATATTTAGGATCGTTAGCTCTTCTTGTTGCATTGATCCTTTTACCATTATGTAATGTCCTTCTTTGCCTCTTTTGATCTTTGTTGCTTTAAAGTCTATTTTATCAGAGGCGAGAATTGCAACTCCTGCTTTTTATTTTTGCTCTCCTTTTGGTCGGTAAATCTTCCTCCGTCCCTTTGTTTTGAGTCTTTGTGTATTGTTACATGTGAGATGGGTCTGGATGCAGCATACTGATGGGTTTTGGCTTTTTATCCAATTAATAATATATATGAGTTTAATACTGCCATTTGATGCTAGCTGGCTGTTTTGCCCATTAGTTGATGTAAATTCTTCATTATGTTAATGCTCTTTACTTTTTGATATATTTTTGGAAAGGCTGATACTGGTTGTTCCTATCTATGTGTAGTGCTTCTTTCAGAAGCTCTTGTAAAGCAGGCCTGGTGGTGGTGAAATCTCTAAGTACTTGCTTGTTCACAAAAAATTTTATTTTTCCTTCACTTGTGAAGCTTAGTTTGGTTGGATATGAAATTCTGGGTTGAAAGTTCTTTTCTTTAAGGATATTGAATGTTGGCCCCCACTCTTTTCTGGCTTGTAGGGTTTCTGCTGAGAGATCTGCTGTAAGTCTGATAGGCTTCCCTTTGTGGGTAACCTGACCTTTCTCTCTGGCTGCCCTTAGTATTTTCTCCTTCATTTCAACCCTAACGAATCTGACGATTATGTGCCTTGGGGTTGGTCTTCTTGAGGAATATCTTTGTGGTGTTCTCTGTATTACCTGGAGTTGAATATTGTCCTGCCTTACTAGGTTGGGAAAGTTTTCCTGAATAATATCCTGAAGAGTATTTTCCAACTTGGATTCATTCTCTTTGTCACATTCAGGTACACCTATCAAACGTAGATTAGGTCTTTTCACATAGTCCCATATTTCTTGGAGACTTTGCTCATTCCTTTTTATCCTTTTTTCTCTAATGTTGTCTTCTCGTTTTATTTCATTAAGTTGGTCTTCGACCTCTGATATCCTTTCTTCTGCTTGATCAATTCGACTGTTAAAACTTGTGCATACTTCGTGGAGTTCTCGTGTTGTGTTTTTCAGCTCCATTAATTCACTTATATTCCTCTCTAAATTGTCTATTCTCGTTAGCATTTCATCAAACCTTTTTTCAAAGTTCTTAATTTCTTTGCATTGGGTTAGAACAAGTTCTTTTAATTCACAGAAGTTTCTTATCATCCACCTTTTGAAGCCTACTTCTGTTAATGGAATGCACTCGTTCTCCATCAGGCCTTGTTCCATTGCTGATGAGGAACTGTGATCCCCTGTAGAGGGAGAGGCATTCCGATTTTGGGTATTCTCTGCCTTTTTAGGCTGGTTTCTTCCCTTCATTATAGATTTATCCATCTGTTGTCTTTGTAATTACCGACTTTCTAATAGGTCTCTGAGTGGACGTCCAACTTGTTGATTCTCAGCACCGAAATCTGAGCAATCCACTATGCTGGCCAAAACAGCGGTATTAAGATTGATGGTGCTTTTCTGCCTGGTAATCTCCGGTCTGGCTCCCTTCCTGAGTCCGTCCTTCAATCAGCTGAATAGGCAACGCTGCCTTCCTGGAGCTCCAAACGTCAGCCAAAAGGGGACCCAGTTCCGCTTACTCTGTACCAAGAACCGCTGGCGCTGGCAAAACTGCCACGCCAGCCACAAGAGTCGCGCTGGCAACCCATGGGGCTCCTCCGCTGGGAATCTCCTGGTTCGTGAGCAACAAAAATTCATCTGAAAGTGTGGCGTCCTCTCATTCTCTGCGCTTTCACTGGGAGCTACAATCCCGAGCTGCTAGTGATCAGCCATCTTGGATCTCTCCTCCCCTATTCTCACTCTTTTTTTGTGAGCTCTATTGATCCATTACTGGGAGAGGAGTGTTAGAATCTCCCATTATGATGGTGGATCTATCAAGTTCTCCTTGCAACTATGTTAATTTTTATTTGATGAGTAGAACCTTTTATTATGCTTTTCCTTGTCATTGCCAGTAATTCTCTTGGTCTTACAGCTGTTTTGTCTGATAATGTAGCAATATAAGCTTTTAGTATTGGTCTGGTATAATATTCTTAGTCTTTCTTGACACCCTTGACTTTTCTGTGTGTCTATGTCTTCCTTCCCTTCCTCCCCAACTCTCTCTCTTTCCTTCTTTTTTTTTTTAATGAGATGGTGTCTCACTCTGTTGCCTAGGCTGGAGTATTATGGTGCGATCTAGGCTGTCTGCAACCTCTGTTTCTCGGTTTCAAGCGATTCTCCTGCCTCAGCCTCCCGAGTAACTGTGATTACAGGCATGTGCCACCATGCCCAGCGAATTTTTGTATTTTTAGTAGAGATGCGGTTTCACCTCTTTGGTAAGTCTGATCTCAAACTACTGGCCTCAAGTGATCCGCCTGCTTTGGCCTCCCAAAGTGCTGGGATTACGGCGGTGAGCCACCGTGCCCAGCTTTTCTCTCTTTATCTCTCACTCTCTCTGTATGGCTTTTCTTTTAAATGGCAGCTATATCTAACTTACAAAAAAAAAAAAAAGTCCAGTCTGACAAATCTTTGCCTTTAAATTAGAAAGTTTTTCCCTTTAAGTTTATGGAAATTATTGACTTATTCGGATTTATATTCTACCACCTTATTCTATTCTATTGTATTTCTTCTGCTTTTTCTGTTTGTTTTTCTCTTCCACCACCACCTAACTCTTGGGCGATTAATGGCTTTGTTTTTCCTCTTCTTCTAGTTTTTATTTCTAAAATAGTTCATATGTGTCACCAGGAGCTTGTCACCCACAAGCTGGGTTTTTGGCTGCCAGAACCAAGCCACTTCCTACTGACTTTGGCTGATAGAAGCAGCAGCGGTTGTTCTTTTAACAAAGGCTTGTGGCCATAAGAAAAGCTCAGTCACTTTCCAGACAACCCAAAGAAATATTTGTTCCTGACTCTGAGCAGGTGGCAGAAGGGGAAGACGCTGAGATGTGGTTGTGAGTCCTAACTTCATTGCTGTCCAGTGGGGAGAATCTGAGCAGTCTAAACCTGAGGTTTCTCCAGTGTGAAATGGGGCTGATTATATAGACATGTAGGTTTACAAAGTTTTGACAAACTAGAACTTTTGTTTTATACGCTGGGTTGAAATCAACGACCTGTTGGGTCTGCTCCTGCTACATGTGGTTGGGTGGGGGAAAGAGGATGGAGAAGAAACAGCTCGTCTTAAGCTGGAACATGTTAGGTCTTCAGCCATCCAGTGGCTTTTGAAAAATTTTTATTTATTTATTTTTGAGACTGTCTTGCTCTGCTGCCCAGGCTAGAGTGCAGTGGTGCAATCTCGGCTCACTGTGGCCTCCACCTCCTGGGTTCAAGTGATTATCATTCCTCAAACTCCTGAGTAGCTGGGATTACAGACATATGCCACCACAGCCAGCTAATTTTTTTTTTTTTGAGATGGAGTCTTACTCTGTTGACCAGGCTGGAGTGCAGTAGCGTGACCTTGGCTCAGTGTGAACTCCGCCTCTTGGGTTCAAGCGATTCTCTGCCTCAGCCTTCCGAGTAAAATAGCAGGCAGGTGTGTGCCACCATGCCTGCCAATTTTTCTATTTTTAGTAGAGATGGGGTTTTGCCATGTTGGCCAGGCTGTTCTCGAACTTCTGACTTCAGGTGATCCACCCACCTCGGCTTCCCAAAGTGCTGGGATTACAAGCATGGGCCACCAAGCCTGGCACATCCAGTGGCTTTTGATGGCTGAAGTGCATGTGGCACCCTCTCTCTGAATTGCACCAGGCCTACAATTCACTAGATTTGCCAGGCTAGATGGAAGGATATGTCAATCTGACTCTATTCACAGCCTCTCTTAACAGTTCCATCGAAATTACATCTAATTGAGGCTCATTCATAAACCTCGTTGATGTAAACAACTGCAAATGTGGAGGAGCCCACCACAAAGCTTGATAATTACTTCATGATGAAAACTCGACTGTCCAAGCATCACTGTTGCTATGACAACTGAGAGAAGCTGGTTGCCCACGGTTACCCACATTACCAGATGTCTCTGGTGCTTGAGTGTTTGCTTCAAATGAGCCTTAGGAGAATAATGAGGAAAGGCAATTGAGAACTGTATAAATGTATAAATGGGTGTGAATAAGAGAATGTCTTTTTTTTCCCTTTGGTCTTAAACCCCAATAGATTCAGGAAGTGCCTATTTCATTATAGGACAATTGAGTTATATCTTGGAATCAGGGAGTCCTAAAATGACGTATCCTCTAAAAGATCTTTTTCTTTTTAACATTGTTAAATTTTTAATAAGTAATACACATACATGTTTTAAGCCTTAAAAAATGCAAAAGGCAGCCAGGTGTACTGGCTCCTGCCTGTAAACCCAGTGCTTTGGGAGGCTGAGGCAGAAGGATCACTTGAGGCCAGGAGTTCAAGATCAGCCTGAGCAACCTAGTGAGACCCTGCCTCTACAAAACTAAAAATAAAAAAATTACTCTCTGCTGTTTCAAGCACCATCTTTGAAGAGTTGTGTGGTGTGAATTGGTTTGCATACATTAGTATGTATATGTCTTCACACATTCATATACACTCAGGATACAGTTGGCCTAATTATCACTGGGGGCATAGATAAAACTTATGAAAAACCTTCTCATGCTGAATTGTAATTCTCTTTTACCTGTGAAGTAAAATTTAGATCAATCCCATGTCTGTGTTTATTTTGAATATCATGGATATGCTTTAAAATTTTTTTTTCTTGAGATGGAATCTTGCTCTGTCACCCAAGCTGGAGTGCAGTGGCGCCATCTTGGCTCACTGCAATCTCCGCCTCCCGGGTTCCAGTGTTTCTCCTGCCTCAGCCTCCTGAGTAATTGGGATTACATGTGTGTGCCACCACACCCAGCTAATGTTTGTATTTTTTTTAAGTAGAGACAGGGTTTCACCATGTTTGTCAGGCTGGTCTCAAACTGCTGACCTCGCGATCTGCCTGCCTCAGCCTCCCAAAGTGCTAGGATTACAGGCTTGAGCCACTGGGTCCAGCTGGATATGCTCTAAATTTAAAGAGGCAATGCTATTGGAATTATGTGGGTTCTAACTCATTTTAGCAAGGCAGCCTGACCAGATCACTTGAATGTTATGTTTCTTAAGACTATTCTAATATTCTTCTCACAAAAGGTCTATAAAATATGAGAGCTGAAAAAAATTTTGTATCAAAATCTTTGGAAAATTAGAAGCTTCTCCCTAACCTGTTTTGATATTCGCTTGAATTATTATTTTCTAAAATTTTTTTTTTTTGAGATGAAGTGTCGCTCTGTCCCCTAGGCTGGAGTGCAGTCGTGTGGTCTCGGCTCACTGCAACCTCTGCCTCCTGGGTTCAAGCAATTCTCCTGCCTCAGCCTTCCGAGTAGCTGGTACAACAGGCATATGCCACCATGCCTGGCTAATTTTTTTATTTTTATTGGAGACAGGGTTTCACCACATTGGTCAGGGTGGTCTCAAACTCCTGACCTCTGGCAATCCATCCATCTCGGCCCCCCAAAGTCCTGGGATTACAGGCGTGAGCCACCATGCCTGGCCTATTTTCTAAAATTAAGAGCCCTATGACTACCTGTAAATCTTTTCATATATCATTTAAACATTTGTTTGTACTATTATTGATTTACAGCATATTAATTTTTCTTTACAGGAATGCCATTGATGTGCATGTTTTTATGTTTTTCAGAAAAGGGTATGTTTGGATGAAAGTAAAAAAAGTAGGCTGGGCACTGTGACTCACATCTGTAATTCCAGCACTTTGGGAGGCTGAGGTAGGCGAATCACGAGGTCAGGAGTTTGAGACCATCCTGGCCAACATGGTGAAACCCCATCTCTACTAAAAATACAAAAATTAGCTGGGCGTGGTGGTGTACACCTGTAGTCTCAGCTACTCAGGAGGCTGAGGCAGGAGAATTGCTCGAACCTGGGAGACAGAGGTTGCAGTGAGCCAAGATGGCGCCAGTGCGCTCCAGCCTGGGCAACAGAGTGGGACTCTGTCTGAAAAATAAATAAATAAATAAATAAAATAAAGTAAAATCTTTTACCATCAAAAAAAAAAAAAAAAAACTACAAGAGTATAGTGGCATATGCCTGTAGTGCCAGCTACTGGGGAGGCTGATGTAGGAGGATGACTGGAGACTAGCACTTGCGGCTGCAGTGAGTTGTGATCATGTCACTGCACTTCAGCCTGGGTGACAGTGTAAACCTCTGTCCGCACCCTACAAAAAAAAGCAAAGGTATATGGTGAAGTTCTTTTCTCCTTACCCCACCCCACATATGCCCTCTTCCTATTTTGCCCCAAAGGTATTTTTTATGCCTATAAAAATCCATACAAAATATATTTTCCTCTTCTTTTTGCATAAAGGAACATATAATTTACACAAAAGAATAATATATTACTATTATTTTTTAATTTTTTATTTTTGTTGAGACTGAGTCTTACTCTGTTGCCAGGCTGGAGTGCAGTGGCGTGATCTCGGCTCACTGCAACCTCTGCCTCCTGGGTTCAAGTGGTTCTCGTGCCGCAGCCTCCCAAGTAGCTAGGATTACAGGCATGTGCCATCACACCTGGCTAATTTTTGTATTTTTTAGTAGAGACGGGGTTTCTTCATGTTGGTCAGGCAGGTCTTGAACTCTGACCTCAGGTGATCCACCCACCTCAGCTCTCAAAGTGCTGGGATAACAGGCGTGAGCCACTACTCCTAGCTGCTTCCTAGTATTCTGTAACTTGGATTTAGCAAATTTATTCAACCAGTCCCAACTGATGGACAGTTAGGATGTTTCCAGAACTTTATAATCGAAAAGAAGGCTGCCATGATTAGCCTTACATTAATGTCATATTGCATGTGTGAGTTGTCTGTAGAATAATTCCTTTCCTTTTTCCTTTCCCCTTTCCTTTCTGAGATGGAATCTTGCTGTTGCCCAGGCAGGAGGGCAGTGGCATGATCTCAGCTCATTGCAACCTCTGCCTTCTGAGTTCAAGCAATTCTCCTGCCTCAGTCTCCCCAGTAGCTGGGACTATAGGCACATACCGACATGCCTGGCTAATTTTTGTAGTTTTAGTAAAGACAAAGTTTCACCATGTTGGCCAGTATGGTCTCGATCTCTTGAACTTGTGATTCGCCCACCTCGGCCATCCCACAGTGCTGGGATTATAGGCATGGGCCACCACACCCAGCTGTCTGTAGAATAATTTCAAGACATAGAACTTCTGGGTCAAAGGGCTTATGGATTTGTAATTTAAAATTGCCCTCCATAGATTTTGTGCTGATTTTCATTTCCACCAGAAGTGTATGTGGGTCCATTTCTCCATAGCCTCAGAGTGTTTTGTCAAACTTTTAGGTTTTTGCCAATCTGGAAGATGAGGAATGGTATCTGGGGAGTTAAAATCTGCATTTTTCTTGTTATGTATTTAATTTCATTGAACAGTCTAGTCATATGCTTTGCTTATTTCTCTACTGGGTTGTTGACCTTTTTTCTTAGGGGGCGCTGTTAATATATTAGCAAGGTTAGCTATCTGTGATATGAATTTCAAAACTGAAAGTTGAGGCCGAGCACGGTGGCTTACGCCTGTAATCCCAGCACTTTGGGAGGACGAGGCAGGTGGATCATGAGGTCAGGAGTTCAAGAGCAGCCTGGCCAATATGGTGAAACCCCGTCTCTACTTAAAAAATACAAAAAAATTAGCTGGACATGGTGGCGTGCACCTATAGTCCCAGCTGCTCAGGAGGCTGAGGCAGGAGAGTCACTTGAACCTGGGAGGTGGAAGTTGCACTGAGTTGATATCATGCCATTGCACTCCAGCCTGGGTGACAGAACGAGACTCAAAAAAAAAAAAAAAAAAGAAAGTTGAATCAGATTTAATTTTTCTGAGCCTTGGTTGTTCCATTTCTAAAATAGGAGCAGTTATTCTTTATTCACTTTTCATTGAACAAAACATTTGTAGAGCCTCTGTGGCCTCAATCTGGCACTATGGTGGACACTGTGGTGGCAAAGATGAGCACAGTGAGAGCCCTGCACACAGAGAGCTCAGAGAATCACAGAGCGACCACCTCAATGATCCATAAACGATGGCTCACTTTTGAATTGCTGGGGCTTCACAGCATGGACACCGAGCTTTGGAGAACACAAGGTGAGGAGCTGTTTGTTTGGCTTGGGGCAGAGTTAACTAAACATCAAAGAAGAGGTGACAGTTGAACTGCCTTTTGAAGGATAACTGGATGTACCTAGTTTATTGTCTTTGCCGCTGTTTGTAGATCTATCTGGACTGATAGTGACCTTTATGTGATAAGCTTTGTTGGGAGCAGACACACAGATTATTCAGAAAATCAGGGCTTTATACTTCCTCCTCCTCCTCCCCTCCTCCCCCTCCCCCTTCTCCTCTTCCTCCTCTTTTTTGAGATGGAGTCTCACTCTGTCTTGCAGGCTGGAGTGCAGTGGCATGATCTGGACTTACTGCAACCTCTCCCTCCAGGGCTCAAGCAACTCTCCTGCCTCAGCCTCCAAGTAGCTGGAATTACAGGTGCCTGCCACCATGCCCAGCTGATTTTCGTATTTTTAGTAGAGACAGATTTCACCATGTTAGCCAGGCTGGTCTTGAAGTCTTGACTTCAAGTGATCTACCCTCCTCGGCCTCCCATATACTTCTCTGATGTGATGATGCGTTCTCTAGTCAAGGTCTTGCAACCCTTTCCTCAATTTCTGTGCCCGGTGTGAGGATGTATTACTTCACAAGCAAAAGTACAGGACTTGGCCAAGTGTAGAGGCTCATACCTATAACCCCAGCACTTTGGGAGGCTGAAGTGGGGGACAGAGCCCAAGAGTTCAAGATCAGCCCAGGCAACATAATGGGACCTCGTCTCTGCAAAAAAGCAAAAATTCAGCTGAGTGTGGTAGCATATACCTGTAGTCCCAGCTACTTGGAAGGACTGCTTAAGCCTGGAAGGTCAAGGCTACAGTGAGCCATGTTTGTACCACTGCACTCCAGCCTAGGCAACAGGGCAGAAGCTTGTCTTGATAAAACAAAACAAAACAAAACAAACAGGACTTCGAGCCAAGTGTGGTGTCATACACCTAAAATTCCAGCTACTGGAGTGTGAAGTAGGAGGATCACTTGAAGCCAGGAGTTCAAGGGCAACCTGTGCAACATAGTGAAACCCTGTCTCTAAAACAGAAACAAAAACAAGATTCCAATTAAATTGCAACTTCTTTGCTTTTTTTTTTTCTTGCCAAGTCTCTGAATGCATTCAGATTAAATTGCAACTTCAAGTAAATAATATTGTAACAGAAATCTAACTTAGCTATCTCCATCTTGTTTCCAACACAAGCTATCTGCCTTTGCTCATTTCTACACATAGGCTGACATAATCATGGAAATAATTTGTAGTTTAGAAATGATGACTATTTCTCTTTTTTAATTTTTTTTTTTGAGACAGAGTCTCAGTCTATCCCAGGCTGGAGTGCAGTGGTGCAATCTTGACTTACTGCAACCCCCACCTCCTAGGTTCAGGCGATTCTTATGAGTCTCTGGGATGACAGACACGTGCCACCACTCCCAGATGCCTGGCTAATTTTTGTATTTTTAGTAGATACAGTGTTTCACCATGTTGGCCAGGCTGGTCTCGAACTCCTGACTCCAAGTGATCCACCGGCCTTGGCCTCCCAAAGTGCTGGGATTGCAGGCACCAGCCACTACTCTGGGCCACTGTTTCTCTTTTGAAACAGACCCCTGAGGAGACAAGAAAGTATGCATACAAGTAGCAATGTTATGTTAAAGATTTATAGGAACAGGGTGGCCTGGTTTGTGTCATCTGGCAAGTAGCTGACCATGAGCAAGAAGTTCTGCAAACTCCTTGGACCCCTGCGGATGCCCATATATCTGTGGTCACCAGTTGCTCCTGACCTTACCCCACAATATAAAAAGAAGCTTGAGGCTGGGTATAGTGGCAAACAACTATAAACTCAGTGATTCAGGAGGCCAAGTAGGGAGGATTGCTTGAGCCCAAGCATTCAAGACTAGCCTGGGCAACATAGTGAGACCTCGTCTCGAGAAAATAATTTAAAAAGTGGCTGGGCATACTGGTGCACACCTGTAGTCCCAGCTACCTGTGAGGCTGAGGTGGGAGGATCATTTGAGCCTAGGAAGTTGAGACTACAGTGAGCCTTGGTCACACCACTATACTACAACTTGGGTGGCAGAGTGTGATTCTGTTTTTTTCTTTTTTTTTGGAGACCGAGTCTTGCTCTGTTGCCCAGCTGGAGTGCAATGGTACAATCTCAGCTCACTACAACCTCTGCCTCCTGGGTTCAAGTGATTCTCCTGCCTCAGCCTCCCTAGTAGCTGAGATTACAGGTGCGTGCCACCATGCCCGATTAATTTTTGTATTTTAAGTAGAGATGAGGTTACACCATGTTGGCCAGGCTGGTCTTCAACTCCTGACCTCAAGTGATCCACTCACCTCAGTCTCCCAAAGTGCTGGGATTACAGGCGTGAGCAACTGCGCCTGGCCAACATTCAGTTTTTTTAACAACAGACATAAACCCTTAGTTTTATAGACCTTTAAAAAGAAGGTCTATAAGCTGCATGATATTCTATTAAGTTTGTGTAGAATATGTATGTTATCATCCACTTTTTGGAGAATGGCCATTTAAAACCTGGGAAATCTGATTGGCTACAAAATCCAAGATTTTTTCCAATTTATAGATTAGCATTTTTTTTTCCCCAAGATGGAGTCTTGCTCTGTTGCCCAGGCTGGAGTGCAATGGTACAATCTCAGCTCACTACAACCTCTGCCTCCCGGGTTCAAATAATTCTTCTGCCTCAGCCTCCCGAGTAGCTGGGACTACAGGTGCACACCACCATGCCTGGCTAATTTTTTGCATTTTTATTAGAGACAGGGTTTCACCATACTGGCTAGGCTGGTCTCGAACTCCTGACCTCGTGATCTGCCCATAGAGCCTCCCAAGTGCTGGGATTACAGGCGTGAGCCACCACTAAGTTCCATACAACTGGCACCCCACTACCACCAACAGTGGGCCCCCTATTAGAATCATCCCTCATTGGAAACTAGCTTATCATTATCTAATTTAAGGTTGGTGTTAATTTCCGTTATTGACAATTTTGACCACTGATTGTAGGCGCTATTATGGAGACTTCCAGGGGAAGCTATTCAAAAGGCAATAATGAGCCAGGCCAAATAGCAAGATCTGAACCAGCAAAAAGGCAGAATGAGGCCAGGCATGGTGGTGCATGCCTGTAATCTCAGCTACTTGGGGGGCTGCGGCAGGATAATCGCTTCAGCCTGGGAGGTGGAGATTGCAGTGAGCTGAGATTGCACCACTGCACTCCAGCCTGGGGGACAGAGTGAGAATCCATCTCAAAAAAAAAAAAAAAAGAAAAATGCAGAATGAAATAAGCAGATGCTTCACAGACCCAATATAGGCCCTCAGGGGTTTGAAATGAGGGCGACCTAGTTGTGTTTGAGCAGTGTCACTTAAATTTCGTCACCCACAAATCTGCATAGCTTCTGAACAAGGTCCAGCAGAAAATCCGCTTTTTTGTGGCCCCTTTATAACATGCTGTAAGGCTGTACAGTAAATCCTCACTTAACATCATTGGTAGGTTCTTGGAAACTGCAACTTTAAGCAAAATGACTATAAGAAAACCATTTTTTTCCTCATCAACATTATAATGAAATGAGGCTAAACAAAATACATTATTTGAGTATCTGCTGTGCACTGCATTTCGCTTATACTTGCAGTTTCCAACAACCTATAAACAATGTTAGGTGAGGATTTACTGTCTTACCACATTTAGTAAAAAAGGATCCTACTGGATTTATAATCCAGTAACATTATACAAGCAATTACTTGTACACACATAAGTACAATTAATTGTATAAGTTCCCAGGTCTTGAGTGTGTGATGCCTGGAGGCACAATATGCCTTGTGCAGGCATCACTCAGACAGATTTTCTATATTTGGTAACAATTAGGTTATTTTTAAAAATTTTTTTGTTTTTTTTTGAGACTGAGTCTTGCTCTGTCACCCAGACTGGAGTGCAGTGGTGCGATCTTGGCTCACTGCAACCTCTGCCTCCTGGGTTCAAGCGATTCTTCTGCCTCAGCTTCCTGAGTAGCTGGGACTATAGGAACACATCATCGTGCCCAGCTAACTTTTGTATTTTTAGTAGAGATGGGGTTTCACTATGTTGGCCAGGATGGTCTCTATCTCTTGACCTTGTGATCTGCCTGCGTTGGCCTCCCAAAGTGCTGCGATTACAGGCTTAGGTTATTAACTGAAAAAGTTAGAGTGTTGTTGTATCGAGTGCAGGAAAGCCATTAGCAATGATATTTAGAATATCAAGGATCACTATCTGCTCTTCCTTTGAAATTTTTAGGTGACTCTTATTGAGAACACAGAGAGGCATTAGTGTTAGTGGAATTGTTTTCTGATTTTTTTGCCATTAGCCCAGAAACCCGACAGTTGCTCTGGTTTTGCGCTAGGGCATTAGCTTGAGCTAAAGCTTGATTATAGTCCTATAGATTTTTCTGTAGGAAAAAGGAAAGGATAGGACAGGAGGAAATGAGGAAAAAAGAAAAAGGCATAAGGCGTTTTTTTTTCTTTTGAGATGGAGTCTCACTCTGTAGCCCAGACCAGAGTGCAGTGGTACGATCTTGGCTCACTGCAACCTCTGCCTCCTGGGTTCAAGCGACTTTCTTGTCTCAGCCTCCCGAGTAGCTAGGACTACAGGCTTGCACCACCATGCCCTGCTAATTTTTTTTTTTTTGTATTTTTAGTAGAGACGGGGTTTAACCATGTTAGCCAGGATGGTCTTGATCTCCTGACCTTGTGATCCGCCTGCCTTGGCCTCCCAAAGTGCTGGGATTACAGGCATGAACCACTGCGCCCAGCCAAGGCATAAGGCTTTTATGATGGCAGAGAAGTTTTGCTCCATGATCTTGGAAAATCTCTTCACTTCTAGTATGCCTTCTGCTTCAGGGGAGAAATTTCCCTGGTTGCTTTTACCTTAAACTTGTCAACCAGTGTACGGTTTCAAGAATCTGAGGGGGTCCTTTTGAGCTGTGACATAAGATTCAAAGCACTTAAGCTTCACTGCACTGGGTGTTGAGAAGAAATTTGTACATTTGTTCCAACAAGGTTCAAGGGCAGTCTCCTCTGATGTCATTTCCAGATGACCCAATCTCCAGATTCTAGACTTTGAAACATTTGATCGTCCTCAGTTGATGATGGGTCATTAACAATTTCTTTACCTGCTGAAAATACACTTTGACATAATGCATTAAAGCCTTGCAATATTGAGTCATATGAGAGATAAGGAGAGGAAGAGATGCATGGCGTTCTATTATTAGGAGCATGGGCCTTCTAGTGACTACTTTATAAAGGGATCAAGTTATGTTTTCCACTGGGAATGGATGTGATTACCAGTAAAGCCAATGGTAGGACCTTTGGCCAAGGTAATCCCTTTGACTCTGTTAACTTTTCCAATTTAAGTTTTAAGATGCTATTTGTTCTTTCAGCCTTTCCAGGAGTCTGAGGGTGATAGGGACACTGGCAGTGTGTCTGCAACACCTTTTTTTTTTTTTTGAGCCAGAGGTTTGCTCTTGTGCAGTGGCGCGATCTAGGCTCACTGCAACCTCCGCCTCCTGGGTTCAAGAGATTCTTCTGCTTCAGCCTCCCAAGTAGCTGGGATTATAGGTGACCACCACTACACCCAGCTACTTTTTTGTATTTTTAGTAGAGCCCGGGTTTCACCATGTTGGCTAGGCTGGTCTCAAACTCCTGACCTCATGATTCACCCGCCTTGGCCTCGCAATGTGCTGGGATTACTGGTGTGAGCCACTGCATCCAGCATAGATTCTTCTTTTTTTTTCTTTTTCTTTTTTTTTTTTTGAGTTGGATTCTCACTCTGTTGCCTGGGCTGGAGTGCAATGGTGATCTCAGCTCACTGCAACCTCTGCCTTCCGATTCAAGTGATTATCCTGCCTCAGACTCCAGAGTAGCTGGGATTACAGGCATGTGCCACCACGCCTGGCTAATTTTTGTATTTTTAGTAGAGACAGGTTTTCTTCATGTTGGTCAGACTGGGTAACACCTTATTTAACTGCTTTATAACTTGCTCAGTAAAATGAGGTCTACTATTGCTATATTCTTCTCCAGTAGAGAAGTGTTTCTTGTAGAGAAAACAGATTTTGTAATAATTTTTTAGCTACTGTCACAATATGGCTTTCCTACATGGAAAAGCCTCTACCCAACCTGAAAACATACAACTATGACAAGAACATATTGATACCCCACTGAGGGTGGCAACTGAATGAAGTCTCTCTGTAAATATCTAAATGGTTCATGGGTGGTGAAAATATCCCCCCTGAAGCTTTGCTTGTTTCCCAGGACTATTCATTTGATAAACCAAACATTGGTTATAAACCATTTTAGCAATTTTAGAATAGTCACCCTACCCATACTTTTTAATAATTTGAAACATTTTTTTCTTTTTTGAAGATGGAGTCTCTGTCTGTCACCTGAGTGACAGGCTGGAGTGCAGCAGTTCTATCTTGGCTCATTGCAGCCTCTGCCTCCCAGGTTCAAGTGATTCTCCTGCCTCAGCCTCCCGAGTAGCTGGGACTACAGGCATGTGCCACTGTGCCTGGCTAACTTTTGTATTTTTAGTAGAGACAGGGTTTCACCATGTTGGCCAGACTGGTCTTGAACTCCTGACCTCAGGCCATCTGCCCGCCTCGGCCTCCCAATGTGCTGGGATTACAGGTGTGAGCCACAGCGCGTGGCCTGGAATACTTTTTCTGTTTCACGATGAGTTATGAAGTGGAGAGCTTTTAACAATGAAAGCTTTACAGACTCAGGTAGGACTAGGTGGCCGATCCAATCCCTCTGTGAGACTGTGCTTAACATTGAATTTATATATTTTTATTTAATTTTGAGGTGGAGTCTTGCTTTGTCACCCAGGCTATAGTGCACTGACACTATCTCAGTTTACTGCAACCTGTCTCCCCAGTTCAAGTAATCCTCCTGCCTCAGTCTCCAGAGTAGCTGGTATTACAGGCAGGTGCCACCATGCCCAGCTAATGTTTGTATATACTTTTAGATATCAATTTTGTTTTTCCAAATTAGGTGCATTACACTGTTTATTAAGTAGGTCATCAAAAGGGAGTAGTTCACTTGGATTAATCTTATGGAGTTCATCCAAATTGCATATGCCAACAATTTCAGCACTAGCTGATTCAGCATTAAAATCTACTAGGGCAGTTCCTTGATATTTGGTTGAGTTTTACAGGTATGGGCATCAATCTTAATAATGACAATCTGTGACAGTAACAGGATAGCAGAAAGGAATTCATCTAATTGGAGTCCATTTTTGATAGGGCTCCCACTACAAGTGAGAAATCTTTTTTTTTTTTTTGCGAAGCGGCCAGTTTGCAGGCAGGGGTCCGGCAGCCTCCGAGAAATCTTTATTGTTTCCATAACGTGCAAAACATCACATTCTACTCCAGAAACATATCCACTATCTGTATAAATATTTACTGATTTGTCATTAGCTATATAACAAGCTTGGATGAGAGCAAAATCTCCTTAGGTTGAGCTGCCTTAAACTGAGGAAGAGTTTCCTTCTCTGTTAACTCATTTTGGGTGGTAATGGCATATCTTTTTTTTGAGACGGAGTTTTGCTGTTGTTGCACAGGCTGGAGTATAGTGGTGCAATCTTGGCTTACCGCAATCTCCCCCTCCCGGGTTCAAGTGATTCTCCTGCCTCAGCCTCCGGAGTAGCTGGGATTACAGGGATGCCCCACAATGCCTGGCTAATTTTGTATTTTTAGTAGAGATGGGGTTTCTCCATGTTGTCAGGCTGGACTTGAACTCACAACCGCAGGTGACCTGCACACCTCGACTTCACAAAGTGCTGGGATTACAGGCGTGAGTCACCATGCCTGGCCAGTAATGGCGTTATCTTACCTATTATTTTCCTTCCAAGTTTTTAGCATGGGACCCATCCACAAAAAGTATTGACTCAGGATTATCCTACAGAGTATCTTGTAAATCAACATAAGGGGTTGCTATTACTTTTTTGTTCTTTCTTTTCTTCTTCCCACCTCCCGTTTTTTTGCTGTTGAAAAAAGCTTTATTTCTATTTGGTCCAAGGCAAGGAGAGGGCTCCAGGGTGGTTAAAAAGCTGCCCAGTGGCCAGAGGAAGAGGCCCAGGCAGAAGCCCTGGTACTTTGAGAGGGGCCCTTCTGAAGTTACTGGGTTCAGTAGGCTCCTAGATGTGCTTGGGGGTGAGCCTTTCAAAGAGACACTGGTCCAGTTGGCCTAGGGGCCAGACAAACTGCAGAGGTTGGCAGAGTGGTTTCCCATCTTTTTAATCAGTTTCACTTCCTCATTGTGAAGAGGCTCTTTAGAAAGTCACAGAGATGGGGGTTTGTGTGGGCAGAAACTCGGGCATAAAGATCCAGAAGGGCCTGGATCAGGTTCTTCTCCAGGACTGTGGTGGCTTCCATGGTGTCCAGGGTTTTATTCCACTCATTTTAAAAAATATTTTCTAATTTCTAATTTTTGTGGGTGCATAGCAGGTGTATTTATTTATGGGGTTCGTGATTATTCTGATACGGTCATGCAATGCATAATAATGGCGTCATGGGGAATAGGGCCCCACTCATGTTGAGATGGCTTCTGGAAGTCTTGGAAGACAGTGTGGCTGCCACACTGGTTTTGCATCTTCAGGAGACACTTGGTGCCCTCATGCTTTTCCTTGGACAATTTGTGGAAAAAGTGGCCCATGCCTTTGAGTACCATATCTTGGCAGTTAAAATAAAAGCCCAGAGAGAGGTAGGTGTAGGTGGCCTGCAGATGCCAGCTGACCAGGTGCTTGACAGCTGTCTCCATCTTGGTAGAATAATTCTGATGAATCTAGGAGCTCATGGTTGGTAAGAAAAGGAGCGAATCACAAAAGTGATGTTGGCTGGTCCCAGAAGCAGGCAGTGGCAGAGAAAATAGTCTAGAGGTTGCAAGTGGAGGGGAGAGTGGAGAGGAGTCAGAGGCTGGAAGAGAGGGAGTCCTGGGTCTGGTGCATCCAAATATTGTTTGTTTTTTTTGAGATGGAGTCTCACTCTGTCACCAACACTGAAGTGCAGTGGTGCGATCTAGGCTGACTGCAACCTCTGCTCTCTGGATTCAAGTGATTCTCGTGCCTCAGTCTCCCAAGTAGTTGAGATTACAGGCACCCGCTACCATGCCCAGCTAATTTTTGTATTTTTAGTAGAGATGGAGTTTTGTGTTGGCAGACTGGTCTCGAACTCCTGACCTCAAGCGATCCACCTGCCTCCACTCCCCAAAGTGCTGGGATTACTGGCATAAGCCACTGCATGCAGCCAAAATGCTGTTGAAGCAAGAGACAGATCCACAGAACTGCAGAATGCACTGCTCACTATTTCTTTTCTTCTTTTTCTTTTTTGAGACAGAGCCTGTCTCTGTGGCCCAGGCTGGAGTGCAGTGGTGCAATCTTGGCTCACTGCAACCTCTGCCTCCTGGGTTCAAGTGATTCTCCCACCTCAGCCTCCTGAGTAGCTGGGATTACAGGCACCCGCCACCACATCCGGTTAATTTTTGCATTTTTAGTAGAGACGGGGTTTCGCCATGTTGGCCAGGCTGGTCTCGAACCCCTGACCTCGAGTGATTTGCCCGCCTTGGCCTCCGAATGTGTTGGGATTACAGGCATTAGCCACTGTGCCCAGCCAACTTCTGATACTACACTCACACAACTGTGATCTTCACCATTGTCAGGCAGAGGTAAATGAATAGCAGGGGTAAGTAGGTTGCAGCATTTAGTTGGAGAGAAGAGACAGGAGAAGAATTTCATGAGATGTTAGTCTACTTACTGAAAAATGCTGAGTTTGGTTGGAATTTAATAGCTTTTCCACAGCATGTGGAACTTGCAAATTAAGTTTATTTCCTAAAAGCAGCTCATATGAAGCTTCTACCAACTAGGCTTCTGCTGCTACTGCTTTTAAATAATTAGGATATGCCTTAGCTACTGGGTCTAATTGCAGCTTATAATAGGCAATGGGCCTGTTTCTCCCCATGTTTTTGGGTAAGAACTCCTAGTGCCTGATATTAGGTTTAGGAACGAACAAGGTAAAAGGTTTAGCCTAATTTGAAAGTCATAAAGCTGGGGGCTGTTGTAAGGCCGATTTCATGGTTAAAAGCCTGCTCATGACTGTCTTCTCAAGGTAATGGCTCTGGGACTGTGTTTCTAGTGAGCTCATACAACGGTGAAGACGTCACAGAAAAATTGAGGATCCAGGATCTGCAATATCCTGCAAGTGTAAGCAAACCTCTTAACTGTCGTTTGGTTGCAGGCTGAGAAAAACTTTGAATTGTTTTTATTCTGTCAGGTGAGAGAGAAATCCCTTTAGCAGTCAAGTCATATCCCAAATAGTAAACTTTTCTCTTGATATAAAACTAAAGTTTTTCCATCAAAGCTTTGTGACCTATATGTGTGAGTGAATTGCTGTAAAAGGTAATGGATCTTTGCCTCATTCAACACCTTTGGTATCAGGGCACCATTTTTTTTTTTTTTTTTTTTGAAGGAGTCTTGCTCTGTTGCCCAGACTAGAGTGCAGTGGCACAATCTTGGTCAGCTCACTGCAACCTCCACCTCCTGGTTCAAGCGATTCTCCTGCCTCAGCCTCCTGAGTAGCTGGGACTACAGGCGGGAGCAACCATGACTGGCTAATTTTTGTATTTTTAGTAGAGACAGGGTTTCACCATGTTGGCCAAGCTGGTCTTGGACTCCAGACCTCAAGTGATCCACCTGCCTCAGCCTCCCGAAGTGCTAGGATTACAGGCGTGAGCCACCAGGCCTGGCCCAGAGCACTCTTTAGTGGGAGAGCATAACATGTCATTTGCATACTGAATAAGAATAGGATTTCAACCAGGCGGGGTGGCTCATGCTTATAATCCCAGCGCTTTGGGAAACTTAGGTGGGTGAATCACCTGAGCTCAGGAGTTAAAGACTAGCCTGCGAAACATAGCAAAACCTCATCTCTATTAAAAAATATATATTTAATAAAGAAAAATAAAAGGAAAAGAAAAAATAGGATTTCAGGGAAACTGTAGGCCTATTAAGTCCTGATGCAATGCCTGGGAAAATAAAAATAGGCTTCAGTAAACCTCTGTGCCATTAGTCCAGGGCTACTGCTGGCTTTTCCAAATAAAAGCAAATACTGACTGTCTTTATAAACGGGAATGCTAAAGAAGGCTAAGAGAGGTCTGTTACTGTGAACCACTTTGAATCAGAGGGTAAATTAGATAATAAAGTTTTAGAATTTGGAACCACAGAAAGCCTTGGTATTACGATTTTATTAATTGCCCATGAATCTTGAACAAAAACAAATCTCTGACCTCATCTATTTGTTTTGTTTTTGAGACAGAGTCTCGTTCTGACACCCAGGCTGGAGTGCAATGGTATGATCTTGGCTCACTGCAACCTCTGCCTCCCAGGTTCAAGCAATTCTCCTGCTTCGGCCTCCCTAGTAGCTAGGAGTACAGGCGTGCGCTAACACATCCTGTTAATTTTTGTATTTTCAGTAGAGACAGGTTTATGTTCACCAGGCTGGTCTTGAACTCCTGGCCTCAAGTGGTCTGCCTGCCTTGGCCTCCCAAAGTGCTGGTACTACAGGTGTGAGCCACTGCCTCCCGGCCACTTAGTATATATTTTTTTTAACTGGTAGGATTGGAGCGTTTCAAGGACTGATACACAGAATTGTAAATCTTGTGCAATTGGTGAGAGCCCTCGAATTGCTTCTGGTATTAGTGGATTGGGGTAATTTAGGTAGAGGTTTAGAATGATCCATTTGCACTTTTATAGGTTCCACCCTTTTAGTCCTTCCTATCTCATTTGAGAAAGAGGCCCATAAGCATTCAGGTGTTTTAGAAATGTCAGGAGTATTACAGGCTTGAGAGTTGATCTTATCAATTTCTGTCTGTGGAGAGAACAGTTCTGGTTCAGGAGAGTCAGGAAACTCTAAGATTAATTTTTTTCTCCGAGGAGATATTGATATGCCTTTTAGCATTGAAAATAAGTCTCAACCTAGAAAGTATACTGGACCACTATCACAGTAAAAAGGTATGTTTTTCTGAAAATAGCCCCAAAGTCAATTGCATGGGTTCAGATAAGGAAACTTCTTAAACTTGATTGAAATGACCCCAACCCACCACAGAAATGACATTTTCAATATGCAGGATTTGTTGGCATATTAAAGTGGAGTTTATGAATGAGGTGGTTCTGATATCCACCAAGACTGCACAAGATTCTTCATGTTTTATTTTTATTATTTATTTAGTTTTTGAGATGGAGTCTCACTCTGTTGCCGGGCTGTGGAGTGGGGCGATCTTGGCTCACTGCAACCTCCGCCTTCCGGGTTCAAACAATTCTCTTGCCTCAGCCTCCTGAGTAGCTCAGATTATAGGCGGCCGCCACTACACCCAGCTAATTTTTTGCATTTTTAGTAGAGACAGCGTTTCACCATGTTGGTCAAGCTGGTCTCAAACTCCTGACCTCATGATTCACACACTTCGACCTCCCAAAGTGCTGGGATTACAGGTGTGAGCCACTGTGCCCAGCCTAGATTCTTTTTTTTTTCCTTTTGAGATGGAGTCTCACTCCATTGCTTGGGTTGGAGTGCAGTGGTGATCTCGGCTCACTGCAACCTCTGCCTCCCAGGTTCAAGTAATTCTCCTGCCTCAGCTTCCTGAATAGCTGGGATCATAAGCGTTTGCCATTATACTCAGCCAATTTCTTGTATTTTTAGTAGAGACGGGGTTTCACCATGTTGGCCAGGCTGGTCTTGAACTCCTGACCTTATGATTCGTCCGCCTCAGCCTCCTAAAGTGTTGAGATTACAGGCATGAGCCACTGTGCCCGGCCCAGGTTCTTCATTTTAAAGAAAATTCTTGTTTATTTGAGACAGGGTCTTTCTCTGTCACCCAGGCTGGAGTGCAAGGGTGCAATCTCAGCTCACTACAATCTCTGCTTCCTGGGCACAAGAGATTCTGCCACCTTAGCCTCACCAACAGCTAGGACTACAGGCACACACTACCATGCTGGCTAATTTTTGTTGTATTATTATTATTATTATTATTACTATTTTTTGGTAGAGATGGGATTTTGCACAGTCTGGTCTCAAACTCATGGGCTCAGGCTCTCTGCCCACCTTGGCCTTCCAAAGTGCTGGGACTATAGGTGTGAGCCACTATACCCTGCCTCTCTATTCATTCATTCATTTCTCCATTTAACTCTTGTTTCTCCATGTTTATTTAAGCATTTTACAAAATTGGAGAATCTCTCAGAGCCTCATTCATGTTGACTATCATCACAAGAACTAAAATATCTTGTGCACTCATTGGAGATGAAACAGGATATATGAATTCATTTTCATGTTGCTGATAAAGACATACCTGAGACTGGGAAGAAACAGAGGTTTAATGGATTTACAGTTTCACATGGCTGGGGAGGCCTTACAACCATGGCGGAAGGCAAGGGGGAGCAAGTCATGTCTTACATGGATGGCAGCAGGCAAAAGGAGAGAACTTGTGCAGGGGAACTCCTCTTTATAAAACCATCAGATTGACTGGGCATGGTGGTGCACACCTGTAATCCCAGCACTTTGAGAGAGGCCAAGGTAGGTGGATCACAAGGTCAGGAGATAAACACCATCCAGGCTAACATGGTGAAACCCCATCTCTATTAAAAATAAAAAAAATTAGCTGGGTGTGATGGAATGCACCTGTAGTCCCAGCTACTTGGGAGGCTGAGGCAGGATAATTGTTTGAACCTGGGAGGTGGAGGTTGCAGTGAGTCAAGATTGTGCCATTGCACTCCAGCCTGGGTGACAGAGCAAGACTCCTCTGTCTCAAAAAAAAAAAAAAAAAAAAAATTAAAAAAAAATCAGATCTTGTGAGACTTATTCACTATTACAAGAATAGCATGGGAAAGCCTTGCCCCCATGATTCAATTACCTCCTATGAGGTTCCTCCCACAACACGTGGGAATTCAAGATGAGATCTGGGTGGGGACACAGCCAAACCGTATCACAGACCGGTCCCAAAGGGAGGAGGCTTCCTGGTGGACGGACATAAAAGTGGGCAATCATTTTTCCAGTTAACCCAAAGTAAGGAAGACTTTAGTAACCCCCTGTTGCATTCCCCTGTGGTTTGTAATGAAGGCAGATACCTCAGAGTAAATAATTTCTTGTTCTAGGACCTCTTGGTTGTGATTTAAAATAAAAAGGAGAAGAACCTTTTGGTCTGGGCCCCTGTAACTGTTGTAATTGGAGAGATATAAGCTTATTAGCCTTTTGGCTTTTTTTTTTTTTTTTTACACTAGAATCATCTCAAAATGTTCAGTTAAGGCCACCAATTCAACCATATCTGTAACTTCCCATCCCGGTTTATGTTTTTTTTAATTAAACTGTTAAGTTCAGAATGGAGTCCATTTATAAAGAGAGGTTAATGCCATTTCAGTCCCTCTTGCTCTACTTTCAGCCCAGAATATTTCACAATGTTTCTAAGCGAGTTCTTTCATCTGAAACTGGTTCATCCTGTTTTTGTCTACAGGGTAGTATGATGGACCAATCAATTTTTCTGTGTGTGGAAAAATCTTATGAATTGAACTTAAAAGGTTTTCTGCAATTCTTCTAGTTCCTTTTAGCCCTTCTCATGAGGAGGTTTTGGGGGTTCTTTAATATTCTCCTCAGGTCTGTCCCATTGAGCTGCTGCCAGCCATTTTCAAGCTTTGTCAGGCCTCAATATCATGTGAATAAACTGGTAAAAGTCAGGGAGTCGTGAATTGTAATCTCCGAAAATAATTCTAAATTCCTCAGTAAATTTTTTTTTTTTGAGATAAGGTCTTGCTCCGTCACCCAGGCTGGAGTGCAGTGATTCGACCTCAGCTCACCGCAACCTCCGCCTCCCAGGTTCAAGCAATTCTCCTGCCTCAGCCTCCTGAGTAGCTGGGATTACAGGAGTGTACCACTGTGCCTGGCTGATTTTGTATTTTTAGTAAAGATGGGGTTTCTCCATGTTGGTCAGGCTGGTCTCGAACTCCCAACCTCAGGTCATCCGCCCACTCAGCCTCAAAGTGCTGGGATTACATGTGTGAGCCACCATGTCTGGACTATTCTTCAGCAAATCTTTTAATTTAATTAATTATTTATTTATTTTTCATTACAATTCAAGATGATTCTTCAGTAAATTTTTGAGGATTTTCCTGTGGGCTAGGGAAGTCTTTTATGATAGCTTTAAGCTCTGTTTTAAGCCATGGAGTGAAGGTGGTTACAGCAGGAATACATCTGTCTAACTTCTCTTTTTTCATCATCTTCAGGGTAAAAGAGTAATGAAGCAAAAAGGTTGGCTCCATTGCCCAGGCTAGAGTGCAGTGGTGCAATCATGGCTCACAGCAGCTTTGATCTCTCAGGCTCAGGTGATCCTTCCACCTCAACCTCCTGAGTAGCTGGGAGTACAGGCATTTGCCACCACACCTGGCTGTTAAAAAACATTTTTTTTGGCTGGGTGTTGTGGCTCATGTCTGTAATCCCAGCTTTTAAACATAAGATTATCTAGAATTCTAGAAGGTGGAGTCCCAGACTTGAATTGAGATGAACTCGTTATCTAAAAGCACTATCTAAGGCCTAAGTCCTTTAACTGAATCTAATGCAGTTAATTATCAAATTCAGTCTGATCTTGGACTCAGATCAGTCTAAATATTGCTCAAATCAATTTAGCTTAAAGCATAATTTAGTGGAACTTGGAATATAAGAGAAAAGCCACCCATCAGCCAGGTACAGTGGCTCACACCTGTAATCCCAGCACTTTGGGAGGCCTTGGCAGGTGGATCACTTGACATCAGGATTTCGACACCAGCCTGGCCAACATGGTGAAACCCCATCTCTACTAAATATACAAAAATTAGCTGAACATGGTGGCTCGCTACTCAGGAGGCCAAGGCAGGAAAACCCCTTAAACCTGGGAGGTGGAGGTTGCAGTGAGCCAAGATTGTGCCACTGCACTCTAGCCTAGGCAACAGAGTGAGACTCTGTCTCAAAAAAAAAAAAAAAAAAAAGAAAAGCCACTCATGGCCCTCCAGTTACCAAGAGGGCAGTGAACACAGTTGGATTTGTGGGTACCTGAACTGGTCACCTCGCGCACTGGAGTTTTACTTTACATCCTCACTTCTGACATCAAATATTAGAAGAAAAACTTGAGACAAATTAAATTAACAAAGTTTAATTGAGTGAGAAAAGAAAAAAAATGATTTAGGCAGCCCTCAGAACCAGACAGATTTAGAGGACTCCAGGGCGACTAGATGATCTGATAAGATTTATGGACAACAAAAGGAAAGTGACATACAGAAAATGGAAGTAAGCATAGGAGCTGCCAGATTGATTACAGCTTGGTGTCTTTCTTTTTCTTTTCTTTTTTTTTTTTTGAGATGGAGTTTTGCTCTTGTTGCCTAGGGTGGTGTGCAGTGGAGCGACCTCGGCTCACTGCAACCTCTGCCTCCCAGGTTCAAGTGAGTCTCCTGTTTCAGCCTCCATAGTAGCTGGGATTACAGGCATGTGCCATCATGCTTGGCTAATTTTGTTTTTTTTTTTTTGAGACAGAGCCTCCCTCTGTCGCCAGGTACCAGGCTGGAGTGCAGTGGCGCGATCTTGGCTCACTGCAACCTCTGCCTCCTGAGTTCAAGCAATTCTCCTGCCTCAGCCTCCTGAGTAGCTCGGACTACAGGTGCGTGCCACCATGCCCAGCTAATTTTTGTATTTTTAGTAGAGACGGGGTTTCACTATGTTGACCAGGATGGTCTCGATTTCTTGACCTCATGATCCGCCCGACTCAGCCTCTCAAAGTGCTGGGATTACAGGCGTGAGCCACGGCACCCGGCCCTAATTTTGTATTTTTAGTAGAGACAGGGTTTCTCCATGTTAGCCAGGCTGGTCTGGACCTCCTGACCTCAGGGGATCCAGCTACCTCAGCCTTCCAAAGTGCTAGGATTACAGGTGTGAGCCACCTTGCCCAGCCCTAACCTTTTCTATTCTCGGACTTTTCAGTGATGAGCACAAATTACATTTAATTTGGGGGAAAACAGACATTGTTAGGGCAGAGGGTGTGATACGAAAATGCAGACACTACGCTGAGTGTAAGGGCTTATGCCTGTAATCCCAGTACTTTGGGAGGCCAAGGCGGGTGGATCCCCTGAGGTCAGGAGCTCAAAACCAGCCTGGCCAACATGGTGAAACTCCAAATCTACGAAAAATACAAATATTAGCTGGGTGTGGTGGCACGCACCTGTAATCCCAGCTACTCAGGAGGCTGAAGCATGAGAATCTCTTGAACCCGGGAAGTGGAGGTTGCAGAGGGCCGAGATCGTGCCACTGCACTCGAGCCTGCTGAGTGACAGAGTGAGATTCTGTCTCAAAAAAAAAAAAAAAAAAAAAAAAAAAAAGAAACTGCAGAGACTGGGGAAGATGAAGGCCATTCAGAGTCTGGCTGATGTGGCTAAGAGTGACTGTGTGTGTTAAGGACTGAGGTCCACGTGGCTTAGTTATCAGGACTGAAGACTGAAACCACCTGTGTCAACATGACCACTATTTCTTCCAGAACATTCTTGCCTGAGAAGATAAAACTGTAAACCAATAAATACCTCTAAATACCTCAGTGTTTGCTCTGGAAATTCTTGAAAATCTGTTTAAACAAGGTGTTGCTTACTTGGGCAGGTAACCCCTTTCTCTGGACAGCTGGATGCTCACCTGGGCAGAAAGCTTACTTGCCCATCAATTGCACCCTAATCAAAACTCGCTTTGTTGCTCTTGCCCCACTGTGGCCCCTCATCCTAAACTAGAACCTCATGAACTTTGCCCGATTCTAATCAGTTCCACACATTCAAAGACCCACCTTAAATCACTTGACTTATTTTTTTTTTTTTGAGATGGAGTCTTGCTCTGTTGCCCAGACTGGAGTGCAGTGGCACAATCTCGGCTCACTACAACCTCCATCTCCCGGGTTCAAGTGATTCTTCTGCCTCAGCCTCCCGAGGAGTTGGGATTATAGACATGCATCACCCCCGGCAAATTTTTGTATTTTTAGTAGAGACCAGATTTCACCATGTTGGCTAGGCTGGTCTTGAACTCCTGATCTCAGGTGATCCACCCACCTAGGCCTCCCAAAGTGCTAGGATTACAGGCTGCTTGGCCAAACCACTTGAATTAGAACACTAAAATCCAATAGGTATCTGCCACTTGTCTACCCCTTCTGAGACACTCCTAGGGCCTGATCAGGATTAATTTGCTGCCTCTGACAGCAGTTTGGAAAAAAAAGTCATGGCTTTGTTTGATGCATGGGTTATTCTGGTGGTCTTTCTGGGAAGTTGGCAGTCAACAGCATGTATGTGTTTGAGTGTGTGTGTGTGTTTTTGCTTGTGTGATAGTGTCTGTGAACTTGTGGGAGGAGGTACGCACATGTGTGCTTGCCGGCTAGAAGTCAGGCTGGAGAGGTAGAGTAGAAGTTATGAAGGGTCTCCAATGTCAACCTAGGGAACTTGAATTTTTTTCTATAGGTAATGGAGGTCTTGAAGGCTTTATTAGAGAGATGATAACATGTTCGGGTCAGTGTTTTGAAAAAATATCTGTGATCTTGTCTTGGGAGAATTCTCAAGGCCATAGATGAAGTGAATGAGATTGTCAGTCAACAATGTGATAGGTTAAAGATGGCTGCACATTCTTTGCCACTTTCCCATCAAGAATGGAGTTGGCTAGGCTCGGTGGTTCATACCTGTAATCCTAGCAATTAGTAGGGCTGAGGCAGGAGGACTGCTTAAGTTGATGAGTTGGAGATTAGCCTGGGTAACCATAGGGTGACCCTGTCTTTACAAAAAAATAGAAAAATCAGCCGGACATGGTGGCCCATGCCTATAGTCCTAGCTGCTCAGGAGACTGAGGTGAGAGAGGTGAGAGGATTGCTGGAGCTTGGGAGGTTGAGGCTGCAGTAAGTCATGATTGTGCCACTGCATTCCAGCCTGGACAACAGAGTAAGAGCCCATCTTTAAATAAATAAATAAATAAGAAATGGAGTTTATCCCCTCCCCCTTTATATTTGTTCTAGGCTGGGAGTAGTTTTGACCAACAGAACACAATGAAAGTAACCCTGTAATTCCTAAGGCTAGGCCTTGGAGATTGGCAGCTCTGCTTTCCTCTTTGGAACACCTCCTTTTAGAAGCTGGCTGCTAGATAAAAAGTGTGCAACCACCATGTTGTGAGGAAGCCCAAGCTAGCCACACGTAGAGAATGGCCACAGGGAAAAGCACAGAGGCACCCCAAAATGGGTGATGCCTTCTTGAAAATTCCACTCCAACCTAGCCACTGGCTTATGCTGCTGATTGAATGACCCCTGCTGATGCCACATGGAGCAAGCCTCCCATCTGAACCTTCTCTGAATTTCTGACTCACAGAATTTTAAGCAAGCAACACTGTTGTTTTAAGCCACTAAGTTATAGGGTAGTTTGTTATACAAGTAATAGACAACTGAAACAAACAGCTAACATTTCTTGGTTATTCAGTCCACATTAAGCACTAGTCCTTTCCTCCTTTCCTTCTTAATCCTAGAGGTAGGATTATTAATTATTTTTATTCCCGCTTTACTATTGGAAGCACTGAAGGTGAGGGAAATGTGTCAGGGACAAGAAGAATGGAACTAAGGGAAATGTGGATGTAGGGAGAGAGGACTCAGGTAAGAATGCTGGAGAGGAGAGAAGGTGCTGGAGAAGCCCCTGGTCTGGACTTCATTTACAGGATCTGATTCTCAGAGAGGGATACAAACTCTGGATTGGGGCTGGCTCCTGGCTTTAAGTGTTTCTTGCCTCCCTCTTTCAGACTCTCCAATCAATGAATATCCAGGCAGAACAACCTGCCTTTGCACCCCCACTCTCCAGTCAGACTTTCCAGGTAACACCTGGGTTTGGGGTGAAGTCTTATTACTTTTGTTGGAGGGGAGAGGTAGGTAGCAGGGAGAGCAAGACTCTTCCTGATCATAAAATTAATTGGCTCAAAATATTTGCCCTCTTGGGTTTCAGCAACTTGGAGAAATCTACTCCTTAATGAGGAATTTCACCAGTTATGAATTGATATGCAAATCTATGCAAATAACACACTTCTCCTGGGCCTCTTGAGACAGGTTTTTGTTTTTAATAGGATTACTTCACTGGACCAATTCAACTGTGTAGAAAAAGCCTCCTGCAAATGAGTTTTTCTTATTAATAACAGCTGCCATGGATTGAGTATCAGGCACTTGATGTGTCTATTTATAAGCCTCCCATTGCAGAACCAAGCAAAGCTCCAGATGGGCAAACTGCAGATAGTACCTTGTTGCTGGAACTTAGGTTTGCCTACAAAGCCAAGAAATACAAAAGCCATAATCTTAAATAATGCTTCACCTCTATTGTTAGGCAAGGCACTTTACCCTAAGAGCCACATTAAAATGCTAAAATATCAACATTTCTTATTTTCAACTGTACGTAACACAGTACATGATAAGAGATTTTAAAAACATTTTTTCTGATTATGAAATAACTATTGACAGGCAGATGGGAATGCAAGTGTGTATATATATTTTTGTTTTTGAGACAGGGTCTCATTCTGTCACCCAGGCTGGAGTGCAGTGGTGTGATCTCGGGTCACAGCAACCTCCACCTCCTGGGTTCCAGCGATTCTGCCACCTCAACCTCCCCAGTAGCTGGGACTATAGGCGTCCTCCACCACACCTGGCTAATTTTTGTATTTTTGGTAGAGATGGGGTTTTACCATGTTGGCCAGGTAGGTCTCGAACTCCTGAAGTGATCTTCTGGCCTCGGCCACCCAAAGTGCTGGGATTACAGGCAAGAGTCACCACACCTGGCCAAGTGTGCACATTCTTGAAGCCCAGGTCCACCACTTCCCAACTGTGAGAAGGAGGATTAGCAGTGTTCAGCCTCTCTCAGTTTCCCCATCTGCAGCCTGGAGATAATGGTAATACCAATTGACAGGGTGGATGTAAGGATTACTGAGTTTATTCTGTAAAGCACTTGATGTCTAGCATAAGAACTGCCCAGTAAATGTTAGTATGTGCCCAATAAATAATGAAAACTTTACTTTTTTTTTTTTTCAGAAGATTCTTTTATTAAAATTGGGTAACATTAATAAGGGGACAGTACAAAAAAAATTTTGGTCCATGAAAAAAACATAATAATTCAGTTAATAAAAACAGTTCTCAACAGGGACATTGTGGAAGTACTGAGCTTCCTTCTCATGGTTCCAGCCAGGAGGCAGGCCAGGGCTCAGCTGCCCCAAGGTTGTCCAGTGTCAACCTTTCAAGGGATGGAAAATGGTAGGAAGGGGAAGATGGGAAGAAAATTCTGCTGTCCCCACTGTAGAACAAGCAGGGATTTGGGGGTGGGGGGTGTGCTCGCAGGAGCCTGAAGAGTGGGTGGGGAAGCAGGGGCTTTGTCAGTTCTGTGGGTTTAGAGCCCATGCTGAACGGAATTCCCCCTCTGTGCCCAGCTGTCTCCCACCCTTGCTGTGTTGAGTCTGTGAGCCTGGGATATGCTAACTCGGGGGTGATACAACCTGGAAGAATGTGAGGCTCTCCTGGAAAGATGCAAAAACCATCTCAGTTCCAGGGGGCCAAGATCACAAGGTCCTGCTGCTACCTGAGGGGTCTGAAGCTTTGAGGGCAGGGGCTGGGGAGTCACAATCCTGTGAGGCAGGGAGAGGGAAGAGTCACAAACCCAACTCAGCCTATTCTCCAGCCCTAGGCGCTTTCACTCCTCAGTGCCCTAAAAGTCACCAGGAGGTGTCAACTGGGCAGGCAAGGGACAGGAAGACAGGGATGGCCCAGGGCTTTTTACCCATTTGGTTTTAGGCCTGTTTCTCCATTAAGGGATGGGGGGGCAGGGTGGAGTGAATGAATGAGTCACATCTCCAAACAACAGCAGGAAGGAACAGCCTCTGCTGGCAATGACAGTTCCCCTGATGAGAACTCTGGAGCTCTGAAAGGGAAAGGCAAGATTCCCCCACCCAAATGCCTGGGGTTAGGGCAGATCTGAGGGAATCACAAAGGGCAGTCAGAGGGAGTGTCTGGGAGGGAGCAATAGTTAAAGAACAAACTCCAATACTGATGTGGACCCCAACTAAGGAGTGAGAAAAGCACTGAGAGAGCAGGCGAACCCAGAGGGCTGGGGACTGACCTGGGGCCCCATGGAGCCCAAGAACCAGGGTTTCTTTAGTGCTACAGGGCAACAAAAGGGAGAGTTTGCTCCAAACCTGTGGAGGGAAGGAAGGAAATTGGATTCTGTTACCAGGAGAGTCAAGATCAACTAGCTTATAGAGTGCCCCCAGGCCTGAGTCTTGGAGAAGGAGCTAAAACTCCCAACTCCTGGGTCTCTGAAGGGCAGGATCAGTGTAGCTGGTCCCCTCAAAGACCACCTGGCCTTAGGCCCAATCCATTCTGAGCACTCATTACCACTACAGGTTCTCTCTCTTAACACTATCTAGAGGTCTGATGTAGACCAGGGGAGGAGAGAGGCACATGGGAACTTTGTGGGGCAAAGGGAAGCTGGGGGTAGGAAGGGATGGGGTGAGAGAAGAGGATAAAAGATGTCTTATGAGACAGAAATGTGAGACCCTCTTCATTCTGATGTTGTCCTTGAACCAACGGCATCCCCTGGAACGCCCCAAGCAAGACCAAGGCAGGTGCCATGAGGCAGGCAGCACAGGGCCCAAATCAAGAATCCGTGCAGCCAAATCAGGGCTGTGGGAGAGGCCCTGTGTATTCCGGATTCCCAGGGCTTGCTCTAATTCTTGTCGTCTCTACTGTACCTTGGAGTAGAAATATCGGCATACAGCCTCCTGAGCCCAGGGCTGGAAGTAGAACTCAGTTCGGCGCTCCTCCTCTGGGTTACCCACCACATCAGTCATTGTCTTGAGGTCCCTGCACTGGGACTGAAGCCAGTCATTGATGAAACCCTGAGGGTCTCTGGCAAAGCTCAGCATGAACTGCCGCTGAGTCTTCAGCTGGTTGATGGTTTCTATTGTCTCATGGATCTTGTTGTCTAGAGTAGCGATCTCCTGTTGGCTGGCAGTGGACAGCAGAAAAGAATTCATCTGGGTCTTCAAGGTGTCATCCACTTCAACATCAATGTCATAACAAGCTGTCTTTTTCTGGTCATTCGGGTCAACACTGATGACATGATTAATGATGATAGGTTCTGGTGGCATAAGCAAGGCATGGAGCCGCTAAGGGATCTCTGAAAACTTCATACGTTGAGACTCAAAGATCTGCTGCAGGTACTTGTCACAGGTGACAAACTCATGCTCATGAGGATCCTGGAGCTTATGTGTCTTAATATATTGCCACAGTGCTTGGATGATCACTGGATGAGTCTGGGTGTGGATGCCCAGAAGCTGAGCTAGGCGGGGGTCTAATTTAAACTGGGGAGGCTGGTAATCCAGCATCAGTAGGACAGTACATCATACATTCACGTCTCCCGGTCGCTTCACCTGAAAGCCATCAGTCTCCTAGGTAGTGGCGGTCCTGTGCCATTCTACCAGATGGTTGTCTGGCCCATACAGGTCTTTGTCCAGTTCAATCACCAAGGACTTAAAAAAAGAAGAGAACTTCCTCTTTTGTTTAGTGGCATCATATTTGGACAAGGCTGAATCCTCCAGGAGCTGTCCTTCTACCCCAAGTTCCCAGGAAGCCACCGTCCCTTCCCACATCCTCAGCATCTGACTTAGCTGGATTGAAAGTGTTAGAAATGAAAATTTGCAGCTTCCATTTTTGCTTGATAGGATGTTTCAAGGCCTCTTGGCTACCTAGCCATTTCCTCATGATAGTCTGGTCCAGTTTCCTTTCAAAAGCCAAGAGATCCATTTAGGCCTGGGATTCTGGTACCAGTTCACGAATCGTTTGAGGTAGAATTTTGTCAGCCATCTTCTTTTTCTTTGCATTGTGGTTTCGATTTTGGACCGCCTGCTGCTGGACCTGCGGGATCTGCTGAGGGGCAGGTCTCTTGCGGGACTGGTCCATTCCTGATTGCACCAGGCCAGGTAGGACTGAAGGTGTAAGGCTGGTTGCCTCGCCGGGAGCATGGACACCCCCCACCCCTTCTCTTTCTGAAAGCTCGGACATGCTCGGGTAGGCTCGGACAAGCTCGGGCATGCTCGGACATGCTCGGGCATGTTCCCTTCTCCCCTTCTCGCACAGCCTGGCCTTCCCTTAAAGAGCCCAGTATGCAAACGAGGTCTTGTAATTCTAGCCAATAGCAGCCGAGCCCTATATGCATACAAAGTCTTGTAATTCCAACCGATAGCAGCCAAGTCCTGTATGCAAACAAAGGCTTGTAACCCTACCCAATAGTAGTCCTGCTTTTCCCACACCCTGCTCTCCCACAACCAATCGAGCTCCTTCACTCCCTATAAAACCCCATGCCTGAGAGGAGTCCGTGCGACTTCTCCCGCCCCTCCTGTCAGATCGCAGAACCTCACCCGGGAGCCTGAATAAACCCTTCGCATTGGATCTTCTTGTGCTGGCCTCAGTAACTTCGTTTTAAACTCGGTGAGAACAAACCTTACAGAAGGGTTCCCCCATAGCCAGGAGGTCCCATGGAAGGTCCCTGAGGTGTCATTCGGCTGCCTGGCAGCATACCTGGTCTCGGAGAGGCCGCTCCAGACATCGGGGAGCGGTACAGCCCTTGACCTGGAGCTGGGCCCATTCGCACTGGAGGCCCCGGAGTTCCGCCCGGGCCCAAGGCAGCAGCCGCGCCCGCTCCTCCTGATGCTGCAGCGCCACCGCTGGGAGCCACAGACTGGAAACCTGGCCAGGCCACCATCTTCCCGGAGCCGCCGATGCAGCTGCACACAGAACCGGAACCGGAACTCCCCCCGCCCCCCGCGCCCCGCCCCCCCAAGCTCCCGCCTGTTCCCCCGGCCGGCCGGCCAGCATGGGAGGCTCAGGGTAGCGAGACTGTGGGCTAGAGGAGGGTGACTAGGGGAAAAGGTGTGCTGGCCACGCCTTCCCGCCTTCCTATTTTTATTTTTTGAGATGGAGTGTTGCTTCGTTGCCTAGGCTGAAGTTCAGTGGCATGGTCTTGGCTTATATTCAAGCAATTCTCCTGCCTCAGCCTCTCGAGTAGTTGGGATTACAGGTGCCTGTCACCATGCCTGGCTAATTTTTGTATTTTCAGTAGAGATGGGGTTTTCACCATGTTGGCCAGGCTGGTCTTGAACTCCTGACCTCAGGTGATCTGCCTGCCTTGGCCTCCCAAAGTGCTTGGAATACAGGCGTGAGCCACTGCACTTGGCCTATTTTTAATTTTAATTTTTTTTTGAGATGCGCTTACTCTGTTACGCAGGCTGGAGTGCAGTTGTGCGATCTCAGCTTACTGCAATCTCTGCTTCCCAGGCGCCTCAGCCTCTTGAGTAGCTGGGACTACAGGTGTGCCACCATCCCTGGCTAATTTTTGTATTTTTGTAGAGATGGGGTCTCCCAATGTTGCCCAGGCTGGTCTTACACTCCTGGGCTCAAGCCATCCGCCAAAGTGCTGGGATGGGTGTGAGCCACTGTGCCCAGCCAGAAGACTTTAGGAGAAAATTTCTGAATCAGTCTGAACAACTGAAAAAGCAGCAGCAGGAGAAAATAATCAAAATTTGGCTATAACTTTTAATCCTGTTTGCATTTGATATTTGGCCTTAAGCAGCTTCAAAGCATGTTGAAGAACACAGAACTATACAAAGTATACAGGAGAACAAACATATTATTGGTGGAGGACCACTTAGTTTTGAAACGTAAACACTCGTCTTTTTCCTTTTCTTTTTTTTTTTTTAGTCAGAGTCTCACTCTGTTGCCTAGGCTGGAGTGCTGTGGTGCAAACACGACTCACTGTAACCTTGACTTCCTGGGCTCAAGCAACCCTCTCATCTCAGCCTCCTGAGTTGGGACTGAGGTGCATGCCCCAACTCAGTCCCTCAGGTATAGTCCCACCTGAGCTGGGACTACAGGTGCATGCCACCATGGCAGGCTATTTTTTTTATTTTTAGTAGAGACAGGGGTTTCACCATGTTGTCCAGGTTGGTCTCGAACTCCTGGGCTCAAATGATCCTGCTCTTGGCCTCCCAAAATGCTGAGATCACAGGTATGAGCTACCGAGGCCAACCAGTTTCTTGGTTATCTTCAAATTGCATGCGTTTTAAAAACAAAAAGTTGAATCCAATTACCCCATCCAATTTTCAAACTTTTTATAACTTTTCCAACATTCACAAAAGTAGAGAATATTGTAACGAGCCTTGCATACTCATAACCTAAATTCAACAACTACTGACATTTTATAATACTTACATCTTCTACCAGCTTTTATCTTGTGTTTTTTTTTTTTTCTCTCTCTCTAGTATTTTATTATTATTATTTTTAGAGATGGAGTTTCACCATGTTGGCAGGCTGGTCTCAAACTCCTGACCTCAGGTGATCCACCTGCCTCAGCCTCCCAAAGTGCTGGGATTACAGGCATGAGCCACCGCACCCAGTCTTATCTCTCTTGTATTTTAAAGCAAATCCCTGATGGTATGTCATTTCATCCCTAAATACTTCTAAATGTATTTCTGTGACAGAAAGAGATTTTCTTTCTTTTTTCTTTTTCTTTCTTTTTTAATTTTTTTATTTTTTTGACATGGAGTCTTGCTGTATTGCCCAGGCTGGAGTGTAGTGACGCAATCTTGGCTTACTGCAACCTCTGCCTCACAGGTTCAAGCAATTCTCCTGTCTCAACCTCCCAAGTAGCTGGGGTTACAGGTGCCCGCCACCACGAATGGCTAATTTTTGTATTTTTGGTAGAGATGGGGTTTCACCACGTTGGACAGGCTGGTTTCAAACTCCTGATCTCGTGTGATCCGCCTGCCTTGGCCTCCCAAAGTGTTGGGATTACAGGCATCAGCCACTGTGCCCCGCCCAGAAAGACATTTTCTTATAAAACATAGTCTTTATATTATCATACCTGTATTAGTTTTCTGACTGTTGTAACAAATGACCACAAATTTAGTGGCTTAAAACAACACATATTCACGAGTTTGCAAGCCATTCTTGAATGTCAGTAACCATTGGTTGTCCATTCCTATTTAAGAAAGAAGAGCAGACTGGGCATGGTGGCTCATGCCTATAAATCCCAGCACATTGAGGGGTTGAGGTGGAAGGATTGCCTAAGCCCAGGCATTCAAGACCAGCCTGGGCAAAATGGTGAGACCGCGTCTCTACAAAAAAAAAAAAAAAAATTAGTTGGGCATGGTGGTGCACACCTGTGGTCTCAGCTACTTGGGAGGCTGAGGTGGGAGAATTGCTCAAGCCCAGAAGGTTGAGGCTGCAGTGGGCTGTGTGTTTATACCGTTGCACTCCAGCCTGGGTGACAGAGTGAAACCCTGTCTCAAAAAAAAAAAAAAGACCAGACCTAGCAATAATTAATAGGTATGCGCCTAACAGTAGAGCTCCCAAAATATATGAAGTAACAACTGACAGAATTGAAGGAAATAATAGACAATTTGGAAATAATAGTTGGATTTCTATTTCCAACAATGGCCAAAAAAGTGATAGTATCAAGAGGTGGGTCTTTTAAGAGGTGAATAGGCCATGAGGGCTCCTCCCTTATAGATGGCATGAATGTGCTTATATAAAAGGCTTCACACAGTATTCAATTCTGTCACCCTTTTGCCTTCCGCCCTATGAAGACAGAGCATTCCTCCCCTCTGGATCATGTAGCAGTGAGGCACCATATTGGAAGGGGAAACAATACCCTTCACTAAACACTAAACCTGCCAGCACCTTGATCCTGGATTTTCAGCCTCTAGAATTGTGAGAAACAAATTTGTGTTCCGTGGACACAGGGAGGGGAGCATCACATACTGAGGTCTCTTGAGGGGGCTCGGGAGGGATAACCTGGGGAGAAATGCCAGGTATAGGTGACGGGGGAATGGAGGCAGCAAACCACCTTGCCATGTATGTACCTATGCAACAATCCTGCATGATCTGTACATGTACCCCAGAACCTAAAGTACAATTAAAAAAATAAATTTGTGTTCTTTATAAATTACCCTATGGTATTTTTTTTATAGCAGCACAAATGGACTAAGACAGGAACAGTAAGAGTATGAATCATATAGGCTTGTGATATAAATGCTTTTCACAGAACTTGATGCAAGGCCATTGTCCTACAGGTATTGGCAATTATGAATTACTATTCAAAGTTAGAAACTTACTGGGCCTGGATGATTCATATAACTGAAGAGTCATCTAGTTTAGTCTTCTAGCCAGTGCTTCAATCCATCTACAATATTTCCATCAAGAGATTGACTGGTTTCTTTGGAACACCTACAATGACAAGAGCACTCATTACCATCTGAGGCAGCCTATTTAATGTAAATGTTTTTCAAGATTATTTTCTTTCATTATAAACTTTTAAATATGACTATTATAAAAATAAGGATAATACAGAAAAGTAAAAGGCAGAAAACTCAATGCTTCTCATCCATTTGTCAGGGACAACGCTTCTGTGTCTGTTATCCAGTATTTACAAGACATTTTTTTCACAGTCATGTGGTATGATGTACAAGAATTTATAGTAACATATCTATTTGCTCAGTATATAGAACTTGGGAAACACAGGGAATGTAAATCTCCTAGCTTCCTTCAACCCAGAGAGAGCTCTGCTTATATGTTGCTAAGGCAGCAGGGGCAGCCACGTGCGGTGGTCAAAAGGGTGTATTTTAAGTCAGACAACCCTGAGGGACCATGGGAAATTTTCTCAAATCTCTCTTTAAGTCTCAGCTTTCTCATTTTTTTAATGGCTGCTGTTTTTTCTTTTAAAGTGAGGTGAAATTCAGGTAACATATAATTAGCCCTTAAGTATAATTCACTGGCAGCTAGGGTATTTGCAATGTTGTGCAAACAGCACCCTCTGACACTTTTTCAACACCCTGGAAGAAATACCTCATAACTATTAAGTAATCACTCCCACTTTCCCTTTCTCCCATCCTTTAGTAATCACTAATCTGCTTTCTGGGTCTATGGATTTGCTCACTCTGGAAATGTCATAAAAGGAATCATACAATATGTGAGCTTTTGTGCCTGGCTTCTTTTACTCAGCATAATGTTTTCAAGGTTCATCTGTGCTGTGGCATATATCAGTTATTAGATCCTTTATTTTTTTGAGACAGAGTTTCACTCTTGTCTCCCTGGCTGGAGTACAATGGCGAGATCTTGGCTTACTGCAACCTTCACCTCCCGAGTTCAAGTGATTCACTTGCCTTAGCCTCTTGAGTAGCTGGGATTATAGGCATGTGCCACCACGCCTGGCTAATTTTTGTATTTTTAGAAGAGATAGAGTTTCACAATGTTGGCCAGGCTGGTTTCAAACTCCTGACCTTAAGTGATCCACCTGCCTCAGCCTCCCAAAGTGCTCAGACTATAGACGTTAGCCATCTTTCCTAGCCAGATCCCTTTTTTCCATAACTGAATTATAGTCTATTGTGCAGATATATCACAATTTGTCTATCTATTCATCTACTAATGGACATTTGGGTTATGGTTGTTTGGGTCACGTTTTTTGAAATTAGTGTAAATCTTCTAATTTTGTCGATCCTTTAAAAACTGTTTCGGCTCTTGCATTTATATTTATATTTTACAGTCAGTTTGTCAATTAAAAAAAAACTCCTAGGATTTTGATTGAATTTCTATATAGCATTTTGGGGAGAAATGTATGTAAATAATATTGAGCCATCTGATATGTAAACAAAATATAACTCTTCATTTTTCTAGGTCTTCTAAAATTTACTTCAGCCATGACTTATAGTTTTCAGTGTACTGGTCTTGCACATAGTTTGTTAAAATTTATCTAAATATTTCATGTTTGGTGATGATATTATAAATGGTTTTAAACATTTGATTTCCAGCTGTTCATTGCTAGTATATAAAGATACTTTGGGAGGCCGAGGTGGGGGGATTGCTTGAGCCCAGGAGTTTGAGATCAGCCTGGGCAACACAGGAAGACACTATCTCTACAAACACTTAAGAAAACCATTAGGTGGTTGTGGTGGCACGTGCCTGTAGTTCCAGCTACTGGGGAGGCTGAGGTGGGAGGATCGCTGGTGCCTGGGAGATCGAGACTGCAGGAAGCAGTGATCATGCCACTGCACTCCAGCCCAGGTGACAGAGAAAGACTCTGTCTCAAGAAAAAAAAAATGTTTGTATATTGATGTCAGATTGTAGAACCTTGTTAAACATTCAGTTCTAGTGCATTTTTGTTGATATCTTAGGATTTTCTGCATAGATGAATATGTGTAGAAATAAAGGCAGTTCTATTTCTTTCAATTTGCATGCCTTTTTATTTCCCTTTTTTTGCCTTCTTGTACTGACTGTCAACTCCAGTATAATGGTGAATAGAAGTGGCGAGGGCAAACATCCTTTTTTTGTTTCTGATTTCAGGGAGAAAGCATTCGATTTTCATCTTTAAACATAATATTAGTTGTAGTCTCATTTGTTCAATGGAGGTAATTTTTTACATTATTAGGGCATGAGACCACTTTTGGTCATTATGATCTTTTATGATCTTGAGAAAAATTTAGAAGATGGGGGGCTGGGTGCGGTGGCTCATGCCTGTAATCCCAGCACTTTGGGAGGCTGAAGCAGGTGGATCACCTTAGGTCAGGAGTTTGAGACCAGCCTGGCCAACATGGTGAAACCCTGTCTCTACTAAAAATGAAAAATTAGCCAAGCATGGTGGCGCATGCCGGTAATCCCAGCTACTCGGGAGGCCGAGGCAGAATTGCTTGAACCTGGGAGGTGGAGGGTGCAGTCAGCTGAGATCATACCATTGCCCTCCAGCCTGGGCAACAAAAGTGAAACTTCATCACACACACACACACCCCCCACCAAAAAAAGAAGACAGGGGATACTCTGACTGGTAGTCACTATTTCAGTCCAGGTGTCCTGGGAAGCAGGCTCTGAGACAGATTTGTATGCAGAGGTTTACTGGGGAGTGCTCTTGAAATTAACATTTGTGGGGTTGGACAGAGGGAGAATTTGAACTGTAACACAGTCTCAGTGAAGGCCTCTGCTGATTCCGTGGGGAGTTAGTTCTGGAGCTGGGATGATCCTGCATAATTGTCTCAAATTAAAGCTGAAAATAGCTGCCTCACCCAATGGTGTTTATTCTCCAAGTTTCCATTTTTGCAAGTCCCAAGTGTCTTGTGACACACTGGAGCTGGGCTTGTCTAGACAAGACTTGGTACTTGGTTTCATATCTCATGTCTAGGAGCAAAGATTGAATACTCAGAATTGCAAAGATTGTAGATAGCATTTGGTGACAAAGTAAAAGTCTTTCAAAGACTTTTTCACTAGCTGGCTTTCTTTAGTACATGACAAGAGAGAGAATATTATAAAATCTGTAATATTCCCAAGGCAGACTGATGCAGAGCTGAACACTGCATTACATTGAGGCAGCTAAGGCTCCAGACCCACAGGACAGAGTGGGGTGGCCTAGAATTCCCACCAAACTCCTACTGAAAGTTATGTTAACATCTACTGCATAGGGCTAGTATGAAGGTTAAATGAGCTAATTCTTCAAAAATGCTTACATGCTGCCTGGCACAGAAGCCCCCAGTAAATGTCAACTATTATCAATATCCTTAGAGTATTTTTCTTTGCAATTTGTATATAATGAAAACATACTGCATGTATTTATTTTTAAGTAAAGTGAACACAGGAGCAGATAAGGTCTTAGATAACTATAAAATGAACCTTGATGACTGGTGGTTAAACTTTGCTACTGGTGGTTAATTTCTCTTCAACAATTACAAATACTAGCAACTCAGTTCTTAAAAATAATGTTTTAGGCCCAGCACGGTGGCCCACACCTGTAATCCCAGCACTTTGGGAGGCCAAGGTAGGAGGATCACGAGGTCAGGAGTTCAAGACCAGCCTGGCCAACATGGGGAAACCCCATCTTTACTAAAAATACAAAAAATAGCTGGGCATGGTGGTGTGTGTCTATAATCTCAGCTACTCAGGAGGCTGAGGCAGGAGAATCGCTTGAACTGGGAGGTGGAGGTTGTAGTGAGCTGAGATCGTGCCATTGCATTCCAGTCTGGGTAACAGAGTGAGATTCCATCTCAAAAAAAAGTATTAAAATTTAATTAAAAATTTAAATTATGAAAATATTCAAACATACACAAAGAGAGAGGTTAATTGGAGGAACCCCCATATATCCTTTACTCAGAATCAATAATTATCAGTGTTTTCCACATAAAACATCTAGTCCTCTTTTAATTTTACTTTCAAAAAGAAACTCAAGTAATTATGCTGTTTTGCCCTCATAAATTTTAGTATGCATCTCTAACAAATTTGGTATCATCTAGTAGCCAGTATACAATAAAATTTCTTTTATTGTCTAAAAAATATCTTATTTTAAAAGGCTTGTTTAAATTAGGGGGCAAACAAAGTTAATACATTTGTTTGTTGTCTCTTAATTTTGTTAAAAACTTGACTAATTCATCCACCCACCCTCTCTTTTGCCATAATTGTCATGTTGCAAAAGCTGGGTCAATTGTCCTACAGAATATCCCACATTTTGGATTTGTTGGTTTGATTCCTTGTGCTGCTATTTAACTATTTCTATGTCTCTTGTATTTTATTTTACAATTATTTATCTTTAAGGGATTCTTTTTAAAAACTACTTTATTGAGATATGACTGACACATAAGAAGCTGCACATATTTAATGTACACATCTCGATGAGTTTGGGGAAAGTATACACTAGAGAAACCATCTCTACCATCAAAATTTAAAGACTTTTCTAGTTAAAGTACATAATACAGTTGTGAAAATTTTAAAAAATTAAAGAACTACAATTGGTAATGTGGAAAAACATTACCAAGTCTGCTATAATCCCATCCCTAGGGATAATCATTGTTAATTGTCTGGCACACATTCAACCAGAATTTTTCTTCACTCAGTAAGCCATTCACTTCTCAAGTTATTTAGCAATGAAATTGGTCATTGTGTGATTCCTTATTGCAACTCTGTTTTCCTGGAGATTATTTAGAGATTCTTTGTACAGTGTCTCAATCCTGTAAGAACTTTAGCCACTGTTAGAAAGTGCTGGGGCAAGACCACATAGTTATTATTTTAAGTTAATCAAACATGGGAGATTTGTTATGTATTACAGAGTGAAGAATGTAGCAATGGGTAAGGAGTAGATACAGAATGGGAAAAGTTGAAGCAGGAAGGACCAAACCCTGCCTTGAACTCTAGAATCTATCAGATAGGACATTATTTAATATGATTAGTTTGATGCCCAGCAGTGGCAGAAAAGACCCTTGTACTTAAATAACAAGAAGAGTTTCCTCAAACCGTCTGTCTCTCTGGAGATTCTAAGCCTCCCATTCTCCTCTCCCACTCTAGGAGTGCGCTATGGGTAGGATGCATACTATGAGTTCTCTTAGTGTCTGCCTGTAGGGGGCGCATGGCAACATGTTAAAGCTTAACGTACATGGCATTTGAGGTCGGGCATGGAAAAATACTGAAGCGCTGTGTGTATGTTATTTCTGCATGGGAATAAAACTCCTTGACCCTGAAAACAGGACAGGCAGTGCAGTGTGTGGTGTGAAAGGAACGCTGAAGACAGCCTCCTGAGAATGCAGCTTGAATGTTGTGCAAGTTCACAGTTGCCTCAGTAACCCACCTCAAATGACCATCTAGTGGATGTTTGTAGTTAATACAAGCCCTTCAATAAATGCTTGGTGGACAGATGCTGGGGTGAACTCTCTAGGAAGAGCTACTCCCTATCCCCACTCAGCTGGAACTGTCTGAGTACTTCATTCTTGGCATTCACTGCAAGCTATAAGTTCTGCATCTGTCAACCGAAAATTAAAAAAAAAAAAATCAGATAATTAAATTGTACATGATGTTCTTTGGTCAAGTTGAAGCATTACACAAATCCTGTCATAACACGTTTCAATTTATAAATTCATTACATATGCATATATAAAATTTTTATTTTTTAAAATTAATCTTTCTGTATTTTGTTTCACTTGTAGGTCTTAATTTTGGCTTTTCTTTCAGTTGACTTTAATATAATCTTTGAATATTATTTTCCAAAAGCAATGTGAAGGATACGTTTTCTCCTCCTTGGACATATGAGAATACCTTTCTGTTGCCTTTACACATGAAAAACTTTTTGAGTAGATTTAAAAATATTTGATTATAACATTTCTGCTCAAAATTTAACAGATAGTACTACACCATCTTTTGGGACTTACTGCTACAAGAACTTTGAACACCTGTAAATTTTATTCCTTTATAAGTGACTTCTTTCTTCTCCTAGGATTTATGCAGAAGCATTTTGGTTTGTTTCTTTTTTGTCTTTTAAATTGTTTTCTGAGATACATTTAGACATGTGATCTAGATACTCCCTGTGTGCCCCTTCCACTGGGCTGTGGGATTTTTTTATAGAATGAATCAATGGGTTCTCAGGGCTTTGAGCTTCTGGTTCATTGAGCCAGTAGGAGGCACTGGCAGAAGATCAAGGACAGAAAACAGAGTGACGTCAGGCCTTCTACAGCTCTCTCTTTGGGTGCTGATACCTTGTCCTCCTCTTGCCTCTTCAGGCCTGTAAGTGATAGTGCTTTAAAGTTTTGGCTGATTCTGTCTGGATCTCCTTTTATTGATAATTCCAGGAACTTGGTAAGTATTATTAAACTTCAATTTAAATGATTTCTGTTGACCTATCTTCAAGGTCACTGATTATTTCTTCTGTTGTGTCCAACCTACTCTTAAGCTCTTCAGTGGTTTTTCACCTTGTTTTTGCAACTTCATATTTTTCAGTTCTAGGATTTCCATTTGGTTCTTTGTTTTAGACTTTCCATTTCTTTACTAACGATTTAATTTGTTTATCTGTTATGACCATATTATCCTTCAAGACTATGAAGATTTAAAGAAAAATACTTTAAATTAATTTTTTCAAGGCAGAGTCCCACTCTGTCACCCAGGCTGGAGTGCAGTGGTGCCATCTCGGCTCACTGTAACCTCTATGCCCCCAGGTTCAAGTGATTCTCCTGCCTTAGCTTCCCGAGTAGCTCAGATTACAGGCACGCACCACTACGCCTGGCTAATTTTTGTATTTTTAGTAGAGACAGGGTTTCACTGTGTTGGTCAGGTTGGTCTTGAACTCCTGACTTCAAGTGATCCTCCCGCCTTGGCCTCCCAAAGTGCTGCAATTACAGGTGTGAGCCATTGCTCCTGGCCTGAAGAAATTTAAAACAGACATTTTAAAGTTCTGGTCTGAATAATTCCAACTTTTGGGTTATTTTGAGGTTAGTTTCTATTGACTTATTTTTCTTTTACATGGGTCTCATTTTCCTTTGTCAACACTTAATTAGTAATTTAAAAATTGTACACTGGACATTGTGGGAGATGTGCTGAAGAGCATCATCAAGAAAATGTCAAGTACGTTTTCTGCTTTGAGGAATGTTCAGCATTGTTCTTGAAGGTAGTTAAATTACTTTATATCACCTTAGTTTTGTTGGAGGCATAATTTTATGCCTTGTTAGCACAGGTCTACTATGGTTTTATCTTTACTCCTAAATTGAATATCTTAGTTCTGGAAGGTGGTCTTTGCTTCTAAATTGTGGTCTTTCTAAATTATAGATGACCCAAACAAATGGAAACACATCCAATCCTCATTGATGGGTAGAATCAATGTGAAAATGATTCTATGTAGTCCCATATTGCCAAAAGCAATCTACAAATTCAATGCAATTCCATCAAAATACCACCATAATTCTTCTCAGAACTAGAAAAAAAAAATCCTAAAATTCATATGGAACTAAAAAAGAGCCTGCATAGCCAAAACAAGACTAAGAAAAAAGAACAAATCTGGAGGCATCACATTATCTGATTTCAAACTATACTACAAGGCCATAATCACCAAAACAGTGTGGTATTGGCATAAAAACAGGCACACAGACCAATGGAACAGAATAGAGAACCCATAAATAAATCCAAATACTTACAGCTAACTGATATTTGACTAAGCAAACAAAAACATAAAATGGGTAAAGGACATCCTATTCAACAAATGATGTTGGGATAATTGGCAAGCCACATGTAGGGAAATAAAAGTGGATCCTCATCTCTCACCTCATACAAAAATCAACTCAAGATGGATCAAGGACTTACACCTAATACCAATGTTATAATACCAATGTTATTCTAGAAGATAACATCGGAAAAAGCCTACTAGACATTGGTTTAGGCAAGAATTTCATGACCAAGAACCCAAACACAAATGCACCACAAACAAAGATAAATAGTTGGGACTTACTTAAACTAAAGAGCTTTCCCATAGCAAAAGGAATGGTCAGCAGAGTAAACAGACAACCCACAGAGTGAGAGAAAATCTTTACAATCTATACATCTGACAAAGGACTAGTATCGAGAATCTACAAGGAATCAAACAAATTAGCAAGAAAAAACCAAACAATTTCATCAAAAAGTGGGCTAAGGGCATGAATAGACAATTCTTAAGAGAAAATACACAAGTGGCTACAAACATATGAGAAGATCCTCAACATCACTAATGATCAGGAAATGCAAATCAAAACCACAATATGATACCACCTTACTTCCTCAAGAATGGCCATTATAAAAAAAAAAAAAAAGATGTTGACATCAATGTGGTGAAAGGGAAGATTTCTACACTGCTGGTGGAAATGAAAACTAGCACAACCACTATGGAAAACAATGTGGAAATTCCTTAAAGAACTAAATGTAGAACTACCATTTGATCTAGCAATCCCATGACTGAATATCTACCCAGAGGAAAATCAGTCATTATACAAAAAAGTATTTGCACAAGGATGCTTATAGCAGCACAATTCACAATTGCAAAAATGTGAAACCATCCCAAATGCCCATCAGTCAAGGAGTGGATAAAGAAACTGGAGAAACTGTGGTATACATATACACAATGGAATATTAGCCATAAAAAGGAACAAATTAATGTCATTCGCAGCAACCTGTATGGGACTGGAGACTATCATTCTAAGTGAAGTAACTCAGGAATGGAAAACCAAACATCATGTGTTCTCACTCCATATGTTTCACTCCAAGTCCCTAAAGTTCACTGTATCATTCTTATGCCTTTGCATTGATGCACATGTAGGGGAATAAAACTGGATCCTCATCTCTCACCTTATACAAAAATCAACTCAAGATGGATCAAGGACTTAAATCTAAGACCTGAAACTAAAAATTCTGTAAGATAACTTTGGAAAAAACCTGTCTAGACACTGGCTTAGGCAAAGATTTCATGACCAAGAATCCAAAAGCAAATGCAACACAGACAAATAAAACATTCCTATGTTTTTGCATCAGTGCAAAGGCATAAGAATGATACAATAAACTTTGGGGACTTGGAAGGAAAGGGTGGGAAGGTGGTGATGGATAAAGACTACAAATTGTGCTCAGTGTATACTGCTTGGGTGATGGGTGCACCAAATTCTCACAAATCACCACTAAAGAACTTACCCATGTAACCAAATACCACTTGTTCCCCAAAAACCTATGGAAATTAAACAAACAAACAAACAAAACCAACTGGGCATGGTGGCTCATGCCTGTAATCCTAGCACTTTGGGAGGCCGAGGTGGGTGGATCACTTGCAGTCAGGAGTTTGAGACCAGGCTGGTCAACTTGGTGAAACGCTGTCTCTACTAAAAATACAAAAAATTAGCCTAGCATGGTGGCATGTGCTTGTAGTCCCAGCTTCTCGGGAGGCTGAGGCATGAGAATGTCTTGAATTTGGGAGGTGGAGGTTGCCGTGAGCCGAGATCGAATCAATGCACTCCAGCCTGGGTGACAGAGTGAGACCCTGTCTACAAACAACAACAATAACAAAACAAAACAAACAAAAAAACAAGCAAATGAACATTTGGGAGAATAATTTAGGAAAAAAAAAGTGTTCTTTCTGGGATTTTAATGGAAGGTCTGTATTTTTTGCCAAGTTTCTTTAACTTGAGTGGACTTGATCTCTTAACTCTGTCTTCCCTGTAGGGGGCATGTGCTGAAATCTCAGGTCAGTTCTTTTTTTCTTCCAGCTGTTTTGCCTCTTGGGCTTTTTGTAGTTTCGATCTGCACACATGCAGTTCAGGGGTCAGCCAACAATACAAGGGGAGATTATACGGGGATGTTAAGTTACTCCCCTCCCTGACTTCCTCCATTCTATAGAATTCTGTGAATCTTTCATTCAATAACCGGTTGCTTGGGCAAGTCTCTTTTGACTCCACAGACCAATACAACTACAGGCTCTCTGCTTGGCCCTATCTGCCATGCCAGACAAACTAGGGCATGTCTTGAGGGCAAGAGCCATGTATGTGTTTGTTGGCCTCACTTGGTGTGATTCACTTTTTTTTCAATGACAAGTCCCCTTCTTTTTCTGCCTGCTATTGGTCACTCTCCAGAGTCTTTAAACAGCTGTATTTTGTATTTTGTTCAGAGTTTATAAGATCATCAGGAGGAATAGACTGATATAAGTGGCTTTACTATTACCAAGCCATTATTATCATTATTATTATTTTTTGAGGTGGAGTCTCACTCTGCCTCCAGGCTGGAGTTCAGTGGCATGATCTTGGCTCACTGCAACCTCCGCCTCCCAGGTTCAAGCAATTCTCCTGTCTCAGCCTCCAGAGTAGCTGGGATTATAGGTATGCGCCATCATGCCAGCTAAATTTTTATATTTTTAGCAGAGCTGGGGTATTGCCATGTTGAATCGTAATTCCCAGTGTTGGAGATGGTGCCAAGTGGAGGTGACTGGATTATGGGAGCAGATATTCCCGTAAGATAGCAGTGCGAGAATGGACTAATACATACATCTTCTTGTACTCTTGCCCCCTACAGCCTATTCTCACTCTAGTAGCCAGAGTAATTCTATTAGAATATTAACTCTGATAATGTATTCCTTTTTTTATAATCCACCACTGACTACAGGTCTTCCTTAGAATCCTAAATCTTTGTGTCTTAGTCAGTTCAAGCTGCTATAACAAATATGCCACAGACTAGGTGGCGTAGACAACAAACATTTATTTCTGACAGTTCTGGAGCCTGGAAGTCCAAGAGCAAGGTGCCAGCAGATCTGATGTCTGGTGAGGGCCTGTGTCCTGCTTTCCAAATGGCTGTCTTCTCATTATATCCTCACATGGTGGAGAACAGGGTGAAAGAGGCCAGCAAGTTCTCATGTCTCTTCTTAGAAAGGCACTAATTCCATCACTAGGGCTCCACCCTCATGATCTAATCACCTCCAAAAGGCCCCACCTCCTAATACTATCACCTTAGGGGTTAGGATTTCAAGATACGAATTTTGGAGGGAACACACCTTTCAGTCCATAACACCTTGCAATCAGCTACACTGCCTTCCAATGTACCTCTCACCTTCACACTATCTTTTTTCTCTATTATTTTTCATTTTAATCACTCTGTTCTTGTCAAAGTGACCTCCTTGCTATTCTTTGCACTTGCATCAAGGCCTTTTCTCTTTCTGTTCTCTCTTCCTGGAATAGGCCTTCCTCATCCTATTTGAAATTGTACATCGCTTACGATCTGTTTCCATCTTCCCTAACTGACTTTAATCTCCAGAGTGTTTATAACCAACTTGTTAATTATTGTCCTTCCTCATAAGGATATAAGTTCCATGAAGGCAGGGATTTTTTTTTAGTTGCAGTTTTATAACTTTTTTTGATGTATTTGATGATCCGTGGTTAGTTCTCATCCACGTTGACTATCAGCAGGTATTTGAAAGTGGTGATAGGTATACGTAACTGAAGCAGGGAGCTTGTTTGGTGAATCTTCATTCTGATTATGTTTTCTGGACAACTGCACATGGATACAGCATAGGACATTGCTTATTCCTTTAGCCCAGACGGTTTTGTTAGGCTTTGTATCAATGTGCACTTCTGGAGTCCCCATCACCTCATGGCAAATTTGTAGATGTTTTTGAATGTCCTCTGGAGCATGCTTCTTGAAGTTCATTCCCTGGATGTGCTTGGGAATGCTGATGGTGTATTCTCGGGTTCTCACTTCACTGAGGGCCTTTCTCACTATCTGTCTTTGCAAGAGCCATTCTGCCTGGCCTGAGTTGGGTAGTAGGCAGGGATTTTTGTTTGTTTTGTTTGCATCTATATTCCCAGGGCCAGGAACAGATGAATGTTGAATGAATCAGGGCATCTTTCTCCACAGGGACTCACAATGGCTCAGCTCCTTAGTACTGAAAACCTATGTCCCAGTCATATGGGACAGCTCCCAGCCACACTGTGAAACTGGCATATTTTGTCTTGGGCTATTTTACTTCATTTCTGTAGTCTTTTCTAAAGCTCCTCCTTTACAGCGCTAATCTCCTGGGACACTATATGGTGGAATTTGCTAAAATGTCAGTGAATTTGGTTTCTGTGGCATTTGGGTTATTTTTATCAGAAATAACCTCAGGAGGCTGGGTTTGATGGCTCATGCCTGTAATTTCAGCACTTTTGGAGGCCGACGTGGGTGAATCACTTGAGGTCAGGAGTTTGAGACCAGCCTGGCCAACATGGTGAAATCCTGTCTCTACTAAAAATACAAAAATTAGCTGGGCATGGTGGCAGGCACCTGTAGTACCAACTACTTGGGAGGCTGAGGCAGGAGAGTTGCTTGAACCTGGGAGGCAAAGGTTGCAGTGAGCCAAGATTGTGCCACTGCACTCCAGCCTGGGTGACAGAGTGATACTCCATCTTAAAAAAAAAAAAAGAAAGAAAGAAAGAAAGAAATAACCTCAGGAAAACAGAGTATCTTTCAAATTTGTTACTATCACATAGCATATACCAGCATTCTAATATTTCTAGAGTTAATAAGACAGAGATAAGAAAAAAAGAGGATATTGGTTTAATTATCATTTACATAATGCATTTTATGAGTCCACATAAATTATGCATTGTTGACCTTTAAATTAATTTAGGCTTAATTAGATGGTTTCATGTTTAAAGACAGAGCATAATTATTTTCTTACGTTCATTATCATTTTCTAAGCTTACGTAAATATGCTTTGTCCACCATCAAGGCCCAAGTGTGTTGTCTTATTAAAAATTGTTAAACCTGTTTTCTGGTTTGAGGTTTGTAGAAGTCTGGTCTCACCAAAGAGATATACTAAATTGTTTAATTTACCAGGGTACACTAGAGTGACTTTTGCTCTAATTGTGAACTATATTTCCAAAAGAGTTAAACTTTGTGGTCTTTAATGGAACCACAAATGTACATTTTCTTTTCTTTTTTTCTGTTTTGAGACAGAGTTTTGCTCTTGTTGCCCAGGCTGGAGTGCAATGGCATGATCTCGGCTCACTGCAACCTCTGTCTCTTGGGTGTAAGAAATTCTCCTGCCTCAGCCTCCCGAGTAGCTGGGGCTATAGGCGCATACTACCAAGTCCAGCTAATTTTTGTATTATTAGTAGAGACAGCGCTTCACCATGTTGCCCAGGCTGGTCTAGAACTCCTGACCTCAGGTGATCCGCCTACCTTGGCCTCCCAAAGTGCTGGGATTACAGGTGTGAGCCACCACGCCCAGCCCAGAAATGTACATTTTCAAATGTACTTTGCACCAGGAATCTTAAATATCTTGGGCATAAATTGAATAATAAATACGCAGCACAGCTGAGCCTCAGTGTTGGGCTCTCTGGTGTTGGATCTTAAAAATGCAGACTAATTTATGAACATAAGATTGTGTTCCATGGAGCCCCAGGGGTCCCCAGAGGATCCTGGGGAATCTGAAGGGAGGAGGCAGAGCTGAACAGGCTGAATTCTAGTCTTATCACCTTCAGCACAGAAGCTCCATATATATGTATGTATATATATAACAGATCTCTCTCTATCGATATATCTATCTATATCTATATATATATGTTTTTCATTTTGGGGGCATTGCTAAGCTCTTACTTGATAAAAGTAGTTATTTTTGTACTTCAAAAATAAAAAAGTTAAAAAACCATGGCCCTAGAGGGTAAGCACATGAAGCCTAATATCTGAATGACTGTACTATATATGTTCATTTATATCAGCGGATTTTAGAATTTGGGCAGTATTTCCTCATATAAAATAGAAAAATTGCCTGGGCTAGTCTGAAGTAATTATTTAACCTATGGTGGAATTGAACATCTATATATTTTAACTAAAAAATGCAAGAGAAAACAAGGTTTATGTGCTCTGGTTCCAGGCAGGCTTGGGAACTAATTTGCAACACTGTGGCAAGGAACTGAGGGTGTCCCTAGCCAACAGCCAGTGAGTGAGCTTGGAAGCAGATTTCTACCCAGTTGAGCCTTCAGAAGAGATCGTAGTCCTGGCTGAAAGAGATCCTGTGCCAGAGGACCCACTTACGCTGTGCTCATATTCCTTTTCCACAGAAACTGTGAGAGAGTAAATGTTTGTCATTTTAAGTTGCTAAGTTTTGGGGTAACTTATGTAGCAAAGGATAATTAATACAGTGTGCAGTAGACTAGGAGTACTGGAGGCCCTTGTTGAATGTAGTAAGTAATGACTGGTTCTTTTATTTACCTTTCCCTGTGATCCTTGTGAGCTGCAGGGTGTGTATAAGAGTTGCTCTTCCCCTAACAAAGAGCTCTCACATCACCCCATAAAAGGGTCAGAATCAGCATCTGAAGATCTGTCATGCAGAGATCATCAGAGCCTACTCAGGGTTGGTCAAAGAAGCCATGTTGGGCTGGGTGTGGTGGTTCACACCTGTAATCCCAGCACTTTGGGAGGCCGAGGTGGGTGGATCATGAGGTCAAGAGATTGAGACCATCCTGGTCAACATGGTGAAACTATCTCTACTAAAAACATAAAAATTAGCCGGGTGTGGTGGTGCGTGTCTGTAGTCCCAGCTGCTCTGGAAGCTGAGGCGGGAGAATCGCTTGATCCTGGGAGGCAGAGATTGCAGTGAGCCAAGATCGAGCCACTGCACTCCAGCCTGGTGACAGAGTGAGACTCTCTTAAAAAAAAAAAAAAAAGCCATGTTGACCAACACAAGGAGAGCTGTGACCAAATCTAGTTGTATAAGAAGACATTTGTTTTTACCTCTTCTACAAATTCTCCACACAAACTAGCCAGAGCCTAGAAGATGGGTTGCACTAAGGTGTGAAGAAGCAGGATTCCTGAGCACATCAAAATGATAGATTTTCTTGTGTACAGGGGTGTAATTCTTCATCCTCTGAGAATGAACTGGTAGTCAGTGGAGGAGGGGAGACCATGTGACATCCATGAGGATAAGGGAGACTGACCCCAAAATTCGTAAGCTAGAATACTTTAAAGGAGCTATTTATAGACGTTGCCAATAATAAGCATTTAAAAGCAGTCTCTGCTTTTGTCTATTAAAGCATTGTGTATATCAATTTGTTCAAAGCTTAACTTTCCTTTCCTAATTACAGGGAGCATTATCTTATGGAGGAGCTGATTTCTCCATCAGAAGATTCAAAAGATATCAGAAAGTAGGATCCACAGGACCTAGGATCTTTAGAAATGAACGGAGGAATTGAGACAGAGCACAGCCATGATGACTTGGCTTTGCTCCATGATGTCTGAGCTTCAGCTGGGAAGACTCAGGAGTTGAGGATGACTTGATTCCTGGGGCCTGGAATCATCTGGAAGCATTTTCACCTGCACGTCTGGTGGCTGGTCCTGAGTGATAGCTGGGACCCCTCCTTGTCTGTCAGCTGGAACAAATATAGGTGGCAATTCCACGTGGTTTCTCAGCAGAGACTAGCTTGGGTTTCTTCACAGCATGGCTGCTGGGTTCCAAAAGTGAGTTTCCCAAGAAATAGGAAGTAGAAGGTGCCAGCATCTTAAGACCTTGGACATGGTCACAGTGGTCATTTCTGCTGTATTTTATGGTCAAGGACTAACAGAGCCCAGATTCAACACTGACCCACCTCTTGATTAGAAGAATGGTAAATAATTTTGGGATTCTATTATAAAACCTCCACAGTTCTCTAGGTGATAGTGTAGCTCCATGGTTAGGAGGAAATCACCCTGATCTCTTCTTCCTGGGAATGCCAATAGACTATTTCTCCACCTCTTATACTTACGTGGGGCCAACAGACTAAGCTGGAAGGCTCTGAGCAGAAGTGCCACATATCACCTCTGGCTAAGGTGGGTAAGAGCTCTGGATTTTCTTTTTCTTTCTTCCTTTTTTTTTACATGGAGTTTTGCTCTTGTTGCCCAGGTTGGAGTGCAATGGCATGATCTCGGCTCACCTCAACCTCCACCTCCTGGGTTCAAGTGATTCTCCTGCCTCAGCCTCCTGAGTAGCTGGGATCACAGGTATGCACCACCATGCCCCGCTAATTTTGTATTTTTAGTGAAGACGGGGTTTCTCCATGTTGGTCAGGTTGGTCTCAAACTCCCTGCCCCAGGTGATCCACCTGCCTCAGCCTTCCAAAGTGCTGGGATTACAGGCATGAGCCACCATGCCTGGTTGAGCTCTGGATTTTCGTAGTCTTTTCTCCCTTACCTGTAACCAGAAGCAGGGCATCCAGCAGCAGACACAGGTGGAGGCAGTGGAGGAGTCACAGTATGGAAGGGGCGTGGCTCCTTGAATGATGCTAGAGTGAGTCATTTCTCTCATGCTTCTGCCACCAGGATGTGGGGGAGATGTAAACTTTGACTGTGTTGAGCCATGAGGTTTTGGGCATTGTTTGTTACTGCAGTTAGTGTATCCTAACACATTATATAACCTCTCTGAACCTGTTTTGTTATCTGTAAAGTGGGGGTACCAGCTGTGGCTACCTTTGAGTGCCCCACAAGTTAAATGAAATAATTTGCTGCACAGTGCCCAGCACATAGTAAGTATCCCAATGCGTGTTAGCTACTGTTAATAAGTGAATGAGAACGCCAGTTAGAAGGGAGTGGCAGGTTTGCTTCAGTAATGGTAGGGCTGTCATTGTCATCATCACCATCACTGGAATGGCACCTGCTACGTACTGGGCACCTGCTTGTCCAGACTCTGTCCTAGGGATGCTACACTTTTGTTCCTTTCAATCCCCTGAGGCAGGTATTATTAACCTTGAGGAGGAGCTGAGAGCCCTGGGGCCACACAGGGCTTCCCACCTTCAAAGCCTGACTCCTTCTACTGCAGCGATCACACCCTTGCCTTTTTGGGAAATGTGACACTTAAAAAAAAAGTGGGGAGTTGGGGAGAGATAGATGGGGAGAAATGCCAGATATAGGTGATGGGGAGGAAGGCAGCAAACCACACTGCTATGTGTGTACCTATGCAACAATCTTGCATGTTCTTCACATGTACCGCCAAACCTAAAATGCAATTAAAAAAAAAAAAAAGAAAAAAAAACAAGTGACATCCATCGGCTTTCCTTCTTGCTGGGGAAGTGTTGTGTCTTTTTAAAAAATTCTATATTTTATCTTGCTTTATTTTTTAGTTTTTTAACAGACAGGGTCTCACTCTATCGCCCAGGCTGGAATGCAGTGGTGTGATCACAGCTCACGGCAGCAGCCAACTCCTGGGTTTGCGTCTTCCCTTTTGAGACTTTCTCTACTTCCAGTTGTAAAGATCTGCTTTTATAAATTCATCTTTTGGCTTCCAGCTTGGCCCCAAGTGTGGAAAGCTCTAGCTTCCATCCTGGCCCCAGGATCCTATTGGTTCTTTGTTCTGTTTGAACTCTGCAGACGCTAAGTGAAGTGAGTTGGCGGAAAACCTGGCGAGATCTCAAGAACACAGCCTGCGTCTGAGTCCCGTGAATCTCCCTGCAACTTAAGGACTCCTGTGAGCACAGTGGACAACGTAAAGGCCTCTCAAAGACACTAATAACTCCAAGTGGGACTGTAACTCCAACTCCAAAGTGGCTTTTTTTTTCTTTCTCTGTGTAACTTGCTGGAAGCACTTTATATTGATTTCTTTGTGGAATAAAAAGATATTTGTCTGTAATTCCATGAGAGAAAGGCTCGTCTAAACTTCTGAGTTGGTACTTAACATTCAGATATTACATTTACTAGAGGAAGCACTTTTGCTAGATTAACCAATGATTGATTTTTCTTCCCAATTTCGTGTCAATTTGCTCCCTCTTTGAGAGGTCAATTTTGGTTTTAGCAACGTAGCCCATCCCATGGATCAGCAGATCTGTGAGTGTGGATTCAGTGTTGGCATCACGGGGCGGGGTCCCTGGACTGCATTTGCCTTTGTATTAACTAACCAGACTTGCAGTTATGTTCATTCTGCTTGCGGTTGTTTGAATTGTGCACCTTGCACCTTACTTGCTGAGTCAAGATAGCAGGATTTCTATAAACAAGGGTTTGTATTTGGCTTATTGTGCTCCTCCTCTGGCTTTGATAACATTTTAAACATTCAGGCCAGGCGTGGTGGCTCACGCCTGTAATCCCAGCACTTTGGGAGGCCGAGGCAGGCGGATCATTTGAGGTCAGGAGTTTGAGACCAGCCTGGCCAACATGGTGAAACCCCGTTTCTACTAAAAATGCAAAAAATTAGTCAGGCATGGTGGTGCGCGCTTGTAATTCCAGCTACTCGGGAGGCTGAGGCAGGAGAATCACTTGAACCCAGGAGGTGGAGATTGTTGTGAGCGGAGATCGCGCCACTGCACTCCAGTTTGGGACACAGAGCGAAACTCCATCTCAAAAAAAAAAAAAAACTGAACATTCATTTTTTCTTTCTGTGTGTCTGACAAGGCGTTTCTCCTGCAAAAGGCAAGACGTTAGACTAAAACCAACTTCCATACTTAAGATTATCCTTGAAATACTTACGAATATGTTCAGGAAACAAAGCCTTTTTCATTCTGTGCTTGACCAATGGGTAAACTTTTCTTTCTTGTGGAGAAGAACATGTTTTCTTCAATAAGATATTGAAAACTGACCGAAAATATCCCCATCTTGGTGGCTGTTTAAGAAAGCGACACAAGATGGCACCAGAGAGCCGAAGAGGAGAGGGATGCGCGCCCCGCGCAAAGCTCAGCGGGAAAGGGGCGCCCGGGGCTGGGGGGCGCGCGGACCGGTTCTGAGGCGAGGCGAGGCAGGGCGGGTGGGCTCGGGGGCTTTGCCCATCCTCGCAGCCTCCGCTCTCTCCCGGCCGCCTCTTCACCAGCTTCGCACAGACTTTACCCCCGGCGCCCTCCTCGGGTCCTCGGGGTCTGTGGAGCGGCCTGGAGGAGCCGCTGGAAAAGGAAGCCGCGAAGGTGGAGGCTGCCTCAGGCCGCCCCTGAAGCAGCACGCCCGGCGGAGCGTCTGAGGAAAGCGCGCGAGACGCGGACCCGCCTCGGCCTCCTGGGGCCGCGGGAAGCGAGAAGCGGAGGGCGAGGGGAAGCGGCGCTGCGGCCCCGGCTCCCGCCATTCCTCCGTGGCCCACCGCAGCCGGCGTTCTTCTTCGACCCCCCCAGAGTTTTCAATAAAAGAATGGAGAAACTGGCTTAGAAAACTGTGTTGGAGGCCGGGCGCGGTGGCTCAAGCCTGTAATCCCAGCACTTTGGGAGGCCGAGGCGGGTGGATCACGAGGTCGAGAGATCGAGACCATCCTGGTCAACATTGTGAAACCCCGTCTCTACTAATACAAAAAAAATTAGCTGGGCACGGTGGTGCGTGCCTGTAATCCCAGCTACTCAGGAGACTGAGGCAGGAGAATTGCCTGAACCCAGGAGGCGGAGGTTGCGGTGAGCCGAGATCGCGCCATTGCACTCCAGCCTGGGTAACAAGAGCGAGACTCCGTCTCAAAAAAAAAAAAAAAAAAAAAAAAAAAGAAAACTGTGTTGGAGGGCGGCCGCGGTGGCTCACGCCTGTCAGCCCAGCACTTTGGGAGGCTGAGGCGTGCGGATCACTAGGTCAGGTGTTCGAGACCAGCCTGGCCAACATGGTGAAACCCCATCTCTACTGAAAATACAAAATTAGCCGGGTGTGGTGGCGCGTGCCTTTAATTCCAGCTACTCCGGAGGCTGAGGCAGGAGAATCGTTTAAACGCGGGAGGCGGAGGTTGCACTGAGCCGAGATCGCGCCATTGCACTCCAGCCTGGGCGACAGATCGAGACTCCGTCTTAAAAAACAAACAAAAACCATAGTGGTGGAATACACATAACAGAAAATTCACCATCTTAACCAGTTCGGTGGCATGGAGTACACAGCCATCGCGTATATGGGTGAGTGTCGCCACCATCCGTCTCCAGAATGCCTCATCAAAGGGGACGAAACTCCGCATCCATGAAATGGTAACCCCAGCTCCTCTCTCTCCCTCTCCCGGCCCTGGCAGCCAGCGTCCTGCTCTCTGTCTCCAGGAATCTGACCACAGTCTGCACCCCATGGAAGTGGAATCGCACAGTCGCATTTGTCCTTTTGTGATGGGCTGACTTCACTTAGCATCCTGGCCTCAAGGCTCATTCCTGCTGTAGCCTGTGCCAGAATTGCCTTCATTTTAATAAGCCTGAATCATATTCCTTTGTGTGTGTGTATATCACATTTAGCCACTTTTACATGTAGACCTCATTTCTTTTTTTTACAAAAATTATTTATTTTTAATTTCAATAGTTTTTGGGGTACAGGTGGTGTTTGGTTGTGTGGGTACATTCTTTTTTCTTTTCTTTTGTTTTTTTTGAGGCGGAGTCTTGCTCTGTTGCTCAGGCCTGAGTCCAGTGGCCTGATCTTGACTCACTGCAACCTCTGCCTCCTGGATTCAAGTGATCCTCTCCCTCAGCCTCCTGAGTAGCTGGGACTACAGGCACGCACCACCACACCCGGCTACTTTTTGCATTTTTAGTAGAGACGGGGTTTTGCCATGTTGGCCAGGCTGGTCTCGAACTCCTGACCTCAGGTGATCCACCTGCCTTGGCCTCCCAAAGTGCTGGGATTCCAGGTGTGAGCCACCACACCCAGCTATGCAGATACATTCTTTAGCATTGATTTCTGAGATTTTAGTGCACCTGTCATTCAAGCAGTGTACACTGTATCCAATGTGTAGTCTTTTATCCCTCACTCCCATCCCAGCCTTCCCCACCAAGTCCCCAGAGTCCAGTATATCACTCTTACCTTTGCCAACTCACAGCTTACCTCCCACTTATAAGGAAGAACATAAGGTATTTAGTTTTCTATTCCTGAGTGACTTCACTTTGAATAATGGCCTCCAGCTCCATCCAAGTTGCTGCAAAAGACTATTTCATTCCTTTTTCTGACTGAGTAGTATTCCATGGTGTATATATGCCACATTTTCTTTATCCATCTGCTTAGACCACATTTTAAAAATCCATTCATCTGTTTAAGGATATTTGGGTTGCTTCCGCCTTTTGGCTATTTCAAAAACGATTGAAATTAAAAATAAATAAATAAAACGTTTAAAAACATAAACATTTAAAAATTTGAGTCCCTGCTTTCAATTCTTTTAGGCATATATTCAGAAGTGGAATTTATGTTTACTTTTTTGAGGAACCACATACTTTTTCCCACAGCAGTACTCAAGGGTTTGAATTTCTCCACCTCCTTGTTGACATTTTTCATTTTCTGATTAAAAAAAAATTAGAGCCATTCTAATGGGTATGAATGGTATCTCATTCTGGTTTTGATGTGCATTTCCTGGAGAAATTGATTTTCATTTATTTATTTTTTAGGCCTCAGAGACTTTCCCTAGTCAGGAGCCTGTGCAGCATAGCAAGGTGGTTATGAGTGTGGGGTCTGGTGTGTGACAGACTTGAGGGAGCGTGCCAGTGGCCTGGTGGACTCTTGATGATACCAGTGAGTCCCAGCTGCCCTAAATCTCCGTGTCTTTACCTGTAGGTTGGGGTTTGTAGTAATTCCTTCCTCCTAGGTGGAAGACATGAGCTAAGGCATATAAGGCTCTCAGCACAGTTCCTGACACACAGGAAATGCTCAAAAATGGTATCCATGTTTACAGAAGCTCCATGCAGAAAACAGTAAAGCAGGGAGGTGCTTGGGTCCACGTGGCTGCAGAGGGCCTTGCAGCTCCCTTTGGCAACATCTTCCCTCTTCACCACAACCAAATTATGGACATCCTGTCTCCATATGATGCATCTTTAGCAAAGAGGTGCCCACCATCAGCCCTGCACTCTGGTTTCTTGAACTCCTCTCAGTCCCAGAGTCTGGGACTGTCACTGGAAGCCACTAAGCCAATTCCCAAGAGTCTTAGTTGGAACAGATCAGTGTTACCTAGCACCATCCCAGGCTGTTGGAGCCACTCAAGCTTCCTGGCCTGCATCCCTCCCTCTGGATGATAATACCTGTACCAGGGTACCCACCCCAGGCTCAGTTAGGAACAGACTGAGCAGGACACCTGAATGACATCCAAAGATTTCATCTGCTCAGTGCAGCTTCCGCTGAGAAAGACTCCTCCCTGGGGCAAGAAGAGGCTGCTGGCTCCAGAAATAGGAGCTGGTGGGCTTGATAAAGAGGCAAAGTGTTATCATTACCAGACACATGGTAGGATGCTTGGGGGAAATGGGTGGTCTCGGACTTCATTAAATGTGTTCACCCTTTGCAATTTGAACAGAGCAGGAAATGTTTTTGAAATAGAGTGCAACAGGTTCATGGAGGAGTCAGGAAGCTTGGGAGGAGAGAGAGCCCAGGGCAGGACATGGGTCCCTTTTTCTTCCAAGGAGCCGGTGATAACTTTGTAGGATGATTGGTTTTTGGATCTGCTCCAGGTGGTTTTGTTAACTGTGCAGGAACAATTGGTAACGGAAGAGATGGTATCTCTACTAAGCAATTAGCAACAGAAACAATCTTGCTTAGGAGAGGGTTGAGCTGGGGAGGGCCAGGCTGATGGGGCTGAGAGCAGAGGGCGAAGGAGAGGGCTGGCCCGGAGGGAGGACAGAGGCCAGGGCTGAGCTGGTGAGATTTTACGTGGCACTGGGAGCTTCCTGAAGTGGGCATGCTGCAAAGAAATTCTTCTTGGGGAAGGAGAGTTGTGACAGAAAGTTCTTAAACGATTCAGATGGGTTGAGGAGTGGGGGGCTCTGGGAGACCCCCTTCTGGCATGCAGTAAATATTTACTGAGCCTATGAATTTGATCTACTTTTTGCCCTTAAAGACCCTTTGGTGAAGAAGCCAGACTAAACTCAAGCTGGGGTGAGAGAGGATGCAGGCAAGGCTGGTCAGGGAGTACAGCCTGGAGGAGGTGATGTATGATCTGGGTCCTGAGGGGTCCATAGGAGCTTAGCTAGGTGGACCATGAAGCAAAGGCAGAGGTAAGTGGGAGCTGGGTGGTCAAGGCCCCATACATGCAAAGGCCCCAAGGTGAGCAATGATGGGGAAGAGTGTGAGAACCTCCTGACGTCACAGGGCTGGAACATAAGCTCTCCCATAGTGTTTGTGTAGTCCTAAGTTGAAGTTGAAGAGGGAAGCAGGGACCAAGTCATGCTGAGCCTCTTGTGTCTTGTAAGCCTTGCCAGGGAGTTAGAATCTTATCCAGATGACAATTGGAATCCACCGGAGGGAGGGTTTGAAGCAGGGAGTGACATGGTAAGAGATGACTTTTCAAGGGATGACTCTGTAGAGACTCGAGGGGCGAGGCAAAACTCAGGCAGGTGCCAGGACTGCCCTCCTCATCAGGCTGGCTCTTTTCCACAGTGCACACGGAGGGCAGAGCTTAGATGACGGAAACAGGAAGGGGTGGAATGTGCCCTTTTCCGCTGCCCGGTTCCAGAGAGTACCACCTTTAAAACTGCATAGTACACATCCTGTTACATACTGCAGCATCTCTGAGTGAACAGAATGAAGACTGAAGAGGACCAAGAGGTGGTTTGATTGAAATCAAAGATGACTTGCAGGTTTCTGACTTGGTACCTTGGAGATTAGGGGATGTTGGTACCATTCACTGAGTCAGAGAACACAAGAAGTGAGCAGGTTTGGGAGGCTGTAACTGGCAGGAGCTGGGGAAGCAGAGGGCAGGCAGGGCCTGGTGTCAGCACAAAGCCCTTGAGAGCAAGGACCCTCTGCTGTCTGTCTGCCTCACAATGCCTGGCTCCAGCTGGACACATGGCAGCCTCTTCTGACTCCCCCAGGGGACGGCCCAGGCTCTTCAAGGTAATTAGGGTTAGGGTTGGGAATGGGGTGATTTGGGGGCCAAAAGTTAGTGGTGAGAAGAGTGAATGCCACAGGCCGGCCATTGTGGCTCATGCCTATAATCCCAGCACTTTGGGAGGCTGAAGCAGGAGGATCACTTGAGCCTGGAAGTTCAAGACCAGCCTGGGCAACACAGTAAGACCCATCTCCACCAAAAAAAAAAAAAAAAAATTAGCAGGGTGTGGTCTAGCACACCTGTATTTTCTGCTGCTTCAAGAGGCTGAGGCAGGAGGATCTCTTGAGCCTAGGAGTTTGAGGTTGAAATGAGCAATAATTATACCATTGCACTCCAGCTTGGGTGATGGAGGGAAACCCTGTCTCTTAAAAACAAAAACTAAAAACAAAGAGCGAACACCACAAAAAGAGCCTCGAAGGACACCCTGTGTTGTCTCCATGGTGACCTAACTCATTACATGGTTACCCAACTTCTAGAACAAACATACCAAAGGAAAGCCCCAACACCTGGGTTGTAGAACTGACTTCGACCAAATGCAGTCTACCTGACTCAGTTTGTCATCAGGGGTCTTGGAAGACTCAGGATGAGCCTGAAGTTTGGCTGATCAGTCAGGGAGATGCTCAGCCCCACACTGCACCAGGGTCTACTGGCCACCACCCTGCAGAGAACATTACAGGCATTCACAAAAGAGATACCACAGATTTTGTTGGTTGTAAACCTGAAAGATGAATTTCTCTGTTAAATTTTATGAGTATGGGTTTTAAAGCATTCATAACACCGGGCTACCCCTTTGCAGTGCCCATGCGCTTAAGGTGATGATCTCTGATGTTAAACTCAGCCAGAAGAAGACCTCCAGTGTCCCAGCCTGACTCAGCGTATACAACTGACGATTACCATTTTTCTTTCCCTCATAGATGGTTGAGAGACTTTGCTGTTCCCTTTGTGCTTCTGAACCCACAGATGGGATCCTCTGTGTGCACCTTGTCTGAGATCCAAGCAGATAAGAGGTGTTTCAGTCCCCAACAGCATTTAAAGACTCCAAGAGTTATTAATAGAAAGAACACATACAATTAAGATGTGGATTTTGAAGGCTCAGTATCTCCAAGGGACCTCTGTCAGAGACAGGAAGGGGGCTGTATAAACAACAAAACCATAGGTTATTAGAGCTGGACAAAGCCTTTGAAACCACTTGTCCCTGCAAACCACAGATTGTTAAAACTGGACAAAACCTTTGGGATCATTTGCCCGGTCTGTTAGATTTATAGATTGGACACCAAGGCCCGCTCATGTTTGAGGCTTTAGTCAAGGTTATCCAAAGGCCTCTAACACTTAAAAATAATTTTTTAATTTACAAAAGCAAAGTTTCTTTTGTGAAGTAGGGCAATTAAATGAAACACGTGACTCCATTTGTGGCCTTATAATAACCCAGAAGTTTTCTTCTGCCCTAAACTAGGAAACCTCATTAATGAACAGGGCTTTTAAGAAGCCACAAAGCGTGGTCTGCTTTTCCCCTGCTTAGAAGGACAGCAGCAATTACAGCTCGTGGCTCAGGCAGTGGTTTTTCTGTGCCTTCTCCGTGTTTGTGAGAGATTGAAGTCATTAATGAGACGCTAATGAGCCAGCTCCCAAACTGAACTGGAGTTCACTGTGCCTTTCCTGAACGGGGTGAAGAGGCCTCTGCGTTTTGCTTCCTTACCTGTGATGGTGAATTCAGGCCAACCCTGGAGCAAGGAAGGGGCAGATTTTCAAAGGCTGGGCGGACTAAACCTCAACCGTTTTGGCAACATGTTTTCTCCGAGGAATCTGTGCTCGGCAAGGGGCCCAGCTGCAGACAGTGCATTCGCTAGCCTTTGGAATCCTGCTTCTCCCTCCATTGGAAAGTTGGCCGTTTTGTTCCTCTGTCAGAGAATGTGTGACCTGAGAAAGATCTGCTCAGTCGCATTCTGTTCACTTGGCTTGGCCTCAGAGTTGGAACATTCTTCTCTTTGTCATTGTGGACGCTGGTTTTGAAACAAAGAGCTGACCTTTCCCTGCATGCATGAGTAATATCGTTTATTTTCATCTCTCCATAGAAGCTGTGCTATGTCTGTACAACATATATAAAGCCTCTGCCTTGTGTTCAGCTGTGGCACCTCGGCAGGTGCTCAATCGCCTGAGTTTGAGTTCCCCCAGAAGCAAATCCTGTAGGGATTTGAGGAAATGAGACAAGGGAGGGCAGGCAGCCAGTAAAGGGGTGTTTCCCAGCTCGCTCCCATCATGGGCAGCTGGAGGCTGATGCTGCAGGGATGGCGGGAAGTGCTACAGAATTGTTCCACCTCAGTTGCAAAGGACAAATGCTGTATGATTCTACTTACCTTGGGGTCCAAAGGTGGTAAAATTCATAGAGACAGAAAGTCGAATAGTTATTGCCCAGGGCCGGTGGGGAGAGAATTGAGGAGTTATTGTTTAATAGGTAGAGAGTTCACTTTTACAAGATAAAAAGGGCTGGGCATGGTGGCTCATGCCTGTAATCCTAGAACTTTGGGAGGCTAAGGCAGGCCTATCACTTGAGGTCAGAGGTTTGAGACCAGCCTGGCCAACATGGCGAAACCCTGTCTCCACTAAAAATACAAATATGAGTCGGTCGTGATGGCGCACACCTGTAATCCCAGGTATTCAGGAGGCGGAGGCAGGAGAAATCACTTGAATTCAGGAGGCGGAGGTTGCAATGAGCTGAGATTAAGCCACCGTACTCTAGCCTGGGTGACAGAGCGAGACTCCATCTCAAAACAAACCAAAAGATAAAAAGAGTTCTGGAGATGGATGGAGGTGACGGTAGCAGAACACTGAAAATGTATTTACTACTACTGAGGCGTACCCTTAAAAATAGTTAAGATGGTAAATTATATGTTGTGGGTATTTTTTTTAAACTACAATTCAAAAATACAGTTGAAAAAAAAAGAAGAAAGACACACTGGTCCTGCCCCTCCAGGGCAGGAGGCTCAGAGGAGTGTGGTGTCTCACAGTTCACCTCGGGCCCCACTGAACATCCGTGACACACGTGTTAAGAGATGCTGTTCTGGAATGTGAGAGCCACAGACCTGGCCAGAGTGGTGGCTGCCTCCCCCTGGTGTCTTGCCTCATGGACGGGGCTCTGTGTCTCACCGCTGCTCCCTCCTTGTTTGTCCTGCCCTCTGCTTTTGGGGTTCTTCTTTTTCCTAATCAATAACAGTAACATATATATTTTACATATAATGATACATACGGCGATTACACATAAGGACAGGTGTATTCTATTAAATATAATAATAACAACTGTCTTAGGCTAGGCTTCCTCAGAAGCTGAGCTTGAGATAGGATTTGAGTGCAAATAGATGACTTGGGAGGCAGTGCCAGGGAGCATGGATAGTGGGGAAGGGGACAGGCGAGACAGTAAGGGAAGGAAGCCAGCAGGGCAGGTTGAAGAACGAGTTGTCGCTGTGGGCACCTGGGATGTGGTACCACGGAGGACCTCAAGGAGATGGCATCAAACACACTACAGAATTCCTTCCCCCAGATGCAAAGAAGCTGGATTCTTTGTCACCAGCTGCCATCCTTCATTGGTGGAGGGTTCTCCCAGTATCTTCCTGCCTGCAAGGCCAGGGCAGGCTCCTCGTGCTCAGTAGAGTTGCTGGTGCGTGCTTGAATGGGGAGTGCTGGAGACCTGAGTGCCCACAGCCACCATAACTGGGGTTGACGCCTCTGCTGTGTGCTTGGCTCTTCACATGCCTTCGCTGGCCTGACTCTCACAATCTCCTTTCAGGGACTTTATAGAGGAGGAAAGAAGAGAGTAACCAGCTTGCCTAAGGCCATGCAGGTTGTGGGGTGGCCAGTCCGCTCCAGAGCCTAAACCATTTGCTGCTGCTTGCTTTGAGGTGTCCTGTCTGGCCCTCATGGTCCTGGCGCTGCGGACGTCTCTCAAGAGCTGCTCTCCTGGGGAGCTCCAGTTTCTCTTACCAAGTCACCAAAGGCTGTGTGACTTTGGTCACAGGAACACAGAAGAGGGGTCACTATGAAGTCCACTTTTCTGAGGAGGTCCCTGGGGATCAGAGAGGTTGAGAGGCCTGCCCAAAGACCTACAGCGGGAGAGTGACGCAGTGAGGTCCTGGGTCATTCGATTCTCCAAGCAGTGTATTTTTACTGTGTTGGAGTTGAAATGGGCATCTACCACTGGTGAGTCTAAACCGGGGACATCTCAATGGTGGACAGTGTGATTAATATTAGTCAAAATGACAAAAGCCCATGGCCATATACTCAGCAATTCCACTTCTGAGAGTTCATCATGCAGATATACCTGCATGAGTATGAAATGGTTTATATCTAGTGGCTCTCTGAAGTTTTGTTTTGCTAGTAAAAGACTGGAAGTAACTTAAATGACCACTGATAGGTGACTGGCCAAAAACAGTGTGGGCCACCCATGCGATGCCACACAGTCGTAAAGAAGATGAGGAGGCTCATGCAGATTAATTTGTTAGGAGGAAAAAAAAAAAAGAAAAGAAACCCGAGGGTGCAGTGTGCTGTAAGTCATGTGAAGAAAGAAAATGTGTGTGTTTGATTGTTGCTGCCTGTCTCTGATAAGACACCCAAGAAACTGGCAATTCTGATTGTCTCTGGGAGGGGACTGGGATGCTGGGGCCAGGGGAGGAAAGGAGACTTTTTCTGACTGCTTTCTGATATCTTTTGAATGTCAAATCATATATAGATATTGTAAGGCCGGTTGCCTCGCCGGGAGCACGGATGCACAACTCCCCCCACCCTTTTTTCAAAAGCTTGGACAAGCCCGGACGAGTTCAGGCAAGCTCAGACATGCTCAGGCTTTTTCCTTTCTCCCATGCTCGCACAGCCTGACCTTCCCTTAAAAGAGCCCAGTATGCAAACAAGGTACGGTAACCCTAGCCTCTTAACAACCAATAGCAGCCGAGTCTTAACAACCAATAGCAGCCGAGTCTTAACAACCAATAGCAGCCAAGTAATTCCAACCAACAACAAGCCAAGTCCTAGGTAAAGGCTTTTAACTTACCCAATAGCAGTCCTGCTCTCCCACAACCAATCCAGCTTCCTCACTATGTATAAAACTCCACGTCTGAGAGGAATCCGTGCGACTTCTCGGGCCCCTCCTGCCGGACAGCAGAACCTCACCTGGGAGGCTGAACTTTTGCATTGGATTATTTTCGTGCTGGCTTCAGTTTCTTCGTTTTATCCTCGGTGAGAACAGACCTTACAGATATATCTCAAAAAGAAATACAATTTAAAAGCCTTAAGTTCTGTGAGTTCTTTTTGTTATATTGCATTTCATTCTGAAATCTCAATGTCTTCATCTGTGAAATGGTGAAAATAGTATTTGTTTCAAAGAGCAGTGGAATAGTCTGTGATGCCTATTCCTTTAGAGCACTCGCCACTGCCCTTACACACTTAATTTTTAACAGCAACGGATTGATCTGTCTCCACTGCTCAAGGGAAAGCACCATGAGGGCAAGAGCCGTGTACCACTTGCGCATAGTCTATCTCTGGGCCTGCGCCTGGTGGGTGCTGAATCGGAAATTCGCAGTAAATAGTAATACCACAGTGGGTGTGAACTTTGGCTTTTGGAAATTTGCAGGGATTTTTGTGTTCTATTCCCTTTGTTTCTTTTTCTTGTGCACTTAGGCAGAGAAAAAATTATTGTGTAAGTTGATCAAAGGAAACTGAGAGCCAAAGCCAAGATTCAAGGTAAAAATGGGAACCTTGCTTTCTGAAGAACTGAGTACTTTACCTTCTGGCTGTGCCACCCACACATGTATAAGTATTAGGCCTTGGAAGCAGCAAATACAGAAATGGCAAAATCTTACCAAAGGTAATAGAATTACAGTGGAATGTTCTAAATGGACAATATTGCATTTTGGGAAGAGCACTTAAAAATGAGGGCCCCTGAGTTAGTCTCATTCAGGGATATCTGTTGATGTACAGAAACTTTTAAAAAGATTTTAATGTCTTTACTCTTTCTTTTAAAATAACCTTTTAAAAGTTTATTTAAAAAGTTTTTTGTAGAGGTGGGGGGGGTCTCACTTTGTTGCCCAGGCTGGTCTTGAACTCCCGGACTCAAGCGATTCTCCCGCCTCAGCCTCCCAAAGTGCTGAAATTACAGGTATGAGCCACCATGTCTGGCCCTTAAAAAGACTCTTTATAAAAGGTAAATAAAAAGCTTAAGTGCCTAATTGATAAGAAAAATGGAATCTGTTAACCTTTTGGCTTAGTTACTATCTGACCCCTTTCTTTTCAAATGTGAAAAGAAAGATCTCCAGGATAAAGGGTTTATAAAAGTTAAGCTGTTAGGGAAAGTAGGCTTGCTTCTTTTTCAGGGCTATACATGCTGAAACAAGGCATAGAGAATATTTTCTTTGCCTTATTTCTTAATGAGTTCCACTCTGAGCTCAGTAAATTTAGTTAAGAAATAATAGTTAAGTTAAAAAGACAGCTTATTGAACTAAATCAATCTCCAAGATATTAATACACATTTCTGACATTTAGCTGGCTTTCCTGAAACCCTTTTATAAAAGAAATTTACATCTCTAAAGGAAGTCTCCATTTTTAAGGGTGTCTGTACACTAGAAACTCTTATCATTGTTTTAAATTTACATAAGAAGGCTTACCTTTACTTAAGGTGATTTTCTGGACTTCTTGCCTTGATTAGATTTTTATTCACACCTTTTTCCTTGATTTGAGCAAATGATGATTCAATATTTAGGCCTGAAGTTTCAGTTCTGTGCTTTCGAGATACAAATTTTCTGCCTTGTTTCACCCAACAGTCATCTTTTTAGAAGGTAAATTGTTGCCTAGCTAACAATTGCTTAGGGCAATAAAACACATAATTGAAAGATTTGTAGTCTGAATGGGGAAAAATATTTGAAAGCTAGTAAATGAGAATTTTTAATGAATGCCATAAGATCTGCTTCTGTGTTTCTATGTCTTTATGTGTTATGTGTGATACTTGACGCATAAAGGTAGTTTCAAAAGGGTTGATAAAATAGGAATGGCTTTGAAATTGTCAGTTATATATAATGCAGACATTTTTGCCTGGGTTTACAGGTTAGATGGGTTTATGCTGTGTCTGTTACATGTTTTACAGTGAAGAAATTATTTCTGTAGTATTTTTGATATTTGCTTAATTTGAATCTGACCTTATGTTTTTGGTTTTGAGCCTCTGGATTCTGGGGTCTGGATATGTGGCCATGGTGAGGCCTGGGGGCATGTTCCTAGCACCTAGACCACCAGCTGCAAGGCAAAGTCAAACCTAATAATGGCCTCTTCCTCCTGGGCCTAGCTCTGCCTCCTGACTATTCTGGGAGACATTCATTCCTTTAAGCATCATCTTCACAGCTGCTTTCTGTCCTGAACTCTGCATCTTCCGTGTAAATTCAGAACTCAGAGAAGCCCCACCCTTCATGGCTGTCCTGGGTGCCACATGACTACTTGAGACCCAGGGTGATTGGGGAAAACATTAGGGAGGGAGGGTACTTGTGTCATAGTTTCAAATTCTCTTAAATAATTTAAAATCTTAAAGTCACGTTATGTTACATTAAGTAGTAATCATAAAATGTCTGAGTCATTGGTAAGTTAAAATATGGAAGCATTAATTATTAAACATGAGTTTAAGTTTCTATACTTGGGCATCTTATTTGTATATAGTATTGAAAGCTAAATATATTTAGATCTGTTAATAAAAACTTGAGGAAACATCTTTCTAAAAAATTATAAACTGGTTTCCATCTACAAATACTGATTTAAAATGGTTCAAAATTACTTCCTAGGGCCTTCAGTAGAAATTAAGGTCACAAGAGATAAAATTTTGTTAATAATGGCCAGACATGGCGGCTTGCACCTATAATCCCAGCACTGTGGGAGGCCAAGGTGGGTGGATCTCTTGAGATCAGGTGCTCAAGACCAGCCTGGGCAACATGGCGAAACCCCATCTCTACTAAAAATACAAAAATTAGCTGGGCATGGTGGCACATGCCTATAATCCCAGCTACTACTTTGGAGGCTGAGGCATGAGAACTGCTTGAACCTAGGAGGCAGAGGTTGCAGTGAGCTGAGATTGTGCCACTGCACTTCAGCCTCTGTGTCAGAGTGAGACTATGTCTTTAAAAAATAAAAGATTGTAGTTAATATATGTAACTAAGACCACTAGAGGCTGGATGTGGTGGCTCATGACTGTAATCTCAGCACTTTGGGAGGCTGAAGCAGGTGGATCACCTGAGGTCAGGAGTTCAAGACCAGCCTGGCGAACATGATGAAAATCAATCTCTACTAAAAATACAAAAATTATCTGGGTGTGGTGGTGTGTGCCGTGTAGTGTGCAGCTACTTGGGAGGCTGAGGCAGGAGAATTGCTTGAACCTGGGAGGCAGAGGTTGCAGTGAGCTGAGATCACGCCATTGCACTCCAGCACTGGCAGTAGAGCAAGACTCCATCTCTTTTTTTTCTTTTTTTTTGAGACAGAGTTTTGCTCTTGTTGCCCAGGCTGGAGTGCAATGGTGCAATCTCAGCTCACTGCAAGCTCCACCTCCCAGGTTCAAGTGATTGTTCTGCCTCAGGCTTCCAAGTAGCTGGGATTACAGGTGTCTGACACCATGCCTGGCTGATTTTTTCTATTTTTAGTAGAAATGGGGTTTCATGTTGTCCAGGCTGGTCTCAAACTCCTGACCTCAGGTGATCCACCCTCCTCAGCCTCCCAAAGTGCCAGGATTACAGGTGTGAGCCACTGCGCCCAGCCTGACTCCATCTCAAAAAACAAAACAAAACAAACTAACAAACAAACAAAACCCCAAAAATCCCCCTACTAGATATAAGAGAAACAATTCTGTATGCAGAGTACATAGACAAAATCAAAATATGCTTTTGGAGAGGAAAGTTGTAAAGGCATAAAAATGTGTGGTTGGGCCAGGTACCAGGTGCATTGGCTTACACCTGTAATCCCAGCACTTTGGGAAGCCCAGGTAGGAGGATTGCTTGACCTCAGGGGTTTGAGACCAGCCTGGGCAACACAGTGAGACTTGTCTCTACGAAACAAACAAACAAAAAAAGGGTGTTTGTTGAGAAAAAAGTAATTTTTTTCTAGTTTAGAAATTACTTAAAGGTCCTTCAAATAGAAGGAATAAAACATATAGATAAAACTAAATAAATATAGAAAATTGGGAAGAGAGAATTAAAAAAATCAGAAGAAATTATAAAAGTTTTATGAGCATTTTCTGGTTGAATTTGTTTATAAGGTTTTATTAAAATTAGGTTTAGTATAAATAATAGAGTAACACAATTAAAATTTGTTTTTCTCTTTTGAACAAAAATTTCATGTAACATTACTAAGTGACAGTTAAATATTTTTGTTCACCTTTTGAGTAAACTGCAAAAATAAATGAAGGGGAGAGAAGGAGAGACAGAAGCTTTCTCATGCTGTCTTTCTCAGGTCTGTTGACTGGAATACTGAGTCTCCTCTCTATCAAGAATAAAGGTTTTTGCTTTTTAAAACCTTTTAATTATCATTTTGGCTAAATGAATGAGTATTATTATACTGAGATCTATGATTCTATGTTGGTCAAGTGTTTTCAACCTTTGATATGTTTGTCAGCTTCTCAAAATCAAATTTCAAATCCAAATTAGGTCTTTTTTTGACCTCAAACTAACTTAGGGATGCTACAGAGGGTCCCTGTATTGTCCAAAACAGAGATAATAAACAGACTTATTTGATATGTCAAATTACATGGGAAGCATTGTCAAACAAGAAATGTTTAACTTTTTTCTTGTTAAATGAATATGTTATTTATTAATATATATTCCAAAATTGTGTGAGATTCCCCAAATTCTGATTATGTCTGGGTATATGTTATCAGTCATAATTATGGTTATTATGTTAAATTATTTTAGGTTACAGAAATTACCAAATTTCTTTGATATTCGCGTCTTTATCTATGACCATTTAAAGTTGTTTTTAGAGTTAATTGCTTGGTTCTGATGCAGTTTCTGAAAGCTCTTCACAAGCAGGCAAAATCCTAGAGTACTGTGTCTTCAAGGAGGTTTGTGGAAAGGCTGGGAAGGACCTTGACAAGCATTCTTGAATACTGCATTCAGACAACTTTAGAATCATATTATTTTGATGGGTATATGATCTCCCAGAAGTCTAATTAAGAGACTGTGTTATAAAACTGCTAACTCAAGCAGGACAAGAATTAATTGAATACCAAGAAAATACTTCACCAGATTTTCATGCTAAATCAGCCAGTACTGAAATTGTTTAGATACGCAATTTGAAAGAACTCCATTACCTGTGCCAAATTACCTATGTAACTCATCTCATCAACAGTGCTATACACTTGAATTGGAGAAACAAAATTGATATTTAAAAGCATATAGATTCAGTGTTAAGTGTGGACTCATAGAGAGCCTGGACAGCTGTCCGGTCCTTCCTGAGTTCTTAAAACTTCCATTATTAAAAGATCTGCACTCTATGATTCATCATGGAAGAAATAAAATAATCCAAAATAAAAATATATGTGCATATATAGGTGTAGTAATTGTTCTAAATTCCTAAAATGGTTTATGACCAATGTTTGGACTGCCAAACCCATAGTATTAAGAGGACAATCAAAACTTCAAGTACATTCTGTTATCTGATGGGCCATTTGAATATTATAGAGGGATTTCATTCAATGGTAGCTTTCAGTGCATGTTTTCTGGTGACATAGAAACTTTTTGGCCAGGTGCAGTGGTTCACACTGGTAATCCCAGCGCTTTGGGAGGCCAGGGTGGGCAGATCACTTGAGGTCAGGAGTTCAAGAGCAGCCTGGCCTTGAAGACAGGTGAAACCCTGTCTTCATTAAAAATACAAAAACAAGCCAGGCATGGTGTTGCGTGCCTGTAATCTCAACTACTTGGTTGGCTGAGGCAGAAGAATCACTTGAATCTGGGAGGCGGAGGTTGCAGTGAGCCAAGATTGCACCATTGCACTCTCACCAGCCCACTTGCATAAAAACGAGACTCCATTGCCCCCCCTCCCCCCAAAAAAAAGACTAGGCCGGGCGCGGTGGCTCACGCCTATAATCCCAGCACTTTGGGAGGCCGAGGCGGGTGGATCACGAGGTCAAGAGATCGAGACCATCCCGGTCAACATGGTGAAACCCCGTCTCTACTAAAAATACAAAAAATTAGCTGGGCATGGTGGCGCATGCCTGTAATCCCAGCTACTCGGGAGGCTGAGGCAGGAGAATTGCCTGAACCCAGGAGGCGGAGGTTGCGGTGAGCCGAGATCTCGCCATTGCACTCCAGCCTGGGTAACAAGAGCGAAACTCCATCTCAAAAAAAAAAAAAAAAAAAAAAAATAGACTATTAGGCTATTAGGAGATACTTGTTTCTTTATCAGTCGTAAAACACTTAAATAAGGTATTACAGATACAACAGCACTAGGTAAATCTAACTGAATCATCTGTATTGCCTTGGTAAAAAGTATTGCAAATTGATGACAATCAGATACATTTCCAGTGGAAAACATAAATTGACTCCTTGTGAAATAGTCACTGGAAGGCCTATGCTTCTAATAATGGAAACTCATGTGTCTTCTCCTACTAAACTCTTTGATATGACTAAATTCTGCACAGCTTTAGTGCATTATGTCAAAGTGTATTTTCATCAGGTAAAGAAAGCTTTTCATGATCTACTGTCTAGGTTAAGAGGAGTGGATCGGTGTTCTGTTTCTGACTGATTTTGAAGCCACAAAGGCACCTTTACAGTTTCTCTCCCATTTTGGCCCTTCATTGCTCATGAGGACAATCAAACCCTTCATGATCTAGAACGTGGATATTGGGCCTTCTGAAAACAATGTCAAGAAACAATGCCCTTGCCACTTGCACTGCAGCAAAACTTCAGGATCTTAAAACGTGGGTTCATAATCTCGCCACTTAGAAGGCCCCTCTTCCTCAACTCATGGAACTGTCCACCAACGGGACACCTTAGGGTAAAGCTAAGGAGGAGACCAGGGAAGTTGCTTCCGAGAAACAGATAGCATGATAGATGTGGATAGCTCTCTCAAGATAATGGATCATGAATTCTTTGTTATCATGAGACTCTTATCTCTTGTTCTTTTCCTTATCTCTCATGCCTCTATGAACAATAGAACTGAAAAAGCGGGTCTCTTGTGTGCAGTCATGGAGTATACTTTTTTTGTGGAGGATTTTGCAGCCAACTTATATATAGGCAAGCATATGCCTTGATACATGGAGGATAAAGGGTCAAAGTGGGGGAGAAATTTTAATGGTGCTTTTGTTGCTTCAAAATCAGTCAGAAACAGAGCACTGATCCACTCCTCTTAACCGACATCATAGGTTAACATCGCCAGGAAGCCTTCATGCTTCTGGGGGGGTATCATCTGTAGATCTCTTTTTCAGTGGTTTGGAGTAAATGAGGTAATAATTAAAACTTTATCTATCAAGTGCCTGTGGCCCCAGCTACTTGGGAGGCTGAGGTGGGAGGATGGGTTGAACTGGGAAGGTGGAGGTTGCAGTGAGCCAAGATTGTGCCACTGCACTCCAGCCTGGGGGACAGAGTGAGACCCTGTCTCGGGAAAAAAAAAATATCCATCATAGTAAGCTCTATAGAAGATTCTATGGCAAAGCCTATGGTTACAAAACAGACTTTAAAATATCTTGATAAAGTTGTGCTAGATAATAGAATTGCTCTAAATTACTTACTGGCTACACAGAAGCATCTGTGCAGTTGCTGATGCTTCTTGTTGCACACGGAGGAACACATCAGGTATTATAGAGGCTCATTTGTAGGGGATTCATGAACTGATTGCTTGGTTGAAATGAGTAGATTCTTTATCTCATTCCTTGATCTATTTGATCTTAGTTGCTTTGGTTCATGGGGACCTTGGCTAAGACCCATACTCCAAACTGTTGATATTATCCTCTGGATAGTTGTAATAGGAGTCTCCCTACTACACTGTATTCTCTCAAGTTTTAAATGTTTGCATGCAGCCATCTTTAAAATATCAAATGGTCTCTCTTCTACTAGAACAACAAAAACTCAAAGAAATGGGCCTGGCACAGTGGCTCATGCCTGTAATCTTAGCACTTTGGGAGGCTGAGGCAGGCCACCTGAGGTCAGGAGTTTGAGACCAGCCTGGCCAACATGGTAAAACCCCAACTCTAATAAAAATGCACCCCCCCACAATTAGCCAGCTGTGGTGGTGTGCATCTGTAGTCCCAACTACTCGGGAGGCTGAGGCATGAGAATGCTTGAACCCAGAAGGCGGAGGTTGCAGTGAGCTGAGATGGCACCACAGCACTCCAGCCTGGGCGACAGAGCAAGACTCTGTCTCAAAAAATAAAAAATTTAAAAAAAAATTAAAAAACAACTTAAAGAAATGTATGACTATGAGGGCACCATAAGTTCTAAATGACGTGCTAAGACTGGAAACCCAAAATGATGGTAACTGAGAGTGATGCGAAAACCCTAAGCTTTGACCACACTCTCACCTCAGTGACAACCTGACTTTTTTTAAACACAGTTTTGAGAGTCTATTGTTTTGGACTGCAGTTGCACACTAGGCCCCAATAGACCAGACCAAACCAAAACAGAATCTCACGCTAAGTATGACGTAATCAAATAGAAACTTTAAGGAAGCAGATAGATCCTAAAATAGACCAGGTTTTGTTTCTCTCCTGAAGGCAGGAGATTCCAGCACAACAAGGTCCCCTCTACTATAACCCTTACAAAAAAGTAACCTGAAGTCCTTGCTTCCACTTTACAAAACCCACTGTTTTACTATTTCCCAGTAGGACTTGAGATCACATTAATGATGGTGGCAGAGTGATGTCAGTGCCTCAAGTTTTGATCAACCCTTCAAGGTTGACCAAAAGAGGAGAATTTTGTTGTTGGTGTTGTTTTTGAGATGGAGTCTTGCTCTGTCACTCAGGCTGGAGCGCAGTGGCGTGGTCTCAGCTCACTGCAATCTCTGCCTCCTGGGTTCAAAAGATTCTCCTGCCTCAGCCTCCCAAATAGCTACAATTACAGATGCATGCCACCACACCCCGCTAATTTTTGTATTTTTGTATTTTTAATAGAGATGGGGTTTTACCATGTTGGCCAGGCTGGTATTAAACTCCTGATCTCAGGTGATCCGCCCACCTAGGCCTCCCAGAGTGTTGGGATTACAGGCATGAACCACCACACCTGGCCAAAAACAGGGAACTGTTAAGTTTAGCCTAAAGCTGCTCGCTCCTTACATATTCTAAGTTCGGTTTAAAGCTTTCTGTATTCTTAGTGAACTGTGTGTAAACAGGCTATAACCTATTGTACCCATCACTGAGTTTCAGCCAATCAAAGGCAGGCAGCTCTTCAAACTGTGCTCAAATAAGGCAAATGCTGAGCTGTAACTAATCCAGCTGTCTATACTTCACTTCCATTTTCTGTATGTTAATTTTTTTTGTCTGTTCATAAATCTTCTTTGACTACACGACAGCATCAGAGTCTCTTTGAGCCTATTCTGGTTTGGGGGGCTGACCGATTTGCTAATCATTTTTGCTCAATGAAACTCTATTAAATTTAATTTGTCTGTGGGTTTTCTTTTAACAGTCCTTTCCTTCCTCAACCCCTGGAGTCTTCATACAGGCTATGAGTCACTTGGAGAAACCACTCGCCTCCTTGCTGGTCTTTCCCATGAGGCCTGCTTTTCTTCGTCTTCCCGGCAGGTGCAGCTTGGTTAGGGGTTGGTTAGTCACAGTAGCAGTTGTCAGTGGCCAGGGGAGGTGAAGGCAGGAGGCCCGGAGAGCAGGGGCATGTCCTGAGAACCCTCTGCTCTCCGTTTGAGCTGCTGGGAAGAGACTTTTTGCTGCAAGCTTACTGATTATTATTGCTGAAAATTGTGGTTCGAGTGTCCCAGATGGAGATACACACAGGAGATGAACAACTGGGGCCTGAACTGCTCAGGGCGGCTTCAGCTTCGCAGGGAGTTGGATCTGCAGGGAGCTCGGCCAGCCCTGATCAAAGTGTCCTGAGTGGATGACTTGGAGGAAGTTTTCTCAGCATCCCATCTGCATTCTGATGGGCTCTACCCAGTGCTCTCAGCCCCTCTCTGCCATGTCAAGGGATGCAGCAGCTGCCTGCTGCCCTCGCCCCCTTTACCTCATGTGCACTCAATGCAGCCACCCAGCTTTGGGGGATACAGGAAAGTTCTTTGGCCACTGGGAGGCTGAGTGCTGATGAGAGATGGCTCTTTAGTGCCAGACTTTCTCTAAAAAGTCATCTGTGCCCGACCAGGACCGCTGGCTCACGCCTGTAATCCCAGCATTTTGGGAGGCCAAGGCGGGCGCATCACAAGGTCAGGAGATCGAGACCACCCTGGCTCACGTGGTGAAACCCTGTCTCTACAAAAAAAAAATTAGCTGGGTGTGGTGGCACACATCTGTAGTCCCAGCTACTCGGGAGGCCGAGATCACGTTACTGCACTTCAGCCTGGGCAACAAAGCAAGACTCTGTCTCAAAAAAAAAAAAAAAAAAAAAAGTCATCTGTGCCCATTGGAAGTTTCTCCTTGAGAAGGCCCTGACTACCGTGGGTTGGCTCATTGGAGCTTGAACAGGTGGCCGTCACAACCAAACCCAGGAGATGGCAGGAGCCCTGGACCCCAGTGCCTGGACTTAGAGGCACAAGTTAGTCTGCCTTCCTCTCAGGACTCTCTAGGCACATTGGCTTTCATCTTGCTTCCCCACACAGGGTAACATCTTATCACAGTAAAACGAAACCTCGGTGTTCACATCTGCCCTTACCCCCATGTGACTCCGCCAGATGGAAACAGCAGTTAAGAAAATCACCAATGTGTTTCAAAAACTGGAGACAGGGCAGTGAGTTGGCGGCAGCCTGAAGGGAAGAGCAGAAACCCAACTCTTCAAATTTTAGGATTTAGCTCCATATCTGCTGGATCCTGGGGGCAGGTTGGAGAAAGGACTGGCATGTCTGAAGCTTTTCTTTCTTTGAAGTCTTCATATCCCAAGTGTTGTGAAAAATAAAGGAAAAAAATTCCACAACTTGATCTTCCATCTTTCTTTCTCTTTTTTTTTTTCACCTTTTTTTTTTTTTGAGACGGAGTCTTTCTCTTGTCGCCCAGGCTGGAGTGCAATGGTGTGATCTCAGCTCACTGCAGCCTCTGCCTCCTGGGTTTAAGTGATTCTTCTGCCTCAGCCTCCTGAGTATGCTGGGATTACAGGCATGCACCACGACACTCGGCTAATTTTTTGTATTTTTAGTGGCGTTTCACCATATTGGCCAGGCTGGTCTCAAACTCCTGACCTCAGGTATTCCAACTGCCTTGGCCTCCCAAAGTGCTGGAATTATAGGTGTGAGCCACCTTGTCCAGCCCCATCTTTTCAAAATATATTAAAAAATCCAAGCAACCAAGCAACAAAAACTACCTCGATTCTCCTCCCTCCGCACCTCATCTTCTAAAAGCGAAGTATTAAGTAAAGGCCATGGGTAGATTGCAGACTGTCCCTGGCTTGCTGATGTGTTTTGTTTGGCCCACGTAGTATTTTTTTTTTTTAATTTGAGCCGACATTTAAACATTGTGGGATTTCAAATACCAATCCAGAAAATCTAGAATCCCTGACCACACTGGAGTGCAAAACCAGCTGGAGCTACGCAGTTGCATGGGGATAATCTAGCTTAGCTCGTCTCTGACCCCTCTTGGCATCTGAGTTTGCCATCTCTATGTAAAAGACCTTGCAGTCAGCTGTCCTCACAGTATTTGGCTGGATTAAGCTTTCCGGAGCAATGAGGTACTGCTCTGATGTTCTTGGATTTTTCTCCAGATTTGTTCATCCGTTCAACTTCCTTGACTGATTTTATTAATCCTTTTCCTGTGTTCATGTTGTCTATCAAGTAACCTACTATTTGAGTCTCTGCTGAGATCTTGGCTTCAGCACTTTGCTATTTAATTTTAAGTTACGTGACTTCACACATTTATGAATGTTCTGATGTTAATGGCTTTGAAAAAGTGAGAAAGTGTAAGATTGCATACTGCAGCATTTTCCTTTAATTTGTAATGAAGTTTCAGATTTGTTCTACAGCCTTGGGCTGTATCAACTTAGTAGTTTTTTTCAAGGAACTTGTCTATTTCATCTAAGGTGTTATATTTATTGGCATAAAGTCACTCATAATGTTACCAAATTACATTCCTGTTGTCTCTAGGATCTGTAGTGATGCTCCTTCTCTCATTTCTGATATTGGAATTTGTGTCTTCTCTCTTTTAAGTGTTCAATCTAACTTGATATTTCTTATTTTTTTTTTTTTTGAGATGGAGTCTTGCTCTGTCACCCAGGCTGGAGTGCGGTGGTGAGATCTTGGCTCACTGCCATCTCTGCCTCTCGGGTTCAAGCAATTCTCCTGCCTCAGCCTCCTGAGTAGCTGTGATTACAGGAGGCTGCCACCACGCCTGGTTAATTTTTGTATTTTTAGTAGAGATGAAGTTTCACCATCTTGGCCAGCTGGATATTTCTTAACATATCTTTTCTTTGGATTGTCTGCACAATCTCAGATTCTCTTAATTACCTTCTTTCCTTCTAAAGGCACCCACTACCTCCTGGACTATGTTGCAGCTAGCGCTGGGGGTTGATAGTCACTGGCCTTTCGAATGTGGGGTCCTCTTCTTCCCTGCTGCCATGCGGGAGGCCAATCACCCATATACCTGGAGTTTCTGGTTCTTCCTGCCATTTCTGGACCTGAATAAATGGAAGCACAACTATAGGCGTGATCTGGCATCTGCAAGCACAGGGGAGGTTCACCCTGTGGAGTGGACACTGACTAGTGAGAAACAGAAGACAGAGTGAGCTGGCCAGGACTGGGACCAGGGTGAGGTGAGGGAGACAACAAAAGCTTGCAGGTGAGGAGGCATGCATTGTCAAGGTCACACCTGTATCCCAGGCATCTCTGGGATACACCTCTGCTCTGGAGGTGGCAGATGAGCTCCCCTCCCTGTGTGCTCCCATGGACTGTGCTCTGAGAGCTGCTCTGAGTCCCCATGTGTGGAGTGAATCCTCCTGCCTGGTAACCTGTCGTGTCTCTGTGTGAATCATTATGAATCAGAGGCAACACTCTGGTCAGTTGCACCTCCTTCCATGAGTCCTCTCCTCTTCTCCTCACCCTTAAATTCAGTGTCTTCCAAATAAAGTGTAAGTACCTTAATTCTTACCCCAGGCTCTGTTTTTCTTTTTTTTTCTTTGAGACAAGGTCTTGCTCTGTTGCCCAGGCTGGAGTGCAGTGGCACAAGCATGGATCACTGCAGCCTTGACATCCTAAGTTTCAGGTGATCCTCTCACCTTTGCCTCCTGGGTAGCTAGGACTGTAAGGCATGCCACTAGGCCAGCTAAGTTATCCATTTTTTGTAGAACCATGGGGGTCTTGCTGTTTTACCAAGGCTGGTCTCCAACTCCTGGATTCAAGTAATCTACCCACCTAAGCCTCCCAAAGTGCTGGGATTACAGACATGAGCCACTGTGCCCAGGCTCAGGCTCTGTTTTTCCGAAAACTTGGTCTAAAACAGTGTGAATGACTAAAGACAAAACACTAGATGAATTTGGCAGCTACTTTTTAATGAGGTACTGTAATGGGCAAAAACTCATTTAATTCTGATCTTTTGATGAAAAAGCAGAGGCTGTTAATTGGATGTTCACAGGCTGAATTATATATATTTTCTTTGATCTCTTTCTCTCTCTCTCTATTTAATTGAGTGGTCATTTAAGAATTAGGCACTTTCATGTAAAATTCCAAATTTTTGACTTCTTTTGGAACATTGGAAGATGTGGAGATACAGGCCAACAGTCAGCTGGAGTTGGGCACTGGCTGCCCCCTTTGATGGGATGGGAGAGCACAGGCCAGCTGGTTGCAGTCCCAGCACTCCACAGTGACATGTAAGGCTCCTACACATGGCCCCTGTGTCCTCATTTATAGCATAGGCCTGGCCCCTTGCAGGCATTTGAGTTTGACATCTCCACAGTAAAGAGAAATTCAACTCAAAGTCTTGTTGGGATAGGAATTCCTTTTCAGAAGGCATATATATACTGGGCTAATGGCTTAAAGATTGCTGAATCATCTGGCCCAATTAGAATTGATCTTTGATTGATGGAGGAGTCAGACAGCATCACAAGGAGCACATCCCAAGCTCCCCTCCTGGGAGGGGAAGATTCTCCTAACAAAGTGACCAGTGCTTTTGAGAGCTCCCAAATCTTGAGAGAGAGGAAGCTATTGGCTTAATATCAGTAACACTATGAGGAAATTTGTCAACAGAGATTCTGTTTTATGTGTATACATGTATTTCAATTATATATATGTTTCAATTATATATATTACAACATATATAACATATTCTATATAATATATTGTATATATAATATATAACATATTGTATATACATAGTATATATAACATGTGATATGTAACATATACAATATATGACATATATGACATAAATTTATATATATAATAGTATTGGGTGAGTTCTGTGGCACCTCTCAGAGTATAGGACATTGAGCTGTTGGTTTCTGGTTGCTGGTGGCTCCATGGTAAATCTCTGGCCAATAAGATGATGCTTATTTCAGGATGTGCTACACATTCCTTCTCTTGGTCAGTATCCCCTCATTTTCTTCCTCTTTGGTTGCAATCACTAGGACCTGGGTTTAGAAGTCAGAGTGATGACTCCAGCTGTCTTCAACTCCCACCTTGGCTCTGCCTGATCTAGAAGCAACCCAGCTGGGATGTAGAGAAGCAGCGTGTAAAAACAAATGGATTATTCTGCCCTTCTTTCTTCTCCATGACTGTCCCCACCCCTTTACAGTTGAATGGTGCTTGAATATTTTCAAAGTGCTCCCCATCTTTCATCTCATTAGATCTCTCTTATAGACCTGTCTTTCATCTCATTAGATTCTTCTAATATGCCTGTAAGTTAGACAGAGCAGGCAACTTCAATTTAAGATGGAAAGTGAGTCACAGCGTGGCTAAGCGATGCATACCCCTCTGCTCATCAAGGCAGTAGAAGAGCAGGGATTTGGCTCCAGATCTCCAGTGTTTTTCCTACTTGACTCTCAACCTGTTATTGAGGACATTAACTAGCTTTAATTCTTCAGCTAGGACTGGTAAAAGCAGTGCTTTCAAAACTGTGGGATGCAGCCCAATAGTGAAATCCATTTAATGAGTGCAACCAGTTTTTGCAAATAAAATAGAACAGACGGGATAATATCAGAGCACATTGCACATAAGGATAAGAATCGCTTAGTAAAACGTTTGATGTGAGTGTGCTGCTAGTTTTGTTCCCCAGGCTTTGGCTGTTGCTTGGTCTGGAATGGATTCACATGCCTTTAGACTTGAATTTGGATGCTGTGAGCCTTATCAGTTGCTTCCACCTGAGTTTTAGGGAGATTAGATTCAGTGACAGATTGTTGGAAAGTGTCGTTCTTGCACACCTGCTAATTCAAGGCAGAAATGTGCCTCACAGATGATAGGATCTCTGTGCTTACAATATGGGGTTTAAAAATAAAGAACCCTCTTTCCCCAGAAACACACTGGATATCTCTGTCTAGAAAAGCTAGAACCAAAGAGATTATAAGCAGCTATTAGCATAATGCTAACATATGATTTTTAAGAAAGATTAATATTTTTATCCTTTGCTCTGAGCATTTGACAAATATTAAACACACAGACCAGATAGTTGCTGCTAGGGGTCAAGGAAAATGTGGACAAGCCTGTACTGGGCAGGAACTTGGGGCTGAAAGAGGGCAAGAGCACATATAGTTCAAGGAGTGAATGTGACTCTTAGGGCTGAGAAGTAGGTCAAGGTCAGTCCTAAGAAGGCTGCCTCATAACCTGGGCAGTCATTAAGGGGTAGAGTTGTGTAGGGCAAGTCAAAACCCATACCATGGAGGAGGGGAGGGTAGAGAAATCTGTTCCCAATAGACGCTGCCTAGCAGGCTTACAGGCAGTTTCCATTGAATATCCGGACACATGGTTATGAGTATGAATGCTTAAGTAGTCAATTTACATTGCATCATTGAGAAAAAACAATAAACGGAAGCCAATCAATCAAGAAAGATGGTTCATAAATAATAAATATACTTTTAACATGGAGTGCCTTTTCTAATTGATTGCCTGTTTGGCTAACTTTTCTTGAAGATGTCCCGTAGGAGAATCACATACATATAAATCACACTCAGTCAAAGAGAGAATATTCTTTTAAGGACGTAGGTTTTGTCCATGATTTTTACTACATACATCAATTTTTTACTCCTGTAGGATCATATCTCTGAAATAGCAATGGAAAATGTGATGATTTACAAATATTCCTTTTACATAAAACTTTTCAACCTATAATCTAGAATAACAGTGACAATGAAGTTGATAACTGGTGAAATGAGGATCGACTGCATGTCTAAATAAAAGATAAGTAGCAGTAGAGGAAGAGATGAAAAATGACTCGGGACCTATGAAGATGTCAGTCTGGGGCTGGGGAAGCAGGTGAGACAGAGAGAGAGAGAGAGAGAAAGAGCATTTCCTAGTGGTCTCAACTTTTACCCTTGGTTCTCTTGGAAACTTTTTCCCTCCAGCACTGACCTCCTGTAGTCCAAACCCTGTGGTTCCCAGGAAACTGGGTTCCTCCTCTTGTGATATGACTTATTTTAAGTCTGGATTCATCAAAAAAAAAAAACAAAAAAACCCTGTGTATTTCTATAATCCCATCATCAGTTTGAAGAGAGGATTTGAAGAGAAAAATACAAGTAAAAATATGCAAATAATAAGTATAAAAAGTATAATATATAGATATCTAAAATAAATATATGTATAAAATGTAAATATATATACAAAATATTCATATATAAATTACATATAAAACATACATATATGTGTATGTATATGTAGTATGTATGTATGTATCTATCTATCCGTCCTCGGCAGATTCCACAGCAGCCGAAGGCTCTTACCAAAAGGACAGTAGTGGTGTTGCTGGTCACGCAGGCACACATGGCCCATGACACCAACTTGTTTTCTCGGTTATGATTTCCTCCCACTGTGGACCTTGTGGCTGGCTTCCCTTCCTGTTGCTACACTGAGCCCTTGGGTAATGAAGGCTGATCAGGAGAAGACCACGGTCATGGCTGGACTGGGAGAGGGCTGGAGCATAGTGGGGATGGAGCTTTTGAGTCCAAAGCAATGGCAAACAAACAGCAAGGATTGCTTTGTAATGGGCCACTCCAGAGGAGGAGAAACACCAGCCCACATGCTCTGCTGGTCCAAAGGTGCGGTAACCACTAACCCCACACCCACATGCTCTCACTCCTTCTTAGATCTTAGAGTTACCATAGATAGGCACTGAGGGGCTGGAGCCTCTTGAAGACAGTCCAGTTTGACAGCTGGTGTTTGCCTCTCAGGGAATGTGCCAAGGACAGAAATATCTCCATGGAGATTTTCCTGCCTCTGCTTCCATGCTTTCCCAATGGTGACAAAGTTGCAACATGCCTTATTGATAAACTGTGAAGTGGAGATAAAAGATAACTATTATTATACCATTTGGTCAAACGTCAGTAAAAAACTGCCTCTCCCAACCCTCAGCCTCTCTCTGGCCAGCTGCATGATGGGAGGAGCGTGTCTGAAAAGACAGAGCCTTACATGAGTCTACTCCATCAATGCCAAAATCAGAGGTCCTGAGAGCCGAGCCTTGCTGGTGTTGGCTACTGACCAGTGGCCACTGGCACACAGGAGAATTAAATTGAGCATCTGGTCAACTGAACTCTACAATAACCACTGGATGCATTTCAGCGTTGTGTGTCTGGATTTCAGTAGCATCACCCTTTGGGTTGTAAATTGCATAGCAGTGTAGCCAGAAGTATTCAAGTTCCTTAGACCTTGCTAGGGGGACATCCAATGGAGACTTAAAATTTTTTTCTAGGGTAGGGGGTTTTGGGGCAGCGATCAGGTTGGAAGGATTTTGTTCTGATGCTGTATTTATGCGGGCCTTAGTAAGACTGAGAAAGTCTCAGTTTCTCCACGTCAAGAAACGGTGATAGTGGCAGTGGGTTGACAGAGACTAGGGGGATGCCTGACTAAAGTACCACTACCCCCCAGCCGCCCCTTGCTGTTGCCAGCAGAGTCAGCTACACTGTGATTTAAGAGACAGACCTAATATTCAGACTAAGAATGGGCTAATCCCATGATTAGTTGAAGAGTGGATTATGCAGTGCATTCTTTATTTCAGAAAACAGTTCTGTCTCAAAGTTTTCTTTCTTTGCTGTCCTCTTTCTTACTACTTTTTTTTAGATATGTGCCTTCATGTTGCCAGCATCGTCCAACTTCCTGGATTTTCACCAGAATCTGGCTGATGGCATTTTTCTGATTCATTGTCTTTACACAAGAATAATATTGATAGACATAGCATGACTTTCAGCTTGCTTCTGTGACCATTCTTGTATCCTCAGTTACCACTGAGACATTGGCATTGACTCTCAGAATCCTTTGACCCCCAGAATCCTAAGCCCTTTGGCCACTTATATTGAGTTTATAATCTATATATATACCAAGAGAGTTTATTCTTGCCTGAGGCACTTTTAGTTTGAAAATTCTTATCAGGCCCGACTTTCTCATTTGTAGTTTAGAAAAATGATTCTCAGGGAAGTTAAGTGAATGTATCTCAGAAACACAGCCATTTAGGAGGACTTTGTTTTACATTAATATGTGAAATTTTGTGAAAATGTGCTCTGGGACCTTATTTATTCTCTCTCGTGCGGAACTTGTTAAGAGGTGGCAAAGTGAGTGTTGTTTGCCCGACCAGCTTCCTTTCTCCTTTTTGTGGTGATGTTTCCCAAAGGAAAGATCTTTTCCCCAATGTGTGCTGACTTTTTGGGCTCTCAATCAAAATGTCCTACCCACCTAGGCTGGATAGATTCACTTTGAGGACCTTGAGTCTTTTTTTTTTTTTTTTTTGGTAGAGATAGGGTTTCACTATGTTGTCAGGCTGGTCTCCAACACTTGAACACAAGCAATCTGCCTGCCTGGCCCCCCAAGCACTGGAATTACAGATGTGATCCACCAAGCCCGGTTCACTGACCTTGAGTTCTGAGTAGAAGGGGGAAATGTTTGGGCTTCATATTTATGTCAGCAGTGGGGCCCTAGTGAACTGTCAATCAGCCCCAGATTCCCAGACCCCTAAGGGTCTAGTGCCTGACTTCTTTTTGGGTGATGGTTCAGCTCTACATTGCATACTGCAAGGCATCCTGTGTCTTTCTTATGGATTTCAATTTTGCTTAAGAGAGCAATTTTGGCCCCCGCAGCCCCGGAGTCAAAGCCGGTTCCCAGCCCAGTCCCGTCCTGCAGCAGCCTGCCTCCTCTTTCCTTTCAACATGACAGATGCTGCTGTGTCCTTCACCAAGGACTTCCTGGCAGGTGGAGTGGCCACAGTCATCTCCAAGATGGCGGTAGCACCCATCGAGCGGGTCAAGCTGCTGCTGTGGGTACAGCATGCCAGCAAGCAGATCACCGCAGATAAGTAATACAAGGGCATTATAGACTGCGTGGTCTGTATTCCCAAGGAGCAGGGAGTCCTGTCCCTCTGGCGCGGTAACCTGGCCAATGTCATCAGATACTTCCCCATCCAGGTTCTTAACTTCGCCTTCAAAGATAAATAGAAGCAGGTCTTCCTGGGTGGTGTCAACAAGAGGACCCAGTTTTGGCGCTACTTCGCAGGGAATCTGACATCAGGCGGTGCTGCTGGGGCCACATCCTTGTGTTTTGTGTACCCTCTTGATTTTGCACAGACCCGTCTAGCAGCAGATGTGGGTAAAGCTGGAGCTGAAAGGGAATTCCGAGGCCTCGGCGACTGCCTGGTTAAGATCTACAAATCTGACGGGATTAAGGGCCTGTACCAAGGCTTTAAAGTGTCTGTGCAGGGTATTATCATCTGCTGAGCTGCCTACTTTGGTATCTATGACACTGCAAAGGGAATGCTTCCGGATCCCAAGAACACTCACATCGTTATCAGCTGGATGATCGCACAGACTGTCACTGCTGTTGCCGGGTTGATTTCCTATCCATTTGACTCTGTTCGCTGCCACATGATGATGCAGTCGGGGCGCAAAGGAACTGACATCATGTACACAGGCACACTTGACTGCTGGAGGAAGATTGCTCGTGATGAAGGAGGCGAAGTTTTCTTCAAGGGTGCATGGTCCAATGTTCTCAGAGGCATGGATGGTGCTTTTGTACTTGTCTTGTGTGATGAAATCAAGAAGTACACATAAGTTATTTCCTGGGAATTTTCCCCCTGTGAACAGGCATGTTGTATTATATAACGTATCTTGAGCATTCTCGACAGACTCCTGGCTGTCAATTTATCAGTGGCAACTATTTACCGGTTGCAAATGGGAAGCGATAATATTCATCTGACCAGTTTTCTCTTAAAGCCATTTCCATGATGATGATGATGGGACTCAATTATATTTTTTATTTCAGTCACTCCTGATAAATAACAAATTTGGAGAAATAAAAATATTTAAAATAAAAAAAAGAGACAATTTTGGTTATTTGCATAATGGTTATCTTAAGTAATGGACTTTAGAAAATAAAATCACTGTTTTTGGGTTGTGCTTCATGATGTTGTTCTAAGAGAAGATGGCTGAGGGTGGGGATGGCCAGGTTCATGGTCTGTGTCATGCATCCTTGAGACGTGGTCCATAATTGTGTCAGCGTTCTCCTTCTCTAAAGACAATGCTCCATCCAGTACTCTAAGGCATGTAGCTAACATGGAGCCTCTGATGCATGAAAAACGCTGAAGTTAATTTTCTTAACATCTGCCCTTGGCTTTCTCAGGTTGATAAGCCATTCCCTACTATACAATCCCTTTTGCTAAATTCATATTTTTTTCCTTTTATTTTGTTGGCTTCCAACCTTTTCTGGTCAGTTTGCTTAGGTAATTCAATCCCTTACGGTTGAAAGCCTTCATTTGCTTGCTCAGAAGGCTTGGAATGAGGGGAGAGAAGAATGAATCTAGGAACGGTTTGTGACAGATATTAGACCTCTGAGCTGCGCAATTCTGACATTGTTCCCAACAATACAAATGTGACTGAGTGGTCCAGCCGCAGCAGAATCTAATCCTAACCTGCCAGAGGGAGGATTAATGACTCAGAAAGTAGTGTGAGTCTGACAACATAAGGAAAAGCTTCTTGCCTGTGTTCCAGGATGATTTTGTCAGTTATTTGCTCCTGTCAGTGGTCCTAAAGTCATTTGGATAATGTGCACATGGCATCTGCTCAAAATAACTCTGGGTTATTTTGAAGAAGCAAGGAGTTACAGAGAGAACTTCACTCTCCCACCCCGATATGGAGACTCTTAGAAGCCACCTTGACTCCTTTCTCATCTTCTTCCTTACCATGAAGGGTAGACTGAGGGCAGGGCTGGCTCCTATCCCCAAGTTCATTGGGCAGAAGGTCTCAATGAGTCCTGGAGGGCCCAGGCTGCTACTTTGGAGGAGTCAGACAAAAACATGAATGGCAAGATAAGTCACTAGAAATTTGTGAAGGTGGTGGCATTTGGGCATGTGTAGAATTCAGACCTACCCATAAGGTGGGAAAAGTTATTTCAGACAGAGATGGATGCCATACAGTTATGTTATTACTAAGTGGTATTATTTTATGTCATCCTGTATAATTTTCTATATCCTTCACAAGATTATTCACATTTTGAAAGCTAGTTGTGTTAGTTTGTTTTGTGTTGCTATGAAGGAATACTCAAGGCTTGGTAATTTATAAAGAAAAGGGATTTCTTTGGTTCATGGTTCTGCAACTGTACAAGAAGTGTGGTTCTAGTATCTGCTTCTAGTGAGGCCTCAGGAAGCTTACAATCATGGTGGAAGGTGAAGGGGGAGTAGCGTGTCACAGAGTGAGAGAAGCAAGAGAGAAGCCAGGGTTTTTAAACAACCAACGCTTGTGTTAGCTCGTTACTGCAAGGAGGACACCAAGCCATTCACGAGGGATCCACTCAAACACCTCCTACCAGGCTCCACTTCCAACATCACATTTTGACGTGAAATTAGATGGGGATAAACATCCAAACCATATTATTCTAACCCTCTCTCCCAAATCTCAAGTCCTTCTCACATTGCAAAATACAATGATCCCATCCCAAGAGCCCCCAAGTCTTAACTCATTCCAGTATCAACTCAATCAAGTCAAAATTCTCATCTGAGATTCAAGGCAAGTTCCTTCCACCTATGGGCCTGTAAGGCCAAAAACAATTTATTTACTTCTAACACAGAATGGTGAATCGGGCTTAGGTAAACATTCTTCTTCTGAAAGGGAGAAATTGGCCAAAAGAAAGGGGTAACAGGATTCAAACAAGTCTGAAATCCAGCAGGGCAGGCATTAAAACTTATAGCTCTGGCCAGGCACAGTGGCTCGTGCCTGTATTCCCAGCACTTTGGGAGGCTGAGGTGGGCAAATCACCTGAGGTCAGGAGTTTGAGAACAGCCTTACCAACATGGAGAAACCCGATCTCTACTAAAAATACAAAATTAGCCAGGTGTGGTGGCACATGCCAGTAATCCCACCTACTCAGGAGGCTGAGGTAGGAGAATCACTTGAACCCAGGAGATGAAGGTTGTGGTGAGCCGAGATCATGCCATTGCACTCCAGCCTGGGAAACAAGAATAAAACTCTGTCTCGTTGACCTGCAGTCCAGTACTCTACCCCTGAGCCACACCCCATCCTAGAACTCTGTCTCAAAAAAAAAAAAAAGAAGCTTAAAGCTCCAGAATAATCCTTGACTCAATGTTTTGCATCCTAGTGTGAGGGAGGGGCTCCCAAGACCTTGGATGGCTCTGTCTGTAGATTTTCCATGCTGAGGTTGCAAGCTGCCTGTGGCTCCATCGTTCTGGGGTCTGGAGGCTGACAGTTCCATTCTCACAGCTCAACTAGGTAGTGCCCTGGTGGGGACTCTGTGTGGAAGCTCCAACCTCATATTTTCCTTTGGGACAGCCCTAGTGGCATCTCTCTGTGGGGGCTCCACGCCTGATGCAGGCTTCTTCCTGGGCACCCACACTTTCTCATACATCTTCTGAAATCTAGAGGAAGCTGCCAAGCCTCCTTCACTCTTGCATTTTGTACACCTATGGGCTTAATACCACATAGAAGCTGCCAAGGCTTATGGCTTCCACCCTCTAAAGTGGCAGCCTGAATTGTATCTGATGCCCTTGGAGCTCTGGTTGGAGCTGGAGCAGCTGGAATATGTGGAGCAGTGTCCTAAAGTTTAGCAGGGCAGCAGCAGCAGCCTGACTCCTCAAACCATTCCATCCTCCTGGGCCTCTGGGCTTATGATGAGAGGGACTATCCCAAAGATTTCTGAAATATCTTCATGGCCTTTTCCCCATTTTCTTGGCTATTAGCACCTGGCTCCCTTTTAGGCAAGTTAATCTCTTTGGTAAGTGGTTGCCCAGAGCTCTTTTGGATTCCTCCCCTGAAAGTGCTTTTTCCTTCTCTATCACATGGCCAGATAGTGAATTTTCCAAATTTTTATATTCTCCTTCCTTTCTAATTGTAAATTCCAAGTTTTAGTCATTTCTTTGCTCCTGTATTTGAGTGTAGGCTGTTAGAAGCAGCCATGCTACGTCTTCAATGCTTTGCTGCTTAGAAATTACTTCCACCAGATACCCTGTGTCATCACTCTTAAGTTCAACCTTCCATAAATCCGCAGGACATGGACACAATGCAGCCAAGCTCTTTGCTAGGGTGTAATAAGGGTGACCTTTAATCCAGCTCCCAACAGATTCCTCATTTCCATCTGAGACTTCATCAGTCTGGCCTTCATTGTCCATATTTCTATCAGCATTTTGGTCACAACAACTTAACCAGTCTCTAAGAAGTTCCAAACCTTCCCTCATCTTCCTATCTTCTTCTGAGACCTCCAAACTCTCTCACCTCTGTCCAAGCAGTTCCAAGTTTGCTTCCACATTTTCAGGTATCTTTACAGCAATGCCCCACTTTTTGGTACCAATAAGGGAGAGCAGGCATGTTACATAATGCGAGAGGAAGCAAGAGAGATGCCAGGTTCTCTAAACAACCCGCTCTTGTATGAACTCATCACCATGGGGAGGTCACCAAGCCATTCATGAGGGATCCACCCCCATGACCCAAACACTTCCTATAAGACTTCACCTCCAACCTTCAGGATCACATTTCAACATGAGACTGGAATGGGACAAACATTCAAACTATATCACAGGGGTCTTAGAGTGACTCTTTCTCAGTATCTACAGTGATGAATGTGTAGAATGTGCTAGATTAAAACATACACATTGATTGGCTGGGTTCTATTCCCATGGTGAAATGTTTACAGCTAAACTTAACTCTGACTTGCAGGGGTCAGTCTGCAGCCAGGGAGTGATTACTTTTCACTCCATCAACTTTATACAATGGACCAGGAGCATCTAGCTATTATAAACCAATGTAGATCCTGCTTCTTTTCCCCTGTAGCCTCTGAGCAGCTGTTAGGCGCCACTGACTCCAAGTCAATTTCTGAGCCTCAGATTTATTGGGTGAGTCTTTGGTAACCTCTGAATGATTCCCAGTGAGCCAGTCACCTGGAATATGATTTTTGAATTAAAAGTTCATATATTATTTAGAAAGAATATGGCAGTGATGGCTAAAGAGTCAGAGGAAGAAATGGTAGAGGTTGACTTGTGGGGTGGTGGTGCATGAAATGGAAATCTTTCCAGTTGAGTGGAAAAGGAAAGCTCAGTACATAAATATTTCACTTTGATGCTCATCTAAGATCAAGCTACAACCAAGAGTTCTCTGATTCCTGGGATGAGCTAGCAGGTGGTGTACTTTCTAGTGTAGATACATTTGAATTAGAAGAAGGAAGATAGAAATGAGCTCAAACTGTCACTCTGAAGACTTGTAGGCAGGTGGTCAGATCTGAATCTTCCTGAAATCACCCTGCAATGGACATCGTTGGCCTTCTTTAGGGATTGGAAAACAAGAATTTCGCTTATTAGAGATTCATTTTGTGAGCACTGCCCTCTCTTGTAAGCCTCAGCTGATGAAACAGAGGGTAAAGTTGTTATCAGGGCTTAGAAGCCTTAAAGTAAATTAACTTATGATATAATGTTATTCCTTGGCAGGGCAGGGAGGTGGTGGAAAGTGGAGGGAATGGAGGGAAATAAACATTTATTAAGGACTTATGATGTACCACGCACTGTGCCAGGAACAGTACCTGCATATCGCATTTAATCCTCACAACTGTGTGACAGAAATTTTTTTGGACTCAGATTCTGAGGGTTGGTTGATTAATGATACTTCATTGTTGGTCAGGGAAATGTCCCTCTCTTGCTTCACTTATTTTTATACCCTTTTATCTTATTCTCCATGTCCATTCCCCAGTCTTACTAATGGCAACCATTCTAATATGTTTGATGTTTGTTCTTTTATGTGTGTTATTTTATGTGTTTGTATTTTAAATTTAGTTGAATGGTGTGGTAGCTTTCATCCTGTTTTCATTCTTTTTTCACTCACTACTGTTTAAAAAAACTTTTTATCATGCAAAAATTTCAAACATTCTCAAAAGTCAAATGGTATAACGACCTTTAATGTACTCATCACTCAAAGTCAAGTACAAATTTGTGGTCAATTTTATTTCATCTACATCCATTTTTTTCCTATGCCTCACAAATTGCTCTGAAGTAAGTTGCAGAATCATTATTTCATCAGTAAGTATTTTGGCATGTACCTCTAAAATATAGATACTTAAATACATAATCATTGTATCATATACATAAATATTAATATTAGCTATGATCATTTAATATCATCACCTGTTCAGCTGATCAGTGTTTCCCAATTGTCTCATCATTATTTTAGTTCTTTGAATCAAAATTCAAATAAGATTTATACGTTGTGATTGTGATCCTTTTTATCTTGAAGTTTACTTGGTGGAGATCAGGTAACATATTCAGGGAGTTTTCTATAGTCTGAATTTTGCTGACTGTATCCCTGTGCTGCTGTTCAACATATTTCTCTATGTCCTGTAAATTGTAATTATATATAGATGCCTGGTCAGATGCAGCTCTGATTTTCTGGGGACAAGAAATACTTAATATGTGAACTTTTAGACTTCCATTAACAGCCTAATACTGAGGGTTTTTTTTGTTGCTGTTGTTATGTTAGCAACATTGATGATCAGTGCCTAGATCCTTTACTTCCTCAGGGGTTGCAAAATGGTGATAGTCTAATTCTGCCACTCCTTCTTTATTTATTAGCTGGAATATTCTATAAAGAGAAATGTTCTCTCACTAACTCTTTAGTAACATTGAGATATAGTTTGCATAGAAAAGGCAAGATACGTGCTTGATACTTTTTAAAATCAATTTTCAAAATAAAGAGTCCCTTCAGAAATACAGAAATAAGGCTTAAAAATAATATAAAACGCATGGATTCAAACACTTTTGATTATATTATTTGTAGTTATGATTATTCAATCAATGCTCTAATTGTTCTATCTTTGGCAGATGAGAGCCACTACAAATTTTTTTTTTAAGTTGTTATTAACACCACCTTTTTAGTCTTCGATAGCTTTCTTGCAAGCTGGTATAAGCCGTTCCTGGCTCATCTTGTACATTTCTTGCCTCAGACCTAGAGTCAGTCATTTCTTCAAGGACGCCTGGCTCTGATTAGTGGGAAATTGTACTCCGAGGCCACAGCCTGGGTGGTAGGAGCACTGTTTGTACACTTTATCCATGTTGCTGTGTGTACATCCAATCTGCTTTTTCGAAGGCTATACCATATTCCCTAGTGTGCCTTCTCTAAATGGCTCACGTCTGCTCCTCCAGTGCTGCACCTTCCTGCTAGTGCGAACTACACCACCATGAGCAAGCATGTCCCCTTATGGCCCTGTGTGAGAATCTTTCTAGGATATAAACTCCAGAGTCTATCTGAGGCTTTTTTAAAGATCAGTGTTACCATCCCTATTTTACAGGGGAGGCCACCAAGCAGCTGGGGGAAAGAAAGAGACTGTGGAAAGAGGACAGAGGGAGGGCTCAGAAAGGGGAAATGGGGCCAAAGGCAGAGTAGGAGAGCTTAAGGCTCCATTTCCCTTGTGTCTCTCTTGAGAGGTGGCTGTTTATTCTGTGGTGATCCTGGTATCATGAGTCCTGAAGGAAGGGCAGGCCAGGGCATGGATCAGCATTCTCTTAGCTTTTTGTGGCTGCTTCCACATCTTTCTTCATGAGCCAAAAACTCCCAGAGTCTTAGGGCTCCTGCCATTGGAATATCTCCTGCCATTGCTGATATCCCAGTGAAAGTGTGTTCAGTACATCCATCAAAATCTTTGTCAGGTGAAGTCTGACTGTGAGTCTTCTCCCCTCCTTTTTATTTTTTTATTATTTTTTAATACAGAGTCTCACTCTATCACCCAGGCTGGACTGCAGTGGTGCGATCGTGGCTCACTACAACTTCTGCCTCCTGGGGGTTCAAGCAATTCTTTTGCCTTAACCTCCTGAATAGCCGGGATTACAGGCATGTGCCACCATGCTCAGCTAATTTTTGTACTTTTAGTAGAGACAGGGTTTCACCATGTTGGCCAGGCTGGTCTCGAACTCCTGGCCTGCTCACCTTACCCTCCCTAAGTGCTGGGATTACAGCCATGATCCCCTCCACTTCTTCTCAGCATCCTAGACCACCTCCTTATCCATATGAATGACCTTTTCTGCACCACAGACTCTCAGCGACTGGGTCTTCTCTATACCAATGCTCTCCTCTCTGTTCTCTTCAGGGGGCCTGTTGCCATTGCCACAGCATGGACAGAGAGCACAGTAAGGGCAACAAAGGCTTGGAGGCTTGAAAGAAGGCCATTGCAGTAAGAGCACAGAGTGTGGAGCCCACAGGGCAAGATGAGGCTCCATAATCAGGCAGGGCCCATTACTCAGAGCTTTGTTGGTCAGATTAAAGATTTTGGCCTGTATTATAGGATAAATGAGATGCTACAGAAAGGTTTTAAGTGGGGCAGAGAGGGTGGCATGTGTTGGTCATGGTGATCTGATCAATTTCTGTATTGAAAAGACCTCCAGGGCTCCGATGGAGAGAAAAGACCAGAACAAGAGTAGCACAAGCTGGCTGGTGAGGAGGCCATTTCCATACTCCAGTGAGAGATTAAGGTGGTTTGGATCAGGGCAAGGACAAGTGGTCAGACTCAGGGGAACTTTAGGAGTAAAAGTCACCAAGACCTGTTGGACATGGGAGGAGAGCTAGGGGCAGCAGTCAGGGACGATTCCCAGGTTTTCAGCTTGCTCAACTGGACAGCAGATGGTGTCATTTCCTGGATGGGGGAACAAGGGGACAGAGCCAGGCTGGAAGTCTGGTGGGGTTGTTGTTGTTTTGCTATGTTTATGGGCAGAGGGATCACAAACACTCTTGGATATATTGAGTGTGAGAAGCCTTGGGAACAGTGCCATGAAGACTTGAGTGGTAGGGGAGGGATACCCAGGTCTGGAGCTCAGAGGAGCGGTCTGGCCTGGAGGGGAAATTGGCATCATCAGCATGTAGGTGGAAATGAAGCTGGAGGTGCTGAGATGGCCTAAGAAGGGAAGCCGAGGGAGCAAAGAAGCGGGCCTTGGCACTGAGGAGAATGAATATGCAAAGGAGATGGATGAGGGGGCAAAGAGGCAGGAAGAAAAGCAGAAGGTGCAGTGTCATGGAGGCCACAAGAAGGGCGTGTTTCAAGAAGGGGCTCTTGCTCTGCTGAACCATCATCAGTCACTTGCACAATTCTGGAATTTTTTTTTTTTTTTTTTAGAAGGAGTCTCGCTCTGTTGCCAGGCTGGAGTGCAGTGGCACTATCTCGGCTCACTGCAACCTCCGCCTGCCGGGTTCAAGCAATTCTCCTGCCTCAGCCTCCCGAGTTGCTGGGACTACAGGTACATACCACCATGCCCTGCTAATTTTTTTGTATTTTTAGTAGAGACAGGGTTTCATCATGCTGGCCAGGCTGGTCTCAAATTCCTAACCTCATGATCCGCCCACCTCAGCCTCCCAAAGTACTGGGATTACAGGCGTCAGCCACCGCGCCCAGCCAAAAGAAATTTCTAAAACTATAATTTCATAGTTCTACTTTACATGCACTCTAGTAGTTCATATTCAAAACAATCTTCCCACTTATAATCACAGGGGAAAAAGTGCTGAAATCAGAGAATCAAAGCTGCTTGTATAGGGAAATCCAGCTCAATTTTCACAGCTGTAACCATCTTCAGCTGCAGTGAGGAATGAGCATGAGGGGCTGAATCGCTTCCATTGCAGTTCTGTTAAGCATGATGTCACTAAGGGGGATTGTGAAATCACCCACTTCCAAGCAGAACAGAAAATCTGTCCAAGTTGTACAAATGTTATTTAAAATCCTAGCTGTCAGCCATGAGAGAAATCCCTGTAGTCATATAAAAAAAAAGAATAGTTTTCAAAGATGGCTTTTATTACTGAGTTGTTACTATAAACATGCTCTCACCCAAACAGAGCAAAAATATGCACTTTCCTGAAAATGGGAGCTGTGAAATCACATCGCAGAATATTTGTAATTACTGTTGATGATTCATTTCAGTATACATGTTGCGGGGTGGGGAGGACTAGCCCACCAGCATATATCAACAATTAGTGGAGATACTGTCTTTTCTTAATGAAATTTGATAAACAAAATTACCTGATGGCTTGTATTTCAGAATTGAGTAAAACTTAGAATTTATTAATGCACTTACATTACTATAGTACTTTAAGCACTGGTCTAATATATAGAGATTAAAACTTTACATGGGTTAAATAACAGGTTTTCCTCATCAAAATATTTGGGTTAAATAAAGAAACTTGACATTTACATTGCTTTTTAAAAAATCATTGCCCAACAGTTTAGAACATAGATAATTCAACTTACCTGACATTCTCTATCACCACCATCTTGACCATGAAAGCTTATTTAAAAATGCACCTATAATGAGTTTGCTGACACATACATTATAAAGTTAGAGTGAAAAGCTGAGGTGATCTATATACCTGTTGCTGCTATTTATAATTTACTCTGCTTACCCTTGGCAAAAACTCTTAATGAACAACGTTTTAGAGTTAGAAGGGGGCTGAAATCCTTTCCCAGTCTTACAAATTATTCATTTTGGATTCAAATAATAACTACCATCCCTCCACATTAGATATCTCACACATTTTAAATGGTGTAGCTCCCTATAACAATGGGAATGAGGTATTGAGAAAACGGATGGCTGTTACATGTCAGTACTGGCAACTTGCTTTCCAGGTCTTGTCCCTAAAGGTAGAGGTTTAGTTATGTTTATACATAACATTGTATGGCTATCTTCCATTCTGGGATGGTATGGAGCCATATAAGTGGGAAGTAAGTCTATGTCTGTGTCCATAGGATGAGCAGGGGGATTGAAAATGTCTCTTGGGGAATATCTTTTGTATACGTAAATATTTATACAGACATACTCATATAACCTTTATGTGTCTGTTTATCTATACACGTATGTATATCTATATCCAGATCTATCTATGTTTCTTTCTATATTCATACAGAATAAAGATATAGAAGGTATTGATAGATATTGGTACTGATAGTAATACAAAAACAAACTTTCATAATGTAAAATCTTATTTGTTATCTAAATGATATCCACAGTAGTACGCAAATGAAGTACGCTCTGACATACATCCTGCTGCATTTAATGTATGCGAAGGAAGCATTGGTCCTTGTTGCTCACTTCTGTGAAAAGAAAATGCACTAAGGCCATGGGAGCCATTCATTTCCATGTTAAGGCTGACCCTTCCCCTTCTGGTTAATAAGGGACAAGAGAGAGGCCAGGAGCGGTGGCTCACACCTATAATCCCGACACTTTGGGAGGCCAAGGCAGGTGGATCATGAGGTCAAGAGATCGACACCATCCTGGTCAACATGGTGAAACCCTGTCTCTACTAAAAACACAAAAATTAGCTGGGCATGGTGGCGCGCACCTGTAGTCTCAGCTACTTGGTAGGCTGAGGCAGGAGAATTGCTTGAACCCAGGAGGCAGAGGTTGCAGTGAGCCGAGATCGTGCCATTGCACTCCAGCCTGGTTAACAAGAGTGAAACTCCGTCTCAAAAAAAAAAAAAAAAAATAAGGGACAAGAGATAAACTAGCTTCAGCTTAAAGGCCTTCACTCAAATTTGAACATGCTGAATACTTCTCATGAAAGCTTCCATCAATTTGGGAGATCTTTTCTCTTTTTCTTTTTTTTGAATGGGTGATGTAGAAGTGTCTTTCTGTATTGGTGGCTGGGGAAGTGATTCTTTGGTTATGAAAAGAAAGGTCTGTGACTTGAAAGTAGATTGTGTTACTGAAAGCAAACCTCAGTTTTCTTGAGTCTTTTTTCTGTAGATTTAGATACAGATATGTCAGTAGATATACAAACACACAGGGTTATAAGAATATGTCTATGTAATGTCCATTTGTGAACATGTCTTGTAAAAAAGTCCCAAAAGAAAAGTAGGTCAGAGGCCATTTTCCTACCTGTCCTCTCCAGCTCAGGTGATTCCAGTCAGCCAATTAGCTCAGCCCAGGTGATTTTAATCAGTTAGTTACCTAAATTGGAACTGCTGAAGAATCAAGGCAGGCCCCAAAGGGTGGATGTGAATAGGCACACAGTGAGAAAGAAAGCAGGGTCCTGAAATGCTAACCTAGACATAAACATGGCTGTACTGCCAGCTTGCTTCGCAGACCTTGCCCCGAAGGTGAAGCTTTGTTTATACAAACAATACTGTAGGGCTATATTCCAATCTGGGATGTTATTGAGCCAGTGAAAGGGAAGTAAGTCTATGTCTGCATGCTTAGAATATGCTGGGGGATTGAAAATGTCTTCTGAGGAACATATTTTGTATACATAAATATGTATATAGACATACTCATATAATCCTGTATGTGTGTGTTTATCTATCTACCTATTTATATCTATTTCTAGCTGTATCTTTGTATCTATATTAATGCAGAATAAAGACATAGAAGGTGGAAGGTTTTTTTTTTTTTTTTTTGAGATGGAGTCTCGCACTCTGTCATCCAGGCTGGAGTGCATGATCTCAGCTCACTGCAACCTCCTCCTCCCGGGTTCAAGCGATTCTCCTGCCTTAGCCTCCTGAGTAGCTGGCATTACAGGCGCGTGCCACCATGCCTGGCTAATTTTTGTATTTTTAGTAGAGACGGGGTTCCACCATGTTGGTCAGGCTAGTCTCAAACTCCTGACCTCGTGATCCGCCCACCTTGGCCTCCCAAAATGCTGGGATTACAAGCGTGAGTCACCTTGCCCGGCCAGTGGAAGTATTTTTTAAAAAAGAAAATGGTCGGCTGTATCTTTATTATGGGAATTAGTGAAACCACCTTCTATGCTTTGAGCTCCTACGGTGTGCCAGGATTGTAAGGTTTGTTCTTGCCGAGTTTAAAAGGGAAGAAACTGAGGCCAGCACAGGAAGATCCAATGCGAAGGGTTTATTCAGGCTCCCAGGTGAGGTTCTGCGATCCGACAGGAGTGGCCGGAGAAGTCGCGCGGACTCCTCTCAGACTTGGGGTTTTATAGGGAGTGGAGGCGTTCGATTGATTGTGCCTAAGGTGAGTGGGGCCCAGATGGGACAAAATGGTAGACAGGGAAATGGGCCCGGATGGGACAAAATGGTAGGCAGGGAGTGGGGGCCCGGGTGGGACAAAATGGTGGGCAGGGAGTGGGGCCCGGATGGGACAAAATGGTGGGCTGGGAGTGGGGCCCGGATAGGACAAAATGGTAGGCAGGAAACGGGGCCTGGATGGGACAAAATGGTATCGGGTAGGTCCTAGCAGGGCTTTCTTCTGGGCTCCCGGTGGGGGGGGGGTGTGTGTCTGAGCTCCCGGCAAGGGAAGTGGGTGTGTCCCAGCTCCCAGCCAGGGAAGGGGGTGTGTCCCAGCTCCCGGTGTGGGGGGCGAGGGGTGTGCGTCCATGCTCCAGGCGAGGCAACCGGCCTTACAAGGATCTTCGGGGATATTATCATGATCATTACATAGCAGTTGGAGAAATAGACTCAAAATGGTGAAGAAACTCAACCTAGGGAACAGAAATGTTACTTTAAGATACTCCTATTGCTATGGTTTGAATATTTGTCCCCTCCAAAACTCACATTGGAATTTAATTCTTAATGTGCAAGTTACTGAGAGGCGGGCCTTTAAGAAGCAATTGGGTCATGAGGGCTCTGTCCTGATAAATAGATTAATCCATGCATGGCTTAATGGGTAAATGGATTAATGGATCATCATGGGAGAGGAACTGTGGCTTTGTAAGAAGAGGAGAAGAGACCTAAGCTTAGCACGCTCAGCCTCCTTGCCATGTGATGCCCTATACCACCTCATGATTCTGCAGTCTCCATGTAAAAAGATCAGCAAGATGGTCCACACCACATGCAGCTCCTTGACCCTGGACTTCTTAGTTCTCATGATGGTAAGAAATACTTTCCTTTTCTTGATAAACTACTCAGTTTCAGGGATTGTTATAAGCAACAGAAAATGGACTAAGATACCTGTGCAGCTACTGTTTAACACAGCATGGAGATTCTGGCCAGTGGGATAAAGAAATAAGAGGAGAAAGGATTGGAAAGGAAGAAATAAAACTGCTTATACATGATATAAATATCTATGTTGATAATCTAACAAGATCAATGACTAGAACTAATAAGTGGACTTGCAAGATGTTGCTGGATATAGGATTATCCAAAAATAAAATCAATAGTATTTTTTGACACCAGTCATATCCAATTAGAAATTTTGATAGTAATAAGATACTATTCATAATATCGATAAGTATCTAGGTGTTAACATATACAAAAATATACAAGGTTGTTTTTTTTTTTTTTGGTGGAATCTTGCACTGCCACCCGGGCTGGAGTGCAGTGGCATAGTCTCAGCTCACTGCAACCTCTGCCTCCTGGGTTCAAGTGATTCTCCTGCCTCAGCCTACCGAGTAGCTAAGATTACAGGCACCGACCACCATGCCCAGCTAATTTTTTGTATTTTTAGTAGAGATGGGGTTTCACCATGCTGGCCAGTCTGGTCTTGAACCCCTGACCTAGTGATTCACCTGCCTTAGCTTTCCAAAGTGCTGGGATTACAAGTGTGAGCCACCATGCCCAGTCAAATATACAAGGTTTTTATGAAAATAAATTTAAACTCAGAAAGACATAGAAGATTGTCTATGGAAACATAGTTCATGCTTTTGATGGGATAATTTAATATTACAGAGATGTCAAATTTCTCTTAATCTCTAAACTCAGTGCAATCCCAATAAAAATTCCAGTTGAATTTTTTATGAACTCAATAATAATTTATTTAGACTAACATAAACTATAAAATGTAAGGAAGAATAAAAGTCCACAAATAACTAAGCAAACTCTAACAAAGGAGCAAAGAATGGAAGGTGAGTGGGGGATGTTTCCACCATATATTAGAACAATTTCGAAGTCACGGTAGTAATGGCAATATAGGATGGACTTGGAAAAATTGATAGACCAACAGAACGGAGAGGAGAGCTCTTAGACAGACTGAGGTACCTGTGGCAACTTAATCCACACAATCAGTGGGGGAAAGAATGGTTTTTTAAGGTATTGAGAAAGCTGCCTCACTACATATTTCTTTTTCTTTTCCCCCCTCAAATTCCTTTATACTGTGCCTCACTACATAAAGGAAATTAAAACTGCATGTGAACATAACACCACATGTAGAGGCAGATTCCAGATGGATTCAATATGTAAAAATGACAGGAAATACAAGCTGAAGTTGGAAAATATCTTTGTGATTTAGAGATGGAGAATAATCTTCTAAACAAAACCTTTCAGCAGAAGACATACTTGATCATATCAAAATACATACAGGACATCATTATAAAGTTAATAGATAACAGAATGGCAGCATAGTTGCAATGATTAAAACAGTGAAGTTCCAATGCTTAAACAGCAAAACAGAATGTGGTTTTACTAATTCCCATAATAAAGATACAGTGATCCATTTTCTTGGTATCTCATTTCTATTAGCTACAAGGAGTTGTACCATTTAAAATATGTGGGTTATCTAAGCAGTGACTATTACAGATATGAAGGGGGAGGGTGGGAGAGAGATAGGAAAAGAGACGGAGATTTGCAAGGGATTAACAGTGTTTTAGGGCTTCTACAACAGAATACTCTAGACTGGGTGGCTTAAATCACAGAAATTTATTTCTCAGTTTCAGAGGCTGGGAAGTTCAAGATCAGGGTGCTGGCTGAGGATCTTTCAGGCTTGCAGATGGCAAGCCTTCTTTCTACATTCATTCATAGAAAAGAGACAGCATCTTTTCTTATAAGGGCACTAATCTTATCATGAGGGCTCCACCCTCATGATCTAATTGCCTCCTTCAAACCCCATCTTTGAATACCATAACACTGTGGGTTAGGAGGTCAACATGTGAGTTTTAGGGGGACAAAATTAGGTCCATAGCAAATACCAAAACTATTCAAGAAACTCCTGCAAAAGAATAAAACAATATAGAAATGTCCTTAGGAACACGGGAAAGGATTCAAAGAAGCAATTTATGAAAGTAGAAACTATAGGGAATCAAGATATTCCGCCCCCAAACTTGCCACTCTGGCAATTCGGTTACTGTGAATCAAAGGCACTTTGAAAAACAGCACATACAAGAATGGCACTCTGAACCTTCTTTTTCTCCCTGAAAGTGGGAGCTAAAACTTCTGAGTGAAAGGGGCCCTCCCTGTACCAGGAGGAAGAAAGACCTTCTTATCATCAGAGATGAGGAGTTGAGGCCAGGAGAACTCTGCACAAACCAACCTTGTTAAACTGGCCTTTATCTTCCGAGTGACAGTTCCACCACTCACCGCCCTAGCCCATTTGTCTTGTCATGTTCTCACAATATACTACTCTTTGTCCAAGCCAGTATATAAGTGTTAGCCTCTAACTGCTTCTTTGGATCTTCATTTTGCTTGTGGGGACTCTCATACACATGTAAACATTACTAAATAAAATTTATGTACTTTTCTCCTGCTAATCTGTCTTATGACAGTGTAATTCCTGGGCCCAGCTGGAAACACTAAGAAGGTAGAGAAGAAATTTTACCTCCCTGACAAAACCAAAAAGGCTACCGTGAGAACATGCTCCAAATGATTAGTAATACTGTTAGAGAATCACAAGTTAAACGAGAAAGAGCTGACACTTACACCTGTTAGAATGGCACCCGTTATTGGGACATAGGTAATCATGTGTTGCTGGTGGGAAGGTTGACCTGTGCAGCAGCTTTGGAGACTAACCTGGTGGTCTTAACCAAATTAAGGTCATATCCTGTGACATATGCTGGTCACATATGCTGGTCTCTTTGAGAGCCAGTATGTATGAAATCAGCTCTATTTCTCTGGAGAAGCTTGACTAAATTGATATAAAGGGGGATGGTGGGAGAAGGATAGGAAGAGAGACTGACATTTATTTTCAGGAATTGGCTCATGTGATTGTAGGGGCTGACTGAACTCTATGGGGCAGGCAGACAGACTGAAAATTTGGGCAAGAGTTGACATATAGTCTTTAGTTTGAGGTTGGAAACTCAGGTATAATTTCTATGTTGCAATCTGGAGGAAGAATTGCTCTCTGGGGGGAACTCAGTCTTTGTTCTTAATGCCTTCAACTGATTGGGTGAGGCCCACCTGTACATTATAAAGAGCAAACTGCTTTATTCAGTCTACTGATTGTAAATGTTATTTGTATCTAAAAAATAACACCAGCAATATCAAAGCTGCAGTTTGATCAAACAACTGGGTATCACAGACTAGCCAAGTGGACACATAAGATTAAGGCATTCCAATATCTGCTATAGGCTGAATTGTTTCTATTCAAAATTCATGTATTGAAGTCCTAACCCCTGTACTTCAGAATGTAGCCATATTTGAAGACAATGTCTTTAAAGAGGTAATTAAGTGAAAATGAGGACATTAAGGTGGGCCCTAACCCAACGTGACTGGTGTTCTCATAAGAAAAGGTGATCAGCACACAGACACACACAGAGGGAAAAGCACAGGAAGACACTGGGGAAGCAGGTATCTGCAAACCAAGGAGTGAGGCCTCCAAAAGGAACTAACCCTTGGAAACCTGGATCTCAGAATTTTAGCCGCCAGAACTGAGGGAATACGTTTCTGTAGTTCAAGCCACCCAGTCGGTAGCTCGTTGTTATGGTGGCCCTAGAAAATGAACACAATATCCTACAGAACTGATCTTAACTGTAGCACAGCTGGGAGGAGGTGAGGACGAGGAAAGGAAATGAAACCCAGTATCTCAGAACCCTTGGGTTCCCTCTGTCCTCAGTGATCCCGGCAGCAGTAACTCTACCTCTGCCAGGGAGGAGGGCTCACAGTGTGGGGTTCTGTGAACCTTGGCTGAATGGGAAGCCTCCTCCTACCCACCCGCCAGGTGTTGGGAACCTGGGCTCAGAGAATTCTGGGGTCCCTAGGTTTAGGGCTGCGGGAGCCTCCCACTCTCTCTGCAGTGCGAGAAGCCTCTCTTCATTGAGAAAGTTGGAGCTAAGAGCTTCTCCCCAGCTCCAAAGCTGACCTTAGGTGGGGTGGGGGGCAAGCAAACCCTGCCCTCCTCACCCACGTTTCCAGCATCAGCCCCGAAGTCCTCTGATTAATTTCATGTGGGCAAACAAACATGGCAAATGTGTGTGTTTGAAGCCATCAGTCATTCACACCTTATTAAAATCAAATATAAAAGGAGCTTGCTTCATTACAACTAGCTGAAAAGTGCACAGGAAACACATGCCTCCTTTCTACTCGTCCTGGGATGGGCGAGTTGATTCTTTCTCCTTTGGTCCTTGAAAGGGGCTTGTCTCAGGGCAGCCCCTGGGCCCCATCACCCCCTAGCTTCAGCCTAGGTTCCCCCACCCCACCGACACTCCCCAACCCCTCATCGGGAGCTTCTCCCATCCCCTTAGTGCATCCTGAAACTCAACGTTCAGAAATCTAGAGATGTTTCAGGAAGACCTTGTTTAGTTGAAAGGAGGTTATGGGCTGAGCTTCAGAAACAACAAAAACAAATTATTCCTTCCAGTTAGGCCTAGGAACCCTTCCTGAAGATAAACAGAAACTTTAAAGGCAGTAACACGAGCTGAATGCCGAGTCGGACAGGGAGGAGTGCGCTGCGCCTCTCAGACATTTCTGATCTCATTTAGTCTGTACAGCATCTGGTGGTGACAGAGTCATCCTCTCCATTTTACAGCAAGGAGCCCGAGGCTTATCAACTGTAAGTGTCCCATGGGGGCAGTGCCTGGGTCGGAATTCTCAGCCAGGTCTGACCCCAAGCCCCGCAGGTGCTTTGTCCCCTACCTTCAGCTGATAACACCCTGAGCACAAGAATCACTGAACCACTGAAAATTAGGGATAGAAAGGACCACAGACCTCAGGGAATCAAGGAAACTGAGGTCTGGTGGAGGTGGAAGTGGGAATGGGAGGAGAGGGCAGATGGGGTGAAATGACAGGACCAAGAGCCCATGGCCGTAAATCACCAAGTAGCCTCTGCCTCTAGTGACAAAGCAAGTCTGGAGCCCGGGGAGGTGTCCTGTCCTCTCGCCCCGAGTCTCCAACCTCTGGGAGCCCTTGAGTCTGACAGTCTCTGGCTGATTCTAATCTGTAGCCAGCACAAGTGTTCCAGACCAGCAGGGAAAAGATCGTTGAGGCTTGACGACAGCAATAGTGTTCTTTTTACCATCTCTTAATTAGGTATAAAATAAAACTAGGCATAAGCTGTTTATGCTTCAAGCTCTTATGTACCTATATAACTAAAAACAAATTTACAAATTGAAAGCAAAAGAAAGTACATGGGCACAACATTGAAATGACATGATTTTGATGGGACTTATGATGAAGTTGTACTAAAAATAAATGCCTATTGTTGGCTTAATAATGAAAAGATGCAGCCTCGGGCCTAGTTTTATATCTATTTCTGTATTTTGACTTTAATAATATCCATGCAAAGACTGTCTCTTATTAGATGAAGTACACATGGTATTGAACGTCAAGGCTGTCTTTGCTACTGCTGGACAGTCAGACACTATATGGCCCTTGATAAATCTGTACATGGCTCACGTTCACTTAAGGATATAGTTAGCATTATAGCTTTATTAAAATCTACCTTAACTGGGGTTTCTCTTCCCATTGTTTTTGGAATGGGAGAAGAAAATATCTTAGTAAATGTATGTTTACTACTCGTTGCTAATGAACTGCTGCAAACACCGTACACAAACCACATCTGTTTCTGTAGCTAATTTGAGACAAATGGCTACCTGCTGGTCATTTGGAGTCTGTTTTGCTTCAATTGCAGGATTCAGTTCCCTGCTTGGTCCTTCTATTTGAACTGATTTGAAATCTGTATGTGTGCACTGCCTTTACAGAACTCAAATATCAGCTAGGTGTAGTGGCTCACGCCTGTAGTCCCAGCTACTCAGGAGGCTGAGGAGGGAGGATGGCTTGAGTCTGGGAGTTTGAGGCTGCAGTGAGCTATAATGATACCACTGCGCTTCAGCCTGGGTGACAGTGTGACCCCGTCTCTGAAAACAAAAACCCCACAAACATCAAATTTGGCAGTGGGCACTCAAATCTTGCAGTCTTTTATAAAGGGGCAACCAGTTACTGTACGATAGTAATATTTTAGATTATAGCAAATTGAAAATGCAAACCAAAAAAATCTTTGTACAGAACTGATGTCTGTGGACTCCAGTTTGAAAAACACTGGCTAGAAAATGGAACCGTCTGTCCCCTTAAGGAAGACACAGAGGAAGTGACCTCTTTTTCATTTCTTGAAATTCCTGGGGGACTATCAAGCTGTGAAGGCTCTGAAGGGATAGGAGCAGCCACTGCCAGGTGTGAAAAGCTGTTAGGAACTTGATTACAGGCCAGGAATGCTTAGGGAGCTGAGAATTCTCTAGTTCCTGCCCTGAAGACAAAGTGAAAGAGACAGAGGGTAGTAGACACTTGTAGTTGACAATAGCTGGATTAAGGATAATTTTAGGGGCTTGGCTCGGTGGCTCACGCCTGTAATCCTAGCACTTTGGGAGGCCGAGGTGGGTGGATCACCTGAGGTCAGGAGTTCAAGACCAGCCTGGCCATAATGGTGAAACCCCATCTTTAAAAATAAAAATAAAAGAAAAAAAAAGGATAATTTTGGAAAGACCCAGTGCAGCAATTAAGAGGTAAGAGCCACAACCCAGTGCCCTAAGGCAGAAGTTCTCAACCAGCTGCCTATTAGAATCACTGGGGGAGCCCTTTAAACGTGCTGACGCAGGGATCCATCAAAGAAGATCTGAATTAATTGGCCCGGAGTTGAGCATCAGTGTTTGTAAAGTCCCCCAGGGGATTGTAATGTGTAACCAGGGTGGCCGATCACTGTCCTAAGGGAAACCTTCTCTGTGGTATATTACATTTAGGGCCACCTGTATTAATTTGTTTAATGGGGAGAAGGGAACCAGCCCTTACGGAATGCACTGTGCTAACTCTTTAAAAAAACGTGACTATAAATAGCAGCTAACATTTATTGAAAGCTTGTTATATGCTTGGCATTATGTTAAGCACTTTACATGCATTTAATCTTTACAACATTCCCACGAATGGGCATTATCTCCATTTTACAAAGGAGGAAAGAAAGGCTGAGCGAGGCCAAGAAATTTGCCTTCAGTCATCCAGTAACAAACAAATAAATATGTAAATGAAATGGTAACTTGCCCAAGGTCATACAGCGAGGGGATAGGATCTGAACCAGTCCCCCCACTGCCACCACACTATCGCAATTCATGCATTCAGCACCTATTTTTTGAGTATGGGCCATAGAAGTGCCTGACACCAGGTTAAGGTGTTGGGGAAATGAAGATGATCAAAGTAAGCTTTCTGCTGCCTCCAGTCTTATCAGAAAGACAGCTAACTCCAAAACAATGTGATCGGTGCTGTTAGAGTTGCCCTTGTTTGCCCCGGCCTCCCCTAGTTTTAGCCCTGAAAGTCCCACATTCTGGATAACTTCTTCATTCTTGCCTGAACTGGGACAGCTGATCCACCGTAACTGTCCTAGAGGAATGTGTGTGGGCGGGGGTGAGTTTGCATGGGGTGGTGGGGGATTGTGCAGAAGAGATCAGGAAAAGCTTCACAAAGGAACTTAGTCTTATTTGTAGAATAAGGAGGAGTTCTTTAAGCAAAAATGGAGAGGAGAGGGTTAAAGCAGAGCATTCCTGGTAGAAGAACCAGGGAACAGTTTAGGCAAAGGCTTGGGTGGAAGGAGTTTAGTAAAGTTAAGAGTTTGGGGTGCTGGGAGGTGGGGGTTGTTGAAGCTGGGGGTGGGGAAGCTGGGACCCTACTAAAGAACTTGGACTATAGAGGCAGAGTTTAAACCCCTTGAGGGTTTTCAGCAAGGGAGTATTATGCTTGTTTTGCATTTAAAAAGATGACTCTGATTATGATAGCAGGGTGGGAATTCTCCCGAGGGGAAGAGTCCAGTTTTAGAGAATAGTTGGGAGGATGTTATAATACAGGTGACACACGAGGACAAGAAAAATAACAACAAGAAACATAACATATAATGTTTATTGATGACTTAATACAACCAGTCATTATGCTAAATTCTCTACATGTGTTACCTCATTTAATCCTAACAATAAGTGAGCTGCTATCTTTATGCCCATATTACAGATGAGGAAACTGAGACTTAAGGTTAATTTCGTGCAAGTGACACTGAGAGTAAATGGCAAAGCCAAGATTCCAGCTCTTGCCTTCTGACTTTAAATATGTGCACTCAACTCCTGTTGCTTGGTATAAACTACGGCGGGGGTACTTATCCATTCAGTCCAGCAACATTTATTGAGCACTTACTGTGTGCTACATGCATTTCTGGTTGATGAGGAAATAGCAGTGAGCAAAACAGACACAATTCCTGACATGATGGACATTACATTTGTGTGTGTGTGTGTGTGTGTGTGTGTGTGTGTGTGTATGTTGGGAGATGTATAAACAAATAAACAAGTCACTCAAACTTACTCGTGGTTGGATTTGGACTGTTTGTAGGAGAGAAGAGGAAGGACTTAGTAACAGGAGGAGTATAGGGGGACCCCCAGGTTTCTGGCTCCGCCAAGGGCAGTATGGTGGCCAGCAGAGCCTGGGAGCTCTGGAGGTAGGGCAGATTTTGGGGAACGATGAGGAATCTTGTGTAGGACATGCTGGGTGCCTGAGAACCCAGGCAGAGGGGCCACAGTGAGAAAAGAACTCAGCTGGAAGCCCTGGGGACTGAGTTAAAAGGGAGAGGAGCCAGCTCCAGAGAGAGGGGACAGAGAGATCATAGGGAAGACGGAAAACTGGAGACCTCCGAGGCAGGAAGCCTGGGATCGTCAAATGCCATTCAGAGGTTCAGCGGGGGAGCAGCTGGAGATATCTGAGGGCAAAAGGGAGACACAAAAGTTGTAGGTCCCCTCCGTCCCTCCTTCCCTCCCTCCCTTCCTTCCTCTTTCTCTCTTTCTCCCTTTCTTCCTTTCTTCTATGAGAAACCAGCATGGGAAGTATCTAGTGAAGGGTGAAGATACAGGAGGAAGTGGAGTTAATGCATGAAGCAGAGCCTCAGAGGAGGTGGAGGAGGGTTGAACTCAGGGCCAACGTGTCGGGGCTGGTCTCAAACAGGAGTGTGTATCCCTGAGGCTGGAGGGGAGTGAGAAAAAGATAGGCAGTAACACAGAGCAGCACCTCTCGGGAAGTGGGTGTCAATGTCACTTGTGAGGTGGAAAGGTCTAGAGTGGGACTAGGATGCATCCACACAGGGGTGAGGGTTTGGGATCCATGCTGTAGGGAACGGGAGAAAGAGCCATCCACGCGGGGCCATCCCCAAACTGACCTCCTCTGTGTCCCTATCCCTCGGAGGCCTGATCTCTGCCTGGGAATTAAAACACAAACTCCTGCAAATGTGAGGTCTAACTCCGCCATCACCGAGAGGCCAATAATGCCAGCTGTGGGAATCGCAGTGGGGACTGGTATGGAAAGGATGTTTCTGGGCACGGGGGTGACTGCCACTTGGAACCACAGGCAGAGGCAACAGCTGGTGTGTCTTCTCAAGCAGGGTGGGGGTGGCTCACGATCAATATTTACTTTACGAAGGGCCATCCAGAGGGTGAACTGCCCTGTCCGTCACCCTCAGCTTTCCTGGGGAAAGATGACTGTGGCCTGCTTAGCTCTGCCCCGCTGGGCTTTGCCTCTCAGTCCGAAGCAACTTTGATGTGTATGGGAAAAGTCCTGCACTGTGAAAGGAACCGTGGACAGATGGTCCACCCGAGCTCAGAGGTGGGGCCCGCTCCCTGTGTGCACCTCAGGACTTCCTGTCCCATTGGAATCTCCCAGTGAGTTGCTCCGTGGGAGGCACTCTCTGCTGCAGTGCTACTGGTGGGGAGGGGAGGGCTCTGTCAGCAGTATTATGTCGTTACTCGTGTCTGCGGGCTCTCCTGGGGGACACTTGAGAAACTTCCACAGAAATATTTCTCTTTGGCAACAACAGTCCGCTGTTTCCATGGTTTGACAATGCTAGCCAGCTCTAAAGTAGGCCAGCACGGGAGAGGCCAGCGCTGGGGACACAGGCTCCATGGCACACTCACGTCCAACCCCGGGCAAGTCAGGTACTCATTAGGTCTTCATTTCCTAATCTTCCAAATGGAACAACAGTGTGAGCCTCCATGACCTTCTGGTATTGTGAGAATGAAGGTTAAAGAACTGTGCAAATGTTTGAGTTCTTTTGGTGAATAATTGTGAAGTCCTTTGGAGGACACATTTCAGAAACAAATGAAATAAGAAACAAAGCTGATCTTAAACGTACTGACGTTCATTTTGCATAGGTCCAGTAACCTCTTCTTTGCTACTCTTAGCAGTCTACTAATTTAAAAACAGTCTGCTTGTCTGATACTGACAGAACATTTTAACCTATTTTTTAACAAGTAATAAATGTACATAGTTCAATATTCCATATGCATGAAGGGATACAGTCACTATCCTCTCCTCTGCCCCTGTTCCAGCCATCCGGAGTTCCTCTGTCTAGGTAGGGTGACCAACTGGTCCTGGGTTCTCTAGGACTTTCTGTTTCAGCGCTGAAATGTCCTCGTCCCGGGAAACTCCCCAATCACCAGCAGACTGGAATGGTTGGTCACTCTCTGCCTTACGCAACCCACAATGATGAGTTTGTCGTGTGTCCTTCTGAAGATATTTTGACAACAGCAATGTTAGTATTAAAAAAAAAATCCTCATAGGTAAAGAAATAAAAAAGTCTTTCTCATAAAAAAACTAATACATAAGGCTGGGCATGGTGGCTCACGCCTGTAATCCCAGCACTTTGGGAGGCTGAGGTAGGCAGATCACCTGAGGTCAGGAGTTCGAGACCAGCCTGGCCAACATAGCAAAACCCCGTCTCTATTAAAAATACAAAAATTAGCCAGACATGGTGGCGTGCGCCTGTAATCCCAGCTACTTGGGAGGCTGAGGCAGGAGAATCACTTGAACCTGGGAGGTGGAAGTTGCAGTGAGCCGAGATCACGCCACTGCACTCCAACTTCGGTGACAGAGCAAGACTCCATCTCAAAAAACAAAACAAAAACAAAATCAAAAAACTAATGCATGATACCAAGGAGACAGGGAACCCCCCAAAACATGGAGGCCCAAATCTTATCATCCAGCGTAGTTGTTTTTCCCATAATTTTCCTTATAATTGTAAATTCCAACTCCAGAATTGCTATCCCTCTGCGAAGAAAAACTCCCTGTCAGGCTTGAGAAAAAGACTCCTGTAAACGTTAACAATCTGTGGCCCCATTTCTGACAGCCATGGTTGACCATCGACTCCATTATCCCTTTGTTTATAATTTATTTTTGTGGAGTTAAAAAAAGCATTTGTGTGCTTGGGGTTTGGATTTCATAAACATGCTTATTTGGCAAGTTATCTTTTAGATTTCCCTGTGCAAATGTAGCTCATTTGGGAAAGCCCCATTTCAGAGAAAGCATAACACAGCCCTTATCACGTGTGAACTGAGAAAGACATCGGAAGGCCTTTTCCAGTCTAAAAATAGGCCTAGAACGAGGTGTATTTTAGCTTCGGGACTTCCGCAAACTTTCTGGCAAACTAGCACATTATTGTTTTATGAATAAGGCATTGATGTTCCTTTTAAGTGTTCTAGCTTCAGGCTATCTTACTTTCGTTCAAAAAAGGATGAATTATTTATAAAAAGAGACAAAAATATCACATGATAAATATCGTTTCTGACGGGGAGTAAAATGAGCTGCAGCTGGCTCTGTGTCAGCTCAGCAGGCTCTTTGCCTGCTCTCGGGAGAGCAGGCGGAGGATGGGCTCCATCCTCCTGTCCCTGGAGAGGGGCTGATGTCTGAGGTGCAGCGTATCTCCCTCCAGGAGGGAGGGAGAGACCTTTAATTCTCATTCTCTCACTTACCACTCATTCTTTCTCTCATCACGCATTTTGCCTCTCTTTCTCTTTTTCTGTCTCCCTCTCTCTGGCAAACTTGAGGAGGCAAAGTATGGACACCTTTTACAAACCCAGGTGTGGGCAAAGCTGGTTTTATGGAATTATTTGTATACACAAACTCCGTCAGCCTCAGTTTCTTCATCTGTAACAGGAGGTGAAAACTGTATTTTCTCCTTAGGCCTGGTGTAAAGTGCCTGACTGCTAAGCAAATGCTCAATAAATATAAGCTGTTATTCAAGCTTGCCTGCCTGCTCAGACACGGAGGGGCGGGGCGAGCGTGTGGGCTGAGGAAGGACAGGAGATCATAGCGGCAAGGGGCTGCATTACCTGAGGGTAGGGAGGTCAGGTGCGGTGACCAGCTCTTCCTGGTTTGTCTGGGACTAACCTGGTTTTGAAAACAGAGTCCTGCATCCTGGGAACTTTCCCAGACCCAGGCAAACCGGAGGATTGGCCGCTGTCCTGAGTTAAGTTAGGCTGAATTTTCCCTCGTCTGTTCTTCCTCTCATCTCAATTGAATGCTGAGTTCTAGCCCCAGGGCTCCAGCATGTGTGCACACAGGCAGAGGCAGCAGAGCCATATGATACATCCCGCATTGCTCTGTGTGACTGTGGCCACCCCGCCTGGCTGTGTTGTGGTACAGTATTGTAACAGAACTGCTAGGCCCAGGGTTTCCCCGCCTACTCTGCCTTCCCCTCAGTGGGGTTGTGCGGAGCTTCCCAGCAGGCCTAGGAAAGATGGGAGGAAATTGTGCAGACTTGACGAACAAGGGAAATCCAATTCCTTTTACTATATGGATGATAACAACTGTGTATAAAGGAGTCTATCTGAGAAGTGGATTTGACCATGACATTTCACTGGTATTTGGGGCCTGTGTTTTATACGAGTGCTTGCCGCCTGCACGCAGGAGGTTTCACTGGGGTTCCAGAGGGTTCTCCCACTACTCAGCTCTGCTCTTCCAAACGCAGTCTCTGATATTCCCAGCACTGTGGAGGGAGACGGGACAATGGGACTTTTTTTTTTGAGAGACAGAGTCTTGCTCTGTCACCCAGGCTGGAGTGCAGTGGCACAATCTCGGCTCACTGCATCTTCTGCCTCCTGGAGTCAAATGATTCTCCTGCTTCAGCTTCCCTAGTAGCTGAGACTACAGGTGTCAGCCACTATGCCCAGCTAACTTTTGTATTTTTTAGTAGAGGCGGGGTTTCACTATATGTTGGCCAGGCTGGTCTCAAACTCCTGGCCTTGGGTGATCTGCCCACCTCGGCCTCCCAAAATGCTGGGATTACAGGTGTGAGTCACTGCGCCGAGACGGGACATTTCTAATGGAGCAGTGCCTCACTGTCTTTGGAAAGAACCTCAGTCTTGATTAGAAGTTGGAAAGATGAGCTCAGGGTCTGTGCCTGGTGCTGGTGTGGCCTCAGACACTGTAGGACCCCACAGGCTTTCATTTCTTTTCCTGTCAACCACGGAGGCTACGACAGGGCACGGAGGGTTGCTGTGAGGTCTAATGAGATGCATGTGGGGCGAGGATGGCATATAGTGGGCACATAACACACATGAATTCCCACATCTGGACGTCTTTAACTGTGATTGTGGAATACACTCAGGACAGGTCCTCTACTCCTTCCGATCCTTTTCTCTTGGGTCTGCAAATTTTATTTTCTAGTGATTAGCTGGACAGTCAACATGTCTGCAAATCAGAATGGCTATGCTTAAAGCTAGAGGCCACATGCCAGATATTTGTTCCTTTCCTGAAGGTGGCCAGCCCATCACAGGAGCACAAAAATATCTGCTGCTGTGGGAAGAAGGCTTCCGGATGACAGGAGTGCTGCTGACGTTAGGAAGGAATAAAGATGGGCTGGAGCACTGTGTGGGGTTGCTTGCTGGGTTTCTGGTTGAGTCGTCTTGGACTTCCGCTTCACTCCTTTGCTGTGGACCCCCCTCAGGTAGATGGGTAGTCAGCAGCTTCTCCAAACTGGAGTAGAAATAAGTCCCCAAGGGCGGAGGGGGATCCTCGTACCAGGCCAGACCTTTCTTCTACTGCCTATGCAAATGTGCCCCTCTCAAGTACCTAAATTGACAAGCCTCTGTTTCCTCCTCTGCAAAATAGGGATGCTAATGCCTATTTCTCATAGGGTTGAAAAGTATGTGTGATTTTGCCTGTAAAGCTCAATGCATAGTGGACATTGTTGTCTGGAATTTTCTTACCCCTTTTCAGTCTATCCTTAAAGATTATTTTCACTACACTGTGTCGGCAGTGTGAGGTGCAGCTGGAAGAGAGTCTGCCTCTCACATTCTCCTTACACATGCTTTAAAGTTTGATCTCTGGCCATCTTTGTAAGCTCTTTGCTTGAGGGTATGTTAAAAACAAAGGTGAGTCATGTCATTATTCATTTTAGGAGATAAAATAGTTAAGATTAATATATGTACTGAATGTAAGAAAACTGAAAAATTAGTACATATTTATTACAGAGTCTAGAAAAGTCTAATACAGTAAAGACAATACAAATGCCCCATGATTCCATATCTAGGGATAAGTGCTATTAACATGTTAGTATATTTCTGGGGCTGGGCATGGTGGCTCATGCCTGTAATCCCTGCAGTTTGGGAGGCCGAGGTGGGTGGATCACTTGAGCCCAGGAATTCAAGACCAGCCTGGCCAACATGGCGAAACCCCATCTCTACTAAAAATACAAACAATTAGCTAGGTGTGGTGGTGTGCATCCATAATCTCAGCTACTTGGGAGGCTGAGGCATGAGGATGACTTGAACCCAGGAGGTGGAGGTTGCAATGAGCCAAGATCAGCCACTGCACTCCAGCCTGGGCGACAGAGAGAGAGAGACTTCATCTCATACACAACACAACACAACACAACACAACCATGTTGATACAGTTTTTTCCAATATATTTTCTTCGTGTCCTTCTGTTTTAGGTCAGCTGCTAGTCACAGAGAATGGAAAACGTCTGTCTTTCAGAGTTAGGTTACTTCACCGAGACCTATTTCCTTTGGGCTACATATGTAGAAAACAGCAAATAGGTGGGAGGTGTCCAAAGGGTGTTCCTGTTCTGAATTCCAGGAGGCTTAGACATTGTTAACTCAGGGAACAGTTTTGCTCCCCAGTTGTTTTCTCCTGGAAGTGTCCCAGGCAGGATGTCAGAAACTCCTTCCCTCAGATATTGGTGAACCTTGAAGGTTGGAAAAGTGATTTACAGTTAAACGTTTTCTGCCGTTTCCATGATCCCTCTTCACTGCTCTGATATTTTATTAATAATTAACATTTGCTGAGCACTTATCATTTTTTAGATATTTTGCTAAGCATGTTACAAGTATTAACTTACTTGGTTCTTGAAATACTCTCATGAGATAGATCCTCTTATTAGCCCTATTTTGCAGTTGAGGAAACTGAGGTATAAGGAGGTTTAAACAAGGTCACACAGTTAATAAGTGATGTACTAGAATTAAATGACTTGTATTTATTGTGCATATAAAAATATATATGTGCATATATGAATGTATATACAGTATATAGAAAATATGTGTAAGTATTTCTCTCCTACCTCGATGCCCATCTATCACCTCTCTCTCTATCATTTATCTCTAACCTCTATCTATCTCTCTCATCAATATCCACCTACCTTGGCTGGGCACTTTGGAAAGCCCACGCAGGTGGATCACTTGAGGTCAGGAGTTTGAGACCAGCCTGGTCAACATGGTGAAACCCTCTCTACTGAAAAACAAAAATTAGCCAGGATTGATGGTGCGTGTCTGTAGTTCCAGCTACTCGGAAGGTGATCTGAGGTGGGAGAATCGCTGGAACCTAGGAGGCAGAGGTCGCAGTGAGATCCGAGATCGCGCCACCGCACTCCAGCCTGGACAACAGAGTGAATGAGACCCTGTCTCAAAAAGAAGTCACTCTTTGAGCCATGGTCACAGCAGAGGCATCTACTGTCCAGCAGCTTAGGAAGGAGTGGTGATGGCAGGGCCTGAGAGACATCTGCTGGACAGTGCTGTTTCCTAACCAGATCCTGCCGGTCTGATTTTGGCTTTAGTTCTTCAAATCCAGACAGACTCAGCTCTCTGTTTCTTGCCTGTTGGAATGGGCGTTGCAGGCTATTCAATAGCCATGGCTTCCTCTTCCTCGTTCCTAACACAACCTTTTCTTTTTCTTTAATTTTCATGCAGAGTGCCCTAACCCTAGTTCCAAGGCAGGTCTCGTCCAATCAGGGCATGATCATCCCCTGGCAGGCTCTAACTCAAGATGGACCAATCAGACTGAGAGGAGGATTTATGTTCCACAGTTGGAAAAAATATTTTCCTCTCTTACCTGCTACATGTGAGCAAGAAAGCCTGCCACTCTGATTGCCACTGCAGCCATCCTTGTGGATCCTGTGACCAGGTGGCCACCCTTCTATGGCTGACGTCAATGCTGCGGGCAGCAGTGGAGTGATAGAAAGATCCAGGACCCTTGACATCATGCACATGGCTGAATCAACCAATCCTGAAACCTCCCCTCCCAGGTGCTTCCTTTACATGCAAGAAGAGATTTCATTTTTATTTTTATTTTTTTGTACAATGTGATTTTAAAAAACATTTTATTTAAACAATTTAAAAAATATTATGGGTATATCATATTCATGTATATATTCATGAGGTACATGTGATGTTCTGATCACATGTGTAATAATCACATCAGGGTAATTGGGGTGAAATTTTCTTTTTTATTTAAGTCAGTTCAAGTTGAGTTTTCTGTTTCTTATAGCAGAAAGTATCCTAATTGGTTTGCTTGTTTAGTTTGGTTTTGTTCACCCGAGCCTGTTTCTCTGAAGTCAGCGCTTCTTTTTTTTTGAGAGGTAAGGCGTCCAAGGCCAGCCTGGGTAACACAGCAAGACCCTGTCTCTACCAAAAAAATGAAAGATAGTTTTATGAAAAATAACTAATTTTCTAAGACAAAAATATTAGAGAGAAGCATGCCTTTCTTTAACATTTTTTTTTCAAATCTCTCTAATGTTTGGCTTAATAGAAAATAGATGGATTCTCATATCTGCTTTTGCATTCAATCTGTGGCAATTTGTTGTTTTGGTTGAAGAACATGAAGAAAATCCAGCCTCACCTAGAAAAGGCAGGAAAATCTTAGTAACCTTTTCAGGTAGTTGTGGACTTCTTCTTTGATAGTATACCAAAATTTGCAGGTAGTAGTTTCTTAAAGATTATTTGCAATGTGAAATATGAAACTATAGCAATGAGTATTTTATATTTTGTTTCCTCAGAATCTATTGGTCTGTCTTACACTTTGAGTGGATCATTTACTCAGCAATGATTTTGTAACACTGTGCATTGGACATTTGGAAAAATTTATGCAGATCTTTCAAATTTTGATATATTTCATTACCTAATATAAAAAACCCATACTTTTTAATATCACCACCAACATCATCAGAAACATTTTGAAGCACTGGGAAGCTGTCAAGCTCACAGCAAAAAACATCCTAACTGACAAGTTTTCTTAAAAATTCTAATTTTCACCTGAAGGCTTGTATTTTATCATTGGCTACAATACTGTCAGTTGGTGTCCTTGAAGTGACAGCCTCATTTTGGTTATTTTTGAGAAAATGCCTGCCAAAGACCAAGTGTGAGGTTTGTCAGTCACTCTCTCGATTAAAAATGGTGTTCCATGAAAAAAGTGGCCAGTTCAGTTTGCAACTCTAGGAATTATAAACATGCTTTTTCTTGAGTCAGTCATTGTGCGTAAGGGTTCAGCAGAAGTGATTTATTCCTGTTTCCCATTTCATCATATATAATATTCAAATGTTCTCAAGGGCCAAGGTTTAATGATTTCATGGCTACCTCAAGGCATTCTAAAGAGAAACTGATTCTTTTTTTTTTTCTATAGTGTATAGTTGTGAAGAATACAATTACTATGAATATTATTCACCTCGATTTGTGCTAAGGCACCATCAGATTTCCTCAGTGTTGCTTTTGCACTGTTAGTGCAAATGTCAACATAGTGAAAAAGACACATAACATCTTATTATCATTATGGAATTAGTTTTCACTTCGAAGATTCCCTGAAAGGGTCTCAGAGACCCCAGGAGTTCACACATCCCACTGTTAGAACTTCTGCTTCAGCTTACAGTCGATTCTGGAAGCAACACCACATGCTTCCAATAAACTCCCCTTCTCCGAAGTCAACCAGAGTTGGTTTTGTTGCCTGTTTATCATGTTAAAAATGTCATCGTTTATGGTTATTTGAATCAAAATGTTTTTAAGGAACTCTAATTAAGGGCAATTTTTAAGTAAGCAAATAATTAGAAGGAAAGAGTCTAAAGTTTCACTTTATGAAAAAAATCTAACATTAATGCTCTCTACATTCCTGATGTTAACATTAAACAATCAAGCATTGTTTAATGACTGACGTAGACCATCAGTCCATGAACTGTGGCAAAATAAGGAAAGCAGCACTAATGTTTTCTCTCTTCTATAAATGCTCCCAGTGGCCTTGAGCTAGGTACTATTGTCTCTATTTCAGATATTGAAAACCTGGTATTCAGTGGTTAAATGCCTGGCCAAGGCCACTCAGTGTTCAACCTTTTATTCTGCTAAGAGGCTCAAAGCCCAGGACCTCTTTGCTGTATCGTGCAGGAATTTCTGATAAGTACAAAAACAAGAGGCTGTGATGGATGAGGTTTATGCCTTAGAGAACAGTGCTCCAAAATCACGGATTCAGAGGTGGTTCTTTAAAAATTTTCTTTTATATATTCTATCGTACTGATATAATGATGCTGACTCTCTACTAATGCAAAAATTTAACATACCAAAAGGTGGTATTTCAGAGTTAGAAGAGACTTAAATCATGTGATCTATCCATATCTCTTATCAATGGGGCATCTTGCATATTTAACATGCATTTCAAATAGTACCTCCTGGATGATGACTTCTAGTAATTTGATTTTTGTCCATCCCCCCAAATCAAAATGTATTGCACTGTATGTGGCAGGCAGCCTCTGGGATGGCCCCAGTGATCCCTGCTTCCTGATACACCATTGTGTAATTCCTTCTCCTTGAGTGTGGATGAAACCTGTGACTTGCTTCTAACCAATAGACTATGACAAAGGTGTGAGAATGTCACTTTTGTGAGGAGGTTTCTTAAGGCAGTGACTTCCATCTTCCTAGGTGACTCTTTCTATTACTATCTTGACTTGCATAGTTTGATGAAGCCAGTTGCTATGTTGGAAGGGCCCTATGCCAAGGAACCGAGGGCAGCCTCTGGCCAACTGCCCCAGGGGAACTGAGGCTCCAGTCAAACACCCAGAGCAGGGCTGAATCTGGCCAAAAAATGCTGATTGAGCTTGGACACAGATCCTTCCCTAGTTGAGCCTTCAGAGGAGACCCCAGCCCCAGATTGCACCTTTGGGAGAGGCCCTGAAGCGGAGGACCCAGGTAACGTATGGTCAGCTTCCTGACCCACAGACTGTGAGACGGTAAATGCACGTTCTTTTAAGCTGCTAGGTTTTAGGGCAATTTGTTATGCTGCAATAGACAATCAATACACTGTACTATATTTGTCTCTTTCTCCAGCAGGACTAGAAGTGGACGGTTTAAGGTCCCTGGGTCCTTGTCATGTGTGTTTAGCTGTTTACCCACCACTGACAAACTTCCTGCCAGGACCCATCTGTAGTGTAAAAGGGGAAGCCTGAATCCCTGGGAATGGCTCCTGGTGCTTTGGGAAGGGGCTCTGCGCCACGCCCCCATTAAGGAAGTACTAACTGCCACGGTCACCGCTGGTGCAGGCGCTGTGCTGCACATTTCACGTGTTTTACTTAGGTCGGGCCTCCTGCTAGAACTTCCTTAATTGTCTTACCCCACCTAAGCATCATTTAGCTTATAAACCAGAGGCAGCAAGCCAATTGCCCACTGAGAAAACCTCAGCCAGGCAGCGGGGCATTAACCCCACCTGGTGTCCCACAGCAAAGGTCTGAATGCAGATTCACATCCCAATCCGGTTCATAAGCAGAGGCGCGTGAAATAAGAAATTCCTTTTGAGAAAGAGGGAAATTAGGGGAGATACTGAAATTTTGCGTTGCATAGGACATCGGGCAACCACTCCACTGGTGATTTCAGTGTCTGATGTGCAAAATAGGGGTCTACCTCCAGGTCCCACAGCTTTGATTCTTAGTCTGACACAATCTGGGTTGCTGTGAGCTGGCTCTTTGGGTGCTAAATCAACTGTCCAATGAGGATCACAGAATACCTGTCTTCAAAGGGGGTTGTAGAATTAAATGAAATAAGTAAAACACGTGAAATGTGCAGCACAGCTCCTGCACTAGCGTGACCGTGGCAGTTAGTACTTCTCCACCGGGTCTCAAGTCCCGAGGAACTGGGGTCGCGGGCGGGCAGAGCACAACTGGGACCTGGGCCGGGTGGCCTGCCCTGCCCACGTGGGGCCGCGGCCCGTCGAATGACTCCTTGCAACGTGTTGGTGGTGGCGGCGGCGGTGGCGCGGGCTCTTCCGGGCGCCGCAGCTTCCTGCCAAGCACCGCGCAGCCGCCTGCGCCGCAGGATCCCCCGGTGCAGGCCTCGGCGCTGGTACGGATTCCGGGATTCAGCCGCGCGCGCCCTGCCCGGCCCTGCGCCGTCCTCACCGCACGATGCGCGCGCTGCCGCCGCCCGCGCCGCTCCTGCCGCTGCTGCTGCTGCTCGCGCTCCTGGTCGCTCCCGCCACCCGCGGCAGCAGAGCCGAGTCCGTGTCCGCGTCGCAGCCCGAACCCGAGCGCGAGTCGCGGCCGCCGCCCGGCCCGGGCCCCGGGAACGCCACCCGGACCGGGTCTGGGGCGGCGGGCGGCGGCGGCAGCTCCAACAGCAGCGGCAACGCCTTGGTGACCCGCATTTCCACCCTCCTCCGCGACCTACCCACCCTCAAGGCGGCCGTGATCGTGGCGTTCGCCTTCACCACCCTCCTCATCGCCTGCCTGCTGCTGCGCGTCTTCAGGTGGGCCCTTCCGCCCTGTTCCTTTCCCCGCCGGCCCACGGGACGCCATCGCCAACCTGCTGCACCGCGCGCCCGCCCCACCTGCACGCACAGGTGCCCTGGGCCAGCCGCGCGCCTCCTGCCCTGCCCGGGACGGTGGGTGGGGGGCCGGGGTGCGCTCGTCTGGATTTTCCTGGTACATGTTTTAGGAATTTTCTTTCTTCTCTTTAACGATATGTATATATTATAACTATTTGGTTCCGTTTGTTGACTTTCTGCTAATGCTAAACACTAACAATAGCGCTCTGAATTCTGACAGCGTTTCCCAGAATTTATTTTTATAGTCATTTCACATTTTATAACCACTTCCCAAATTCAGAGAGGCAAATGGCCCATCCAAGTAAACTCGGTGGTGGAGGTAGGACTTGAACCCAGGCCTGTCTAACTTCAATCTTGCTACTCCTTCTCCCTTCTACCATCTGGAGCTCTCTCACACCCCCCCTACTTTTTCTTTCTTTCTTTCTTTTTCTTCTTTCTTTCTTCCTCCTCCTCTTTTTTTCTTCTTTTTGCTACTGAAAGAAGCAGTTTCTAGCGCTGGAGTGGGAGAATGCCTCCCAGATTATGCTAGAGGGGTGCTTTGCACCAGGGATTGGAGCTGGGCTTCAGGATGCTTGGTGACTCTTGGTGGCCTCCCTAACTTTCTATTAGTGGGAGACGAAGACAGCTTTCCTAGGCTGTTGCCAAAGTTGCACGGATGAACATTCACAGGGCATGAGGGATCTCGGAGAGGCTTTTGGGTTGCTCACACTCAGGGATAAAGTGTCCGGTAAATCAGGAACGATGTCGCAGGTCTTTGAGCCCCGTCCATCCTGATGGACAAGGCTACGAGGGATGCGGGGACATTTCCTTTCATGCCTGGGAAATTCTGTTTTTGCAGGAAATGAACCAAACCTGTCCTATTACTGAGGCCCACCCGCCTGGAAATCAGGGTGTGTGTGTGTCGGCTGTTCCCTGCTCCCTCCCTCTGCTTCCAAGCCTACACGCTGTGCTTTGGTGTTTGATCAGCTGTGGAAGGTTGGGCTTCGGGGCTGGCCCTCCTGGGTAGCATTTTCAGTGCAGGAGCAGAAACCAGACCAGGAAAAGGCAGAGTTGGGAGCCATCTATCTGTTGAGCTTGGCTGTCAGTTCTATGGGACTTTGGGTCCAGGTGTTTCCTTCTATGTCTGTAGGGTTAGATGCCAGTGGTCTGAGAAAATGGAGACAGGGGAAGTATGGTCCCACGCTCACTCCACCATTCCCCACCTTGTCTCAGGCCGCATCGTTCCTCACTCTGCTGGTTTCCTTGAAGTTCTCTGGGTTGAAATGCTCCCATCTTCTTCCCATTCTTCCCACTGCCCTCAATTCTCTGTTTACAAACTCTAGCTAGCAGCTCCTTGTGGCCATGGCAATACCTGGGTATGGCATTCGGGGCCCTTGCAAGCTGGCCCCAATCTACAATGCAGTCATCAACCAGCACTTCTGAGCCTCATCCCTTGTCGCTTGCTCCTTTTCTTAGGCTCTGTGGTTTCCCTCTTCTAGCCTAATTCTTGCTCCTATATTCTATGACTGCATGCAGCCACCAAGGCCCAGCTCCCATCCTCCTTCCTCTGTACAGTTTTCCTGGACATTTGAATGAGGCTGTCACTGTCTTCATCCCTAATCTGTGCATCCTTCAGCACAACCATGCCATGCTGGCTTGCTGCATTGAGTGCCCAGCTTCTGCACTCAGCAGAGAGCCCTCAAGTTTGGGAAATCCGGTTCATCTTCGTGTCTCCATGCCTGATACGGGCCTGCCATTAAGCAGAGGTGCCATTGTCATTTGCTGACTTCCTGATTGCTTGAGTTGGAGTGAAGGTTAATGCCGAGAGTAACTCTGAGTCTAGAGGTTTGAAACATTTAGTCAAAAATAGGCCATGGACTCCACAAGGCTGTGTATGTTTTTAGAAGGTATTTGAACTATTTTGCTAGTCTGCTGTTTATTACCCAGGAGTACGGGAGAAAAGAAGGCAGCATGCACCCAGATGTGACGGGTGTGAGCCTTGTGTTTGACTGGGTAAGCCAGCACTCTGGCCTGAAAAGATGGGTCTTTAGTAGCTTGGGTGTGGTGTGTTGAAAGAAGTTTACGACCTCATTGGAGAAGCCGGTTATGGACACAATCTGCCGCTCTTCCCAGGAAGGCAGTCTTGTTAGGGTGAGTTTTCAGGTGGACAGCTGCCACTCCGAATTCTGATATAGAGGGACCATTGTAACATTTTACAGCTTGTAAGGGCCCTGACGGTTCACAGTCCCCATGTGCCTCTTTGCAGATGTGAAAGTTGCATCCCAGAGAGTGGAATAAGTCATTGCTAGATTCTAGAACGCTGCAAGTCTGTGTGACCAAGGCAGGGCCAGCACCTCATCTGTGCTATTCGGTTGTCTGTACTGTGGCCTTTCCCTTCTCCCATGCTCCTCTGTAGCCTTGGTTCATCAACTGACAAAATGCCTGCTGTGCGGGCTGAGGTCCTCCTTACTTTCTCCCTCTGCAGCTCCTTAGCATGCAGGCACCATGTTCTGGAAATTCCACCACCTGCATCCCGGGAGACTATCTTATCTCTGCTCACACCACCTTCCCCGGTGAAGCTTCGCCACCTGCCACTGTTTCTACCTGTCTCCTCTGAATTGCAATAATAGCTCTTAAGCTGGGGTTCCTGCCTCCAACCTTTCCCTCTCCAGTCCATCCTCCCTCTTCTGCAGGAACGCTGGTCTCAGCCTCCTTTTACCCCTCCCAGCCAATTCTCCCTGCATACAAACTCCTTAATGTGTGGGCAAGGCTGACTCTTCAGACCAGGGTGCTGCTTCCCTCTTGAGCCCCCATGTCGGCTCTGCTCAGTGCGCCTCCTGCTTTGCTGGAATTCCAGGGGTTCTCCAGAGGCATTGCATGGCCTGAGCATCTTGTTCCAGTCTAACCCTCTGCCTGGAATCCCCTCTGCCTCTAAGACTGCATGGTCAGCTCAGTGCTGTTTGACCTCATTGCCATTGCCTTCTCTGAGAAGTCTCTCCAGCCAGGGCCCTTCTGTGCTTCCAAAGCACACTCGATTTCTGAATTTCCTCTTCAGAGTCAAGTGTTGCTGAACTTCTTCTGAGCAGGACTAGGCATTAATATTCTGTGTTTCCCTAATACCTAGTGTGGTTCCGGGCACAAGCTGGCATTTAATAAAGATATTTTTAGCAAAAGAATGTTGAACTCAAGGATTTTACACTGCTGATGTCTCTTAAAATGTGCTAGGCTGGCTGCGTGACTGATGCTGGATACCTGTGAGGTAGGAATTTGTGCAATGTAGATAGAGTGTAGTAAGTATGATTGCATATGAAATGGCAGTCCTAGCCTATTTGTCTGTTTTCTCTGAATGAGTCACCTTATCAGACAACAGAAAGAGTTTGGATCCAAGGAAATTAGAAGCAAAGAATCTGTATTTTAATGAAAAAGATGTATTCCATTAATCAAGCAATTCCATTCTTAAAGTATGTACATTTTCCACTGCACCATACATTCTTTGCTTCTAATGTTAATGATTAGAAGAGAAAGCCAAGATGCAGGTATAATGATATTCAGAGGGGTTCTGTTTGATAATGAAAAGGTTTAAATAACCCAAGTATCCAACAATTGGGCATCGGTTAATTAAAGTATGATAATCTTTATGGCAGAATGCTGTGCAGCTGTTAAAAATGATGACATTGAGATAATACTTGCTACATGTTTTTGAGTGTGAAACAGGTCACAGAGTGACATGTATAGTATCAACTCATTTAAATACATTATAAACATGTATATATGAATGTGTGAGTAAATTTATGTGTGCATGTACCTGTGGATGATCATCTTTTTTTTATTATTTGTATGTTTCTGCATAGTTTGAATTCTTTTACAATCCAGAAGCATATAGTTATGATTTCTCTCCCCGTGTGTATGCTCAGCTTCTGGCTGCACTCTTGGATGTGTTTTTCTGAGTACCAGTATGAGAGCATCTGGGGTGTACACCTAGGAGTGGGGTTTCTGGGTCCCAGGGGGTGCTCATTCTTGATTGCCTTGAGTAGGCACCCGTGTCGGTTTCCATCTGCAGAGCCCGAGGGTTCTCAGATTCTCACATCATATCCAACACTTAGTATTATCTGGCTTTCTAATGCTTTCCAAATATACCAGTGGGTATAATTTGGCATTCATTGCTTTGTTTTGTATTTCCTCATTTTCTACCAAAGTTGAGCCTCTGTCACTTCCAAATGTGCTCCTTAATCAATCTGATTTCCCCATCTGCCGAATCATATCCACCTTTTTCATGTATTTTATCATTAAGGCAAACCATTTTTAGACAGGAGACAAAACTGTAAGGAGGGAAAGCTGGTTGGAGACCAGGTGTCCTCTGGTGGGTGCTTTCACGTGGTGTGAGAGTGGTCCTGCAGGCACCTGGTGTGGCGGACCCTCTGGGTCTGCTATTTTGGCAGGTTTATGGGAGCTGAAAGGGAATCAACAAAGAGGCTATCTCTAAAAAGGAGAAAGCTGTGATTTCTCCTAATTTTTTTTGAGATGGACTTTTGCTCTTGTTACCCAGGCTAGAGTGCAATGGCACAATCTCGGCTCACCACAACCTCCGCCTCCTGGGTTCAGGCAATTCTCCTGCCTCAGCCTCCTGAGTAGCTGGGATTACAGGCAGGCGCCACCGTGCCCAGCTAATTTTTTTGTATTTTTAGTAGAGATGGGGTTTCACTTTGTTGACCAGGATGGTCTCGATCTCTTGACCTTGTGATCCACCCGCCTCGGCCTCCCAAAGTGCTGGGATTACAGGCGTGAGCCACTGCGCCCGGCCCCCTAATTTTTTGATATTGGGAAACATCTGGTGATGTTGCATGGATTCAGGATAACACACATAAGCCAGTGACTGTGGCATCAGTACCTTTTGCCCCTGTGTTCACTCAGAACACTTTATTGTCTGAATTCTGGAAGGTATCTGACTTTATGCTCTGGTGTCTGGTGAACAGAGTGGGGGCAAGTCAGGAAAACTCTGCCACCTTGAAACCACAACGTTCCTTTCATCTTGTGGGCCCTTTCCCAGTCGTAGAGAGTCTCTCATCTCCACGGCCCAGGCGCCAGTTCTCCCACGTCTCTGCTGGCTGCATGCCCAGCTACTTCTTATTTAAAAATCTCTGTAAAATTCACTTCTCTGAAAGGAGGGTTCTTAGTGGTGCTTCCCAAGGGATTGGAAAGTTGAATTCTAAGTGGTTGGACATTGCCCAGCTGCCAGCGGAAAAGGTGCATACCGCCATGCCCTGAAGACACTGGAACCACAGATGCCTAGTTAATTTTACTAAGCCAGGTGTTTGAAAAGGAATGAAAACTTGCCTACTTACCTCGGATTTACTGAATTTTCTATCGTGTGTGTATTTACATTTGTAATAAGAGTTATTTAAAAGAGAATATAAAAGCTTAATAGCATTTAGGAAAGTTACCATTTTGAAATTTTTTGTCATTGCTTATTATTTAATAGAATATCTATATTGTTTTAATAAATTGGAGTTTTGGGTGCAGCCATGGTTAGAAGGTCCTGCCCCATTTTCAGGTTTGAGACGGTGTGGGACTGGTTTACCGTCAGTGGGTCATTTTTGATTGCTTGCCCAAGGCTTTGAATTGAAGGAAAAAAACTATAGAAGTGACAAGTGTTCATCTTGTATGTTTGATATCATACGCCATGGTGAAGAAGTGTTGAGCAAATCGGACACAGCAAAAGTCCGGATTCTTTAAAAGAGAGTAGATAGCAAGCCTTTGATTCAATTCTCCAAAACATCATCATATAGGGAGACAACAAGATTGCTTAAATCGTTCTTAACTGGGGAGGATTTTGCTCTCCGTGTTATTTGGTCATATCTGGAGACATTTTAAATTGTTATGGGGGGCGGGGGTAGGGGTAGGAGGATTTACTACTGGCATCTAGTGAGTAGAGGCCAGGATGCTGCTAAACATCCTACAGTGTGCAGGACATCACCCTCACCCCCACCCAAAGAATTATCCAGCCCCAAACTTCAGGGTTGCGAGGGCTGAGAGATGCTGAGCATCTCAGCTTCAAGTCCTGCTGGTTGTCTGATATGGGCAGTTTATTGAACCTTTCTGGGCACCGTTCTCACTATTAATTAGAGTACATGCTTCCAAGGGCTATTGGATGTTTAGAATGAGACTGTGTCAACTAAGTCCCTGGTTCCCTTTTAAGCAGCCAAGTGTCTTATTATATTGAGAAATATGATTCTGAAAACAGATGCAATTTACACCCAACCTTTTGGTCTTGCTTCTGCTCATAAAGGAGGATGCAGCCATATGGCCACAATTATCAGGCAGGTGCATCTGTTTCTGAGGCTCTTTCAAATGCAATTGCTGACTCTTTAGCCCAAGTGAGCCTCCTTGACTACTTAATTCCCTGATGAAGGAGGCGCCTCATGACTGCCCCCATCAACAGGCCTGTGAGGACCTGGCGCCTGACATGGATTCCTTCTATCAAATTGGAAAGGGAAGAAAATCCCTCTTTAATTTAAGCCTGAGCCCTCTGACTTATATGGCATTACCCATAGACTTTCATGCCCATGTAGGCTTTGCGTATGGGTGTCTTTGCAAATGCAGGTTTTTCTTGAGACACCAGGCACATCTAGGTGTAAGCAGTGGGGGTTGGGGGATCTCCAGTGTCAGTGTATAGAGAGCATCCGGTAGCGCTAGTGTCAAGAGAGGGAAACTCTCCTGGATGTAAGCAAAGAAGGCTTCATGGATTGTGTTAGTACTTTAGTTCTGTGGCTGATGTTTTGGGCCTAATCACTTACAAAGGGAAATTCTGGGGCCATGAATTTAGGATCCTGTTGCTATGGTTTCATTAAAAAATGAACTATACTGACCTGGCATGGTGGGTGGCTCATGCAATTAATCGAAGCACTTTGGGAGGGTGAGGTGGGCGGATCACGAGGTTAGGAGTTCCAGACCAGCCTGGCCAAGATGGTGAAATGCCATCTCTACTAAAAATACAAAAATTAGACAGGCACAGTGGCAGGTGCCTGTAATCCCAGTTACTTGGGAGGCTGAGGCAGGAGAATTGCTTGAACCCCGGCGGCAGAGAGAGCGGTGAGCCTAGATTGCACCATTGCACTCCAGCCTGGGCAATAGCATGAGACTCCGTCTCAAAAACCCCCCAAAACAACAAACAAGAACGAAAAAACCTATACTTAAAATCTAAGGGCAATCTGCCAGGAATCTAGACTTGCTATTTATTTTCCTGAGAGTGCAGGGAGGAGGAAACCCTTTCTCATGGGCAGGTGTGGCACAGAGGAGGGGCCATGGCAAAGCCCTTGGGCAGGGATCTTCTAGAACTGGCAGAGACCTTCTAGCTACCTCCCTCTCAGGTAGTGGTTTCTTTGCATTCAGAGCTGCTTCCACCTACTTTCCTACACTCATTGTACAGACGAGAAAGCTGAGGCCCAGAGTGGGGAGGGTTTCTTAAGGTCGCTGAGTGAGTTTGTAGGAAAAGTCAAACTTAAGCCTAGGAGCTTGGATGCTCAGCTTGGCCCTTTCTGGGCCTCCGGGATGTGGTGGGCTGAGCTTTGGCCCTGTCCAGCCAGGTCTCCCCAACACTGGACCCAGCACCTCAGAGAAAACATGGCTGAGTAGACAGTGTTCTTCCCCACTGTTTAATGAGCACCCACTGTGAACATAGGGGTGCCATGGGATGCTTCAGAGGTCAAGGAGCATCCAGCTCAATCTGGGGGATAAGATAATGCCCTTTGTTGACAAAACCCCCAAACTCTATAAATATTTAAAGAGGTTTTTTGTGAGCCACTGTTGTAACTGGGAGAGTGTTGCAATAATGGCTTTGCAGAACCATTTCAAAATATGTCACAGAAAAATATTTTTGGGTAAAACTTTATTTCCTTCATTGTCTGCTGTCTGTCATGTGACGCTATAAAGAATCAGGTTGGAATTTGGTGTCTTATTGCCACAAAGAGCCTGTTTTGCCAGTCTTATAATCTCTATTTTATTATTAATGCTGATAATTTGTGGGGGGTATAATGAGGCATGTCTGACCTCCTTTCCAGTCTAGGCCTCGAATTTAGTTTTTCAGGTTTCTCTGGAGTCCTCTTGGCTAGGTCTGTTCAGCTGGTTGGGGGGCTTAGGATTTTATTTTTGGCTTATGCCTTGAAGATTCTACTTGGCAGATAAGGAGCCATCCAGTCCCACAGGGGAGCTATATATTAAAAACAACACTAGGTAAACTGAGAAAGGACGGGTGCAGTGGCAGAATGGCCTGGGAAGGGATGGTCGGGGAGGTGGATGATTAGGACTTGGCAGGGTGGGAGGAAGAAGAGGTTCCTCCAGGACCAGATGGGTGAAGCAAGTTTTGCTGTGGGTAGGGTTTGTGAAAAATGATCACTTGGACATTGTGATGATGATGACAATAATAGCAGCTAATATTTATTAAGCATTTACTATGCAATGGACTCTGTGATCAGCATTTTATATGTTTTCTTGCTCCTATGAGTGGTACACTGTCAGTCCTATCAACAAAATGTGTCAAGCTCTGTAAAATATTTAAAGAGATTTATTCTGAGCCAAATATGAGTGGCCATTGGCCCAGGACTCAGTCCTCAGGAGATCCTGAGAATGTGTGTCCAAGGTGGTTGGGGTACAGCTTAGTTTTATACATATTAGGGAGACATGAGACGTCAAATACATGTAAGATATACATTGGTTGGGTCTGGAAAGGCAGGACAACTGGAAGTGGGGGATGGCTTCCAGGTCATAGGTAGATTCAAAGATTTTCTTGTTGACAATTGGCTGAAAGAGATAAATTATTGTCTAAAGACTTAGAAATGTCTTGGTTAAGATAAGTGGTTGTGGATACCACGGTTTTATTATGCAGGCGAAGCCTCTGGGTAGCAGGCTTTGGAAAGAATAGATTGTAAATGTTTCCTGCTGGACTTCAAGGGTCTATCACTAATTCCAAAAGGGAGGAGGGTAGAATCAGGTATGTCCGACTGCCCACCCTTCCCATCATGACCTGAATTAGTTTTTTGGGTTAGCTTTGGCACTGCCGAGATTCCAAATTGCTGGCAATAGCCTTGCTGAGAGGAGGGGTTCATTCAGATGGTCGAGGGGCTTAGAGTTTTATTTTTGGTTTACCATCTTCATTTCACAGATGAGAAAACCAAGGCTCAAGTGGTGTGGTGAAGTGTCTTGCTCAAGGCTGAGCAGCAGGGGAAGGGGAGAAGTCTGGCTGACCCTTCCCGTTGTAGTTGGATTTTGGAAGCCAATTCCAGCTGGAGGACTTGGGGATTTGTAGTGGGTGAGAGGAGCAAAGGGAGGGTTTGAACACAGGAACGAAGTCATCACAGGGCTGCTCTGGAAATGCTGGCTCAGATTAGGTTGTACCAAGGATTTACTGAGACTGCGTGAGTAGTGACGTGGCTGGTGTGTGTGTGGGCGGGGGCGCAGGATGGACGGGGAGACCTGTGGAAGGTACTGGAAAGACCACTTTGGAGGACTGGATGCCTGAGTGGATGAACAGGAGAAAGAGGAAAGTGTCAGGCTGTCCTGAAGGGCCCGGAGAAGCGGGGCATTGTGAAGGAGGTGGCCAGGGAGGGAAGCAGATAGGTTTGGTGAGGAAGAAGAGGACTCACAGGTGAAACTTGCTCATGAAAACTCCAGCCATGCAGCTGGCCCTTGGGGCTGGGGTTGGGGGGCATTGGGAGCATCTGCTTAGAAGGAGTGGGTGGTGAGGACTGACATTCCCACAACTCCCCTACCTGGGGGCAGGGATACGTGATGCTGAAAGGGCCCCTTATGACGTGTGTCCCAGAGCACTGTGACCTCTGAGTTTCCAGACGGTGGTCAGGTCCCCTGGGTCCACCAAGGGGCCCCTCTGGGTCATCTTGCTGCTGCCCTTGACCCCATGGAGCTGCCCCTAGAGGCTACATTCTCTGCTTTAAACCTCACTTCCCTCCCCTGGCATCTCATGTAAAAGCAAAGCAGAACCGACCCTTCGCAAACACACCAGAGAGCTGGAGGAACAGGTCCTGGGGCATTTGCTGTTGCTGGATTTCATGTGTGCTGCTTTTGTCTTGGAAGAGTAAGAGTTGGATCTATCCCTCAGGGACAGAGAGAGGGAAAGAGAAACAGGGTGGGGAGCAGATGCAGGCACAAAACACTGCAGTGTAATGAAGAAAATCCCGAACACTTGTCATCGAGCTCTTCATGCTGGGTGACTCTCTATGAAGTGTAAACCCGAGGGGCGCAGTCTGTGCTGTGTGCTGGGTGCCCATCCTGGGATCAACCAACATGCTAACACTTGTTTAACCCCAATGAGATGGTGCAGGGGGGGAAGGGGAAGCAGCCAGGTTATATAAATAACGGTCAACACTCCTTGGTCATGGTTGAACTGTTGGTGAACAGAGATAAGGAAGGACTTGGTGGAACATGCATATCATTACATCTCCCTGGCCTCATGATTTTGAGCTGAATTACTACATATCACTCATGCTTGGCACATAGGATCTAATAAACTATGGTCAGGGAACCAAGTCAGAGATGGCAAACTGATGCCCCAGGGGCTGAAGCGTCTGGCCCACAGACGTTTGCTTTGTTTTTTGATCTGCACAATATTTTAAACACTAAGATAGTTGAGAACACTTAAAAGGAGCCTTTATATAAAAATCTGGGTTTCCTGCTTCTTTTGACAGATGGGGATACCTGGAGGTGCTGGCCTCTCTTTCAGGGGCAGTGGACAGGAGCTGGGTGTCTGTCGCTCCACCTAGGTTGGGCTGGGTGCCGCTCTTTGTGTCTCTTTGACTTGAAGACAGAGCATTGTCCACCGTTTGTCACTGTTGTTCCTTCCCTTGTTTACATCACGCCAGTCCTGCCGCACTGGTTTCCTTTGTCCACAAGGCCTTGGGGCATTTGAGTTATTGACTGTGTGTGTTGAGTCATGGTGCTTGACTAGGTGACTGGCTGCTGGGTGTTGGAACAGAGGGGCTACAGCATGGTGGAAGGGTGTGCCCCAGGATAGGGGTGAGGCGAGGGTGCATCCAGGGTCTCCCCAGCCTCTGTGTTGGGGAGGGTTCCGCCGAAGCTCTTGCTGCACTAGAGGAAAATGCTTTTGCCTCCTGTGACTTGTTGTTTGTCTGAAGTGGACCATCTGCAGTGGAATAAAATGAGATTTCTATCACACCGGCGTTTGGGTGTGAAGTGGTATCTCATTGTGGTTTTAATTTGTAATACACTGATGGCTAGTGATGTTGACCTTGTTTGCATTTCCGTATTGCCCATTTGTAAATCTTCTTTCAAGAACTGTCTATTCAGGTCTTTTGACCATTTTACATTGGGTTATTTGTCTTTTTATTATTGATGTGTCAGAGTTCTTTATATATTCTACATACAAATACTTTGATCAGGTGTTTAGTTTTCAAGTAATTCCTCCCATTCTGTGGGGTGTCTTTTCGCTTTCTTGATTATATCCTTTGAAGCACAAAAGTTTTAAATTTTGATGAGTCCAATTTATCTAGTTTTTCTTTTGTTCCTTTTGCTTCTGGTGTCTTATTTAAGAAGCCGTTGTCTAATATAGTGTCACAAAGGTTTATGCTATTTTTTCTATAAATTTAACTCTTACATGTAAGTCTTATATACTTATATATAAGTTACATTTTGAGGTAATTTTTGTATATGGTGTGAGTTAATTTTTTTACATGATTTATAGGGGTCCAACTTTATTCTTTTGCATGTGGGTGTCTTTTCTATCTCTTACAGCTTGTCGAAAGTGCTCTAGAGGGAAAGTGTCGGGTAGAGCTCAGAGGGCTGTGCCCAGGGCAGAAAGGGAGGTAGCCTGGTTATTGGGAATGTGACTTGGTGCCAGGCCATGGTGGCGGGACCCTGGCTAGCCTGTTGATGGTCCAGGGACCTCCAACACCTGCTTCCTTACAGGGTAGGGCAGAGGCTAGGGCTGAAGAGTGGTTTCTGAGTCCTGTTCTTCATTTCTTCAAGTGTAGCTGGTTTTCTAGGGGAAGCTCTGTTACTTCTTATGTCCTGAGGAGGAGGTGCAGTGTAGAGCTCAGAGAGTGAAAGTGAGGCAGCCTGTGTCCTCAGAGCATTGGGGGGACTGCCTGGTTCAGGGTTGCCTGCTAGTCCTCCCATCTACACTAGCAGCAGCTGTGCATTTCCTCCCCCACAGTCCATTTCATTTTCTTGATTACTTTTTCTAAATGTCAGAGTTCACATGTGCTGTTTGTTGATAAATAATGTGGTTTTGGCAGAACGCTAGTCCTTGGGCTACAGAACTACTTTAGTGGGCTTAGAAATGAAACAGCCGAGGTGGAGGAAAGGTTTGAGTCACTGCATTTGCGTTCTGAAGTTGCCAGGAGAGGTGGGCAGAGCCACACTGAGATGGCTGTGGGTGGGCTCTGGGAGAAGGGTCTCCTGCCAGAGGGGCAGCCTGACACAGACTGAGTCCATTTCAAAATTTATTTTAATAATTTACTGTGAATTTTATTCATTTTCTTGGTTTTAAAATAGGTCATGTTCACATGGTTCAAAATTCACAAAGAATAAAAGAGGATATAGTGAAAAATGTTCTTACCCTTGAGCCACACAATTTTCTTCACTTTATCCTGTCACTTTTTGTCAAATCTTTCCAGAGAGATTTTGTAAATATAGAAGCAAGTGAATGTAATAGATGCATGCATATATATATGTATACACACATATTCCTTCCCTATTTCTTATGATGACTTTAGTGAGATATAATTCCAATATACCACATAATTCACTCATTTAAAGTGTCCAGCCCAGCTGGGCATGATGGCTCACGCCTGTGATCCTAGTACTTTGCGGGGCCAAGATAGGAGGATCGCTTGACGCCAGGAGTTTGGACCAGCCTGGTCAACATCACTAGAACCCATCTCTCTAAACACATAAATAAAGTGTCCAACTCAGTGGTTTTTAGTATATTCACAGAGTGGTGCATCTATCACTAAAATCAACTTTAGAATATGTTCATCACTCCAAACTGAAACCATGAATCTATTAGTAGTTACTCCCTATGCATCTCCCGAATTGAACCTATCCCTCTAAAACACATAAATAAAGTGTCCAACTCAGTGGTTTTTAGTATATTCACAGTTGTGCATCTATCACTAAAATCAATTTTAGAATATGTTCATCACTCCAAACTGAAACCATGAATCTATTAGTCGTTACTCCCTATGCATCTCCTGAATTTTCTTTCTGTGCATAGATTTCCCTATTTTGGATTTTCACATACATGGAACCATACAATGTGTAGTCTTTTGTGAATAGCTTATTTTATTTAGTATAATGTTTTCAGGGTTCATCTATGTGTAGCATGTATCATTTCTTTTTATTGCCATATAGTGTTCCATCCGCTGGATATGCCATCTTTTATTTACTCATTCTTCAATGGATAGATATTGTACTAGCCTGTTCTCACACTGCTATAAATAACTGCCTGAGACTGGATAATTTATGAAGGAAAGAGGTTTAATTGACTCACAGTTCCATGTAGCTGGCGAGGTCTCAGGAAACTTACAATCATGGCGGAAGGGGAAGCAAACATGTCCTCTCATAGCGGCAGGAGAGAAATGCAGAGCAAAGTGGGGAAAGCCCCTTATAAAACCATCAAATCTCACGAGAACTCACTCACTTTCATGGAAACAGCATGGGGGAGCCACCCCCATGACCTAATCACCCACCACAAGGTCCCTTTCACAACACGTGGGGATTATGGGAGCTACAATTTAAGATGAGCTTTGGGTGGCGACACAGCTAAACCATATCAGGTATTTAAGTTGTTTCCTTTTTGGGGCTATTGTGAATAATGCTGCTCTGAGCAGGTGTATGAGTTTTTGTGTGGACGTATATTTTGATGGCTCTTGGGAATATCCCTAGGAGTGGAATTGCTGGGTCATATGGTAATTCCATGTTTAACCTTTTGACAAACTGCCAAATGGTTTTCCAAATTCCTGTACTAATTTGCATCTTACTAGGGAAGTGTATGAGGGTTATGATTTCTTACATCCTCATGTCAACATTTGTTATTGTCTGTCTTTTTGCTTATAGCCATCCTAGGGGTTGTGAAGTGGTGTCTCACTGTGGTTTTAATTTGCAATACACTGATGGCTAGTGATGTTGACTTTGTTTGCATTTGCACATTGCATTTGAGTATTGTAAATCTTCTTTTGAGAACTGTGTACTCAGGTCTTTTGACAATTTTACATTGTAAATCTTCTTTTGAGAACTGTGTACTCAGGTCTTTTGACAATTTTACATTGGGTTTTCTTTTTATTATTGATGTTTAAGAGTTCTTTATATATTTTACATGCAAATACTTTGATCAGATGTATAGTTTGCAAGTAACTCCTCCCATTCTATGGGGTGTCTTTTCACTTCCTTGATTATATCCTTTGAAGCACAAATGTTTAACATTTTGATGAGTCCAATTTATTTAGTTTTTTTTTTGTTTGCTTTTGCTTCTGGTGTCATATTTAAGAAGCCATTGTCTAATCCAGTGTCACAAAGGTTTATGGTATTTTTTCTGTAAATTTAGCTCTTACATGTAAGTCTTACATACTTATATATAAGTTCCATTTTGAGATAATTTTTGTATATGGTGTGAGTTAATTTTTTTACATGTTTTATAGGGGTTCGACTTTATGTTTTTGCATGTGGATCTCTTTTCTCTCTTTCTATGCTTGTCTTCTTATTTTATAAAAACATCTTGTGTGTCTGATTATTCCTTGTCAGTGTATAAAGTGCTCTTTATTCATTTAGATGGCTGCTTAGTGTTCATTATATGGATGTATGTAACATTATTTAATCAGTCTCCTGTTAACGGACATGTAGATGTCATTTCACACATGTGGAAACATACCTGTAGGACAAACTCCTAGAAATGGAACTGCTGATTAAGGGCTATATCTTTTGTAACTGATGGATATCGTCAAACTGCTCACTGTATAGGTTCACAGACAAGTAATGAGAGTGTTTCTGTACATCCTTGCTAACAGTGTGTTTTCAGATAGTTCTATTTTTGCTAAATTTAGAGGTGAAAAATGGAATCTCTGTGAAGATCAAACTTACATTTCTCTTATTGCAAGTGAGATTGGGCATTTGTTCATGGTAAAGAATGCAGAGACATTGGGGGTTTGTGTGTGAGTGTATATGTGTATGTGTGTGAACTGCCTGTGTTTTGTTCTTTACCAATTTTTCAATTATTGATCTTTTTTATTGATTTATAGGGACTATATATATATATGTTAAGGAGGTCAAATTTTAAAAAATTTATACCGAGTTGGCCGGGCATGGTGGCTCACCCCTGTGATTCCAGCACTTTGGGAGGCCAAGGTGGGTGGATCACTTGAGGTTAGGAGTGGTCCAGCTGGGATCAGCTGGGATCCAAACTGTATCACGTGGTATTCAGTTACTGTAGCTTTACAGCGTGTTTTACCATCTGACTGCTCTATGGAATTTTCCTGGCTATTCCTTTCTTGCTGCTTCCCCCATCCCGATGAATTTTGGAATCAGCTCATTCAGATCCCCAGCAGAAATTGGCCTGTATCTTATTGCATTTCACTGAACTTGTAGGTTAATTAGGTGGCTTGAAATCTTTATGAGATCTAGTCAGAGGTGCAGCGTGCCCTCCTTTTGTTGACACAAGCTTTTTTTGATTGCTTTTGGGCATCGCAGAAGCTGGCTGGCAACCCAAAGAACTTGCAGGGGTGCCTCTGGGTCCTAAGAATTGTCTGTTGAGTGCCGAGCCCTAGGGTTGGGGCACATTCAGAGGACCAAGGTGAGTTCCTGCCCTCTTGTTGCAGGAGGAAGGGCTCCGGTTGTGGGGTATGATGACCTGGATTTGTTTCCTGGGGCAGGTCACTCAGTGCCTCCTGGCCTTGGTTTTTTTGCCTTGATAGTGGGAGCTCTCCTTGCCTCACTGGCTGGAGGCTGTGATGAGATCACAAGTGCATGGCCTGGCACTCAGGGTTGCCACCTCACAGTGTCTGCTGTTACTGTCACACCAGCGCCGTGGATGACGCGGGAGGGGCCCGCATGTCTGGAGGTCACGTGTAGACGGTGTTCAGCAGCAGGGTTGTGCCTATGAAGAGGGGCTGCAGGAGCTGCAGGGTTCGGAAGAAGGAGAAAACCCTGCCTGGTTGGGGTGTCCTGGAATGGCTTCAAGAGAAGTAGGAAAGCTCATGGCCCGGTGGAGGAAGTAGAGCGAGAGGTGTTAGAGGCTCTGTCATCAGAACCCCGACCACATCTGGCAGGAAGTAGAAATGGATGAAGAAATTCGGGTTTAGGATGAGAGGCTTGCTCAGAAGCACACAGAGAAGGTAATAGCAGGGCTGAGTGCTGAACCTCAGTCTCTGCACTTCGAGTCGGTGGCTCTGACGGTCACACTAGAAACTGAACTGAGTCTACAGCGTTTAGTCCTGTTTTGTTTTCTTTGTGGGGAGGACAAGGAAGGAAGGCCTCCCCCGCTGCGGCCTGCCAGGCTCTGGTGCCCTCCCTTGGCCTCCTTGTTTGTGTAAGTGGCCCTCACACAAAACCTGTGTCTGACCAGCTGGTGAACAGTCCATTGAGTAAACAAACCCTCTGGCTTCAGGATTATATTTCAGACTGAAATAAGTTTGGACATCTCTCTCTTGTTAGAAATGAGTTTTGGTTTGGATGGAAGGGTGCTTTATCTCTTCTAGAAATTCTCTGGCCTTGCCTATTCCTGTGAAGACAATATGGATATTTACTTATTAATAAAATGGCCACTTGCCATCTCAGCCAGGTTGAGGTCTCCTGGTTAACAGTAGCCTATCTCAGAAAAGAAAGATTCCTGCTGTGGAAGATGGGCCAGTGGTGTCTTTTCACTTCTTTATTTCCCCAAGTTCCTTCTTGGATGGGAGGTGCTAGCTGGGTTGTCCTTGCAGACTGCTATATTACCGGCCCCCAGCATCACCCAGCACGCAGCTGAGGAGACAGGCTCTGGATGTGGGGGCACTGGGCTGCAAACCCGAGTCTGACTGCAAACCTGGGCTCTTTCTTTTTTTGTTTTATCTTTGGGACAGAGTCTCACTCTTTTGCCCAGGCTGGAGTTGCAGTCTAGGCTCGCTGCAACCTCTGCCTCCTGGGCTTAAGTGATTCTCCTGCCTCAGCCTCCCAAGTAGCTGTGCCTACAGGTATGTGCCACCACACCTGGCTAAGTTTTGTATTTTTAGTAGAGACGGGGCTTCACCATGTTGGCCAGGCTGGTCTCAAACCTCTGATCTCATGATCCACCTGCCTTGGCCTCCCAAAGTGCCGGGATTACAGGCGTGGATCGCCGCACCCGGCCAAACCTGGACTCTTTCTAGAACCAGGCGTTGTCCTTGAGCTGCCTGCGTCTCTGGGTAAGATGAGGGCCCTGTCCCCAGGGCTGGCCCTCTGCCCACGAAGGGATCCAGGGGACTTCAGCGTCACCACTCTGCATAGTCTCTTCCTTTGCCTCAGGCTTGTGGCAGTTCCGGGAGGTGCAGTCGTCAGATGTTTGTCCTCATGGAAAGCCTGCTCACAGGTAGCCCTAAGCAAAAAATGTCACTCTGCTTCGTGTGTATAGTTCCTTGTTTCTATAAGGGGCAGAGTCCTGGGGTTTAAACAGGCTTGAGGATATAGGGGAATTATACTTACATATGGAATGCTCCCTGTGAGAATTGTGGAAAAAGCCCCAAGAAGGGGTTGTGATTACGGTGGTGGTTTCCCTTTGTTCAGTGCTTTCCCTGAGACCTCGAGGCAGTTAGGGTTTGCTAGGTCATGTGTGACAGAAAACCCCGCCCCAGCTGCCTTTGGTGAAAAAGAGAGTAGCCTTGTAGTTTCTAAGGAGAGCTGGCTTGGTAGTCGATTTAGGACTTGGTTTTTCTGTCTCTCTCCATTATACCCGCTACCATATTGCCTTTATTTTCTGTTTCTGGATGGTGGCATGATGGCTTATGTCATCTGGGCCTCAAGGCCACTGGGAGAGGCAACCATCTGCTGGGTTCTAGCCTTCACAGCAGAGGCTCATTGGCTTGGGTTGGTAGTGCCTTCTTCTTCCCTCTGCCCTGCTCCCCTGCCATTGCCATGGCTTGGGGGTGGCAATGTCGGGATTGGCTCAGGCTCCAGGCTCACGTCCACGCTTAGAGCTGGGGGTGTGGCCGGGCCCATGTGGGAGGGGGCTGCACCCAAGGCACAGAGGATACAGATGCCAAAAGGAGGGAGGGAGTGGGCGTGGGCCGGCTGCAAACCAGCACACTTCCCGAGGCAGTCACAGTTTAGAAAGAGTTTGTTAGAAGTGTGTCCAGATTGGTTGAGCTTGGTGACGCACACCTGTAATGCCAGTACTTTGGGAGGCTGAGGCGGGTGGATCACCTGAGGTCAGGAGTTCGAGACTAGCCTGACCAACATGGAGAAATGCCGTCTCTACTAAAAACACAAAATTTAGCTGGGCGTGGTGGTGCATGCCTGTAATCCCAGCTATTCAGGAGACGGAGGCAGGAGAATTGCTTGAACCTGGGAGGCAGAGGTTGCGATGAGCCGAGATCGCACCACTGCACTCCAGCCTGGGCAAGAGTGAAGCTCCATCTCAAAAAAAAAAAAAAAAAAAGTGTGTCCAGATCAGTGTGGAATAGGAATGTGTGAACTGTGCCAAGTGACATTTTCCAGAAAGTGTGATGAGGAAGGGCCAAGAGTTTTTTAGTGCTAAAGTCCAGTGGCCGTGAAGTCCGGTGCGGCGTGGAGTGGCGCTCTCGGATGGGAGTGAGTGGGAGTGGCAGAGCTGGGGCCTTTCCTCTGGGCATGCCAGGGATGGCTAAAGGCCACCTGTTGGGGTGGTCTGAGCTGGAGCACCCCCTCGACCTGTCAGGGGTCATGTGTGCTCACTTTGCCCTGTGATTTTCCTGGGTTGATTCCATGGTCTATTCTCTCAAGCCCCGTGCTTGCCTCGCTCGGTGGCGCATTTCAGATCATGGGTAGTTGTGCGGTACTTTCACTTAATTAGGTGGGAAGGAGACCCTACTACAATTCTCCTGGTCACTGGACTGCCTGCTTCAAACCCCTGCTCTGCCACTAATTAGCTACATTGCTGTGGGCAAGTCAGCCTCCCTAAGCCTCAGTCTCTCAGCTGTAAGACAGGGATACCAGCAGCACGGGCCTTTAGATGTTTTGCATTTGATCACAAATGTAAATTGCTTAACTGGCACCCAGGAAAAGTTCAACTTTTAGGGACTATTTTATTATTATTATTTTGAGACAGCGTCTCACTCTGTCACCCAGGCTGGAGTGTGGTGGTGCGATCTCGGTTCGCTGCAACCTCCGTCTCCTGAGTTTTAGTGATTCTCCTGCCTTAGCCTCCCGAGTAGCTGACCACAGTTACCTGCCACAACACCCAACTAATTTTTGTGTTTTTTGGTAGAGATGGGGTTTCGCTATGTTAGCCAGGCTGGTCTCAAACTCCTGACCTCATGTGATCTGCCTACTTTGGCCTCCCGAAGTGTTGGGATTACAGGTGTGAGCCACCATGCCCGGCCTATTATTTATTATTATTATTATTGTTACTGAATTTTTTTTAGAGACAAGGTCTTACTCTGTAACTCAGGCTGGAGTGCAGTGGGGTGATCATGGCTCACTGAAGCCTCACTGGATCCTGGAATCAAGCGATCCTCCCACCTCAGGCTCCTGAGTAGCTGAGACCACAGACGTGTATCACCACACCTGGCTAGGTTTTTTTTTTTTTCTGGTTTTTGTAGAGATGGTGGTCTTGCTATGTTGGCCAGTCTGGTTTCTAACTCCCGGCCTCAAGTGATCCCCCACCTTAGCCTCCCAAAGTGCTGGGATTACAGGTGTGAGCCACTGTGCCCAGCCTAGTAGCCTAGTGAATTATTATTTAAAAAGACATGTTAAAGAATCTACACTTAGAGAAGAGAGAGCCAGACTTGGTGAGGATTTTTAGACTTCAAATACGCTTTATTTTCCCACTTTCTCACGTTCTGTCTCTCCGAGGCAGAACTGCACTGTTCTCTGAGCCCACTGGTCTCTGACAGGCTTGCGGATCTGAAGGTATGTGGAAAATGCTCATTGACTTTGGTCCTAAATTTCCTGGCTTCTGACTAGTGCACAGTTAGTAAAGGAAGAGTTCTTTTAATTTGAGAAATGTGCCGGGTGTGGCAGCTTACGCCTGTAATCCCAGCACTTTGGGAGGCTGGGGCAGGTGGGTCACCTGAGGTCAGGACTTCGAGATCAGCCTGGCAAACATGGAGAAACCCTATCTCGACTAAAAATACAAAAATTAGCTGGGTGTGGTGGCAGGTGCCTGTAATCCCAGGTGCTCCAGAGGCTGAGGCAGGGAGAATTGTTTGAACCTGGGAGGCAGAGGTTGCAGTGAGCCAAGATTGTGCCACTGCACTCTTGCCTGGGCTATAGAGCAAGACTCTTTCTCAAAAAAGAAAAGAAAAAAGAAAAAGAAATGTGTGAAGATTTCCCACACCCCCAATCCCACTGCCCCATCCCTGTACCCCAACTCCATTTATACGCTGCAAGATTTCCCACCTGCCATACGAGGAGACCCTTGTCAACACGGCAGGTGCACCTCGGCTGGGAACGTGTCTCAGTGTCTTTAAATTTCTCAAGAGTCTCAGTTTTATCCCTGTTAACACACCCAGCAGTGGAAACAGCAGAAATTGCTCTTCTTTTGTAAGGAGAGTTGTGTCTCAGAGAGTTGGTTGTTTGAAATGTAATTTCTCCAGCTCATTATGTCAAAACTGACGTTTGAAGTATGCATGAGGACTCTTGCTAATAGCCTTTTGTATTAGGGTTCTTTACAGAAACAGAATCAATAGGGTGTGTGTGTGTGTGTGTGTGGGTGTGTGTGTGTGTGTGTGTGTATGTGGAGAGACAACGAGAGAGGAAGATAGAAAAGAGAGAGAGGAGAGAGAGAGAACCTTATTATAAGGAATCGGCTGATGTGATTATGTAGGCTGACAGGTACCAAGATCTGCCATCTGTAAGCTGGAGACCCATGAGGGCTGATGGTATAAGGTCCAGCCTAAATGCAGTCAAGCTGACAAGCTGCAGACACACAAAGAGCTGATGTTTTAGTTTGAGTCCAAAGGCAGGAGAAAAACTGATGTCTCAGTTGGACGGCAGTTAGACAGGAGGAGTTCTCCTTACTCCTTGAGAGAAGGGTCTGCCTTTTTGTTCTATTCAGGCTTTCAACTGAGTGGATGGGAGGAGCATCTGCTGTACTAAGAGCCCATTGATGCTACTGTTAATCTCATCCAGGTCCGTCCTTGCAGACACAGTGAGGCTTTGTGACCAAACGTCTGGGCATCTTGTGGCCCACTCAAGTCCTAGAGCACTGACCATCACACCTTTGGTATAATCTCGGGATTTTTAATTTCCTGGGTCGCATGGCTGCAGCGGCTGCACTAAAGCATCATGGGTCACAGCGTTCTAGTCGCTGGTGCAGTTCTCCTGCTTCTCCCATGGGCTGATGTTCAAGGGCCTTATTTTAGCTCAGCAGGCTAATTTTCTTATTGTAAGGCTCTATACATGAACGATAAAATTATAGAGAAGGAAAGTGATTTCATAGGTGGTGGAGATTCATTCCCGAGAGGCAGGGCTGAAGTCAGAGCCTCCAGAGCCTTCTCCCAGGGTCTTCCATCAATCCTGCCCCAGGGTCTTCCATCAATCCTGCCCCAGGGTCAGTGGCTACATGAGGCATCAAGTTCCAAGTATGCAATGAGATTTGCTAATCCGATTTTGCATTTTCTGGGCTTTGCAAAAGCCAGTAAAGAGTCGCAAACATGACTATTGACTCCTCAGCCTGAAACCATCTAGGTGTGTTTTTTTTTGAGGGTTCACAGGGGACTTTCTCATGTCCTTGGGTTTGCAGGATATTTCATTTTCTGCTGCTCCAGATGCTTGCTTGTTCAGGCATGTGTCAGAAATGGATAGCCTAGCCTTGCCCCTTTGCAAAAGGCAAGCTCTCCTGCCAGACAGCCACAACTTGTCTGGACAGAGATTTAGGGCTGTCTTCCCAAGAAAGGCGTGTATATCAGGAGTTTGACCCTAGTCTCCAAGGCCTGAGGATGGGTGGTTTTCCTTGTGGTTTTGTCTTGGATCGCTTGTGGCATTTGGAGCTACTTCTGGTCTTAACTTTCCCACTTCCAGTGTTGAGATGGAATTGGTCTGGGATTATAAGTCATCTAGGACAGAATGCAGAGATTTATTTTATTCCTTTGGAGGGAGGTGGACAGAAGAATCTATTGGGGAGAGAATGTGGAGCCAACTGTTTATAAAGTTAGCATTTAAGTCCCACACAAAGCCTGCTTCCTAAATACTGTTGTCCCAGGGCTACTGGCAAGGTGACTGGCTGTGCCCCTTTGGTTTATCCTGTTACTGCCAGGCTTGGCATTTACACTATGCTTTATCCTTCACTCAGAATCTAGGTAGATTCACACGTATGTCTGTGCCTGTGCGTGTGTGCGTACCTGTGATAAGAGCAGGGAGGAAAAATGCTTTGTGGTGAGGCTTGGGTATCATCAGACTTTACAGTTGATTGTTCCCCCTCTTCCAAAATCTTACTCCTTTTCTCTACCCAAGGAACCATGAGAAGGGGGTGCTATGGGTTGTCTAGGTTGCTTTATGCCAAAGACATAGTATTGAAACTTTTCATGTCAATGACGTGACACTTTGGTAAATCGTATCAGTTAAGACAAGACCAAGTTGCTGTTGCTAAGAGATTTTTAAAAAATCTGAAAGTGAAGTTCTGTTTTCATCCATTTCACCAACTTACTGGAGAGTTTCTCTGTGCCGAAGACAAAGAGATGTCTCATGTGTCTTTGATGTGGTCTCCACTCGGGAATAGTTTACAGTCCGCAAGAAGAATGTGTAGGGAACCTGATTCTTCGGTGCCCTGTTTTTGACTTTTTAGGTTGACTGATTTCTCATAGACAGTATTAAATATTCTGAAAAAGGAGGGACACCAGCAAATACAAAGTAATTAGGAAAAAATTCAAGAGAATGGAGGAACAAACACAAAGAACCTCAATCATCACATTAAGAGTGTTATTCCCGGCCGGGTGCGGTGGCTCAAGCCTGTAATCCCAGCACTTTGGGAGGCCGAGGCGGGTGGATCACTAGGTCAAGAGATCGAGACCATCCTGGTCAACATGGTGAAACCCCGTCTCTACTAATACAAAAAATTAGCTGGGCATGGTGGCGCGTGCCTGTAATCCCAGCTACTCAGGAGGCTGAGGCAGGAGAATTGCCTGAACCCAGGAGGCGGAGGTTGCGGTGAGCCGAGATCGCGCCATTGCACTCCAGCCTGGGTAACGAGAGCGAAACTCCGTCTCAAAAAAAAAAAAAAAAAAAAAAGAGTGTTATTCCCGGCGGCATCCTAGGCCTTCCAGCCACGTGCTGATACGTGTCGTAGCCTTCGTGCAGAGTCTTAGGCTAGAGACTGAAGTGGCTTGTGTCAGCGCTTTCCCTGCAGCTCATGGTGACCCTGTACCAGCCTAAAGATAAGAACATAGTGTTAGGTCTGGCATCGTGGCCCACACCTGTCATCTCAGCACTTTGAGAGGCTAAGGCGGGAGGATCACTTGAGTTCAGGAGTTCAAGACCAGCCTGAGCAACATGGCAAGACCTCTTCTCTACTACAGTTAGAAAAAAAAAACCCAGCCAGGTGTGGTGGCATGCGCCTTTAGTCCCAGCTTCTCAGGAGGCTGAGGCGAAAGGATTGTGTAAGCTCAGGAGGTGGAGGCTGCAGTGAGCCATGATTGCACCACTGCACTCCAGCCTGGGTGATAGAATGAGATCCTGTCTTTAAAAAACAAAACAAAACAAAACAAAACAGCAAAACCAAACCAAAACACTGTAGTGTTGTAACCATTTTCCTCATGAATCCTCATGATGGAAACAAAATTGACTCATTTCCATAAGCCCTTGTCCTAGGAGAAACGAGGTAGCGTGTTTAACGTCTCTTTATTTATTGTCATTCCTAATAGTGACTTTTGCCAAGAGCCTGCTGTGTGCAGGCCTAAGTGCATCACCTCATGCAGGGCTCCCTCACCTGAGAGGAAGGCTGTTCCTATCAGATTTGATTTTCGAGGGAATGGAAGCTCAGGGAGATGAACTGACTTGCCCCTGATCACATAAGCACAGAGCAACCCGTTTCTGACCCAGATCTCCCCTGGCCGGCCCATAGGGTGGTACCCTCAAGCGCCAGGCTGTGACAAACCCTCTCCTCATTGCACATCTTGGTCTTTGGGGACTTTTTAAAGCATGAAGTTTGCCTTTTTAAAATACTGCATTTGTGGCCAGGCTCATGCCTATAATCCCAGCACTTTGGGAGGCTGAGGTGGGGGGATCACGAGGTCAGGAGTTTGAGACCAGCCTGGCCAACGTAGTGAAACCCTGTCTCTACTAAAAATACAAAAAAAAAAATTAGCTGGGCGTGGTGGCAGGTGCCTGTAATTCTAGCTACTCAGGAGGCTGAGACAGGAGAATTACTTGAACCCAAGAGGCAGAGGTTGCAGTGAGCTGAGATCATGCCGTTGCACTCCAGCTCCATCGACAGTGGGAGACTCCGTCTCAAAACAAACAAACGAACAAACAAAACAAAATACTGTGTTTGTGTATTACGTGTCTTGCTTGCTGAGTTTTTAGTACTCAAGGCTCAAAGTGAGTTCTACTTTAAGGGTTAGTGAGGTCGATCACTCACTCAAGGCCCCATGGCCGTAAGTGGGGCAGCAGGGTGTTAACTGAATCTCCTGGGAGCAGTCTCAGCCGCCAGCCTGGAGGCAGCAGCGTGATTTCCTTCTGTCAGATCCTCGTGCTCTCAGATGGAGAAAGGAAACCTGACTCATCACCGGCTGCTAAGTTGCTATCAGGTCCTCTGGGGCTTGGGCCCAGGGGCTCTTTCTCTCCCAGCTGTGTTCTCACCAATGTGCTGCTTCTTCTGCAGGTCGGGAAAGAGGTTAAAGAAGACCCGCAAGTATGATATCATCACCACTCCAGCCGAGCGAGTAGAAATGGCGCCGCTGAACGAAGAGGATGATGACGATGAGGACTCCACAGTGTTCGACATCAAATACAGGTACAGGGTGGGACGGAGGCCTCCTCCTCGGTCTCGGACATTGAGTTGGTGGGACCTCAAGGCCAGCTGTGGTGTCCATGTGTTCTTGTTTTTTGGTTAAGCCTTGGGCCCTGGGGTGTTCTGCACATGGAGAGACCTCCTCTGATCTTGTATGAGTCCGTTTTCATGCTGCTAATAAAGACATACCTGGGACTGGGTTGTTTATAAAGGAAAGAGGTTTAATTGACTCGCAGTTCCACAGGGCTGTGGAGGCCTCACAATCATGGCAGAAGGCAAGGAGGAGCAAAGTGACATCTTAGATGGATGATGGCAGGCAAGAGAGCTTGTGAAGGGGAGCTCCCCCTTATAAAACCATCAGATCTTGTGAGACTTAGTCACTGTCAGGACGAGAACAGCATGGGAAGACCTGTCCCCATGATTCAGTTACCTACTGGGTTCCTCCCACAGCATGTGGGAATTGTGGGAGCCACAATTCAAGATGAGATTTGGGTGGAGACACAGACAAACCGTATTAGATCCTTTCCTAGAACACAAAGCACCCAGAAACCTGGCAGAGAAATGCTTATTTCTTTTCCCAAATGAGAACATGAAGTCACCTTTAAAGAAGGAAAAGGAGGGTTGTGCTTCAGGCAACAAGCTAGTTGCCCACTGCTTGCAGGGGGTCCAGCTACTAGCTGTGTGTGCTACACACTGGGCACCCAAACAGCAACTTCTCTTTCAGCCTTGCTTACGTCAATAGCTGAGGACCTGGGTGGTTGGGTGGCTGGCATTCCTGCTTGGATGGAGTTTACCGATGAGCTCTAAAAGCAGGTGTGTTTCCTAAAGATTTTCTCTAGGGAAGTCAGAATGACTTTGTGACTTTAGGATTATAGTGTGGGTTTTCAGATTATTTTGGGATGTACTTTTAATATGTGACCTTCTTAATGGAAGAGCTGAGGATGAGCATAGTTTTGAGACGGGGTGCAAAGACCCAGAGAAGGGGCGTTGCTTGGCCAAGGTCCCAGTTAGTAGTAAAAGTGGAGCAGAAATCCAGGCTGGTCCCTATCTGGGCTCCCCAGTTCTGTGGCTTCTGCCTGTCTGGGAAGGCAAGCCTTCCACCGTTCCTCAGCACAGCCTTGGCCATCCTTGGCCCTTCTGCATAAATGAGTTGTCAGGTTCAACAAGATGGTGTTTGGGATTTTGATTGGAGCTGATCAATTTAGGGAGAATCAGCACTTTTACATTGACTTTTCCAATTCATGAGTATGGAAGGATTTTCCATTTATTAGGTGTTTAAAAAATGTCTTTCAGTACTTTCAAAAATTTATGTATAAATGTTTTGTACATTTTTGTTAGATATATTCTCATAGGTGTCTTACAGTTTGATATGTATATTTTTTACTTTAAAGTACTGTTTTATTTACACTCATGTCTGAAAAAAATGACTGTATTATAATGTTTATGTACATATTGGTTTTGGAAGCTGAGTTTGTTAGTGAATCATGCCAAAATCTTATAAAGAACTTGAAAGCATTAAAACTGATTGGTTATGGATAGCAGAGTGGGAGAAAAATCCCACTGGCTATAATTTGCATTTTAGGCAAAGGGGCAGCACCCTTTGAAAAGAATCAAATCAATTAGTAATATTTATCCATACCACAGAATAATACACAGTTAGCCCTCTGGACCTGAGGATTCCACATCTGCAGGTTCAACCAACCATAAATTGAAAATATTTGGGGTTGGGCATAGTGGCTCATGCTTTTAATCCCAGCATTTTGAGAGGCTGACGAGTGCAGTTCTCTTGAGCTCTGGAGTTTGAGACCAGCCTGGACCACATGGTGAAAACACAGGTCTACAAAAAAAAAAATTAAAAAAATTAGCCAGGCATGGTGGTGCATGCCTGTAGTCCCAGCTACTTGGGAGGCTGAGATGGGAGGATCATTGGGGCCTGAGAGGTCAATGCTGCAGTGAGCCGTGAGCATGCCACTGCACTCCAGCCTGGGCAACAGAGCAAGACCCTGTCTCAAAAAAAAAAAAAAAAAAAAGAAAAAATTTTGGGAAAAACAATACAATAATGAAAATAATACAAATTCAAAAAACAATGTAGTATAAGAACTATTTACATTGTATTAGGTATTAGGACTATCTAGAGATGATTTAGAGTATACTAGAGAATGTGCATAGGATACATGCAAATCATACACCATTTTATTTAAAAGACGAGCATCTGTGGATTTTATCTTTGCGGGAGGTCTGGGAACCACTTCTCTGAGGATACCAAGGGATGATTGTATACATAGGAAAGTTAGTGATTGTGTTGATTTTATCACTATGCCATTTTATTTGTCTCACATTCAGTACAAAGTAGTAAAATATAATGTGAAGAAAACCATGTCCTCATTACCATTCGCAGTCAAGAGTCTGCTTCCTCCTGCAGAGCGGGGCACTGTACAGTAGGGAGCACTTAGTGGTTCGAGTGGATCAATGTACTGTTTTGATTCTGAGCCACTGAACAGCATCTCATCAATCTTTGGTGACTGAACTAACTCCATGGGAACCATGATAGACGGAACCATTTTCGTGGTGTCTCCACATCCCACTAAATAAGAGAAGACCCTAAACAAGGAAATATAGCAATCAATCTGCTCAGAAATTCTCTATATAGACTGTTTACTAGAAGGTGGGGAAAAGGGGCCTTTCCCCGCATGCATAGACGTCAGTATTATTGTGGCCCAGTTGCTGGATTGATACTGTGTCTGGTATAATGAAGATAAGGCACGCATTAAAACTAGTGTCAGATTAAGAAACTTCCACAGCTTGTCTCTGTTCTTCAAATAATGGAGCGAGTTCCTTTTCTGGACTGACAATGAGTACCATATTGGCATTGCTGCTGGCAGTGAAACTCACCACTAAACATAAACAATTAAATTGAACCACCTGACTTTTTAATGATCGCCACTCTAACTGGCATGAGATGGTATCTCAGTGTGGCTTTGACTTGCGTTTCTCTAATGACCAGTGATAGGAATGCTTTTACACTGTTGGTTGAGTGTAAATTAGTTCAACCATTGTGGAAGACAGTGTGGTGATTCCTCAAGGATCTAGAACTAGAAATAACATTTGACCCAGCAATCTCATTACTGGGTATATACCTAAAGGATATAATATAATCATTTTACTATAAAGACACATGCACACGTATGTTTATTGTGGCACTGTTCGCAGTAGCAAAGACTTAGAACCAACCCAAATGCCCATCAAAGATAGACTGAATAAAGAAAATGTAGCCATAAAAAAGGATGAGTTCGTGTCATTTGCAGGGACATGGATGACCCTGAAAACTATCATTCTCAGCAACGTAACAGAACAGAAAACCAAACACTGCATGTTCTCACTCATAAGTGGGAGTTGAACGATGAGAACACATGGACACAGGGAGGGGAACGTCACACGCTGGGGCTTGTCAGGGGGTGGGGGGCTAGGGAAGGGACAGCATTAGGAGAAACACCTAATGTAGATGACTGGTTGATGGGTACAGCAAACCACCATGGCACGTGTATACCTATGTAACAGACCTGCACGTTCTGCACATGTACCCCAGAATTTAAAAGTATAATAAAGAAAAGAAATATTTTGAGACAATGAAAATAAGTAATATTTATTGAAAAAAGAATTGAACCACCTGGTAGGTGTTAAAGTTAACAGACAAGTCCTAGTTTGGTTTCTGAACATCCAGGTTAGCTTGCTGGCTGGCGTGTTGCAAGGGCAAAAGTGAGACACCTGGTTCCAGCGTGCTCTGGGGCATTTTCAGCGGCAGCTTTAATGATGTGCATTTCATCTCTGACACAGCCATAGCACAGGGCCTTTCAACTCTTGGTGGTTTTTAATACATGAATTGTGTTAGCTCCCTGAAGCACCTTAGCAGTGTCTTCTCTGCCCCTATTCCGAGCAGAAATCCCTCTGCATTGGTTTCCCACTCCAGACCATCGGCCGTATAAAGCGCCCCTTTGTCCCACTGACCAATCTCCATGCCTGGGTTTCCACTTCTGGGGCTGCCAGGTTCTCTCTGCTGTCATTTTGAGGACAGTGTCAAAAACAGATTTCTCTGCAAACTGCCACCTCATGGTTCATGACTTTGTCTCTGATGTCTTTGAAAAAATATCATTTTAAAACTTTTTGTTTATGGCAGTCATTTTTTTTAAAGATATTGATTTAAAAAAAATTCAGCAACCTTGCTAAACTTTTATTAATTCTTGTAGGATAAATGTGGAATCCTTGGGTTTTCTGTGTAGACATGTCATCTGAGACTAAGAAGAGTCCCTGTGCCTGCTCCCAAGTCCTTAAACATTTTCTCTCTTTTTTTGCCTTTTGGTACTCTTGGCCACGAAGTCATTGTTAAACAGGAGTGATGCCACTTCTGACACCAGGCAGGGCGAGGTGGCTCATGCCTGTAATCCTAGCACTTTAGGAGGCGGAGGCTGGAGGATCACCTGAGGTCAGGAGTTTGAGACCAGCCTAGTCAACATGGTGAAAACCCATCTCTACTAAAAATACAAAGAATTAGCCAGGAGTGGTGACAGGTGCCTGTAATCCCAGCTACTTGGGAGACTGGGGCAGGAGAATTGCTTGAATCAGGGAGGTGGAGGCTGCAGTGAGCCGAGATCTCACCATTGCAGTTTAGCCTGGGCAATGAGAGTGAAACTCTGTCTCAAAAAAAAAAAAAAAAGTGATGATAACAGGCATCCTGTCTTATTATTGATGTTAAAGGGCATGCTTTCAATATTTCACCACTTAGAATAGTGTTTGCTGGAGAATTTTTGTGGATTTCTTCCTCCATCAGGAAGTTCCCCTCTATTCTTCATTTGCGGATGCTAAATCCTATTAGATGCTTTTCTAGCTCTATTGAGAAGTTCAGACCTTTTCCTTTAATCTGTTACAGTGGCACATTTATATTCATTAATTTTCTTTTTTTTTTTTTGACAGAGTCCTGCTCTGTTGCCCAGGCTGGAGTGCAATGGCATGATCTCGGCTCAGTGCAACCTCCACCTCCTGAGTTAAAGCAATTCTTGTGCATCAGCCCCCCGAGTGGCTGGGACTACAGGCATGTACCACCATGCTTGGCTTTTTTTTTTTTTTTTTTAACTAGAGACGGGGTTTTGCCATGTTGGCCAGGCTGGTCTTGGAACTCCTGACCTCAGGTAATCCATCCACTTCGGGCTCCCAAACTGCTGGGATTACAGGCATGAGCCACCATGCCTGTCGATATATTCATTAATTTTCTAATATTAAATCAACTTAGCATTCCTGAGATAGAAGAGGGCATGTTGGGCTGCATTCCATTTGCTAAGGTTTTTGTTTAGGGCTTTCTTGTGTCTCCTAAGGGCTGAGGTCTGACCTATCATTTTCCTATTTTGTATTATCCTTGTCAGGCTTTGGTAAAAGTTTTACTAGCCTCTTCAAATGAATTGGGGCATGCTCCTTATTTGCCTTTTCTCTGGAAGAGGGCATATCATATCGGACCCATTTAATTCCTAAATGTTTAGCACAGCGTGCTAAAACTGGCTGGGCCTGTTGCTTTCTTTGTGCAGTAATTAAAAAAAAAAACTATTGATGTTTAATTATTTGAATAGTTACAGGATAATGTAGTCTTTATTTCTTTTTTGGGTCAGTTTTGATTGGTTGATTTTTTTCTGGGATTTTTGGCCTTTTCATCTAAATTTTCGAATGTGCTGTCTTAAAGTTGTTCACAACATCCTCTTGTTAGCTTTTAAATCTTTATAACATGGGCAGGCATGTTCCCCTTTCCATTCTTTATTTTTATTTTTGAGACAGGGTCTCGCTCTCTTACCCAGGCTGAAGTGCAGTGGTGTGATCTCAGCCTCCTGCAGCCTTGACCCCTTGGGCTCAAGCCGTCCTCCTGACTCAGCCCCCCAGGTAGCTGGAACTGCAGGTGCACACCACCACGCCCAACCAATTTTTGTATTTTTTGTAGAGACTAGGTTTTGCCATGTTGCCCAGGCTGGTCTCAAACTCCTGAGCCCAGGTCATCTGCCCACCTCTGCCTCCCACAGTGCTGGGATTACAGGATATGAGCCAATGCACCCAATATCTAATATCCAATTTCTGCTTCCCTTCCTTAAGAAGTTTGTGCTGTTTGTGGTTGAAATAAAATCAGAATGTGAGTGAATTTGGAGGTGAGTCACTAGACACAACCACTGCAGTCCTCAGGCCTAAAGACAACTGCCTGTTTAGAAAGACTAAGTGGTACTGGCTTTTCTTATGATAGAGGTAAGCTTAAGTTGTAGAAAGTACGGGTAATAAACAGGAAAGATACAATTACCTATAATCCACTACTTAACAGTAACCACTAGAGTGTGTGTGAGTACATATTTGTGGAGTTTTCTTCTTTATAGAAATAAGACTGTATTATACATGCTGTGTTGGCACATTTTTCTACCCAAACAAGGAATCATGAGCAACTTTTTGGGTCAATAGTGGTGAAGGAGCAAAGATTTTAAGACGCTGCATGTCTGGCTTAGTGCTTTGTGAACTTCTTGTCTGCGCATGGCTAATCTGTTCACAGGTACTTGTGTTTCCCACTTAGACGTAACTCAGGCAAATGTTTTGGTTCTCTCTAGGAAACAGACTACATTTAAATCACATGAATCATGTCTTTGGGGTATTTTATGATTGAGTGGAAAGAGAAAAATCATGTTTTTGGCACCAGGGCAGTAAGGCAGTAACGCAGTAACCTGCCTCTTATTTCCCAGGTAGCTCTCTGATAACATCTTGTGACTTTGAGCCTGTGCCTATCAGCCAGGCTTGTTTTCTCAAAGTTTTCAGCCAGGTAGGAAATGATGAGGAAGAAGAATACAGCCAGGATGGGAGGTAAGACCTCCAGTACTTACGGCCAGAGTTTGGGGAGGGAGGGAGGGAGTTCTACAGAAATGAGTCTCTAACTCTGTACTTAAAAAGGCTAATTAGAAGGGAGAAATGATAGCTAACCGGGGTACAGGAGGGCCCTGGGATTTTGAAACAGTTCTATCTTTCAGGAGGCATTTGGGTTTCGGCAGCATGTGTTTTGAGCTTGGTTGGCCTAGTGTGCAGTTGTGCGGATGCTCTGGGCCTCAGCGCATTCCCAGTTTATTACAGGAGGCTTTCGTTACACCCTCTAGGTGTCCCCCAGGACGAGACAGATGCACGCTCTTCCTCCCGTGTGTGTGGCAGGCGGCCCAGCAGCTGTGACAGGCGCAGCCCAAAGGCACACTGCTGGGAGAACGCGCTGCTCCTGCCAGTCCTGCCTCTCAGCCAAGAGGGAGGTCCCTGTCCCCACTTCTTATGTGTGGAAAAGATGTGGCCCCGTGGGGGTGTGGATGTGCATTCTAGAAATCCCTGCCTCCCACCCTGTTGTGGGTAGACTTCCTTCGGGAGTATAATTAGAAACCCACGAGATTTCCGCTGTAATGCTGAGGGCTTTGGCTGGTGTCTTGTCTTGGAAACAAAGGGCATTTTTGTGCAGTTTGCAGCATGAGGCCTCTGCAGGGTAGGCAGGGAGTACGGGAAGACAGACGTGGCCTACTACCTGGGAGCTCTGAGTCCCCATGGATGCCCGCATGGCAGTTGCAAAGCATGCTCAAAGCAGTGACTTCTTGCAGCTGCTTCTACTTACTGAGGACGCCTGCATGGCTGGGCACCCTGTGCTTCCTCGGATGAGAGGGTGAGAGGCTGAACTGTTAAGGAGCATTGGTAGATGGACGGCTGCTTGGGCGGTGGGTATGGAATCCCTGGGCATCATGAGCTGCTGAGGCCTGGAAGGAGCCAGAGACGAGCCAGTGACTGGCAGGCTAACTGTCCCTGAAACAGCATTGGAAGAAGAGTCTGAATAAACTGTCAGTCCTCTTCCTTGCAGAGTGCAGAGCGTATGTGATAAAAACGGGCACCTCACAGAGCATTTCTGTTTGTTTGGAAAGCGATATTGGCAGCCTGTGGGCAGTTTTCAGTTAAGGTGTGGTGCTGAAAGCCAGGGCACTTTAACAATTCTTGAGTCTATGTCTGTGAGGATGGAGCCTATGTGAACAGGAATCTGAATCACACAAAAAGGAAAGAGAAAGAAAAAGGAAGGAAGGAAGGACGGATGGACGGACAACACAAATAATCCTAAGTATCAATGCTTTTGCAAAAGCAAACCATGTATTTCAGATGTTCTTTTCTTGTGTGTCCCTGGATGGAAGCAGATCTGCTAGGGGCTCCACTGACACATGGCAGTGGTGTCCGCATGCCTCTCTATCTCAGACATGCTCTCAGACAGGTTGACCTCCTCCCTCTGGCTTCTCCGTTGTTCATTCCTGAGGCGGCTGCATCCTCTTCCCAGGGTGTCCTTGCTGGCTGCACTGAGAGGTCAGCTGCCAGGGTGCTGGACGCCACTGACAGGTACTGGCCCAGGTGCTCCTGTGTTGAGGGCCATTTCGCCTGCCAGACAAGCTTCTTGTAAAATGTGGGCCAGATGCAAGTTGGGACATGTCACTCTTGTTGTATGGGATGGTTCTAATCCGGTGTCATCCTCAGCATGGTGGGAAATCTGAACAAGCCTGGGCTGTGGCAGCTAAATATGCCTTCCCTTCTTGCAGAGATTTTGGTGGGGGTGGTGGTCAGCATTGATTCTTTCTGATTTACCTTAATGAGGAAGCAGGAATGTCACTAGCAATTTGGCGGTTCTGGTGGATGAGAAGGGGGCTGAGAGAGGCCTCTTGGAAATCTCTGCTCGTCACCTAGTGCATGTCTAGTTGGTTGATAATTCCCTTCACCATGTGAGCAGGCTGGGTAAACCTGGCGCTGCCCTCGAGGAGCCTGTGTTGATAGTGGGAGACAGTGGGAGTGTGGCCACTTCTTTTTTTTTTTTTGAGATGTAGTCTCGCTTTTGTTGCCCAGGCTGGAGTGCAGTGACGTGATCTTGGCTCACTGCAACCTCCGCCTCAGGGTTCAAGTGATTCTCCTGCCTCAGCCTCCTGAGTAGCTGGGACTACAGGTGAGTGCGCCACCACACCTGGCTAATTTTTTGTATTTTTAGTAGAGACGGGGTTTCACTCTGTTAGCTAGGATGGTCTCAATCTCCTGACCTCGTGATCCGCCCGCCTCAGTCTCTCAAAGTGCTGGGATTACAGGCATGAACCACCACGCCTGGCCTTTTTTTTTTTTGGAGAGAGTCTCACTCTGTCGTCCAGGCTGGAGTACAGTGGTGGGATCTCGGCTCACTGCAACCTCCGCCTCCTGGGTTCAAGCAGTTCTCCTGCCTCAGCCTTCCAGGTAGCTGGGATTAAACACCACCTGGCTAACTTTTGTGTTTTTAGTAGGGATGAGGTTTCACTATGTTGGCCAGGCTAGTCTCGAACTACTGACATCAAGTGATCTGCTTGCCTCGGCCTCCCAAAGTGCTGGGATTACAGGTGTGAGCCACCGTACCTGGCCAAACATGGCCACTTCGAAAGAGCACCTGGCAAGCATCCTCGCAGAGGAAGGAGCAGGGTCCTCAAGAGAACCAGGAAGTGTGCCCACAGTGGCTCAACAGGCAGGGAGGAGTGAGGGCACTCCAGGGAGAAGTGCCAGCAGGTGCAGGCACAGGGCAGTTTGAGCCAGCATAGGGATACCGGGTGAGTGGCAGCTTTGAGCCTCTTCCCCCAATCCCCTCCTTGGGGGAACCCCATAGCTTCCAGCCCAGAGATGGCCACAGGGCAACAGCTAGATGACATTGAGATAGCCAGGACTTTACAGCCAGCCTCCTCTGTAGACAGCCTGTCCCCATCCACTGTCCCTGGCGTATTGTTCCTGAGTCCCAGTCACCCCAGAGGGCCTGAAAGACCAGCCAACTACATGGCTGAAACTTGGGGTGTGGCTCTGTCACCTTCTGGAGGGACCTGGAGAGCTAGCTGCTCCCCGTGGAGGTGCCTGAAGGATTCTGCTATGAGCAGGGCTCCCTACCCTGTGTACATGTGGGCGTTTCTGAAGCACACAGATGTAGACAGCAACCTGGGGTGTGAGGCTGAGGGCAGAGAACCTGATAGGGGATCCGTGTAAGATTCAGAGCAGTCCTGGAGGACACTCCTTTAGCACAGCTAAACAGAGTTTGCGCCTGCACTGATTCTGCTGGCTGCTTTTCCCAGAGTCCGCAGGCTTGCTGTGGTCAGTTCTGCTCTGGTGCAGCTGTGGAGATTGGGCCCCTTCCCTCTGCTCCGATTCTTGGTCTTTGAAATCTTCACTGCTCCTCCCCAGTCCCTGTGCCCCCAACCCCTCATCCTTGACAGTGACCTTGCAGCGGGACACAGAGGAAGGCCCGATAGTAGAGTCAGACCTGGTAGGACCCTTAACTTTGGGGGTCATCAGTCCCTTCCTCTTTGTGGTGGGGGTGAGTGCTTGGGCTCTGAGATGTCAGTTTGTGGGGTTAGGTCCCCCACTCCCAAACCCAGAGAAGGGGCCGGGGGCCGATGTAAGAAAGCCAGCCTCCTGCACAACTTGGACATGGCTGCTGGGGATTTATTTTTTTCCTTTCTCTAGTCTGTTGAGTAGAGGACTTTTGTGGCTAATATGAAGACTCTCTTTCTCTCTCTCTCTCTCTTTATCTCTCTCTCTCTCTATCTATCTGTCTATCTGAGACAGGGTCTCGCTCTGTTACCCAGGCTGGAGTGCAGTGGCAAGGTCTTGGCTCACTTGTAGCCTCAACCTCCCGGGTGATCTTCCCACTCAGCCTCTTGTGTAGCTAGGACTACAGGCACACCGCACCATGCCCAGCTAATTTTTGTAGTTTTTGTAGAGACAAGGTCTCATTATGTTGCCTAGGTTGGTCTCAAACTACCGGATTCCAGTGATCCTTCTGCCTTGGCCTCCCAAAGTACTGGGATTACAGGCGTGACCCACCATGTCTGGCTTATGTTTTCTCTCTCTCTCTCCTTTTTTTTTGAGAGATGGAGTCTTGCTCTGTCGCCGGGCTGGAGTGCAGTAGCATGATATCGGCTTACTGCAACCTCTGCCTCCCAGGATCAAGCAATTCTGCCTCAGCCTCCCGAGTAGTGGGGACTACAGGCATGTACCACCATGCCCAGCTAATTTTTGTATTTTCAGTAGAGACAGGGTTTCACCATGTCGGCCAGGATGGTCTCAATCTCTTGACCTTGTGATTCACCCGCCTTGGCCTCCCAAAGTGCTGGAATTATAGGTGTGAGCCATTGTGCCTGGCCTATGTTTTGTCTTTAAATAACTTTTTATTTTGAAAAAAAAAAATTAAACTTAATGCCAAAATGAAAATAGTGTAGGGAACACCCTTATACCTTTAACCCACGTTTTCCTGTTAACATTTTTTGCCTATTTGCTTTCTGATTGATCTGTGTATATATGTATGTGTGTACATACAAAAGGTTTTTACTGAACTGTTGGAGGGTAAGTTATATATATCGTGACCCTTTCCTGCAAATAAGTATGTATTTCCTAAAAATAGGATGTTTACAACTTCTAGTAAGTAGCTACTTGATACAGTAATATATTTGGTATCATATTACGACAAGTTCATTATTTTGTCAATTCTATTAAATCCTTGTTATTTTTGCTTATGTGATTATATAATGCCCATAAACATCAAGAGATGGTGGCGGCATCTTTCACTGGTCAGATTTTCCCTCCTTTTCTAAGTCCCTTTAGACAATGTCTTGAGCAGATTCAGTTTTTTTTGAGTTGTGCTCTGTCTCCCAGGCTGGAGTGCAGTGGTGTGATCTCAGCTCACTGCAGCCTCCGCCTCCTGGGTTCAAGTGAGTCTCATGCCTCAGCCTCCTGAATAGCTGGGATTACAGGCATGTATCACACGCCTGGCTAATTTTTGTATTTTCAGTAGAGACAGGGTTTCACCATGTTGGCCAGGCTGGTCTTGAACCCCTGACCTCAAGTGATCTGCCCATCTTCACCTCTCAAAGTGCTAGGATTATAGGCATGAGCCACTGTGCCCAGACACAGATTCAGTTTTTAAACTTATATCTTGTACTTCTTATGTTGTCTGAGACTATGGTGTGGACCTGGGCAGTTTAAAGGTAAGGAAACTCAGACGTGGGTTTTGTCTCACAAGCTCCTAGTCTAAGCAAGAGACCAACACTAATCAGATACATAAACCAGGAGTCAGCAAACTGTGGCCCGTGGGTCAAATCCAGCCCCCTGCCTGTTTATGCACAGCTCAAGGGCCAAGAATGATTTTCATATTTTAATGGTTGAAAAAGAACCAAGGGAAGAATACTATTTTATGACATGAGAAAGTTATATGCAATTTAAATTTCAGCGTCTGTAAATAAGGTTTTACTGGAATGCAGCCATGGCTGAGCGTTTCTTGCTGTCTGTGGCTGCTGTTCCACCACAACGACAGGTTGAGGAGTTGTCACCGCCACTGTGGGACCTGCAGGGCTTAAAACAGTTCCTCTCTGGGCTGGGTGCAGTGGCTCATGCCTGTAATCCCAGCACTTGGGGAGGCTGGGGCAGGTGGATCACAAGGTCAGGAGTTTGAGACCAGCCTCGTCAATAATGGTGAAACCCTGTCTCTACTAAAAAATATAAAAATTAGCCGGGTGTGGTCACAGGTGCCTATAGTCCCAGCTACTTGGGAGGCTGAGGCAGGAGGATCACTTGAACCCAGGAGGCAGAGGTTGCAGTGATCCAAGATGATGCCACTGCACTCCAGCCTGGGTGACAGAGTGAGACTTCGTCTCAAAAATGTGTGTGTGTGTGTGTGTGTGTGTGTGTATTTCCTCTCTGGACTGTTGCAGAAAGTTTTCCAACCCCTGGTGTAAACACCCTGGAAGTGCTAGGAAGGAGAAAGAGGTTGTGTTCTAGGGGGTCTGTGTGGGGAGCTGGGGGAGGGGTCCTTAGTTGGGAGCTGAGGGGAGGGAGGGGGTTTGCTGGAAGAGTGGAGTGTGCCTTCTAGACAGCACGCTCAAAGGTCCTGTGGCTGGGGAGCGTGGCCTTTTCAAGGGCTGAAAGGTGAGGGATGGAGATGTTAGGGCGGGGGCCGGGCAGGGGCAGGGCTCTGCCAGAAGGGGCTGACTCTTGTCCTTCCCTTTCTTTTAGGTAAAACCTGTTTCCCAGCCTGTTGGCATCCTGTGGAAAGTTGGTCAGCGGCAGCCTGGGGTGTGAAGGACCTGGAAGCCCTCTGGCACGTCAGAGGTGTTGAAACCAAAACAAACGTTATGTATAAAACCCCGGCTCCATCGGCTCCGTCATGGGTGTTGGGCGTCTGCCTGGAGTGTCACCAGCAAACTCGTTTCCACGTCACCACAGCAGAGTTGCTTCTGCCACCCTTTGGGTACCCCTTTAAAGTGTCCCCCACTTCTACTCCCCGCTAGAGAGGCTTTGTGCCTTGCTAAGGAGCAAAGGGTAGAAACATGTTGATTTTCAAAAAGTTTTCTTTTGTAAAGACAATTATTGACAATAGTGAAAGAGATCAAGAGGATGAAGAATCTAAACAAACAAAAAAGATGCCCACTGTTATTTAGAGTTTCTGACATTCTTCTCTGCAGCGTGTACGCATTGGCCCCCATCTGACTCTTTGCTGTCTTTTTGGCTGGGTCAGGTCCTAGCCTCATTCTGGCATTACCTGTGTCAGAGTTTAAGGTGGACGTGCTTAGAGCTGTCAGCCCCTTCCAGTCCTGGACATCTGTGGCTCCTTTTCTTTCTTTTTTTTTTTTTTTTAAAAAAAAGGTTCAGCAGAAATCAGTATGGCTAGTTCACAAAGAATTTCCAGTATCAGGGAAAACTGTGTGTGTATGTGTGCACGTGCACGTGATGCCTATAAAAGTTGCTCCTCTGAAGGGAAAGTGCTAGGCAGCTTCTGGTTAGTAACATTCTTTGTGCTTTTTTGTTGTTTCTCTGCTCTGTCACTGTTCCGTGTTGTTTGCCTTAGAAATGTAATTTTAAAAAACCACGGTGGTAATTTAAATGAATGGTGATTCGGCTGGCTGGAAAAAAGCATATGTTAGGGAACTGTATTTAGGTCAGTCTAGACCGGGCTGGACTAGAAACCCACTTGGACTCAGGAGGCCCCACAGGACGCTGGGAAGGCAGAGGTTCAGGCGAAATGGCTCCCTCCTAGCTGGTGAAGTGAGGACTCGCCTGTGACACTACTTGGAGATCTGTGCTGGCTTCTGCAGACAGGGCCTTGGGCTGATGTCTCAGATTGATGGAGGCCTCGGACTAGCGGTGTTCCCAGGCTAGCGGTGACTGGCTGTAACAAAGATGCTTCTTTTCAAGTCTATTAGCAGTGCTTTCTGGACCCTGGGATCTTGCTCTCTCTAGAAAGGTGTTTTTTATTTTTAAATTTTTTATCCCCCCCACCTTTTTTCCTGGCATTGCTCCAGGGTTTATGGTGTTTGCTTGTTGATCGTCCTGCTCTCTGTTTTTGGATGAGAAGTCCAGCCTTTCCCGACGCACCTTCGTCTTCAGGTTTCCCAGTTTTCTGAGACGGGTGGGGATATGTGGGAAGGGGCGTGGGAGCTCCGTGGCCCCCACCTGCTGGGAAGGCAGACTGGCCTCCGAAGGAAAGCGCAGAGCCCATGGGAAGCCCCCAGTGAGGATGGCGCAGCCGGCTCACCGCACACAGCTTTGCCAGCCGCGGGAGCCTGCGTGTAGTCTCTGCTCCCTTCATCTCACCTTCTTTGTAGACTTTTCTTCTCCGTTTTTGCCCGTCTGTTTGCCAGAGGGGTGGGACTGGCAGCAGAACAGCCGTGCCTGCTTTATCTCTCCTCTCCACGGTGTACTCAGGCCTGGGCGGTGACTCACGGAGGCCCGGACACCTCGCAGCTGTTCACCCCTTAACCTTTGAACTGGAACTGCTGGCTCACTCGGGGTTTTCCACAACGGGAGCCGAATCCCACGGGCAAGCTGGATTCCTCGGCCTGACGTGGAATGCCGGGCTCCGACTGCCAGGTGCTCGCTGCTGGTCCTGGCAGAAGTGGCGGCTGCTGAGAGTGACCTTGCAAATCCTTGCTGGAGCCTCAGTGCTCCAGGCTCTCCAATAAAAACCCTTTAGACACCAACCATGTGTACCTCGGGCTTGTATGTTTTCTGTGGTGCAGGCCAGCGAGGTTGCCTTTTGTGAAGAGGGACACGGGCCCAAGGCTGAGGAGGTGGGTGGGGGTGGGAGCTGGGTGGGAGGTGTCTGGATCCTGGTGATTTAGAGAAAGGTTTGGAAATGAAAAAGGCTTTGGGGAGGAGGGGCATGCATGCTGTTTTTACATCTACATACACAATTTACATTTACATTATACAATTGCAGGCTCACTGGCTCATTTGCTGGAAGCTCACTCCTTGGCTAGGACATACTGAGCCCTGATTGTTTCTGGAGAATCTTGGGGCATCTCCAGAGAAGATAGAATCAATCACATAAAAAGCTGCTAGCTTATTACTGCCTCATACCTGGCTGGCTTCGCGCTTTCTGTGGGTAAGCTGGGGATGCCTCTGGGCCAGGGTTCGCAGCAAGGTGAGCAAAAGCCACAGGAAAAGCCGTTCCAACTGGTGCCCTTGGATGTCACCAAGAAGCTGGGGGTGTGATCTGTATCCCTCCTCCGTGAGGATCTGCTCCTGTGCCTGGTCTTCTCTACCACCATTGCAGTGACTGGGGTTCTCCAGGGTAGCTGTTTCTCCAAACAGCCGCATGGGAAGCCAGCCCTGGAGAGTGGGTTTCTCCATCATCTCAGTCTTCTCAGAGGGTATCTTCCACTGGGCACCCATCCTGTAAGCTTGGCTTGTTCAGACGCCCGGGGACAAGCCAGCCTGACAGGGAGGAGTGTGTTCCGGCATCCGCAGCGATCTCTGCATGGCGGAGGGTCAGCTGGTGCTGCCACTTGCCTTTTGGCTTTGAAGATTCTGTTGAGGCTTCATCCCCACCTTGCCCTCTTCTACAAAATCTGTCTCCCCTGCAGTGCCGTGGAACACCTTGGGAAGCCAGTCAAAGTCGCTAACATCAAAGCCCCTCCCTCTACTGCCTGCATCTCCTGAGTTGTATGGTTATTCTTACACCATGCGGGGATGGGGGATGCTTTATGAGGACATGGCACATTATCCTCAAAGGACCCTTGATGCAGTCATAAGTTTGTGTTCCATGCTTGTCCCTTTGGTGAGATTCTTGGGTGTTGGAATCATTTTAAGGGAATCAGGGGAAATTACCCAGAAGAACAGGGTCTGTAGGAGAAGAGGGATAGGAGGTGCATCAGTGACCCAAACTTGCCGGTAAGATTTGGCAACTGAAGCCATTTAAAGAGACTGGCAGCCAGGCACAGTGGCTCATGCCTGTAACCCCAGCACTTTGGGAGGCTGAGGTGGGTGGATCACCTGAAGTCAGGAGTTTGAAACCAGCCTGGCCAACATGATGAAATGCTGCCTCTACTAAAAATACAAAAATTAGCCAGGCCTGGTGGTGGGCACCTGTAATCCCTGCTACTCAGGAGGCTGAGGCAGCAGAATCACCTGAACCCAGGAGATGGAGGTTGCGGTGAGCTGAGATTGCGCCATTGCATTCCAGCCTGGGCAAGGAGAGAAACTCCATCTCAAAAAAGAAGAAAAGAGAGATTGGCATCTTGGTGTTGCCAGTTTCTGAAGAGCGAAGGGGAGAGAAGGGTTATGTTACAAGCATCACCACCAAAAAAGTCTCAGAGGACTGCGACTCAGCAGAGGGGAGAGCCGTAGGAAGGTCTTCGGGGATGAGGCCGGGCTGCCTCCCCAGCCACTCACCTTCCCTGCATGCGCTTCTTGTAGCAGCGTCATGAGTTCGCATGTCCAGGTGTTGCTTGCATTGTAACCCCAGCTCCCTGTGCCTGCCTGTGCCTCCTGTATTTGGGTTAGATGTTTTCTTATGCAAATAAATGATTTAATCTTCTCAGGGTGAGGGGCGAGCTCCAGGAACCTGGAAGGTGTCCACTCCAGCACCTTTAGTGCAGGAAAAGGATCTGCCCCATAAGGCCCCCAGGCGGCTCCTGTTGACAGGTGCGAGCCGGCGCTTCCCACCAGTCTGGCGGAGCCACAGTTGCTTGTGGTTTTCATTTATCAGAGAATTCCAGAACACCTGATGTGGACTCAGTGTACACAGCATACCACTTGTGAAAACAGAGTTTGTTTTCCATTGTTTTCAAGAACCAAATAGACGTGGCTGTTCCGGGTGGCTGTCACGGGTGGCTGTCACGGGCCTCTCCCTGCCTTGCTACCTGAATCTTCTTGGGTCTACCAAGTACCTGGGTGTGACTGTCATTGCAAAGTGCCTCAAAATCTGCTGGTATTTCTTGTTACGCTGAGTTAGTTTATCAGCAAGCTCATTTTCCCGGGGATGGGTTTTTTTTGGTGAGTCAAGTTGAGGTGGACGGGAACACAACAGGCTCTTGTGTGCCTGTTGGCAAAGCAGGTGGCCCGCAGTCTCTAGTGTAAACGTCTCAGTGGCTGATCTGGCCTGGGGTGCTGTGAACAGGCTTCCTGTGGTGAGCAGCTAAGAGTGTTGTGAATGAATTATCCCCAGAGTCTGCAAGACAACCAGCCAGGTGATGCTGTGTGTGGTAGAAAGAGGAGTCGGATGCAGACAGATAGGCACCTGTTTCCCAGCCTCACTGCTCACTCGCAAGCCATGTGATCTTGACCCCACTTTACCCTTCTGTGCTATAGAAACACACCTCTTTGGTTATCGTGATCATTAAAATATGCAGTTTAGCCAAATATCTGCTGCAGGTGCCTGGCACCACCAGTACCACCGGGAATGGTCACCACCACCAGCACCACCTCCACCACTAATAGTTTTTGAGTTCTTCCTGGGTGTGTTACGAGGTCGTGGGATGGGATGGGGCTCAGCTCCCTACCCCGATAAGATGTGCCTGAGGTTCTTGGCCTCTCTTTGCCCCAGGAATGGGGAAGAGGGCCCTGGCAGTGCAGTGAGCTTACCGTTCATTCAAATATTGGACCAAAGAGTTTTGCAAATAAGCGATTTATTAGGCAGAGAGAGAAAAAAAAGGAGAGAGAGAGAGAGAGAGCTCCCACGCTGCTGTGGGAGGGGGATCCGGATGGGATATCCACATAGGTAGAGAGGGAGAGATGGCTCCCATGTTGTTGTGGGAGGGGATCCCAGAGAGGGAAATCCATGCAGGTAAGGTGCAGCCGAGTTTTAACTTTGAAGTTATTCCTGCCCCATTCATGTTCTTGTTCAATGAGAGTTCTTTCAAACTACCTCTGGAGTGATTGATCTTCGACTCTGATGCTGGATTGGCTGTCCAGCCTAGAACAGAGGCCCTTTCTCCCAGAGCTTTTTGAGGTCTTTTTAAACAAAGGAGCACACCTGAAATTTTACCTAGCTCGCACGGGGGCAAGTTAGACAAAGAACTCTAGGTTCCCAGATGGGAAGGTGGATGGAGGCATGGCACTGGGAAGTTCTTGCCTTTGAAATCACACCCCTTGTGGACCCAGGAAGAGAAGTTAATATAGTCCCACAGATGCCAGGGGTCTTTGCACACGCACTTCCTTATTCAGTCCTGAAGGGCATCCTTTAGACAGGTGTTATTCCTTGAAGACACTGACCATTTCCATAAGCCCAGGCCTGTTTCCGCAGAATCATATTCACCTCCCTGACTCTCCATAAGAAAGGAAACATCTTCTGTTTGCCCAGCACTTCATCCTCCTTTGAGTCCTGCCAGCAAGGTGGTGAGGTAGGTGATTGTCTTCATTTTGTACACACAGGGATGGGTCTAGGAAGGTCAGTCATGGCACAGGGTCACATGGTTTATAAGGGGCAGGTCTTGGACCACTAGTCTCCTGCCTTTTCCCTGAAGGGAAGAGGAGGGGACTTTCCTTTTGAGACCAAAACCGATCACACTTGGGATAGCACAAGATGTCGGCTTTGGACCAAAGAGACAAGGTTATATGTTTCATGGGGCACCCACTCTGGCTGTGGCTCCCAGTGGGGGAAGAGGTCTGCAGATCCTCCCTTTTCTATAATTCTCTGCCCAGATGCCCCTTTGCTAGCCTCCAGAGCCTGCACTGGGTTCATCTTCCCTAGGGCCCCTTGTTTGCCGCATGCCTTGGCTGAGACACGGACGTGGATGGAGCTCAAGCATGAAGCCCAGGGTGTCCACACTCCTGTGCGAGGCCCCTTGTTACGGTGACCAGATGGGGATGGCAAGAGAAGGGGAATGGGCTGCAGGCCAGGGGCCTCTGCTGATGTCCTGACCTGAGCCCAGCAGATGTTAGGAGCAGGTCAGCTAACCAGGGACCTGACTTGGGCTGTGTGTTCGATTTCCATTTTTAGTTGTGCCCTCATCACCAAAGAGCCCACTCCCAGTGCCTGTGATGTTATGATGAACCATCAGCCAAATTGGAGTCTGATTCTGGGGGATTTTCTACATCTCCTCTTTTTTCTTTTCAAGATGTAGAGGTGTGCTTTGGGGTCACCACTGTTCCAAGGTCACACTGTTTTTCTTGGTGATGGCTCTGTTCCTGCTTTGTAAGGTTGTGAGACCGTTTCTTGGTTCGGCCAGCCTTGACATCAGCTCTCATGATGTGCTGCTCTCACTTTTCCTCTTAATTCCCTCAAGGTCTTGGTAAACGTCAGTGTACTTTTCTCTCTTGCCTTCAGTTGGAATCACCATCCATGGAAAATAATTATTGGAAAGGTTTTGGAATAGAAAGCAAAGAACAGCAGATTTGTGTAAGCACCACATAAAGTGACTAATGACATGGAATAAATAACCTCTGTTTCATTTGAAGTCTACTCCAGGGCAGTCTGTACTTCCTGGCAAATCAATCTCTTTCTATCCACTGTTCGTTCACACACTGGTGGAGTGGCAGTGTCCCTTTGCTGAGGTGCTGAAATGCCCAGCTGCCCCAGGAGGCGGTGGGAGGGTTGAATGAGATAAGGCACACACAGTGGGTGCTCGATGAGTGGGTGTCATCTTGTTATACATCCAGCAGGTTTTCTGAGAGCCACAGGGCGTGATGCTGGGGCCTGCTAGACTGCAAAGGTGGATGAGGCACACTCCTGACTCATAAGACTGTAGGTGTAGGAGGGAGATGAGGTTTGCACACAGAGCACAGAGTGGCCACTATCTGCTTTACTGAGGCATCCCAGCAACCAAGAGCATCAGCTGCTATTTGCTGAGCTTTTAATATGTTCCTGGCAGCACTGCATTGAGAACTGTACATACATTATAAAGACACTCATTTGCGTAGTAAGACTAGCTTGGACTCTGGAGCCAGACTCCCTGGGCTGGAATCCTGGTTCTAACATTTACCACTTGTGTGGCCTTGGGCACATCTCTTAACCTCTCTGTGATACCCTCATTTTATCTGTAAAGGGAAATAACAGCAGCCCCTACCTCATCTGGGTATTGTGAATTGGATGTTTTAATGTCTTCGAAGCACCACTAGGCACACAGCTCAAACGCGTTAATGTGTCCGGCAACAGTGCAGAGTAGCTTCTCTGTTATGATGTTCACTTGTCAAGCTAGGAAACCAAGGCTTTGGTAATAAATGCACCCAGATCCCTGGCTAGCAGTGGTCTGTCTGCTGCTTAGAGGCCTGGCTGCTACGCACAGTGCTACGTTGCCACCCAGTGCTGGGACTTGGCTTGGAGGCCTGGGTGCTACGCACAGTGCTACATTGCCATCCAGTGCTGGGACTTGGCTTGGAGGCCTGGGTGCTATGCACAGTGCTACATTGCCACCCAGTGCTGGGACTTGGCTTGGAGGCCTGGGTGCTATGCACAGTGCTACATTGCCATCCTGTGCTGGGACTTGGCTTGGAGGCCTGGGTGCTACGCACAGTGCTACATTGCCATCCAGTGCTGGGACTTGGCTTGGAGGCCTGGGTGCTATGCACAGTGCTACATTGCCATCCAGTGCTGGGACTTGGCTTGGAGGCCTGGGTACTATGCACAGTTCCACATTGCCACCCAGTGCTAGGACTTGGCCTAAGGTCAGGGCCAGCCTTGTATAAGGGTGGGCACTGATCCCAACCAGGTTCCTCGGCTCTAGGACCTGCAAGAGCTACCAAGTTCTATGGGACTGCAGAGGCCGAGAGAGTGCTGAGATGTGGGGGTCCCCTGAGGCTGTTCTGTTTCTTGGGGGCAAGAAGTTGGTGGTGACTGGTGCTTGGGAGAGTGGGGCCCATGGATGTATCCCTGGATAGAGGAGAAGACGATGGAGATAGAGAGGAGGCCGCAGAAGGGCTTTTTGTTTACATGCATAATCTGGCTCCTTTCTCTTCTCTTCTCTTCTTCTCTTCTCTCCTCTTCTCTTCTCTTCTTCCCTCCCTCCCTCTTTGGAGACAGGGTCTTGCTCTGTCACCCAGTGGCATGATCATGGTTCACTGCAGCCTTGATGTCCTGGGCTCATGCGATCCTCCCACCTCAGCCTCCCAAGTAGCTGGGACTACGGTCTGTCACTATACCCGGTAATTTTTAACTTTTTTTTGTAGAGACATCTTACTGTGTTACCCAGGCAGGCATCACACTCCTGAGCTCAAGTGATCCTCTTGCCTGGGCCTCCCAAAGTGTGGGGATTACAGGCATGAGCCCCCGGACTGGTGACAATAGCCCTTTCTTAAAAGCAGAATGAATTCAGCTTCAGGGAAGCAAAGTCGGGCTGGATATAATATTATACCCAGTAGAATGTCTGTTTCCCTCTGAGACCTCCCTCTTGCCACCCTTATTATGGGCACTTTAGAGGTGGCAACTCTGAGTGACACAGGCCCACTGTCTTAGGGTTACTGTCAATGTCCCCACTGCTGCTGTCATCTTCCCTAAGGGGAGCTCCTGTGCCTTAGATGTGGAGGTCTTCTTTAGATTTGTGGGGCGCCTTGATTCCAAATAGTCCCATTTCTTTAGTGAGCATTCGGGAACCTGTTGGATCGTGTGTCCCAATGTTGGTTCAACACGTGACCACTTTGATAGACATGAACTAATTCCAGTGTCTTGTAGATTCATTAGCTAAAAATAGGACTTGGAGTTAGAAGAAACCATTTCACATGGAGTTAAATCAAATAGCAGAGTTTTGATAAAAAGTGTATTATAGCTGCCATCTTGCATCCCCACGTGTGTGCGCCTAATCTCAGCTGGTCCACCCGAGACCCCCTCAGCACCAATCCTAGTCCCCCGCTCGACCCCTTATCCACTCTGACAAGACGAAAGAAACAATCAAAACTACATTGAGATACCATCTCACACCAGTTAGAATGGCGATCATTAAAAAATCTGGAGACAACAGATGCTGGAGAGGATGTGGAGAAATAGGAACACTTTTACACTGCTGGTGGGAGTGTAAATTAGTTCAACCATTGTGGAAAACAGTGTGGCGATTCCTCAAGGACCTAGAAATAGAAATTCCATTTGACCCAGCAATCCCATTACTGGGCATATATCCAAAGGATTATAAATCGTTCTACTATAAGGACACATGCACACGAATGTTCATAGCAGCACAGTTTACAATAGCAAAGACCTGGAACCAACCCAAATGCCCATCGATGATAGACTGGACAGGAAAAATGTGGCACATATACACCATGGAATATTATGCAGCCATTAAAAACGAGGAGTTTGCGTCCTTTGTAGGGACATGGATGAACCTGGAAACCATCATTCTCAGCAAACTGACACAAGAACACAAAATCAAACACCACATGTTCTCACTCATAGGTGGGTGTTGAACAAGGAGAACACATGGACACAGGGAGGGGAGCACTATATACGGGGGTCTGTTGTGGGGGAGTGGGGCGGATAGTGGGGAGGTGGGGAGTTGGGGAGGGATAGCATGGGGAGAAATGCCAGATATGGGTGAAGGGGAGGAAGGCAGCAAATCACACTGCCACGTATGCACCTATGCAACAACCTTGCATGTTTTTCACATGTACCCCAAAACCTAAAATGCAATAAAAAGAAAAAAAAAAGAAACAATCATGAACCAGGAAAAACTCGCCAAACTGCAGGCACAGGTGCGCATTGATGGGAAAGGAACTGCTTGGGTGGTTCATAGAACAACCACAGCAGATGATAAAAACTTCAGTTCTCCTTAAAGAAGTTAGGGATAAACAATATCTCTGGTATTGAAGAGGTGAATATGTTTACAAACCAAGGAACAGTGATCCACTTTAATGACCCTAAAGTGCAGGCATCTCTGGCAGTGAACACTTTCACCATTACAGGCCATGCTGAGATGAAGCAGCTGACAGAGGTGCTACCCAGCATCTTAAACCTGCTCGGGGCAGACAGTCCGACTAGTTTAAGGAGCCCGGCTGAAGCTCTGCCCAAACACTCTGTGGATGGAAAAGCACCACTTGCTGCTGGAGAGGAGGAGGATGATGAAGTTCCAGATCTTGCGGAGAATTTTGATGAGGCTTCCGAGAATGAGGCAAACTGAATTGAGTCAAATTCTGAAGATAAAACTTGAAGAAGTTACCGGGAGCTGCTATTTTGTGTTATGACTGCTTTTTAAGAAATTTTTGTTTGTGGATCTGATAAAATCTAGATCTCTAATATTTTTAAGCCTAAGCCCCTTGGACGCTGCCGCTCTTTTCAGTTTTTTGCTTATACACAATTCATTCTTTGCAGCTAATTAAGCCGAAGAAGCCTGGGAATCAAGTTTGAAACCAAGGTTAATAAAGTTCTTTGCCTAGTAAAAAAAAAAAAAAAAAAAAAAAGTGTATTATAAAAGTCATCTTTTAATTGCTGAAAATTTGGAAGACAGATAATTATAAAGAAGATAAAATAAAGTATCCAGATCATAACCCTGATTAGCATTTTGGTAGGTTTCCCTCTCAACTTTTCCCCTCCCTGCCTCTGTCCCTACCTCCCTCTCTTCCTCCCTCCCTCCTCTCCTTTCTTCCTTCCCCCCTTCCCCCCTTCCCCCTTCCCCTTCCTCCCTCTCCCTCCCCACTTCCCTCCCACCCTTCCTTCCCTCTCCCCTCTCCCTGCCTTCCCTCCCTTCATCTCTCCCTCCCTCCCCTCCTTCCTTCCTTCTCCCCTCTCCCCCCTCCACTCCCTTCCTCTCTCCCTCCCTCTTCTTTCTCTCCCTCCCTCCTTCCCACCCATCCATCCACCCTTCACTCACTCATTTGCAAACATGTTTTGAACTCCTACTTGTGCCAGGCACTGTGCTAATTGGAAAGCTCAATAAAATGAATCTAGGGAGGGCCAGGACACATCCCTGCCAGGGATGACAGAGAATAACGTGCTGTGACAGGGACATGGGGCACCCAATGCCTGACAGGAGAGGGACCGATTCTCCCTGGACAAAGAGTGACCTCTGGCCTGTGTGTGCCTTGCCATTGTTTCCTCTACAAGAGTGGGTCATCTGACCTGATATTTTCATTTCATTTCATGAGCATTTTCCCATGACCATTCATATTTAAAATGGCCTTTAAACAGACAGCCTTCCCATTGTCTTTTGTGGGATGGCACTACTGAGCCACCTGTCTCCATCCTGTACTGGCGAAAGCTGTGAATGAGAGAGAGAGGCCTCATGGAGAAGTACAAAGGGGGAGGCCTTGGGGTCTGACCCAGCTTCCAAGAGCTCAGATTCCATGTGGTCTCCTTTCCTGCCCTGTGTTCCTCCCTTGGACCCCCTTTCGTTATTTCAGTCTGAACCTTAGAGACACATGCAGCCCACCGAAGCCCTGAGCCCTGCTTGCTGTGACCCATCATTGTTTCTGCACGGCCCAGATCATCTGCTCCCCACCAGGCCTGGGAATTAGGACTAGAGTGTGAGCAGTTCTGACTCCGTGTTCTCCTCTCCCCTGGCAGGGAGAAGTCAGTGGCTGTCCTTGTGTCATTTGAGCCGAGCCCACAAAAGGCAGCTGCTGCCCATGGGGAGCCCGTCAAGTGAGGGCTCAGTGGACAGCATGAGCTGAAGCTCCTTGAGCACGATGAGGCCATCAGACCCCCTGGCCTTCCCCCAAGCACGGCAGATTTCGCAGCACTACAAGCCCCCCAGTGACCCTCATGTACAGTGAGTCTCCCCAAACCCTGTCCCTGAAGCAGCCATCCTGTGGGGTGTGTATTTCATTATATTTGCTCGCAAGTGTTTAATTGTCATAGCACCACTGCCTTGAGATGCCGCTTGCCTCTGAGCCTGTATCGTTTGTCAAAGTTTGATGTATCTTTTTTTCGAAGGTAGTAAAAGTCATCCTCTGGAGGAGGTGCTAGAGCCTGGGAAGCTTCAACCTGAAAGTCTGTCCTCAGGGACAGAACGCTTCCAATAAGTTTGATACTTCGAAGTTCCTGGTGCAGGCGTTCACCCTGGAGGGGCCCTTGGAGATCAAAAAGTTCAGCATCCTCACTCCATACTTGAGGACACGTGGGCTTGGAGAGTTTATATGAATTCCAACACTTTTCTCCATGGGAGGAAATGCCCCCTCTGAGCCTAGACCATCTGTCCTGGAGCCCAACGCCAGTCTCCGTGGGAGGCCAGTGTCTTTCTTGCCCTGCAGTTCTTCCTTGTATACCTGGGTCTCATGGCCTTCCCGCCCACCTCAGAGAAGGATATCCGGGGGCCTCTCAGGGGTGCACAGTTACCCACGTCCAGACTGTGAAGGGCGCATGCAGGACCAGAGAACAGATTCGGACATGTCTGTCAACAAGCCGCAGATTCACAGCACAGTGCTTTTCAAGGGAAGCACAGTAAGCTTATTGAGCAAGGGACCCAGGAGTCTGAAATCCTCACACGTCACCCTGAGGTCTGGGTTCCCGAGAGGCCGGCACGTCTGCCGGGCACTCTTGGCCAGCAAGAGGGTTCCAACCTGAATAGGGGAGTGCACGGGAAGAAAAGAGAGAGAGATAGCGAGGTCTGGAGGGCTGCGTAAGCGATTGCTCAAACAGCAATGCTTAAACAGCAAATTTATTTTGCACACAGTTAGTATATATATCTTTGTCCTACTTCATTTGCAGGAACAGACACCATTATCTCATACATCAAAGGGAACAGAAAGTCCTCGGGATACAAGCTTAGGCAGCGGATAACACAATAGTAAAATCACATACATAATCGGATACAATCAAGTCATCCAGGTGGGTCTCATTATCAGGTTGGGGAAACCTAAAGTTAAAAAGTTAACTATGCAAGGCATGAGAGAGGCAGTAAGCCTGTTATCTATGCAAACAGCAGTCACTAGAACAAGCACAGGACCCAGCAAATGGGTAGACAAAGTCATAAAATGCAGAAACAGAAAATAAACACAATGTCTTCTCAGACCACATAGGTATCACCTCATCGTCTAGCAAAGTTGTTTTTAGATATCCTTTGATCTCAGTTTAACTTTCCCAGATCTCGACTGCCTCCAACGGGAAACTGTGTCCGGGCTCAAGCTCACCATATGGTGAGGCCCAATTCCGAGGGGCTTCACTGAGAGTGATCCCCACACTGAGGAGGACCAGGAAACATTGTGTAGGGCAGTGACCCCAAGTGGATGGTCAGACCCAGTGTGGCTTCTGCCGCAGGGCCTTCAGCTGAGTGTTTCTTGGTCTGGAGACCCCAGCAGAGCCTACCCGAGCTGGGGGGAGGAGGCTCCAGTGCTGGGTGTTCTCTGATGGGGTGTTGGGTGTCAGAGGCCCAGGGCCAGAGCACCAGGGGCCCCAGTGGAAGGAACCAGAAATAGAGATGTCAACAACCAGTCCAGCAGTATGGGCAGGGGGCCTGCAGAGGCTCAGTTAAGGCAGTGTGGAAACGTCTGGGAAGTTGCCTCAGGAGCCTGGATGGAACACGCTGTGTTCTGATTCAGTGGGTCGCTGTCTGAGACGCTGCATTTCCAGCAAGTTTCAGGACTTGATGGTGCTGCTGGCCTCGGAAGCACATCTAGGAAGAGTGAGACTTTTAGGCTGCTTTCCCTTTTTGTTTTTCTACACCCTGCTTCCAGCTTCTGATTTCTAGCCCTGAAGGTGTAGGCCGCAGCCCTGTGTACCCCAAGCCCCACCCGCTTCTCTCCAGGGTTCCCTAGCCCTCCACTCCTTTCCCAGCGACATTCACATCATCTTTGATTCGGGGTTTCATCTGTCCCCCGGTCTCTGTTTCCTCTCAGGTAACCCCTGTATTAAAATCATGGTGACCAGGCACGGATGTCCTGGCTGGGGAATCACACATGTAAGACAGCAGACACACGAAGCTACACCAGGCCAGGAAGTCCCATTGAGGATGTCACCCACCCTGGGGGAGACTTGGATGGGGTGGCAGGTGTCTGTTTGGAGGAACAGGGTTTCCAGGATGGCAGGCGCCAGAAGATGGTCCTGAAGTCTGAGGAAGGACCACGTAGTCTGATGGGGTGAGGTCGTAAGCCCACGCAGATATTTGGCTAGGGCTTTCTGATGAGTGGAAGAGACTTCAAAAAGTACTACAGTGTCCTTTCCTTCTCATCAGCCAACAGGTGGAAAAAAACGCTTGATTCCGAAAGAGAGGGTCTAGCCGTTGAGGAAGATGGAGTGTATCCTGCACGGCCCGCCTGGTCTTGTGGGACAGACTGACAGAGGGGAAGTCTTGCCATGATGTCCTGCCTGCCAAGTGTGACGGGCAGGCCCCAGGGAGAACAGGCACTGAGAGGCTCCGCAGTAGCCAGTGCATCGAGGAAAGCCCAGGGCCCAGGGGGAAGCTAACACACATGAAAAGACGCTCCATGGACTCGTGAGATTGGGGTTCACTTTGGGCTACAGAAAGATGAGCTTTAGGCCGGCCGGGCATGGTGGCTCAAGCCTGTAATCCCAGCACTTTGGAAGGCCGAGGCGGGTGGATCACGAGGTCAAGAGATCGAGACCATCCTGGTCAACATGGTGAAACCCCGTCTCTACTAATACAAAAAATTAGCTGGGCATGGTGGCGCGTGCCTGTAATCCCAGCTACTCAGGAGGCTGAGGCAGGAGAATTGCCTGAACCCAGGAGGCGGAGGTTGCGGTGAGCCGAGATCGCGCCATTGCACTCCAGCCTGGATAACAAGAGCGAAACTCCGTCTCAAAAAAAAAAAAAAAGAAAGATGAGCTTTAGGCCAAATAATCACTCTCTATGCAGGGGAATGATGGCAGTGGGGTGTGTGAGTACAACAAAGGACTGTATTTGGAAACTAGCTGGGCAGTGACACAAAGTGGCCAAAGAAAGGTATAGACGAAGAGGGGAGAAAAATATTCCGAAACCCTCAAGAGCAGTGTCCACAGAGCGACAAGTGCAGACTTTGCAAGTCGATGCAAAGCGTCCCGAGACGGGAGTGTGAGGATGGTGGACGTGCAGGTGGGGGTTGCAGATGTGTGAGGAATCACAGACTTTTGTCCATAGGAGTCTTCAAGTGTGTAAGGGTGCTTTTGTATGCGGGGGTCTACATGGTACACGAGAAAAGGTAAATGGGTGGATGGACAGCTGAGTGGATTCTCAGCAGGTCAGGAGGAGGACAGCAGGGGAGTCCTTAGTCTGACCCGCAGGAAGAGCCAGCAAAGAGGACGAACGGCAGGTGGGAGCTGCCTGGCTCAGGTCCCCTCAGAAGTGCGCTAAGTCCGGGGGTATGGGAATGGCTGCTGAGGGGGCATTTTCGTGTGCCCCGTATCACTGTCCAATGACACACGCAACGACCTCTCTTAGCCCAAAGCAAGATGGCCTCTGTACACTTGAGAGGACAGAGGAAACTTGCACTTGAGAAAAGCAGCATGAAAGTGAAGAGATCCTCCTGCCTCTCTTCCCGAAGAGCTTTCCTGGCAGATTTCCCTGCCAGCTGACATACGCCACCTGCTTCCTCCCAGGGCTCCCAGCCCGCCACTCTTCTCCCGGCATCATTCGCATCATCTTTGATTCAGGATTTGGTCTGTCCTCTTCTCTCCTCTCCTTCCCTGGTGAGCGGCTCACCAGTTCCCATCACTTCTCCAGCCATTCCAAGTCTTCGTCCTTCCTTTTCCCGTGGCAGCCCCTGTTTCTGTCCAGGCCCTGAGCGCCTGCACAGTTTCCTAACTGGTCTCTTGGCCTCTAGGCACTCTCTGCTCTGCCCTAGGGCCCCTCAGACACCTCTCTTGGGGGCATTTTTCTCAAGCACGCTTTGGCCCAGGTCAAACAGGTCAAACAAACCTTGAGTGGTTCCCCATTGCCAACAGGTTGAAAGTCCAAGCTCTTTAGCTGAGCTGAGGCTCTGTGAAGCCTGCTCCTGGCTCTTCTTGCCTCTTCCTCTACTGGTTTCTGGCACAGACATTGCATTTCTGCCTAGCTAACTTCTTCAAGTCATCTTGAACTGCCACGCCTCCCCCGACCCTCCAGTCCATGGACCTCTCCAGCCAAGGTCCATTTCAACTTCCAAGTTAAGTTCCACTTTTACATGGTGTCATTGTCTGCCGGGTGCCAGGCTCCCTTGGGATTTAAGTCTAGGGAACTCAGATGCAATCCCACCTGGCATGGTTTCTTTGGAGGCTTGTGACTGCATGGCCGTCATGGCCTCCTGCTTTCTGCCTTCTGGACATCTGTCTGCTCTGTTTACCCCATCATCTGGGTATAAGATGCAGTCAAAACTCAATTGCATGAAACACTTAGGGGTCGTGTTTTGACATTGTAGAGAACTGGGGATGTTCTGGAGAAAACCAGCCTTGCATATGGCAAACAGACACACACACAAGAGTGTTTTAAAAAACAAATTCTTCCTGCTTCTCTGCCACCGGAATGTTCTCTCAGCCCCAGGTTGGCATCCGGCCTCAAACTTTTGCTGCCACGCTCTTTCTCCTCACACTCTTACCTCTCACTCAATGACTCCTCCCACCCCTTCCCCCAAGCCAACCCTCTGCAGCTCCCTCCCCACCCGAAAAAATCAAAATCAAAATCCTTCTGCTCGTCTCATGCAGTTAGTTCACCCTCTCCTCTGAGCCTTGGAGTAGGCCACATTAGGCCTGTGGGACCTCACCTTCTGCCGTGAGTGCTGATCAAACTCTCCCACCCCGACCCGAGCAAATAGCATTCCCTCTCTAAGAAGGCGCCAGCTATTCCGACATCCCCATGTCCTCAGTTATGCCTGTTGCACGCATCACTCCATCGCTCCCTGGTTCACCTTTCCTGGCTGGTCCAGTTTCAGTGCAGGCCCAGACCAGACTGTTAATTCTCTTTGTGCCAAGCCTGTCATCTTGCACTTGGGCAGTGGGGCAGTGACCACGTCTGATAGTGACAATGATGGCAGTATGAGGACCTGCCACTAAGTCACTTTGGAAGCTTTTTTTGAGAGGAAGATGGAATCCGACAGCACTTTAAGAGTACTCTGAAAGTGCCAGACGGCCCAGATGCCTGAAAAGTCTCCTACGAAAGGAGGACATAAAAGAAGAGGGAAAGGAAGCACGATAAGGAGAGGGGCTCCCAGGATCCCTGAGGGAAAGGGCAGTCCCTCCCTGCAGACATAGTAGAGGGAAGCCCTGGGGCTGCCTGCCTCAAGTTTCATTCATTCATTCATTCAAAAATGTGTCTTGAGTCCTACGATGTGTCAGGAGCTGTTCTAGAAACTGGGAACACACCAGTGGACAAAACAGACTTGATTTCTGCTTCCATGGGGGTTATACTAAGCAAAAAAACAGCCATAAAGCAAATAAAAATCTTGTGGTTGTGCCAAGAGCTCTAAGGGGTGATGGAGGGATTGCCCAGTGTAACCCACAAGCTCAGACAGTAGTCAATCCTGAGCTGAATCTAATTCACAGGGATAGGAACGGATGTGGGTGGGGCCAGGGAGGACCAGAGGGAGGCTCAGGAGAAATGGCCGAGAGGTGGATGTGTCCCAAGTCCATTATGGGGAAACCTTCCTAACAAAGAGCCTGGACAGTTCCCCAGGGCTAGATACCCTCTCTGGGACAGGACTCAATGATTGCTAAGAGATTCTTACAGCTTTCTTCAAAGAAATGCGGGAAGAAAAGATGATTGGTTTTAATGGTTCTAATTTGTATTTTTTGCTTATTTCACTTAGCAGGAAGAGGCTTCCAGCATGGAAAGAACTGATTTCATAGAAAACCTGCAGCTAGATCAAGTTCATCCCAGAAGAGCAGACAGTGCGGGCTACCTGAAGTTTGGGGAGGGATCAGGTTTGTTTCAGCCCCACGAGTCAGACAATATTACGGCATCCTTGTGGGGGCAACTTCCGTGGGTCTTTCTGGGGGAGTGACCTGCCAGAGTTTCTAGTGGGGAAGGGCTTACAGTGTGACTCTTTCTTCACAGGAATAATTTGAGGCCTGGGATGCTGCTATCATTTTTCCAGAGAGTTTTTTCTTCTTCTGACAGATGCTGCTGGCAGTACCAGCCTGGGACACCATAATCCAAGTTTACAGCTTGAGCTTCCCTGGATCAACTTGACAACATGAAGCTAAGCTGGAAGCCCATGAGGGTCAGTTTACTGTGGGCTCACCCTTATTCTGAAAGTATAGCCCTTCAGGGTTAGGGTAAAGGAGGTGAGGGGACCTATTTGGGTTCCCAACTTTGGTGGCGCTGGGCTGTGGCTTTCGTCTGTGAGCCATCAGATGGGCAGCACAGTTCATGAGCTCATTCATTTGGATCCACCAGTGGCCTCAAGGCAAAAGCAGCGTTGAGTGCTGGGTTTACTATCCTGGGTTCTCTCCTCTTTGACTGACTCTGCCCCGTCATTCCTCACTCTCGTTATTCTTGTTATGTCTTTGATGTCTGTAGGAAGACAGTTTTTTTTTTTTCTTGGAGAAATGTCGCCTTGTTTTGTTGCCCAGGCTCCTGTGCTCAAGCGATCCTCCTGCCTTAGCCTCCCAAAGTGCTGGGATTACAGGTATGAGCCACCGCACCTGGCCTTTATTTATTTATTTAAATGTCCCGCTCTACTTTCATAACTGTCCTTAGAGGATAGTTCCAATGGCCTTGAAGGGGAAATCTTGGCTACTTTCCTCCACCTTTCCTTGTGGTGGGGCTTGTTGCCAACTTCAGAGGTGCGTACAGGCTGGGAAAGCCGAGTACAGCAGAGCCTTGGGGAGGGGAAAGGGCAGAGGGGAAGGTGGAGGAGGCTGGTGCATCTGGGCTACCCAGGAGAGCCTCCAGAACTGGCATCTACATTCATCTGCCATGGAGTCCATCTTTCTTGAGGGGCTTGGCAGACAGGGAGCTCAGAAAGAGAGAGGAAGAGTCACAGTGCCGGAGTGGCCTGCAGACCTCAGAGGATCAGAGAGGAGGGGTCAGGTACCAGGGAGGCCCCTCTGCAGAACATGCTGATGGCCTGTGGGGCAGAAGTCTTTCTTTTCTAATGATTACCTCGGCTTTAGACTTTTACCATTTTTGGATGCCAAGGAAAATCAGGCTTCTGAGCTTGCGAAGGCTGGGTGGAGTTCCTTGTGTTGCCTCTGGCCTTCATATGGCTTCCAGAAAGAAGCATCCCCTTTAACTTCATAATTCCACAGGTCTTTCAGTTTGTAAGAAATCTATCTATTCACTTATTCATTTCACAAATATTTACTGAGCACCTGCTATGTGCCAAGTCCTATTCTGGGCACTGCAGACATACCAGCCTCCAACACAGACACAAAGAAAAAGCCCCGCCCGTCTAGATTTCACATTCTCAGGCATGTTTCCCTGCATGAGGATACGTTTAGAATCTTTCACCTGCCTAAGTCATCAGGGTAAGGGTTTGCTCTCCTCGTGCTACAGATTCCACAACTCTCTGCCAGGTTTACTTGCTTTCGTGCAAGGAAGATTTCCTCTCCAGGACTCGAACTCATATTTGCCGATAGCCCAAGGTGCATGGAGTTTCTTTAGCTTCTATCACCAGCCTTCTGGGAGTGGGCAGATCTCTCTGCCACAGTTACACCTGCAGGCAGGTTGCATAGCAAAGCAGAGCTCAGTGTTGGGGCCCACAAGGCTTTCATCAAGGGAAGAACGCGGGTCGAGGATGACAGGTGGGTGTCTCTAGATGGTCAGAGGGGGCCTGTGGCTTACTGCCTGGGTGGCCCAAAATGTCAGCTAAGGGAACTACAGGAGAAGTTCATTGAGCTGGAATGTTAGGATCTGAGACCAGGAAATGACTTTGCTGGGGTTTAGATGTCTCTCTAACTTCAGAGGAGTACAGAGATTGAAAAAACACTTGATCCAGTCACAATATCTTCTGGATACATTCATTTGCATTCTCTGTTACACAGATTAAGAAATGGGATGCATACCATATTTGCATGATTACAATTTATTACTTCCCCAGGGAGCAGGGAAGGGCTGCCTCAGGTCTGGTGAAGCTCCTGTGCCCCATCTTTAGAGGTAGATGGGTGAGGCAAGGACAATTTCATGCCTTCCTTGAGGCAAGATGTCCTCTTCTAGACAAGGGGGAGGGCAGGCCATGCTTCTCCATCTACCCCCATGAATAAAGCAGTTAGTGCGGGTCCCCCAGGTGTGGCCATATTTGGGGATATTTTAACAGGAATGCAGAGAGGCTACGGATCAGATTGACAGTTTGCTGCATGCCAACACACCCTTTGCTTGTGTTTTAAAATGTAAGCTCTGGAAACATCCCACAGGGCTCACGAGGACGCCTTGGCAGCTGACTGAAGGGAAGTGCCTTTCTCCAGCCCAGGTAGCATTTCTGCGGGTCATGGCTGGTGTTCGGCTGACAACAGGAGTTTTCTTTCTAAGACCCAGTTCCCCTCTGGAAGGAGAATTCTGAAGGTGGAGGAAAAGCGTCATCTCTTCTAGAACCCCTTTGTTTTTATCTTTCTGATACCCTATTAGCATCATGTTGTTATTCTCCAAGGAGTTTGGCAGGCAAGAACTGGTTTGGTTAGTGTATTTGATTGCTTTTGTGGAGTCCAATAAAGAGGACTATTGTTTCTAGGAGGTCACTGGAAACATGCACCTGACTCTCTGGTAAGCACAATGTTAGAGCCAGTGTGGGGCTGAAGGTGTCTTGAAGCCCTGCTCTGAGCTCAGAAGACTTCTGTTAACGATTGCAGTCACAATCAAACCAGGTATGCCCAGAGCTGAGACACAGCTGAGCCAAGCAGGAAGAGAGGGCAATGTCCTACAATGAACTGTTGATACGGATCTCACTACCACGTGCTGGATTCACTAGGGCAAGGGCTGGGTTTTTCTTTAGTATTCGTATCCAGTTCCTGTCGGTAGCTGGTCTACTTAGGGAACTCTCAGTAGGTTTTTGTGAATTAAATCGTATCCTCAGATACCGCCTTAGAATTTCAAAATCTGTGTTCAAATTCAAATGGAGATACCCACAGCAGGGGCCGACACCTCCAAAAGAGTTCGCAGGGAGTTTTGCAATGTGTTACCCTTTGTTTACACGTCCTCCTCATTCTCTCTTTTCCTTGATTATTAATACTCAGAATTCTAAGTAGCTGGGTATCTAGTCACTCAGTTGACTGATAGAAGAAAACTCAGTTCTTTGAGATTGTGTCAGGGTGGACCAAACCGGTAACAAATAGACCCAAAATATAATGGTTCAAACACTATAGATGTTTCTTTCTTTCTCACGTAATAATAGTCCAAGGCAGACATTCCAGATTGTTGAAGTAGGGGCAGGAGAGAAAGTTCGACTGCCTGCGTTCTTTCAGGAGATAGGCTGATAGTGGCTTTGCCGTATTCCAATATTAACTGGCTCCCAATGTGCTATCACCATTGTCATTATCAGGATAGCCCATGGGACCTGGGGAAGAACACAGAGGAGAACATCTGGGAGGTCTTATGGCCACTTGGAAGCAGCGTGCACCTCTTCTGCTCACGTGGGAAAGAACATAGTCAGCTGGCCACAGCCAACATCATGACTGGGAAATGGGATAGTGGCTGGTCAACCATGTACCCTGGAAACAGAGGAAAATTTGAGTGGGAGTAGATAAGACTCCGGGTCTTGGATTTGGAAGAGATCTTAAGTGTGAACTCATCCAATGGCCAGCCCTGGATAAGCACTGGTCTTCCTGCTGGATTGCTCCCTGCCCCCATGATGTATCTCAGCTTACTTTCTGATCCAGGAATACTAAGTATCAATCAGTGGAAAGAAAAGCAGGAAGGGTTTCTTCTTTCAGATACATTCTTTGCCACTTGACAAAAAATGGTGATCCAGAAGAGGGAGAAGAGAAATCCAGAGAAGCTGCCTGCATGGGGAAACTCATTCTGTGTCCCTCGTAGTCTGAGATCATGCCTCCCAGAAGGGGCTATGTCACTGACGATGTTATAGGAGCCCTAGAAACCACAGTTACTGCTTGAATCATAACTGCTGCTTCCAGTTTGCTGTGGTTGCATTTCTAGAAGGGTAACTATTTTTTGTCACTTTGGAGACAAGCCAGCATCTACCCATAGGTGACCGTAGAAGGCCTTTCTGCATCCTAATTGCCTACCTTCTGAATAGGGGCTTTCTTTTTGGCTTGGTTGACCTAACTTCTTCCGTCCATCCCATTTCTACAGACCCTCCCCACACCCCCGCCAGAACTTTCTTACGCAAACCCTCCGGTCCTGGCCTGCTGGTATCTGTTGATCACTTTTGAACTCTCGTGTTCCTGCCACTGCCCTTGAGCTCCTATTTCACCTCCTGGTGGAGACCACCCCAGTCATCTCACCCCTCTCTAGGTCACTTGTGGGCATTTAGCCACTGCCTGGATTATTGCATATATTTGTCCTGCATTAATCATGTCTTCTCTGTGACATTGTATACTCCCTGAGCATTTGGGATTTGTCTTGTGTTTTGTGACTTTCTCAGGCTTCGGTGTGGTGCAGTGAAGATTCTGTACACATTTCTGGACAATGGAAGTCTTGTGAGAACCTGTGAGACTCTGCAGTGACTTGAGCCTGAGGTGTAGATGAATGTAATCATTGGATGATAGGGATTGATAAAACCCCTCTACCAGTGGCTAGGAGCAGAAGACGAGACTCAGCAGCAGGAGGAACAAGAGGGAGGGCTCCCAGCTTCACTCGGCCTCAGCGAACCTCACCGTAGCTGGGTCAAATCCGAACAGGCCGCACTTTGGGGCCTTAGACTGTCTGGGCAATGGCAGGGACACTGCTAGAGGCTGACCGTGTTCTTACTGGAAACACTCAGCTCAATGGATGGGACAACACCTTCCCAAGGAGATGGGGGAGCAAGGCCAAGCCAGGAAAGCGGGACTCGAGGAGGGCTTTGGGCCACCTCACCTACTTTCCCTGCCTCATGCCCCTCAGGGGCCTTGCAGACAATGCTTCTTGCCCAGAGAGAGTAAAGGGTGGGATGGGGAGAGGGCGTCATTCATTTCTTGTGTCCGAGGTGAATGGGTGTGAGAAGAGCTCAGGCTCACTCTCTTCAAGCTGGAACTTAATGGGCTCCCAAGCTGCCCCCACATGCCAGCCATTCATCGAGTGGGTGCCAAGCTCATCTCTATATGAAACTCAGAGTCTGTCTGGGAGCCCGGGATTCCTGAGCAATTGTTTTATGGGGTATAAAGTGTTTCTTCAGCAGGGAGGATGACGTGGTGCAAGGATTTATTTGATCTGAGTTTTATTTATGGCAAGGAGATTTTTATAATGAACACTGTGATAAGACATGGTACCCTTTGACCAGGAATATTTTGCGGGGGAAGGGGTGGGGATAAGGACTCAAGTTCTTATGAAACAGTCACAGGAGTTTAATTAGAAGGAATAATCACTTGCTTGGTAGCAAGAGAAGAAATCCTGCCCCTCAGTGTGTTCTGGAGATTGCTATTGAGGGTCTGTAACAGATCAACACGTGGTCACTATGGCTTTGGCATATTCAGTTTCCTAATCGTCCTAATCAGGTATTGCAAACACTTAAAAAAGAGTGAGAAATGGAGCCAAATGTGATATAATCTATGAGCTTGGCCCCAGAGTAGAAATGAGGTGTTGTTTTTTTTTTTTCAAATTTATACCATGTACCACATTGAACATTATCAATACTACATATGAATACAATGGTTGAGGGCTTTTGTTATGAATCTGTTTCTAGGAGAACAGCCCATGGGAAAGTATTGTCCTTTTCAGCTGCAAATATGGAAGGCCCCATTGCCTATGCTAAAAAAAAAAATCTTAGAATTTTGGCTTAGGCAATGAACTCTTTAGTGGAACATACAGAGTAAATAAAAGATTGCTAAAGGGAGACCACAGGCCCCAAGCAGACAGAACAGACCAAACATACAGAAGGAATGTAAATATAGCTGACTTGTTTTTTTTTTAAATTGAGAGAATCTAATTTTTTCCCTTGAAAAACCCACTTGAGCATACCTCTTAGTTATGCAGAAACAGAGTAAGCACTCATTATATTTTATGGATTTGAAGTGTTCCAGAACCTTCTGGGACTTGCCCTGAATCTCTTGAACGCAGAGCTAATTATATGAGGAGGTGGGCCTATTTACATAGGAGGTAGTATGACGTGGTAAAAGCCTAATAAAACTGCATACCTCAACCATACCTCGGCTTTCTGTTGAAACTGCTCTCTATAACCCAAATGTGAATAAGTAATTAAGGACTGTAATTTCCACCCTACCCAGACAATGTGTAAACAAATGCTAATCTTGACTTTTGTGAACCACTTAAGTAACAATCAGAATGTCAAAAGTCCTCTGGCCCTCGGGGTGTCCGGAGCCCCTCACCCTCATCTTCGCCCAGGAGGTGATTTACAGAATCCACTAGCCCTCAGAACGTCTGAAGCCCCTCACTCCTACCCCTACCCCTACCCCTGCCCCTCACCCTCACTTCCGAGGTGATTTTACGGGTATAAAAGGTCTTGACACCCTCCTTTTGGGGCCATGGGTTGGAGAGACATGAGTCTTCCGTGGCCACCGGCAATAAAGACCCTGCAATTTGGCCTACTTTTGTCTTGGTGTTGACTTTCTATGCTCAGGCCAGTACAGCAGTAGGGTCTTCTGAGAAACACTCCAACTCCTAGGTCCTAGTGTCCAATGTTCTAAAGTCTTTTGGGATACATAAGAGTGGACCAGATTAAGGCACAAAATAACACCTTGAGAAAAGACTGGTGATCCAGGCTCACTGTACAAGGAAGGGTAAGTTGGAGGAAAGGGTGGGATTCTAGTACAAAACGTGGTAGAGATGGAGGCAACCCTCTAACCCAGAGACACAGGCATACTGGATGTGCTTTGGAAATAAGTGACTGTGCGCATGTGTGCTAGAGGGAGAGCCATGTATTGAGTTTAATGCCATGGAAGTCAAAACACCATCTTCCTTTGAAGAAGCCTGCAGCCTGCACATGGCCACGCAAGGGAATTGTCATGGTTGGATGAGCAGAAATCTAGGGGACTGTATAGGCTCGGTGTTCAACAGCGACACCATGTGGCAGAGAGAACCACCAGCAAGAGAAAAGCGGTCGGAATGCAGGTCTCTACTGTGACGTTTGAAAGCATCCGCGATCCTTGCAGGGGAGTGCAATCAGCCAGAGAAGGGCAAACCAAAGCGGGCCTTGTATCAGATTCCTGGAAGTCAAACTTCCTGGTACAATGCGGTACTTCTCAACGGCCCTCGCTGGAGAGAGGGTGTTCGGCCAGAACTAAGGACAGCGTCCAGATGGATGAGCTCAGTGCATCCTGAGCGGTGACCTGACCGGGGCGCAGGTAGGCTGCACAACAGATTCCACTGAGGGAAATCGGGGCAGATGCCCACTTAGATCCACCCCAGGGAGCACTGCATTTCTGTTCCAAATTAATCTTAGATTAGGTTGGACTAGTTCTAGTTGTACAGCCACAGGCGAGGGTGCACAAGCTGTAAACTGGATCTCAACTCTCTGGAGGGATTTCTGAGCACCCTCTCTGCTTAGAGAGGAAGGCCTGGGAAGAAGACCCAAGCCAGCTTGGTAAAGGGCCGGGGGAGATAGAATGTGATTACAGTTTTTAGAATCTGGGTCAAAGCCAGCTAGGCCTTTTCAAAAGCCACAGAAATGTAGGGTGAAGGGCCAAAAAGGGGACAAAAAATCGAGGGACCCAAGCTTCCTGCGTTTGCAAGGTTGTCGGATGTTCTTGTGGTGTGGTTGCTACGTTTTCCATTAGCCTGGAGCCCACAGGTGTGGGACCTTGAGGTGGGCTTGGGGCACAGGAATCCACACTTACCATCCCAACCCTAACGGCTGCTTTTAGATGGTGTAAACCTGAACGTCATCTGCAGAAGAGCCTCATTATCTCACATTTTGGAAGGCAGCTGAGAAGAAACCATCGTTCACCAACCAGCACAGCTGTTGAGCAATCGCATTCAGCTGGAAAAGAGAGAACTAGAATTTTCAGGAGCCTCATTCTTGGTTTCTTCTAGAGATTTGGAATATCTCAGATGGCTCTGGGCATTTTCCTCCCAGTACTTATCATAAGTAATTTGGGTGATTATTTGATTAATGTCTGTCTCGTCCCTCTAGACTGTTAGTTTCCTGAGGACGGGGAGCCGGTCCGTTTGCTCATCAGTTTATCCTCATTAAGGCACAAGAGATTGAAGTGCGTGTAAATGTGTGTAAGATTTCTGGGAAGGAACCACCTGTCAGCCTGTTAGTTTGCAAGGTTGGGAGGGATACAGCATCGCAGCTTGGGACCTGGCAGGATGAGGGGCTGGATCACTTCACAGCAGAGGGACAGAGATCCTGACCACAGCAGCTGGAGAGGTGGTGTCTGGAGGCTGAGAGGCCATTATATTTCAGGTCATTGGGCTGCTCAGAGTGGCACGTGCTCTAAGTTCAAAGCCAATCTGTGTGAAGAACGCCTATGCTGGTCCCCCAGCTGACACACATCACACTCATTTTAGACTCCAGTATTTCTCTGCCTTCTTTGTCAAGATTGACTGGGGCAGGTGGATAGAAAGGAAGAAAGGTGGGGGTCTCCCAGGCTCCAGGAAGGTCACAGGGTGAGTGGGATGAGCATTTGCCGTGGCTTAAAAATGTCCCCCAAACAGGTGGATCAGTATTCGGTTGGAAGGGAATCTGGCTGCGGAGGAGGAAGACAAAAAAGGAGAAACGAACACTCTCTTAGGAGAGCCTGGAGTGAGCGCTGGCCCCAATGGGTGGGCATTTCTGCCACTCTCTCTCAGGTCTCCCCCACCCCCCTCGTTTTCACAGTGCAGAGGACCCCATCATCTCTACCCTGAGGAAAGTGCCGCTCAGACAGGGCGTCCCCTTTCATCTGGAGCTGGGATCCCACGTGCCCATTGGGAAATGGACAGGGTTGGCTAATCCCATGAACTCAGTTCCAGGCAGGAAGAATAATTGTACATCAGCCAAATTTCTAAAAGTCATAAAATTGAAATATTCCATTCACCTCCAAACCAAAAAGCAAAACCAAAAAAAACCCTCAAACAACGGCAACAACAAAAACAGAGAGCTCCAAATCAAAAAGTAAAAGCAAACGGGGTGTAGACAGAGTTGATCGGGCAGGAACATCCTTAACCTTCCCTGCCCCGCGGTGGATTTAAAATCCTTCATCCCGCGTTCCTGTGGAAGAGGGGAGGGGCTTGGGTCTGCCCCAGTCCTCCAGTAAAGACTACCTAATTTAGAGCCTGTTCCTCCCATGGAGCCGTGAGCGTCTAGGGGTGGGCGTGTTCACATTGCATCCCCTGGGCTGGTACCAGGTACCCACCAGAAGAATTAAATCCAAGCTTAGGGAATGAAAAGTGCTCTCAAAAACGCGACCACAGTTACCATATAATCATCGGGACATGGAGCTGGGCTTCTTCATGTGGCCTCTTCCTGGCCTTCTCGATGTTTAAAAGGCAGGACAAGTTGAGTTGGGGTGAAGAAGGAACTGCTGACAGGGCCCCAGAAAACACGGGATTGCTAGTGCTGGAGGGTCATGGACAGCACCGGAGGGTCATGGATAGCGACCCCTGGAGTCCAAAGACCTCATTTTAGATCTGAGATCACTGTGGCCAGGGCAGGGGGTGGGTGAGGGCGATGTGAGCTTTGTTAGGCTTTTTCTAGTGCAGACCCACAGCCGATGTAGGTTGCGGTGGTGATCCCCGAGACTAGTCAGGCTCAGCCTAAGGTGGCTTCTACGGCCAGGGACACTTGCCCTGCCTGTCAGCCCCTGGTGGAGCAAAGGAGGATTTTATCTGTGAAGTCCTAGGCAAGAAGGACTCAAGACCCAGTGTCAGCAGAGGGCAGCTCATCTTTGGAGGGCTGAGGGCTGCCTCCAGACCAAAGTATAGCAGGAAAGACACAGGAGGACTTACTAGGGAATACTTCACTCTCCAAGGAACGTTGGGCAGGACTTCCCCTCTCAGATCATTGCCTGGATCAGCCCCTACCTGCTCCCACCCTTGCTGACTGCCACAAAGCCTGCTCTCCCACATAGGTGGTACTGGGGTCCAAAATACTGGGAGAGAAGCCTCAGGTGCTCATTGAACATACTGCTCCAGAGGCAGAGGTAGAGGCAGAGGGCTTTGAGATGTTCTATCAGCATCAAAGAGGAAAAAAAGCAAGAACCTCCTCCTGCCGTTCAGTGTGATCAGAAATAACACCTCAGAGGAAAACCAGAGCACCAAGATGGGCTCCTTGATCTCTAAGCAAAAGAAGACTTGGTTTTGTGTATTTTGAGAAGCAGAAGTAGAGGATCAGACCATGGGGAAATAGGACTGGCCTCGTTCCTGAGCATAACACTCTTTTTGCAGAGTTCCCTGTTGCTCTCAGCAACCTACTGATCCAAGAGGATGGCTGGAGGCATAGGAAGTGAAGTTTCAGGGGTATGTGCTGATGCTTAGAGAGAGAAAGAGAACTGGCCCTGCTGTTTCCACAGACAAGTCAGCTCAGGGCCCAGCGGGGCTCCAGCCAGCACCCTCGCCCTGTCCCCTGTGAGCTACCAGGCCCTGCTGCGCCAGGCGTGGCCCCACCTCTGCCTGGGCCACCAGGCATGTGGGGCGGTTGCTTGTAAATCTGTCAACTGAGAGAAATACTAGTGTTTTGCGGTGCGGAATGACACCTGAGCTCCAGAAGCAAGTTCTGTGACGCCTGAAGAGAGGAGGAAGAGTTGAGAGGAGGAAAAAACAAGTTAAGAAGCAGCTTTATCCCTTGGGTGGGATTTCTGTGCTAGTCCGTCAAGGTTGAAATGCTTTCCTACAATCCCACTGCTCAGGGATCCTGCAAAGGACCTCTTTTGACTGTGCCCTCAAATAATGTCTGACGACCCCTCACTGTGTCATGGTGCCAGTTCCCCCAAACCAGAATCTCGGATATCACCTTTGACCCCAGCACACTCAACACCTCCCACCAGCTCCTTCCCCAGCCCCTGCAGGGGGCTGCCCACCCACCCATGCCCTCCCACGGCCTTCAAATCAGCCAGCTGTGGGCGGCCAGGTACCGGGGCGTCTGTGCAGACTCCTGACTGGCTTCCCTGTTCCAGGCTCCAGCCTTCTCCTCCTTTCTCTCCTCTCCCCACCGCGGAGCACCTAGGACTTCCCGGCTCACAGAACCCCCCACAGCTTCCCGTCCTAACTCTACAAGTCCACAAGTCCTAACCCTGTGACGTGAGGTGGAGGACCAGACCCCCAAGGCCTCTGCTGCCTCCTGCTCTGTGCCCTTCTCTCTTCTGCAGACATTGTCCAATGCGTGTCTAAAGACTGCCTCAATTGTTTCTGAGTATTTCCTGTGCACCCCACCTCCTTTGACCTGCTAGGTAAGGTGCTCCCCATTGAGAATCAGATTTTACTGAAATACCAGCTTAACTTCCCCTCTACAGTTGGGGCCCTTCCCCTGGATGGAGGCTGAAGACACTCCTACCTACCCGGCCGTCTATACAGAGCTTACAAAGGGTTAGTTTCCTCTTGCTGCTTTGCATGCCATGCCTAGATTCGTGTGTTTTTCCAAAGACACTGTGAATTCCTTGAGGGCATGGATTGAGTTTTGGAGTCCCTGAAGCCTCAGCTTTGCACAAAAGACCTCAAGACAGTGCTTGCTGCTGGCCTGTGCATTTAAGATTGTCCTATGGCCCCCTCCAATTGTACCTTTAACTGGAGGGCCTTATACTCCACAAAACATCAAGTTTGGTTGGAAAGAAACCAGGGCTGAGATGAAGCGAGCAGGGAGAAGTGGGGAGAAGACAGTTGAGAGGTGATGCCTTGTATTCTTGATGGAGAAGGACAACTTTTCCTACTCATCAACAGGGAAGAGCAACCCAGCCCTGGCCCCAGAGTGGCCTGAGTAGGAATCACGATTGCTGTGCAGCGTGTTGGCGGTGCCAAGCCAGGCTTCACGGACAAGTTCAGGGGACAGAGCACCTGGCTGCAAGTCAGTGGGGAGGCAGGCAGGGCTGGAAATCATGTCCCTGTCCCAACACAACAAATACCATCCGTTTAATCTGAGTGAATGGCTGAAGCCAACACAGAGCAGCTTTTGTCATCCAGAGAGGGATGGAGCAAAGAACATGCATGTGGGTAAGTGTGCACCTGCCTTCAGGCCCCCGTGTTCTCTCCTATTCTGCTCACCCAGGGGGTGGCAAGGATGTGGGGAGGGCCAGAGGACGGCAGATTTCTTTGACTGAACTAAAAGACTCTCCCCTCAAGTGATTCCCAGGGTCTCACCCTCCTCAAACGCCAGCTCAGGTGTCCCCAGACCCCAGCCATTTGGGGGTGTGGGTGACAACCCACCTTCCACTTGAATCTCAGGGCCAGGGATGGTCCCTGCTATGTAAAGGTTTTCTGAGTGGAGAAAAGAAGAGTGGGATCTGAAAGATGACGGGGTCCTCTGCCGGGCAGGGGGAAGGTGGGCAAAGGCTGATGCCTAGGTCTGTGGAGGTTGTGGTGGCTGGCTGGCACTGTCCCCAGGGGCAGCACCCCCCCCCATAGGAGCAGCACTTGACCCTCCCTTTCTCTCTCGTGGGCCATTTCCACACCCATTCTCTTCTCAGCTTAGCTGCCATTCACTCCTTAATCTTGTAAACCACGAGAAGAGAGAAGAGGTGGTTGGGGAGGACTGGGAATGAGATTCAGAGAGCACAGTAATGGGGAGGGATGCGGGCTCAGCCTGGTGCGTGCCCAGCCTCATCTCTCTGAGGCTTTGTGGAGAGCAAAACCTCCCTACACCGCAGCCAGCCTACTCTGCATCTTTGTAGGGGGTTACGGTAGGTGGAGACGAGCCTCTCTGATCAGTTCCAGTTTGGCACTTTCTGTAGTAGCCCTTTGAGAATAAAATGCTGCTGCAGTGCAGGGTTCAGTAGAACACTGCCGATTTCATACAGCAGAGCTTTCCATCCCGTGGGCCGCATGCCATGAGTGCATTCTGGAATCAACATAGTGGTTTACTGCTGGCATTGTGGAACAACAGATCACAAACAAAAACCTCAGGGTATCACTTACAAAAAGGGTAAGTGTTTTTTTCCCCACTATATATACATCTGCCCATACGTATGCCTGTATCTAAATATCTCTGTGGGGAGGTGATGCAAAGTTTGTGAAATGTATTTCTTGCTGTGGTTTTGTGGTCAAAAAAGGCCAACTAACATTAGTCTGGACAAACTCATTGCCGCTAGGCCCAGCCGGCTCTGCAGGAGCCGGAAAGACCATGCCCGTGTGGGGGAAAGTCAGAACTGAGGCTCTGACCCTATGCTGGCCTTGTGGACCTGACAGCGCTTTTTGGCCCCACCCAGAATTAGGTGCGCACCTTGTTGGGTCCTTGATGGGAAGGGCTGTTGCAGGAAACCTCTTTTAGAGGCCCCTAGGCCTATTCTGGTTGTCTAACCGCGTGGCTCTTCACTGCTCTGGGGCCTCACGTGAGCTTCTTGGTTGTGCAAGGCCCTGCAGAACTTGGGAGAACTGGATAGCGCTGACATAGAATGGGAAAGCAGCAATTGGCCAGCAAATGTCAGCGGTCCTCTGGGGCGTGATGCTGTTTGAGGTCTGGACTGAGCACTTGCCCTTGCTAAAGTGTGAAATCCAAGTGCCTGTGGAAGACTGGGAGGGGTCAGGCTTGGGAACCCGCTTCCTGAAGGGTCGTTTGGGGAAGCACAGCAGTCTGGGGAGAGGCAAGCCCGGGTAGATGCCTCAAAGCCGTCACCTCCGATAGCACAAGCTCTTTGCTTGTTAGGGAAAGAGCGAAGAGTGCCAGGCTTTTATCATTCATCGCCAGAATGCTCCACCAATCACTGGGGATTAGACAACAGCATCCAGAATGCTGAGAGAGGAGACAGAATATGAATGTGTGCACACACAGGATGCTCCCGGTGCTGCAGGGCGGCGGCGGCGTTGGCCACCAGGGTGCGCTGCTGGGGCCATTCCTGAGTTGGGGTTGTAGGGGTGCTACACAGGGAGATGGCATTTGTTTATTTATTACTAAGAAGTTACAGAGTATCTAGCACACTGCCTTGACTGTACTATATGCTTAAGTTAGAGGGGTGATTTTCCTCAAGAGTTCAGAATGATCTGTGCTTGTTAATCAGTGTGGAATCCAGGGAGAGTGCTGTCCAAAGGTCTGTTCTTGGGGTGTGGGCAGCATGCAGAAATAACTGAAACTGGGATTTTCCTGTTAAAGGAAAGTGCCAGCTTTTAAAGCATTCATTATTCTTTGCTTCTTTCGAAATCTCTTTCACTTCCCCACTGATGGTCAGCCCTCCCCCTTTCCCTCCCCCATCCCCGTCCCCTCATCCTCCTCCCTATCCCTCCCAGGGCTACCTGCACCTCTCTGGCCTTCAATACACCACAAAGAGGGGAGGAAAATTAACTGGGCAAAGAAAAGTTATGGATTCTGACTAGGCTACTTCTTAGACCTGGGACTCATCTGCTTTGAATTTCAGTTTACATATTACCATTTAGGAATAATAAGAAATATCCCAATTCAGGAATTCACCCCTGAGCTCATATGCGAGAGCAAAGACCATCTGTTCCCTGTTCTTGTCACTGCCGTAATCTCTTAGCACACCCTTAGCAGCAGGGACTGCCCAGTAGCGACCATTTCCAAGCAGTTGAGGGCATGGGCTAGGAGGGTATCACCAATGACTGTTTTGCATGCATCTGCTGAACTGGCACTGTGTCTGCATGACGGGCTCTAGGAAGAGTTGAGACTGGAAACTTTGGCCTCTATGAGGCTCTAATCTTGTCAGGGGAAGCATGGAAACAGAGACCCGGAATACAGTACAGGGATGGCTAGGGTGAGATTGAGTGAAACTATCTAAATGGATCTTCACCACTATTCGTTGCCACCAGATGGGTTGCATCTTGCAGCTTAAACTTCTTTCTGCGTTAATGGGGAAAAAACAATCCCTTGGAAGCTCCTTTCCATCATTCAATTTTCACAGTGTGGACTTGAGTAACATTATTCTTCACGGACAAATTCTTCTTCTGAGAAGGCTGGTTAGTATATAGCTGGAGAAATGAAACAACTCAGAAACCCCATTGGCTCGTTTAAACAAATTTTACTCTGTTAAAACTGGAGACGAACACGTCTGCCATGTCTCACTTCGGCAGTAGGAAGTAAGGGCTAATCTACTTAACAAGGGTTCCTAACCCACAGTTTGTGGTTCTCAAATTTGGCACTCATGTGCCCAGGACACTGCTGGAAACTCACAGGACTGCCTAAATGTTTGAATTGCCTAAACACAGAACTAAAAATGTTCAAAGTGGCAGCAGTGACATCTTCAGATCCCATGTGTTGAGTTGTTTGGCCCTAACTACGTATTAACAGAACTACGAGTTCTTTCTTTTAGCTTAGGGGCTTTTCAAAGCATTAGTGAGATCCCAAAGGCATCCTGAATGGGGAATGTGTGGCAGGCTTTCTGGGGCCCAGTACACCATCACCACATCCACCTTGCATGGCCACGCAGAAGCAAACCTGTGCACAGATAGACATCTGTTTTACACACCCACGCCTTGGTCTTATCATTGGTCAGCTCCTTTGAACTTGGCAGTTGCTGATTTGCTTCTTTAGAAAAGGTGCAAGTTTGTCACGAATTTGATCTTGATTCACAGTGCCCACCATTCAGCACCAGAGGCAGCCATAACTCCTGCCTTTGCGGTAAGAGAGAGGTGGTTAGCTCAAAGGCCTTGAGTTTTCAACACAGGGCAGGCCTCCAAACTGACACCCAGGCTGGCATAATTTGCCTCTAGAGACATTAGTGGGTGGCCTCGTCTTCTCCTTCCTGACTTGGTCCCCTTCTTCCTGGTAGGCCTCCAGCCCAGAATCTCTGCTTATCTTTTCCCTCCCCTCAGCTATCCCCCGCAGGCCCTGACAGGGCTGAGGCTGCCTCTGCACCCTCCCAGGTCTGTGTGCTCTTCTGCCTGGGGGCTTCACTGCTTCACCGTTGGTCTCAACTGCCATCAGAATTTTCAATCCTAAAGATTCTCAGCGGTTGGTGCCCGGCTTCTGCAGTCAGGTAGACTAAGAGGCTGCAAGGCTGTCGGGCTTCAGGTCTTTCTGAGGGGACCCAGCAGCTGGCATATGAGAAATGCACAGTGAATATGTGATGAATCAACCTTATAGCTTAGTTCCCAGCGAGAGCTTCAGGGCAGCCACAGCTGCGTGTGAGAGTCCTCGGTCCCTGCCTTCTCATTTCCCAGGGGCTCTCTCTGCCTTAGCTGAAGAAAACCTGATGGGAGACCCCAGGCAGGCCCAGCAGAGGGGGTCTGTGGTTAGGGGGACATTGGCCCTCTTGCGGCCCTTCTCTTTCCCGCTGCTCTCACTCATTCTTGGCCGTGGCTCTCGTGTCCTTCTGGGCAGGTGGCTGAGTGCGTGTAGACTACACAGACGGGGCAGGGCCGTGTAGGGATTTAGGTGCTGGATTTAATCAATGTTTTTACCTTTGCATGGCAACAGGGAGAGGAGACTGATGTCTCCAAGGCTGAGGGGCACACCTCACCCTCTCACTCTGGGGCTCTGGTCTCTGGCACCCCGGCTCTGCCTCGCAGGGCTACTGGGCCCTGCTGTCCTGGTGCCTTGCAGGGGATGGTGGGGGGATGGGGAGGGGAGCTGGAGGAAAGCCTGCCCCCACCTTTGACACCCCTAGGCCCCCCAGTGTTGCTGCCTCTCCTGTATCAGCTCTTGAGGGCATTTTAGCAGTAGAAAAAAGCCCTGGTTTTTAGCTCACAGAAGAATATGCTGGTCAGGCAGGACCTCACTGGAGTTGAGCCTATGGTCTAAGGCTTTTTAAGAATGGAGGTTCGGCCGGGCACAGCGGCTCACGCTTGTAATCCTAGCACTTTGGGAGGCCGAGGCGGGTGGATCACGAGGTCAAGAGATCGAGACCATCCTGGCCAACATGGTGAAACGCTGTCTGTCCTAAAAATACAAAAAATTAGCTGGGCACGGTGGCGCGTGCCTGTAATCCCAGCTACTCAGGAGGCTGAGGCAGGAGAATTGTTTGAACCTGGGAGGCGGAGGCAGAGGCGGAGGTTGCATTGAGCTGAGATCGCACCACTACGCTCTAGCCTGGAGACAGAGCGAGATTCTGTCAAAAAAAAAAAAAAAAAAAAAAAAAAAGAATGGAGGTTAAGGATCCAGGGCCCTTTTGGCACTCTGCTTGCCAAGCCTCCCATGTTAGGTTCAGGCAGGCTCGGAGGGACCTCTTGCCAGAAGACCCCCGGACCCCCCCTGGATCTTGGACTTGCGGATCAACTCTGTGCTCCTGGGAAGGGAAGTGGAGCCTGGGCTGGGCTCCTTGCTGGGTTTGGCTGGGCTACAGGCAGAGGGACACACGGGGGCAGCCCTGGGTGTAAGGTTTGTTCTCGCTGAGTTTAAAATGAAGAAACTGAGGCCAGCACGAAAAAATCCAATGCAAAGGAATTTATTCAGGGTCCTGGGTGAGGTTCTGCGGTCCGACAGGAGGGGCCAGAGAAGTCGCGCGGACTCCTCTCAGAGGTGGGGTTTTATAGGGAGTGGAGGCGTCTGATTGGTTGTGCCCAAAGTGAGTGGGGCCCGGATGGGACAAAATGGTATCGGGTAGGTTCTGGTGGGGCCTTTTTTCGGGTTCCTGGGGAGGGGGTGTGTCCGAGCTCCCGGCGAGGCAACTGGCCTTACACTGGGCACTGGGGTGTCTGGGGCCTCCGCTATTACTTGGGCAACGGAACCTCTGTGAACGGTTCTCACTGGGCCTGCTGTGCTTTAAGATACAAGAAATAGCTCCACTGCCTGGGCCAATGTTCTGCTGGCTCCTTGTTTGACGGTAGCAGTCAGGTCTTGTGCTAGGAGCTGGGCCTGTAGGAGCTTACTATCCACAACAGTTGCCCTAGAGTGGCCCATAGCTGACTTGGAGGAAAGCACACATGCGTTAGGCATCTCCGTGCAAGAGTGCTCAGCTCTAGCAGTGACTGGATCACAGAGGAGGGGTCCCCATCCCGGGCCCGTGTCCCTGAGAAGGTTTTGGAGCAGGGAGGGCCTGAGCTGAATCCTAATGAAGAAAGGGCTTAAGTCACACCAGGAGTGGGATATGGGGGAATCCAGGAGTGGAGTGGGTATGGGGACCCTGGCGTGGGGAAGGCACTGAGGTGTGACGGGGCAAGGGTGAGGACACCGGGGGAATTAAGTATTGAGGAAGCAAGCGGAGGCTGGGATTGCAGAGGGAATGAGGGGGAAGGGGTGACAGGCTTGCTGTGCCTGGATTTTATTCTGTTAACTTTCTGGGAAGGACAGGCAGAGGGCCAGATGGGCATTTTGGATGGAGCTTGTTGGCTTCAGTGTGCAGGGGACAGACCCCTTCAGTGTGCAGGGGTCAAGAGTTGTGGCACAAGATGAGGCCACTGCAATGAATGAGGCAGGAGATGAAAGCGCCAGTGAGGGTGGGGGAAGGGCAGGAGGGATCGTGGGGAGGAGGGAAGGGGTTGCAGGTTCGAGTAGCCTTGGGTAGATGCCCCAACTAAGAAAGGAACCGAGTGCGGAGGTGGGGGTGTCATAACAATTGGTGTCTGCCGCCTCAGGGGAGATGGAAATGGAGGTGTCTGTTGCTCCGGGCCAGGCTGGCACTTGGACATCCACATTCACGGATTTTCTAAACAGTTGATGAGATAGCGCTGGAAGGGTGAGGAGAGGGGAGCACTGGGCAGGGACACATTCCTGAGGATAGGTTATAAGGGGTAGGTAGAAAAGCAAGACAGGGGCAGAGGAGGCCGGGGATGGAGAGCTGGGGAGTGTGATGCTGCTGAGGAAGACAGCTGTCCCCCAAGGACTTTTGGGGTCTTCACCCACTCTCTCCTCTCCTACCAGCCTATAAACAGGCTGCCAAGGGCAGTGACCAGTATTAAGGGCTGATGTCTCCTTCAGGTGCCTAAAGCTAGTTTGACATATACTTGGTGCTAAATTAATGTTAAAGAAACCCGTTGAACACAAATGTGGCACAGAGGCCAGTGAGAGGAGGGCTGGAGACATTCCTGGCTCTGGCAATGGTCAGGGAGACTGTGCGTCATTTGCCAGATGAGTTCGGGAGGCAGGGGAAGTGGGGATGGAAGCCAGACTTCAGCAGGCTGAAGAGGCAATCTTTTGGGTGGAGTTGGGTTGGGTGGGGGTGGTGAGGAGGTGGAAGATGGCGAATGTCTCTGTTCTTCATAAAAGCTTGTCTGAGACAGGAAGGAGAGCAAGTGCCGAGCTCATGCTTTGTAACTGCACCGTTTTCTAAGAATTTAAAAGAACATTTGTTGCTCCCCTTTCCCCTCAAAATACGGTATGTTCCTTGTAGCAAAGTTAGAAAAATCCGTATAAGAAGAAGAAGAAAAAACTTCCGTAACTCCGTCCATTAGAAACATGTCCTGTTCAACCTGGAATTTCCTTCCAGACTTCCGGTTTTGTGTTTTAGTAGAAATGGTCTAACTCATTATTTTGCAACATTATCTGTTGCACTTAATGGTTCATGAATGTTTTTCTCTTGTCTATGCTACTCTTCTTCCAAAACAGCCTTTCAACTTTCATTGACCTGTCTGGGATCTCCTGTCTGGGATTCAAATGGTTCAAAATCTGACAGGTGCAAAGCTGCATTCAGAGGAAGGTTGCCCCTTTTGTTTTCTGCCTGGGAGCCCACTCAGTTCCGCCCCCTGGAGGCAACCGATGCTCCTTTACAGCAGCAGATTTAGTAGTTAGATCATATTCTATTGCATAAATGTCTCTATTTATTTACTTTATGAGACACAGTCTCCCTCTCCAATATTTATTAAAATAGCTTTCCATCTCGAATATTTGGGTGTTACTGTTTTATTTTGCTGTTATACATAAGGCTATGACGAATGGCCTTCTAGCTAGGTCTTTGCAGAAATACTTCATTTTGTTAGAACACATTTTTAGAAGCAGAATTTCTGGGTCTGAAGGTAGGACAAATTAAAAAAAAAAATCCGATCTCAGATTTTTACCTCCGAAAACATCTGTATTGATTGGCATTCCCCCAGCAATGCACGACAATGTCTGTATCCCCGCCTAGGCCCTCCACCTGTGTTATTAAAACTCACTTCCTCAAACGGTGCCAACTTAGCGGGTAAAAGGTGCACGGGAGGCCCCTAACGCTCACTGTGAACTGCACTTTTAAAGGTTTCAAGTAGCACCTTTGGGAAAAATAGGAGACTAGGGCTAATGGCTCCAGGGAGGGCAGCTCTGAGTCCCTGGGGAGGGCTGACCTGTGAGAGGAGCAGAGGAGGAGACGGTCTAGCGTGGCTTGAGGTGCCAGCGTCGCCAGTGGGTGCCAAGCCTGGGGACAGGATTCTTCGCTTTTCAGAAACCCCCAGGTGGAAGCGGGAGGACCCCAGGCCATGAGAAGCATGAAGGCCACAAAATAATCACAGCCTGAGGTCCAGGGACAATTGGTACGCAGGCAGGATTTTTGTTTTTCCCCCTGAAAGAGACTGTGGTGTTCTTTTTCTGACAGCTTAGTGGTGTACTAAGGGGTCCTTGGAATAGGGTTGGGGGTGCTGGTGGTGAACACCCTTGGGTGATGGAAACGCCCCTCTCTCTAGAGTGTGCCTGTCCACAGGCTTGGGGTACAGCCTGTGTCCTCGTGTCCTCTGGTGCTGGGCTCTGCGGTTGCTGCTTGGGGAAGGGAGAATAAAGACGGCTTTCGTGTACCCAGCTGAGAGTGGGGCAAGGGACAGCAGGGGCTGCCTTATTCATGAACCTCCAGATCTCAGAAAGTTTGCACTGAAGGGTGAACCTGGACATTGAGAAGAGCTGGATATTCCCTCAACATTCACCAATCCTTCAGGGTTCTCTAAACAATCCTTGCTTTTACCACGTCCGCCTCAAGGGGCAACGCCTTCATTTTGGCTTTTCTGCACTACTGCAGACACTGGGCGAGTCTCTAGATGACTTCGTTTCTTCCTTAAAGAATGTAGGACGAAAAGGAGAAATAAACAAGATAATTCGACTTCCAGTATGCAGTCACGTGTCTTTGGGTGAGGGTTGACAGTCTCCCTGGATGGTTTCCAGTCTGCCTCTCAAGGTTGGGACTCCAAACGTGGCCCTTACCCCTCAGGAGCACCTTCAAGGAACATGAGCTTCCTTGACGTTCACTTTAAGAGAGTGGGCCCCAGAGTGAAATGGGCAGTTCCGGTCCACCCTCTGTGAATTTGGAGTCATGCGTTGTTCCTACAGCTCGCTTGTACCCCAGCTATTATTTCCTGTTGATCACTCCTTTCAAACGTGGTTTTCTCCAAGGCCTAGTTTTGGGCCTAGGTGACCTTTCCCCAGCCTGCAGTCCAGCTGGATTCTTCATTAGGCTCTGCGTTGGTTCCCTAGGGCTGCTGTGAAAGATGACCGACCACACATGTGGTGGCTTAAAACAACAAAAATGTATTCTCTCCTGGTTTTGGAGAGGCTGTGACTTTGAAACCAAGTTGCCAGCAGTGTTGGTTCCCGCTGGAGCCTATGAAGGAGGTTTCCAGCGGCTGCCAGCAATCCCTGCTGCTCCTTGGCTTTTAGACGCGCAGCTCCAGTCTCTGCCTCCATCATCACACCGCCTTCTCTTCCCCTTTGCATGTCTTCTCCTCTTAGGAAGATACCAGCCATCGGATTCAGAGCCTACCCCAATCCGGTATGACCGCATCTTAAATGGGAGCATCAGCAAAGACTCCATTTCCAAATAAGGTTACATTCTCAGGTGCTGGCTGGACATGAATTATTTTAGGGCTACCATTGAGCCCATTATTGCAATCTCTCTGCCTTCAGACTCCTCCATCCACCCATCCATGCCATGCACTCTGTTGGAGTCATTTTTCTCAGACCTCAGGCAGCTGTAGCGCCCCACTCCCTGCTCTCAAGCCCTTCAGTGACACCCCACTGCCGACAGAATAAAGTCTTGTGTCTTTGGCTCAAGTTTCCAGACTCAACCATCGTCTGGCCCCAGTGATCTCTTCTACATCCCATTCCTCTGTTTCTTCTACACGCTCCCTACCATCCCATGGGAAAGCTCTTCTACGTTGTTTAACATGCTGTGAACGCTCTTATCTCCTGCCTCCTCTGTCTGTTTCTGAGATACTCTTTTTCTCCAACACCCATGTCATATATCTTTCCTTGTTCATGAGAACGTTTCCAGCCAGACCACGTCAAAGGCCCCACCTCTCTCCGCAGACCAACCCTGGCCCACGTGGCGCCCTAGTCCTCTGTCTAGAGTAATGCTGTCCTCTGCTGGTGTCATTTCCATTTTCCATTGACATGTTCCCCAGGGACAAACCTGTGTGCTACACTTCTTTGGGTCCTCGGTTTTGACACGGGTGTTTGGAACATGTGGCTTCCTGGTCAATGATTTTGTATGTTGCTGCTGGTGTGAGCACGCCGAATTGCTCCATGCCTGCAGCTCCATGATGCCTAAAGCTGATGGAGAGCCCTGTGCTGAGTTGAAATGGGAGGAAAGGAGAAAATTGTTGGTGCTTTGAGAGTCAAGGGCGGTGGTCTTTCAAAGGAAGAAGGGACTAGCAGAATCACTGCGGGATAAGAAAATTCTCGAGGCTGGATGCCAAGAGGTGCTGTAGGAAAAGTTGTCAAGATACATGTGGTGGGGAACCACTGCTCCCATCCTCCTTGGGAGACAATTGGTGAACGACATAGTTGTCAAAGCATAGGGACTGGGAGGGAAGTAAAAGAGGAGACAGAGCACAGTGAACACAATAGATGTCAGGGGCCTCCATTATCAGGTTTAACAGATGACTTGAAACTTTAAAGTAACAAGGAAGTTTTTATTCCCATAATTGTTAGTAGCATCTTTTGCCAGCTCCTCCCACGTGGCAGTGATTGACCATTGGCAGTTGGGTCTGCAAGCTCTCTTCTAAAACGTCGCATCTCTGTGGGGACACACGCGGAGCTTAGTTCTTCCCTCTGGAAGCAGGTTTCCTCTAAACCTTCTTGTGTTGTGTACTCCGTCCTTTTTGTCTATGCCTCAGCTGCATCACAGTCTCATCGATATTGCCCTTTGGGATCAAAAAGTAGTCCACCAGGAAGAAAGAGTAGAGTTTTAGAGAACTGGGGTGAGAGTTCTGGGCAGACGGCCAAGATGTGGGCTCCGGGCTGAGCTCACTGACACATGATTTTGTGTGTTGCAGGTACTGGGACAGGTTTCCAATGTCAAAATCTTTGAAGCCACCAGGGCCTTTTTCTTTTTCTTTTTTTTTTTTTTTTGCTGGGTCTTAGCAGTACTCCTTTATATAGTAGGTTCCGAAACTCAGGCTAAAGAAAGCATCCGGAAAAGATTGTCTGCCTTTGCGACAGTTTGTGGATAACTCATAGTTGTAGTTCTGATCTTGTCAGTCCCTCTTATAACTCTAAATGTGTGGTCTCACCTGGCTAGATAAAGAAAACACCTATCTCCTTATAGAAGCAGGCAATCTTCAACCCCACTGGAAAATTATAGTTTCTTGGGCATTCCATCTAATAGGAATGGCAGTTTACCCCCTGCTCTGTTGCCAGTCTGGCCATTTCAGCAGTCACTATTCAGCACTAGAGGAGGAATTCAGCTCAGCTTCCTTTGTCAGTAAGCCTTCCATGCACCGTATTTGTTTCCAGGTCCTAATGGCAATTCTTCATGTTCTGAAAAGAAAGGAAAAAAGATAACTCTCAAGTTTGAGTTTGCCCCCCTCATCTAGGTAAAGACTATCTGTGAGTTTGAAATGTCTTTGAGAATTAGGAAGGGCAGAGGAGATAGGAAGCAGAGGATGTATTCTTGATCCTGCTCTTAAGCAGTAATTCTCTCTAGCACTCCTTATTACTAGAATTTTCCATCCACCTCTAACAAAAGAAAAGCACAAAGAGCATTTAACACAAAGCGAAACATGAAAGGATCTTTTGATGGGTCAGTGTCATGGCTGTGACTTGGAATTTTTCACTAGATTGAAAAAAAAAAAAAGAGCCACATACTCCCAGGTAGTCTCTGTGTCACAGCTGACATCATTGCTCCAATATGATGAGGCTGAAGCAGTTGTGGCTGGTTGATGTCACTCTTCTAGCCATTTGCTGTTTCCACAGAGAGAGGCTGGGTTAATCCAACTCCAGTCTAACTTTGGAGGCATCAAGGATTCTAGGCAGTGTCTCCCAGATTTCTTTTTCCAAGCGAATTCCTGGACAGAACCAATGACATCCATGTGTCTTTGCATCTGCAGAGACCAGCTCAGGAACTGGCACGTAATACGCTGACAAAATTGTTTTGTTTTTGTATGACAGCAGTTTAAAAGCAGTAAGGTCCTCCTCAAATACAGGCCATTGTACTTGTGTTTTTCCTCTGAGCATACAAATATTTGCAGTGAGGCTGCAGCGCAGACTCCATAGCCGTGGTGGCGCCTGGAGCTCTGTGATGGGAGACAGAGGAGATGGAATGCCGGTGAGAAGAGGGGGATGCGGTGTGGATGTCAGGGGTGAGGGTGAACCCCTTTCCTATGGCTGCTGTTACAAATTAGCCACAGGATAAATGGGTTAAAACAGTACAGATTTATTATCTCACAGTTCTGGAAGACAAGTTCAAACTGCATCTTACTGGGCTAAAATAAAAGTGTTGGCAAGGCTGTGCTCCTCAGCAGGCTCTACGGCAGGACCATTTTCTTGCCTTTTCTCATTTCTAGAGGCCACCTGCATCCTTCAGCCCATGGCCTCTTCCTCCGTCTTCAAAGCCAGCTTCTTCAAAATTGCCTGATCCTGCCACTACGTCTCCTGCCTCCCTCTGTCACTTATAGAGGCCCCTGTGATTACAGTGAGCTCACCGTGATAATCGAGGCTAATCTCCTTGTCTTAGGGTTAGCCTATTAGAAATCTAAATTCCACCTGCCATGTTAATTCCCCCTTTGCCAAACAACGTGACATATTCACAAGTTCTGGGGAGTAGGGCATGGGCATCTTTGCGGGGGGCATTGTTCTGTCTATCAGAGAGAAGCACTCAGAGATCCTGGAGTCCAGGGTCCTCATTGTACACCTGAGGAAGCCTGGGCTCAGAGGGTTTATGTGAATTCCAACAGTTTTCTCCATGGGAGGAGGAGAATCCATTTTCTCCTTTTGATCCTGGAAGATCTGTCCAGGAGCCCCAATCAAGACTCAGCAGGAGGTTGATGGCTTCCTTTCCCTCCCTCCAGTTCTTCCTTCTACATCGTGCTTCCTGGCCTTCCCACTGACTGAGGTGCAGGGGGTCCAGACGGAGGGGACAGTGACCATCGCGTCAAATCAGAGAAGGGATTTGACGTGTCTAGTAGAAGCTTATTGTTCTGGCAGAGGCACAAGCTCTTAGAGGTGCAGCTGCTGGGTGTGTCTTACTGGGGACACTGAGCTCAGTGACCATGGGCCCCGAGAGTTTGAAATCCTGGAATTTCTCCCAAAGCAAAGTCCATGTAGGGAAGCTGAAGTGTGAAGTCTTACCCAACCGGTTTGCAACAGACAGTGACATTTGCTGCCTGGGCAGCTGCTGTGGGTGCTTGGGTACCCTACTGGATGGGGACTGGCCTCAGCAAAAAACAAAGGTCTCAGCTGCCCAGTGTCCTGGAGTGGATGCTGGTGATTCTGGTACGGAGCCCGGGTGTAAGGCAGCAGGTGGTCCAGGAGGCACCAGAAGAGGTCTCCTGCGAAGGTCAGGGCCAGAGAGGAAGGCACAGGGAACCGACTGCATGAGACTTGCACTTGCAAAGAGCAGCCCATGATGAGGAGGGAGAATGCCTGGGGGCGTTGCGTCTCATCCATAAGGGCACCTTTTCCAAGGTACTTCATTTTGTGTAGCTGCATGGTCCGTCCCCCTCCTCACTGGACAAAGAGCTGGCAGCTGCCAAGAATACATCTTCTGACCAAAATCCCTTTAGGGATCAAGGACCCAAGGACCCAAGACCTTCTTTCTTGGAAAGTGAATTCCTCAGAACGCCGAGATCACGCAGTCTCCAGTGGAGAATTACGAGGGACCCAAGCAGATGGCTGGTGGTGGAAACGTCACCTCAGTATAGTACTACGGAGTTTCCTTTCACCCCCAACAGCCGATGGATGGGAAAGGAGCCCTGGCTTCCAGGGGCGAAGAGTGAGAAGTGAAGCAGGGTGTCTACCGTCAGGTGAGAGCTATGTCCTATGGCTGAGGGCCTGGGGGCGTTGGGGACCACCAGGAGTGAAGTGACTTCACTTTTCCAATTAAGTGAAGTCTTTTGCACAATATTTCTGACCAATAGCTAATGTTCTCTGAGTGAGGCAGAGCTTCAGCCTCTGAAGTTGCAGTGGGGAGGGGGCGACCTTGTAGGAAGATGTATGTGGGCACAGACGTGGGGAGAACACGCTGAAGTAGCCAGGCGCTCAGTGGAAGCTGAGGATGGGTGTTCTGGTGGCAGTGTTGGTGGTGGGGTGGCAGTGTGAGGAGGGGAGTGAGCAGGTTGGGTGGGAAAGAGGAAGAAACCTAGGCTCTTGTGTTTCTGAAGAGATCCTGTATCAAGGAAGAATGGGTGGATTTGTCAGCCTGAGGACATTTCTTTTGTGGAAATGACCCCTAAGTGGGTCATGCTGAAACCCTGCTGGCCCCGAGGAAGAGAGAAGCCTAATAATGCACTTTGTCTAAACCCACAGCTGCAGACAAGGAGGCAGGGCACCAAGCTGAGGTTCTCTTTTAGGAATTCAGTGTTTGTCTGGAAAATGTAAAATGACCCACCATGGCTCCATCTTCTCTTGAGGCTCCTGACGACTTCTGATATGTACAGACTGGAATAAGAGAACCTAGCAGAAATGGAGGCAGAGGCAAAAGGTAAGCCTTTGGGCCTGAAAGAAGGCTGGGGGAGCAGCCTCTAAGACCTTCTTCCTGGTGAATGAGAAGGGAGGTGCTCTGGGGAGCCTATCCTAGGAGCTCATGGTTCCTGGGGAGTCTGGGGAAGAAGAAGCCCCTGAGCGCCTGATGAGCTCATCTGTATTGGGCCCGGTTTGTGCTTCTTAGAGAGACCCTGGCAATCTGTCTGTGTCATTGTGAGAGGAGCAAAGACTAGACTGTGAACATAGAAAGCCTTGCAGGCTCTGGAGCAAGGAGAGTCCCTAGAAATACATAGTCAGTCCAGCATTGCTGGGAGCTGGAGAGGCCCTAGCTGAAAAATCCCAGCGGACAGCATTGCATTATCAAGTTACTTTTTGTTTTCTGGAAACCAAGAACTTATGCCTAAATTGAATCCATTTGTCTTAGTCAACAAATACCATAGATCAGGTAGCTTAAAATCCACAGAGGTTTCTTTCTCCCAGTTCTAGAGGCTGTGAGTCTGAGCTCAGGGCACCAGCATGATCGGGTTCTGGTGAGGGCCCTCTTCCAGGTTTCAGACTGCCAACTTCTTGTATCCCCACAAGACGGAGAAAGGGTGAGGGAGCTCTCTGGGGTTCCTCATATAAGGGCACTAATCCCATTCATGAGGGCTCCACCTTCATGACCTAAGCACCTCCCAAAGGCCCCACATCCTAATACCATAACATCGGGGGCCAAGTTTCAATGTATGAATTTTGGGAAGGCATGGACAGTCAGTCTATAGCACAATTTCTCGGTTTCTGTCCTAAACCACCAGTTGGGGTACTGTTTCTGACCTAGTTAGCACAGGCATTTGATAATGACTGCTAAGCATTGTGTTTGTGTCTAAAAATGTGGTGTGACATTATTATTTTTGGAGACAGGGTCTTGCTTTGTCACCCAGGCTGGAGTGCAGTGGTGTGATCATAGCTCACTGCAGCTTCAAACTCCTGGGCTCAAGTGATCCTCCTGCCTCAGCCTCCTGAGTAGATAGGCATGTACCTCTATGCTTGGCTAATTAAAAAAAAACGTAAAGAGATGGTCTCACTATGTTGCCAGAGCTGGTCTCAAACTCCTGGGCTTAAGCGCTCCTCCCGCCTTGGGCTCCCAAAGTGCTGGGACTACAAGCGTGAGCCACCCACAGTACCTGGCCCATCATTCTTTGAAAGTTATATGATAGACTGAATTGACTTTTCTTTAGAAGAATTTCAATATGGTTTGTAGCCTGTTACTACCTTAAACCTATGGATCCACTTAGGAAGTGAAGTCATCATTGTTGGACCTATTCTTTTGATTAAGGTAGGTATGTGTGAGGGGTAGGAGAGGGCAGTGGTGAAGGGCACAGACCATGGAGGCCTTCCTCTGGGGTGGGGTCTCTATTTTGCCTCTTAAGTGTGACCTTGGGCAAGCTCCTTAGCTCTTCTGTCCCTTAGTTCCTTCATCTGCAAAATGAGGATAGAAATACTGTCTTCCTCCTCAGGTTATTGTGAAGATCGAATGATATGTACCATATTCTGAACAGTGCTTGGCCTCAGGATTAGCTATTTTTGTCTCTTAGTTCAGTTCTTAAAAATGTATTTCGTTCATGTGGATTTTGCAATTATTTTTTGAAGAAAAATTTAGTGCTTTTCCTGTTCTCATAGCATGCCCAGGAAACAAGATGGTTTCTGTTTTGGGACAGATGATTCTGGAAAGATGTTAGAAATATAGTACGTTGAAACGAAATCTTCCAGTATCATTAACCTACACCTTGTGTTAAGCCCTATCTTTTTTTGTGACATTGCGGTCTCTGTAAATGGTAAATAACTTCAGTACATTCACCAAGGTATTTTTGGTTGTTTCTAGGTTCAGAGGAAAATGTCAATGGAAAGCAGCTAGCACGGAGACCCCACAGTGTTCTTCCCTCTAGCAGTCTGGTATTACCTGGAGCTGAGATGCTGGCTAACGTGGTTGGGACATTTGTCCCCTCCAAATCTCATGTGAGAATTTGATCCCCGGTTTTGGGGATTGGGTCTAGTGGTAGAACTTTGGGTCATGACGGGGGGCTTGGTGTCCTGCTCACAGGAATGAATGAGTGCTCACTCTACTAGTTTGCTGGAAAGCTGGTTGTTTAAAGAGACTGCCATCTCCCCCACTTTCTCTCTTGCTCACCCTCTTACTGTGTGATATACCTGCTCCCCTTTGCTATCCATCATGAGTGGAAGCTTCTAGAAGCCCTCACCAGAAACAGATGCCAACACTATGCTTCCTGTACAGCCTGCCGTACCATGAGCCAAAATAAACCTCTTTTCCTGATCAGTTACCCAGCCTCAGGTATTCATTTGTAGCAATGCAAAATGGACAAACACAGAAAATTGGTACTGAGGAGTGGGGCTTTGCTATAAAGATAGCTGAAGATGTGGAGGCAGCTTTGGAAATGAGTAAATTGATAGATATTGGAAGAATTTGGAGGGCTTAGAAGAAGACAGGAATATGAGGGAAAATTTGGAACTGTCAACCAAAGGAGGATGAGGTTCATACATGTGGAAGGGAGAGCTATATTTATCATAAATAGTTTCAGCCTGCACGGTGGCCATTCTGAATGGCTGGGAAGCATAGCCTCTGGCCAGAAGCCAGAAACAGGCACTGGGTGTGTCAGAAGAATAAAACAAGGATTTATGCTGAATGAGATGGCCAAATATATTCAGCAAGCTACAGGAGGAGCCACGAATATTTATGAAAGAAGAAATACGCACATGTGTAGTTGAACTCCAAGCCCCTTCGTGGGGTCCCATGTTCAAAAAATGGTAGTGTTAGCAAGATGTGAGGGGGTGTTTTTGGGCCTCTTCATCAAAAAATGAAGCAGAAGACACAAAAACCCTCAGTCAGTGTGCAGCCTCCCTAGATTGACCAGAAGCTCTCAGTGGTTGGTGGTCTCTTATCAGGAAGGAATGCTGGTTGGTTGTTTTGTTGAAACTGCAAAAGGGAGGGCCAGCATGAGGTGGTTGGTTAAAGTCAGTGGTGAGGTGAGTCTTTTGAAAGGGCTGGTTCCAACCCAAATGCCTATCAATGATAGACTGAATAAAGAAAATGTGGTACATATATACCATTAAATACTATGCAGCCGTAAAAAAGAATAAGTTCATGTCCTTTGCAGGGACATGGATGAAGCTGGAAACCATCATTCTCAGCAAACCAACACAGGAACAGAAAACCAAACACCACATGTTCTCACTCTTAAGTAGAAGGTGAACAATGAGAACACATGGACACAGGGAGGGGAGCATCACACACTGGGACCTATCAGCAGGTGAGGAGGGGGAAGGGGAGGGAGCGTGTTAGGATAAATATCCCAAAACCTAGTTGGTGGATTGATAGGAGCAGCAAACCACCATGGCACACGTATACGTATGTAACGAACCTGCATGTTCAGCACATGTATCCCAGAACAAAGTAAAATAAAAAAATTTAAAAAAGGGGCTGGTCCCATTTAGCCCTTAGAGAAGAAAGCTTAGTGATGGTTATCAAGGGAGGGGCTCTAACGAGGCATGTCTGACCTCCCATTGCATCAGGGCTGGGACTCAGCTTTAAGGTTTCTTTGGGGTCCCCTTGGCCAAGAGGGGGTCCATTCAGTAGTCTGGGTGGGGGGAAGGGCTTAGGATTTTATTTTTATTTCTCAGAGCATATTGGAGACTGGTTAAATGATTATGACCAAAATGATGATAGAAATATGGGCAGTGAAAGCTGTATTTCTGATGAGGTCTCAGGCGAAAATGGGAACTTACTTGGAGCTGGAGCAAAGGTCATTCTTGTTACACCTTAGCAAAGAACTTGGCTGTATTGTGCCAGTGTCCTAGGGCTTTGTGGAAGGCTGACCTTCAGAGTGATGACTTAGGGTATCTGGAGGAAAAATAATTTATATGCAGCAAAGCATTCAAGAGGTGGCAAGGCTGCTTCTACCAATCTGTGGTCGGATAGGGAGCAAAGGAATGACTTAAAGTTGGGACTTATAATTCAGAGGGAAGTAAAGTGTAAAAATCTGGAAAATCTGCAGCCTTGCCCATGGTGGAGAGGGAAAGAACATTTTCAGGAGAGGAACTCAAAGGTTAAGAGTCCAAGAGGCATGAGCAGCAACCAGTTGCTACAGAGATTAGCGTGACTGAAAGGGAAGCAGGTGCTAATAGCCAAGATAGTGGGAAAAAAGCCTCAAAGGCCCTTCAGAAATCTTCCAGGCTGCTCCTCCCATCGCGAGCCCAGAGGTCTAAGAGGACAGACTGGTTTCAGGGACGAGGCCAGGGGCATTGCTACTCAGTGCTGCCTTGGGGTGCTGCTTCCCTTATCCTAGCCATCTCAAGTCCAGTCTCCACTCAAAGGGCCCTAAATAGGAGCTCAGGCCACCTTCAGAGCGTGCAAACTACTAGCCCTGATAGTTCCTACATGGCATTAAGTCTGCAAGCATGCAGAACGCAATGGTGGAGGTTTGGCAGTTTCCACCTCGATTTCAGAGGATATATCAGAAAGCCTGGGTGCCCAGGCAGAAGTCTGCTGCAGAGGCGGCCCCCCATGGTGAGCCTTTTCTAGGGTAGTTCCAAGGCAGTATGTGGGGTTGGAGTCCCCATGCAGAGCCCCCACCTGGGCATTACCTAATGGAGCAGTGGGAATGTGGTCTCTGCCCTCTGGACTCCAGAATGGTGGACCCACTGGCAGCTTGCACCTGAGCCTGGAAAAGCCACAGTTACCCAACTCCAAGTTGTGAGAGCAAGAACGGCAGCTGCACCTTGCAAAGCAGTTACAGAGGCAGGGCTGCCTAAGCCCTTGTGAGCCCAGCCCACGCAACTGTGTAGCCCGGATGTGGGATATGGAGTCAAGGGAGATTATATTGATGCTTTCAGATTTAATGTCTTCTCTGCTGGGTTTCAGACTTGCATAGGGCCTGTTGCTTCCAATTTCTCCCTTTTGGAATGGGGATAGTCACTCAATGACTGTGTCACCATTGTACTAATATATTGGGAGTAAACAACTTGTTTTTGGTCTTACAGGCCCGTAGGTGGGAAGAACTTGTCTTGAGTCTCAGATGAGACTTTGGACTTTTGAGTTGATGCTGAAATGAGTTAAGACTTCTGGAGACTATTGGGGAGAGATGACTGTATTTTCCAATGTGAGAAGGACATGAATTTGGGGGACCAGGAATGGAATAATATAGTTTGGATGTCTCTCCCTTCCAAATCTCATGTTGAAATGTGATCTCTCATGTTGAAATGTGATCTCTCATGTTGGAGGTGGGGGCCGGGTGGGAGGCGTTTGGGTCCTGGGTGATGAACCCTTCATGAATGGCTTGGTGACCTCCTCATGGTAGTGAGTGAGTTCTCACTCCATTAGTTCCTGTGATAGCTGGTTGTTTAAAGAGCCTGGACCTCCTCCCCTCCCTCTTGCTTCCTCTTTCACCATGTGACATATCTGCTCACCCTTTGCCTCCCACCACGATTGGAAGCTTCCTGAGGCTCAGCAGAAGCAGATGCTGGCACTACGTTTCTCACATGGTCTGCAGAATGGTGACCCAAATAAACTTCTTTTCTTTATACACTGTCCAACCCCAGGTATTCCTTTATGGCAATGCAAAATGGACTAACACACTGGCGTATTTTAAAATCAAGATTTTAAAGCTGCAATGGACTGATTCCCGTTTCTTTCAAAATCTTGTTCACATCCTCTCTGGTGGAGGCCCTCCCACTTTCCTGTTGTCTCTGGAGAGTCCATCCCAGCCTGTGGTTTTTGCCTTCCTAGACAGCTGGGTGATTTCAGCCAAGATGCTTAATATCTGTTAAAAGGTGAGTAGCAAAAAGCATCATAGCAAGCTCACTGGTTACTTCTTGCAATGAATGGGAGAGTGTATATAAACAGGTTTTTGAAAGAAAGTTAGGAAAAGTGGCAAATTGACCTCCATGATAAATAAAACTTGACATTACGTATTCTAAAAGTTAAGATTTCAAGGAATAAGCTAATGTCTAGTGCTTTATTCCCCAGGACAAATGCTGTGTTGCATTTACACATCTTAAATGTTTTACTGTGATCTTAGAGGGGTTGTGAAAACTAACAAGGAACCTTTCATTGATATCCAGCGTTTAACATATTTGTATCTAGTGACTCTTTGTATCTAGTGACTCCTTCTATCTCACCTTCTGAGGGTGGGGTGAGTGAAGCAGGTGAAGCAGGTGATCCTCAAGTTCCAACCCCTGGGTCTCAACCTGTTACGACTGACCCCTCCGCCATTCCTGCTCCCCCACAACCCTGGGTTGCTAAGGTGCTCTTTGAATGGGGTGTGTGTATGTCAGGAGGTACAGCTCCTGAGCTTTTACGGTTGGAGGGTGGAGTGACCTCAGTTCAAACACTCACCAAAAGCCCAGTCTGGCATAGGATCTCTTTGTCTATGGTAATGGCATGAGGGACGCCCCAGCAGTTGTTGACCGAGTTAATTCACTCCACTGCAGGACATGTGGGCTGTGCTTCTCCAGTGTCCCAGATAGAGTGTGGGCCTGCAGCTGGGAAGACACAGCAGCTGTAGCAACTCTTACCCCAGCCCCTGGGGTTGCCTGGGACAGAAGCCAAAGGAAGGAGATGAAAATGCACAGGAGGTGTGCTTTGCACATTTTTTTTTCCCCTTGAGAGATGGGTAAGATTGTGAAAGGGAGCAAGAAAGTCTGTGGAAAAGGAAAGCCTTGTTTATTTATTTTAAAGGAGATTAGAGTAGGATCAGAGAAGACAGACCCGCCCAAATGATAATTATCAAAACACCGTGACCTCGGGGAGAATATTGGCTGTGTATTGGAGTGCTCATTCACTCTAATCGGGTATAGATTTCTCAACCCCAATCCCCAATGTACTTGAAATCCTTTCTGTGACTTCATTTCTATCCAGGGCTCTCATTTCATCCCACAGTAGAAACTTAATTCAAGATCATTCAGCCAATCTGGTTTTTTTTTTTTTTTTTTTTTTTTTTTTTTGCATGCTTGGAAGTTGGCACATTTTTTTCTTTCATACTCCATCTTTCCTTCCCCAGGATTTGCACCTGAAATCTGGGGCCTGAACAGATCCCATCAAGATGCTGGGGGCAGGGGCAGTGATAGGGTGAGTGGTGGCATACAGGTCCTGGGTGCTGGTTCCCTTGGGTGCCGCGCATGAGGCCTTCTCCCAGGCACTTCTGCCTCTGCCATCTCAGCTTCGCTCTCTGGAACACCCATGAGGCTGCAGGCCCGCTAGGCTCACTTTAGGCCCTCAAAATTTCTGCTTTTCTGCTGCCTTCCCCCGCAGGCCTATGAGCAAAAGCCCAACCCTCGCCACTTTCCTGGGCCTCTCTGAGTAGCTCCAGCCTCAGGGCTGCACTGCCAGATCTAGCCATCTTGCCTTCCTGCCAGCTTGGGAGACTGCCCTGCCTTGCCTGTGGCCCAGCACTGGCAACATCTCCCTCTCCAGGGTGTCTGAGCAGCAGGGCAGGAGCAGGGAACTTTGAACAAATCTTCTTCCAAACCCGTTTTTATGCCAAGCTTGGCCTTCCAATCCTCTCCAAAGACACTGCTTTCTTTCTTGGCATTTCATCTCTCACTGCTCACCCACGGCAGCAAGCAGACACTGCTGGGCGAAGTGTAGTAACTGAGACTCACAGATGTTACTGCGCTTGACCAGTCTTAAAAAAAAAAAAGACCCGTGTATGTGTATTTCAAAGTCTTGTTTGTTGCTTATGCAGTCTCACTGCTTCAACTGTTTTAAAATGTGTGCTAAATCCCACTCTGTGGATTTCTGAAACATTTCTCTTTGGTAGACCATCTGAGAAAGTGTGATATTTTATTATTTTAGCCTCAGAATTTGGCTCCTGTAATAGTAGGTCGTACTGAAACAAAAAAAAAAAGGCATGACATTTCTGTAACAGGACTGTGAAGACAAGCAGACCACCACGAATGGACACTCAGCACTGGGTTTCTTTAATTTATGATATTCATGTTTATTTTCTTTTTGTAAGGTTTATCTTCATCCGCAGTTATTTGCATATGTGTCATAAGAAAGGCCAAAAGGATTGAATGAACCCGGGCCCCTTAATGGTAGGTAAGATAGGCTTCAGCAAGTACACAAGCCAGGCTGCAGGCTGTTGTGTCTCTGAGGCCTATGAGGAGATTATGGCTGATGTCTGAGGGGTCTGAGATGGCAGGAAGGGCTGGAAGCAGGTTCAGTGGAGGTGACATGAACCAAAGACAGTTTGCGCTTTTCCCCCAAGACTGGGGAATGAGACCAGGCTTATAGGGCAAGACCAGTGCCCTACTGGTTGGGCAGCAGTGTCTGTCTGCATGTGGAAAATCTAGGCTGGTTTGGGATTTCACAGACTTCTCCAAAATTGCAAGGGCACTGAATACACTTGACGGGTGTATTAGACAAAGGTTGTAGTAGACAATCTCGATGCCCTGTCCTATATGCTGGGTTATTTTGACCCTTCCTGTCTTCTTCCACATCTGTCTTGTGAATTTGATGTGCCTGGGAGTTTGCATTCCCCTCCCAGCCCAAGGTCTCGCCTGATCCCTCACTTTTTTAAAAAAAGCACCAACCAGGGATTTATAGAAATACAGCTAGCATAAAAAAATTTCAAAACTTTACATAAACGCTAACTAGGATGCCAAGTGGTTGAGGCAAAGGGCAGAATGTTTGACTCTTCCGCTTAGCCAACTGCCAAATGAAAACCAACGAAGATGATGAATCAAGAAAACGAGAGACAAAGGTTCATGTGAAGCTACAGGAGGGGAGTTGAAGAAGTTATGTCTGTGTTACACAGGGAATAACCAAGGAAGACCACAAGGGCAGGTCAGAACTGGGGCTGGGAGGGCTTCACCCAATGGTAAAAGTCCAGCTCCTTTGCCTGCTGTTGGGACACCTCTATATGGAACTTGTACTCCAGAATGGCCCTGCTGAAAGCTACCCTCGGTGAGCTTGGCTTCTTCCCAGTCTTTGCTCTGCTCACTCCATTCTCTTAGGTTTTTCACTAGGAGTTTTTTTTTTTTTAAATTATACTTTAAGTTCTGGGGTTTATGTGCAGAACGTGCAGGCTTGTTACTTATAAGAAAAAACCCCATCAAAAAGTGGGGGAGCTCTTTTTTAATACAGTATCTTCACAGAAATCTTTGTAGGATCTGCTTAACTGGACCTCAATCATTGGTTCTTCTTGGATCTGAGCTACCATGGAGGGAGAGCTGGTGGTTAGTGTAAGGTCTGTTCTCGCCGAGTTTAAAAGAGAAGAAACTGAGGCCAGCACAGGAAGATCCAATGCGAAGGGTTTATTCAGGCTCCCTGGTGAGGTTCTGCGGTCTGACAGGAGGGGCCGGCGAAGTTGTACGGACTCTTCTCAGACATGGTTTTTTTTTTTTTTTTTTGAGACGGAGTTTCACTTTTGTTACTCAGGCTGGAGTGCAATGGCGCGATCTCGGCTCACCGCAACCTCCGCCTTCTGGGTTCAGGCAATTCTCCTGCCTCAGCCTCCTGAGTAGCTGGGATTACAGGCAGGCACCACCATGCCCAGCTAATTTTTTGTATTTTTAGTAGAGACGGGGTTTCACCATGTTGACCAGGATGGTCTCGAGCTCTTGACCTCGTGATCCACCCGCCTCGGCCTCCCAAAGTACTGGGATTACAGGCGTGACCACCGCGTCCGGCCCAGACGTGGGGTTTTATAGAGAGTGGAGGCGTTTGATTGGTTGTGCCCAAGGTGAGTGGGCCCGGATGGGACAAAATGGCAGGCAGGGAGTGGGGCCCGGGTGGGACAAAATACTATTGGGTAGGTCCTGGCGGGGCTTTTTTCTGGGCTCCGGGTGGGGGTGGGGGTGTCCGAGCTCCCGGTGAGGGAAGGGGGTGTGGCCCAGCTCCCGGCAAGGGAAGGGGGTGTGTCCGAGCTCCTGGCGAGGGAGGGGGGAGTGTTCGAGCTCCTGGCAAGGGAGTTGGGTGTGTGCGTCCGAGCTCCCGCGGAGGCAACCGGCCTTACAGTTAGATCCTGCCTGCCTCCAGGTCCACAGATACAAAGCTGGAAGATGCCCTTCCAAGATGGCTCACTCACATGACTGCCAAGTTGGCTTGACATCTTGACTCCTCGCCACATGGACCTCTTCCTAGGGCATGTTGGGCTTCCTCACAGCATGGCATCTGGGTTCCAAGAGTGAGTATTCCAAGAGTCAGCAAGTAGAAGTTGACAGTTTTATAAGTCCTGAGCCTGGAAACTGATACAACATCACTTCTGTATTTCACTGCTTAAACAGTCACAGAGCCCAGATGCTAGAGGAGAGGTCTAAGACCTTGCCTATAAATGAGAGAGCATCAACATATTTTGGAACTATGTTTTAAAACTCCCACAGGCATTTTCTATCAAGATGAGGCAGCTGGAAAGCTGAGTGCAAGTTCATTCATTCCATCTTCTCTCCTCCCCCTGCTTCTTCCCCACCAGCTCCTGACAATGACAAATCTGCCTTCTGTCTCTATGGATTTTCCTATTCTAGATATTTCAAAGGAATGAAATCATACAATGTGTGACCTTTTGTGTATGCCATCTTTCACTTTGCATAATGTATTCAAGGCTTGCCCATGTTTTAATGCGTATCAGTACTTCAGTTTTTATGGTTGAATAATAGTCTATTGTGGGACATGCCACATTTTGTTTACTCATTTACACATTTTGTTTCTAGGTCCAGAGGCTAGGAACATGTCAATGGAAAGCAGCTAGCATGAGACCCCCCAGTGTTCCTCCCTCTGGTAAGTCTGGTATTATCTGGAGCTGATTCAATCTCCTTACTCATTATTGATCTGTTCACATTTCCAATTTCTTCATGATTCAGTCTTGGCAGGTTATATATTTCTAGGAATTTATCTATTTCTTCTACGTTGTCCAATTTGTTGGCATATAATTGTTCATAGTAGTTTCTTATCTTTGTATTTTTGTGCTGTCAGTTGTATTATCTCTTCCTTCGTTTCTGATTTTATTTGAATCTTCCTCTTTTTTAGTTCAGCTAAGTGTTTATCAATTTTGTTTAATTTCCTAAAAAACAACTCTTAGTTTCATTGATCTTTTCTATTGTTTTTCCAGTTACCATTTCATTTTTTTCAGCTCAAATCTGTTATTTTCTTCTTTTTGCTAACTTTAGGCTTGTTTTGTTCTTTTTCTAGTTCGTTGAGATGTAATGCTAAATTGCTTATTTAAGATCTTTCTTCTTTTGAAATGGAGGCATTTATAGCCTTTGCAGAATTTCTTTTGCTGTGTCCAATAACTTTTGGTAGTTGGGTCTTTTAAAAAAATACATTCAGCCACTGTATTCCTTTTGGTTGGAGAATTTAATCTATTGCATTTGAAGTAATTATTGATGGGTAAAGATTTACTAGTGCCATGTTATTGTTTTCTGGTTGTTTTGTAGATCCTACGTTCCTTTCTTTCCCTGTTGCTTTCTTCTTTTGTGCTTTGGTGACTTTCTGTAGTCAACTGTTTTGAATTTTGTTTTTTTATCTTTTGTGTATCTATTATAGGCTTTTGCTTTACAGTTATCCTGAGGGCTTACATAAAACATCTTATACTTATAACTAGTACCACACTGTTTTGATTAGCATTGCACTAAGTGCTGTACTAAGTTTTAAAATAGGAAAGTGTGTGTTCTCCAATTTTTTCTTTTTCAACACTGTTTTTGCTATTTGGGGTCCCTTGTAATTTCATATATTTCATTTACCAGTGAAACCATTCAGTCCTGGGCTTTTATTTTTGCTGTTGTTGAGAGGTTTCTTAACACTGACTTAATTTTCTTACTTGTTATGTATCTACTCAGATTTTCTGTTTCTTCTTGAGTCAGTTTTGGTAGTTTGCATATTTCTAGGAATTTGTCCATTTAATCTAGATTGTCTAATTTATTTGGCATAAAATTTTTCATAGTATTCTAATTTTTTATGTTTCTCTAAAGTCAGTAGTAATGTCACCACTTTAGTTTCTGATTTTAGTAATTTGAGTATTCTCTTTCTCTTTCTTTCCTGGTCAGGGTAACTATAGCTTTGTCAAATTTATTGATCTTTTAAAGAATAAACTTTTGGTTTTGTTAATTCTCTACTGTTTTCCTATTCTCTATTTTATTTATCCTTACTCTAATTTTATTATTTCCTACTTCTGCTAGTTTTGGGTTTAGTTGCTCTTTTTCCCTCATTCTTGAAGGTGTAAAATTAGATTATCAATTTGAGATCTTGTTTTTTAATGTAAACTTTTAATTAGAGTTACAAATTTCTCTCTCAGACTGCTTTTGGTGAATCCCATAAATGTTGGTAGCTTGTGTTTTCATTTTAATTTGTCTCGATATATTGTCTAGTTTTCCTTGTGATTTCTTCACTGGCCCACTGATTGTTTTAAGAGTGTATTATTTCATTCCTTCACTTTTTTTGAATTTTCCAGCTTTTCTTTGGTTATTGATTATTAGTTTCAGTTCATTGTTATTGGAGAAAATATTTTCTGTGACTTTAATCTTTCAAAATGCATTAAGACTTATTTTGTGGCTTAACATATGGTCTATTCTTGAGACTGTTCCAGGTCACTTGAGAAAAATATGTATTATGCTGTTGTTGGTTAGAGTGTTCTGTATATGTTAGTTAGGTCTAGTTGGCTTGTGGTATTTTTCAAATCCTCTATTTTCTTATTGTTCTTCTTTGTCTAGTTCCATTTATTACTGAAAGTGGGGGGATTGAATATCCAACTATTATTATTGTAGGACTGTACATTTCTCTCTTCAATTCTTTCAACTTTTTCCTCATGTATTTTAGGACATTGTTGTAGATGCATACATGTTTATACTTTTTATATCTTTCTGATGGTTTGGCCATTTAGTTATTATAAAATGTTCTTCCTTGTCTGTAGTAAACATTTTTGTTTTATATTAATATTACCACTTTGGTCTTTATTTTTTTAATTCTTTTATTTTCAATCTCTGTGTTTGAGGATCTAAAAGAGTTTCTTTTAGACAGCGTATAATTGGCTCATTTAAAAAAATCAATTCTGCCAGTCTCCATCTTTTAATTTTAATGTATTAATCAGGGTTCTTCAGAAAAGAATTAATAGAATGTATGTGTGTATGTGTGTGTGTGTATGTGTGTGTGTGTGTGTTTTCCTGTGTATGAGTGTGTATAAATATAATTGTCTTAAGGAATTTTCTCATGTGATTGTAGACGCTTGGCAAGTCCAAAATTGACGGGATTGTTATACCTGAACGAGTTTAAACAGAAGCGCCATGCTGAGTTTGTTGAGTCCACCTTTACTGGCCAGCATCCGAGAGTCAGCTACAGCTCAAACCTCTCCACGCAGAACAAAGGGCAGTCAACATTTTTATACCAGGTTAGGGTCTAGGGTCAGATTATTACAGAAGCAGAAGGAACAGGTTAGGGGAAAGGGGGAGCTGCCTAATAACAAATTCTATTTAAAGTTGTTTTTTACTCAGGATGTGGGGTAAGCAGTTACACAGTTGCAAGTACAAGATGTACAGGGCCAGTGGGCCCTGTTTCTCAGAAAATTGGTTACAAAGATGCCAGGTGTCTCATACCACAGGCTCTCAGAACAAAATGCCCTACATAGCTCAGGGTGGGCAAAATGGAGTTAGCAGGATTGTTTAAAATGTATTCATTATAGCCAAGCTAGGGTATTTCAGGATAAGCCAGCAGACTGGAAACTCAGGGAAGAGTTACAGCTTGAGTCCAAAGGCAGTCTGCTGGCAGAATTCCTTCTTGCTCAGGGGAGGTCAGTCTTTGTTTTAGGAAAGACTTCAAATGCTTTGGTGAGATCCACATACATTATGGAGGGCAATCTGCTTTACTAAAAGTTTAGTGATTTAAATATTAATCTTTTCCAAAAACACCACCTCAGAAACATCCAGAATAATATTAGACTATATATTTGGGCACGATGGTCCAACCAATCTTACATAAAATTAACCAGCATAAATCTACCCTTTGTCAGCCTGGCACCCGTATGCATTTCCTTAAATCATACTTAATCTGCAAATAAAGACAAAAACAATGTTATACTTCTGCCCAACATGATACAAGTATTCTGTGTCCAATCAAAACTGCACTAGCTCTCCACCAGAAAAGAATGCAAAGTCCTTTGGTGATGTCTACTTCTCTCTTTGATATTCTGTAACTCAAATGCTATGTCATAAAGTCAGTACTTCTTATTACATAATAAAAGGATAAGCGAGAGGGAAAAAACCGAAAGATTTTGCATACTGTATGCACAAATGTATTGACAATGAAAATAAAAAAGAAACACTCATGACAATTATAATAATCCTTTTCTGGCCAAGTGTGGTGGCTCATGCCTGTAATCCCAGCGCTTTGGGAGGCCGAGGCAGGTGGATCACAAGGTCAGGAGTTCAAGACCAGCTTGGCCAAGATGGTGAAACCCTGTCTCTACTAAAAATACAAAAATTAGCTGGGCGTGGTAGCAGGTGCCTGTAATCCCAGCTACTTGGGAGGCTGAGGCAGAAGAATTGCTTGAATCCAGGAGGCGGAGGTTGCAGTTATCCGAGATCATGCCACTGTACTCTAGTCTAGGTGACAGAGCAAGACTCTGTCAAAAAAAAAAAATTCCTTTTCTGTAAATTGTCACATGATTCTTGCAGGTATTTATAACTACCTTCTTCCTGTACCCATTCCATATTTCCTTGCCCTCAGCAAGCACCTTTTGCTGTGGTTCTTTATCTGGTGGGGTGCCCAAACCTTTATTCCTGAATAATCTTAGATGGTAGCAGTCATGCCTGCGTTGGGTTGTTGTAGTTTTCCGTGAACCTTAATCACAGGGCATGGTAATACTAAGAGATACGCTAAGGGAGCTTGTGTATTATTAATATATTCTTCCTTACCTCCATTACGGATTTGCAGTCAAATTTCTTAGTAGTCAAGATTAAGCCCATTTATGCCTAATATTCCTTATTGTAACACTAAGCATGTGGGAGTTATTTATTTCTTACTGCTCAAGGTCATTGCCAAGGTCTAACTTTTCACACATCTGGAATTAAAAAAGTTGCAGTCTCTGACTTAAATGGGTTCATAAGCCCAGCCAGAGTAGTAACTTCTTCTTTGCCTGTGGATTAGAGGCATGAAGACCACAGAGTGGCTGGATAGCATTCTTAACTTCTGGTTTAATGAAATCATTGTGTGTCCTGGTAGAAGTATTCCTCCCTTGGGAACTAAGACCTCTAGGTCAGCAAAGCATAACGTCATAGGAAAAGGAAGAAAAGATTTTGCTAGTAGGTCACTAGAAGTCATAGTGAGTGGTGCCACTTCTATTTCCAACCCTTGATTCCTGGACCTGTGAATCCTGGCTATGGGAGAAACAGCACCATGTATTAGATGTTAATTCAGAACATATACAGCCTCCTGGAGAACCTTGACTCTGCCAAGTGGATGCATAAAATTAACTGTCCAGATAGTATAACTCATTTACATTAAAAGTAATTACTTATAAGAAATAGTTACTTCTGCCATTTTGCTATATTTTTTCAATAGGTCTTTTATATCTTTTTCTATTCCTTATTTTCTCCATTACTGCCTTCTTTTGTGTTTAATTGATTTTTTCCTAATGTCTTGTTTTGATTCCCTTCTAATTTTCTCTTTATATTTTTTAGTTGCTTTCTTATTGGTTACCATGGGGATGTCAATTAACATCTCACATTTATAACTCTCTAGTTGGAATTAATATCAACTTAGCTTCTATCGCATACAGACTGCTGCTCTGATATTGCTCCTTCCTCCTCCCGTATAGTTGTTATTATCACAAATTTCATCTTTTTACATTGTGTATCCATTAACATATCTCTGTAGTTACTATTTTGAAAATGTATCTTTGAAATAGTATTTTGAAAACAGGAGTTAATAGTCTCAAAATGGAATAATATTGGCTTTTATATGTGCTTGTGTAGAAATAATTACCCTTCCTGGTGTTCTTTATTCTTTGGTTTGGTTTCGAGTTTCTGTATAATTTCCTTTTATTTAGATCTGAAGAAGGCCCTTTAGCATTTCTTATAGGTCTACTAGTGATAAATTTTCTCAGATTTTGTTTTGTGGGAATGACTTAATTTATCCTTAATTATCAAGGATGACTTTTCTAGATATATAATTCTTTGTTGACAGCTTTCTGCCTCCCCAGAACTTTGTGTCATCCTACTGCTTTCTGTCCTACCTGGTTTCTGATGAGTAACAAGCTGTTAATCTTAGAGAATCTCTGGTATGTGATGTCTTTTCTCTTTTGCTACTTCACAACTTCCTCTTTGTGTTTTGACAGTTTAATTATGTGTCTTCATGTGGATTTCTGAGTTTATTTTACTTGAAGTTTGTTGAACTTTTTGGATATGTAGATTTATGTTGCACATTAAATTTGGGAACATCTCAAGTCATTATTTCCTCAAGTAGTCTTTCTGCCTTTTTCTGCGTGTGTGTGTGTGTGTGTGTGTGTGTGTGTGTGTGTGTGTGTGTGTCTACCTCTGGGACTCCCATTATGAATATGTTGGCATGCTTTATGGTGTCCCAAAGGTCTTACAGGCTCTATTCATTTTTTACTTTTACACTCTCCTCATGAGGCCAGATGTATTCATTTTTCTTCATTGGTTTTCCTTTCTAATCCTCAGATGGGATAACCTAGATTGACCTGTTTTCTAGTTTACTGATTTTTTTTCCTGCCTGCTGAAATCTGCCATCAAACCCATCTAATAAGGTTTTGGTATTTTAATTTTCAACATCAGAATTTCTGTTTTGTACTTTTTTATACTTTATATCTCTATATGAACATTCTCTGTTTAGACATTGTTCTCTTGTCTTCCCTCTTTTCTTTTGACAGAGTCTTACTCTTGTTGCCCAGGCTCTAGTGCAATGGCACGATCTCGGCTCACTGCAACCTCTGCCTCCCAGGTTCAAGCGATTCTCCTGCCTCAGCCTCTGGAGTAGCTGGGATTACTGGCATGTGCCACCACACTTGGCTAATTTTGTATTTTTAGTACAGTCGAGGTTTCTCCATGTTGGTCAGGCTGGTCTGGAACTCCCGACCTTGGGTGATCTGCCCACCTCGGCCTCTCAAAGTGCTGGGATGACAGGCGTGAGCCACCACTCCTGGCCTCCTTTATTTCTTTGTATATTATTTCCATTAGCTCTTTGAGCATATTTAAGATAATTTATTTAAATTCTCTGTCTAGTAAATCTAATATTTGGCCTTCTTCAAGGATGATTTCTCTGAATTTCTTTTTTTGTGAATGAGTCATATTTTCTTGTTACTTTGCATGTCTTTTTTTTTGGTTGAAAACTGGACATTATTAATATTATAATGTGGTAACTCTGGAAATCAGCTTCTGCTCCATCTCCATGATTGGTTGTTGTTACTAAATGTAGCACACTTGTTTATTTGTTTAGTGACTTCTCTAAATTGTTTTTGTAAAAACAGTATTCTTTGTTGTGTGTGATCACTTAAGTATCTGTGTGTATCTGTGTCCTAATCTCCTCTTCTTATGAGAACAGCAGTCATATTGGATTAGGGCCCAACCTAATGGCCTCATTTTACCTTAATTACCTCTTTAGGGATCCTGTCTCCAAATACGATCATGTTCTGAGATACCGGGAGTTAGGGATTCAACATATGAATTTTCTGGGCAGGGGCAGGCACAGTTAAGCCTGTAGTAACCACCCCAGGTTGGAGGAAGAAGTCTAGGATCCTCCTGTCTAGGATCTAGAATTTTAAGTCTAGGATCTCCACTGACACTGCAGGGAAACTAGGTTTTTTTTTTTTAATTTTTCCTGAAGGGACTAAAAGTCCTAGATTTCCATTCAGTCTTCTCTGACACTACCCTGATTGGAGGGGGTAGTGGTTGGGGTACCTCATTATAGTCTTTCAAGGGTGGATATTTAGGCTTCTCATATGTCCTTTGCTGGCATGGGTTGGGTGGAACTAAGTTTTTTGTTTTACTTGTCAGGGACAGGTTATTGTGTAGAAGTGTTTTGTCTTGCTAAGCTGCCCTTTCCTGGTCTTTTGGCTAGAGAGCAGGCTTTTGTTTGGGCGTTTTTTTTTGTCTGCGCCTGTTAGCATATATATGTATATATGTAACAAATACGTGTATATATATGTATTTGTATATGTGTGAGTATGTGCATGTACATATATATATGTATATGTATATATACATATACATATATATATGTGTATAGATATATACATGCCAGTGGCAGGAGATCAGCTACAAAACAGCTTTCCTCTACTAAATGCCACAGCTTAGGTGGGGTAGCCTTCTCCTTTTGCTGCAATTCTGACTCTTTCTACATTCTGGTCATCATCCCTATCATGTCCCTCAAGGTCTAGAGTTGTAATGGTTCCTTACTTTTGCTACCCTTGGCATGCAGGCTGTTCCTTGTTTATTTTCCTTAAATGTACCCACTCCTTTGAACATGGTTTCTTTACTAGATTATCTTGTTGAAGTGCTCCATCAGTATCTTGCCGGCAAACTGACCAATCATCATGTGACCACATTATGGCCAAAAAGATATTGACTAAGGGTCACTTACCATCTTCCGTGATCATTCTTTAAGTGTTAGTCTCTCATATTTGTTACTTATTCCTTCCTCCTGCCTGGAACGTGATGCTGTCATCCATCTTGAATAATGAGGAGAAGGGCCACCTTTTAGGATGACAATGTCACGAGCTGGAAAAAGCCTGCATCTTTGAGGATTTTGTGGCAAAGAGGTGGCTGTATCAGTCCAGAACTGATGACAACACTTACTAGCTGTGTGATATTGGGCAAATTACTTAATCTTTCTGGATCTTACCTGGGATTTGTTATCAGTTTCCTTGTCTTTGAAGTGGGTTTAATATTCATGACTGTATGGGCTTACTATGAAGATAAAATGAGATAATTTATAAACAAGTGCTTAGCGAATGCATGCAAACAAAAGAAGCTCCGTAAATATTCATGAATTTACCTTTAATGAAAACTCCAAACCTTTATACTCCTACAGAGAAGATGTACGGCCTGTACTTACTTTCACCAAGGGAATCATAACACCTTAGATTTGCCGTTTGCAAAGAGCTTTGATGTTCATTATCATATTTAACCATGGAACACCTCTGCAAGGAAGGAAGCAGGTCTGCATGAACATTCTTCATTGTTGTCGTTTATTTGGAAAATGAAGAGCCACAGAGAAAGAAATCAATTTGCAGGATACTTACCTAACTAGTTAACTAGTTACTGATAAGTAACACAACCAGGCTTAGAATTTTGTCGCCATACCTCCACAGGAGAGTGATATAAGCAACTGAATATCCTTATTGGAAAATCTTGTTATGTTTTCTGCTTAAATTATCAAAACATGTCCTGTGGTAAAATAATCAGGCCTCGGATAGCAGATGATATGGTATAAGGGGCAGGTTTGCTAATTTTTCACCAAGGGAACTTATTGTTGCAGAATCAGTGTCAGAGCAGCTGGAAGACTTTTGGGAATGTGAAAATGATGGGTGAAGTCCATAAATAATTAGGAAGAAATCTTCAGAGTCTGTCAAACTTAGTATAAATATGTCCAGGTGGCTGTAATCAGTTTTTTCACTAGTTGGGAACTTTGGAGAAAAGAAGTAGAGAAACTAGAGTGTCGTAATTGGTAGCTACAAAGGGAAGTTCGAGTCTCTCACTTAGAGCATAAGCCAGGCAATGCCTGTTTTTTCAGACCGCAGAGAGAAGCTGGCCAGGAGCTGGGCAGCCTACGAGGTCTCCACATGTCAGTCTGACAAGCAGACCAAAAGCCGATATTCTAGAGCTATGTACTGTTATAGAAATGGTTACCAATGAATTTTAGATGAAATATTGTAATTAAACTATGACCAATTAGCAGTTAAGAGTTAGAAGGAGAAGGTTTTAGGTGATATCTAGGTAACTGTCCCTGAAGTAGTCTTTCCTACTAAAATACCAAGAAGCTATGGAAATAGACGAAAACTCATTGTAGTAGAGGAGGCTGGGATGGCAATCAGCCCAATTATTGAGTTGGGGAGAACTTGTTGCTAATAATGGGGCTGGTAGAACTGGCGGGAGAACCAGTCGCTAACCTCCTGCAGCTGAGTCTCCATCACGCCACTGGGCAGATGGAGCCACTAATTCAGAATCATCCATCTGGCCTCCAGTTGTGTGTGTCTGCCCCACCTCCCTCCTGCTCTGCTCAGTGACTGGAGCACATCATCTCTATACCCCTCACATTTCATGCTCAACTCCCCTTCCTCCTTACCCACAACACATTTATCCCTACTCCCACTCCAGACAAGAACTTGATTTCTGTCTCACAGAGGAAAAATAAGTCATGATATCGTAAATCCGTCAACTTTATGTATCCAACTCATCCTGCCTCCATTCCTTCCTGATATGAGCGGGTGCTCTATCTCCTGTCTAAGCTGAAGGCATTTAACATTAATATAGGCAAATTGATCAACCTTTATTACAAAGAGTGTTTTTTTACCTTCTTTAAAAATATCCTTTCCTACCAAAATTCTCCTAAATTGTAATAGTCCTAATATTTACTTTTCGATATTTAAATCCTTGATCCATGTTGTGATGATTTTTATGTATGTTGTCAGGTAAATTCCAATTCCATATTATGCTGGAGGAAGTCCAGTTTTTTCATCTGTTCTTTTTACTGAATGGTCTCTGTCATCACTGGTCTGCTGTGCCACCTCTGTCATGGACCAGAGTTACCCATAAGGACGGCAGGACTCTGGGCTCTCCATTTATTCCACCGGCAATTTTATCTATCTCTGAACCAGTTCCATATGATAGTGATTTTTCATAAGTCCTTCCTTTCTGTTTTTCTTCACAAATGCTTTGGCAATGTTTTTCTTTTTGCTCGTCAGGATTGTGATCAGTAGAAAACGTTTTCATGAGAACAAAAATCTGTTGGAATTTTGAGTGGAATTAAGATGATCAATTTGGGAAGCATTGACAGATTTGTAACATTGTCTTACTATTCACAAACAGAATACATTGCTTCATTAATTCAGCTCTTAAAAATGTTTCTTAATACTCTGTCCAATTTTTCTCATGGAGGAAGCTCTTCAGGTTTTCTAAGGTGAAGGCAAATAAATATGATCAGAAATATTTAGTATCAATTGAGATGCTAAAGAAAGCCTATAGCATAAGTCTATTCCAGTGAAGCGTTTGGCTTCAGGTGGGCATGAGGACAGTGTGGTATTTGGGTTAGGCCCTGCTGGGAAGCAAGTCTATTTTAATTGCTTATAGATCTTAGACACATTTGTATCCTCAATTGTTTGACTTTTAAACAGGTATTTCAGGAATAGTACAAAAGAGAATCCTTTTTTTCTTAAGCCTGTTGTAATTGTCTTAAGACCTTTCTTGGCTTCAATTTTAGTGGGAGTATTGAGGAAGTTTAAGAAAAGGTTTAGAAGAATCCATCTAAACTCACATGGCTGTGCTCCAATCAGTTCGTTTATGTTCATAGAGTCTTTGGCCTTTAGGAATTCGGAGATCATGGCTAATTCTTCACTTGTTTCTTGAATCATACCTAGTGTAGGTATTTTAATATGCTTAACAGCCGTAACTTCCGGGACTTCAAAAAACAATCCTGCAGTGTATTTAGTTGAATGTTTCAAACTTGATCCTTTCCCTTCAAATGTGCAGGAGTTGTGTTACAGAGAAGAAAGGAATGTTCTTCTGCTAGGGGTCTCAAAGCAGCAAACATAGGTTGAGACATGAGAAGGAGCTTAGGGTTGTTAGAAATTCCCACCATTTCACTTCAGTACTCGGACGAAATCTGATGTTCTATGGTAGCAGGATTAATTGGAGATAGAGTGACAACCATATAAACAAGAAAACTAATTTTTTGTACTTATACATGTACATATATACGTATATACGCACGTGTGTGTATATATATCATTTCCCTTGGCAGTTTAGATGAAGGAGAGGGAATCGTTGGGTTCCAGTATTTCTCTCAGCTTCAACACCACCGGACAGACTTTGAACAGTAGTTTTGTTTCTTAACCAATGTGTGACACTGGTTTTCCCAATGACCCTCCTGCCTGCATTATCTACAGGTGTCCTTATTTATAGGCTCTTGATTCTCAGAGAAAAAAAAAGAAAACCTTTTTGTTTTTGTTTTTATTCTGGGGACCAGTTGTTTAGTTGGGGTAGACAGGAGTTGTTTTTGTTTCTGGCTTGTTTACTTTCTAGGGCTCTTTGAAAATGTTAAGCCACATGTTCGAGATCTTCTAAATTGACAATTTCCCATTCCAATTTATTTTTCTAAGTTTCATATTTCAGATGTGAGTCTGCTTACAAAAAGAGAGGACAAGTCTCCTTTTACTTCAGCTGCTAGGTCTACCAAAAATATTATTTAAAAGTTTCCTGAAGTCTAGTTTTAAGGTCTCCCATTGAATCATCTTCAATTTTTTTGCAATTTTGAATTGCTGTCCAATCTTCTCTTAAGGGAAAGACGTCAAGAATGGCCATACGTAATTCATTTCCTATTTTTCTTGTCCTCTTAAGGCCAATATCTGAAATGTGCACAGTTTAATTATTTCAGTTCTTCCTGGTCTTTCTCATCCTGTTACTTTTAACCATTTCCCCTGTATGAGAGGATTACAATTAAGGAAACTAGTTTGTAAGGAGCTGGTAATCGAGGATAGTAAGTAGCTAATAAAAAACTTAATTCACAGAACATTTTGTCTGTTTTCCCAAGGTTTTGGAATTCTTAACTATAGCCTTTAACTCAACTTAAATTTGACTTCTAGATAAGCCTCTTAGGCTAGTAATTTTGAGGTTATATTGGGAAATGTGACTTTTCCTCAGAAAAATCCCATGAAAGGATAGATCATTTAGGAGGTCAGGAAAAGGAGCCAAAGGAATAGCAGATGTGTAATTGGGTACCTGTGTGCAGGTAATTTGGGATAGAGAGAAAAAGAGGTGTGAGGAGGGTAGGTTTCAGAAGGTTTAAGTGAAAGCGACCTCTTTCTGTTGGCTTTGCCAGAGTCCTTTAGAAAGGTGATCTTAAAGTCAACGTTTTATTTTGAGGCTTTAGTTAACTATTGAATATCTGTCTTTTCTAGAGCTCTTCTCGAATTATTGTTATTTTAACATTTTTATGGACTTTATTTTTTTAGAGCAGTTTTAGGCTCACAGCAAAACTGAGAGAAAGGTACAGAAATTTCCTGTATACCTCCTTCTCTCCCTAATGAATAGGCCTCTCCATTGTCAATATCCATCACCAGAGTGGTATATTTGTTACAGCTGATGAGCATCATGGCCACATCACTGTCACCCAAAGATTAGTTTAGCATTCACTCTTGGGCTTGTACATTCTATGCCTCTGTAAAATGCATCATAACATACATGCATCATTATAGTATATACAAGTAGTTTCACTGCCCTAAAAATTCTCCGTGTTCCACCTTGATATGGTTTGGCTGTGTCTCCACCCAGATATCACCTTGAATTGTAATAATCCCCACGTGTCAAGGGCCGGACCAGGTGGCAATAATTGAATCATAGGGATGGTTTCCCGCATACTATTCTTGCGATAGTGAGTGAGTTCTCGCGAGAACTGTTGGTTTTATAAGCGGTTTCTCCCTTTGCTCAGCTCTCAGGCTGCTCCCTGCTACTTTGTGAAGAAGGACGTGTTGGCTTCCCCTTCTGCCGTGACTATAAGTTTCCTGAGGCCTTCTCAGCCAGCTGAACTGTGAGTCAATTAAACCTCTTTCCTTTATAAATTACTCAGTTTTGGGTGCGTCCTTATGGTAGCATGAGAATGAATTAATTCACACCTATTCATCCATCCCTCCTCCCAATCCTTGGCAAACGCTGATCTTGATAATGTATTATTTTTAACATGTCAGAAGTTCCTGTATTTGAGTTGGGTGGAGCATGTAGTTTTGACATTGCCCCTTTTCAAGCTCATTTGGGTGGTGGAAAAGGGGAGTGAGCCTGAATCTCAGGTGGGCATCGGTGGGTATAGAGGACATGGAGGGAAATAGCAGGGAAAGGGTTCCAGCTTCTCTGACGCTGGACTAGTGGGTCGAGTAGCAGAATGAATAAAACAGCTTGATGAGTCAAGCACAAAAAGGCGAAGGAGACGGTAGCAAAAGACTTACGTTTCATTGTCTTTTTAACATCTGTGGAGGTGTGCATGGTCACTGCTATGATCTGATGGAACGCTTATGGAAAATCACCAAATAAGAACTATCTATTCTTGGGATTGCTTTGGGTTGAGGACAAAAGCTCAGAAAAGCACCATTGGTTCCCCTCTGCCTCAGCCTGTTCTCTTCAATTAGGTTTATCTGTGACAGATGCCTCAGCCTGTTCTCTTTAATTAGGTTTACCTGTGACAGATTTGCCAGAAGTTAGGAAATAAAGAAGTGAGACAGGGGTTCAAAATTTGTTAAAACAGAGGTCTATTAAGTTAATTAATAAATTCACATTCACTAAAATGAGGAAAGTAACAAAGCTCAAGTCTGCCCAGTAACACTGGTCATTCAGTAGATGTTAACATACAATCTCTCTTGATGGTCTAGTCCACGTTAGAAGACATTATTTGGGAGAATAGAGTGATGGTATTTTTTTTAAGTATAAAAACTCCTTTACTACCCAGAAGCCCTTTAAAGCTTCCACAAAGCCTGTAATCCCAGCACAATGGGAGGCTGAGGCGGGTGGATCATGAGGTCAGGAGATGGAGACCATCCTGGCCAACGTGGCGAAACACCGTTTTCACTAAAAAATACAAAAATTACCTGGGCGTGGTGGCACATGTGTCCATGATGCTCATCAGCTGTAACAAATATACCACTCTGGTGATAGATATTGGCAATGGAGAGGCCTATTCATTACGGAGGGAATGAGGTATACGGGATATTTCTGTGCCTTTCTCTCAGTTGTGCCGTGAGCCTAAAACTGCTCTAAAAAAATAAAGTCTATAAAAATGTTAAATTAATAATCCTAGCTACTCAGAAGGCTGAGGCAGGACAATTGCATGAACTGGGACCTGGGAGGTGGAGGTTGCAGTGAGCCAAGATCGCGCCACTGCACTCCGGCCTGGGCTACAGAGCAAGACTCCGTCTCAAAAAAAAACCAAAAAACAAAAAAAAAAACTTCCACAAAAAAAGCACCCAGAGCTCCTCAGCAATCAGAATGTCCCTCTGTGTCATTGAAAAGGCACAGGCAGTTGAGGAGGTTCTCAGAGGACACCACCCATGTGCGGTTCTCCCCTCGGCTGCACGGTAGAATTACCTGGGGAGGACTAAAAAGAAATCCCTGTGCCCAGGCCACCAATGCAGATCAATCAAATTAGAATCTCTGGGACAGAGTCTGCACATCAGTTTTTATTTTTGAATTTTAATTAAGAAACAATGTCTGGATTTTTGACATTCAAAATATGGCCCTCAAACCAGCAGTACCAGCATCATTTGGGAATTTGTTAGAAATGCAGATTTTCAGACTTGAGTCCAGACCCACTGAATCAGAAATCAGAAACTCTGATGGTGGGCATAGGTGGGTCCCAGCAACCTGTGGTTTAAAACATTTTATTTTTAAAATTATTGTGAAATACCCATCATATTTACAATTTCTATTATTCGTAAATGTACCATTCAGTGGCATGAAAGACATTCACAATGTTGTGCCGCCATCAGCGCTAACCACACCCAAAACTTTTTCATCATCCATGACAAAAACTCTGTGCCTATTAAACAATATCCCCCTTTCCCCTTGCCCCTCTTCCTCAACCCTGGTAACCTCTAGTCTACATTCTTTTTTTACAGACTTCCCTATTCTAGGTACCTCACTTAAGTGGAATAGTACAATATTTGCCCTTCTGTGTCTGGCTTATTTCACCAAGCATAATGTTCCCAAGGTTCACTCACACTGTATTGTAGCACATAACAAAATTTCATTCCTTTTTTATGGCTGAATAAAAAGCAAACTGTGTTTTAACAAGCACTCCAGGTGATTCTGATGCACGCTCCAGTCTGAGAACCACTGACTTAGGAGTAATGCTTCTCACTCTTTACAAGCTAGGCATGGTGGTGCATGCCTGTAGTCCCAGCTATTTGGGAGGCTGAGGTGGGAGGATTGCTTGATCCCAGGAAGTCAAGGCTACAGTGAGCTATGATCATACCACTGTATTCCAGCCTGGAGGACAGAGCAAGACCTTGTCTCTAAAAAAAATTTTACTATACATAGGAATCTCTTAAGGATCTTGTTAAAATTTAGCAGGCTCTTGTTCTTTGGCTGGCTTATTAGCTGATTCATTTGTGGAGCCCAAGATTGTGCATTTCTGACAACCTATGCGTGGATAGAGTTGAGAACCACCTCTTAAGACATCACAGCTGTGCCCAGCTCACCCTGAAATGACACAAGTGAGGTTCAATCTCATCATAGGGTGGAGTGAGGTCTAGGCTGGTGTCTGCTTCTGCCTTATGGTCCAGAAGACAAGGACCTTGAGCCCTCATGTTCTCTGATTCAGCCCCCTGGGCTGTGAGAGGGCCATCAGCCCTTCTGGGTTGGGGAAAGCTGGAATCTGGGAACTTTGTAGGAAGCTCAGGGTTAATTACTACACTGTAAATGACAATCTGATGGATCTGCAGTCACTGCCTTGAGACTTCCTGCCAGCTTCTGAAAGTTGTGGCTGGGAAACAGCCCAGCAGTGCTGAAAGGAAGAGAGGTGAGGTGAGGCTGGCTGAGTCCTGGGAAATGAGATGTCAGGGTTGGAGTGGGTCCCAGGAGGCCCCGGGGACAGGCTAGGACAAGCTTTGAGCATCACAGCAGGGGTCCCTGAGCTGGGTGGCAGGGCCAGCTCCTCTGGCTTCCTTCCTGACTGATTGAATCTGATGTGGCACAGAAAGCAGTGAGGGAAGCAGGATGGGCTTCAGGAGCACTGGATTGAAATGATGCCAGATTTGTATTTTCAAAGCAACAGTAATTGCCTCTGCATGAATCCAACCACAGAATATCCTCTACTTATGCCTCCTCAACTTAGAGATATTCCCAGAGAAGAAATCACTGCCGACCACCGCTGGCTGTTCAAGTTAGACCTGCCCACCTTGAATGATGCAAGCCATCACTTTTGTGTGGTCTTAGAGTTAGAAGCACAATAATTGGGCTTAATCCTTTAGAATTTTATCAGTTTTGTGAGGAGAGCTGCTGCTGCATAGGAGAGCAAAGGAGTGAGGTGCACAATATGGAAATTATGGTTCATTCATGCGACAAAACCCTTTGGAGCCCTTAAAAGGATATTTAATGACAATGCAAATACGTTCACGATTATGAAGGAAAAATCTCAAATAACATGTCTTTCAGTATCCTCTGGGAATTGGTTCCAGGACCCCTGCAGATACCAAAATCCACAGGTGCTTAAGTCCCTGATAAAAAATGGTGTAGCATTTGCATGTAACTTACGCAATCCTCCTGTATGCTTTAAATCATCTTTAGATTACTTGTAATACCTAATACAATGTAAATGTGATGGAAATAGTTTTTAGACCCTACTGTTTTACAATTTTTGTTGAATTATTTTTTATTGTTTTCCCCAAATATTTTCTATTTGAAGTTGGTTGAATCCATGGAAATGGAACCCATGGATCTGGAGGGCTGACAGTATATGCATATATTTTAGATACATGTATGCATGTGTACATATATATGTTCTTTGGATAAGTTTTAGGCAATACACATGATATGGTTTGGCTGTGTCCCCACCAAATCTCAACTTGAATTGTATCTCCCAGATGTCCCAAGTGTTGTGGGAAGGCCCAGTGGGAGGTAATTGAATCATGGAGGGCAGTTCCCGCCCCCCAACCACTGCCCTGCTATTCTTATGATAATGAATACGTCTCAGGAGATCTGATGGGTTTATCAAGGGTTTCCAGTTTTGCTTCTTCCTCATTTTTCTCTTGCTGCTGCCATGTAAGAAATGACTTTCGCCTACTGCCATGATTCTGAGGCCTCCCCAGCCATGTGGAACTGTTGAAACCTTTTTTGTTCCCAGTTTCGGGTATGTCTTTATCAGCAGCGTGAAAACGAACTAATACAACACACATACATGTAAAGATAGCCATTGTTATTTTTAGCATATTTTCTATCATTGACTGGTAAGAGAGCAATTGGTTTTTATTTTCCTACTTGCTGTGTTTGTATTTTATATATCTTTTATAATGATCATATTATATTTACTGACCCAAAAAAGTTAAAAAAAAAAAAAACTCTCTATTGTAGGGCGAATGACCAACAATAGAAAGATGCGCATTTTTACTTGTTCTTAATCCTAGAAAACATCAGACAAACATGTGACCTGGTGCTCACAGTTTTAGTGTGTGATATTTCCAATATCCAGTTGTCACCCGAACTCTCAGAAGGCTCTCTGTCCCAGACAGAAAGCCGGAGTCATGGACAGAGCCTTGAAGGTCCTCCTGCCTTCTCCATGCCTCCCCTTTCCCTTGTCCTAGCCAGATCTTGATCTGCATAAGGCACACTGGCACTATCCTGCCTCGGGGCCTTGGCACTGGCCATGTCCTTGGCCAGCAGTTCCACCCTAAGACATTGGCTGGGCTGGAAACCTTCACTTCCTCAGGCCTTTCCTCTGACCAGCCTTCTCAGTGTAGCCTTTTCTGGAGATGCTACTTGAAATCCCCCAACCCCTATAATAACATCTGGAGATGCTACTTGAAATCCCCCAACCCCTATAATAACATTTTTTTTTTTTTTTAAGATAGAGTCTCGCTCCATCGCCCAGGCTGGAGTGCAGTGGTGCGATCTCGGCTCACTGCCACCTCTGCCTTCTAGGTTCAAGCCATTCTCCTGCCTCAGCCTCCCAAGTAGCTGGGATTACAGGTGTGTACCACCATGCCCAGCTTATTTTTGTCTTTTTAGTAGAGATGAGGTCTCACCATGTTGGCCAGGCTAGTCTCAAACTCCTGACCTCAGGTGATCAAACTCCGCCCCTCTTGGTCTCCCAAAGTGTTGGGGTTATAGGCGTGAGCCACCGTGCCCGGCCCCCTGTAACATTTTATATTTTCCTTCTGCTTTTGTTTTTCTCCTTAGCATGTGTCACTGTTTAATATTCAGTGTGTTTTATTTCTCTATTTCCTTATTGCCTCTCCTGTGCATTATCATGTCAACCCCACCGGATCAGATATTTTTGTCTCTGCTTTCACCCCTAATGCTCCAGAACATTTTTTTTTTTTTTTTTTTTTGAGACGGAGTTTCACTCTCGTTACCCAGGCTGGAGTGCAATGGCGCGATCTCGGCTCACCGCAACCTCCGCCTCCTGGGTTCAGGCAATTCTCCTGCCTCAGCCTCCCGAGTAGCTGGGACTACAGGCTCGCGCCACCATGCCCAGCTAATTTTTGTATTTTTAGTAGAGATGGGGTTTTACCATGTTGACCAGGATGGTCTCGATCTCTTCACCTTGTGATCCACCCGCCTCGGCCTCCCAAAGTGATAGAATTATAGGCGTGAGCCACCGCGCTCGGCTGCTCCAGAACATTCTACACCAATGCCTGCCTGGCACTGACTCTTGAAAATGAGTTGCTGAATGAATGAATGACAAAACAGAGGATGCTATTTTTGGCTTAGAAAATCATGAGGGATTGAAAGCTTGTAAATATCTCCCAACTCTACTAACAAATCAAATTGAAATCATTCACAGCCAAGGACTTACTGCCACTTAAGGATAGGATCCCATAGTCGCTTCTGCTATTTCAGTGGTTTATAGGTTTAATTTTCAGGAAAGCTGAACATACACAGCAGTGCCAGGAATATCACATTACTTGGCGGGTATGCACAAAAGAAAAGGCAGCTTAGTTTTGGAATGACATTATGGTGTGATAGTTGGGAGTAGATAATGACTTCCTGGAAACCAGTCTAGAGAAAGCTATAAATATCAGTGAAGCATTGATTCGTTTAACACGCATTCATTGAGCATCTATTATGTGATGGAACCTGGGTACACCTAGTGAACAAGATATCATTTTTTCCCTGCCGCAGTTGTCAGTCTAGCAGGGGATCCAGGCAAGTAAGCCAAAATAATGAGAAGAGATTATGGGAGCGGAGGAGGGACAGCTAACCCAGACTTGGGACGGAAGGGCTGACAATGTTTCCTGATGGAGGTAACATTTGAGAAGGAGGAAAATAAATATGTCAGGTAGGCAAGGGTTGGGTGGTGGTGTGGGTAAAGAAAGGGCTGAACAAGACTGCTCCAGGAGGGGCCTGGAGGGACCAAGGTCCTTCTGAGGAGCTGAAAAGCGAATATTGTTTGAGTGAGAGCTGTAACCATCCATGTGTCCTGAATCCAATCACTTCTTGTCACCTCCAGTCACCTTAATGCAGGGCCACCATCATCTCTAACAGGACTACTGCAGCATCCTCCTGACAGTGTCTATGCTTTATCTTATTAGCACTGAGAAAGACAAACACAGCCCCTGATAGCTGGGAGTGGGTCTGGCACTGCCAGCGGGCCGTGGTGTCTTTACGATCTGGCCGGGTGTTCACAGCTGGGCCTTTCACATTCTTTCATCCAACAGAAAATGCCATACAACTCCAACATCAAGCAAGGCCACTCTGTGACCCTGATGGATCAAGACAAAAATGGGACCACTGTGTAATCGTGTCTGCACAGAGACAAAACTGTAACCAGTGTACAAACCACGAGATGACCAAATAACCTTCCATCCTATCATGAGTTACTGTTCGATCAATCACGGTTTTTCCTCTCACCTTAGGATAAGATTTAGTAAGAAATGGAATCACAGAATTACCCTGTTTTCTGACAGCATCTAATCCAGAGCAAACCCCACTTCCTTGAATATTCTAAGCACAATCATTTAACATAAGCCCAACTCCTGTAATTTTGAATACCCTCTTACTGGGATACCCTGCAGCTCCCCACAACTGCAGTAAATCGATAAACCCAACTCGTTTAACCACAGGTGTGCTCATGGTGGTCTTGGGCTGGAGGACACCGACTATTTATAAACCAGGGTAAGACACTTTTCAACCCCAAACCCTTCAGTGGCTTCCCATGGCTCTCAGAGTAAAAATCAAACTCCTTTCCAATACCTAATTCATTTGGCTCTTCCAAGCTCTCAGACCTCATTCATTTCCCCCACAGATTTTTATGAGGATCTTCCATGTGCCAGAAATCTTTCTGGACGCAGGTGCATCTCAGACTGCTATGTGAAGAATGGTTTGGAGAAAGAAGCCAGGGCAGGAGATAGAAGCACTAGGTTCGAGGCTCTTTATGTCCAGTGACGCAACTGCACTGGAATCAGGGAGGAATAAGAGTAAAAAATAATACCAGATTTATTGTTTAGGCAACAAGGGTCAAGACAGTGTCCCTTGCTGGGAGAAGAATGCAGCAGGTATGCTAAGAAAAGTTTTAGAAAGGGCAGTACTAGAGAGCATCTTAATTGCTAAAGAGGGCTCTTCCTCAAGTATCTTCAGCACGGGGCCTCATGAGAGCCCAGGGGACTGCAGGATTTCTTTGCCTTTCGCCTATGGGCTGGTGCCTGTTGCTGCAAGAAACTGTTTGAATAATGTACCTATTGTGGGCTCTAGTTTATATGTGTAAGGGAGACATATTTCAGTGGAGTCAGTAACTTATTTCTTACGGCCTTCAGGGCTTAAATAAAATGATGATTAGAGTAATTCAGGGTCCATGAAGTAGTGCAAAAACAGCTGCCATCTGCCGTCATTCTCATTGGTAACTCATTTCCTTTTTATAATGGGCTTCCACATATATATGAATTAAATTAGAATGTGCTGCTCATGTTCAGAGGAACCCGTAAATGGCTTGCTTTTGTGTTACAATTCTCAGAAGTAAATTATTCAGCATTCATTGCTTGTAGGGTTTAAAGAGAAATTAAATTTATTTTGATTCCTCCACCCTTCATTTTAGGGCATGCAATAAGGATCCCATCACAGAGACTTGTCAGAATTGACTAATTGTGTGTTTTGCATATTTATAAATACTTTGTTACTTATTAATGCTCCATTTCAGAGATAAAATTAGCACCTTATTCACATCACCACCGTTTCTCAAAGGCACTCCGACTCCTGTCTGCTGATTGAGATTGGAGTGTACATAATGACAGCACCGGTGATTGTCTTCCCAGTGTATCCCAGCGAGAGGCCAGAGCTGCTTGGACCAAATTTATCAGACCGGTTCTCTGGAGCTGCGCTGTCCGAAACGGTTTAGTAAAATTTAATTAAAAAGTCAAATGAAAAATCCGAGCCCTCAGTCATACTGGCCACATTTCAAGCACTCAATAGCCAGATGTGGCCAGTGGCTACCATACTGGAGAGTGCAGAGCATTTCTGTCATTGCAGAAAATTCCATGGGGCAGGGCTACTCTGGACTGTGTTGATGCTGGCGTCCTTTTGTGGCTCCCTGGATTGATAGAATTGGGTCCTCGTAAATGGATTGGCCAGAAAGGGTGAAAGGTAAGGCACGCGTGGCCCTATTGCAAACCCTGAATATATGCAGGATTCAATTACCACCTAGTCTTATTACTGTTGTGAACCCCCAAAATTTCAGATGGGTCTCAGTTAATTTAGAAAGTTTATTTTGCCAAAGTTGAAGATGCACACCCATGACACAGCCTCAGGAGGTCCTGATGACGTGTGTTCAAGGTGGTCAGAGCACAGCTTGGTTTTATACATTTTAGGGAGATAAGAGACATCAGTGAACATATGTAAAATGAACTTTGGTTTGGTCCAGAAAGGTGGCACAACTCAAAGTAAAAGCAAGACAATTTGAAGTGGGGAGGGGACTTACAGGTCACAGGTAGGTGAGAGATAATTTGGGCAAAGGAGAGTTCCTGACTCAGCTTTCCGAAGAAGGCAATCGGGATTAGCTGTTTGCCCTTAGCTCGGTGGGCAAAGGGATGACTTTGAATAGAATGGAGGCAGGTTTGCCATAAGCAGTTCCCAGCTTGAATTTTCCCTTTAGCTTAGTGATTTTGGGGGCCCAAGATCTTTTCCTTTCACACTATCACTCCCACCTGGATTTACTGCAAGGCCTTTCTCACTGGCCGTCCAGCTTCCATCCTTGGCTCTTACAATCTCTTGTCCACATAACAGCCAGAGTGATCCTGCTTAGAACTTCCAGTGGCACTGAGTCTCACTTGGAGTGAAAGCCAGAGTCCTTACATGACCTCCAGGCCCTGTGTATCTGACTCTCCATTCCAGCTGACTTGTGTCCCCACCCAAATCTCATCTAGTAACTCCCATGATTCCCACATGTTGTGGGAGGGACCCAGTGGGATATGCTTGAATCACGGGGCATGTCTTTCCTGTGCTGTTCTCATGATAGTGAATAAGTCTCACAAGAACTGGTCGTTTTAAAAAGTGGGAGTTTCTCTGCACAAGCTCTCTCTTTGCCTGCTGCCATCCACATAAGATGTGACCTGCTCCTCCTTGCCTTCTGCCATGATTGTGAAACCTCCCCAGGCATGCAGAATTGTAAGTCCAATAAACCTCTTTCTTTTGTTAATTGCCCAGTCTTGGATGTGTCTTTATCAGCAGTGTGAGAACAGACTAATACATTTGTCTCTTGCTACACTCCCTAGTTTTCTCTGCTCCAGCCACACTGGTTTTTAGGGGTGTCCCCCCTGCACTGGCTGTCTCCTTTGCCCAAAACATTCTGCTCCCAGATGTCTGTATGTCTTGTTCCTTCATTTCCTTCAGGTCTTTGCTCAAAAGCCTTCCTTGACTACCCTATCTAAAATCCCAACCCTTCCTCAACAACATCCTGTCCCCTTCCCAGCTTCCCTGACACTGGACAGTTTCTGTGTACCACATGTTTTACTTATCAGTATTGTCTGTTTTCCAATTGCTCCACTAGCATGTAAATCCTACTGGGCAGGATTTTGACTGCTTTGCTCACTGTTATATCTAGTGCTTAGAACACTGCCTAATACATGGTAGGTGTATTAGTCTGTTCTCACACTGCTATGAAGAAATACCTGACACTGGGTAATTTATAAAGAAAGAGACTTAATTGACTCACAGTTATGCATGGCTGGTGAAGTCTCAGGAAACTTACAATCATGGTGGAAGGGGAAGCAAACATGTCCTTCTTCACAAGGCAGCAGGAGAGGGAAGTGGAGAGAGAAGAGGGAAGCCTCTATACAACCATCAGATCTCATGAGAACTGACTTACTATCATGAGAACAGCATGGAGGTAACCGCCCCTACGTTTCAATTACCTTCCATGGAGTCCTTCCCATGACACGTGGGGATTATGGGAACTATAATTCAAGATGAGATTTGGGTGGGCACACAGTCAAACCATATCAGTGAGTGTTAATAAATATGAAATGAATGAGTGAATTTTGCAATGTAACTTCCTCCATAGGAAAGAAAAGGAAATGAGGTGAATGAAGAAACATAGCACGGAGTTGAGAATGTGAGAGGCTCTGCCTGCTTATAGAGACTTTAGGCAAGTCACTTAATTTTGGGTTGAGCTTGCTTCCTCATCTGTAAAATGAAAATTAAAATACCTGCCTTGAAGGATTGTCATTAGGATTAATTAGGGTGTCCCTGGCACATAGTCCGCACACAATAATGTTAATTTAGGAGCTGTGAAATTTGGCCCAGGGCTCTTCTCCATTTATGACTCTGTCTGAAAACCTTATCCATGTTTCTCCACTGTGCATTTTTAAATGTCATGCTTTTATTTTAACAGTAAAAATATTATAGATACAAATTTTGGAATATCTGGACGATGACCTTATAACTAACTTTGGCTATGAGTTTTCAGAGCTCATCTTTACAATGTTTTTTTACATGTGAAAGCCAGCAATCAATGTTGATGGTCTATGAATGCAAGTTTTACAGAAATTCGATAGAGAAAAGTAGTTGGAAAAACAACTCATGTTGTATAACATTGGTGGCATAAGCCTGCTGAGCTCAGAAAGAACCTGCACTATGGTAGACAGACTCATGCACACTTCAAGAGGCAACTTAATTTCAGCCAAATAATGTAGTCTGTATATTATATCTATCATATTGAGTTAATATTATTTTGAATTTTATTGCAATTCTGTAGGAGTCCAGTGGATTCTCAGACTCTCCCTTAGTCTCTCTTTGAACATGGAGTCATCTCATTTCGGTGGCTTAGGAAAAAATTATTGACTATATGAAGGGCTTTTCAGAAGATCCTCAGATAGTAGGGTGCTATCTCAGTCTGCTCATTTCACACAGACTGACCAAGACCCTTTACATCATTCTGAATGAGGTTTTGGACTAACGATAAGAAACAGCAACTCAGTCATGATGTTGGGATGGTCAGCACTTGATTATCAGGAGAGACAGACTTTCCTTTGTGTGTTATGGTTTATTTTCCACACTGCCCTAACAGTAGTTCTCCATGAGGGCCCCACCTCTGCAGCAAACTGCCTAGACCTCCAGGCATTTCCATACATCCTCTGAAATCTAGGCAGAGGTTTTAAAACCTCAATTATTGATTTCTGTGCACTTCTTAACACCATGTGGATGCTGCCAAGGCTGGGGCTTGCACCCTCTGAAGCCATGGCTTGAACTATACCTTGGCCTCTTTTAGTCATGGCTAGAACAACTGGGATGCAGGGCTCCAAGTCCCTAGACTGCACATAGCATGGGGACCCTGGGCCTGGCCCACAAAACCATTTTTTCTTCCTAGACCTCTGGGTCTGTGATGGGAGAGGGCTGCCCAGAAGACCTCTGACATGCCCTGGAGACATTTACCCCATTGTCTTTGGGATTACCATTTGGCTTCTCACTACTTATGAAATTTCTGTAGCTGGCTTAAATTTCGCTTCAGGAAATGGGATTTTCTTTTCTATCACATTGTCAGACTGCAAATTTTCTGAACTTTTATGCTCTGCTTCCCTTATAAAATGGAATGCCTTTAACAGCACCCAAGTCATGTCTTGAATGCTTGGCTGCTTAGAAAAACTGTGCAATGTGATAATATTTCTGAACTCCCAACCTTTATGTTTTTTACCCTCCTTGTATCTCTTCTTAGCTCTTTCCCTCACTGAAGTGGCCAGACCTTTCTGGGTCCTTTGTCCCAGGGGCATGGATGGGGTTTAAGGCCAAGCAAAGAGGAATTCCATGGATTTTAGCCTCCCAAAGCTGAAGCCTCTAGGGAAAGCCTGCTAGTGAACAAAGCGTTTGGGAGGAACATGAGAAAGAGTAAGGCTTTTCCCACTTAGTCTAGAGAATATGTGGTTGGACTTGGGGAAGAAAGGAGAGAGGAAAGGAAATCCAGACTGTTTGGGGGTCCTGCCCCTGTGCCCTTCTTCCCACTGGGGAAGCAGTGTGTTTGTCTGTTCTCCCATTGCTGTAAAGAGATACCTGAGACTGGGTGATGTATAAAGAAAAGAGGTTTAATTGGCTCATAGTTCCACAGGCTGTACAGGAAGCATGGCAACATCTGCTTCTGGGGAGACTTCAGGGAGCTTTTACTGATGGTAGATGGCAAAGGGGGAGCAGTTGTCTTACATGGCAAGAGCAGTGCTGGGAGAGAGGGGAGAGAAACTACACATTTTCAAACAACCAGATCTCATGAGCACTCACTCATTATCATGAGAGCAGCACCAAGGGGATAGTGCTAACCCATTGTATTAGTTCATTTCCACGCTGCTGATAAAGACAGATCCAAGACTGGGAAATTTACAAAAGAGGTTTAATGGACTTACAGTTCCACATGGCTGGGAAGGCTTAGCAATCATGGTGGAAGGCAAGGAAGAGCAAGTCACATCTTACATGGATGGCAGTAGGAAAAGAGAACTTGTATGGGGAAACTCCCCTTGATAAAACTATCAGATCTGGTCATGAGACTTATTCACTAACACGAGAACAGCACGGGAAAGATCCACCCCTATGATTCTGTTACCTCTCACCAGGTCCCTCCCACAACACGTGGGAATTGAAGATGAGATTTGGGTGGGGACACAGCCAAATCACATCACCCATTCATAAGAAACCATCCCTATGATCTAATCACCTCCCACCAGGCCCCACCTCCAACTTTGGGGATTACAATTCAACATGAGATTTGGGTGAGGATGCAGGTCCAAACTATATCAGGCAGAGAGGCTGGAGAGGGAATGGCTGCACAGAGCCTGTGCAGATACGCTGCTTTATGGAGATGTCCATGCTCTACTGGGACAGGGAGGGCCAGAGGGATCCCAGTGCTCCCAAATGTGGCATGAAAGGAGTACAGAAAGTTGCAGGGCCAGCAGCGCTAGACACCAGCAAGAGGGGTGTATCCGTGAGCACTTGAAAGGACAGGCCTGAGAGACAGATAGATGTAGCATGAATCAGGGATGTTTGGAGGAATAAATGACTTAGGTTGGTAGCAAGGACTTCTATTCTTTTCCCTCTGTTCTGCCACCCACATATTAGGTACCTTGCCCAGGAGCCCCATAGCATGTTGACTCTACACTGTCCGAAGCTAGGGATACCCTCAAAGGACATTAAATCTAGGCTACCTCAGCTGCTAGCATTGTTCCATGTAGTTGTGAGAACTACATAAAAATGCCTTTTCTGGGTGGTCAAATGCCAAGATGATGCATTTCCCTGGGCTGATTCAGCCTCAGGCTCAATGTGTGGCTTAGCAGGCATGGCACAGGCTGAATTTCAGCTCCCACAGAAGCTCTCAGCTGAACAGGGCTTGACCTGTGCAGCCAAATGTGGAGGCCCTGTTTGAACTGAGGTTCAGGCCCTCCAGATAACGTAAGATCACCTATAGCTGTGTAGAAACAAGCACTTCTCATCCAATAAAAGAGAGATTCAGTGATGTGTCAGCAGTACCCTGGGCTAGACATCAGAAGATTGACTTCCAGAAATGCCGTTTGTTCTCTGTGTGAATCAGCATTGAAACTTGGAACCTCAGTTTCCTCATCTGTTAAATGAGGGAGACAAGCTCCTGCTTTTCCTTGCACAGCTGTGGTTTGGGTCAAATTCAGAGATATTCAGGAGCCTGTTTTGGGAGTGATGACTAGGGCTGAGCCACTAAAGTTCAAGAAGCCATTGAAGGAGGTGAGATTATGGTGTGAGCGTATTTTTTTTTTTTTTTGAAGGGGTCTCGCTCTATTGCCCAGGCTGGTGGAGTGCAGTGGCATGATCTCGGCTTGCTGCAATCTCCGCCTCCCAGGTTCAAATGATTGTCCTGCATTAGCTTCATTTTTTTGTATTTTTAATAGAGATGAGGTTTTGCTTTTTTGGCCAGGCTGGTCTCAAACTCCTGACCTCAAGTGATCTGCCTGCCTTGGCCTCCTAAAGTGCTGGGAATCCAGGCATAAGCCACTGTGCCCAGCCAGCATGAGCATTTTGAGCAAAATACAATGGTCAGGGGCCAAGGAATCTGTTTTTGTGGTAGATGAGTCTGCAGTTGAGGAGCAAGAGCAGGATGAGGCCCAGGGCTGCACAGCGACCCAGGGACTGGCCCAGGAGGAACCTATAGGGCATCCTTCAGAACACTGGCTGGGAGATAAGATTTTGCTGGGGCAGATGAAGTCTCGGCCCACCACCGTTTGGGCATTGGTATAAATGGGCCCAATTTGGGCTGTGTGGCTTGTAACATGTGACTGCAATGCTAGAGAGTTGAGTCAGAAGCCTGACTCTGGCAGTCCAGGTCCAATCAGGAGACAGAAACTACACAGCCGGTTAAACAGAGAAAATCTAATGTAAAGAATGACTATGGCAGAGGAGTAACTATAGGTGTAAGCAATTTGTCATGGCTCCTTGTGACTGAGGGTGCCTGCCCGAGGAAAGAAAAATTTGGTAGGGGTTAGAACTTCAGAGGAGAAGGGGTGGGAAGCAATGGAGCTTTCTAGTTTGGTCTGGAGTTGCTGGACAAGCAACTGGTCCCCGTCTGAAGTGCAGAGAAGGGAGTGGCAGTGGCTGGGTGTGCGCACAGAAACCAGGTGCTGGTGGGATGGAACTTTTGGAGCATGTGACCCACATACGGGCTTTGGTTTCCATGTTAAGGAGGCTGCAGAAAGGTGATTGTCCATACAGCAAGGCTGCACAGTCACAGAGGGACCTCAGGTGGGTGGAAGAGTGGGGAGAGGCAAGGACACAGGGTCATCAGATGCCCTCATACCACCTCCAACTGGTGCTGGAAACAGCGAAAGAGCCAGTTTCTCCTGCAGCACTTCCTGCTGAGGAAGCTGATCTCACGTTTACTATAAAAAAGGCCATGTATCTGGCATTCACCCAGGCTAAGGTCCACTAGCTGCCTGCCTGGCTGTTTTATAAAACTCTCAATGAAACAGTCTTTAAAAAATGATTAGCTATTTCTTTAATGTTAGAGTTTATTTTACATAATTTTGTTATTTTAGAAAAACATCCCAAGGTAATGTAAATTAGTTCAACCCTTGTGGAAGACAGTGTGGCAATTCCTCAAAGATCTAGAAGCAGAAATATCATTTGACCTAGCAATCTCATTACTGGGTATATACCCAGAGGAATATAAATCATTCTATTATAAAGACACATGCACACGTATCTTTACAGTGCTGTTCACAATAGCAAAGACATAGAATCAACCCAAATGCCCATCAGTGATAGGTTGGTTAAAGAACATGTGATACATATATGTTATGGAATACTATGCAGTCATAAAAAGGAACAAGATGATGTCCTTTTCAGGGACAAGGATGGAGCTGGAAGCTGTTATCCTCAGCAAACTAACACAGGAACAGAAAACCATATACTACATGTTTTCACTTCTAAGTGGAGCTGAATGATGAGAACACATGAACACATGGCAAGGGAACAACACACTGGGGCCTGTTGGGGTTGGTGGGAGGTAGAGCATCAGGAAGAATAGCTAATGCATGCTGGGCTTAATACCTAGATGATGGGTTGATTTGTGCAGCAAACCACCATGGCACGTTTATCTATGTAACAAACCTGCACATCCTACACATGTACCTGGAAACTTAAAATAAAAGTTGAAGAAAATATTAAATTACAATTCTTTAATAGAAAAAAAATCTCAAGATTACACATGCACACACACACCCACGTGTAAATTGACCAGAAAAAAGCATAACAATATAGGGTAAGGGAGCAAACCAGACCACAGACTATTATGATGGAAATTTTGTTAAACATAAGTCATTGTCGGTGTATATGTATAGCCAAATTCCTGGGAAGATGCATAAAGAAATGCTGGCCTGGCTTTTCTCCGGTGGTATGGATGATTTGTTTTTCTTTGAGTTCATCTGTGTTTTCCAGTTTTCTACAATAAACTTGGTTTATTTACTTGTGCATTAAAAATAGAAGGAAAAAGAAAGAAAAAAAGGAAGGAAGGAAAACTTGGTTTACTCGTGCATTAAAAATAGGAAAAAAGGAAGGAAGAAAGAGAAAAAGGAAGAAAGGAAGAAAGGAAGAAAAGAAAACTTGGTTTACTTGTTCACTAAAAATAGGACAAACAGAGCAAGAGAAAGGAAGGAAAGAAGGAAAGAATGAAGAAAGGGAGAAAGGAAGGAGGAAAGAAGGAAAGAAAGGAAGGAAGGAAAGAAGGAGGAAAGAAAGAAGGAAGAAAGTAAAGGAAGGAAGGAAGGGAAAAAAGGGAAGGAAGGAGGGATGGAGGGAGAAAGGAACAAAGGAAGGGCAGAAAGAAAGGGATGGAGGAAGAGAGGGAGGAAAGAAAAGGAAGGAAGAGAAGAAAAAAGGAAGGAAGAGTTGAAGGAAAGGGAGGAAAGAAGTGGGGGAAGGAAAGGAGGAAGGAAAAGTGGCAGGGAGGAGAATGACCTTGAGTTAACCCGGAAGAGATAAAATGTGAAGATGTACAGAAGTGCCCAGCATGGTGTCTGACAGACCTTAGTTCCCCCTCCCCTGTTTTGCTGGGCGGATGGGGTGAGAACTGCCAGTTTCTCCTTCCCAGGCTCTGTCACGTGTGATTGCAGAGGCATGTTCTGGCCCTCAAGCCGCTTTTTGAGGACAGCTGTAGCCTCGGACGATCATAAAGCTGCAAGACGGTTCAGCAGCTGGGTGGACAGGAGGTCAGAACTCTGTTTGGCCTGGCTAAGCAGGTTATACTTTTATTAGACATAAACCTAGAAAAAAAGCCTCAACCTGGGGAAAGATTTCTATTTAGAGCCGGGAAGCAGAAACTAGGCCACTTCTAAGATCAGTGACCTACATTTTCTGCTATAGAAATTGAAGATGAAATAGCCGTTGTTGCCGTGCGTGTGGGCGCTGAAACCCCATCAAAGGGCGGAGAGACAAGAAGCGCAAGAAGAAAGGGAGGGAGGCAGGGAATTTTAAAGAGCCGCCGTATTTGAAATCTTTTAAAACCAAGCCAACAATGTTTAATAATGGAAGAAAAATGAGTATCCCAACTGTGTATTTGTTTTCCTGGAAGGGCAATGTTTGCTAACTGGTAGCTCCTTCAGCAGGTAAAAATCCATTTCATTCTGAGGCCTGTTAAAAAATGACATCTCCCCCAGGTCCCTGCCTGCAAAGACAAATCTTGGTGTCTCACGCTGGCTGCCAGCCGTCTGCTTTTGTTAAAGACTTCTGAGAAACGGTTTGCTTGATCTCATTGATCTGGGCTCTTTAGACTGGACCCTGTGGAGCCTCTAAGGTTAATGGGCTCTTGGGGCCTGAATTTCCATGAATCTTCGTGGTTGGGGGAGTGGATGTCTAGAAAAAGAAAAACAAAACGACAATAATGTACAGTGCTTTCTTAGAATCCATAGCTGCCACATTGTGGAGTTAGATGGGTCAGGGCCAACATTTAGGTTGTGATAACCACATAGAAAGCTCTTAGGCCTGTGGTGGTTTCATTCTTCTTCGATGCATACTGGGATTCTCTGTGATGTTTATAATGTGAACGCAAAGAGATCATTGCATCCATATCTGTGGTAGAATTTCTAATATTCCCCAATATCTAGCTCTCCTCTAATTCTGGTTCACCGAGCATTGCAATTTCCCATGTCAGTGGTTCTGGTCATTGTATGTGGCAGAAGTAATTTGATAGGCATAGCATTAAACACTGATGCTGGATCGCTTAGCCCCCACTTTTCAGCATACCCAACAGCCTTATAGAAGAAGCCAAAATAATGGGAAGGTACAGCCCTTGTCCTGTGGGTCTCAGAGTGAGGATGACATGGAGCCAACTCTCCCCATCCCCAGCCCTGCTTGGGTAGGGAGCATTAGTGAGAAACAGTCCTTCGTTGTTTTAAGTCACTGAGCTATGGAGGTGGCTTGGAAGCCTGTCCCGACTCATGCAGTTCCATATTAACTCATTTTTGGAACCAGTTACTGGCTTTGCCAATCAACTAAAAGACCAAAACAAAAAACAAAAGAAACGAATGAATGCCTCAAGTGTCCTGTGCTTGTTGCTGGAGACGTAGCAGGGATATAACATTCACTGTCTCTGGGGTCATACGGCCTCCTCTTTTCTGTGTGTGTCTCAAATCTTTCCTTGCTTTTCTCTTAAAAGAACACTTGCCATTGAATTGAGGACCCACCTGGACAAGCTGGGATGATCTTGCCTCAAGGTCCTTAGCTTAATTACATCTGCAAAGATCCTTTTCCCAAATAAGGTCATATTCACAGGTTCTCGGTGGACATACCTTCCACGGGTCGCTGTTGAATCCACTACATGAAAACTTTCCCATTGCTAGCTGCTAGGCCAGGCAGTTTAATTTTTCACCTCACCTATTCGCCCATTAAATCTCTAAAGTAGATATTACCGTGCTCATTTTAAAGACCATGAAAATGAGTTTCAGAAAAGTGAAAAAACACATCCTAGGTTACCCAAGGGTGGGAGCCAGGAGTTACACCCAGATCTTACTCCTAAACTGGGGGATTTCATATATCAATTCATCTCTCCAAATGGATGTCATCTTCAAACCACTGTTGCTTAAAAGGTTGCTGGAACTCCTCTGCTTTAGAACCTCTTCACATGCCATGCAGGAAAAGCCTACCTACTTGCATTATTACCAACACAATTTGAATGTGTTTGGTTTTAGGCAGCTTTATTTTCATGTGATATAGCTCACAGATTAAATTCTGCTTCCAGTGAACAGGCCACAGCATTTGATGAACCATAGCCTATGAGCACTAATTACTCAAAAGCCTTTAACCTGTTGAAACCCAGCCAAAGGCTTTGATACCCAATGGAGAGGCCTAGGTGGAGATAAGATGATGTGAAATGCCCCAGTGCAGGGTGGGTGGTCCCCTGGTGTGACCTTTCTGCTGTGTTCCATGATGTCTAGAATGCATCTAGATGTGGCCTGTTGGTGAAACATACATGAGTGGAGTCTGCGTGTGTGTGTGCACACGTGCACACACAGTATGTCTTTCCTTTATCCACGAATCCAGTCTGAGTCATCATACACTACCGACTCCATCCGCAACAGCCACCTCCTGTCTCCTTTGCTGGAAATGCATCCTCCCCTGTCTTTGCTAGAGGCCACATGACATCTAGAGTTGCAAAGTCAACTCCACTGCTGGGGAAACAATTGCTGACCTGGAGATTCAGAACAGAATGATGAAAAACAGCTGTGATTTAACCAGCTGTGCCTGGCACGTCCTGCCTCTAGCCTCAATACAAGATCATCAATGCCTTTATCTGAATTTTGTGCTACCTACTCCAACAGCATCCTATCTAAAAACAAAAATTATAATATTAAAGTAACATTCGTTGAGTGTGTAATATACACTAGAAACTCTTCATAGATGATTACATTTAATTTTCACAACAGTGCTGTAACACAGGTATTATTATTTCTATTTTACAGATGAGAAAACCAAGATGCAGAGAGGTTACGTAACGTACCCAAGGGCACGTAGCGTAACAGAGGCAGGATTTGAACTCAGAGCTACGTGCTTAACCCTTACACTAGGCTGGCTCTCATTGAATGACCACCTTGAAGCTGTCCTCATAGAGTTAATGAGATTTCTGGATGGAAATATATTTATAATTAAGCTCCAATCAGGCTGCACTTTGACCCACTTGCTTGTAGCTAGATACTGACCATTTGCTTCCCTGTTGTTCTCATAGATGGGATTTCTGAGATTAGAATCATAAGACTTTTGTTTCAGATAATAGGGTTTCTGATCTTGTATTCATAAGGTTTTTCCTTAAGAAATGCTTAATATGTGTTTTGAGATGCAGAATCCCAGTGAAATACCTGACACCAGCTAGTCTGAAGACCCCACAGAGGAGTGGAATCAGCATGAGAAGAGAGCTGCTTCATCTCCCTGCCCCATGACCTCACCCTGTACTCTTCAACCAGTCACAGTGTGTGGGCCTAGCTCCACACTTCCGCCCACTCCAAAACTTTTAAAAACCCTAGCGCCAAACTCCACGGGGAGACAGATTGGAGGGTTCCTCCCAGCTCCTCATTCGGAGGCCCTGCGGTTAAAGCTCTTACTCTGCTGCAACCTGGTGTCTGGCCATGGTATTGCCATGGTATTTGCTTGCCCTGCATATTGGGCAACAGACCTATTATGGTTACAGTCTGGGAATCCTTCTCCCCCGCTTCCCCTTGTCATTTTGTGTTACTCTGCTCTCCTCTACCCCGTTTTAGATCCCTGCTTGTATTAATCCGTGTTCACACTGTTATAAAGGACTATCTGAGCCTGGGTTATTTATAAAGACAAGAGGGTTGACTCACAGTTCTGCATGGCTGGGGACGCCTCAGGAAACTTAGAATCATCATGGTGAAAGGCAAAGGGGAAGCAGGGCAGGTCTTACCTGATGGCAGGAGAGAGAGATGTGGAGGGGAAGTGCCTCACTTTTAAACCATCAGCTCTTGTGAGAACTTAGTATCATGAGAACAGCATAGGAGAAACCACCCCCATGATTCAATCACCTCCCACCAGGTCCCCCCTTGACATATGGGGATTGCAATTTGAGATGAGCTTTGGGAGGGGACACAGATAAACCATATCACTGCTCTAGCCAAGGGACATGCCAGGTGCCCAAGGAGACCTTCATTCAATGTCCAGTCCGCCAAACCATTTTTCTGCTAATATTGAGCACCTTCTCTGTAAATGAGTGAGGGAACAGAAAGCCTTATCCTACTACGTGTTTTGTCAACGTTTCTTGAAATGGACAAGGTAGTTCCACTGGGAAAGTAACCTCAGTTCTTAGGCCTTTGGGCACAAAATAGATGTTTTCTCACAGGAAGGAGGACATCAAATCTATTATTTGAGAGAAAGGAATGCTTGGAATCTCTTCCTTCTCTTGAGGCACTGGATTGAGAAGGAGCCTTGGTCTCTGATCAGCTAGTTATGCCTGCAGAGGGCTTGGGTGAGATAAAGGGTAGCGTGTGTGCTATGTGTTTGCCATTCTTGCCATGGCAAATAAAGAGACATTAAACTCAACAGAGGTAGTGACTTTATTTCTAGATTGAGTGGCAGTGGAGGGTTCTACCTTTAAGTTAACTTTGCTTTGGGTATCACCCCATGGGTGAAAAGTAAAACGTGTGATATAAATGGCAAGGAAGAGCACCTGTGTGAGGTGGTTTTCCAAATCTCTAGGCATCCTACTTACAGGGTTAAATTGGTGGAGAAGCCCTGTTCCCATAGGTTAAGAGTAAATTTTAAATTAGTCCAAATTAGATGGCCACAGATTCATGATCAAATGGTTTTCATTTAATGAGATTTTACTCTCGAGCAGCTATATCTATAAATGCTATTTTTTAAAATTTTATTTATTTATTGTAATATATGTTCTGGGGTACATGTGCAGATCCCGCAGGATTGTTGCATAGGTACATACATGGAAAGTTGGTTTGCTGCCTTCATCCCTCATCACCTATATCTGGTATTTCTTCCCTCATTATCCCTCCCCACCCTCCCCACTCCCGCTGTCCCTCCCCTAGCCCCCGCCTATTGATTGCCATGTGTGATGCTCCCCTCCCTGTGTCCACATGTTCTAATTGTTCAACACCCACCTATGAGTGATGACATATGGTGTTTGGTTTTCTGTTCTTGTGTCAGTTTGCTGAGAATGATGGTTTCCAGATTCATCCATGTCCCTATGAAGGACATGGATAAATGTCATCGTTTTTTATGGCTGCATAGTATTCCATGGTGTATATGTGCCACATTTTCTTTATCCAGTCTATCAATGATGGACATTTGGGTTGGTTCCAGGTCTTTGCTATTGTAAACAGCGCTGCAATGAACATACGTACGTGTCTTTATAATAGAACAATTTATAATTCTTTGGGTATATACCCCGTAATGGAATTGCTGGGTCAAATGGTGTTTCTATTTCTAGGTCCTTGAGGAATTGCCACACTGTCTTCCACAATGGTTGAACTAATTTACACTCCCACCAACAGTGTAAAAGTGTTCCTATTTCTCTACATCCTCTCCAGCATCTGTTGTCTCCAGATATTTTAATGATCACCGTTCTAACTGGCATGAGGTGGTATCTCAATGTGGTTTTGATTTGCATTTCTCTAATAATCAGTGATGATGAGCATTTTTTCATATGTTTGTTGGCCTCATATATGTCTTCTTCTGAAAAGTGCTCATATCCTTCTCCTACTTTCAGATGGGTTTTTTTTTTCTTGTTAATCTGTTTTAGTTCTTTGTAGAGTCTGGATATTAGCCCTTTACCAGATGGGTAGACTGTAAAATTTTTTTCCCATTCTGTTGGTTGCCGGTTCACTCTAATGATTGTTTCTTTTGCTGTACAGAAGCTCTGGAGTTTAATTAGGTCCCATTTGTCTGTTTTGGCTTTTGTTGCCAATGCTTTTGGTGTTTTAGTCATGAAGTCCTTGCCTATGCCTATGTCCTGAATGGTTTTGCCTAGATTTTCTTCTAGGGTGTTTATGGTGTTAGGTCTTACGTTTAAGTCTTTAATCCATCTGGAGTTAATTTTAGTGTAAGGTGTCAGGAAGGGGTCCAGTTTCTGCTTTCTGCACACTGCTAGTCAGTTTTCCCAACACCATTTATTAAACAGGGAATCCTTTCCCCATTGCTTGCTTTTGTCAGGTTTGTCAAAGATCAGATGGTTGTAGATGTGTGGCATTGCCTCCAAGGCATCTGTTTCATTGGTCTGTATCTCTGTTTTGGTACAAGTACCATGCTGTTTTGATTACTGTAGCTTTGTAGTATATTTTGAAATCAGGTAGCATGATGCCTCTGGCTTTGTTCTTTTTGCTTAGGATTGTCTTGGCTATGTGGGCTCTCTTTTGAAGTTCCATATGAAGTTTAAGGTGTGTTTTTCCAGTTCTGTGAAGAAGGTCATTGGTAGCTTGATGGGGATAGTGTTGAATCTATAAATTACTTTGGGCAGTATGGCCATTTTCACAATATTGATTCTTCCTAACCACGAGCATGGAATATTTTTCCATCTGTTTGTGTCCTCTCTTATTTCCTTGAGCAGTGGTTTATAGTTCTCCTTGAAGAGGTCCTTTACGTTCTTTGTTGTATTCCTAGATATTTTATTTTCTTTGTAGCAATTGTGAATGGGAGTTCACTCAGGATTTGGCTCTCTGTTTGTCTGTTATTGGTATATAGAAATGCTTTTGATTTCTGCACATTGATTTTGTATCCTGAGATTTAGCTGAAGTTGCTTATCAGTTTCCAGAGATTTTGGGCTGAGATGATAGGGTCTTCTAAATATACAATCATGTCATCTGTGTATAGAGACAATTTGACTTCCTCTCTTCATATTTGAATACCCTTTATTTCTTTCTGTTGCCTGATTGCCCTGGCTAGAACTTCCAATACTATATTGAATAGGAGTGGTGAGAGTGGGCATCCTTGTCTTGTGCCAGATTTCAAAGGGAATGTTTCCAGTTTTTGCCCATTCAGTATGATATTGGCTGTGGGTTTGTCGTAAATAGCTTTTATTATTTTGTGATATGTACCATCAATGCCTAGTCTATTGAGGGTTTTTACCATAAAGGGTTGCTAAATTTTGTCGAAGGCCTTTTCTGCATCTATGGAGATAATCATGTGGTTTTTGTCTTTGGTTCTGTTTACGTGATCGATTACATTTATAGATTTGCGTATGTTGAACCAGCCTTGCATCTCTGGGATGAAGCCTACTTGATCATGATGAATAAGATTTTTGATTTGCTGTTGCTTTCTGTTTGCCAGTATTTTATTGAAGATTTTTGCATCGATGTTCATCATGGATATTGGCCTGAAGTTTTCTTTTTCATTTGTGTCTTTGCCCAATTTTGACATTAGGATGATGTTGGACTCATAAAATGAGTTGGGGAGGATTCCCTCTTTTTGTATTGTTTGGTATAGTTTCAGAAGGAATGTTACCAACTCCTTTTTGTAAGTCTGGTAGAATTTGACTGTAAACCTGTCTGGACCTGGGCTTTTTTTGGTTGATAGGCTATTAATTGCCGCCTCAACTTCAGCCCTTGTTATTGGCCTATTCAGGGTTTCAACTTCTTCCTGGTTTAGGCTTGTGAGGGTGCAAGTGTCCAGGAATTTATCCATTTCTTCCAGGTTTACTGGTTTATGTACACAGAGTTGTTTGTATTAATCTCTGATGGTAGTTTGTATTTCTGTGGAATCGGTGATGTCCCCTTTATCATTTTTTGTTGCATCTATTTGATTCTTCTCCCTTTTCTTTTTTATTAGTCTGGCTGGTGGTCTATTTTGTTGATCTTTTCTAAAAATCAGCTCCTGGATTTGTTGATTTTTTAAAGGGTTTTTTGTGTGTCTATCTCGTTCAGTTCTGCTCTGATCTTAGTTATTTCTTGTCTTCTAGGTTTTGAGTTTTTTTGATCTTGCTCCTCTAACTCTTTCAATTTTGATGATAGGGTGTCGATTTTAGACCTTTCCTTGCTCCTCATGTGGGCATTTATTGCTATGAATTTCCCTCTAGACCCTGCTTTGAATGTCTCCCAGAGATTCTGGTATGTTGTGTCTTCGTTCTTGTTGGTTTCGAAGAACATTATATTTCTGCCTTCATTTCATTATTTATCCAGTCTACATTCAGGAGCCAGTTGTTCATTTTCCATGAAGTTGTGCAGTTTTGAGTTAGTTTCTTAATCCTGAGTTCTAATTTTAGTATATGTGCTGCCGAAGCGAGTGCAATCCTGAGTTCTAATTTAATTGCGCTGTGGTCTGAGAGACTGTTTGTTATGATTTCTGTTCTTTTGCATTTGCTGAGGAGTGATTTACTTCCAATTATATGGTCAATTTTAGAGTAAGCGTGATGTGGTACTTGGAAGAACGTATATTCTGTGGATTTGGGGTTAAGAGTTATGTAAATGTCTACTGGGATTGCTTGGTCCAGATCTGCATTCAAGTCCTGGATTTCCTTGTTGATTTTTCTGTATTGTTGATCTGTCTAATATTCACAGTGGAGTGTTAAAGTCTCCCAGTATTATTGTGCGGAAGTCTAAGTCTCTTTGTAGGTCATTAAGGACTTGCCTTATGTATCTAGGTGCTCCTGTATTGGGTGTGTATATATTTAGGATCATTAGCTCTTCTTGTTGTATTGATCATTTCACCATTATGTAATGCCCTTCTTTGTGTCTTTGGATTTTTGTTCGTTTAAAGTCTGTTTTATCAGAGACTAGGATTGCCACCCCTGCTTTTTTTTGCTCTCCATTTGCTTGGTAAATCTTCCATCTCTTTATTTTGAGTCTATGTGTGTCTTTGCACATGAGATGGGTTTCCTGAATACAGCACACTGATGGTTCTTGGCCTTGTATCCAATTTGTCAGTCTGTGTCTTTTGATTGGGGCATTTAGTCCATTTACATTTAATGTCAATATTGTTATGTGTGAATTTGATCCTGCCATTTTATTACTGGTTGGTTGTTTTGCCCTTTGGTTGGCATAATTTCTTCATTGCATCGTTGGTCTTTACCATTTGGTTCTTTTTTGCAGTGGCTGGTACTGGTTTTTCCTTTCTGTGTTTAGTGCTTCCTTCAGGAGCTCTTGCAGGGCAAGTCTGGTAATAGGTCCCTCCCTATGCATATTTATTTTATTAAAAATAAAACTGTAATTGTAAGTATAATGCTTTTACTGAGTTCCGTAAGTCATGCTCACAAATTATTGAACCCGAGGGGGCCACTGGGAACTCTCCAGTTTATAATAACTTGATCAGAAGTGCATGTGGCATCTGAATGGAGCGTTGTCCAGTGGGGAGCTTTGCCTTTGGCCAAGGGTTTGCACAGACTCTGGATGGTTAGTGTCAGAACTGTATTGCAGTGCACCCAGTTGGAATAGAAACAGCACAGGGGCATATACCTAGGAGTGGACTTGCTGCCATGTTGTTTTCCAAAGTGTTTGACAAATTCACACCCTGATCAGTGCAGTGTAAGTGTTCAGCTGGTTCCTCCTCACTCTTGAGAAGTGGTGGGCTTTCTAATTTATGCCAATCTGATAACTCTCATGACTTTCTCATGGTAATTTTATCTTGAATTTCCCTTTTTCCTAAAGAGATCAAATATCTTTTCATATGCTTATTGCATTAAGGGTTCCTCTTCTATAAAGGGCTTGTTTGTTTTCCTTATTTTTGTATTAGATTGTCTTTTTCTTACTGATTATGTATATATGATATGACTTTCTGTCTTTTCACTTTCATTTTGATGCCTTTTTAATAATTTTAATGTAGTAGTAGTATTCATCTTTTTCTATGTGGTTTATGCTTTCTAGGTCTTGAATAAGAAATAAATCCTTGCCCTCAAAGTCTTAAATTTCTTTTTCTGTATTTTGTTCTTAAAGTTTTGCTCTTCACACTTGTGTTTAATCTCTGTGGAATTTATTTTTCTGCATGATGGAGGGTAAGGGCCCAGTTTTATTTGTCTCTCTATAAACTGATCACTCCAGCACCACTTTTTGATTAGTCCTCCTTTGCTGCTGAAATGCTAGGTCTGTAATGATCATTTTTTTTTTTTTGTATGTGAGAAAGTTTATTGATGGCTCTCTGTTCTATATCACTGGTCCATTTGCCCATTTTGTGCTAATACCATACTGACTTCATTGGCACCTCCTAAGATAAATTATTCCAGTTAATTCTAATGTCTTAGTTATTTTTGGACCTTTGTTAGTTCACATATACATATTGGAATCAGCTTAGCAAGGTCTATTAAAATAAAAACTTTGAAATTTTGATTAGAATTTTATTTGCTCTGAAGGTTAGTTTGGGGATAATTGACTATTATGTGATATTAAGTCTCTCAATTCATTAATATGGTATGCCTCTCAATCTGTTTATTCTTTAATAACTTTCAATATAGGTCTTGCACAATTTTTATTAAATTTATTCTTAGGTACTCTATACCGATATATGTTGTTTAAAATTATGTACTATGATAAATTGTATTATTCTATCAGTAATGAACACTCAGAAAACCTTTGACACATAAGTAGAACTAGAGTAACATCTCTGTGTATATTCCCTACAGACCTTTCTAAGAGTATACTTGGGATCCATCCCTGGGAGTGGAATTGTAGGCTTATGAGGAATGCATATTCCTAATTTGATGAAGTAATCCCAAAAGTACTTCTGAACAGTTCTCACCAGCAGCACATAGGGTTTCTGTGTCTCCACTTCCCCAACACTTGACCCTAGCTGCATTCCTAACTTTTGCCAATCTAATGGGTGTAAAGGGATATCTCGCTGTTATTTTAGTTTTCTTTTCTTGGATTCCTAATAAGTTTGAGCATCTCTTCATATACTCACCAGTTTTTTCTCTTGTAAAATGTTTTAAAATATTTTTGCTCACTTTTGGGTTTGTTTTTTTCCTTTGTGATTTTGCAGAAATTTCTTGCATATTCTAGATATCATTCCCTTGTTGATTTTAGTCATTTGCAAAGATATTCTAGTCTTCTTTCTATTGCCCTACCTTAAACAGACAGCTTTCATTTTGATGTAATTAATTTAATCCTTTTTGCCTTATAATTTAAATTTTCAAGAATGTTTTAAAAATCCTTCCTTGGTCTATTAAGATCATAAAACTGTTCTGCATTTTGTGAGATTAATTATATATATATATGTACGTATATATTTTTTCTGGTGACCCTCATGACTTTCTGACCGTAATTTCACTTTGAATTTCCCTTTTTCCTAAAGAGATCAAATAGCTTTTCATATGTTTATTGCATTCAGGTTTCCTCTTCTATAAAGAGCTTATCAGTTTTCCTTATTTTTTAATTAGATTTTATATATATATATATATATGTTTTTTGAGATGGAGTCTTGCTCTGTCTCCAGGCTGGAGTACAGTGGCATGATCTTGGCTTACTGCAACCTCCGCCTCTTGGGTTCAAGCGATTCTCCTGCCTCAGCCTCCTAAGTAGCTGGGATTACAGGCGTGTACCACCACACCTGGCTATTTTATGTAGTTTCTTAGTAGAGATGGGGTTTCACCATGTTGGCCAGAATGGTCTCGATCTCCTGACCTCGTGATCTGTACTCTTCGGCCTCCCAAAGTGTTGGGATTACAGACATGAGCCACCACATCTGGGCAATTTTATATTTATATAACCTTTCATATTTAGGCCTTTGATCCATCAGAAGTTCACCTTTGCTTGCAGTTACAGGTTTAAATTCAGTTCCAATGACCATTCTTTCCCAATTGATTCATGGTATCACCTTTGTCACATATTAAACGTCTATACACACACGTGCACGTGCATGTATATATGGGTTTGGCTCAAACCTATAGGTTTCACTCTCCATCGTCTTCCATTTGTCTGTTACCTCTTCTTTCTCCACTACAAAAATGTTTCCATAAATATGTTAATACGGCTTTGTATACTGTCTTACTGTTAGGAAAAGACCCTTTATTTTTTAAAGGTCTTTGTGTTGACATGTGTTCTATTTCTTTTAAATAAATATCCAGGAATAGGACTTCTGGATTGCAAGCAAATGTAAATTTAACCTTATACAACACTGCCAGAGCTTTTTTGAAAGTCGCCATAGCGTTTTGCATTCCCACTAGCAGTGCCTAGAGCTGCAGTTGCTCCTTATCCTTCTTGGCACTTGATATTGTCAGTTTTAAGTTTAGCCATTGTAATGGCTGTGTAGTGTTTCTGACATGTATTTTCAATTTCAGTTATTACATTTTTCATTTCTAGAAGTTCATGCTTTTTTCAAATCTGCTTATCTTTAGATATACTTGCTTCTTATTTATCTTTCCTTTGCTTTTTTCCTTTAGATTTTATCCATTTATTTTTAATAGACTAGTTTTTAGAGCAGTTTTAGGTTCACAGCAAAATTGTGCAGAGTTCCCATATTCCCCCTGCCCTCACACAGGCACAGCCTCTCCATCATCAGCATCCTAAACCAGAGTAGTACGTTTGTTACAATCAACAAACCAACACTGGCACATCATTATCACCCAAAGTCCATAGCTTACAAGGGTTTGCCTTTAATGTTGTTCATTGTATGGGTTTTGAAAAATATATAATGACATATATTTATCATTATAATACCACACAGAATAGGTTCACTGCCCTAAAAATCCTCTGTGCTCTGCCCATTCATCCCTCCTTCCTCTAACCCCTGGCAACAACTAATCATCTTACTGATCTCTCTATTTTTGCCTTTTCCAGAATATCATACAGTTGGAATCGTATAGTATGTAGCCTTTTTAGTTTGGCCTTTTTCACTTAGTAATATACATTTAAGCCTCCTTTACTTTCAAAAAAACATGTCAAACCTACTTTATATTTTGTGTCTGATAACTCAGTAGCTACCATGTTTTTGGGTTTTATTCTGCTGTCTACTTTTCATCTGGGTTTGGTTCATGACTTCCTGTTGATTGTAAACTTGTATTTCATGGAACTTTATCTGAAGAAATGTTTTGAGAGCTGTGTTGAAGATGACTTCCTTCAGATAGGGAAGCCATTGTTTGCTGTCATGTGTCTGGGGAACTACCAACTTAAGAGTATTTGAAGCTCTCACCTGGAAGTTTTTTTTTTTTTTTTATGAAAATTAATCAAGATATTTAATAGACAGTGCAAACCATAATTTCATCTGAATATAAATGTATGCACATGTTTCCAATGAGTTATCTATCAGTTATCACAAACAGCAACAAGGACCTTATAGCTATGTTAGAAAACTGTGTAGTTGGAACTTAATTCTGACAATCTCACGTGCTCTCAAGAGAACACCATCCATTTCAAATCAATGTCACAAACTCCAAAAGACCAGGGGAGCAAGGAGGTGGGGAGTGGGCCAGAGTGGCAAACACAGGGCCAGTACACAAGTGATGGACAGAAATACAGCTCTGGAGGAAATCAAAATCAGATGCATTATTACAGCTAAGGGCAAGGAAAAGCCTGTGGCTTTTTAAAAATGACTTTTCTGCCAGTACCATACAAGTATACAAAGAGATGTGCGGCAAGTCAACTGACTTACAACTGTAATCGGTAGACCCTTTCCATTGAGGATTCAGCAGTGGAGTCAGCGTAGTCCAGAAGCTTAATGTTGGATTTGCAAATACAGTTTATTTTACAGAAATTCAACATTATAAACAGCAGGCACTTCCCACCCCGCCCGTCCCACCAGGTGCAGACCATGCTATGCAGAGAGTGAGCAGCAATGCGGCCCTACTGCTTTGGAGTGAGAGTTGAGAGCGATGGAACCTGCCTGCACCACGTCCTGCCTGCCCCCCACACACACATGCCTGCTCGCTGCACAGGCCACCAGAGTCTGTCTGGGCCCAGCCCGCGCTGGACCCGTTACATGGATCCAGCCCAGTTCTCCAATTCCTTCATGTCGTCGTCTTCCTCTTCTTTCTTCTTGGCGGGTTTTGATGGTCGGGCTATAGAGGGAACATTTGGTAGAGACACTGTTTCAAGTCCACTGATTTCCAGCAAATTCTTGTCTAGTTCCTCCTGTTCTAGTTGTTCTAATTCCGCCATGAGCTCATCCTCGTCAAACTCTTCTCCAAACCCTACAGGTTTTGAAATTGCTGTTGAAATCTCCGCAAGTTCTTGCTGGTAAGCAATGTCCTGCATTAACTCATCAGCTCTATCGATGTCCATGTTGTCGTGGGCCGCCTTCATGGCCTTGGCGGCATAGCCCATGTTCTTGAGCACCTCGGTGTTGGTGTTGGCATTCTCCAGGGCCTCCCGCTGGAACTCAATGATTGGATAATGTGCCGTCGATCTGTGCCAGCTGCTTCTTATACCTTTTCTTACGCTTCAGTGTCTGGAGGGCCGCGCGCTTGTTTTTGGTGCAGTGCTTCTTGGCGGCCGTCAGCTCCTGCTCGATTTTCTTCTCCAGAAACTCCTGTTTCTTGCTTAACATCTCCTCCGTGTCCCGCAGCCGCTGGATGGCCTCCTGCGGGGTCGGGCCGCCCTTGCCGGCCTTACCCCTCCAGCTCCGAACAGCTTCCCGATCACCGACATCGTTGCTGCTCGCCACGCCGGCCTTCGCCGCCTGCTCCGGCTCGGCTCGGCTCGGCTTGGCTCGGCTCGGCTCCGGTGCCCGCTCCCAGCCTCGCAGCTCCCGGCCTCCCAGCCTCGCAGCTCCCAGCCGCCGCAGGCCTCTCCTCCGCCTCCACCCCGCAGCTGGGCCCGGCCGCGCCACCTCCCAAAGGCCTCACCTGGAAGTTAAAAAAAATCAACCAGGGACCGGGCGCCGTGGCTCAAGCCTGTAATCCCAGCACTTTGGGAGGCCGAGGCGGGTGGATCACGAGGTCAAGAGATCGAGACCATCCTGGTCAACATGGTGAAACTCCGTCTCTACTAAAAATACAAAAAATTAGCTGGGCATGGTGGCGCGTGCCTGTAAGCCCAGCTACTCAGGAGGCTGAGGCAGGAGAATTGCCTGAACCCAGGAGGCGGGGGTTGCGGTGAGCCGAGATCGCGCCATTGCACTACAGCCTGGGTAACAAGAGTGAAACTCCGTCTCAAAAAAAAAAAAAAAAAAAAAAAAAAAAAAAAAAAAAATCAACCAGATAGTTTGAATTCAGCCTGTGCCTGCATAAATATGACTTGAGATTATAGACTCTTGAGGGAAGTGTTTTTTCTCCTCTACTCACCACAAAGGTTTGAGATAGACAATTTTTTTGAAATTCTTAGAGAAGTAGGATTACTTTTAGATCACTTTTATGTGGAGGTGTAGCATTTAGTGTCCCAGCTTTTTGTTGGGGGTCCCCTGTCACACTTCCCATTTTGAAGGGGCCCTAACCTTTGCTCTGCTATCAGGAAAGAAGGGAAGGAAATCAGATTGGGCAGGCAGCTAATACTGTCTACTACAAAATACTGTCTTAAATAAAAATGCCATTAAGGTAATGTAAATACACCTCAAAGTGACGAAAAGTAAAGGCTAAGAACAGGAACAAAATCCTTACAGGTTTACCTGAAGACATGGTGTGAACTGACTCTAAGGCCTTACACATCTCTGCATTAAGATTCAGACATCATTTTCTCATTCTAGAAATGTTCCTCGTGCTTTTTGCAGTATACCTGTAGAGATTAACTAGCAAAGCATTGAATTCACCTCCTTTAAAAAACAGAACGATATATATATACATAATAAATATACATATATAAATGTATGTGTTAATTTCTGCTATATTTCTAATAGTACCCTAATATAGAATATACACTATATAATATATATTACACATATTTACTATGTATAATGTATCATATATAGAATATATATGACATATAATAGTGTTAATATAATTACTGTGAACATTTTATGAATATGTTATCTGATAACAATATTATATCATTAATACAGAATATAGTAATACAGTAATATTATTAAATATTACTATAATAGTAAAATTACTGAGCGTGGTGGCTCATGCCTGTAATCCCACCACTTTGGGAGGCTGAGGCAGGAGGACCACCTGAGGTTGGCGATTTGAGACCAGCCTCACTAACATGGGGAAATGCCATCTCTACAAAAATACGAAATTAGCTGGGCATGGTGGCACATTCCTATAATCCCAGATACTCGGGAGGCTGAGACAGGAGAATTGCTTCAATCGGGGATGGAGGTTGTGGTGAACCGAGATCACGCCATTGCACTCCAGCCTGGGCAACAAGAGTGAAATTCCGTCTCAAAAAAAAAAAAGTAAAATTATTTTTAACATATTAATATTAGTATTGTAATATATTAATATATGCATAATATATAATATACTGTAATACATAAGTTTATCATTATATTTAATAGGATATATTATAAAACTATATTATATTATAATTAGTGTTAATACTACATTATGGTATATAGTGTATCTGTTATACTATTAGTGTATTGTCAGGAACATGGCAGAATGAGCACACTCCAACTCTGATATGAACAAATAGCTGGGAGTGTCAGTTCTTGCCAGTACTGACAGCAGCTGGGGGCTCTGTAAGCATTCTTGTGTTTCTTTCTTCTTGCTGTCTGATGAATTCATTAGGATAAATTACTGGAAGCAAATCACAGGAGCAAATGCATGCTGATTTAAAATTTGGGGAGGTACTACCTAATTTTTATTCGGGTACTCTCCCACTAGCAGAGTGAGAGTTCTTTTTCCCTTATACCCTAGCCAACACTGGATATAATTAAAAAAAAAAATCTCTTGCCTGGTCTCTGGTAATCTTGTAAGGGTTCTTACAAACATCTACCGGGTCAGTTTTTCTTCTCTCAAATGCTTTCTCCACTCTCTCCCATTTTGAAAGATGGTGTTTGCGTAGATGAAAGCGATGTGATTTCATGGCAAGGCGCCTGGTTAACGGAGGGGCGCTTTTGCCCCTGGATTCTTGCTGACTTTCCTTCAGAAGGTCTTTGTCCCGCCTGCTCACTGGTCATTCTGCTTGCCTCCGGGACTTACCTCTGCTGAAGGCGGGATTTCGTTCTTTCCTTACCAGCGTTGGCCAGGCTCCATTTAGGTTTCTGTTACAGATCTTAGCCTTGGTCAGAGTTTCCTTCTGGCCCTTGGATTAGGCCTTCCTCTCTGCAATCTTGGCCTTCCCTGGGCTCACTTTGCCCTTTCCAACTGTTGTCTCACTTTGGACCTGCCGTCTGTCAGCATTCTACTGCATCCTGCACTCCCCAGTGGTAAGTGAGTGTGAGGGTTCTGGTGGCTTTCTCACTGGGGAAATATCTTCCAAGTGTCCCAACCTATATGTACTCAGACTTGGTAGATAAACTGCCCAGCACAGATACCCATTGCTCTAAAATTTCTTCTGTGAATATTTATCTATGCAAGGATTAGAGTTGGGGGAACCTTCTCTCTCCTCTCTTCATGTTTCCAAGGGGGTGGGACCTCCGCTAGAGTTACCTTGGCTTTTCTCTAATGCCTCACTTAATCCTCTGAAATAGAGGGGTCTGGAGAAGAAGGTGGGCCTGTGAAGCTCTACAGCTCCTCCTCCCTCCGATCTGCAGTCAGCCTTGGGGTTTCCTGCTGTGGGTTTTACAGGAACAGGCTGTGGTGCTGTTGAGGGAGCCTGTGTTTGTTCGCTGCTGCCTGTGGCCGGGTAGGCAAGGTATTCAGTTGTGAGGTTCTGTATTGGGAAGCCCATAGTATTCCTTTCTCTCTCTCTCTTTCTCTCTCTCCTCACCTCATATATTGTTTAATTCCCTATAGGTGATCATTAAGTTGTTTCCACAGTTTACTATTAAAACACACTACTTTGTAAACATTCTTGTACGTATTTTTTTCTTGCTTCTCCGATAAACTCCTTAGGATGAATTACTAGAAGCAGATTTGCAGGGTCAAATGTAAGCTAATTTTAAATTTGGAGAAGTATTATCTAGTTTTTCTTCAGTTATTCTCTGATTGCTGCAGTGTGGGAGTTCCTCTTCCTCCATATCCAGCCAACAATGGTTATAATTAATGTTTTTTAAAAAAATCTTTGCTCATCTTCTAGCTGAAATATTGTTTTAATTTCCATTCGTTTTATTACTAGTGAGGTTGAGCATCTTTTAAAATGTTTTTCTCCTTTAATTTCCTTGTCCATGTTCTTTGTACATTTTTCCATTAGGGTGGTTTTTCCTTCTCCTTTGATTTGTGTGAGCTATTTTTACGCTGGGGACCTCAATCCTTTGTTGGTGGCAGATTAGTGCAGTGGTGGAAAGCTTGGGTTTTCCAGATGTGATTTTGGACTAAGTTACTTAAACTCTGTCATCACTTTTTCATCTCTAAGTTAATGCATATTTCATCAATAGGAAATTTCACTGCTTTCCTCTCATCCTCCATCTCAACTACGCCCCTCCAGGGAGATCTAGAAGAGGCAGTATTGGTAGCAACCTAGAGAAGTGGGTGGTTATGTAACAGAAATGTATCCAGAGAGAGCAGGAATCATAAGAGAAGAACCTGACCATGTTTTGGAGGACAGATGTAAAGAGAGAAGGTTGAGAGCAGCTGCTCCACTCTGTGCAATGTGGGGAAGATAGATGGGATAAACATTGTTTTTTTCCCTAAGCATTTTTTTCCGCTGGATACTGTCATCTTCCCTTTGCAGACTCTGACCTATCCCTTTGCTCCTTAGACTATTTATTAAAGTTATTTTCTTCTGAGCTTTGATTCAGAACTATATCTCTTTAGTATCTACTTCTGTGTGGCACCAGATTTAAAGAATAAAGAAGCCTCACTGGACTGGGCTATTCAACTCGACACATGAGGCAGATGAGACTCATGAGGTTTACGGGGCAAATATTTTCCCCAATCTGTTATCAGTCTTTTTGCTAAGTGCATGACATTTTGCTGTTTAGGAAAAAAATGGCTTTAGCTTTAAATATTTTAAAACAATGTTGTTATGCTCATGTTAGGATGCCGTTGTCTGTAGGTAACAGAAGGCAGCACAGATGGGTTTAACCAAATGTCTTGTGTCATTTAAAAGGAACTCTAGCAGTCAGGGGCCTCAGACCAAGGACTCAGATCTTTCCACCTTTCTGTTCCTCTTTTGGAGTATTGGTGACATCTTGAGGCTGATTCTTCTTGTGGCTGCCTGCCAGTAACAGTCAGGGCTCCATTCCCCCTTGCTCATGTTTGGGGGACATAGGAGGAAGGAGAGGAAGTCTGGCTTGTCCTGTGGCTCTCTTTTAAGAGAAGGAAGTTTCCTTCCAAACAGTTTCCATCAAACATCTCACCATGTCTCAGATGGTGTCAGCATCTTACCTCTGAAGCTGTCGTTGGCCAAAAGGAGATTTCTGCCCTTGGCTGAAACCAGTGGCTCTCAAAATGCAGTCCGCAGACCAGCAGCATCAGCCCCATTTTGAAATGAAAATTCTCAGGTTCCCACCCCAGACCTACTGAATCAGAAACACTGAGAATGAGAAACTTCAGGTGGTTCTGATGCCTGCTCAAGTCTGAGACTCTCTGGCTCAGACCCACTGCTGGAGCTGGGAGAGTTTATATTCCTTGAATCACACTGGCTGCTAAAGGGAGCGATGAATGGCTAAACACAGCTGAGGTTCTGCAGGAAGGAGGGGAGAAAGGTGCACTCATTTGGGGGGTGCCAACAACGTTCACTATATGGGACATGTGATCCCTAAGTTAAAGGCCAGATGACCTTTTAATCCTGATTTATTTTTCTTTCAACTTTGATTTTAGAATCGAGGGTAGATGTGCAGGTTTCTTATAATACATGGATATATTGTGGGATGCTGAGATTTGGAACACAAATGATTTTGTCATCCAGGTAATGAGCATAGTATCCAATAGGTACTTTTAAAATCCTCACCATCTTCCCACCCTCCACCTTCAGGTAAGCCCTGCGGTTCACTGTTCCCCTCTGTGTGTCTATGCATACTCAACATTTAGTTTCCACTTATAAGTGAGAACATGTGGTATTTGGTTTTCTGGTCCTGTGTTAACTTACTTTGCATGATGGACTCCAGCACCATCTGTATTGCTGCAAAGGACATAATCTCATTCTTTTTTATGGCTGTGTAGTATTCCATGGTGTGTATGTACCACATTTTTAATCCAGTCTACTGCTGATGGACATCTAGGCTGATTCCATGGCTTTGCTATTGTATAAAGTGCTGCAATGAACATATTCATGCATGTGTCTTTATGGTAAAAAGACCCATTTATATATTTTTGAGTGTATGACCAGTAATAGGATTGCTGGGTCAAATGATAGTTCTGTTTTAAGTTCTATAAGCTCCAAACTGCTTTTCACAGTGGTTGAACCAATTTACATTCCCACCAGCAGAGTATAAGTATTTGAAGGTCCATTTTCAATTTTGATAGCTATTTGCAAATTGCCCCCCGGTGGAGTGGGACTGCTTTACACTCCTACCAAGAACTTATGAGAATTCCTGTTTTCCCACAACCCATACCTCGTCAGCTCTGGGTGTCACTACACTTCTAGATCTTTGCTTATCTGATAAGCAAAACTATTATTACTTTAATGTGCATGTATTCATTTCTTATTTAAATTGGCATTTACTCATTGGTGAGGAAAGTTGGGCAATTTTTCACATTTTATTATGCATAAAATTAATTTCTATGTCTTTTTGTAGAGACTGGTCACAGAGGTATTTATATTTATGTTGTTTCCTTGAAGGCTTCTGGCTTCAGCATCATGCAAAGAAAAGCCTTCTCAACTTCAAGGTTTTAAAGTGATGCTCTAATGGAAAACAGATTACATAAAGCATTTCTGGAGTGATAAAGAAGGTCAAGGCGGTTCCATTTGCAAACATTTGGCGTGTTCAGAACTTTTCAGGAATGCGTGTCTTGGGTGTAGAGTGGCACGAGTGTATCTCTTTCCCATCTGGATGCCTGGTTCAAAGGGTGGTTCACCCTTCCATTGAACAATTACAGACAGCTCCGATCTCAGCTTCTGGTCAAGGCTGGAGCTCCCTCTCTGAAGGGTGAGGTCGGGGCTCTGCCACCCCTGCAGGGTGCTCCCCTCTCCCCTGATGTTGTTTGCTGCCCATTCCTAGGGCCTCGTCCGTCCTCTGTAGGTAGCTTCCATATACCAGCTCCTCTGGGTCTTGTTAAAATCCTTTATCAATGCCCGTCTTTCTCAGTGGGGGTGACCTTTAACTCAGCTTTGCTGTCACTACCTGACTTGGATAACCTCCAAAGCAAGGTTGCCATGGCGATCAGCATTCAGCTCAACCAAATCTGGCTTCTGTATCTTATTAAATGTTCCCTGAAAAGGAAATCACACTGAGACACGGAAGACAGGGTCATTCGCGTGGAGGCATAATGTTCTGTCACCCTCTCCCCCTCCCCAATTGCCAGCCTGTCCTCTGCCATGAGTTGAGTCCTTGCTCCTCTTCTCCTTTCCCTAATCTCAGTTGCCATGGTGAGTGTTTACATTTTAGGGGGCGGGAGGGGGCATGGTTGTGGCAAATGTCAATCTGCCTTTCAAAAGACATTTTTATATCTCACATCCAACACCACCAGCAAATGTCAGAAGTGGGAGCATAATGAGGTCGTGATAGAGATGCCGATTGGATGGTGGATACGCTTTTCTTCTTCTTATTGTGGCGTTTTCTGCCTTTTCTTGGGGACACTGTTTTCACCATGACTCTCATTAAATTGAGAGATAATCTCCTTTAAACTACAAGCTCAGTGCTCCTCGCTCTGGGAGAGCAGCTGGAATGTACAATTGCTGCTGGTGGCTTTCAGAAGGTTATTTTGTATTCACTCCATGGTTAAAAGAAGAGAGGAGAAAGCAGGCGACATGGGCACTTGCAGGGTTTGTGGAGGGTGGACCTGGCTTTCGGTCCTTTGGTGATGGTCAGCCTGGGGAAAGGGATGACTGGGCATCAGGGAGGATAAACCACTCTGGGAAAGGGCAGGGGCTGCGGCCAGTCCTGGGGCACATCAGTGGCCTCGGCCCCACATCTGCTCTGGGTGGAGGGGAGGCCTGACCCTCTGGCCAGCCCACAGAGAAGTGGGGTGTGCAGGGCAGGCAGAGGAGGGGGCTCTGCTGGGTGGGGACCTTGCCTCCTTCTGGAAAGTGGTCCCCACTCTATTTGTCTGCTAGGGCTGCTTTCATAATGTATCACAGTCTGAGAGTCGTAACAACAGAAATGTATTGTCTCAAAATTCTGGAGGCTGCAAGTTTGGGATCAGGGTATCAGCAGGGTTGGCTCCTTCTGGGGCCACTCTGTTTTTGGTTTGTAGGAGGCCACCTTCCTGTGTCCCACGTGGGCTTGCCCAGGCATGCCCATGTCCTAATCTTTCTTACAAGGTTACCAGTCACATGGGATACGGGGCCACTCTGATGGCTTCATTGTTACCTCAATCATCTCTTTAAAGACTCAGTCTCCAAATACAGTTCTGATGTACCGGCAGGTAGGAGTGAGGGTTAGGTTAGAGTTTTGGCGGGACTCAATTCTGCCTGTCATTCCTACCTACAATTCCTCCTTGTTCTGGGCCACTCTGGGCCTCATGCCGTATTTGAGGGGAACCACCAGAATGTCTGTTCTGCAAGCATGCCTCAGCAGTGTGCAAAACCAAACAGTGTCTGGGACTTCATGTTTACTAGATGTCCGCTGCTGTCATGACAGAACGCCAATAAAATTTGATGTTCAACTAATATAATAATCTGCTGTTAAAAATAGAATAAAACATAATCTAATGAAATTATAAAAGTTGCCATTTCACTCACTCGTGACGGTGTCTCCTAACCCTCTGTCCTTCTCTTCTGCTGCACTCCACAGAACCATGATACACTGCTTGTAGAAGGAGTAAGTTACTGTTCCCCATTTCCACTTGATTAGAAGCTTCATCCAGGCAAGATCCAGGCCTGCTTTCCTCACCCTGTATTTGGAGTCCCTTGTGCAGGGCCTGGTATGTAGTAGGTGCTCAAAGGGGCATGGTGGATCAATGAAGTTACATGCATTCTCCTTTCTTCTCTATGAAGGAATGAGTGACCGCTGTCTCAAACACTTCTTTGACAAGTCAGTGTCCAGCTTCCACAAGTGTCTGGAAAATCTACCCACAAGCACCAAAGGGGCCTTCAGTTGACGGGGAGTCCATCTCATTCAGCAGACTGTCCTGACTCCAGAGCTCAGCACTGGTCCTTCCGTTTTCTTTTCTTTCCTTTCTTCTCGTTCCCTCTCTTCCTTCCTCCCTCCCTATTTCCCTCCCTCTCTCCCTCCCTCCCCGCTCCCCTCTCTTTTCTTTTCCTCTTTCTTCTCTTTCTTTTTCTTCCTTTCCTTTCTCTTTCTTTCTCTCTCTTTCTCTGTCTCTCTCCTTTCCTTTCCCACTCAATTTCATGTTATTTTTAATTGAAAAATAGTAACTGTACATAATCATGGGGTGCAGTTGTACCCCATGTATTGAAATAATGATATTTCAGTACATATAATGTACAGTGATCAGATCAGGGTCATCAGCATATCTGTCATCTCAAACATTGACCATTTGTCTGTGTTGGAAACATTCGAGATCCTCCTTCTAGCTGTTCAAACCTATCTAGTATATCGCTGTTGGCTGTCATCGTCCTGCAGTGCAGGAAGCCCTCTGACCTACTCCTCCTACCTAGCTGTAAGGTTGTACCCTTCCCCTGATTTTCTCAAGGACCAACACAAACATTGATCTGTTTACAAAACATCACCAAGGTTTGAAGAAATTGCACAGAAGAAAATGAGACCTTAAAGCTGGCCCTGGGGTTTCCTCTCCATCAGACCCCGTCTCTGCTATGTTCCACAGGGCTTGTCACCTGCCATCATCCTCAGAGCAGTCTTTTGCCTGAGTCCAAGTTATGAGGCCTCGCCCTCCACAACTGAGTCAGTTTTGTGTTCTCATGCCCTCACCCCCACTCCCACATACCTCACCCCTATTCTAGAGCCCCCAAACCCCTGTGTCTGGTCTAGGTCGGAGCTAGCAAAAATCAGCTAGCCTCAAAATTATTTGTGGAGAGTTGTCCCTGACCCTGTGGGGGTGATTGCATTTGCCTTGATTATACCCCGAGGTCCACATCCCAATACACCATGTGCATCTAGTTGCTCATCAGGCTCAGCACGCCTGCCTCAGGACAGCTGCATAGGGGTTTAGTCTGTGCCTGTAGGAAAGCCACCAGAGGGGCCTCTCCCCCAACAAGGGAGGGAGCCTGCCCCCAAGGGAAACCAAGCGTCTCCCCCGGAGCCTCTGGAAATCAATGCCCTGGGCTTTGGCTTCATGTATCTCAGCATCAAAGATACCGGGTTTGGTACCGGAGATGCCTGTATTGTAGCTCTCCTTAGCCATAGACTGGGACCAAGGTGACACTCTGAGGCATTAGTGGACAGTGATTTGGCAAAGGGCGGTAAGATTGCTCAGTGAGGAGTGGGTGGCACAGGAATGGCGTCGGTCTCTGATGCTTATCTGGGTGAACCCAGAACATGTGCCAAGAAGCCCACTGACAGGCTAAGTGGAGTGGGGAGAAAAAGAGAGTCCCAGAGTCAGCCCCACGTGGTCACTACACTTCCCATCCCCCCCCTTCACTCCACAAACCTGGGATAAAACCAGCGCCACTGGGTCAGGCCAGAACGACAGGCCTCCTTGGGGACGGGGCAGTGGAAGCCCGTGCCTCTCCCTCCCCTAGGCCTGCCTGCCTGGAAAGAGGGCTGAGGAACCGGGTTGAGGATGAAGCTGGTCCTTGTGATGGAACAGACTGAATTCTCCACATCACTCTCTGTCACTGTGTGCCAGGCACTGCACTAGGGATTCCACACAAATGTTTCCATCCAGGTCTTATGGGCAGCTGTGAGTTTGCAAATAGATCAGTGGGAGCTTCTGTGAGGCCCAGATCGCACTGCGGGGTTGAATCATGGCTGGAATTTGAACCCAGAACTCCCGAATCCAAAACTCACCTTTCGATGACTCCTACTTCTTCCCCACTCTCTCTCCCAGTGGGCAGGGTCCTGGGAAGATGGTGCTCCTGCATGGTTTTGAAAAGCTCACACCAGAGGGGTGATGACGGAAAAAATATTTAAAAAGTCTTCATAGGATCAGTAGCTGCAAACTCAACTCTCTGAGACTCTGGAAGGACCCTAGAATTCTTGGGGCTCCCCTCCTGGTGAAAAGAGCTGGCAGCTGTAAGAATGGCAAGCTCCTTAGGAGCTCAGCACAGAAGTGGCTGGGAGCTCTGGGGAAGGCCAGACCTGCCTCCATGGAGAGGGTATTCTTTCCAAAAGTACCTGCTCTTCCTCCAGCTCACCTGCTGCTTTCTAAGGAAGGATCCTGTGCTGTCCTCACCATGACCATGAGCTACCCTGTCTCCAACCCTTGGAAGCTTGGCTCAACTTCCAAAGAAGGTGTACAACAGACCACACCACCTTGTGCGGCTGCTGGGTGGTCACCAGGAGACTGGCGTCATGTTTTTAAAAGGCGTTAACTCTTTTGTCTCCTGATAATTCCTGCCTTTGCCTTCCGTACACCACCATGATGATCCTGCATCCCACAGCAGCAACAAATCACATCCAATGAAACAAAACCAGTGAGTGGGGAAGCCTGCCTGAGCCTCTGCCTGTGGGGTCCCACTGGTGACTGTGTTTCAGGAAGGGGCAAGAATCCCCGGCGAGCATCAAGAGTGGAACCTGGAAGCTGGAGGAGACAACAACCAGCCCCACCCCAAACCCCAGAAGAGCAGAGTAAGACCCTTCCATCAAGACACGGGAGCTGGGAAGAGCAGCCTGCAGGGTGTAGAGGAAAGGAATGAAGGGGATGTTGGTAAATATCTGCATTGACAGCTGCCATCGAGGACCAGATGGCAACCCTGCACTGGCACCCCCTAAGTCTCAGGGTTTAGGCGCAGTCTCTGGGAGGTGACGGAATCCTGCACTGACCGAGGTAGACCTTTCTCTAGCCCAGCGGAGATGGCCCCAAATAGAAAGAAACTTGAGTTACGGAAAGATGAGGCAAGTCTTCTTACCCACACAGTGAGCTGGGGACTGTGATTTGTGTCAGCCACACATGTTGCAAGGTTTAAAGCCCCTTTCTTCAGGCGGGAGAATGCTAGCTTTGTTTGCATATGGATATGGGAAACAGGGGAGAGGCCGGTCCCCAATCTGGAAGTGTGTGTACTGGGGTGAGGGCCGGTGAATACAGGCTTGTATGGGGCAGGGTCAGAGTGGGGACGGGGAGGAATCATGTCAGGAGGACGTTGTTTGACTTCTTGTCTCAAAGAAGGGAGTGAGGAGGCAGGGGTCAGTGTCTGAGCATAGAGTAAATTTTCCAGGACATGGGTTCTGTGGCTAATTTTTTTTTATAAGCAAGAGCTGACTCCCAGCCTGGGCAAGCAGGCCCCTTTCCCTGGGACTACACTCAGCCCAGCCAGGGGTTCACATGCACTTCATATAGCTCCTTCCTTATGCTCCCTGGAACTTGCCTCCATTGGCACTTGCTGGGCCAACCGCTGACAAATAGCTCCTCAGTGAAGAACTCTGATGCGGGCGCTCTGAGATCAGGGAACCAGAAGGAAATTGTGCTAAGCCTCACACTGAGTGTCGAAATGAAGACAGAGAAGAAATCAAAGAAAAACAAGCAAGAAGAACCTCCAGCAATGCCCCGGATTCACCTTTTCAGGAAACCCATATGTTATTGTTTTACTTATAATATATACTTGAAAACTAAATAGCATCTTCTTTTAATTTCCTGATGTGTTTTGTCACCATCTTGAAAGCAGAAGGCACAAAACAAAACAGGTGTGACGGCTTCCATGACCTCCACGAATCAAGCAGTAAACAAGGCACAATCCCCGTGCACGTGCCTTGTGGCCTGCTACGAAAGAAAGTCCGCTTCTGACTGAAGGGTTCCACTGATTCCTTCTCTTGGAAATGATTCAGGCTTGGGTTCCCTTAATCTCCACCGTATGTGATTAACTAGGTTGGTATCATTTGCTTGATGTGTGCAATTATAAAAACGGCTCTTGTTACCAATAAGCCTGGTAGCTTTCCACAGTTCTGCTTCCAAGCAAGAAATACGCATCCATGACTCCGAGTCACCAGGACATTCACAGATGGAAGACGAAAAATCGGTCTAAAAAGGTGGATTTCCCACAATGATGCTTGGATCCCTTAAATTTCTTAGGCTATTCAGGGCTTGTCCTTATGGGGAGAAGAAGAGCCATGAACCTACCCCATACCCCACCTTCTCTCTTCAAATATAGGAATTCTGTTTGCTAATTTCATTTGGGGAAAAATAAAATACGTTGCCAAAATAGTCTTGAAAACCATGTAACTGAGACAACTAAGAATGGACCGTAAGAAGCAGAAAGCCTTCACTCCATATGGATAAATGGGCACTATGAGATTTTGGATACGTTTTGGCCTTAATCACTGCTGTGTTGATCTGAGTTATGTAACAAGATGTTAAGAAAACCAGTGTGAAGATCATCATTTTAAGCTTGGTCCCATCCCAGTGGGAATGATGGCATCAAGGTCCACACAGGGTCTTGCCATCTTCTTCTAATAAGGGTCATGCCTGGGGAGTAGCTGCTTTTCCTGGCAGCCCCAACTTGGGCTCACTAGCACTTCAAACAGAAGGCAGGGCCATCTTATCCAGAGATGCCACAGCTCAGATGGGTGTTCAGAGGGACAGCCATGCCACCTTGTCCTCTTTAATCTCCATGTGATCTGTGGAGCAGGGACACTGGCGTTTACATCCTGGGCTGCCACTTGCTGGCTCCATGACCTTGGCAGCTTACTCTTCGAACTCCAGCTTCTTCATATTTGAAGTAGGGAGGACAGTACCAACCTCATGAAGGGACTGTAAGGATGAACTCAGACAGCTGATGCGTCATGTGTAGTGGGATGCCTGGCATGGAGTAGGCGCTTACCACTTTGCAACATTTCCATCAGCATCCGCATCCCCAGGAACTCAGGAGTGGGTAGGGTACAGTTCAGGACTGAGCAGTTGCTGGGGCTGCATGTGCGCCCTTTGTGATATTCCAGTGCAACATGTGGCATGGAGGCATAGTGCAGTCATTCCAGGATGAACTCCAAGTTCTCTAGTTCTCCCTGCATTTGGGAAGGGCCAGGTCTCCTGCCTACTGAGTCTGCTGATGTCAAGTGTCCCTTGGAGATTTACTGGAAGGGCATGAACTGGTCTTCCACTCACAAGGTAACTACATGAAGCAGTTTTAAAAAGAGAATCTCCTCAAATTCTCCCTCCCATCCTAGACTTAAGGTGTCAAAGCAGGATAGGCTGTGTCTGGTGTTGTGAACCCCTTGAAGTCTGGCTTGTTAAAGAAGTTGAAATGTTTAGTGGATTTCCTGGGGGGAATGCCCCAAAATAACTTAGCAGAGAGTGGCTTGAAAGAAGGAAAAAAGGCATTTTGTTCCTTCAAGGAGACTGTCAAATACTCAGTCCAAACACCCCCGTAACTAATTCATTAGTTAGCACCAAGCAGACATCTTTTAAATTAGGCAGAATACAAATGAGTCTTGTTTTGTGCCATTAATTTCAATGGTTTTACACAATATTTGAATCACTGGCTTTTCTTCTCCTTTGGAGGCAGACCAAATCAGGCTGAATCTACTTGCATTAGAAGCCATTCATGGGACCCAGCCAGCCCCATCCTGCAGATGGAATGCCATATGTTTTGGCTCGCCCCCCCATATGGAATAGTAATATGCAATCCAGGAATAGAATGTGCTATTTCTTTACATCTGCATTCCCGGTCACCTCCAACCCACAGCACTTTCCATTCTGGACAGAGGTAGGCAAATTTGTCAGAAAAAAAAAATTCAGAAAGATGCTGAGCATCTGAATGGATAGTTTTTTGGTTAACTCTGGTTCCTTCTAGACTCAAGACCTTAAATGTAACCAGCTCCAGAAGTTTGGTGCTCTATGATACGGTATTTGTAAGTATTCTATTTTCACTTTTCCAGGAATATGTTCAGCCTTTTAACTTGGAAGCATAATATTTGACTTTTTGCTATGGTTCTGGAGGCTGTAGAAACTGAGAGTTAAGTAGTCCATGCAAAGGCATTTGAACTTGATTTTATATTTTTTGGGGAAGATCCCAGGATGGAAGAGCAGGAACACTGTGGGTCAGGAGAGGCTCTGGTAAAATGGCATCTGGTCACATTTACAACTAGAACAAAGCTTCAGTTTTTGAAGAGACTTGATGGGAGGAATGGGCCAAAGGTAAGTAAGACTCCTTCTCCCATTAACTCAGGGTGGGGTGGTTGAAAGAGCACCAAACTGGGAGTCTGGTCTTTGTTACTGACCAGGAGCATGACCTTGAGCACTCTGGTATGATATGATAGGAACATGATATAATGATGTTCTTCACCAATCAAATAAAGGAACTAGGTAGAACTGGTGATGGCAAATAGATTTTATCCCTCATGGCATCTTGCCATGGTGGGTACTGCTGAGGCTAGGCTCAGAGGCCGGGTGGTGAGATGAATTAATGCTTGCCATGAATATGGGGTCTGAGAATGAATGTGCTCCCCACTTATCCAATTCAGATGAGAATGTGTCCAGGGTCCCTTCCAGCAACACTATTTTTCAAACTATGATTCAGTAAGTTCAGCAATTGACCTTAAGAAGCCTGGGCACTATTTAAAAACCTCTTAATGACTGAAGAAGGGCATTTCAGCTTCCACATCACTCTGTAACACTAGAGAGCCTCTGTAAAAAAACTCCTATATCCATCTGTCCATTGCTGTGAAGTTTTACTTCCTGGCTAGGAAAGAGTTCTAGCGACAGACCATTCAATGTCACGAAAACACAGATGCTGCTAATCTGGAATTCTGATTTTAATGTGGTTGTAAACCAGAGGGGAGTGGCAGATAATGGAATTTATCTAGTTTCAGATTGCCAAGATGTGGCCCACATTTCTTGCAATTCTCTTAAGTTTTAATCAGCTATAATCATGGCTCTTAAGTTACCAAATATCTATTTTCTGGGACCTTAGAGATTGAGCTCTAAGAAATTTGACTTCTGAGATTGCCTGACCTTTCTAAACTGTCACTGTAACAGCATGTTGAAACGAGACTCTGCTTCTCTTTTAGGCAAGATGACCAAGGCCAAGATCTAAATCACTGCAGGCACGTACCTTCACATTTCAAAGCTTGCTAAACATCTATGCAGGACTTGCAAAGGGGATGACCTAAAACCAGTGCCCTGACCCTTAGACTGTCACCCATCTTGGTGTAAAACCATCAAAGTTGGTGACTGGAAAGAGGATATTTGGGGAGAGAGTTGCTAGTATGTGATATGATCTGCTATTAAAACATAGCCCTAATCCATGCACTGCAGGGGAGGGGAAGCAAAAGAAGTGAGAGAAGCCATTGCAAGGGCGACCTGGAAAACTGGAGAGGCATCCTTGGAATTGAGGGCACAGCAGCCTGGGATCTGACACATCTCAGATCTACAGACAGTTTTTCAGGCTGAGACACCAGGGCTGGGAGAACCAGGGCTGCTGGGAGGCAATGTTGTGAATTTCCTCTGAGTCAAATGGCTGTGAGGAGGAGACTTGGCCTGGAGTTGCCTTGAAAGGGACTTTGCCCAAGAAGTTCAACTGAAAAGATAATGAGAACCTAACAGAGAGCATCTCTGAAGGGTCACTTCTGAGTTCCCAGAAGCCAGCAACTGGAATTGTTAAGTGGCATCTGCCATGGCTAGAGGGATAGGAGGAGAAGGTGGAACTAGGAGAGAGAAAAACGGAATCTTCCTTTCCTACTCTCTTACACTCAGTTTTGAAGGCAGCGAAGATCTGAAGGATGGAAAAAAAATCTAAATTTATTTGCCTATTAATAGTTTGTTCCTTTTCATTGCTGAGTAATATTGTATTACTGTTTCACAATTTGATTATTCATCCTCCTGTTGATAATGATGTGGATCGTTTCCAGTTTGGGGTTATTAGGAGTAACGCTGCTATGAATGTTCATGTACAAGTTGTTGTGAGAACATATGTTTTCATTACTCTTGATTAAATACCTAGGAGGAGAACTGATGGCTGACAGAGTAACTGTATGTTTAACATATTAGTACAAGGAACATGCCGTTCTTTTCTGTGTTGTTTCATTTCAGTGCATATGCTGACAAAGTGAGCACTGCTTGGTTATTTTTGACTGTGTGCTGCTCATTTTCTGGAAAACTTATTTGTGAGAAATCTTTTTTGGATTAGGATGAAAGTGTCTTCCTCTGGAGAATGTTTGCTTTGGCTTTTGTGGGGGGCCTGACCAGCCCAGGATCACTTTCAACAACATTTGTGGCCGGAAGTTTATTTTAGACCTCTGGGTGATGCACATCTGGGTTGAAAATTTACATAAATGCCAGCTTTTGGTCATGACTACTCCAAGAGGACTTCTAGATGTTTATCCCCAGCTTTGTTGAATGCCAGAGCACCTGTCCTTACAGACCCCTGGGTATAAATGCAAACTTCATGGAATGGGTTTCTTTCTAGTCCTCTCTTATCCTGGTGGTGTAATGTTATCTCACAAAAGGAAAATTTAATTTCACTCAGTTTGGCAATGACTTTGGTCAAAACTGATGTCAGTGTTCGATTTACCTCCCTAGATTTCTGCTTTCATTTAGACTTTGGATGGGACATTCATTATACTCCCATTAGTGTTTTTAAGATGTTTTAAATATTTTATCTAGCATTTTTAGTTGTCTTCAGAAAAATTCTCCTGCCATATTCCCAGATACAAGGTATATCAGTCTGTTTTTATCCATTTTGCTAGACACTTAGTGAGCTATTTAAAAAAATTAAAATCTAATTTATTTCTGTTCTGGATAATTTTTTTCAGTTATTTATTTGATAATTATTTTTTCCCCTTTGGTTTTTTCCACTTTCTTTTGAAACTACAATTATTTGGGTGACAGACCTCCTTTATTGATCTTGGTCTTTTTGCCCTATTTTCTGGGAGAATCCCTTAATTTTTTCAAATGTTTCTATGGAATTGTATTTTTTGCTATTATATTTTTAATTCTAAGAGCTCTGTTTTGTTCTGTGAATGCAATTTTCTTCTTTAAGGCATTTTTGGTCATGTCTCTTGAGTGAAATACTTCTTTTACTTCACTGAGATGTCTAATCTCAATGTGTAATCTTCTCTTGATTAATCTTTGTTCTTTCCAAGCTTCCATCTTTGATTTGTTCTAGCCTCTATTTTTTATATTAGAGGCTTTTTTCAGAACTCTGGTGATCCTTGAGTACTCATTTAACACTATACACCAAAGTGGTGATTAAAAATTCTGTGTGTGTGTGGTTTTGTGTTAGCTAGGAGAGACTAGACTTATGTTTTGAAGAAAAAAAAAACAACAACAACCAGTTCTCAGTGGTTTGACAAAATGAAGGTTAGTTTCTCACACAGCCTATCTAGTGATGTTTTCTGTAGAACTCTCCTCCACACTCAGGGGCCAAGGTTCATGGAGATTCTATCATTTTGTAGTTGCTTCATGTGGACCATACAGTCTCTTCGGGTACCTCAGCAGGGGAATGGACAGCCAGACAACTGTATGCTGGTTCTTACGTGTTTCAGTACATGCCACTTCTGCCTACAGTCAGTTGGTCATATCAAGTTACAGGTAGGCTCCACCTAACTGAAAGTGGTTTGGGAAATGGGGGATTGCAAATGGAATGCTTATTAACCACTGTTGCCTTTACCACAAGCTTTATTTTTTATTTTACTTTTTTACTATGAGCTTCAGTAGACAGTGATCTGGATGGCTTCTGGTATCAGTATCTTAATGGTTTTTCCTCTTGAGCTGCTCAGAGGCCTTAAAAAAAAAGTCTCTTCTAATTCCTTACCAAGAAGATGACTCCTGGAAACCAATGTTCTGGAAGCTGAGATGAGGAAGAAGGATAGAGTCGGGGATGGCGGTGGGGGCTCTATCAGCGTTCAGTATGCACATAGTCATTCAGCCCCTGTTTTTGTTGGTGCTCTTGTTCTATAACTTTCCCTGGTGTTCACAGTTTTTTGGCTTTAGCCTTTCCAAGGTTGAGTGTATGAGAAGCCATCTTCCAGTTTCCCAGAGGGGAGAGGCAACCTGAGGGTCTAATTGCTCCTTTAAAGCCTTTTAATCAGTTTTTCTGTATCCTCATCTTCATCCTCACATTCATGGACACCTGGTGCCACCTTTCCCTGAAGCCAGATTACCAGTGTAGCCAAGTCAGTTCCCACTCATCCATCTGCGTTTTATCTTCCAAATGTCCCTTGTTGTTTTCTCTCCAATTCTTTATGTGCCAATGGATTTGTATTCCTCTTTATCATTTTAATGGGGGTTCTGGAGGAAGTAGAGGTAAATGGATGCTTTCCATCCCCATCTTTATACAGTCCTGTTCCTACAATTCTTAGGAAACTTGCTTTTCTGTTGGGTGACTATGACTGGAATCATAATATATCTTACCATTTTAAATTGTTTTTACTTGAAACTTGGAACAGTTCTGTACCACTGCTATTCATGAAGATGAAAAACCATTTTTAAATTCACCCTATATTCCTCCTCATTAGTGAGGGTGATAAACATATTTCTTAGCTTTGAAGCATTTTTATAGATGACAGATCATGGTCAATTGAAGGAAGCTTCATAGAAGAGGATTATTGAAAGTAGAAAGATCGTTTTCTTTCTTACCACCCGGAACAGAAAGTTATCCACCAAATATGCCCTCAAAACCTGAAACTGTTGTACTGTGACTCTGGTACCATAAGTCTTAGAATGTGAAAGAATAGTCTACTGTGGCTTAGTCATGGACTTCTTCAACTCAGAAGAGGCATAATGTTGCTTAATGTTTAAGAGTTTCTTTAATTTTAAAATAACATTTTTTTAGATGTGTAATATCTGCATAGTTACAACAATTTAGCTAATCCAAGAACAGTGGTAGGACCTGCTTTGTTTCATATATGTATGTGCATATGTGTGTGTGTTTTTTTGAACTGAGACATAATTGTACCTATTTATAGGGTACATGTGATATTTTGTACATATTTATACTGTGTAATGATCAAATCAAGTAATCAGAATATCTATCACGTCAAACACTTACCTTTTCTTTGTGTTGGGAACATTCCAAATCTTCTCTCCTAGCTATTTTGAAATATATAATAAATTATTATTAACTACAGTAACCCTACTGTGCTATTGAACACTAGAATTGGTTTCTTCTATCTAACTGCATTTTCATACCCTTTAATCAACCTCTTTTCATTCCTCCCTCCTCCCCACCCTTCCCAGCCTCAGGTAATCATCATTTTACTCTCTACCTCCACTTTTGAACTTCCCACATATAAGTAAGAACATGTGATACTTATCTTTCTGTGCCTGGCTCATTTTGACACATAACCTTCAGTTCCATCCATGTTGCTGCAAATGACAAGATTTCATTCTTTTTTTATAGCTGAGTATCATTTCATTGTGCATACATACCACATTTTCTTTATCCGTTCATATGTCATAGACACTTAGGTTGATGCCGTATCTTAGCTGTTGTGAATAGTGCTGCGATAAACATGGGCGTGTAGCTATCTCTTTGATATACTAATTTCCTTTCTTTTGGATATGTACCCAGCAGTGGGATTGCTGGATCATATGGTAGGTCTATTTTTGGTTTTTTGAGGAACCTCCATACTGTTTTCCATAATGGTTGTACTAATTTACATTCCTACCAACAGTGTGCTAGCATTCCTCGTTCTCTGCATCCTCACTAGCTTTTGTTATTTTTTGTCTTTGTGATAATAGCTGTGTTAATTGGGGTGAGACAATATCTCATTATGGTTTTGATTTGCATTTCCCTTATTTAATGATATTGAGCATTTTTTCTTCTCTTTTTTCTTTTTGAGAGAGGGTCTCACTCTGTTGCCCAGGCTGGAGTGTAGTGGCGCAGTCAGAGCTCACTTGTAACCTTGAACTCCTGGGTTCAAGTGATCTTCCTGCCTCAGCCTCCTGAGTGGGTAGGACTGTAGGTGTGCACCACTATTCTGGCTGAACAGTTTTTGATATGCCTGTCAGTCATTTCTATGTCTTCTTTTGAAAAATCTCTATTCAGCAAACATTCCATTGTGTATATATAGCACATATTTTAATAGAATTATTCGTTTGTTTTACTGTTGTGTTGTTTGCATTCCTTATGTGTTCTGATGTATATAAATTTTTTAGATATTCTAGGCTATCTCTTTACCCTGTTGATTGTTTCCTTTGCTGTGCAGAAGCTTTTTAAAAATTTATTTACTTTTTAATTTTATTTTTTGAGACAGGGTCTTGCTCTGTTGCCCAGGTTAGAGTGCAGTGGTATGATCATGGCTCACTGCATCCTCAACTTCCCCAGCTCAAGCTGTTCTCTCACCTTAGCCTCCCGAGTAACTAGGACTACAGGCACATGCCACCACACCCAGATAACTTTTTCTATTTTTTGTAGAGATGGGAGTCTCACTATGTTGCCTAGGCTGGTCTTGAACTCCTGGGCTCAGGTAATCCTCTTGCCTCAGCCTGCCAAAGTGCTGGAATTACAGAAGTGAGCCACTGAACCAGGCCAGAAACTTCTTAGCTTTATATAATCCCATTTGTTTATTTTTGTTTTGGTTGCCTGTGCTTTCGAGGTCTTAGATGCAAAAAAGTTTTGTCCTGGCTAAGGTCTTGAAGTGTTTCCCCAATGTTTTCTTGTAGTAGTTTTATACTTTCAGGTCTTATATTTAAGTTTTACATCCATTTTGATTTGATTTTTGTATATAGTGAGAAATAGGGGTCTAGTTTCATTCTTTTGCATATCGATAGCCAGTTTTCTCAGCACCATTTATTGAAGAGATTGTCCTTCCCTAATGCATAGTCTTGGCACCTTTGTAAAAAATGCATTGGCTGTAAATGTGCGGGTTTATTTCTGAAATCTCTATTTTGCTCAATTCATCTATATGTTGTTTTTATGTTAGTACCATGCTGTTTTTGTTACTATAGTTTGTAGTAAATTTTAAAGTCAAGTTGTGTGATGCTTCCAACTTTGCTCTTTTTGGTTAGGATACTTTGGCTATTCAGGTCTTTTGTGCTTCCATATGAATATTAGGATTTTTTTTCTATTTCTGTGAAGAATGTCATTGGTATCTTAATGGGGATTATACTGAATCTGTAGATTGCTTTAGAAGTATGGACTTTTTAACAATATTAATTCTTGCAATCCATGAGCATGGGATATCTTTCAATTCTTGTGAGTGTCCTCGTCCACTTTTTTTTTTTTAAATCATGTTTTATACTTTTTATTATAGAGATCTTTCACCTCTTTGGTTAAACGTATTCCTACAAATTTTATTATACTATTTTTGTAGCTATTGTAAATGGAATTGCTTTTTTGATTTATTTTTCAGATTGTTCACTGTTGGGGTATAGAAATGCTACTAATTTTTGATGCTGATTTTGTAACTTGAAAAATCACTTTACTGAATTTGTTTATCCATTCTAACAGTTTTTTGGTGAAGGATATTTGACTTCTTCCTTTCCAGTGTAGATGCTCTGATTTATTTAAAGCTTGATGGAAGCCAAGTTTGTCTTCATAGTCATAAAAAACCTGATTGCCTGAAACGCATTGCAATGTAGCTAATATTTTGCCTGGAGACTATGGCAGAATAAATGGAGATGTCAGGGGTGTGTACTGGGACACAGGGAGAGCATTTCGAGGTTGTTGCCTGGAATAGGCTCTCACAGGCTTCACTGTGTCTCCAGTAGAAGTGTGCTATTGTTTTGCTTTCCAAAGGGAGGACAAACACCATGCTTAATGCTTGGGATTTGGCTTCTGAACTCTGGTATAATGTTTACAAGATTATTGGGACTCAGTTAACCTACAACAATGTTAAGTCCACCCTGGGTGTGTGTTAGGCATCTTGGACCTACCTCATAAATACACATGTGTGAGAACATTTGACATTATTTAATCCTCTGGTGTAAAGCCAAGGCCTTTTGTGTTAAGTCCTGGTGGCAGTGCCTGTTGTCATGCATAGGAATCAAGGGACAGAAATATATATCCAGAACAGTCCTCCTTGCTGTCTAATTCAGTTTCCTGCTTTTAGAACATCCAGAAAGATAGTTTGAGTCTAGCCTATGATTGAGTGTTTCCCTGGGAAATCTCATAGCAGTTCCAGAGTAGAAGTCACGTTGTTCTCAGAATTCCCTCTCAGGATTGGTAAGGGCAGTGCCTGAGTCAAAAGCAGGCAGGGCTCCTCTTTGTGTCCCAGCTTCTAGATGCTCACATTGTGCATGCTATTTTAAAATAGGCTAAGTTCAAAGTTAACAACTGACACAGCCAGAAGTATGGCTAGTGTGACCCACTTAAGAGTAAACCCAGAGACGAGCTCTGCTGGGATCTATGTTGTTGGGTGTAAGGTTGTAAGCACTGATAAAACACTATCACATAGTTGTGTGTCATTATGTCTTGATTTCACCTTGCTTTATCTTTCATGAGTCTTAATGATTGTCGTGCCAACTTACTAAATAGTTTTAAAAAGTTATCACTTTGTAGAATGGCCTTCTCTGCTGTCCTCTTCCATGACCTCCAAATGGTGGTAGACCCTGGGTGGATATTCCTGTTAGTACCCCTCTGCCCCCTACAACCCCACACATTTCTTTTTAACAGACGTAGTATATTGTGGAGCACCTTACAGTTTAGAGTGCTGCGTTTCTTCCTGTGATTCATCTCTTCCTGTAGTTGGAAGTGAGCTCTGACTTAGGGCTTATCACACATCCTTAATTCTCACGGACAAGGTAAGAATTATCCCTTTGCTTGGGATGGAAAACCAAGTCTCCTAGAGATTATAGAAACTTTGGTGGGATTCCGGCTGAAGACATCATAAGGCGCTTAGACTCTGCTCTTCATGTAAAGGAAGGTCCTTTTCTCTTCAGGCCAGAATAAAAAAAATACTGGGTCCTGTTACCTGGCTTGGTTGTCTATGAAGCTGTTACTGCTTTTCTTCTCAGCCTCTCTTCTCTGTCTAGTTTGACTCCAGGAGACAATGGCAAAGAATTTCTCTCATCCCTGAGAAAGACAAGGAGAAAGCTGATCTGCATCTCAGTGGCCCATGCAGTTGGTAATAATCCTGGGAAACCCCATAGTGTTTCCTGAAAGACAGGACTGGCGACTAGCAGACCTTCGAAGGCCATCTGCAGACTTTCTGCTTTCTGAAGAGGCACCTGGGAAGTTAGAGCAGAGGCTCACCAGGACTCCTCCTCTGTGCTCTACCTTGAAGATTAATGTCAGCTTGACAGTGGGCAAAAAATATCATGCTCACAGACAGCACCAGACAACTAGGGCTCAGTTGAAATTGGTGGGGGAGACATGCACTGCCAGCATCAGAACCATCTGGGAAAGAACTTCTAGAGAGCGGGAGACACAGCTGCATGGAAATGCTGAGAAGTAAGAACACCCAAACTGCTGCCCCTGGATTGGGAGAAACTTGTCCTTGGCAGTGCATTTGGAGATGCACTACAGGAAGGACATGGTAGGTTGTAGAAGGTGCCTAGACTATCGCCTGAAGCAGGGCAGTGTTGTGGAAAGAGCATGGGCTCAGAAATCTGACCCATGATCCCTGGTTGGTTATGTGTCCCTGGACAAATTATCGAAGAAGTCTGAGCTCTATTGCCTCCTGTGAGAAATGTGGATAGTATATGTAAAGCTGCTAACATAGTGCTTAGAGAATTGTGGGCCCCTGATGTACTGGATTTAGGAAACGAACATTCATTGCCACTCCCTTCAAAGCTCTTTGCTGTATTTGTGGGGCTCGAAGTCTGAATTCTGGGAACTGCTCTATTTCCTGGCATCCCATACCAGCAAGACTCTGATTTGGACTCCACCGACAGGAGGCACCCATTCATAATTTGAAAAGTAGGAGAACTGCCGAGGTCATTCTTTTTCCTGCAACAGAGTAGAGAATCACCCAGGTAACCGGAAACAGTAGACCTGCCTGGGAATTCGCCAGTGGCTTATGAGATCTCCTGCTACAGTTTACTTTCTTTGGGGCAGTGAGAGACACCAGTTCCAGTGGCTGTTTCCTGAAATCACTGTATGTTCTAATTTCCTGAAATTAGTAGTATTTTTGTCTGACTTTCATTCTCTTAGTTCATCCAACAGTGTGGTAAGCCTTTAATTCTCTGCATTAAATCCTTTTTTATTTGAAATACTTGGAGGAGTTTCTGTTTTCCTGACAGAATCTTACTAACATATCTGCAGAATAAAATGAAAAAAATGCAAAAAAGGTGAGAATGAGTAGTCATATATATATATTTGGAGACAGTCTTGCACTGTTGCCTGGGCTAGAGTGCTGCGGCGCAGTCTTGGCTCACTGCAAACTCCGCTTCCTGGGTTCAAGTGATTCTCCTGCCTTAGCCTCCTGAGTAGCTGGGACTGCAGGTGCCTACCAATGCGTCTGGCTAATTTTTGTACTTTTGGTAGAGACAGAGTTTCACCATATTGGTCAGGCTGGTCTCCAACTCCTGACCTCAGGTGATCCACCCACCTCGGCCTCCCAAGGTGCTGGGATTACAGGCGTGAGCTACTGTGCCTGGCCCATCTTATGTTTTCTTAGTAAGAAAGCAAAACATTTGAATTTCCGAAAGATAGACTCCAGAGATTCCAATTGGATCAACTGAGGTTGCTCTGAGAATTGGGAAGACTTGGCTCAGGTTTAGCCAGGAGAGCTTGAGGAAGAGAGGGTGGGAAATCATAGGCATTTGAGTAAGAAGTGAGATTTTAAAGTATCTGTATATATTATCTATATTATCTTATTTATAATCTTATAAATAAGATAAATAAAGAAATATTTATCTTTTCCTGCTGCTGGATAAGAGATTCTTAACAGCAGAATGATCTCAAGCAGAATAAATTGAAAACAAAGAAAAATATAACCCACATGGAAAAATGATCTTCCTAGTACTGATGCACATGAGACTGTAGCTGGAGAAGAGATGATTGAAATAAGGAAATTTACTCCATAATAGACATGCACCCATATGACCTGTGAGGAGAGGAAGAACCGATAATCTCAATGAAATGATAGCTTTTTAATGTTTTGCTGGACAAATATCCTGACCCCTTTTAAATGAATGTTATCCAAATCCCATTCAACTAGCCTCTTTGGAGTTTGCTAAATTATACAATTTGTCTTCTCTTTATCTGCATGACGCATGAAGCCCCTCCTCCTGTGCAGACCACAAGGCACTTCTCAGAGAGGGTCTTAGGTTGTACCCTGGCATAATAGAAAGCCCATAATTTTGATGCATTCAGCAATGTGATTGTCAATCAGTTCCTGCCTGTGTGTATTCCATTTGCCTCCTCCTTCCATGCAGGTTTTAGGTAAAGGACAAAGCCTTATTTTACACTCTGAGTCTTTATCTTATTTTCTATAACAAAATCAATCAAGATAAGGGAGCATATATGAAGAGAGACTTCATCAAGTAACAGGGATATGTCTCTTCCATTATCAGTTGATGACTACTCAGATTGGGGTTGAGAGAAACAATTTCGGTGTTATGTACTATTAAGATGGTTCCTCGTATCTGAGCTTTTATTTATTTATTTTTTTGAGGCCTGAATGCACTTCCCTCCTGAACTAACACCAGCTGGGTGGGAATGGAGTGCCTAAGGGTCCGGGCCCAGGAAATTCCTGTCTTTACCCATCTGGCCTACCCCAGGAATGATTTCTTTGGAGGCTCCCTGAGAAGAGTCAGAGGTCAGCTATTCTGCGGTCCACTTAGCGAGTGGGGTCAGAGAGAAGAATCACAAGCAGACATGAGCTAGTGGAGGTCATGGCAGGGTGAGCGCAAGATGGGCAGGCAAATGAAGATGCTACATCTGAGGACTGGGCACAGCGAAGCCCATGACTGAGGAAATGAGAGGGGGCAGACTCCGTGCCAGGAAGATGGGAGGGCCATCTTGGATGTAGTCAGAGGAGCCTGTGGTTTCTGGGTTGGGCTCTGACGTTCATGTATCTTTTATGAGTGACCTTGGATTTCCATGCCAGACTGCCAGTCATGACTCACGGATATCTACCTCCCTCTAAAGCCTACTTTTTCTGTGGGCAAATTTAGTTTTACCCAAATCTACTGTTGGGTAGATTTGATGAGATAAGCTATTATTTTGGAGGAAGTGTGTATATTAGGATAAGTAATGAACATGTATTTGTTTAGAAATAATTTAAGTGGGTTGTAGAGGAATAATGTCACTTTTATATATGTGTGGCACAGTTCTGTTATGTTGGTAGAATTAAAGGTGTTAAGTAAATCAAGAGAGCGGGTCTTGTTCTATAAGGACTAGGAGAAAGTGAGGCAATGAAGAGGGGGAGACACGGAACAAGACCATGAGTGAGGAGACCCGAGGCCCAGGTTGATGTTGAAAGTGGAGCAGAAGGTGCAGCTGAGAACACACCCATCTCCTCCCACTCTATGCTGGTGGCTGTGGTTAGAGACAGTGCCTGGCCCCACTCGCCCAGCTCAGTGATTTATGGAGCAGCCACCACTTTCATCCTCAGCTCCCCATTTCTGTCCAGTCAGGCTCCCATAGGAGAGTGGCTGGAAACATCCATCCTCCCCAAGAAAGACCAGAAGAAAACTGATCTGCATCTCAAGGGCCTCTGCAATTGACAGTAAGCCTAGGAAACAATAGCTTTTCCACAGTGGCTGGCCTGGTGACTGGTATTACAATGAGGAGGTCCATAAACAAACTAAGAAAATTATGATTAGGGGTGAAGCATTGGGGCCTCATTATACCTCAGGGGAAGGTGCAGAGGAAAGAGAATGAAGGCATGAGGGGTTGGGCTTGGGTTGGAAAAAATACAAGGTGAGACTGCAGGTCTCAACACTGACTGTGTGGGTACCTGCCTCTCCTTCCTCCTTTAGCTTGGCTGAGACCATTATCCACAAATCAAGGGCCTCCTGAATCGAGGTGGCCTCACCTGGGGCATCATCACGACCTAGTGAGGAGGCTGGGCAATGGTGGCAGGGCTCATTTCCCTGGTGGCTTTTGTAAATTGGCCAGGGATGGCAGCAGTTGGTAGCTAGCTGCTTGAGTGCTGCTTCTGTTCCTTGCTGCTCTCCCAGAAGGGTAGACCAGAGAGTCAACATCCCACTATCAAAATCTCACTCATTCTTCAAGACCCAGCTCATCTATCACCTTCTCTGTGAATCCTCTGAATGCCCCCAGTTGGATTAGCATTTCCTCCTTAGTCCATTCTGCCATTGACCGTGCATAATTGTTCCCCCTTTAGACTTGAGCTTCCTGAGGCAGGGACTGTGTGTCCTACACTGTCCATAGCAGGGTGTGATTCCTTGCTGGCTCTCAGTTGTGTCTGTGAAGCTGGATGAATGAATGGAAGTAGATACTCTTTGGCACACACATGGAGTCCTCTTCTTGACTTCTTGTTGAGATCTATTGGGTGGCTCATTGGTGTAGGTTGTGTACTATGCATGTGTACTAACCTCATTGGAGCTGGAAGGGTGCCAAGCTCTGGGTGTGGGGGTATGAGGGTCAGAGTGTCCCAGCCTTCACTCTTCCCCTGCAGTCCATGTGTCTGTAGAGGAAAGGAGAGCTGCCTTCATGGTCACATGAGCTACATTCCCAAGGCTTATTTCAAAGTTCTGCTTCCCTTCAGTGGTAAAGATAGTCCTAGAGAGAATGGGTGAGTTAAGGAGGAAACCATTGACATGAGTGAGCTGGAGAACCAGCAGCAAGAATTCAAAGGCTACCGTCTCCTCTGTGAAGCTTCCCCTGAAGCGTCCTCTCTGGTGTAACCTCCTGCCAGTAGAGTTCTGGGCTCCTTTCCCTCTGAGCTCCCTCTCTACATAGCACCGGGCTCATTGTTCCACAGCAGCTCTTGCAGCACTCTATGTGTCTGCTCTCTCTCCCCGTCCCACCACGGCACTGCGAGCCCCGCAGGAGCAAACACAGGCTGTTCATATGCCAGGATATCTAGTGGACACTCCCTGAGGTTTCTTAGATGAATGGGTGAAGAGATGCCTGTACCATTGAAATTCTTAGGTTGCAATCCTAGCTCCCCAGTGTGATAGTGTTAGGAGGTATTAGAAGGTGGGGAGATAATTTTGTCATGAGGGTGGAACTTTCTTGAATGAGATTGGTGACCTTATATATAAGAAGAGACACCAGATCTTGCATCTGTCTCTCTGCTTTGTGCCATGGGAGGCTATGGCTATCTGCAAGCCAAGAAACAAGCTCTCACCAAGAACCGAACATGCTTGTACTTTGATGTTGAACTTTCCAGCTTCCAGAACAGTGAGAAATAAATGTTTGTTGTTTAGGTCACCAAGTCGATGGTATATTTGTTATAGCAGCCTAAACTGACTAAGATAGAGTTGAATGAATGAACAAATGAGTAGGCTTCAAATGCTGTATAGGTTAGGGAGGCAGAGATTCCTAGAAGGAAGTTTCAACCTGAGTTTGATCCCTGTTCTGCCACTTACTAGCCATGTGACAAACCATAGGCCTTGTCCATAAAATAGAGACAAATAATACCAGCCTCACAGGGGGTAGTGGAGGAATGAGCAGCCTAATCAAAGTGCTCATGCCATGGCTGGCACACAGCAGACACTCTCAACAAATGGGAGGTGTGATGGCTGGCTACTTGACTCAGGGTGCTGTAGGAACACAAAGCCATGCCAACAGTAAATCAGGTGCTGATATTCAATTGAGGGTGCTGTCTGTTGGATTGCTGTGCTCCTAACTGCAGCTCTCAGGCAGAGGGAGACACAGAAATGTACCTATTTTGCTGAGGCCTAGAAACTGAGGCCTGGGGAGCCCACTTGTTGAGTAGCCAAAGATGAATAATTTCAGTAAACTAGAAAGCATTCATCTATTCATTCAAAAGGCATTCATTCATTATTGGGCACCTACTGCATGCCAGGCCATGCCTGCTTGCTCCAACAGCAGTGAAGAAGGCAGGCTGAGCTAGGTAGAGACTCAGCAGAACTCACCACAATCGCATCCTTGCCCCTTGGCCTGAGACAGCAGCCCCGGAAGAGAAGCAGTGAGTTGCCAAGCATCTAATGCTCTGAGTGGGTGAAGAACTTCAGGCCCCTTATCTGGTTTAATCACAAGAACAACCCAGCCCGGCAAGCTTTTAATTTCCACTTCACTGATATCGAGTGGCAGGATCCACTCTGCTCAGTCAGGAAGCTGAGGCAAGGGTAGGGCCTGGGCCATCTGAGGTCCCCTATTTCCCCTGATGCTGCAAAGGAGGGCCCGAGACCCCTTCCCTGCAGGAACCCAGCCTGGTGCAAACATTTAATTTTAAGGCAGCCTCTTGGAGCAAGGGTGCTGATTCGGTCAGCTGGTAGCGTCTTGTAGCATTCAAGGACAGTGCCCTGCACATTTGCGGCCTGTTTCACACCCCTGCTCTTCATTCATTTGCTCTGTCCTCTGCTTTGTTGGTTTTGCTTCTCGCTTCCAGGCTGGTCTCCGCCGGAGAGTGATTCCGCATTTTCTCAGCAGCCTGGCTGCCTCTCATCTCATCCTCAGACACTCAGCCAAGTGGCCCGGTGTGTGCAGAGAAGAATGCTCAGCTTACCTGCCAAATTCGAAAGGCAGCCGCAGCAGCCACCGGCCCAGGGCTATGCAGCCAGAACCTGTCGCTGGTGCTGCAGGAGGGGCAGTTCCACTGGGCGGATCCAGGTGACAGCCGGGGGTGGAGAGGTGCTGGTGGCTGAGCTGAGTGTGGGGATAGCCACTGTGGGAGCTGGCTGGATCACTCACCTATGAAGTCTAATGCTGTGGGTTTGAATTGATCTCAGGCCTCAGTTTCTAGGCCTGAGCAAAATAGGTACGTTTCTCTGTTTCCCTCTACCTGAAAGCTGCAGTTAGGATCATCATGATAGAGCTGGCTGCACCCCTAATTTAATGTCAGCACCTCATTTAATGTTGGCATGGCTTTGTGTTCCTGCAGCACCCTGACTTGAGTAGCTAACTACCTTCCATTAGTTGGGTGTCTGCCGTGTGTCAGCCATGGCACTGAGCACTTTGGCTAGACTGCTCTTTCCTCCATCGCCCCCTCTGAAGCTGGTGTTATTTATCCCCATTTTATGACCTTGATTAGCTTTAGTCACAACAGATCAAGGTCAAGCTTAGAGGCTTCCTGCACCACTCTGGAACCCAACGGCTGGAGTTTAAATCCCAGGTCAACCACTTCCTACTTTTTGGCCTTGGGCAAGTTTATCAACCTCTTGTTTCACTTTCCTCCTCTGTGGGGTGTGAGAATAATAATAACATCACCTCAAATGGGTAGCTATGGGCATTAAATGACCTAGCCCATGTAAAGCTTCCAGTTAGTGCTCAATGAACATTCCCTGCTCTTTTCTGGTCCTCCGATCCTCCTGTTTCTGTCATCTTCCGGCCCTTCACTGTGTGCCTCTCAGAGGGTATTCCAGGTGATGATTCGCTCATTCCAAGTCCTGGCAGACTCTCATAGATGCCTCTTCCTGTGCCCCTCTATGCTTCTGCAATTGAATTTGCAATCTGTACTCACACGAGCTACACTGCTTTGGGTCAAGGATGTGTCCATGGAAAACAAGAGAGGCAAGCCACTCACCCGAAGTAGCTGCCATGGAAACACCAATGCAGTGAGGTTCTAGTGTCCTGCCCAGTGGTCCAAATGCCCCAATTGGCCACCTGGCCCCTAGCTGCTTGCCTGGAGGGCCTGGGAGCAGGGGTGATAGGCAAAGTATTTGCCAACACAGAGGGACCCTGACCAGTCAGAGTGGACCTTGGCCACAGTGCTGGAACACAGGGCACATGGAGGGTTCAGAGCTGTGGCTTTTGACCACCTGGCAAGGAAGCACTTGAACAATTGGCATTGCTGCACAGGTGTGCTCTGGGTCTGTATCTGCTCTGCCATTGGGAAGAGCCAGGGTGAAGCAGTAGCCTGTGGGGAGTCTGGGCTATAGGAGGGTGAGTTCTGTCTTCCTGACAGTCCTGAGTGCAGACTCACCTTATGACAAGATGGTTGAGGGTTGGTAGAATTAAGTGGCCTTCATGGCTTTTGCGCTGAGATGATGATGATAATGTTGGCTTCAGCATCAAACTGGCCACTTGTGAGCTTTGGCATTTTAAAGTGTCTTTAACTCCTGAGAACCTTGGTTGTTTGATCTGTGAAATGGGTACAACACCCCAACCGGGGCAACTATAGAAAGCAAGTCACACAGGGTCCAGACACATGGCCTCACAGAGAAAGTGGGAGCCGTTCCTTCTTCTCCTGGGGAAGCCTCGGTGCTCTTCCTACTAGGTGGGACCCCTTCCCACTCTGGGGGTCAGCCAGGTGTAAGCCTTCTTTCGAAGCATTGACACTTGTTCTTTTAATCATGCAGCAGGTATTTATTCAGTGCCTACTCTGTGCCAGGCACAGTGCTAGTGGTCAGAGATGCTTCAAGGCCCTGTCCTCACAGAGCATGGAAAGGGAGGCAGAGAATATGGTAGACAGGCCTTTGCTCCCACTGCAAGCATGCAGCAATCCAGAGGTCTGGATGCCACTAATAAAACAGCAGTGGCAACAAAACCCACCAGAAAAAACAGAGCCCAGCTTGGAATCAAGGAAAGAAACTCTCAGAAGCCAGAAATAAAAGAAAGACCTCAGATCAGGGGCTTGAGAGGGGCTGCCGTGGAAGTGGTCACAGAAGTTCAGGAACTGGTCTGGGTCAGTGGTTCCCAGCTGGGGCTACATCTCTGCATGACATAGGGAGCTTCAGGAGATGCCTGGACCCTACCCCAGACCAAGGAATCAGATTCCCTGAAGGCCAGGCCTAGGTTTCAGGAGGTTTTAAAGCTCCTCCAGTGGTTCCAATGTGCAGCTGAGCTGGTGAAGCTCTTTGCGGTGGGGCTAGGGGGTGGGATTCTAAAGCCTGCACAAGCCAGGAATGAGCTTCCTGTGTAAGGCAAGGGTCATGAAATTCTCTGAGCGGGTCAAATGGGGACTGGAAAAATTCCACCCACTAGCTCAGCTAATGAGTAAAAATGCTGGACATTGATCTGAAGCTGCAGGGGTAAAGTGTCACCATTGGGAAATTCAAAGCTGGTCTGTGCCTGATCAGAGTGCCAGGGTTATGGTCCCATAGCTAGCCTGTTGCCAGCACCTCGGGCAGAGTTATCAACAATTAATTTGGAGGATGGCCACTTCCATCTTCCAGGGCATAGGTGACCCCTGTGGAAAACAAATCCCCCGGAAGATCCTAGAAGGACAGGCAGACCATAAATTAGTGAGCAGATGTGTCACTGTTTCTCAGTTCTGACCGTGAGCCAGGAAGATGTCCATGATAGCTTCCAGAGATGTTGACTAAATTTGTGTGGAGTGTGGCCTGAGCACTGGGATGGTTCCTTGGGGTTGAGAACTACAAAATAAATGAGATAATTTAGAAAGTTTATGAAGACCACCTAGCAGGCTAATGTGTCATATAATAGAAAGTAATTAGCTGAGGGAGACCAGGAGCAGGCTCCCCAGGAGGTGACATTCAATTTGAAGGATGAAAGATGAGGCAGAGGCGGCAGGCAAGGAGCTGGGAAGCAGATCTCCAGGCAGAGGCACAGCAAGTGCAAAGGGCCTGACACTGGAATAAAAAAGGGCCAGAGGGAGGAGGGCTTAAGGTCATGTAAGCCATGGTCAGATGCTTGGAATTTTCTTGCAAGGGTGAAGGAAAGCCACTGAGGGTTTAAGCAGGGCAACAGTGTGATCTGATGTCAGACAAGCAGAATCCTGAAAACTCACAGCTGTGTACATTTCATTTCCTTTGTAACACTGAGCATCCCCAATCCCTCTACCCGATTTCGCTCTCTACCTTATCCTGTATTTGCATTTTTGCAATAATTCCATCAAGGAGGTTGGTAGGTGTCTTCTCCATCTTTACAGATGGAAAAATACCAGAGCCAAGCAGTCTCATTCGTGCCCTCTAGTTCTTGAGTGGCAGGCTCTCAGATCATCTGGCACTCCTTCCAGACCTCCTGCCCAGAGGTGGGGCACTTGTGAACACAAGAGGCAGCCAAGCAACCTGCCCCACTGTTGTTATCACAGCGAGTTATATTCTCACCCACCTTGGCCCCGGGAATGAGAATGCGAACAGCTTGCCCCAGAATGGTCTTCCCTGCAACACCCAACTTCGCTTAAGCATTCATGATTCTGAGGGGCCAGTCATCCCTTTGTTGACTTTGTCCAGCAGCTCCACCGTTACAGCCTCAGTTTAGAAAATACAGACACTTGGAGACAAATTGAAAGGGTGTTTTCCTGCAGCATCTCTGCTTGGCTCACCTCAGTATGCTCCACGGAGGGCTGCACTCCTCCTGTGACTGACCGGACCCATCACACTAGGGTCCATGTGGGTTGCATGGCAGTTCTCCCTCTTCTTGGCCTTTGGGTCCTCATTTTCTATTAATTCCTTAAGGAGTAACTGCTTATAGCTGGTGCTGGGTCAGTTTTGGGGAACGCTCTTAAACATTGAAAAATGTCATGGCTGGAGAGCTCGAGGTCTTGACACAATTCTTGGAAGCCCATGGTAGCCCCATTTCCCATCCCCCAGGTTCTAGGGGAAGGTGGCTGGGGAAGCAGTGAGGAAGACTGAGAAAGGCCACAAGGGACCTTTAGTGCTCTTTGTTGTGTGGTTCTATTGGGCTTTGGCTGCAAACAACTATGATGATTCTAGAGAAACCATGATCTGGGGCTGGATGGCTCAGTGGACTGTGATGGATATTGTCCTATCACCTGGATTGCTAAGGATAGAAATTACACTATCCCGATCCTAAAGCCCCAAGCAACTAAGATATTGCTTCTAGATGGAACCACGGAAACATCCCATTGCTGTGGATACCTGCCACCAGAACAAAAGCCTGTTTGTTTTCTGCTTCCACAAGGGGTGGCATAGAGTGCCTCCCGCTCCCCACTCCTCTCCTTTCCTGCTATCTCACAGCATTGTTCCGGGCCAGGGCTCAGGGACCCAAGAAGAAGGGATGCCACTTGGCTCCCTGGGCTCACTCTGCTCCTGGTGAATGCCAAGGGAAGAGCCCTGAAGACAGGAAGCAAAGAACGGAGATAAAGATGTGAAGAGATGACATCCGTAGTGTTGGTGAGAGACAGAGGCTGGGGCAGGCTGTCAGTGTCATGGGGGATGCCATTAGGGATGTTCGCGAGGCAGTTTGTGTGTCTGGAGTCCCATCTGACTGGCATCCATAAACATCCCTCTTGCATTCATTCTGGAAGGGGAGCCTTAATTAGGCATGAAGAGATTGATCACGCAGCAGCCTCTTGGAGTTGTCGGCCTCCCTGCCATCTGGAAGGATGGTTTCCTACCCTGCAGCAACAGCAGTGGGAATGATTGTTGGGGTCCTACAGCCCCGGCCTGATAAAACCCAAGTGGCTTTTGTCCTTCCCAGAAAGGAGCGAGATTTTGCTTGCGTCGATGGGGTTCCTGCTGAGGGTTGCCAGGTCTCTGTGTCTAGGCCTCTGCATAGGGCCAGTTTTCAGTTTACAGCGACCCAACCACAAAAGTGAACAGAAAAAGCCCTGAACTGAGGTTGAGAAGACCTGGGCGGAAATTCTACCAGGGAACTATGAGGCTTCATGCAGGTTTCTGGCCTCGGTTTTAGGACCTATACAATGGTCCTGCTTTGGCCCAACCCACATGATTTTTCGGAGGTTCCTGTGACATAGACACAAAATAACTTCATTAACTATCAAACCCTCCACAAGCATTAAGGATTTAATCCAACAAACATTTATTGAGGAACTGCTGTGTGCTATGTACCACGCCTAGTGCTGTGATGGATACAGGTGAATAAAACACAGTCCCTGCCCTTGGCGAGCTTACAGTCTAAGAACAGTCATAGGACAAGTGCACAAATAACTATAATACAAGGCAGAATATGGTAAGTGCCATGAGAAAGGTACAAATAAAGTGCTACGGTGGTTCAGCAGAGGGAGAGATCCCAGTGGTTGGTAGATCAGGGAGGGCTTCATGAAAGACGTGGTTTCTGCATGAGCTTTGGAGGGAAGAAAAGGGAGCATTCCAGGGGATGGGAACAGCAAGACCAAAGGCACAGAGACAGGAAAACACAGGCACCCTTTCCAGGAGAAACAGCTCTCCTATGCTGGCCAGGGGAGGGTGTAAAGGAAGAACGGGGCCTTACCTGGTGGTCTGTAATGTCAAAATAGAGAATTGTACATTTGTTCACGGGCTGGGGAACTTTAAAATGTTTGTGTGCAACGGGAGATAAAAATCACCGTGCATGTTTAGGATGGACTGGACAATGTGTCAGCGTGCACAGAGGTAATCTGGGAGGTGAGACTGTTGCTGAAATAGTCAAATGACAAGTAAAGAGGTGAGGTTAGTGCTAGCGGGAAGACTTAGCAAGGCAGGACGTGGGAGAAGAGTCGAAGATGACGTCAGTGTCTCAGACTGGGTGGCTCATGGGATCACGGGTCTTTCAGTAGAAAAAGGAGGGATCGTGGGAAGGACACAGATGATCCACTTGGCTTTCTGACATGTTGAGTTGATGGTGCTGCTATGAGGGCAGATGGGGTGAGTGTCCCCCCAGCAGGTGCAATCCCAGCCTGGAGCTCAGGAGAGGGTTGGGCTGCAGAGATGGGTTGGGGTGGTGGCAGCTTAGAAAGGTGCGGCCTGGTCTAAAGGCAGGTGTGGGGCTGCTGATGGAGACTGCAGGCGGACCCAGGAGAGGACACCAGTGTAAGACATGTCCATGTGGTGGGGCAAGGAGAAGAGAGGGGAATACTGGTCAGATCTAGCTTGATTTCTTTGTCGATCAAAGTAGGGGTGTCAATAAATAAATCATAAATAAATAAATACATACATATATAAATACATACATGGCCGAGAGGGATTGGAAAAGGAGGAGAAGAAACACAAGAACATGGCATTCTGGGTGCTGTGGGGCCAGGGGTAGTCCAGGAGGAGTCGATGCAGAGCCAAGTGGTGTGGAGAGCTGGGAGGTGAGATGTGCGTCCTGGAGGCGCTGGGACGTTGCTGCCAGGAGCTGGGGGAAGCCGAGGGGCCTCGAGGGAGGGCAGTCGTGGGTGCTGGAGGCCCTTCCTGGGGCTGGTGGAGAAGGAAGTGAGGGAAAAGGCTGCAGAAGCCAGCATGGTGGAGTGAGCGTGTGCTGATGGGCAGAGGCAACAGAGGTGGAGGAGAGTGAGGGCGTACAGGAAACATAACTGGTGTGGACGATGTTTCCTCAGAAAGGGGAGGAAGAAGACGAGAGATTTTAAGGGCAGATCTCATTTCAGAAGGCTCTGTCTCTTCCATGAAATAGGAGAATGATGGTGGGCGTGTTGAGACTTGGGGAGAATGTAGGTTGGAAGTGCTCGGGTGGGTGATGGCAGGCAGACTGGGCATCCGACAGGTGGCAGGAGGTGACAGAGGGGTGCCTGTCAGCAATGAGAGCCGGCGGAGGCTAGAGGCCCATTCTCCCAGGGTGCCTGTGACCCTGCAGTTACAGCAGCGGATCTGGGGGACGGGTACAGGCTGTGCGACTCCCTGGGGCCACCCAAGGTCAGCTGGCCTATGCCAGGAACTGCAGTGGAGGCTCAAATTGAACTCTGAATGGGCAGGAAAGGCCAACTGGCCTCTGATTGTGCATGCCCAGATGGAGGAGGACAATGGGCCAGCGAAAGCCAAGGCTCCTGGAGCTCCGCCATCACATGGCCAGGGCATTCTGGCAGTGCAGGACTCATGCTGAGCGGGGGAACAGTGCACCTGTTGATTATCCTGGGGTCTCCAACCTTTCTCCAGAGAGAACCCGAAGGCAGCGTGGAAGGTCTCCTTGCACTCCAGCTCACATCAGCTTCAATTTAAGGAGCCAGGACTACGATAGGCAGAAAGGAAACCATGTTCTGGACTCCCAAAGAGTTCTGGCCCTTTGACTCTCCTGCAAAGGGATGGTGGGGTGCTGGCTCGGTGGACAGAGCTCAGGGCCAACTCCGGAACCTGACAGATGAGTTCCGGGCAGCACTTGCCATGAAACGTTCTGGAATCCAAGGCCTTGGTTAATCCCTCAAGGCCCCGCTGGGAATTCTACCCACTCCCCAGGTCACTTCAAGCTTTAGAAATTAAATGTCTTCTAGGGTCTTTGAGATACTCAAGATGAAAGGCTTTGGAGATGTATAAAATATGATACTAATTATTTCCACCGCCTGTGAAGAGTCCAAAACCACTCAGCTCCCACAGAAGCTATTAGGGCTGTTCCTTTGTAAAATATTCATTTTATAACATAAATCCCCAATCACAGACTTCAAGCAACAACAAAGGAAAATGCAGAGATGTATCATCATCCTCACGGCTTTGGGCTGGAGTGTTCGAGTGTGGGGTTAATGGTTCTGCTGCCTCCACTCCCTTTGGGTCAACCATTAATTTAGAGTCAGGGTCCTGCCATTGATTAATTATGTCGGTCTCATATGCTTAGGAGCAGGTCTTGATTGCTTTACTTAACTCCCTTCACCTTCAAGATAGTTTTTTACTTACCCTTCAAATATATTTTAAAACACTGTTATTTATCAGGCAAAGGAATACGTCTAACGAATCAAGCCAGCTAATGTTTCTCTGTGTGACCTGTGATTCCAGCCCCTAAGTTGCAGGCATCCAGCCCAGATTTTTCTGGGAGGTTATGCCCACTATTTGGAATCACATTTGGCTTTGGGCATTCTTTTTTAAAATCGTACTATTAATCTCAATAGGGGGAAAAAAGGATTTTGAAAAATTCTAAAATCATTGCTTCTGGGGAGAGGGGGGTGCATGGAGGTGGGGTGGACGTTGAAACCTCTCCCTGCAGAGTTGAAAACCTCAATGCTGGAGCTTGATGTGGGCTAGTGTGACCATCAGGGTAGGAAAGTGACAAGAAAGTGACATTGACACAGCAGTCTGGCTGCAGAGGTCCCGCAGAGTGGAGAATGCAGAAGGTAAACAGAGTGGCTGCAGGGACTTGGAGCTAGATGCTTCACATTCTTTCAGGTCTCACACTCTGAGGCTCTATGAGGCACCCCAAAAGGCAATCCTATGTATGTTAATAAGGATGACGTTTATCTTGACAGCACCCTTTCAAGCTCTCATGGTGGCTTTCCTGTTGGCAGAGGGGACAGTACAGTCCCTCATGTGACATTCTTACAGGGTGAGATGGAAACTAACTCAGAAGGTGAAATCCCAGGGTCTCTTCCTCCTCGGTGGACTCATATTGCTTTAAAAAACACCCAACACGACTAGATTGTAGACACTCCCCTGCCTTATTCTAGGGTCAATTGGGCCCTAGACCTTGCAGGAGGTCTAGATTTTTTCAAAAACATGATTCAGAACATTCCACCTCTTCAGTGTCATCTGCTTGCGTCACCCGAAGTTCTTGGTGGTTCTTGCTAAGCCAGAATGTGAACCGTCCGTTGTGGCTCCTCTAGCCTTCTCTCTGTAGCTGTGGAGGTCTGTCTGAGACGTGTGAGTTGATCGTGGTGGGCAGTCAAACTCTAAGTTCGTGGAACGAGGCCCTCTGTGCCGATGGGGCCTCTGCTGCTTGGTTTCCTTGTGCTCCTTTGCCCGGTCGAACTGTCCAACCTCCCTCTCCTCCATGAATAGCACCCACTTTAGACTGGGTCAAGTGTCCCCTCTGGGCCTTGGCTCTCCCCGAATCCATGTATCCCAGAGGCTTGGGGCAGCTGACAACAGGTGGCTCTCCATTCATCCATGAGCCCAAAGGTCCCTCGAAACCAGGAGGCAGTTTGTCATCCAAAGTCATGGGATTGGCTTCTTTTCATGTCAAGTCCTTCCACCCCCAAAGATGGATTGAGTCTCAATCTGGTTCAGGTGGGTTCTCCACACCTTCTTCCTGTGGCCTATCTGCCTAATGCTAGATGAACACCACACAGTTATAAATACTCAGGTCAATATATATATGCAGGTATAGATATATATATTCTGGTCACTGTTTTACACTTTAACAAAGAAAACCACTAGCCTGCTTGTTCTATTGTTTGTGCCACCCCGACTCCCATCTGCCCGTGGTGTAGCTGGCAGGAAATGTGAGCCACTGAGTCCCACGGGGCACCAACCTTACGTGGCCCCATCACACTGGCCGACAGTCAGTTTCAAAGCGCCCTGCTCATGTAGGCTCTTGAGGGCCTTAAACTCCAAGGGCATGGTGTGGGGGCTGGCCTGGGAGGTGTAGCCGTACTTGAGGCTATCATAATAGTGGTACTTGACTGGGTTCTGGTTCTGATCCAGCGGAAAGGGCCAGAAGCCGTAGAGGTAGATTTGGTTGCAGAAACGCGTGGCCAGGGTGTACATCAGGAGGCCGGTGGTGGGTCTTTTGATGTGGACTTTGTTGGTCAGCCAGTATCTGGAAAAAAGAAAAAAAAAAAAAAAAAAAGAAACATGGGTTTGTGAGTCCTCCTTTCCAGGAAAAGGAAAATCCTGTCCTGCCCAGCAGCCTGCCTTCTGCCACTCCAGGAACCACAGGGACCGCTCAGGCCACACATTTCTGGTTCCCTCCATAGAGCACTGACAAGCACCTTGAAGCAACTGAAATGCTCCTTAGCCTGGGTGCGGTCACAGACATGAGTTATGAAATTCTCAACACAAGCCTGTGGTGGGGACGGATGCAGAAATGGAGCTCCGAGATGAAAATGGTTTGCCCAAGGCTACCTGCGTAGACAGGGGCAGCACCTTGACTTGAACTCGGGCCCATGGACAGCTCGAGCAGGAGCTGGCAACCTTTTTCTGTAAAGAGCTAGATGATTTTTGGCAATATTTTTGGCTTTTGGGCCATAACAATCCCAATACTACTTGATCATTGTGTAGCTGTAGCATGAAAAGGCCACACACAGCACACATGGGTGTCTCCAGGCTTGGCCCTCAAGCAGCAGTTTGCTGACCTTTGAGAAGACACTGGCTTTTGCATGGTACCCACTGTCTTTCCGCGAGTCCCATGGGGCGTCCCCTTGCGGACTAGCATTCCTGAGTCCGTCCTAGCCTCCTGAGCATCTTGACATTTCCTTGCTGTCCCTGCCACAGGACCCCTCTCTGATACTCATCTCTGACCGCGAGTGACTATCCTGGGAGCACTGGATAGTGGTTTTCCATGCAGGGCTGGGTTCTGCCCACTCTCTTTCTTCTAAAGACTCCTCACTACATCTTGGTGTACCCACCTCTGAAACAGAATCCCCGCGTCCTGCCTCAAGTCCTCTGACAAAGGGTTATGAGAGGAAACACGGAGAAGGAAGAGCGCAGGGTGCAGGGTAAGAATTCTTAGCCGAGAATGCAGTGAGGAGGAGACTCTGTCCATTCCACGGACTAGGAAGCAGGCTCAGAGGTGGTAAGTAACTCAAGACCTGAGTTTTAGTGAAAGTTCGGTCACCAACTATCTGTGTGTCTTTGAGCAAGTCGCTTATCTCTGCTGAACCTAATGTTTGACATTTATGCAATGATGAGGCACAGTCCAGATGGTCTCCAAGATACCTTCCAGGTCCCAACATTCCAAGAAAATCTAGAAGTTTCTTCCTAAGTGGGAAAACATCCATTCTATTTGTTACCATCTTACTCTCCGTGACAGTTATTCTCCTCTGGGACTCAGAACACATGCTGATGTGTGGTCTAATGTCTTAACTTCTAGTAACAGTTTCCACTTACCCTAGCGTGCATCCCTTGAAAAGCAATGCTTGTGCCTTGGCAGAAAGACATTTTCCTTACCACAGATTTCTTACCGTTGTGTCTCTAGACTGGACACAGTTTACATCTTTCTGTCCAAGCAAACTCCATGGTTTGCCCTCCCTAACTAAAGCAAAGGCCAGCATGGTTTCTGTTGACATCTCTGCAGAGATGCACGTGACTGTATAATCAAACTCATCCATTAAATGCAGCCCAGAAGTAAAGATAGGTCAGAAAAAACATTTGCATATCGCTGAAAGAGGAAACTGTTTAATATTATTCAGTGCTTTTAGCTGAAAGGTTGGGGTAGGAGAGACAGGTTTTCTAGAAGCCCAACTACTTCTTTCCTTTTGCAAAATTTTCCTTTTGCAGCTCAAAAAAGGAAACCCAAAAAACGTCCTAGAGTGGGAGGTGTTAGCCTGTGAATCAGACGATGTTATAGATGGCCAATAACCTATGTAAGTTCAGTGAGTCACGTAATTGTATAACGTTTGATGAAATAAAATGCATTTCGAGAATCTTCGTTCCCACATCCCCCATCCTGACTATGGGGCTGGGTTACTTGAATCTCCCCTTTGACATTGCTGATGGAGGCTGTGGTCCTAGGTGGCCAAATCAGAGTGAACGCGATTCTCCCGGGTGTAGCAGGAGCCGCCTGGGTGGCCCCGAGACAACCGCGGCTGCTTCGTAAGCCTGTCCTTCGAAGACCCCTTTCCTCGCGGTTTCTCTGATTTCATCCTGTCTAGGCCAAGAAACTTCCTGGCAGCTGAATTTTCCAACTGGAAACCCGAGGGAGGGACAAAGGCAGACACAGAACAGGGCAGCGTCTCTGGTAACTGCAAACACAGCACATTTGAAAAATAGCAGGAGCAAGTGTTTGTGGATGCTGAGATCTTCGTCATTTCTTCCCTGTGCTACCTCTGAGAAGTCTCTGGTGGCAGCCCATCACAGTGATCCGTCCTCCACCTACTAGCCCCCCAGGCATTTCTCCGAAATCTCTCCCTGCTCCACATACAACCCAAGTTCCATAGTTCAGAAACTCTGCAAGACCTGGCCCCTGCCACCCACCAGTTTCAGCTCCCACCAACACTTGCACCCCTCCCCAGAAGGTCTGGCCCGCAGCTAACATGGCACTGTGCTATTTCCTATTGCCTCTTCCTACCAAGGCTCAGATTAAGACACCTTTGAGCTTTTGCCCATCTCTGAGCTGTGCTAAGTACGTCCCTCTAGGCACACGTGGAGACCATACGCCAGGGGATGCGGTGTGCACGCCTGCCTTACATGCTGAGCTGTGGGGTCCTGGAGGGTTATCTGTCCTGCTGTCTCTGTGCTAAGGCTCATGATGGCTGAAGAAGTGAATGGTTATTTTGGAATGGGAAAGGATGCTTCCCAGAAAAGGTGTGTATGTTTTGGGCTTTTTCCTCTTATATTTGTGATTTCAGGGGAACGCAGCCAATTTTCTATGGGGTAGGGGGAGGACTGGGTTGGGGTGGTACCAGTCTCCAAGAAGTTCTGGGAATGTGAGAGGCAGACTATGGGTGGCGCGTCCCACTGGCCAGGTAGAGCACTGGTGCCACTCTCAAGAGCTCCTAAGATGCTAAAAGTACTGATGGTAGCTACTTGGGTGTTTTTAAGTGGCCTTATTGTGATCAGGGTTATTAGATAACTGGCCCATGTCTCCACTTTGCTCTGAGCTCTGGGTTCAATGTCTCGTTTGAAAGGCTCATTTCATGCCCCTTTCTCTCTCTCCTAACCTTCCTAACCACGGTTCACAGCTCCTCCCTTTCCCTGTATCAGATCTGACCCTCTCTCAGCATCCTACCCTCACCTAGCACTTTACAGGGTGTCCTCAACTCAGGCCCACACCTCAGACCCAGGCTCCACTCAGGGCACGAGGACTGAGCAGCATGCCCAGATGGCAAGGAGTAGAACCAGGTCCTTCCTTCAGGCCTTCTGACCCCAAGTCCCTGCTCTTTCCCCTTTATGATGCAGCTCCAACAGACAGGTGGGTGACTAGGAATGTGGTTGATCTAATGTGACTGTCCTGGGACTACCCCGCATGGCCATCTGCTTAGTCATCAGCTAGTATGTAGGAGGCAGAAGAGGCGGTGCTGGCTTGGGGATGCTTGATGCTGAGCTTAGGGTTCATTGGATAAGGAGCCCTTGCTGAGACCACCTTAGCACCATCTATGCTCAACGGAGCTGAGCTTGGGAGGCTCTGAGGGGCAAAGGCAGGGGGACTGTAAAGAGGAGAAGAATCTCAGAAGAGCAGCAGCTGATGCGGGGATCCTCCCACACATCCCTGCAAAGTGCTCATGCACCTTGGCTTAATTATGTCCCATAACAGGGAGCTCGCCCCTCCAAAGCGAGTCCATTGCATTTTCAGCTCTAATGCAGAAGTTCTCAACCTAGCGGCACACGGGAATCACTTGGAGCTTTCAGAGCTGCCTGGATCTCACTACTATGTGTAGCCTAGACACTGGGATTCCCATAGCCTCCCCCAGTAATTCAAATGTGCAGCTACGACTAAGAACTCCTGTTATGACTGGTAGGTGGTTCTGCCTAAAGAACCCAAGAATGAGATATATTTAGAGAAAAGGAGGGAAAAAGAGGGAGTGTTAGGAAAAGTCACAGAGTTTTAAAGGTGATCGAGGCTGGGGAGCTCATCTAGCTCAGCAGCCTGACAGGGGATGTGACTGAGTGAGCTGTGATTTGGGCCATGTATAAGAAAAACCAACACCCAGCCTCAGTGTTGGGAAGGCAATAGGGAATGGTGAGGACTGGGGCATTGTGATGGGTAGCCTATCTTTCTGGTGTTCAGTATGGTGGTCCCAGATCTTCAGAGGTTCTTTTTTTTTTTTTTTTTTGAGTATTAGAAATTGGGATTTTTATGCAAATTCTCCAAATTTTTAAATGTTGGCAACTAATTAAAATTTCATTTTGAGAGGCTGAGGTAGGCAGATCACCTGAGGTCAGGAGTTGGCCTGGCTTACATGGTGAAGCCCTGTCTGTACTAAAAATACAAAAATTAGCTGGGTGTAGTGGTGCACACCTGTAATCCCAGCTACTCAGGAGGCTGAGGCAGGAGAATCGCTCCGCGAGGCGGAGGCTGCAGTGAGATGAGATTGAGCCATTGCACTCCAGCCTGGGTGACAAGAACGAGACTCTGTCTCAAAAACAAAACAAAGCAACACCATGTGAAGCCTTATTGGGTGATCCAACAGGCCATGTCTGTGTGGTTAATGCATGGGCCTCCTAGACTGAACTTGTCCCCTTCTGTCATTTTAGAGAGGAAAACGCGGGAGTCCAGTGTGACTTGGTTGAGAGGAGACAGACTTCTCAAACAACTGGTTAGACAGAGTTTGGATACAACACAGGCATCTGAGGCTTCTGGTTCTTGGGCATTTTCACCCCATGGTGACTCCCGAGGCTGGGAGTGAGCTGGCTGCAGCTGTGGGCTGACGTTACCCAGGGATGGTCAGGCCACGACAGTGCCCCCACCTGAAACATCCCCCTGACGTTTACTTCCCAAGTGAATTCAAGCCCTAAAATGGGTCAGATAAACAATGGTTTGTTTATTTTCTGACGGTGAGGTCTTAGTAGGGGAAGGCCTTCAGAAATGAATTTCTTTTCAGGCCCTCAGCGCTATGCCTAGAAATGGGAAGAGAGGAATCCAATCAATGATGAAACGTCCAAGTAGCCCATGGGTACTTCTGAGGTTACTCAGGCACGTGCTGCGGCTCCACGTGTGCTCGGTGCTCCCTAGGTGCCTTTCCCTACTGATCCCTGTGGTGAACTCTTTCCCACCTCCAGAAACTAAGCACGTGCATCATAGCTTCCTGGAAATACTGCCTTTGTTCTACTGTCATCTCCCCAGTCAGACTGAGTGAACCTCCTCCAGCTGATTACCATCAGCTTTGTTTCTACTTCTCTCACTGTGCTTAGCAACCCAGGCTGAAGATTCATCACTGTGCTATTTCATGGCACCTCCTCCTATCAAGCTCAGATCATCACTCCTTTGCACTTTTGCCCTGTCTCCAGGCAGCTGTGGTCACCTGTGCACCAGTGTCTTCCCCTGTCAGCATTCTTATGCATTGTGCACACCTGCCTTTCCTGCTGAGCTGTGGGATCTTGGGAGGGTCTTTGGTCCTGCTGCCTCTGTGCTAAGGGCCTCAATAATCATGACTGCAGATGAAGCGAATGGTCATTTTAGAGCTGAGAGGTATGCTTTCCGGAAGAGGAACATGAAACTGTACTGTGTTCTACCCAAGAGCAGGGACCACACCTTAACTCCCTTGTAGTAGGATTCAAAGGTGTCTTGCTCAGTGTGTGCCGGGTCCAAAGCATTGTTGCACAGACAGCAGCACTCAACAAATACTCTTTTACCTCTCCTGGTATCTCTGGTAATTGGGCTGGGGTCAAGTGACTAGATCTGGCCCCACAGGCTGCAGCAAGAAAAAATGTGTCCTTTCTTGATTGGTGTTCTTCAAGAGCAGGCTCTCCCAGTTTCTCTTCCCCTGCCTTGGAGAACTTCAAAGCCTCCCGGTAAGAAGATGTCAGCCTACAGTGGAAGAATCCTAGATCCCTGAATCACTGATTGCCAACTCACATCACAGTTTGCTAGAGTGAGAAATAAACTTCTGTTGTGCTAACGTGCTGGAGTCTCAGGATGTGTTACTGTAGCATAGCCTAGGATTGATTATTCCAACTTTTGTTGCACTCAGCAAACATCTGACTCAAATGGAATTGAAAAATGGGAAGATGCAGGTAAGAAAGGAGGAAGCCAACGGTGCGTGCAGCTTTGTAACTGTGGCCAGCTGGGACAGGAATAGAAACGCCCAACCTCTCAGATCTGGGGCCCGGCTTTTCACCCAGAATTGCTAACTGGAAAAGGTGTTAACAGCAAATGAGGCTCCGGAATGAATCCAGAGCTCAGTGGCACAGAGGGACCCACTTCCTATTCTGCCTCCGCGGGTAAACAAGAACTCCTGAGTAATGTTTGATGGGGAAGCAGGATCGCCACTTAACGAGCAGCTTGTAATAGAAGCTGACTAAGTTATACAGGAACAAATCACTCTCGATTTCCTTTCTCTTTCCTCTGTTGCTCTGGCCAATTTAGAGACTGTGTGCGTGGCCGACTTGTAGACTATTTCTTTCCTTAGGATAACAGCTGGGTGTTAAAACACAAACTAATTAATTTTGCCTTCCCAAATGAGGTTAGCCGGGTGCATCCGGGACATTGTATTGACACTGCACCTTTAATATCCCAGTCTTGAGATTTTAATTAGAAGGCAAAGTAATCTCAAAGAAGGCAGTAATTGTTTTTCAAATTGGCTACCCCAATTGCCATAACAATTAAGCACCGTATTTTATGGGCATGGACAGCAATCAACGAGGATTGCCAAAATCATCTCCAAAGCACATTTTTCTTTTTCCCTGGTTCCTGGGCTGGGTACATGGAAAGAATAGTGGCTGTCACTGTTGGAAAAGGGGACCAAGAGGACTTTCTCCAAGAAGCTAAAAGCACCATGGGATAAAGCTGATGATGTCCCTAAGGAGCAGGAATGCCTCATAGGTGGTCTTCAAAGGAGACTCAGTGATGCTTTGTGCAAGATCAGCAGCAAAGCCCGGGACAGAACTTTTGGGGTGCTGATCTCCTGTCCTCTGCTTCAGCAGCCTCAGCCCTGATCCAGGGGCCCATTGCTGTCTTTTCCTTGGGAACGCTGTCGAGGGCTCTGCTGTGCTGCAGGATATCTCAGAATGAGACTGCCATCTTTGCAGTATTGGAGAACTGAAGCTTTGGTCTCAGAATTTGGGGCTATTGAGAAAGGCTGGTCAAGCCATGGGGATGCTGAGTCTAATTCCAGATCCCCAGGCTTCTGTGCTTGCCTAAGCCAACACTCTTGCTCAAGTAAGCCAGGCTAGCCTCAAATGTGGACATGCCACTGAAAACTCTCCAGTGATTCCTGAAGTCCACAGGATAAACCCTGATGGCCTCCATCGGACTTGTGAAGCCCTTGGGATCTGAGCCTGCACATCTCTCCTGGTGTGCAGTGTGCACAGCCACATTGCCACGAGCAACATCCGAGTTTCTTCCACGACACGTCCTATGTGGTCTTGGTTAGCAGTCCCTTCTTACGGTCTCAGCTTCGAGGCCACTTTCTGTAGGAAGCCTCCTGAATCTCCCTGGTTGGTTTTGTGTCCTGTATGTTGTCCTTCCCTATCATAGCACCTATCATGCTACACCATAATGACTTGTTTCCTTGTCTTTTCCTTCTCTACAATTTTAAATTCTGTAGGCAAGTGGATTGACTTCCTGCTTCTGTGTAACTCTAGATTCCAGCATGGCACGTGCATAAAGGGGGCACTTTACAAATCTTTAATAAGGCAGTGGATGAAAATGAGCAAGCAGAGACTAGAGACTCATTCTGGGGACATTATCAGGAGAGATAAATGAGCCCAGCTTCACTGCAAGCCCTGCCAGGCAGCTGCCAGGACTGTATGCGGGAAAGGCAGGCTCACACCATCCTAGACAGCAAGTTACCAAACGAAAGGAGAAAAGTATAGCACTGGGGTTTTTTCCTGCTGCATTGTGAGCCCCGCCAGGAGGGGTGAGACTGCTGCTCATGCCCAGGTACCACCTCTGTCCCCAGTGACCCAGCAGGCGGTGTAGCAAGACCATTTCTTGGGGGCTTAAGCCTTCTGGCTGGATTCAGGAGTTTCAATTGATGCCACTCGAAACAAAATTACTTTCAATCTCATTCTTAATCAAAGGGATCCAATTTCAAACAACAATCGGATACCATTTTTCACTGGATTGGCAAATATAGCTAATGTTGATAATACACCCATTTGTGAGGTTAAGAGAAAGCAGGTATTTTCGATAATTGCAGGTGAGGGTGTGAATCTATATCTACCTCTAGGGAGGGTAATTGGCAGTAACTGTAAAAATTAACAATGCAAATTGGCAAAGACTTCCAAAAAGCAAACCCATAGATGTGCATACGTTTGCAGATATCATCACAAGGGTGATCAATATAGCATTGATTATACTGGCAAAAAAGTGGAAACCCCCTCAGTGCTCACCAATGGCTTCTGCTTACATAAATTACGGTTCAGACACACAGCAGACTGCCAGGCAGCTGTGAAGGAGAACGAGGTGGTGTGTGTCGATATGGAGTAATTTCCAGAATTTAACAAGGTGCAGTACTTAAAAACATGTTCCGTATGTGTAAAAAGGGGTGTTTCTGGAAGGATCCACACACAGAAAGTCAATTTAACAGGTGGCTTCTGTGGAGGAGGACCGGGGGTGTGGAGTGGAGCTTGCTTTTTACTTTAAATCTTTTAATCCAACTTGGGTTTCTTTTCACTATATGCATTGCTATTAAAAAAGAATTGGAGAGAGCGAGAGAATCCATTACACATAAATGCCAGGAGCCACCTATGCCTTCATACCACAGGCCTCCCTCCTTTTCTCTTCCATGGAGCACACTTCCAAAAAGGTGACTCTAGTTCACCTCATTCTCTGTCAACCAGAGGAGATTGGGACCAGCACAGGGAAGGGACTGGCCTTAGGGACACACACTCTGCATCGCCAGGGTCCTGTCTGGGAGGAGGAGCCACCAGCAGCCTGTGCTGGTCTCTCCCTGTCTTTTGCACCTTGCTTACTCTTCTCTCACCTTGGGCCCTCAAGTCTCTGCAGTGGGGCTTGCTTTGCTGACCTGGCCCCTCTGGCCCTGGCCAGAGGCAAGCTGAATCAGTGCCATCCTAAAGTCTTAATTAGGCTCCTGGTGCCTAATTAAGCGCCAATTCACAGGCCTTGTCTGCATGGAGCCAGTGAGCTGCTTTCCTGCCCGAGGGGCCACCCTCTCTGTGGGTCCAGCCTCCCTCGATGTTGTAATTAAATTAGAGCCATTCACCACCAGCTGCCTGAGGCCATACTCAATTGCCTTGGTGTCCTTCCACTCCGTTGCTCACCTTCCTAGCCAACAGCCAGTGAGGGCTCCATGCCACCCCACTGGCTGGCAGAGCCAGGGGCCCCTGGGCGAGCTGCTCAGCTGGAGGCCGCTGAAGCCCTCCTTTTTGGCCCCAGGGCTGGGCCCTGCCAGCTGCCGGTAAGAGCAGAAGAGCAGGCGCTCTGTTGGGTTTTGGAAGCATGTTCCCCTCTCCCTGCTCACTGCCTCAGATGGGTGGAAATTTTGTTAAGTTTATTTGGGGGGCAGAGACTGAGATGTGTTGAATGAGAGAATCTGAGTGGGAAGGAGGCCATCTAACCCAGCTGTTATGGGTTGAATTTCCCCTTTTACCCAAACTCATATGTTGATGTTTTAAGCCCCAGTATCTTGGAATGTGACTGTATTTGGAGGGAGGGTATTCACAGAGGTAATCAAGTTAAAATTAGGTCACTGGGGTGGGGCTTCATCCAATATGACTGATGTCCTTGCAGAGGGCGGGGATTTGGAAACAGGCAACAGGTAGAAGGCATGGGAATGAGAAGATGGTCTACAAGCCAAGGTGAGAGGCCTGAAGCAGATCCGGCCCTTAGCCAGATCTTGAGTGGGACGAACCACACTGACCCCTGAGTTGTGAACTCCAGCCTCTAGAACTGCGAGATAATGCATTCTGTTGGTTCAGCCACCCAGTCTGTGAGACGTTGTTATGGCAGCCCCGATGAGTGAACTAATCTGCCAACTCTATATGATGGGGATTTCCTCTCCACCATCCCAGTAATGGGGGGTTCGCTGCTGCCTGAACATCTCCAAAGATGCTGAATTCACCACCTCCTAAGAGGCAGCCAAGCCCACTTCAGATTATCTTATTTGCTGGAATGTTCTTCTCAGTGTCTAGAAGGAATCTGGCTTCCTTCCCCAACCCTAGTTCTATACTTGGAGCCTCCCAGACCAAATCTATGAGGCTCTGAAGGGCAGGGACCTAGTTTTACTGACTTTTTAAATTCCCTGGCACAGGCCTGGAGCCCATTGGTGCCTGATGAGTATTTGCCGAGTGAAGGGAGCTCTGTTGTTCCTTGGAGCCTTCTCTCTCAAAACCTCTCAGCTTCCAAATTTCTCTGCCACTGTGGCCCCTCTCTGGCCTGGTACCTAGAGAAAAATGTGATTCTCTAAGTGGGATCTGAACAGGCAGAGAAAAGCAAGGCCATCACCCACCTCCCTGACTCTCAGAGATGCTATCCATTCATTGCTGTGACCCAAGACCACGCTATCCTTTTGAGCAACCACACACCACCAATGGTTGGTGCTGTTCATCTCTCTGTACTTGTACACATGTTTTGAACCTAAGTACAGAATCTTGCATGTGTCCATGTCAACTTTCTTCCTCTTTGGTTGATTTGGTTTTAATTCTGAGACCCCAAATACGGAGAATCCCCCAAAAGTCACATCACCAGTGAATGTGCTAAGCAGAGCACTGATGCTGTCATTTAAGTTATTGGTAAAAATAGTTGCTGGTTCAGAGAGGTCTCCCTGCGGTCAACATTAATCTAATTAATTAGTATCCTTTGGGGGTCAATGGTCAGTAGATAGTGGTTAAACTCTCTGTCAAGGATACAAGGAGGTCACAGTGGAGAGAGCAGAGACCACTGATGCCTACACATGTGGATTTGAATCCCAGCTTCCTTCCTCTCCTCATCTGCGTGACATTGCGCAATGTACCTTGCATTTCTGAGCCTTAGTTTCCTGATGAGCAGAAAGGAGATGAAAACAATATCTTATCAGGTTGTTCCGAGAAGTTAACTTTTGTCCCCTTCCATTCCCTAAACTGTCCATCAGGTCCAAGTTGCCCATGAAATGCTTTGTCAAGGTAGCCGACTTATGTCCAGATGTGAAATGACGATACTGACCCCAGGTCTACCTGTCTGCTGCCCGCCTCACAAAGGAACATCAGAAAAGTGTATCTTCCAGTTTTACTTCTCCGTCTTTAAGCATTCATCAGCCATGGGATTGATAATCTGTTTGAAACTCTGGCTTGATGTTGACATTAAGCTCACCGGTGTCCATCATTTCCTCATGTTTAGAAAGCTCGGACAGAGAGTGCCTGTCCCTGATTCCCTTCTCTAATTCTGCATGATTGGGAGAAGATCATGGCCAGCTGTTCACAGGTCTGACTGCAAGTTTGCCCTTGGGAAGTTCATTGGTTTTGATTTTGTGGATAACAGTGGTTCTCTAACTTATGCCATGCATCCAAATTACTTGGAGCACCATTGAAACAGATTGTCGGGCCCCACTCCTAGACTTTCTGATTCAACAGGTCTGGGGCGGGGCCTGAGACTTTACATCTCTAACAAGTTCGCGGTGATCCTGATGTTGCTGGTCTGGGGACCGTGAATGTTAAGAACCATTGATTTAGAGCAGTAAAGTGGGACTGTCAGTAGAGAACCCAAAGTCCCTGTTCCCCTGTCCAAGTAAAAGACTCATCTTTGCTGAAAAAACAGATACAGGAGTTGAGGAGTTCATTACACTTGTCCTTTGTAGCCCCTATGCCATCTGCTCCTAACCCTTTGGTTCTTATTTGAAACATAAAGAGACTTTTCTGTTTTTCTTAATATTTTCCTAAACTCAAACCACCCTGGATCTGGCCTTCCTGACATGATTCTCTAGGGTGCCATCACTATTTCCTAGTTATGCGTAATAGAGGCAAATGGATGGTAACCAGGAGCAGGGAGGAGCCCTGGATCTGTCCCTTACCAGCTGTGGGACCTCATGCAAGTTACTCCTTGAGGCTCAGTTTTCCTATCTTTAAAATGGGGCTAATGGCAGTAGTCCTATCACGACAGGAGATAATGCTTAGCATGGCCTGTGGCATATAAGCATTCGCTACGGTAACATATGCCCCTCAGCTGTTTTCCTATGTGTCCTGTAACAAGCCATCGAGAGCGGCACGCAGAAGGCGTGACTGCATTTCTGAGCCTTTCTGAGTTGTCACCCAAGGATGTATGCTTTTCTTCTGAAAAATGCCTTGGTCATGAAGGGTCAGTCAAGCAAACTGGGGAGAGCGAAACCAAAGGCACGTTCAAGGGCAAGTGGCAGGGAGAGCTTCAACTGGGGTTTCAGCACCACCGTGCCATGCCCAGGTGCTGGCTGCTGTTGGATGGGATGCTGAGGAGCTCTGACCTTTCAGCTTGTTCTCCCTGATAAGGCACTGCCCCAGGCTCTGAACAACGGCAGTGTGCACGTGCAGCCTTGACACACTGCTACCTGCTGTGGTCTTCTAACGCCCCTTCTCCAGTGTGGCAGATCCTGGCCCACTGAGCTCATTGCCATCCGTTTCCCCAGCCCAGTATTAAATGAGTGCAAATTTCTGCTGCACCTGGTGCACCGCATTAGAATGAGAGAGTTCGGTTCAGTTCCGGGCTGTGCCACTTACTGCCTGGGTGGCCTTATACAAATGACCTAACTTGTCCGAGCATTAAGTTCTTCTTTTGTAAAATGAAGGTACTAGCGTGCCCTAAAAGTGATCTCATTGGAAATTCCCAGCAGGAAAGCAGAAGGGCTCCTATTTCTCCATATCCTCAACATTTGTTATTTTCTCTCTCTCTCTGTGTGTGTGTGTGTGTGTGTGTGTGTGTGTGTTTTTACTCGTAGCCATGTTAGAGGGTATGAAGGGGTATCTCATTGATATGCTTTGGATCTGTGTCCCACCAAATCTCATGTTGAATTTTGTAACCTCTAATGTTGGAGGTGGGACTTGGTGGGAGGTGATTAGATCACCAGGGACAGTTTCTCGTGAATGGGTTAGCACCATCCGATGGATGCTGTCCTCGGGACAGCGAGTGAGTTCTCATAAGATCCGGTTGTTTAAAAGTGTACAGCACCTCTCCCCGTCTTGCTCCTGCCCCTGCCATGTGAGACGCCTCACTCTCCCTTGACCTTCTGTCAGAATTGGAAGCTTCCTAAGGTCTCCCCAGAAGCTGAAGCTATTATGATTCCTGGAGAGCCTGTAGAACTGTGAGCCACTTAAACCTCTTTTCTTTATAAGTTACCCAGTCTCAGGTATTTCTTCAAAGCAGCGTGAGAACAGACTAATACACTCGTGTATTCACTTTGTATTTCCCTCACGATCAGTGGAGCATCTTGTCATGTACTTATTGGCCATTTGAGTATTTTCTTTGGAGAAACATGTATCCGAACGCAGTCTTTTGCCCATTTTTGAATTGAGTTATTTGGTTTTTTTGTTGTTGAGTTGTAGGAATTCTTCACATATCCTGGATGTTAATCCCTTATCAGGTATAGTATTTGTATCTTTCTTGTATTTATAATATCTTTTTTCTAATTATATGAATTGTCTTGATAGATTGTCCTTTGATGCACAAATGTTTTACCTTTCTATGTAGTGCAATTTATCTAGTTTTTTCTTTCACTGCCCGCACTTTTTGGGTCATTCTTAAAAGACAATTGCCAAACACAAGGTGATGAAAAATTTCTCCTAAATTTTCTTCTTAGATTGAATTTCTTCTAAGTGAAATGTACAGTTAAGAATGGTTAAAATGCAGGCAACCTACAGAACGAGGAAAATATTCACAAATGATGCATCGGACAAGGGTCTAGTATCCAGAATCCACAGGAAACTTGAACAACTCAACAAGCAAAAAACAACCCCATTAAGAAATTCTCAAAAGCAGACAAGTAAGTGGCCAAGAAGTACATGAAAAAATGCTGATCATCATGAGTCATCAGAGAAATGCAAATCAAAACCACAGTGACATACCATCTCATACCAGTCAGAATGGCTATTATTAAAAAGTCAAAAGCAGAAGTTGGTGTATTGTTGGTGGGATTGTAAATTGGTTCAGCCACTGTGAAAAGCAGTTTGGAGATTTTGCAAAGAACGTAAAACTACCATTACACCCAGCAATCCCATTAGTGGATAAGTATCCAAAAGAAAACAAATCATTCTACCAAAAAGACACATGTGCTGGCATGTTCACAGCAGCACTATTCACAATAGCAAAGACATGGAATCAACTTAGGTGTCCAGCAATGGTGGACAGGATAAAGGAAATGTGGTACATATACACCATGGAATACACCATGGGCTCAGCTAGAGGCTGCTATCCTAAGTGAATTAACACAGGAATAGAAAACCAAATGCCACATATTCTCACTTATCAGTGGGAGCTAAATGTTGGGTATTCATGGACATCAAGATGGCAGCAATAGATATTGGGGAAGAAGGGAATGGGGAAAGGGTTGAAAAACTGTTGGGTACTAAGTTCAGTACCTGGGTGACGGGATCATTTGTACCACAAAGGTCATCATCATGCGCTATACCCAGGTAACAAACTTACAGAGGTACCCCCTGAATCTAAAATAATAGTTGAAAAAGAAAAGAAAATCATTAAAATGGTAAATTTTATGTAATGTACATTTTATCACAATAAAATTTATTCCCACCTCCCACATACTCCATAAACAGGTGGTTTATTGGGCAACACATCTGAAAATAAGGAAATAAGATTATTTTGCAAACTGCAGTCCATTATTGGGACTTCAAGGTGAAGAACTCATGAGTGACTGGTTTGACTTAGTCCACTGCTCTGACTACTACAGAGTCCTTTCTTAAATTCAGCCTAATTGCATTTCCTCCTTGTGGCTCCAGCCCCTGGAACTCTTGAGTACACAGGACAAGTCTAATCCCTTTCCCACATTGTAGCTCTCCAAGGGGCAGCTGACACAAACACAGTAGCCATGATTGATTGACTACATGTGTCCTCTGCAGGGCTCTGGGGACGGTAGGTGATACAACCAAGCCAGTCACGGAGCTGGGATCTGGACCCTTTGAGGGTGTCGCTACCGCCAAAGCCCATGTTTTTGATGCTAGGCTACAGTGCCTCTTGGCCAGATTTCTCCTCAGCCTTCCTCTCTACAATCCCTTGGTCTTTTCTTGTGTGGCTTTGTACTGAATCCCTCCCCAGCGCATCCCTCCACTTGCAGTGAACACCAGGTAGGGTCCCACCAAGGCAGGGGCTAACGACGTACACTCCCTACATTTTCAATGGTGCTCTATTAGACCCAGCACTGTACAAGGTCCAGTGGTCCGACGGAGGGACAGGATCCTTGGCAGATATCCTTTCCAAGCCCCCCTTGTCCCCTTCTTCTCCCACTGCTAAAAGCAGAGGCTAACCTCACCCACCTCTCCTGCAGTATTTTCTTCCGGGAGTTCCTGCAACTGAAGATGTTGCAGTTTCAGGATGAACAGCCTGTTTGTTTAAAGGGCTTATTACTGGTGCTTAATGCTATTTTGACAGATGAAAGTGAGTCAATTATAGCTGGAAATAGCTCTGGCTGCATCAGTTTCTTCCAGGTGGCTGACCATTCCCCATTCAAAGGATTTTTTCTCTCCTTAACAAAGGGCAGTGTTTCTCCTCTTATCCCCAAGGACTCCAGAACCATCTCAAGAGTTTCCTCCTTCTAGGAAGAAATAATATTTAATATTTAACCGGTCCATGAGATGAGGGTTGCCACTGCAGACTTACTCTGACAGGCATGAAGTGAAAAGATGGCCTTGACAGGCCAACCTCCAGGATAAAAGATGTCGTCCCATTGAGTCCCATGTCCATATGGGTATCGTTCTGGCTCCATCAGACACACATGTGGCTGCCCCTTATGGAATATCTCTCTAGGGCTTTTTTGGGGGCAATGGGTTTTCCCTGTTGATGCCTATCTTAATGAGACTAGTGTTGGTCACAGGCTTGGGTGACCACAGTGACCCTCATGAGGACAAGAGTCCTTCGTGGGTGGCTTAGAGGGCTTCCCAGGGTCACAGCAAGTTATGCTAAGGCCCTAGTGAGGAGCATCCTGTTGCCCTCAGTCAGTGGGGAGTCTGTACACTGGGCTCTCTCGTGTCTCTGGTGATCTGCCATGTGGTTGGATGAGCAATTGGGTGTAGGGCCTGACCCCAAGCTGGGAGGTCAGGAGTGTGGTGGGGTATGTATTTCTAACAGGCATCTCACACTTCATATGTTCAACAAAGAACTCCCTTCCATAGCACCCCCAAACATGCATGGCTTCTCTAAGCTCTTCTATCACAGAACATGGCACCGCCATATAGAGCTTGTTTGCTTGGGCTTGTTTGCTCAAACTGTAATCCTAAGAGTCATCCTGGATTTTTCTCTCTCTCTCCCCCATTATGGTCCTTAAATAGAATCCACTAGCAAATCCTGCTACCTTTACCTCCAAATTTTATAGCAAATCTGACCAACTCTTAGATCTCCCATGCCATAATCCTAGTCTAAGCCAGCCTGATTTTCTACCAGAGCTATTGCAACAGCTTCCTAACAAATATTCCAGCTTTCATTCTTGCTGGAGGATCTTTTAAAGACACAACTCAGATCGTCTCCCTGAGCTCCTTCACTGCCCCTCAAACTTAGAAGCAAATCCAAACTCCTTACCATGGCCCACAAAGATACGGTCATTCTAGTCCCTGCCTCTCTCACCAGCATCATTTCCTTACCCCTTTCTCCCTGCTCACTCTGTTTCAACCACACTTGTCTCTTGGTTGAATCTTGAACACACCCTCCCACCTCAAGGCCTTGGCACTTAACGTTCCCTCCACCTGGAAGGTTTCTACCCCAGATCTGCACATGGGTGGTGCCTTTCTGTCCCTTGAGACTTAGCTCAAACCAACTTCTTTCCAGAGAAGATTTTCCTGATAGCACTGTTTAAAAGTATCTTATTTATTTGTTTACCTGTAATTTATCTTTCCCTGTAAGAAAACTTATTAATGAGATCTGGGACTTTATTCACTGCTGTATCTTAGTGTCTAGAACAGAGCCTGGTACATAGTAAGCACTCAGTAAATATATGTGGAATGAATGTGTGTAGGTTTTAAAACATGTCCACAAATTGGCACTTTCCCATTGAGAGTCAGGGTCTATGTCTACTCTCCTTGATTCTAGGCCAATTTAATGACTAGATGGCTAGTAGATGACAATAGAAGTGACACTGTGTGGTCTTAAAATGTGATGCAGCTTCTACCTTGGTCTCTGGGCCACTTGTGCTAGAGCCTGGGCCACCATGTACACAGTCTGACCACTCCAAGGCTACCATGCTATGAGGAAGCCCAATCTAGCCCATGTAGAGAGATCACTTGGAGAAACCCTAAGATAACATAAAGAGAAAGAGACACATGGTCAACCCCAGCTGCTTCAGCCCCCTGCTGTTTTACTTTTAGCCAATCCGACTGCACCTGACTGAAGAACCATCCAGGTTAGCCCTTCTCAAATTCTTAGCCAATAGAAACTGTAAAAAATATAAAATGATTTTTTTAAGCCACTAAGTTGTTAGATGATTTTTACTTCGACAGATAACTGGAAGAGAGTGAATGAATGATTAATATTAAACTGTTTTTCTTGTGGCCGCTATGATGGACCCTAGTAAATTCCTAGCCAGTTTACTGATCCAAGTGTCAGAGAGATCTTTGCCAGGTCACGTAAATGAGAGGGAAACAAGGAAGAGATTGGGAACTACTATTTTTTTGGCTGGGGCTGTTTAAGAATGCCATCTGGGTTGACATGGACTTCTTGATAGGAATAGTTCAGACCCTCCTCAATATTTTCTGTTTGTTTGCCTTAATTCTTGGAATCTCTTTTCTGGAATTAGAGATCGAGACCTAACCAGGAGAATCCTTACCTAATTGGTTACATCAAAACTCTTCTTAAAGAGAGTGGATTCCATTGCTTTAACTCTCCCTGTCTCTTTCACATTGCCTAGGTAAAGTTCCCCTCCATCTTAGAGAGAGGACCTCGTGGATAAAAACATATCCTATGAGGTGCTCCTTTGAAGCTCTCAGCCCTATCAACAAGATGTGCTCTGCAGAGTTAGAGAATATTGCACTGAGGCATAAAGACGGTGATGACCGATACAACAGTAAGTGTTTCTGCCGAAATTTTACTAGGCATTTCACATACATTATCTCATTTAGTCTTCACATCCTCCAGTCTTACCATTCCCACCCCTATTTCACTGAAGAGGCAACTCAAGTTTGGAGAGATTAAGGTGAATTACTTCAAATCAAGTGCATCGGATCCTGATTTTCTTGAAAATCACCCACCTGGGATGGCATGTGACTTGCCACCACCATCTCTCCTCCCACATTCATGGCATCTGTTCCCGCTGAGCCTCGAGACAGCCCAACAGCCAGGGTAATTCTCAACTCAGCTCTCAAGACAGGCACTACCAATTCGTCACAACTGGCATGCCAGATGAAACCCACTTGCCAAACCCCCTCATCTCTCGAGGAATGGAGGCTCAGAAAGGCCAGGTGACTTGCTGAGGCCATCCGGCAAGTGAGTGGTGGAACTGGGATGGAAATGCACCTGGGGAAGGGATACTGCCTGCTAAGCATCTCCCACACTGAGTGACGGTCCTACTGGCCTGTAGGGAGTCCGCTCACCCGCGAACGGCGTGCAGCAGGCGCAGCGAGGGGTATGCGGTGCGCACGTTGACGTGGTGCTTCAGGATGAGCTCGTTGACCCACTCGACGCGCTCCTTGCCACCCCGGGCCATGAAGGCAGGAATCCACAGGATGCTGCCATTGAGGCTGTGCAGCCGCTGCAGCAGCTTCTCCCGCCATGTGGCATTGACCAAGTCCTCAAAGGCGCGCTGGATGACGGAGGGGTTCATGGTTACCAGGTCCGTCTTGAGCCCCACATCCCGGGCGTACTCCTGTACTGGGGCCAGGTTGCACCTGCCGGAGAAAAAGAAAACATGATCCTTTTGGGAAAGCTGAGACCCCTTCTTCTGTTTAACTTGATCCCATCCTTTGCCTCTCCTTGCTGCCTTCTCATCCCCAAACAGACCTGGGGCATCTCTCCACACTCACAGGCCCCTCCTGTCATCCCTTCTCCTCCTTTTCCCACCACAAATGTTGACTGAGTTCATACCATGTACCTAGAACTTTGCTAGATCCTGCGGATGTAAATGCCTGCCTTTTACTCTGGAGTTCAGGATCTAGGAGAGGAAGAAAGAAGCAAGTAAGCCAGTCCTCAGCCCGCAGGATGACGATGCTGTTGCCAGGAGTGACCTGGCCCATGAGGTGACAGAGTGAGGGATCTGAAGGCAGACTCCCAGGCTCTAAACTTGCTTTGACACTTTCTACCTGTGTGATTTTTGGAAACGTGCTCAATTTCTCTGTGCTTCCTGAGACCTTCCATTACTTTTAACTATGATAGAGATCACAAAAGCATCCCTCCCAAGGATTAGAAGAACTGCTACATGCCCCGTACTTAGAACACTGCTGGTTATAATAAGAGCTTGGTAAATGCTAACTGCTGTCTTGTCACCAGTCTATGGGAAGGAGGAGTGTCAGGTGGACTTCCCCGAGGTGGCGACCACTAAGCAGAACTCTATTAGTGGACAAGGTACATGAAAAGAGTGCTTCTCCAGTTGGCCAAGTCAGAACAATCACCCCAGGCCCTTGTTAACAATACAGATTCCCCGGTTCCTCACCTGGAGATTCTGATTCGGCAGGTGGGCCTAAGCATTGATTCCTGTGTTTCACAAGCCCTCTTAGGTAGTGTTACAGCCAAGCAGTTTAGGAAATACCATGCTATAGCCCTGTAGGCACAAGAAGGGTTTCCAAGGGCAGAGAGGTGGGAGACAGCATGGCTGTTTAGGGAAAGGCACGTGATTTGGTCTGATTGGAGCACGTTGTGTGGAGGAGATGGGGTTAGGGAGGCAAGCAGAGTGGACTTGCCTGTCAAAGGACCTGTGTACCAGGGACTTGGTTCTGAGGGCAATAGGGAGCCACTGAGGGTTCTGGAGCAGGAGGGTGACAGGGACAGATTAGAATTTTTGGCCACAGAAAGCAATGAGCTGAAGTTGCAGTATGGATTGGAGGGGATGGGGTTGGATGCTGGAGGGCAGACTAAGAGGCCGCTGCAAACTCAGGCTGCCAAGTCAGGCTGCCCGGGCGGACAGCCTCAGCTATTTAACCTGATGACTTCCTTACGGGAGACCCAGCCTGGGTGTGCACACCTCGGTTTCCTGCCTGTGCCTGGGACTGGGATGACAGCAGGGGGCACTGCAGGGGAGGTCTGGCTGCTGTCTGGCACAGAGGATTTGATGGTGGAAAAGCCTTTTGACCAGTGAAAATAAGTCTGAGAAATCCAGTTAAGAGTGAAAATGAGGCTGGATGCATGCACATAAGGCATCACAGGTGATCATCAAACGAGGAAATCCAGAGGCAGCATTATCCCCGCTTTAAGCAAGGACTTTCCTTCTTCAACAACTGAGGAGAAAAAGTGGTTGATCAGAAAGAAAATAGTATTTTTGGAGCCCCTGGTGTGTGCCAGGCACTGGTTGGGCCTTTCACATAGGTCAGCTCGTTTTATTTTGACCTGGTTTTAATCACCCTCCTGTTACAAATGAGGAGATGGAGGCCCAGTGTGTGAGAATGAACTTGCCCAAAGTCCCAGAGCTAGAAAGGGAACCACCGGAGTGAAGCTCAGGTATATTTCACTTAAAGAGCCTGTTTGTGATTTCAGACTGAACCCCCTAAAATATCCCCTCTTCTCATCCCTGCCCCTAGGCCTTGCCATCTTTGACTGCGGCTAAACATTGCAAGGGGCTAGGATTGCCCTGGGTCAATTCCCCTTCAGGAGCCCTTGCCACAGCCTCAGAGACTGAGGTGTCATGGCAGCACATCAGCCAGTGTGGGGCTGCCCAGCTCTCAGTTACTCCATATCCTTGAAACATGGCTGAGCCAGGCTTCCATGGCTTTCCTGAGGATCTGGGGCCAATTCTCAGCCAAGCTCCAGGTCCTGAGAGCAGGGCCAAGTGGTTTCCATGCAGTTCAGATGGACTGGAAGCAACCATGGGGCAGGAGGGGCCGTGACAGAGGCACGGAGAATGAAGTATCTGTGGCACCTGACCCTGGCGGCTTACAAGATGGCCCAGGAGGGTGCAGGAGGAAACATTCCCGACTGCAGTGTGGGCTCGGCTGGGATGCCACCTCCTGGAAGATGCTGTGGCCAATGGGAAGAGGGGCTGTGTGCATGTCGCAGGCAGGTGCCAGCCCTCATTCAGTGTAGGACTTGGCTCACAGCAGGGGCTTCGTACCTTACATGCAGGAGGCACAAGGAGAGGGAGGCAGGGAGGGGATGTGAAGTCCAAGTTTTTCCAATGACTGCGTCTCAGTGAGGATGCTGGGTCAGGGGAGCGCTGCCCTAAGTGGGCTGTCTAGACGTCTTCCTTCCCCACCAGATGTGAATTGCTTCACTGAGGTGAGGAGGAGGCATTCAATCTGATCTAGGAAGGGGTTCAATCTGATCTAGGCTCTCTTTTGTCCAACTGTGGGCCAAGCCTCCCAAAGTGACTTCTGGGTGGGCTGTAGGTGGGCTGCATTGCTTGGAAGGGCTTGGCTCTGGGCGGGAAAGGAGTCATTCTCTTCCAGAAACCACCACACCTACAGGTACACATTGAGGGCTCTGCAGGATGAGAGGCAGCTTGGGCAGGCACTGGAGGCCAACTGCCCGGTCCAGAGCCTGGCTTCAGCCCTCACTAGCTGTGTGGGGTTTGCCTCTCTGTGCCTCAATTTCCTCACTGCAAAGCCAGGATAAAAACAGAGCACTCCTTACAGAATAGTTGTGAGAATTGTTAAGTTAATAAACATGAAGTACATAGAATAGCACCTGGTACATTCTAAGTGGCCAGTAAATGGTAAGGGATAACAATGATGGTGATGTGATTTATCCATGGAATGGTGTTTGTTCATCAGAGTCTCCCTATGGAAGAAATTGTGTGTGTGTGTGTGTGTGTGTACACACAATGAAACCCTGATCCCCAAACATCTGAGAACTTATGCGCTACACACACGATCCCAGACAGACACAGTGTCCTCAGCCTGGCGCTGCAGGACCATGGGGCTCTCCTGGGACCAGCCCTCCATCCATTCCCAGCAGCACTCTGTGCAGCTGATGCTTGCTGGAGCAGTGCCCTCCCTGATCCATGCATCTGCCTTCCTCCTTCCATGTCTCTCTTCCTGCTGTGTCCTCCTCCTCACCACTTTCACTGGTCAAAGGCACGCTGCACTCCAATGCTGCTTCTGCCGGAGCCTGCCCTGAACACCCTAGGAGGCACCGGATTTTGCAAGATCATTGCATTTTGCATGCCATGTGTCCCACCAGGACTTACAAGTGTGTATTCCCCACACAGAGTGTTCTGAGATGGGGTGAGGTCTTGCATGTCTGTGTTTCTCCCACGGAGGAGGAAGGGTGGATGGATTGAAGACTTGGACTGGCAGAGACAGAAACCTCTAGCAGGAACTTTACAGCATCTGTCAGTCTAGCAAAGGCACATGGAGGCCCTCCTCTGGCCGGGCACAGCCTTGGACTGGAGGCCCAGAGATGGGCACAGGCGCTCTGCTCTGGAGGAGCTCACCACCTGGGGGTGAGGTGGGTGGAGTAGAGACACAGAGTCCATGGGGAATTAATGCTTAGTGCCCCTGTCGTGTGGGAGACTCCGTCCCAGCACGTTCACGTGTGCCGTCTCATTAATGCTTGCAGCATCATGCGCTCTTCACTTCGTGTGGAGCTTTGACCTGCAGGATATTTCTAAGTGCAGGGCGTGAAATAAACTCCTCGATGGGAAACCCAGAGGAATGGTCCCAGCGGGGTGGAGGAGCTAGTGCCGCTTCTGGGTACCGTATCCCTGATGTAAAACGTAGATCTGTACATAGCAGGGCTGCATCATCTTGTCCTAAAACACCCCGAAGAGACACGTGGGTGTTTCAGAGCCATGGACGAAGGCCTCAGGGACAAAGAACAACTGCACCGTGTGGAGTAGCTTGCTCCTTGGCGTTTTTGATCCATATTTTCCCAGTATGCATGGATGGGTGTGGACCTGACTCCTAGGGGTGAGGCAGAGCATGCCCCGGCTTCTCCTCTCCACCTGCAGTCACACACCAGCAGTGCATCCCCTGGGGTGCTTGTTAGAAATGCTGAGTGGCCGGCCCCACCCTAGACCCCAGAATTCTGCATGTCGATAAGCCCAGGTGACTCCTGTGCACGGTAAAGTTTGGGAAGCACTGGGCCAGAGTACAGACGGTATTCATCGTGAAAGAGCCTCAAGGCCAGCCAGTCCACCCAGCCCATTTTACAGATGATAAAACTGAGGCCCAGAAAGGCAGAATGGGACGCTCCACGTCATGTGGCAAATGGGTAGCAGAGCCAAGGCACAGCTTTGCAGTCCACACTGCTGACTGTGTGAAAGGGTCCCAAAAGGAAACTGTGGCCCAAATCTGCCTCTAAAAATTCCTGGGTCAGGGTCAGGACTTCATGGGGTGTGTAAAGCTCACTGTGAGAACTCATGGCTTGTGACAAAGGAAGAGGCATGGCTTACCTGTGTGGCATTAGCTCAGAAAGCACCCCCTGTATACTGCTGGGCACCCCTGGAGAGAATCCAACCCCCTGGGAGGAAGCCTTGGCCCCCACACGCTCACCTTTAATGCCCACCCATCACTCCTCTGGCTTCCAATCAGACAGACCTGCCACATTTCCTTCTTCCTTTCCCCTCCCCTGACTCTCCCTCCAACTGTCTTTAGACTGAAGGACTTTGAAAAACAGGGACTGAGTCCTTGGATGTGCCAGGCCCACCTGGGCCTGGCAGAGGATGAGAAAATTCTGGCCGGCAGGCTGCGGTACCGTTTCAATCCCAGTGGACGCAAGAGTAAAGACACGGTTTCTTCCCATGTCCAGAGGTTCAGGGAACTCTGCATAAGGCAGCTTCCCAAAACCCCAGAACAAGGCTGTCTTTGCCTCGAGTTGGTCCCCACAGAAACATGAGAACGTACGCAGTTCTGCCAGGGCCGGGAAGCCACCTGCAGTGAAATGCGACGCTCTGCATGCCCTAATTCTGACCGAGAGACAGCAAGGCCTTGTTTCCATGACTGTGGTGGTTGGGGGTCAGGTGTCAGGCCTATGGGCAACCTTGTGTGCAAATGTCCCAGGCAACTGGAAAATGAGAGCTGATATCTTAGAGAAAATTGCAGTCAGTTACAAAATCCAAGTTTCTCTGTTACTCCCGCACTTCCCAGATTTTGAAAGCAGGGTAATAAAGTCATTAGTAGCGCTTCCCCTTCCAGGACACTTACAAGAGTCTTGCAAACATGAACCAACAACTGACCAGCCCAGGAGATTTTCTTACCAACCTTTTGTACCAGGCTCTACCTCAGGGGATCAGCAAACTTTTTCGGTAAAGGGCCAGATAATGACATTTTTGGCTTTGCAGGCGATATGATCTCTCTGTTGTGACTTTGCAATTCCACCCAACAACAGCACTGTGCCCAATGACTCCACTCTCCTTGTAGTGAGACAACAGTCAGAATGATATGAAAATGAGTGGCGTGGCTGTGTTTCAACCACACTCTATCTACAAAAGCAGGCTGCGGGCCGGCATCTGCCCACCTCTGCTGTGGATCAGTGATTCTTAACCTTGGCTGTACATCAGAATGACCTGGGCTCCCTGGGTGCCCACACCCCTGCCACACCTCTCTTACCCTCCCCTCCCCTCCATTGATTTAACTGGTTGGAGGTACATTCTGGACATTGGGGGCGAAGCTCCCCAAGTGATTCTGATGAGCAGTTATGGTCGAGAGTGGGGGCTAACTCTGTCTTGTTTCAATCTCTTGGGGCAGCTGGCAGTGCTCCCCTGAAGCGCAGCCTGCCTGCCGCTCTGGTCCCAGAGTGCCTGCTGGGCATGTTACCTGATGACGAAGCTGTGGGCATCAATCTCCTGCCCACAGCCGCTGTTCAGCAAGACCCCCGAGTTGCCTACGATGGCACAAGTCCCAAAGTGCTTGTTCTTCAGCGGCGAAGTCCTGGGGAGGAGCTCGTAGAGGTTCTGGGACACATTCATGGTGCTGTCTCGATCAAAGATGTAATGAATAATGTCTCCGGGCTTCAGGGTTCCCTTTAGGACAGAAATGTCCTTTTCAGCATCCAAGAACTTTAAAATTTGCTTCCTGTGGAAACCAAACATGCGTAAGGAAAGCCTCTGTGGTGCCAGCTGCCCTTTGCCAGCCCAGCTTTTCCTGCCCAGTGTCACCCTGCAGGGTGGCTGGAACCCAGCAAACACAAAGCATGCTGAGAGTTCAGGTGCCCTCGAGAATGGGTTCTAGGCAGGGTGGCCAGAAATGGCCCAGAGGCAACTATGGTGGTGGCCAACATGGAGTTGCCAGGGTTATGCCCTCTTCATTTGCGAGGCGAAAACGGCGTGGCAAATCACTCCATTAAAGCTGGAGGTGAGCTCCTCACAGCAGGCCTCAGAAGGAGGGGTGGCCCACCATCCCAGTTTCCCCAAGACTTCCCAGCCTGGGCACTGAAAGCCCCGCATCCCTGAAAACCCCTCAGTCTTGGGCACACCCAGATATTTGGTGACCCTACATTACACTCGCTCCCTTAGGGGGATTTAGGGCCATTCTCTGACAGGGATGAAAATGAATGGTTAGGTACAAAATCCAAGTTTCTCTGTTACTCCTGCACTTCCTAGATGTTGAGAACAGGTTAACAAAGTTGTCCAGGAGTAGGAAGTCAGATACAGGAGCCTCTTACTCCTTATTAGCCCCTTTTCTTCCATGGAAGGTTTCTCTGGGCAAAGGGGCTTTCTGGAGGGATGGATACTGCGATGTGTGTGAACATGTCTGCCTTTGAGGAAGCTGGAGCACCTCCCCTTGCTGCCCCCGCTAGTTGCTATCTAGTGTTTATGGCGGGGAGATTGTGAATATGGACACCTTGCTGGTCCACAGAGAAGGGCTCCTCTGTGTTGTTTCAGAGCAAAGGACAGCTCTCTAGGCTCTAGGGTAGCTTTGAGTTAGAGAAAGTTCTCGAATTGAATCATCTAGCAAAGCACAAAGAAAGGATGGAGTGAGGTCAGGAAAGGGATGGGTGTCCTCTTGGACTTACCAAAAAAGCTTTACTGAAACACACAGCCTTCCTCCACGGAGCCTGCGAATCCTAGCCTGGTATTACTTAAAGAACTGTTTACATATAGACCAGGATTTTTAGAAATGATTCGTTATTCATAAAGAGAAAGAAACTGGGGACCTAGATAAGCTGAAGTTAATTTCCTATTCTGCTGCAAATTCCTATCTGGAACAGATACAAAGATGCTGTTCTTTGTTTTCAGAGTCCTGGAGGTGCAGAAGTTTCATGCACTTTGCAAACGTGAGACGCTGTAGGATAGCTGTCCCATCTCAGACAGTAGCACTGAGGCCTGAAAGCCTGCTGGATTTGAGATGTTCACCGCCTGTGGTACATTTCAGCAGGCTGCACATTTAGTCACTTGGGGAACCTTTAAGTATTTCAAAGCTCCAGGCTGACACGTGAGAAATCTTGATTCTGCAAGTGGCCTAGGTCTCAGCATTGCTCTTAAAAGCTCCCCAGGTGACTTTAATGTGCGTCCAGGTTTAAGGGCCTTGGGTGCAGCTAGAACACTTGGTAAGCTTGAGGCTTCTCCTCCGCTGTCTCTCCTTATTAATGACCTGGATCTCTTGCTATCATGTTGGGGAAACCACCCTTGTAGACTAATTCACATCATTGATGGAAAACAGAGGCATTGCTTTTATTTACTGTGCTTTACCAAGGATTATATGACTTGACAAACTAATGTAGCTGGGAAATTGCTGAAACCCTTGCAGTTACTTACTCCGAAGTATTTAAAAACAAAGAGAGCCCCTAGAAAGCCCATAAACAAACACCTCTGTGAGTGAATTAATTTCTAACTAATTATGAGAAATTACCATCAATTATTAAACATCATTCCAAATCACTTGCAGAATCTTTTATTATGGATAATCTTGATGATTAATTGAAGTTGGAGGAAATTCTTTTTCCCTCTGGGTAAAGGTATGTTGTTCCTGCTGAGGGGCTGTGTGTGTAGGGTTTTTATGAAGGATGCAGTCTGGTCTTCATAGGGCAGGGTGGGCGGGGGCTACTTCTCTACCCAGTGGTGGGAGAAAGGGACATAGGGGACCATGGGTAGCTTGCACTGGCAGGAGGATTTCATTCACAGGTGGTGTAGTGGGGAGAATGGTGACCCCCTAAAATACATGTCCACCTCCTAACCCCTGGAACCTGAGAATGTGACCACATTTCAAAAGAGTATCTTTGCAGATGTAATTAATGTAGGAATCTGGAGATGAGATCATCCTGGATTACCCGGGTGGGCCCTAAATTCAATGACAAGTGTCCCTCATAGAAGACAGAAGAGGGCTGGGCACGGTGGCTCATGCCTGTAATCCCAGCACTTAGGGAGGCCGAGGTGGGCAGATCACGAGGTCCAGAAATCAAGACCATCCTGACCAATATGGTGAAACCCTATCTCTACTAAAAATACAAAAATTAGCTGGGTGTAGTGGCACGTGCCTGTAGTCCCAGCTACTTGGGAGGCTGAGGCAGGAGAATTGCTTGAACCTGGGAAGCGGAGGTTGCAGTAAGCCGAGATCGCACCACTGTACTCCAGCCTGGTGACAGAGCCAGACTGTCTCCTCAAAAAAAAAAAAAAAAGAAGTAGAGGCACAGAGGAGAGGGTGAGGAGAGGGCCACAGAAGATGGAGGTAGGGGCTAGAGTTCTGTGGCCACCGGAGGCTGGAAGGGGCAAGAGGATGGGTTCTCCCTTGGAGCCTGCAAGGGGTGCTCAGAACTCTGGCATCCGGAGCTGTGCAGGAATCAATTTCTGTTGTTTTAGGCCACTGAGTTGGCGGTAATTTGTTACAGCAGCCCCAGGGAACTAATGCAGGTGGCATTGCCACCTCCACGGTGCCCCTGATCAAAGGGGGCAGTTGTTAGGGCTTTGTGAGGGGGATGGAGGGCCACCAGGAGGCCTCTGAAGAGGCATCAAGTAAGAAGTGCAGGGTGGCAGGGAGTTAGCTACTTGAGATGGCTTCTCAGCTGCCAGGTCACCAGAGCGCATGCTTCTCCATTTCCCAGCCCTGCACATGTACCCAAACTAAGCTTCAAGAACTAGGGTGCAGGGCCATTTCTATCTGGACAGTGAGCCTACTGAAGGGGGAGCCCCTGTTCTGTGTGGTGACATTGTTGGTGGCTGCTCTCCTCTCTCCTCATGGCCTGCGATGGTCATCAACGCCTTCCCTATCTGGTCCTGGCTACTGTCCTAGCCTCACCCCCTCATTCCCTGCCTCCTGCTTCCTGCTCCTGCAGCACCACGCACAGGTACCAGATCATAGACTCTGTGGATGTGGAAAGCAGCTTGGTGAACTCCTAATTATCCTTCAAAACCCATTGCTCCTGGCCAGCCTCTCCTGGCCGGTCCTCTTAGTCCCCTTACAAAATGAATGGCTCTTTCCTCAGTATGCCTCTTTATTTCCCACTGATCACTTACAGATGAAATCTGTATAAGATGCAGCACCACCTAATGAGGACGTCAGACCGTGCTATCTTGTCTTTGCTTACAGTCTTGTCCCCACCTAGCATGTCTGATTCATGCCAGCAGCCCCAGGCCCCAGCACGACATCTGGAATGGAATAGTTGGATTATACTTAAAAACATTTGCTGGGTCAATCATGGTGACATCTAGGCTAAGTGTACAAAATGCTGAAGTTGTGAGTCCTCCTCTGCGGTTCCCCATTGCCGCTACCGGATCATGCCTGCAGTGCTCTGCAAACATCGCTCTGCACAGATCAGGATGAGCTGCTCTCCAGCTGAACAGAACTCTGCTTTCGGGTCAGGTGTCATGTCCGTTCCTGCGTTCTTCGAATGCCCCTGTGGCTCTAGTGTTTCATTTTCATGTTGTGGGAGAGGGGCACCCCATGCAAGCTGTAAGAGCTGAGGGAGGGAGTCGCTCTCCAAGGACAAACTGGGGGACAGTCACTGAAAGGGAATGTGAATGCATGCCAGGCAGGTCCCAACAAGTAAGGACTCGTTATGCCTCGGAAGAAACAGCCACCCATGGCCTCCACTGCCCAGGCGCCCTTTGCTGCTGACCTGAGGCTCAAGGTTTGCTGCTTCTGAGCCCAGGACCTCAGCGGGTGCTCCTGCCACCTCCTGGCCCCAGTCGCCGCATACACAGGCTGGGCCGCCAGGCTTGTCTCGGGTTTTTATTTCCAATTGATCACTTACAGATGAAACCTGCCTCAGTGGGAGGTAAACATTTTATTTCTATCCTGACTGCTTTAGATGATGAAGAGCGGCAATTTGCCAGTGTGTGCTGAAGAAGACCAAGTCTTCTTGACTTGTCCTGTAGGTAATTACCAGTACCTGATCCTCAGAGAGAGCGTCTGGTTATGTCTCCATTTGGACGAGGCTGGCTGGATGTTGTGCTTGACGCTTTCATTACTTCTGTCAACAACAGCTGGTGATGAGGAGCCATTTATTACAACTTCAGCTCTGGAAGGAAAAAAAAGGAGGGTAGACATGATGTGTTAGCAAGCCGATGACAAGTCTAATAGTTTTGTTTTTGCACGGGCTTGAATGTAAACTTTTCTAGAAGAGCAAAATTGCAGTTATTATCTGAGAAGAGAAGGAAGTCTATTTATCTTCCAGTAATGCACAAACTCTGTCCCTCAGGTATAACCTACATACATTCTTGGAGACAGGAAGGAGGGTGATAAACCTATTTTTCTTCTCCCGCCCCCAGTGTTTTTTCCCTCCCAGTGAAACCTGGCAGTCACTGTCAGAAGAGTAATATTTCTTATTCAAGCTATTGATAATAAACTCCACAAGGAGCAGGTATATGAGCAACAAAGCATCAAATGATGGGCTTACAAACTTAAAGAGAAAACAAGAACTCAAGCCAGGATGATGTAATTGTAGCCTGTGGCTTCACCCTCCTCCCTGGCAGACCCATCACTCTCTTGTGGGTAACTCTGAGGTGCTACTTAAAACCTGGTGCTTGTTACACGGTTATCTGTGCTGTGTCTGTCCCTCATATGAGGCTGTAAGCAAGGGATCGCCCACATTCATTTTATATTCCCTAATGATCTGACATAGCAGGTGCTCAATAAATAAGTATTGTTGAATTTAGGTTGAAATTGATCCTGGGAAAGCCTAGGGTGAATGAAAGAACTGGCTGGCTTTGTACTCCCTGGGCGGATCATGATTCTGGGTAAACACCCCTTTTCCAGCTGACTCAGGAATACCAGGTATTGTAAGACTGGCTTGAATTCAGTGGCTTGAAATCTATGCTAGTAGGTTTCTATAAACTAGGTTACAATTCTATCTTTAAAGGCAGTGTAAGAGTCAGCCGGCTTACTGCCGGATGCACACAGATGTATGTGGGTCACAGCCAAAGTTCTGTTTGTCTGGGCTGACAGCAGATTCTCCCAGTTAGAATAAGTGGATTTGTGACGCCAAATTCGGAAGCTTGAAGGAGTTCAAACCAAACATCTATGTCCTCCGCATTTATCTTGAAACAGCCAAGTTAAAAAGGATGAAATCCTGTTAGTGAGTTCTAAACCCGATGCTCTACTTTGACTTTTTTTTTTTTTTTTAAATTTGGAGACAGAGTCTCGCTCTGTCACCCAGGCTGGAGTGCAGTGAATACAGTGGCACAGTTTTGGTTCATTGCAACCTCCACCACCCAGGTTCAAGTAATTCTCCTGGCTCGGCATCCTGAGTAGCTGGGATTACAGGTGAATGCCACTACACCTGGCTAATTTTTGTATTTTAGTAGAGACAGGGTTTTGCCCTGTTGGTCAGGCTGGTCTTGAACTCCTGACTTAGGTGATTTGCCTGCCTCATCCTCCCAAAGTGCTGGTATTACAGGCATGCGCCACTGCGCCCAGCCCTACTGTGACTTTTGCAGGTAAAGAAGGAATTCGTTTGGGGGTGCATGTTGTCTCACACATTCCCTTCACCCACCCACCTCCATTCCTCAATATTTCTGACTCCTTCGGGCTGATATCACTTGTCTTGAATTCAGATATCTGTAAATTTGCAGAGGATAGAGAATGAAAGAGTTTTGAGTACAGCAGAGGAACTCTTCCTAGCATGCAGGCTTAATGGAGCTTCTGAGAGGATACACAAGACCTAACCCTTTGGAATTTTTACTGTTTTCATGCAAGGAGCAGAGGGTACAGTGGAAAGATTGCATAAGCTGTGTGACTGTGGGCTGATCACTTTACCTCTCTGAGCCACAGATTGCCCATTTATAGAAACAGAGTATAGAAGAGACAGATAACCATTTCCTGAGGTTCTGGAATTCTCAAGGGAGCACCGATGTTCTCAAGGGAGCATGCCCCAATGGCCTCCACCTCATGAGTGATACCCGCAAGAGCTGGTATCACTGCATCCTTTTGGTATCACCAACTTCTATGCAGAGCATAGGCAGGGGCACTGACCTCAGGGACACGGAATTCGGAATTAGCAGCTTCACTGGAGCTTCACTGAAGCCTACCTCAATACGTACACACAACGGAAATGCTTTAATGTTGGTGATGAGGAGTTGTTACCCTAAGAGGCTAGCTGATGTGCTCAAAAGGAATCAGTGACTGTGCCCTGGCATCTCATGGCTTATGGTGAGTTCAGTCTAGGGTGATGCTTCCCAGAGACTGGGGCACACTGGCTGGCACCAGGCTCTCAGGAAAGGATCTGCAGAGGAATTCTATCATAGATGCTTGGAGAGGGGAGCTGCTCGGACACCTCCAGGAAAGGTTTCCAGACTTCTCTTGGACACAAGGTGGTAAAGGTCGGAAAGGGAGAGAGATAAATGCTGGTGTGGATGATGGTGAAATTCCGTCTCTGTCTCCACTTTCTAGGCTGAATTTGGATGGCATCCTGCATAGCCCATCATGGTCTTAAGGGACTTTAACCCTGGCTTGGGTGCAGTCTACCTGGGGGACTTGGGAAAGTCACTTCAGATTTCTGGACTCTATCTTCTTATCTGTAAAATAAAGGGGATGGATTAGATAACCCCAGGATCTGCCTCGGTTCATGTTTTACACGCCCTGTGCTGTACAAACATGCTGGACGGGTGAGTTGAGATGTTCCTCTTCAGTGAATGTGTTCTCCTGTCTCCAGTCCTCCCCACTTTCCATAATGACACTAGAGGAAGATCACCTCCTGACCCCTGAACTTCAGCCCCAGTGACCTGCTTTTGATGCCACAGATATATCCACAGTGGTATTAACAAGCATCGATTAAGTACCTTTAACATGTCAGGTGCTGGGCTAGATAGAGCCTTACATTTGGTGGTTCTAATCCTTAAACACTCCTTAAAAGAAGACACTGCAGTTATTGTTGTAATTAAATGGGGAAGCCAATGCTCAGAAGTGTAAAAATCACTTGCCCAAGGCCCTGGCTAACGAACACCGGGGCTGAAGCCGGGGCTGCCTGCCCCCAGGACTGTTTTTTCTACTTCTCATACTTGATTCCTATGAGACTGTGCCCCCTCAATTACCAGGGACTTGGGCTTCAGGGGCAGGATCTTCTTTCTCTGAAAGGGGGCATCGTTTCATAATCGAGCAGAGAGGGCCTTAGGTGCACATGGCCTTCTTCCTTTCTGCTATATTCGCTTTTCACCAGGCATAACAGAGGCTTCATTCAGAGCTCCAAGGTGACTAAGAGGTTGTTAGAGAGCTAGAAGCAATGATGTCAGGGACAGAGAGAACAGTTTCTTGAGTGAGTCATACAGGGTCAGGGACAGAGGTCCTTGACAGGTCTCATATGGAAAAGAGATCTAAAAAAGTATGGAAGGGCAAATAATAGACTATCCTCTGCGTCATATGGACTTCTTATTCCCACACTAACCAAAATAGGATATTTAGACAGCAAAACACGGCCTTGATTTTGAGGAGCAGCTTTTGTTTACATCAAATAACTTGGCACTTCCTTCCACTGCTCCTTAAGTGCAGGCTTATAAGACTACAGGCCATAGCTATGGAGCACTTATCATTGACAGAGAATGGGGACTCAGAAGCATGGTGCAGCCACAGCCAGGGGCAAGCCTGGGTTTGCATGCTCTCCTGCTTCCAGCTGTCTCCTGGCCAATGACTGTTCTCATCATTACATAAAGTAGAAACACTCTTTCAGAATTTGGAGTGTACATTCAATAATCAGGGTTAACATTACTGTGTTGACTCCCTAAATATTTTAAGAGGTGTCAGCAAAGTTCCTGAATGCTTTATTTTCCATCTTAACCTCCTGGACAAGCCATCTACTGCAGTGAAATTGAGCGAAAATCCTGGTTCCCTTCAGGGTCTCCATTGCTCAGCAAACATGCAAGTTTGAGTAAGTTCATTGGTGTCCCAGGCATTACAAAGTGGGTGGGTTCTTTTCCAGAAAGTGACTCTTACCCATCTTCATTTTCCATCTCTGCAGCCTCTAGACCTTGGGCCATTTCATGTGATCTTCCATTGACAGCTTCCCCCAAAAGTGATTAGGGAAATGCAAAGCCAAAGTGAAACAAAACAGATCTATTTGCTAAGTAAGAAGGGCACCATCCAGCAAAGAGGAGAAGCAGATTAATAGCTGCCTTACAGCAAAAACAAATGAACACAAAATCTAATTTACAAACCTATTAGATTTGCTATGTAAGCTGTTCACAGCTGATCTGATTGTACCTCTGCCTCCCGAATTCCTGCAAGACAAAGGAAATGCATTATTTATAAACCCAGCTCATCTTTGCAAAGCCCTCTTCAATTGCCAGGAGATCCCACAGCCCACCTGGAAAACTACAGAGGGAGGAAGAGACCTCATTCTGGACTCTCCAGAATGGGCAAAGTCCTGGCCCCAGACACAGCCCAAACATTTTATAGGGTGTGGACTTCCTGGATCCTTCCCTGATCCCTTTCCCACTTGAATATTCATCCAATTCATACGCAGGTTCTCACTTGAGACGCTGATTTAAGACAGAAAATAAACTCCCTTGGGATTAGTCTCCCTTGGTGAATCCCAAAGGATAGCGTGATTCAACATGACTCAGCATCTGCTCTAGCATGACTCAGCACCTGCTGGCTGTCTTCTCTTGCTTTCACTCACATGTAGTGAGCTGCTGTCCACTGCATTCTCTCCAACCTTGAGACACCAGAAATTCAACAGAGGCAGCAAGGTTAACTCAACAGTGCCTCCATCCAAATGTGATCGCATTGCTCTTTGGTGGCAAAAGAAATACTATTACATGGTGTCCCTCTGCTGGGAAGTGGGGAGGGTGTATGTGGGTCATGAGAGTCCTTGTTCCTTCCTCTGTAGGATAGTCTTTTGAAGTAAAAACATTCTAAGGCCTTTTCCACTCCTACTGTCTATTCAGTTCTGCCAGATCCCATTCTGTTTGTCCACATGGATTCATCCTGCTTCACTGACACATTAGGCTGGGGGATGGATAAATCCATGTGCCTCTAGTACACCCCACTTTTTGCCCTGCATATTTTTAAAAAGTTGTATGTGAGATTCATTATTTTTATTAATAAGAAAATTGGGCCAGGCACGGTGGCTCACGCCTGTAATCCCACCACTTTGGCAGATCACAAGATTAGGAAATTGAGACCATCCTGGCTAACACTGTGAAACCCTGTCTCTACTAAAAATATAAAAATTAGCTGAGCATGGTGGCACATGCCTGTAGTCCCAGCTACTCAGGAGGCTGAGGCAGGAGAATCACTTGAACCTGGGGGGCAGAGGTTGCATTGAGCCAGGATCACACCACTTCACTTCAGCCTGGTAACAGAGCGAGATTCTGTCTCAAAATAATAAATAAATAAAAACTAAAAAAAAATTATAGGGGGTGTTGGCAGACTCCAAAGAAATAACTGAAATCATTGGGGAAGCTGTGCATTGAAGGGAACCTTGTCATTCAATGAGAACACTGTGGGTGGGGGTGGATTCAGTGCCTATCCACACACTGGTTTTAAGTCTGGATTTTTGTATCTGATTTCCTTAGGATTAGCATACTTGTATATATCACATTGTGTGTGCACATGCGTGTGTGTGCCTGTCTATATATACATGTCTTTTCCAGATAAATTTGTCTTTTCAACATTATTGAACAACAGGCTGTATCTACCCATTTCACAGGCAGATAACCAGAAAACAGAAAGGGTATCATGACCCACCCAGAGTCTCATTTTAGTTCTCCCTTACGGTTCCAAATTCATCACTACAAGTCTAGTTCCCAATGACCAAGAGTATCATTGGTTCTTCTCATTTGAATGTGATGCCTACTATTTATTTTTGTTCCTCTCCATTTCCCCTTGGGATAACAGAGTTCTCGCACTACCACGTTGGGGTCTGGGAATGTTGGGTCAGCACGTTCACCTGGGTCGGGTCCCAATGGCCTTGCTGGATGTGCTGTGGCTCATGGGTCACTGTCTGTTCACATGCCCCCACTCGGGACCCTAGGCCTTTCCTTTGGGGAAGGGGAGACCTGCTAGGCCAGACATTAAGTCAAGCACAGTAATTAAAAGTACAGTAACAGCTCAAGACCAATGAAAGGTTCATAGAACAAAACAGATTATCCAGAAATGTTGCATATAAGAACTGATACATGATTTTAAAAAATCACTATCAAGGATCGATCCAAGATGGCCGCTTAGGAGGAAGTCGGGATTGCAGCTCCGAGAGAAGGCGCAGAGGGTGAGTGGACGCCGCATTTCCAGACGGACTTTTACTGCCCACAGACCAGGAGATCCACAGGAGGAAAAGCCCCACGGGTCGCCAGCACCGCTGGTTTGAGCGGAGTGGCCGCTCAGCCTACGCCCTGGAGCGGGGGGCAGTGGCTTCTTATGCAGAGCGAGAGAGACAGAGTTCCCTCTGAGCCAGAAAGGGGAGCTGAAGCAGGGAGCCAAGCCAGGAGACCCCCGGGCAAGGGAGCGCCAGGAATCTCAGAGCCGCTGCTTCAGCTGACGCAGCGGCACACAGGGCAGCAGATTTTAACTGCCCACAGACCAGGAGATTCACAGGTGGTAAAGCTCCCCGGGTTCCCAGCGCCGCTGGTTCGACCGGAGCAGCCGCTCGGCCTGCACGGGGGGCGGGGAGCAGTGGCTCCTTGAACAAAGCGAACAAGACTGTGTCCCCTCTGGGCCAGCAAGGGGAGCTGTGGCAAGGAGGCAAGCCAAGAGATTACCGGACAAAGACGGCCCCTCTGGAAACACGGTTGAACCCGGGACGGTCCAGCTCTGTGGGGGAGGGGCGTCCTCCATCGGGAAACACCCTGCAGTTCCGGGGCAATTTTCCGTAACCAAGACAACCCGCCACTACAGAGACTGCGTCACTACAGGGGCGGGCCAGCATAGCGGAAGCAGTTCTAACTACACTCACAGGACTGCAGGGAAGCTCACACGGAAGCTGGGCGGAGCCCACAGCAGCTCAGCGAAGCCTCTGCAGGCTGAGTGTGACTAGACTGCCACCTTGTGGGCAGGGAAAACGGTAGCAACACAGCTGAAAAACAAAGTGCTAAACCCCTGGGCCAGAACACCTGGGGAGAAGAAAAGGGGGTTTATGAGTTCAGCTGCTGCAGACTTAAAATTACCAAAATCAGAAAGACAGCAGCTACAAAGTCAATAGGCGGATAAATCCACAAAGATGGGAAGAAACCAGCGCAAAAAGGATGAAAACACCCAAAAACAGAACACCTCTCCCCCTACAAGGCAGCATAACTCCTCACCAGCACGGGAACAAGACTGGACGGAGAATGAGTGTGATGAAATGACAGAATCAGCTTTCAGAAAATGGATAATAAGAAACTTCTGTGAGCTAAAAGAACATGTTCTAACCCAATGCAAAGAAACTAAGAACCTTGAAAAAAGACTTGACGAAATGCTAACGAGAATGGACAACTTAGAGAGGAATATGAATGAATTGATGGAGCTGAAAAACACAACACGAGAACTTCGCGAAGCATGTACAAGTTTCAACAGCAGAATTGACCAAGCAGAAGAAAGGATATCAGAAGTTGAAGATCAACTCAATGAAATAAAACGAGAAGGGAAGATTAGAGAAAACAAGGTAAAAAGGAATGAACAGAGTCAACAAGAAATATGGGACTATGTGAAAAGACCTAATCTACGTTTGATAGGTGTACCTGAATGTGACGAAGAGAATGCATCCAAGCTGGAAAATACTCTTCAGGATATTATCCAGGAAAACTTCCCCAACCTAGCAAGGCAGGCCAAGATTCAAGTCCAGGAAATACAGAGAACACCACAAAGATATTCCTCTAGAAGAGCAACCCCAAGGCACATAATCATCAGATTCACCAGGGTTGAAATGAAGGAGAAAATACTAAGGGCAGCCAGAGAGAAAGGTCGGGTTACCCACAAAGGGAAACCCATCAGACTCACAGCAGATCTCTCAGCAGAAACCCTACAGGCCAGAAGAGAGTGGGGGCCGATATTCAACATCCTTAAAGAAAAGAACTTTCAACCCAGAATTTCATATCCAGCCAAACTAAGCTTCATAAGTGAAGGAAAAATAAAATCCTTTGTGAACAAGCAAGTACTCACAGATTTCATCACCACCAGACCAGCTTTACAAGAGCTCCTGAAGGAGACACTACACATAGAAAAAAACAACCAGCACCAGTCACTCCAAAAACGCACAAAATGGTAAAGAGCAGCAACACAATGAAGAATCTGCATCAACCAATGGGCAAAACAGCCAGCTAGCATCAAAATGACAGGACTAAACTCACACATAACAATATTAACCCTAAATGTAAATGGACTAAATGCCCCAATCAAAAGACACAGACTGGCAAATTGGATAAAAAGCCAAAACCCATCAGTGTGCTGTATCCAGGAAACCCACCTCACATGCAAGGATACACAAAGGCTCAAAATAAAGGGATGGAGGAAGATTTACCAAGCAAATGGAGAGCAAAAAAAAGCAGGAGTTGCAATTCTCATCTCTGATAAAATAGACTTTAAAGCAACAAAGATCAAAAGAGACAAAGAAGGACATTACATAATGGTAAAAGGATCAATACAACAGGAAGAGCTAACGATCCTAAATATATATGCACCTAATACAGGAGCACCCAGATACATAAGGCAAGTTCTTAAAGATTTACAAAGAGACATAGACTCCCACACATTAATATTGGGAGACTTCAACACACCATTGTCAATATTAGACAGATCAACGAGACAGAAAATTAATAAGGATATCCAGGACTTGAACTCAGACCTGGAACAAGCAAACCTAATAGACATTTACAGAACTCTCCAGCCCAAATCCACAGAATATACATTCTTCTCAGCACCACATCACACCTACTCTAAAATTGACCACATAATTGGAAGTAAATCACTCCTCAGCAAATGCAAAAGAACAGAAACCATAACAAACAGTCTCTCAGACCACAGTGCAATCAAGTTAGAACTCAGAATTCAGAAGCCAACCCAGAACCGCACATCCTCATGGAAATTGAACAACTTTCTCCTGAATGTTGACTGGATAAACACTGAAATGAAGGCAGAAATAAAGATGTTCTTCGAAACCAACGAGAATGAAGACACCACATACCAGAATCTCTGGGACACATTTAAAGCAGTCTCTAGAGGAAAATATATAGCAATAAGTGCCCACATGAGAAGAAATGAGAGAACTAAAATTGACACCCTATCATCAAAATTGAAAGAGCTAGAGGAGCAAGATCAAAAAAACTCAAAACCTAGCAGAAGACAAGAAATAACTAAGATCAAAGCAGAAATGAAGGAGATAGAGACACGAAAAACCCTACAAAAAATCAATAAATCCAGGAGCTGGTTTTTTGAAAAGATCAACAAAATAGACAGACCACTAGCCAAACTAATAAAAAAGAAAAGAGAGAATAACCAAATAGATGCAATAAAAAATGATAAAGGGGATATCACCACAGATGCCACAGAAATTCAAACCATCATCAGAGATTATTACAAACAACTCTATGCACATAAATTAGAAAACCTGGAAGAAATGGATAAATTCCTGGACAGTAGTCTCCTCCCATGCCTAAACCAGGAAGAAGTCGAAACCCTGAATAGACCAATAACAAGGTCTGAAGTCGAGGCGGCAATTAAGAGCCTACCACCCAAAAAAAGCCCAGGCCCAGATGGTTTCACAGCCGAATTCTACCAGACATACAAAGAGGAACTGGTACCATTCCTACTGAAATTATTCCAAATAATCCAAAAAGAGGGAATCCTTCCCAAATCATTTTATGAGACCAACATCATCCTAATACCAAAACCTGGCAGAGACTCAACAAGAAAAGAAAACTACAGGCCAATATCCATGATGAACATAGATGCAAAAATCTTCAATAAAATACTGGCAAGCCGACTACAACAGCACATCAAAAAGCTTATCCACCATGATCAAGTAGGATTCATCCCGGGGATGCAAGGCTGGTTCAATATACGCAAGTCTATAAATGTAATTCACCACATAAACAGAACCAAAAACAAAAACCACATGATTATCTCAATTGATGCAGAGAAGGCCTTCGACAAAATTCAACAGCCCTTTATGCTAAAAACCCTCAATAAACTAGGTATCGACGGAACGTATCTCAAAATAATAAAAGCTATTTATGACAAACCGACAGCCAATATCATACTGAATGGGCAAAAACTGGAAGCATTCCCTTTGAAATCTGGCACTAGACAAGGATGCCCTCTCTCACCACTCCTATTCAATATAGTACTGGAAGTTCTAGCCAGAGCAATCAGACAAGAAAAAGAAATAAAGGGTATTCGATTAGGAAAGGAGGAAGTCAAATTGTCTCTATTTGCAGACGACATGATTGTATATCTAGAAGACCCTATCGCCTCAGCCCAAAATCTCCTGAAACTGATAAGCAACTTCAGCAAAGTCTCAGGATACAAAATCAATGTGCAAAAATCACAAGCATTCCTATACACCAATAACAGACTTAAAGAGAGCCAAATCAAGAACGAACTGCCATTCACAATTGCTACAAAGAGAATAAAATACCTAGGAATACAACTAACAAGGAACGTAAAGGACCTCTTCAAGGAGAACTACAAACCACTGCTCAACGAAATAAGAGAGGACACAAACAGATGGAGAAACATTCCATGTTCATGGTTAGGAAGAATTAATATCGTGAAAATGGCCATACTGCCCAAAGTAATTTACAGATTCAATGCTATCCCCATCAAGCTACCAATGACCTTCCTCACAGAACTGGAAAAAACCACCTTAAACTTCATATGGAACCAAAAGAGAGCCCGCATAGCCAAGTCAATTCTAAGCAAAAAGAACAAAGCGGGAGGCATCACACTACCGGACATCAAACTCTACTACAAGGCTACAGTAATCAAAACAGCATGGTACTGGTACCAAAACAGAGATATAGACCAATGGAACAGAACAGAGGCGTCGGAGGCAACACAACATATCTACAACCACCCGATCTTTGACAAACCTGAAAAAAACAAGCAATGGGGAAAGGATTCCCTGTTCAATAAGTGGTGTTGGGAAAACTGGCTAGCCATATGCAGAAAGCAGAAACTGGACCCCTTCCTGACACCTTACACTAAAATTGACTCCAGATGGATTAAAGACTTAAACATAAGACGTAACACCATAAAAACACTAGAAGGAAACCTAGGCAAAACCATTCAGGACATAGGCGTAGGCAAGGACTTTATGACCAAAACACCAAAAGCATTGGCAACAAAAGCCAAAATAGACAAATGGGACCTAATCAAACTCCACAGCTTTTGCACGGCAAAAGAAACAGTCAATAGAGTGAATCGGCAACCAACAGAATGGGAAAAAATTTTTGCAGCCTACCCGTCTGACAAAGGGCTGATATCCAGAATTTACAATGAACTAAAAAAGATTTACAAGAAAAAAACAAACAAGCCCATTCAAAAATGGGCGAAGGATATGAACAGATACTTTACAAAAGAAGACATACATGAGGCCAACAAACATATGAAAAAATGCTCATCATCACTGGTCATCAGAGAAATGCAAATCAAAACTACATTGAGATACCATCTCACGCCAGTTAGAATGGCGATCATTAAAAAATCTGGAGAAAACAGATGCTGGAGAGGATGTGGAGAAATAGGAACGCTTTTACACTGTTGGTGGGAGTGTAAATTAGTTCAACCACTGTGGAAAACAGTGTGGCGATTCCTCAAGGACCTAGAAATAGAAATTCCATTTGACCCAGCAATCCCATTACTGGGCATATATCCAAAGGATTATAAATCGTTCTACTATAAGGACACATGCACACGAATGTTCATTGCAGCACAGTTTACAATAGCAAAGACCTGGAACCAGCCCAAATGCCCATCGATGATAGACTGGACAGGAAAAATGTGGCACATATACACCATGGAATATTATGCAGCCATTAAAAAGGAGGAGTTCACATCCTTCGTAGGGACATGGATGAACCTGGAAACCATCATTCTCAGCAAACTGACACAAGAACACAAAATCAAACACCACATGTTCTCACTCATAGGCGGGTGTTGAACAAGGAGAACACATGGACACAGGGAGGGAAGCACTATACACGGGGGTCTGTTGGGGGGGAGGGGGGATAGTGGGGGGGTGGGGAGTTGGGGAGGGATAGCATGGGGAGTAATGCCAGATATAGGTGAAGGGGAGGGAGGCAGCAAATCATACTGCCACGTGTGCACCTGTGCAACAACCTTGCATGTTATTCACATGTACCCCAAAACCTAAAATGCAATAAAAAAAAAAAATAAAAAAAAAAAAAAAAAAAAAAAAAATCACTATCAAAGAGAAATTCAATAAATGGTTTGGAATAGTTGGGTAATGATCTGGTGGTGAGTTGTGAGAAAAGCAGTTGAGTGTTACCTTAATCTAGACAGAAAAAAAATCACGGATTTAACAAATTTTCCCACACTTTAGTAATTCTCAGATCCCTATTACCAGTTTTTTATATTTATCAACTCTACACACTATTATTCATTTAAATTTTAAAACAGACCCCATCTTAAGAACTTACCCTTACCCTAAGCAGTATCCTCTGTGAAATACAGGTTTGATGTCCCGATTACAAAGTAATTAAAAAAAAAAACAACCTACACAACTATTAACACAAGAATAATTATCAACAGAATTCCTAAAATCAGCTTACATTATCACAAGGAGTACCAGGAGTACCTGTATGACCCTCTAGGAATGACAGAATGAAACAGTTAAATTTTTTTTGAGATTGAGTCTCACTCCATTGCCCAGGCTGGAGTGCAGTGGCACAGCGATCTTGGCTAACTGCAACCTTCACCTCCTGGGTTCAAGCAATTCTTGTGTCTCAGCTTCCCGAATATCTGGGATTACAGGCACCTGCCACCATGCCCAGTTAATTTTTGTATTTTTAGTAGAGACAGGGTTTTGCCATGTTGGCCAGGCTGGTCTCAAACTCACGACTTCAGGTGATCCACCCACCTTGGCCTCCCAAAGTGCTGGGATTACAGGTGTGAGCTACTGCACCTTGCCAGCCTGGCCAAAAGAGTTGAGAATGAAATATATATATATATATATATATAGCACTCTAGGTTCTGGGGTACATGTGTAGGACATGCAGGATTGTTGCATAGGTATATACATGGCAATGTGGTTTGCTGCCTCCGTCACCCTGTCACCTATATCTGGCATTTCTCCCCATGTTATCCCTCCCCAAACTCTCTACCCCCCACTGTCCCTCCCCTATTCCCCGCCAACAGACCCTAGTGTGTGATGCTCCCCTCCCTGTATCCATGTGTTCTCATTGTTCAATACCTGCCTATGAGTGAGAGCATGCGGTATTTGATTTTCTAAAACAGTTGAATATTTAAAGAAGGAAACCCATAAGAAACTGGTAAGAACAAGGAAGAGCATATTCATCAACCTTTGATGAGGGCTGAGGAGTATATGGGAGGGATTTTTAAATTTAGAAGAATAAGAAGAAATTACCAAAAAAAAAAAAAAAGCCAACAGATTTAACTTTATAAAAATCCAAAATCTGGCTTGTACTAAAAGCAAATCTCAACAAACCTAAACCCGGTTTCTTTCACGAAACCTAAGGTGGCTCTGGATGAGGACAGCAATACATCTAACTTACCGTTTTTCTTATTCATTCAACAGAATTATTTTGAGTAATACTATATTTCAGGCTTTGGCCAAGCTAGACATATATAGTCCCGACGCTCATGGAGTCAAGTTTAACAGACAGTAGAGATGCATTAATCTTTTTTTTTTTTCCAAGTGCCCAACCTCCCATCAGTTTTATTAAGGATAATAGACAAACAAATTAGACAAACAAATTGTGTATATATACTATAACATGATGTTTTGATATCTGTATACATTGTGAAATAATTAAATGAAGCTAACTCACATATCCATCACTTCACACACTTTTTTTTTCTTTTCTTTTTTTTTTTGTGAGATGGAGTCTCACTTTGTTGCCCAGGCTGGAGTGCAGTGGCCTGATCTCGGCTCACTGCAACCTCTGCCTCCTGGGTTCAAGAGATTCTCTTGCCTCATCCTCCTGTGTAGCTGGGATTACAGGAACCTGCCATCACACCAGGCTAATTTTTGTATTTTTAGTAGAGACGAGGTTTCACCATGTTGGCCAGCTTGGTCTTGAACTCCTGACCTCAGATGATCCACCTGCTTCGGCTTTGCAAAGTGCTGGGATTACAGGTATGAGCCACCTCGCCCGGCCCATACTTAGAGTTTTTTGTTAAGAGCATATAAAATCTACTTTCTTAGCAATTTCAAGTGTACAATACAGTATTATTAACTGTAGTTACGCGGTATAGACCTCCAGAATTTATTCTTCCTGTCTGAAACTTTGTACCCTTTGTCTAATACCTCTCCTCTCCAGCCCCCCTACCCCCAGTCCCTGAGAGCCAGGCTTAGAAGAGATCAAATGCCTTTCGATAGCTGGCTCCAGCCTTTCTCTTTTCCTGCTTCAGGCCAGGTCCTGGAGAACACTGAGTCCTGCTGCCTTGGGATACTAAAAATCCATACACCTTTCCATACCAGTTCTTCCTCAAATTCAGGGGTTCTCAACCTCAGCACTTGGAATTTTGGTGGAGATACTTCATTGCTGGTGAACTCTTGTTTTCTCCCCAGTGCCTCTGAGAAGAGGAATCCCCCATGCCTCACCCCCAGCCCCACCAGCCTGCCCGTCCACATCACCTTTCCATGCCAATCTCCTCACCCGGCGTCGGTGCCTTCCTTCCAAACCATCCCGATTTTCAATTCTCAGCCACCTTTTCCTTTTTTCTCAGAGCACTGAATTCTATTACAGCATTTCTCACCTTCTTCTTATATTTAATTACCTCGTGGAATCGCAGATGGGAGGCTTTGCAGAAGTCTTGTCATTCACACAATCTGAACTCCTCCTCATACAGTCAGAGAGACCAAGGCCTGGGGGTTTGTGTGCCAGGTTTAGCTTCCTCCTGTGGCCATGCTAAAGTGTCAGCCCTTGAGGGGGCGTGTTAAACATGTCTTTTTTTTTCCCCCCCATTCCAAGGCATTGACATCTGGGGCTCTTCTGACCCTGGAGAAATGGCCCCTCCCAGGGTTAGCCAATTTCTAGAGACAGCAAACAACTCTCCTGGGAGTGCTCCTGTCAAATGGCAATCTTGAATACACACCTGTACTGTCTCATTTATTGGGGGTCAGAATTCCCCTTCCCTGATGTAGGGCCAGGTGTTCCCCTACCCTAATTGCCCCGGGCTAGGTACCGTGCGACTAGCCACAGCTCCTACACTGCAGAGCCTGCTGAAATTACTCAAACTAGCCAATCCATTTCTTGCCCGTTCCTTTCTGGGCAAACCACAACAAAGGCTCTTGCCAGTTTCCCCCTCCCGCCGCCTCCAGACCAACCCCAGTGTCTCCTTGCATAGAGCTCCATGACGTGAGTATAACAAGCTATCTTTTTCATAGCAGTCACTGCCGCATCTGTTGGCCTTGCCATACGTAAATAATAACAGAACCTAGAGTAAAACAGGGTAGGAGCTTGTCTGGTTCACTTTCTTAGCCTTGCACAGAGCTTTGCCCACTGGGACTCAGTGAAGCAAACCAGGCTTCAAGAGTTAAGTGGGGGCTTTTCTTCTAAAGCCGTCCCTGCAGCTCATGTGCCATGTTCCTGCGTGTTATTTATACCTGTCCAAGACACCGCCTCACCTCTCAGCTGTTCATAGGACAGGGGAGACCATCGTTCAAAGAAATTGAGCTACAGATGTTTGGCTCTAGAATAAATCACAGGAACTGACGAGGAATTTGTTTTTTCTAATGAGGTTTTGCCGCAAATGTTATTAAAATAAGCTTACACGCCTTGTGATGGGGAACTGCTGATACCTGCTTGGTTGATTGATAGAAGATGATCGGGTAAGAAACATTTGCTAAAGATAATTCACAAAGTGCTGAAATGGTAGAAACAGAGATGCTTAGATCATCCAAGTGAGAAAATCCACAGGGATACACTCTGCATACTATAAAGAACTCTATAAAACAAGGTATAGTACTGGTAAAAACAACCGTCCATTCAAACTTGTTACAATATCCTCAACCATTGTAAGGGGAGAGGTTGATGACTTTGAAGGTTGACATTTTAGAATGTCAATTTTTTTTCGCACTATGGACGTTATATTCTCTCCTAGTAGAATGTACACAGTAAACTACGATAGTAAATGAAAATGATATGTTAAAGAAAAATAAAACAAAATCACACCACACAAAGCTGGATTTATTCTAGTGAAAAGCAAGTAGCAAAACCTGAAAGCTGAATTTTGCTTAGTCTCTTCAAGCCCAAGTATTTTATTTTAATAATTTATTAATAAAAAATTCATAACTATGTATATTTATGGGGTACGTCATGATGTTTTGATATATATACCAAGCCTAGTGTTTATAGGTAAGGTAAGGTCCAGTGTGCCGGAATCTCCTAGCTGTGTTAGAATTTCCCACGTTTACAGTTTCTCATGGGAGAGTCAGGCTCAGAATGAACTTTTAGGAGCTGACAATTTTAATTAAGAGTCTAGAACCAATTTAAACAGGTGATTAGTCTTAAGAATAGAAGTTGAAACTAAAGCACAATTTGTTAATTTGCAGATGGTTCTTCCTTCACATTTTTGGGAGAATACTGAATGCTATTTTTTCATTTTGCACATTAAAACCACTTGGATTTATGCTCATTGACAGCCCACGGATAAGCTCCAAGGACCCATGGTCAGGAGAAAAGTGAGGAACAGGATGACTTGGGGTCAGTCACATGACTAGAGCAAGGGCTTCCAACAGTGATCGAAGGCTTTTGTTTAAGAATTCTTGCCCCTAATCCCAATTTTTCAAATTTTGGTAAAATACATATAACATGAAATTTACCACCTGCTGTTTTTGAATGTTTTGATCCCTTCAAAATTCACAGTTGAGGCCCGGCATGGTGGCTCACACCTGGAATCCTAGCACTTTGGGAGGCTGAGGCAGGTGGATTACCTGAGCTCGGGAGTTCAAGACTAGCCTGGGCAACACAGTGAAACCCCATCTCTACTAAAATACAAAAAACTAGCCAAGCATAGTGGCATGTGTCTGTAATCCCAGCTACTCAAGAGGTTGAGGCAGGAGAATTGTTAGAACTTGGGAGGCAGAGGTTGCAGTGAGCTGAGATCATGCCACTGCACTCCAGCTTGGGCGACAGAGTGAGACTCTTTAAAAAGAAAAAAAAAATCTGCCGGACATGGTGGCTCATGCCTGTAATCCCAGCACTTTGGGAGGCTTAGGCAGGCAGATCACGAGGTCAAGAGATCGAGACCATCCTGGCCAACATAGTGAAATCCCGTCTCTACTAAAATACAAAAGTTAGCTGGGTGTGGTGGTGCACACCTGTAGTCCCAGCTACTCAGGAGGCTAATGCAGGAGAATGGCTTGAACCTGGGAGGTGAAGGTTGCAGTGAGCTGAGATCGCACCACTGCACTCCAGCCTGGTGCCTAGTGACAAAGCGAGACTCTGTCTCAAAAAAAAATAAAATAAAATAAAAAAAAATCATGGTCAAATAGGAAACTTAACCTCCAAAGCAATAGTGTTAGGGGCCCTGACAAAGGACTTTTACACTGTTGGTGGGAGTGTAAACTAATTCAACCATTGTGGAAGACAGTGTGGCGCTTCCTCAAGGACCTAGAAATAGAAATTCCATTTGATCCAGCAATCCCATTACCGGGTATATACCCAAAGGATTATAAATCATTCTATTATAAAGACACATGCACACGTATGTTCATAGTGGCACTATTTACAATAGCAAAGACCTAGAACCAACTAAATGCCCATTAACAATAGACTGGACAAGGAAAATGTGGCACATATATGCCATGGAATACTATGCAGCCATAAAAAATGATTTTTTGAACTAGTTTACACTCCCACCAACAGTGTAAAAGTATTCCTATTTCTCCACATACTCCCCAGCATCTGTTGTCTCCAGATTTTTTAATGATCGCCATTCTAACTGGCGTGAGGTGGCATCTCAATGTGGTTTTGATTTGCATTTCTCTAATAATCAGTGACGATGAGCATTTTTTCATATGTTTGTTGGCCTCATATTTATCTTCTTTTGAAAAGGGTATGTTCATATCCTTCGCCCACTTTTGGATGGGTTTGTTTTTTTCTTGTAAATCTGTTTTATTTCTTTGTAGATTCTGGATATTAGCCCTTTGTCAGATGGGTAGATTGCAAAAATTTTTTCCCATTCTGTTGGATGCCAGTTCACTCCAATGATTGTTTCTTTTGCTGCACAGAAGCTCTGGAGTTTAATTAGGTCCCATTTGTCTATTTTGGCTTTTGTTGCCAGTGATTTTGGTGTTTTAGTCGTGAAGTCCTTGCCTATGCCTATGTCCTGAATGGTTTTGCCTAGGTTTTCTTTGAGGGTTTTTATGGTGTTAGGTCTTATGTTTAAGTCTTTAATCTATCTGGAGTTAATTTTAGTGTAGGGTATCAGGAAGGGGTTCAGTTTCTGCTTTCTTCACACTGCTAGCCAGTTTTCCCAACACCATTTATTAAACAGGGAATCCTTTCCCCATTGCTTGTTTTTGTTAGGTTTGTCAAAGATTAGATGGTTGTAGATGTGTAGCATTGCCTCCAGGGCCTCTATTCTGTTCCATTGGTCTATATCTCTGTTTTGGTACCAGTACCATGCTGTTTTGATTATTGTAGCCTTGTAGTATAGTTTGAAATCAGGTATTGTGATGCCTCTGGCTTTGTTCTTTTTGCTTAGGATTGCCTTGGCTACACAGGCTCTCTTTTGGTTCCATATGAAGTTTAAGGTGGTTTTTTCCAGTTCTGTGAAGAAGGTCATTGGTAGCTTGATGGGGATAGCATTGAATCTATAAATTACTTTGAGCAGTATGGCCATTTTCACAACATTGCTTCTTTCTAACCATGAGCATGGAATGTTTTTCTATCTGTTTGTGTCCTCTCTTATTTCCTTGAGCAGTGGTTTGTAGTTTTCCTTGAAGAGGTCCTTTACATCCTTTGTTAGTTGTATTCCTAGGTATTTTATTTTCTTTGTAGCAATTGTGAATGGCAGTTTGCTCTTGATTTGGCTCTCTTTTAGTCTGTTATTGGTGTATAGGAATGCTTGTGATTTTTGCACATCGATTTTGTATCCTACGACTTTGCTGAGTTTGCTTATCAGTTTAAGGAGATTTTGGGCTAAGACAATGGGGTCTTCTAAATATACAATCATGTTGTTTGCAAATAGAGACAATTTGACTTCCTCCTTTCCTAATTGAATACCCTTTATTTCTTTTTCTTGCCTAATTGCTCTGGCTAGAACTTCCAGTACTATATTGAATAGGAGTGGTGAGAGAGGGCATCCTTGTCCAGTGCCAGATTTCAAAGGGAATGCTTCCAATTTTGCCCATTTAGTATGATATTAGTTGTGGGTTTGTCATAAATAGATTTTATTATTTTTGAGATATGTTCCATCTATACCTCATTTATTGAGAGTTTTTAGCATAAGGGCTGTTGAATTTTGTCAAAGGCCTTCTCTGCATCTATTGAGATAATCATGTGGTTTTTGTCTTTGGTTCTGTTTATGTGTTGGATTACATTTATAGACTTGCATATGTTGAACCAGCCTTGCATCCCTGGAATGAAGCCTACTTGATCGTGATGGATAAGCTTTTTGATGTGCTGTTGCAATCGGTTTGCCAGTATTTTATTGAAGATTTTTGCATCTATGTTCATCATGGATATTGGCCTGCAGTATTCTTTTTTGGTTGAGTCTCTGCTGGGTTTTGGTATCAGGATGATGTTGGTCTCATAAAATGATTTGGGAAGGATTCCCTCTTTTTGTATTGTTTGGAATAGTTTCTGAAGGAATGATACCAGCTCCTCTTTGTACGTCTGGTAGAATTCAGCTGTGAACCCGCTTGGACCTGGACTTTTTTTGGTTGGTAGGCTATTAATTGCTGCCTCAACTTCAGCCCTTGTTATTGGTCTATTCAAGGTTTCAACTTCTTCCTGGTTTAGGATTGTGAGGGTGCAAGTGTCCAGGAATTTATCCATTTCTTCCAGGTTTACTGGTTTATGTGCATAGAGTTGTTTGTAGTAATCTCTGATCGTAGTTTGTATTTATGTGGAATCAGTGGTGATATCCCCTTTATCTTTTTTTTTTTTTGCACCTATTTGATTATTCTCTCTCTTCTTGTTTATTAATCTATCTAGCAGTCTGTCTATTTTGTTGATCTTTTCAAAAAAACCAGCTCCTGGATTTATTGATTTTTTTGAAGAAATTTTTGTGTGTCTGTCTCCTTCAGTTCTGCTCTGATCTTAGTTATTTCTTGTCTTATGCTAGCTTTTGAGGTATTTTGATCTTGTTCTAGTTCTTTCAATTTTGATGATACAGTGTCAATTATAGATCTTTCCTCACTTCTCATATGGGCATTTATTGCTATAAATTTCCCTCTAGACACTGCTTTAATGTGTCCCAGAGATTCTGGTACATTGTGTCTTCATTCTCGTTGGTTTCAAAGATCATTATTGCTGCTTTCATTTCATTGTTTATCCAGTTGACATTCAGTAGCCAGTTGTTCAGTTTCCATGAAGCTGTGTGGTTCTGAGTTAGTTTCTTAATCCTGAGTTCTAATTTGATTGCCCTGTGGTCTGAGAGACTGTTTGTTATGATTTCTGTTCTTTTGCATTTGCTGAGGAGTGATTTACTTCCAATTATGTGGTCAATTTTAGAGTAAGTGCAATGTGGTGCTGAGAGGAATGTATATTCTGTGGATTTGGGGTGGAGATTTCTATAGATGTCTATTAGGTCTGCTTGGTCCAGATCTGAGTTCAAGTCCTGGATATCCTTGTTAATTTTCTGTCTCATTGATCTCATATTGACAGTGGAGTGTTAAAGTCTCCCACTGTTACTGTGTGGGTGTCTAAGTGTCTTTGTAGGTCATTACAAACTTGCTTTATGTACCTGGATGCTCCTGTATTGGGTGCATATATATTTAGGATTGTTAGTTCTTCTTGATGCATTGATCCTTTTACCATTATATAATGACCTTCTTTGTCTCTTTTGATCTTTGTTGGTTTAAAGCCCATTTTATCAGAGAGTAGGATAGCAACTTCTGCTTTTTTTTTTTTCTCTCCATTTGCTTGATAAATCTTCCTCCGTCCCTTTATTTTGAGCCTATGTGTGTCCTTGCAGATGAGATGGATTTCCTGAATACAGTACACCTATGGGTCTTGATTTTTATCCAATTTGCCAGTCTGTGTCTTTTGATTGGGACATTTAGTCCATTTATTTTAAGGTTAATATTTTTATGTGTGAATTCTATCCTGCCACTTTGATGCTAGCTGGATGTTTTGCCCATTAGTTGACACATTTTTTTTCATAGTATCTATGGTCTTTACCATTTGGTACATTTTTGGAGTGGCTGGTACTGATTGTTTCTTTCCTTGTTTAGTGCTTCTTTCAGAAGCTCTTGTAAGGCAGGCCTGGTGGTGACAAAATCTCTCAGCAATTGCTTGTCCATAAAGGATTTTCTTTCTCCTTCTCTTTGAAAGTTAGTTTGACTGGATATGAAATTCTAGGTTGAAAGTTCTTTTCTTTAAGGATGTTGAATATTGGCTCCAACTCTCTGGCTTGTAGGGATTCTGGGGAGAGATGCACTGTGAGTCTGATGGGCTTCCCTTTGTGGGTAACCTGACCTTTCTCTCTGGCTGCCCTTAGCATTTTCTCCTTCATTTTAACCCTGGTGAATCTGACGATTATGTGCCTTGGGGTTGCTCTTCTTGTGGAATATCTTTGTTGTGTTCTCTGTATTTTCTGGACTTGAATGGTGGCCTGGCTGCTAGGTTGGGGAAATTCTCCTGGATAATATCCTGAAGAGTGTTTTCCAGCTTGGATTCATTCTCTCTGTCACATTCAGGTACGCCTATCAAATGTAGATTAGATCTTTTCACATAATCCCATATTTCTTGGAGGCTTTGTTCATTTCTTTTCACTCTTTTTTCTCTAACCTTGCCTTCTCATTTTATTTCACTAGTTGATCTTCAATCTCTGATATCCTTTCTGCTTGGTTGATTCGGCTATTGAAACTTGTGTATGCTTCGTGATGTTCTTGTGCTGTGTTTTTCAGTTCCATCAAGTCATTTATATTCTTATCTAAGCTGTTTAGTTAACATCTCATCTAACCTTTTTTCCTAGGTTCTTAGTTTCTTTGCATTGGGTTAGAACATATTCCTTTAGCTCTGAGAAGTTTGTTATTACTCACCTTCTGAAGCCTGTTTCTGTCAATTCATCAGATTCATTCTCCATCCATCTTTGATCCCTAGCTGGTGAAGATTTGTGATCCTTTGGAGGAGGAGAGGTGTTCTGGTTTTTGGTGTTTTCATCCTTTTTGCACTGGTTTCTTCCCATCTTAGTGGCTTTATCTACCTGTGGTCTTTGTAGTTGGTGACTTTTGGATGGGGTCTCTAAGTGGACGTCCTTTTTGTTGATGATGAAGCTATTTCTTTCTGTTTCTTCGTATTCCTTCTAACAGTCAGGCCCTTCTGCTGCAGGACTGCTGGAGGTCCACTCCAGACCCTGCTTGCCTGGGGATTACCTGTGGGAGCTGCAGAACAGTAAGGGTTGCTGCCCATTTCTTCTTCTGTTATCTTCGTACCAGAAGGGTACCTGCCAGATGTTGGCCTGAGCTCTCCTTTATGAGGTGTCTCTTTGGGTATATGGGGGTTGGAGAGCCACTTGAGGAGACAGTCTGTCCCTTATAGGAGCTCAAGTGCTGTGCTAGGAGCTCCATTGTTCTGTGCAGAGCTGCTGGGCAGGTAATTTTAAGTCTGCTGCAGTGGAACTCAAAACCACCTCTTTTCCTTGGTGCTGTGTCCTAGGAAGGTCAGCTTTATTTATAAGTTCCTGTCATGCTGCTGCCTTTTTTCGTAGATGCCCTGCCCCGCACGGAGTAGTCTAGTCACAGTCTGCCAGCAGAGGCATTGCTGAGCTGCCGCAGGCTCTGCCCAGCTGCTGTATGAACTGCCTCGGTAGTGGCGGACTGCCTCTGTAGTGGTGGTTGCCCTTCCCCCCACTGAGCTGGACTATCCTGGGTCCAGCTGCACATGCTGCAAAACTCTCAATCCAGAGTGTTTCAGATTGCTTGTTTTGTGGGGGTGGTACCCGCCGAGCCAGGTCGCCTGGCTCCCTGTCTCTGCCCTCTCCCTCTCAGTTGAATGGGCAGCTCTGTCTCCCAGGCATTCCAGGTGCCAGCTGAAATGGCCGCCCAGATTTGTATGAGTTTCTGTGTGCCAACCCACTACTGGCTGAAACTGCCACGCTGAAAACTCATGGCGCTTCTCGGCCTGGGAATCTCCTGGTCTTTGGGCAGTGAAAATTTGTTTGGAAATGCAGTGGGCACACCCTCTGCGTTGTTCTTGCTGGGAATTGCACTCTGGTGCTGCTCCTATTTGGCCATCTTGGATCCCCGCCCATCTTAACCATTTTTTTTCCATCTTGACCATTTTTAAGTGTACAGTTCAGTGGTGTTAAATACATTCATAATGTGCAACCGTCATCTGTCTCCAGAACCTCCAGAACCTCACTTCATCATCTGAAGTGAAACTCTGTACTCTTTGAGCAAAAACTCTTCCTCTTTACATCTTTTTCCTGTAACTACTATCTACTTCCTATCTTTATTAATTTGCCTATTTTTTGTAAGTAGAACCACACACTATTTGTTCTTTTGTCTGGCTTCTGTCACTTAGTACATGTTTTAAAGATATCATCTGACCCATAGCATGCATCAGAATATGTGGCATTTGATGTAGAAGTTGATACAGCAGTTCTAAGGAGGCAGACCATCAGAGATGAGCAAGGAAAGACCCCTCCAGAGTGGTAGTGCTGGAGTCTTGAGCACATATGATTAGAACAGCAGTAGAGGTCCTACCAGCTGACAAGTGCTTGATTGGCTCAGGCACTCCCTTGGCCCCAGAACTTACTTGGCTAGGAGCTTTTTGAATTTGTTGTCTGCAGAACAACCAAAGGTACTACCCATCTTCTTTTCCACCTGAGGAGCTGGCTGTACTTGGCCAAGTGCTCACATGGGCAAGGGGCCCCAGCCTTGGTTGACCCACTGAAGATCCTCACCTTAAGTATGGCAATGAAAGTATCATCAGTTACCCATACACAGTGGCAAACAGTGCCCTATCCTTTGGCCTGGGCCACTTTGCACTCCTGAAGAGATTCCATCATGGAGTCTTTCTGATGCACCTCGAGTAGGAGGCAGTTACCTGAGCCCTTGTCTGTACTCCTGGTAGTTCATGTCCACTGGGCACAGGGAGATGATTCCCTGTCACGTGGATATAACCTGCACTAGCACAGAGCTTCTGCCAAGTTTCTCGATTATCCTGGTCCAAGGCATCTTCAGTAGACACCACTGAGTAGTCCTTGGTGGAGGACTTACACCTGTCTACCAGCTGGTCAGAAGCAATGTAACTGCTAAGGACATCTGGAGGCTTGAACTTCAAGGTCATATTTCCCAAACTGTAAGAAGCAGAGCCTATGGGCCGTGCCATTCACTACTTATCACATAGCCAGCCTTTCTACTCACATACCATAGCAGCTCCAGCGTTCTTCATTCTCTAGGATAGGAGTCAGCAAACTTTTCCAAAGAGGCCGGATGTAAATATTCTAGTCTTTATGGGCCAAGAGGAAAACCTGAAGACACTATACAGGTACTCAATTAACAAGAGAGAAAATAAGTTCCCAGCAAATATTTCTTGACAAAATTTAAGCTATAATAATAATTGAGACCATGTTTTTGTACTAAAAACTTCATTAGGTCTGCTAATGAGAATAATGTAATTTTGGGGGAGGGCATACAATTTTGCATAATTGGGGTTTAACGTTATGGAAAGGTAGCCTCGTTCTCCTACAAAGCCTTTCCTTGCTTCTCTGTGACACTGTTATCTTCCCTCTTGTGAAGACACCAGAATATGATACCTGAATCTCTCTTTAGGAACTTACCTTTTACCTTTAAAGCATGGGGGAACTTCTCATACAAGGAAGCAGGTTAAGGGAGTAAGCTCTGAGCTAACACTCCCTGGGTCTGTAATTATAGCTGAATGAATCATTATCTGTATGATCTTTGAGTATTACTTCACCTCTCTAGAAGCTTCCATCTGTTTTCTCATCTATGAAGTAATAGTATCTACTTCATGGGTTTATTGTAAAGATCACATGAGCTAATGGACGCCAAGAATTAGAACACTGTTTGGTGTATTGTAAATCACTTGATATTAACGTTATTCTTCTTTTGAATTTTTTCTATTATTGACTGGAGGACCAGCCGTGTGTTAACAAGGAGCTGGCTGGATTGCACCTGTGAGCCAATGTTTGCTGATTCCTGCTCAAGAATGTGAAAAGCACAACACCCCTTGTCCTCACTAGGAGGAGTCTTTGCCATATTTCTCCCGGTGACATCCTTCTGGTTAAGCACGGCTTCCCTGAGGTTACAGTTGCAGCAGGGACAACCATGAACTCCTGCACTGCCAGCTCACTGCCGGTGTGAAAACTACCGTGCACCTTGCTGACAGCTGGCATTAGCTAGATACTTTTGGACTGCCAGCCAGGACCCATTGTGATAGTACAGGTGGCTTTTTGCAGCAGCTTCAGCATTACAGGCGGTGAGCAGCAGCACTTCTGGTAAGGTCTTCGCACCCAATCTAGATGTATTCCCAGTTAGATTTCAGCTCATGCCTTCTTTTAGTTTGCTACTCTCCCGAAGTTCCACACACGCAGCTTCTTGCTCCCCAGGATGGGAGGAGTAGCTTCATTGATGTGCTCAACAGCCTTTGAGATACTTTTCCTATATAGAAAGTCTTAGCCTCGTACCGGAGCTCCTGAATCTCATACATACTGAGACACTGCTGAACACAGCAGCTCTGGAGACCTATGTAGGTTTCAACCTTGATAGTGTTGTTTCCATGACTATTGCCATCTCTGGTGCTGGGCTTCTGAGGGTGCTGCAAGGGCCAACGGGGAGAACTTTGGCTGTCTCTCTTTTTTATGATGACCTCTGAACTCTCCTTGTTGACTGCTCAGTTCTTTTCCTGCCATCCCTTCTGCCTTCAATTTAAATATTAGCTTGATTGGACTTATTCGTTTGATTCCAGCAAACTTTTGCTTGTTAATCAGCTTTTATTGGTGTACAGAAAGGTACCCGCTCACTCTTGACTGTCTCCTTTGCTCAACTTCAGAAAACATCTCTGAGAACTTTGGGCTTTGATTACGTTCCAGCTAATTTCCCTAGTCTTTACATAAAAGTACTTAGAGGCATCTGCACATCAAAATGCAAGTAAACAAGTCACTCGGATGCCAAGCATTTCTTGCTGCAGTTGTTCCTGATCCTTCCTCTTTCTCGTCACGAAACTGTGGGTCACTTATGACCGGGGCTGGACGGGGGGCGGCGGTATGGTGGACAATATAACTTATCATCCAAACCAGAACAGTTTCAGAGTGAACAGAGTCACCAGAGAGGATTCATAAACAGGGACTACCAACTGAAGCAGGACTTGTCCTCTGATCTATGCCCTCTTATAAAGGAGACAGACTTTAAAATACAGATGTCTAAGATAATGCTGCCTTCTAAAATCCTTACCACTCAAAACCCCAGAAACCAAAGCAATGAAAACCCAGGGGCAATACATATGTATGCTGTTGGTTGAGCTGGACCTAGTGAAAAGCTGTGGGCAGAGAGGTCTACTTCTGTATGGTGTTCATGGCTACAGAGCCTTTGCTGAGTTCCCCCATCCCAATTTTGGAGCTTCCTGCTATACAGTGAGCCTGGGCCTCTCACTGTCCTTAGGTGTCCTGGGCATACCTGCAGAAGGAGGCCCCCTATGTTCAGCCACCATTATCTCTAAGCATTCGGCTTCAGCACCCACTCCCCAGACCATGGCCAGGCACAGGCCCCGGGTCCTGCTCATCTCTGCATTGCTGTGGGAGGGCGTATTTCCTGCACATCCAGTGTGTTCTAGAGAGGATCACTCAATGAAGAGATGAGCCCAGATCACTGAAGATGACCCTCTTCTGTAGAAAAGAGGATTCAGAGAAGTCCCCATTCCCCTCAGCGATTTCTCTTTCACCAGCTCTTTGCAAACTTTCTCGAGTTTGTCTACACTAGCCGTCTCTGTTTCCTCACTCCATCCCCCGCTTCTTCCGCGCCTGGTTTGCTTTCCCATCACTGTAACAAGAAAGCTCTGATATGGCCGCCTTGCAATGACATTCCTCAGTCCCCAGATGATTCGAACCGCATCAGTGTTGGAGGCTGTCCACCCTCCCCTTCCTGGAGAGGTGAACTGGAGCTTCCTGAGTCTGGTTCCCAGCTTCTGCCTGGCTCACATGTGGCCCTGGACAGACCATCTCTGGGAGTGGGGAGGCAAATGTCCCCTTGGGCGCCCCCTGGAGGAAACATGCTGTGGATAAGAGACATGACAAAGGATCCCAAGTGAAGGGATGGTTTAGAGTCCTCAGGGCATCTTTAAGAACTTTCTGGACCAGAAAATCTATTATTTTACCTCATCCCCTCTGAACACTTAAAGACTTCATTTAAAACGGCATAAAATTCCTCCTTGATCCTACTGTTCCCCTGACAGAGGTGCCACAATTAAAAATTGTGATTTTGGGGAGGCTGAGGTGGGTGGATCACTTGAGATCAGGAGTTCAAGACCAGCCTGGCCAACATGGTGAAAGCCTGTCTCTATTAACAATACACAATTAGCCGAGCATGATGGCAGTTGCCTGTAGTCCCAGCTACTCAGAGGCTGAGGCAGGAGAAACGCTTGAAACTGGGAGGTGGAGGTTGCAGTGAGCCAAGATCACGCCACTGCACTCCAGCCTTGGTGACAGAGTGAGACTCCAACTCAGAAAAAAAAAAATTTTGTGATTTTTCTCTATATTTATACCCAACAAGATTTTGTTCAGGATTACTTTCCACAGTTTTTCATAATAAATGAAAGTTTTGTAAAATTTCTAAATAGAAAACATTGTTTGAATAGATACATATATATTTTCAAACTAAACAGCTTCTCTCCTCATCAACCAAACTTCACTCTGTGAGAATGATGCCTCTACCATCCCAAGTGACAGTTCTTGGGCCAGACAGGACAGAAATTCCCTTGCCTGTCTCTTCCTTAGACAGGGATGCAGATTCTAAGACAACAACTAAAAATATTAAGAACTTCATTCCTTGAGGCCCTCCATATGCCAGGCATGCTACCAAAGGCATGTCTTTCTTTTCTTTCTTTCTTTTTTTTTTTTGAGGCAGGGTCTCACTCCCGTCATCCAGGCTGGAGTGCAGTGGCGTGATCACGACTCACTGTAGCCTTGACTTCCTGGGTTCAGCTGATTCTCCCACCTCAGCCTCCCAAGTTGCTGAGACTACAGGCATGTACCACCACACCCCACAATTTTTTTGTTATTTCTAGTAGGGATTGGGTTTTGCCATGTTGCCCAGTTTGGTGTTGAAGCTCCTGGGCTCAAGTGATCTGCTGGGCTCAGCCTCCCAAAGTGCTGGGATTATTGGCGTGAACCACCACACCTGACCCATAGTACATTTCTTATTTCTGACTTGGCATTAGAAATAGGACATCCAGGCCCAAAAGGTTAAATGATTTGCCCAGGGTCACCCAGCAAGTAAAGCAGCAGAGCAAGGATTTGATTGTGGTCTGCATGAAGCCAAACCTCCTACTTCTGCAGAAAGTGGCCCCCTGCAAACTGCCCTTCACCTCCTGCCCAGGAGGATTTAATATACAGTTGAGGAGGAAGCAAGGGTTACTCAGCAAACAGTTGAGAGACAGCAAGTTAGCTAAGTGGCAAAATACTCAAGCTAGACTCTCCAATCACTACACCACAAGGATAAGATGTGACCCAGTCATTCAAAGCGATGCATAGGAGAGGTTTTATTTGAAAATTCATGCAATCCTCCATTGCTCAGTTATTTAGCATCCGTTATTGACAGCCGCTGGGCCTCACACTGCAGATACATTGTTAACCTCAGATGTCACTTTTCCTTTTTTATTGTAGGAGAAATATACCGTGCAGAACCTTAACCAAGAGGTTGGCAGCCCTGAAAACTCATTTCATTAATGTGGCATGTTACGGATAAGTCCATGCTCTTTAAAAAGAAGCAGGATGCCCGTCCAGTGTGCCATGCTTTGCTCTTGAGGCTGCCTCGAGGGGACTTGAAAGTCCTCTGCCTTCAACCCGGCTTTCTTTCCTCTCTCTTTTGTTCCCTTCCTGATGTACCTGCATTCAGACGTGGCATCCCTGTGAATGTCAGCTGCAGCCTCTTCGTGAGATAATTCCTCGAGGGCACTCAGGTTGGGGAGGACTTTGAAGTCTCTTTTCCTCCGGGTGTCTGATGTGTCCCCTTCCCTATGTGCCCAGTTCTAAGAAAATGGCCACTCCCTCTGCTCCACCTGTCATGGTGGTTACCATTTGGGAAGGCTTGGTGTCAGATGGATGGAAAAAGGATGGCTAGGATCCCCGGGAGGGAACTGGAGTTCTGCCTCCTGATGGGTTCTAGTTTTGCAGCTTGAGACCTCTGTTAGTCTTGATATCCTCCTCTGTGAATTGGGCTCCTGCTGTAGCATTAATGTAAGCAGCACTGGATATGTGGACGTTAGTTGCAGTGTTGTTGAAGGTGATGACTACTGCCATTTGGAACGGAACAAACCAGTTGCTGCCTGTGGAGTCCGACAAGTCTCCTTGGAACAGCTGTCCTTAGGGAAGTTGCTTTTGAACCGTGCAGTCCATTAGGGAGAGATAAGAAGCAGCAGAGGAGAGAAGGTGGAGTGTGCTGGGTGGTAGAACGGTGCTGCCTGCTGTTGGCCCTGACGCTTTCACGATGGATGCTGGAGGCCTTTTCAGAGGGGAACTGCTGGGAAGTGGACATGGGCACTTTCTTTTTCTCAAGAGGCACATCTGAAGGTCACGTGGCCAGGAGGAGGGTGAGGCCTGCCCACAATCCACTGGGCTGTGCAGAACTGAACCCAGACAGAACCCTGGCATGCAGACGCTGGCCACGAGTCCCCATTTCTCCTGGAGCAGGTCCAACAGCACGTTCCCTCTCTCTGCTAGTGAATCGAGCACAGCTCCAAAGTACCCCTTAGGCCATAGACTCCCGCCTCCTTCATCCTCCAGCAACATTTTCTCTGGGTTTTCTTTGACCTTCTCTTTCCCAGCCTCTCAGGATGCTGGGGTTGGTGAAAACGTGCCCTTTGCACGCACTGCTTTTCCAAACCCTGCTTCCGTTGTCCCTCTGTGTCTGATCTGCCTCTGGACACCTCGCTTCCAGCTCCAGTCACAGCACATCCTGGCAGGCTCCACACACCTCCCACCTCCACACACCTTCCACCCACCTCCTCCCCTTCTACCTGTCTCTCCTGGTATTCTCTCAGGGAATGGCAGCCACCCCTAGTTCATTCAGAATCAGGGCGATGTCCACACTCCCCACTCTCCCTCACTACACGCCCCCTTCAAGAGTCCCCCAGCCTCCAGATCTGAGAAGGGTGGGGCCAGTGCCCTCCTTCTTCTGCTCCAGATCTCTCCTGTGCCTCCGTCTACCTCCCCATGTGCAGAGGCTGCTTATCTGCCAGCCCCTTGCCTCTTTCACACAGACACAGCTTTCTGAAATGGAGAGTGCACGTGCCTCTGTCTGCTTTAAACTCTTCAGGGTCTCTCATGGCCCCTGCAGCTTTCAGAATCAAATTCAGATTCCTTAGCATGGCACAGAGACCCTTCCTGAACTGCCCCTACAGCCTCATCTTCTTTTCCACACATCTACCTCCTACCCCCATGAGGCAAGGGGCAGTTTCTAGAATGCATGACTCAGTTCACAAGGCCGTGTCTTTAAATATCATGCCCTCTATCTATGGAATCCCTTGTTCTATTTTTCATTTGCTGAACTCAGAGTTTATGAACTGCCAGCCCTGGGTCATATCTGGCCTAAACGTGTCTTCAGGGACTTGCATGTTCAACCTTTTGAAAATCAGAGACTACTGTTTGAAACTCAAGAGACTAGTCATTATAAAACATCCTCATTTCGGGCTTGTTTTAAATAGTCAGGAGAGCCAGTAACACTGAACCATAGTCATCGCTGGAGTTGGGAAGTGTTCGTGTCCTCTTGTTGTGGGGGTGGGGGACGCATAAGCTGCATTTTCCTACAGTCCACAGTACTCCCTATTGCCTTACACTGAGCATCATCACTTACGTCTGTGACTTGCCTGGACCCTAAAGGTATTTGAGCTTGAGATCCCTAGACTCACCTCCCTATCATTAGCGAAATTCAGCTCATGTGGGTTTCTCCAAACTTCCTTGACTCAGAAACCCCTCCTGTGCCAGGTGCGTGAGGACTGCAGGCCCTAAGGAAGTGGCTGCGGTGTGAGTTTCTTGCCCTTCTCAGTCTCAGCTGACCAGATGCTTATTGACAAAATCAAGCAAAAGCAGGAGGAGGAACACCCAAGGGCATGGTCCCTTTTCCCCTGTAATGTTCAGAACAAAAGCTTAGGAGAAGGAAATTCTGGAGCTCCATGCTTTCTAGGCTACTTGATGAGGCTGCTTCCTGGGCTTGCTGATGACCAACAGATGGAATAGGAAGAGGAAGCCAGCCCTGGCCTCTGGAAGGGCAACAGCTCCGGGTGTCTTCAGGCATCAGCCGTGACCTCTGCCCCCACCTTTCCCAGCCCATGCTCTGTTAGGGGTCCAAGGCTCTGGGGAGGAAAGGGAGCAGAGGAGAGGTTCTGCCTCTTGGGTCCTCCCTGTGAGCCACTTCCTGATTGGCTTGGGGAAAGCCCAAAGATGTGCTCAGGGTAGAAGAAATGAACTCCAGCCGTGTTGATTTAGGGCACAGAAAATGGCTGCATCCAACTAATGCCAGGATAGCTTGTGGCGGGTGTGGGTGGGATGGTGATGGGCATAGAGAGGACGGTGGCCCCCAGGACTGTGGCTAGAATCGGGTGTCTGGATGCAAACATGAGAAGAACCTTGCTCGGATGGATGGATGATGAGAAGAGTAATCATCACCAGAGTTACCACTGCCTGGGCCCTGGCCATGGGGCTGCCCCTGCTGTGGATTTACGCCTTTCATCCCCGTCCCAGCCCTATGAGTTGGACCTTTTTATTCCTCCAGTTTACTTAGAGATGTTAAGCGTCATATGCCAAGATTGACAGCGAGGAGGGAGCTCTAGGCGGAATCTGAATACAGCTCTGTCTGACAGATTGTCTCCAAACTGGGAAGTAGGTGCAAAGGTAAGGTTGGGGCGGGGGCTTGTCACAACCTGAGCTGAGTCAAAACTGTGACGGACTTAGTATCACAGGAACACACTGGCAAGGTAAGCCAGAGGACAGGGCCAGGCAGCCAATGTACCTGGGTCACTATGCCTGACTCCAGACAGACACGAGAGCTTCACCCAGCCAGAGCCAAGACGCATACATATGAAGCCAGGTCAGAGTAAAGTGTGTGTGTGCAGGGACCTGGGGTTGACCCCTGTGACTTTATTCCCATACCTTCCTTCTTGGCAGTCCTGGACCTGTGCTTTGAAGATTTCCAGCAGATTTTATCAGGAAGTTCAAGCTGTGCAGAAGGTGGGGAGGCTGGCTTCTGTTCTGAACACCCACAGAAGAGAGGGGCAAAGAAGCAATGGGTCCTTCCCTCCTTTGCTTTTCCCTTTACCCTGAATATCAGCACAGACTCCCACTTCCGGCTGGGCCTAGAGGGGCATGAAAGCCACAGCCTATTAGCTCCCAGAGCCTGGACTGGTGGCTGTAGACGGTGCCCTGAGGCCAATGGCTGCAGGTATCATTAAGGGCTTCACATCAGGGCTGCTCCAGAGCCTCACCCTCTCCCCACATCTCCTGCTATCAATTTATTACAGAAAACTTCAGGAAAGAAGGCTGGAGTGAAAGGGGATTGTCTGCTGCTCGCTAGGGATTAGAAGAATACAAAGGCAGAGAGAATTCTTTCCCGTATGACTTCTTCACATGACTGCAGGGGCCTGACAAGTGGACAGAGGATTTAACCCTTTTGTCCTGGGCAGATCACATGCACTTGCCAAGTACCCTGGCTCACAAAGGGCTTCCCAGGACTGCATCTGGAACAGGGCAATACTTCAGTAAGTGTGCGGTGAGGATGCACAGAAACTACCCATCCCCTGGCCGGAAGGAGGAGGGAAATGGGATCTGGCCTCCCTGCTTTCTTGACAAACATGCCTCTTTGATACAATACTATAAAAATAAAATGAGGTAGCAAACGAGGACACAGGCTTTGCTGTGGTCCCTAGCTCTACCTCAACTGGCAGCACAAGACTGGGGTGAACTGCAAAGACTAAAAGAGATAATGAATACATGTCAACAGCTGGCAGATGCTGTTTTCATTTTAATGTAATTATTGTTCTGATTAAAAGTTTTTTTTGAGAAGAGAATAGGTTATGGCTGAGTTCCACCTTCCCTTCTTTTTGTTTCAATTAACAGGCGTTTCTTTATCCAGCATTACGGAGCACCTACCCTGCGACAGGCACTGAGCAGGCCCTGGGGTCACAGGGGGAATGGAGACAGGTCATCTCCAGTTTGAAGGTGCTTAAAATAGACATTTGGGGACATGAAACACCCCCTACACACACACACACACACACACACACACACACACACACACACACACACACCCACACCAGCCAGCAAAGGAACAGAGCTATAAACACCTACCCATTACTGGGCAATGCTGGGAAGAAAACAAGAGGCAAGGTGGCTCACACCTGTAATCCCAGCACTCTGGGAGGCCCAGGCAGGAAAATCACTTGAGGCCGAGAGTTTGAGACCAACCTAGCTAACATGGTGAAACCCTGTCCCTACTAAAAATACAAAAAATTAGCTGGGTGTGGTGGCATGCGCCTGTAATCCCAGCTGCTTGGGAGGCTGAGGCAGGAGACTTGCTTGAACCTGGGAGGCAGTGATTGCAGTGAGCCGAGATCGTGCCACTGCACTCCAGCCTGGGTGACAGAGCAAGACTCTGTCTCAAAAAACAATAACAAAACAGAATAAAAAGAGGCAAGTGGTGGCGGATACGAGACCACATGGATACTCAGGAGCAGAGGAAGGGCGGTTTCAGGAGAAGGATTTGTCAGAACTCTGAAGTAAGAGGGGGACCCAGCCTCGCAAAGGGCTGTGGGAAGAATGTCAGGCAGAGAGGTCTGCATGGGCCACAACTTGAAAGGCAAGAAGAGCCTAATGGGCTAGAGGATCCCAATCTTCCCTCCTTTAAAATTCACCATGTTTCCAGGCCCTGCTCACCCCGGCAGATGGTCTCTGAACCTTCATCCTCCTCTTCCCCTCCCCACCGCTGCCATCTGGTCCCATTTTCACCTGACTGTGACTGTATCATTGAACCTCTCCCCCTTTTCTTCCTTCCCCTCATGTCTTTAGTTATTTTTACAGATGCACTCTTCTATTTGTAAAATACTCTTCTCCTGCCTGTGTCCACCCCTCGCCTGCTTCTCCTTCCATTTCACATCTCCGGCAAGGCTGGCCTGTCCTCACTGCCCCTTTATCAGGGACCTCTCTTTGGAATCTTGCTTCACCCCACAATTCCAAGGAAGGAGGTCTCTCAAATGCCACTGGGGATCTGCAGCTACCACCGCCTCCCGGGTTCAAGCATGTTTCATGCCTCAGCCTCCCAAGCAGCTGGGATGACAGGCGCATGCCACCACACCCCGCTAACTTTTTTGTATTTTTAGTAGGGACAGGATTTTACCATGTTAGCCAGGGTGGTCTCGAACCCTTGAGGCCCTCGTCTGTAAGGACCCTCCCACCAGGACCACCCACCTGTCTCGCCTTGCTTCGCTCTCTGGGTGTCTCTTACTTCTCTCACTTTCCTTCTGCATGGCCTTTGCCACCTTGGTTTCTGTTTCAATTCTCTAAATCAGAGCAAAGACCCAAGCTTAATCCCAGGGTCTCTTCTACTTTAGGGATTTCATCTGCACTAAGGATTTCAACTGCCATCTCCCCCAGACGGCTTTGGATCTCCACCTCCAGCCTAACTTCTCTCCTGCTATTCTCTTATGAATTGGTCCCCAGCTGCCCACCATTGAGGTGACTGTGGACAAGTCACTTCCTGTCTCTGGGCCTCAGTGGCTGTACCTATAAGAAGTGTGGTTCTGCTGCCCTCTTATCCCCTAGTTGCTCCAGTAAGTGGTGGCTTAATAATTGTCAGATGTGTTCATTTCCACATAGATAAACCCAGCCTCTTAAGATCATCACGTTTAAAACCAAGCTTACTATAGGACCATAACACACAGCTTCGCCTCTGATGTTCTGCACCCACAGAGGGCTCAGTCGTTCACGCAGGCATTACTGACTGTCCCGAGAGTATTGGAGAGCTGTCATTTCTCCTCCATGACCACGGCTTCCTAACTCCCTTTTCCTTTGCTTTTCAACACCCCAGCCCAGCCCAGCCCTCAACGCCTCTCCCGTGGGTGGTCTTCCCGGCACCTGCCCCTTCCAAGCAACTGACAGGTCATCTGCACATACCTGGGTCAAAGCAAGCACCTCAAGGGTCCTAACTGTCCACAGCGGCTCCTCTTAAGCTTTTGTGGGTCCTTTTGGGAATCCTTTGAAATGTTTGAAACCCCTGCTCAGAAAAATGCCTACATTTCAAGGGCTTCATGGATCTCCTGAACCCCATCACAGATTCTTTAGAGGTCTCTGGACCTCATGTTAAACCAATGAAATCCCCAAAGAATCAAGTCTGAGTTCTTTGACCGTGAAAGCCTGGCTCCAAGCCCTCTGTCCTCTCCCACTTTCCTCTACCTCTAAGCACTGCCAAGGTCTGTGGCAGCCGCTTCACGAATGTGAGAACAGCTCCTCCTTGTACATGGGAAACTTCCTTGGTTCTGGCCATTCTCCCATCTAGGTCACCAACATCATTCTTTTTCCAGCTCAAGTCCTTGGGCCCTTCCTTCAAGCCCCCAAATCTGGCCTTCTCCAGTCCCCAGTCCTTGGTGGGGAGCCCCCTCTTTGGAGCACCTATGGTACGAATCATCAGTACTATGAGCGTGGTATTGTTATTTTTGTTTTTATTACCTGTCGGTGCTCACCATGGGAGACAAGGGATGGCAAACTAGGCTGATATACTACACTCATACGATGTTTGTTGGTAAATGAATTTTCCTGATAGCTAAGTGAAGAAGGCTTCCAAAACCACCAAATCTATGCTTGAAAGTAGCTTTTCCACATCCCGTTACATGCATTCATGTGCTTTTCTAACACTTGGCATACAGGACGTCATTTGATGGGAGAGCAATCCTGCTGTCATGCAATCGTTCTCCATGTGGGACTGAGGGGTGCAGCAATGGCAGTGCCCTTGCTCCCCATCCTGCCAGTTTATCAGGAGGTTCCAATGAGATGTGAAAATGTCAAATGCAGTGCCTGGCAAAGAGCAGATACCCAGTATATTAGCTTATCTTCCTCTTGCCCTGTAGCGGCTTCCTTTTCCTTTTAATGTAGAGCAGGTGGGAGGTGAAAATAGACCAACACCTATTTATTGCCCTTCTAAAATTTCAGGGCAAGGAATTCAGAGGCATAGCAGCAAAAGGATTTGCTATTTCTAGTGAGGCTGAACTCTACTCCACAGGAAAACTTGAGACAGCTGTCCGGTTCTGTTGCTTTAGAGCAACAGAAGACCTGTGGGTTTGTTGAAGCCACTTTTTACAAATGGGGAAACTGAGCCCCAAAGAGGTTAGGGCCTGCCCTTAGGGCAATGGCCTGGTGGCGGCAAATCCACAACAAAGCCCAGACCCCCAGACTCTCACCTCCAGACACATTCCTCATCATCACACAACTCTCTCCCCACCAGATCACAAACTCCATGAGCCCCTTCTCTTACAAGCACAGGGCTCGTAAGCACCTGTAGAATGGATGGGATGCATTTTGCTCACACACAGCTTTGCAGTGACTGCACAGAGCTCATGGCAACCGTCACAGGATCCAGGTACAAGGACTGTGAGTGCCTTATAAGGCTGCTGTTTTTGCACCTAATCTGGAGCAGATTGGCTTTTCCAGCAGGCTGGCTCATGGCACGAGGTCTGTGCTGGTGACGCTACAATGCTGCATTTGAGAAATAGTTACTGAACATTTGCCAGGTGTCATGCACTGGCTATACAGAGATGAACAGGAAATAAATGGGCCCTTCCCTATGAGGAATCATTGAGTGGAAAATGAAAAAAAGCAGAACAAAAGCAAATAGACCACCTGGTCCAGGCAGAATAACCCTCTCCAGCGGCTAATCTCTGACTATTTCCAAGACAGAAAATAAAAACAACACTATACAATGGGACTCTGATGAAGACTAAAAATCCCAAAGTCAACACATTTTACTTTATTTTATCTCAATTGATCTCAACTCTCAAATGCGTGAGCTTCAAAAGGTAAGATTAGGTACCATTAAGCCAGCGAGACCAACATTGATTTGAAAACCCTCCTCCCTAATACAAGACTGAGGAGGTTGCAGGCCTTATTAATCTCCTTGTTATCAGCTTGATCTCAGCCTGCCTGGAGCCAGCTCGCCTGATTCCCAATTCTGGATACATCCCTCCAGTCCTCTGGCTTCTGTGCACGAGGCCTCAGAGCCCATATAGAACTGTGGATTAGCCTGTTAGGAATACTTACTTAAACTGTGGGCTGGTCTTTCTTCATGGAATGGGGCCAAAAATGAAAGTGGTTGTCATCTATAAATACGACAGAACTCAGCCAGGCATGGTGGCTCATGCCTGTAATCCCAGCACTTTGGGAGGCCAAGGCGGGTGGATCACAAGGTCAGGAGTTCGTGACCCAACCTGACCAACATGATGAAATTCTGTGTCTACTAAATACATAAAAATTTGCTGGGTGTGATGGCGTATGCCTGTAATCCCAGCTATTCAGGAGGCTGAGGCAGGAGAATTGCTTGAACCCAGGAGGTGGAGGTTACAGTGAGCTGAGATTGTCCCATTGCACTCCAGCCTGGGCAACAGAGCGAGACTCTGTCTCAATAAAAATAAAAATAAGACAGCAGTCAATGGATTTCAGATCAGACAGTTGTGCAGGGAGCTAACACAGCCCCTACCACATTTTTTCTCCTTTGGTCATAGAAATATGTAAGTGACCCCAGAATATCAGTGACTGGGGCCTATCTCAGCCTCCCTCAAGGAACTTATTCCCTTCCCTTCATCTCTTCCTTCCTTCCTTTCCTTCTTTCTCCAAAAGAGCTCCTACTGTCTACCAGGCACTGTAGCAGGAACTGGAAGTACAATGATACAATGGCGCACACATCTGAAATGGTCCTAGCCTTCAAGGAGCTACAGCCTAACAAGCAGGAAAGAAACCATGCCACAAACACGGGGTGTAGATACATGCCAGAGAGAGGCAGGGAGCTTCAGAGGACGGTGAGATGAGGGTCTAATCTAGTGGTGTTGCAGGGATGAAAGGTCTTCTTGGGTCTGAGGCATCTTCTCCTCTTCGTAGGACCACCCTCTGTTGGAGGAGGGTTAGTGGACACTTTCAATCATTCATAAGGTTGTTTTATTCAAGGGTGATTCTTTTGTTGTATGCTGGGCCGTTTCCAGACACAGTGATAAATGGTTTCTGTAAGTAGGTACTTTCTGAAGGATTAACTCACTCACTCTGAAGTTTTGCAAGGAGTTGTCATGAGTTAGCTGCCATCCAGGGCAGATCATGGCTATGGGGAAGAAGAAAGGCTGGCACGTCATTGCATAAACTTCACACATTTTCTGGGTCTACCTTCATGCGTTTTGCTAACCGAACTTTATTGACTTAATACTTTCCTTTAAATTGACTCACTTAAAAACTTAAATGAATTTATCACAAAAGGAATCTTTATACCACTACCATAAATAGAATACCAATATCCCTTGCCCTAAATGGAGGGGAATGGCAAAAATAAATACAATTAAATTCTTGGCTTCCAGCCTGCTTGGAGGCTTTCTTTATCTGGAAGAGCAGATTGGTTTTAAAAGGCTCCCTTAGACTTGCCTTCCATCACCCGGAGAGGCCTCCCCTCTCCATTTCTTTGCTTTATATAACTGAGAGTGGAGTTTGGAACTGCCCTGCAGGCTGGGCAGGCCACCAGATCCACTCAGGAACCCCCAGAACTCTAGGGAACTTTGGTTGTGTGAGCCAACTGTGAAGTGGGGCCCTTTGCTGTGTGAATGATCCCATCCCAGCCAAGCTCATTAGAGGGCTTAATGACACAGCCGATGAATGCCTTGCTGTCCAGCTTCTCCAGAAATTTCCTTCAAGTGCTCCAGCGCTGGGTCCAGCCTGTTTCTGGACACACTGTATCCTCCTTGGACTCATGTAAGGAATCACTTCAACCCTGTGCTGAGATTTCTCCTCTCATCTTCCACCTTGGGCCTCACTGGGGAGGACAAAGGAAGAGAAGTAGGCTAATAGATAAAGCCCTGGCACCTAGAAATACAGCCAGCTGGATCGCCATACAGTTTAAGTTCTTTTTCTATGTCCTAAGCAGTCACTCTGCCTGAGACTCAGCTTACCTGTCCATAAAATGGGTTTTTCAGGGGTTTTATAATAAATGTGTGAAACAATGTATAAAAAGCTCCTGGCATACACTCAGGAATCCAACGAGTGGCTGTCATAAGAATCATTACTCATTTTTCTTTCTTTCTTTTTTTGAGATCAGTTGCCCAGGCTAGAATGCAGTGGCATGATCTCAGCTCACTGCAACTTCCACTTCCTGGGTTCAAGCAATTCTCCTGTCTCAGCCTCCTGAGTAGCTGGGACTACAGCGCCTGCCACCATGCCTGGCTAATTTTTGTATTTTTAGTAGAGACTGGGTTTCACCTTGTTGGTCAGGCTGGTCTAGAACGCCTGACCTCAAGTGATTGACCCACCTTGGCCTCCCAAAGTGCTAGGATTATAGGCATGAGCCACCACTCCTGGCCTTTTTTTTTTTTTTTTTTTGAGACAGGGTTTCATTTTGATGCCCAGGCTTGAGTGCAATGGTGACATCTAGACTCACTGCAACCTCCACCTACTGGGTTCAAGTAATTCTCCTGCTTCAACCTCCTGAGTAGCTGGGATTACAGGGCACATACCACCATACCTAGCTGATTTTTGTATTTCTATAGAGATGGGGTTTTGCCATGTTGCCCAGACTGGTCTCGAACTCCTGGGCTCAAGTGATCTGTCCACTTCTGCCTCCCAAAGTGCTGGGATTACAGGCATGAGTCGCTGTGCCTGGCCAAGAGTCATTATTCATTTTTCTGACATCCATTTGGTGATCACTCTAGGCTGACTCTGTGATGGGCAGGGGAGCTACACAGACAGGCTTTCCCTGGTGTGATGGGCCAAGGTCACTGCTTAGGGCTGGGGCTCTGCAGAAGTCAGGGAAACCAGTCACTCCCCCAGCAGAGTGTGCATACGATTCACCGGGGGCTTGTTACTGAGCAGATTCCGACTCGGCAGGTCTAGGGCTGGTGTAGGGCCTGAGATGCTACATTTCTCCCACACATCCAGGTGATATCCATGTTCCTGGTCTGAGGACCACACTGAGTGACAAGGCTGTGGTTCTCAAAGTGTGGTCCTGAGATGGGCCAGCAGTGTCGGCATCACCTAGAACTTGTTAGAGATGCAAATTCTCAGGCCCCGCCCCAGGCCTGCGGAAACAGAAACTCTGGGCCGTGTCCCGCGATCTGTTTTTAACAAGCCCTCAAGGTGATCGTGATCCTCTCTCAAGTCTGAGAATTGGCTTTGGCATCTCTAGCCTCCTGGAATCTACCTTACTTGCTCATTCCTGTGGTATTACAGGAATTGTGGGGCTTGAGCCTAAAAAGGAAGAGCCAGCTGTGCTCTACCTCATCCCAGCTCAGCAGGAGCCAAGCCTTGGATCAGTATCTTGGACTTGTTTCTTTTCAGGTTCACCCTTGAGCCAAAAACACCATTTAGAGGCCACCCCTAGGCCGGTGGTAAAGAAAGGGACTTCCAGAAGCCGAGTCTGGGAGGGAGGGGGCTCTGGGCTCTCTTGGCCTCCCTCCCCCATCACTCTGGGCCCTCCTTGCATCTTAGGCTTTGGTGAAACGTTACAGACCCATCACTGAACTTAGATGGACAGCCGGCCCACAAGAATTGAGTGGCCACACAAAAGTATGCTTGCACTTCCTACAATCCTAAATCCCAGATGTTGGGTATTTGGGCCGCCTCCAGCTTCAGCATCCAAACATACAACCAAGTGATGATTTGTATTTTTCTAATTCTGTGTCTATAGCCACACCTCTCCCCTTTTCTCTCTCCATTTCCTTTGTATCTGCTTTTTGGCCCTGTATTATTTTTAAAATTAAATAATACTCACACTGATACTGCTTTGTTTAAGTGCTCTTAAAATAAGTCCGTGTGTCTCGAGCACCTGCTAGGAACTCTTCTGGCTGCTTACGCTCGTGTGTATTTCAATTGTGGTAAAATACATGCAACATACAATTTAGCATCTTAACTATTTTTAAGTGTAGGGTTCGGTGGCATTGAGACATTCATATTATTCTGCAGCTATCATCACCATCCGTCTGCTGAGCTCTTTTCATCTTGCAGAACTGAAACTTTATACCCACTGAACACATGCCCCTTCCCCGTCCCCAGTCCCTGGCAACCACCATCCTGTTTTCTGTTTCTATCAGTTTAACCATTCTAGATGCCTCCTATAAGTGGAACCATACAGTATTTGTCCTTTTGCCACTGGCTTATTTCACTTAGCACAATGTTCTGAAGGTTTCTCCATGTTATAGCTTGTGTCAGAATTTCCTCCCTTTTTAAGGCTGAATAATATTCCACTGTATGTATATACCTGTTTTGTTTTTTAAGAAACAGGGTCTCACTATATTGCCCAGGCAGGTCCAAACTCCTGGGCTCAAGCTATCCTCCAGCCTCTGCTTCCCTAAGAGCTGGGATTACAGGTGGGAGTCACCCTACCATATTTTGTTTATTCATTTACCCATGGATGGACACCTGACTTGCTTCTTTTTTTTAGCTACTGTGAATAAGGCTACTATGAACATAGGTGTACAAATATCTGTTTGAATCCCCGCTTTTAATTCTTTTTTTTTGAGTCAGAGTCTTACTCTGTTACACAGGCTGTAGTGCAGTGGGGCAATCTCAGCTCCTTGCAATCTCTACCTCCCGGGTTCAAGCGATTTTCCTGCCTCTGCCTCCCAAGTAGCTGAGAGACTACAGGCGTGCGCCACTATGCCTGGCTAATTTTTTTTTTTTTGTATTTTTAGTAGAGACAGAGTTTCACCACATTGGCCAGGCTGGTCTCAAACTCCTGACCTCAGGTGATCCGCCCACTTCGGCCTCCCAAAGTACAGGCATGAGCCACCACACCCGGCCCTTGCTTTCAATTCTTTTAAATACATACCCAGAAGTGGAATTGCTGGATCATATGGTAATTCTATGTCAAATTTTTTTAGGAACCATCATACTGTTTTCCATGTATCATTTTACATTCCCACCATTTGTGTTTTATTTAATCCAGAACACTGTGAGTTGGGTATTATTAACCCCATTATACAGATTAGGAAACTGAGACTCAGAAAGGTGAGGTCACTTGCCTGAGGTCACACAGGGAATAAGTGTTCCACTGGAGACTAGCGCCTTAATCTTCCAATAGTAGCTCCCAGGTGTTCCAAAGGTACGGCCCAATGTCCTGAATCATATGCCATGAGTCCAGCTCTGGCAAGAACGTGTCAGTCCTTTTAGATAAAAGTAGGGCCCCAAGTTGTGCGCAGGGAGAGCTGTGTGGTGAATACCTAAGTGAGTCATTCTGTTGCTCTGCTGGAGGTTACAGCTATGGTGGGCAGTTCTGGCAGGTTGGGGAAGGGCCTGTGGAGACTTAACTGGCTTTACCACTGAGGCTGGGCCATCATGGGTCTTCCTTTGGCATCTCTCAGCACGTTGCTGCCCTTGTGTCCAGCTGGCCTAAGAGGCTCCCTGCCCAGGCCAGGACAGAATGCCACAGGGAGTTTCTCTCTTGCCCTTCTCTTTTCTTCTCCTGGGAACTAAATGGTTTGATCAGGGTACAACCTGGGCATCATCCAGAGTCCACCTAAAGTCAAATCCAAAGTGTTGGGAACCTCAAGAGATGGAGTAGGAGGGCCTTTACAGGAAAATAGCAAACAAAAGTCACCTGCCCTATCAATTTACTAACTCACTTTCCCAGATACGGTATGCCTCCTGCCTTCATTATTTAAGCTACTCTGGCATTTACCAAGAAGGTGTGAATTAACCCAGGGTATCACTCCTCCGTGTGCAGCTGATATTCTTGCTTTCAAAATTAGAGCTGGGGAAGCCCAGTGACAAGCGCTCATACCTCCCTGGGTAGAGCCCAGGTGTGTCTGCCTCTCCCGCAGCCTCCACCGAAGTGTTGTGCTCAATGGTGACAGATGCCATTGTGTTCGTGAAGCTGTCTGACATTGATGAGTCTTTTCTATAGTCTCAAAAGTTTCCAGAATCTCTGTGCAAACTGTCTGCATGGTACAGAAAATGGGACAGAGTATAAGAGGCCTGGGGCAGAAGGGAGGAGGGATGGGGGTGAGCAGCCAGGTAACCTCAGTATAAAAAAGTGGCTAAGACCAGAAGGACCATGGAGTCAGGCAAACCTGGGTAGAATCCCAGCTCTGTGTTTCCTAGCTGTGTGACCTTAGCAAGTCCTGGGACCTCTCTGAGTCTCCATTTCCTCATCTGCAAATGGGCTAACAGGGTACTAGGGAAGGTTGAGTGAGGTGACGCATGTGAGCTGTCAGCAGAATGCGGTTACCGTAGGAAAGGGAGCTTTCTGGGATGTGCTAGCTCCTTGCATGAAGCCTGACCCCTCCCTCCCTTGTCAGGCTCTCTTGACCTGGGGAAACTGACAGCATCAACCCTTCTGTCTTCCCCTAGAAAGAAATTCTTCCAGGCCATAATCATTTGTGTTGTTTTTCTCTTCTCTCTCAGTGTGTCTATCTCTGTCTGGTAATGAGATGGTCATACAAATGCTGCACTCTGGAGCCATTTAGATGAGACTCTGTGGGGGGACGCTGCTGTGAGAGGAGAGGAAAAGAGGGGAGGTGGAGGCAGAGCCGTGTGCCCCAGCCCTCCTTCCGCATTAAGGTGTTCTGGAGCTGGCAACGCTAAATCGTAGTGATCTTTTTGGCTGCCATGCCCCATTATGGCCTGGGATCCAACATGCTGTTCCTCAAGTTTCCTTCAGCATCGCTGCATCCCAGGGTTCTCTCTCCCACAGACCTTTGCGTTTCCAAGGCTTATTCCTTGAAAATATGAGCATGCATCTCTTCCCCACTGGACGTCATTTAGGACATCATTTTTGGAGATTTCTCCTTGTTCCCTGGAGCCTGGGTTCAAATGCTAGCTGTGCACCTTACTAGCTGTGTTATTTAACTGCTCTGTGCCTCAGTTTCCTAATCTGTAAAAGGGAGGTGATAATAACACACACCTCCTTCTATTGTGAGAGTTACAGATGTGAATGGAGATAAGTGTTTAGAAAACCATTTTGACAAAAAATGACTTTGTTGTTATTCTCTGCTGGCATTAGCCTCCATGGGGAAGAAAATATGTGAGGAGTGAGGCTATTTCCTGAAGCAAGCTTGTCAGAGTACCTTGTGGACTCCAGACTATCAGATTTCAAGGACCCATAGTATTTCCAAAACATTGGGGTTGGGGATTCATGAGGTTACCGACCTCTTCAGCCAAGGGAGAATAACTACCATCACCCTCTTTCATGAAAGAAAGGACATCCTAGTATCCCAAAGGATAAACAAATATCTCAGAATATAGAAGAGTTCTTTCAGGCAATGGCAGCTGGCAACTTGAGACTATTAATCATCGTGGCTGGATTGTGCTTTTTTTTTTTTAATTTCTTTTCTGTCTCCTTTGAGATCACCACCCATTTGTGGATCACCATTTAGGAACCACTGACCTAGGGGTCCTTTCATCCTTCCCCAACAACTAAGAAGCTGGAGGAGGAATTGTTGCCTGGAACCTTAAAAAGGTCCAGGAAGCAGAGCTGAGTCCCTCTGCGTTCCTCTGGTAATAACAAAAAGGCACTGGGAAACCCTTTGACAGGGCTGAGAGCTTCATGCTTGCGGAGCAGTTTGGGAAGTCAGCCGCACACCCACACAGCAAGGTGGGACGCCGGATTTCCCAGGGGAGTGAGTTGGGATCCCAAGTGCTTGAAACCATCCGGAGGAACCTTGGCTGCCAACGTGTGATACAGACTCATGTCGTGTGGGGGCCACTGCTCTCCCCACTTGAAGCCGGTCCCTCCTTGCATTCGTTTTCTCAGCCCAAGCTGAGAAAACACGGGGACAGACAGGTCCTGTCAGGACATGGGGCAGCTTCCTAGCCGGATGATGAATTGCAGGAGACTAGGGAGAATTTAAAACCAGCCCAGATGCCACCCAGGAGAGTGACTAATCTCAATGCTTAGGGACCAGCAGCAGCTCTGGAGAGATGGTCAGCAAGCCCAGGGCAGCCAGCCAGCCAGCCAGCCACAGGGGACAGTGCCTCACCCCGGGGTCCCTCTTCGGAAGATGAGCCTGTCCCCATGCCCTGGCAGGAGACAGCCACCTGACTCACACAGCTGGTGGCCTTCCTGTTCCTGTCCCTCTGCTAGTCATTTTCACTATGTCCTCCCATCTGTCTCTAACTCATTTCTGCTTGAGACAGCTGAGGGAGAGATGAGGCTTCTGACCTTATCTAGGATCCACACAGCTGCCCCAAGTCTTGACCTTCATAAGGAGAATCTTTGAGATGGCACCTCCCGAGCTGACCTCACATTTCTTACTTTGTCAACGTCTCTTAGGCTAAGCTTCCAGCATCCTACTTGGGGACCAGCTTTTGCAAGGAAACAGCTGGCCCTGCATTCCTGGTCTGCGCTCAGTGCCTCAGACAGGGCTGGCTGTCCTTCCAGGCAGGGTGGGTGAGGGGCAGCCTCAGTAGCGCTGTGGGCAGTGGAGGGCTGGAAAGGGCCCTCTGGAGAACCAACAGCCGGCAGAGGCTTGGCAGCTGGGCTCTGGCTCTTTGCTTTTTGTCTAAACTGGCAGTGGACAAACACCACTGGATCCCCTGCTTTTACAAATTAGAAAGGGGCTTTTATTTCCATTGGCCCCAAACACGCTGCAATGGTGAATAACGTCACAGCCAGATTGTGCTCTTCACCAGGCTGTGCCTTCCGTGCTGGATACATAGGAAAAGCTGGGGCTTCCAGATCAAGTGGAGGGTTTTTATTTGTTGTTAGAATAGTATGTACTTTTGGGAGCCGAGAGGCTGAATGCTTATTTTTGCCATATCCTCGGTCAGAGTTTGTTCATTCAGAAAATACGTTATGGGCTTCATTTACTAAACCATATACTTATCACCGGGCTGGGGATAAAGGATAAAATAAACATAACTGTGAAGTGTATCTCCATGGGGTGCTACATGATGGCGTGCCAAGGGTGTGCACAGGAGGGGCAGCCAACCAGATGTCCCAGGAGGGGACGGCGTCTAGGAGATACCAGACCTTAGCCTGGAAGGAGGAGACAGAGCAGTGAGAGAAAGGAAAGCCTGGGAGGAGCAGAGCAACAGCAGGAAGGACGGTGTGTGTGCAAGGAGGGCACTCCACAGAGCAGGAGCGGCATGTGCAAAGGCACAGAGGTATGAAATCCTAGGCCATTTCAGGAACCTGTAAGCAATACAAATGACTGTAGCCCAGCCAGATGCTGCGCTGCTTTGCACGCCCTGCTAAAAGCAACGGGAACCTTTCTAGCATCCCCTCTCTCTTGAAGTATTTATAATTTGCAATCTACGACATTTCCAATTTGTAAAACCGAAAACATGTTTAAAACCTAGCAACCTGCCTTCCAGGGGGAAGAGGCCCTGAGTGGCGAATTGGTTTCTAAGATGGATATCTATTTACAATTTAAATTCGATGCTTGGAACGGTTGGCAACAAGGACTTGGAGCAAGTGAGTTAAAACCATACCTTCTTTCTCTCCTGTTTTAACTCCCAATCGTGCTTGTACTTCAGGGAAGTACACCAGGACTACGGAGAAGAATGGGCTTAAAAAAAAATGGCATCATCGTCTTAAGCAAACATGTGTGCTCCTTACAGAGTGCCTGGACTGCAACTGCTCAAGGTCATTTTCTTTTCCATCCACGTGCGCTCATCCACTAAACAGGTACCTCACCTCACCTCGCTCTCGGCTGTCGGCAGTAGTTGCTGCCTGCTCACAGATCTCGTCGTGGCTGATGATCAGAGCTCAGCTCTCCTTGTCTAGTGTTTTCTCAGACAGGGCCTGGTGTTTGGCTGGAGTGCACTAGGACCCCTGGCCACGGTGTGCTGGACGGCGTCAGTTCTGATGGGTCAGACGTCCGTTCTAACAGGTTGGTGCCTGAGAGGGACCAGCTGTTAAATATCTTTACTATCTCCCCTGCTCCAGACACCTAAATGCCCAAACATACAGCATGTATCATCAAGGCAGGCTCCTTCCATTGACATTAGAATCAGGTTTGCAATGGGACAGGAGCTTTCCCTTCTCCTGTCACTTTAGCCCCAGACTCCACCTGAGTGTCTGGAGTACCCATCCCCATGCAGGTGACCTTGTGTAACAGGCTGGAAGCACAGCTGAGTCCCTCCACATTCCTCTGGTAGTAACCAGAAGGCGCTGGGAAAGCCTTTGACAGAGCTGAGAGCTTCATGCTTGCAGAGCAGTTTGGGAAGTCTGTCATTTAATGCCATTCTGTCCTCCAGCAAGGCACTGAGCCTATCTGCACGAGAGGGACATTTTAGGGAGAAGTGCCCAGACTCCTCCGGTCCTCCTCATTCACCTTCTCTATTTCTAAGTGACTGATGGAGAAACTACTAAGGCCAGACCAGGCTCTGAGGAAAACTCTGGGCCTTTAGAAGAACCACAGGGGATGAGTTAGTCTTCAGATGTATTCCCTAATATTAGCTCAGGGTAAAAAAATAACTCAGAGGACAAGTCAGTCTAGCATGATGGTGGAGAGCATGCATGGGCTTCAGCCTTCCATAGAGCTGCTTGATCACACGTTTATCCGTAGGGTATACTGCTTCATCAATAAACCGGGGGTTCTGGTGAGGATCCAGCGAACATGCTTCAAAGCAGTTAGCATGGCATCTGGCACACAGAGCTCTACAAACAGTGCCACTGGTAGGTGACCACTGGATTGCCACCAGGCTGGACTGTGTTAATGCCTAGAAAGCACTTGGAATAGCTCTTGGCCCTTAGCAAGCACTCAGCGAATGCTAACCACCATCATCACCTTCCCCGTTGTCATAATTGCTATTGTTATCATTACTAGTTATTCACCTTCTCTTTAACAAGATTTCTGTAATTCCTTTATGGTTAGAGGAACTAATATGAGGATTAGGGCATTGGGTTACAAAAGAGGGACTTGGGCAGGCTTGCACTGCCCTTAACCAGCCAGGCTGTGACCTCAGATGAATGATGTTACTTCTCAGCGTCAAATTTACCCTGATTGATAAAAAGGAAAGGTTTCTATAGGGGAAGCCTTATGCTCTCTTCCTGTCCCAAGGTTCTGTGAGTTTCTTTCTTCCTTTTTTTATTTTTTTGAGATGGAGTCTCGCTCTATGGCCCAGGCTGGAGTGCAGTGGCGCAATCTCGGCTCACTGCAACCTCTTCCTCCCAGGGTTCAAGCGATTCTCCTGCCTCAGCCTCCAGAGTAGCTGGGATTACAGGCACCAGCCACCATGCCTGGCTTATTTTTGTATTTTTAGTACAGATGTGGTTTCACCATGTTGGCCAGTCTGGTCTCGAACTCCTGACTGCAAGTGATTTGCCTGCGTCAGCCTCCCAAAGTGCTGGGATTACAGGAATGAGCCATTGTTCCCAGCCAGCTGGGTGAGTTTCAACCTTGCCCAAGGATGCTGTGTGTGTGCCCATCACTGTGCCAGACTCAGGAAAGATATTCATCCACTATTCGTTCACTGAATACCTTCTCTGTGCCAAGTTCCATGGACTCCATGGTGGGCAAGACAGCTGTGCCTCACGATCCCCTAGTGGAAGTTACACTCAGATTAAAGCCCAAGGAACAATCAATCAGAAGATTTTAGGTTGCACCTTGGTCGAATTGGACCTAAAACTTGGGAGGGTGCATGAGTTGCTCAGGAGCTGTTTTACCAAAGCCCCACCCAATTTCTGACTTGGAATTTGAATTCAAGTTGGCTACCAGGCAGGATTCTCTAGCTGCTTCGCAGAGAACTTATCTTTCTACATTTTGTTTTCTTATTCAGCTCCAGCTGAATGAGAGCAAGCGAGTCAGAAATGAAACTTTTGAAAATAATCACTTAAGGAAAAGAGATGTGTGTCTCAGAAAACTCCCCTCAAAGAAAGCCCTGCCCCTCACTCTGTGGTGTATAATTTTCCAGGCAGGACAGGACCTCTGAGACCACCACATTAAAAGCCTCATTTTATAAGAAACAGAATCAAGAGCTTCAGAAAAGTCAAATCTCAGTTTTGTTCCTCCAGATAATGCCCATGTAATTCACTTTCTTCTTTCACTTTTTTTATTCCTTAATCCTTGAAAAAGTTACCCCCAAAAGAGGTTCCTTCCATCTTTCCTTCCTTCCTAACAGATCAAAAGGTCCCACTGTTCATTACTTTCCAGAAACAGTCATCCTTTTACAGAGCCACCGCTTTCTCCCAGGGGCCGACACTTGGAGATCATCTGTAATCCTCCCTGGTACAGGTCCAGAGCAAGTTGGGGACAGAGGGGCAGGGCTGGTGCAGCAGCCTCGTGTGCTTGAGTATGACTCTAGGTCTCCAAGAAGGCATATGGTGAGGAAGGCAGAGCCCTCTTGATGCCTCTCACTGGCCACTGTGCCAGGGCTCTTATCAGGCGCAGAGCCCAGCTGCTCAAAGTTGGGGTAATTCCAACAATGCATTTAGTGGCTGTGTGTTAAAATCTCACTTGCACCAGGCGTGATGGCTCACGCCTGTAATCCCAACACTTTGGGAGACCAAAGAGGGCAGATCACCTGAGATCAGGAGTTTGAGACCAGCCTGGCCAACATAGTGAAACTCCATCTCTACAAAAATACAAAAATTAGCCTGGTGTTACGGCATGTGCTTGTAATCCCAGCTTCTCAGGGGGCAGAGATAGGAGAATTGCTTGAACCCAGGAGGTGGAGGTTGCAGTGAGCTGAGAATACACCACTGCACTCCAGCATGGGCAACAGAGTGAGATTCTGTCTTAAAAAAAGAAAAGAAAAGATAAAAGCCTTCGCTTGTAAGCAGACAGAAGGTGCTGCTGGGATTCCCATGCTCTGCCCCGTGTCTTTCCTCCTCCAGCCATGATGAATCCCAAAATATGTCTCCATTCCTCAGGATTAAACGTGTGGGGCTGACTGTGGGTGGGGCTGGAGTGCCCGTCCCAGGAATGGCACGTGCAGTGTTGGTCTAAGGCAGCTGCATCAGCCTGGGAGAGGGGGTGTCTCAGGCCTGGGTCAGGACTGGTCAAGCCAGTGGTCAGCCTGGGGCGAGAGGCAAGAGAGGGAAGGAAGACGGCACAAGAGGTGACATATTGGACTTGTTTGACTTTTTTTCCCCTCTAGGATCAACCCAGCAGAGACAGGATAAAAAGAAGTAGGGAGCCCCCAAGTGAAACAGGTCCCAGGGGTGTGTACTTATATGGGAACAACCTGATGGCGGGGAGCACAGGCTTCGGTGCATTTGGCAAGAAAGTGTAATGTTATGTGCAAAATGATCTCCTGATTGCATTTTAAAAATTAAAAGTCCCCAGCATGTGGAAGGTATTTGGTAAGAATTCAGTGAATGAATGACCTAGGGTGCTTGGATGAGCACAGCACTTATGTTTTTACAGCAGAACAATGGGCAGCGCCGGGTCTTCCCTCTCACAGCAGCAAAGGTCAGCAAGCGATCCGGGCCAGGCAGAGCCCACATCCGGAAGAAGCCGAAGAGCCCAGAGGAAGGCCCTTCTCACCGCATCTTCCATCACCCTAAGACGTAACTTGCCCGATTTCCTTTCCGATCCACGTTTCTGAGGCGAACACTATGAAAAGTGGCATGTTTATCTCTCCGTGGGAGATGGCGGCACGTTGTGTATTAACTGCACAGCGTTTGTGAAAGTTTTCAGAGCTCTTGGCGAAACCGAGAATGAGAGAAAGAGGCGGGGAGAGGGGTTCAGGAAGCCCAGTGGAGTTCACAGAAGGAATTCGGGGAGATGGGCAGAGGCGGGGAGAAAGTACAGGAAGTGGCACTTGTCCCAAGTTTTGGTCCTTGGGGACCTCGGCATCCTGGGCCCTGGACTGGCAGCTCCCATTTGAGGGACTGACTGACAGCGTGGCGGACCCTCAGCAAGCACAGATAACAAATGAAATCACACATGGGACAAAGGCGGGGCGCACGCGGCGCGGGACTGGAGGAGAGCGCCCGGCCGGGCACCAATCCCAAGGAGGAAGAGACCTTCTGCCCTCTCCGAGACCTCACCTTCCCCACTGCCCAGGGCCAGGAAGCTCTCCTCGGGCCTCAGACCCCCGGCTTCCTCCCCACCTGCAGTCCACTGCCCTTTGGAGGCTCCGCTGAGGGGCCCGGCCCGGCGAGCCCCGAAGGCTGCGGGGCGGGGCGCGAGTCTCAGCCTCCCGGACCCACCCCGGGTGCGTAACGCGCCTCAAACGCGCGCTCCGGGAGGTCTGGAGGTGGGAGGGTCTGGGCTAGGGTCCCGCCCCACCTCTGGCGAGGTAGGGAGGAAAAAGGGCCGGATCGCCCGCCTGAGGGCCCAGAAGCCCACCGGGCGGCGGTATGGACTTTCCCGAAATGTCTGGGTCTCCGCGCAGCGAGCGCACAGGAACCCAGGGTCGCTGGGGTTGCTGTGGCTCCATTGGACGCCCAAAGCCAGGCAAGCGCGAGGGTCTCAGCCCGGCGATACGAGCCCTTTTCTAGTGATGCCAGCCCCTGCGCCGGTCTCCCGCGTGCCTGCCTGTCTGTGCAGGGGACATTCCGCTTCCCCGGAGACCGGGCAGAGCCCAAGTCCTCCACCCCGGCCCGGGGAACCCCTCCCCCACCTCAGAGATCCCCGCGCGCCCCCTGCCCACTTTGCCAAGGCGAGAAAGCGGCCGTGCCGGAGACAAAGAAACTCCTGCCTCCCTCCACTCTCGGCCCCTCCGCCCGCCCGAGACACTCCCCGGCGCCCTCCCTCGACCCCGGCGACACTGCGCTCGGACGTGCCAGGCGGGGGGGTAGGGTGGGCGAGTCCGCTTCCCGACACGGGCCAGCTGGGGGCTTCCCGCGAACCCCGCCCGGGGACACCCCGCGGCAGCCGCGCCCCCAGGCTCCGCGCCCCAAACCGTCCCGGGCCCCTGTCCCCGCCACCTTCAGGCAGACCGTCCCCGCCTCTACAGCAGCGCTACAGGGGGGCGCGGCGCACACAAAGGGGTCCGGGCGGTGGAGAGTGCGGAAGGAGGGCGAGATCCCGCCGGGGCTCCAGGCAGGGGCCCGGGCGCAGCTATTTACCCGATTTCTTCTTCGATCTCCGAGATGTCTGCGAAGATGAGGAAGACCACGAGCAGCGTGAGCGCGGCCAGCATCCAGCTCCGGAACTGCAGCTGCATGGTGGGTTCGCGTCCGCCGGGACACACGCGGGCCGGCGCGAGCAGCAGGGGCTGGAGGGCGCAGCGGTGGACACCGGAGCCTCGGCGCACCGCACGCAGCTGGGCAGACAGACACCCTGCGCTCCGGGCGAGTCCGGGCCGGCGGCGGCAGCGGCAGCGACAGGCGGGGGTTGCTCAGGCGCTGCGAGCCCGCTCGCTCCCTCCCGGCTCCCGCCCGCCCCTCCCTCCCGTCCCCTCCCCTCCCCCGCCCCGCGCCCGGCTCCGCGCGCAGTTTGACAGCTTTGCTCCGCGCCTCTGCTCGCCTCCTCCCACCAACTCCAACGTCCAGGCGCTGGCCTGGGTTTCTCCTGCCTGGCTTTATTCAGCTCCCTGGAGCTGCCACTCCTGGCCTAGAAGGGCCGGGCTGCGGCCACTGCGTGCCACCGGGTCCGGAGCTGATTCCTGGGAAGTGCTCGCACCGCCCGGCGCACCCCTCCGCTGGCAAACACCCTCCCTCGCCCGCTCTTTGTCCAGCGCCCTGGCCTCCTCGCAAAGTTTTCTCGACACAAAGACCAACACCTGGCGACGGCCCCCAGCGCGCGGCGAGAAGACGGTTTCAGCCAGGCAGATGTTTCAGCAGTTGATGAATTGGGCGGGGAGGTGGGGGAAGGGGAGGAGAGAAGGAATATCCGAGACAGGCCAACTTCGGTGCAGATGCCGACTACAGTTTGTGGGCGAGGCTCTTAGCCCTCGAGAAACCACTCCCCCCAGGTGCTCCTCTGGGTCTCCACTTACAGACCCGACACTGGGTCCAGAGAGCCCTCCAAGCTGCCCCAGGTCGTGCCATCCTGGCTAGAACCCCGGACTAGAACCCCATTGGGAGACTCAGCGCCCCGCTTTGCCTCCGCCCTCGCGGAACTGGGGCCGCGTGGCCTTCATCTCCCCAGTTCTTACACTCTCAATAACCCCCAAATCAATAACCCCCGGAGTCCTATCTTGATCAAAATGCCTCCTAGAAAAATATGGCTCCCACAGGGGGTAATGCCCCCCACCCTTCCTGAACATTTTACACTTCCACAGCCTTAGACAATTTAAGTCAAATTACATTTCGCACCAACCATTAGCCAGGGGTGGGAGGGGCCCCATTAAGTTTTACTGGAATTAGATAATTGCCTTTTTTTGTTGTTGTTGCACTAATTGGAACAATTCCTGAAATTAAGAAATATCACTTTCCAGAAATCATCTGGTTTATGAAAGGGTCCTTGGGGTTTGAGTGTAGGGAGGGGTCCTGTTGGAAAAGCTGTATAGAATGTCCTAAGTGCTGAAAACCACACCCCAATGAATGGGAGGGGCGGGTTGGCTGTGTCTCCTGGACCGGAGGAGTTTGTCGAGGGGCTGGCAGCAGCGAAGTCCCTTTTGGCGCCCCCCGGGGATGTAGGAGGGCCTTTGAATTTCCACCAAAGCACCACTTGGCCAGGCGTGTTAGCTCACTCATGTAATCCCAGCAGTTTGGGAGGCCGAGTCGGGAGGATCACAAGGTCAGGAGTTTGAGATCAGCCTGGTCAACATGGTGAAACCCCGTCTCTACTAAAAATACAAAAATTAGCCGGGCGTGGTAGCGTAAGCCCGTAATCCCAGAAACTCAGGAAGCTGAGATAGGAGGATCGCTTGAACCTGGGAGACAGAGGTTGCAGTGAGCCGAGATCCCGCCACTTCACTCTAGCCTGGGCGACAGAGCGAGCACCGCTTGTGCCCAGAGCCCTTCTGCCTCTGTGTGTGTCAGGAGGGGCAGGAGGGAGGGTTCCAAGAGGGGGGCTGCTGCACTTGTTGACCCTGCAAGCCAGGACAGGCTCTCCATGCAGGAGGAGCTGTCATCACCCTGCCTGGAGAGCAGATTAGGGAAGCAGCACAGGGGCAGGGAGAGCTCCGCGTGGCCTCCTTGAAGGAGGGCCAGGAGCAGGTGTCTTTTCCCCAGAGGAAGGATGTAGTAATTCCCACCTCAGCGCTTCATTTCTTTCCCTGCCCTTGGCAAAGTCAGTGCACCTCTGCCTCTTTTATAGTAAGCACCTCGGAAATACCACATATTCTTCTTGAGGTGAGACTTTCTGATGTCGAGATCTCTGTTGGACATCACTCTCCCTGTCACAGGCAGAGACAAGACGTCAAAAGAGGGGTTTCCCATCAGTATGGCTGGCATGTGGTCTAATCATGTGGACTTCAGGCTTTCAAAATGCCAGGTCTTGCTTGAAGGGTGGTTTGGTCATCATTTTGCCTTGTTTTTCTGAAAGGAACGATTGAGATATCCGAATAGGGAGGGGAAAGAACAGGGTGCGCCCAGTATGCTGCTCAATATTTGAATCGCTCCTCCATTCACTCCAACGTGCAGGAATTTTTTTTTTTTTTTTTTTTTTTTTTTGGAGACGGAGTTTCACTCTTGTTACCCAGGCTGGAGTGCAATGGCGCGATCTCGGCTCACGGCAACCTCCGCCTCCTGGGTTCAGGCAATTCTTCCTGCCTCAGCCTCCTGAGTAGCTGGGATTACAGGCACGCGCCACCATGCCCAGCTAATTTTTCGTATTTTTAGTAGAGACGGGGTTTCACCATGTTGACCAGGATGGTCTCAATCTCTTGACCTCGTGATCCACCCGCCTCGGCCTCCCAAAGTGCTGGGATTACAGGCGTGAGCCACCGCGCCCGGCCCGTGCAGGAATATTTAACCTACCTTGTAGGGCTCTGTGCTAGGGGCTGGAAACACCAGGTGGAGAGAGACATCTCGGGTTTCCTGCCCTCTAGTGGCTCACTGTTCAAAAAAACCAGACATTCAAGTGTCTAATTGCAATAGGGGATTTGAGCTACAGTAGAGCTAAGGTCTCCTGGCTCACTTATAATTGATTAATAAGATCATGCAAAAGTCCAAGAAGAAACTGGCTGGCCTCTCTCTCCTCTGTTCTCTGCTCCTCTCCTTTTCTACCTGCTACACTCTTACCATGCAGAACATCATGGCAGTGTTGCCGTGATCCTAAATACACCAGGTCAGGTAAACATCTTTGCTGCAAGCACGATGACAGCAGAGTCTATTTCCATTTCCTGTTCGGTGACCCAGGATTACAGCAGAAATCTATTTCCACTTCCTGTTAGATGACCCATGTTCTCATCCCAGGCTCAGTCTTCGTCCTTTGCACACACCAGGGAGGAGTCATATGAATGAAGAGGAAACAGTGGAACCTTTTGTTGAATGGTTCCATTCCATTTAGAGAAATCCCTGGAATCAGCCCCACAAAGCAATGTCTCTCAAGTGTATCTGTTGGGAAGTAGAGATAGCTTCGTTGCGTAGACGCTGTCCTTGCAATGAGAGTCACTGAAGTGGGATTTTTCGTGGAGGGTGATGGAAACCCTTGTGATCATTGACCATAGCATACTTGCTGTCTATGATCACTCAGGCTTGGGTCTACTCAGGCCAGCTACTTTAACAAGTGATCTGTGTACATCCACCACCTGTTGCTGCCTCTGAAAAATGAGTTTGTTTCTGGAATCCGGAAGAAGGAAGAATGATGAGATTGGCGGCGAATGTCAGTCTGCTGATGTGAACTGCCGCCCTGACCCCTCCCCTCCTGCTTGCCTTTCTGTTTAAGCAAGTATCTTATTCTGCCTTGGATTTTCCAAGAAGCCAGAGGGTCCCACGGTCATCACTTCTGTAGACTAAGTCATTGAATGTTTGGGTTAAAATGCAGGAGTGGTCACAAATTAGAAGTCATTACCATCCATTAACATTTTAACTCAAATTAATTGAGTATATAAGCTATTCAGGCAACTGGTAAGGCCCTGGGCAGTTTGTAGTAATGAGAGACGGAGGGCTAAGAGGTTTTTCATGAAGCTCAAAGGAGCCCAACAGGGTCACACACAGACATCCCTTCTTTGTGTGACACTGGCTGAGGGCATGTTTGTCCTTCTAGCTGCAACCTCAGGAAAGAGGAACCACCCAAAACCTGAATTCGTGGAAACTCTAAAACTTTATCTACCATTTAGACATAGGGCGAAACTCCCTCCTTCACCCCAGCGATGCAGAGTTTTCACCTGAGCCACTTCTTGGGAATAGTAAGGTCTGTATTGATAATTTGTCCAAGTGACTGGCTGGAAATGGGGGCAAGTCAGACAGGGGAGGGAGCAAGGGGGAGTGGAGCTAACATTTGTGAGCTCACACAAATGCAAGGCACGGACCCGGACTAGTTCTCTTGTTTAATCCTGGCAACCCTTTCACATAGATAACATTACCTCCCTTTTACATTTGAGGAAACTGAGTCTCAAGCCGAATTCCTACCCTGGCTCCAGTAACACGTGGGACAGTGGATTGGCCAACAGCCTCTTCTGCACTTGGGACAATTCTAAATAAATTTCTAAACAGGTATCTTTGTAAATTCTGACTGTGAGCCCTTAGTTCTGGCATGTCAGGATTCTGGGAACAAATCTATCTTCACTCACTGAGCACCCTTCATCATTTGTGAGACTGTAAATCTCTGTTTTCATCTTTTCACATGGAAAAAACTAGTTCTTTCAATCAATTCAGACTTTTTTTTTAAAAAAAATTAAGAATAAATAACAATCTCATCCAAAATTCTGAACTGACACCTTTGAACGTGCTCCAAGAGCATTTAGAATGTGAAATAGCTATAAAGTTATAATGGTCTTGCTTTTTCATCATCTCTGAAGGAGGAACTGTGTGCATGTGTTGGGGATGGGTAGGATGGGAGGGTGATGTTAACAGGTAGAATATCATAGTCGGGATAGATTCATTGGCTATTGTGTTTCTGCACTGCTAATAAATGAGAGAACTTGGTCTGTCTTGAGAAATTTACACTAAGTTGAGTGCTTCCACAAAAGCAATGTTTTCCCCTTCAAAATCAGACTCAGAGTGGTAAGAATATGGAAAAGTCAAGGACACGTTTGCATTCAATTTGTAACTTTTTTTAAATAACAAAATTATTGTTTAGCCAAGGAGAGAAAAGAAATGTACTGAGGCGATTGCCGTAAATATTTATGAGATTATCAGTAAGAGATCTTAGGAGAGGTGTGAGAATGAGCTCTATGGTGAGCTGGACATGGCAGCAGGTGAGGGGATGGTTCAATGATTTTTTTTTTTTTTTTGCTAGGATTTTTAGCAAACTCTTCAGTCGAGACTCAAGGCAGTATTGAACCAAAGCGTGAAGTCGAGTGCCAGACAGCAGAGAAGAACAAATAGGAATGTCCACTCATGATTCTCACCAGGGCTTCAAGGAACGATCACTTTGACCTCTGAGTCAGAATTCCTGGCTTGCCCAACTTCTTGGCTTGCCCACCTTTGCCCAGAGTTCAGCATGGCACCTTCCTTGTAGGTATCTGAGGAAGCTGGCTTGTGTTGACCATCCCTGGCTCTCAGTCTTGTGCCACTTCTCTGAACCGTAGTTTGAATCATGGACCTCGGCATTCTCAGAGCTGGAAGGGTTGGCAGAGATGGTGCTTTCCCACTTGTTCATTCACTTGACAAGCATTGCTTCATTGCCTCTTATATGTCTGGTATTATGCTGGAGGGCTTGAATGTGGCAGTAAATGAGGTAAGCGCAGCTCCTCCCCTGGTGGAGCTTGGAGTCCAGTGGGATTTTCCCAGTGAAAAACCATGTGACTGAGGGACCAAGAGACTTGCCAACTGTCCCACCACTTGTTTCAGAGCTGAGAACAGATTGTAGCTCTCCTGAATCCTAGCTGAGCTCAATGCCAGTTGTCTTTGATATAGACTATTTTATTTCATGTTTGTGATACTTCAATGAGATTGGAAACTCCAAAGGGGCAGGGACTTTTATTCCTCTCTGGCCCCACATTATCTAGGAGGAAAGAACCCCAGTCCATACCTGTTCCCATCAAGGTCAATTTCAAACCATCATCATCACATTGCTGGAGGCAGATTTAGGAAAAGATGTGAACTGCCTGCCATGACACAGTATTCCCACCATATTCATATAAAAAACAAGATAACTTTAAGAACATCATAGTAAAGGGTGGAAAATAAAATTAGGGAGTGATGAGTTCTGAGTATTTATTGTCTTTTTTGGATATAATTTATTGAACTTCAAGTTGACATATTTTAATTTTTAATAATGACTGTATTGAACAGCCAGCGTGAGCCACCTCCAGCACAAAACCAGGGACCAGTGGCAACAAAAGGTCACCAGTTACAATACCTTTGTGAGCATGCCAGGTGAAATACTGTCTCTAAAGTACACTCCGAATGGGATAGTCCCCAAACTCATGGCAGCGTTCACCAGGATGTTGACCTGCTGGGATGCTGGCACAAAACACTGGACAGAGGAAGGAGCCTCTTGGTACCAAGTCAGTTGCTTGTAAAATATCCGGTTTGGAATCCTCTTCCATTGCCCCTGCCTCAAATGCAGTCTGTGTGGTTGTACATCCTTTCTTCCCAGTTCTCAGATCAGATTTGACAGAGCGGACTGGGAAAAACTGGAAAGGGGTGGTGATCAAGAGACCAGTTTGGCCTCATGGGTATATTAGTTTGGATTGGATTTGGCTACAAGGGACAATAAACCCCAAATACCAATGACTTATTTGAAACAGCAGTTTATTTCTTCTTCACGTGCCAATCGTCCAGCAGGCAGCCAGCACTGGTTTTGCTGTGGTTATTCTGTGATGTCCCCAGGGATTCTGACTCTTCAAACTTCCTTTCCACCATTTCCATGGTGAGACTCTTTCCTCTTGGTCCATCAAATCCATGTTCCAAGCAATAGAATGGAAGCAGAGATAATAAGGAAGAAAGAGGAAAGTCCCTGGCACCTCCAGGAGATGCTCCCATACACCCCTCTGTCCGGACCCTCTCCTGTGCCCCTCCTAGCTGCAAGGGATGCAGGGAACAAATCCTTATTCTGGGCTTCTGTGTGCTCAGCTGAGACTCTGACTTCGAAGAAGGGAGGGAAAGATGTGGGGTGGGGGATGGGGACAATCAGGGGCGTCTGCCACAGTAAGAATGGAAAAGCCCATTATAGGATTTTTGTCTCCCATCTCCAGCTCTGTACGCAAGTCTTCACCAGCCTTGTCTTATGCTTGGGTGGAGCAAGGACTTGCTGAAAGTCACTCACCATTAATGACCAAGTCTGTGGGCAACAAAGCTCTTTCTGAAGCCGAGTGTCACAATGCTGCATCTTCCTATTTCTTAGCATCTTACTCAGCTACACTGATTTGTTTTCGCTCTAGGGAGGTAATACATGGTTTAGAGCAATGCTTTGGAAGCTATTTGTGGCAAAGGACCAAATTTGTTTCCCCTGAAATCTTCAGTTGGTTTCAGAGCGAGCGTCCTACTGCCTGGCTGGTATTCAATTCACACTAGGTGCCCCTCGTCAGGCAAGTTGTGCACCCCCAGATCCTTCATCAATAGGAGTCAGTGATTATGTGAGTCACAACGTGAAGCTGCCACAAACGTGTCTAAATGCTTGTCCTCAATTCCCATACTTATCTCAGCATTGATCAGTAATATACAGTTCATAGATCAGCACGGGTCCCCGGACCACACTTCAGTAGTTCTGGTTTAGAGCTGATTTTGAGATCACACCTATCAGGGCTCAGAACTCATCTTTATATTTTGCTATTTGTGTGAGCTTGGTCTGTTTTAGTTCCTTCATGTTAAATGGAAACAATAATAATACTTAACTCACAGGTTTTAGTAAGAATAAACTAAGATAATGTGTCTAAAGCACTTAGTAGAATGTTAGCATCAAGTCCTCATTTCATACAGACCTTTATTATTTACGATAATGCAAAAATAGAAAGGATAAAAAATGTAATATATTTATTTATAAAACATTTACCATCCATATATTTATTTATCATACACATATTTATTTGACAAACAGCAGTTATCTCTAGGTAGTAAAATTTGCATTGATCTTGATTTTTCTTCATACTTTTCTCTGCTTTGTAAATTTTCTACAATGATCATAAATTACTCTGTAATCAGGAAAATGTTATTAATATTTGTTATGCCTATTTTCTCTGCACCATTTCTTTTTTTTTTTTTTTGCCACAGCTTAATATTCTTTTTCAATAAACCAATATAAACACACATACTTAGTAAAATTGGTTTTGCAGACAATTTTCAACCTTTCTTTGATGTTTTGTAAGCATCTACCTAATATTCATTTTGCAGTTTTCAGTGAAGGAAAACACAGCCTGAGAAGCGTTTCTCCGCTGGTGCCGAAAGCCTTGGAGAGGCTTCAGGGTTCCTTTCTTACATCCTCTTGCCCTGGTGGTGGTCTCATCATCACCCAACCTGGACGTCTGTGTTCATAGCTCTGAATCACAGCCAAGCCCCAGCGTTTGGAGGGAGCGGGCAATTCAAAGACAAGACGAGGTGGCTTCACATCCACAGGGTGCCCTGGTCTCACCAGCAAACACAGGCAGAGGGGGGCCGTGTCCTCCGCTACCTCACCATGGCTCAGACACCACTGCTGGTGACTTCATGCAGGCAGCAACACAGGGGATACATTAACATGGGGGAGGGGTAGACAGGTATGAGAACCATAATAAAGACATCTTTCCTTTCCAACTTTCCACAAATAAAGTCCTCGGTGAGGTCTTCCAGTCATCGCGCCCTGTGCTGCTCTCCCTGAGAAGAATGAGCCTCACCTTGAATGCGGCAGCCTGGAGGCTATTACATATTTTGGAATAACTTTTTTTTCTTTGCTAGGAGAGAATTTATTGAGACAAAAAAGATGACAGTAATTTAAGTTTCCTTGGATGGTTTCTTAGAGATTTGTAAAATCCAAAAGGTCTCAAACTCTTCCAGACTCTAAGAGGGCATTATAACTACGTAACATTTCTTAGTGGTAACATTTGTTTGGAAAGACTATCTTTATGACCTAGTAGTGTTGCACGCTTTTGTGTTACAAATATTCTTTAGGGTACATTGATATCCCAGATATAATGAGGGTTAGCGTAAATGTTTACCAATGGGGGATAATTTTGGCAATTCTATATAGGGATCTGTAGCCGTGTATCTGCCTCTATGTTGACACGTTATAATATGGTAATAGCTGTGATTTATTCACTTCCAAATCCTTGGGCAGTAACAGAACCCTCTGTTATAGCCTTGATCCAATGGAGAAAATACAGTCCGTTTTGGAGGTTTCTGGAAATTCATTGAGATGACGAGAGGGCACTGCACTGATGTTTCGGTCTGAAAGCAGGTCAGTAAATTTCCCTAAGTGACCCCGTGAAAGGCCGGGGCCTCACACTGTCTGACACATCACAGGGAGGTAGATCGGGCTCATCGCAGCAACCCCTGTGAGCATCTAAGTTACTCACACACTGAGTCAGAAAAATGCATGTGACTTTCCCAATATAGCAGAGCATGGGCCGAAGAGAGATCAGGAAGGCCAACTTGAGCTTAGCAACCCCTGTGAGTATCTAAGTTACTCACACACTGAGTCAGAGAAATGCATGTGACTTTCCCAATATGGCAGAGCATGGGCCAGAGAGAGATCAGGAAGGCCAGCTTGAGCTTCTAGTTTTCTTCCCAAGGGGAAGCACTGGGGGTCTTAAAGGGGGAAAGGCTCTAGAGGTGGTTATTATACTCCTCTAAGTCCCCATAATATCTTCAGCCAAACTCTCTCAGTTTTACCAGAGGGACCCACAGGCTCAAGTCCGCGGATTCAGCTCTTGGCTGTGTGGGGAGAGCTCGGGAATGCAGAATCAGTGACGGTCAGACACCCTGGAGGACCTTCTTAACCCGTGTCTTTCCCTTTCCCTTTTCTTTTTGTCTGTGCGAATAATCCCCATTTGGGCCAGCGAGGATGCGTTTGAGAATACTGCACTTATATCACAGTTTTTAAGGTATAAGGGACCTCATCTGAGATGAGGACCTCCCATGTTTTCTAACATTGTCATTCTACCGTTCCACCTGGCTGGCTAACTTCCTGGCTTTCATGTATTTTATAAAGTTCTTATTTTCTGTAGAGCAGCTCATTTCAAAAGATAATACTCACTTGCGGCTCAAGGCCTAGCAAAAGGAAACCCATCCTTTCCTCCCCGCCTTTCCTTCCGGTTTCCAGCCTCTGGGAGGAACAGACTCCTCCCTGCGGGACGAGTACCCGCAGCTCAGACCACAGCTGGCCTCTGGCAGAGGTGTGCCAACAAAGAAAGAAAACAAAAGCCAAGCTGCATTCATTTCAAGCTCCATTAGGGGCATGCATTGGGTGAGGAAATCAATGGGGAAGATGAAGCTAGCAGGAAAAGAACTTCTTTTTCTCAGTCTCTACAATGGATTTGACCACAAATAATGATAGGGCAGAAATCACTAAGCAACACCCATTTAAAAACAGAAAAATTTAAAAATCACATCCAATAAACATTTTTTGGGTCATTTCCAAACAAAGATAACTGCCACTTTGTTCTTTTTTTCTTTACATGGCAAAATACCAGCCAGGACCCGGGATTACGGTACCCAGCTGGCTTTGTGAATGTCAGATGCTTTGTATGAGGTAGGAATTGTTGTTCTGAGGTTTGCTGTGGCTGTTTGAAAGGCTAAACTCTTAAGCGTCAATAATATTGATGATTCATCATAATTTGCTAGAGAATAGAGAAACTTTTTATAGTTTTGCTTTCATGAGCCAGTAAAGAAAGAGCTTCTTTAGGGAGTTGTTAACCACTCAAAAGTCCTCCCCATCCTCTGACCAAAACAAAATAAAAGGTATTTTGAGATAAGACGCAAATAGAAGTATAGTTTTGATGTTTGTAAATAGTCTCAACAGAATCAATTCTTACTCTGTTTTCATGCAACTTTTGAATCTGTGGGAAGTTTCACAGAAGGAAGATTTTTTTCTCTTTCTCTGTTTCTGTATATCGGTTTTTTGCTTTCTTTTGTATGGTTATCTTGGCTGTCTTCCTTTTCACGGATTGGGTAGGCTTGTCCCTGCTAGTTGTCCTGCTGTAATAGCGGAGGGGGACCACCAGGTGGCACTGCGCTAGACGAGGGGCCTTGGAAAGACAGTGGACTCGGTCTGAGTCAGTGCCAGGTAAATCCTGGGGCAGGGAAGGGCCAAAGGAGAAAGTGAGAGAATGAGAATAGGATTGGGAGAGGTTACAACCGACTGGAGGGGAGGAATCTTGCCTTTTGCTTATCGACTAACCTCAACTCCTGGAAGCCAGTTTCAATCACCATATAGTTGGAACTGAGATGAAAAGTGGACGTACACGTCTGTGGAAATCAGTATTCAAGGCAAACAAAGCAAGGATCATCAAATTGGTTAGAAAATCCAGGTAATCTTTGCAGATGGGTCCTTTCATTAATGCTCCTAGCCTTTATGAAGAAATTAAATTTGAGCAGTTCTTCCAATAATCAGCAATGAAAATCAGTAACAGACTGACACCTTGCATGGTTGATGAAAATTAATAATAGATTGACACTTTGCACTATCCCTGATTTGGGCACAACCAGAGTAGGTGTGCATTTCTAGCCATTTACAGTTAAAAGCTAAAAAGTATAAAATTTCTCTGCTTTGCCCAGTTATCCTTATATAGCATAAAATCAGACCAAGAGTCTTTCTCTTAATACCCCTCCTACTCTCCAAAGGAATGTATATAAAACAGTAAATCTTTCTTGGGGGAAGAGAAGGAGGGTTACATTAATACAGCATTTGTATAAATGAAGTCATGCACCAAACGTGAGGTAGTTATTAAATATCTTCTCCTTATGTGCCCAGCACTCTGGTGGTTAAGAAGTAGAAGCCATAACTTTCCCTCATAGTTTTTGCAAAAGATCCCTGATTCAATTATGGGGTGACGATTGTCACATATTGCACAGATACAGCTGCACCCAACCTCTCATTAACTTAATGGATTCCTATAGTCAGTCCTCCAGGGATGTGGAGTTGAAGCTGCTGAGATTCACAGAAAGTGTGGGTGTATTTATAAATGCATCTTCCATTACTCCCAGGTTCTCAAAAGGAGAGAGCTCTGCTCCCACAGCAGGTAAGGAGAACGTGAACACTGTAGCAAGAAGCTGTCATCATTTGTTCATTCAGTTATTGTTTTAATGATGCCTAGTTTTGCATCCGAAGAAGAGAAAGTCTGGTCATTTTTGTGTTCTTTGTCCATCTTTGGAGTTCTTGATGGACAGGACATTTTGTATGATGTTTTATGTAGCAAGGACTGACTGCTTTACTACACAAGGTCACTTGTATGAAGCAATTGGCTTTGCTTAGGAAATGCTTTAGTTTCATGATCAGAGGCATCAACTCTACTTTTAAAAAATTATCAATTGTTTCTCAAGGATAAGTCATGGATTATAAATTTATAGCCCATGTATAATCTGAGCCACAAAAATATTTTCTTGGGCCAGCAACGTGTTTAAAAATGTTTATGAATATGAAGGCCTTTAGGCCATAGACATTCCAGTTCTCAACTGGGGTCCCCACTCTTCTGTGACTTACATCTAGTCTGACTCACATATGAGAGGTTTTCAAAATGTTAATGAAAAATGCATATTATGAAAAAAACCATGCATGGATTTTGAAAATTTGTTGCACGAAAATAAACTCATGCTAACTTGTCTGAATAGGGTCTAGATTGAGGCACTAAGACAGATAAGACCTCAGTTTGAAAAGAGCCCCTCTCAGAGCAACATGAATTTTGCTAAAATTGAAGTAAAAGCAAATATCAAATTTATAGTGAAGCTTGGATGGAAGAATGGTAAAATAACTGATGCTTTACAAAGATTTTATAAAGACAATGCCCCTAAAGAAATCAGCAGTTTCCAAATGAGTAACGTGTTTTAAGAAGGGATGAGACAATGTTGCAGATGAAGCCTGCAGCAACAGATCACATCAATTTTTAAGGAAAAAAATTAATCTTGTTTGTGTTTTAATTGAAGTGGAACAATGATTAACAGCCGACACCAAAGACATCTCAATTGGCTCAGCTTACACCATTCTGACTGAAAAATTAAAGTTGAGCTAACTTTCTACCCAATAGGTGCCAAGAGCATTGCATGCAGATCAGCTGCAGACCAGAGCACAGCTTTCAGTGGAAATTTTAATCAAGATCCTGAAGCCTTTGTTTGAAGAATTGTAGCAGTAGATGGAACATGGCTTTACCAGTATGATCCCGAAGAGAAAGCACAACCAAAGCAATGGCTACCAAGAGACGGAAGTGATCTGGTCAAAGCAAACATGCATCAGCCAAACGCAAAGGTCATGGCAACAGTTTTTTTGGGTACTCAAGGCATTTTGCTTGTTGTCTTTTTGGAGAGCTAGAGAATGATAACGTCTGCTAATATGAGAGTGTTTTGAGAAAGTTAGCCACAGCTTTAGCCCAAAAACTGCTGGGAAATTTTCACCAGCGGGTCCTTCTTCACCATGATGATGCTCCTGCTCATTCCTCATCAAACAAGGGCAATTTTATCATAATTTAAATGGGAAATCATTAGGAATTCACTTTATAGTCCTGATTTAGTGCCTTCTGCCTTCTTTTTGTTTCTTAATCTTAAAAAATCTGTAAAGGGAGCCCATTTCTCTTTAGTGAATAATACAGAAAATATTGCATTAACAGGTTAAATTCTGAGGACCTTACATTGTTTAGGGATGGACTAAATGGCTAGTATCATCACCTACAAAATTGTCTTGACCTTCATGAAGATTATGTTGAGAAATAAAGTTTACATTTTTTATTATTTTTTTTTTCTTAGAGACAGGGTCTTGCTATGTTGCCCAGGCTGGTTTCAAACTCCTAGGCTCAAGCAATCTTCCTGCCTCAGCCTCCTGAGTAGGGACTACAGATGCATGCCACTATGCCTGGATTCTATTTTTATCTTTCAATTCCATTTTTTCCATGAATATTTTGAAGTCCCCTCACACTCGTGATCTCTGCCTGGCTCCAGAGACATCTGGGAAATTTATCAGCATAAAACCCACATATGAACTTCATTTAGGATGGACCAGCACCTTCTCATATAATGGATCTAAAATAAATGGGGATAAATCCCATACACTGTTCACAGGATGGTAAATTGGAACAACTTCTCTTGAAGGCAATTTGGTGATATAATAGAGGCCTATTGGATGGGTGCCCATTATGTAGGGTGAATTGTTAGTAAGAATGGAATATATAGACCCACCAGAAGGAGGCCTGCTTCTCCTGCACATCTGGCATGCCCTGGAAAGAGAAGTATGCCTTACCCACTGAGAGGAATGGAGGGCTCTTGCCAATCTAACAAGTCCTTTATTTGGAGATCAATTAAAAACATTTCAGAAAGTAACTAGTCTTTAAAAAGAGCATTGTCTTCAACTCAACAATTCCAGTCATCTCTGCGAATTCTTTCCCAAGAAAATATATAAATGAGGGTGGAAATGTTTAGATACAAGGATGTGTATAACAGCATCACTTGTAGAAATAAAAATTGGAAAAAAATCTCATGTTCAGTAATAGGGCTTGGTGAATAAAATCATGAGAGCCATTCAATGGACTACTATGCAGTCATTAACAATGATATACAGATGACTTTTATGGACATAGAAAGTCATTTGCATTTTAGAAATGTGAAGATTATAAAACAGCACAATCCCACCTTTGCAAACATAAATATGCACATATTTAATGTGGTGGGCAGCCTCTAAGATGGTGCCCAGTGACGTCTGCCTCCTGGTGTTCACAGCTTTATGTAATCTTCTCCCCTTGAATCATTCGTTTCTAGCCAATGGAATTTTGCAACACTGAGGAAATGTCAACTCCATGATGCGGTTATAGATTTGCTGACTTCTGTCTTGCTCTCAGACTCCCTCTATTGTCTTCTTGACTTGCTCACTTTGATGAAGCTGCTTCCACGTTGAAAAGGCCCTCATGGCAAGGAATGGAGGGTGGCTTGCAGCCAACAGTCATTGGAAAAATGAGGTTCCAGTTTAACAACCCACGGAGGGGAACTGAATCCTTCTCACAATCATGGAGTGAGCTTGCAGAGGGATCCTTCCTTAGCTGAGGATTCAGATGAGACCCCAGCCCAGGACAACACTTTGATTGCAGCCTTATAAGAGACTGTAAAGAAAATAACCCAATTTATTCATGCCCAGATTCCTCACCCACTATGAGATAATGTGTGTGTTGTCTGAAGCTGCTAAGTTGGTGGTAATATGCTTCATGGTAAGAGAGAAACGACACCCAGGTCAAGAGGTCTGGATACTGCAAAATATTGGATGTCACATTATGTTTGGATGGCATGAATGTAGCATTCTTAACATGTTTGGGCGTTACAGATCACTTACATATGGTACTGGCAGGCTTTTGTATTTTATTCTGATGAAAAATTGAGATTTTGACATTGTCATTGAATAAACAGAAGGGTGACTTAACAGTTTACAATTTATTTGGCTGATTTCGTATACTTGTGACAGAGCTATCATGTCTTCAAGACACACTATATTTATGGTGGTAGTGGGGGGTTGTGGTGATTTGAGGTGATTTTAATTCACATTCTTTTTTTCTTTTTCTTTGGCACAGGTTGGGTTATCTAGAGGTAGACACTGAGACAAAGGAAGCATGGGTTACAAGATGTTTCTTAGGTATTAACACCTGTGGAAAGGAGGAAGCAGAAGCAGCATTGATTGGAAGCAGATGCTGAACTCCAGGGCAGGCCCAATTAAGCCTCATCCAATCCAGTGTTTTAAATGGGGCTGAGCAGCCCTGCGTCCCTCAGCCACTTAAGTCAGGCTGTCTCCGGGGAAGGGAGAGACCTCTGGCGTGGTAGCTCACTGCAGACAGACCTGGAAGGAGCCGACAGCTAGAGGTCATCTGCCAACCGCACCCCCTGCACTGGCCAGCCTGTGCTTCCTTGAGTGAGGCTGTCGACAGCTCATTTCCATATCAACTACCGTGGAAAGGTAGGGCAGAAAGCAGGGCTGAGCTGGGGAGGAGTTGAGTTGCTATGTGGACCTAACAAAAGCTTGGCCAACCACTCAGGACGCTACTGAGCAGATCTGGCCCATCAGAGTGTTCCCCCATTGGGTAGAAAAGGCCAGATTTGTATGCCTCCTGTGATGGGTCACTGGATGCGGATTGCCTCAGGATGGGCAAGCTTTTCAGTGAGGTCACCCTGCAGCTGACAGCTGGAAGGTGTCTACTGAGCATTCTCTCCACAGCTGCAGCAGCAAGTCCTTCCTCCGTGGGGAGCTGAGTGGACGTCTCAGGATCCGGGGTTCGTGTTTTGCATCACGCAGATCTGGTTCTTCATATACGTTGTGGGAGCAGCTTCTCCAGGATTCTAGTGAGTCCTCTGCCTTCTCATAGGAAACTTGGAAGAGGAAGTTTAGTAAGAGGAACTAAAGCCCGTGTTCTATTAACTATCTCCATAACTCTGCATTTCTGTGATGCAGAGAGTTATGGAGACAGTTAATAGAACTGTCCATAATCAACCCAAATTTAATCAACTTGGGTTGATTAAATCAAGTACTTCCCCGGATGCCATTCCTTTCCGGGTGCTCATGCTGATCATTGTGCACACCTGGCTTGTGGTGGTTAATCGCTGTTAGCTGGCATTTGTTGTTGGTTCCAGGTCCTATCATCCCCTTTGCCCTCAGTGGACCTAGTTCTGAAAAACCCCTTCCTACCATCAGCCCTGTCTTCCTGGGAGAGCCACCTCTGAACACCTCAGTGAGATGGTGCCCCTGACTCCTGGCCTTAGAAAACGGTATCTCCTTTGAGTCTTTCTTAGCTCGTCTGTTGAACACTGGAATATCTGTTGTATCTTCTGGTCGTACATGATGTATTCACTCCAGCATGCCTACTTCGCAGAGCCTTTTAATCCCCTCCTGCAGCATCTGCCATGGCGGTTCTGGCATTTTAGTGTCACTTCCCATCACCTATCACTTGCTCCGTGTTTCTAGGTTCCATCGTAATAGCAAGTCTGCATCATGTCCCAGACTTCTTGAGAAGGTGTATCTTGGGAGAGGGCTCCCAAATCAATATACTCCGCCCGAGCCATGTTCTCACCCCATTGATCAAACACCCATGGTCACTGACTAAGCACCCCGGCTCCTGCTAGCACATGCTGGTTAGAGCTTACAGCCTCCTTGGGATACAGCTCCTTTCTTCCTGTATCAGGCCCACAGACTGGTTGTGTTGTGACTTAGCCCTACCTACATGCCAAATGGCCAGGAGAGGAGGCAGGGACAGATCCTGAAAGGGGCATATGTTGTCTAATGGGGAAGCAGCTTCTCCATTGAACCTTAGACCTTTATACTTTATAGGGAAGGTTGGAATTTTTTTTTCAGGCATGGAGAGTTCAGAGGAATCTGGGAATCGAAACTTCCAGAGGCATCTGCTTAGGTATTCTCATCCTAAAAGTGTAGGCCTCATTTTTCCCCTTCCAGGACCCTGACCTTGACATAATGGAGCTGTCTTGGTTGAGGATTGAACTTCTCTGGAGTTTGTCTGCTCTTACTATGAAGTCCTGAGCCTGGACCTCAGCTTTCTCTGTCTTCCCACTGCAGAAGATGAAAGCTTCTTTGTGAGATACCAGGAAGGTCCTCTGGCTTTCATACTGGCCTTTCAGTTGTAGCTTTTCAGGATGTTTTCTAGAATATCAATGGTGTTTAGCAATAGCCTTTCAGGCCATTATCCTTATAGTTACAGCCCCGCCCCAGTACATACCTGTGGTCAGTTGCTCCAGCGAAGGTATTGTCTTCCACTGGCATGCCATCCCACCTCATCAAAGCTGAGAGTTTTAACTGGACTGCTACCTCACAGAGGCTGTCCATGCTCCACCCACCACCAGTGATGGGTCCCCATTGCCAGCTTGCAGACAGTGCTCCTCCTCCGAGACTCCAGCCTGCTTTCTTGAGCCACCCCGAGTACCATTTATCCCAGGTGGCGTTCTCTGAAAGCAGAAACCGAGATGGGATTTTTATGAGTACCAACACCCATGAGAGGAAGGGAGAGGCAGCAGGTTTGGGCAAAAGAAGAAGTAAAGCTCGAGTGCAGGCTTAATAAAGCCATTGCCCAGCCCTGGGGAGCTCTGCAGTGTGCATGGCCCACACAAGTTGTCCCCTGTTGGACAGAAATAGCCAGGCATCTGTGATGAGTCACGGGATGTCGGCTTCCCTGGGAAGGGCAAGCTCATGACTAAGCAGCTCTCAGGAGCCGAAAGATGTGACCACTGGAGCTATCAGCCCATGGCACCCCCAGCAGCTGGGGCAACCAGTCTTTTCTTGAATGGGAATCGGGTGGGGTGTTGTCATGTCTACCACACTGCTGAAATGTAATTCCTCATTTTGCCCTACAATGTCCATGTGTTACTTTTTCAACTAAATTAATAAAATAAGACAAAATTTATTGTTTTATTTCAAGGTGGAATTCAAATCAGATCACCCCCTGCCTCCACCTCTTTTTTTTTGAGACATAGTCTTGCTTTGTCTCCCAGGCTGGTGTGTAGTGGTGCAATCTTGGCTCACTGCAGCCTCGACCTCCTGGGCTCAGGCAACCCTCCGACCTCAGCGTCCCAAGTAGCTGGGACTACAGGTGTGCACCATTAGGCTCGATTAATTTTTGTATTATTATTTTTTTTTTGTAGAGGCAAGTTTTTGCCATGTTTCCAAGGCTGGTCTCAAACTTTTGAGCTCAAGAGATCTGCCCACCTTGGCCTCCTTTCAAAGGGCTGGGATTATAGGCGTGAGCCACTACACCTGGCTCAGATCACTCTTTCTTAGTTTAATTATTCGCTTTGTGAGAATACCGATTTGGTGTTAATTTCTAGCACGTAAGGGAGCATGTGTGACCAAGATTCCAAGCATCAGGTTATAAGTGGTAAATTCAGTCAAGCTGATGAGTAGATCATTCTATCAACTCTACAGAAACCACTGCTGTCTTTCAGCCTCTCTTGGGTTGATTAAATCAAGTACATCTCATGTCACACAGGAAGGATTCAGGTCTAATGGCCAATCTATGGTCTGGGCCCTGGTAGGTAGTGACATCTTATGTCCTTAGGGAAGACAGTGAGTGACAGGCAGCTCTGGACCTATCCCCATGTGGTGCTTGCTTGCTTCTGTTGTGATTATTTTTGGAGTTATCTTTTTTGGCTGGCTTAGATTCATTTAGCCATTGGAGACAATCCCTTTACACAAACACTGGTTTATTAACCTGGGGCAATCAAAGGGAAGGGGTGTCAATCTTCCTTCTCCCTGTTAACACTTTGAAACTTGTTTTTCTGTGAAAGTACTGATGGAAGGAAATCAGCAGAAGGCGTTTGCTTTTGAAGATACAAAGACCAGCCTGGGGCCTCACCTCTGCCTCTGCCTAATGACATCTCTTTTCCAATAAGAAAAAAGTCACCTCCTGAAAAGAGGCTTTGAGGAGTAACTAGGGAATTTAATTTTTTTTCTAATAAGTATCAGAAAACAAATCCAGAGAAAAGAACAACTTGAACAATGGTGGAATGTCTGTCTTGGGGAGGACACAGAGCACAGGACTCAGTGACAGTCAGCCTCGGGGTAAATGGGTTTAAATGCCACCTACTAGTCTGAGACCTTGGTCAAGTCATAGAAACTCTCTGAGATTGAGTTCCTTCCTCAAAACAGCCAAGACCCTGGCAGTGGCACAGCCCTCTGTCCCCTTTCATAGTGAATGACCTTGAATGGGATGCCACTTCCCCATCTCCACTTTCTCATCCTTTATGTTATGTCCCTCAATCGCTTCCAGACAGTTTTGTCCCCACCATGCTTCTGAAAGTGGCTTCTTTTGTTTCACCAGTAGCCTTCATCTTTCCAACTGAAGAATCCATTGTCTATCTCCATTAAACCAGCCCTCCTGCAGTCTTTGACTGCATCAGGTCCTCCTTCTCTTCAGGCACTACCACCTTGAGGCTTCCAGACAGCGCACTTTCTTGGGTGTCCCCTTTTTCTCTGGGTCCTTGACTGTTTGTTCTTTCTCTGGCCAAAAAGGGCTCCATTCTGAGTCTCCTAATACCTTCTCTAGCTACATACTCTCTCTGATGATGCTGTCTTGGTAACTGAAGGCTTTTAATACCATCTATGTGATAAAGACTTTCACACTGAGATCTTCATCTCCAACCTCACCCCTGAGTCTTGGACTCAGGTGTCCAACTGCCTGCCTCACACTTGAACAAAAACGTGTCATCTGCACCTCAAACATAACTCTCATTTTTTTTTCCTGTCTGTGCTGGATGGTCTGCTGGCAACTCAACACCATTCTTCCCTTTACGCTCTGCCCCCGATCACAGGGGCTGGGCATCTGTCAATTACATTTCACAGAACTCCTGCCTATGGGTTTCCAGTTTAGATCCCACCAGTAAGAAGCATCTGTGTGAGATTTGGAGAGAGGAAAATAAACAGAAGCCAAATAATTGTTTCTCCTGGACCTCAGCCAATGAGGGGGTGGCCTCCAGCCTTTTTCTATGAATCATCTACCACTGAAGCTGAAATGATTGCAAGAAGTTTTCTGAATTTCCTGCAACTTCCCACCTTTCTGAAAGCTGGAGGTGAACCAAGCTAGCAGAGACACCCTCCCATGACCTGTGTTTCCCCTCTACCACTCCTTTTATGGGTTTTAAAGCACTTATTACCTTAAATGCTTTCCTGCCTAAAATACCTAAAATTGCTTCACTTCTGATATATCCTCTAAATCACTGCTTTTCAAATATTACCATGCATCAGAAATGGAAGAAACGGGAGGCATGCTAAAGCAGGTCGCTGGGTCCACTCAAGTTTCTGACTTAGTAGTTCCGGGGCAGGGCTGGGTACTTCTCATGCTGCTGACCTGGGAGCCACACTTGGGGAACCACTCATCTAAACTTTTGCCATCTCAGTTAATGGTGCCACCATTTATGCAGTTTCTTAGGTCAAAACACCTAAGAGTCATCCTTGATTCTTCTCTTTCCTTCATGTTCATGACCAGGATCTTATATATCTAAATGAAGAAATGGATTTTAGAGAGTTTCTGTGACTTACACACGTTCTCATACTTGTAGGTGGCATTTAAACCCATTTAGCCCTGAGGCTGTCATAAAATCCCATCCTCTCTTTCCTCCCCGATAGGTTCTTTACCATTTTTCAATTGGGAAAATGAGTTGTGTCTTCATGTCTACCTCAATGATGCCTGAAGAAGAGTCTCCAGTTGACAGAAGTGAAGAGTTTAGGAAATTAAGTTTAAGGGGCTGATATGACCAGATCATCCAGGAGAGAGAAGGACATTTGACTTGAGAAGAGTGATGCAATTGCTGAGCAGGGTGGGGAGCCTGTGTGAGATGTGAGGTTACCATGTCAAGTGATTCTAGCCTGCACAGGTGTGGGATTTTTCTTCAGTAACACTGACGTGGGCTACAGTAGCTGTGGGATAAAGTCCTGGGAGTGGAATTGCTAAATCAGGGATCATGTCCATTTTATGTTTTGGTGTGGCAGTTGCCAAAGAGCTATGCCAGTATACTCTTCTGTCAAAATGCTTGTCCACACTTGCTAATATGGTGTAGTATCAAACTTGTGGATCTGCCATCTGCTGGGTAGAAATTATTTCTTTATGCATGAGAGTAAACATCGTTTCCTAAGCTGCTTCTGTGAACTGCCTGTTCATGATGGGGACTACTTAGGAATCTCAGAATCATCAGATTAAAGGGAAATGCATTTTGTCCAAACTACTGAGCAAAAATATAGATATTAAGAAGAAAGTCATAATACCCTGGGGCTAGAACTCGATCACTGGAATCAGGTGTGATGTTTTAGAAAGTGAGGCTTCCTCTGTCCTCGCTAGAAACATTTTGACTGAGGCCATCACTGTCCTTAGAAACACGCCTTTTCCATTCAGGTGGCAGGTGCCATCCACCTGGAGACCTATTCCCAGATTTTCAATTCCCACCACTGTAATCCCATAGCTAATCACAAGTGAAATTGTGCCTATGGCATAGTCCTAGGGAAACACTGAAAGAGAAGGAAAAGCAATGAATAAAAATGAAATGATAAAATAAATCCTTTTGTTTATAGGTTTAGTGGGAACTGTGCATCAGAATTGGCAGCATAGAAATGATGCTAATGAATGCAGAAACTATGAATCATGTGCTTTTTAACCTACTGTATAACTCCTCAAGAGAAAATAAGACTCCTAAGTCTAGTAAATTTCTCTAAGCTGAGATCCATGGTGCATGAAGGTACACACATATGTGCGTGTGCACACACAGCACATACCCCCCCAACACACATGCTACATTCTTTCAATTTTTTTAAAAAAATCATCCAGCCCAATGTCACAAAATTTTAACCTCAAGTGTCAAAAAAATCTTTTGGATTTTTTTAAGGGTGGAGTTATATATAGGTTCTGTTGAAGGGGGACTTGGGAATCACTCTAAGCTCATACTTGGAGAGGTGAACATGATACCAATGTTGAAGAGAGGACACAAGGCATTGGGATAAGTTGCCAGTTTAGGTGCAAAGGGAATTGTTCTGAGGGTGTGGATGTGTCCAGAGGAGCCCAGGCCTGCCTGAGATATGGCAGTGTCTTCACACGTGACTGGATGTATGTTTTATGTTTAGGACTCCTGGGAGAGAGAATGAGAGTACCACCCAGCAGGTGTAGTGGAGTCACACCAGATGGGTGGTTTTTAAACGGTGCTCTCTGAAGTCCTGGCTCCTGGAGTGTGATTCCAGAGGTAAGTGTGATCCAAATGGAAGGGCTGCCTTTGCAGAGCAGTTCAGCTTTTACTTCTTGTTTAAATTGTGCTTCTGTCTAGGAAGAAAAGTGTTCTGCTGCCAAAAGCATATTTGGGATAGTTCTAAAGCACCTCCCATGTGTACTACTGTATTAGTCTATTCTTACAGTGGTATAAAGAACTGCCTGAGACTGGGAAATTTATAGAGAAAAGAGGTTTAATTGACTCACAGTTCTGCATGGCTGTGGGGAGGCCTCAGGAAACTTACAATCATGGGAGAAGGGGAAATAGGCACGTCTTACGTGGCAGAGGGTGAGAGAGAGCATGTGAAGGAGGAACTGTCAAACACTTGCAAAACCATCAGATCGCATGAGAACTCACCCACGATCATCGGAACAGCATGGGGGAAACTGCCTTCATGATTCACTCACTTCCCACTGGGTCCCTCCCTTGACACGTGGAATTATGGAGATTACAATTTGAGATGAGATTTGGGTGGGGACACGGAGTCAAACCATGTCAACTATGTTGTGGTTTTCATGCACTTTCACTCACTTAACTTTGACAGCCACCTAATAGGTCTCCCATTTCAGACACAATGGAGACTCAGGAAGCTTATGTGGCCTCCACAAAGCCCCAGATACTGAGTGGCAAGGCTGGACGTTGTGGACTGGATGTGGCCTCCACAAAGCCCCAGATAATGAGTGGCAAGGCTGGACATTGTGGACTGGATGTGGCCTCCACAAAGCCCCAGATAATGAGTGGCAAGGCTGGACGTTGTGGACTGGATGTGGCCTCCACAAAGCCCCAGATAATGAGTGGCAAGGCTGGACGTTGTGGACTGGATGTGGCCTCCACAAAGCCCCAGATAATGAGTGGCAAGGCTGGACGTTGTGGACTGGATGTGGCCTCCACAAAGCCCCAGATAATGAGTGGCAAGGCTGGACGTTGTGGACTGGATGTGGCCTCCACAAAGCCCCAGATACTGAGTGGCAAGGCTGGACGTTGTGGACTGGATGTGGCCTCCACAAAGCCCCAGATAATGAGTGGCAAGGCTGGACGTTGTGGACTGGATGTGGCCTCCACAAAGCCCCAGATAATGAGTGGCAAGGCTGGACGTTGTGGACTGGATGTGGCCTCCACAAAGCCCCAGATAATGAGTGGCAAGGCTGGACGTTGTGGACTGGATGTGGCCTCCACAAAGCCCCAGATAATGGGTGGCAAGGCTGGATGTTGTGGACTGGATGTTTGCATCCCCCGCATGTTCCTGTGTTGAAGCCCCAACCCTCAATGTGATTATACTAGGAGGTGGGCCTTTGGGAGGTGATCGGGTTTAGTTGAGGTCAAAAAAGTGGAGCCCTCATGCCTTTATAAGAAGAGACACCCCAGAGCTTGCTTCTTTTCTTTCTTTCCACCTGGAAGAAGGTGGCAATCTGCAAATCAGAAAGAGAGCCCTCACTAGGACCTGGATGTACTGGCACCCTGATCAAAATCACTAACTTCCAGTCCTTAGACCTGTGCAAAATAGATTCCTGTTATTTAAGCTACCTGGTCTGTGACTACCATATAGCATTGTATGGCAGCCTGAGCTGATGAACACACAGGGTTTCAACCCATGTCAATCTGAAATCAGCACCCATGTTCATTCCAGTGTACCAGGACACCTCTCCAACATGGCTTATGATTCCATTATGTGGTTCTGTTAAAATATCACACAACAATGGTAAAGCAACTTACACCGAAGCACATGAAAATTTCCCTGCAAAATCTGCAACACTTTTTGGGATTATTTTTGATGTTTAAACTTATCATAGGATGCCGCTCAACCTTTGAATTAAAACAGGACCGAGCTCCTCCTCAGTAAATCCATCACCCCTAGAAGTCCACTATCATATCATGATCCTGGGTTCTATACAACTCTGTTTCAACAAAATGATTTAAAGTCCCAAACAGTAGGAATTTCCTCTTACAGAGAAGTTGTTCTTTCACTATTCACCAATTTTTTGCCTTTGAAAAATAGACTCGGTTAAAAGTGCACACAACGCTTGTTCTGGGTGGATCATACACTTGTCAAAACATCTAAAGGCTAAGCCATATTAAGAGCTTCTCAGGGAACACACTAGATCCAAAACAGCTATAAAAAAAGAAAAGTGCTTCTTACTTTTTCCCTTGTAAGTGAAAGGGGACGGAGCACCGAGTTCAATCCCCAGTGTCTTCCAAGACTAATCTTTGTTTGCGGTTCTTGCCTGCAGGTGGCCTGTCCTTGGGCACTAACTCAAGGTAGTCCAACCACAGGGGTCTTTGGCCCTTGACAGTGACTGCCCCCTCATCTTAGTTTCAGTGCTGGCCAACACACTGTCCAACCCCAACCCCATCAACCTTTCTCTGCTCTCTGACTTCTTGTTTGAAAGACCAATTGCATTCTCTGAACCAACTCCTACCACTGAAGAACCCAGTGATATAAAGATCCAGAATCTTGGAAGCTCTCCCCCTGCCTCATCACAGGTAAACCAGGTATTGCTAACTTGCCTTTGAACAAACATAGTAATTTTTCTTAGAGTCTAGGAGTACCAGACATTTGAAAATTATTTTTTAAGTTATTTAAAAATTGATCATTTAATGCAACCACATGCCATTTTGGTTTAAATTAATGTTTTTTCTTACATAAAATTTAAAAATGTAAATATTAGTGAAGTATACACACAAGTTTGTATCCTAATTTTTCATGAAATATGACAATGTGTTGTTTTCCAAGTTACTATGGAAATGTCATACTATATTTTAAAATTGCCACACAGCTAGTGAAACGAGGATGCAATTTGGTATTGAGGGAAGACTAAAGGCTTCAGAGTGAGACTTATCTTCAAACAGCTACAGTCACTTAGCAGTGGATGTGAGTTACTTGCCCTCTCTGTGGCCCGGATTCTAAAGTGAAGTAGTATCATCTAAGTTTTATGAATGTGAGAATTAAATGAGAAATTAACTTGGCGCTTCATAGTTGCTGTTTTCATTGCTGTTTCGTGATTAAAAAGCAGATGTATGATACTGAGCTCCTCTCCAGTTCCTCGGCATACTGTACCTCTTCTCTTTACATTTGTGTTCAGAGAGTCTCGTGTTTCTCTGTGAAACTTTGCTGCAGGTTTAAAGAACAAATGTGGCCAGGCACGATGGCTCACACCTGTAATCCCAGCGCTTTGGGAGGCCAAGGCGGGTGGATCACAAAGTCAGGAGATCAAGACCATCTTGGCAAACACAGTGAAAACTGTCTCTACTAAAAATACAAAAATTAGCCGGGCGTGGTGGCATGTGCCTATAATCCCAGCCACTCAGGAGGCTGAGGCAGGAGAATTGCTTGAACCTGGGAGGCGGAGGTTGCAGTGAGCCAAGATCATGCCACTACATTCCAGCCTGGGTGACAGAGCGAGACTCCATCTCAAAATAAATAAATAATAAATAAATAATTAAATAAAAATAAAGAGTGTATACACTTCTGTTTCAGGCCTTGGCCACTGCATCTTTAGGTAACTTATGCTATTGTTAAACAGGTAATTATGAGAGCAAGGTCCAAGCTTTTGAAACCTGAGGACCAGTTGGCCTCCTAAAATGTTTCAGGAGAGCATGATGTTGAATCCAATGCCTCTGGACTCCAATCTGTGGCAAGAGAGCAAAAGACACCAGTTAGGTTTGCCTAAAATCAGTCAAGCAGAAACGTATAGAATGCCTTCTACAGGCCAGACTTTGCTCTAAATAGGGAAAAAGATGAGGTCCCTGATCTCGACAGATAGAGAGGAGACAGACAATAAATACAATACATGCGAGCTCAGCATTCAGTAAGTGATGAAAGGTGGAAAAGAATTGGGGTGGGTGTTTTATTTTATTCTCTGAGTGCAGCAGTGCAGAACACAGAGTCTTGATCTGTTGCCCAGGCTAGAGTGCAATGGCATGATCTTGGCTCACTGCAACCTCCACCTCCTGGATTCAAGCGATTCTCCTACCTCAGCCTCCTGAGTAGCTGGGATTACAGGTGCCTACCACCACGGCTGGCTAATTTTTGTATTTTTTAGTAAAGACTGGGTTTCACCATGTTGGCCAGGCTAGTCTTAAACCCTTGATTTCATGTGATCTGCCCACCTTGGCCTCCTAAACTGCTGGGATTACAGGCATGAGCCACCATGCCTGGCCCTGGGGTGGGTAGTTTATAAAGATGATCAGGGTATCCTCTTTCAGGAAATACCATAGAGCAGAGCCTGAGGGAAATGAGAGCCATCCACGTGAACATTTAACACTCAAGGGTGATCAACCCTCCTGTTTGCCCAGACTGAGTGATTCCCTAGAAAGCAGGGCTTTCAGTGCTAAAATCAAGACAGTTTTAGGCAAACTGAAATGCTTGGTCACCCCAGTAAGAGTGTTCCAGGTCGAGGTAACAGCAAGCCTGAAGGCCAGTAAGAGGGAAAGAACGTGGTGTGTTTTGGAGGTGTCCGGGAAGCCAATGTGATGGGTAAAGCAGAAGAGAGAGAAGAGATGAGTACAGAAAGGGGGGCTGAGCTGAGCCACGCAGGGCTGCTGGTCAGGGTAAGGGCAGATGGATGAATGATCCCCACGAATCACTACCAAGTATTCAGGTGCAGGGAGATGATGAAGGCAGGGAGCCATGGGAGGCTGCTGGAAAAGCAGGGCTTTCTGCCACAGAGAGTGAGGCTCATGAATTCTCCCGACGTGGTGGCAGATGGGAAACTGCATTCTAGACCATCCCACAGGGCTGGCAGTATTAACACTCTTCCTTATCCACCACCATCATTGGGAGAATGCAGTTAGTGGATTTTTCTAGTAGGAGCAACAAAACAGTTTTTCTCGAGCTGCATAGGCCTGAGCATTTCATGTGAGTGCTGTTGGCAAACACCCCTGGTACGTGTCTAGGTTCTCTTTGGGTCCCTGACGGCAACAGTGTTTCTCTGAGGGCCCCTAACGCCTTCATAGCCCCATGCTCACCAACGAGAGAGCTGAAAGGATGTGGCCGGCTGCAGACTTTTTTCTTCCAGATGAAGAAACTGGGACCAAAGGAGGAAGAAGTGATTTTGTCCAGGGATACTCTGGGAGTCAGAGGCAGATCTGGGAGGGAATAGGCAGGGAGATTCATCTTGACAAGGAGCCTGCACCTGAGGGTGCAGGGTGGCTGCACCTGAGCTGGATGGGCCAATGGGCAGGTGCTGCCCCCTCCCAGTGGTTTCTCTTGGGTGGTGTGAAGAGGAACTTGGTCTTGAGGACGTGGGGAAAGCCTGTCTGATTTTGTTTCTCTTGAGTTAAGGCCACAGCATGAACACAGCAGGAATGTACTGGAGGGACCCGCTATTGAAGGGGTGCACAACAAAATATATAGAGTGCATTTGGAGAAGCGTGAGACCAGAGGGTGAGGAAAATTCAAAGCATCCTGCCTGGACTATGATTGGAGGAACCGACAGTTTAAAGGTCAGAAAAAGAGCTGGGGTCAGCAGTGCAGAACATGAGGGCTGAGTCCAAATATTTGAAGGGCTGACATGCACAAACAATGTACTTTGCTTGATTTTTATTTTCTCTGTCATTTGTTTGGTCATACTTTTGCCACAGTCCTACTTCTCATGTTTTATTCCAAATATATAGCACTGTAACTTCCTCAGATAGGATTAGCTGCTCACTTATGGGCCTGGGGCCTGAAGCACCCTTTAGATGAACGAGTTTCTACCCTAGCTGTACATTTTAGGGGGCTTTGTCATTGCTTATACCCTATCCCAGGAATTTTGATTTAATTGGTTTTGGGTGTAGCCTGTGATAGTTTAGACCATTGAGCAGAGTATTTTTTTTTTCCATCCTTTTGATTTTGGGCTTGGCCACATAAACGTGCTTCAGCCAATAGGATATTACTAAGCATGACATGAGCAGAAGCCTGAAATATGCTGTTTGTCTTGTCTCTTGCAGTCCAGCAATCCACCACGAGAAGAATGTATTCTTATTGGCCACTGGTCCAAAAAGAGTGAAATATATGTGAAGTCGACTTGAATCCAATCTACAGTCTGGAGCAGTCACCCAGGTGAGTCAGGCTAGAACAGTTGAGCAACAGCCATCCACAGACCTATGAGTGAGAAATAGGTGTTTGTTGTTTTGAGCCACTGAGTTTTGAGATATTTGTTACACAGCATTGTTATAGCAATGTCTAACTGATACAAGACCTCAGCCTAAGAGATTCTAATTCAGTTGGTTTGGGTTAAGGTTCAGTGCTATGGCCTGAATGTTTGTGTCTCCCCAAAATTCATATGTTGAAACCGAATTACTAATGTGATGGTGTCAGGAGGTGGGACAATTGGGAATTGAATAGGTCATGAGAGTGGAGCCCTCATGAATGGGGTTAATGTTGTTATGAAAGATGCCTCAGAGAGCCACCTTCTACCAGGTGAAGACACAGCGAGAAGGTGGCATCAATGAACCAGGAAATGGGCCCTCAGCAGACACTGAGTCAGCTGGTGCCTTGATCTTGGACTTCCCAGCCTCCAGAACTGGGAGAATTAAATCTCTTTTGTTTGTAAGCTCCTCAGCCATTGGCGCTTGCTTATAGCCGTGCAAATGGACTAAGACACCCTTGCATCAGTATTTCTTAAAAATGCTCTCCAAATGATTCACATGTGCAGCCAGGGTTGATAACTGCCAGTTTGAAAATTGCTTTTCCATCCAGGACTCAAGCCAGGCTTACAAATGATGAGATCACTAAGAACCAGTATTTCTAAAAATTTGACTTTGGAGCCGCCCATATAAGAATGCCTGGGCTTATAGGGCATCCTGCTTGTTAAAAATACAGATTCCTGGGCTCCTCCCAAGACCTACTGAATCAGATTGTCTGGAGTGGGCCAAGCAACGTGCATGCTAACACACTCCCTCTTGGGCACTTTCCAGGCTTACTATAGTTTGAGAAAGGCTGATGTAGAGATTATGCCACATTTCCCACCACCCTGCAATGAGAGAGTTGATGATAATTGAAATGTTCCTATTAAAATTTCAAGCCATTTCTGCTTGCCTCTATGAACATCTGACTTGAGTCTTTTGGTCTTTATAGTGAAGAACTAGGGGAGGAGAAACACATCCTGACCTGATTTTGAGGTAATGAAGGAGGTTGGACTAAATGATCTCTTTCAACCCTAACGCTATGGTTTTAGATCATTGTGTTCGTTGCGATAATCAGCATAGTGCTGGTATGGTGTGATTCAACTCTTAGCTCCTGATGGAAGAAGGGTGTAAGATAGTCTCGAGCAGGAAGTCACAGACCCCTGTGGTCCCTGCCTTAGGCACTATGCCATGCTGCCCCAGTCCCTCTGGCCTTGAGGCTAAGCTGTGGGCCCACCAGGGCATGGGCCTTGCAGCGGGCACTCTGAACTTTGCGGCTCTTGCCTGATTTGCTTTTCTTTTACCCTTTGCTCCATTTTTGCCCCATTTTGGACTCTTGGCTCTGAGTCTGGACTTTAATCCCATCGCTCATCCTTCGACCTGGAGCTTGACACTTGCTCTCCCCTTAATGCGAATCTCAGTTTTTTCTTATGGACTCTGATCTGATGTCACACTTCTAGCCCAGTAGTTTCAGTGTCCCCTGGGGAACTGGAAACGAGTCTGATTCCGCCTGCCTCCCAGACAATTCAGAATCAGACTCTCAGAGATTCTGACAAATTGTCTGGGAGGCAGCTGGAATCTCTGGGGGTGGGACGGAGGTGTCTGACTTTGCAAATGCTCCCCAAGGGATTCCCAAGGGCAGCCAGGGTTGAGAACCATTCCCTGGAAGAAACCAGACCTCCCTGCAGCCCTCGTCATCCTCATCGCCAGGGTGCTGCTTCCCTTAAAAGGATTTCGATATAGTAACTACATTTTCATGCAATAGAAGAGCTCTTTTCACGTCAATCCCAAACTGGTAGTTACTTCCCCACCCTCAAGGAGTAGGGTTTGAAATATGCCACCGATCATCAAGATGCAGGCTGAGAATGGAGGCAGCTGGCCAAAGCAAACAGAGCGCTCACATGAGAGAGACACAGACAGAAAGCTGCGAGGCCATGCAAAGTAGGGAGGAGAAGCCATTCCCCGTAATGAGTCACCGGCGGCGGGCACTTTGCAGAGCAATACAGTTGATAAATACTCTGTACTTAAAGTGAACTTTGAACAAATGCATAAGCAGAGATTGAGAGTTTTCTGCAAAGAGAAGTGAGCGAGCAAGGGCTTGGTATGAAGAAGCTGTATCCCAGCATAGACTGAAGTGTAACAGGAGTGTGGTTGGAGACAATGGAAGTAAGCTGGCAGAAGCTAGGCAGGAAAATAAATTTCCAAATCCAGATGCATCAGATGACAGGCAAGCTTCCAGGGATAGTAACTAAGGCGGGGTCACACTCGTTCCGTAATGATAAGAAATTGGAAATTCATAGCAGAATCTCCCTGTGCATTATTTATAGTTTGCTGAATGCACCACAGCCTAAACTGACTGTATAATAAGTAGTTTATCATTTTTATTCCAGAGGGTGAACTTATCATTTCCCATTAATAATTTTGCTGTCTCTCTGAAGGCCAGAGCTAAGGAATCCCATCAGTTTCTTTAACAGAAACATATCTGTACTGAGAGGTTGGGTGTGCAGTTTGGGGCAGAGCAGGTAAGTAGCTCCCTTTAGGGAACGGAATGGGGATTCGTCATTCTAATATCTCTCCAGGATTGCAACAATGTTAGCACCATCAGCCCCTAAAATAGATGAACATTGACTGTGAGCAAGGAAGAATAGTGAAACCCCAGGAACAATGTGGCTGGGACATTCTTCAACGAGACGGGAAGCCAGAAAGATCTGAAAAGAGTAACAGCCATCAAACTGGAAGGTTGAGGGAGTCAGGCAGAACATTTCAGAGCAGCCATGCCTGCTTGTCAAAAAGATGACAAAGCAGATACACCCTTTCCTCCTGCAGCACCAACTGATCCTAACAAGGCAGCCCAAACCCACTGGCCCATCAGTTCCAATGACGACGTTTGGGTGAGAACGGGATCCGACTCTCTTCATCTCCCAAGACCAGATATTAATTTAGGTTTCTGACAGGAATAAACAGAGTTTTCTTTTCTTGATGATTTAAACAGACATTCTTTCAAAATATTTTCTTTTTATTAATTAATTATTATTATTATACTTTAAGTTCTGGGATACATGTGTAGAACGTGCAGGTTTGTTACACAGGTATACACGTGCCATGGTGGTTTGCTGTATCCATCATCTCATCATCTACATTAGGTATTTATCCTAATACTATCCCTTCCCTATCCCCTCAACCCCTGCTATTTCTCCCCTAGCTCCCCACCACTTGACAGGCCCCTATCCAGAATCTACAAGGAACTTAAATTTACAAGAAAAAAACAACCCCATCAAAAAGTGGGGGAAGGATATGAATAGACACTTTTCAAAAGAAGACATTTATGCAGCCAACAAACAGGAAAAAAAGCTCATTATCACTGGTCGTTAGAGAAATATAAATCAAAACCACATTGAGATACCACCCCACGCCGGTTAGAATGGCGATCATTAAGAAGTCAGGAGACAACGTGCTGGAGAGGATGTGGAGACATAAACAGACGTTCTTTAGAAGGAAACATCAGGGCGGAAAGTGCAGTCCTGTGAATGGACTTACTTTTTCAGCCTTCCTTTCTTTCCTGGCTGGCTAGGGAAGCCCCTCTCGGCTCCTCCACCTTCCGGAATTCCCTTTGAAAGACGTTGTGGAAACTCAGCAAAGGAGGGGGTTAAGTCACATTGCCACTGAAAACAGCGGAAAAGTGAATGATTACTTGGGAGCAGAGCTGAAACTGAGCCCTGCCCTGGCGATACACTCCTGATGATCATGTGTAGTTATGTGAAAGGCCTCCTTGGATTTCCACAGAAAAGGGCAGATTAAAGGCAAACAAAGGGATAAAAAGCACAAACCTTAAATAGCTGGAGAGAAGCTGGGTAGCAGGAACAGCCCTTGCCAGGTTATGTCTCTTGGGGCCTCTGGGCCAAATCCCATTTCACGCTGGATTTAATGGGAATTCTTCTGCAAGTCAAAATCTGTCCTCTGCCTTTGAACATCTTCCTTTAAAATGATGTTAATCAACTTGAATTCCTCTTCAGGATCACCAGCCCTGCCAATGCCCCTGTAAAGTTGGTGTCCATCCGGGGCCTGCTTCCTGAATTCTCTTATTTGGAGTTCCAGTTTCATCACTGATTTTTTTATTCCTTATGTGAGAAGAAAGGAATATTTAGACATTTAATTGGCATATAATGAGGTAACTATAACAAGTTAATTAGTTCTCAATTAAGTTGCATTTACCATACTTCCTGAATGTGTTTTCAGCAATTAGGGGCATCTAATGAACTTGCAGTAGCTGTTTGGCTTCCTATTGTAAGCAGGAAGGTGAGACCATCTCTCCTTGAGTATGAGGCCGCATGGCATTGTTTTCTTGAAAGGCAGTATGGGGTATACATCCAACCCGCCTTAGAAGCAGTTTAGTGTAACCACTGGTCAATTCAGTGAAACAATAAGCTGAATGAGGTCTGTGACACAGGAACAAAGTATGGGATTAGTGTAATTGAAAGAGCACTGACTTTGGAATCCAATGGATGTGGATGTGGGTTCAAGCCCTGACTACTGGTTTCTTTTCTTTTTTTTTTTAAATTACTTTAAGTTCTGGAGTATATGTGTAGAATATACAGGCTTGTTACATAGGTATACATGTGCCATGGTGGTTTGCTGCATCTATCACCCTATCATCTACATCTCTTAATGCTGTCCCTCCCCTGTACCCCCACCCCTGTGATCCCTCCCCTAGCTCCCCACTCCCTGATAGGCTCCAGTGTGTGATGTCCTCCTCCCTCTGTCCATGTGTTCTCATTGTTCAACACCCACTTATGAATGAGAACATGTGGTGTTTGGACTACTGCTTTCTAGTTAAGTGACTGTCTCAGTCCATTTGTGTTGCTATAAAGGAAAACCTGAGGTTGGGTAATTGATAATACAAAGAGGTTTATTTGGTTTATGGTTCTGCAGGGCTGGTCAAGAAGCCAGGCATTGGCATCTACAACTGGTGAGGCCTCAGAAAGCGTCCGCTCATGGTGGCAGGTGAGGAGGAGCTAGAGTATGAGTAGAGATCACGTGGCGAGAGAGGGGAAGCAAGAGACGAGGGAGGGAGGGGTCACGCTCTTTCTAACAACCAGCTCTCTTGGGAACTAATGGAGTGAGAACTCACTCTCCACTCCCAAAAAGAGCTTTAACTTATTCGTGAGGAATTTATCTCCATGACCCAAACACCTCTCACTAGGCCCCACCTTCAATATTGGGAATCAAATTTCAACATGAGATTTGGAGGGTGTCAAACTAACTAAACCATGGTGGTGACTTTGGGTGAGCATCTCAGAATCCCCAAACCTCAGTTTCCCCATTTCTATGCTAGGGATTACCAGTACAGTCCTCACTATAAAGTTGCTGTGTAGATCAATGAGAGAATGGAAGGTAAATTCCTACAGTTTCCATGTATAGCAAACAATTTTTTTGTTTTCGAGACTGAGTCTTGCTCTGTTGCCCAGGCTGGAGTGCAGTGATGCAATCTCTACTCACTACAATCTCCACCTGCCAGGTTCAAGCTATTCTCCTGCCTCAGCCTCCCGAGTAGCTGGATTACAGGCATGTGACACCACGCCTAGTTAATTTTTGTATTTTTAATAGAGATGGGGTTTCACCATGTTGGCCAGGCTGGTCTCGAACTCCTGACCCCAAATAATCTGCCCACCTTGGCCTCCCAAAGTGCTAGGATTACAGGCATGAGCCACTGTGTGCCGCCAACATTGTTAGTAGTCTATGGATGTTTCTCTTTGGCTTCTGTCATTTTGAAAGATTTGGCCAAGAGATTACCTGGCTAAACCCTTGGGGTGTTAACTGTCATTTTTAGTCATTGCAGGAAACACTAGTCAAATTTCACTGCCCTGTTACTGGAGAAATCATCATGAAAGCATTATCAGAGTATTACAGAATGGCCAGGGAATGTACGTAGAGAAGGTTAATTATTCATTTATCCTGCTGTTTCCCTTAAGATCACATTGTTCAGTGAGATTGAGATCAGAAAAATGATTGCATTTATCAGTCAACCACCTAGAAAGAATGAGACTGGCACCATCCTCTCTGGGGAGGAAATGGAGTTATGGAGGGGAAGGGAAGGGGTTAAGGTTCTCAGAGAAGCATGTGCCCCGAAGCACCAGGGTTCTGGCTCTCCCTCTGTATTCCTTCCTACCCACAGGTTTTCACCTCTCCTTCAGCACCAGCTATGATTAAAAAGCCATGTTGAGGAATCATCAGAAGGAGGGAAAAAAATTTACAAACTAATTTGCATTTTAATGAATTTTTAATTGAACCAAAATCTGTTGTTTCTGTTTAAAGATGCAGTGCTGACTTTGTGGTCTCTTTTGCTGAGGGCCAAGTGGGAACTTAATGTGATAAAAACAATGATAATGCTAAGCTTAATTAGGTTTGAAAACGTGTCTGAAAAGGCTGTAAGGAGCTTGGGAATGGTGAGCATTTGCTAGCAGCGGGCTAAGAAGCTGGATTGGGTTGGTGGAGACTTTCTGCCTCACACCAAAACCACAGCCAGAAACTCCTGAGTGGTCAGGTGATTGGTGTCATGGCCATAGTGCTTTTGGATTTCTAAGTACAGGTGTCAGGCAAGTCCAGCCAGTGGTTGGTGGACGATGCATTTCTACACTGGCTTTTTTCTTTTTTTTTTAAATCACCAATAGCTATTCCTTTTCTATATGTCACTTAGCAGAGTCTTAGTTGAGGTCATTCATGGATATAAGACACACATATGGTGCTTAAGATGATTGATGTGCTCTTTTGGAGAAGGCGTTGGGAGACCACCATTGAAAACAACTGTCAGTGGTCTGAGATTTTATCCTTCTGTCCTATCTGGGACAGGGACAATGAACTTTATTGCTCACAGGGAAATCTGTAGCCAGTTTCCTGTTTGTGCCAGTTCTCCATGACCTGAAGTCTCATGAGGATGGGAGGAAGTGATGTAGGTGTGCCTTGGTGGGAACCTGCACAGGCAGTGGCCTGGATGACAGAGGATGGGCACTGAGCTTGGAGGATGTATTATTTTTATAGGGAGGGAAAGAAAGCCTGCTCTTTGTCTGGGAAGAGAGATGTCTCTGAGAAGCATCCCAAGTAAAGAACAGTCAGGGCCGTGCATCTTGGCCCAGCCAGCAAGAATGTGCAGGGATGCTCAGGGGCCATGGCTGGTCCCTCTCCTAACAACTGTGGCCACACACAGCTTTCAAAGTCAAGGACAATGTCTCAGCTGATTTGAATGCAGTGTGTGTAGCAGGAATGTTGGGAAGAGGTTTCTTTCTTTACTGGAAAGGAGTAAGCTATTTGTTGAAATGACTGCTCTATTAGTCCTCTATTTTGGAATATTTGTGTGTTGGTAGGGGGAGAATTCAGGAAAGTTAACTGATATGTACCTCCTTCCCCTCTAAACGTTAACTCATGAGTACCTCCTTCTCCCATTTGTTCCTCCAGTCCTGTGTACCTCCCAGTATCCACCTCCCAGTCTTCAGCCCTCTGCCCAGTAGCCCGAGATGAGCCCACAGTCAAGGTGATGACTGTGGTGGGGCCAGAGGGAAAAAACACTTTGCATGCTTCATTTTAAAGATTAAAAAGCCACTGCCCTGGAGTGTGGCTGAAACATTTTGGAATATTGTTTGCCAAGCGGATTTTTTTCTTCTGTAAACACACGCTAGACAGAAGTCCCATGGGCTGATGCCAGGAGAGACTAGTCAGAGAGGAAGTAAGAAGGTTAGGCCCTTGTGAACTGTCTCTTCAGGCTGAGTTGAGGGGTACCTACTTGATGGAACCCCTAGATAAATTTGGGGATAAATCAGACTAGGAGAAAAATCATAGCCCAAAATGTAATAGAAAAAAACCCTGAGAAACCCATAAATTCTCTTACAGTATGCAAGAACAGTTGAATTATCCTCATGGCCCAAGGCCAGCTGCTGCAGGACATCAGGGCTGACAGAGGTTTCAGCCCATCCTGTGGGTCCCAGCTTGTCCTTGCTCTCCCTCATATTACATTCATCTTCTCTTCCTGAAATACTGCCCTGAAGATTTCAAATCAGACTCAGACATGAAGACAGTAGTGCTATAGGTACTGCATACAGCTGTGTAAGATCAAATCCCTATAACAAACTGTCCATCTATCTGCCAGCCTATCTATCTATCCATCCATCCATCCATCCATCCATCCATCCATCCATCAATCCACCTACCCACTCACTCATCCATCCTATCGGTTTAGCTTCTCTGTGGCTTAGAAAGGTCACTCTGGTTGCATGGAGAAGGAAACATCTAGACACTGGTGGGCCTGTGAACACAGAAAGGAGAGAAAATATTTGAGAGAAATTTCTTCCCTTGCTCTCTTCAGTCACTGAACTCTTTCCTCCCACAAATCCTTTGGACTCCTAACTAAGCCCTCTCAGCCCATAGAAGCTCTAAGAAAGAAGCGAGAAACCAGGCCATTTTCAAGGTTGTCCAAACCAGGGGGCAGGGCCGTGTCAGGGGGCTTGTCTTAGGTGCAGGAGGTGGAGCAGCCCTTGTGAACTGACAGCTTTTCAAATGCTTCTCTTGTGATCATTAATCTAGTCAAAGAGCATGACTCATGAACAAACTTATTTTTAGCATCTCTTTTTATAAAGTAAAATAACAAATTTTGTAATGGCCCTTTCCAGTGGTTTACTGGGAATTTTCAAAGATAGGTATAGAAAAGACACTATGCATTTTTTTTTTTTTTTTTTTTTTTTTTTTTTTTTGAGACGGAGTCTCGCTCTTGTTACCCAGGCTGGAGTGCAATGGCGCGATCTCGGCTCACCGCAACCTCCGCCTCCTGGGTTCAGGCAATTCTCCTGCCTCAGCCTCCTGGACACTATGCATTTTATTTTGTTTTACTTTAAAATTAAGATTCAATCTAGGGAAGACAAAATCTAAAAATGTGTTAGAGATTATTTAAATACTTGATTAAGATAGGTGTCTGAAAATAATAGTTTCTCAAAGTGACTATAAAAGATTTAAAAATAACATAGACTTGAAAAGAAATTTAGCTTTTACAAGGGATGAACCTTTGTTCTCTTTTATTTTTTCAATAATCAGGAGTATAATAAAATTGACAAAAGACAGAAAATTGTTAATTATTGATAATTGATAATTACTGATAGTTACTTCTGATCAGAAAATTATTCTGAATCTTTTCTGTCTAGGATGATTACACAGAAGTTAAAGAATATTCTTTCATATTGTAGGTAAAGACATTGGTCAGTAAACAAGGAAGCTCACCCTTCAAAATGGAGTAAACTCTGCCAAAATGTTAACATGTTTTATGTTTTCTTTTTAGATTCAGGCATTATAAACTAAGGAAAATAAAATTTGTAAGGCCGGTTGCCTCACCGGGAGCTCGGACACACATCCCCCCTGCTTTATTCCGAAAGCTCGGACATGCTCAGGTTGTTCCCTTTTCCCCTTCTTGCACAGCCTGGCCTTCCCTTAAAGAATCCAGTATGCAAGTGGGGTCTTGTGATTCTAGCCAATAGCAGCCGAGTAATTCTAACCAATAGCAGCCAAGTCCTGTATGCAAACAAAGGCTTGTAACCTTACCCAATAGTAGTCCTGTTCTCCCACAACCAATCGAGCTCCTTCACTCCCTATAAAAACCCATGTCCGAGAGGAGTCCGTGCGACTTCTCCGGCCCCTCCTGTTGGACCGCAGAACCTTGCCCGCGAGCCTGAATAAATTCCTTCACATTGGATCTTCTTGTGTTGGCCTCAGTTTCTTCCATTTTAAACTTGGCAAGAACCCAAGAACAAACCTTACAAAATTCACTTCTCATGTTTTGTCCTTCATTTACCTTCATATTCTGGAACAGGTTTGCTTGAAAAAACAAAAGCACATAGGCTCTTGTATTTCTTTGGGCTCCTAGGATAGTGTTATGATTTGGCTGTGACCCTACCCAAATCTCACCTTGAATTGTATGCTCATAATTCCCACGTGTTGTAGGAGGGACCTGGTCAAAGATAATTGAATCGTGATGGTGGTTTCTCCCATATTGTTCTCGTGATCTGGAAGTCTCACGAGATCTGATGGTTTTATAAGGGAAACCTGTTTCGCTTGGCTCTCAGTCCCTCTCTTGCAGCCACCATGTAAGAAGCACCTTTTGCCTTCCACCATGATTGTGAGGACTCCCCAGCCACGTGGAACTATAAGTCCATTAAGCCTCTTTCTTTCATAAATTGCCCAGTCTTTATCAGCAACGTGAAAATTGGCTAATACGTATAGTCTTAATCATTCATATTATGACTTTTAACTGAAGTAACTCCTATTTCACAGAGAAAATTTTGGGGTAGATAATTGAAAACTGTCTGTCATATACAAGCATTTTAGCAGACTAACAAAGCTTGTGATACACATAACACAATTTTCTTCATCTAGACATTTACACTTCAAAATGAACATGTTTGTTAATATGCTCCAAAGATATAGCTGTCTAGCATGTAAAGATAAGAGACAGAAGTTCATAAACTTTATGCTTAGTAATCAATGTTGTCGTATTCTATCTTATTTAACAGAAGGTATCTGGGTATCTAAAACCCATTAATTTACTCACTTTAATATTTGCCTCGGTTTTAATTTAACTAAAAATGTTGGAAATTATGTTTAAACTGGTTCACTATGAAGAGTAATTGCTGTTGATATGAATTGTTTGTCAGAATAATTCAATTTAGTTGAACACAAATTTATAATTTTCATAATCTTAAATATCATGTAGGAGTCTGTTTAGTAAATTAGTAGTTGTTAGCTTATTTGATTAGTAAAGCTGTATCTGTTTAGAAGATTTAAAAAATTATTTTGTTGTTGAGAAAACAAACTCAAGTAAAATAATGTGTACTGTTGTATTATACTTAACACTCATAAATCAGAGAAAAGGCGTAGTTTTTCTCAACCTAGTGTGATTTGCCAAAATTTACCTTAATTATGTGAACTTGGTTTTTTAAAATGTTTGAGTGAACAATTTGTGAAAGAAGGATTTTTTATTTGGTTTCATATCCTTTTTAAAAAATTATTTTTGTTTTATTTAAATATGTATAAATATAGAACAAAATATGTTTTTATGCTTATAGCTCTTACAGAATTATAAAATCATAATAAATTATAATATTAATAAGAAAAGTACAAAACCAATAGAAGTTACACCTTACTAGGAAGTTCTGCCTAGAAAAAAGGATTTTTTAAAAGTCTAGTCTAAGATATTAAAGTATCATAAATTCAATGTTTTATTTTCTAAAAATTTTAGAAATATTCTATGTATACAAGTGTTTATAAACTAACCAGAGCAGACCCTCCTGTAATTTTAAAAACATTATAATCTAATTTATTAATGCCATTTCATAGTATGGAAACATTTCATATACCTACAAGGAGAAGTCAAGGCCTTTCTCAGTTATAGACAAATGGTCACATAGAGTTATTAGCTTCAGTGCTACAACTTTAGCCAGAAGTCAAAAGTAACTACAGAAACACAAAAATCTGCTTGTCCAGATTTCGAAGAGTTAGTCTTCTCTTTTTTTTTTTTGAGGTGGAGTCTCACTCTGTAGCCCAGGCTGGAGTGCAGTGGTGCGATCTCAGCTCACTGCAACCTCCACCCCCTGGGTCCCGGTTCAAGCAATTCTCCTACCTCAGCCTCCCAAGTAGCTGGGATTACGGGCACGAGCCACCACATCCAGCTAATTTTTGTATTTTTTTTAGTAGAGACGGGGTTTCGCCATGTTGGCCAGTCTGGTCTTGAACTCCTGACCTTGTGATCCACCTGCCTTGGCCTCCCAAATTGCTAGGATTATAGGCGTGAGCCACTGCGCCCAGCCAGAGTTAGTCTTCTTTCTGGTGAGTATGAAATTCTTAATTGATTTCAGCTCAAAATAGACAAATTTCCTAGGAAAGACTAGCAAATCAGGTATTGGTCATCTCTCATTCAGTAGAGACTAGGTCTCTATCATCCCTCTACAGAAATTACCAAAGAGTTAGACCATAAAACCAAATTCATCATCATTACTGCCATCTTGGGGGATTAATTTAGTGGCTCTGTGTGAACCACAGACAAAACAAAGGCACCAAATTAGTCGAGAAGAAACAACCTCCGATTTTGCCTTTCCTCTTCACTGACCCTCTTGTTCAGAGAAAGCTCCCTGCTGCTGTGACCTGAGTCCCACAGGCAGCTCTGGGCTGAGCAGTTGGTTCCAGCATGGCCTCTGCTGATGGAAGGCAACACCACTGGTCTGATGCTCTTCGTGGGTTGCTCTTAGCATGACAGCAAACACCACACTGGGAGCTAATTAACACATGCCTAAGACTTAAGGCGAAAGCACTGTGGTTTCCCACAGATTTCAAGTTGTAAGGAAAGCTGAGATACCTTCCTATCCAACATCCTTACTTGTGAAGGAGAAACTGAGTCCCTGTGAGCCTAGGTTCCCTCATTGTTATACATGAAGCGGAGTCCAAAAAATGCAGGCCTTCTATATTCCAGTTGTCACAACCAGTGGAATTTAAGTTCTATCTTGTAGCTGAGTTGATTTTTTTGGGGAATGAAGTGGTACTAAACCCCCTAAAAGATTTTGTGTGTAGGTAGCTTCCTGGTTGGGCATCTCACTGCTTCCATTGTGATCAGGGGACTGATCTTCTCACTGTAGAAGGTTTTTTTTTTTGTGTGTGTGTGTGTGTTTTTTTTAAATATATATTTTATTGCGTTTTAGGTTTTGTGGTACATGCGAAGTTTTAAAGGAAAACTGGATACTGTGGACTCAGAAATTGCCTCTTTTTTTGGATCAAGGCAAGGTAAGTTAGAGACTTAGTAAATAGGTTTATAAATGTTCTCTTTTTATTTTATTTTATTTTTTAATTTAATTTTATTTTTTTCTTCTTTCTTTCCAAAGAAGAATCTTTTTATTTTTACTTATTTATTTATTTATTTTATTATTTATTTATTTTTTTAATTGCATTTTAGGTTTTGGGGTACATGTGAAGAACATGCAAGATTGTTGCATAGGTGCATACGTGGCAGTGTGATTTGCTGCCTTCCTCCCCTTCACCTATATGTGGCATTTCTCCCCATGCTCTCTCTCCCCAACTCCCCACCCCCTGCTGTCCCTCCCCTATTTCCCCCCAACAGACCCCAGTGTGTAGTGTTCCCTGTGTCCATGTGTTCTCATTGTTTAACACCCGCCTATGAGTGAGAACATGCGGTGTTTGATTTTGTGTTCTTGTGTCAGTTTACTGAGAATGATGGTTTCCAGGTTCATCCATGTCCCTACAAAGGACGTGAACTCATCGTTTTTGATGGCTGCATAATATTCCATGGTGTATGTGTGCCACATTTTCCCTGTCCGGTCTATCATCGATGGGCATTTGGGTTGGTTCCAGGTCTTTGCTATTGTAAACTGTGCTGCAATGAACATTCGTGTACATGTGTCCTTATAGTAGAATGATTTATAATCCTTTGGATATATACCCAGTAATGGGATTGCTGGGTCAAATGGAATTTCTATATCTAGGTCCTTGAGGAATCACCACACTGTCTTCCACAATGGTTGAACTAATTTACACTCCCACCAACAGTGTAAAAGTGTTCCTATTTCTCCACATCCTCTCCAGCATCTGTTGTCTCCAGATTTTTTAATGATTGCCATTCTAACTGGTGTGAGATGGTATCTCAATGTAGTTTTGATTTGCATTTCTCTAATGACCAGTGATGATGAGCATTTTTTCTTATGTTTGTTGGCCTCGTGTATGTCTTCTTTTGTAAAGTATCTGTTCATATCCTTTGCCCACTTTTGAATGGGCTTGTTTGTTTTTTTCTTGTAAATCTGTTTTAGTTCTTTGTAAATTCTGGATATCAGCCCTTTGTTAGATGGGTAAGCTGCAAAAATTTTTTCCCATTCTGTTGGTTGCCGATTTGCTCTAATGACTGTTTATTTTGCTGTGCAGAAGCTGTGGAGTTTGATTAGGTCCCATTTGTCTATTTTGGCTTTCGTTGCCAATGCTTTTGGTGTTTTGGTCATGAAGTCCTTGCCTACGCCTATGTCCTGAATGGTTTTGCCTAGATTTTCTTCTAGGGTTTTTATGGTGTTAGGTGTTATGTTTAAGTATTTAATCCATCTGGAGTTAATTTTAGTGTAAGGTGTCAGGAAGGGGTCCAGTTTCTGCTTTCTGCATATGGCTAGCCAGTTTTCCCAACACCATTTATTAAACAGGGAATCCTTTCCCCATTGCTTGTTTTTGTCAGGTTTGTCGAAGATTGGATTGTTGTAGATATGCTGTGTTGTCTCCGAGTCCTCTGTTCTGTTCCATTGGTCTGTATCGCTGTTTTGGTACCAATACCATGCTGTTTTGATTACTGTAGCCTTGTAGTATAGTTTGATGTCCGGTAGTGTGATGCCTCCCACTTTGTTCTTTTTGCTTAGAATTGACTTGGCTATGCGGGCTCTCTTTTGGTTCCATATGAAGTTTAAGGTGGTTTTTTCCAGTTCTGTGAAGAAGGTCATTGGTAGCTTGATGGGGATAGCATTGAATCTGTAAATTACTTTGGGCAGTATAGCCATTTTCATGATATTGATTCTTCCTAACCATGAACATGGAATGTTTCTCCATCTGTTTGTGTCCTCTCTTATTTCCTTGAGCAGTGGTTTGTAGTTCTCCTTGAAGAGGTCCTTTACGTTCCTTGTTAGTTATATTCCTAGGTATTTTATTCTCTTTGTAGCAATTGTGAATGGCAGTTCGTTCTTGATTTGGCTCTCTTTAAGTCTGTTATTGGTGTATAGGAATGCTTGTGATTTTTGCACATTGATTTTGTATCCTGAGACTTTGCTGAAGTTGCTTATCAGTTTCAGGAGATTTTGGGTTGAGAAGATGGGGTCTTCTAGATATACAATCATGTCGTCTGCAAATAGAGAAAATTTGACTTCCTCCTTTCCTATTTGAATACCCTTTATTTCTTTTTCTTGCCTGATTGCTCTGGCTAGAACTTCCAGTACTATATTGAATAGGAGTGGTGAGAGAGGGCATCCTTGTCTAGTGCCAGATATCAAAGGGAATGCTTCCAGTTTTTGCCCATTCAGTATGATCTTGGCTGTTGGTTTGTTGTAAATAGATTTTAAGATTTTGAGATACGTTCCATCAATACCTAGTTTATTGAGGGTTTTTAGCATAAAGGGCTGTTGAATTTTGTCAAAGGCCTTCTCTGCATCAATTGAGATAATCATGTGGTTTTTTTCTTTGGTTCTGTTTATGTGGTGAATTACGTTTATAGACTTGCATATGTTGAACCAGTCTTGCATCTCTGGGATGAATCCTGCTTGATCATTGTGGATAAGCTTTTTGATGTGCTGTTGCAATCGGCTTGTCAGTATTTTATTGAAGATTTTTGCATCTATGTTCATCATGGATTTCAGCCTGTAGTTTTCTTTTCTTGTTGAGTCTCTGCTGGGTTTTGGTATCAGGATGATGTTGGTCTCATAAAAAGATTTGGGAAGGAATCCCTCTTTTTGGATTATTTGGAATAGTTTCAGAAGGAATGGTACCAGCTCCTCTTTGTATGTCTGGTAGAATTCGGCTGTGAACCCATCTGGACCTGGGCTTTTTATGGGTGGTACGCTCTTAATTGCTGCCTCCACTTCAGACCTTGTCATTGATCTATTCAGGGTTTTGACTTCTTCCTGGTTTAGGCTTGGGAGGAGGCAAGTGTCCAGGAATTTATCCATTTCTTCCAGGTTTCCTAGTTTATGTGCATAGAGTTGTTTGTAATAATCTCTGATGATGGTTTGAATTTCTGTGGAATCTGTGGTGATATCCCCTTTATCATTTTTTATTGCATCTATTTGATTATTTTCTCTTTACTTTTTTATTAATCTGGCTAGTGGTCTGTCTATTTTCTTGATCTTTTCAAAAAACCAGCTCCTGGATTTACTGATTTTTTGAAGGGTTTTTTTGTGTCTCTACCTCCTTCAGTTCTGCTTTGATCTTAGTTATTTCTTGTCTTCTGCTAGGTTTTGAGTTTTTTTGATCTTGCTCCTCTAGCTCTTTCAATTTTGACAATAGGGTGTCAATTTTAGATCTCTCCTTGCTTCTCATGTGGGCACTTACTGCTATATATTTTCCTCTAGAGATTGCTTTAAATGTGTCCCAGAGATTCTGGTATGTTGTGTCTTCATTCTCATTGGTTTCGAAGAACATCTTTATTTCTGCCTTCATTTTATTGTTTATCCAGTCAACATTCAAGAGCCAGTTCTTCAGTTTCCATGAAGCTGTGCGGTTCTGGGTTGGTTTCCGAATTCTGAGTTCTAATTTGATTGCACTGTGGTCTGAGAGACTGTTTGTTATGATTTCCATTCTTTTGCATTTGCTGAGGAGTGATTTACTTCCAATTATGTGGTCAATTTTAGAGTAGGTGCAATGTGGTGCTGAGAAGAATGTATATTCTGTGGATTTGGGGTGGAGAGTTCTGTAAATGTCTTTTAGGTTTTCTTGGTCCAGGTCTGAGTTCAAGTCCTGGATATCCTTGTTAATTTTCTGTCTCGTCAATCTGTCTAATATTGTCAATGGGGTGTTAAAGTCTCCCACTATTATTGTGTGGGAGTCTAAGTCTCTTTGTAAGTCATTAAGAACTTGCTTTATGTATCTGGGTGCTCCCATATTGGGTGCATATATATTTAGGATCGCTAGCTCTTCTTGTTGCATCAATCCTTTTACCATTATGTAATATCCTTTGTCTCTTTTGATCTTTGTTGCTTTAAAGTCTATTTTATCAGAGATGATAATTGCCACTCCTACTTTTTTTTTTTGCTCTCCATTTGCTTGGTAAATCTTCCTCCATCCCTTTATTTTGAGCCTTTGTGTATCCTTGCATGTGAGATGGGTTTCCTGGATACAGCACACCGATGGGTTTTGGCTTTTTATCCAATTTGCCAGTCTGTGTCTTTTATTGTGGCATTTAGTCCATTTACATTTAGAGTTAATATTGTTATGTGTGAATTTGATACTGCCATTTTGATGCTAGCTGACTGTTTTGCCCATTAGTTGATGCAGATTCTTCATTGTGTTGATGCTCTTTACTGTTTGGTATGTTTTTTGAGTGACTGGTACTGGTTGTTCTTTTCTATGTGTAGTGCCTCTTTCAGGAGCTCTTGTAAAGCAGGCCTGGTGGTGATGAAATCTCTGAGTACTTGCTTGTTTGCAAAGGATTTTATTATTCCTTCACTTATGAAGCTTAGTTTGGCTGGATATGAAATTCTGGGTTGAAAGTTCTTTCCTTTGAGGATGTTGAATATTGGCCCCCACTCTCTTCTGGCTTGTAGGGTTTCTGCTGAGAGATGTGCTGTGATTCTGATGGGCTTCCTTTTGTGGGTAACCCGCCCTTTCTCTCTGGCTGCCCTTAGCATTTTCTTCTTCATTTCAACTGTGGTGAATCTGACGATTATGTGCCTTGGGATTGTTCTTCTTGAGGAATATCTTTGGGGTGTTCTCTGTATTTCCTGGACTTGAATATTGTCCTGCCTTGCTAGGCTGGGGAAGTTTTCCTGGATAATATCCTGAAGAGTATTTTCCAGCTTGGATTCATTCTCTTCATCACATTCAGATACACCTATCAAACGTAGATTAGGTCTTTTCACATAGTCTCATATTTCTTGTTGACTTTGTTCATTCCTTTTTACCCTGTTTTCTCTAATCTTGCCTTCTCATTTTATTTCATTGAGTTGATCTTCGAGGTCTGTTATACTTTCTTCTGCTTGGTTGATTCGGCTGTTGAAACTTGTGCATGCTTCGTGAAGTTCTTGTGTTGTATTTTTCAGCTCCATCAATTCACTTATATTCCTCTCTAAGTTGTCCATTCTCATTAGCATTTCATCAAATCTTTTTTCAAGGTTCTTAATTTCTTTGCATTGGGTTAGAACACGTTCTTTTAGCTCACGGAAGTTTCTTATTACCCACCTTCTGAAGCCTGATTCTGTCATTTCATCACACTCATTCTCCATCCACTCTTGTTCCCTTGCTGGTGAGGAGTTGTGATCCCTTGTAGGAGGAGAGGTGTTCTGGTTTCAGGTGTTTTCATCCTTTTTGCACTGGTTTCTTCCCATCTTTGTGGATTTATCCACCTGTCATCTTTGTAGTTGCTGACTTTCTGATTGGGTCTCTGAGTGGCCGTCCTGTTTGTTGATGATGAAGTTATTTCTGTTTCTTAGTTTTCCTTCTAACAGTCTTGCCCCTCTGCTGTAGGACTGCTGAGGTCCACTCCAGGCCCTGCTTGCCTGGGGATCACCTGAAGCAGCTGCAGAACAGTAAGGGTTGCTGCCAGTTTCTTCTTCTGCTTTGTCACAGACGGATACCCGCCAAATGTCAGTCTGAGCTCTCCTTTATGAGGTGACTCTTTGGATATATGGGGGTCAGTGAGTTGCTTGAGGAGACAGTCTGTCCTTTATAGTAGCTCAAGTGCTGAACTGTGAGCTCTGTTGTTCATTCAGAGCTGCTGGGCAGGTACGTTTAAGTCTGCTGCAGCAGAACTCATAAACCCCTTTTTTTCCCCCAGGTATTCTGTCCCAGGGAGTTAGGGCTTTATTTATGAGTTTCCGCTGTGCTGCTGCCTTTTTTTTTTCAGGGCTGCCCTGCCCAGCAAGGAGGCTGCTTAGTCACTGTCTGCCTGCAGATGCTTCGCTGAGCTGCTGTGGGCTCCACCCAGGTGCCATTTGAACTTCCCTGCAGTCTTGTTTATATGGGTGTAGTTAGAACTGCCTCGGCAATGGTGGCCCACCTCTGTAATGACAGACTCTCTCTGAAATGGTGGGATGCCTCGGCAATGGCAGGCTGCCTCAGCAATGGGGGATTGCCTCTGTAGTGGTGGATTGCCTCGGTAATGGCGGACGCCCCCTGCCCCACACAGAGCTGGACCATCCCAGGTTCAGCTGTGCTTGCTGTGAAACTCTCAACCCAGAGCATTTCCAATTGCATTTTTTTTTTTTTTTTTGGTGGGGATGGGACCAGCTGAGCCTGATCACCTGGCTCTCTGCCTCAGAGCCTTTTTTTTTTTTTTTTTTTAGTTGAACGGTCGGCTCTCTCCCAGGTGTTATAGTCGCCTGTTGAAAAGGCGCCGGGATCTGTGTGATTTCCCATGCGGCGACCCACTGCGCCGGCTGAAACAGCAGCACTGAGATTCATGGCGCTTTTTTGCCCAGGAATCTCCTGGCCTGGCTCCCTGTTTCAGTCCCCTTTTTATCAATCAGATGAATGAGTGACTCTGCCTTCCTGGAGTTTTCCGGAGCACCCCTTGCTTGCTAACAGGGGGGGCCCAGTCTCATTTACTCTGCGGTGGGAACCGCCATGCTGGGGCGCCAGCAAAACAGCTTTGCAGGCCAAAGCAGCCGCACTGGAGACCCGTGGGGCTCCTCCACCTGGGAATCTCCTGGTCTGTGGGCAATAAAAATCCGTCTGGAAATGCGGCGTCCACTCACCCTCTGCACTTTCACTGGGAGCTGCAATCCTGAGCTGCTCCTAACCGGCCATCTTGGATCTCCTCCCGGTTTATAAATGTTGACTTAAAAGATACCTATTTATCAAGCCCACTTGGCCAGTCAGCTCGATATTCCTTGAGCCCCCAATATTGTGTGATTGGAGTAAGAAGAGATATTGAGGAAGGGAAATAAAAGCCAACTAACTCTGGACACTTCACAGGCAAGCTCCTTAAATCTTCAGAGAAGTTCTATTAATATCAGATTCCTCATTCAAAGCTGGATATGAGGAAATAGATGCTTATCCAATGTCACAGAGCCAGTCTTTTTGGGGAGCATTAAAGCCTGAGCCCATCACATTGCACCAGGAAGCTTATCAGGCCCATCCAGCTGGTGGCAAGAGCCACACTGGGAGGAGGATTAATGCCCCTGGAGACACAGAAACTAGGTGTGAGAAGGGCAGATACTGATTCCCACAGCAGCAGGAAAGGAAGAGATGTTGGGAGAACTGACCATTTGCCATTTGCCTGTGTATGAAATAATAGGATGGGGTTTGGAGGCATGGAGGTGAGGAAGAAATGGCATTCCATGTAGAAAGTGCTTAGAATTTGGACTCATGAGAGTAATTTTGGGAAAAGGCAAGCAGATTGGTTGGAGTGTGCCATAGCAGTTTGCAAAGGAACTTTAAAAAGATCATCATCATTACAGAAATTCCATTCATTGAGTCTTTTTCTGTAGGCTAGTGTGTTAGTCCATTGTCACACTACCTGAGACTGGGTAATTTAGAAGCAAAGGAGATTTAATTGACTCACAGTTCTGCATGGCTGGGAGGCCTCAGGAAACTTACAATCATGGCAGAAGGGAAAGCAGGCACATTTTACAAGGTGGCAGGTGAGTGAGAGTGCATGGAGGAGGAATAGCTGAACACTTTAAAAGCCATCAGATCTCATGAGAACTCACTGTCACAAGAACAGCATGAGGGAAACTGCCCTTATCATCCAGTCATCTTCTACCAGGTTCCTCCCTCGACAAGTGGGGATTATGGAGATTGCAATCAGAGATGAGACTTGGATAGAGATGCAGAGCCAAACCATATAATTCTACCTCTGGCCCCTCCCCAATCTCATGTCCTTTTTACATTTCAAAACCAATGGTGCCTTCCCAAAAGTCTCCTAAAGTTTTAAGTCATTCCAGTATGAAATGGTCTCCCAAAAGTCCAAGTCCAAAGTCTCATCTGAGACAAGATATGTCTCTTCCACCTATGAGCTGATAAAATAAAAAACAAGTTAGTTCCTTTTAAGGGGTACAGGCATTGGGTAAATACACTCATTCCAGATGGGAGAAATTGGCCAAAACAAAGGGGCTACAGGCCCCATGCAAGTCTGAAATCCAGTGGTACAGTCATTAAATCTTAAGGCTCCAAAATGATCTCCTTTGACTCCATGTCTCACACCCAGGGCACACCATTGCAAGGATGGGCTCCCATGGCCTTGGGCAGCTCTCTCACTGGCTGGCATTGAGTACCTGTGGCTTTTCCAGGTGCACAGTGCAAGCCTTTCATGGATCACCATTCTGGGGTCTGGAGGAGGGTTATCCTCTTCTCACAACTCAACTAGGCAGTGCCCTAGTAGGGACTCTGTGTTTGGGCTCTGACTCCACATTTCCCTTCTGTACTGCCCTGGCAGAGGTTCTTCATGAAGGCTCCACCCAAACTTCTGCCTGAACATCAAGACATATCCATACATCCTCTGAAATCTAGGCAGAGATTCCCAAACCTCAATTCTTGACTTCTCTGCACCATCAGGTCCAATACCATGTGGAAGCCTCCAAGGCTTAGGGCTTACACCTCCTGAAGCAATGGACCGAGCTGTATCTTGGCCCTTTAGCCACACTGGAAGTGAAGTGGCTGAGACACAGGGCACCAAGTCCCAAGGCTGTACAGAGCAGTGGGGCCCTGGGCCTAGCCCATGAAACTACTTTTTCCTCCTAGACTTCCAGGCCTGTTATGGGAGGGGCTGTTGCCAAGATTTCTGACATGCCCTGGAGACATGTCAATTTCCTTACTATCTTAGAAATTAACATTTGACTCCTAGTTACTAATGCAAATTACTGCAGCCAGCTTGAATTTCTCCCCAGAAAATAGGTGATTTGTTTGTAAATTTATCACATCATCAGGCTGCAAATTTTCCAAACTTTTATCCTCTGCTTCCCTTTTAAACATAAGTTCCAATTTCAGATAATCTCTCTCGAGTTCAAAGTTCCACAGATCTCCAGAGCAGGGTCAAAATGCTGCCAGTCTCTTTGCTAAAATGTAGCAAGAGTTACCTTTGTTCCAGTTCCCAAGAAGTTCCTCATCTCTATCTGAGACCATCTCAGTCTGGACTTCATTGTTCATATCACTATCAGCATTTTGGTCAAAACCATTCGACAAGTCTCTAGGAAGTTCCAAACTTTCCCACATCTTCCTGTCTTCTGATGAGCTCTCCAGACTGTTCCAACCCCTGCCCATCACACAGTTCCAAACTCACTTCCACATTTTCAAGTATCTTTATAGCAGTATCCCACTAACTTAGTACTAATTTACCGTATTATCCCATTTTCACACTTCTGTAAAGAACTTTCCTGAGACTGGATAATTTATAAAGGAAAGAGGTTTAATTGACTCACAGTTCTGCATGACTGGGAAGGCCTCAAGAAACCTACAATTATGGCAGAAGGCAAAGGGGAAAGCAAGCACCTTCTTCACAAGGCAGCAGGAGAGAGAAACAAAGGGGGAAGATACAGATTCAAACCGTATCAGATAGATATTTTACTGTGAGCTTTACATTCGTTCTCTCATGCAACCTTTTAATAATAACCATTGAAGGTAGGTACAGTTATTGCCACTTATAGATAAGGAAACTGTGGTACAGAATGGGAGAGTAAATAGGCTAAAGTGGCATGCTATTAAATGCCAATGCTGGGGTTTAAAGCTGGATCTGTTTCACTTTTAGGCCTGAACTCCCATGTTGGAGAGGAATATTAAGGTCAAGGTTTGGAAGCTTTTGAAGGTGAAGTTAAAGAGTTTGGGCACATTTTAGGCAGGCCTTTTCCAAAGTTTGTTTTACAAGCTCTAGTCTTTAGATTGTATCAGATGTTTCAGAGGGCCAAGGGTATGCATTTCTGTAATTCAGTTCAATGAGAAGACCCAAGGAACACAGGAAAACAAGTCTACATACCCTCTCTATAGGCTAACGTACACCGTGAACTGCAAAGCAGGGATGTGGTTTGAAGCATTTCCCAAACGAATTTGTTCACATTTTTATGCTCAGAAAATCATAAATGGACTAAGTGCAGTAGGCAGTAGAGGCCCTCAAACAGTTTCTGAGCAGTTAGCTGCAAACATGATCAGGTTTGTATTGATGAAGTCATCTCAGGCAGTGCATTTGAGGATGGACACAGTGGTGCCAAACCTCGAGATAGGAAGACCAGTTAGAGAGCAGCTAAATTCTATTAAGGGGAGAGGGAGAAACAGAAGTAATCTCACTCATCCATCTGCTAATGAAATTCTGGGCTCCAGTGACCCAGATTACCAGAGTATCTTCAAAATTCTCCTCCAATTAAAAATATGTTGAGCCATCTCTTAGTACAAAGCACAGTGCTTGGGGTTGGTCTTGTAATAGGAATGGGGAATCTAGAACCCCACAAGGATCATGGTTCATGGTAACAAAGATTCATTGACACTAGCAAACTGAAAACATGCATATAAAACTCTGAGATGGTATAAAGACAGATTAAGGTTTGGGTGTCTGGCTTGGGGGCAAGGGGTCATGGAGAGAGAAAAAAGAGTGGTAAGACAGCAGACAAATGTAAATAATGTATTAGATTCTTTCTGGCTTGATGTGGAGGGCAGGGTGTGCAGTGGAAAACCAGGTAGTGTAAACAAGGAGACTGGATGTGGTGTAGTGTTTGACAGGGATGTCACTGGGGTCAAACAGACCTGGCTTCAAATCCCAGCTCTATTTAAGAGCTCTGTAACTTACCAGGTTACTTTCTTTCTCTGTGCCTCAATTTCTTGTTCTGTAAAATAAAAACAATAGTGTCTAGCTCCTAGGATTTTTGATACAATTGCAGGAGATAATATAAGTAAATTTGGCAGAATATAGCCAGCTCTTACCAGCCCATAAGAACTGGGTACCTATTTCCTAAGTCCATGTTCAGTTGCCTCATGACAGTAGCTTGAAATCAGCCATGATGAGAGTGTTTACATCGTGAAATTGGCAACTACAAATCAGATTTCTTTTCTAGAGAGCCCATAGTTAAACATTTACCAGCACATTGCTGCATAGAAACCCCAATTATGGAGAGAGACTTTGTGTGAGTTTGAGAATAAGGGAGGCAGTGTCTCTCTGAGATGAGGCAAGATCTTCCCATATGAGAAATGGGAGCATGTCAACCTCACACCTTCTCTGAACCTGACCCCCTAGCTCTTTCAAAGGTGTGGGCTATGGAGGGCCAAGTGCAGAAGAAGATGTTGTGCTGTGAGATTGTGAACACAGCTGCCCACTGGGAACCATAGAGCTGGCTCTGATCATACTCCGTAGAGAGTCCCATGTTTACAGAGTTCCACATTTTCATGAAAATTTTGTCAAAACCCTATGAGATGGCCACATACTGATGTTACAACCTCATAGAGGCTGTATTAACCAAAGGTATGGATGTTTTCTTACTGAATTAAATAGCATTAGAGCTGAGAGAATTGTCTAAACCTGGCAGAGGGTCATCTAGAACACTCCCCAGGAATTTCAACTATGGCGCGGCCTTGGCTTGAGTTTCCATGACCACAATGGAAATGTGGAGGGCACAAGGCTGAGAATGCCAGAAACAATTTCCTTTTTCTCCCTCATATCACAAATTTCTGAAACTGATGCAGTACACTGGAAAAACTACTGGTCTAGAAGGAAAAAGAAAAATAACATTTATGGACAACCAGGTAGTTTCCATATATTAACTTATTTAATTTCCACACTCTGAATTAGATACAATTATCTCTATTTTACAGATGAAGAAATAGGGGCCTGCAAAGGTCAAGTAACTTGCCGAAGTTGCCCTAGCTCATGAGAGGCCAGGCTTGAATCTAGATGAAGCAGACCCCAAAACTCTCTGCCTCTTACTCCATGCGGTTCCCCAGGTCAGAAGACACAGGTACCCTCCCAGGCCTGTCACTTTCCCTTCTCTCTGAGGCAGTTTCTTCGGTGATTAAAAAAGCAGAACAAAAGATGTGGGTTGAGAGTGGGGATGTGGATACAAATCTTTTTTTTTTTTTTTTTTTTTTATCAGAGATTGCTTTGAGGCTAAGATAAGGCCATTGAGCCTACAAAAGACCACTTTGAAATCCATGAAGAGCTATCCAAGAATGAAGATTAGCAAAGGCTAGACCTTAGAGACACCATGTGGGGATACAGACATACTTGAGCTGTAGCTCCTCCTGAGTCTATAGACCCGGCCCGTTGCCTCTCCATTGATGTCAGCTATAAGCATGCACAGTTCAGCTGTTGGCTCCCATTCCATGGATCCAGCCTCCAGGTACACAGCTGACATTCATCTGCCTCATGGCTCATAGTTCCTGTCCACACCAAGGCCAAGCCAGCTCATCCAGGGAGGCCACAGATTGGCGAAGTGTATCCTCTACACCACCCAATGCTCCACCGCAATGGAAGCACTTGAGACTGGGCGTGCCTTTGTTTCCCACTCATCAAGCAATACCTTCATGTCTTATTTCCCTTGCCAGGTGCAGCTGTGTATGTGTTCTTTCTGTTCTTTGAATCTCATTCCTCTTTCTTTCCATCATCACAGGCTTCTCCAGATTGTGAGTGGGTTCTGTTAAAAACATGTCTACTTTGGAACATGTGAGTATTTTTTTTTTTTTTTTTTTGAGACAGAGTCTTGCTCTATCACCAGGCTGGAGTGCAGTGGCCCAATCCCGGCTCACTGCAACTTCCATTTTCCGGTTTCAAGCAATTCTCCTGCCTCAGCCTCCCAAGTAGCTGGTACCACAGGCACGCACCACTACATCCGGCTAATTTTTTGTACTTTTAGTAGAGACGGGGTTTCACCATGTTGGCCAGGATGGTCTCTATCTCTTGACCTCGTGATCCACCCGCCTTGGCCTCCCAAAGTGCTGGGATTACAGGCATGAGCCACTGTGCCTGGCCCATGTGAGTATTTTGACTACGGCTTTTGTGATTTACTTGTTAAGGATCTGTTAAAACAAACCAAAGCAGTGCAAAAGGGCACATGTGGGTAAACGGTCCCCTACTCCTACCCAGCTGCAAAAGCACATGGCGGCGGAGAAGGCAGCATAACTGCCTTAGAACCAGATGGGATAGATGGGATTCCTAACACCATGTGTTGCTGCCTGTGTGGCCTTGGACAAATTCCTAACCCTCCTTAAACTCCAGTTTTCAAACATAAAAAATGGGAATGCTGGCACTCTTTTTATGTTGGATGAGAAGTCAAAGAGGCTAAACTGCTCAGTAAATGTTAGTGCCCTACATCTGCCCACAGGGAGGACTTGGTGGTGAGCACAATTGGCTTCTGCCATCAGTCCAAATCTCTTTCTCATTTCACTTTGCTTTTGCCATCGGTTAGTGCCAATTCAGGTCCAGCATTCTGATGGCCAGTCAACTGCCTCTGCTAACTTATCCAGATGCTCTGATTCTAGCCATATCTGATTCATGTCTTCACTTTGGGGATTTAAATGAAAATTGCTCCACTGTTGCCTTCTAAAAGATTGTCTGTCAGTTCTATCAACTCTGGGAATTGCTGGGCTCCAAACTCCCCCTCAAGGAAGACTTTTAGCAACATGGCTTAGATGATAGTACAGCTAATGTCTAGTGAACACCTGCTATGTGCTAGACATTATGCTCTGTTGTCTCACTAATGCTAAAAAAATGGCTATTATTTTATGGTACTGTTGATAGCTCAATGGAGTGCTTCTATGTGTATGTCCAATTCGGTAGGGTGAAACTCCTCTTTCTCTCTTATAGGGTGAAGTTCAAAATATTTTCCAGTGAGAAGGGCTTGGATACCATCCAATCAGGTTGAGGCATTGAGGGATGGCACTTGGGAGTTTTGGGGACAGCAGCTATTTAACCACCAGAATGGAAATATTTTAATAGTTCAATATTTTAACAATTGATATGTCCGAGCTGGGTGACCTGTGTTAATATCAACCTTTTCCTCAGTGGTTCAGACACTGGAATGATGATAAGATATTTCTTTACACATTAGTTGCTGTTAGGGAAAATGTTGCCCTTGGGCTGCCAGAGGTAGAGAATGAAAACTCAGATCCGTGGCCTCTGGGATTTCAGATAGGCAGAAGCAGGTGGGCTAGTTGAGGGCATGTAGCCTAGGGGTGAAGAGCTCAGATGTTGGATCAGATGGTCTCTCTCCATCTCTTACTGCCTTTGTTACCAGGCTTGTTGAATCTCCAAGTGTTTCAATTTCTAAAATGGTGACAACAGTACTACCTCACAGGCTTTGAATGCAATTTTATGAAACAGTGTATGTAAGTCACTTAACACTGCTACTGGTTGTTCATATAATTGGAATAATATTTAAAAAACACCTTTCCTAGTTCCTTTCTTTTCAGTAATCTTGTTTTTTTTCCTTTGATTTTTCTGTCTTCATTGGCTGAAGGAAGGAAAGGACAAATGTATCAAGAAAGGAAGAGGATATGTAAGAGGCACAGCTCCTATCAGATGGTAGGAGGGAGTAGAAAATCCTTCGGTATTTGGAAAAGATGAGGAAGAGAAGAGGAAGAAGGGCAGACAGTCAGACACAGTGTTCTTGCTTTATTCCTGCTCCAATTCTTCTGGGAAGGAGGGGGATTTTTTTTTATAAATACTTAAGGAATTTAGGTGAATTCCAGGATAAGACAGCTTGCTCCTTGTTTCTCAAAGTACAGCTCAGCAAAACTCAGCTTGGCACCAGGACAGAAGGGTGCAGCCAAGAGGCAGAGGACAGGGGCTGAGGATATCTCATCTTGAGATAGTGCCCAGTTCCCCTATACCCACCCTTGGCATCTGGGGCCCCAGAAGTTCCTGCATGTCCCAGTTGTGGGGACACAATGTACTGAGAGATTCTGGTGTCCAGAATGCAGTTGGGAAATAGCTCTGGCAATCAAGGACCTCGTAAGTGGAGGCTCATGGCGAGGACTCCAGACTTCCCCTTGGACCTCAGCAAGATACCCAGGAAACAGGTAATAACAGTTACTCCCAGAGAATACCAGCCCAGGAAAGCCAGCAATGAGGTGAGAAGAGGGCCCACAATGTAAAGGACCTAGGAGTACAGTGGAGTAGACCAGCAGTTCTGCTCCCTTCTGCCCTTGAGTACCAGCTTAGGAAGAAGAGAGGAGGGAAGAGACCTCTTAAGGGGAGAAAAAAGAGCCAGATAGTGTGGAATTTGAATCGAGAAAGAACTGAGAAATGGCTACCTTCAATAGATGGTGATATGTTTTTCTCCTTCTCTGCACTATTCTACTGCCATCTAGGATGGGGCTCAGATGAAGCCAGTTTCAGGCATTGACTTTATCATAACTGTGTTTGGATCAGTCACATCAGCTATTATTAGTAGCAATGAGATGAAGCAAATGACTTCATTGGCTCTAATGCCATGCCTGGCAATGGTCACATGTGAGGCAAGAATACCATAGCACTGGGACAGCACCAGGGAGCTCTTGACACTTCTCATCCAAGAGCAGCCCATCGTGCCCCTCCAAGGAGAGCCCAGGAGGCCAGGGAGCTGCTCCCACACAAAAGCTTGGGGCCACAGCCCCAGCTCCTTTTGTCTTTCAGCTTCTTCTCTTCTCATCCCTTCACTGGACCTGTTTGTATTCAGGGCCTGAATTCACACTCTTGTTCCTGGACCTGACCACATACTTCTCTAGCTGGCGTGTATTAGAACTCACCTTTGAAATCATCTCATTCTCTGATCACAGCCCCATCTCCTCGAATACGGTCCCTAGTTACATTCTTCCTTGCTCCGACAGCTGCCACAGCTTGAAGTCCGGACCTACCTGTAGGTTCAGCTCCTCTCTTGCCAGCATTTTTACCTCCAACCCCTTCATCTCACCCTTCTACCAAAGCTCCAACTCTGTATCATTCAACTCCCATCCCTCCCAGGTAGGTGGTACAGGAAGAAGCAAGCGTGCACCCACACACATTGGGATGAATGCACATTTCCAATATTCCACCCTAAATGAAGCTGGGGCACTGTCCAGGAGCACTTCTGTTTTCACCAGCCAGCTCTTGGTCCCATTCCTCATGATGGCTTTAATCGGATCACTGCTGCACCCATTCAATCTCAGCAGGTGATAGGACTGTCTACCACCAGAGCAAATGTTCCCAAGACTTCCTCCAGCTGCCTCGGACCTACAGATGCACTCGCACCTGAGCTTAGCTGTTTCTCTTTTCCCTCTGTACCGCAGACCAGGTCACCTCCAGTGCCTTGGACTCAACTCCCCTCTGTTCCCTTTGGACTCCCAGCTGGTCACTAAGAACCATAAGTGTTTTCGGATCTTATCTGGTGTGACATTTGGGGAGCCCTTGATACTCCATGTACATTGCTGGCTACTTCTACTCCATCCCTTTTTCAGGGGATGGCTTCTTTGTCCCTGAAACCCATCATTTAACCCACTGGCAATCAAATGCATCCACATCACCTGGAGGGCTTGTTAACCAGCGACTCCTGGGCCCAGATCCCCAGAGTTTCTGACTCTGTAGGTCTGGAATGAGATCTCCATCTCCAACCAGTTTACAGCTCCATCCACTTCCCAGGTGGTGCTGATGTGTCGGTTCAGGGACCACACTTTGAAAACCATGGCTGTAGCTACTGGTGGCCTGAAGTGTTTGTGTTAGGCTCCCCCCTCTTCTCTACAACAGTGCTTTGTGACCTTGGTTGTACCTTAATATCACCTGGCAAGCTTTTAGAAGGACATGAAGGTCTAGGTGCCACAAAGACCAAGTTAATTAAACTCTCTGGGGATGGGGCTCAGGCACTGGCATTTATAAAAGCTGCCCCAGGGATTCTCCAATGCTGGTAGGGCTGAGAACCACTGCTCTACACTTTTTTTCCCCAGTGTGCTAATATGGCTTCAGTTACTCTTTAAATGCTGATGACTGAAAAACTTCAGACATTATCCTGGACACTGGTTCTGAGCTCCAAGCCTGCACATTCAGCTGCCTGCTGGAATCTACCTTCCGGAGGCCTCACTTTCAGCATGGCCATGCTGGGGCCCATTCTTTCTTACCTGATCCTCTAGGGTCTCCATAAAGGGCACCATCTTCCACTTAGTTGCCTAGACTAGAAAATTAGCAGTTAGATTTTACTCTTCAGCTTTGTATTAGTTTCCTGTGGATGCTGTAACAAATATCAGACCTTGGTGATAGTAAGGCCGGTCGCTTCATCGGGAGCCCGGACACCCCCCCACTCCGGGAGCTCGGACACATCCACCCCCCTCACACAGCCTAGCCGTCCCTTAAAGAACCCCACCAAAATGCAAACGAAGTCTTGTAACTCTACCCAATAGCAGTCGAGTCTTGTATGCAAACGAAGTCTTGTAGCTCTACCCAATAGCAGTCGAGTCGTATGCAAACGAAGTCTTGCTACTCAATAGCAGTCGAGTCTTGTATCTACCTAATAGCAGTCAAGTCTTGTAAAACTACCCAATGGCACTCAAACCCTGCCTACCTGCCAATAGCAAGCCTGCCTTGCACACACCCTGCTCTCCGACAACAAATCGAACGCCTACACTCCCTATAAAACCCCATGTCTGAGAGGAGTCCATGCGACTTCTCCGGCCCCTCCTGTCGGACCGCAGAACCTCACCCGGGAGCCAAATAAATTTGCATTGGATCTTCTTGTGCCGGCCTCAGTTTCTTCCTTTTAAACTCGGCAACAATCTAAGGACCCTTACAGTGATGACCTTGAGCAGTAGGATATGCATAACTCTCACAGGCTTAGTGTTGCAGCAATGGAACACTAGGCATAAATGGGGTTAAGAGCAAATAACTTTGAGGACATTATTAAGAAGTCCTCCACAAAATTCCTCATCCTCATTTCTCCATCTTCAACTAATATCTGAATCTTGCCTGTTTTACTTCCCAAGTATCTCTTGAGTCTGTGCCCTTCCCTCCGTCTCCATTGCTACATTCAAATCCATGTTCCACCATCTCACCTGAAGCACCCAGTAATTCTTTAACTGATGTCTTAGCCTCCTCCCTTGCTACCCTCTACCTCTTTCCACAGGCAGAGTTATTTACCCCAAACAGTGATGCTGTTCTCCTGCTTTACCTGCTGTGGAGCTGCTCATCAAGATGTCATTAATCATACTTATGTAATGAAACCTCCATAAAAACCCAAAAGGACTGGGTTCTGTGAGCTCCTGGGTTGCTGAACACATGGGAGGGGAGCGTGCCTGGAGAGGGCATGGAGGCTCTGTGCCCCTTCCCACATGTCTTGCCTTCCCTCCACAGAAAGCCCACCCTCCTGCTCCTGGCTCTGGGGCCCTGTGCCCCTCCCTTCCTGCCAAAGCATGTCTCTTTTACTGCTCAGGTGTGCCAGTCTCTGTGACCTCACTGCCCTGGCACACATAATCATTTCTGCCTGGAGCAGCCTTCAAACCCTCACAGCCCTCACCAGGTCACTGGCATAGGTTTCCATGGCTACCTCTGCCTCCTCAATCTCAGACCTGGGCATAGGTCAATTGTAACTGAGGTTTAATTTTCTGTTTTCCAACTAGACTGTAAGCTTAGAAGTTTGGAGGAAGGTCTGTGTTGGTATCTGAAGGAAAAAAACCCAAATTATTTTTTTCTCTTTATTCTCTCTCTCTCTTTTTTTTAAAAAAATGGTGGGTATCTGTTTTTTTCTTTTATTATAAAATATATATATATATATATATATATTTATTTATTGCACTTTAGGTTCTGGCATATATATGCAGATCATACAGGATCATTGCACACATACATACATGGCAATGTGGTTTGCTGCCTTCATCCCCCCATCACCTACATCTGGCATTTTTTCCCTATGTTATCCCTTCCCAACCTCCCTACCACACGCTGTCCCTCCCCTATTCCCCCCCAAAAGACCCCAGTGTGTGATGCTCCCCTCCCTGTGTCCATGCGTTCTCATTGTTCAACATCTGCCTATGAGTGAGAACATGTGGTGTTTGATTTTCTGTTCTTGTGTCAGTTTGCTGAGAATGATGGTTTCCAGATTCATATATGTCCCTAAAAAGGACACGAACTCATCGTTTTTTATGGCTGCATAGTATTTCATGGTGTATATGTGCCACAATGAACATACATGTGCATGTGTCTTTATAATAGAATGATTTATAATCCTTTGGGTATATACCCAGTAATAGGATTGCTGAGTCAAATGGAATTTCTATTTCTAGGTCCTTGAGGGATCGTCACGCTATCTTCCACAATGGTTGAACTAATTTACACTCCCACCAACAGTGTAAAAGTGTTCCTATTTTTCCACATCCTCTCCAGCATCTGTTGTTTCCTGATTTCTGATGATCACCATTCTAACTGGTGTGAGATGGTATCTCAATGTGGTTTTGATTTGCATTTCTCTAATGACCAGTGATGATGAGCATTTTTTCATATGTTTCTTGGCCTCATAAATGTCTTCTTTTGAAAAGTGTCTGTTCATATCCTTTGCCCACTTTTCAATGGGTTTGTTTGTTTTTTCTTATAGGGTTTTTATGGTGTTAGGTGTTATGTTTAAGTCTTTAATCCATCTGGAGTTAATTTTAGTATAAAGTATCAGGAAGGGGTCCAGTTTCTGTTTTCTGCACATGGCTAGCCAGTTATCCCAACACCATTTATTAAACAGAGAATCTTTTCCCTATTGATTGTTTTTGTCATGTTTGTCAAGATCAGATGGGTGTAGATGTGTAGTGTTGCCTCCAGGGCCTTGTTCTGTTCCATTAGTCTTTATCTCTGTTGTGGTACAAATACCATGCTGTTTTGATTACTGTAGCCTTGTAGTATAGTTTGAAATCAGGTAGTGTGATGCCTCCAGCTTTGTTCTTTTTGCTTAGGACTGTCTTAGCTATGCAGGCTGTCTTTTGGTTCTATATGAAGTTTAAGGTGTTTTTTCCAGTTCCGTGAAGAAGATCATTGGTAGCTTGATGGGGATAGCATTGAATCTATAAATTACTTTGGGCAGTATGGCCATTTTTGAAACATTGATTCTTCCTAATCATGAACATGGAATGTTTTTCCATCTGTTTGTGTCCTCTCTTATTTCCTTGAGCAATGGTTTGTAGTTCTCCTTGAAGAGGTCCTTTACATCCTTTGTTGGTTGTATTCCTAGGTATTTTATTCTCTTTGTAGCAATTGTGAATGGCAGTTCACTCTTGATTTGGCTCTCTTTTAGTCTGTTATTGGTGTATAGGAATGCTTGTGATTTTTGCATGTTGATTTTGTATCCTACGACTTTGCTGAATTTGCTTATCAGTTTAAAGAGGTTTTGGGATGAGATGATGGGGTCTTCTAAATACACAATCATGTCGTCTGCAAATAGAGACAATTTGACTTCCTCTTTTCCTAATAGAATAAACTTTATATCTTTTCCTTGCCTAATTGCTCTGGCTAGAACTTCCAATACTATACTGAATAGGAGTGGTGAGAGAGGGCATCCTTGTCTAGTGCCAGATTTCAAAGGGAATGCTTCCAGTTTTTGCCCATTCAGCATGATATTGGTTGTGGGTTTGTCATAGCTTTTATTATTTTGAGATATGTTCCTTTGATACCTCATTTATTGAGAGTTTTTAGCATAAAGCGCTGTTGAAGTTTGTCTAAGACCTTCTCTGCCTCTATTGAGATAATCATGTGGTCTTGTTTTCGATTGTTTATGTGGTGGCTTATGTTTATAGGCTTGCATATGTTAAACATGCCTTGCATCCCCAGGATGAAGCCTACTTGATCGTGATGGATAAGCTTTTTGATATGCTGTTGCAATCAGCTTGCCAGTATTTTGTTGAAGATTTTTGTGTCAATGTTCATCATGGATATTGGTCTGAAGTTTTCTTTTCCTGTTGAGTCTTTGCCAGGTTTTGGTATCAGGATGATGTTGGTCTCATAAAATGATTTGGGAAGGATTCCCTCTTTTTGGATTGTTTGGAATAGTTTCAGAAGGAGTGGTACCAGCTCGTCTTTGTATGTCTGGTAGAATACGGCTGTGAACCCATCTGGACCTGGGGTTTTTTTGGTTGCCAGGCTATTAATGGCTGCCTCAACTTCAGCCCTTGTTATTGGTCTATTCAAGGTTTCAACTTCTTCCTGGTTTAGGCTTGTGAGGGTGCAAGTGTCCAGGAATTTATCAATTTCTTCCAGGTTTACTGGTTTATGTGCATAGAGTTCTTTGTAGTAACCTCTGATGGTAGTTTGTATTTCTGTGGAATCAGTGTTGATATCCCCTTTAACATTTTTTATTGCATCTATTTGATTCTTCTCTCTTTTCTTTTTCATTAATCTGGCTAGCAGTATGTCTATTTTGTTGATCTTTTCAATAAACCAGCTCCTGGATTTATTGATGTTTTGAAGGATTTTTTGTGTCTCTATCTCCTTCAGTTCTGCTCTGATCTTAGTTATTTCTTGTCTTCTGCTAGGTTTTGAGTTTTTTTGATCTTGCTCCTCTAGCTCTTTCAATTTTGATGATAGGATGTCAATTTTAGATCTTTTCTTTCTTCTCATATGGGCATTTATTGCTATAAATTTCCCTCTAGACACTGCTTTAAATGTGTCCCAGAGATTCTGGTACATTGTGTCTTCATTCTCATTGGTTTTGAAGAACATCTTTATTTCTGCCTTAATTTCGTTGTTTATCCAGTCAACATTCAAGAGCCAGTTGTTCAGTGTCCATGAAGTTATGCGGTTCTGAGTTAGTTTCCGAATCCTGAGTTCTAATTTGATTGCACTGTGATCTGAGAGACTGTTTGTTATGATTTCCGTTCTTTTGCATTTGCTGAGGAGTGATTTACTTCCAATTATGTGGTCAATTGTAGAGTAAGTACGACGTGGTGCTGAGAAGAATGTATATTCTGTGGATTTGGGGTGGAGAGTTCTGTAGATGTCTATTAGGATTGCTTGGTCAAGATCTGAGTTCAAGTCCTGGATATCCTTGTTAATTTTCTGTCTCGTTGATCTGTCTAATAGTGACAGTGGAGTGTTAAAGTCTCCCACTATTATTGTGTGGGAGTTGTGTCTCTTTGTAGGTTTTTAAGAACTTGCTTTATGTATCTGGGTGCTTCTGTATTGGGTGCGTATATATTTAAGATCATTAGCTCTTCTTGTTGCATTGATCCTTTTACCATTATGTAATGCCCTTCTTTGTCTCTTTTGATTTTTGTTGGTTTAAAGTCTATTTTATCAGAGACTAGGATTGCAACCCCTGCTTTTTTTCTGCTCTCCATTTGCTTGATAAATCTTCCTCCATCCCTTTATTTTGAGCCTATGTGTATCCTTGCATGTGAGTTGGGTTTCCTGAATACAGCACACCGATGCCTTTTAACTTTTTATCCAATTTGCCAGTCTATGTCTTTTGATTGGGGCATTCAGCCCATTTGCTTTAAGGTTAATATTGTTATGTGTGAATTCGATCTTGCCATTTTGATGCTAGCTGGTTGTTTTGTCCATTAGTTGATGCAGTTTCTTCATTGTGTCGATGCTCTTTGCCATTTGGTAGGTTTTTGGAGTGGCTGGTACTGGTTATTCCTTTCTATGTTGAGTGCTTCTTTCAGGAGCTCTTGTAAGGCAGGCCTGGAAGTGATAAAATCTCTCAGCAATTGCTTGTTCATAAAGGATTTTATTTCTCCTTCACTTAAGAAGCTAAGTTTGGCTGAATATGAAATCTAGGTTGAAAGTTCTTTTCTTTAAGGGTGTTGAATATTGGCACTCTCTCTGGCTTGTAGGGTTTCTGCTGAGAGATCCACTGTGAGTCTGAAGGACTTCCCTTTGTGGGTAACCCAACGTTTCTCTCTGGGTGCCCTTAGCATTTTTTCCTTAATTTCAACCCTGGGGAATCTGATGATTATGTGCCTTAGGGTTGCCCTTCTTGAGGAATATCTTTGTGGTGTTCTCTATATTTCCTGGACTTGAATGTTAGCCTGCCTTGCTAGATTGGGGAAGTTATCCTGGATAATATCCTGAGGAGAGTTTTCCAGCTTGGATTCATTCTCTCCGTCTCATTCAGGTACACCAATCAAACATAGATTAGGTCTTTTCACATAATCCTATATTTCTTGGAGGCTTTGTTCATTTCTTTTCACTCTTTTTTCTCTAATCTAGCCTTCTCATTTTGTTTCATTGAGTTGATCGTCAATCTCTGTTATACTTTCTTTTTTTTTTTTTTTTTTTTTTTTTTTAGAGAGAGAGAGAATAGGAAGGAGAAAAAAGGAAGAGAAAGAGAGAGAGAGAGAATGGGGAGGAGGGAGAAGGAAAAGAAAGAGGGAGAGAGAATGGGAGTATTGCTTTCTTGCCCAGGCTAGAATGCAATTTAGTAATGGGTATTGAAAACCTCTTTTATACTGATAATTATACTTAATGATGTAGTCAGGAAGGAATAAGGGAAGAAGATAACAAACAAACAGCCAACCAATATTTAATTTAAACCTATGAAATGCTATGCGATTACTGAGGAGTGATTTACTTCCAATTATATAGTCACCTTTGGAATAGGTGTGAGGTGGTAATGTATGTTTTGTGTATTTGAAGTGGAGAGTACTATAAATATTTATTAAGTTTACTTGTTCCGGGTCTGAGTTCAAGTTTTGAATATCCTTGTTAATTTTCTATCTCGTTGATCTATAGAATCGTTAGCTCTTCTTGTTGCATTGATCCTTTTGCCATTATGTAATGTCATTCCTCGCCTCTTTTGATCTTTGTTGCTTTAAAGTCTACTTTATCAGAGGTGAGAATTGCATCTCCTGCTTTTTGTTTATTAGTTTATTTTTACTCTCTGTTCAATTGGTAAATCTTCCTCCTTCTCTCTGAGTCTTTGTGTATTGTTTCATGTAAGATGGGCCCGGATGCAGCATACCGATGGGTTTTGGCTTTTTATCCAATTAAAATATATATAAGTTTAATACCAGCATTTGATGCTAGCTGGCTGTTTTGCCCATTAGTTGATGTGAATTTTTTATTGTGTTAAAGTTCTTTGCTTTTTGATATATTTTTGGAAAGGCTAATATTGGTTGTTCCTTTATATGTATAGTGCTTCTTTCAGAAGCTCTTGTAAAGCAGGCCTAGTGGTGGTGAACTCTCTAAGTACTTGTTTGTTCGCAAAAGATTTAATTTTTCCTTCGCACATAAAGCTTAGTTTGGCTGGATAGGAAATTCTGGGTTGAAAGTTCTTTTCTTTAAGGATGTTAAATATTGGTCCCCACTCTTTTCTGGCTTGTAGGGTTTCTGCTGAGAGATCTGCTGTAAGTCTGATAGGTTTCCCTTTATGGGTAACCTGAACTTTCTCTCTAGCTGCCCTTAGTATTTTCTCCTTCATTTCAACCCTAATAAATCTGGCAATTATGTGCCTTGGGGTTGGTCTTCTTGAAGAATATCTTTGTGGTGTTCTCTGTATTACCTGGAGTTGAATATGACCCTGCCTTGCCAGGTTGGGAAAATTTTCCTGAATGATATCCTGAAGAGTATTTTCCAACTTGGATTCATTCTCTTCATCACATTCAGGTACACCTATCAAACGTAAATTAGGTCTTTTCACATAGTCTCATATTTCCTGGAGACTTTGCTCATTCCTTTTCATCCTTTTTTCTGCATTCTTGTCTTCTCGTTTCATTTCACTGAGCTGGTCCTCGACTTCTGATATCCTTCCTTCTGCTTGATCAATTCGACTGTTTAAACTTGTGCATGCTTCGCGAAGTTCTCGTGTTGTGTTTTTCAGCTCCATCAATTCACTTATATTCTTCTCTAAATTGTCCATTCTCATTAACATTTCGTCAAACCTTTTTTCAAGGTTCTTAGTTTCTTTGCATTGGGTTAGAATAAGTTCTTTTAATTCACAGAAGTTTCTTATCACCCACGTTTGGAAACCTGCTTCTGTTATTGGAACACCCGTGTAATCTATTAAGCCTTGTTCCGTTACTGATGAGGAATTGCAATCCCCTGTAGAGGGAGAGGCATTCTGATTTTGAGTATTCTCTACCTTTTTACGCTGGTTTCTTCCCTTCATTATATATTTGTCCGTCTGTCGTCCTTATAATTACCGACTTTCTAACTGGGTCTCTGACGTCCAACTTGTTGATTCCCTGCGCCGAAATCTGAGCAATCCACTGAGCCGGCCAAAACAGCGGTGTTAAGATTGATGGTGCTTTTCTGCCCGGGAATATCCGGACTCTGCACCAAGAACTGGCGTGCTAAGGCACCAGCAAAACCGCCACGCCGGCCACAAGAGTCGCCCTGGCGACCCGTGGAGCTCCTCCACTGGGAATCTCGTGGTCCGTGAGCAACTAATATTCGTCCGAAAGTGTGGCGTCCTCTCGTTCTTTGCACTTTCACTGGGAGGTACGTGCCCGAGCTGCTAATCATCAGCCATCTTGGATCTCTCTCAATCTCTGTTATACTTTCTTCTGCTTGGTTGATTCAGCTATTGAAACTTGTGTATGCTTTGTGAAGTTCTTGTGTTGTGTTTTTCAGCTCCATCAAGTCATTTATATTCTTCTCTAAGCTGTTTGTTCTTGTTAGCATTTTGTCAAACCTTTTCTCAGTGTTCTCAGTTTCTTTGTATTGGGTTAGAACATGTTCTTTTAGCTCAGAGAAGTTTGTTATTACCCACCTCTGAAGCCTGTTTCTGTCAATTCATTGGACTCATTCTCCATCCAGCTTTGTCCCCATGCTGGTGAGGAGTTGTGATCCCTTGGAGGAGGAGAGGCGTTCTGGTTTTGGATGTTTTGATCCTTTTTGCGCTGATTTCTTCCCATCTTTGTGGATTTATCTAACTGTGGTCTTTGTAGTTGGTGACTTTCGGATGGGGTCTCTGAGTGGATGTCCTTTTTTTTTGATAAAGTTATTTCTTTCTGTTTTTCAGTTTTCCTTCTAATAGGCCCCTCTGCTGTAAGACTGCTGGAGGTCCACTACAGACCCTGCTTTCCTGGGGATCACCTACAGTGGCTGCAGAACAGTAAGCATTTCTGCCAATTTCTTCTTCTGTTATCTTCATCCCAGAAGGATACCCGCCAGATGTCGGCCTGAGCTCTCCTTTATGAGGTGTCTCTTTGGATATACAGGGGTTGGGGAGCTGCTTGAGGAGATAGTCTGTCCTTTATAGGAGCTCAAGCACTGAGCTGGAAGCTCCATTCTTCCATTCATAGCTGCTGAGCAGGTCTGTTTAAGCTGGCTGCAGCAGAACTCATATTTGCCTTTTTTCCCAGGTGCTCTGTCCTGGAAGGTGGGGCTTTATTTATAAATTCCTGACGTGCCGCTGCCTTTTTTCAGAGATGCCCTGCCCAGCAAGGAGGTTGCCTAGTCACAGTCTGCCAGCAGAGACATTGCTGAGCTGCCATGGGCTCTGCCCAGGCTCTGTGTGACCTTCCTTGTGGTTTTGCTTACAGAGATATAGTTAGAACTGCCTTGGTAATGGTGGTCCATCTCAGTAATGGCAGACTGCCTCGGTAGTGGCAGACTGCCTCAGTAATGGCGGACTGCCTTGGTAATGGCAGACTGCCTCAGCAATGGCAGACTGCCTCTGTAGTGGTGGACTGCCTCAGTAATGGCAGATGCCCTTCCCCCCACAGAGCTGGACAGTCCCAGGTCTAGCTGCACTTGCTGTGAAACTCTCAATCCAGAACGTTTCAGATTGCTGGTTTTTGTGGGGGTGGGAATTGCAGAGCCAGATCACCTGGCTCCCTTTTCATCCCTCTTTTTTTCAGTTGAATGGGTGGCTCTGTCTCCCAGGCATTCCAGACACCAGCTGAAATGGCCACCCAGATTTGTGTGAGTTTTTTTGCAGAGACCCGGTGCACCAGCTGAAACAGCTGTGCTGGAAACTCATGGCGCTTTTCAGCCCTGGAATCTCCTGGTCTGTGGGCAGTAAAAACTCATTTGGAAATGTGGTGATCACTCACCCTCTGCCTTGTTCTCACTGGGAATTGTACTCCAGAGGTGTTCCTATTCGGCCATCTTGGCAAGCTTTCAAATGTGGTTCTTCTCTCTATTCTCACACTCACAACACAGAATGCTTCGCCTCTGGTCACCAAAATGTATGTGTGAATATCTTCCCATGACCAACCAATTGATTTTCCAGTGGACACTGACTAGGTATCCTATAATTTAACTCAATTCTGACACCATCTACCTGGTGGTAGTGTCAAATCCACCAGCTTAAGGGTGCAGTCCCACAGGATTGCCTGACTTTAGGCACACCAGTCACAAGTAGTAGGTTGTCACCTATGCTTCTCACTGACTGGCTATAAAATAGGGTTCCCATTATCTCAGGTTTGATTAATCTACTAGCACAACTGCCTTTGCAAAATGGTAACTGCAGAAATGATGACAGTGAAAGGAATCGGACCTAACCGACTCCATCTTGCTTCTAACCTTTAACCTATGCTTGTTCATTCCTGGGAGTAGGCCAAACTAACTTTGGGAAGGAACTCAGTTCATGGTTTGACTCTGAAACAAAATTGCTAATAGCCCTTACCCAAAAACACCCCCTCTTGCCTGGGAACCAGTCTGCCTTTGTAGGACCAACAAATTAGCTACAAGATTAGAAATTACAGTTTAGGGGTCACTTGGCCTCCGGCTCCAAGAGTCTGAACCTCCCCAGATTGCTCCTGGGCATACCATTACTATTGTAAAACCTAAGATCAGTGCTTGAGATATTTTGCAGACACTGCATTCGATGGATTAGCTGACACCACCCAGACCAGTAATGTGGCTCAACCATTTGTGCCATCCCACCCAGGAACAGAAGACAGCAAGAAAACCTCACTATGATTCCCTATGATTCCATCTCCAGCCTGACCAATCAGCACTCCCCACTTCCCAATCCCCTACCTGCCAAATTATCTTTAAAAACTCTGATCCTCAAATTCTTGGGGAGACTGATTTGAGTAATAATAAAACTCCAGTCTCCCACATAGCCGGCTCTGTGTGAATCACTCTTTCTCCATTGTAACTCCCCTGTCTTGATGAATTGGCTCTGTGTAGGCAGTGGGCAAGGTGAACCCATTGGGCAGTTACACTAGAATGGTTCACAGGACTTAGGGACATACTTATGTTTACCCGTTATTATAAAGGATGTTACAAAGGGCACAGATGGACAGCCAGATGAGGAGATGCAAAGGCTAGACATGTGGGAAGGGGGACAGAGCTTCCATACCCTCTGCAGGAATGCTCCCCTCCCACATTTTCGGCAACCCAGGAGCTCTCTGAACCCAGTCCTTTTGGATTTTTATGGAGGCTTCATTATAAAGGCATGACTAAGGACATTATTGGCCATTGGTGATCAATTCAACTTTCTGTCCCTCTTCCCTCCTTGAAGGTTGGGGGGTTGAGTTCAGAGTTCCAACCCTCTGGTTACCTGGTTGGTTTCCCTGACAACCAACCCCCATCCTGGTGCTATCCTGAAATCCAGCAGGAGTCATCTCATTAAAACAAAAGATGCTCCTGCCACTCTGGAAATTCCAAGGGATTTAATGGCTCTGTGTCAGATGCTTCTATCACTCAGGCAATCACAAAGGTCTTAGGAGCTCTGTGTCAGGAACTGGGGTCAAAAATCAAATATTAGAACAAAAGATTCTCCTGGTACCTCTATCTACTAGGGTTTTAGGAGTTCTGTGTCAGGAACTAGGCACAGAGACCTATATATGTGTTTCATATTATATCACAATTTCACAGTACTGCCTGCCTCAGAGCAGACATGAAGCAATGCTTATTGGGTTGATTGTCATAATTCTTCCCTTAGGCCATTGCCCTGCTGGGTCCAGGACACCATTTGGACTATTTAGATATCACTAGTACCCAATGACAACTCAGTTCCTAGCCGCAGGGGCCCCAGGTGCATGTTTCTTCACAACACTGGGGCACATCTGTGTACTCTCTCCCTCCATCAATGGCTTTGCAAGAAGCCCAGTCAGCATGGTGTTGTTTTCTTTTCTGCTTGGCTGGAGACTGATTCTGCATTGATTCTAAGCCCTGGTCCTAATTCCCATGCTCACCATTCCACATCCTTGAGCAAGGCCAGACACTATAGAACCTGTAACCATAAACTCAGACATTACACCTACAAAATTCAGTCCTATGCCTCTGGGCCTCCCTGCCTGCTCCCTTCCCCAAAGCTAACCCCTGCATAAAGGCAGGGATGGGGCACAGTTCAGATGGCATTTGATAAAAAATGTATCCCAGTTAGTGTAAGCAGAAGGAGATCAGGCTGTCTCATGGACACAGCACAAAACACGAATGCAGATAGAGAGCCCCAGGCATGGTGGGAGTCCCAGACCCTCTCTCACCCCTAGTCCAACTGACTGGCATTCCTTCCTCTCCACTTTCTGTGTCCAGCTGTTCTGACTTCATCTCACTATCTCAGGCCCTTGCTTTCAGCACTGATTTCAGAGTGTGGTACTTATTCTCTGCATCTTGCTAGCTGGATGTTGTGTCAAGCACCCAAGTCCTAGAACCTTATCATGTAGCCAGTCTGCCCATTTCTAGCCCCACAAAGTAGACATGGGCAAAGCCTGTGCATGGGCGGGGATGCACCTGTGTGTATGTCAGCTCAGTTTCATGATTTTCCTTGTTTGTTGGTCTACTGGCCTTCTCCTTCATCTGCCCCCAAACCAAGACCACCAGCTTGTAAGACCCTCCTCAGCCTCACTCCCTCACTGTGCTGGCTTCATTTCCTTACGTGTCTCTCTACCTACACCACATTTCAGAACTGCGTGCTTGCCATGTGCTGTTCCTCTCCTTGAAGTGCCGTTCCTCATCTCTGCCTTGTGACCTTTTACCCATTCTTCCAGGAAATGCCCCTTGTCTTCTGAAGCTTCCCCATTGCCACAGCAGATTCAGGCATCCCTCCTGCGTGCACTCACGACACTCCCTACTCATCTTCGTTAGGGCATTTGCCAGATCGCATGGCCGTGGTCTGTTTGCAGGTCTGTCTCCCTGATTAAAATGTGAACTTGCTCGGGAGGTCTCCTTCATCTCTGGTTGCCTATGGCCAGCCCAAAGCCCTGCAGATAATTGGTGCTCAGGATATCTTTTGTTACAATAAAGCACAGACCCGAAAGAGAAAAGATCCCATTTAGCAAGCCTGGAACAACCTCAGGCAAGAGGAGTCAGTGGCACTCAGAGAATCGGAGAAACAGCCGGGGAGGCTTCCCTCCCGCCCCACTTGTCCTTCAGCTGCTCCCACTTCTTTTGTGATTTAATTGGGATTTGGCACTTCAGCCTCTTGGCTGGCCCCTTTAGGAGGAGAGTCATCAGCAAGGAAAGCTCTCCACTTCCGCCTCACACCTACAGGGCTTGCTGAAATGATGCCTCTTCCCCTCCCCACCCCTCTAGCACCTGAGCAGGCTGGCCAGGGACCCTGCACTAGGTTGGACTGGTGAGCAAAGTGGTTTAGAGGAGTCCCTGCACCTGGCAGCACATTCTCTCGGCAGCACTGGAGCTTAGGAAATTAATGAAAAGGAAGGGAAGTCGCTGGGACTTTAGATTCGCGATCAGGGGCTCTGCGACCCCAGAAGCTGGCAGTATTAAGGGAGTTAATCTGCTGACCGCAGGAGCTCAGCTGGTCTCCGTTTGCTGCGCTCTGCTTCACAGCAGGAGCCGGGCACTTTTTTCTCATGCCAGACAATGAGATGCTGGCGGAGAGGCAGCAGGCACGCCACTGCAAATGCCAGGCAGCGGCAGCCGTGCCAAGATTTGGAGGAGCAGATGATTCCCTGGCAGCCTACGAGGCTTAACCCACCCGGCTACCCTCACTGACTCAAAAGGAAATCTGGAAGGAAACTGGTGTTCCTTGAGCACCCACTACGTGCCAGGCACTTTATGTGGTTACCTCACTGAGTCTGCCCGATGACTCTGGGGTCTCTGCCTGTCAGCCCATGTGACAGAGGAAAATCCCTGGACTCCTGAGGTTAAGTTCCTGCTTACAGCAGGGCCATCTCTTATTGTCCTGCAGGCTGTGCCCCACAATAGGGCCCTTGGCCAAGATGGCAGATGGGGATTGAAACACAGTCCACATTCTTGAGTTGTCAAGCTGCACCCGGAGGGGATACGTTTTCTAATTTGCAAAGTTCTCCAGAGACCGGCCACCACCCTGCTTCACAGCTGGAACCAGGATTCAAACCAGGTTGGTCCACATCCCCAGTCCTGCTTCCCTGTGTATTTCAACTTTAATTGCAAACCCAAAGGAGGTCTAAACTCAGGTCACAGTAAATCAAATAGAAAGTGGGAGGGACTCTGCTGGAAAGAACAGGATCCATTGACCTGGTTTTCCCCTGGCATTTTATTTCTGCTAATCATGGCTTGATTCTTTGCTTGTGAGTCCTCTGGCTGCTTCTCATTTTTCAATTAAAAACTTTGGGCTACAATTAGATAGGGTAGGAAGATGGAGACATCCTTTTGCCTTTTTTTTTTTAAATCGGTCAATAACTGACACTCTTTCAAAACTTGAGTTTTTCTGGGCATAAGATGGATAGCTTGATTGGTTTGCTTACCTCTGATCAAGTTGGGTCTTGGAGGTCAGAACCTTCATGAAATTGCTGTAAATAATACAGTTAAGCCCAGCCAAACACATCCCAAATGATGGCTTTACTGCTGTCTTAGTGCCTTGCCTTTGCCTCCATCTTCACCCTCCCCAGTCCATCTGACAGACCCCTGGCAGATAAGCCTTCATGAATCAGCTCATCATTTTTTCTTCACAGCTCAGAAGACTTCAGGGGGTTAATAAGAGAATCAAGTCCTCACTTTATCCAAAGTGATTCTCGAAGTGTGTTCCCAGGTAGGCCAGCAGCATCAGCCTCGGCATCACCTGGGAACCTGTTAGAAATGCACAAGTTTGAGGCTCTCTCCTCCAGAGCTGCTGCATCAGAAACCCTGGGCTGAGGTCTAGCAGTCTGTGCTAATACAAGCCAAGTACTTCCCAATTCTTGCTGAAGTTTGCTCTGTCCTAAGTTCTGGTCTGTTCTCAATTTGGACTTGCCATCTCTTTGTTACCTTTTACTCCAACCTCTCCTGGCTCTCCTGGCCATGAGCTATTTATTTGTCCTCTGCTTCTGTGATGTCCCCCACATGAATGATGATGATGATGATTATTATTTTTGAGACAGTCTTGCTCTGTCGCCCAGGCTGGAGTGCAATGTTGTGATCTCCGCTCACTGCAACCTTCATCTCCCAAGTTCAAGCGATTCTCCTGCCTCAGCCACCCAAGTAGCTGGGATTACAGGCATGCATTACCATGCCCAGCTAATTTTCCTATTTTTAGTAGAGACGGAGTTTCCCCGTGTTGCCCAGGCTGTCTCAAACTCCCGACCTCAGGTGATCCACCCCTCTTGGCCTTCCAAAGTGCTGGGATCACAGGTGTGAGCCACCACGCCTGGCCTACCTAATGATTTTAAAGGGAAGTTATTGGGAGGAACCTCTGAGAAGGAAGCACAGACAGCTGGGGTGAGCCCCTTTCTGTTTTGTACTTGTCATTCTTCCTCATGGCTGCTGCTTGCAATATGAATATAACGGCTGGAACCCTAAGAGCATTCTAGAACTTTGGGGTAGTCTCAACAGGGAAACTACACACAGGCAGGCAGAAAGAAGGGAATCATGTCCCTGATGGTCATGACACTGCCATAGCAGATGCGGACGTCTGGCCTCTTGGCTTTATAGGAAAGAGAGAAGTCCTCATATGTACAAGCCACAGAAATCTGCTATTAATAGCACCCAAAGCAATTTAATTTCAGATCCCTCCCAACTCTCTCTTCATTTGTACATATCCAACCTGCATTCAAGGCCTGGCTTGTTTCACGTCTTATGTACTTTACAGATCCTTGAACATGGCATCATCATAGGCTGGCATGGTGTACACTTTCTCCCCTGCCAATCTGCAGTGCTGTGCCTGCTCTTCTAGGGCAGGGGCTTAGACTCCTTCATCTTTGTATCTTCAGATCCTAAGCAGGAACCTGAGGGAGATGAAGCCTAAAGGTTCTCCTAGTAGCTACGCCTGAGCTCTTAGGTCCACACTGCTGTATCAAGCCCTGTTAACCTCAGTAGGGAAGGCAGCAGGTTCACGAGGCTGAAGAAGAGACCCAGAGCCAGCAAACTGTATATTAGGGCCTTATATACAGGAGAGAGAGAGTCCAGTGGTGGCAGGCTGGACAAAGCACCTGCCTTACGTGCAGTCCAGTGGTGTGGGCTGGACAGATAACCTCACGGCCCAGTGGTGGTGGGAAGGGTATGAAAACCACAACCACTTGCAAACGGCATACAGCCTACAAAGCTTTTTCACTTAGCATGCTCCTCTTAACAATCTCCACCAGGCAGCCTTCATTTAACCCACAACTCAGGGTCTCAATGCCCTATCTAGCCCGTGTTCCACAGGTTGGGCCGGGGGCTCAGGTGCTTCTTATAGACAAGGAACGCATCGCTGGGTTAGCCACTCCTGGACTCCCTAGCTCAGAACCCACACTCAGCTGCGTCTGCCTACAGGTCATTCTTAGGGGCTGCTTAAGTGCTGCTTGTTGCTGTCAGGTGCATTCACCCTAGAACTGTTCAAAGGAAGGTGGCTTTACTGAGCACCTATTGTATGTCAGGTGCCATGGTAGGCGTTTTTTCCCACTCATGATTTCATTCCTTTCTCTCAGGCACCCAGAAACATTTGTTTATCTTCATGGTACATTTGAGGACACTGAGCTTGAGTGAGATAAAAATGACCTGCTGGCTTATCACAGCACAGCTGGTAGCTGATGGAAAGTGGGGTTTGGAATGTTTCTGGTTGTAAGAAACAAAATCCAATTAAAACTGTCTTAAATGACAAAGGGAAATAATTGGCTTATTACAAAACCCAAAACCTCTGGAGGTAGGCTGGATTTAGGCAAGTGTAGTTCTATAAGCTTCCTTCTTCCACAATCAGTAAAATCACTGGATTTCACTCTCATTGAACCAACTGAGCTTCCTTGCCCACTCCTGAATCATTTGCAGGGTTGATGATAATGGGATACACATTTGCAGCTTCCAGGCAAGTGTACCCATAGAGATTTCCAGGCAATAGCCTGTCCCTTTTCTCATCCAACCCCTGACTCCATTCCACACGAGGGGACACCCATACCCAAAGTGCAAACTCCACATCTGGCATAGGGTGTCCCACAGGCAGCACGATATGCCTTTGGGAGGACAGAACTAGAGAAGAGGCCAGTGGGTGCCCTAAAAGTACAGCCTGGACTCCTTGGCCATGTCTGCAAAAGGAGGTACAGATTCCTGGTGGGCCTGTCCCCTTAGTCTCTCAGACTCTTGCCTTGTAGGGAAATAATGGATGAAGAAGGGTCAAAGTCATGCCCCCTAAAGAGGGGCCCAGCAAAGGGGCCCTGTTGCCTAGTTGTGGTTCTGGATAGAGTGAGCCTCAGCAGATGGCTTTTTCCAGACCTGAAAGTATCATCACACACACTCAAAACCCAAACCTGGATAAAGTGGAGTATGGTTAGGAAGGGATGACCCCGACTATTTCTACAGTGGCCCAGAAGAGCTTACAGGCAGAGGCTGTGTTTTGTTCACCACTGATTTCCCATAATCATCATAGAGCTGGGCCTAAAGTGAGTGCTCAGTATATATTTATGAAATGCTGAATGAATCAATCAAAAAGGCTTCCTGTCATCTCTGTCACTTACAGTGTTTATTACATGTGTCTAAATTTTTTTGCTTTTCTCCATTTCATGCAACCTTTTGAGCTGCTCCAGATGGAGCTGCTGAGACTCCACCCCTAGGTCAGGGCTGCATACGGGCCGGGCTCAGTTTCCTCTCTTGGCTGGAGTGACATCGATCAAGGCTGGACACACAATTCCAGATGACAACCTTGGTGGCTGTAACTACAGGACGCCACATCTCCTGTACACTCCACGTCCTCAAACGCTGAGTTTCCAAGTATGTGACATGCATTGCAGTCAGTCTTCTAGATTTTTAGATCTCCACATTAGAATTGTTTTCAAATGAGAGGTACAATCCTGCTAGGCATCACAAAGCATTTTGCTTGTCCAAGTTAGTGCTATCAATGGCTCTCTGCGGAAATAACTATACTTTACTGCCCAGAATAGCCAGACCTGTCTTCACTCCTTTCTTCACAATCAGCAAGGGCCAGCCCCGTACTCCTTGTGTGCAGCTTCTGGCAGTGCCTTCTTTGAAAGGGAATTTTCCTGTCCCTGTGATGAGAATAAAATGTATGTCACCTCCTGCCCCTGAGAGATAGCACTGCATTTTCTTAAACATGAATTTTGACCTGTGATAATGGTCAACCTCAGATGATGGCCTGTCCCTGGACAGCTGGGTCCGGGGGTCTGTTAAAGCAGCTGCACAAAACACACTGAAAATGAGACCACTCTGGTTCAGTATTTTAATCCTTTGAGTGATCTGAATCAGCATGTACTAACCCGGTGGGGTATGAGGTAATCTACATGTTCCGAAGTCTCCAAACAGGCTCCAAGGGTTGGCAGAAGCTGCAGTGCCAGGACCCATGTTTCACTTAACTTGTTCTTGACTCAAATCCTCTTCCTACTCACTGTACCCATCAGTTCCTCTGGAATCAGCAGACTTTTATAAATTCTCTGGGGTATTGGTTAGAGGACTATCAGTACAAGAGCTGCATTTCAAATACTTTTTTTCTGTTGACTGGCCCACGGCAAGTTCTAAATAAAGGGTAGCAAGTCTCATGAGGACATAAAGCCAGGTCTACTTTGCTGTCTGTTATATCTTGAGCACCAGCACAGTGATAGGTGCTATGAGGCTTGTAATTAATAATGAATGAATGGATGGATGAATGAATGAATGAATGATCTGCCCCTGGATCCAGTAGGTGGTAACCTAACTAACTCTGGCTTAGGGTTCATTTCTTCTCTGTTCATACCCTACCCAGAAGATAAAGGAATAGCTACCCGCATGACTTAAGAGTGTCAGCCTTAGAGAATTGCCAGCCTGACATGTTCAATGTTGTTGGTTTCAGGGGATTTCTCTGTTGTGGGCCCTGGTGCAGAAGTAGGCATGTGAACTGAGCTGGTGAGCCTGAATGTGCAAGTGTGTGCAGCGCTGGTCTTCACTCTCATTCCCATCATTGCCGGGCTGGCCAGGGCTGATCAGGAAAAGAGGTGATAAAAATGTATGTGTCCAGGAAGTTAAGGCCTAATTTAAGCTTTGTGCTTAGAACAAATGTTCTCTAATTTAGAGTGAGACACTGTTAACAAAATGACATTTATGGTTTTCAGTTTCAGAGATGCAGGGGAAAAAAAAATCAAATCCCGAATGCAGTGTCTCACCAGTGAAAGATGAAACCCACACAAGTTACAAATGACCATGTAATGGATTTCTGACGGATGACTATGATACGGTTACTTGTTGTCTTAATGTGATAGGATCTGAAGAAGGGGACAAGGAAAGTATTGGAGAAATATTTTTCTTGAGTTTAGATGCTCTCTGAACAGATGTTGCTGTAGGCTGAGTAATGGTCCTTCAGATACATCCATGTCCTCTTCCGTAGCACCTCTGAATGTTACCTTATATAACAAAAGAGATTTTGCAGATGTAATTGAGTTAAGGCTCCTGAGACAGGGAGATTATCCTGGATTTTCCGGGAGGCCTGGTAGAGTCACAGTGGTCCTTATAAAAGTGCATCAGGAGTAGTCAGAGGAGAAGGAGATGTGACTGTGGAAGCAGAAATGAGAGTGGTGAGTTTTGAAGACAGATGAAGGGTCATGAGCCAAAAAATACAGGCGGCCACTAGAGGCTGAAGGAAGCAGGAGCAGATTCTCCCCTCAGAGCCTCCATCGGCAGCCAGCCCTGGTGAGGCCTTGATTTTAGTCCAGGGAGACTGACTGCAGGCTTCTGATCCTTCGAACTGTGAGATAGATAACCTGAGTTATTTTGAGTGACTGCTTCAGTGGTTCTTTGTTACAGGAACAATAGGAAACCACCTAGAAGTCAACCCTGCATGGACTCCTGATCTTATGATGAGTAGTTTATTGTCTGTCTGTATTTTTTCATTTGGCATTTCAGTGACTTGGTGTAGATGGATTAATACATAAAGCATAACAGGATGGCGGGTGGGGAGCAAGTCCACGTTACCAGTTTGCAGAGTCATTCTGCATTCCAGTTACTTGAGAACATGAATCTGAGCTTTTGTGGCCTTGGGAGCCAACGGCGGTTCCCACTTCCAAAGAAAGCATTAGAAAACAGAAATGTGTTCTATAATCTTCTCAGGTTTGGACTTTTCTAAACTATTCACCATAAAAACTTTGAGGATGTCATTTTAAGTCTCTGTAGCTTGGTGTGGTAAGATGGTTGAAAGCATGGAATTTGAGGCTACAAAAAGTAACCTGGATCTAAGGTTTGAACCCAACACTCCAGCTTTGGGAGTGCTACTTAAGTAACAGCTAGCTCTGGGGCTAAATACTATTTTTAAGGCAACATTTCATCTGTGAAATGGATAATAAAACGATCTTCATAAGATGCCTTGAAGATGGAATAAAATACTATCTGTAAAGGGGCTAGCCCGTAGCCTGCCGCATACTGATCCTTTCATCAGTGGGTGTTATTCTCCACTCGTCTGTGAAAGGGTCATGGTAATCATCCACGTGAATGCCACAGGGGCCGATACAAATCCATCCTGGGAATACTTGTCATCTTTTGGTCATCCAACAGATAAAAAATTAGGGACAAATCCTTGGTACCATTGTACAGCCCTAGCTTGGGTTAGGCAAGAAGAGTGCAGCATGTCATGCTCTCTGCCCCTCAACTCCTCAGTAGTAGGATCACATGCCAAGTGAAGCCTTTCCTGGCCTGGCCCCAGGAGTGACTGTGCTGGGCAGAACTCCCTGTTGACCTGCAACAGGCACATAGACATGGGGCACTAGGGATTTCTCTGAGCGCCAGCCTGACATCTAATAGCATAAGTGACTGCTCCAATTGTACACCTCTGAATGACATCTCAAACTGAAAGTACCCAAACCAAATTCTTACTTCCCACCCCCCACAGAACTGCTCTCCACAGCCTTACCCACTTCATCATGTGGTACCATCACCCTCCCAATTGTTTAAAACCTAGGGATCTTCCTGGATCTTTCCCCATGTCTATTTCATCAGCAAATCTGTTCCATTTCCAAACAGAATAAAGGCTATTCACTAATCTCCATCTCCAGCACAACTAGCCTAATCCAGGCTGGGGGGCAATGTAATTGCCTCCTAATTCACTCTGTGCTTTCATGCCTATCTTTCTACACCCACTCTCTGCAAAAAAATCCAGAGTGAGCTGTTTAAATCAGGAAGATATCTTGTCACTCACCTGCTTAAAATCCATTCATTCATTCACTACCACATTTTTACAGATAAATTACTAAGTACAAGGCACTCTTCCTACACACTGGGAATACAGCAATATGAAGGCGTTTCCTTTCTCATAGGTGCATATACATAAGCTCATGAACAACTGCTCCACAGAGCAGAGAAATAAAAAGCAAGGTCATCAGCTGAAAATGAGGTGGAGGGAAAAGGTTTAGGTGGTTTAAGGTGAGACGAGAAGGTATGGGAGGGTTGTTCTCCCTCTCCTCCTTTTTCTGTCCCTGTTCCATATACCTGAAAAGTTCTTCCCCAAATAGTCCAGTTGACTAGGGAACTAGGGTAGAGTCACCAGCACAACCCTTGACATTGTGCACATAAATTTAATGCTGAACAGGTTCTCTTCAGCTACATCCAGCTCCTTCAAGGCAAATGGAGTGTTTTTGCAGATTTGGGATTTTGTTAGACAAGTGCAATGACAGAAAGAGGGGAAGGAAGTTGAAACTCTATAAAAGAAAGAGTTTATTGTGATGGGCCCTGGATTTAAGCTGAGAAAGAAGGAGAATGAGAGCTTGAGGGAGCAATGGATGATAAAAGAATGTTGCTGGCTGGGTGTGGTGACTCATGCCTGTAATCCCAACACTTTGGGAGGCTGAGGCAAGCAGATCGCTTGAACCCAGGAGTTCGAGACCAGCCTGGGCAACACAGTGAGATCCCGTCTCTACGAAAAGTACAAAAATTAGCCAGGTGTGGTGACACATGCCTGTGGTCCCAGCTACTCTGGAGGCTAATTAAATAGGATTGCTTCAGCCTAGGCGGTCAAGGCTGTAGTGAGCTGTGATTATGCCACTGCACTCCAGCCTGGGCAACAGAGTGAGACCCTGTCTCAGAAAGAGAGAGAGAGAGAGAGAGAGAGAGAGAGAGAGCGAGCGAGAGAGAGAAAGTGTGTTAGAGTTTAGAGTTAGGTTCCATGGGCTGGAGTGGTCTTTGTGGGGCTAAGGAATGGTTGGAATTAATACTACAAGGAATAGTATGGGGAGATGGTAATTGCACTTAAAATATAATCCAGACCCTAATCTCAGCTCTTCTCCAGCTTAGTCCTTAGCTTAGCCATACTGGCCTCTTTTCTTTTCCTTGAACATGCTCAAACTCCTCCTTTTTCTGTCCCTGTTCCATATACCTGAAAAGTTCTTCCCCCAAATAGTCCAGTGGCTGGATCCATCTCATTATTCAAGTCTTTGCTGACCCCCACCACCCCTCATTTAGATTACTCTTGATCATACCAATCCTGGAGTACCTACCTGAACTTGAAATCATCTCATTTATTTTTTGGCTTGTTTATTGCTCGTCTGTTCCTCCTAACTAGAAGGCAAGCCTTAGGAGGGCAGGGGTCCTGTGTGTCATGTTCCTGCCAAATCCTTTGCTCCTGTAACAGTACCTGGTGTATGGGAGGAGCTTGAGAGCTGATTAATGGACAAAGGCATAAATGGATTTTTCTGAACTAACTTTGTCTTTATCATTTTAAAGCTTATTGATCTACACTTTTTCCCCCAAAGAAGGCCCAGTATTTTTGTTGAAATCACCTGGAAACCCTTTCTAGCAGGGGCAGTGGTTCTCAACAAGGGGTAACTCTATCCTTCAAGACATTGTTTGGCAATGTCTGCAGATATATTTGGTTGTTACGTCTGGAAGTGAGAGGCATACTATTGGCCCCTAGTGGGCAGAGGTCGTGGATGCTGCTAAGTACCCCACAGTGCATAGGCTACCCCCATTCCACACAAACAAAGAAGAAGCTGGCCCAAAATGTCAGTAATGCTGGGATTGATCATCCTTCTAGGGCTGAGAGTAACCCACCCTGTGAGAACTGCTGGCCAGAACAAACTCTATGTGAAGTTAACTACATGAGTCCCTGTGAGTTAACTCCATGGTGTACTGGAGACGTGGTGCTCTCCCCAAGGCCGGGAAACTTCCCCATAGACCCTGCCTGTGGACTGCATCTTGTAGACTTCCAGGGAGGGAGCATGTGCCGTGAGGGAGCCACCAGACCAGCATCAGGCAAGATCAACAATCCAGAAGATGTTCCCATTTCTTCCAGGAAAGGACACAACCCAGAGGGCAGACCTGCACTGGTAACTAGTTGTTATCACCCAGCTGAGGCCCTGGCAGCCTTGAAGAGGCCAAACATACAATGTCGTGGATGTGAAAGCCCATACCACAGGCCTTGAAGGTCTGGAACCAAGGGATTCTCATCTCACAAAGCCCTTACTAGTCATCAGGAGAGACCCCATTGGCAAAATATTTATTCAAGGCTTAATTACTAATAAATCCCTGCATGGAGCCTTTCCATGGAGAGACTGCACCATAGTGTGGTCTGGTCATCAGTGCCCCATGCATGCACTCATCAGTGGGGACATACGGGTGTGAGAGAGCAGGCCCAGGGACCTGAGGAATCTCCTCTCCTTCCTTCTGGGCTCCTCTCTAATAAGGGCCTCATTGGCATGATAATCCAGCATGGAATCCATGGAAGTTAGGGAGGGTACTGCCCTGTTGAGTTCCTGCATCTCTCTACCCAGACATACTCAACCTTGTAGATTTCCTGCAGCCTGAAGCATCAGCCCTGCTTCTGGCTAGTTGGTGTCCTGAGCCCTGTTTTGAAGTAGGCTGAGGATTACCCCTGAGCTGGCTTCCACCCCAATAGGCCCACCATCCTGTGGCAGTCAGTGGGGATGGGCTCTCTAGGTTCATTGTTCTGTTTAACCCTCATCACAAGTATGGAATATGGGGTTTTAACTTTATTATCCTGTTGATAGAGAATAGAAAACTGAGGTTACTTGACTCTTCCCAAATCATATCGCTAGGAAACAGAAGTGGTCTCCCACTTACCAATGAAATTAAATACTTTATTTTTTTGGCACACATGGGCCAGGTACTGGAAATAGATTCCAGTGGAGAGGGGAGGACAGATTTAAAAATAATAATAATTATCATACCATAGACAGAGGCTCATGACTGGGCTCTCCTCCATTCTAAACCCAGTGTTGTTCTGTACCCCTATACGGAACCATCCTTCAGTAGTGATCCAGGTGGGAGATAGTAGTGACTTTGACCAGCGTGTAAGTGGTGCAGAGTCAACAGATTTTTGTAAGAAACAATCAATTCCTATATTATTAAAGTTACTCCAGATAAAGATAATGGAAGAAAAGAAATATATAGCCTGATTTTATATATTAATGTAGACACAAAATCCTAAGCAAAATATTAGCAAACTAAAACCAATAGTGCATTAAAAATATACAAGAAACCCCTTGTAGATAAATAAGAAAAACAGCAACCTCAACAGAAAAATAGTCAAAGGATGTGGACATATAATTTATGAAAGAGGAAGTCAAAAGCATCTGAGAAAATGCTCAAAATTATTACTAATTAAAGAGAGGCAAATACAGAATAAGGCAAATGCCAAGTATTGGTGGAGACTTAGGGAGGGGAAGCCTTGGGCACTGCTGCCAGGAGAGTGGATGTATGTGGGCATTCTGCAGAGTACAGCTGGTTCTCTTAATTGAGTTCAGTTAAGTAGACACACACTGCATGACTCAGCAATTCTATCCCTTGCTGTGTAGTCCAAAGAAATCCTTACACAGCTCCCCAAGGGACATGTATACACAAGGTTTTTCATTGCAGCCCTGGTTGAGGTGCCAGGAAGCTGGAGACCACCTGTCTCCAGCTGTCTGTATTCTGTAGATTGGATAGGTAAACATAGTGGGTGTACACAGCGGAGTATGGAGCAGCAGTTTAGAAACCACAGATTAGTTGTAGCCATAGCAACATGGATGAATCTTTTAAGAAATGGTAATTAGTGAGAAAGGTAAAATGCCAAAAGAAATGTATAGCTCAGTAACATTTATTTAAAAAATGGAAATACATGCATATAAAACAACACTATTTTGCAAGAATACATACAAACAGAAGCACAGAATCACATAGGGATGGTTTTCATCACTGGAAGGGAACCAGGAGTGGGGTGTATTAGTCAAAGTTCCAGCAGGAAACAGATGGCATCCCCAGATGAGATAACTCAAGATAGGTATATGTACAAAGGTGTGGAAAGGTGTAAGCAAACTCCAAGAAGTAGCATAGAAACCTGGAGTTACTGGAAGTAGAGCTGTTACTTCATTGCAGCCTGAAGGGAGGAAGGAGGTAATAGTTACAGGAATTCGAAGGGAAGACAGGGTTCTCTGCCCAGAAGAGCCATAGTGGCCTTCATGGTTGAGGGACCTTGAACTCATCTCCTCTCTTCCTTGTCCAGCTAGAGCTCCTCATAGCCCAATCCAAGAGTAAGCCAAAGGGCAAGGAAGGCCACTGATAGCTTCACTCAAGCCTGCCTCTTGGACAGAAAGAAGAGTGAAGAAGTGTATTGGGGGATTGGGTCTGGAGGGACGAATGGCAGCTGTGTGACTAATGGGCTATGAGGAAAAAGGGCTCTAGTTAATCAAATAATCAAATAAATACAAACATAGAGGGAGGGTAAATAAAGACAATTTCCTACCTAAGAGGAATCCAGGACCAGTAACAAAAGAAATGAATTTTTTTTTTTTTTGAGACTGAGGTTCGCTCTTGTTACCCAGGCTGGAGTGCAATGGCGCGATCTCGACTCACTGCAGCCTCCGCCTCCTGGGTTCAGGCAATTCTCCTGCCTCAGCCCCCCGAGTAGCTGGGATTACAGGCACGCACCACCATGCCCAGCTAATTTTTGTATTTTTAGTAGAGATGGGGTTTCATCATGTTGACCAGGATGGTCTCGATCTCTTGACCTCGTGATCCACCCGCCTCGGCCTCCCAAAGTGCTGGGATTACAGGTGTGAGCCACTGTGCCTGGCCAATAAATGAATTTTTTAAACCACATATTGATATTCTACACTGTGTGTGTTTAACACAGGTAAATTTGTTTTGTATGCTCATATTTATCATATTTACCATAAAGTTGGTCAGTTAACACGTAAATGAAAACACCAGTGGTCTCCAATAATAGTAAAATTTTGGAAACGTAACCTTTGAGTATGCAAGTTTTTATTAGACGTTTCAGAAACAATTTCGTACATGAAATTTCTGAGTCAAGCTTTTATACAATTCTTGCAGGCCTGAAGCATCCCCTGGGACCCTAGTGTTTTAGGGCCAGAGTTTAAAAATTACTTTCTTGAATGAATGCATATCTCTCTGTGATTATCTAATTCAAGCCATCAATCTCCATAATGTCTCCTCTCTCCCAGCTCCAGCCTTTGATTAATCCAAATTTCTCCTAGTTTCTTTTATTACAGAGTATTAATGTTTAAAATACCATAGTCTATAAGAGTGCAATTAAGTGGCCTCTGGAAAATTCCACTCCTTCTTCCACTCGAATGATGAAGTCTCTGAAAATGACTTGACCATAATGTAATCAGAGGATAGGACTTCTTCCCTCCAATCCCACCTTTTCTCAGAGTTGGATGTTAAATGTGGTGTTTGTGAACATCACTGGAATTTGCTAGGTAAGGCACAGTGAAGTCCAGGCTTTGAGATCAGCAATGACTTCATGAGGCCTGAGGCAATGACAAAGAGCCCCAGGTAAGGTGGCTTCCATTATGGGTGCTTCCCCTAGACACTGCAGGGAGGCCTCAGTAAGGTCCACGGGCCAGCTCTATTCAAAGTGAGAGTCTGGCAACAGACAAAACCCATACACAGTTCAGACAAACTGAACACATTGTCTGTATGCTCCATGTAGAGGAAAAGACTGTCCCGAGGCTGGGAAACCATGCCACACAGATCTCAGGAGGAGTAAAGGAGGCCTTGCAATGGGATATCAGAAACACCAGGCTCTTTGAAGGCAATCATGAGTGGGCTTTGAAGGCAAATACAAGGGACAGAGACAGAGTAGACAGAAAAACAGCTGCTCTGAAATGCGTGGACTTCTGAGGCCAGAAGAACAAGCTGGGATCAAGATGAGGATGGAAAGCAGGCCTGGGGAAGACTTGCCTCATCCCAAATTTGAGTGAGCACCGCCTCTTCTATGGAAGGTGTAGCTGAGAAATCTGGGCTTAGGACAGGTTTCTTGAAGGCAATTCTATCCAGCTCAATTGATTGCTTCATGGTTTTTCTGAGTCTGTTTTCTGTGTTCTGTTTTTTCCTGCTTTTAGGGAAAAATTATCATTGTGTCTTAGCATATTCAGTCTGCTAGAAGAAAATATCATAAACTGGGTGGCTTAGAAACAACAGAAATTTATTTCCTACAGTTCTGGAGGCTGAAAAATCTAAGCTCAAGGTGCTGACAGATTTAGTGTCTTGGGAGGGCCCATTTCCTGGGTCATAGATGGCACCTCCTAGTTGTATCGTCATATGGCAAAAGGGGCAAAGCAGCTCTCTGAGGCTTCTATTATAAGGGCACTAATCCATTCATGAGAACTTAGCCCCCAAGGACTAAGCATCTTCCAAAGGTGCTGCCTTCTAATACCATCACATTGTAGGGGTTAGGATTTCAGCATACACAATCACTCAGACTATAAACCTTTGTAACCCTTAATGTTTGTGGCTCCTTCCACAACCAGATATTGTATAGACAAGGAGATGAGGACTCTCAGAGGTTCTGCCATTTTGATGCTGGAAGGCCCCATAGCATCAAAGGAGGCAAAACCCAGAAAGATCTAGGAATCTGGGGCCTGACAGCAAACAGGCAAGGTTTGGCCTGACTGTGGAGGCTGGCGGGATCTTCATGGGTACCCTGGATGGTTCCTTAAGGTACAGGAGGGTCCTGAGAAGGAATGTCCGAGGCCAGCCTGGCTGGTTCTGACTTCCGTGGCTTGGCTCACTCACCAACCATAAGCTGCTTAAATGATGGTTAAGTGCGCCTGTTGTCTTCAATGAGCACTGGCTGTGAAATTTTAATGTGTTAGTGGTTCCTAACCTTGTGTAGGAGGGGGAATTTCTAGAACTCATAGCATACCTTGTAGCAATCAGAATAGTGATTCACAGTGAATCACTGTGAAATCAATATTCACAGTGAATTTCATGTGGGAAAAGACCATGTCTGTACTGTGTCTTTAACTCTAGTACAGTGACTTGCACCTAGTATATGCTAAATAAATATTTGTGGAAGGAAAAGAAGGAAGGAAGGAAGGAAGGAAGGAAGGAAGGAAGGAAGGAAGGACGGAAGGACGGAAGGACGGACGGGCAGGTGTGGTGGCTCACACCTGTAATCCCAGCACTTTGGGAGTCTGAGGCAGGCAGATCGTCTGAATCCAGGAGTTGGAGACCAGCCTGGGCAACATCATGAGACCCCCATCTCCACAAAGAAATAAAAAAAAATAGCCAAGTATGGTGGCATGTGCTCGTAGTCCCAGCTGCTAGGGAGGCTGAGGCAGGATCACCTGAGCCCAGGATGTTGAGGCTGCAGTGAGCCGTGATCACGCCACTGTACTGCAGCCTGAGTGACAAAGTGAGGAAACCAAAACACACACACACACACACACACACAAAGCACACACACAAAAATACAAAAAACAAAAAAAGCAGAAGAAAGGAAAGAGGAAGGTAAGAGGGAAGGAAGGAGATGAGAAGAGGAAATCAATTAAACCAGAAGTAACATTCTCCAGAAGTTATTTTCTAATCATATTTCATAGATTCCCTTATCGTTTTGCTTTTGTGCTTAATCATATTGATTCATCAATACTTGCGAGCAAATCAGTAGTAGGGAGGCAAAATTTTAAGAAAAATTTTGGAAGGAAAACTTAAAATTCCAAAGATCAACTTTTATCACTTCATTTTTCCAGTGCTCCATTTTGGTCTAGGTCAACATGTTTTGTGGCAGAGGTGGAAAATGACTGCTCTCAGTAGATAAGTTGGCACTCGAGTAAAGCCACAGCTCAACTGAAGTCTACAAATATTTATTCAACACCTGTGTTGTGTAAGGGACGTGCATCGGTAGAGGTGTGGGGCTGACACCTTCCAAGAGTAAGTCTAGAAATGGAAGGCAGCCTGTGGTTATTCCTGAGTAACACAGCATCCATCCATTCTTCAACTATTCTTCCTTCCATCCATTTTTTAAAAAAATACATTCACCCATTTAGTTTTTCATTCATTCAACAAATACTTATAAAGTTATGGGCAAGATGCTGAACTCTGGAGAGACAAGTGATAATTAACCTAAATGAAGTAGGTGGAAGCTTGAGGTGATTCCAGAACAGGTGTTCTCAACCTGCACACATTGTCATCACTTGAGAACCTTTACAAGCTCTGATGCCTGGCTCCCATGCCCAGAGATTCTGATTTAGTTGCTGGGGGCTGAAGCCCGGGCACGGAGCTTTTTGAACACCCTCCAGTTGATTGGCTGAGCACTCTAACATGCAGCCAAGGTTGGGAAATGCTGCTTTAGGAGGGTGAGTTTGACTTGGTTGATCAGATAAGGGGAGGAAAGATAGTCCAGAAACAAACAGATACAAAGGCACAAAGACACAGTACAGTTTAAGTGTGAAGACATAATGAAGAGTAGACATCGCTGGAGAATGCAGTATTAGCTGGGCACAGGAGAGATAAGCCGGTCTGCTGTAATATATGAGAACGAGGTGCAGAGGGAGAGCCCAGGGAGGTTCATCCTTTAAGCCAGGAGGGTTTGAAAAGACCACTTAGAGAAGGTTGCATTTAAGTCCCTCCCTTGAAGGACAGCTAGGATTTGACAGGCGGAGATTAAATGAAGTCTCTCCAGGTGGAAGGGAGAGAAGAGATGATCTAACCTTGTGCTATGTCTGGTGTAGCTGGAGCCACAAGTTCCTGGGTCAAGGGTGAGGTCTAAAGCAATGGGAAGGAAAATGTATGTGTCCAGTATGTACTATTTTGTTTTTGTTTTGCAGGAAGAGTCAAACTATTTTTGAGAATGAGTAAATGGTGGACAGTGCTTTAAGAAAAAGATTGGAGGAGTGATGGGAAAGACCTAAGTTAGATCACAGGCTTAGGAATTCGGATTTGTAGCTTAAGGCAAGGCAGAGCCAATACAAGTTCGCTTTCGAGGAGGGGAACATCAAGGCGATGTTTGAGATTTAGAACTACGGCAGCGTGGAGGAAGGGTGGCAGGTGGAAGAGTCTGAAACGAGGCTAATGGATAATTTCTAGGCTGTAGACTTTGCATGTGTCTAGCACAGTTAATGGGCACATTATTTTAGTCTAAATGAGTAAGAGACATTTTCTTACCCTTTAAAACTCAGAAGCTGATTTAAGTGAGGAGTCATTTCAAAGATCAATTTTCAAATTGTTGTTGGTGGAAAGCAGTTTGTGGGGGTGGAGATGAGGGCGACAGGGTAGAAACAGACTTGGGTTTTTATGAAAAATCGCACTGCCTAAAGAAATGGAGCAATTAGCAGAAGATGAGAATCTCAGTCCTGTTCCAGGAAGGCAGGGGCCATGGAGCTCACGGTACCTGCCCCTCAGCCCTCAGGCAGGACTGGGCACCAGGAAGATATCTCCAGACAGCTGCCTGATCCCCACAAATATCTCAAAGTGGAAAACAAAAACCAGACAACTCCTCCCCTTCCCTTTCCAGCTGAAACATTGAAAGAAAGAACAAAGAGGAAAGGGGTTTGCCCTGCCTCCAGGTCTGGGGGTGTTAAGCCCCCGACGCTGCAGGTAAGGCCCTGCTCTGTCCTGAGCCCACCCCGAGCAGGACAGGGGCCCTTTGGTAATAAACGCCCACAGTGGTGGGAAGGGTGTCTGGAATTTAGCTGGTGAGTGCAAGGATGACATTTCACCAGATATGGCACTTGCTAAAACACTGAAATGCTTTCTTAGGAATTGGAAAATTACTGCTGAGTCTAAAGGCCTTGCATAAGCCTGGCTGTCCCGGCCCCTCTCCTGGGACCTCCAGGGACACCCCAGACCTCGTTCATCATCTAATGACTAAAGGGTCAGCGTTCCTGGCATAGTAGGGGGCTCCAGGCTCCTAGTCCAGCATAGTTACCTGCTCCGGTGCCCTACTGGTTGTGCATGTTTGAATATCAGCCTATGAGTAAGGGCCCAGGCCTCCTTCCTGAGAGCTTCGGTCTTGTCCTCTCGTTCCCCCCTGGATAGAAGCAGTCTCTGGAGCCAGAGCACTGACCCTTGCAGAGTCCTTCCTTGCCTCCTTTCCTGGAGCCTGGCTCTGCCTCCACTCCACACCACCACTGCCCCACCCCCATCTCCTATCACCCATCACCAACCTGGATCTGGCTTTGAATTTAATTGGCTCTCCCTTCTCCAGGTACCACTGCCAGACACAGCGATTACAGTATTGTCCTAGATGTAAAGGGTGACTTAGGCCTGGCTAGCACTGCCTCAGAGCACACACTCAACCAGGTCTCCTGGTCAACTTCCCATCGATGAGTCTCCCCATCCAGGCTTCATCCAATCTGAGTTCCTGTTCCAACACCATCAGCTAGTGGCTGCTGGAATACCAGCATACCCACTAGCCAAGTACTTCTGAGTGGGGACAAATGCAGTGTCATATAGGACAATCTCAGGTATCCATAGGTTATCGCAGTGGTGAGAAGGAGCCTGTCACTCAAGGCAGTTGATGAAAAACTGAGAGGCAGAAGGATTAAGGCTGAGGCCTTGGTATTCATGCTACCACTTATGGGCTGGGTGAACTTCTCTGAGCCTCAGTTTCCTCATCTGTAAAATGGAGGAAATTATGCTATCCTGCCAAGGTTGAGATGAGCACTGAATAATATGTAAAGTATTTGACACGTAAAGCTGTTTAATAAATGAGAGCTGTTACTATTTCTCATATTTCTTTTCTCTTCCGGTAGCTGCTAGGCCTCTGTTTCCTAAGCCCCATTCAGACCAAGCCTCAGGAACAGCATATTGGTCTTTACTTCCCAGCTCCACCCCAACACCAACAAAGGATTTTGGTTCAGGATTTTAGCCCTCTGACTCTTTCCTCTCTTGGTCACTTTACTCATCAGACTCGAGCTCTGGCCTCTGTCCATCCTGCTGGCTGTGACAGACGTTGCTGAATGCCTACCCAGTACCTTTCTTCCTCTCCTACTTATGAATAGATCCCTGCTTTTGGTCAGGGCAGTAATCTACCTAGCTAAAGTACTCACCTTCCCAGACTCCCTTGCAGGAGGGTTGGTCAAGTGTTTAGCAGCTACTTATGTTGCTCTTGCTACAGGTAGGGCATGGTTCTAAGCACTTTGCAGTTTATTCCCCATAATTTTTCTAGGAGGGAGGTTACTATAATTCCTGTGTTATCTGTAAGAACACTGAGACACAAGAGAGGTTAAGTAAGTAGGCTGAGAACACGCAACTGTTAAATGGTGGAGCCAGGATTTGAACCCGGTCAGTTTTTAGAATTAGTGCTTTTATCTGTTATGCTTGGCTACTTCTAGCCAATACAGATTGGATTTCTGAGAAAGTCTGTGCTCTGCTGACATGGCTGTTCCATTTTTCTTCCTTCTTTCCGCCTCTTTTTCTGGCCAGGAATGCTGACGGGAGGCACAAGGTAGAGCCACCGTGATCTTATGGCCGTGAGGTGTGGCAGGTGTGGTAGGGCCTGGGACACAAGCAGCTGCACCACCTCTGGGAGGCCTTCTTAGGTTCCTTGTTATAGGGGGACAATCACCCCTTATGTGGTTGAGCTTCTGCAGTTGGGTTTCTGCAGCTGAATGATAAACCCTACCTGATAGCCTGGCCCCCATCTCCTGAAAGGGGAAATGTCACGTGGGTCACTCACAATAGAAGGTTTTTCAGGACACAGCGTGCTTCAGGCTCACATCCAATGGCAGGGAGTGTGACCCCTCAAGTGACCAGCTGCAGTGCTATTCATCCGCACGGCGAGCTGAGAGGCTGAGAGCATCATCACAGCCTTTCCCAAGCTACTCCAAGTTAGCCATCAGTGATGGTAATGGACAGGCTCCATGAGACTTCTCTGACCTGGCCAGAAAGATGCTCGCTCCATTCTCTTTGCCGCTCTGGGCTTGAATATAAGAGGAGCATTGTATGGTGTGGGGAGGATCCATTTAAGCAAGATACAGATAATCAGAGAAAAATCAGGAAGATCAGCCAAATAGACCCTTAGCCGGGAAAATAGAATAGCTTCAAGCTTTGTCTCCTAATTACCTGGCAGGATGCCTAGCACATAGTGTCAGCTCCATACATTTCATTCATTCATTTGTTTCAATTTAAGGGTAGAGAAAAGAATCATGCATGGACATGACAAACAAAACGCAGTACAAAAAAAAAGTATAAAATCTCTCTCTTGATTCTAGTTATCTTTCTGTTGCCAAATTTTTGTCTATCTTTTCAAAAATAGCCTATGATTATATAAGTTTAATCAGAGAGACTAGACTAGGCTATATTAATCAATAACCCACATAATAGTGACTCAAATGAACAGCAAACATAGTTTATTTCCCATTTGACCCATCCCATTACCACACGACCATTGTAAGTTGGTGGGATACTCTGATTCCCCAAATGCCAGTCACTATGCCAGAGGAAAAGAGAAAACTGGAGGGTCCCACAGCAGCAATAAATAGCCTGCAAAGGACATGCTTCACTTCTGCTCAAAACTCATTGGCCAGAATGAGTCACATGGCCCCTACCAATCACAGTGGGAACAAGACATCCAATCCAACCATGTGCTCAGAATGGGGAGATCCAGGGTGGTCTGGTGAATAGCACCATTGATAACACACATCGTTTTGCATTTAGTTTTTGTGTTGTTTTGTATTTTGAAAACAAAGTGCTTGGAACACTGCCTGGCTCATCAGTGTTTGCTATTATCATTTTTTACCTATATTATTTCATCTATTATAATGTATATTAAATATGAAATGTTTACCTATAGAGCCTTCTCATTCCATGGATGTCTATTCAATGAGAGGATGCAATTTCAGCCCGTTTTTTGTTTCCCTGGTGCTATGGGGGAATAGAGAGGACGGGGAAGCTGTGGCTTAGGAACTCAGTAAATACAACGCAGACGCAGCACGGCAGACAAAGGCTAGGCCAGTTCAGGGGAGAAAGATGTGTGTATTGGACTTTCTGGCAAAATTCCCACGCTGCACTGAGCCTCAGGACCCGTCACCAGCTCTGCGTTTGATGGCCTTCTGGGTCCGTGTCATGATGGGCTGAATTGTGTTTTTTGCCTGGGAAAGAACAGAAGCTGGCATGCTACCAAGGCTCTCCCTGCCTCTTGGATCAAGCTCCTCCAACCATACAGGACAACCACACAGAGCCCTTTAAAAGGCACTTGTGATGATTTAATTAAATCTGACAGATTTTTCAGGAAAAAAAAAAAAAAAACAACTGCTAATTGGAGACCTCAACCTAATTTCCCATGTATTTTTTTTCTGCTTCTAAAGGTTAACAGCAGAATTAACTCCTTCCTTCACCAGCAGAACTATATTCAGATTGAGCATCTCAAGAGAATATCCCTTTCTCTCCTTTTGAATGAACTTACTCCATTTACTTTGCCAAAAAAGGAGAAAATATATGCAGGCGGCAATCTGTCATTGTCTGGGTAAGAGAACTTAGAATATCTCCCAGTATCAGTGTGAACCTCCGAAGCTAACGTGCGTTCAGGCTGGTATTTGGTGGCAAAACGTCTGCCACTTCAGCCTGGAATGGCCCTTGTCATCAGAATCTAACTCTGGGGATTACACAAGGGTCTGTGAACAGGGATGTCCGAAGCCACCAGTGTGTGGTGGTGGGAGTGGCCTTGGGATAAGGCTGCCTCCGAGTTGGCGGGCCATGTCTGGAGAAGAGGTTAGTGCTGAAATGACATGGGAACTGTACCATTGCTAAGCTGGATTCAGCCTGGCTTCCACTTTCCGCCAGTGAGTGGGTTGTTCTTAACAGGCTCATCTGAATGGGGAAGGAGGTGAGTAGAAAATTAGCACTGGGTGAACAACTGCATATGAAATGATCTCCCCGAATTCCCACGTGAATTCTGAGTGTTCAGCCTGGTACTACCTACGAAAACCGTTTTGTTGAGGGAGTTGACTGCAGTCACGTGACTTGTAAGCAGCAAGGCTCGAACCAGGGTCTTCGGTCATCTTGTCCAGTGTTTTCTCTACTCTGCCTGTCCACCCCCTGTCTCTACTTCCCCAAGGCCTTCTCAAGACCCAGGGCATTTTCACACAGCCCCGATGTCTCTGCTGTGGTAGCTTTGCATGATCTGCTCTTCCCTGTAAGAATTCTTCCCGTTTCATCCACTGTTTCTCCACTGCCAACCCCTGAAACTTATCTGTCCAGGACCAAATTCTCCCAGGACCTTGTTTTCTAAATCTAAAGGAGTGATCAGGATTTTAATGCTCCAGATTGGTGCTTTTCACTGGGCAGAAGAGAGGCACTGCACCTGCACCCTAGTGAGAAAGATTAGAATTCCCCTGGCGTGGGGGAGAGAGGTGCAGATTGAAGAAACTGTCCAAACAGTATTACTCCGCCGTTGGTCAGCATGACATCCTATTTACCTTGAAATTCCAAATAACTCGAAAGGAGGCCGTGAGATTTTTATGTTTGTCAAAAGAGGACTTTCATTTGGAAATACTGGAAAATGCTGATATAACTACAGTGAAGATTTGTGTGGTTCCGATTGGTGTCTATATTTTAAAGGAGCCTTGGAGACATGGGCCAAAAATCTCAATATAAGCCTCTAAAACAGGCTTTCTGGCTCCACTGGGGACAGTCTTTCATCAGAGTGGCTTTTCTCTCCTTTCCAGCCACACCGTTAATGGACACTCAGGTCTTCGGATGGAGGTGTGTAAGCTCCCGCTTTCTCACCAACAGCCTGCAAAGACTTTACAAGCGGCAGGAGGGCCACTTCCGCAAATGTGGCATGGCATCTCATCTTCTATCCTCTCTCTTCATGGGAATTTTCAGAGCCAAAAGATCCCAGTGGTGGCAGCAGGTTGAAAAACTGGTGAGAATCAAGAAAGACTCAGAAAATATTCTGAACAAAATGTCTGTGTTCCAGGATGATACTGAGAAATACGTGGTTCCTCCCATGCTTATTTCCCTGGGACCTTCTTCCCATTCCTGCGATGAGAGAGGAGACACCGACGGCCTCAAGGATGAGGCGACCCAGGAGCCAGAAGACAAAGGCACCAAGTTCCTAGCTTTTAAAATAAAACAAACAAACGAAAAACTGCTGTCCATACCTAAGGGAAGAAGATTTGGTAGAATGACAGTATTTCCACCATCTGAGAGTTTAAAATACCTTTGGGTTGCAAGAGACAGAAGAATTGGAAATGAAGTGTGAGAGTGTGTGTGTGTGTGTGTGTGTGTGAGAGAGAGAGAGAGAGAGAGAGAAGGAAGGAAGGAGAGGGGTTATAATTCTAAGATATACTTCAAGGATGGGACTATTTTATGAGTTGAACTGTCTCCCAAAAAGATGTGTTGAAGTCCTAACCCATAGTACAAGTGATTGTGACCTTATTTAGAAATAGGTCTTCCCAAAGGAACCAAGTTAAGATGAGGGCATGCTGGATGCAGGTGGGCCCTCATCCAATGATTGGTGTTCCTATAAGAAGAGTAGGCTTGGACACAGAGAAACAGACACAGGGGGAGAGGCCGAATGAAGACAAAAGCAAAGATTGAAAGGATATATTCCTAAGTCCCAAAACCCCAAGAATTGCCGCAAGCACCAGAATCTAGAAGAAGATCCTCTTCTAGAAAGCTCAGAGAGCACGTGGCTCTGCTGACACCTTGATTTCAGACTTTTAGCCTCCAGAACTGGATAAATTTCTGCTGCTATGGTCACCCTGTTGCTGACAATTTGTTACAGCAGCCCTGGGACACTAATACAGGCTGGTTCTCTGAAACAACATCATTCTCAGAGGATTTTAGGGATCTGAGAGTAGAGAGAAGCCTGGGGCATCATCCGTGTACAATGATGGCATGGGGATGATAAAGAAGAGCGGGCTGTCAGGGTCAGGGAGGCCTGAGAGTTGTCGGGGGTGTGGGAAGGAAGACACATTTTCCCATGTGCTCAAGAGGGGAGTCAGTAGAGAGAACAGGCGCTGTCAGGCTCATAGACATCATAGGGTTTGCATCAGCTGACGTTGGCTGAGCCCCTGGTCTGGGGAGCAGAGAGAAATACAGACACATCAGCAGATGCCTATGTGGGCAGACACCACTCATAAGGATTGGAGGGGGCTCATAAATAACATCCCTGTCCAGAAATAATTGAGAGAGAGAGAAGTCGGGCTGTCTTCAATCCAAGCACCATCTGTATAGGAGAAAAGTGAGATGGGAGGATGTGGCTGAATTCAGTGGAAACAGTGGACCTACTAACAGGTACTGCACGCCAGGGTTCCATGGACTAATGTATCCACAGAAGTGCAAGCCAATCACAGCCCTTTCTTAGCAGGGGCGGAGGGGTGTGGGTGCTTTCTGCAGACAGATCTTAAAGGGAAACACAGATAAACAAGCCTAGCTCCTCTTAGCTAAGTCACGGAGGCATGAGGAGAAGGGCCTGGAGTACGATTCAATAAATATTTCTGCATTGAGAAACAAGGACTGGGGAATATGAATTCTTTCTTTCTGCCTACCAGGAACTAATGATCCTGCATGGGGATCCCTGAACTATGATGTTACTCCTGGGAAAAGGGAGGGGACAGAGGAAATTCTGAACTGTGTTTAAACCTGAAGCGCTAAGATTTCCCAGTATTGGCTAAGATGACATTTTCTGCCTTCAAGCACAGTGGGCTTCAAATAGAATTTAAGTTGAGTTGTAGTAAAATCAAGATTCATCTTGTGCAAACCTGTGTTTTACAAACTGGGTTCAGACTTGCTGCATATGCAATAGAGAGCTATTCACAAACCCTGCCCTTCCAGATGTGCTAGCCACTTAGCGCTTGGTGAAATTACCGTACACATGGGGCAACGGTCACGCTGTGGTTCCCGGAGCCCTCCGAGCCCAGGGCTTTCCTTTCCCTGGGTGCCACAGTGGAGATGCTGATGTGCTTGATGGGAAGCTGAGAGGTTATCCTCCTGATTATTAGTGATACTGGAGGAAGTTTTCAGATTGCAAAAGCACTCTGCTGATGGATGCCAACAGCAGCTCAGAGGAGTGGGAATTCCTAAATATATCACCTTATCTTTATGGATAATGTAAAGAGGTCAGGGTAGGAGTTGAGACTTACTTAAGGTTATGTGGTTGTCCAGAGGCCAAGCTGAGATTTGAATTCAGGTCTCTGTATGCCCGGGAGGACCAAGAAGCCTTTGTAGACAAGAAGCTTCTTAAGAGCAGGGCTGTTCTGCATTTGTTTTTACGATTCCCACGCACCCCCTGCCTGCCTCAGTGCTAACACAGGTGGAAGCTGCCTAGTTGTAAATAATGTTAATGCATCCAGAAGGCTCTTTTTCCAGAAGCAGCTGGCAAGCAGTCTTTTATAGTAGGGGCCTCGGCAGAAAATGTCCACTCATATTTCTAACTCCATTGGGAACTTTGATTCTGCTGTTCTTCAGTCTCTCTTCTTGGTACACAGCAGTGTGTCTCTATCACCTGCTCCACATGGGTGCATAGACATTTAGGAAGCCTCTGCTGCTCTTGTTGGCAGCATTCCTCTATGCTCACCCTCCTGTCCTCCACCTCGAGGTGCTGACCTAGAAAGGGAAATAATCTTTTTGGGTTTCCCATGCCAGGCAGAACGTATGATGCAAGAATTAGGTGAGGGCTGTAATCATTTGCAAAAGTGACAATTTCTTCCCTCCAGAAAGACAGAGACTAATAGAGTGTTTTTTCTTCCTTGGCCCTTGAAATAAACTCTGGCTTCTGGGTACATTTATTTGGCTTGTACCAGGAACCCGGTTAAATGTACACTTTGTTTCTGCTTCTGATACATTTTAACTATCATTTATAGAGGGCTTGCTTTGTGCTAGATCTTCATGATGCCAAAGAGCTGAACAGTCCTGGTCTGCTTTCCACCTGGAAACTTCAGGGGAAGCCTTCTGCATGCAGCGATGCCTTCTCCAATTGCCCGTTCCCTACTCCTCCCTTCACAGAGTAGCACACGGGGCCATGGCAGGTACCACAGAAGAGAGAAACAGCCGCCCAGAGCCCATGTCATGTGGGGATTCCCGCTGGGAGCTCTATAGCTGCATCTATTATTGGCCCTCAAAAGGATAAAAAAAAAGATTAATGGCACTCTGGCCAAAAAAAAAAAAGTACGTAATTTCATGGATGGCTTTTCCCAAACCGAGCTAAGGGATCAGACTCCAAAAGCAAGATGAATCTCGAACAGATGGATTTTGTCCAAAAACATTTCCATCAGCTTCTGGTTAATAGCATTTACCCAAGGGAATAAGAAGGAACAAATATTTTATTTTTTTTTCTAGATTATGCATAGCATTTTTATTGCTATTTGGATAAAATCATATGATGTATTCCAAATGTCATCTTCTGTTTTTATTCCTTAGTTATGCATTTGTGAGCACTTTCCACGCTCACCAGTCTTCATAACTACCTTTTAAAAGCCGACCGTAGGATTATTAGGTTGTCTTCAATTTTTCATGAAGATAAATACAATGATTACACACAGCTTTGTGCGTAGAGTTCTTCTCTAAATCTGCCTTTTAATTTTGTATCGGTGGATTTTTTGATATTCAGGAGTATTACATTTTAGTCTGTCACATCCATCAATCTAGACTCCTGTAATTTCTACTCTTGATGTCTATTAGTGCTCCTGCAAGGGTTCCAAAACCACCTGGGCACAGAGGCCAGTGGAAGCTGTGGCCCAGCTCATGGTAGTTTACCTGGTGATTGGTTGTGAAAGCCATCTTGAACACAGTGTATTTTCTGGCAGAAGCTCCTGTATAGGTCTCGAATATGCTTGTTTCTTACCTTAACTTTCAGATATCTTGGGGAGTTAGGCATGATCTCTCAGAAAATAAGCTACTGAAGTTTTTCCTTCCATTTCCTTGCTCTTGGGCCCTGGTGGAGAACCCACCCATTTTCAGACTGTCTCTCTGCTGGTTTTCCATCGCTTTTTTCCACATCTCACCCTGCTTATCACTGCATCTTCTTTTTGCCTTTAGGCAATGCTCTTCTTCTTCAGCTCCCTTGATGCACTCGCTCTCCAAGGTATTCTTTGTAGTGGGAGATTTTAGGGGCATTGGGCCGGGTGAATGTCTTTATTCCGGCAGGTGTTGGGGACATTGCTACAGAGATTGCATCGGTGCCAAGCCATTTGCTAGGATCCCGTTCTCTCAATCTCCAGCTAGGATAACTGCCACGGTGTGTTTCCTGTGGGAAGCATCCCTTTAGGTTGCATCTCAGAGGGCTGGGGCACAGCTGATGGTCACCATCTTGCTTACAATTCTCTGGATCCCTGATAATGAGGGATAAAATCCCTGACCCTCCAGGTCAGACCCTGGCTAACTCTTCTAAGCCCCCTCTTTTGCTGCTTTCCCCTCTCACATACTACACCTCACAGCTGCAGCACATGGTCCATTCTCACATAAGCAGAATGATAACACAGCTGGGCAGACATCCGGAAGATTCCACTCCTGAGATCCCAACATGGGATCCAGGTCCTAGCAACTGAGACCTTAGAGCATTCTGAAAATGGATAAAAAGGCAACATACTCAATAAAACGAAAGGCAACATAATCAATTAAAACTAAAGCAAAACCCCATACATTGGTATTGTTTAATTTATGGGCCACTTATAATAAAAAAAAATTTTTTTAATCAAATTGCTTGATTTAAAAAAATCCTGATATCTTCTTCTAAAAAGCTTCCATGTTCCCACTCTTGTCCCCCTGCACCCCTGCTGCTCTCTCTGGGCTACCCTTCTGCAACCTATAGAAGCTCGACTTGCTTCTGAGATGGCACATCTTATGGTACATTTAATTATTTAGGTGTTTTTCGCCTTTACTAGGTCATCCTATTTAAAAGGGCAGAGTCCCTGCCTCCCATGACCTGTAGCATCAATGCTAGTCCAAGGCATGGCCCTGTTGTTGAGTGAATACTGAAACTAACGGAAAGGAAGAAGGGAGGCTCTGTAGAGAATAAACACATGATTAATGTGATAAAATAGGGAATTGTGGGAATTCACTCAGAGTGGTAAATTAAGGGAAAAATACTAGACAAAGTTATATAGTCTCAAATCCTTGTGGAAGGTCTAAGGGTTTTTTCTATAGTTCTTGGCTGAAGGTAGCCAGAGTCTCTTTGCAGGAGCCAGAGAGATTAGGGCACAAATACAAAGGAATATGAGTAGTTTACCTAGCTAGTTTGTTTACTCACGTGGTCTTAAAACTAACTTTGAGCTGGATGGGCCTCTCGGGGGGAGGTCAACCAGGGATAGTACCCTCTAATGGTATTTGCTTTGGGATCGGAAACCGTGCTTTAATCTTCAGCCTCTAGGGATGTTGACTGAAGACTTTGTCAATTAAACTTTACTAAATAAATGCAAGTCTCTCTGGCTGATGGGGGCCAGCAGTTGCAACTGTTTACAGCACTCTCCAGGAAGTCTGTGAGTGGCCATGGACACTCAGCCAAACTGGTAAAGCATAATATCTGTGTGTCAGTGTATTTCATTCATTCATCGTTGAGTCAGGGTCTGAGGACAGGCCTCCGCAGGTGATCACCTCGACAGTGGCACCCAATGTGGGGTGACCCTGACAGGGAATAATTTTCTAGGCAGTACATCTAAGTGTATTGTGTCTTATCAAGCATTTTTGAGCACACGTTGCTTGTACTGCTAACATTCTAAAGGGAGAAGGCAGTATTTGTTCTGACACTCATGGTACCTTGAAGTGGTATCAGGAAAGAGAATAAGGAAGGCAACCAGCAGATTCTTTCAAATTCTTTCCCATCATCAACGCCTAACGTGACAACTGTTGAAAAGGTACACCACTGGAATTTAAACTCCTCCCACATTTGACCTTCCAGTGTATGAACAATTATCATACCTTGAGAGACTCTGTCTCATAAATCACGACTGCAAGAATCTCTCAAAATAGCCACAGATATTTGCACAGTGCCTGCACATACACCATTTAATCCTCAAAACCACTCTGGAAGTTTGGAAGAGCATGTTTTGTTATTTTTTAAATCTCTGTTTTACAAATGAAGAAACATGCTTGGAGATTATTAAGCAAGTGGCTGAGAGACATACAGCAAAAAAGTGTAAAGTCAAGATCTGAACTTGAATCTCTCAGACTCCAGATCTATTTACTACCTACTGGGGGTTAAAAGATAGTAAAGAGGAATACGAATCTTCAACCACATGACTTCAGTCAACACCCCTAGAGGCTGAAGATTAAAGCACAAGTTCCAATCCCAAACTTTGTATTCATTTTTAAATGTGCTTGGTTCTTTGGCAGATGGATATTTGAAACCATGTGAGTCTCTCTCAGGGCTTTCTCTTCCTCTTGAATTGAGCAAAGAATGTTCATTTCCTACATCATTGATAGATAGTTGGCTATAGCAATTCCACCAAGGCAGTGTAAGCCATTAATAAGACCAAAAAAGGAAGTTATTAATGCTGAATTTTATACTTTTTGGCTTCTGAAGAATTTGAAAGAACAGAGTGTTATAATGGACTGAGTAGTATCCCACACAGAGATATGTCCAAGTCTTAAGACTCAGTACTATCAATGTGACCTCCTACAGAAATATGGTCCTTGCAGATATCATTAAAGATCTTGAGATGAGATCTTCCTGGATTTAGGGTGCACCCTAAATCCAATTATTGGTGTCCTTACGAGAGAAAGCAAAGAGAGAATTGAGACACATAGAGTCACAGGGGAAAGGCTGTGTGAAGGCAGAGGCAGAGATTGGAGTGATGCAACCACAAGCCAGTGACACCTGGAGTCACCAGATGCTGGATGAGGAAAGAAGCCTTCTCCCCTAGAGCCTCCAAAGGGAGCGTGGCTCTGCCAACACCTTGAAATCAGACATTTGGTCTCCAGAACTGAGGGAGAATAAATGTCTGTTGTTTTAAGCCACCAAATTTGTAGTTACTCATTACAGCAGCCCTGGGGAATGAACACAGATCTTAATACCAGGAAATGGAGTGCTGCTGTCACAAATACCTAAACATCTGGAAGTGACTTTGGAATTGGATAACAAGCAGAGGCTGCAAGAATTTTGAGACATGTGATGGAAAAGTTCTAGATTTGCAAGAATACCCTTTGCCCTGAGTTTGCATTTGCAAGCTGCTGAGCACCTCATAGAATCCCCACCTGTGCCTTTGGTGGGTGAGGATGTTTCTCACCCTAGCAAATTCACTCTGCTTTTGGAAGGCCAGCCTGTGGCCCTGTGCTTTGTGTTCAGTGTCCTCCTGAATCACAAAAACCTCACGAGGTGCCTGTTGAGAGGAGACCCCTGGAACCTGAGATGGTGCTTTCCAGGAAGCAGAGTGCAGGGGTGCCCTATGGTGGCAGCCAGCCCCAGAGGTTGACACTCCAGGGCAGAGGCAGATTGGAAATCAGGACAGCTCTGGTTTGGGGGACTGGCTGTTTGGTGAAGAATGTCTGGGAAGACTTGGTTCATCCATTGTGTGCAGGGATATGCACCTTCTCTGCCAAATGGAGGGCACCATGACTCAGGAAGAGAACCAGAGTGCTGGCTTTGGAACCAAACAGATGTGAGAGTGAACAGACTGTCTTGCCTACTGACTCTATGACTATGGGCGAGTCATTGAACCTCCCTGAACTTCCTTACCATCTGCAAATAGGGATGATCACATCCATCTGTAATTGTGACAAGGATTAAATTATATAACAGACAGAATAACATGGTAATGTGACTAACGCCATGCCTGGCATTTGGTGGGCACTCAGTTAATGGTTAGTTATCCTTCTCCACTTTGAATGGGGCTATAGTTAAACTGAGTTCTATTTAGCAAGCATTAACTGCCTTTCTACTGTGTGATGTGCATGTGCAGTTACTGGGAATACAAAAATGAATCCAATGAAAAATGTCCTTGTTCTCAGGAAGTTCACAATCTAGGAGGAGAAATAGACAAGTGATGGTAATGACACTACACAGAGAATGGCAACACTAGTTGTTTCACAGGACTAAGTTTATGGTACACAGTATTACAATATAAAGAGGTTCTCCAGAGAGGGATATTTTGTTTCTCCTCTCTAGGCATGAATAATCAACAGGTGCCATTTGAGAGGTGAAAGGAGCCTCCCAAGTGGACCAGGGGAAAAGGACATTCAGGCAAAGACCTGGAATCTGAGTTACTGTATTAGGGGAAAGGCTTTATTAATGGAAAAATACAGTATTTTCTCTAATCCACCTTTAAGGCACCTGAAGACTTTCCAGTGGGAGTCACTGAGGAATTGGTGTCTAGTTGTCCAGGAGGGAGACAACAATATCCACTTTTTACTTGATTAGTCCAATATACTGGCCAAGGCCACTGAACAGTGCAAATGACTAACCTCTCTAAGACTTGGCTCTGTCACCTAGAAAATGGGGTAATGACATTACTTGGAGATTAAATGGGATAATGTGTGCCACGTGCCCAGCAGAGAGCTCTGGCACCCGTAAGTGTTCTTATACAAGTTATCTTGAATTCTGGAGAGGCAGGAGGGAGGAGGCGAATGCCCTGCACTTTCACATCTCTTCCTTGTCCTCTAACTAGGTTTACCATGAGAGATAAGAATTGGCTCCAGCTTTGACTTGAAAGACCTTATTAATGGAAAAATCTGTCCTGGCTGCCAAATGCGAGACCTTTGGGGACTGAGGGCCTTTTCTCTTTCTTCCTTAAGGCCAAGTGTGAGCCTCGGTAGCCTGCAGTTGGAGTTTGTAATGGCAAAGATGCACCCTGAAGTCCATTGCTAACAGGATTGAGGAGAAAGATCTCAGTGACACACAGGTTGCTGGAAGCCTGGTGTGGATGAGGCAGTGGGTGGCTGTGTAAGTCCTTTGAGTGGATCAGGAGTGACATCAAACCTATGTGTGTGTCAGTTTAATCACTGTTTTTATTATAACAACTCTAATGGAAAATTTAAAGACTAAAATACATCCCTTCTAATCCCGCAACTCTCTGAAATTGATTTCATTTTATAAACTGCTTTTCTGCCCTTGTCTATTTGCATATATGTATGCAAACACATACATAAATCTGCATATCCATGTGCACAATTTTACTTTTAGTTGACCTACAAAATATGTTCTGGTTTTCAAGATTAACATTAGAATATAGATCTCTAATGTTACATATTTTCATAATTTTCATTTTAATAAGCACAAGCCATTACTTCAAGATGGTAGATTATATTTTGCTCAACTGCTTCTTTTACTTTGCAGACTTTAGGGTGTTTTCATTTTTCTTAATGTTATAAGCAAACAGTAAATATAGATGTGCATATAACCTTTTTAGAAACCATTGCCTTCAGGAAAATTACCTGAAGGAGTGAGCTTTCTGGGAAGCAGCAATGTGTTAAAATGCTGGCTCTGGAATCAGGCAGATGTAAATTCAAATCCCAGTTCTACTGTTTACCAGGAACATCACTTTAGCTGTGTCACTTAACTTCATCCTGCATCTGATGGTGCATATCAGTCAGATACTGCTGCCTAACAAGCAAACACAAAATATAAGTGGCCAACCATAGGCATTTGTTGGCTTATACATCTGTGGGCTGGCTGGGGTTGGGCTGATCTAGACTGGTCTCTATTCAGTAACCCTGCTTCTTACTGCAGGTCTGTGGGTTAGTTGTAATGCTTCTGTGTCATTTGTCTCTCATCCTCTTCCTGGTTTCAGGCATATTCTCCTCATGCTACTGCACATACACAGGAAAATAAGCCCACGTGCACAAGAATTTTTCAAGTCTCTGGTCATATCACATCTGGTAACATTTCCACTGGCTGAAGCAAGCCATGTGGCCAAACAAAAAGTGGTGGGGTAGGAAAATCAGTTCCGATCCTTTGGTGGAAAGAACTTCAGGTATGAGTCAAAGGAATGGAAACAGGAGGAAGTTAAGAATTGGGGAACACTAATGTGATCTACCAGAGTGCACCTGCAGAGTCGTTGTGAAGATGAAACGATTTTCAATGGTAAATATTACCTTCAAGAGAGGAGGGGTTCATTTCCGTTTTGTTTTTTTTTTCTCCATTTCTTCCCTAAGCTTATTCTGGTTCTTGGTACACAATAAATATTTGGTAAATTAGTTTTGCTATTGCATAAAGTTGGCTGTTACTATTATTTGTCTTAAGGATAAAGGACCCTAATCTTACACCCTACTGCCTACCATATGTGGTTACACCCCACTTTTCTGTGTTCTTCCAACACTTTGCCCAAAACTACACTGGGATTTATCACATTCTATCATACTTAATGGTTTCAACATCTGCCTCTTCTACTAACTACGCTGCAGAAGAGCAGGGGCTGTGGCTTACTCATCTCTGCTGTCCCAGTGCCTGGCACAATACCACATTCCTAAGTGCTGGGATGAAGAAATAAATCAACACTCTCAATATTTTATGTCTTCCTTTTCTTTCCTCATCTTGGTCATGTTTACCTTCTTGAACATATAGAACATGACAATAAAAATTATTTTAATACCCTTGTCTTTTATTTCTATACTCTCCATTATTTCCAGGACTTTCTTTCTCGATTGATTTTTCCTATGGCTATAGGTCATATTTGCCTGCTTCTAAGGTTTTTTTATTTTTATTTTTATTTTTTGCAGGGTCTTGCTCTGTCACCCAGCCTGGAGTGCAGTGGTGGAATCACAACTCACTGCAGCCTCAACCTTTTGAGCTAATGCGATCCTCCTATCTCAGCCTTCCAAGTAGCTTGGACTACAGGCATGCACCTCCACACCTGGCTGTCTGGTAAGTTTTTATTGGATGCTGACTATTGTGATTTTTATGCAGTTGCTTGCCAGAGTTTGTTGTATTCCTTCAAATAGTGTTGAATTTTGTTTTGGCATGGAGTTAAATTCTTTGGAATCTACTCAATCCTTTGGGGCTTGCTTTTAAATTTTGTTGGGTCTGGTCCAGGGAAGCCTTTATTCTAGGGCCGGTTTGCCCCCACTATTATGTCCATGCATTTCTGAGGATTTCCTCATTATCACATGTATTAAATGCTCTTCCACTCTGGCTAGTGGGAACACAAACCGTATCTAGCTCTGTGTGAGCCCTGGGATATGCTCTGAGTGCTACTTTCTGACAGTTCTTTCTCCAGTCCCAGTAGTTTCCCCTCAAATATGTGTACACCAGTAATCAGCCAGGCCCAGGATGCTTTCTAGGTAGGCCTGGACTTCCTCCCCATAATTCCAGCAGCCCTGCCCTCACTGGATCCTCTGCTCCATCTCCTCACCTCAGGGAGACCTCCTGACTCTAGGAGGGCTTCCCCTCCCTGTGCCACCTAGAACATTTTCTAGGCACCACCACACCTGGGCTGTCTGATACGTTTTTATTGGATACTGGATATTGTGATTTTTATGCTGTTGCTTGCTGGATTTTGTTGTATTCCTTCAAATAGCATTCAATTTTGTTTTGGCGTACGGTTAAATTGTTTGGAATCTGCTCAGTCCTTTGGGACTTGCTTTTAAATTCTATTAGATCTGGTCCAAGGAAGCCTTTATTCTAGGGCCAGTTCACTCTTTGCAGTGACCTGGGTGACAGAGGAAGATCTAGAAAATGCCTCCAGCAGTAATCTGGGCAACAGTAGGGTTAGCCTCAGTTGTTTCTTTCTCTCAGAGATGACAGTCCTTAGCTGTTGGATGCCAACGAGTGTTGTTTTTGCTATATTTGTCTGGTTTTCTAGTTGTGTGAGTAGGATTGGTCTACTTCTTATTATTCAATATCGGATGAAACTGGGTATAACTTTGACAGTTGCTCTATCTTGGGGTGGTTTTAGCTTGAAAGAGAGCTCTGCTCTTACCTGGTCAGGCCCTTGATACCACCAGCTTTGTGTCTCTCTGACACTGTAGGCCAGTGTTTCTTAAGCTGGTTACCACTGAAATTCTGGGCTGGAAAGTTCTTTGTTGTGAGGAGTGGTCTTGTGAACTTAGAACATTTAGTAACATCTGTGGCCTCTACCCATTAGATGCCAATAGCACAAGCCCCACCCAGTGACAATAAAAGTATCCCCAGACATTGTCAAATGTCCCCTGGGGGCCTAAATCATCTCCAGTTAAGAACCATAGGACTAGGCTCTCCAGTTGGTGGCAGAGCCTTCACTTACACCTTCCCTGTGGCAGAGGCCTTTCTAGTTTCTGGAATCATGTACACAGATAGGCTCTTTCAGCCAAGTGTTCACCTCACCAGGAAGATGTCTCATTGGTCAACATCACCAGTGATTTTAGGACTTTAAATGCCTTTTGTTCCCATGACTGAACACAGGAGGAAGACCTTGAACCTGAAAAGTGAAATCATCACTTAGATATCAGTGCAAGGTGGGAGGCAAATGATGGGAAGGGTTAATTTTCTCAGTTGAAATGTCTTCTGCTGGGCACTTCATAATGGAAGCATCAATACATACAGTGGAGATGGAATTCTCAGTGCTTTTTACATTCTTTGATAACAACACAGTGATTGAGAACTGATCCTGTAATTTGTATCTGGAAAATATGCCATTAGTGCTAAGAAAAACAGATTTATCACACCAGTCCTCTTTTAAAATGGATCAATATTTGGGAGGCTGAGGCAGGCGGATCATGAGATCAAGAGATTGTGACCATCCTGGCCAATGTAGTGAAACCCCATCTCTACTAAAAATACAAAAATTAGCTGGGCGTGGTGGTGCACACCTGTAGTCCCATCCACTCAGGAGGCTGAGGCGGGAGGATCACTTGAATCCATGAGGTGGAGGTTGCAGTGAGCCGAGATCATGCCACTGCACTCCAGGCTGGATCAATAGAGAGATTTCCATAAACATGGGGACAAATAGGAATATTGCCACCAGTTAATAAAACTTGAGGAACATCAACCGTTACTGACTACTAAGTAGAAACTGAAATCTCAATGAGCAGCCTCATGCATGTTTCTGTGTTTTTATCAGATTGTTTCTCCTTTGCATTTGAAACATTACACAATCTCTTTTTATTGAAAAAATTAGAAAGTCTAAATAAAAATAAAAGGACCACTAGAGATAACTACTATTATTGCCATGGCGTACACCCTTACAAATAACTTTTCTTTCTTTCCTTCTCTGGATCCTTGTTTGAATACCTATCCCTGTGTATCTTTTTTAAACAAATTGAGATCATGCTGTTATAAGTTCTCATAACCTGCTTTTTAAATACATAACATTATATCATGCACATCTTTCTATATCAATATAGAGCCATGTAATCTTTAAAATGGGTACATAGTATTCCATTGAATGAGTGAACCATACTTTAATCAATCTGCAATTACTAGTGCTCATTCATGTTCTGAATTTTATCTTTATGAGCAGGACTGTGATGGACACTTATTTGTATACATCCCTATGTGCTTTTCTAATTATTTTTCATGGATACCCAAGTCTGATCTCTGTTTATTCCTGGAATAAGGACCATTATAAGGCACACACCTTTTAAAATAGGTTCTGAATTAGTGTCATGAGAAACCTCTCTTAGTGATGGTCACAAAGGAAGTTTGTGAAGGTGGCCCAAGTGCCAGGAAACTCTGAGAAGCTCCCTTTGCCTCAGGATACTAACAATGATGTACTTACATCTTGTATTCCGAATGAAGTTTTCAGCTTTGTCTTCAGTTTCTTGGTTATGAAAGTAATACACGGGAATTTCAAAAAATGGAAAACAGAAAATACAACAGTCACTCACTGTATTCATTTTCTATTGCTGTGTAACAAATTACCCCAGACTTAGCTTAAAATAGGCTGGGCGCGCTGTCTCACACCTGTAATCCCAGCACTTTGGGAGGTCGAGGTGGGAGGATGGCTAGAGCACAGGAGTTCGAGACTGGCCTGAGCAACATGATGAAACCCCAATCTCTGTATAAAATAAAAAAATTAAAAAAAATAGCTGGGTGTGGTGATGTGCACCTGTGCTTCCAGCTACCTGGGAAGCTGTGGCAGGAGGATCACATAAGCCCAGAAAATTGAGGCTGCAGTGAGATGTGTTCATGCCACTGCACCCGAGCCTGGCAAACAGAATAAGACCCTGTCACAAAAAAACAAACCAAAACAAAATTTAAAAAACCTTTAGCTTAAGACAACACACATTGGCTATCTCCATTTCTGTGGTCAGGAGTCTGGGCGCAGTGTGGCTGAATCCTTTGCTCAGGCTTGCTCACACTTTATTCCAGGCTGGCAAGAGTTGCCTGACTTCTTTTATTTCCCTTTGCTAGGCCCCTTCTAAGCATTCACCTGATTAGGTCCGATCTGCCCAGGCTAATCTTCCTTTTGATTAACTCAGCTGATTACAGGTCTGAATTACATGTGCAAAAATCCCTTTGCCATATGATGTAACATAAGCATAGAATGATATCCCATCATATTTACAGGCCCTGCCCACCCTCGAGAGAAGGGGAATTGACAGGAAATGTACACCAGGTGGTGGGAATCGTGGGTGTCACCTTAGAATTCTGTCTGTCACATCCATAATGCTGATTGCCTAAGAAAACCAGCCTTGATATTTTGGTCATTGTTCCAGATTTTTGTCACCCCTCTGTTTAGGTATTTTTTAAAAGTTGTATTTGCAGTGTTCAACATCATTAAATTATTTATTCTCTTCATATTAATTTGCCAATGCAACATTTTGGTAAGCATCATTTGAAAGTTTGGGTCGATATTTGTTATGGCATGGTGTTTGCATTCTCTCAAAATTCACGTGTGGAAGCCCTAATTCCCAGGGTGATGGTACTAGGTGGCCCTAATTCCCAGGGTGATGGTACTAGGTGGTCCTAATTCCCAGGGTGATGGTCCTAGGTGGGGCCTTTGGATGGCATATGAGGTCATGAGGGTGGGGCCCCCTTGACAGGATTAGCATTTTTACAAGAAAAGGAAGATACATCAGAGATTCCTCTTTCTACCATGAGAGAATACAGCAAGAAGGTAGTTGTCTGCAAGCCAGGAGGAAGGCCCTCACCAGTAACTGAATTTGTTGATACCTTGATCTTGGACTTCTAGTCTCCAGAACAGTGAGAAATAATGTCTATTCTTTAAGCCACCCAGTCTACAGTATTTTATTATGGCAGCCCAAGCTGCCTAAGACAATGTTATGAATGGGATTTCCATCCCCAATATGTTTTCTAATTTAGCTAATGCGATTGCCTAGGTTTTAAGTTTTCCACTTGATTCTTTTGTGATTGATTCCTCATCATGGGTGCCAAGGATCATAGAGGTGGTGGCTTTCGATTCCTTTTTCCTATTCTTTTTATAGAGGAGAATGGAAGTACTAGAATAGATGAAGGATGGCTTCTCTGAGATAGTCGTCCTTCCGCTGATGAAACATGTACGATGACACGTTGCCTAGCGATGGCCACCAGCTCTGCCTGCATATACAAGAGGAAAACTCAAGGGGGCATTTCCCTTGGAGACGCAGCAAAGAGAAAAATCAGCTTAACGAACGCAGCGTCTGCTTCCTTGATGAAATTCCTCCTAGTTTCAGGCAAAGAAAATGTTTGCTGGTGAAATGGTTGCATTGGCTAGAACAGCTAGGTGAGGGTGGGGCAGGAGGGAGGCTCTAAAGAGATAAAAGCCGACAGATTGTCGGGAAGCACTTACCTATCATGTAACAAAATATTTTATTTTTTGTCTGCTCATGTGTATCCTGACAACACTGTCCTCGTTCCTGTCCTCTTCCCCGATTGTGACTGTGAAACTAGCGGGCTCGTTAACGTAAACCAGGCTTCCTGGGTTGAGGTCCCTGAATGCAGAACCTATTTTTTTTTTCAGGTGTGTTGACTTCCAGGCATTAATTAGAACATTCCACAAAGAAGGGGGACTAAAATGTATTATGTTAGAAGGTAATTCTTTTATGAGAAGGGTATTCCAAGAGTATATATGCTTCCTCAGAAGTCATTTTTTTCTTCCCTGGGTTATCATCAAACTACAGAATGCCTAACTAGAAGGAACTGTAAAATCATTACTATAGGGCCCAACTCTTTCTCTCCTCTTTCTTTTCTTTTCTTTCTTTTCTCTTCCTTACCTTTCCTTTCTTTTTCCTTTTTCCCTCCCTCCCTTCCTTTGTTCCTTCCTTCCTTCCTCCCTCATCTTTCTTTTCTTCTCTTGCTGTCTCTCTCCTCCCTCTCTCCCCCAACCCCACCACCATGTAATCACCAGGGACATTCTTCCCTCTCTCCAAAAACCCCATATTTTGAAACTAGAACCATCACATTGAGGAAATATAATTTCAGGTAAAAGCAAAGAAATTTAACATCTTCGTCAGCGTGTGCAGCCTTAACACAAGTGTGTGATTTTTCACTAAACATTTTGTAATATTGAAAGGCTGTCAGTGATCTCATAATTCCCTTTGTGGATGTCAAGGAACAAAGCATCCCAGATTAGAAATCATGCATCTAATCTATCCTCCTCATTCTCCAGATGAGGAAGGTAAGCTCCCCAAACTAAATTACCGCAAAGGGCGTATGAGTACTAAGGAGGGAAGCTGGGGCAGCCGCATGGAAATGTGATCAGAGGAGTGATCTCTGCTGTGAATGCACATTGAGATCATCTGACGAGCTTTTAAAACTACAGACACCTGGATCCAGAGATACTGATAGAGCTGCTCTGGGTTGGGGCTGGGGAATCTGATTCTAATGTGTGGCTGAGGTTAGAGAGATTACAAATGTGTTCAAACCTTGAGTCGCTGAAGAGTGATCTTCTTTTAAGAGCTCTGTTCTCCCCGGTCCCTACCCCATTCAATTCACCTTGCTAATAGAAGGAAGGCTTCACTCGAGCAATGATGAGAGCTCAAGCTGGGCTTTCATAAGAAGGGAGGAAATCCTAGTGGTTTATGAGAGCCACACTAAAGACTGTGCAGAGACCTTGTGAATAGAAGGTAGGTATAAGCAGAAGCATACCTGTGGCCAGGAGGGGTGGAACAAAGAGAATCACAAGCTGTCCAACACTGGACACATTGCAAAAATCTTCAAAGGCCAATTTACTCATCCTTCAAAATGGGTCTTAGCACATAGGGATATTGCTAGATAAGAATCGTAATAGGGAATGGGGGAGATGGTGGCAGCCTGGGGACTGTGTGCTTTTCCTGGAGAGGGGGGCTCATTGTTGTCCTGTAAGAATAGGAGCCTGGTACTGGAAGATGTCCTAATTCTTCTGGATAAGCCAGAAATCCAGGTTTTATGTAAAATCTCCTGAGTTTTAAATTTTGGAAACACATCCAAATGTTTTAAATGCACTGCTGGGGACAGTGTCAGGGGGTGGCACTCAGCTCTGGGAAAAACAGCCGTTTGTGATTTCTGACCCACCTTACTTCTCAGGTCCCTTCCAGATCTGACTTCCTAGGAATCCTTGATCGGGTTATGTTTCTGTGAGCGTTGCATCAGCTGACAATCCCTGGGAAGCACATTTGGTAGCTACTGCTCCTTTACAGTTGAAAAGCTTATTTTGCCTTGGTCTTTGCCAGTCCCACCTGCTGCAGCCTGCTCACTCTCAAGCATCTGTGAACAGCAGAGACCAGGAGCAGCCAAGGGCACAGGGCATGTTTCTGATCTCCTGTGAGCCTCAGCTTCTCCTATCTCTGAAATGGGGACCACAGCTCGAGAACTGTGGGCAGAGGCTCCAGGTAGGCTGGAGCTGCAAGCTTGCCAGGAGCTCAGGCAGTCGCTCCTGAAGGTGAGGGAGTGTCCAGCCAGCGATGCGCGGTCCTCTCCCCAGAGTTGAAGTCAGAAGAGGATTTCACAAGGTTAAATTGCCTGTCACTGGACCTGAGTACAAGTCTAGATTCCCCTCCACCCTCTCCCAGCTGAATTAGGCTTCTAAAAATACCTCTGACACCAGCACATTCCATCTGACTGGCTTGACAAGTTACAATCTTCAAAGCAGGTTTCCTGCTGCTCAGCCCACAGGAGCCCTTCCCTGGTCAAAGCTTTTTTTTTCCTTCTGAAATCTGCCACCTTCTCCAGATCAGCAGAAAGCTGATGGGTACTGTGTTTGATATAAGAGCTCAGCTGTCCAGGCTGAAACAACAGTGATATCCACTGAGAGAACCTTCCTATATTTGCCATCTGGGACGTGGTAGAGAAGGACCATCTTTGCACATCAGCCCCTAATCATATCTACAAAGAATATCAGGCGCTTGGGAGCAGCTCTCCAAAGCCTGCAGGACTTCTTTAAGTCTCCTGGGAACACTTGCATACAAGGATCAAGAGCGTTTAAGAAGTTTATGTCGTGTACTATTCAGTGGAAAAGTGTGTAAAATAGTTTACACAGTATTATCTATCTAATCTATCAAGACATGGGAAGAAATCCACTGAAATATTAAAATGGACAATCCCTGAATGCTTGTGAGATTATGGATACATTTTAGACTCTGCGCTCTTTGTATTTACCAGAACACCCACAAACAGCTTGTACTGTGTTAATACACTTTTGATAAGTTTTTAATAGTTGGTAATAGGTAGCATTTTTAGTTTTGTGTGAAAGTTTGAGGTGAAATGCTATTTGAGTTTTAAAATTATTTTACTCTTAGCAGGGTAATGTAGCTAGTAACTTCTGACAATGATGGGTATTATGTTCATAAAATTGTTTTGAATCACAAGAATCAGTCTGCAAATAACTGAATAAACTGTTTTAGATGTTTATACCTATTTGATCTAGTAGCTGAATTTCTGAGAAACTATCTTAAATATTAAATATGGAAAACAGTTATCCATGAAGATGTTCATCACAGCATTATTTTAAAAATAAAATGAAAAATTCTTAAAGACATTTTAATGCATGTTTTAAACTAAAAGTATGGAATAAAATTAAATAACAAACACAAAATTATTAAAAATAACCAGAAAAATTTTAGTAAAGTGGAAAATGCTTATGTTTTAATGTTAAAAGAAGAAAAACCTAGCAAACAAAATTATAAAGTATAACTACACATGAAGATTATAAGTAGTATTTACTGCCTAGACTTGTGAGAATTAAGTGTAGCAATATATCTGAACCCTTAACAAAGTAGTAGATGCACTGTAGCTTTCAATAAAAGCTTGTTCTTAGTTTTCTATATATGTGTATAGTAAAAAGACTAAAGAAAGGATTATTCAATAATCTTTTAATTTGATGGAGTTATGACTGATTTGCAGGAGAGTTTTCTTTCCACTCGTATTTTCCAAATACTTCATAGTGCACAAATATGTCTTTAGCTATGGGGAAATAAATTATATAAACAAAAATAAAGGTCATTCTGTGTTTGTATCCCTCATTAAATTGACAGTGATGAGGGTTGCCTGCGAAGGGAGATCTTGTGATGTCCTTGAACACTCCCAGCTGGTCCAGCTCTTGGGTTGGGTTGGTGTCACCTGCTCACACAAGATGATGGAGGCGATGGCCACCAAGTGACACTTAGAAAATCAAATAAAGGTACAACATATGCAGACAAGCTTAACCCCATCACACAGGGCCAAGAAAGGAACACTCTGGGACACACTTAAGGATGGATTGAGGAAGGAGACCTCTGTGAGCTTGCCTCCACCTCTCAGAAGTGGCTGGGTGCACAGTGGGGCATCTGCTTAGACAGATAATGATATATTTCTCCATCAATTCCAGGAGCACTGGATGTATTTTTGTATTAACCAGTCAATCAGGAGAATGTCATTCAGTGTTGACTCCGTCCTGCACAATTGGCTCTAATCCAACAACCAGCACAACGGCCTCTGTGATTGTCTTTCTGGGCATGGTGGTGAGGGCCATGTGGGGAAAGAGGTGGTCATGGTGTTAGGGCCTAATACGCTGATTCCAGAGCATGGAATTTTGGAAGAAACATCAATGTAGGGTCTACGGGAGTCTTCCTGCTGTGGCTTTTATCTCCCCAGCCTCTTCCATTTCCCGCATTGTTTCCATCCCTGAATGCATGTGTCTATAAACTGCTTAACCAGAAGGCTGGTGCTTGGTAAAAAGCATTATGAGCTTCATCATTTGATGAGCGTGTTCCATTAAATGATCTACTCCCACAGGTGATAGAAGGCATCAAGGACGAAGTCTGCTTTTAAAACAGTCAATGGCGCAAGCTTTGGGCCAAGCAAAATCTTTATACTGGAAGCTATTTGCTCCACTGTGGCCAAAGATGAGCTTCCTGTGCCACTCCCTTTTCAGCACTGGATGTAAAGACAGGCACTGGGGTAGGGGCGGGTAGGTGGCACGCTGTCTTTGTCACCATTCAGCTGCTCTTGAAGCCCCCAGGAAGGACTCGCTTTGTCTCTTGGTGCCAGTGGCTGACATTTTGCTTTGGGGCTGCTGGTCGTATGTGTGACTCTCTGTAGAGCTTTTAGTGGGGGTCATTTGAACAAAGGTAGAGTCAGTTTCTGACTTTCCCATCTTTATTTCCACTTGGATTCTGGGCTAAGAAACTAATTTCCTGCCTTGTTGAATGCAGAACCCGGAGGCAGCTTAACCTTTGATGACAGAGTTAAACTCTCAAATAGGCTGAATAATCATTAGGATTTAAATTAAGGATTAAACACTCCACAAGGCTCCCAGTGTGAGTGCACTCTGAGTACACGCGGCTTCCGTGGCTGCCAGTGTGGCGTTGAAGAATGTGATCTCAGTCTCTAGAGGCTCAGTCTGGGCTGGCAAACATGGATTCAGTCTCTGAACTTGTAATGCAAAATCCCTGCTCCTCTTATCATAAAATCCAGGCACTCCTACAGTACCAATTAGCTCAAAGCAGGCTTTGCAAATATTTGAAAAATCAAGTCTCTACCTTGAATGCATCCAAGGTTGGCCCTCTGTTAACAACAGTACTCATCATGTTATGGTTCTGGTTTCAACTTTGCTACTAACTTGCTGTGTGACCTTGGGCCAGTCAATCAGCATTTCTGGATTCTAAGATGAGACAGCTGGGTGCGAGGATTGGTCCTGCTCAAATTTTGATGATTCTACTTTAGGCAGGGACTTCAAAGTTTCCACTTTGTTCTTGGGTCTGTTCTCATGAAGTAGCCTTAATCTTCAACGCCCCTATCTACCCAACGATTATATAACATATACACACAGAATGTCGGGAGATCCAATCTTTTGATCTTCTGCCACATGGTAAAGCACTTTGGAAAATCAAAAACATGCCACAACCTCTGACCTTTGGCAACTGAATTCTGTAGGACACTAGTTCCCTAATACTTAATGAATCTTTGGAAAAAAGATGTTTGATTTTACATAAGTTTGGTTAATACTACGTACTATATCACTGTCTTAAAAATGTATAATGCCTACCAGTTTTATGCCCAGAGAAGCTCTGTTTAGCCAGCATTTTAACCTTCCAAACTATTCAACCACTGTGATTGTTTTTGTCTGTTCAGTTTATAATTTCCTTGCCACCCCAAGCAACAGTTGATTAGACTAGAGATGGGTATCTCACCCCCTGGGCCAGGCAGCTGTAGTGGTGGGCCTTTGGTTTACAATGTACAGTGAAGCAGCAGAGAACATCAGTCTGGAGACGGAGCAAGAAGAACGGAGCAGATAAGAGGAACAAAGTGAAAGAATATCTCCATGGTGTCCCTGATCCAGTTCATTCCTCAGGTCGGCTGCCTGTGGGTTCCTGAGATACTTCTGCATCCTTATAATAAGTTCTTTTCTGCCCCAGCCACTGTGAGGAATTTCTCTTACAATGAAAAACATATTATTTTCACTCCTTCCTTCCTTCCTTTCTTCCTCCCTCCCTCCCTCCCTCCCTTCCTCTTTCGCTCTCTCTCTCGCTCTTTCTTTTTCTTTTCTTTCTTTTTTTTTTTTTTAAGATGGAGTCTCGCTCTGTCACCCAGACTGGAGTGCAGTGATGCAGTCTTGGCTGACTGACATCTCCGCTCCTGGGTTCAAGTGATTCTCCTGTCTCAGCCTCCCAAGTAGCTGGGATTACAGGTGTGCACCACCACGCCCAGCTAATATTTGTATGTTTTAGTAAAGATGGGGTTTCCCCATGTTGGCCAGGCTGGTCTCAAACTCCTGCCCTCAGGTGATCTGCCCACCTTGGCCTCCCAAAGTACTGGGATTACAGACATGAGCCACCGCACCCGGCCCTTTCTTTCTTTCTTGGTATACTTAATAGCATTTCCTTGAACCTGCAGAATAGTTAACAGTAATTTTTTCTAGCATCTCTTGGGAGCTGCGACAGGCTAAGTTGGGGAGTGCTCCAGCGCTAAGACCAAAATTATGGCAGAACTGCAGCAATTAGCTTGGTGGTTTCTGGAAAGTGGGCAAGGTGGTTTAGGTACAAGTCATCTCTCAGAGCAGTGGAAGAAGCCTCAATAAGCAGAATTGTGTTCAGAACAAGGGAGTGACCACTGTGACATGTAAGTTGTTACTCTTTGGAAGGATGACAGTGGCTCAAACCTGTACTAACTGTGTTTTTTTATTTTAGATGCCTTGACATTTTGGGGCCTTGCTAACTGGGGAGAAACTGCCTCTCACAGGGTTAGTCAATTCCTGGAAATAGTAAATGGCTTATCTATAAGCCTGCCTTTGAAATGCAGACCAACTCATCCATGATCCATGGCCACACCCCAGCCACCTTCTTTATTTAACTCTCCCGTACCAAGCCAATATTCTCCTGACCTACATCAACCCAGGGCCAGGGACCAGATACCTAGGGGCAGCTTTATGCCCCCAAAGCATGCTGGACTCATTCCAACTAGCCAGTCCGAAGCTGTTTCCCCTGCCCTGGGTTTCCCACAGAAACTCCAGTAACAGCTGTGGCCTTGCCTCCCCCCTCCTCAGTGACACTGCTGTTTCCCCACGTGACCCTGCACTGAGTGCTGTGCCTCATTCCTAGGGAAGCTGTGAGTAACACTAAACTTTTCCTTCAAAGGCATTGACCTCTCCATGTTGCCACTCACTTTATAAATTCAGTCCCAGGCACATATTAAAAAGCATCGGAGGGAAGGAGACAACCTATGGGCTATTTCATTTATCATTTTGTTAACATCTTAAATAGTAGGGAAATAGGCTTTTTAAAACCAGGGAAATCAAAGCTCAGAAAAGTTGGATGACGTGACTTCAGGTCAAACAGATGGGCCCAGTGAAAGCAGATTCGAAACCACACCGTCTGATGCTGAAGCACATACTCTGAATTACAGCTAAGATAGAGAGTCCTGGGTCCACGCTGTGCTAGGCGCTGAGCACACAGCAGTGGCTATGACAGGTATCGTTTCTGTCTTTATGGAGTTTACATTTATTTTAGATGGGAGGCAGACATGGATAAAATGATTCCATGTTTCCATATTTTGAAACCAAGGAAATGCTGAAAGTACAAAGTAGCCAAGGAGTTAATTAAGAGATTATTTTCAAGTGCAGATAGCCTGAGGTTGGAGGAAGGTAGCAAATGTTTTTAAGTGAATGAATGGAGATCATTGGGGCTGACCTTAAAAGTAAAAAAAACAAAAATGGGTGAACTTAATGGGTGAACTTAATAATATAATTTATGTAACCCAATATATTCAGAATGTCATCATTTTGACATGTAATCAGTATAAAATATTATTAACAAGATATTTTACTTTCTTCTTTTCACAATAAGGCTTTGAAATCCAGAGTGTATTTTCTACTCACAGCACATCTCTGTTCAGACTAACTACATTTCAAGGGCTCGATAGCCACGTGTGACCGGTGACTACAATACTCCATATTGAACAACACAGGGATAGATGATCTAGGTTCAAAATACTAGCTTGGTAGTTAGATTTCCTCTGCCCTTTGGAGATACAGTTCTGGCATCTGTTGCTCCTAATATGAAACATGATGTCAGTGTGATTGTCATTCCTTTATAGGTAGCTTTTTTCCCCTTTGGTTGCTTTTAAGATTTTTTTGGTCCTTGGTTCTTTGCCCTTTCAATATAATATTGCTGGAGTTAACTTATGTTTTCCTGCTGATGATTCTGTGTGTCGTTCAAAGACTTAACATCTCTTCTTGAGAACAGTTTTGATCATTTTTGTTGAATAATGTTTCTCTCTTTTTTTTTCAATGTCTACCTCCAGAACTGGTATCAGATCTAGGTTTGATTTTGTCATTCTGTTCTCCGTGTTTTTTAAAGAGCTCTTTTATAATTCCTATTTATTTCTCCCTACTGTATTTAGAGTATTTTTTTAGTGTTATCTTCTGGTTTATTTATTTTCTCACCCACTGTCTAATCTGCTTACTGAACGTGCACTGGGTTTTTAATTTCAATAGCTAAGTTTTTCATTTCTAAACCTCCTCTCAATTCTCTGTAAAATACGTCTTTATAATATTCTGATCCATTCTTTCACTGTGGTTCCCATTGCTTCTCCAATCTCCTTCATTCTCTTGCTTATTTTATAGTCTGTTTCAAATTGTCCCAGTAGCTCCAGTTCTCCGTTTGATGCCCCTGCAAACTCACCCTTATTGTGTTTCATTTTCACACTGGATTTATAATCTTTATTGTGAATTCATCTCTAGTAGCACTTGTTTCATAGTGAGTGGTGGAGATGTGTCTGTGGTGGGATATTGGTTTTGCATTTCAAGAGTTCTAAGTGTATTGCTGGTCTGGACTAGCTAGGTATTCCTTTCTTAGCAGGAAGGTTTATTTATCAAGTGGGTGGAATAATTTTGGACTATGTATCTCTAGTTTCTGAGTTTCCATTTCTTTTTGTTTCCCATCCCTGACCACAGAAGGACAAGGTTTCTTGCTCTTTTTCCCCTGCATAAGAACAAAGTTTTGTTGTCTTTGATTGGGGAATGGAGTAGCTCTTCAAAGCTCCAGTCTCCACGCAGGGCTTACACCCAGCTTCCAGCTCCTAGGTGTGACACCTCACTTGAGTGTCAGAACCCTAACTCCTAGAATGGATGTTTGGGCATAGTACCCACAGGAGGCGTAGTCAATGAACTCCCATTTACTGCAATCACTTGGCTTTGAGGTCTTTTCCTGTTTCTGGACTCTTGGGTTTTCTATTTCTCGTTTTCTTTCCAAGCTCAGTTTTACAGTTTGTTGCTACCCTTTGCCCATAATTTCTGTTTGTCATGGAAAGGCGGGGACCTGTGTCTTCTCAATCTACCCTTTTCCTAGAAGCCTTTCATGCCTGGCTTTTGTAATTTAAATAAGAGGTAAGAAAGTCTTCCATTGTTTCCACATACTTCCTATTTCCTTTGGTAGTTTAAATAGTGTTTTCAATTGAAGTGTTATTGAGACAAAATATTTTTATAGCCATGTTATTATTGTGTTTATGACAGGTTTAAAAATCAGACCATCTGTAGGCTTCCCTTGTAAGGGTAGAAAAGAAAAGAGGCTACATGTGTGGTTTAGAACTAGACAGGGTCCAAATCTTAGCCAGGCTTCAGCTCTATAATCTCTGTGACAGCAGACATTGCTGCCTCGACCCCCGTTTAACAGCCCATGCCTGGCACCAAAGCAAGCCAACACTAAATGGTCATTGAATGGATGAATAAGCAAATAACGTAGATTTTCTGAGCCTTTATGTCTTCATCGGGAAAATACAAGTGGCACTGCTAACATTGTTAAGTTGTGCAGCTTGCACGTGGTGTGTGTAAAGTGCCAGGCACGTTGCAGGTGCTAAAAACACTTACTATCCATGGTTCCATACAAAAGAGGAGCCTGGTTTGATTCAGAGATCACCAGTGTGGATCGTGAGAAATTCTCTAACCGGACTTTTTAGGACTCCTTTTATGCTTTGTGAATTTCCCAATCAACGTGATCGTTTTGTTCACCTCCACCTATCTACTAATTTATCTACACCTCTTGGCTAAGCAGCCTGTTGGAATGGAATGTAGTTCTCATGGCACCGCGCATGGAGTTCTAATCTCCATGTCCTTCATGAAATGCTCTCCCATACACTCCTTCTCTCACAATTAATGCTTGTTTTTCCAGCCATCCTTCCATGTTGGAAGGTAGCACCTCGCTTGTTACCTGCTCTATCTGCAAGATATCTGCTGGAAATCAGAGACTGAAACTTCTACTTCTTTGTAACTGTAGCTGGCAGAGCCATGGACACATGATAGACAGTCAATAAAAGACTAATTGGATTGTTACCAAATTGAAAATCAGTGCATACATCAAGAAGGCTAAGCCAAATAAACTCCCTTCATTAAGGTCCTCTAAATTACACATAGATCTAAAATTATAAAAAGCACGGCAAATAATAGAGGTAAGTCAAACCTTCCTGCTAAGAAAGGAATATCGAGCTAGTCCAGACCAGTAATACTCTTAGAGCTCTTGCATAAAACTATCCTTAGCTTTCCCTCAGTATCCTTTGAATATGTCATAAAGGTCCATTTGGAATCGAGTCTTGCCCTCTCTCCCTCCCTTGTTCCTGTAACTACATTGTCTCTGCAATTTGAGGTTGTTGCTGAAATAATTTTTATCCTTCAGTGACTTACCTCTGTTATTTGCCTGGCTTTTTATAATTTTGGATCTATGTGTAATTTAGAGGACCTTAATGAAGGGAGTGTATTTGGCTTAGCCTTCTTGATGTATGCACTGATTTTCCACTTGGGAACAATGCAATTAGTCTTTTATTGACTGTCTATCCTGTGTCCATGGCTCTGCCAGCTACAGTGGGGCTACAAAGAAGTAAAAGTTTCAGCCTCTGGCTTTGAGCAGAATAGTTTGTTGGGGGACAGACCAACAAATTATCCTATAACTCCACCCATAATCAAGTGGCAAGGTATATGACTCAGACTCTGAATGCCGTATGACTCAGAGATCGGTGTGGCTGAAGTCATCTGTAAAGCTTCATGGGGAAGAGGGGTCTTCACCTCGGTCTTGAAGGACAGGGGAGGTTTGAATGGGCAGGAGGGAATTACAGAGTGGGGGGCACAAGGCGCCTCGGCATGGTGTTTCTGTCGGGTGGAGAGGAGAATCACTATCACAGAACAGAATTCATGCTGGGTGTTTAAGGTGGGCCAATTATTGGAGGCCCTAGTAAGATGAGAGGCACTCTCCCCAGAAGAAAGCATAGAAAGAAACAGATTGCAAAGGAAAAATTTCTGCACCGAGTTAGCTCACCTTTGGTCTTTTAGGTCTTATAGCACCCACAAACCCACATAGATTTCATACCCACACCCCTGTTCTGGACTGGTCAGTGCCGATTGGAGAGAAGTCTCTCCCCACCCAAAACGGCCCAGCAGCCACACTATAAGTAGAAACCCTTACCAACTGAATTTTGGAAAGGGTTTATAAACCCTGGCTGTGGCTGCTGGTTACACTCAGCAATGACAACTGTCCTGAGTAGACCTCCTGACCTTGGGCCGTGTCGTGGGTCTCTCAAACCAGTTATGACAGTGGAAGGAATTTGAGATACTTGCACTAGAGAACAACCTCTGCTATTGTGCAGAAACCGTGTGCCCCATGGCATTCCCTGTGAACCATCCTCAGACATGCCCTGCACTGCACCAGCTTGAGGGTCACTGTTCACTGTCGCATGGCCTGCTTGAGCCCTAGGAGGGAGTCACCAAGTACAAGCTAGCCATTGGGTAAGAGTAGAGAAGAGAAGAAAGCCATGCTTCCTGTTAGGTAATACCTGATCGTTATAGGAAATATAGTTGTCGGTTTCTTAGATTAGTTCTTGCTTCTTTTACTGCTTTCACCTTCTTGATCTTTTCTTATTCTCAGGAAGAGGAAACTCAAGTATTATTTGCTCTTAAGAACTGTTAAGGAACAAAAGATACTTCCTGCCTCTCCATATAAAGACAACTCAAGTGACTTTCATGGGCAAATCTGTCGGTTTAGATAGGAACAGGCTAAGATGAATCCAGAACATTTTACCTTTGGAGAGAATTTGACTTGCTGGAGGTTGCTAAACTGTTACAATATTTTCAGTGAGAAGTAATGCTTCACCCAGACCGATACTCCGTGGGGTGTGAAGTAGCTCAAAGAGCTTTTCATGAAATCCTTTGGTTTTCTGTCATTATAATGTTTCATGAGATGGACGTTGACAGCAGGGAGTAATATGCTGAGATGGGAGTTGCTCTTGTTTGAGCTGGAGGACTTAGGGAAGAGGCTGACCCATGTTTTATTTGCATAGTCTACATGGTATGGTATGAATGATCAGCACATCCACACATGCACAAACTTGACCTCACCTTGCCCTGGTAACCAAGAAAATGGCCTTATACTCAGCTGAACAGGATACTGGAAATAAGACTCAATAAAAATCAATCACTTAATGAATTAACAAGGGCAATCGTAATAAAGAGAAAGATGTGGCTTTTTAGACCTTCTTGCCTCATGTATTATATTGCAATCTTGGTTCCTCTGTCTTTCTCTGCCCATTGTGACGCCGTAAACATTACAGACGGTGGACAACATTAGACTCCTGCCATTGTCTAAATCTTGACATTGGCTGATTTTATTATCCCTTCCTTGACTGTAAGTGATTGCAAGTGGAAAGGCAAATGTGTCACAAGAAAAAAACAAACCAATGAATACATGTCTGGGGCCGTTTCTGAGAGTCCTCCATTGCTTCCAAGTTATGCAGAAGTTATAAATTGGCCACACTCAAACAAACTGTTTGGACTACAGGGAACATCACTGGGGTATCGCTTCTGAGTTTCTGGTCATGGATGTGGTCTGGGGCTGGACGCCTGACAGTTGATGCCAGTGCATGAGTAGCATAAAAAGAAGGGAGTTCACGTAGACGTGCGGTTGCTACCTATTTTGCCGCACCTGGGATCTTTGCTACATGGGACAAGTGGCAAATCTCAGCGATAGCAAGTTGCCTTTTGGTTGAAAGTATAATTCTCCTTTTTATGCCACAGATGGTTTTGGTTGTTATTTTTGCTTGAAGTAAATCCGTAAGAGAAAACATAAGCCCACAAGGTCTAGAGGGGAGAGAAGAAGTTGAATATTAAGAGCTGAGCCTAATTCCTTAGAAGCTGAGCAGGAATTAGGAGAGGTGACCTCTATTTTTTTTAATTGCTGTTGGTTTTGGTTTTGTTTCGGTTTTGTTTGTGTTCTACATAGAGATCACTGTGGGGATCTTTAACAGGTATTTGAGCAACAACTATTTCATTTTCAGTTTTTGTATTGCTGAGTATAATGCCTACTGCTTGCAAGCCTCGGATTTAAGAATGGATTGCTCACACTGTGTTGCTTTTTCAAACAAGTCCACCTCTTCATCCGATTACATTTGGAAGCTGGTTGGGAGAATAAACTGAAAGGCCCTTCATTGGGCGGTATAGTGTTGATCAGAACGAAAATCTGTTCTTAATGGAGGAAGGTAATGTATTGGGTTAAATCATAAAAGTATAAGACATAGCAGGTTAAAGGGTTTAAGGAGGTTTGACCATGCGATCCATGTGCTTCATTTATTTATTGAATAAGCATATGTCGGTCTCTGAATTAGCGCTGTTTCAAGTGCTTGGGATCCACATACACAAAAGAGCAAAATCCTTCTCCTGGAATTTAAGTTCTAGTGCAAGAGACAGACTCTAGACGTGAATATAATAAATATATCAATTGCATATTTGAAGGGATATGTACAGCAGAAGAAAGAAACATGTAGAGCGTGGTAGGAAGAACTATAAGTCCCCAGGGTGGGAATAGGGAAGAGTTTCAAGATTGCCCAGAATGGTCAGGCTGAGAATCATCTAGAAGATGAGATCTGAGCAGAGACTTGAAGTAGGAGAGGGCATTGAACAGGGAGGTATCTGGGAAGAGTGTTCCAAGCAGAAGGAACAGCCAGTGAAAGACCCCAACACGGGAGCATGCCTGGCACCATCCAGGGTGTGGCAGGAGTCAGGAGTCAGGACACCAGGGGACAAGTGAGGTCCAGAGGAAATGAGGAGCCAGACCACCCAGAGCCTTGTAGGCTACCAAACATCATATTTCACTCTGAGAGAAATTGGGAGCCATACAGGATTCTGGGCAGAGGATTGATGTCGATTGACTTAACATTTTAAAAGAATTAGTTAAGTTGCTCTGTTACAAATAGAATGTTGCAGGGGCAAAGGCAGAAACCAGAACCAGTTAGAAGGCTATCGTAGGAATCTGAGCCAGGGGAGCAGCCAGGAGGCAGTGGGAAGTCATCAGGTCCTGGGCGAATCTTGAAGGTAGAATAAGCTTGGTTTCCTGATGAATTGTATGAGCAAAGGAGAGAAGAAGAGGATGGCACCACATTTTTTGGCCTGAGTACCTGGAAGATGGAGCTGCTATCATGAAAATAGGGGAAGCTTAGGTTAAAACAGGCTTTGAAGGAATTTGGTTGTGGATGTGTTGTGTGTATCTATCAGACATGCAAGTGAATGTCTGCTAGTAAGAGTTGTATCTGTGAGTCTGGAGTTTGGAGGAGAGGTTGAACTGGAGATGGAATTTTGATAGTCATAAGCAAGAGTGTGGTATTAAATCCTTGGAACTGGACGGGAAGGAGAAGGGACAAGATCCAAGAACTGAGCCTTGGGGCACACCAACATTGAGATGTCCAAGAAAAGGGGTAAATTACAAAGGAGACCGAGAAAGCACTGCGAGGGAAACAGGGAAGTGGGAAGAAAGCCAAGACTTCGGTGTCTAGGAAGCTGTATTACTGAGGGAACAGTGATCAGTGTGCTGTGCTGAGCACTGTAGATGCAGCAAGCAAGATGAGCACCGTGGGCTGACCACGGAATATCCAGAAACAACAAACATAGGCATCTTTATTTTTTTGAGGATTTTTTGTTTTCCTAGAGGAGAGCAGAGAAACAGGACAGCAGCTAAAAGAGGAGGAAGTTGGGAAAGAGAAGAATCTTCTTTTCTTTTTTGAGGTGGAGTCTTGCTCTGTCACCCAGAATACAGTGCAGTGGCACAATCTTGGTTCACTGCAACCTCTGCCTCCCGGGTTCAAGTGATTCTCCTGCCTCAGCCTCCCAAGCAGCTGGGACTACAGGTATGCACCACTATGCCTGGCTAATTTTTGTATTTTTAGCAGAGACGGGGTATTACCATGCTGACCATGCTGGTCTCAAACCCCTGACCTCAGATGATCATCCTGCCTCGGCCTCCCAAAGTGCTGGAATTACAGGCATGAGCCACCATGCCTGGCCAAGAGAAGAATCTTTTTCAGATAAAAAAAATAACTACAGTTTTGTATGCTGATGACAGCAATCCCGTAGAGAGAGAAAAAGTGATGACGCAGGAGAGACAGGGAAGAATTGCTTGGGTGCTGTGAGTGTCCTGCTGGATGCAGAATGGAATCGTTGCTGAGAGATCCAGCACCCATCCTGTGCTATGAGGTGGCACGCTAAGGAAAGCAGAACAAAATTGAAAGAGCCTGAATTCCTAGTCATCATGGCGCTTCCATCTTAGTTCGGGATTGTTGGCTTCTGGATCTCTATTTCTTGAAGAGAAATAAACGTCTCTTTTTTTCCAACATGTTATTAGGAGAAATTTCAAACATATAGGAAACTGGAAATAACTGTCCAGCAAACATCTGCCATCTGGTTTCTACAATTAACATCTCTCTACACTTATTCTGATGTATCTATCTGTCTCTCTAGCTATCCATTAATTTCTCTTATTTTTAGTGCATTTCAAAGTGAGATTCAGACATCAGCGTATTTCACCGCTAAACACTTCACCATGTACCTAGAGTTTAATATCTAGTTATGGTTCTTTTGTTCTTTGAAAAAAAAATTACCTAAAATGAAATGAACAAAATTTCTGTACTACTTGATGAATTTGAAAAATGCATGCACCTGTGTAACCCAATCTCCATTAACACATGGAACAATACGCTAAGCCTTTGCCTCCACCCCATCCCCACAGGCCACGGCTGTTCTGATTTCCTTTCTCATCATTGATTAGTTTTCCCTGTTCTTTAGATAAATGGAATCACATTGTAAATACTCTTTTGTGTAAGGCTTTTTCACTCAGATTAAATGTTTTTGTGATTAAGCCATATTGTCATGTTTATCAGTAGTTCATGGCTTTCCGCTGCTATGCAGCATTCCACTGTATGAATATAATACGGTTTGTTTATCCATTCTGCTATCAGTGGTCACCTGATCTGTTTCCAGTTTCTGCCTATTGTGAATAAACCCATATGAACAGTCTTGTACAATTAGTTCTATGGACATTTGCTTTCATTTCCTTGTATAGGATTGCTGGGTTAAGCAATAGCATATTAGTCAGGGTTTTCTAGAGACAAAATCAATAGTGGTGTGCGTGTGTGTGTGTGTGTGTGTGTGTGTGTTTGTGAGTGGAGAGAGAAAGAGAGAGAGGGGATTTATTTTTAGGAATTGCTTCACATGACTGTGGGATTGGCAAGTTTAGTATCTGCAGGGTAGGCCAGCAGGGTAGGCCAGGGAAATATTAATGGTGTATCTCAAATCCAAAGACAATCTGGAGGCATAATTTCCTCTCTTTGGGGGAACATCAGTCGTTATCTTGAGGCCTTCAACAGATTGAACAAGGCCCATCCACATTACAGAGGGCCATCTGCTTTACTCACAGTCTACTGATTGAAACGTTGATCTCGTCTAAAAAATAACTTCACGGCAAGATCTAAGTAAGTGTTTGACCACATATCTGGGTACCATGGCCTAGGCAACTTGACACATACATGCTTAGTTTTTAAAGAAATGATCAGGCCAGGCCCAGTGGCTCATGCCTGTAATCCCAGCATCACCTGAAGTCAGGAGTTCAAGACCAGCCTGGCCAACATTGTGAAACCCTGTTTCTACTAAAAATACAAAAATTAACAGGACTTGAGGAAGGAGAATCACTTGAACCTGGAAGGTGGGGGCTGCAGTGAGCCGAGATGGCGCTTCTGCACTCCAGCCCGGGTGATAGAGTGAAACTCCATCTAAAAAATAATAATAATAAATGAAAAAATAAAGAAACAATCAGATATTTTTCCAGAGTTGTCATACCATTTTACATTTCTACCAACAATGTACGCAGATTCTAGTCGTTCCACACTTTTCCCACCATTTGGTGCTGCTCTTTTTAATTTTAGCTATGCTAGTGAGTATGAATTGGTGTCTTATTGTGGTTTTAATTTGCATTTCTGACAGTGAATGATACTGATATCCTTTCTACACGCTTATTGGCCACACACGTATCTTCTTATTCACATGTGTTTTTTTCCTCTAGTTATTTATTTGGTGGTTTGGATTTTGTTATTGAGTTTGTATTGAGTTGTCAAGTTTGAGAGATGTTTTTCAGTAAATATTATTTTTCTATCTGTAGCCTATTATATATATTTTTAAAGATGTCTTTTAATCAAAAGTATTTAATTTTGATACAGTTTAATTTAGAATTTTTTTCTCATTTATGGTCACTTGCTTTCTGTAACCTGTCGAAAGAAACTCTGCCTACCCCTAGGTTGCAAAGATGTTCTTTGTGATTTCTGCCAGAAGCCCTATAATTACCTTTTATAATTAGGTCTCTGATTTATCTTGAATTAGTGTTTGTGTGTGGTATGAGGTAAGAGGTCAAGGTCCATTGTTTTCCATATTGATTTTAGTTACTCCAACTCTATTGGTTGAAAAGATTTGATGCCTTTGTAAAAATCACACGACTGTAACTATAGGCTTATTTCTGGACTCTATTCTGTTCTATTGATCTATTTGTTGATCTTCATACCAGGACTAGTTTCTTGATTACTATAGCATTATAGTAAGTCTTGATTTAGATAGTTTGTCTGCTTTTTTCTTCTTTTTCAAGATTGACTTAGATATTTGTCTTTTGAATTACCATATAAATGTTTTATTTATTTATTTGTTTTGATTATTCCTAAGTAGATTTTCGTTGTCTCAAGGTCTGCTGAACTCTGGATCCAGGCTATGTCAATAGGGTAGTGTGGTGCCTCCTGTGCCTGTCTCTGCCCCCTACAGTCCTTTTTATTTATTTTACTTAATTTTTATAATATAGACAGGGTCTTGCTATGCTGCCCAGGCTGGTTTTGAACTCCTGGGCTCAGACAATCTTTCTGCCTTGGCCTCCCAAAGTGCTGGGATTATATAAGCATGAGCCACCATACCTGGCCTAGTCTTTTACCATCTTCAGAGGGCTTAGCTTGCAGTTTCAGCAGAAGGATAGACTCCCAGGAAGACTCTGAGAGAGATTTGGGGCCCAAGTTGATAATATCAAATACACCGAACTTGACTGTGTTCATCATGTTCTGGCTCTAGAGAAATGAGAATTGCTAGTGAGGTTGGTGCCATTTTGTGTATCTTCTGTACCTTGACATCCCTCAGAAATCTTGCCCCTGGTCTTCTAGTTCTAAGAACACAACAGGTTTCCTGTTTCTCTGGAGATGAAATCTAGATCTTTGATTTTGGAACCAAAGTTGGACTCTCGACTCTAGAATACCAATTTCTTTAGCAAGTTATTCTCTGGAATCAGTCCCAAGGTATGGGTTTTTCATAAATGCTTTGATGAACGTGTGTAATTGAGAGGCACTGTGGGTGGTGCAACACCACCTGGCTTCTCTACTTTGAAACTCTGCACCAGGTTGATCTTGCCCATGTCTCTGGCTTGATTCTAAAGTCTCAGTTTCTGTTTTTTTCTGGAATCCATTCCTAGCTCTTCAATTCTGAAACCAAATCCCCTGCCTTGCAGAATGTTGTTTCCATGCTGGTTCTTGTAATCAAATCTTTTCCATTTTTTCAGGCAGTTGCTTCTGGGTGATGGGGCACATCATAATTTCATGGCTATTCTTCTTTTGCTATAGAATGATTGCTTTGCTGGAGACTGTGTTGTTTGTGGTACCATGGCAGCTGATAAGGCACCAATCATGATATATGTGGAAGCATGGTAGGCAAGAAAAGTAAGTCTATTAACAGAATAAGCATTTATCCTGGTGAGGCCAAATTTGTTGCCCTCTCCATCATGAGAGGAGCAATGGAATCAATGTGTCCCACATGGCTTCTTGGTATACCCAGGGATAAGGGCCATACTTGCCATTGGCACATAGGGAACTCAGCAGTATCAGGAACCAAATGAGCCTCGCTGGGGAAGGTCCAGGCTTCTTGCCTCCAACCATGCCTTCAGGGCCACTTGGGATAAGAGCCTGAGCAAGCACTGGGGTGGCTGTGGAAAGAGGCTAATGGCATCCACACTTAGTCATTGTTGAGAGCCGGCACTGGAGCGGATGCCCTGTGGTGAGCATTTTTGAAGAAATGATTGTCTTCTCTGTGCTCACTCTGAGAGACCCATCCACACATCTCTAGCCCAGGCTTCCCAATCACCAATTTTCCAATATTGATCTTTCCAAGTTCCTATCCAGCCACTTACCTGTTAGCCTCTGCCGAGGACACAGTGTGGAGTCTTACTGCTGCTCTTCTCTTCCAGGTAGAGTAGGCAGCCATCTGACTGTACTGCCCAAATTCTGCCCAAATGAGGATTTCCCTTCACCACTCTTTGAAGGCCGCTCTTAGTGGACTTTACACGCTGAAAACCTGTCCATAAACTGGAAAGTGGTAATCAGTAATTCCACATGAGGCCTTCAGTGTGGGTAGAGGGAGAAAAGTAGTGAAGCATAAGGAAGAGACACCTCGGGGGAGTGAGCTAACTGCTCCGGCCACTTACTTGTACCTTCTGAACCTGCTTGAGTCAGATTCATTTAGATGGTTTCCATGTAACTACAGGTTCTGTGCCCACCTCTATGATCTGGTGACTCAGATGCCACCCAGTTCCTGATGGACAGTTTTCCTTGTACAATGAGCACACTGCCACCGAGGGAGTGCCCACACATGGTGTCCTATGGGATACCAAAATAATCAAGATCCCTGTGCATTATATTATGACAACAAAGCAGGGGCATTATCATGGTCTCAAGGGAAATCATCTGGAGACAAACCTCTTCTGATCATCATTTGCACTAGAAATGGAAGAAACGGCCTTTGCTTTGTCAATAGTTGCGTACCTGTAGCCAGTGGCTATACTGGTTTTCTCGGTAAGTTACCACATCTGAAACCAAAGCTACAGTTGTCATCCTCACCTGATTAAGTATGTGATAAGGCACAATTATTCTCCAGACTTATCTGGGTTTTGTACAGGCCCAATAAGCTAGTTAAATGGCGGCTATGGTAAGGCCCAGCACTCCTGTCTTTCTCAAGTCTTTGTTGATGGCCTTCTACATGCTGGACAAATAAACCATGATCAGGCCCACTAGATCCACTGAGAGATTAATTCAATTTCTAGGTCTCGATGTCTGCTCAGAGATGACTTGTATAACCCTTGGAAAGTCTGGATATTTCTTTTTCATTAGTGCAGAGTCACCCCATAAATAAACGCAGGGCCTTCTGGAAAAGGCCTGGAGGTAGATGCACACTGTATATGTGTGGTTGCACTATACGGTCCTTCTTTAAGAATCCAGCCTACTCTGGTTGTGTGAACTGGCCTAGATCTGGAAAATGGACAAGAGGCCCTGGAATCTCATTGTGGTGATTCCATGTATTAGGAGCCATTGTATTGGGATTCTGCCCACCAGAACCAGAAAGTTTCTTTCTATATGAGTCAAGTACACTTGAGTAAGTCTACCCATCAATTTCATTGCCAGGGGCCCGACAAGTAAATTAGTCATAGATGCTGTGGGTCAAAATACTTTCATTGCCACAAAAGACACCCCTGCTAATTTTAGAAATTGTGTCTATGCACATGCACACATGTTTACTGCGGCACTGTTCATGATAGCAAAGACTTGGAACCAACCCAAATGCCCATCAATAATAGACTGGATAAAGAAAATGTGGCACATATACACCATGGAATCTATGCAGCCATAAAAAAGGATGAGTTCATGTCATTTGCAGGGACATGGATGAATCTGGAAACCATCATTCTCAGTAAACTAACACAAAAACAGAAAACCAAACACTGCATGTTCTCACTCATAAGTCAGAGTTGAACAATGAGAACACATGGACATAGGAACGGGAACATCACACACTGGGGCCTGTTGGGAGTGGGGGCCTAGGGGAGGGATAGTAGGGGTTGAAGGGGCTAGGGGAGGGATAGCATTAGGAGAAATACCTAATGTAGATGATGGGGTGATGGATGCAGCCAACCACCATGGTACCTGTGTAACTATGTAACAAACCTGCATATTCTGCACATGTACCCCAGAACTTAAACTATAATTTTTTTAAAAAAGAAAAGAAATTGTGTCTATGTTCTTGCTCATGGTTAAGGGCTTCCACTTTGCTCCTGGAGCTACTCCTGGTACCAACTACAATGTTAGTCTAAGCTTGTCAAAAAATAGATGGAACCCTCAGATGGGTGAATGGGGAGAGTCTAAGGAAGGAACCATTTGCAGAAGTGCAGTCGGGTTAAGGGAACCCAATAAGGCATGGTGACGCATCCCATGCCAGAAAATGTGGAGAGCGGCCACCTGCCCCTCCCCTGACCCCCAGAGTCTGAAAGGCAAGGGGAGAGATGGTTTTCAGAGATGGTGGAGCGGGAGCATCTAGTAGAATCTGTGGTCTTTGGTAGAGAAACGAAGCTACTGATGAGTTACTAGGGAGTGTGCCAGGAGAGTATTTGCAGCATTTCTCCCTCTTCCCCCACCCATACCCCTTTAGGTTTCCTAAAGGTCCTTTCCACTGGCTGAACCCAACCAACAGCCAGAGGGCAAGGAAGCCACCCTTCTCACACGGAGCAGGTTAGAAAAGGTGGACAGTGTGGTTTCGAGGGCTGAACCAAGAAGATCATCCAGCACAGGTGCTTTATCTGCCCTGGAGAAAGCCCTGGGTATGATTCAGCACCCATTCAAGAGCAAACTTTTTTTTTTTTTTTTTTTTTTTTTATTGCATTTTAGGTTTTGGGGTACATGTGAAAAACATGCAAGGTTGTTGCATAGGTACATATGTGGCAGTGTGATTTGCTGCCTTCCTCCCCTTCACCTATATCTGGCATTTCTCCCCATGCTATCCCTCCCCAACTCCCCACCCCCCTCTATCCCCCCCTCTCCCCCCCAACAGACCCCAGTGTATAGTGCTCCCCTCCCTGTGTCCATGTGTTCTCATTGTTCAACACCCACCTATGAGTGAGAACATGTGGTGTTTGATTTTCTGTTCTTGTGTCAGTTCAAGAGCAAACTTTTAACAAACTGCGCATAAAAAAAATTTCCCTAACTGGAGCCAAATAATCTACCAGAAAACAACAGCAAAAATTACACCTATTGGTGGAGCGTTCAAAGAATTCCCATTGAGAAGTATCAGTTTGCATAATCTTTTAACAATGCATATGTCCATTTTTGTCTCCCAGTGGTTTATTCTAAAATAATCATATTCACAAAATTGATAGAGTATTATCATTGCAGAATTCTTCATGAATAAAAAAATGCTGGAAGTGTTCAATAATTAGATGTTAATTAAATAAAGTATAGCATAAACATACAATGGAAAGCTGTGTCAAAAAATTCCTTTGTTGTTTTTCAGTTTTAAATTTTATTAGCCTTTTTGGTGCACCTAACTGTATATCAGACACGATCAGTCACTTTCGTAAAGTTCCATTTGTTCATTATTCTGTTTGGTTTAACATCCGCCATTTGTTTTTCAATTTAAACACTTCTACAAAAGAGCTAGTCTTCTTGAGACATCATCATTGCAGCTGTAGGATGTCCAAGATTATTAATATATAATCTCTTCCCACAGGGAACTCCGAGCTGATCAGGACACATAGTAAGAAGCCTGTATAACACACAGTGTAAGAACTGCTATAGAAAATGATTAAGGGGAGGACCCCAGAAGCATGCAAGGGGGAGGGCTTTCTTTTGTCTGAGGTTGTAAGGAAGGCTTCCTGGAGGAGGAGGTACCTGTTCCCTGTCTCCATAATTAGGTATAATCTGACAGGTAGACATAAGCAAAGGGCACCCAGATGGGGGAGCAGAATGTGTTGGGGAGCAGAATGTGTTGGAGAAAAGGAAGTGGTGTGGGTTGGCAATATTGTACTTCATTTGAATTGCAGATTAACAGAATTTTATTGACTAGCCTGGGATCTTCACCATCACTGTTTCTATTAAAAAGAGGTGTTCTAATTTTTTAGACAATGCACTTTCAAGTGAAAACATCTTTAGCAGTGAAGGTCTTTTAATATCATCTTTGAGTCTTTTGTGAGCACAGTTTAAATCTGCCAATGATAATAATGCTGACTTTCTTTAACACGCCGCTTGCTGTTGGGTTTCATGAGGTAATTTTTAAAGCAGGCACCTCCTTATTGCTTATGTTGGAGATTTGGTCACAGAATGTACGTTTCTCCCTGGGATCTTCCCTTTGGGGCCAATGGTTTTTTATCAGCAGCATGGCATTTTATTTGAGGTTTCTTATATGTGTTTAACAAGGCATTCAGGTGGAAATATATCTCGTAATTTTAATTGCTGATCACCACCCCTGGTAGGAGGGCCTTCCTCTTACCATATGGAATACAGATGTGAAGAGGATTGAACGAGGGCACATATAATGACATCAATCAGGAGTGTTCCAGGCTAAGGAAGAAGAGGAAACACCTGAGTGTTATCTAAATGGATGAATATGACAGCTGTTGGCCACAGGCTAGTTAGGATGTAAGAGCAGTAAAAACTGAGATGTAGAAACATGCTGGAATACAAAGTCCTTTGGCAAGATTAATACATGGAACATGGCTCGTTCAAGGGGGGCACCTATTTAGGTACTCTGCTCTCTTCTTGTAAAAAGCTGCTTGGGGGGCATGAAGAAGTTCCTGAAGCAAAGCAGGTGCTACTTTTGCACAGCTGTGACCCCGAGTCTGCCAAGCAGAGGTCAGGGAGGTGGCTGCCTCTTGCAATTAATCATCCCAGGCATGCTCCGTTGCTGGTCTGCTTACAGTTCTGTATCCTGGGTCGGTCTTGATTATGTCTTTTGACCGCATGAACATACGTCTTTTACCTAATGGACAGAAATCTGTGCTTATCGTGTGAGATCCTTGCCACCAGCCAAAAGAGCCTCAGCAGAGACCAGGTGGTCTAAGGCTCTGGAGCTTGCCTCCTTTACCTTGGACTCCAGGGCAGTTGCCACTTGGCCTCCATAGGGCAGGGCCCATCTGGAATAAAATACAGCCCTAAGCACCCCTTAGACACCAGATGCTCCGGTAAGAAAGTGATAGAAGAGAGCAGATTCCAAGGAGGAGGCCAATGAAGGGAACACAAATAATCCAGCAAAGAGAATGCACCAACAGGCTGGAAATCTCAAGCATATTCCATTTACAGGGGAATTTCTGCACCAATTACTCTGGCCCAATTTTGTCCCGGGCCTTGGTCCACATCAGCTCCCCTTTTCCTCCCCAGTAGGGGAGGCAGGAAGCTTTGAAATGTGCTACCAGGACAACACAGCTTATCGTCTTTTATGAGTCATCTCTTGACACTGTGCTCTTGAACTCTCCTTTGCTGCAATGCTGTGCTGTTTACAAGCATACCTCACGTTCTCTTCCTTCTCGGGCTTGGACTCTGCTGCTCTTCCTGTTAGAAAATCCTGCCCCTCTTTACTCCCCTGCTTTTACTCTCTTTTGTTGGGTTACAATTTCTTTGTGCTTCCCTTCTCAGCCGAAGCACCACTTCCTCCAGCAAGCCCTCTGTCCCTCCTTACCTCTTACAAGTTGTCCTCACGGAGGGCCTTGTGACACTCCACTGAAACTACCTCCTTCCATCTGTGAATCAGATCTTGCACTCCTTTAAGGCGGCTACTGTGTTTTATGCACCACTTAATTTCTAGCACCTGGCATCTGCACACAGAAGGCACTCAAGGAATATTTGTTGGGTGAATATATGAATTAATGAATTTCTGCATCATCCTGCATTTTTTCTTTCTTTTTTTTTTTTGAGATGGAGTTTTGCTCTTGTTGCCCAGGCTAGAGTGCAACGTCATGATCTTCACTCACCTTCAACCTCTACCTCCTGGGTTCAAGCGATTCTCCTGCCACAGCCTCCTGAGTAGTTAGCTGGGATTACAGTCAGGCGCCACCGCATCCAGCTAATTTTGCATTTTTAGTAGCGACGGGGTTTCTCCATGTTGGTCAGGTTGGTCTTGAACTCCTGACCTGAGGTGATCTGTCTGCCTCAGCCTCCCAAAGTGCTGGGATTACAGGTGTGAGCCACTGCGCCCCTGGCCCATCCTGCATGTTTTCAGTGAATGGTCTGCTGCGTGGTAATGGGAACTATTAGAGGAACTTATTTGTGGACTGGCATGAACAGGTTTTTGCATCTCTATGAGCCTTGCAACATGAAAGAGTTCAATTTTCCCAAGTCTACTTACAAAATTCCTAGGACCTCAATGCTCAGGGTGAAACTTTGGTTTTTGAGTAAGGTCCTGCAAAGAATCACCATCAACCTTGACTGATGAGGTATGTAACTCTACTTGGGCATAATTGTTTAAAACAAAGATGTTTTCTGTTCTCTGCATGCACCTATCCTGAGCCCCAATTATGGGGTCACACATGGTCCCAGGAAGTTTGTATGTTACAGAGTTGATGGGCACAAAAATACATTAGCCAACAGCTATAGGAGTAGAGCTTGCAGGGGACAAGATTCTGGTTCACAGCCAGTGACTATTCCTGATGCTCTGAGAAGTGTCATGCTCCTTGGCTGGGCTCACTTCCAAGTGAGAAAACCAAGGGTCCCCTGTCCATGCTGCCTTACGTGGGAGCAGAGAACCACCTTATGTGGTACAGGGGTGGTTCAGAGAGGCCAGGCTGCAGCCTGAAAGCACCTCAACAGGACCTGTAAGCCAAAGTAGAAGCTGTTGTTTATTTTATTTTAAATAAATATTAATTCTCCAAATTTCAGGTGCATCTTTGAGAAATCTGTGCATTCGAGAGCTGCAAATCTACTCATACATTCATATTTTGTATTTCATTCTCAAACCACAGCAAATAAATTTGGCAACTAAAGGATCCCACCCCTCTCCCCTTTTTTCCTCCAAGAAAAAAGCAATCAGTGTTAATGCATTTCTATTTTTTTAAACATGTAGATGTTTTAGCGTAATGGTAATTACAGAGTAGTGATTTCTTATCTTCCTATTTCCTCTTAATGTTATCAGCATGAAAATAACAAAGTTTTTAAAACCATGATCTATAAAAGGCTCATTTTTATTATAAATTTAATGCACACTTATTAAAAAAACTTTTGGATAAATGAGCAAAATTTGAAAGAACTGCAAATATGACTAATGCTTACATTTTGCAATGTTTCTTCCAGGTGTTCTTGGGTAGGGAGTTTTTAAAACACAGCTGTAATCAAGCTCCAGGTGCAGTGTTGTAGTCTTTGTTAAAAGCTTAGCCTAGAAAATATTTTCTGTTATAATACCATAATTATTAGTTGGTCTTCACAGGCATAATTTTTAATGGCCTCATAATATTCTATTGACTTAATGCTGGGCATTAAATTGTTGACAATCTGTCACTTTTTCAAGGATAACTACAATAAATATCTCTCCTCATTTTCTTGTAATGACTTCCAGTACAAATGTAGGTTGTTTTTAGTGACGATAATGGTTATTATCATTTGCGTTTCTTTGGGCCCCCAATTCTGAGGCATCAGCTCTTTCTTCAGGGCATAGAATAGCTTTAAGAACAACAACCCTTTACTGAGCATCAGCTGGGTTGAAGTTACCGGGTGTTAGGTTCTTTTGAAATCTAAGGGGAAGTTTGCATTGAAGTGCTAGAGCCCTTGGGACTGGACATGAGCTAGGCTTTGCACAACCCATGCTCAGTGGAGATGGCTGCCTCTTGGCAAAGGACAGTGCCTGGTCCACAGCTCCTCTGCTGACTAAGGGCAATGATGGTGACTCTTAGAACTGCACATCCTGCACCATGGAAACTTAATTTCAAAAGTTCACCAACTTGAGGTTAATAAAGCCGGGATGTATTTTTTAAACCCTTTTAGGAATGCGGTAGGACATAAATAATCAAACAAGCAAGCAAATTATCCCAGTGAATACTGTGGACACGCCCACTTGCTGAATCTCTAAGGATAGGCAGTGTTTCATTTGCTCACCCACCTGTTGATTTATGCCTACTCTTTCCATCATTGACTCTCTCATGCTTTTTAATTTCCTCCCGTTTTCAATCTGAATCAACCTGTTTATGTCTGAAAGCCAGTAGCCTCGTTGGATTATACAAGCAGGAAAGGTCAGAGCTCAAGAGAGCTGCTGCATCTGGAGCCATAGTGTATGATGAAAGGAGTGGTTTGATAGAAAATGACCTTTTACTTTCAATTAAATGTGGCAAATAGAATACCCTCAAATTTACCCATAGTTTCAATTCCATAAAACAATATCCCTTGTACATTTCCTTCTAGATTTCTTAACATGTAGATTATATATAACTAAACATTCTACTGTGCTAATTTATTATCCTGTTTTTCCTTATGCTTTCATAGTTAATCATCTTTTACTGTTTTCCACTCCAGTCTGTAGACCAATAATTCTCAAAATGTGGTCCCTGGGACAGCAGCATGAGGATTACTTGGGAACTTGTTAGAAATTGCAAAACGTGGTTCCCTTTCAGATCTACTCAACTAGAAGCTTTGGAGCAGGACCTATCCATCTGTTTATCAAGCTCTCCAGGTGACGTGATGAAGCCAGTTTAACAATCACAGCTGTAGGCAGTCTTATTAAGCACCTCCAGCTTGCCGGACATTCTTTTAACCTTGCTACCCGAAGTGCGCTCCTCAGACCAGGAGCTTATTAGAAATTCAGAACTTCAGGCCCTCCCCAGACTTGCTGAACCAAAATCTGCTTTTTGTTTGTTTGTTTGTTTGTTTGTTTGTTTGTTTTGAGACAGAGTTTTGCTCTTGTTGCCCAGTCTGGAGTGCAATGGCGTGATCTCGGCTCACTGCAACCTCCGTCTCCCGGGTTCAAGCAATTCTCCTGCCTCAGCCTCCTGAGCAGCTGAGATTACAAGCACCCGCCACCACACCGGACTATTTTTTTTTTTTTTCTGTATTTTTAGTAGAGACGGGGATTTCACCATATTGGTCTTGAATTTCTGACCTCAGGTGATCTGCCTGCCTTAGCCTCCCAAAGTGCTGGGATTACAGGCATGAGCCACCTCGCCCAGCCCCAAATCTGCATTTTAAGAGCAATAGCAATCACCTGTTATAACTTAGAGTCTATATAGGCAAGTTTGGGGTGTGGCCTGAGATTCTGCTCATTTCTAAGGAGTACTTAGGCGATGCGGATGTGGTTGGTTTGCGGACTAGGAATAATAAAGGTAGTATTTGGAGTTTTTAATACTTTTACAAAACACATCAAGCTCAGCTTTTAAGAAAGATACCAGGGGCTACACATAAGCATCTTATAAGTTAAGCACTGGTCATAGCTTCCTTTTCAGATGAGAAAAATGAGGCAGAGAGATGTACAGTGACTTGCCTGAGGTTGCACAGCTATTCCTTCTGGAGCCACGCACACAGACAGGTATGTGACTCTTCACTGCTACAACCCGACTTCTACTGCAGGGTTTTGAACGTTGATTAAATTTAAAATACATTGAAAGGTAGTAACTTTTGGGTAACTATAAAGCAAATCAAACTCCAATCTGCTGGTGCCATGATATTCTACTCTCTTAACATGCTTAGCATATTTATCCCTATTTTTTGAGGCTTGTCAATATTTTATCATAGTTACAACGTTCTCTTTAAATATGTGACTCTAAAGCTGTTAGCTGTCTTATGAAGTGTGACTTTATCTCGAACGTAAACTTTTTCCAGAAGATTACATTTGCAGCTTTGCCCAGTGCTGCCGATTCCTCTATCACTCCCCTCGAGGCGTAATACACACACCTGAAACTGTTAATGGCTTAGTTGTCTTTTGATTAGAATCAGCTGCTGGATTTCTGGGTGGCCGTAAAGCGTATCATTTTCTAAAGAGGGTGGTCAGCGGAAAAGCAGTGCAGTTGAAGCTGCTGCTTGATGTCTCACTCTGGAGTTAGCTGGTGCATGTGTTCGAAGGTTCCTCTCTGCTGTTGTGGTTTTGTGCACAGCCTGGAATCATGGATCCCAATCTGCTAGGAGGTGAGCTGGAGGAACAGCCAAAATCCTGAAAGACCCACATCATCACTGCTCTCCGTCCTGCTCTCTCAGCAGACACTCATTTTCTGAAAGGAATAGGTTTCCTTCTCTACCTGTTACTGATGTGTCAGTCAGCTGCATGCGGCGTCTAAAGCTATTACCAAGGGAGGGGAGTGGAAAAAAAGCCCCATTGCACTTTTAAATTACATTCCATGTTAAACGATCTCATTACTTCCAAAGTAAGATGAAATACAATATAATTTTAGCGTATGTCTTGGCAGCCTCTTCCTTTTCAATAGGGTGTGTTGGCGGTCGGGGGATGATGGATAAGTGGAGAGGAAGAGAGGCCAAGCTTGCTTCGTGTCATCAAGATCTCAGTCAATATTCAGTGATAAATAGATTACCTCGACACCCCTGGGGCAGGCTGGTGCATTTATCTGGATTGATAAGTGAGGGGGTTCACAATACAGGCAACTGGAAGATCAAGCTGAAGGGATGCAGGGGAGTATTCTATTGGACACGTTTGGCATCAATAACTCAATGCTTGTCTGGGAAAGAGGCTGGTACATTCCTTCCTCAGAGCTTACTGCCCAGCAAAGGCAAACCCATCCTCTAATGGGGATCACACTCTGGCCCACACACCAAGTGTCTGTGCAGGTCTCTGTGGCCTGGACTTTTAAAAATAAGGTCTGTGGGACTCATGGACACAGATCCAGTTGTTACTCCTCAGAAAGGGGATGTGCATTTGCTGAGAATCCGCAGTGAACATTCCCCTAGCATTATACCACCTGATTACCACCCAATTCAATTTACAGCGTGGCAAGCAAGGCAGAAAGGTAGCATTAGCCTTCGTGCTCTAATTTGGACACTCTGGTTATTCACACGGATTCCCGCCAAATAAGGCAACCACAATCTCAAGACCTGCTTCAGGGAAGCTGGGAAACTGTCCAGTCGCTTTATCCTGCCCCCTAGATCATGTTCTCTAACTGCAAGTGGATTATGTGGATTATGAGCTGCTAGGGCAAGCACTGTGTCCTAAGGTCTTCCGGTTTGGGTTTGGTGTTTTGCACTCCCACCCCACACACTGTGTGTATATAAAATGTCTTATCCACAGTGAATACATGAATACTTATCTAAATCTTCATACAGAACTCTGGTTGTGTTGCTATTTGACAATCTCGAATGGCTTCTCATATTCTAAAGAGTCAGAATCTTACTCCTTAACATGCCGTGCCAACTCCATGACGTGACCTCGATCCCATTTTTGCCACCTGTTTTTTTTCCCCTGTGAATGAGTCAGATTGAAAGTCTCACTGTTTCAAAAGCTTTGCAGTCTTCTCTTGTGATGACATTTCCCTCTGCAGGGAATTTTCTTTCTCCCATCTATCAAAATTCTACCTGCTTTTCAAAGTCCAGTTCTAATGTTGTCTTCTGCTCAGAGCCCTCCCCCACCCCCCGGTTTCCTCCAGAAGACTGTTGGCTTCACAGTTACTAACATAGATGCTTTGAGCCATTCCTGTCTCACTGCCCAACATAGCATTCTGTCTGTGCTGTTTCAGCTGTTCTGAAGTCATGGGAGAGCCCCTCCACCCCTCTGAGGATAGAACGGGCACGTTTGTGAAAGAAAAGCAGGTCTGTTGATCAGATGAATTACTTTCTGCAGTGGCAATGTTGGGGATTGGGAAGACTTGATGTGTTCTGAGCCCATTATGAAAAGAGAGGGTAGTAGAAGTGAGTGGGGGCAGGAGGGTGAAGGTCACATGTGACACGAAGATTTCTCAGAGCCTACCATGTGAAGGGCTCCGGGAAGTTGCAGATTACTCGAGAATATGACCACTGAGTATGGCTTCTATGAAAGCTGCTTGGCTTCTATGAAGTTTACTATGCAAAAAAAAAGGTATTATGTTATATATTATAATAATCAAACAGACGTTTATAGCCCCACTGCCCAGCTTAAAAAAGTGGAGCATTAAAGAAACTGTTCACGCTTTCTGCATATTTTCTCAATTCCATCTCCCTATTCATCCCACAAACCTCCATCCCCGGTCCTGCCCCGCCAAATAGAGTAACCAGTATTCTGAAGTTTATTATTCCATTGCTTTCATTATAGTTTTATCACATAAGTATGTGTGTTTAAATAGTATCTTTATTTCATTTTTCCTTGTTTTGTACTCTGTATAAAATAGTATCGTGTGGCTTATACTTTTTAACTCAGATCATACTTTATAGATTCATCTGTGTTCACGTGTGTAGTTATAATTCATTTATTTGTCTCTCTACATAGCATTCTCTTCTATGAGTACACTACAATTACCTGCTCATTCTCTTATTGATGGGTATTCAATAGTTGGGTTATTTCCACCTTGCAGTTATGAACACTGGTACTTCTTAATATTCTTTGACACATCTACCTGGTCATAAGTGCAAGTCAATACCATACCTGGATTTTACATTTTTATGTGGTGCAATGCAGGGATAAATTGCATCTTTTTCTCAGATTAAAAATAAATCCGAACACTATTTATTAAGTAATTGAGTCTTTCCATAGAGGTACGTCAAATTTCATATATGTGAAGGTCTGTTTCTTAGCTATTAATTGGTCTGTTTTCCATCTATTCACTAAAATCAGATTGTCTCAATTATGACTTTTTTATGGTATGTCTTCATATCTAGTAGTAAAGTCTACTCAGGCCTTCAGGAGTGTCTTGGTTACTCCTGGTCTTTTGCCTTTTTGCATCCATTTAAAATTTGGCATGTTCGAGCAATGATGGAACAAAAGGAACTAGATTTACTCTTCCACCTTAATACTTGAACATGAGTCATAGTAAAAATGTAATGATAGTTCTCAGGTATTTGGAAAATAGAGATCATGGTACAGGGATCCCTGAGAGCAAGGAAAAAAATCCAGGTGAGCCCTTAAAGTGTCACAGTTTCAGGTCAAAACACGAGGAAGGGTAAGCCAAACAGAGTCTAGCAGCCTGGCTCAGTTCATGTTCAGAAAAGCTAAGGTAGCTAGAATTTATGGAGGAAAATACTAGAAAGGCAACTGAAAAGAGAGAGAGAGAGAGAGAGCGCTCCAAAGACCTTCTGTTGGGTCCCCTGGAGTCTTTGGCTGAGCACTGATCTGCAACATATGAAGAAACTCCTGGGACTAGGAAAAGAACCACCAGAAAGAAGGAGAAAGAAAAGTTGTCATAGCTCACATGAGGCCAAGGACAGTTTTTATTCCCATCAGTTAGAGTGGAAAGGTGTCCCAATAGACATGGCACTGGCAAACCTCATGGGAGAATAGTGCCTCAGGAGTGGGGTCATATTAGCCGTAGCTAAAAAGCTGTTCTGGATCTACCATAACAAAGCTTAAAAACAAAATGTGAATGGATAAAACTGATTACAGATAACTTCACTGCATCCCCCAAATGACCAAACAATATTTAAAAGAATGCCACAAAATCTAGTACCCAAAGTAAAAAAGTCGTAATGTTTGGCATCCAAAAAAATGACCAAGCATGAAAATATGACTTGTACCCGGAGGAGAATTCAGTCTCCACCAATAGAAACAGACCCGGAATTGACACAGGTGACAGAATCAGTAGACAAACATACTGAAACAGTTATTAGAAATATACCTCATTGGCTCAAGAAGATAGGGGAAAGTGCCCATTTGCTAAGGAGAGAAATGGAAGATATTAAAAAAGACCCAAATTGAACTTCTAAAGATAAATGCAACATCTGAAATAAATAACCTGTATGGGATTAGCAGAAGATTAGACATGGAAGAGGAAAAGCTGGTGAATCTATAGCAATAAAAGCTATCCAAAATAAAAGACAAAATCAAGACTGAAAACAATGAATGAAGAGCATCAGGGAACTGTGGAACAGTGTCGAGTAGCCTAAATGCATGCAGTTTGAATACCAGAAAAAGAGTGGGGGGAAAAATGTTTGAAACGGTAACTGCAGAACGTTTTTCAAATGAATACTGGAAACAGACCAAAGCAGCTCAATGGAAGCCAAGCAGGAGACACACGAAGAAAACAAACAGTAGAGCATGTCATAACCCAACGGCCAGAAATAAAGAGAAAATCTCAAAAGCAGCCAGGAAAAAGACGTACTATACACAGAGAAACACAACTAAGAATTGCAGCAGACTTATCATCAGAAACAAGGAAAGCCAGAATGCAGTGGAGTGACATTTTAGAGTACTGAAAGAAAAATGGAACGCTCAACCTAGAATTTTATAGCCAGAAAAACAAAACATTCAATAATGAAGGCAAAATAGAGACCGTTCAGACAGAAGAAAACTAGGTGAATTAACTGCCAGCAGAATAGCAATACAGAAATGTTAAATTATTCAAACTGTGAAACTGAAAATCTGGGACTGGTCTTAGTTAATTTAGGAAGTTTCTTTTGCCAAGGTTGAGGATGCACACCTGTAACAACCTCAGGAGGTCCTGATGACGTGTGCGCAAGGTGGCAGGGGCACAACTTGGTTTGACACATTTTAGGGAGATATGAGACATCTATCAATATAGTAAGAAGAACATTGGTTCCACCCAGAAAGGCAGGGACAACTTGAAGCACAGACGTGGCATCCAGGTCACAGGAAGGTGAGAGCCAAATAGTTGCATTGTTTTGAGTTTCTGATAAGCCTTTCCAAAGGAGGCTATCAGATCCGCATCTATCTCAGTGAACAGAGGGATAACTTTGAATAGAATGAGAGGCAGGTTTGCCCTGAGCCGTTCCCAGCTTCACTTTTCCCTTTATCTTAGTAATTTTGGGGCCCCAATTTTCATTTCACAAGACAGAAGGAAAATGATGCTAGATGCATATTGAGATCTATACAAATAAATGAAGAGAACTAGAAATGATTAGTATGTGTGAAAATAGAATTTTTTTAAAGTTTAAAATCAATTATATTTTTATCTGCAAGAAAATGTAATTAAAGAAATATAACATTTTGTTTTTCTAACCTAACATTTTTTAAAAAATTGACTGTTTAACGCGAGAATGATCATATAGTGTCTATAGCACATATAAAATTAAAATGCAAGACTGTGGCAGCCCACGGGCAAGAGGAAGAAATGGGAGAATATTTTTGTTTTATTTCATACTGTATGTGAAGTGATACAGTATTATTTGTAAGAAAACTTTTGTAAATTGAAAGATGTATATTATAAACCCTATGTGAATCATTTAAAAAATACAACTAATAGCTTTGTTATGGAAATAAAAAGGAATATAAAAATGTTCCTTTTGTATAAAAAGTCAGAGAAAGGGTAGGGGAGAAGAAACTATGGGGATGTGAACGGAAAACAACCTTGAAGATCGTGGACTTAGGCAATATTGATAATTATAGTACATGTAAATGGTCTAAGTACCCAGATTAAAGATAGGGGAATGGGGAGTTGCTGTTTAATGTGTGTAGAGCTTCTGTTCTTTTTTTTTTTTTTAATTATTATTAAATGGTGGTAAAATATGTGTAAAGTTTACCATCAAAACAATTTCTGATCATACAGTTTAATAGTATTAAGTACATTTATACTTCTGTACAGCCAATCATCAGAGCTCTTAATTTTACAAAACTGAAACTGTGCTCTTAAACAACACCTCCCCATTCCTTATGCCTCCTTCCCTAAGCCCCGGCAGCCACCATTCTACTTTCCATCTCTGTGAATTTGACTACTCTAGGTACCTCGTATAAGTAGAATCATACAGTATTTGCCCTCTTGTGACTTCTTATTTCATTTAGTAAAACCAAGAGTCATCCATATTGTAGCATGTGTCAGATTTTCCTTCCTTTTTTTTTTTGTTTGAGATGAAATCTCGCTCTGTCGCCTAGGCTGGAGAGCAGTTGTGAGAGCTCACTGCGGCCTCTGCCTCCTGGGTTTAAGCGATTTTCCTACCTCAGCCTCTGTAGTACCTGGGACTACAGGCGCCTGCCACCACACCTCGCTAATATTTGCATTTTTAGTAGAGAGGAGGTTTCACCACGTTGGCCAGGCTGGTCTCCCAACTCCTGACCTCAGGTAATCCAGCTGCCTTAGCCTCCCAAAGTGCTGGTATTGCAGGCATAAGCTACTGCGCCCAGCCAACCATTTCATTCCTTGTAAAGGCTGAATAGTATTTCATTTCATTTATATACCACACTTTGTTCACCCATCTGTCAGTGGATACTTGGATTGCTTCCACTTCTGTCTATTGTAAATAATTCTGACATGACACAAGCGTACTCAACTCTTAGTTTTGAAATGTTCTTTATTCTTATGTGAGTTTAATTTGCTATTTTTCTTATTTCTTAAAGTAGAATTTTAGATCATTCATTCAAGATTTTTCTTTATCGTAAGCTTTTAATACTGTAAATTTGCTTCTATTTTCTATGTTGGTGAACCCCGCCAATTTCAATAAGTGTTTTCATTTTTATTCCATTAAAAATGTTTTCTAATTTTTGTGGTAATTTTCTCTTTGGTTTGTGAGTTATTTAGAAGTGATGTTCAAATTCTGAATATTTGGAAATTTTTCCAAATACATTTCCGTTATCAATCTCTATCTTAATTTCTTTATGGTCAGAAAAAATACAATGTATTATCTCAGTGCTTTAAAATTTCTTGGGGTTGGGCATGGTGGCCCATGCCTGTAAACCTAGTACTTTGAGAGGTTGAGGTGGGCCGATCACTTGAGGTTAGGAGTTCGAGACCAGCCTGCCCAACATGGTGAAACTTCATCACTACTAAAAATATGAAAATTAGCAGGGCATGGTGGCATATATCTATTAAAAATAATCTCAGCTACCTGGGAGGCTGAGGCAGGAAGATTGCTTGAACCTGGGAGGTGGAGGTTGCAGTGAGCTGAGATGTCACCACTGCACTCCGGCTTGGGTGATGGAGTGAAACTCTGTTGCAATAAGTAAATAAATAAAAATAATACTTTTATTGGGAGTTGTTTTATGGCCCAGAAAAGGTCTATGATGGAACATGTTCTGTGTGAATTTGAAAATATTGTTTGCTGTGCTGTTATTAAAGTATTTTATAATAAATATGTGAAATATAATTCATTTTTCTAACTTTATTTGTTGAAATTATTATTCAAGTCTGCTTAAATAAGACATCCATATGCAAAGAGTGCACGTCAAGTCATACCTCACAGAATATGCAAAACTGAACTCAAACACCTAAATATAAGTCTAAAGGTGTAAATATTCTTTTTTTTTTTTTTTTTGAGACTGAGTCTTACTCTGTAACCCAGACAGTGCCATGATGTCGGCTAACTGCAACCTCTGTCTCCTGGGTTCAAGCAATTCTCTTGTCTCAGTTGCCCAAGTAGTTGGGATTATAGGCACCCGCCACCACACCTGGCTAATTTTTTTTTTTTTTTGAGACGGAGTTTCGCTCTTGTTACCCAGGCTGGAGTGCAATGGCGCGATCTCGGCTCACCGCAACCTCCGCCTCCTGGGTTCAGGCAATTCTCCTGCCTCTGCCTCCTGAGTAGCTGGGATTACAGGCACGCGCCACCATGCCCAGCTAATCTTTTGTATTTTTAGTAGAGACAGGGTTTCACCATGTTGACCAGGATGGTCTCGATCTCTTGACCTCATGATCCACCCGCCTCGGCCTCCCAAAGTGCTGGGATTACAGGCGTGAGCCACCGCGCCCGGCCCTAATTTTTGTATTTTTAGTAGAGACGGGGTTTCACCATGTTGGCCAAGTTGGTCTCAAACTCCTCACCTCAAGTGATCCGCCTGCTCTGCCTCCCAAAGTGCTGGGATTATAGGCATGAGCCACCGCACCCAGCCTGAAAGTGTAAAAATTCTAAAAGAAAAAAAAAATTTTTAACTTGGAGTGGCAATTATTTATTAGAGCTAACTCCAAAAGACAATACATAAAAGGAAAAAAAAGATTAAACTCGATCAAAATGTGAAGCTTTCGCTTTCAAAAATTCCTTTAAGAGAATGAAAAGACAAGCCACAGCCTGGGAGAAAACAACTGTTAAGTTGCATATTTAATAAAGTAATTGTATCCAGAATATGTGAAAAACTGTCAAAACCTGGCAATGAGCGAACAACCCAGCTAAATAAATGGACAAATGATTTGAATAGACATTTCACCAAAGAAGACAGACGGATTGCAAGTACATGAGAAGATACTCAGCATCATTAGTCAACCTTTATTTTGTTTTCTCATTTAGGCTGTCTTCGTAGAAATTTAAAAATTTAGATTCAGTGCATCTTTCTGGGGAAGAAAATTTTTATGCTTACCCTTCTGATCTTGACTAATGATTTTCACCTTAGCAATAAAAAAAATTTATTTTTTTCTGATAATAATACAGTTACACCAGCTTTCTTTGTTTAGTATGTACATGAAATATTTTTCGATCATTTTATTTTTCAATTACTTTTCTCAATTTTAGGCATGCGTTACATATATTGACAGTTTGTCTTTTGAATCATTTCAGCAAATCATCAGTCTTTAACAGCAGATTTTACTTTATTCCCATTTATTGTGATGAAATATTTGGCTTTATATCATTTTGTGCATTCTATTTGTCATACTTTTTCTATTTCTGTTTGTGTCTTCTTTGCCTTATTTTTAATTAGATTCTCTGTTCGTTTTTTACCTTGTATTTGAAGATTTATTTCCAATTTTATTCTTTTAGTGGTTATCCTTAAAATTATAATACCCATAATTAAGTCTCATATTTACCCTCTTCCTGACCAATACAAGAATTTTAGAATATGTTAACATCAATCTTCCTCTTCCAGTCTGGGTGTTATTCTTGTCCAGGTATTTAGCTTCATCTTGTTGCATTTTAACTCCGTAGACTAGAAATGATTACTCTTTCATGCAGGTTGTTTCGATATCCACATGTTAACTGTTTTCTTTTGTCTCTATTTCTTCTTGTATTTTCTTGAATATAAATCTCTAGATATTTCACTAATGAGAAATGATAGCCTACAACTCCTTTCTTTTCTTCATCTGAAAACACTTTTATTGCAACCTCATTTTCTGTATATACAACTTTTTTTTTAAGTTCTGGTACACATGTGCAGAATGGGCAGGTTTGTTATGTAGGTACACGTGCGCCATGGTGGTTTGCTGTACCTATTGACCCATCCTCTAACTTCCCTCCCCTCACCCCCTAACCCCTAACAGGCCCTGGTATGTGATGTTCCCCTCCCTGTGTCCACATGTTCTCATTGTTCAACTCCCACTTATGAGTGAGAACATGAGGTGTTTGGTTTTCTTCTGTGTTAGTTTGCTGAGGATGATGGTTTCCAGCTTCATCCATGTCCTTGCAAAGGACATGAACTCATTTATGGCTGCACAGTATTCCCTGTGCAGAGACAAACTTCACATGTTCTCATTTATTTATGGGAACTAAAAATTAAAATAATTGAACTCCTGGACATAGTAGAAGGATGGTTACCAGGAGGTGAAGGGAAGGTGGGGATGGTTAATAGGTACGAAAAGTATTTAGAAAGAATGAATAAGACCTAGTATTTGGTAGCACAAAAGAGTGACTGTAGTTAATAAATAATTGTACATTTAAAAGTAACTAAATGAAATAGGACTGTAACTTAAAGGAGAAATGCTTGAAGAGATAGATACCCCATTTACCATGGTGTGATTATTTCATATTGCATGCCTTTATCAAAGTATTTCATATATCCCATAAATGTATATGCCTATCATTTACCCACAAAAATTTAAAAGATGAGTTTGTGGGCTTTAATTCTTCATTAAAGGAATATCTAACAAATTAATGTCTAAAGAAGAGTCCCTGGCCGGGTGTGGTGGCTCACACCTGTAATCCCAGCACTTTGGGATGTTGAGGCGGGCAGATCACAAGGTCAGGAGTTTGAAATCAGCCTGACCAACATGGTGAAACGCTGTCTCTACTAAAAATACAAAAATTAGTCAGGTGTGGTGGCATGCCTCTGTAATTCCATCTACTCAGGAGCCTGAGGCAGGAGAATCATTTGAACCTGGGACGTGGAAGTTGCAAAAAAAAAAAAAAAAGAGTCCCCAAAAGTACAAATCTACATTTTAGTTCACAAATCACATCTAATTTTATCATGCTCTTTAACCTTTCCATAGGATTGCAAAACTAAATTATTACATTTTTATTCTTAGAAATTTTTTTCAAATCTGCTTGCTAACTTCTAACAGACTTTACTTTTAGTCACCTCTTAATTCTACTTCTTTTACCATATTTAACATCCTTATTGGTACATCTGGTAATTCTGTTCTGTGAAATCTTTATTAATGTGGTCTGTCATTGTAGCTTTTGTTCTGCTTTATCTTAGGGTAATTTATGTCTTGTGATTGTTTGTGAGGTTGTACTTTTTGAGACTCATTCTGTAATTTCTCTGAACCTGGAATAAGGCTGCATTTCTCTAGGGAGTATCTGTTTCTCCTAGAGACCCATAGTAACTTAGAGACCGGGTCTGTATTAAGTAGAAATCTCCAGGACAATTTTGGGAGGCACATGGATTGTTTGGCTACTGTATATGAGCTGGTTTATGGCTCAGGAGTGGCTTTATTATTATTTTTTTAAAAACTGTGTACCTAGAACCCGGACTTAGGAAGTAATCACGCACAGAGGCCCCTGTGGCAGTGACTATACTCACTTCCCTCCTTAGCCCTTACTTCCTTTTAACCTGCTGTTCAATCGCTGCCCTGTGGAATTTATCTTGCCAATGTATTCATATAAAAGTGTGTGTGTGATGTAGAATTGTTACCTAATATGCAATCAGAATTTCAAAATCTATCATATTGCCAGAGATGCATGTTCTAAGATTGGTGTTATGTGACATCCTTGAATTTGTATTATGTTCTTATATGGCACATAATTATGATTCTTCTGTGACTATGTTTCCTTCAGTGCAATGGTGCAGTAGACTGAGCCTCATGTATCCTAACAACGTATGAATTAGATCCTGGTACATGCTACCTGTGCTCTGGCCATTGCTGCACTTGTCTTATTCCCCATCTAGGAATCAAACATCCAAGGACTCAAAATGCATCTTGCTCATGACTATATATTACCAGTGGATGCTGGTAAAGTGGCTCCCTGAAAGTAAAAAGTCCTGATCTGTAGGGTTTGCCAGCTTCTGCCATGTAGATACTCCAGTCATGGCCAGTTTCAAGCTACCAATGCTCTAACAACTGGCCGAAAAAAATTCCCTGAAATTTTAATGCTGGACCCTTGCCAGCTGACAGGCCTGGTCCAGCACAGAACTGCCAAGGCTCCTAATGTGGCATGTAACAGAAAGAGTGCTCAAGAAATACTTGTTAAATTAAAGTACACAATGTCTTTTCAGTACCTTGAGTAGCTAAGAATCGTCATTAATTCTTCCCATTTTTCAGATTTTGTGAAGTGGTAACTCAAGGAAAATTGCCCCTCTCTATCTTCTGTCCATCTCCCATCTTTCCAGTTCAGGCAGTGAAATGAGTAAATACCTTGTTCTTTAACATCTTTCAATTTCCTATAAGACTGCAAAAATGAAATGACTAGAATGGGTATGATAGCTTCCACGTGACGTTGGAAGCAAAGATTGTCATAGGGAAGCTTTGATGTATTTAGTGCCACTCTAGGTGACACACCATGAAGAATTGCTGCAATGCAAAAAGTAAATCTTCTGTTTGTGAAAATGGAAGAAAAAGCATAGAGTCCTTCCTTAGGTGTAAGCTAATTGGTCTTATGGATATAGTGTGCTCAGTATTTCTAACTGATTACCTTGGCTCAGTTAAATCAGCTATTGGTATCCAATAGTCTTAGAAGCACGCAGTTGAGAGGAAGAAGAGTTGCTTCCAGTTGGGTGGTTGTAACGGGCTTCATGAGAGAATAACACTGAGTTGGACCTAAAAAGATGTGTAAGATTTTAGCTATACGATATTGGGAACACTTTAGGAATAGAGGAAACCTCTAAAAATCATACCACTTCTCTGTGTTTTCTAAATGTACATTCTTTCGAGAACTATAAATGATATAACAATCTACAGATTTATTTACGTGAAGATGTCTTAGTTATTATAGGATAGATAGCTTGCCCCTTGACAAGGGGGTTAAGAATTAAACTCCCAAAGTCTTCATTTCTCTCCCTTTTCCATTTAGCCTAGGTCTTACTTTTAAAGAGACTAAGAATTCTAGAAAGGAATTCCACCATGAAATTTTCATAGCACGTTCAATTTTTAAGGAAAATGGCTAAAATAAATTTCCCTTGAAGTTAAAGGCTTTTAGACTTCAAAGTGTTTGGGGAGGTGATTTGATAAGTCTGATTCATATGTTTGCTTGAAATCTTAGGGAGTTTATTACATGTTTTGTTGAGAGGGCATGGTTGAAAGTTGAGTGAATACTTGAGGGATTCTGAGTTTTTCAGATTGTCTGCTTCAATAGCAAACATCTTGGGAATTTATTGTAAACAGATGATGATTTATTACCTCCATTGTCTAAAACCAGAAAGTTGGAACTCAGGTTCCCTCTCATCACCTGCCTCCAGTCCGTCACCAATCTTGTTCATCATACTTCATTAATATTTCTCACATCTATCTACTCTCCTGAACTCCATTTGCTGCTGAATTGAGGGTACCACCTGTCATCTTGCAGAAACCTGTGGATGCATCTCTTTAATTCTAGCTGTGCTCTTCTTCCTTATCAGGTGTAATTAGTTTCTACTGCCTATAAAAGTAAGTACAGATCACAGCAACGTATAATAAAGATATATGTATGTATTCCTCCAATAGAGGAGGTCTGAAGCAAAAGAGACTCCTAGGGCTGATACATCATCTCCACGGACAAGAGGACTGTTTCCGCTTTGCAATTCTAAGCATATGGCTTCCATCCTCAAGGCTGCCTCACGATAGCAAGATGGGCACTGTTGCTAAGACCATCCCATTCACAGCAAGGAAGAGAACAGGGGCAAAGAGCGTGCTGTGCCGTCAGCCCCCCTCTAGGACGTTTTTCCAGAAGACTTACCCCCACAGACTCTACTTGCAGCTCATGGAGCCCCCTATTTGCAATAGAAGCCAAGAAAAATAGTTTAATTGGAAATATTACTCTTCCCAATAAATAGAGGTTCTGTTGATAAGGAAGAGGAAAGGGGATATTGAGGAGGCAATCAGCAGTGCTTGTCAGTGTATCAGTGTTTGGGTGATGTTGCAGCTCTTACTAAAATGATAATTGATCACGTCATCACCCAAGTGAAATCCTCCTGTTGCTCTTTACTATTCTCTAACTTTCCATACAAGGTCCTGCAGGATACGCTGCTTCTGCTTTATATCCTGACATTCCCCATCTCACTCTCTGTGCACGACTCATGGACAGAAGCTGCTACCACCTCCCCAAACTCTGAGGACTGCACACAAGTTATATCCTCCTCACTCTCTGCAACCTGCCTTGACCGTTTACTTCCTACTTTAGATCCAGTGTAGACTGTCTGAAGTCTCCTGTGACCACTCAGGATGGATTAGGTGTCCCATCTCTGTTTCTTTACCCCTTGTATGCATTTAGTACATTTTATGCTGTTTATCTTCTACTCATATCTCTCCCTGAATAGATGGTAAGCTCATGGAGAAATAGGAAATTGTCTTAATCATCTTTGCATCTCCCACACCTAGCACAGGAATAGCACAACAGAACCCTTAATGCATTTTGGCTGAACGAAGAAACGAATTGACTAAAGCAAGGGTTGTGGTGGCATCATTTGTCTTGATGCCTCCAGCAATAGTTGCCAGCCTGGGAGTGGGAGTAGTTGGGAACATGGTGGTGAGTTAGGCACAGGAGCAAGAATCAAAGGGGCAGTGAAATGACCCATCGCAGTTAACAGCTTTTAGCTTCCAATTCAATAGTTAACATGAAATTTATAGAAACCATAAAATCAAGATGAAAAAATCCTTTGGCATGGCCATCAGAAGATGAATCCATGTCATGGCTATTTAAGAGGAGTTTGAGATTAGCTGTGACTCATAAAGACTGTCTGGGAGTCTTGTGGGTAGATCTCTTGACCTAAGCATACACGTGATATGTAAATTACAATTTTACTAATGATAAACTATTGGAATTTCTTCAGGGGCAGTTCATAAAAGCAATGCCATTTTTCCTATTCTGCGAAATTATGTTATAGAATCTAGTCTCTGCTCCAGACTAAGGAGTTGGTGGAAGGTGGGTTCCCATTACCCTCTGAGATCATGGAGTCTGTAGCTGGACCAAGGCTAGAAAACAATGAATGTGAATCGCCCCCATGTGGGCTGTGTGGACATCACACCCCTGAGAGCATCTGGGTAACAGAAATATTATAGCGATCCTTCCCACAGAGCCACTTAGTATTTAAATTTTAGGCATTTCTCTTGAAGAATATCCAGTTATAAGAGGGAAAGAAACAGGTCTGATTGCTAAGCCATGTGGAGTTTAATAAGCCATGTGCCGGTTTAATATGACTGGCAGTCAAGCAACTGGATATCCCCTGCTTCAGAGTCAAGCCCTGTGTCTGACATAGAGTAAGTGTTGAAAAAATAACTACTGAATGGAGGAAGGAACAAATGATTCAGTGGTGGCAATTTAGATGTTTTAATGACTGTATCACATAATCTTTCTCTGCTGAAGAAATTGTCAAACCAGGAAGTTTGAGAATTATGCATCAAGATGCAACTGTGCTTGGTTCTGTACTTTCTTTCACCTATAATAAAGAGATGATTGAAATCCTAATTTTACCATAATTTTCACAAATTTAACCTTAGTTCTTTAGTTTCTTTGTGTCATCTTAGATCTGAGAGGTTAAATCGGGCGTTTTGTAATGTGGCTTAATTGTACTTCTCTTTTTCTAGTGGAGAAATAATTTTATTTGGGCGGAAGATTCGTGGCTAGAGAAGAGCTCTATAGGATAAACTGGAATCGAATGCATATATTCATCATGTTCTCCATAAATGCATATATTTAACTTTCAATTACCTACCCTAATAAAGGGAGGGGCTGTCCATATAATGATTTGACATAATACTTAGAAAAATGTTTGAAATGAAAACTGAAGTCAGATTTCAAAATGTGGAATTTCTGATCATTCAAATAGTGTAGATCTAAAATGTTACAGTCTACATAAAAAATTTTAATATGCGATTTCAAATAGTCTTAGGTTTGTTAAAGCTGTTCTAATTGAATCTTCCTTGGGAACCACTTTAGAGTTCTTGGTAGAAGTTACTGTTATACTCCGGAAAGCATAAAGCTCTATTTCTTGAAACATGATCTCTAATTCTAATGAAACTCTTTTTATGATTACTCTGAATTAAAAAGGGATTTTTTTTTTGTTAGAAAGCATTATATTCAGAGACAGCAGATTTATCATCAGTTTCCTTTGGCATAGGCAAAATGTTAAAATTATTCAGTCTTCCTGGTGTATGTGAAGTGACCTGGATAAGGGACCTTGACACCCTCTTCATTGATAATTGTGTCTTTCTGGGTTTTTATTGTTTTGGGGCTCTGCATAAGTACGAAGAGCAATGTCAAGTCACAATATTACTCACAGGAGAATTTATCATCTTAACTGGCCAGCCTGCCTAATTAAGGAAAGGGAACTGGATCTTTCCTTAGGAGACTGAAATCATATTAAGAGCCCTTCAAAAGTTCAGAGAAATCCTGTTTGATGTGGCTGAAATAGTGTGAGTTCAAAGCAGCTTTGTTCCCCTCTGCATGGCTCAGCTCTGGACACCCTAGAGCATCAACCTCAACAGTTTGAGTCCCCTGGACCCAACTGCCTCATGGGTTACTGCAGACACAGGCCTCAGAGGCTGGATGTGGCATCATTAGGCAGGGTTAAAAAGCTACTAGCGGTGGCACAAAGATAAGAAGTTGTTGGGCTTCCAGAATTCTAGAATGGGTTTTCTATAAATATGTGACTAATTCTTAACACCATAGCCAATGTTCGCAATCAGACAGGTCTGGCTTTGAACTTGGTAAAACTTAAATCACTCTAAGGCAGTGGTTCATAACTGGGGTCAACTTTGCTCCCCAGGGGACAGTTGGCAACATCTGGAGACACTACTGGCATCTAGGGCCAGGGATGCTGCTAAACATCCTACAGTGCACAGCCCCATCATAAAGAATTATCCAACCGCAAATGTCAATAGTGCTGAATAATTTTAATATATAAAGGTTGAATAATTTAAATATTTAAAACCCTACTCTAAGCCTTGGTTTCCTCTTCGGCAATGTGGAAGTAACAATGCTTTCTTAATAGGGTCATTGAGAGGATTAAACATGATAATAAAAGCAATGTTTTTAATTAGGTACCTTGCACACAATGGGTGCTCAGTAATAGATAGCTACGAGGAAATTTAGCGGGGCATGAACAAATTGCCCACTGTCATTAAAACTCCCTTGGCCACTGCTTGGCTTCATGCAGCCTGGTGTTTCTTTACAGCTTCACATCCACTCTACAATGGTCTATGCCTGTTCTTACACAGATGTTCTTCAATTTACGACCAGGCTGTGTCCCAAGGAATCCGTTGTAAATCAAAGATATCATAGGTAGAAATGCATTTAACACATCTATCCTAGTGAACATCATAGCTTAGCCTAGCCTACCTCAAGTGTGCTCAGAACAATATTAGCCTACATTTGAGCAAAATCATGTAAGACAAAACCTATTTTATGATAAAGTATTGAAGAAATCATGTAATTTATTCAATACTGTACTGGCAGTAAAAAGCAATATGATCATATTATGCGTGTATAATTTAGTATCTAAAGCATGGTTTCTACTGAATGTGTATCACTTTCATGCCATTGTAAAGTCAAAAAATTGTTAAGTTGAAACATCCTAACTTGAACTGTGTGTATAGGACATCTCCTCATTCTTTAGAATTTTTAGTTTTTTAAGTCCCTTGTTTGGTAGGTAGGAGAATTTATGAGTCATTGCTTCAGGCAGGAGTGTTTGGGTGAATGTGTTAAGTATCTGCTTGTGTAGGATATTTTCTTCTGTCCTCACATGTGCAGAATAGCCTGAAACCCTGGAAACAAGGCTTCTATGGCATTTTCTTCTGGTGCTTAGAATTAAGAAAGAGAACTGAGGCCAATCTAATTCTTCTTCTTTCTAGATAACCTGGATGTTCTGGATTTGCTTGACATAATAATTCAGAGTATGCTTTTCTGTTTCATTAATGGCTTGGGAAATTGATGGGACCTTAAAGCTTAAGATGTTATTTGGCCAAGGCAACTTTAAAATAGCTTATTTTACTGTTTTTGAGACGGAGTCTCACTGTGTTGCCCAGGCTGGAGTACAGTGGTGCGATCTCAACTCACTGAAACCTCTGCCTTTCAGGTTCAAGCAATTCTCCTGCCTCAGCCTCCTGAGTAGCTGGAATGACAGGCACATGCCACTATGCCTGGCTAATTTTTGTATTTTTAGTAGAGATGGGGTTTCACCATGTAGGCCAGGCTGGTTTCGAACTCCTGACCAGGTGATCTGCCCACTTCAGCCTCCCAAAGTGCTGGGATTACAGGCATGAGCCACCAGAGCCGGCCTAAATTTTATTTTATTTTTAAATTGACTATAATTGTACGTATATATAGGTCTCATAAGTCAGATCAGGGTAATTAGCATGTCAGTCATCTCAAATATTTATTCTTTATTTGGGTTGGGAAAATTCAATATGTTCCCTCTAGCTATTTGAATCTGGGTCATATGTTACTATTTCAACTATAGGGACCCTACAGTGCTAATGGAATAAAGAAAATGTGGTATATGTGCACAGTGGAATACTATTCAGCCATAAAATGAATGAAATCCTATAATTCAGGGTAACTATAAAAAGGTTTCATTGAGATGAAAATCACCAACGATCTATGGAAGTGTGCAATTCAGTGGTTTTAATTTTTACTTAATTTTTGATATTTTATTTCACTGACTTTTGAGATACATGTGGTTTTTGGTTACATGGAAGAATTATATAGTGGAGAATTCTGAGATTTTATTGTGCACTTGTCACCCAAGTAGTATATTTCGTACCCGATATGCAGTTGTTTCCTTTATCCCATCCTCTCCCTTCTAAGTATTTAAACTCCATTATACCATTCTGTACGCCTTTGCATACTCACAGCTTAGCTCCCACTTCTAAGTGAAAACATACAGTATTTTGTTTCCCATTCCTAAATGACTTCCCTTAGAATAAAGACCTCCAGGTTCATCCAAATTGCTGCAAATGACATTATTTCATTTCTTTATATGGTTGAGTAGTGTTGCATGGTGTATATATGCCACGTTTTCTTTAGCTGTCTTACTCATTGGTCAGTGGGCACTTAGGTTGGTTCCATATCTTTGCAATTGTGAACTTTGCTGCAATAAACATACATGTGTGTCTTTTTCGTGTAATGACTCTTTCTTCATTGAATAGATACCCAGTAGCGGGATTGCTGGATCAGATGGTAGATCTACTTTTAGCTCTTGAAGGGGTTTTCATACTGTTTTCTGTAGAGGTTGTATTAATTTGCATTCCTATAAGCAGTGTATAAGCTTTCCCCTTTCATCAAATCTATGCCAACAGCCATCGTTTAATGACGTTTTAATAACAGCCATTCTTACAGAAGTAAGATGGTAACTCATGGTGGATTTAATTTGCATTTCCCTGGTGATTAGTGATGTTGAGCATTTTCTAAATATGTTTGGGTATTTGTGTATCTTCTTTTGAGAAATGTCTATTAATATCATTTGTTCATTTTTTGATGTGATTTTTTTTTTCATGCTGATTCGAGTTCCTTGTAGATTCTGGACACTGGTTCTTTGTCAGAGACATAGTTTGCCAATATTTTCTTCCATTCTATGGATTGTCTGTTCTGATAATTATTTCTTTTGCTGCACTGAAGCGTTTTAGTTTCATCAGGTCCGCTTACTCTTGTTGCTTTTGTCTTTGGAGTCTTAGTTAAGAATTTTTTCCCCCTAGACCAATATCCAGAAGAGCTTTTTCAAGATTATCTTTCAGGATGTTTATGGTTTCAGGTGTTAGACTTAAGTCTTTGATCCATCTTAAGTTGATTTTTATATAATGTGTGAGAGAGGGATCCAGTTCTATTATTATACATGTGGCTAGCCGGTTTTCCCAGCACTATTCGTTAAATAGGGTGTGTTTTCCCCAATTTCTATTTCTGTATGCGTTGTTGAGGATCAGTTGGTTGTAGGTATTCAGCTTTATTTCTGGGTTCTCTATTTTGTTCCATTGGTCTAGGTGCCTGCTTTTGTACAAGTACCACACTGTTTTGGTAACTATAGTCTTGTAGTGTAACTACAAGAAGGTCCGGTAACGTGACACCTCCAGATTCATTCTTTTTGCTTAGGGTTGCTTTGCCTATTTGGACTCTTCTTTGGTTTTTATATGAATTTTAGGATATTTTTCTAATTCTGTGAAAAATGATATTAGCATTTTCTTGGGAATTGCATCAAATCTGTAGATTGCTTTGTTTACTATGGTCATTTTCACAATATTGATTATTCCAACCGATGAGCATGGGATGCGTTTCCAGTTGTTTGTGTCATCTGTGATTTCTCTCAGCAGTGTTTTATAGTTTTCCTTGAAGAGAAGTTTCACCTCCGTGTTTTTGGGTATTTTATTTTGTTTTTGCAGCTGTTGTAAAAGGGATTGAGTTCTTGGTCTGATTCTCAGCTTGGTTGTTGTTGGCATATAGCAGTGCTACTGATTTGTGTACATTGATTTTGTAAGCTGAGACTTTATCGAATTGTTTATTAAATTGAGTTTTTAAAGTTTTCTAGGTATGTGATCATATTATTAGAAAACTGTGACAGTTTGACTTCCTTTTGGGGTACCCTTTATTTCTTTCTTTTGCCTGAATGCTCTGGCTGTTACTTTTGTACTATGTTGAATAGAAGTGGTGAGAATGGGCATCCTTGTCTTGTTCCAGTTTTCAGAGGAAAGGCTTTGAAGTTTCCCTTGTTCAACATGATGTTGATTGTAGATTTGTCATGGTGGCTTTTGTTAACTGAGGTGAGTCTGTTTTTTACCTAGTTTGTTGAGGGTTTTTAAAACAAAGGGATGATGGATTTTATTGAATGCTTTTTTTTTTTTTTTTTTTTTACATCTATTGAGATGATCATATGTTTTTTTGTTTTTCTATTTTATTTATCTGATGTATCATATTTATTGACTGCATATGTTAAATCATTCCTGCATCCCTGGGATGAAACCAACTTGATCATGGTGTATTATCTCTTTGATGTACTGTAAGATTCAGTTAGCTAGTATTTTGTTGAGAATTTTTGCACCCATGTTCATCAGGGATATTGGTTGTGGTTTTTTTGTTGCTGTGTCCTTTCCTGGTTTTGATAGCAAGGTGATAGTGGCTTCACGGAATACTTTAGGGAGAGTTTCTTTTTTCTCAACCTTTTGGAATAGTTTGAATAGGATTGATACCAATTCTTTGAATGTCTGGGAGAATTCACCTGTTAATTGATCTGGCTGTGGGCTTTTATTCTCCTAGCCTTTTTAAAATTACTGATCTCTGCTTGTTATTGGTCTCTTCAGGGTTTCTATTTCTTCCTGAGTTAATCTAAGAGGGTTGTATATTTTCAGGAATTCATCCATTTCCTCTAGGTTTTCTAGTCTGTATACCTAGACGTATTTGTAGTAGTCTTGAATGACCTTTTGTATTTCTGTGGTGTCAGTTGTGATGCCTCAGGTTTCATTTCTAATTGAGCTAATTTGAATCTCCTCTCTTCTTTTCTTGGTTAATATAGCTAATAGTCTACCAATTTTATCTTTTTAAAGAATCAGCTTTTTAGTTTCACTGATCTTTTGTATTATTTTTGTTTCAATTTTCTTGAGTTCTGCTCTGATCTTTGCTATTTATTTTCTTCTGCTAGCTTCGGGTTTAGTTCTTATTTCTCTGGTTCCTTGAGATGTAACATTATTTTGTAAATTTGTAATCTTTCAGACTTTTTGATGTAGGCATTTAGCACTATAAAATTTATTCTTAGCATTGCTTTTTCTGTATCCCAGATATTTTGATGAGTTGTGTCATTTAACATTCAATTTGATGAGTTTTTAATTTCCATCTTGATTTCATTGTTAAGTCCAAAATCATGCAGGAGCAAATTGTTTCATTTCCATGTATTTGTATAGTTTTGTGGTTTCCTTTTGGAGTTGATTTTTTAGTTTTATTCCACTGTGGTCTGAGAAGATACTTGATATGATTTTGATTTTTTTAAAAACGTTATTGAATTTTTTTTGTATACTATCTTGGCAAATGTTCCATGGGCTGATGAGAAGAATACATTTTCTGCAGTTCTTGGGTAGAATGTTCTTTAAATATCTGCTAGGTCTCTTTGTTCTAGAGTGTAGTTTAAGTCCATTGTTTCTTTAACTTTCTGTCTTGATGATTTGTAGAGTGCTGTCGGTGGAGTATTGGAGTCCCCCACTGTTATTGTGTTGCTGTCTATCTCATTTATTAGGTCTAGTAGTAATTGTTTTTTGACTCTGGAAGTCCCAGTGCTAGGTGCATATAAATTTAGGATTATAATAACTTCCTTTGGGATTTTGGGATTGATTTTTTAAAATTATATAATAACCTTCTTTGTCTTTTTAAATTATTTTTTGTGATGGCTACAGTTTTATTATTACTCAAATCAGTCTTCCCAAGAATTTGAGAATGGAAGTTTTATTATTATACTTTAAGTTCTGGGGTACATGTGCAGAATGTGCAGGTTTGTTACATAGGTATATATGTGCCATGGTGCTTTGCTGCACCCATTAACCCATCATCTACATTAGATATTTATCCTAATGCTATCCCTTCCCCCACCTTCCACCTGTGACAGACCCTGGTGTGTGATGTTCTCCTCCCTGTGTCCATGAGTTCTCATTGTTCAGCTGACACCTTTGAGTGAGTTTGGTTTTCTGTTTGGTTTTCTGTTCTTGTGTTAGTTTGCTGAGAATGATGGTTTCCAGCTTCATCCATGTCCCTACAAAGGACATGAACTCAGCCTTTTTTATGGCTTCATAGTATTCCATGGTATATATGTGCCACATTTTTTTTTTTTTAATCCAGTCTATCATTGATGGGCATTTGGGTTGGTTCCAAGTCTTTGCTGTTGTAAACAGTCCCACAATAAACATATGTGTGTATGCATCTTTACAGTAGAGTAAGTTATAATCCTTTGGGTATATACCCGGTAATTGGATTACTGGGTCAAATGGTATTTCTAGTTCTAGATCCTTGAAGAATCACCACACTGTCTTCCACAATGGTTGAACTAATTTACACTCCCACCAACGGTGTAAAAGCATTTCTATTTTTCCACATCCTCTCCAGCATCTTTTGTTTCCTGACTGTTTAATGAATGTCACTCTAATTGGCATGAGCTGGTATCTCAGTGTGGTTTTGATTTGCATTTCTCTAATGACCAGTGATGACGAGCATTTTTTTCAAATGTCTGTTGGCTGCATAAATGTCATCTTTTGAGAAGTGTCTGTTCATACCCTTCACCTACTAACATACCCTTCACCTACTTTTTGATGGGTTGTTTTTTTCTTGTAAATTTGTATAAGTTCTTTGTAGAGTCTGGATGTTAGCTCTTTGTCAGATGGGTAGATTGCAAAAATTTTCTCTCATTCTGTAGGTTGCCTATTTACTCTGATGATATTTTCTGCAGTTGTTGGTAGAATGTTCTTTAAATATCTGTTATTTTTGCTGTGCAGAAGCTCTTTAATTAGATCTCATTTGTCAATTTTGGCTTTTGTTGCCATTGCTTTTGGTGTTTTAGTCATGAAATCTTTGACCATGCTAATGTCCTGAATGGTATTGCCTAGGTTTTATTCTAGGGTTTTTATGGTTTTAGGTGTTATGTTTAAGTCTTTAATCCATCTTTAGTTAACTTTTGTATAAGGTGTAAGGAAGGGATCCAGTTTCAGCTTCCTGCATCTGGCTAGCCAGTTTTCCCAATACCATCTATTAAGTAGGGAATCCTTTCCCCATTGCTCATTGTTGTCAGGTTTGTCAAAGATCAGATGGTTGTAGATATGTGGTGTTATTTCTGAGGGCTCTGTTCTGTTCCATTGGTCTATATATCTGTTTTTGTACCTGTACCATACTGTTTTGGTTACTGTAGCCTTGTAGTATCATTTGAAGTCAGGTAGCATGATGCCTCCAGCTTTGTTCTTTTTGCTTAGAATTGTCTTGGCTATATGGGCTCTTTTTTGGTCCCATACGAAATTTAAAGTAGTTTTTTCAATTCTGTGAAGAAAGTCAATGGTAGTTTGATGGGGATAGCATTGAATCTATAAATTACTTTGGACAGTATGGCCACTTTCATGATATTGCATCTTCTTAACCATGAGCATGGAAAGTTTTTTCATTTGTTTGTGTCTGCTGTAATTTCCTTGAGCAGCAGTTTGTAGTTCTTTTTAAAGAGGTCCTTCACATCCCTTGTTAGTGTATGCCTAGGTATTTTATTCTCTTTGTAGCCATAGTGAATGGCAGTTCACTCATGATTTAGCTCTCAGTTTGCCCATTATTGGTGTATAGGAATACTTGTGATTTTTGCACATTGATTTTGTAGCTGAGACTTTGCTGAAGTTGCTTATCAGCTTAAGGAGATTTTGGGCTGAGGCGATGGGGTCTTCTAAAGACACAGTCATGTCATCTGCAAATAGAGACACTTTGACTTCCTCTTTTCCTAATTAGATATCCTTTATTTCTTTCTCTTATCTGATTGCCATGGTCAGAACTTCCAATACTATGTTGAATAGGAATAGTGAGAGAGGACATTTTTGTCTTGTGCCAGTTTTTGCCCTTTCAGTATGATATTGGCTGTGATTTTGTCGTAAATAGCTCTTATGATTTTGAGATACATTCCCTCAATACCTAGCTTATTGAGAGTTTTTATCATGAAGGGCTGTTGAATTTTGTCAAAGGTCTTTTCTGCATCTGTTGAGATATGTGGTTTTGTCATTGGTTCTGCTTACGTGATGAATTACGTTTATTGATTTGCATATGTTGAACCAGCCTTGCATCCCAGGAATGAAGCCAACTTGATCATGGTGGGCAAGCTTTTTGTTGAGCTGCTGGATTTGGTTTGCCAGTATTTTACTGACGATTTTCAGATCAGTACAGGGATATTGGCCTGAAATTGTCTCTTTTAGTTGTGTCTTTGCCAGGTTTTGGTATCAGGATGATGCTGGCCTTATAAAATGAGTTAGAGAGAATTCCCTCTTTTTCTATTGTTTGGAATAGTTTCAGAAGGAATGGTACCAGCCCCTCTTTGCACCTCTGGTAGAAGCCAGCTGTGAATTTTTGTCCTGGACTTTTTTGGTTGGTAGGCTATTAATTGCTGCCTCAATTTCAGAACTTGTTATTTGTCTATTCAGGGGTTCGACTTCTTCCTGGTTTAGTCTTCGGAGTGTGTATGTGTCCAGAAATTTATCCATTTCTTCTGGATTTTCTAATTTATTTGCATAGAGGTGTTTATAGTTTTTCTGATGGTAGTTTGTATTTCTTTGGGATTGGTGCTGATACCCCCTTTATCATTTTTTATTGCATCTATTTGATTCTTCTCTCTTTTCTTCTTTATTAACATGGCTAGAGGTCTATTTTGTTGATCTTTTCAAAGAACCAGATCCTGGATTCATTGATATTTTGAAGGGTTTTCATATCTCTGTCTCTTTCAGTTCTGCTCTAATCTTAGTTATTTCTTGTCTTCTACTAGCTTTTGAATTTGATTGCTCTTGCTTCTCTGGTTCTTTTAATTGTGCTGTTAGGATGTCAAATTTAGATCTTACCTGTTTTCTCTTGCGGGCATTTAGTGCTATAAATTTTCCTCTACACACTGCTTTAAATGTGCCCCATAGATTCTGGTACATTGTGTCTTTATTCTCATTGGTTTCAAATAACATGACTATTTTTGCCTTCATTTCATTATTTATCCAGTAGTCTTTCAGGAGCAGGCTGTTCAGTTTCTATGTAGTTGTCTAGTTTTCTTAGTCCTGATTGAGTTTCTTAATTTTGAGTTTCAATTTGATTGCACTGTGGTCTAAGAGACTGTTTGTTATGACTTCCATCCTTTTGCATTTGCTGAGGAGTGTTTTACTTCCAATTATGTGGTCAATTTTAGAATAAGTGTGATGTGGTGCTGAGAAGAATGTATATTCTGTGGATTTGGGGTGGAGAGTTCTGTAGATGTCTATTAGGTCCACTTGGTCCAGAGCTGAGTTTAGGTCCTGGATATCCTTGTTAATTTTCTGATCTGTCTAATATTGACAGTGGAGTGTTAAAGTCTCCCTCTATTATTGTGTGGGAGTCTAAGTCTCTTTGTAGGTCTTTAAGAACTTGCTTTATGAATCTGGGTCTCCTGTATTGGGTGCATATATATTTAGGATACTTGGCTCCTCTTGTTGCATTGATCTCTTTACCACTATGCAATGCCTTTCTTTGTCTCCTTTGATCTTTGTTAGTTTAAAGTCTGTTTTATCAGAGACTATTGCAATCTCTGACTTTTTTTTTTTTTTTTTTTTTTTTTTTTGCTTTCCATTTGCTTGGTAAATCTTCCTCCATCCCTTTATTTCGTGTCTATCCATTTGTTTGGTAAATTTTCCTTCCTTCATTTATTTTGAGCCTATGTGTGTCTCTGCATGTGAGATGGGTTTACTGAATACAGCACACTGATGAGTCTTGACTCTTTATCCAATTTGCCAGTCTTTGTCTTTTAATTGGGACATTTATCCCATTTACATCTAAGTTTAATATTGTTATATGTGAATTTGATTCTATCATTATGATGCTAGCTGGTTATTTTGCCCATTAGTTGATGCAGTTTCTTCATAGGGTCAATGATCTTCACATTTTGGTATGTTTTTTTAGTGCCCCGCACCAGTTGTTCCTTTCCATGTTTAGTTCTCCTAACTATACATATAAGCCTTTCATCCAGCCCCTGCTGGCAGGACTTAAGCATATTTCAGTGTCTGAAAAGAGTTTTATTAGGTAGTAAGATAAACACAGGATGTAGTAGGACAGTGCCCACTTAGTTGGTACTCCCGTATTTTCTTTTTAAATTATTTACATCAAGCAAACTTTGGGGATAGGCATGTGGTTAGAGGTGCCGACCTGTCATAGCTCATGAAGCCCTTCATCTGGGCCTTGCCAGCTGCCTGTGGGCTAGTCTGCTACTGTCCTCAGGTGGAGATGCTTCCTTGTAGACAGCCCCTATCCTCCAACCCAATTTTAGTTACAAACTTTTGTGCTGGGCACCATTTATCAGCATTTCCCTCTTAAAAATACCATGTGCTTTGTGATGATTAATTTTATATGTCAATTTGACTGGGCTGTGGAGTGTCCAGATATTTGGCTGAACATTATAGAGTGGGTCTGTAAGGGTTTTTCTTTCGTAGGGGGAGAGAGATGAGGTTAACATTTAAATCAGTAGACTGAGTGAAGTAAATGGCCCTCCCCTAATGTGAGTGCCCCACATCTAGTCAGTTGAAGTCTTAAATACAATTAAAAGACTGATCCTCTCCCAAGTAGGGGAGAATTTCTCCTTTCTGTTTTCAGATTTGATCATTGGCTTGTTCCTGCCTTTTGACTTGAACAGAAACATCAGCTGTTCCTGCCTATTGTACCTTCTGGCTTTTGGACTGCAATTGCACCATGACTGTCTTAGATCTTTAGATTAGTGACTAACCCTGAAGATCTTGGGACCTGTTAGTCTCCATAATTTTGTGAGCCAATTCCTTATAATCATAAAACATATATCTCCATCCAGCTGGTTCTGTCTCTCTGGAAAGCCCTGACTGATGCATGCTTCATATTGTCCATTAGTCCCTTACAGTTTCTTGTTCTGCTCCACCCTTCTTGTTTTTCAATGCTGCTATACACATTCTTTTTATTTTGCATCTTCTTGGTCATCCTAATGAGTTTCTAGGAGGGAGGTGAGATAAACATGTGTGCTGATATCTCTACCTTGAGACTTGAAGTCCATGAAACTTTTCAAAGCAGTGAGGAAATCGTCCTTTCTCTTTTCTCTGTAAGCTCCTTTTTATTTTTCATGCTTTCACACCTCCTCCCAACCACCTCATCCTTTTCTTCCAAATCACGACACATTTTCTCTCTTGCCTCTCATTGCAGTCTATACTCTGCAGCTCTTTAAAAAATACCTCCATTTTTGTGCTTTTTGGTAGTTAAATGCCAGCCATGTCTCTCCTCAAAGGCTGTCATTTTCCTTTTTATTCCACTCGCTGACCCTGTAAATGGCATTTGATGCTCAAGAACTGGAACAGTCATTAGTTTAAAAAGGCTTTTTTTTAAAAAAAAATCTTCTGCAGCTCTGAATCATTTCTTTAAAAAAAAAAAAAAAAAAAAAAAACGCACCCTACAGTAAACTCTCTCAATGTCCATATCTGGCCCTGCTGGGTTTTGATTGCACAGCAAAGCAGAGGAACACTGGGTAATGTGGCTGTGTGCATGGTGAGGTGAGTGACTGAATGTACCTAAAACCATAAGGTAAGGCTCCTAGGATCAACTATTTTTTTTTCTTGTTCCTATAAAGTTGATCTTAATCTTCCCTCTGAAGGAAGTTATATTTATTTATTTTGCTTGTAAAACTCTTTTTCTTTTCAACTTTTATTTCTGGGGTGCGTGTGCAGATTTTTACATGGGTAAATTGCATGTCTAAAGTTTTAAAACCAATCATTCCTGTTAAGGTTGAGCAGAATCCTTGGAGGAATTGAACAAAAGGGAATGTCTAGTTGAAGCCCCATGCTTACTAAAGCAATTTGGATTGCATTGACTTATCACTAACTGAATATATTAAGAAAGTTTTTTTCCCAGCCTGTTGTCAGATCCACCTGGTTAAATGCCCATCTGGCATGATGCAGAGGGATAATAGCAATGTGATCAAGTGTCTTAGTCCGTTTGTGTTGCTATAACAATATTCTAGATTAGGTAATTTGTAAAGAACAGGACTTTATTACCCACAGTTTCAAAGGTTGGAAAGTCCATGACCCAGGTGCTGGCTAGACTGGTGTCTGGTGAGGGCCTTTCTCTGCTTCCATGATGTTGTCTTTTAGCTGCACCTTTTGGAGAGGAGGCATGCTATGTCCTCACAAGGCAAAAAGAACAGAATGGGGGTTGAAAGGGGCTGAACATCCTCATCAAGCCCTTTTATGAGGCTCCCTAATCTCATCCATGAGGGTGAAGCTCTTATGACTGAATCACCCCCTAAAGGCCACTTCTTCTAATATCATTGCATTGGGGATTAAGTTGCAACATGAATTTTAGAGGAGATGCAATCATTCAAACCGTAGCCTCAGGTAACTGTTCTGTGTTTGGGACCTCTCTGGGTTACTTCGACTTGCACATTGTATAGAACATGGTATCTGCAAGTTAGAGTATCTGGAATGAACCCCCACCTGGAACAGGGACATCCAATCCCCTTTGTCATATTCAGAGTGTACGATGAGTGTACTAAGACTCCATTCCACTTCCAAGTTAGGCACCTTGAACCACCTTTTACCCCTTAAGAGACTCAGAAGACCCTTAAATCTTGTGTGTCCTGGGGCACTGTTCTCCAGAGGGTCTACATGACAACCAAACTGTCATCAAGTTGCATGATGGGACATGCATTAGTGACCCATGGTGCATGTGATGACAAACTGTTAAAGGCAACTTAAACGCAGGAAAGTATAGAGCACACGCCATCTCCTGAGACCTTATTATTCCTTAGAGAGGTGTGTTGGGGCAGTGGAGCTGTGTGTGCACTCCAATTAAACATCTCCCTGCCCATTTACATATTTTTAGCCTAGATTAAGGTGAAGTAGGGAATGCCTAGTTTCCCTACTTTTCAGTTTTCTATGAAATAAAGGGGATTCCTGATCCAGAAAGTTACCTTTATTACTCAGGTGCTCAGTGAGGGAGTTCGAATATCAGTGTTGCTAATAGAGCTTGCTGTCCTTTTGTGAGTTGATGCAGGCAAGATGAACCGACTGTTCATTAGAAAGGACCATCCCATTGCATGGCCATGAGAAACCAAGGGTTTGTCCTTTCTCAGTCTGCCTTCTGACCTTTAGGATGCATTAACTATAAGCTTCTCCATTTGGAAAACCAGACTTGAAATGGAGCCTTCAAAGCTTTCTGACAGCATCTGAAGAATCACTGTATAATGAGAGAAGTCTTAGAACGTGTTGTAAAACACATCATAGGGATTTGATGAACTCTGAGCCAACCAGCCATGGAGCCCAGGGCTAAGAGGTGAAAACCTCATGGTGCAGACTAAGAAAGAAACAGCCTGTCGCCACCCAGCCTGCTCCTGAGTTAGTCCAATGTTGAGAGCAGGAGATATTTTCCATAACACAGACTCCATTCAAGGTTAATCCACATGACATGACAGGAGAGCCAAGCCTGTTCTGTTCAGGATTGAGGTTCCAGTTCATTCTGGGCAGTGTGCTTTAGGGTAGCCACTAGGTGGCAGATAATGTCTTGGCCTCATAAAGTGCTTATCTGTGTCCAGAATGATCACATACAATGGCGAATCTCTGTTTCCTTAATACTGCAAGAGTATCACCCCAAGAACCTTCATGACTAGTATTCCAGGGATTTCTGAGTCACTATAAAGACTACAGAATTACTCCCAGAGTGAGAGAGGTGTTATTACTAGGAGGAGGCATTGCACAGCTGGCTGTCCAGACAAACAAGTCCCAAGATGGATACCACACAGATGCAAGGTAACATTCCACCTCCACTTGGTAATGACAGTTTTTCATCAGAGAAAATGACCTGCGTGCATTTAGGTTCTGTTGATGGGGTGAAGCAGGCCTCACTGTTGCACTAGCATGCAGAAGAACACCACCAGGTATCTTAGGGGACTTCCAAGACTGCTGGGAGGTGAGATGGCAGAATGAGAGTATCACTACATACGTGAAAAAATGAAGAAAGTTGAATATGATAAGTGTGGTAACTGAGAAAACACTGAAGAGACTAGAGCAAATGGGGACTCTGGAGCTCACTAGTCCTTAGTGATAGTCTCAGGGTCACTGGGAATAGGATGCCAGTAAGATCATCAAAGCTCAATTAGACTGGGGATGACAAATTCAGTGTCAAAGTAAGTTTTCACAGTGAGCCATTGCCTGGGAGAGTTGATAAAACTATTCAGGGATCTCTGTCTATGTAGTCAATACACCATTTGTTTTTTCTGTATTGCTTCTGGATATACCTTTGACTTTCATATGAATCTGTCATGTTTCCTGATTTATTTTCTATTATTTGCAGTTTGGCACCTATTATATTTCTGGGTTTTATTTTTTTTCAGTTCCTCTACTCATGAGCCATAGTTCTATATCTTCCTCAATGGCCTTAGTACCTGTGGATATTTCCACGCTTGTGTGGTCCCCGCCTACATTGGATCTATGCATCTTTAAAGATAGAATTCAGAGAAAGTGATATGGGACTTCAGGGCTAGGTCATAAAGTCATGGTGGCTTCTACCTTGTGCTCTCTGATTACTGGCTCTGTGGAGAGCCAGAACATCCAAGCATTCCTGTGGAAAGGCCCACATAAGATGGAGGCCTCTGACCATTGCCCAATACCAACTTGCTGGGCGTATAGGTCACTGTGCATTTAGGACACAGTGATAAGCACATAAGTCACCTTCTATGATGATGGAGAATTGTCATTGCCAAATGGATGTGGAATGTTACCTTAAATCTGTGTGATACACTTTGTGTATTCTTAGCCACTTTAGGAGTAAATTCTGCAGCCCAGTTAAGCCTTCCGATGATTGCATCCCTGACCAAGATTTGACTGTAGCCTTATAAAAGACCCTGAGCCAGAACCCTCCTACCAAGCTGCTCCTGAACTTCTGACCCTGAGAAATAGTGAGATAATAATGATTGTTATAAGCCACTGAGTTTCAGAATGATGTGTTCTATAGTGATACAATTTGGCTGTGTGACCCCACCCAAATCTCGTCTTGAATTGTAATCCCCACATGTCAAGGAGGGGACCTGGAGGGAGGTGATTGGATCATGGAGGAGTTTCCCCATGCTGCCCTTGTGATAATGCGGGAGTTCTTATGAGATATGATGATTTAAAAGTGGCAGTTTCCCCTGCACCCTTTCTCTCTCTTGCCACCATGTAAGATGTGCCTTGCTTCCCCATCACCTTTTGCCATGATTGTAAGCTTCCTGAGGTTTCCCTAGCCATGCAGAACTGAGAGTCAATAAACCTTTTCTTTGTAAATCATCCAGTCTCAGGTATTCTTTATAGCAGTGTGAAAATGGACTAATGCATATAGCAATGGCTAATAGGGAAGATAACCTGAGCACAGAGCTAAGGGACAAGGCCACTGTCAGTCACTTCTAGGAATTCACAGGACTGAGACCTAATTAAAGAACTGGGAACATGTGCTTGGCTAGATTTCAAAACTGATATGGACCAGTGACTCCTGCATACCTCTCACTTTCCCCTGTTAGTGGAAAAGCGTTTATCTTCTGCCTCATTCACCATTATATGTTGGGTGAGTTGGGGTGGAAAATTGTCTTTTAGTTCATAGATGTTCAACCTCAGAGAAATTATACCTGAGGAGCTTCATCCACACCTATACCTGGTGAGGAGGGATGATGAGCCTGAGCCTGATGCTGGCATGAGTCAAACTTTGCGGGAATCTTGGGAATGTTTTAGTGTATTTTGCATGTGGAGTGAATCTAGATAATTTATAGCCAGTGAATAGATGGTGTTGGTTTTAAAACATATTTACAGGTTTTCCCCAAAAAATGTAGAGTCTCATTCTCCCACTTTGTGAATGTGTCAGCTTTTGGCAATTGCTTCTAATTATTATAATGCAGTAGGAATGATTCTATGTGTCTTACAAAACCAGGATAGAAAAGATGATTGCATTACTGTATGGCTCTCACTCTATACTTCAGCCCTTGGAACCAGACACTGTCCTATGAGGATGCTGAGACCACGTAGGGAAGTCACGTGTGAGTTTTCTGGCAAATAGCCCTAGCTGAGGTTCTAGTCAGTGGCAGCAACTGTTTCCAGACGTGAGTGAGGGAGCTTTCAGATGATTCTAGCCTCTACACTTCAGTTCTCAGAGTTGATGCCAGGTGGAGCAGGGACTGCACTGTCCCAACCACATTTGTCCAGATTGTAGATTTACGAGGAGAATAATTGTTGTAATTGTTGTAAGACACCAAATTTAGGGGTCATTTGTTACACAGCCAAAGTAACTGGAACAGGGTCCTCTGTTTTTTCTTTCTTGGTTCTCTTTTTACCTTTTTACATAGAATCCTGAGACATTCTGGGGCCCCTTTTCATGATTTTCTCCTATGAGATAGGGTAATATCAGCTTCCCTAAGTGAAAAAAGCAAATGCAAAGCCACTGCCCATTTGAGAAGGGCATGCCCATATTAAATCATCCTGCATTCTCTGCATCAAGGCATATTATCAGACATGCCCTTTGAGGTCCAGGTTTTCAGATAGCTATGTTAGCAGAGCAACCATCAAGGTGGCAACTGCCTCAATGAGGTAATCCAATTTGTAAACTCAGGAATATCTCCTAACGAGAATATGTACAGTCCTGAGTCATTTACTAATGAGGATGCATTCTGAGAAATGTATCATTAGGCCATTTCATTGTGCAAATCTCATAGAATGTATTTATAGAAACCTAAATGGTTGTCGGGTATGGTGGCTCTCATCTGTAATCCCAGCCCTCTGGGAGGCTGAGGCAGGTGGATCACCTGAGGTCGAGGTCGAGATCAGCCTGACCAACATGGTGAAACTCCATCTCTACTAAACTAGCCAGGAGTGGTGGCATGTACCTGTAGTCCCAGCTACTCTGGAGGCTGAGGCAGGAGAATGGCTTGAACCCAGGAGGCAGAGGTTGCAGTGAGCCAAGATCACACCACTGCACTCTAGCCTGGGTGACAGAGTGAGACTTCCTCTTGAAGAAAAAAAAAACACCTAAATGGCATAGCCTAATACACACCTAGGTTATATTTTATAGCCTATTGCTCCTAGGCTACAAACCTGTACAGCATGTTATTGTGCTGAATACTATAGGCAAAGATAACACAATGAGTATTTGTATATGTCAACATATCTAAACATAGAGAAGTACAATAAAAATGATATAAAAGATAAAATGTCAGAGTCGCATAGGGCATTTACTACAAATTGAGCTTGCAGGACTAGAAGTCGCTCTGGGTGAGTGAGTGAGTAGTGAGTGAATGTGAAGCCCTCAGACATGACTATACACTCCTTTGGTCTCCATAAACATTGCCCTTTGGCTACACTTACCATATTTCTAAAACTTTACTTTTTTCTGTATCAAATTAAACTTAGCTTACTGTAATATTTTTTACTTTATAAGCTCTTTAAATTTTTAAAACTTCTTGACTTTTTTGCAAGAATACTTAGTAAAACACAAAAACATTGTACAAATGTACCAAAATATTTTCTCGATATCTTTATTTTATAAGCTTTCTTCTGTTTTTAAAATTCTATTTGTTTTTTACTTTTTTAAAATTTTTGTTAAAACTAAGACAAAGCTGGCATGGTGGTTCACGCCTGTAATCCAAACACTTTGGGAGGTGGGCAGATCACGAGGTCAGGAGTTCGAGACCAGCCTGGCCAACATAGTAAAACCCTGTCTCTACTAAAAATACAAAATTTGGCCAGGCATGGTGGTGCACACCTGTAGTCTGAGCTCCTCAGGAGGCTGAGGCAAGAGAATCACTTGAACTCGGGAGCCAGAGGTTGCAGTGAGCTGAGATTGTGCCACTGCACTTCAGCCTGGGTGACAGAGCAAGACTCCATCTTAAAAACAAACAAACAAAAAACACCAAACAACAACGACAACAAAAAACTAAGAAACACTCCTTATCCTTGGCTGACACAAAGTTGGGATCATCAATATCACTGTCTTCTAACTCCTTACCTTGCGTCAGTGGACGTCTTTAAGGGGCAATAATAACATGCATGGAGCTGTCATCTTCTATAATAACACCAAGTTCTGAAATGCCTCCTGAAAGACCTGCCTTAACTATTTCAGAGTTGTCATTTGAAAAATAAATAAGTACCTTTAAAATGACAAAACACAGTTTAGTAAATACATAAAATCAGTAACAGTCATTTATCATCAAGTATTATGTATTAGACATAATTGTATAGCATATACTTTTATATAATTGACAGTAGGTTTATTTATGCCAACATAATCACATGCATCCGAGTAATGCATTGCACTAAAATGTAATGATGGCTACAACGTCACTAGGCAGTAGGGATATTTCAGCTTCATTGTATTCCTATAAGACCACCATTGTATATGCCGTTCATCATTAACTGAGATGTTGTTATGAGGTACATGACTGTATTCCCAAATCCACCAAGTTCTTGATCAAGAATTGGACAGAAATAACCTTCCCCAGCATTAATCAACCTAGGCAATCAGTTCTCTATTCTTTTGGCAAGGGTCATATGTTATTTTACCTTTTGCTTATTATGCAGCATCATTCAATAAAACTAATGCCATTACTTCTTTATTCAAAATAGCATGCCAAGGCTTTGAATACCCCTCTGCAGGAAGCTGATAGCATTTCTGGAAAAACTGAGCTCTCATCATGTGGAATCTGGTACCTCCTACCAGTGACAGCCCCCACTCACTTCCCTGTACAATATGCCCTGCAATGATAAATGGTTTCCAACAGCCTCCATGGGTGCAATCACAGTCATTCTTTCTTCCCTCATGGAAGAACTCTCCCTGTGTCTGAGGCGGCCAGTGACTGTCCTATTGGCAATACTGAAAGTGGTGGATGAGGAACCGAACCCAACCCTCCCATCTCCAGGGCAGGTGATTGACTTTAGTAGCCGCCCTAGATGCAACAATAGGGCCTTTCCCGTTAGCCTTTCCTCCTCCTGTTGAGGTCTCAAAAACACATCCAAATGCAAAGGAATGAGGGGGAAATTGATTAGCGTTGCTCTCTCCCTTCATGGCCCTCTCACAGCATTTCTGCTCTTCTTCTTCCATGATCCTCAGCACCATCCAGTCACCTCAGCCAAGTGAGCTTGCCCGTAACTCCTGGTCAGTTAGTGGGGGATATCTCCCATCTCTGCCCAGCTAAACTCTTTTCCTGATTGCAAAATCCCGTGATACCAGGTCAGCTCACACTGGCAAGGATCCCACAATGTGTACCAAACATTGTGTATGGTTCATGGCGACCTACACCACTATGCATGCATGGTGTAAACAATGATAGTATTTATTGGGAACAACTTTATGAGCATAGATGAAATACAGGGCATAAGAGTAAGGTATGTTTGAGCCAGTAGAAGTGTAAGTGCTGGCCTGGCACAGTGGCTCACGCCTGTAATCCCAACACTTTGGGAGGCCAAGGCAGGTGGATCATGAGGTCAGGAGATCAAGACCATCCTGGCCAACATGGTGAAACCCTATCTGTACTAAAAATACAAAAATTAGCTCCTCCTATGTCTGCGGTGGCCAAGTGACTGAGGTGGACAGTCACTTGGCCACCTCAGACACAGGGGGAGTGTGGTGGGCGAGGTGACACACGCCTGTAATCCCAGCTACTTGGGAGGCTGAGGCAGGAGAATCAGTCGAACCAGGGAGTCGGAGGTTGCAGTGAGCCGAGATCATACCACTGCACTGCAGCCTGGGGGACAGAGAAAGACTTTGTTTCAAAAAAAAAAAAAAGTGTAAGTGCCAAAAAGAGCACCCCGGTAGAGAAAACTTGCCCCACACTGCTTTATCTATATTGGCTAGGCTGAGAGGGATAAGACTAAGACGCACACACACACACACACACACACACACACACACACACACACACACAAAACAAAGGCGTTTACTTTTAGGAACCTACAGCTCCCCTATGCAGTGTCTGTTATCAGTGCTACAGTTATCAACTGGAAGTTTTGCTGCAGGAAGAAAGAAAGGATGAGGTCTTCATGGATGTGGGGACCAAAGGCTTGTCTCTTCTCACAGGCAGTTGATGAGAGCACTGGCATTGCGCATGTTGGGACTAAATGAATGGGGACAAAAGACTATAGGTTTGGTAAGGATTTTGTTTACATGCAGTAGGTTTCCCCATCAAGCCAACCCAGAACATTTCCCAGGAGCTCTCAAACTCCTGAGAGCCCCCCTTTCCCTCTCCCCTCACCAACATGGGGCCTCAGTGTCCTCATCCTCTTTGTGTTTCAGATTGACTGATTCCCATGGTCCTGCCTTCAAGTTTACTGATTCTTGTCTCTGCTATGTTGAGTTTGCTGATGAGCATGAAAGGGAATTTTAAATCTCTTACTGTGTTTGTCTTTTCTTGTATTTTCACTGAATTCTTTCTTAGCTTCCATAGCTCTTCTGAAATTAACATCTGATTATGTACCCTGTCCACCTGTTCCACTAGATCATTTGATATGAGTCATGGTTATTTTAAATTCCTGAGTCGTTCTAACCTCTGTGCCATATCTGAATTTACTGGTGATTGATTTGTCTCTTGATAGTGTGGTTTTTGTCCTTGCTGTTTTTTGTAAGCCACACAACTTTTTGCTGAAAGTCAGATATCTTGCATAAGAAAGTAGAGACTGTGTTAAATAGTCATGCCTGGAAGTGAGCCTACTTTTCCTTCTGCTGGGCATTTACCAATTGGGGGTTGAGCCAATCTACTCAGGAGTAGATGGCTAACTCCTACTCAGGAGTTATCATGACCTGCTTCTACTTACAGATCTGCACCCCCACCCCACCTCCTCAACCCTCAGCATATCTTCTTACTCATCCCTGTGGATAGAGGTCTTGTTCAGTTTCTGTTCTTCAGTTGTGATGGGTTTTTACCAGCTCCCTAAAAGCACACAATTTGCTGTTCTTAGGTAGCTTGTGCTTTTCGTTTGATGAGGGAAATAGAGGAGAAGATCCAAGAATAGATGCTTCATATCCTTTCCCCCAGTGGCTACTGTTCCCAGAAGGCATGCTTTATTAAGACTCTTGCTCTGCTTCCAATATCTTGTGTGTGTGAGGTCAAGGTATGTGGCAATACCCTGCAGGGGGTTGTAAATTGCCTTTATGTCTTTGCCTCACAGGGACTCTCTCCCTAGCTCACATTTTATCTTTAGCAATTGGTTAATATTAGCTAGATTCTTCTTGCTGTTGTCTGGCAATGTCTAACCCAGTTAAGTGCTCATGACCATCGCTCTTTAAAGACGTCTCTAGTCCTTAGATTTTGTTGCCTGAAACTTCAGCTTTCCCATGGCTTCAAAGTGAGTTGTAAATTTGACAATGGTCTGGCATTTTGTTGTTCTTGCTGTTGTAAGGATTAGAATGATATCCTCTCCATCTTTCTATATCCTGAAGAGAAACCAGAAATACCTCTCACTTCTTTGAAATGAATCAACACAAGCTACAGATCATTCAACAGTAAAAAAAAACAAACAAAAAAGCCTTGAGTCACTTAATGAATAGAGTCTTTAGTAGTACATCATGCCTCATATTATTAATTGCATAATACTTTTACTTCAGGTAAAAGTACATTTCTTAGCCGTTAGTAGGTAGTTAAATCAGTTATCTGCCATTATTTCTTCAAGTTGAATTTTCCTGAAGTAACGAATGTTAATGTTATTTTTAGCCTGTATTCTTCTTATCCAGTAATTGTGTATTTCATTTATTTTTCTTATTTCCCCAGTTAAATGCTTTAAACAACATCCTTAAATCTTGCATTTTCCTCATCTATAACATTTTATGATATTCCTGCACAGGAATCTGATTAGTTAAATTCAGGCAACTTGGTATATACAAAAGCATAATATCTCAGGCACCAAGAAGTCTAGAATGATTGACAATTTTGACATAATTGCCTCAATGTATTGAGATAACACTCCAACTCTGTCCATTTTGCTATGTTCATTATGGAAAATGAGTTATACAGTAATGGAAAAAATTTAGAAGATATTGGTAAGATATTTTAGTATTGTAACCTATGTTTTACAAAATATTCTGAGTCAGATTTAGATAAAATAAGACCTATTATTTTGATATTGATGGATATTATGGGGTCAATAAGACTGTAACATTATGTGAACTGAAATCATCTTTGTCACTAAGAGATCATGGCTATCTAGGGAGTGGGGAAACTTCTTGTATCATATAATCCTGAAGAAAACTATATTCTTGGCATTTCTCCTTTAGACAAAATTATCTTATGAAAAAGCGTGGGTCTCCAGCTGAAGGAGTGATAAAAACCAGGTCTTATATGCAGTAAAAGAAAACATTATTTTAAAAATTATTTTTCTCATTATACAAATAGTATAATTTTTAAAAATGTAAAACATCTATCAGTTAAGAAAGAAATTTTAGACCTTTTAAAGACAGAATAACAAAATCCAGTCTGGTGGTCTTAATGGTTATATTTCTTTGTAGACACACACACACACACACACACACACACACACACACGAGCAATCTTAACCTTAAAAATCATACAGATATGTGTATTTACGTATATATTATCAGTGTCAAAGAGTTTTTTATCCTGCTTTTTTTAAACTTATTACATCAGAAGTATTTTCCCATGTCATCAAAAACTCTTCATAAATATTTTTTAATGGCTGAATACTACTCTGCTTTATAGTTATGCCATAATTGGATATAAGCCTTTTGTATATTAAGGTTGTTTCCAGTGTTCTAGTATTGAAAATAATGCCATAATCAACTAATTTATATATAAATCTTTATCTTCATTTTTGATTACTTGTTAGAATCCATTCATGGAAGTAAAATTACTGATTCTAAGAGAATGAAATTTTTTATAGCTCATGACAGATATTTACAAATCATGTTTTGGAGGGCTTTAACAAATAACATTGCCACCAGTAGTTTATGAGAATATGTGTCTTTTTTTACATTATTAGTGGGAATGTAAATTAGTTCAGCTACTAAGTAACGCAGTTTGGAGATTTCTCAAAAAAACTTAAAATGGAACTTCCATTTGACCCATGAATCCCATTACTAGGTATACACCTCAAGGGAAATAGGTAATTACACCAAAAAGATGCAGGTACTCATACATTCATCACCATGGTATTCGCAATAATAAAAACATGAAATCAATCTATTTGCCCATCAATGGTAGATTGGGTAAAGATAATGTGGTACATATATATCGTGGAATACTATGTAGCCATAAAAAAGAATGAGACCATGACCTTTGCAGCAACATGGATACAGCTGGAGGTAATAATCCTCAGTGAGTTAATGCATAACTAGAAAACCAAATACCACATTTTCTCACTTATAAGTGGGAGCTAAACATTGAGCACACGTGAACATAAACACAGGAATAATAGACACTGTGGACTACTAGAGGGCAAAGGGGAGGAGTGTGAAAAACTAGCTATTGGGTACTATGTGCACTCCCTGGGTACAATATGCCCATATAACAAACCTGCGTGTATACCTACTATATCGAAAATAAAAGTGGAAATTAAGCCAGGCACAGTGACTCACGCCTGGAATCCCAGCACTTTGGGAGGCTGAGGCAGGGGGATCACCTGAGGTCAGGAGTTTGAGACCAGCCTGGCTGACATGGTGAAACCCTGTCTCTACTAAAAATACAAAAATCAGTTGGGCGTGGTGGCACACACCTGTAATCCCAGCTATTTGGGAGGCTGAGACAGGAGAATCACTTGAATCAAGGAGGTGGAGGTTGCATTAAGCCGGGATTACACCACTGTCCTCTAGCCTGGGAGACATTCCATCTCAAACAAACAAACAAACAAAGCCCACAAAACAAGACTGTCCACTCTCACTATTTTTTTTCCCCAACGTAGTTATAGGCAAGAATAAAAAATAAAAGACAACCTAATAGCAAAAATAAGTGAAATTGTTTTCTGATGACACAATTTTATATATAGAAAACACTAAATACTTAATTAAAAACTGTTAAAACTGAAAAAAGAATTCAGTGACATTGCAGGATACAAAATCAACATTCAAAAATTAGTAGCATTTCTATAATAACTAGGAAGGAAATTAAGAAAACAATCCAATTTACAATAGCAACCACAAAAGATAAAATATTTATGCATAAATTTAACCACCGAGGTAGAAGATCTGTATACTGAAGACTATAAAACATTGATGAAAGAAATTGAAGAAAATACAAATGAATGGAAAGGAAACTCATATTCATGGGTTAGAATAATTAATATTGTTTAAATTTGCATAACAACCCAAAGAGATTCAATTCAATCCCTTTTCAACTTCCAATGTTATTTTTCACAAAAATAGAAAAAACAGTGCTTAAATTCATATGGAACCACAAAAGGCCTTGAATAGCCAAAACAGTCTTAAGCAAGATTGCTTAAAATTAATGAAGATACCATTAACAGAGCTAATGATATCACACCGATTTCAAAATAAACTATTGTCATTAAAACAGCATGGTAGTGACAAAAACAGACATGTCGACTAATGGAACAGCACCGAGAATACAGAAATAAATGCATGCATTTATTTCTATGTTAATTTTCAGCTAAGGTGTCAAGAACATACAATGGAGAAAGGACATTCTTTTCAATAAACGGTGTTGAGAAAACTGGATACCCACATGCAGAAGAGTGAAATTGAATCATTTGCTCACATCATATACAAAAATCAACTCGAAAAGACTTTAAATACAAGAGCTGAAGCTATAAAACAACTACAGATGCTCCTCAGTTTATGATGGAGTTACATCCCAATAAACCCTTTGTTGTTTTAATTAATTAATTAATTTTTTGAAACAGAGTCTTGCTCTGTCATCTTGACTGGAGTGTAGTGGTGTGATCTCAGCTCACTGCAACCTCCGCCTCCCGAGTTCAAGTGAGTCTTGTACCTCAGCCTCCAAAGCAGCTGGGACTACGTGTGCACTCCACCATGTCCAGCCAAATTTGATATTTTTAGTAGAGACGGGGTTTCACCATGGTGGTCAGGCTGGTCTCAAACTTCTGGCCTCAAGTGATCTGCCCACCTCAACCTCCCAAATTGCTGAGATTATAGGCATGAGGCACCATTCCCAGCCCCAAGAAACCCTTTTTAAGTTGAAAATATCTTAAGGTGAAAAGCAGCTATGGAACATTATAGCTTAGCCTAGTCTACCTTAAACATGCTCAGAACACTTATGCTAGCCTTCATTTGGTCAAAATTGCCTAACATAGAGCCTCTTTTATAATAAAGTGTTGAATATCTCATCTACTTTGTTGAATACTGTACTGAAAATGAAAAAAGAATGGCTGTATGAGGATTTCAAGTACAGTTTCCATTGAATGCTTATCATCTTTGCACCATTTTAAAGTTGAAAAATCATAAGTGGAACCATCTTAAGTCAGGGACCATCTATAGAGGAAACGGAAGAAAAGCTCCACAACAGTGGTCTAATGATTTTTTTGACATGTCCCCAAAACTGAGGGCAATAGAAGCAAAAACTGACAAACGGGTTTGCATAAAACTAAAAAGATTCCTCCTGGAATGGAAACAATTAAGAAACTGAAGAGACAACCCAAAGAGTGGGGAAAAATATTTGCAAATCATAGATCTGGTAAGTGTTTATTACCAAAAATAAGAAACTCAAAGTTGAGACTTTTTCTTTTTCTTTTTTATTGCATTTTAGGTTTTGGGGTACATGTGAAAAACATGCAAGGTTGTTACATAGGTGCATACGTGGCAGTGTGATTTGCTGCCTTCCTCCCCTTCACCTGTATCTGGCATTTCTCCCCATGCTATCCCTCCCCAACTCCCCACCCCGCTGCTGTCCCCCCACTCCCCCCCAACACACCCCAGTGTATAGTGCTCCCCTCCCTGTGTCCATGTGTTCTCATTGTTCAACACCCGTCTATGAGTGAGAACATGTGGTGTTTGATTTTGTGTTCTTGTGTCAGTTTGCTGAGAATGATGGTTTCCAGGTTCATCCATGTCCCTACAAAGAACGCAAACTCATCGTTTTTGATGGCTGCATAATATTCCATGGTGTATATGTGTCACATTTTTCCTGTCCAGTCTATCATCGATGGGCATTTGGGTTGGTTCCAGGTCTTTGCTATTGTAAACTGTGCTGCAATGAACATTCGTGTGCATGTGTCCTTATAGTAGAACGATTTATAATCCTTTGGATATATGCCCAGTAATGGGATTGCTGAGTCAAATGGAATTTCTATTTCTAGGTCCCTGAGGAATCGCCACACTGTCTTCCACAATGGTTGAACTAATTTACACTCCCACCAACAGTGTAAAAGTATTCCTATTTCTCCACATCCTCTCCAGCATCTGTTGTCTCCAGATTTTTTAATGATCGCCATTCTAACTGGCGTGAGATGGTATCTCAATGTAGTTTTGATTTGCATTTCTCTAATGACCAGTGATGATGAGCATTTTTTCATATGCTTGTTGGCCTCATGTATGTCTTCTTTTGCAAAGTATCTGTTCATATCCTTTGCCCATTTTTGAATGGGCTTGTTTGTTTTTTTCTTGTAAATCTGTTTTAGCTCGTTGTAAATTCTGGATATCAGCCCTTTGTCAGACGGGTAGGCTGCAAAAATTTTTTCCCATTCTGTTGGTTGCCGAATGACTCTATTGACTGTTTCTTTTGCTGTGCAGAAGCTGTGGAGTTTGATTAGGTCCCATTTATCTATTTTGGCTTTTGTTGCCAATGCTTTTGGTGTTTTGGTCATAAAGTCCTTGCCTACGCCTATGTCCTGAATGGTTTTCCCTAGGTTTCCTTCTAATGTTTTTATGGTGTTAGGTCTTATGTTTAAGTCTTTAATCCATCTGGAGTCAATTTTAGTGTAAGATGTCAGGAAGGGGTCGAGTTTCTGCTTTCTGCATATGGCGAGCCAGTTTTCCCAACACCACTTATTGAACAGGGAATCCTTTCCCCATTGCTTGTTTTTATCAGGTTTGTCAAAGATCGGGTGGTTGTAGATATGTTGTGTCACCTCTAACACCTCTGTTCTGTTCCATTGGTCTATATCTCTGTTTTGGTACCAGTACCATGCTGTTTTGATTACTGTAGCCTTGTAGTATAGTTTGATGTCCAGTAGTGTGATGCCTCCCGCTTTGTTCTTTTTGCTTAGAGTTGACTTGGCTATGCAGGCTCTCTTTTGGTTCCATATGAAGTTTAAGGTGGTTTTTTCCAGTTCTGTGAAGAAGGTCATTGGTAGCTTGATGGGGATAGCATTGAATCTGTAAATTACTTTGGGCAGTATGGCCATTTTCATGATATTAATTCTTCCTAACCATGAACATGGAATGTTTCTCCATCTGTTTGTGTCCTCTCTTACTTCGTTGAGCAGTGATTTGTACTTCTCCTTGAAGAGGTCCTTTACATTCCTTGTTAGTTGTATTCCTAGGTATTTTATTCTCTTTGTAGCAATTGTGAATGGCAGTTTGTTCTTGATTTGGTTCTCTTTAAGTCTGTTATTGGTGTATAGGAATGCTTGTGATTTTTGCACATTGATTTTGTATCCTGAGACTTTGCTGAAGTTGCTTATCAGTTTCAGGAGATTTTGGGCTGAGATGATGGGGTCTTCTAGATATACAATCATGTCATCTGCAAATAGAGAAAATTTGACTTCCTCCTTTCCTAATTGAATACCCTTTATTTTTCTTGCCTGATTGCTCTGGCTAGAACTTCCAGTACTATATTGAATAGGAGTGGTGAGAGAGGGCATCCTTGTCTAGTGCCCGATTTCAAAGAGAATGCTTCCAGTTTTTGCCCATTCAGTATGATATTGGCTGTCGGTTTGTCATAAATAGCTTTTATTATTTTGATATACATTCCGTCAATACCTAGTTTATTGAGAGTTTTTAGCATAAAGGGCTGCTGAATTTTGTCGAAGGCCTTCTCTGCATCAATTGAGATAATCATGTGGTTTTTGTCTTTGGTTCTGTTTATGTGGTGAATTACATTTATAGACTTGTGTATATTGAACCAGCCTTGCATCCCCGGGATGAATCCTACTTGATCATGGTGGATAAGCTTTTTGATGTGCTGTTGCAATCGGCTTGCCAGAATTTTATTGAAGATTTTTGCATCTATGTTCATCATGGATATTGGCCTGTAATTTTCTTTTCTTGCTGAGTCTCTGCCGGCTTTTGATATCAGGATGATGTTGGTCTCATAAAATGATTTGGGAAGGATTCCCTCTTTTTGGATTATTTGGAATAGTTTCAGTAGGAATGGTACCAGTTCCTCTTTGTATGTCTGGTAGAATTCAGCTGTGAACCCATCTGGACCTGGGCTTTTTTTGGGTGGTAGGCTCTTAATTGCTGCCTCGACTTCAGACCTTGTTATTGGTCTATTCAGGGTTTCGACTTCTTCCTGGTTTAGGCTTGGGAGGAGGCAACTGTCCAGGAATTTATCCATTTCTTTCAGGTTTTCTAGTTTATGTGCATAGAGTTGTTTGTAATAACCTCTGATGATGGTTTGAATTTCTGTGGAATCTGTGGTGATATCCCCTTTATCATTTTTTATTGCATCTATTTGGTTATTCTTTTTTATTAGTCTGGATAGTGGTCTGTCTATTTTGTTGATCTTTTCAAAAAACCAGCTCCTGGATTTATTGATTTTTTGTAGGGTTTTTCATGTCTCTATCTCCTTCAATTCTGCTTTGATCTTAGTTATTTCTTGTCTTCTGCTAGGTTTTGAGTTTTTTTGATCTTGCGCCTCTAGCTCTTTCAATTTTGACGATAGGGTGTCAATTTTAGATCTCTCCTTTCTTCTCGTGTGCACTTATTGCTATATATTTTCCTCTAGAGACTGCTTTAAATGTGTCCCAGAGATTCTGGTGTGTGATGTCTTCGTTCTCGTTGGTTTTGAAGATTTCTGCCTTCATTTCATTGTTTATCCAGTCAACATTCAGGAGAAAGTTGTTCATTTTCCATGAGGCTGTGCGGTTCTGGGTTGGCTTCTGAATTCTGAGTTCTAACTTGATTGCACTGTGGTCTGAGAGACTGTTTGTTATGGTTTCCGTTCTTTTGCATTTGCTGAGGAGTGATTTACTTCCAATTATGTGGTCAATTTTAGAGTAGGTGTGATGTGGTGCTGAGAAGAATGTATATTCTGTGGATTTCGGGTGGAGAGTTCTGTAAATGTCTATTAGGTTTGCTTGTTCCAGGTCCGAGTTCAAGTCCTGGATATCCTTGTTAATTTTCTGTCTCATTGATCTGTCTAATATTGACAATGGTGTGTTGAAGTCTCCCACTATTATTGTGTGGGAGTCTAGGTCTCTTTGTAAGTCTTTAAGAACTTGCCTTATGTATCTGGGTGCTCCTGTATTAGGTGCATATATATTTAGGATCGTTAGCTCTTCTTGTTGCATTGATCCTTTTACCATTATGTAATGTCCTTCTTTGTCTCTTTTGATCTTTGTTGCTTTAAAGTCTATTTTATCAGAGATGAGAATTGCAACTCCTGCTTTTTTTTGCTCTCCATTTGCTTGGTAAATCTTCCTCCATCCCTTTATTTTGAGCCTTTGTGTATCCTTGCATGTGAGGTGGGTTTCCTGGATACAGCACACTGATGGGCTTTGGCTTTTTATCCAGTTTGCCAGTCTGTGTCTTTTGATTGGGGCATTTAGTCCGTTTACATTTAGGGTTAATATTGTTAAGTGTGAATTTGATCCTGTCATTTTGATGCTAGCTGGCTGTTTTGCCCATTGGTTGATGCAGATTCTTCATTGTGTTGATGCTCTTTACCATTTCGTGTGTTTTTGGAGTGGCTGGTACTGGTTGTTCTTTTCTATGTGTAGTGCCTCCTTCAGGAGCTCTTGTAAAGCTGGTCTGGTGGTGATGAAATCTCTGAGTACTTGCTCGTTCTCAAAGGATTTTATTTTTCCTTCACTTATGAAGCTTAGTTTGGTTGGATATGAAATTCTGGGTTGAAAGTTCTTTTCTTTAAGGATGTTGAATATCGGCCCCCACTCTCTTCTGGCCTGTAGGGTTTCTGCTGAGAGATCTGCTGTGATGGACTTCCCTTTATGGGTAACCCGACCTTTCTCTCTGGCTGCCCTTAGTATTTTCTCCTTCATTTCGACCCTGGTGAATCTGATGATTATGTGCCTTGGGGTTGCTCTTCTAGAGGAACATCTTTGTGGTGTTCTCTGTATTTCCTGGACTTGAATATTACCCTGCCTTGCTAGGTTGGGGAAGTTTTCCTGGATAATATCCTGAAGAGTATTTTCCAGCTTGGATTCATTCTCTTCGTCACATTCAGGTACACCTATCAAACGTAGATTAGGTCTTTTCACATAGTCCCATATTTCTTGTTGACTTTGTTCATTCCTTTTTACCCTGTTTTCTCTAATCTTGCCTTCTCATTTTATTTCATTGAGTTGATCTTCGACCTCTGATATCCTTTCTTCTGCTTGGTCAATTCAGCTGTTGAAACTTATGCGTGCTTCGCGAAGTTCTCATGTTGTGTTTTTCAGCTCCATCAATTCACTCATATTCCTCTCTAAGTTGTCCATTCTCGTTAGCATTTCATCAAGTCTTTTTTCAAGGTTCTTAGTTTCTTTGCATTGGGTTAGAACATGTTCTTTTAGCTCACGGAAGTTTCTTATTATCCATTTTCTGAAAGCTGATTCTGTCATTTCATCACACTCATTCTCCATCCAGTCTTGTTCCCTTGCTGGTGAGGAGTTGCGCTCCCTTGTAGGAGGAGAGGTGTTCTGGTTTTGGGTGTTTTCATCCTTTTTTGCGCTGGTTTCTTCCCATCTTTGTGGATTTATCCACCTGTCATCTTTGTAGTTACTGTCTTTCTGATTTTAGTGATTTCAAGTCTGCAGCAGCTGAACTCATAAACCCCCTTTTCTTCCCCCCAGGTGTTCTGTCCCAGGGAGTTAGGGCTTTATGATTTCCTGCTGTCTTGCTACCGTTTTCCCTGCCCACAAGGTGGCAGCCTAGTCACACTCAGCCTGCAGAGGCTTCGCTGAGCTGCTGTGGGCTCCGCCCAGCTTCTGTGTGAACTTCCCTGCAGTCCTGTTTATATGGGTGTAGTTAGAACTGCTTCCGCTATGTTGGCCCACCCCTGTAGTGACGGAGTCTCTGTAGTGGCGGGTTACCTTGGTTACGGCAAATTGCCCTGGGAACTGCAGGGTGTTTCCCGATGGGGGATGCCCCTCCCCCACAGAGCTGGACCATCCCGGGTTCAGCTGTGCTTCCCGTGGTGCCCTCTTTGCCTGGGAATCTCTTGGCATGACTCCCTGCCTCAGCTCCCCTTGCTGGCCCAGAGGGGACCCAGTCTTGTTCACTCTTCACAAGGAGCCGCTGCCCCCTGAAGCAGGTGTTGGCCGAGCGGCCGCGCCGGTCCAACCAGCGGTGCTGGCAACACGTGGAGCTCCTCCGTCTGTGAATCTCCTGGTCCATGGGCAGTAAAAATCTGCTGCCCTGTGAGCTGCTGCATCAGCCGAAACAGCGGCTCTGAGATTCGTGGTGCGCTCTTGCCCAGGAATCTCCTGGCTTGACTTCCTGCTTCAGCTCCCCTTGCTGGCTCAGAGGGGACTCAGTCTCTCTCACTCTGCTCAATGAGCCACTGCCCCCCGCCCCAGGGTGTAGGCTGAGCGGCCGCACTGGTCAGACCAGCAGCGCTGGTGACCCGTGGGGCTCCTCCTCCTGTGAATCTCCTGGTCTGTGGGCAGTAAAAATACGTCTGGAAATGCAGCGTCCACTCACCCTCTGCGCCTTCTCTCGGAGCTGCAATCCCGAGTTCCTCCTAATCGGCCATCTTGGATCGACTCCGAGACTTTTTCTCATGTCATTAAAATCTTGCTTTCTTGGAATAAAACCAAAATAATTATAGTGAATTAAACTTCAGTAGTACTTCAGTACTATTGAATTCAATGTGAAATATTGTGTTTGGAACCTATACCATTACTTGAGGGAAGCTGATCTATAATTTTCTTTCTTGTGCTATTAAGTTCTGTTATATATATGAAGACTATCTGACTCATGCCATGTTAATGAATTATTATAATATCTACCATTGTGTTTGCCTAATATGTTGATTCTAAGTGTTTTGTGTGCCTTATCTCTTATCCTCACAAAAACCTTAAAACAGCTACTTAAATATTTTACATAAGAATTTTTCTGTCTCAAAGCAGTTAAGTATCTTTTGAAGGTTATATGATTATTAAATAACAGAGGTAGATTTCAAATACAAGTTTTTTTTTAAATTATTTTTATTTAAGTTTTATTTTATTATTATACTTTAAGTTCTGGGGTACATGTGCAGATCATGCAGGTTTGTTACATAGGTATACATGTGCCATGGTGGTTTGCTGCATCCGTCAACCTATCATCTACATTAGGTATTTTTTTCTAATGCTATCCCTCCCCTATTCGCCTACTCCCTGACAGGCCCCAGTGTGTGACGTTCCCCTTTCTGTGTCCACGTGTTCTCATAGTTCAACTCCCACTCATGAGTGAGAACATGCGGTGTTTGATTTTCTGTTCTTGCATTAGTTTGCTGAGAATGATGGTTTCCAGCTTCATCCATGTCCCTGAAAAGGACATGAACTTGTTCTTTTTTATGGCTGCTTAGTATTCCATGGTGTATATGTGCCACATTTTCTTTATCTAGTCTATCACTGATGGGCATTTGGGTTGGTTCCAAGTCTTTGCTATTGTGAACAGTGTTGCAATAAATATACGTGTGCATGTGTCTTTATAATAGAATTATTAATAATCCTTTGGGTATATACTCAGTAATGGGATTACTGAGTCACATGATATTTCTACATCTAGATCCTTGAGGAATTGCCACACTTTCTTCCTCAATGGTTGAACTAATTTACACTCCCACCAACCAACAGTGTAAAAGTGTTCCTATTTCTCCACATCATCCCCAGCATCTGTTGTCTCCTGACTTTTTGATGATTGCCTTTCTAACTGGCGTGAGATGGTATCTCATTGTGGTTTTGATTTGCATTTCTCTAATGACTAGTGATGATAAACTGTTTTTCATATGTTTGTTGGCTGCATAAATGTCTCCTTTTGAGAAGTGTCTGTTCATATCCTTTACCCACTTTTTGATGTTGTTTTTTTTTTCTTGTAAATTTGTTTAAGTTCTTTGTAGATTCTGGATATTAGCCCTTTGTCAGATGGGTAGATTGCAAAAAGTTTCTCCCATTCTGTAGGTTGCCTGTTCACTCTGATGATAGTTTCTTTTGCTGTGCAGAAGTCTTAAGTTTAATTAGATCCTATTTATCAATTTTGGCTTTTGTTGCCATTTCCTTTGGTGTTTTAATTATGAAGTCTCTGCCCATGCCTATGTCCTGAATGGTATCGCCTAGGTTTTCTTCTAGAGCTTTTATGGTTTTAGGTCTTATGCTTAAGTCTTTAATCCATCTTTAGTTAATTTTTGTATAAGGTGTAAAGAAGGAATCCAGTTTCAGCTTTCTGCATACGGCTAGCCAGTTTTCCCAATACCATTTATTAAATAGGGAATCCTTTTTCCATTGTTTTTGTCAGGATTGTCGAAGATCAGATGGTTGTAGGTGTGTGGCATTATTTCTGAGGCCTCTGTTCTGTTCCACTGGTCTATATCTCTGGTTTGGTACCAGTACCATGCTGTTGTGATTACTGTAGTCTTGAAGTATAGTTTGAAGTCAGGTAGCATGATGCCTCCAGCTTTATTCTTTTTGCTTAGGATTATCTTGGCCATGCGGGCTCTTTTTTTGGCTCCATATGAAGTTTGTGGTGTGTTTTTTTTTTTTCCAGTTCTGTGAAGAAAGTCAATGATAACTTGATGGGGATAGCATTGAATCTATAAATTACTTGGGGCTGGATGGCCATTTTCACAATACTGGTTCTTCCTAACCATGAGCATGGAATGTTTTTCCATCTGTTTGTGTCCTCTCTTATTTCCTTGAGCAGAGGTCCTTCACATCCTTTGTTAGTTGTATTCCTAGGTATTTTATTCTCATTGCAGCATTTGTGAATGGGAGTTTGCTCCTGATTTGGCTCTCTGCTTGTTGTTGGTGTATAGGAATGCATGTGATTTTTGCACATTGATTTTGTAACCTGATACTTTGCTGAAGTTGCTTATCAGCTTAAGGAGATTTTGGGCTGAGACAATGGGGTCTTTTAAATATATAATCATGTCATCTGCAAATAGAGACAATTTGACTTCCTCTTTTTTCTAATTGAACACCCTTTATTTCTTTTTCTTGCCTGATTGCCCTGGCCAGTACTTCCAATACTATGTTGAATAGGAGAGGTGAGAGAGCATCCTTGTCTTGTGCCAGTTTTCAAAGGGAATGCTTCCAGCTTTTGCCCATTCAGTATATTGGCTGTAGGTTTGTCTTAAATAGATCTTGTTATTTTGAGGTACATTCCATCAATACCTAGTTTATTGAGAGTTTTTAGCATGAAGGGCTGTTGAATTTTGTTGAAGGCCTTCTCTGCATCTATTGAGATAATCATGTGGTTTTTGTCTGTGGTTCTGTTTATGTGATGGATTTTGTTTATAGTTTTGCATATGTTGAACCAGCCTTGCATCTCAGGGATGAAGCCGACTTGATGGTGGTAGATGAGTTTCTTGATGTGCTGTTGGATTCGGTTTGCCAGTATTTTATTGAGGATTTTCACATTGATGTTCATCAGGAATATTGGCCTGAAATTTTCTTTTTTGTTGTGTCTCTGCCAGTTTTTGGTGTCAGGATGATGCTGTCCTCATAAGATGAGTTAGGTAGGATTCCCTCTTTTTGTATTGCTTGGAATAGTTTCAGAAGGAATTGTACCAGCTCCTCTTTGTATGTCTGGTAGAATTCAGCTGTGAAGCCATCTAGTCCTGGACTTTTTCTGGTTGGTAGGCTATTAATTGCTGCCTCAACTTTAGAACTTGTTATTTGTCTATTCAGGGATTCAACTTCTTCCTGATTTAGTCTTGGGAGGGTGTAAGTGTCCAGGAATTTATCCATTTCTTCTAGATTTTCTGGTTTATTTGCATAAAGATGTTTATAGTATTCTCTGATGGTAGTTTGTATTTCTGTGTAATTGGTGGTGATATCCCCTTTATCATTTTTTATTGCATCTATTTGATTCTTCTCTCTTTTCTTCTTTATTAGTCTAGCTAGTGGTCTGTTTTCTTGATCTTTTCCAAAACGAGCTCCTGGATTCACTGATTTTTTGAAGGATTTTTTTGTATCTCTGTCTCTGCTCTGATCTTACATATTTCTGGTCTTCTGCTAGCTTTTGAATTTGTTTGCACATGCTTCTCTAGTTCCTTTAATTGTGACATTAGGCTGTCAGTTTTAGGACTTTCCTACTTTCTTCTGTGGTCATTTAGTGTTATAAATGTGTCCCAGAGATTCTGGTATGTTGTGTCTTCATTCTCATTGGTTTCAAAGAACATCTTTATTTCTGACTTCATTTCATTATTTATTCAGTAGTCTTTCAGGAGCAGGTTGTTCTGTTTTAATGTAGTTGTGCAGTTTTGAGTGAGTTTCTTAATCCTGAGTTCCAATTTAATTGCACTGTGATCTGAGAGACTGTTATGATTTCCATTCTTTTGCATTTGCTGAGGAGTGTTTTACTTCCAATTATGTAATCAATCTTAGAATAAGTGCAATGTGGTGCTGAGAAGATTGTATATTCTGTGGATTTGGGGTGGAGAGTTCTGTAGATGTCTATTAGGTCCACTTGGTCCAGATCTGAGTTCAAGTCTTGGATATCCTTGTTAATTTTCTGCCTTGTTGATCTGTCTAATATTGACAGTGAGCTGTTAAAGTCTCCCACTACTGTTGTGTAAGAGTCTATATCTCTTAGTAGGTCTCTAAGAATTTGCTTTATGAATCTGGGAGCTCCTGTATTAGGTGCATATATATTTAGGATAGTTAGCTCCTCTTGTTTCATTGACCCGTTTACCATTATGTAATGTCCTTTTTTGTCTCTTTTGATCTTTGTTGGTATAAAGTCTGTTTTAACAGACTAGGATTGCAATCCCTGTTTTTTTATTTTTTGCTTTCCATTTGCTTGTTAAATCTTCCTTTGCCCCTTTATTTTGAACCTATATGTGTCTTTGCACATGAGATGTGTCTCCTGAATACAGCACACCAATGAGTCTTGACTCTTTATCCAGTTTGCCAGTCTGTGTCTTTTAATTGAGGCATGTAGCCCGTTTACATTTAAGGTTAATATTGTTATGTGTGAATTTGATCCTGCCATTATGATGCTAGCTCGTTATTTTACCTGTTAGTTGATGCAGTTTCTTCATAGTGTTGATGGTCTTTACGATTTTCTATGTTTTTGCAGCAGCTGGTACTGGTTGTTCCTTTCCATGTTTAGTGCTTCCTTTAGGAGCTCTTGTAAGGCAGGCCTGGTGGTGATATAATCTCTCAGCATTTGTTTGGCTGTAAAGGATTTTATTTCTCCTTTGCTTATGAAGCTTAGTTTGGCTGGATATGAAATTCTGGGTCAAAAATTCTTTTCTTTAAGAATGTTGACTTTTGGCCCCCACTCTCTTCGGGCCTGTAGGGTTTCTGCTGAGAGATCCCATGTTAGTCTGATGGGCTTCCCTTTGTGAGTGACCTGACTTTTTCTCTGGCTTCCCCTAACATTTTTTGCTTTATTTCAACTCTGGTGAATCTGATGATTATGTGTCTTGGGGTTGCTCTTCTTGAGAAGGGAGTACCTTTGTGGTGTTCTCTGTATTTCCTGTATTTGAATGTTGGCCTGCCTTGCTAGGTTGGGGAAGTTCTCATGGATAATATCCTGAAGAGTGTTTTCCAACTTGGTTTCATTCTCCTCATCACTTTTACATATACCGATCAAATGTAGATTTGTTTTTTTCATGTAATCCCTTATTTCTTGGAGGCGTTATTTGTTTCTCTTCACTCTTTTTTCTCTAATCTTGCCTTCTTGCTTTATTTTATTGTGTTAATCTTCAATCTCTAGTATTCTTTCTTCTGCTTTATGGGTCAGGCTATTGAAACTTGTGTGTGCTTCACTAAGTCCACATCCTTTGTTTTTCAGCTGCATCAGGTTGTTTATGTTCTTCTCTAAACTGGTTATTCTAGTAAGCAATTTGTCTAACCTTTTTTTCACCTTAGCTTCTTTGTATGGGGTTAGAACATGCTCCTTTAGCTCGGAGAAGTTTGTTATTACTCACCTTCTGAAGCCTGCTTCTGTCAATTAGTCAAACTCATTCTCTGTCCAGTTTTGTTTCCTTGCTGGTGAGGAGTTTTGATTCCTTGGAGGAGAAGAAGTGTTCTGTGTTTGGAATTTTCAGCCTTTTTGTGCTAGTTTCTTCCATCTTCATGGATTTATCTACCTCTTTGGATATGGTCTCTGAGTGGCTGTCCTTTTTGTTGATGTTGATACTATTCCTTTCTATTTATTAGTTTTCCTCTAACAGTCAGGCCCCTCTGCTGCAGGTCTGCTGGAGCTTGCTAGAGTTCCACTCCAGACCCTGCTTGGCTTGGAATCACCAGTGGAGGCTGGAGAATGTCAAACATCACTGCCAGATCCTTCCTCTCGTAGCTTCATCTCAGAGGGGCACCTGTCAGATGCCAGCCAGAGCTCTCCTGTATGAGGTGTCTGTTGGCCCCTACTGGTAGATGCCTCCAAATCAGGGTACACAGGGGTCAGGGAACCACTTGAGGAGGCAGTCTGTCCTTATCAGAGCTTGAATGCTGTGCTGGGATAACCACTGCTCTCTTCAGAACTGCCAGGCATGGACATTTAAGTATGCTCAAGCTGTATACACAACCGCCCCTTTGCCCAGGTGCTTTGTCCCAGGAAGGTGGGGGCTTTATTTATAAGTCACCAATGGGCTGCTGCCTTTTTTCAGAGATGCCTTGCCCAGCAAGGAGGGAATCTAGTGAGACAGCCTGCCACAGCCTTGATGAACTGTTGTTCAGTCCAGTTCAAACTTCCCAGAAGCTTTGTTTATGCTGTGATTTTAAAAACACCTACCTGAACCTCAGCAATGGTGGACACCCATCCCTACACCTAGCTCGAGTGTCCCAGGTCAAACTCAGGATGCTGTGCTGGCTGCAGGAATTTCAAGCCAGTGTATCTTAGCTTGTTGGTCTGGGGCAAGGGTGGGACCAGCTGAGCCAGACCACTTAGCTCCCTGGTGTCAGCCCCCTTTCCAGGGGAGTAAGTGGTTCTGTCTCGCTGGCGTTCCAGGTACTGTTGGGGTATGAAAAAAAAAACCTGTTGTGACTAGCTCAGTGTCTGCCCAAATTACTGCCCAGTTTTGTGCTGGAAATCCCGGGCCCTGGCAGTGTAGGTACCAGAGGGAATCTCCTGGTCCTGTGGGTCATGAAGACCATGAGACAAGTGCAGTATCTGGGCCAGAGTGCAGGGTATAGTCTCTAATGTCTTCCCTTGGCTAGGAGAGGGAGTTCTCCTGTCCCTTGTGCTTCCCAGGTGAAGTGATACCCGCCCCCACTCTGCTCTGGCTCACCCTCCTTGGGCTGTACCCACTGCTCAACCAGTCCCAATGAGATGAACCAGGTACCTCAGTTGGAAATGTGGAAATCACTCACCATCTGTGTCAATCTCGATGGGAGCTGCGCACTGCAGCTGTTGCTATTCAGCCATCTTGGACCTACCTGAAATACAGATTCTTAAAAGGCATCCAAAACATTTGTATTTTATGGAAGGGTGAAAAATAACTCAGATTTTCCTGGAAATCAACCATTCACAGTGTGGCTTTAAATATAGCTGTACAATAAGGACAACTTTTAATTCTCTTTTATATTTAAAATTATAGAAAGAAGTGGCAATAGGTAAATAGGAAAGATCTTAGATATTCTGGGAGTGGGGATGGTAGGTGGAGAATAGAGCATAAATACAAGTAGTGAGGATCTGAACATAACATTTCCCAAGGGGTAAACTTTTCATGACTCTTCTGAGGGAAGTACATCCAGATGTAAGTGAAGTTCTGGTAAATCATGAAAATAAAATAATATGGTTACATGCAAAATAACATTTTTAGGAAGAAAACAAGGTAAATATTAATATCCACCAATATCTATTCTCTCCTATTATTTCCTTACTTGGTAAGAGAATTGTAGGTAGGGACATAATTAGATCACATTTTTCAGCAAGTTGTTTCCGTGGAATGGCTTTTAAGAAGTAGGAGAGCCGTCTCCATAATCCTTCTCTCTGCTCCTACTAGGTAAATAGAAGTGTAGATGAGGCCTTAGCTAAGGGCAGAGCCACAAGGTGAAAGATGCTTTTAACCCTGAATCACTTCAAGTAGCTTACCGCTAACCAGGAACACTTGTCTTGGATTTCTGTAGGCATAAAAAATAGGCTACTATTGTGTTTGTAGTCCTTTTGTATTTCAGTGTCTATTTTTTTGATGGCTTAGTATACTCTAAGTAATGCAGTTGTTTGTTGCAAAACATAGTGGTTGAAGACAGAAAGCTTCAGGAAGCACAGAGCTCAGCTCACACAGAAACCTTTAAATGAATCCCTTTATTTCTCTCTCTAACTCCTCCCCCAATTAGAATATTCAAAAACAAACAAAATAGTAGGTGACATAGAAGGCCCAGAAATCAATGTTCTAATCTCCTAGAAAGTAATGTGTAATCCAGGTAAGTAAATGAAAGTAGAAGAATTGTAGGTGGTTCTCAACGATGGCAATCGGGTTATTGACAATGTGCCATTTACAAGGAGAAGGAAGAGTACTGGGAATGGCTCTAATCAAGCTAAACCCATACTCATCACTCAGAGGAAAGTCTGTCCTGGAGTTTATTTATTTATTATTTTTAGTCCAGAGGGGTTCCCCTGCTCATGGCAGCTAAGATATAGCAAACCTGAACAAGAGGAGGGATTGATACAGATAGCCTCAATTACAGCAGAAAAATAACACATAGGTGAGGAAGCTAGCATTTAGAGGGGGCTGAGTAACTAATTTGACTTCCCAAAATCATACAAGATAAGTGGCTAACTAAGGTTTTAAATCAAATTTGGCCTGAATTTCTAAAGGATAGGCACAAAAGCTTGTGAAAAGTGAATTGAGAATCCCTAAGGCATAAAGGTATAGAAGCCTACATTGTGGGGTAAACAGGCCTAATTAATTAGTTCATTAGCCCCTGAGGATAGTATAATAGGCATAATAATGGGTAGTTCCCATTAAAAACTAAAGTTATCCAACCTCCATTTAAGAAGGCATGGAGTTGTGTTTCCAGAAAGATAAAGTAGACATACTTCTTATGTTTTCCTCTAAGAACAACTTTAAAACCCTGGGCATTTGATATAAAACTAAGAAAAGTCTGAAAGGTGAAGAAAAGTAGACTTGTTAGAAACCTTTGGACTCAAAGAACAACTTACTGATAAATCCCCTTGCTTTTCGTTTTGCCTGGTATATTCCAGAAGTTGAGTGGAAAAAAGCCAAAAACTTGGTAATGTCAACCAGTGGAGAAAAATATAATAAAGTACAAATAAAATTCTGTTATTTCTAGCCAATGTATGAAGAAAGTGGCAACCTGCCAAGAAAGAAAAATTTGCACAAATTTTGTAGTGGAGACATTTGTAGTAGAAGTTTCTTGGTTTCATAGAAACATCACAGCCCCTCCTATCTGTGCCAACCAAAGCTGAATGGGGAGCTTAGACTTCTGTTCTCACCAGGCTATCATAAGGCACTAGAACATCCCCATTTGGATGGTTCCAGGGAAGGTCAAGTATGGAGCCAGGACTTTCATCATTGCCAGTGGTAACAAAGTTCCACATCATGGTGTCAGTGGAGACCACTGAATTGCCTGTCACCTTCCATGCTGAGGTGCTGTCAGAAAAAGCCTATTAAAGAGTAAGGAATTGATGAAGGCATCACCAGTGATAATGAGATCAAATGAAAAAGATAGGAAGCCTCAGCAAACAAATAGACATTAAAAAAACAAAAACTTTTGAACTGAAAAATACAATAACGAAACAAAAAAAATTCAATGGGTTCCACAGTAAGATGGAAGGAATAGAGGAAAGAATCAATGAACTGAAAGATAGGACAACAGAGTTTATCCAGTCTGACAAACAGAGAGAAAAATAGACTAAAAACATTGAACAGTTTCAGATGCCTGTGAGACGATAATAGAAGATCTAATATCCATTTCATCGAAATCTCAGAAGAAGAGGAGAGGGAAGACTTAAAAAGTGGTCAAGGAAATATGATTAAAAAGCTCTCCAGTTCTGTGAAGAAGGTCATTGGTAGCTTGATGGTGTTAGCGTTGAATCTGTAAATTACTTTGGGTAGTATGGCCATTTCCACGATACTGATTCTTCCTAACTATGAGCATGGAATGTTTCTCCATCTGTTTGTGTCTTCTCTTATTTCATTGAGCAGTGGTTTGTCGTTCTCCTTGAAGAGGTCCTTTACATTCTTCGTTAGTTGTATTCCTAGGTATTTTATTCTCTTCGTAGCAATTGTGATTGGCAGTTCGTTCTTGATTGAGAAATGCCAGATATAGGTGATGGGGAGGAAGGCAGCAAATCACACTGTCATGTGTGTACCTATGCAACAATCTTGCATGTTCTTCACATGTACCCCAAAACCTAAAATGCAATAAAAAAACCTCTCAAATTTAGTTTAAAATGTACAGTTTGAAAAAGCTCAGTGAACCCCAAACAGGAGATGCTCAAAGAAATTCACAATAAGCACATCATATTCAAACTTCTGAAACCTAAAGACAAATCTTAAAATCAGTGTGAGAAAAAGCACCTTACCTATATATTTTTTAAAAGTTATTACAGCAAATTTCTCACCAGGAAACAGATCAAAAGGAAGTGGCATGAAAATTTCTAAATACTGAAAGAAAAAAAAAGTCAATTCTGAATTGCATATCCAGTGAAAATATCCTGCAAAAATACCCTACAGGAAAAAATATCCCCTTCCACTACAGGAAGGGGAATTAAAAGAAGATATAACCAGTAGACCTACCCTAAATGAATGACTAAAAAAGTTCTCTGAAAAAGGAAACAATAAAGGAATGAACATTGGAATATCTAGAAGGAAGAAAGAATATGGTAAGGAAAAGTAAGGAAAATTACAGTAGACTCTGCTTCTTATGACTTTTCAAAATTATATTTGATGGTTGAAGCAAAAAATATAATACTATCTGTGGTCGTAGATATCTACAGAGGAAATAATGAAAGAAAATTATATGTGAGGGTAAAGGTATGTAAAGGGAGATAATATTTCTGTATTTCATTGGTTTTATAGTAAAATGATAACACCAGTAGACTGTAATAAATTCGGTATACATAGGGTAACATTTGGGAGAACTATTAAAAATGTTAGATATGCTTGAAAAGATATGCTAGAGATAAATAAAAATAAAATTCTAGAAAATATTCAAGTAGTCCACAAAAAGGTAGGATTAAAACATGGAAAAACAAAAGGGAGAAAAAAGTAGAAAACAAAAACTAAAATGGCATATTTAAGCCCTAACATACTAATAAATGTTTTCAGTGTAAATGCTCTAAAAACAATTAAAACACTGAAATTAGCAGACTGGATCAAAAACGCATGACCCAATTATATGATGTCTACAAGAAACTGACTTTAAATATTAATACATAGGCTAGTTGGAAGTAAAAGGATTGCAAAAGATATATCATATACCTATTAATCAAAATAAAGCAAGAGTGGCTATACTAATATCAAAGTGGACTTCAGAGAAATGGAAATTATCAGAAATAAAGAAGACATAGAATAATGAATAGAGCATCAATCTACCAAATAGACATAGCAATCCTAAATGCACAAACATGAAACAACTGAACTGCAAATATGTGAAGCAAAACCTGTGACAGAACTGAAAAGAGAAATAGACAAATTTACAATTACACTTGGAGACTTCATCATATTCTCAGTGATCAACAGATAACTAGATTTAAAAAATCAGTAAAGATATGCAAGAATTCATCACCAACCAATAGGATCTAATTGACATTTTTAGAACATTCCACCAAATAACAGAATACACATTATTTTCAAGTGCACTCTGAACATACACAAAGATAGACCATCTTCTGGGCCATTAAGCAAATCTCAATAAATTTTAAAACAATTAAAATCATACAAAGTATGTCCTCTGGCTACAATGGAATAAGATATAAATAAATAACAAAAAGATGTCAGGAAAATCCTGAACACTTAGAAAGTAAACAGCACACTTCTAAGTAATCTGTGGGTTAAAGAGGAAATATCAAGAGAAATCTTTAAAAATTAATTTAATGGTAAGATGGCCGAATAGGAACAGCTCCAGAGTGCAGTTCCCAGCAAGAGTGATGCAGAAGGCGAGTGATCTCCGAATTTCCAACCGAGGTACCAGGTTCATCTCAGTGGGACTGGTTAGACAGTGGGTGTAGACCAAGGAGGGTAAACCAAGACAGGGTGGGGAGCTGCCTCACTTGGGAAGTGCAGTGGGCCAGAGGGCCCTCCCTCCTACCCAACGGAGGCCATTGGATGTCTCCAGCCACTCTGGAGCTCCGGTTCAGAGGCCGGGCTTCTCCTGCAGTCTTTGCAGTCCACAGACCAGGAGATTCCCAGCTGGTGCCATGGGTTTCTAGGGCAAATCTGGGCAGTCAATTCAGTTGGCGCCGTGAGTTCCCAGCACAAATCTGAGCAGCCATTTTGACTGGTGCCTGGAGTGCCTGCGAGACAGAGCTACCCATATCCCTGAGAGAAAGGGGCTGAAGGCAGAGAGCCAGGAGATCTGTCTCTGCAGGTCCCACCCCCATGGAAACCTGCAAACTGAATCCCACTGGCTTGAGATTTTTGCAGCCAGGACAGCAGTTTGAGCTCGACCCTGGATGGTCGAGTTTGGTGCAGGGAGGAGTGTCTGCCATTACCAAGGCAGCTCTAACCTTACCTGTATAAACAAAAGCACAAAGAAGTTTACACAGCCACCGTGGGGAGCCCATGGCAGCTCAACAACACCTCTGCAGGCAGACTGTGACTATACTTCCTCCTTGCTGGGCACGGCATCTCTGAAAAAAGGCAGCAGCTTGTCAGGGACTTATAAATAAAGCCACGCCTTCCCAGAACAGAACAACTAAGAAAAGGGGTGGTTGTGAGTTCCACTGCAGCAGATTTAAACGTCCCTGCCCAGCATCTCTGAAGGGAGCAACAGAGCTCCCAACACAGTAGTTGAGCTCTGACTAAGGGACAGACTGCCTCCTGAAGTGGCTCCCTGACACTGTATATCCAAAGAGTCACCTCGTGCAGGAAAGCTCTAGCTGACAACTGTGAGGTACCGTTCCAAATAGACATAGCAATCCTAAATGCACAAACATGAAACAACTGAACTGCAAATATGTGAAGCAAAACCTGTGACAGAACTGAAAAGAGAAATAGACAAATTTACAATTACACTTGGAGTGTAATGGATGAAGCTACCAGAGGAAGGAACAGGCAGCAATTCTTGCTGTTCTGCATCCGCTGCAGGTGATTCACAGGCAAGCAGGGTCTGGAGCAAACCTCCATCAGTTCTGCAGCAGAGGGGCTTGATTGTTAGAAGGAAAAATAAGAAACAGAAAGAAATAGCCTCAACATCAACAAAAAGGATGTCCACTTAGCGACCCCATCTGAAAGTCATCAACTTCAAAGACCAAAGGTAGATAAGTCCATGAAGATGGGAAGAAACCAGCACAAAAAGGATGAAAACATGAAAATCCAGAACGCCTCTCCTCCTCCAAGAGATCACAACTCCTCACCAGCAAGGGAACAAAACTGGGTGGAGAATGAGTCTGATGAATTGACAGAAGCAGACTTCAAAAGGTGGGTAATAACAAACTTGTCTGAGCTAAAGGAACATGTTCTAATCCAATGCAAAGAAACTAAGAACCTTGAAAAAAGGTTAGATGAAATGCTAACTAGAATAATCAACTCAGAGAAAAACATAGATGAATTGATGGGGCTGAAAAACAGCACAAGAACTTCATGAAGCATACACAAGTTTCAATAGCTGAATTGATCAAGCAGAAGAAAGGGTATCAGAGATTGAAGATCAACTCAATGAGATAAAATGGGAAGGCAAGATTAGAGAAAAAAAGAGTGAAAAGAAGTGAACAAAGCCTACAAGAAATATGGGATTATGTGAAAAGACCAAATCTGCATTTCATCGGTATACCAGAATGTGACAGGGAGAATGAATCCAAGCTGGAAAACACTCTTCAGGATATTATCCAGGAGAACTTCCCCAGCCTAGCAAGGCAGGCCAACTTTCAAATCCAGGATAATACAGAGAACACCATGAAGATATTCCTCAAGAAGAGCAACCCCAAGGCACATATACTCAGATTCACCAGGGTTGAAATGAAGGAAAAAATGCTAAGGGCAGCCAGAGAGAGAGGTTGGGTCACCCACAAAGCGAAGCCCATCAGACTCACAGCAGATCTCTCCACAGAAACCTTGCAAGCCAGAAGAGAGTGGGGGCCAATATTTGTAGTCATGAAGTCTTTGCCCATGCCTATGTCTTGAATGATATTCCCTAGGTTTTCTTCTAGGGTTTTTATGGTTTTACGTCTTATGTTTAAGTCTTTAATTCATCTAGTTTATTTTTGTACAAGGTGTGAGGAAAGAGTCCAGTTTGAGTGTTTTGCATATAGCTAGCCAGTTTTCTCAATAACATTTATTAAATAGGAAGTCCTTTCCCCATTGCTTGTTTTCATCAGGTTTGTCAAAGATCAGATGGTTGTAGATGTGTGGTGTTACTTCTGAGGCCTCTGTTCTGTTCCATTTGTCTATACCTCTGTTTTGATACCAGTATCATGCTGCTTTGGTTACTGTAGCCTTGTAGTATAGTTTGAAGTCAGGTAGTGTGATCACAATGCTGTTTTTTGAAAAGACTGTTCTTTTCCTAATGAACGCTCTTGGCACCCTTGTCTAAAATAATTTGACCCTATATTGCAAGGATTTCTTTCTGGCCTCTGTTCTATTCTATTGATTTATGTGACTGTATTTATGCCAATACCACACCGTTTTAATTACTGTACCTTTGTAGTGGGCTTTGAAATTGGGACATGTGAGACCTTTACTTTTGTTTTGCTTTTTCAAAATTGGCTATTCACAGTCCTTAGAGATTCCATATGTATTTTAGGATGAATTTTTCTATTTTAGCATGTCACTAGTATTTTGGTAAGAATTGTGTTTGGATACTACGGACATCTTAACTATATTAAGTCTTTAAATTCATCAACGTGGGGTATCTTTCCATTTATGTCATCTTCAACTTTTTTCAGTAATGTACATGACTTTTTAATAGTAGCTTTGTTCATAATAAACAACTGGAAACAACCCAGAGGTCCTTCAATGAATTAATGGCTAAAAATAACTACAGTACATCCATACCATGGAATATTACTCAGCAATAAAAATGAATGAGACCAGATGAATTACTCAAAAGACCAGATGAATTTCCAGAGTTATGCTGAGAAAAGCCAATTCCCAAATATTACATGCTGCTGTATGATTCCATTTATATAACTCTCTTGAAATGACGAAATTTTAGGCATGAAAAATAGATATTTGTTGCCAGGAAATTAAGGGGATGAGCATGGGAGAGAAGTGGGTGTAGCTACAAAATGTAAACCAGAGGAACTGGCGATGGAAATGTTCTGCATCTTGACTGTGTCAATGTCAATATCCAGGTGTGATATTGTATTACAGTTTTGCAAGATGTTGTCATTGGGGGGCACTGGGTAAAATGTACATGGGATCTCCCTGCAGTAGTTCCTAGTTACTGTTGTAAGCCTATGTATATTTGTTCCAAATAAATATAAAGAAACAAGTCATAGAAAGTGCAAGATCTTTTTGAAAGATTTCTATAAAATATCGTTAACAATTAAAGGTAATTTAATGCCATTTGGGAAATAGCTGACTGTAATGATTTACTTCTCAAGGCCTCTTGAGAACCAAATGTTTTTATTTTGAATTGTTTTAGTGTTCTCAATAAAAGTATTTTGCAGCAGCCACAGTTCTGGATGGTTTCGGAATGTATTTGCTGTTAGAAACTAATTATCACCAAAGACAATGTGGAGAATCTGTCTCTTAGAGAATGTGGTATCCTTATCTGAGTTACAAGACTGTGAGTTCTAGTCTGGCAGCATGACCTAAATGGCCTGGATCAGGCTGACATCTTGCTGTTACTCACAAGAGTTTGCATTTATATAACACAGAGAGTGAGTTCTTTCTCTAATTGTGAGCCCTAGGCCTTCACTTGCCCCAGCCCAGTCCTGGTGCTGCTACCAACCTTAAAAAAGCTAGATGACCTGAACACACCAGTTTCTCTGCTGTAAACTGAATGCCTGGCTTGAGATTATATCTACAGTTCTAATTCCAAGATTAATAATAGTTGCTACTGTACGTGGTCTTTTGTTTCAGTGTTAGACATTTTTTCCATGAACCTCTTTAATCCTCACCAGAACCTTTTGAAAAGAGCAAAAGGTTGTGGTAAGGATTAAACAGGTTCTTGTTATCGCTGTCATTTTATACATTAGAAAACTGAGTGCCAGAAAGGCAAAGCAAGTTTCTCAAGAACACACAGCTAGAGGAGGAGAAAGCTGGGAAGACAGAAGCCAGTCATCCCAGTGTGCCCACATCTGAAGGGTTTCCTGAGATACGGGGCTTATGATTCTAAAACTGGGAAAGTTCCAGGCAAAATGAGATGAGTTGGTTACGCCGATGGGAGAACAATCCGGAATTTGTATGACTTCAGAGTCTGTATTCGCTTGGCTCTACCACTTCACCTCTCTGTTTCTTAGAGACCTCATGAGAATTGCAACGATTAAAGAGATAGTGAGACAAATCATCTGTTTTTTTTCAAGGGGAAGTGGGAATGAAGCTGCTACCTGGAGGAACAGGAGAAAGTGGTAGGCAAGGGAACCTACATTTATCTTCTATCTTGTTCAGTTTCCATAATAATTAGTGAATAGAAAGAATGGCAGACAAGCAATTAAACCTGAAATATATTAAAATAAGAAAATAAGGGAGATGAGAATGGAATTTGTGTATATCTTAAATGTCTTATAGAAGTTGTAATAAATAATGCATGCTCCTCATAAAACAAATGCTAATAAATCTAGGAGGATGGTTTGCAGCAGGATTTGAGATCAACAGATGCAGAGCACTAATCCAAAGATTGGCAGAGTTAATGGCCCCACACACAAGAGAGCTTGCTTTCTCAGGATTGCAGTTTGCGCAGATTTAACCTCTCTTCTCTCTATTACCTTGCCTTTTGAATAAGTGTTCCTTTGCTGGAAAAGTGTGATGCATTCCTTGGGGAGCGGAGTAACCCATCAGGCAAAACGCAGGATCGGCAATAGCTCGAAGAATGCCAAATCCAGTGACCGCTGGAGCAGAGTTGGGTAGCAGATGTTGTATTACTATGGCAACTGGTGGGCGGCTCCAAATGAAGCAGGAACTCAATTTCCAAAGACAGAGACCTGAGGGAGACTTTGACCCTGTGTTTCTCTAGAGCTCTCTGGCTTTGGAAATGCTGAGGGCAATGGAGGGAATAAGGAGAGGCTATCACGGTTTCCTTTTCTCACTGCTATTTTACTGTTGGTAAAAGAGAAAGACATGATTTTATTTTTTTTAATATCAACCTTCGACAGGAAGCATCCTGCCAGCTGTGAATTAATGAGTTGCCTTGCCTCCAGGAGACTTCATAAATCCTCCTCCCAGTTGAACTTGTGGCTCCTCCTACAACCTTCTTTTTCAGTTTACTTTGTTTCCCAATTACAGTTGTCGGTGAAAGACAAGCAGCCTCGCAGAATGATTGCTTGCAGGCAGAAAAAGGGTTTCTGCAGGCCACTTCTCCTACCCTCTTCTCTAAGCTCTCCGGTTTCTGCCCTGAAGCACAGGCTCCATATTCCCACCACAGCAGGAGCCCAGGGTTGATGTAGTGTGGCTCACACACTTACCGGGACCTCAAATGCCATCGCCAAACGAGGGTGTGCACAGACTCCCCCAGAGACTGACTGGAGAGAACAGAGACATTAACACACAACCTTCCAATTGTTCTCTGTTACCACGCCCCACTGCCTCTGTGTGCTTTGAATTAATTTTTTTCTAGGAAAGCTCTAATTATCTTGTGAATAGCATGATCGTATAGCATTCTCTTCTGTCAAAAGCCTTAATTGAAAAAATGTGAACAATTTAAATAGTTCTTGATATTTTAATCCCATTTTTGCCATTCATTCATTCATTTATTTATTTGAGACAGAGTTTTGCTGCCCAGGCTGGAGTGCAATGGCATGATCTCAGCCTCTATCTGCCAGGTTCAAGGGATTCTCCTGCTGCAGCCTCCTGAGTAGCTGGGATTACAGGTGCCCGCCACCACACCCAGCTAATTTTGTACTTTTAGTAGAGACAGGGTTTCTCCATGTTGGTCAGGCTGGTCTCAAATGCCCAACCTCAGGTGATCCGCACATCTTGGCCACCGAAAGTGTTGGGCATGAGCCACCATGCCCGGCTGGCATTTCTTGTTTGTGAGCATCAAAAAATGGGCATTCTCTCTTGCTTTTCTTAACCTCTGAGAAGCCCTGGAATCTGTATGCTGTGCTAGAAAAAGCAAAGGCATTGCGTAGAGATGGGTGCCGCAAACTTTCTGAGCCTCTATTGCTGCTTCTACAGCAGGGATCTCCAAAAGTCATCCACTGGGTTACAGGCAGAAAATATGAAAACTTCTGTTTATTTTTCATCTCAGCCTATAAAAGTCTAGTTTCTGTATTTGTGGTATAGTGTACATAATACATTAATGCAAAGGTATGTATGTGTGCATGTATATAATTTTAATCTTAGTAAATATGGACATTCTATCCTGTAATCTTTTAAACAGCTTGAATTCATATACCATACAGTTCATCCACTTAAAGTATATAATTCAATGAGCTTTTGTGTGTTCACACAGTTGTGCATCTATCACCAAAATCAATTTTAGAACATTTTCATTATCCTCCAAAGAAATCCCATACCATTCAGCTGTCCTCTCACCCCCTGGCCATGGCAAACACTCATATACTTTCTGTCTCTATACATTGGCCTGTTGTGGATATTTTATATAAATGGAGTCATACAAACATGGCCCCTTATATCTGGCTTCTTTCATGTAGCCTGATTTTTCAAGGTTCATCCATGTTGTAGCATGCATCAATAACTTCATTCCTTTTCATGGCCAGATAATATTCCATTGCGGATTTTCAGTTCCACCACATTGTATTTACCCATTCATCATTACTCCTATGGGTAAACACCTGAACTTTTTTGTAGACCCTTGACCTATATAATTATATATTCTATGCACTGTGCATAAAATATGGTATTTAAAATACTCAGTGAAAGCAAAACACTAATAATAACAGATGCTGTCAGCACAGGAATTGGCTTCTGGAAGCCCCACTTCATGCCCAGGTATCACTTTTACTTGCTGGGGCCAAGAAAGTAAAGGGCACTCAGGGTTTGCGGCAGAGGCTATTTTGTTATTTCTACAACTGATGTGGTCATATGCATGCATACAAGTTGAATGCCCTGCTCGTGACACCTCCCTGTCAGATTTGCCTTGAGGGTTAAATGAGGCTAGGCACACAGAAGAGCCTGGAGAATGTTACCTGGAAACATGCGGTCCCTTGCCATGTATAGCACACACAACAGTCATCTTAAAGTCACTGCTTCTCATTTCCGTCTCTCTAGGACTGCTCCCAGCAGCGAAGAGTTCCTCCCCTAGAAGCGTTTTTTATTATGCATGTAAGGGGAGTCATAAGGTCTATAGCAGGTGCCAGCACACCACTGAGATATCAAAGGGAAAATCTCTTGCGTGGGCCCCACAGTCCCTCCCTGGAAAAGGAGGAAGACGAACTTGGCTGGAGTCTGATGAAGCAGCCTGAATGTGGGACCACTAAGAGACAAGAAGGAAAAATGTTCAAACAAAATCCTACCCTTTCAAATCATTGCTTGCTTTGCCTTGGTCTGTCACCCTAGAATGTTCCCTAATGCAGTCATGGCCTGCTCGTCACTTCTCCTTTTTGTCATTAGATCACAGAATTTTGGTGGAAACGGAGAGAGGCTGAGGTCAGGAGTGTTATTTGCTCAAGATCACACACAGTAGCTAGCTAGTGGCAGAGCTGAGCTGAGAGCAGAGGTTTCCTAATTAGAGGCTATGGCTTTTCTAATACACCAGCCCTGCAAGAGCAGCCAGTTTAACAAGAGTGGCTGAAGTGACAGCTCCATTCAGCAGAAAAAAATGGTGAGCATAATTGAACTCCTTCTCTGTTCAGTAATGGCACCTTACGCTTGAGCCTCACTCGGTTTATATTCACAAAATGTACTTTCCCAAATCCAGTCTCTTTCAGGCCTTATTATAACTATATGTAATAAAGGGAGTTTTAATTATAGAGAATCTTGTCCAATCTGGATTGGAGTCAAATAATAATTTAAAATAATAATTGTCCGATCTGGATTGGAATCAAATAATAATTTAAAAGTTAGAAATAATACTTAAAAGAATGGACTAAAAGGATTTAGTCTGAAGATAAAAATGAGGGGACAGATTGATGATATTTTTAGAGGTTTTAGGTGGCAAAGATTAATGCAAAGAGATGAAAGGGCAACTGTTTATTGCTCCAGGTGGTGGAACAAGATAACAGAGCAGGGGCCAGGAGGGGTGTCAGTGTCACACTTTTGATTTCAAATGATGCTTCATGAAGGCCCGAGGGCAGTATTGGTGGATTAGGACCTATAATCCCAGGAAAATGCATCATCATCCCTTTGGGTTATTTGAATGCACCAACCTGTTTGCATTGCTGTCTTGAAAGGAGAGTCAGAAATCAGAAGCCAAACAGCAGAAATTCCTGCTGAAAGGTGTGAAGGAAGCCACACATCACCTGAGCCAGGGTTATTGATTCATCTGCTTGACTCCTCACCTCTGTGTCATTAACTGGAATCAGATAGAGTATCCAGCTCCTTTGGGACTCCTCCAAAAGTTAAGGATTAGTAGGGGCTTTGAGCTGTGCATAACTTAATAACAAAATATCTTAAATGGGGTGGCTTATAAACAACAGAAATTTATTTCTCACGGTTCGGGAGGCTGGAAAGTCCAAGGTCAGGGCAGCAGACTCACTGTCTTGCAAAGGCCTGTTTTTTGGTTCATCAATGGTACCTCCTTGCAGTATCTGCAGGTGGTAGAAGGGTAAGGCGGTTCTCTGAGATCTGTTTGATAAGGGCACTGCTCCCATTCGTGACAGCTCTACCCTCATCATCTAATCACCTCCTAAAGGCCCTACTTCCTAATACTATTACATTGGTGGTTTAGGGTTCAACCTATAAATTTGGGGGGTACACAAACATTTGGACCATAGCAGCAACAGAAAACCCCAGCTCAAGCTGACTTAATGAGGGGAGATTATCTCTTATAATTGGAAGTGGAGAAATAGGTCAGGACCTAAGCACAGAATGAGAAACTTCTCAGCTATGCCATCAAGGCCCTGTCCCCTTCATCTCGCTATGCTGGTGTCTTCATCTTTGCCTTCAGCCTACAATCATTTCTTTGATGGTTATAAGGTGACAGCCATGACATATTGGAGTGACAGGCTTTCTTATTCACAGGAGAGAAAGAGAATGCCCACTTTCCTAGTTATGGTAAAAATAAAAAAGTCCTTTCTTTTTACCTGATTGAACTAAATTTGATCACCATTGCCTCCTCTTAGGCCAAAATTAATCACCAGGATAATGCTATAAGCCAACTGACTTTCTGCTCTTAGACCAAAATGATGAGGGATGGAAGTTTGGGAGTTAACTGCAATGCCCACTACACTTCCTTCCATCAGGACAGACTCACTGCGTGTAGCACCTGCCTGGGCTGGAAAGGAAACTAGGCCCAGTGCCTCTTGCAGTTACTGCCTGAGGATGAGGGCATTTCTTCGTTCCTAGTCTTCACATTGAGTAGACTGACGGGGAGGAGGAAGAGGAAGGGTTGATCTTACTGTCTTGGGTGGCAGAGGCAGAAGGAAATCCATGTTTAAGTGGACCTGGGTAGTTCAAACCCATGTTGTTCAAGGGGAATCTGCATACATGTATTTATTGAACACTTATTATAATTTTAGAGGGTATAAGTCAGAGTTCTTACCCTCAATCAAGGTGAAAGAAAACAACACACAGAGGAAAGTTTACATAGTAACGGAAGATGCAATAAGTTTCAGTGTAAAATTAAATATGATCTGGGTGCTGATTTTATACTTAGTAGTGTATACTTATGATATGTGCACTTTTCCATGAACAGGCTGTTCTTCTGTAGGCTTTTTTTTTTTTTAAACTGTAAGAATTCAGAAAAGCAACAGAATACTGGTTAGGCCAGACCCACCGGGAAAAGTGGGAACAAACTCAGCCTTCTATGTTTACAAGATGTAATTGGTGAAAAAGTGAAGAAAGCTTGGGCAAAGGAGAAGAGGCAGGAAAGAAGGAGAGAGGCAGGACAAGGCAGCAGAGAGCAGGTCAGCTTGGGTAAGCTCAGCCTGGAATGATCTGCTGCAGAACGTGGTACAGAATTTGGCATTTACCATATTGATTTTTTTTTAAGAGCCACAAGGGGAAGGCAGAGCTTTAGGAAGTCAGTCAAGTGGGGATGGACAAAGGAAGATTGAGAGAGGATGTGAGACACTCTGAGCAGGTGGAGAGAGGTCTGTATTCCATCTTCCCTTTCTTTGTCTTAGGCCCAGGCTATCATATACTTGAGTGTTGCTTACTGGAACTTCTTTTATTATTATTGTTATACTTTAAGTTCTGGGGTACATGTGCAGAACGTGCGTGTTTGTTACATAGGTATACACCTGCCATGAGTAGTTTGCTGTATCCATCACCCCGTCATCTACATTAGATATTTCTCCTAATGCTATCCCTCCACTATCCCTCTACCCCTGGTATCCATCCCCTAACCCCCACCCCACAACAGGCCCTGGTGTCCATGTCTTCTTATTGTTCAACACCTACTTTTGAGTGAGAACATCTGTGTTTGGTTTTCTGTTCTTGTGTCAGTTTGCTGAGAATGATGGTTTCCAGCTGCATACATGTCCCTGCAAATGACATGAACTCATTGTTTTTTATGGCTGCATAGTATTCCATGGTGTATATGTGCCACATTTTCTTTATCCAGTCTATCATTGATGGGCATTTGGGTTGGTTCCAAGTCTTTGTTATTCTGAACAGTGCCACAATAAACATATGTGTGCATGTGTCTTTATAAAAGAGTAATTTATAATCTTTTGCGTATATACCCAGTAATGGGATTGCTGCGTCAAATGGTATTTATAGTTCTAGATCCTTGAGGAATCACCACACTGTCTCCCACAGTGGTTGAACTAATTTACACTCCCACCAACAGTGTAAAAGTGTTCCTATTTCTCCACATCCTCTCCAGTATCTGTTGTCTCCTGATTGTTTAATGATTGCCATTCCAGCTGGTGTGAGATGGTATCACAATGTGGTTTTCATATGCATTTCTCTAATGACCAGTGATGATGAGTTTTTTTTTCCAATAGGTTTGTTGGCTGCATAAATGTCTTCTTGTGAGAAGTCTGTGTTCATATCCTTTGCCCACTTTTTGATGGAGTTGTTTTTTTTCTTCTAAGTTTGTTGAAGTTTTTTGTAGAGTCTGGATATTAACCCTTTGTCAGATGGGTAGATTGCAAACAATTTTTCCCATTCTGTTGGTTGCCGGTTCACTCTAATGATTGTTTCTTTTGCTGTGCAGAAGCTCTTTAGTTTAGTTAGATCCTATTTGTCAATTTTGGGTTTTGTTTTCATTGCTTTTGGTGTTTTAGACATGAAGTCCTTGCCTATGCCCATGTCCTGAATGGTATTGCCTAGGTTTTCTTCTAGGGCTTTTATGATGTTAGGTCTTATGTTTAAATCTTTAATCCATCTGGAGTTAATTGTTGTATACATTGTAAGAAAGTGATCCAGTTTCAGCTTTCTGCACGTGGCTAGCCAGTTTTCCCAACACCATTTATTAAATAGGGAATCCTTTCCTTATTGTTTGTTTTTGTCAGGTTTGTCAAAGATCAGATTCTTGTGGATGTGTGGCAGTACTTCTCATGCCTCTGTTCTGTTCCATTGGTCTGTATATCTGTGTTGGTACCAGTATTATGCTCTTTTGACTACTGTAACCTTGTAGTATAGTTTGAAGTCAGGTAGTGTGATGCCTCCAGCTTTATTTTTTGTTTTTTTGCTTTGGATTGTCTTGGCTATGCAGGCTCTTTTTTGGTTCCATATGACATTTAAGGTGGTTTTATTCTAATTGTTTGAGGGAAGTCAATGGTAGCCTGATGGGGATAGCATGAATCTATAAATTACTTTAGGCATTATGGCCATTTTCATGATACTGATTCTTCCTAACCATGAGCATGGAATGTTTTTCCATCTGTTTGTGTCCTCTCTTATTTCCTTGAGCGGTAGTTTGTAGTTCTCCTTGAAGAGGTCCTTCACATCCCTTGTTGGTTGTAGTCCTAGGTGTTTTATTCTCTTTAAATGTTCTATAAGTGTGTCCCAGAGATTCTGGTACACTGTGTCTTCGTTCTCATTGGTTTCGAAGAACATCTTTATTTCTGCCTTCATGTCATTATTTATCCAGTAGTCATTCAGAAGCAGGTTGGTTATTTTCCATGTAGTTGTGCAGTTTTGTGTGAGTTTCTTAATACTGAGTTGTACTTTGATTGCACTGTGATCCGAGAGACTGTTTGTTATGATTTCTTTTCTTTTGCATTTGCTGAGAGTGTTTAACTTCCAATTATGTGGTCAATTTTAGAATAAGTGTGATGTGGTGCTGAGAAGAATGTATATTCCGTGGATTTGGGGCAGAGAGTTCTGTAGATGTCTATTAGGTCCACTTGGTCCATATCTGAGTTCAAGTCCTATATATGTTTGTTAATTTTCTGTCTCGTTGATGTGTCTAATATTGACAGTGGAGTGTTAAAATTTCTAACTATTATTTTGTGGGACTCTAAGTCTCTTTGTAGGTCATTAAGAATTTGCTTTATGTATCTGGATTCTCTTTTATTGGGTGCATATATATTTAGGATAGTTAGTTCTTCTTGTTGCATTGATCCCTTTACCATTATGTAATACCTTTCTTTGTCTCTTTTGATCTTCGTTGGTTTAAAGTCTGTTTTATCAGAGACTAGGATTGCAATCCCTGCTTTTTTTTTTTTCTGTCCACTTGCTTAGTAAATCTTTCTCCATCCCTTTATTTTGAGTCTATGTGTGTCTTTGCATGTGAGATGGGTTTCCTGGATACAGCACACTGATGGGTCTTGGCTTTTTATCTAGTTTGCCAGTCTGTGTCTCTTAACTGGGGCGTTTAACCAATTTACATTTAAGGTTAATATTGTTATGGGTGAATTTGATGCTGCCATTTTGATGATAGCTGGTTGTTTTGCCCTTTAGTTGATGCAGTTTCTTCATAGTGTCAATGGTCTTTACAGTTTGATATGTTTTTGCAGTGGCTGGTACTTATTGTTCCTTTTAAGGCAGGCTTGGTGGTGACAAAATCTCTCAGTATTTGCTTATCTGTAAAGCATTTTATTTGTCCTTTGCTTATGAAGCTTGGTTTGGTTGGATATGAATATCTGAGTTAAAAATTCTTTAAGGATGTTGAATATTGGGCCCCACTCTCTTCTGGCTTGTAGGGTTTCTGCCAAGAGATTTGCTGTGAGTCTGATGGGCTTCCCTTTGTGGGTGACCTGACCTTTCTCTCTGGCTGCCCTTAGCATTTTTTGCTTCATTTCAACCCTGGTGATTATGTGTCTTGGAGTTGCTCTTCTCGAGGAGTATCTTTGTGGAGTTCTCTGTATTTCCTGTATTTGAATGTTGGCCTGCCTTGCTAGGTTTGGAAAGTTCTCCTGGATAATATCCTGAAGAGTGTTTTCCAACTTGGTTTCATTCTCCCCATCACTTTTAGGTACACTGATCAAATGTAGATTTGGTCTTTTCACATAATCCCATATTTCTTGTAGGCTTTGTTCATTTCTTTTCTCTTTTTTCTCTGTTCTTGTCTTGTCTTGTTATTTCATTGAATTGATCTTCAATCCCTGATATCCTTTATTCCACTTGATTGATTTAGCTACTGAAACTTGTGTATGCATCGCAGAGCTCTCGTGCTGTGTTTTTCAGATCCATCAGGTTGTTTATGTTCTTCTCTATGCTGGTTATTCTAGTTAGCATTTCATCTTACCTTTTTTCAAGATTCTTAACTTCCTTATATTGGGTTAGAACATGCTCCTTTAGCTTGGAAGGTTGGAGAGTTTTGTTATTACCCACCTTCTGAAGCCTGCTTTTGTCAATTCATCAAACTCATTCTCTGTCCAGTTTTGTTCCCTTGCTGGTGAGGAGTTGTGATCCCTTGGAGGAGAAGAGGCACTCTGGTTTTTGGAGTTTTCAGCCTTTTTACACTAGTTTCTTCCCATCTTCATGGATTTTTCTACCTTTTGTCTTTGAAGTTGGTGACTTTTGGATGGGGTCTCTGAGTGGATGTCCTTTCTGTTGATGTTGAAACTACTTTTTTCTTTTTGTTAGTTTTCCTTCTAACAGTTGGGCCCCTCTGCCACAGGTCTGCTGGAGTTTGCTGGAGGTCCATTCCAGACCCTGCTTGCCTGGGAATCAGGTCGTTTATGTTCTTCTCTATGCTGATTATTCTAGTTAGCATAATCGAAGCCTCAGAACTTCTGCAGTGGGGGCTGCAGAACAGTCAAGATTGCTGCCTGTTCCTTCCTCTGGTATCTTTGTCTTAGATGGGTACCACCAGATGCCAGCCAGAGCTCTCCTATATTCAGTGTCTGTCAGCTCCTGGTGAGAGGTGTCTCCCAGTCAGGATACATGGATGTTAGGGAGCCACTTGAGGAGGCCGTCTTTTCTCATCAGAGCTTGAAGGCTGTGCGGTGAGATCTACTGGTCCTTTTGGAGCTGCCAGGCAGGAGTATTTTAAGTCTGTTGAAGCTGTAACCACAACTGCCCCTTTTCTCAGGTGCTCTGTCTCAGGAAGTTGGGGGCTTTATTTATAAGACCCTGACAGGCTGCTGCCTTTTATCTGAGATGCCCTCCCCAGTGAGGAGGGAGTCTAGTGACACAGTCTGTCTGCAGAGACCTTACTGAGCTGATGTGGGCTCTGCCCAGTCACTATGTAAACCTCTTTGTTTACACAAATGAGGGACTTTGTTTAACAAGTGAGGTTAAAACAGCCTACCGAAGTCTCAGCAATGGTGGATGCCCCTCGTCCAACAGAGCTTATGTCGCAGATTGAGCTCAGGCTGCTGTGCTGGCTGTGGGAATTTCAAGCCAGTGGATCTTAGCTTGCTGGTCTTTGTGGGGGGTGGAACTTCTTTCTCTCTAGTAGAAGATGAGCATTGAGAGGCTTTGCTTAGAAAAGATGAGCTCAGTCCCTGAGCAAGTCAGCCAGACAGTATTATTTTCCTTGATTTAGAGCTTGCCACGTGTGATCTATGCATGGCCAGTTGAGGTATCAGGGAAGGTGTGCTAAAAGATTGGGGAGAGATTTCCTCTCTGATGAAATAAAAAGGAGGATATGTAGGAGGTTTTTGCCTCCCTTTATTCCTGTCTGAGAAACCGATTCTGCTGAGGATGCTGTACTTGGAGCTGCTGTGACCATATTTGGACCGTGAGGAGAGACACTGCCCGGCCGAGGATGGTAGAGAAAGGATAGAGAGAGGCCAAGGTGGAAGAAGAACTTGACGTAAGGATTGAGGTCCCAGGCCAGAGGTCAGCCAACTTATTGGATGTGACCTGTGGATAGGAGAGGTAATAGTAAGCCCTTCTTGCTTAAATCACTTTTACGTATTTGTAGTTAACCTCTCTTAAGTCCTTCCACCCACTCTCTCCTGATAATAACATGTAGTCAAAGACCAGGTAGAATCGTAGGCATTTTCCTACGCTCTGGAAGTCTTCTGGCTGCAGAAGAGCTGCAGGCTAAAACCCTAGGGAGAGGCATTTCCACACCTGAAACTACCTCTTTCCTATAGTTGGCTTTTGTTTTGCACCCAATATTTAGCATAATGAGGATGAGGAGATCCTTTTAATATTAAAGCATTTCAATAGTAATAATAGTAGATATTTTAAGGTTATCATTAATTGGGTGCTTACTATATCAGGTATTGTGATTAACTCTTTCAATATAGAATAAATCCCCAAAAACACACTGTGATAAGAACTACTAACATACCCTCATTACAGATGAGAATATTCTAAGCTCAGAAAGTATAAATAACCTGCCCTAGATTTTGTAGCTAATAAATTCTTAATGACATAAATGTCTTCTGAGGTCAATAGTGCCTTTAAGGAAATTTGTAATTTCTTAATCATGAATTCTACACACAATTAGAAAATGATTGTGTGCATGGTGAGATGGTCTGTGTTCCCACTTTAGAGGCAGTGCTTGCTGTCTGCATGATTCCCAGGTTCCTTGAATTAATCCTCTGATTCTCCAGGGAGCCAGAGTCCCTGGGCTGTGAATGACCAGCTCAAAGAAGTTTGGGAAGCTAAGCTCTACAGTCTGGAAGCCCAGAGAGGTTGCTTAACTGCCTCTGGTCACACGACAAGGTCAAGAAGCCTTGTGTGAAGACCTGGGTGTTCAGACTCCAGACGGTATCCCAACAATTGGATGATGCCTAAATCTCCATTTGAAGTGCTTATGGTCATTCCAACCATCAGGCTAATTTTTCTATTTTTAAAAAATCTTTTCCTATGTGAAAAGACTAGACTAGTAAACGTCCTATTAAGCATTTATTATGTGCCAAGCTCTGAGCTAAGCAGTGGGTATTCATTACCTTATTTGAACCTCACAAACACCCTGTCTTTTAACTTGCCAATTGAAAAAACTCGGGCTTTGGAGTCAGACCTAAGATCAAGACCCAGATTCACCAAGTATTAGCTGCGTGGATTTGGCTAGCTTATTTGCCTCCCTGAACCTCAGTGTCTTCGTCTCTAAGATGAATGTACAGTAGTCCCCTTCGGAGGTTTTGCTTTCTGCAGTTTCAGTTACCCACAGTAAACTGCAATATGAAGATATTAACTGGAAAATTCTAGATAGACACAATTCATGAGTTTTAAATCGTGCATCGTTTTGAGTAATGTGATACAATCTTGTGCCAACCTGCTTTATCCCATCAGGGACATGTATCATCTTTTTGTTCAGCATATCCATACCATATGTGCTACCTGCCTGTGAGTTATATAGTACTTGGCTTGGTTATTTGATTAGAAAACAAAACAAAAAACATAGCATATGTCAGGTTTGGTACTATCTGTGGTTTCTGACATCCCCTAGGGGTCTTGGAAAGTATCCTTTGTGGATAATGGGGGACTACTGTACTAATAGTTGTTTCACAGAGCTCTTACGAAGATAATCAAGTCTCAAAATACCAGAGTATACCGTGCATCAGGCATTATGTCCTCCTTGTTTGTATTACTTCCTTTAAGTTGTGCTAAACAGGAAAAAAAAAGGAAAGAAATGAGCACCTTTTCTGCAAGATATTGTGGTAAGACACGTTTAAGAAACATGAGAAAATAAATTCTGTGTCCCAATACAAAAGTCATGTGCCTTGTCAGAGGTGACATTGCCAGGTCCCTTTCCTTCCATCTTTGCTTGGGAAAGATGCAGAAACAGTCCCTGTGGCCCAAATTGTAACCATACAGTTAGAAAGTCAAAGGGGAAGATGTGAGTGGTGTTGAAAGAGCAGCTTCTGCCTCTACTCCTGCAGCTTAAAGGCAGCCCAGGGTGCCCAGAGCACTTCAGTCCATTGGTGGTGACTGGGGAGTTGGGGGCAGGGGCCTGGGTCACTGCTTACCCCTAGTCTGGGGTAGCCCCATGCTCTCTCTGTCTTCCTCACCTGATGCCAGTTGGGCACTAAGGAGAGAGTTGCTGTCTTGGTTTCTAAAACTAACTTAAATGGCCAGTGGGACTTCAGGCAGAGGAACTGCATGATGAAGTCTCCCTCCAAAGTTCAGGGAAATGGAACATTCAAGGGGCTCAGCCATGCCTAAAGAAGCTGGAGGAAAGGGCAGGGTATGGCTCTCACATCCAGTGAGGGGTATGTTAGAGTCCTCCTAAGCCTTGGCCTGGGGTGCCCTCCAGGTGCCATGGAAGGAGGCAGTTGCTAAGAGAAGAGGCTTCCCTGGAAAGGCACTTCCATTTGTTTGCTTTCAGAAAGTGTTACAGGCTGGTGCCTGAGCTCTGTTTGACTCCTTTGTCTTGATATTGGTCGGGGCATTGCTATTCTCATTGCAGGAGGAATACCAGGCAGGAGACTCGGTGAATACCCTGCCCTGAGTAATTGACCGATTGGTTCAGGGTCTACTGGTGATGCCAATTAATGAGGACCCTGCTGCCTTTTCATTGTAATGCTGTTTCTCCACCATCTTCCTAGGTTCATCGAGAGCTAACCTCAACCATGCTAAGGCCTCGGCAGATAACCCTGATACCCACTGCTTGGATCCCATAGACTGTGCCCTTCCTCCCACACAAGTCATCCATTGCATTAGCAATCTTGCTTTTCCTCCTATTCCTCATCAAACTCGGCTCCTGAATTATTTAGCAAAACCTGACTAGCTCAAAGGAATTCTTTTCACCCTCTGTTTAACAAGTATTTATTCCCTCACTGGGTAAGGGGTTTGAACGCTGCTGCTTCATTTGGGTTGGGACTTAGGAAGAGTTTTTACTCTCTGTGGCTGCACCTGATTAAGACCCTGTTCCAAAAATCAGCTCCAGGCGGTACTGTGCCCACTCCCAGTGCTGCTCTCCCAGCCGTTGGTTTTCCGTATGTGATGAAAGCAACACAGATCAGGAAGCTAGACACATGGTAAGACCCTGGAGTGAGGCCAGCCTTTCAATCCTCCTGTTTCTTGTCTGTGAAATAGATGTAGTAGACACAGATTTCACTTCACACACTCAGGTATGCACGATCTGTGACTAATTTTTAGTAAGCATTTAATTTGTATTTTGAGTCCCTGTTCTGCAGGAAGGCAAAATTGGATGCCCAAATAATTTGGGATTTTTACCCTTTCCCCAGATTTACATTTATGTTCTGGGAAACTTATCTAAAAACATGATCATTTCCAGGGTCCTACTGGTTCTCGATGTCATCTGAGCATTTGCTGAGCTGTCCTCTCTCTGTGTGGGTGGGTCTCTGTTGTGTATTGAAGCAAGTGTCAGAGGAAGTCTCATGTCTGGAGGGTCCCTACAGCTGGGACTCTCTATTCTCCTACTCAGCTTTTTTTTTTTTTTCCTGAGAGCACAAGTGTCATGCTCTGATCTGTCTTAGACTTCTAACACCTCCAGTTGTGTGCTAGCAAATATTTAACCATAGGCTCTGAGGGAGTTAGAGTCAGGACGGTAGAGACAGGGAAGTCCTGATTTGAAGCATTTGCAAATTTCCAGGGTGTAGACACTTCCACTGTGGCTGATTTCAGGCTGCCAATGATTTGACAGTCAGCTCACAGAATCCCAGAACAGTCCCAGTTATCTCCAGCTTGCTGTCTTCAGCAAACCACTGCATGATATGTCTTGTAACTGGTTCTCTGGATATGAACTTCGTTCCTGCCATTCTATCTGGCAGGTAAAACAAAGGTCATCTTGCTCATACATCCCAGAAATAAATCTGAGATTGTTTTTCAACTGCTCAGGCTCAGCCTAGGCAGCAAGGCATTGGGCCATTTCCACAGGGCCTCCGCCCTCAACGTCTATGCTCTCTCAGATTCTTTCCTAATTCCTTCTTCTCTCAGATTGGGGGTCACTTTTCTAGTTGGCAGGTGGCTTTGAGTTAGAGGGATGACCTATTACTGAGCCCAACTCTCAACCTTGAGTGATTCCAGTTGCCAAAGAGCCTTGACTTCTGCAGTGGCTGATTTCACACCTTCTCTCCCAAAGCAACCAACACAAAATAGCCTGCCTGAGTGAGAGGAGAAAGCGTTCAGGAGAAGAAAGTAAATACAAAGAGAAAAAATCACTAATGTTTTCATTGCTCTGTCACATGGACATAGTAATACAGCACAAGATGAGAAGAGTAAGTGAGAAAAGATACAGGAAGAGCTTGCAGAGTCTGCCATGGAGAAGGTGCTCCATCTCATGGGTTGTCTTCCTTTCCCCAGTGCAGATAGCAGCAATTTCCATTGGTTTGCATCGTGTTGAGTCAAGCATGGCTCCTCTGGGCACAGGCTGCCTTGTCTCCTTCCGCTCCATCATGTTGAGCATGTGGCACTATCCTGGAATCAGAATGAGCATTCCTTATACCTTTCCACTAAGAAGTCAAGAAAGGAGCACTCACCCTATGAAGTGTTTACGGATTTTGTGCACAGCAAATTTTAGCAACAGAAGTTAAGTGGTAAATGACAATGCCATGGAGGGATCAAACATGTTTAAGTTGTCTCAGACTCTATTTTGGCTTTCACGGAATCCTCAGCCTGAAATGTGTATTAATGATGATTCCGTCCTATCTGCATGTTTTAAAGGACTTGCCACCATTCTGCAATGTGTCCTAGCCTTCATGTTTGATGCACATCCTTTGAGAACAGAACCTTGTTGGCTGTCAGAAAATGACTGCTAAATTATCTTCTGGATATCCTGGTTTCAGTATGGTTTTCCCTCTAGAAAAAGCTACACACCCAAGAAAGGAATGGAAAATGTGTGTTTCCTCAGTGTTGCACTGATTGCCTTTTGACTTCGAGGTCTACTTGGATCTATCATTTCTACTGGTTTAGTCTAAATGACCTTCTGCACATGCAGGGAATGTTCGTCGTTCCCTCTCTGGGAGAGGGAATAGAATGTAACATCTCTTCCTGGGTGCCCTTGGCGTCTTCATCCATAGAGGTGCCTTTCAACTTCTATGGGGTGCGGCTGCCTAAGGAAACAGAAATGGCCCTTGGAAGCCAGAGGGGGTTTATTTTGCCCTAGCATGGGAAAGGAGAAGGGTTTCACTGTTTGTCTTATCCCTTGAATCTCATACTTGGCATAGATCTTTTTGATCTTGGAAGAGAGGATTGTGAAAAGGATAATTGGGAGGAAGGAATTGAAGATCTTTGGTTGGCATTGAACTCTGCCACTTCAACATTGACTTTCTATTGCGGTGAGGACCAGCTGACTGCAACCCTGTTTAAAGAAAATAAGAAGGCCAGGCTCTAGTCTACAAAGCAGGTCAAATGCAAGGCCAGGCTTCTGGCATGGGAAAGGGACCTTCAGTACTATTTTTTCTTTCAAGTAAAGGTGAGAGGATATCTTCTCAGTTGTAACATATCTGAAGGTTGGTATGGGAGGCTCTCTAAATCTTGCTCCAGATTCCCTTTGAGCTTCATGTTCTAATCTCCAGCTTTGGTGGTGTGAAAACAGTCTGCAGAATTAACCAAATACATTTTCATATCTATGGTTTCCTTGATTACCTTTCCATCTTCACATTTACACTAGCCTGTAAAGCAGTAAAGGTTTGGTAGACCAGAAAAGCAAAGAGAAGGGTTTAAAAGCTTGGGCGTTTGAGTATCAATATCCAAGGCCTTGAAGGATGATGACTGATGAGAATTTGGTCCTAGCAGCTTCCCCTCCTCAAACACCATTAGATGAACATCCCCTGAGATTAGAGAGGGAAGGAAAGAGAATCAGAGGGTAGGACATTGGAGGCAAACTACAGTGTGGACCCTCAGAAAAAGTGTCCTGAGCTGTGCCCATCCTCCCAGGGTAAGATAAGTTAATGATGGAACGCCCAGGTAGGACAAGGAATAACCCATGAGTAGCTGTTACCTGTGTCTTACTTCTTGGTTGGAGCCTGGTGAGTTGGTAAAGTCTGCAGGCTCCACCTAGCATGGGAGGAATCAATATAAAGTGGCTGGGTGGCTTTTTTTTTTTTGGCAGAGAGATCCTGAAACAGTCTAAATTTCCTAGAGCCCCCAGCAATGGTAGACAGCAGCTGAAATTTCTCTGAGCCTCAGAAGAGAGCTTGAAAGTGGCCAAGATAGAGCCAGCTCTGGAGAGCCCCAGTGATGGAGACACACATGATACAGTAATGACCTTAATCTGGTCTCTAAATCTTACAGCAGATATTTCTTTTTCCTGGACAAAGAAAAAGGAGTCATGGCTGCAATATCTTGGGGAATCCAAACTAATACTTCCTCAGGGACCCTTTCTAGCCCTTTGACATGGAAACCGCAGGAAGAGAGGGTCACATCTCCCAGCCTCTTCATCTTCGAGTGGTGGGTAGTGCAGTGTTGCAGGCCTACACTGCCTAATATAATAATCACTAGACATAAGTGACCGTTTACATTTAAATACATTAAATAAAAATCCCCTTCTTCAGTTGCCCTAGCCACATTTTGAGTGCTCAAAAACCACATGTGCCAGTGGCTGTCATATTGAACAGAGCATGTAGGGCATTTTCACCATACTGGAAGTTCTGTCGGTCAGCACGGCAGCCTTTGCTGCTACCCCTGCTGAGACAATGACCACTGACCACTTCCCCCTTTTCCATCACACACACATAAATATGCACATGCTGGGGCGGGCCGAGTCCAGAGAAGTCTGTTCCCGGTCTCTGAGCTGGCATTTCCCTGGATATGGCCACAGCTGATTAGTGGCGTGTTGCTGACTCTTTCTCGTGTCCACACCGCTCTCCCCACCACCTCCATTTCTCTCTGATACTGATGTAAGCAAGTCAGTGTCATGAAGCCTGAGGGCGGCAGCCAACCAGGGGCCATGCTTGCTCCTCCCGCAGCTGCCTCAGGTGCCACAGGGTCTATGAAATCTGAATCACTTCATGACAGGAGCATCCTGGGACTAACAAGCCATCCTATCCCCAGCAGAGACCACAGAGGGTGAGCAGCATTGATGGCTTTTGTGGATGACATGAATGGATGTTCCCAGGGTCTGGCTGTTCCCACCATACTGCAATAGAAGAACCAAAAGAGCTTTATGAGTCCCTAGAACTTACCATTCCCATCGCCGGCATCAAGTATTAATACCATTCTTCCAAATTAGAACATGCAAGGCCAGTGTCCTCTAGTGGGGGCAAAGTCACAGAGGTTGGGGCTTGGACCCCAGTTATGCCCATTCTTAAGGGGAAGTTTGAGCATCTCTTTCCTTTTTGGAAAACTGACATAATTGTGGCTGCCATATAAATGTGTTTGTGAAGATGAATTAAACTCTTAGGACACTAGCTGACACATAATTGGGCCTCAATAAATAACAGCTGCTATGTTTACTTTTCGACTGCCCTCTGGGATCATCTGCATGTTCAGGGTACAGCAGTAAGGGGAGGAAAAACAGCAGTGGCTCCCTGTACCGTGGGTCACTTGATCTTACCATCTGGCATAATGAGAAATTGTCCTGCTTATTTTGTGAAAACTGCCTCATACCTCAGTCTGTATCTGTTTTACTTTGGTGGGTACTCAGGCTTTTTTTTTTACTTTTTTTTTCAGGAGACTACGGTTTTCTGTGGCTCAGTAGGGGAAGCGGGTACATTCAGGAGCAATCTTTGGGGATCTGTCTTGAGGACGTTTTAGGGAAGAAAGCCCAAACCTCTTTCCAGAAGACTTGAAAGCGTTGTAGGGTTAGGGTACCATAGCCGGACTCTGCCTCACGTAAGGTGCTAGCCATTGTCCAAAGGGACCCTTGGAGGAGAGGGGAGCACAGCTTCGCAGGCTCTGAATATTCAAGGCGAGATGACCTTAATCCTTCTAAATTGGCCTCAGTGCAGTCACAGGACAAAAGACTGTTGACCTGGCTTTTCTAGGAGTGGCCTATCCTGCAGCTTTTATTTATGAATTTTTTTATTTTGGGTCTTTTTAGAAAACCACAAAACCACGTATATAGTCTACTGTTTTTCCTAAATCTTTGTAGCTTCTAAACACTTTTACCTATGTAAATCACGTAAGATTTGTGTTTTTTACTGGTGACTGGGAACGAATGAAATTTGTTCCTCAGCTGTCTCTCCAAACCATTAGTTGAATAGTCTAATGTCTTCCCAGTAATCTAAAATATCCCCCTTTAATTAAAGTATTCTAAGTTACACACATATATACATGTGTTTATTGCTGTTCTGAGCCTTTGACCTGTCATCTGGTCCTGTGTGGTTGCTGGTCTTGCTTTGACACCCAGACTGTAGTGCAGTGGAGGGACCACAGCTCACTGCAGCCTTAAACTCCTGGGCTCAAGCAATTCCCCCTGCCTCAGCCTCCTGAGTAGCTGGCCTTACAGGTGGGCAGCACCATGTCCAGTAGTTTTTTTTTTTGTTTGTAGAGATGGGCTCTCACTGTGTTTCCCAGGCTGGAGTTGAACTCCTGGTCTCAAGCTGATCCTTCCACCTCAGACTCCCAAATTGCTAGGATTATAGGCATGAGCCACGGTACCTGGCTCTGTACCATTTTAAGTACAGTTGTTGCTTGGTATACATGGGGGATTGGGCCCAGGACCCCCATACATACTCATACAGAACCTACAGGGTATGTCGGCCCTCTGTGTGTGCGGGTTTCGTATCTGATGGGACTTGATTTTGTTCCCACGCAAATCTCACCTTGAATTGTAATAACTCCCAAGTGTCAAGGGTGGGGCCTGGTGGAGATAATTGAATCATGGGGTGGTTTCCTCCATACTGTTCTTGTGGGAGTGAGTAAGTCTCTCAAGATCTGATGGTTTTAATAAATAAGAGTTCCCCTGCACAAGCTCTCTGGCCTGCCACAATTTAAGACGTGACTTTGCTTCTCATTTGCCTTCTGCCATGATTATGAGGCCTCCCCAGCCATGTGGAGCTGTGAGTCCATTAAACCTCTTTCTTTTGTAATTACCCAGTCTTGGATATGTCTATTAGCAGCATGAGAACAGGCTAATACAGCATCCCAAGAATACTATATTTTTGATGCAGCCTTTGGTTGGGAGAAAACCCATATAAGTGAACCCACATGGTTCAAAAAAGCCGTGTTGTTCAGGGGTTATCTGCACCAGTGCTTTGTTAATATATTGATTTTTGAGAAGGCCACTCCTCATTCATTTTTATTTTCAGAATTACCATGGCTATGCTTGAGCACTTAGTTATATTTGAATTTTGCATTCAGTGTGTGAATTTCCATAGAAACTCCTATTGACATTTTCTTGGGGATTGCATTGAAATGATAGATTCATTTGGGAGAAATCACATTTTTCCAGTTTTTAACCATCCAATCTAGGAATATGGTAATTATCTCTATTTTTCAAGTTATTACTTCTGTCTTTTAGGATAGTTTTACTATTTTAAAAAGTAAATAGTGCATATTTCCGATAGGTTTATTATGCATTTTTATGTGTGCTATCATGAATGTGAAGCCATTATCATTGTTGTGATTGTAACTAAGTATGAAATACAACCTTTGTAAATGAACTGGGCTGAGTATGACCTTTTTTACAGCCATGATTTTGCATTTTTTTAAAAGCAAAGCAGGTAGAAAATTTATATTCATCAGTACTCAAGGAACAGAACCTTGTCTATACCCCATATGCCACAGATAAAAGGATGTGCAGAATTGTGCAAATAAGGCAATGTTTATGGATCTGAGCCTATACTGCCAGGGAAGTTGATTCACCACAGTTACTAATTTATGCACACAGCTACCAACTATGTAACAACTAAGATCCATTTATACTAGTCTCTAGAAAAGATGACCATATATATGTGTGTGTGTGTGTGTGTGTATATATATGTGTATATATATACGTATATATGTGTGTGTGTGTATATGTATATATATACGTATATATATGTGTGTGTGTATATATATGTATATATATACGTATATGTGTGTGTGTGTGTATATGTATATATACGTATATATATGTGTGTGTGTATATATATGTATATATACGTATATGTGTGTGTATATGTATATATATACGTATATATGTGTGTGTGTATATATGTATATATATACGTATATATGTGTGTGTGTGTATATGTATATATACGTATATATGTGTGTGTATATATATGTATATATATACGTATATGTGTGTGTGTATATGTATATACGTATATGTGTGTGTGTGTATATGTATATATATACGTATATATGTGTGTGTATATGTATATATGTATATATGTGTGTGTGTATATGTATATATATACGTATATATGTGTGTGTATATGTATATATACGTATATATATGTGTGTGTGTATATGTATATGTGTGTGTATACATATATACGTGTATATATAAGCACACACATATATATGTATATATATACATATATATATATAGAGAGAGAGAGAGAGAGAGAGACAACACAAGAATCTTTCTAATATCAAACATTTTAATTTCAGGTAAATATTTAGACAGATTATTAAATGGTCTTCCAAAGAGTCGAAGGTGGTAGCAGTTTGGCTGTATTTCAGTTATAGTGTAACTGGCTTAGATAATTAATGAATGTGGTTTGCTCTAAGGGCACATTTCACTGCAACTTGAAATTCTCAAAGCTAACCATGGGGTAAACTCTGAGAGCATGTCAAATGCACAGTGGATATTGAATGTACCCATTTTTACTTCTGCAGTCACTTTGTATGAAAATTCATTTGTCGTGGGTGAAAATGTGGACGTGATTGAAGTGCTCTTCCGGGCCAATAACAGCTCATGTTCGTCTCTGGCAGCCATCTTGGGACAGATGGTTTTACTTTTTTTTGTGACAGGAGCAAAGTAAGAGCTACAGGGAAAGACACCTTTCCTCTTTGGGATTTTTCCGGTAGTAAAATAAAGTTTTATGGCTTTCTTATCTCTACCTTACAGAAGTATTTCAAGCACCTAAGAAGTATGCCAATGTAGACTGCCACCAAAACTCACATGCACAGCTGCATACAAATTCATGTCACTAACGAATACCAATTATCTTGAGGCTTCTAGAGTGACAACAGTAGACAGAGATTTAGCAATGAAGACTTAGACCTGTATTCATAAGTATAAGAACAAGAGTGTCGGTTGTCCCAAAAGGGAAAGGAAAAATTCTTTATCAGGATCCATATATTTGGAGCCTGCTAATCATTACGAGTTTGCTGTGGAATTCATATAAACATTCTTTCAAGGTATTTGAGCCAAATCTGTGTATGATTATTCTTGGAGGGCCTTAAGGGCAAAAAATTGTTTAAATTTGTGAGTTGACAACATGGTCTTTGCCTACTGTTTTAAATAAAATTCTCAAACCAGAAAATGTATTATCAGTCAAAATACTTCCCGAATCGCCTTTACCACAAAGTGTGCTATCTTTTATATATCTAGTTTTATACAAAGATCAAGCAGATTTGTGTCTGTGCGTGTGGTTTTATAAAACCATTGTAGTCAAAGCTTCTCAGAAGTACGTGGTGTTTATAAGGGCTGGAGGCATGCTGATTTTTGGAAAAGAATTAATACATAATTTGAATTCATAGTACAAGCTTTTAAAAAATATGATCTAGCTTGGAGAAGCATTTCTAAAATACCTCTAGGGAATAAATTTCTTTTATTAATCCAATCAGCCATTGGATGCCATTCTTCCAATTTAATTGTGTTTATCTGCCAATGGGTGACTCTGTTTCTTGTGCATGTAATTTCAGTGGGTGCAAATGGTGATGGCAAATAATTGCCCTCAGGGAGATAATTGCTGTTATAATTATTTACCCATGCAAGTTAACTCTGTAAAAATTTAACACTCTGTCAGATGACCTGGAAATAGGAGAGAATGTGTTTTCTATGTGCGGAAGTGGAGGAAAAGCCCTTGTAGTTCTTGGATATTTTCTAGGGGCCAGGCATAGGACTAAGTGATTTAGAATCGTCATCTCACAGAATCCTCACAATCTTCTTATGGAGTATGATTATCCTCATATTATTGATGAGGAAACAGATCATACAGATGGCAAGAAGAGGAACTGAGGCTCAAACCCCAGCTAAGGGACTGGTATGAAATGATTCTTATTTCACAAAGGCTTGCAAAGATTAAACAAGAAGACAGTTTTGTAAAGAATTTCATCCAGCACCTGGTACATTGTTGTGATCCTAGTGTCTATTCATAGACATTATACTTCTGTAACCACTGCCCTGCCTCCTTTCGGAAACCCATTGCTATGGGCAGGGCAAAGCATTGTACCTGAAGCCTAAATGAGAGATTTTTCCTTTTGGGTCTTTGCACACTCCAAGTCCTTCAGAAAGCTTCTTCTGGCTATTCTAGGTCATAGGGATTCTCTCTTCTCCAAATGCCCATCACTGTCATGTCCCTACCGTGCATTGGGAGCCCTTGAATATAGAGGGGTCGGATAGGGGTCTTTGTATTGTGTGGATGTTTGTTTTACCTCAATCTAGATTGAAAGTTTGAGTACAGGTTCTCTTTGGATCTCTCCATAAGTCCTTAGAGGATACAGGGCTCCATAGCAGGCTTCGAGGAGATACTCTTTAAGTACAAAATCTACAAAGACATAGCTACCTGGAGGTTAGAAGATGGTTGAAGGCTCGGTGGGTGCTTGTTATGAAAAATTGGGAGGTAGTGTCATCTCTCATCATTGTTCACCTATTGGCTGGCCTTCCTCTTTCCATGATATTTGTATAGTGTGGTGGTATGGCCTGCAGGGTGGGGATCTTTTGAGTTCTTCTCCTTTCAGAAAAATTCACACTACAACTCCTTGTTCCCACCCTGTAGACTCCCATTCCCAAAACACACAAAGGGCTGGAGAAGAGCATGAGAGGTCACCTTTTTGGGTGAGAAGAGTAATGTTGATGAAGCAAGGCACTGTGTGTGAGGGGTGTCCCCAAAGCATGGCTTATAAGCTTTGGGGGTCATATCCTGGTTGTAAGTCCTCCCAGCCTGTGGACTTGCCAACATGTCTTGTTGCTGTCAGAGCTGGCTGAGAAGAGGTGTGGGGAGTACACTGGAAAGATGGGACCATGGAGGAGGGAGGCAAGGACAGCACTTGGAAGCTACCTGTTACTCAGAGCTGGGACTAAGAGCCCTTCTTATACTTCAGACCTAGAGTTCAAGCTAAAAGGAAAGATGAGGTTGGGCTGTGGGCTTCCCTGGGACGAACCCATGCAGCGGTAACGAGTGCTTGCTGCAGTGGGGTGGAACTGATAGCTGGTAACTGAGAGTTCACTGGGAGTTGGAGCTGCCTCTCAAAAGGGAGCCCCAGAGCAGAAGGGAGCTGTTGGATGGTTTTCTCCTTCAGTTGGGCTTACGGGAGCCTGCCTGCCTCCAGACAGACACTTGACAGATGGAGCCGATCAGTAGTGATGGTCAGTGACAGCAGCAAGCTTAGCCATGTGCAGTCGGCTGAATGCACCTCACACCCCTCTTCAGCTCCCACACCTCCATCTGGAGCCCAGTCGGGGCAGGGAAGAGGCAAGGGGTAGGAGAGGGCAGACCACACTTCCTCATTCACTATAGGTCCCCCGAGCCACAGGCCAGGCCTGCCATTGTGGGGGTTAAATGGTATTTGAGGATGAAGTTCTTAAATGGTCAAGACTGGATCTTAATGAGTGAAGCAAAGCTCTTTCTATAAGTAGAAATGACTAAAACTTTAAGGAATTGACTGAGGAATCATTAAGGGAGTCGCTACTCAGCAGGAAAGAGGGTTCCGAAAGAAAAGAGTGGTAACAAATATTGGCAAACAGAAGCGCGTTTGTATTTATATGGCTAAAAATGAGACTTCTCAATGAAACTCATGACTTCCTGAGCCCCGCCGTGGACTGACGCTAGGCTGTATACATACACTGAATTCTCATGATGTCTCTGCCAAGCAGGCGGCTCTTTCATTTCATAGCCACGTGAAGACTGAGGTTTAGAATGAATCTTGACTTGCTAACTTGGCCAGGCTGAAAAGTGGTTGAACCCCTGGGATGCAAACCTGTTACCTGCTCTTTCCCCTAAGCCAGCGGTCCCTAACCTTTTTGGCTTCGTGGAAGACAACTTGTCCATGGATGGAGGGAGTTGGGGGTGGGAGGTGTGGGGATGGTGTCCTGATAGAACTATTCTCAGGCACTAGTCTCACAAGGAGCGCAACCTAGATCCCTCACATACGCAGTTCACAGCAGGGTCCATGCCTTAATGCTGCTGCTGATCTCAGAGGAGGCAGACAGAGCTCAGGCGGTAATGCTGGCTCGCCCACCACTCATCTCCTCCTGTGTAGCCTGGTTCTTAAAAGGCCATACCCAGGTACCGGTCTGCAGCTAGGGGTGTTGGGGACCCCTCCCCTAAGTCATCCTGCTCTCCTATTGCCCTCAGTTATGAAGTGCCCACTGTGTGCAGAGGACTTCATGGAGTCTTGTCCATATTAACTTGCTAAAAGTCATGGCCTTGCTTTAATCTGACATAGATCCATTTGAAATATGGAATGAAACCAACCATCTTCCTCAGGGTCCATCTTCCCAGAGAGCATGGGATGCAGGAAGTAGAGGGTGAGACCAAGTCAGAGTGAGGCCTCCTCAGGCCCATTCGGCTCCCTCCTCACCCAGCACAGGTCTTCACTCTGCGCTCTCCTCCCCAGTAGCTGCCTCAGTGACAGCCCCTGAGAAAATGACCGACAGTTATATGACCCTTCAAGCATCACATTCGCAGGCACAGATGCGATGGAAATAAAATCTCATCTCCAACCTCCTGCTGGAGAGGAACGTCTCCTTTTGTAGTATTGCATCGCCATGTCTAGTCATGTGCACAAAACTTAGAGCTAGAAAATGATGATTTTAGAAACAATGGGAAAGAATTGTCATTTTCTTCTTCTTTTTTTTTTTTTTACTTACATCAAACAGTAATTTTTACTATGAAAATATAGTTGCCTCAATACAGAATGATTCCCCACAGAAATGGAAGCATAAGATGGAGGGTGAGGTAAGCTTCAGAAGGAAAAAAGGAGCCAGCTGCCAGCTGAGGGGTGTAGAGTCTGGGGACAGGGGCCTTCCATTTCCTTCTCATTGTGAGGATGTTTCAGTTGCACCTGCATATTGTGGTGAAGGGCTCAGTGATGCGTGATGTAGAGAAGCCTCACAGGAAAAAAAGTCCTCTCCGAAGGAGACCGGGGCACCTGTCATACTGAGTCCAAGTCCCTGGTCAAGCTCATGTGTTGGTCACCTAGCTTGCTGTTCTATCTTCTTTATTTCACCCCTTCATTTTATGAGCAACAGAGGAGCAGGATTCTGGAAGATCTGAAGTGGCCTCCTTTGGGCATCCCATAAATACATGTTCATGTATTTTATAACTAGAAATATTATAACTCAAGAAGGTTAAGACATTTTTAAAGGCTTTCAAGAAAGGAAGCGAGTCTGCCTTGTGCATTAACTGTAGACACTCATCTCAAGAGTTATGGAAGCTGTTCTGTAGCAGTGGTTCCTTACGTAACAAAGCCTAAAGAGAAGAAGATAGAAAGCTCTTTGTAAAGTGGATGTGTGAGTGGCTCTGAATCTACGTTATGGGGCCGCAGAAACAGCCTGCTGTTGTTTTGGTTGAGCCAAATGCTTGACTACATGGCTAACCCTTTCTTGAAGACTGGGAAAGAGGTCAAGTTGGACTTTCAGGTCTGGAAGATGAGCTGCTTGTGTATGTAGTTCAAGGCTCCGGTGGCCCACACATCTGAGAGGACATTGGGAAGAGGGGACATCTGGGGGTCTGATGAAGCCATGTATTCTTCCTGAGTTATTAATAGTTGGACAGCGTTTATGGACAGATGTCTCATGAACCCACTTAACAATTGAAAGATGACTCTCCTGACTATAAGAATATGTTTTTGTAAGGCTGAGATAAAATGGAGAGAATAAGCTTTCTTTAAGTTGACCACCTTTATGGGGAAATGGTAGCCAGGAAAAATACTGCACTATAGATAAAAACAAATGTGAAAAGTGGGCCTGAACTCACTGACACCTAAGTGATGGCCTTTCCCTTCTTCCGCCTCCATCTGAATTTCTGGTGCAGGTGAAGCCCAGGAGGAACCATGAACTTTTTCAGCCGCTTCAGCATCTTTTCACATCAGGACAGAGAATGTTGAAATTGCATTTTTCTTGGGATTTTTACACCAGAGAGAATAAATCATGTTGCTTTGCAAAAATAAATAAATAAATAAATCACATAAACAGGACCAGAACAAAAAAGAATCCCCTAAGGCACCAATGACCTATAATTAGGCCTCGAAGAAGGTCAAACACACTCTTTCCTGACCCCTTAAGGCCTCAGAGTGAAAAGACAACTCAGGGCTGAGGTGGGTGCAGTCTTCAAGTAATAATAGATTTGACAAGCTTTGATTTGGGGTGAGCTCTACTGCAGTGGATGATGGGCTATAAGAACAAGATTCAGGATGGAGAGAGCCATGAAGAAAAGTGGGTCAGCTACGGGGCTAGGCCCATAAGACAAGTGGACCCATTCTAGGTCCTTTACCCAAAAGACAAAGCACAGATAGAATTCTGGCAGGCATCCATGCTTGGAGCTCCAGTCTGGCCAGTGGGGTAATGCAGTGGGGACTCCATTCTGCAAGTCATTGGCAGGTGTCAACCCAACCTATCTGCTCATATGAGGTCGCAGTCCGTCCAGTGAACTAATTAAGATGTGGAGGTGAAGCCAGCCCATTACAAAGAGGCCTAGCAAGGTATGGGAAAGCCACTGGGTGGCTTGTGTAGACTAATGCTGTAGTTTCCACTGAGGAAGAGGACTGGGTCTGAGGCTGTTTTTCATCATTTAATCATTTGCATATTGATTCATCAGCCACTGAATGACATGCACTACCCCAGACAGTGGGGCTGTTGTGAGATGAAGCCAATTGCCTGTCTCCTAGGCTTTACAGACAGTGGGAGAATCAGAAATGAAAACCAGACAGTGACAGGATAGGACCACTACATGTATCAGCAGAAGCTGCATCAGTGCTGGGGAGCATCTAATTCCAGCCAGTGGTTGAGGCAGTAATAAACAATGACAGTTTCTGTGCTGTATGTTGTACTTGGTACCTTTACACATGATCTAATTTAAGTCTTACATAGTTGTATGAAGCAGGCATTAATATTCCCGTTTTACAAATGGTGAAACGGGGGCTAAGAGAAGTCAGATCACACATTAACATCACACCAGCAGCAAGTGCTGGGGTAGGGATTTGAACTCAGGTCTCTTTTTGGTTCTAACGCTCGTACTCTCTTAAGTCCATAATCTCAAAGCCCATAAGTATAGAACACACGTGGCCAGGAACACTCTCCAGAGTCTTTTAGAATTGTTTTACCTGAAGGCACAAGAGAGAAAGGTAACAGAGATTACAGAATGAGACAGAGGAAGAATTAAAATAGTGCTTTTAATATAATTTTCAGCAAACGTACAGTATGTACTTTACATCACATATTTCTAAACTGCTCATTTGGAAAATATAAGCTGCAAAAATACAGAATACCACACTCAAAAATCTATTGAGTATGTGCTTTTTTCCCCTCCATTCTGTGCGACAGGGTGGTCTTTACCCCCCTTGGCTGATGTCATTAAAGCTGTAGAAGCCCTCGGTCAGAGGAGCATTCCCAAGAGGGGAGTCTGTAAAGCATGTTGGCGAGACATCCCCAGAGGAGGCAGAGGAGGGATGGGCAGAAGGGAATTTGCACACCAGGTCGGCATGACTTTTTAAGAGACCCAGGAAAAAATGCCTACTCTGACAGCTGTTGGGAGTACGCCTGACCATAGGTCACCTCCTTAGTCCTCATCATAGGCCTGTGCTTGAGGCCTCAAAGGACCACACACTGGCTGGATCATCCACATGGGGACCCTCAGGTTCTTAGGCAGGGAGGAGCACGCTAAGTGAGGCCCGCGAGGTCTGTGGGTGGTGGTGGGCTGTTCTCTGCAGGAAGAGGAAGAGGGCCAGGCCCTCAGCTTCTCACAAAGGAGTCTTCTGAAGGTGAATGTGATTCGGGGCAGGTTTTCTCAGTCTCAATGTCTTGGTACTCTGTGCCTAAAGGGGGAGGAGGGAAGAAGAGCCAAGAGGAAAAAGAGATCGGTCTTTTCTGCTTCTCCTACTTTTTGTCAGGCTTATTCAATAGCATGATGGCTTTGCAGTGAAGGGACAAGGGTAGACAGTCGAAGCAATAAAGTGCTGGGTTTCATTCCATGTAACCCCAAGGGGCCAGATTCTGAGCCCAGAGACCTGTTTGAGGGCCAAATATCCTTTCTGAGAAGGATATTTATCTGCGTGACCATCCTAACAGCCAAGCAGATGGTGGTGGTGAGTAAGATGTATCCCAGTCAATAATTTATCCTTGTCTTACGTAAATCACTAGTGACAGACCTTGTGTTCTAGGGCTGTATGTGTCACTGTACATCTCTATTGAAGAGACTGCTGAGTGTCAGAGAAAACGACTTGGCATCACAATGTCACGCTTTCTCCTCCAGCATTCAGGACAGTTTGCTTTTTTGTAGCCACAGATATTGACTGCACGCTGGGTAAAACGATATCCTCTTTGGAGCAAGGTTTGTAAGCCTATGACACCTTTCCAGAATAGATGCTGTGGTTTCATTTTAAAGGTATTAAAAACACAACTAGTCCCTGTGATGATTCACAAGCTGTGCAGGGCTCATTGACTGCGACATGCAGCTCTCCTGTTCAGTAATAGGCAACATGAGGCCACAGAAGTCCCTGTTCATTCATTTGTCCTCTTTAGACTTTGACCCAGTGGTACAAAAGGTGACAGTTTGGAAATGTCATTCCTTTTCTCGAGATTTTGAAGCTGAAACCTGAGTCCTGAGCAAGTTGGAGCATGCTTCCTTAACTCTCACAAGGCCCAAGTTCTTATAGTTTTGGGGTTCCTCTAAAAGATGTGGGCGTGGGAGTTGGGAAGGATGGGACAGAAGTTAGAGAGCTGGGGTTGATCCCTGCTCAGCAGAATGAATAAGATAAAGGCTGATGAATGGCTGGGAAATTCCTGCTGATGTGGCTAAGGTTGAAGGAGAAAGGAGAAGTGTTATAAAATGTTTAACATTTAATGATCAAAGTGAAACCTAGATTCCTGTGCCCATAGGCAAAATTTTGCAGAGGTTCTCACCTCCAACTCTTGGCTCACTTCTCTATGAAACCATAGACTCCTGCTAGGGGTTTCCCACAGGTAGACACTCTGTTGGCTTTGTAGAGGCTTCCTAAGAAGCCAGTTCTGTGTTCTAACTTCGGGGGCTGTGTGTTGTAGTGGGAAGAGCGCTGGTTTAGGAATCGGACAGATCTGTCATTGGCTCCTGGTGGCTTTATAAACTAGCTATGTAATCTTAGAAAGGTTGGATTTGCTGAGCTTTCATCTTCAGACCTGTAAAGTGGAAAAAATACATACTTACCTCGTAGGGCTGGTGTGAGAAGGCTGCTGGGAGCAGTACCTGGGATCATGAATTCATAGAACCCGGCATGTGGGTGGCAGGTGTTTAATAAACATGAGCTTCCTGGCCCCTTCCCTCCCTTTAAGTGCGGATGGGAGCAGCATTTGTGTTCAGTTGGGATCCTTTCATAACAACATTTTATAAGTCCTGTGCTTCCAACTCATAATCTAAGGCCGTAACCTTAGATTATAAAATCAAATACTCTTGCCAAACATGAGAGCTCTCTCCATGAGAGCAATCTTCTATAAGTTTAGTGTGAGAGTCTTCTATAAGGCTAATGTTAAGAAAAACATTAATGGGATGGCAAAAGTGTCCACCTACAGAATGTTCAACCTCCAGAAAACTTACTATGTTGTTCCATTTGCTCATGGCGAAAGAACATAATTCTACCTTATGGGAAAAATTTCAAAATTTATGATAATCACCAACTCCTGATTGTTGACCTGGGTCATTATTACAGAAATGGAAATGTATGGATATTCTGCTCCTAAAAGCCTGGAATCTGAGAATAGAGAAAGACATATCCAACTGGGGACCAGCTTCAGTGTGTCTGAAGCCCTGCGGCCAGAGCTGATTTCTTGTGGTTGATGCTGCAGACTTTAGGGGTGCCAGGCATGGCAGTTACCTGGGTCTCCCCAAGAGAGCTGATGATGCTGTGGAGTGCCTCCCTGGCATCCTGGCGCTTTGAGAGTGCATTTCGGAATGCATTAGAGTGGAGTCTCCTATCTGATTCCTTTTATCTGTCCATTTCAGGTAAAACACCTCATATCAATGGACCACTGGGATCAGGGGTTAAGAGCAAGAAGGACAAATGAAAGCACACATCCCCGTAGCACAGCTGGCATGGTGTCCTGGCTGTTACATCAGGAGGCCTGTGAGAGTGTGTGGGGCCCCATAGTTCACTCGGGCCAGAGTCTTCCTGATCAGTGGTCTAAAGGTGGGGAGGGCGGGGGATCTGTGTCTTGCTCAGTAGGGAGGTAGTACCCATAGTGGTTATGGGTCTGTCTGGGAATAAGGAGAGCTTTTTAAGGACACAGAGTTCATAGACCTGGGTTTGAATCCCAGCTCTGCTTTGTGAATTTGTGCCAGTTCTGGAAGCTTCCAAGCCTCATTTTCTTCCCCATAAAATGAAGCCCATAACGGCTCCTATCTCACAGGGTTATGGTTGAGATTAAATGAGCTAATACATGAAATAAGCTTGGCCAGCAGCAGGTTCATAGTAAATGCTTGACAAATGTTAGCTACGATTAGTAGTAGTTACTATTAGTGCTTACCAAGTAACTTCATGTGGCATATCTGTTAGCTTTAGGGTGCCAGTGTTTTGTGTTGGTTGTGGGGAGGCAAAGGATCGGAAATACTGTTTGGTATCTGGACTCACTCTTCTTTTTCTAGTTCCTACATTTCTTCCTCATGTGCCCATTTCCATCACTTAAGAAAAAAAGGATGGTTACTGTAGTCCAGCTACCCAGTGTCACAGCTGTATGGGAACGTAGACTATACAGTTCACATCTCCCCTCATCACACAAGAGAAAAATAACGTCGCCTTCAGTTACATGACAGCAAAGGGGTACTTACCTTATCTTGGAAATGAGGTATCTCAATTAGAGTCTCACGGTCAGGTGCTAAGGCCAATGGACACCTAGCTCAGGGTCCCTTCCTAGGTATGTCCTGGCCTGCGCTACAGCAGAGTCTTAGGCGCTAGGATCTGCCTCACTTACGCTCAGCCGCTAGGGTCCCTCAAACATACAGTGCTGCTTGAGGCCTTGCCTGTGCAAGAGAACAGAGATCGGCACACTGTGGCCTTCCCTCAGCCACGGATTGTCTTTGTAAATAAAGCTTTATTGGAACATAGCCCGTTTGTTTACCTATGGTCTACGGCAGCTCTCACGGTACTACAGCAGTTGAGTAGTTGCAAGAGAGACTGCTCACAAAGTCTAAAATGTTTACTGCTTGGCCCATTACGGAAAAAAGTTGTGAATGTGTTTTGGTGGCTCGCTCTCAGGGCCCCTTCTGCCCCTCATCTTCTCACCCTGTCTCCCCAAAAGGCACTCACTGCTCTTTAGTTCTTAGTTTCTGTGCCAGCCTCTCTCCGGAGCCTTCCGAATTCTTGCTGCCATGAGGCAGAACTCACCACTGCCATGAATCGGCTCTCTTTATCCACAGACAGACCCTAGCTCTTAATACTGTTATCCCATTGGTTTTTTTTTTTGTGTTCAGATCCATCCAGCTCATTGAAATGGGAGTTCTTGGAGGGTAGGGACCATATCTTTTCCACTATTGTATCTGATCTAGAACCTGGCATATAGCCAAGATTTTAAGTAAAGGAATGAATGAAAAAAACACGTTTCAAATATATCAAGCTCATATAATGCACCTTCAAATAAAAGAAGCCCTGCAGAGAAGAATTATGCTGCCACGTGGATAGTTTCTGAGAAGTGTGAGTTGTTGGCTCTGTCTCCGTGGCAGTCACAGATTTCTGAGGGACAGGGCCATCTTTGCTTTCTGAAATTTCTTTTTAGGTTTTATAACCCTTGTCCCTGCCATGATGACCGAGCACTCTGGGTTGTTGAAGCTACTGATGAGGCAGGTGTGTGTGTGTGTGTGTGTGTGCGCACACGTGCACTTGCACACGCACGGTTAGGGTGGATTCCTCATGCTATTCTGGGCAACAGGCCCCATCAGAGGCATTTGAACAAAAGTATCTTCCTTGCTTATTCCACCAGTGAGAGATTCTTCCAGTTTACTCTTGAGCAACGACAATACCCCAGGGGCGTGGGGTCCAAAGCCTGTCATTTAGGGCAGTTTACTCTAAGGGATTACGTTCTTGCAGCTGTTGGGAGAGTAGCAGTTTCCAGTGAGTTGGGCGAAGCAGGTGTAATGAAAAAGGAAGGAAGGGTAGAAAATGAATAAATACTGTATTTCAGTCTTGAACTAATTTTCCAGGTCACACTTAATTTCACTAGCACCCTCTCTTGGAGAATTTGGCACCTCTTAGATATCTGAAGTGGATTTTAACCTAAGGGGAAACAGCCTCTCAAGGGAAACATGGATCACGGTTGAGAGGAGGACAATCGGAGGAGCGTGGCAGAGCCCACTGGAGTAAGCAGGCCTCTGTCGTGTGTCTGGTACTTCCCTCTGGCTTCTGGCCAGATAGGTGGTTCTCCCAAGCCACCAGGATAGTCAGGTAAGAGCAGCACCAGGCAGGGGCAAGTATTCTCCACCTGTTAGACTGAAAACACTTCTTGCATGGTTTCTTCCCTCATTTAAACCAAACCAAAGCAAAGATTCAAGCAACAATAAAATATAGCGAAACTCCACCCTACTGCTGCAGAAGCTCATCCTGTCCATCTGGTCTTGACTGAATGATCAGATGCATTGACATCTACACATTGACCATAAGCTTACCACTGCTGAGTGGGGCCTCTGGGATTCCTAGTGGGGCTTAGAACAGACCGCACAGGTCTGGCAGGCATGGCTGGCTAGAGAAGAAACCAAACTTCCTAGGACAGGAAGCAGCAGGCAGCAAGAAAAGCAGCCCGGCAGGTAGATGGGGAGCCAGAAACCACTTTTCCTCAGAGGTGTCTCTCTTTTAGTACATGTATCTATCTCCATTTTACATGTTCTCAATGAATGACCTCCTCTGGAAGGTGTGAAAGAGTATCCATTAACAACCACGAGAGACTCTTTCTCCTGGGCAAACTCCTTGAGTGCTGTGACTACCATCCCAGGGATGGGCTGGTTGCCCTCGTGTGGAACGTTTCGGCAGGCTTTTCCAGTAGAAGGGCTGGGAGGCCTTGCCATAGTGTGAGTGAGGGGAAGCTGGAGGGCAATTACTGAACACAGGTCAGTGGAATCGGAGGACTGGAATGTACAGATGCCACTCAACCAACCTTTAAAAGTCAGCGCTAGAGCAAGCTATTCCATGATCAGATGGTAAAAAGGAAGGGATTTTTAGGGAGGGGCGTGCTCCCTCCTGCTTGGAAGACGTTAGCAACTCTGTCAAATGATTTCTTAGGAGCTCTTGGTTTCCAGTTATTATTTCACCTGTTAAGCGTTCCCAGCAAGCTCCTCCGGGGGACCGTGAGAGGAGGCTATTCCCGCTCCTTCGTTAGCTGTGAGGAAAGCTGGCGTGGCATGCTGTGGCCTTCTGGAGCCCTGTGTCCCTAGGGTGTCTGTATCCTTCTCTCAGCTGAGGTCTGACATCACACAGCCTCAGCTGAGAGAAGACAGCAAACCCCATCCCCTAGAGAGGCACTTTGTAAAATGCGCTTACTTCATAGGAGGGAATGATATTGGCTAAAAAACAAAAACAAAATCCAAGCCTTCCTGGTCTATACATAGGAGTTACAAAGATCTGTCAATTTCAGCAGAGGGAGACTTTTCATCCATCCCTGGGCACGTTCAACTGACATGGTGTAAGAGTTGGTAGCAGGACAGAGAGAACTCTAGCAGTCACTTCTAGGTTTATTCCATCCCGTACAGTTTTGTATTCTGTGAATCCAATGGAGACCTTCCCAGGAAATCTTCATTCACTTGAAACCAAACAGATAATCAAGGGGCTGGATCTAGTGTTGTATGTACAATGCTGCTTTAGAGAACAAAAGGCAAATGAAAACTAGACTGAGGTTTCTGTTCTGTAGTATACAAGAAAAATTAAAACTTTAAAAGACGACACAACACAGTTCAGAGCCATCTTGCAACAAGGCTCTTCAAATTTATACCCAATTGCTGATAAAACTCAGCCCTGGAGTTGTCTTCCTGTTATTCTAACATCTTTTTCACATTCATCCTAAAATCTTAAAAAAAAAAAAAAATTCAAAATGCAAACAGTTTAAAAAACTTTTTTTTTTTCCTCTCAAAGCAAATAGTTCCATAAAACACTAGGTCATAGGGCCTCAGTGTATGTGTACTGAGTTTGAAGGGCCAAGCAATCATCTATAAGCGTGACCTATTAGCAATACATTTGTAAAACAAAAGTAAACCAAAACCTGTACAGGATCGTATCAAAGCCTTAGGAACAACAGAACATACATATTTTATGAAGTGGTTGGAGAACCATCTCCCCTTTACTAGTTAACATACTAATGAGTGTCCCCATTTTCATCAGCAAAGACATACTAACACTAAGCAGATGAAAGGCCTGTCTTGGAAGCATCCTGCCCCAGGCAGCTGATCACAGTGGCCCCACATCACGACACAGCTTTTCTTTTGGTCATTCTTGCGCAGTGCTTTCTCTAGATTTGGATTGTCACTCAGCCTCTTCATTTACAATGTTCATTAAAAATTTGGTGCAATACCCTCCCCACCCCCAACCGTTTTTTACCTCCTGATTCTTTTGTTGGCTTGTGGGTAAACTGCAAATGTGTCCAAAGTGAAAAAGCAAACCAGCCAATCAACCTTTGAGTTCTTTTCTGGGGCCAGGAGTGTGACATGAACACATGTCACTGAGGCAGCATGAGGGGTACGTTAGCTGAGGCCTTGGTTGTGTGTGTACGAGTGCGTGCCGTTACCAAAGCTCCGTCCCCTTACGGAAATGGCCATAGAAGACCAAGTGTGCTGATTGCAAGAGGTTTTCCCACGTGATTCTTACCCCAAATCATAACAGGTTCATTCTCTGAGTTTCAGCCACTTTCAAAACACACACAGACAAGGGCCTTAGTTCAAGACTGACCCTGAAAATGTCACTGGCATTTTCACGCATTGGACACGTGATAGCTTCCAGGAGCTTGGGGGTCAATTCACTATCAGAGATGCTACAGACTGCGTAACAGCTTGTGCTAGGGAACTGTTCCTCTTTCCCATCGCCAGAAGTGTTGCACCCATACACACAAACCCACATCTAAGTGTGTCTCCTCCACAGGCTGAAAAGAAAGCCTCTTAGAATGTCAAGCATGAATATAAAAGGGCTTCCCATGACAGTGATCACTGAATCATGGTGAAGAAAGCTAACAGGCAAATTTGCAATTCATCACATCATCCCCTGTTGTCTCAAAAGTGATTCTTTGAAAGTCAGCCTGCATATACACTCTCTTTTTGAAGCATTTTTTTTTCTTCTTGTAACACATGGTATATTCTTTGTAGAATATCCAAATGAGGATAAAATGATAAAAATTACAATAGGTTAATTGCATCCCTTGTATCACTTATTTTTGGTACATTAAAAAAGGAGAAAAAAAAGTAAAAGCAACCAGCATAATAAATCCGCCCTAGAGAACTGTGTTAGTGACTGAAGGGTTAACACAGATTTTAGAAGTAGTTAAAAATAGTATTAGAGGATTATACATACAACAGTCTGAAATTCATATGCATTGTATTTTTTTTTCCTTTAAAAAGTGGCAAAATGTTTGGCAAATGTAAGCAAATGACTCGGACTGTGTTGGGTCTCACTGGCTCTGAGCCGGGTCAGTCATAGCCAGGCGAGGCCTACTGCTTCCTGAGGTCACTCTGTGGGGCTGGGGGAAGGTGGATGCCTGCCACGGGGAGGTGCTGGCCCTCCACCCGGCCCCCTCAGGCCCTCAGTCTTGAACATGGAAATGGAGCTGGTGAGAGGTGCCAATTACAAACTCCAGCGCGGATCACCCATTAGCATCACTGAGAGAACTCTGGGGCCTTGAACCACATGCAGACTGGGTGAGTCGTCTACACAGTGACCCATATTGCGAAAGTTAGAGAGAGGAGTGGGGCTTCCACCCCGCTGACTTGTGCGCCTGCCCCCACCGCCATGTGGAGGAGGAGGGTGGCACGGGGTGTGTCACTAGTGCTTAATCTGGCAATGTTTTCAACCTGTGGGTTTTTAAAATTTTTTATTGTAGTAAACTTTAAAAAAAATGCTTTCTGTTTTATAAGTGTATGTATATCCAGAAATGTCCATCCTCCAAGCTGGCCACCACTGTTCCCTGAATTTGGCAGTGCCTGTTGCTTGCAGCTGTTGGCATCCCGAAAACCATGAGGTGCCTTCAAAGTAGACTCTGTGGCCCAGCCGCGCGAGTGGCCTCCAGGACCCCGCCGCACAATCTCATTCTCTCCTTATTCTGAATCCTGTCTGGCTCTGATGTTGAGAAAAAGGACAAAGTTGGTGTGTCTGTCTGCGTGTATGTGTGTGTGTGCATCTGTGCCTCCGTGTTTTTTTTTTTTTTTTTTGGAAACCTTTTTTTCTTTTTTTTAAGAAAAAATGACCCTTGGATTACTAATACAGAGTTCAGCCCTCCTTTAGTCACTATAAAACGGACTCCATGTTTTCACACCACTCATGGTCTTCCAGGTTATAGATAAACTTTGTCCTATGTGTCTGGTTTGCGGGCACAGGGTCCCTCCCCAGGTTGTCTAGGGTCAGAGTAGACGCAAAGAACTCACTGGTGCTCAGCCCGCCCTCGTGGTTTTTGATGTAGCGTTTATAGTTTTTCCTCAGGCACTGCCACGTGGTGGTGTACAGGATGAAGGCGAAGGATTTGAGCGCGATGGCGATGCTGACGTACAGGTATCTGTAGACCACATTGTCGTAGAGGACGCAGGCGCCTTGCTCCCCACAGAACGTGCTCCAGAACAGGCAGGTGGAGTCGATGCCGGCCCCGAAGATAAGGGGTGGGGGGATGAAGCCTGTCACAGGGAAAAGAACGTTAAGGTTCTGGCTCTGGTGGCCGGTGCACCCCCGTTCCGGTCTCTGCTTAGCTTTTCTTATAGCACTGCTGGGCAAGTAAGACTGGCTCTGTGGCTCAAAGAAAGACACGCTCAGGAGCCAAAGCTCATGAGTTTGAGTCCCAGTTCTGCTTTTTTATTATGGTACAAATCTGAGAAAGCTATTTAAGCTCTCTTGCCTTAGTTTCCTTATCTGCAAAATGGGGATGATGATAGTACTACAGTCCTCACCAGACTGCTGTGAAGACTAACTTGACACACAAAAATCATCGGCCGGGCGCAGTGGCTCACGCCTATAACCCCGGCACTTTGGGAGTCTGAGGCGGGCAGATCACCTGAGATCAGGTGTTCGAGACCAGCCTGGCCAACATGGTGAAACCCCATCTCTACTAAAAAGACGGAAATTAGCCAGGCGTGGTGGTGTACACCTGTAGTCCCAGCTACTTGGGAGGCCAAGGCAGGAGAATTGCTTGAACACTGTAGGCGGAGGTGCCAGTGAGTCAAGATCGCACCACTGCGCTCCAGCCTAGGCAACAGAGGGAGACTCCATCCCAAGAAAAGACGGCATGAACGGTGTGTACTGTGCCACTTTCCCGTGGAAAGTGAGTGACAGCTGCTATTATCATCATCCTCTGCTGAGAGCCTGAGAAGGACAAGACCGTCTTCCCTGAAGGGAAACATTCTTAGTGTCGGTGAAAGAAGTGCGGTCTCACAGAGGCAACTGCAACGAAGTGGCGTACTCTGTGTGGTGTTCTTTCGCGTGGGGCTTTTAGGGCTGTGTGTGCTCGAGGGCAGGGACCAGATGCTGGACTTGAGTACATCTGTGTGTATACACATACAGTTTAAAATGAAAAATACCTGCAAATAGACGGACAACTTCCCTTCCCCTATATATTACCAGTGGGTAAGAATATTCCCAGCTCAGAAGGAGTCGGTAACCAGTTTTGAAACCCTCACAGTAGAGCATTTCTGGCACCTAACACCAGTCACCAAAAATGGCAGATGAGATAAAAATGCTTCCCTCCCCTGCTCCTCTCTGTGTTTCTCTGCCCCCTGTTATCGCTGAGTGATCAGTCCTGGCTGCCCATGAGAATCCTCATCCAGGGTGTCCCATCCCAGACCAGTGAAATCACGAGCATTTGGTGTGCAGCCCGGTCCTCAGCACTTCACCATTCCCAGGTGACTCTGAGTGCAGGGAGGGAAGTACAGAGACACCTGTACATAGTACAGATGATGGACACGGTACATCTGTACACGGGAAAGTGACAGATGAATCAGTGATACAAGTTAACTATTCCCGAAAATAGTTAACTTTTTGTTAACTGTTTTGTTAACTATAACAGATATAGTTAACTATATCTGTCCCCTTGAAGCCAGAATAAGGTGCTAACCATCTTCAGACAGAATGCAGAAGGAGGAAGTCAACTCTGGAACTAGGTGTGGCCATCTCTGAGATCCCAGGGCCCGTATCCCTCTATCCGGAGTGTTCCTTGTAGGCCCAGCCCTAGGGCATGTGAATTTCATTTTGTATTAAGGAAGGTCCCTCCGAGATTTTGATGAGATCTAGACCCATAGCCCAGAAAAAGACACCTACCCACAAAATCAAACCCGTATTTCAGGGGGTGCATGGATCCCTTTAGTCCCTCCATGATCGCCAGCGTAACAGCACGTGCATCATAAACACAGCTGCACCTCCAACCTGCGGGGTCTCCAAAGGCAGCCGGGGAGAGATACAAGGCTTAAGGAAGCAGTGCTCCCCCCGGTTTTAATGCCAGGTGTGGAATGGGGTGAGAGGGGGCTGTGTTATCCTATCAGTGCTAATGAGCTTGGCAGAGCTCCAGGCTCTCTGGGCCAGGTGCCTCCGTACTTCTCCTTGGAACTCTCCACCTCCGATGCTTGTTACCTCAAAGAGAAACCCCCAAAAAGGATCCTGGTTGAAACCTCATTAAACTTCCCAAGCAGCTCGACTGAATGAATAAGCTCCAAGCTCCAAATCCCACACAACCTGCTTCCTTCTTTCCAGCTGCCAGGTCAGGCTGTGGTCCTGCCGAATTGAAGCTCATATTCCCAGCGTTCCCTGTGGTCCCAAGGCTGCCCAGGTGTCTGAGCCCTTCCCCACCAACCCTGTGTGTTCTCCCTGCCCCCTCACAAATGCCTTTCTTCATTTCACTGAAAAAGAGCCAACTGTAGGAACTGCCATGGCAACTGCATAATCGAAACTAAGCCACACGCCACGTTATTTACGTGAAAAATGAAGATCTTGAGCCCGTTTGTATTACAGATAGACCTAGGGATACAGGGAACTAATGCGGCCTGTTTCTGTGGCACAGTGGGACGAAGCCAATCCATTCGCCTTTCTGTCTCTGCATGGGGCATAACCATTATGTTGCGATTAGCTCCCAAATGCTCCTCCCTCCTCTTCCTCTGCCTCGTGACCTTTCTTGAGGTCATTTCACTTTGTCCAACCCACCCATCACCTCGCAATGGGGAGCCAAGGTTGGAGAGAACAGCTCTAGTCAACGCTTTGCCATGGGAAGGAACTGAGGGATGATGTCCCTTGCTCTACAATGGATGGATTCTTGGATGCAGATTCCAGGTTGGGGCAAATCAGGTCATATTTTAAGCACATCGAAGGAAATGTGCAACACTGACATTTGTTAAAACCAAAATCTCTCAAATACCACTATGTAACTCCTTCATGTACTGGTACCTGAGAATTTTTATAGTATTTGGTTGTCTTTCAGGTAGGACATACCTCTATACGATAAAGATGGCAGTTACATCTTGCCTATTGTCAAGCTCCACTACCAGATGACAAAAGCTTTAAACAGCAATTTGAAAGCTAAGTACTCAGGATGAGAGGACTGCATGAGCCCAGGAGTTCCAGGCTGCAGTGAGCCATGATCACACCACTGTAGTCCAGCCTAGCGGACAGAATGAGATCCTGTCTCAAAAAAAAAAAAAAAAAAAAAAAACTACCAAAGTTTTTCCTGCTTTGCTCTGCTTAATATTTTAGAAAGCATTTGTTGTAGAGAAGAAAGAACTTTTTTTTTTTTTGAGACGGAGTCTCGCTCTGTTGCCAGGCTGGAGTGCAGTGGTGTGATCTTGGCTCACGGTAATCTCTGCCTCCTGGGTTCAAGCGATTGTCCTGCCTCAGCCTCCCCAGTACCTGGGACTACAGGTGCAAGCAACCACACCCCAAGTTTTGTATTTTTAGTAGAGACGGGATTTCACCATGTTGGCCAGGATGGTCTCGATCTCTTGACCTTGTGATCCACCCACCTCAGTCTCCCAAAGTTCTGGGATGATAGGCATGAGTGACTGCACCCGAATGAGATGAAAAAACTTTTACGGTGCTGGAGCCCAGTGGCAAGTCACTCCATCTTTCAGTGTCTGTTTCTTCATCTTTAAAATAGAGCTAATACCACCGGCTTGGTAAGGGCTATGGTAAATACTACACAAATGAGGTGTGTGTGAGTGTTTTGCAAGGGTCTGATCTTTCCATGTAACCAGAACTTTCGCCACCTTATTCATGTTAGAGAGGGGATTTGGAGTGATCTTTTAGAATGAACTCCAGGTTGAATACCTTAAGTATAACCTTTGTGACATTCCTGTTATACTTCTGAATCGTGAAAATATTGGTTTTCTTTTCCATCAAATTCATCTTTTCCTTTTTATTCACTTAAAATTCTTTCCCAAAGGGGAGCTCTACCTATCAGGCCCTAAATTGCAGGTGTGCAGAGAATACTAGAGGTGAACCGACTGTGTCTTTTTTTGTTAGAGGCCTCTGCCATTCAGAAACTCTCCTGATGAGTCACAGAAGGGAGTCCCACTTTCAGCCTGGCATCCATGTATGCTTATCACTCAGTTGGGCCCAAGAAAAACTCGGGCAGTCCCTGCAAGGAGCTGGTTCCTGGTAGACGAACAGGAGACTCCTCTAGTGTGAGTGTGGCAACTGGCATGGTAACTACTACCATTAACTCCTCGCCACCCAGGACTGTACTGCATAATGCAATACATCCATTATGCATCCCCTCCATAACCCCTCCCCTCCCACCCCGCCTTATTTCACATACACATACACTGAGAATCAGAGATATTTGTTCCAGGTTTGATATTTCAAAACCACAAGCCCAAAAATCTCCTTCCTTCTAATTCAGAGTTTGTTGATTTGAGAAGACTTTAGAGCTCTTATTGGGGATTTCCAGGGATATGGGGAGTATTTTATTTACCCTTTTGCTAAGCTCCTGAGTAACTGGCTTGTAGAAGCCCGGTTTTGAAGTGTGCAGAGGGTGAAACACACAGGGGGTCTGATCTTTGCCAAGCGGGCAGCCCTTCCTTCTCTGGAGTTGCTGATACACAGAGAAGGCTGGGAGACTTATCTTGTAAACAAACTCGGTATTTTGGCAGACACCTGAGGCAGTTCTGGCAGATACTGTGACTGTCAGCAGGAAGAGACACGGAGTTGTTATCCTTGTAGCCTTTGCTCAGACAGGGAGTTCACATCTGGAGTTTTGGTGGTGGGGAAGATATGTAAATGTGTGAACCAGAGGCAGTTGATTTTGGATTCTAATTTTACCACTTGGGAAGTGTGTGATTCACACAACTTTAGTGAATCTCAGTTTTGCTGTTTATACAATGGGCACAGTCATTTTGGGCAGAGCTTCTGTAAGGATTCAGTGGGACACCATTTGAGAAAGCTCTCACAGGGTGCGATCTCCAAAAATGTGGTTTCCTCGCTCTTGTTTGGCATTTGTCCTAAACCCTTTTGGGCAAGTGAAAATCTGTCCTCTCTTAAAGTAAGTCACTGTCTCTAGAGAAAGAACTGCAGAAAACCTTTCAAGCTGTGACTCTCCACATCTACTTGGGAGGCTGAGGGAGGACAATCACTTGAAGTTGGGAGGCGGAGGCTGCAGTGAGCCAAGATCATGCCATTGCACTCCAGCTTGGGTGACAGAGTGAGCCTCCATCTCAAATAAAAAAAAAAATGCTCCACATCATACATCAGTTTTAGAGGATAATTAGGTGCGTCCAAAAGGGGGGCGGGGCAGGTGTACTTGAGTGTCCCCTCTGGTTTTGAGCACCTTCACTCTGTTAAGTCCTTAGGTACAAGAAAGCTTGATGATGGTGATGTATTTTAGTAACCATGTCTTTTGAAGAAATGCTCTCTTCCCTGGGGACTGCGAGAGCAGTTTTCTCTTTTTTTTTTTTTATCTTCTCTCCTCCCTATGTCCTCTGGGCAGGAACTTGTGGATGAAGCAGGTGTTAAGAGCGCCCCATCACTGGGGCACTAGGAACCTCCATGTGTGGAGGCGGATATATGCAGGCTCAATGCTGTTCCCGCGATTAGAGGGAATATTAAAAGGACTAAATCTTACTGTTACATTCTGGCTTAAATTGCAGCTATATATATTTCAATGCATAAAGTGCTGCACTGTTTAAGAAAACTGTCTCTGTTTTCCTGAAATCTATTAACAGAGATTAAACCTCAAGGTCTTATATCTTGGCTATTTAATTTACTCTCTTAGTTGAAGAGGCTGGGCCTACTTCTATTCCTTGGTCTAAACTTAAAAGTTGAACTGAAAGGCTTATGTAAGAAAAATAAGTTCAAATTCCTTTATGGGACAAAATGGAAGCTGAAAATCACTGCCATTTACATTTAAAAAGATACTTATTTCTCTTCGGCTCACCTGCCAAGATTTGATTTCACCATGGAATCTCTATTCAACCTGGTGGAATTACTGTTATGTCCAGCACCAGTTAGAGAGGGAGCTGCTGAAAAGTGTATTCTCCTGAACGGATGAATGAGTCCTCTGCTTATGCAATGCCAAGAAAGGTCTGGGCTCTTGACATCTGCAAGCTCCTTCCACTGCACCTGACATTTACTTTTCTTAAACTGCAGAGTCTGGAGGAGCTACTATGCTCTCCTTTCATTCCTGGACCCCTTGTTAAAGTTGCTAAGGCCCAAAGAGCTTACATCATCTGTCACGTGGTCAGGAAAGGCAGGGCTAGACTCAAGAGCAGGTGTGACTGACTGTGGAGGGCTGATCGTGAATACTGGATGTCACCTTAGCACAGCTAAGACATCAGGAGGTCAGGCACACTGCTGACAGAGCCGGGCCACGTGGCTGGTGCCTAACATATGTCTGCCGAATGAACAATTAAAAGCATCGGCAAGTAGAAGGGGTCTCCTATGCATCGCACCGCCGTATCTCCCTCCCTCCCACCTCTCACCTGGGGCCCCTGGGCATGCTGTGCTTACTTCTTCCAAAGCATCATTTAACACGTTCATTTCTCCATTTGGCTATAAACTTCATATGCATGACGATGCTCACAGCAGGACGTCAACAAATGTCTGACAAGTCACATCAGGAGTGTCTAGGATGTACTTTCCTAGAGTAATTCACGAATCGCCCCAGACCAAGGACAGTCTGCTCAGGAATGACGCCTGCCTACAGAGATGCACCCCAAGGGCCTTCCCCGTGCTTTTGACCAGGCAGGCACGCTGGAAAACTAAGAGGTAGGGTTAGCGTATGCAGAGTTTGTGGTGTTACTGCGGAAGCTAAGCCCATCCCTAATGATATCCTGAGACTTCAACCTCAGCTTCATGTTGAGATTTTGTTGCTTCTCGTTTGCTTTCACTTAGGTCTTCTGGGTGGGGAGCCTCCGTAGATGCCGCCTCGCTATGCGGCTCCCATCTGTCTTTGCCTTTTGAACCCACTGCATTGCTGGTAGCCAGCTTCTCACCTCAACGCTTTTGATGGGTTATCAGGCATCCTGCTACCTTATGCCCTGCTCACCGGCTGCTCTACCTCCAGCAAAATTCTCAATGTATGTTTACTCTCCCACCTGAAACCCTCATTCGCTCCACACTGGCAACTACTCAGCCAAGTGTAATTTCTCCCCTTGGAAATCAAAGTCCTCTATAACTTTTCTAACCCCACACCTTCCCCACACTTGCTTCTTTCTCCTATGGAGCCACCGGAGGCAGGATATTGGCACCCACTTATCTGTATACCCTGAGCAGCCCCTAGACAGCATCTTGGATGTGGAAGAATCTCTGTCCATGTTTGTTTCCACTAATTTAATTTGGTGTAGCATCCTGGCATGCAGTAGGCCCCAGGAGCAGGGAGTTTGCCCACAGCCTGGAGAGAAACGCAGTGGCTAAGACACTAGTAGAAGAATAAAGCGGGATGGACTCGATTATACCAGGAATTCTGCCATGAGAAGATTGGTCCGTTTACTCTGAGTGCACCGACGCTTCTTCTGGTCAGTGTCTTCCTCCCCTACTCACCTTCTGCCACTGCACTGGACGATAGAACTCGTCCGTGTGAGCCTTTCGATAACTCGTTCTCCACATCGAGGCTGTTCACCCCTGTCCCTCTCTGACCGGCAACACCCTGGGCTGTGTCATTGGTCAGAACTGCTCCACTTCCATCGTCTTCAAGTCAGACAGTGAGGCTCTGGCCACAGCCTCCACTTCTCTTTTTCCATTATCGATGACAACCCGTGTTTACAGTTCCGGGATCTTTGTCCTCTCTCCTTTCTTTCTCCCATCTCAGCCCCTTTGATCATCATCCTCAGCTTCTTGGCTCCGCTCTCCTGTCGCCACGCCTGCCACACTCCTGCTTCTACGCCAGGGTGCTGGGGCCACTCCCAGCGCCACACTGACCAGTGCCTCTGCAGGCCCTGCCCTGGCGCTTTCTACCAACTCCTTGCCGTCGGCGTGTAAGGCAACAAGGGAGGCCAACCTTGCATCCATTTCTAGCTCCTGCCCTCTTCACTTACAGCCAAGTGTCTGGAAAGAGGGTCATCTCATGCCCCTAACCCACGTCCTCACTCTGACCCATGAGGGTGGTGCATCAAAGATGGCCCCCTCACTGTCCAGTATGGCTACTTACAGGAAAACTAATACAAATAGTCTACAGCAGCCGCATTTCAGGTGTGCGGTAGCACCTGTGGTACAGACAGAGAACCTTTCTATCATCACGGCAAGTTCCGCTGCAGAGTGCTGGTCCACACCACCCCTAGCTCGCTCCACATCCTTTCTCCTCTCTCGTAAATGATTCCCGTGTTCACCACATGACCCAAGCCTTTCTTAGGAGTGGGCACTGTGAGTTCCCCTTTCTGAGACTCCAGTCCTTATGCTTCCCCTCAGGGAATAACAAAGATTCCTCCTCGTGTTTCTCAACCCTACCCTCTCCCCATCCTGAAAGCACCATCTCAGCACGAGCCTCCGTCATTCACTCCATTACAGCAGCAACTTCTCCAGCTATGTTCTCATTCTCCACATGGCAGACAAGCCCTTTCTAAAATACACACTGGATCCTGCCACTCTCTGGTTAAAGCCCATCTACAACTTTCATTTGCCTTAGAGATAAAGGTCAAACTCACCAACAGGGCAGAAGCCCTTCCTTACCAACTTCCTGATCCACTACCCTCTCCAAATCCATCTTCTGCTGTCCCCCTTTGCCCCCCAGTCTGGGCCTTCTGCACCCCCAAACATGCTGGAACCTTTGTTCACCCCCAGGCTTTTACCCCTTAAGTCATTCTCCCTGCTCATCTGTATGACTCTTACTCCTCCAGGGCTGACCACAGACATCACATCCTTCCCAAACCCACTGCTCCCATCCCAAGGCAAGATGAGGAGGCCCTTCTACGGATTCCTGTTGCCACATTCACCTGTGATGTCCCCATTGTATCCCCATTACCCTTGCAAGGCCAGCACAAAAGCTGACAGTGTCACAGAATCTGATGTCTTCGCCAGCCTTTCATTAACAGTAATGGTGGTTCATCTTACTGGGTGCTGCAAGAAAGGGAATTAGGCCAAATGCTAAGACTTCTTCCACGAGCTGCTTTTAATTAAAACATGAAGCTTTGTCATATTCTTCTAGAGCAGGGTTTTCCAGTCTCTAATTTAAGACTCATAATGGGCAATAAAATCAATAGAGTGGGTCATGACCAACTTTTTTTAAAGCAGGGAATAGACTGTAATAGAAAGTGTCAGAGCGTGTCCTGCCTATTACAGTGAGTATTTTTTCATGATTTTTTTTGTTTGTTTCTGCAGTATCTAGGCATAGGCTTGTGAATACTGGGCCATAATGCAAAACTTGCCATCTCTTGCTCGAGATGACAGGTACAGAAGTTGAAAGACACTATTCTAGGGAATACCTGGTTGATTATTCCTGGGGCAGACATGCAATTAGTGAAACTGCTTTACAGCAGTATATGATGATTCTAACAGCAAAATATGATTCATAATGTGCACTTTTTCTTCCAACAGTCCTGTAATTTTCATTAACTTTTCAGAAATGTCTTGCACTTTTTTTTCATCTTATGCTACCAAAAAATGTTCTGCCAGTTGTGTTGAGTCCTTAGTGTCTGTCTAGAGGTGCAGAGACCTCCACAGCAACTCTACAGATGAGGAGGGTGTGCCCTTACCTGCCCTGGCCAGCCCCAGAGGACGCGTAAGGGCAGAGCTGAGGTCACTTACCTGGGGATGGTCCATGGCTTAGAAAAATGTTAGTTTCTTGAACAAAGCATCTGTGGAATGGCTTTGCCATTTGCAGAAATAATAAGGGTCCCAATGTGCTAGTTGATACTACACGTCCACCTATCGATCCACCCCACAAGGCAGTGAGCAAAGGGGTGTGATGATGTATGCAGATTGTACCCTCCCAATAATAGAAAAAACTCAGCACAAAGGTAACTCTGCCTTGGTAGTTCTGCAAGCTACTACAGCTTCCCAGGAAGGCCCAACTGCTCTCCTTTGAATTTGTGCTGGACTTGTTTTAATTGTGCATCTTCACACCTGGAACACTTCTATTTTCCATGACTTAGACGTAAGACAATGCCATCGGAATAATGAAGGTACCTCCTCCTATTTCTCGACCCTACCCTCTCCCCATCCTGGAAGCACCATCTCAGCATGAGCCTCATATATACCAAGCAACATAGATTGATAGTGGTTGAGAGAATTCTGAGGTCTTCTCCCAGGCACAGAGGGAATGATCACTGACTGATGGAAAGTTTTTGATATAGAGAAGGGAGGTGAGGAGAGACATATGCTATGCATTGGCCATTCCTTAGGGAGGACCTTAATGGATCTAAAGGCTAATATTTTTCTTTCGTATATCAATATATAAAAATTAATCTCATAAAAGTAATAGACATTTCATTCAAAACTTTAAAACAAATTTAGAAAATATTTGTAACCTTCTTACTCAAATAGTTGATACCGTTTTGGCATCTTTTGCCATATTTTTCTGTTTACGTATATATTTAAAATATTTGAGTATTTATTATATTTCAGACCTCTTTTTTTCCCTTCCACATATCACATGCCCTTTCTAAGTCTATGTTTTTCTTTCCAGAATTTTAGAGGGGAACATAAATCTTACTGCGATTACAGACCATAACCGATTTAACTAATTGCCTGCTGTTGTGCTTTTGGGTTGCTGCCAATTTTCCATTTTTACAAATATTTCTATGACTAGGTATTTGTGCTTATCCACAATTATAGACTTCGAATGAGGAATTTTATTTCTACTGTAAAAATACAGGTCAGGCTGTTTTTCTTTCTACATTCAGATGCCATTTAAAGTCCACTGGGGAAGATGACTGTCCTGTTATTCAAGAAAAAAAGTTATCTTGATTTTAGCCTTAACCAAAGAATGCTCATAAAGCGACAGTGTGTCCTGGCAAGAGGGAGGTAGGCACAGCTGGGAACCGGGCCCAGCCAGTGCACAGGAAGGACCCTGGGTGAACCATGGACTTTCTCATCTTCCTTTTGCCTATCTTAAAAACAAGAGGGTTAGACTTGATTCCTTCTTTCCATACCAAATCTTGAAACATGGGCCCTATATAGCATGAAGGGCACATTTGCCCCATCCCAGAAACTCAAAGTAAACACACTAAGTCAGTTTGGAAAAATTTAAAGGATGCAAAGTTTCCATTTTCAAGGCATTGTGAGAAACGCCTCTTTCTCCCAGCTGGCGGCCCCATAAATGAAGCATTCCACAAGCTGCTCATGGCTCGCTTAATGAGGATGCCAAATGACACCACCAGATTTTTTCCCCTTTGGTGCCATCGCTTTTCCTCCTTATGCCGATGAGAATTCGGGGTGGCGTGAAGATAGGAGTTGGTATAAATGAGGACTTCGTGCTATCCATGCAGGACTTGAGTTTATCTCTGAGCAATATTTTCAGACTTAAAATTTCTCATTTGCTAATAATTAAACTTCAAAGGAAAAAAGAGACAGACCCAGGAAATGGGATAATTTCACTGATATTTACTCACCTAGTCATAAGCATCCACTTCATTATTGAGGAAATACAGAATACGTACCTAACAAACGAAGGAGGAGAAAAAGAACTCCCAAGGCGTAAGACTTGAGTTCAGGGCTGACTGTCCTACATGCAAAGAGATGAAGAGGGGGAAAAAACAGATTCTTATCACTCCCCTGTAATTAACAGACCCTGGAGTCATTTGCTGCTGTCCATGAGAGCTCTTCTTTAGAAAATTACTAATTGTGTCTTTTTTTTTTTTTTTTTTTTGGTTTCCCTGCCTAAAGTCTGAAAAATTACTGCTACTGCAGTGCCAAGAAAGTTTAGGAATTTAATAGTGTTTTTTAATAACTGGAGCTCACCTTGTCATTCGAAGGATAGAATGCAAATTTGGGCATAAAAGACATGCTGGTTTTGCTGAGACCAGGAAGCATCTAAGTTGGTGGGGTACACGTACAGGGGAGAAACGTCAATGGAGAAAATAATCCCCCTTGTGCTTCACAAACAGGCTGACACCGTGAACATCTTTCCCATTCTCCAGTCAGTCATTGTGTGAAATACACCAGGCTAGCATGGTTTGACACCCTGGAGGGACCATTTGGGAAATAAGCCACTTAGCATGTTTCGGCACTGTGATGGTTAATACTGAGTGTCAACTTGATGGAGGGATGCAAAGTATTGATCTTGGGTGTGTCTGTGAGGGTGTTGCCAAAGGAGATTAGCATTTCATCCATTGGGCTGGGAAAGGTAGCATCTAATCAGCTGCCAGTGCAGGTAGATATAAAGCAGGCGGAAAAGTGTGAAAAGACCACACAGGCCTAGTCTACCCGCCTGCCTCTTTCTCCCGCGCTGGACCCTTCCTGCCCTCAAACATCAGATTCCAAGTTCTTCAGTTTGGGGACTCAGACTGACTTTCCTGTTCCACAGCTTGCAGACAGCCTGTTGTGGAACCTGGTTGATTGTGTGAGTTATTAGATATAATAAGATCTCTCTCACTTCTGTACCTCTAGAGAACCCTGACTAATACAAGCACCTTTTAAATTGGAAAGGTATCTTCATCTAATTACAGTTTTTTGTTTCAAAGTGATCCAATCTCTCTGGCTTTAGTTTCCTCAGAATAGTCCCTTAGAATGTTGTTTTATACATTTTCCAGAACATTTCCAGAGTGTAACAAACATCTTCTGGGATGGGATAGTAGAGAGAAGTTTGGAAACACTGACCAATTTCAGGCAGATGGGTCCGTACAGCTGAGAACACAGCCTCCTTTGTAATACCTCCTTCTTGTGTAGCTGGTATTTCTTCAACACTTGGCTCCTGTCCTGAGGCCAAAGGCTATTTGTGTCTTATGTATCATCATTACCTCAACCCCAGCACTATGTGTGGTGCCCAGCATGTGCTATGTGACAGTGTGGGTGGGTAGCCTCTTCTTGGCTTGGTGATGAAGGCATGTGAAGGGAAAGACAGCTGACTGACCACATGCGTATGTGCTTCAGGTCATGCTGAATACCAGTGCCAAAGAACCTTCCTCTCATCTGTTCCCATCATGAGTCCCTAGGGGAGAGGGGGAAGGAATCACATGTCTATGCTCCCTGGAAGGACCTGGCTAGGCATAGAAGCAGTCCAGTGTGGCTGAAAGACCCATTAGATGCAAGGGGGGCCTAGAAATCAATTTCGTACAAAATAAACATTAATAGCAAAGTTACCAACAGGATATCCAGTACACAGGATATTTAACGTATCTATGGACTTGGCTAGAATAACGTTCTTAAATGATCTCAGAGGTCATTCATCCAGCCATCCAGTGAGCTACCACTTGGTTTGAGCCTCAGGTGGGCATGTCTTTGGTTTCTTGGTATGACAAACTCAGTGACAATTCAAAAAGGATGTGTTCTCTCCAAATTCACACATTAAAACCTAACCCCTAAGGTAATGGTGGGGCCTTTGGAAGGTGATTATTAGGTCATGAGGACTCTTGCTTTTGTGAATAGGTCCAGTGCCCTTAGAAAGGCTACCCCAGAAAGTTACCTCACCTTTCTATGTCAGGGCATGGCAGCAAGGCACATCTCTGAACCAGGACACCAGCCCTCACCAGACAGCACAGCTGCTGCCAGCTTCATCTTGAATGCCCTGGTTTTCAGAACCGAGATAAATAAATGCCTTTTGTTTAGAAGCCACTGCATCTAGGTATTTTGTTACAGCAGCCTGAATGAATGAAGACATTGGCATTTTTACAGTCTTGGCCCCCATTTCTAAGATTTTCAGGGAAAACACATCTCTTAATTATAAAGAGGAGAGTACAGGTAAGTGAGCTCAGGGCAGCAGGTCATGACTTTCATGAGTGATGGGACATGACTCTGGCTAAGACACCAGTACAATGTCCAGGTTAAGTCCAGTGTCTCTGGACGGAAACTCAGTCAGTACTCGAGAATGTGCACGTCACAAAATCCAAGTTCTTCAAAGATATTATTGGCTCCCTGGCTCCAGTTTTTGTACTTTGATTTAGACGCATAAATAGAGGCAAATTCTCCTTATCAAGAAAGCACTCTGGTGTAATAAGCCAGGATATTTATCACCTGAAATTTGATTTCTTTTCAGCTATCACATCACTAGGAACTAGGAACAAAGTGAGGAAGGTGCTAAGATCTCCCTTCATAGCCTCTTGGGAAACTGGTTTCTATGAGAAGAATAATCCTTTCTGGCTTTAGTTATGAAGGAATGGAGGGCTCTGTGTGAATGCTATTGAAAGTTCTGGACAACACTGGGGAGGGAGTTTTAACTCTACGTGTATAGCTCTGTGACCTTGAGAACACTACCTAATTACTCTCGGAGCCCAGTGTGGGGCCTAAGGCTGAGCATCAGCTTTTAACCTCACTTCCAGACATTCCGAGCACTGCTGTTGGTGGGATGGTCCTGTCTGGCATGACAGTGGGTCCACGCTTCTGGGATGGGGCAAGGGCTGGTGCACATCTGTGCCCCTGTGCCAGCCTGGGACGTCTGTGATGGCAAATCAGACCAGGAAGGTGATGCGATAAAGCTGCCTCTTGGCCTGCTGTATATGCACAGTGCACGGCGTGGGGTTATAAGCTTAGGTCATTTAGGCCATCTGCGGCTGATTAATTTAGAGGGAATCAAGTATTTCCAGCAAAGCTCCAGGAGCTATTTATCAAGCTGAGATTGGGAAGTAATTAACAATTTCAACAAACTTTCCATGTTTGGTACTCACCACTAGTGAGTGTGTAGAGGCCGGGTTTTTGCAGGGGAGTTTGTGGGGGAAGCGCGTAAGGGACTAGCCATTTTTCATGCTTCTTGGTGCCTTTGGTGTATGAATATCACAATATAACTTCACGAGAATGTCTAATAATGAAAAACTACTCATAAGGCAGCCACCTAAAACCTGTACATGAGAGCTGATGGGTTTTGTCCAAATGCATATTATACATAATCATCCTCTCTAAATACTTTTAAATTCAATAGTTCATTTCATAAACACTTTCACATTCTTAAGAATGTTCATTATTCCATGGAGCTGCAGTGCCATCATTTAACTCACTATTCCAATTCAGGTTTTTCTGCTATTATAGTTAACGTTGTAATAAAAATCTGTCTGTATTGAGCTTTTTCTTTTTCTTGTAGAGAAGTATTTTCTTAAGATAAATGGCAGGGGTATTCATGCATATTTACTGCATAAAAGAGTGTGAATAATTTTATGGCTCCAGACTCTCACTGCCATATTGCTTTTGCGAAAGGCATGATAGGCTTTTCCCATGCCACCAGCAATTGGTAATTTTGCCAGTTTTGCTTCAGCCTTGTAACCACTGGGTGTCAATTTTTAAAATTTATTTTACAAACTTAGTAAGAATCAAATGGCAATTTGCTATTGTCGCCTTAATGCTGTACACATTCACAAGGCCTTGCTAATGACCTTCGAGGCAACATTAAAAATCCTCTTCCTTGGGCATTCGTAACACAAAGAATGAGGAAATGTGGTTGGCAAAGTGACAGGAAGAGAAAAGCTGGATACAGTAGAGGTGAGGTGCGTGGACACTGGGTACGCCATGCGTTTTGTTCCTACCTTTATTTCCCACCCTTGCTATGGAATCTGCATCCCAATAAGGCAAGTCTCTTTCTTTTTTTTCAAAACAGTGTCTTGCTTTGTCACCCAGGCTGGAGTGCAGTGGCATGCTCTCAGCTCAATGCAACTTCCACCACCTGGGTTCAAGCAATTTTCCTGCTTCCGCCTCCCAAGTAGCTGGGATTACAGGTGTGTGCCACCGTGCCCTGCTAATTTTTGTATTTTTTTATTACAGGTAAGGTTTCGTCATGTTGGCCAGACTGATCTCAAACTCCTGACCTCAAGTGATCCTTCCACCTTGGCCGCCCAAAGTGCTGGGATTACAGGCGTGAGCCGCCACGCCCAGCTGGTGAGTCTTTGGGTAGTGTGCCTTCCCCTGATTGAGATGAGGGGCAGGGTACATGTCAGATCACTTCTGGGTTCCACAACTCTGCAAATGATAAGTTACTCAGAATATTACTAATGGCTCATCTTTGAGGCACCTCACCTATCCCCAGGACAGGTCCCAGAGACAGGTAACGATAGAATTTCGGTTGGCTGTGTCCAACAACCTCTTTGTACAAGAATGGCCACTGCCTACCTGCTGTGAGCCCGGCTGCACAAGAACCCTCACATCTCCACTGGGTTTGCACACACAGTGGGTCTCAGTGGGTCCTGCCCCACTGCAGGAGGCAGGCAGGACTGGTCATATCAGTCCCAGTTACAGATTCAGAAGCAAGTCTCAGAGGAAATGTGCCCATGTTCATATGGCTAAGCAGTGGCAGGGGCTGGGCTCTGAGGCCATTTTCATTATCCCCCAACAAAGCTGTATCCTGCAAGGATCAATGCGGGATCCTTTTCAAAATTGCCTGCAGGGTCTATTTCTGGGAGAACAAGAAAGTGCCGTCTTCTCCCCCATGCCCTACCTTCTTCTCTTGGCGGGAGGCCCCTATCAAACATAATTGATTTCTATCAGCCTAGAGAAGCTGCGCTCCTTGCGGAGGCCCTAGCTCACCTGGCTGGGGGGAGATTCCTATGGTGTTGGAAGCTCTGGTCCCCGGGAGACCTGCAGAACACCCGGTGGAAGGGAGGAGAGGTGGGGCCGTGCCAACGGCTTACCTGATGAGGATGATGACAGAGGGCGTCTGCGCCATGGCACCGATCAGGCTGCAGATACACATCACACACAGGAAGGTGAGGAAGGCCTCTTGGCACCCGGGACTGGGGCATTTTCCGGGAACTACGGTCGCGTTCTCAGCAGGGACGGTGGTGAGGCACGCACAGCCCGTGAGATTCTGAAAGGGAAGCGTTCAGCCCTTTTATCTGGGGTATCTCCAGTTTGCAAAGGCAAGGCCATCCATCAGCAGAATCTGTCACAGTCTAATTACACATTCTGTGGCATTCCATTAATTAGGACTGAATAAACGAGTTAGCTTTTTTAAGGAGGCTGCAAAATACATGCAAATACAGGAATATTTACGGGGAGGAGAGCTGATTTCTCTGTCTCTTGTGTTTCATTTCCATTCTCAAGAATCCCTCAGTAAGCTGTACCATAGACAAATGCGTCCCCCCCAACACAATTAGAGAGGAAATTGCGCTTCCACAATATGATAAAACATTGCCAAATTAACACTGTAATTACTTGCCAATTTGTCCTCTCTTTTATGCAGTTATAATTACACTGAAGTGTATTAAAAGAAGTAAATCAGGTAACCCGAATATTGTTGCTGGTTCAGTGCTCAACATGGCACTTGGAACAAAGGCTGCACGCTGTGACGCGTGAAGTCACTGCGTCTGCAAGGCTGGGCAAGGGGTAGCTGACGGAAAGGTCTCTGGAGGCTAAGGAAGCAAAGAGGGCTAAGAGATGCAGGTGCCTGGAGCAGCTCGTGGGGAGCAGAGCTAAAACCCGATGAGATACATTTATCAATATATGATCAGAGAGAAGAAAGAAAAGCAACTGCATTTCATTTGATCTTCCGGGTAGATTCTAGCCCAGCTACCTGTTTCCAGGCAGGGTCATCTCTCCTGCTCACTCCAGGAATTTCTGATGGCAACGGGGGGAGGAGCAGGGGCTGGGAGAGGCAGTGCCCAATGCCAAGCCAATTAAGGTTCCATAATAGTGCAGAGGCCTTTAATGAATACAAAGTGAAAACAATCATAAATGATTCATTGCTTCTCCTTCCAGGACTGCTTGGCTTTCAGAGCACATGCCCAGGTAAATCCTCCTGAGGGTCAAAGAAATCCCCGCTGGCTTTTATAGTTCTCCTCCTCTGGTCCTCCCCCAGCTCCTCATCTAGTCCTCCCCCCACAGAACATAGAGATACGGGTTTTCTTATGTCATTAAGCTACACGGGAAAGTTTATGTGCCCCAAACCCCAACAGGGCCAATCTGTATAGCTGTGCCCCCCGCAGGGGCTTTTATTCATGGGGAAGGAATGGTGGCACACCTTGTATGCTGGGGCTCTGCCCTTCCCCCTGTCTGCCCAGAGCAGGTGCCTTTGTGAAAGTGGTTCAATTAGGGTACCCAGGGACACAGACTCATCCCAGAAGATCCTGAGGCCCCGCCCCTCTGTCGCTTTTTACATACCTTTGCCTGGAGACTATTCAGCTCTTTTTCAAAACCCAGCTCTGATACTGCCTCCCTTCTCAGAACCTCAGCTAGCTGGGCACATCCCATCCTGCTTCCAAGTCCCACAGGGCCCTCTTCAAGGGTCACTCCATCCCCACTACAGAGCCCTTTACCTGCCTCCTGGAGGAGACAAGAGCCTCTTGGGACAAGACCTACGTCTCTTGGATTCTTTCCCAAGCATCTTTTCCTAGCACAGAGCTGAGGCTCAGGATGAAACTAAGCAGACAGCTTTAGAATGCACATGAGAATGAACCTTTCTCACTTGTATTAGGAAGCAAGACTTCTCCTCAACTTAAAATGCCACTCCTCCTCTCCCCAGGAGAGGAAACTGCCCACCCCTCTCCAGCATCACTGCCAAACTTTTCTAGCTATTTACACTCACCACCTGCATTTCTCTTCTCCCACACTCTCAACTCACTCTGACTGGCTTGTTTCCACACGCATGAATCCAGTGTTGCTAAGCTCTTCAGTGGGCTCCATATCCCAGGCCCACCATGCATTTTCCTCTCCCCAGAGTTCCCAGGTGCGCAGGCTCCTTGCTGACTACTCACCACTCCCTTGTTCGGCTTCACGGCCCCCGCCCGTCTCCCTGGTCTCCCTCTGGTCACTCACTTTCCATCTTTGTCTGGTACCTTCTCCCCTTTCCCACCTGCTCTGGATTTCCTTCCTTTGCCTGTACTCTTTCCCCAGCCCTCCTACCTTTATTTTACCATCTCTGCATTTGATCACAACTCTCCCAAATTTCATCTTTAGCCCCCATCCTTCCCAGGCTGACTTGCTATATCCCTTGCTAAGACTCACGAGCATGGTGAGGCATCAAAACGGCCTCCAGGAATGAGTGGCTGTGCCGGGTTCTGTGCTTTCAGCTTGGGGCCACTGTCCCATCTAAGGCTGGGAACTACCTCCCCTGAGTCCCATTTCCTGCAAAGATAGGAGCTGGACAGGAGGGAAACCTGGGAGAGACTCAGAAGGCAGGAGGTGTAGGAGACCAGCATATGCCACCTCAAAATACGCTTCTTTAGCATAAAGAATATTTTGAGCTGATTATTTTGAGAAGCCACAGACACAGGAAGAACCTCTGACAACAGAAGAAGTTACTGTCGTGTATGGAAAAGTAAATTTACAAAGAAAATCTCCATTTCTAAGGGTGGCTCCTCTCTTGAGAGAGAGGAATGACTGAATCCCTGGAGACTGTGACCGATCTAGAAGACACTGACTTAAGTCTGCAATAACAAATGCTACTCTTGTTTCAGGTGCTTTTTCTGGGCATCTCCCCATAACTGGCCTTCCCCACACCCTTCTTTCTCTGTTTCACTGGACCATGGGGTATTCAAGCCTGAAGTCAAAGCCACCTCTTTGAGATTCACTCATTTCTCTGGCTGTGTCCTGTATTACATCATATACACGTGTTCCTAAACCTGTTTTCCTCCTGTTAATCTGTCTTAGGTTACAGGGGTCTATCCCAACTGGGAACTGCAAAAGGTAAAGAGAAAATTACATGTTCCTCTTCTACAAAGCAAGGCTGAGGCCATTACATCCAGAAGGTAATGCAGTCAGGCATGAAAAGGGACACACAGACATGCCTAGAAAGCTCCAGTCTGTCCCAGCAGTTCCCACTTCACACTGCCTTCTTTTCTGCCTACCCTGCTGACCTGGGCCACCTCTAGTGACCTGGCTGCAGCTGGCCACGTGGTTCCCCACATCCCAGAGCACCCATCAGATCTCCTGAGAAGCCACGCAGCACAGCTTCCTGGGACACTCCCCCGAGCTCTGACCCGCCGACCTGTGCCAGGGGTGTGGGGGCGTCTAGTGAGAGACTGTTGCTTTGCTTCTTCAAAACACTGTTATCCTGACGGCCATGTGGCCCCGGCCCCAAACACCTTTCCCTCCACCTCTTGCCTCAGTAACAGCACCCTATTGACTGCTACGTTGGTGCAAAAGTAATTAAAAGTAATGCCAAAACGGGAATTCTGCACCAACTTAATAGAAACCAGGAGGTAATTCTGAATCCCTCATTCACATTCCTACATCAAATCCATCTTCCTCCTGACACTAAGGCTAATGAAGACAGAGACCACTGTGGCTGTATTTCTTAATTTACCCCAGCCATCCAGGACAGGGCTGGGCTCACAACAGGGATTAACAGGGATTTTATATATATATATATATGTATTTGTTGACTGAGTGAATACCTAAGTTCTGCTCATTTTGCCATATTGAAGTCTGTCTCAAACCCTGCCCTAGTTCAAACCACTTGCAGCTATTCTTTGATTACTGCAGTGGTAATCAAAGTGAGGAAAAAGATTTGGGACTGGGGTTCTTAGAACCACAAGGACTCTATAAATGAAGAATGGGCCCTTGTGGCTGGCTGTGGTCTTGTTTGGCTAAGTACCCCAGGAATCCCTCAAATCCAGTACCCCACATTACGTTCCTGAGCATTCCTGAGAGGCTACGTATCTGTAGCACTCAGTCTCTCAGGGATGTGATACAGGCACTGAAATTGAGGGATGGAGGCCAGAACCCTCTGACTGAGCCATGTGATCGGTGAGCTTTCTTTGGTTCAACAATGTAAGGTCTGTCTTCTAGGCTGACTGACTGCACCATGGACTACACCATAGTAACCTCTGTGACCTGCACGTACACTCCAGATGAGTTCCTGGAACTAGAAAGTCTGAAGTAACTGGAAAACCACAAAAAGGACAAGAAAGATCAACCCTTGCGGCGCCTAATTCCCATCTCAACTGATAAGGACTTTATAACTCACCTTGGTCAACCTCGTGACTCCAGACCCTGTGACCCCCTCCCAACTTGCAAAAACTGCCCTGAACTGTAACTTCTGTAACTTTCCATTGCCTACCCCAAACCTATAAAACCAAATCCTGTCCCACTGCCCTGCACTGACTCTCTTTTTCGACTCAACCTGCCTGTACCCGGGTGAATAAACAGCCATGTTGCTCAGACAAAGCCTGTTTAGGGGGTCTCTTCATTCAGATCGTGTTTAACATTTGGTGCCAAATCCCGGGACAGGGGTACTCCTTTGGGGAGGCCAGCGTCTGTCCCTGCTCTCCCTCTGTGAAAAGATCCACCTGTGACCTCAGTGCAGTAAGACCTCAGCACATCAGACCAGCCCAACAACCCTCACGCCACCTTCAGATCGGGTAAGCGGTCTCTCCCTCTTTCTATTTTCCTTTAGAGCAAAGGAGACAAGTCTCTCCTTTCTCTCTCTTTTCCTTTAAATCTTTGTAGCAGAGACAAAGGCGACACTCTCTATCTGTAGAAACAGAGGAGACAAGTCTCTCCCTCTTGCTCAAAAACTCCAACGTCAGTCACGGTCCCGGGAAGACAGCCTTCCCTTGCTGTCTGGTCAATCTCGAGGATGCCTGCTGTGATCACTCAGCCTCGTTACAGCCCAGGACTCAGTCAGGGATGCCTACTGCAAACCCTGGTAGCTGCTCGCTCCTTCTCCTGTCTACCCTGCTTCTCTCCTCTTAACAACTCATTACTTTCAGTATGGACAATATTCTGCCATCTATTCCTCTGTCTTCGCCTCTAGCCTGCGTCCTCACCGGATCTGAGACCTAAACGTCTTTTGTTTTTTTCCCTGTTAACATGGCCTGGCCTCAACACAAATTAGACAATGGATCCAAATGGCCAGAAAATGGCACTTTCAATTCTTCTATCCTGTGAGACCTAAACAATTTTCGTCAACAAATGGGTAAATGGTCTGAGGTGCCGGACGTCCAGGCATTTTTTTAGCACTCCAATCCCTCCCTAATCTCTGCTCTCAATGCAACCCGTCCTAAATTTTCCTTCTCTCCCTTCCGTCTGCCCCTCCTGCCTGTGCCGTTAACCCAGAATCCTCCTTTTCCATTGACCCTTCTGACCTTTCTCTTCCCTGCTTGTCCAAACCAGACCCTAATCCAGGCCCTAACCCCCCACCCCCAGAGCCTCCCTCCTCTTCCTCTGCCCACAACCCACCTCCTTATGCCCCTCCTGTCACCTCCCACCTCATACCCAGACCGGCTTATGGTTCAGTCCCGCGGCTTACTTCTCCACCCAACTGCCCAACAGTTCCCACTCCAAGAGGTGGCTGGAGCTGAAGGCATAGTTAGGGTGCACGTTCCTTTCTCTTTATCCGACCTTTCCCAAATCAGCCAACACCTAGGCTCCTTTTCATTAGATCCTACTAAAGATATACAAGACTTCTAATACTTAACCCAGTCCTATAATCTCACCTGGAGTGACTTAAATGTCATCCTTCCTTCTACTCTCACCCCTGAAGAATACTTGATAGGCATTTTATCACCCAACCGGCCTCTGACATTAAAAAGATACAGACATCAGAATCTGGCCCTCAAACCCCACAACAGGAATTAATCAACCTTGCCTTCAGGGTGTTCAATGATAGGGAAGAAGCTGCCTGGTGGCAGCGCAGCTCACAGCTACAGATGCTTGCCTCTGCTGTAAGACAAACCCCAGCCACAACGCTGGCTCACAAAGATTTCAAAGTGCCCAGACTACAGCATCCAGCAGCCCCTCCTGGATCTTGTTTCAAGTGTCGGAAACCTGGCCACTGGACCAAGGAATGTCCGCAGCCCGGGATTCCTCCTAAGCCGTATCCCGTCTGAGTGGGGCATCCACTGAAAATCGGACTGCCCGACTCCCTAAGTTTCCAGGAGCCCAACCCTGTAGCCCTCAGGCTGACTCTTACCCGATCTCCTCAGCTTAGGGCTGAAGACTGATGCTGCCTGAACATCTCAGAGGTCCCCTGGACCATCATGGACACTGAGCTTTGGGTAACTCTTAAGGTGGAGGGTAAGTCCATCCCCTTCTTAATCAACATGGAGGTCACCCACTCCACACTGCCCGCTTTTCAAGGACCTGACTCCTTGGCCTCCGTAACTGTTGTGGAAATTGACGGCAAGGCCTCCAGGCCTCTCACAACTCCCCACGTCTGGTGTCAATCAGGCCAGCACTCCTTTCCACATTCTTTCCTAATCATTCCCACTTGTCCAGTTCCCCTGTTAGGCCGAGATATCCTAGGAAAACTGTCTGCCTCCTTGACTATTCCTGGGCTATGGCCACATGTCATTGCTGCCCTTCTACCCCATTCAAAATCTCCGTCACAACCCCTGGCCCTCACATCTCCTTACCTCAACCCAAAGGTATGGGACACATCCGCCCCATCCCTGGCAACTGACCAGCTGGGTGAATAAACAGCCATGTTGCTCACACAAAGCCTGTTTAGGGGATCTCTTCATTCAGAACACATGTTTAATGAACAAGTCATCTGAATCTGCTGCCTGCATCTTGGTCTTATTTTTGCCCATATCTAGGCTATGGCTTAATTATATAAAAGAGGAAACTGACCTCTCCCTGCCCTCTAAAGTAGAAAATCCCTCCTGAAATGGATCCCCTGATCATGGCACTAGTGGAATGGGATAAACTGAGACATCTTTATCTCCGGCTGCAGCTGGCACAGTGCCTGCATGGCCCCATCTGGGTGAGCTAAATGTGTCCACGAAGCCTACGTTCCTGTTAATGAGGTGAGCAGCCAGCAGGGTTCAGCTGCACAGGGTCTGTGAAACGAAGGGTAGCAGTGTGTGGTTTGCACATTTGTGTACGCTGACCCAAGAATCCATATGCTGGAACCAAATCACCAATGTGATGCTATTAGGAGGTGGGGAGTCTTCAGGTGATCAGGTCATGAGGGTGGGGCATTCACGAATGGGATCAGTGTCCTTACAGAAGAAGCCCCAGAGAGCTGCCTTGCCCCTTCCACCATGTGAAGACACAGCTAGAGGGTGCCATCTATGAACCAGGAAGCAGGCCTTCATCAGGCGTCAGATCCATCAGCACTTTAATCTTGGACTTTCTGGCCTCCAGAGCTGTAATTTCTGTTGTTTATAAGCCATATAGGTTTAAGGTGTTTGGAAATAGCAGCCCAAATGGACTAAGATAGACATAGGCTGAATGGACAGGAATGGGATGATTTAGGGTTAATAACACAAGAAGAAAAGCCACGGACTGGCACAAGACCAGTGAAAATGTCTGTCTGTTGCTGTCCAAGAGGAAAACCTGGAAATGGATGGATCTCTCCTAAAGGTTATAGGCAAATCTGTATTTATTTATTCAGATTTAATTTATTCACAGAGAGCTGTGAAAGAAGCTGGGGAAGAGGTGCCAGAGCGATCTGAGCAAGGACTTGGATGGGTTTCCTTTTCCATCCGATGAGTTAATCCACCAGGATGGGCTGGGTGGTCCCACACATGGGGAGCCAGCTGGGGCAGCCCTGTAAGCTCTCCAGCAGGGAAGGGATCCAAGGGAAAATGCTGAGGTTGTGGCTAGATGGCAAGGGGTGGGAAGCTCCTTTATCAGGGCTTGTGTGATTTAAGAGCCCAGATTTGTCCAACGTTGTGTTAAGGGAGCTGGATGCATGAGGTCATGAGGCTGTTAAGGAGGAAGCTTCCACTGAGATGTCTGAGTGTGACAGGAAGAATTGCAGATGAGGATTTACGCAGTTTCACCTTTCCCAGAGTGCAAAGAGATGATTTCTACAAATGGGGTTTTCAACATTGATCCAAAAGGAAAAGCGGAAGTGAGGGGTACCCCTTCAGCTGGCAGTAACTGGGCACCCAAGTGGGAAGTCCTAGACCTGCAAATGCTTTGAGATGTAAGAAGTTTGAAAAGCTAGAGAAAGCTAGATGTGTGACAGCAGTCTTATTTAAGGGGATGATCAAGGCTGGGATCCCAATTCACACTCCAAACCCTGATAGCATAGTTCTATTTGGCCAATCCCAAAAACAGGTGGATCTTGGAATTCACCTGTAGACTACCATAGTCTGAATGAAGTGATATGCCCCCTTATGCTTTCTCTGGCTGTCCCTAAGATAAGTAAGTAGTAAGAGAGTATACCAGACTTTAGATTAGCTTATGATTGCTGAATTGGCAAATGCCTCCATTTTCCATCCCCATTTCAAAGGAATGTCTTCCTGGTTCGCCATTCTCTGGGAAGAAATGCAGTCCCTGATGCCTCTGGGAGAGGTAAATTCTCTGCTTGGCTTCTGAACTTGTGCAGTGGCAGGATCTAGCTTTATTGTCAATAAAATGTATCATGACACTTCATGTTAATAATCAGGTGGCCACTGAGCTCCCAGAACAGACCTGAGAAGCTTGCTGACCTGGAGGACAGGGGAAACAGGCTTGCCTGTTCTATGAGAACATATCCAACAGATAGAACTGCCCAGACACAAAAGGACATATGTACAATATGAGGCACAATGTGGTTTGTCAGAGCTCAAGTTTTGCAACAGTCTGAATGCTCACTGATAAGAGACTGGTTAAAGAGATCCTACTAGGTCCACCGGATGGAAGATTATATAGCCATAAAAAAGGTAGAAGAACCTCCCTAATATACTAATTTAGAAATAACTCCCAGGTAAACTATTAACTGAAAAATTTAAACAAAATAGTGAGGTACAGAATAGAGCCTTTTATGTGCAGTAAAAAAATCCAGAAGGATGTTCAAGAAGCCAAGGACAGCAATCGTCTATTTGGTAGGCTGAGGAAGAAGGAGGTAAACAGGGGACAGAGGTAGAAGGGAGAGTCCCTCAAGCTCTCCTTTTTACACTTTTTGATTTTTGAATCATATAAATGTTTTATCTATTAAAAATTGAAAATGTTAGAAAATAAAGAAATCAATGAAAGGAGAATAGCATATCACTGAACATTGTACTCCTGTTCCACATTCAGTTATTAATTTCAACTAAGAAATGTTTCTATTCACATACAAGGATGAGAATAAATAATTACAATAAAGCTAGAGACCAAAGAAATAGAAAAATGACTCTCTGGAATCTGGGCTTGTTTTCTATTGATGAAGGAAGCGGTCAGCATGCTATTTTGACAGCTGGTATTACAAGAACAAGATACTCCTCAGCAGCATTTCAAAAATACAGTTTTTTTTTGGTTATCCTCCCCAATTCAATCCTAAGGGATCAATTCCTATTAATTGTACAAAGGAGCAAAGTTTTAGGCAGAAAGATTATTTTTTGAAGAGGATGGTACGGGGATATTTGTATTAAGAGCCTTCCATGGAAAATTGGAAGGTGGAGGATCACCCCTGGAATACTGTTTTGCTTTTCCTCCTTGAAAGCAGTCAGTTACCAGAGAGATATGAAAATTTGTGTTCTTTTTCTTCTTCTATTTTTTTTTTTTAGAGATGAGGTCTTAGTTTGCAGCACAATGGCATGATCAAAGCTTACTGCATGCAGCCTCAAACTCCTGGGCTCAACTCTGCCGCCTGCCCAGCTAATTTTTTTTTATCTTTTCAGAGATAGGGATCTTACTATGTTGTCCAAGCTGGTCTCAAGTTTGGGGCCTCAAGTGCTCCTCCCCTTCTCAGCTCCTCTGTAGCTGGGATTAGAGAGGCATGCCACCATGCCTGGGTCTGACAGTTTCTAGAAATGTTCAGAAAGGGAGTTTGCCAGGGAGTACCACCACAGGCCATGCTCTTCCTGCTTTTGCCTGTGAGATTTTTGATCTTTTGCACCTGATGTCCTAATAGCTGAGATAGCAAAGGATTTGGGACACCACCACAATAAAGTGGGGCATTTTCCTTTGAATGACAATACACTTCTCGGTGTCTCAGACACTCTCCTGTCATTTATCACTGTCTTTTTGTAGCTTAGTATCTCTTCACTTCATTGGTTCAACCAAAGCTGGTATTTCCAGACATAACCCTCAGATCTCATCACAAAGGGCGCCAATGGCAACTTACAAGCTCAAGGCAAAGGGGACACTGAAAAACTGCAAGAAGAAATACAACCTCTTTTTCCCTGGTGGGGTCACTGGCTGAAAAATAATGGCCAGGGAGAAAAATTCTGAGATGAAAGCAAGACCTCCTTCCACCTTGCACCCCGGTAACCTGGAGCACATGAGCCTGAGCACGTCCTGTTAGATCTTAATTATCTCCTGCTGAAGGGAAGGAAAGGGATCGTTCTTTGGGGAGCAGAAAGGCTCACTCTGCTCCAGCTATCTAATGTAGGACACAGTGGGCAGAGCACGGAAAGGTGAAAGGTGTAATGCAACTCTGAAGGAACATGAGGCCCCTCTGTCCCCCTCCAGTGTTCTCTCTTCCAACTCCAAACCGGCCTGCATCATGAGGTCCAAACTGCCACACCCCAGCCTATGCACTCATCCTGCTGGAATGTCCTTCCATGCCTGGCTACCAAACACCCACTACCCTTCCTGATGAAAGCCCTGCCACGCCTCCCCCTCCAGGGGAACATGACCACTCCCCTCCTCTACCGCTTCCCCACCCAGAGCTAATTTCTACCCCAGCATTCTACTCATTTGCCTGCATAGCTGCTTCCCTCTTAGAACCTAACCACCTGACCTTTAACACTGGATTTTTTAAAGAAAAATCTGTTCCTCATTGGAAAAGTGATACATAATCATTTTAGATAATTCTGAGATATACTCAAACACTGGAAATAAATAAGCAAAATTTAGTTCTTCAGCCCCTAACCTGAAGTATCCATGAATAGCTGTCCATAGGTTCTTCCACTATCTTTTTGATGCAAAGATACACATGTTTAAATGTTTATCAAAAGGGATCTTCGTCTCTTTATTATTTTACAATGTGTTCTCTTCACCCAACTGTACTGTAAGGTAAGGTTAGGTGTTGCTTTTGGGTGCTCCCTTGGACATAACTCTTGTTAATACATCTCATGTTACAGCCAACATGAGCTTCTTTCCTTATTCATTGCTACACTTATCATGCCTTGCACAGGGCCTGAGATATATCAGGTGTCCTGGGTGGTGACGCCCCAATAGGGTTTGATTTCAGAATAGTCCCAAGTCCCTTCTGACAAGCCATGATCTGGATAAGTACAGACTTTTAAATAAGCTCTGGCAGACAGGGCCAGGCTGTCTGAGGAGGGTTGCAAACCCTTTGGAACCAGACAGGAAACATAAATTTGAAAAGTGACTCAGGTGTACGGGATGGCCGGTGGTGGGGGCTATGTCTTGCCCAAAGGGCCAGCGCTTCTCAGTTCCAGTCAACCACTGCCCTGCTGGGGTGCAGGTCCCCTGATAGCTAGCTTCCAACTTTTTCAGAGAGGCCCAGTTCAAGTCTGGCTTTGGACAGCTGAAATGAATCTTCAGGGCAGACACACTGTTTGTTCCCTGTGCTGCAACCTGCATTATGGCAGAAGTCCCCAACCTTTTTGGTACCAGGGATCAATTTCATGGAAAACAGTTTTTCCACAGACCAGTGCGGTTTGGGGGATGGTCTCAGGATGATTCAAGCACATCACATGTATTACACACTTTGCTTCTATTATTATTACAATTGTAATATATAATGAAATATAATTATATAACTCACCACAATGTGGAATCAGTGGGAGCCCTGAGCTTGTTTTCCTGTAACTAGAAGGTCTCATCTGGGGGTGACAGAAGGCAGTGACAGATCATCGGGCATTAGGTTCTCATAAGGAGCCTGTAACGTAGATCCCTCGCATGCGCAGTTCACAGTAAGCTTTACGCTCCTCTGAGAATCCAGTGCCGCGGCTGATCTGATAGGATGCAGAGCTCGGGTGGTCACGTGAACGATGGGGAGCAGCTGTAAATACAGACAAAGCTTTGCCCACCTGCCACTCACCTCCTGCTGTGCGGCCCAGTTCCACAGACTGGCCCTGGTACTAGAGGTTGGGGACCCCTGCTATATGGTACCTCTAACTCTCCAGTTGGTTTTTATAGTGGGCAGATATGGTCACGGTGAGAAGAACAAAAGAGACTGAAGGATGCACACTCAGTGTCAGCTTACATGCTGACCTTTCTCAAGGAAGATACCATGTATAGAACATGCCTCATCCCTTCTATGACAGCAACAGTTCTTAATTGGGGGCAATGATATCCCCCAAGGACACATGGCAGCATCTGGAGACATTTACTGTTGTTGGCATTTGGAGGTGGGGAGAGCCCAGGGATGCTGGTAAACACAGAGTGCATCGGACAGCGCCTCATGACAATCCACTATCTGGCCTAAAATGTCAATGGTGCCGGGGCTGAGAAGCCGTGTATTAGAACGGCGCCTCTCCATCCTGGTTACATATCAAACATACTTAAAGAGCTTTACAAAATACTGAGGCATGGGTCCTACTCCAACATAAGGGAATCAGAATCTCTGAGAGTGGGGCTGAGCCCTCATGGTTTAAAAGCTCCCACATGATCCTAACATGCAGCCTGCATAGAGATCTGTAACACTGACCCGTGAGCTGCCTGCACGCGTCCATCATGGAGCCGTCCTCCTCCCCTCCACAGAACCTACCGGGCGTTTTGCTGAAACAAGTACCCAATAAATATTTGTTGGCTGGATGAGGGGATGAAGTAGTCATCTATCATTAGTACCCTACAAACTGCCGTGCTGGACACATATTGACTTTCAACGTTCTATTGGTGGCTGATGAAGTTTTTTTTCTAGTCAATTGTTCAGTACATCAAAAGGATACAACTTCCAGCCATGAGTCTACAGCATACTAATATGCTTTTTGTTGGAATAATTACTTCTGAAAGTGAAAGGTACAAAAACAATCTGGACAATACATTCATGCCAAAGGAAACTTACAAAATTAACTCACAATTTTTTTTGTCACCCCTACTGATCATATGCAGTGAGAAGAAGTTGTATATTTGGATGAGTGTGGTGGCTTAGGCCTGTAATCCCAGCACTTTTGGAGGTTGAGGCAGGCGGATCACAAGGTCAGGAGTTCAAGACCAGCCTACTAATAAATACAAAAATTAGCCGGGCATGGTGGCGCATGCCTGTAGTCCCAGCTACTCGGGAGGCGAAGGCGGGAGAATCACTTGAACCCAGGAGGCAGAGGTTGCAGTGAGCCAAGATCTCACCACTGCATTCCAGCCTGGGTGACACAGTAAGACTCCATCTCAAAAAAAAAAAGGTTGTGTATTAAATGCAGGCCTGGAAATTTTATTGGTATCACTCAAGGAGATATAAGAAAATAAAAAATCCAAACCAGAGCAGGAAGAAAAGTTTAATATCAGGAAACTGCTAACACTAATCAGATTTTCCTATAATCAGAATTACTTGATCAGCGACTTATTCACATCTAATTGAGATATGGGGAATTTCTATGGAAAGAATAACGTGGTGAGTGGTAAGTAAAGATAAGGTCTTTAGTATTGAAACTGGGATCATCCAACCTACCCACTTGTCAGCTGCTAAACAAGAGAATGGTATTATCACCCCTGGATCCCTGGGGCTCTCTGAGGTCAGTATGAGGCCTCCAGCTGGGTGCTGATAAAGCCTAGGGCCTTTATCCAGAGCCATGGCTGACAGTGAGAACGCAAGGGTCCACAACAGAGCCCTATCCCTGCAGCTGAAGGAGGCAGATGCTAGAGTAAATGACCCGTTAACACAGGTGAGGTGAGAGCCTTGCTAGGCAAGAGCAGGGGCAAGAGAGTTTGCAGGAAGGGCACTAACACAGCCGTGGAGGAAGAGATGAGGTGGAGAAGCCTTCTCAGCAGTGGTGAAGGAGAGACACCCTGACAGATAAGACAGAGCTTAGAAGGGAGAGACTACTGCAGATAAGAGAAACAGCATGTGCAAAGGCCCAGGGGCAGGGGAAGCTTGATGTGTTGTGGAACTCCAAGAAGTTCCACTTACCAAGTGGCTCTTTAAGAGGTGGGAAGGCCTGTAATCCCAGCACTTTGGGAGGCTGAGATGGGTGGATCACTTGAGGTCAAGAGTTCAAGACCAGACTGGCCAACATGGTAAAAAACCCCATCTCTACCAAAATATAAAAAATTAGCTGGGCGTGGTGGTGTGCGCCTGTAATCCCAGCTACTTGGGGGGCTGAGGCAGGAGAATCACTTGAACCCATGGGGTGGAGGTTGCGGTGAACTGAGATTGTACCACTGCACTCCAGCCTGGGTGACAGAGCGAGACCCTGTCTCAAAAAAAAAAGAAAAAAAAAAAGGTGGGAGGAATAGACAGGGAGGTTGAGGCTAGAGAGGCAGCCAGGGCCAGATGGTAAAGGCTAAATAAACGTCTCAAATGAGAAGTGCATGTTTGAAGGGTTAGAAAAATGGTGAATATCTTAGGGCAGGTACAGAGTGCAGAGGAAGACACTATTTCTCCTTCTTGGTGTCCATGTGTACTTGACATTGGACAGACCCTACATTCAAAAGCCAGATCCCCTACTTCCTACTGCTTGGCACTGGGCAGGTGACTAACCTCATCTATATTCAGGAAATAAAAAGAACACCTATTTCCCAAGGTTGCTGGGAGGATCAATGGGATGATACACACAGGGTTGAGGCTACGGGTGGAAGAACTGATGAAACCAGGGAGAACCGCTGAATTCACATTGGGAGGGTGGAGAATTCCAGGGGATCAGTGTAAATAGGAGAATCACTGTGAAAAGGAGAAGGAGGTAGAAGAGTTGAGGAAGGTTTAGCTTGTCAAAGAGGTTTTTTTTTTCTTTTTTACAAGCTTGGAGACAAGAAGAAGAGTGGAGAAAATAGAGGGGAGGGAGGGAGTCCATGTACCAGGAATATAGCCACCATTTGGCATTTTCTCAAAATACTGCAGCAGAGATTTAAAGGATTTAAATTGCTTTTCATTCATTTTTGGATGTTGGCCTGAGATTCCTCTGACTCTGGGCCAAGCTGCCATGGGCCATGAGTGACACACGGAAGGCCCCATTACCTGGGGCTTAATAGGCTCTCGACAAAGCTTGCTGCTGCTGCCGCAAATTTTATGGTTGTGGTTGTTTTTAAGGCTAGACTGTCACGAGGGCCCCTTTCCAGGATAAGGATTGCTCTGAGTCTCCAAATCCCTCATCCACTTGTTGGAAGCCAGGGTGTCTGGAGATCTGCCTCTGCAGGGAAGGCACTGTGTGCCCCACCCCAGCTCTGAGGGCTGGTGGTTTCTCAATCTCTGCACTGCAATTGCATGGGCATAACCTCCTGGCTTCGCCTACACCACAGCAGACAATGTGAGGCCTTGAGTAATGTGAATAAAAGGCACGGTCTGGGGAATAAACAATACATCCAGAGGTAAGCAGAGGAGCCTGCAGTCTGATAACTGCACTCTCCAGCTTTGCTGTTTCAGCAGTGGGATGCGGCCATGGATGGGCCTGGTCAGGCTGTTATTCAATTAGACTCTTGTACATGCAAGATCAGGGGAAATGCAATTTTTAAGATAAGTTTTTTGGTCAGTGCATTCCCTGGAATAGAGACTCGTTTGGTCTCGAATAGACTATATTGAGTCAATTTAATTCTTATAACAGGACAATAACCGAGACTGATTTATAATGTAACTTTCTGGATATTAAAATGTTAATGAAATTGTTGTCATGAAAAATAATGGCTTGTGTTTTTATTTTAACCATTCTCAAGGCCCATCCCTTCTTTTAAAATTTATTTCCACTCGCATAAAGAAATTGCTTTATCATCTAATTAAAAAAATCAGTTCCTCCCACCCACCCCCCATGGTGATTTATTTTCTCTATAGAAAATGTTAGTAACTGGCTAGGAATCTAAATGTTAAACACAAGGAGAAATGAAATCTTTGAAAATGAAAATAAATGATCAATTTTTCTTCGTTCAGAGAAATTGCTGCTCCAGAAAGATCTAAGATGTAGGAAGAAGAAGAAACTAATCATCTCAACTCTAAGTCCCTTGAAAGCTGCCACTGGGCCTTCATATGTTCCTTCCCATGATGCCTTGCACAGACATTCATGGAGTACTTCTGGGTGCCAGCTCTTGCTTAAGAAATCCAAGGACCAGAGCAGACAACAGACACTTCTAGCAAGTCACTGTAATGAAATGAGAACAGTGTCTTTAGGAGAAAGAGGTACCAAAGGACTTCAGAGAGAAGAACCCCAAAGACAAAAGAGGGAAGGGATGGGTGCAGAGGAGGGGACATTTGAGGGGGCTATTGACCAGTGTGTAGGAACTGTCCAAACAGAGGCAGGTGCATGAAATGAGAGGGTGTATGGGGGAAGTCGAACACCACGAACTGAAAGGAGGTAGAACTGAAGACACGTGTCCCCTAGAACTGATCTTCCAGTTGATAGAGTAGCATGAGAAAGGGTCATTTGCTATATTATAGAAACCTTTCTGACTGCAGTGTTGAACAGAAGGCAGGATGGAAGGGGCCATTCTGGGAGGCCAGGGAGGAACTACCACATGGGTCCAAGGAAGAGATGGGGGGGGCCTGGACAGGGCAGCGGTGATGTGGGTGCCCCAGGGCACGTGCCAAGGACTCCTGGAAGGTGGGATCAGCACAACTGGATGACCCGTCACTTAGCATCAGGTTTTCAGGAAGAGAACATGGAAAGCTGTGGGCTGGAAAAAGCACCTGCACCCCCGCTAAAAAAGTGTCAGGAACACGGAAAAAGGGGGAAGGCATTTAGTTAGGAAAACCGTGGCAAAGCGAACTGGGCAGGAATTGGTGTCAGAGCGTCTCAGGTCTGGAAGAAGTCTTTCCTGATAAATGGCTTTCAAGCCTTTCTTGACATACTTCTGGGGATGGGGAGCTCACTACCCATGCAGACATCCTATTCCCTTGACCCTCTGCAAGCACCTTGAACCACCATCTTTTCCTTTGGTTTCACATATACAGATTCCTTTGAATTTTTTCTTTCAGTTGCTCAATGAAACTTCCTGCAAACACACTTGATTTAGCAAGACCTGAATCAGTCCTCTCCTCCTGCTGATGGAAGATCTTCCACTAGAGCAGGGCAACAGCTGAGAAAAACTGACAGAGAAGGAACACCATGTGTAACATCTGTGGTTGCTCTCTCCTGCCTTTGGCCTTGGGTTTCAAGCTACTTTGGCTGCCTGAATCCCCCGCCCCATCCCATTACCGTGCTGTTGCAGCCAGCAAAGCAGGCGGACAGGTAGGTGATGCCATCTGCCCCACACACTGGAGTGAAGGAATCGGTTTGGCATTCACAGTTATTATTGCAGGGTGAGTAGGGGTCCAGGGCTGAGCCAGGTGCTGTGCTGGAAAAGAAAGGAAACATGGAAGCCATTAGAACAGGTCAATTTGGAATCAGATGTCCCCAGTGACAGCCTTTTGCCTCTGCTATGATGAGTCGCATGGTACCCTGCTTACGGGATTCTTACCTGGCTCTCCCTTCCCTTTTCCTTTTCCAACCTCCCTGTCCAGCAAGGAGCAGCCCAGGGCCACCACTGAGAGCTATGTGGGTTGTGCCCTGCACAATGTGCCAGCTTGTGTGGGAGCCAAGTCCACTCCAGCCCTTCTCATGAAGCATGGACGAAGATGCTCTTTATCACTGGAATTGATGTGCTCTCTGCACTGGTGACAGCTGGGTCTCTGCTCAGGGCCACTCCCTCCATGATGTCTCTCCTGATTGCTATGGCCTCACGTTATCCCCCTTTCCTGAACCAACACCTATGCCTGCTCCGTGAACAATTAACTTCTTCCCTCATTGGGCTGGTTCTTGTCTCTTTGCTTTATTCCTCCCCAGCGGTCAGGAAGCGTCACGACACTGACTTACTACGCAGCTACAACCAGACTGGCTTCAATAATTACTGTCTAATTGATTCAGTGTCCCGAGAAAAATAACACTGATGTTTTAAACTTTCCTTTGCATCATTAAAGGCACAGCTACCTAGAGCAAACAAACTGAAAAAAGAGCAAAAGGGCAGAGTGGGCGTATTAGCCCTGTAAGAGACGAAAGTTCTCTTCTTTAGTCTGATTATTTTCAGCTCTGTTTCCTCAGGCTCATGGCGCTTCATAATAATAAATATGATGACAGCAACACCTGGCAATTGCTGTGTCATGCACTATTCAAAGGACTGCGCGGATCGTTTCATTTATTCTCATTATAACCCCATGGCTTCAGAGAAGAAACTGAGGCATAGCTAGGTTAAGTGACTCGCCCAAAAGTACAGAACTCATAAATGGTAGAGGAGGCATTAGAAACAGGGAAGTCTGACTGTAGGATATACACTTTTTTTTTTCTTTTTCATGGAATAATGTCCTTACGGGAAGATCTTGTGCTTCTAACCACTACACTTTACTACTTGGGAGCCGAGCCATCTGCTACTCGAGACGGCTGTTCGGCATAGCCGGATGTGCAAGCAGGAAAAAGCCACATCTGGACAGGAAGGATCTGGGGGCCAGGCTGGGGTGGGGATTGGAAGGGGCAATCCCGTGGTGGTAAGCACATGGTGCCTGGACTGTGCACAGACATACAGAAAGCTGCCTCTGCTCTGCTCTCCCACTCTGCCTGCTCACCCTTGTGGGTGACAGAAATGCCCTGGCTCCATGTATGTTCTGGGCCGAGTGCAGGAGCAGGCCTAGTGGCCTGCTTGGAGGAAGAGTCTGGCTCTGGAAAGAGAGAAACTGGGAACCTGCAGGCCAGCCATGCTGCAGCCTCCATGCTCCAGGCTGGCTTCCCAAGGCAGCCTCAGTCCCATGTGGAAAAGGGGACAGCTTTTGAGAATGAATAGCCGAGGATGCCCCATAATTCCCTCTAAGGGCAGTTCTCACTGACTCTAGTCTGAAGTCTTGGGATAAAAACTAGGAGGAATGAAAAGTGGTCCCATGAGAACTCACTTCCTTCTCTTCCCCCCTCCCTTCCCTTCACCTTCTTTCCTCCCCCCCTTTCCCCCTTTACACTTAAAAATACCTGCCATGGGCCAGAGCCCCTAATTGCCATGTGAGGCTAATGACAGCTTTTGATAGTTTAAGGAATTGTTGAAATCAATCAATTCTTTTATTTTGAGCTGAATTTTGAATTAAAATTTTTATTTTCTGCCTTCACATCTTTCCTAAAGTCAAATGCCAGAAACTGTGATGTGGCTATGCTAGGGAGGAAACGGTGTCTCTTCTGCCCCAGAGCTTCCTGGCTTTGAGTGGACAGGTCTCAAAGCTCTCTCAGTCCAGAGGCTTCTACCGATTCTCCAATGTGGAGAGTATGATGTGGAGGCAGCCTTGAGGCCTCTCCTCGGGGGTCTCTAGGAACAAAGCTGGCTCCCTCAACCTACTGCGGAGGGAGAGCGCTGGGGTCCCTGAGTAGGCAGGAAGGCAGCAGACTCGGCCGGGACTCACTTGTTTCCATAGGGAACAGTAACCCCAGCCACAGGGCCCGTGTCGCAGCCCAGGAAGAGGAAGGAGACGTAGCAAGCTGTGGACACCAGGTTGACGAGCATGGCCATCCGAATGGCCCCCAGGGCAGACAGGCTGAGCTTCTTCACCAAAAGACCGCCCAGGAAGATTCCCAGACAAGCACACGGGATCGCAGTCATCCCTGGAAGGAAAACAGAGGGGCAGGGCCATGAATAGGGCAGAAGGGGCCAGTCCACAGACAGGAGAACTGCAGGCTTGAGGCTGAGTCCCTTGAATGCCCCATGACCCCACTGGGGTGTCACTGCCTCCACCGGACCTGAAGCCTTTAGGATTTCTGCCCACAGGGGGCTCATGGAGAACTTGGGGACACAGGCATAAAGCAATTCTGTTTAGTGAGTCTAAGTGAGCGCAGCTGTCCTGCTAAGTGGGAGAAACACAAGCTGAAGACGGGACTACCAAGTGACAGAGTCAGACAGGCTGGGAACACAGAAACGCCTTCGGGAGAGTACATATCATGAACCAGCAATGTGCTCTACGCGCATGTTTCAGATGATGTGGGAAGGGGACTTGAAAATTTCTAGGTATTTTCTCCCCATCTTCTAATGAGGCAAGAAGAGAGGGTTTTGAGGAAGGAATAGAGGCTGTTTAACCTAAAGGTCACAGAATTCACCGGGTCAGACAGAGAGTGTTTCAACCAGCTCTGCCACCCCTCAGGAAGTGGCATCAATCAATACATTTTGGAGCTCTCGGTGAATAAATGGCATATAAAATTTTTCCTCTCTCTTTGTACACAGGGCTATCTGCAAGGCAGCAGGACCATAAACCTGTTATTTCTGATTCGCAGAGACCCATGGCATTTTAGGAGGACCAAAGGATCTCAGAGTTCCAGTCTCCTGGGTTGGCTTTGCTCCATTCTGATTCATTTCATCTAAAACTCAGCTTTCACTTGCCATGTGTCATTTTTCTACCATGTACATTATGCACGGCCAGTTTTCCAGTCTAGGCTGCCTTCTTGCCAATCAACAGACCTCTAGGTCAATTGAGTACATTAACCAGCTGGTATGTGCTAAGGGAATGCAAATTAATTTTAATATTGGGGTGAGAAAATATAATCAGGGAGGTGTAGCTCTGCAAGAAAACAACACAAGTCATTCTTAAAATGACAGATACTATCTCTGTATCATCTGCTGCTCTTGGAATATCTGCGCTTGGTTTCCCTTCCTTGGTATAGAAGTGATCTTATGAGCCAGCTCCTGGGTGCCTCTCTATCCTCATCCCGTGCCACACTGCCCACCCCAACCATGCCACCCTCCCTCCTCCTTTCTCTTCCTGGGACAGGCCAAACAGTGCCGGTTCCCCAGACTTTGCATGTGAAGTTCCCTTTCCTGGGACACTTGCTGGATGTGTTTACTTGGCTGGCCCCTATCCTCTTTAGACAGGTTTCCCAGGCCACCCTCTCTAGAGATCCATGCACCCCTGCCCTGAGATTCCGTGTTTTTTCTCACTCCATGGCTCTCCCAACTCTCTGAAGCAGCCTCATTTATGTTTGAGTTTCTTGTTTCTTGTGCGCTCCCTCTCTCTGCTAGGATGCAGCTTTCCTGGGGACAAAAGCCCTTTTTGTCTTGTTCAGTCCAGCCCAGATTCTCTGTGTCTAGCATGGTACCCAGCACCGAGTGGGCATCCAAGTATTATTTTCAGAATGAATGAGCGGGGGAACAGACTGGATCTGTGTGAATGGACATCAGTGACAACGTGCTCACACCCAGAAAGCACGCCTGTGTTTTGTTTCATTTTCTAGCAGACACAGTAGGGGCATCACCTGTCAAGGATGGTAACCATGGCAATCACAGGCTTTCACACCTTTTCTCCAAGCCATTGTCAAGCCCCCTCTCTCCCCTCCCTCAACACTCCAGGCAGTGATCAGAACTTCCCTGAAACTCCATTCTCATTACGTTAACCTATGCAGATTGAGCCCATTTTATCTTCACTCACGAATTCCTTTAATGGCCTATGTTGCTCTTCTCTGAGCTCCGCCCCAGTTGCTGATGACTTTGTGGAGGGGAGGGTGGAAGGGGGGCGGGTGCTGCTCTGGGATGACTGCCTGGGCCTCATCTCCCAAGTCTGCCTTCTCTAGCCACCCACTGCCAACCCCTCTTGCAACCAGCCTCCAGGGTCCACACTGACTGGACTGTCACCAAGGGCAGGGCACACAAAGAGGGCACCCGGGCTGCTTGCCTGGACTGCCCAGCGCAGAAAGAGGTGCCTCCTGCAAAGCACACTAACAGACAGAGATCACTGGGAGGCAAAAAGGTGCAATAAGGCAGAATCGTTTTTTTGACCTTCTGCCCTGAAGACTATTGATTTGTTTGTCGATAGAAGACGCAGGCATGTGTTCTGAGATGGAACACGGCCCAAAGTTGAAGCAACTGTGCAAATGTAATCAAAATGCAAGGAAAAGCAGCAGAGGAGTCAGCAGGCGAGAGATATACTCTTCGGGCGCTGAAGGCCTAAACCTGAGAGATCCTGGAATGACAAAGAAGTTACAACTTTAATCATAAGAGATGTATTTTACCCTATCTCTGTCAGGCAGATATTAAAGGGCTGAATGCATTTTGCCAATACCTCTTGGAGGTAAAATTTACCAAGTGGAGGGTGGCAGAGAGTTATCTGTGTAAAAGGAAAATGTAAATAAGGCTTGTGGTACCCTGGCATTTCCCGGGGAGTGTGGGGTGGTAATCTGGCCCTATCATTGTGATAGGGTTTTACTTTTCCATTTAAACTGGGATATTTTATGTCCTGTGAAGTACACAGAGCTTAAGGGAACAGCCTGATGAACTTTTGCATCTGTACACACCCCTGTAACTATGGCTCAGATTGACCTTAGAATACTTCTAGCAGCCAAGGAGGCTCCCTGATGTGCCCTCCCAGTTAGCTTCCCCCAAGGGTAAAAACTGTTCTGGACTCTATCACCTTAATTAACTATTCCTCTTTTTAATTCATCTAAATATGTTCTCCTTTGAGTCTCATGTCTTTCAACTCTGTGAGATTCAACCACATTGAGGCACGTACCAGAGTTCTTTCTTCCTCATTCTATGTAACAGTTTACCACAGAACACTGTATAATTTATTTACCTGTTCTGTTGACGGACATTTAGCTTGTTTCAAGTTTGGGTCTATTATGCGTAAAACAGCTCTGGACATTATTACATACGCTATGTAAATGAGTGAACCTAAACATTTATTTCTGGTGGATAGATAATCAGAACGGAACTGATAGATCACAGCAGAGACATGTGGTTAGCTTTAGCAGGCACAGCCAAAGAGTTTTCTAAAGTGGTGGCACCAACATGCATTCCCACTGGCTGAGTATGAGAGCTCCAGTGGCTCCACATCCTCCCTAACACTTGCTGCTATCAGTCTGGTGTATGTGTAGCAGCATCCCACTGTGGTTCCAACATACATTTCTCTGATGACTCATGATGGTTAGCACCTTTGTGTTTGTTTCTTGGCCATCTTCTAACATGACAGGAGATTTGAAAGGAGAAGATGAGAAAGCATCACTTTCCCTTTCCTCTTAGCAGACAATCTGACTCCTCCTTTAGAGAGAAGATGAAGTCTGTGGAGCTGTAGCTGCCCCCATGCCTGGTTATATTACCACACTCTCAGTCGCTTCCATCACATGTCCCTCCCTCTCCTCTTTCAGGAGAACAGGTGAGCTCCTCTGTCAAGGGCTGTCCACCACATTCCCTCTCTCTTCTGCAAATCCCCAGCTGTGAGCTCCTTTCCCTCCACTGAGAAACCTGCTCAAGTCTTCCCTGTCCCAGAAACCACATATTCACCACTCCCTCCCTTGACTCCAACACACGCCACAGGCCAAGTCCTCTTTCTCTTCTTCCCTGGCTAAGTCCCATGCTCGCTGTCTATTCCTTCCCTCTTGTGGGCTGCTCTCCACACCACAGAACAGGTACCACCACTGCTACTTCAGGGACACAGCCCTGACCCAGGCTGTAAGCTGTCCTTATCATTAAAGCCAACAGGGACATTTGGGCCTGCACCTTGCTTCACCACTCACATTTCAGATGACTACTTTCTTCCTGGAATCGTCTCATCCTTGACTTCCATGACCCACATTCTCTGCATTTCTTCTGGATGCTGTTGCTTAAATGTCTCTGCAGACTCCTCTATTTCTTCAGGTTGGGGTTTTACCTTTTTCTAACTCTATACATTTTTTCCTACATAAATTCCACTCCAGTGTCCTTAACTACCATCCATATGCTGAGGCAACTGAACCTCTATTACTACATATAATTCAGATGTTCACCCCAGAGCCCCTTCTTGAGCCCTTGGCTGAATACTGGACATCACTTAGATATGCCATGGGCATCTCACACTCAGCAGCTTCAGGTCTGAACGGGCAACTTTGCACGCATTTGATTTTTCTTCATTATTTCCAGTTTTTACAAATGGTACCACAAGCTCTCCAATCCAGAAACCTGAGAGCCCTTGTTCACTCTTCCCTCTCGTTTAATCGCTATGTCTCTGTTGCTGTTGTGTCCACTACTGATCAATATCTCAGCTGATAAACTCAACAAATGCGGCTTCCTGGTCATTTGAAGGAAAGGATAATATATTGTCACAAAACAAAAAGCAAACTAAGACATGCTGTGGGACCACATTCCGTACCCTGCCCAAGCAACTCTGCTTCTCATGAGTGCACACTGGTTTTCTTTAGTATGTCAACTCCTAACAGTTGGGAGTAGAAACCTGTAGTCTACGATTTAAAGAACTGTAAAGCCATGCCTGAGCTTGGGGAGAAGGAGTGTCACGATCCATTAGTCATGTCTGCTGTGGGCACAGAGAGGAGTAGGGAGTGTATGGCTTCCAAGCTCTGCATGTGTTAACTATGGGTTTCACGCTGCAAAGAATATTCTTACTTTCTTATGTGTCTGATTAAAACCTGCTAACCTTTCAAGATTTATCCTTGCTCATCATATCTCCCCCAGATTTCCCAGTTCACACCCATCTATCAACTTCCTGGTCTCTCAAATGCTTCCTTTGTACATTTTATATTTTCACTCTTTATTATCATGTGCTTTTAGCAATTGCTCCAGGCGGGCAAATCTTACTCTGAGAATATACTTCACATTCCTTGTGCACAGAGGCCACATATATTTTGTTGCTTTAGGCCCAGAGCAGAGTGGAGCTCTTCAGCAGGCTCAGTAAATTCTTAGTGCCTTATACACAGGACACCCTTCCTGACCCTCTCAGGAGGCCTGAGGAGCACACTCACCGAGCAGCTGGTTGGCAGAAGAGGTGGTGAGGTTAAACTGCTGTTCCAGGTATTTCCCCAAGAAGGCAGCAAAGCCAGCCACCACTGCAATCTCCATGCAGGCAGCCAGGATGATGCAGGTGAACACAGGGTTTGAGAGCAGGTGCTTGGTGACCTTCAGGATCACTGCAGGGAGAGAGACGGCAGATGGTCAGGGTCAAGGTCATATCCTGTGCTAACCTCTTACGGCCACCTACTCCTGAGGCCCCTTCTTGCCCTGCTCTTGTCCATTTCAGCAAACAGCCTCCAGAGGCACCCGGTGGCTCAGGACAAAATCTGCACCCCATAAGTCATCCATGATTGTGAAAGCTCTGGCTTCAGAACATACACTGATATGTTGCCAATTACTAGCTTCTATGAAAACAGGAGAGACTACACCAGGATTTTTCTTAAAGTTCACTAAACACACTAAACATTTTTTTAAAGCAAACAAGATATTTTCATCCTCTACTAACAATGTGTGTATGTTAAGAAAATCTACTTAATTTTAGCAGTTTCAAGAGAGATATGAAATTCCTGTGCTCTTCAAAATATGTAGATGCCTAATCAAATCCCTTCTTGCCATCTTAATGGCTACCTCTCTGGCAAAAGTTTCCATCAGCTCCCACTTGGAGACCACCAGAGCCACCCAACTGGGGTCTTGGTTTTCACTCTTGATCCAATGTAATCATTCCCTCGCAGTCAGCGAGATCAGTTCAAATCAGTTTCCTGCTGAAAACCCTGGAACTCTCAAAATCCATACACCGTGCCATGGCCTGAGGTCTACCCCTCAGTGATCTGATCAAACCCCTGGCCCCTCCCCTTCCCAAAATCCGGTCCAGCCCCGGTGGCTCTTGCTATTTCTCGCCTGCACCCAGGTCCTCCCCACCCAGGTCTTTGTCCTTAGGGCTCTTCCCCACACAAGAATGCAGCCGGGCACAGTGGCTCACACCTGTAATCCCAGCACTTTGGGAGGCCAAGGTGGGCGGATCACAAGGTCAAGAGATTGAGACCATCCTGGCCAACATGGTGAAACCTCGACTCTACTAAAAATACAAAAATTAGTTGGGCATGGTGGTGTGCACCTGTAATCCCAGCTACTCGGGAGGCTGAAGCAGGAGAATCACTTGAATCCAGGAGACGGAGGTTGCAGTGAGTCTAAATCACACCACTGCACTCCAGCCTAGTGACAGAGGGAGACTCTGTCTCAAAAAAAAAAAAAAAGAATGCTCTGCCTGCAGATCTTTGCCAAATGTGTTTCTCCCTTCTCCCTTCTCCTTAGGGGGTCTATTCTCATCACCCAGTCCACCCTAGAAGACTCCCACTCAGTCCTGGGTGCTCAGGGCTTCTATGAGAACTGGTGATGGGCAAAAGTGCTCTGAGGTTCATGCGCCACTTTAAATAATGACGGAGCCAGAAAGCAGGAATTGCTGAGGTCTTGTGTTTCATTCTTTCTTCATTTTACGCTATTTTTCTTAAAGCATGGAGTTTCATATGCCACTAAGACTTCCCCTTATATTGGTGCTTTTAAAATAGGAGAATCGTTTTTAAAAAATCCTTTGAAAACAAGAACACTATTTGGATATTCCCAGCAAACAGAATCCGTGGCATGTGGTCTTCAGCCAAGTCTCCTAAATTATGGTATGACGTATCCTAGCAGTGTGCAAGAGAGCTCTTGGGCACCAGGACAACCCTGTCATTTCAATATCTGTGCCATGATTTTAATGTGCATTTACAACAAAGTTGAAATACAGCTGATGCATCTAATGTGTGGTTTCATGGCTGTTATGGTTTAAGACACTGCTAGATTACAAAAAGTAGATTTAAAGTTATTTAAAGAGAAGTCTTATGTGTGTAATGGTTCAGGTGGAATGCAAATAAGGCAAAAGTTATAGAGGTGGTGTCCCAGAGACTATAAAGTTAGGAGAAGTCTTTGCTGTTGTGATCATAAAAGTGTGGAATATTGGACATGCAGTTTACTTGTTTTCACCTGCACAAACAGAACAGATAAAACACAGAGTCCCAGATGAGGCAGGCACAACACCCCTCTCTAGGAAAAACTGAGCAGTGCCATGGTGGCATGCAAAATAAACAGGTGGGCAGGGAGTCTCACATTGCATTCCAAGGTGATGAATTAGCCAGCTGTCCTAAAGAAGAGAGCTAATTATACAGGCTCAATCTCATCTCCTAGGAGACAAAACCTCTAAATGGCCCAACTAATTAGAATAAAACAATAGGGGATGCCTAAGTTTTTAATAATGTTAACAGACAAGCTCAATAAGTCAAGAACTGGCAGATATAAAAAAGAATTTATCATTTCTAGGAATGGTACCAAGTTTCAAGAATGAAAATCTACATAGAAGACAGGCATCTAAGGGTTCTTTGACATAACGAAAATAACTCAGTTATACAAATGTACTGAACCAAAAGCTTGGAATTGGCCAAGCCTGAGCAACCAAATCCTATGTCATAGGCAGATGATAACCAGAGCTGGTAGGTTGGCTGTTCTGCGGTGGTTCCTTGTAAAATAGCTAAAACCTTACGAAGGCAACTCTGATTAAATCCATGCACAAATAAAAATAACACTTTTTAAAGGGTATGAATAAGAATAAAGATGACAAGAAAACAACTTTAAGTCCATGCTATTAATCCACTTATAACCTCCTTGATTTTAAGCGTACTGGCCTTTATATGAGTGTTTTGTCTATTTTTGCAGGGTTTCAAACATTTACAGTCATCTGAATTTTCAGCAACAGCATTTGAAATAAATATTTAGAAGTGTTTACCTTTATAACATCTATATGTAAATCTTGGGAAATTTTCCTGTGTTAAATCCACATTATGTTTAAAGCATAGTACAAATATTTAGAGGAATGCTGACTGTGAAATATTTAAAAATGTGGATTGTTCAACAAATATAGATGAATTCATTGGGCAGAAACAGAGGACGATGAGGTAAGCATTTATCTTCATGTACAGAATCCCCTTGGATGTTAAAACTCTATCCTCATAAATCACTACTACTGAGGGAAAGCTGCTTTGCCATAGTGTGTGGCACGTTGTGATGATGTAATGTACTCGTGGAAAGAGACTTGTTGGTCATGCCATGGAACAAGTTTCACAACGTAGTGAGAACAGTATGGATCAGGTCAGGTGATTACAGTGCCTCCTTGTACTGAATACATTTGAATGTACTGGCGGTTTACATGTTTTGGCAGGTAATAACACCATTTCTCAATCACAGAGTTCTTCTGGAGGAAAGATATCTAAATTCTGGAAATAGTGCCAATGTCAAATAGGCAGGTTGGGAACATTCCAGAAAAACGATCCTCTGCCCTGCTTTCGCTGCAGCCTTCATTTCTTTCGTTAGGGTACAGAATCTTCAGAGTCTAGGACTCCTGAGGAATCAAGGACCATAGCCACTCTTGGTCACAAATAAAACTGCTGCCAGGCTCCAGCATCTGCTGATTAGCAACTTTGCTTTTTTGGCTCAGAAATGACACTGATGATGATTTCAGTTTGATCACATTATCTGTTCGGGTCCTGGTATCTCCTTGTCCTTGTTCAGAGTCATCACGATTTGTTTGGGGATGAGGAAGGCACCATTCAACAAAGGCAACTCTGGTTAATGGGATGCTTTTCTACTTCAGCAAGCAATTTCATTCTTCTGGACATAATTCCACTTCAGTGGGAAGGATTCCTTCTCAAGATAGGAGTCTGCCTGTTTTTGTCTTAATATCTAATAGCTAATTTCTCCTTGAATTAGATGTGAAAAATCATTAGGTTTAAGAATCATTTGACTGAATCATTTGACTCAAGGAAGCCTCAGTGGGCCTTATTTGAATGAAGAACATTTTTTTTTTCCCTTCTACCAAGCCAATTTGCCTCCAGAAATGATAGTTTCCTCTTGTGTTTGCTATTTCCTTCCAGGTCCTTCCTCCCATCCCCAGTTTTATTGCAATGACTTGTAGCACCCTCAAAAGATGATTGCTTTTCAAAGGTTCAGCCTACCTTCCAAACCCCAGTTTGAGAAGGGCTATTAATTAGCTTGATCCTAGGGCCAACCCCGTGTTTCAAGCTTTTTCATTCAAATAGATTGTTAGGTCTATAGAATTCTGACTCTTTAAGGAGGCAGCAGCTAATGGGGCAGTCCAAACAAACAGGAACTGGTGAACCAAGGCCACACCAGGCCACTGCACATCTACAGACTCGCTTAGCTATGTACCCGCTCCCTACCGATTTAGCCTCAGAACTTGGGAGCTGGAGGTGAGAGGTAGGCTGGCTTGAATTATGCAGCCTCACCAGCCAGAGAAACCTTTTCAACTCTCATTAGGAGCCTGGCACTGTCACCAGCAAGATGATACAAAATTGGGAACAGCGGCAGGAGAGTGGTCTCTAGGGAAAACAGGTTTTCTCCTGCTAGTCTTCAAAAGAGATTCCTATAGGATTAAGGTTTCTTGGAAACTTATGGGTCCTTCAGGACGAAGAAAGGCAGATTTTGGAGGAGTCATGAAAACTAACATCAGCAGAGTATTTCCTCAGTGCCAAATGCCATTCTAAATGCTTACATATCTGCTCACCCAACGCTCACAACAAACCTGTCATCTTGGGACTATGAAATTCCCCATTTACAGATGAAAAAACGGAGGCAGAGAGAGGTCCCATGGTTAGAGCAGCACAGTGGAAACTCAAAACTCTGGTACCTGCTGCCACAGCAGGTGCTTGTAACCAGCACGCTATTCTGGTCTGGCTTCTGAGCTGCCCTTGGTTTGAAGATTAAGCAGGCAGGCTACTCCTGATAGTCAAAGGTGCAGCTTAATTCTAAGAAATAATGACAGTAATAGCAATAATAACAATAAATTTCCACTTAGGTTGTGGAAAATGACCAGATCTGGCATGGATCTGGGGCTTAGTACTTTTTTTTTCTTGAGGGAAAAGAACTAGGAAAGAGAGGGAGGGAGAAATATTAATAAAAGGAAGAAAGAATTGTAGAGCTGAAAGAGTAGGCTTGTACTGTAGGAAAAGTTTTGCTGAATTAGGTTGTATAAAATGATGGCTAAGAACCTGGTCCAAGGAGGAGTCAGGTAATGGGGATTTGAATTCTGGCTTCAAGGCTTAGTAGATGTGGAAGTGACTCCATCCTACATACTGCTATAAAGATGAAATGAGACCCAAGTGTGTAATGCATGTGGCCCAGTGTCTCCAGCACACAGATGTGAGCTCAGTAAGAATCATAACATAAAAGAAGTGATCCATGCTCAAGTCAGGGAAGAAACCCTCAGGCTCCTCGTCATGTGTACTGTTCCTCGGAGCCGTGAGGATACAAGGCCTGCTGCGGATGTGTGTGTGTGTGCTGCTTGGTGAACTAGCAGAGAAGGGAAAGAGCATGGGGGCGGGAGGACAGCCACAGCCATGGAGAAGTCGGGATGGGCTAAGTTCCTGGGCCATCTCTGGGATCAATAAGAGCTCCTGCCTCCAGAGGGCCAGGCAGCAGGCCAGGTCAGGAAGCAATGGACTTGCTCATGGCCTTGGTTTCCACGTCCAATTCCCAGGAATTGAAGTTGCCCCAGGCGGTGTTTGCCATGGGGCTGAGTGTACCTGCTGGACTCTCGGTGTATTTCTGCTTTTAATCTCTACTGAAGTTGGCCTTGACTTTCTTTTCCTTTAACAACACTGCTGTCACACACCTCTGTCATGGCTCCCAAGAAGGGGAGATGAAGCTAACGCATGCAACTGCTCAGTAATTACAATGATAGCTGGTGCTTTTTGGGTTACTGGTGTTTGATGGAACACTGTGCTAAGGGTTTTCATTGAATTCTCACAACCATCACAACAGCAGGTCATATTAACATTATCATTCCACACACGAGAAAACCAAGGTTTCTTTGAGAGGGTGTAAACTCCACCTTGCCCAAGAATGCAGAGCTGAGAGGTGAGGGAGGGTGGATTCGAACTAAGGTCAGCCTGAGCTCTCAAGTCCACATTCTGGACATTCAGGTATTTTGTGGGGGGCCTGAATCTATACAAGTTGTTTTTCTGAATGTGGAGCGGCCATCACATGAGACCCACAGGCAGAAGGGAACAGAGAGGCAGGGAGAGCTTAGATGAGATAAATGATAGTCTTCAAATCATCACTTAAAAAAAGGGGGAAGAGGAAGAAATAATAAAGATGTAGTAGAAAAATACTGTGATGGAAGTACAGGTGTGAATCCAGGATAGAGTGACTCCTAGGAAAAACAGCGTCATGGAACAGCGTGAAAGTTTAGCAGCCACCAAACTGGTTGCTGATGCACCCCATGCAGGCCTAAGCCCCCCAGTGGACGCCCTTCCCTGAGTTCTCCTCCTCTCCCGAGCCAGAAGCCACCTGGGAGGAAGGACGGAGCAGCTCCGTCATTAGATGTGGGTGCCATGCCCAGTAAGAGCAGACGCTTAACAAACTCAAGGTGGATTAAAGAATCTAATAAATAAATTAAAAAATGATTGAACGAATCGCAAAGCCTTGAGGGGTAACTGTTACAGCCTCTTAAGAAACATTAACTGAGGCAACAGAAACAAACTTATGATCAAACCATTAGTGACATTCCACAGGGCCACTGTCTGGGTGGAGGCAGGTCTAGACCCTCGCTGCTACAGTCAGGGTGAATGACTCCTTGCCTATAGGTTCAACAATCCAGAATGTCAGTCTCTTCTTCATGTACACTGTCGATTCTGGAGCTGTCTAAACCATTCCCTTGAGTAGAGGTAGAGGAAAGCCCAGGTGGGAGAGGAGGCCTGCAGTGTCTGGGAGTCTTCTAGAAGCAAGTGTGTGCCACACACTGGCCCCAGATGGGGCAGCCTCCGGCTCCAGCTCCAGACCCACTTGTGGTTTCATTGCTGTGGATGAACTTGCCTCTTAACCTCTGCCTTGGGCTATCGAGGAGCCCAGGGGAGAGCTTCCTAGCACCTTCTCAGTGCAGGTTTGAGAGAAACAGCTACCAGGGTGACCATCCTCTGGAGGTTAGGAGGCAGAGGGTAGTGCTCCCTGTGCACGGAAAAGCTTGTGGCTTGAATGAACAAGAAATGATCAGCACCAGAAATGAGCGTTTAAAATGAAATCCCAATGTTAGCTTGGTGGGGGCTGGCTGGGACAATCCCCATCAATTCTATTGATTCCTTTAAGATCACCAACTCTTCATAACCCCACCAAGAAGGCCCAAGAGAAAAAGAGTCACATGGCTGCCCATTAGCCGGTTTAAAGCACAAAGCAAGTGTCTGCAGAGGTGCACTTAGCTTCCTGCAAGCTGCAGCTCCAAATTGGTGTCACCTCAGTCATTTCCGTCCCTTCGGAGTGTGAAGTCGGAAAAGCCCAGTGCCGCTCAGGATCGCAGAGATGAGGAAAGGAGCCTGGGAGGCAGCAACGTCTTATTCAAACCCACCATTGTGTCTTTCCAGGTCAGAGGCAGCAGAGAGAAAAGGACTAAGGGAATAGTCTTTTGTAAGCAAACAGGCACTTTCACTACTCCACGTGATCCCCTAAGAACCCTCTCTGAGAGAGTGGTGGCCCACCTCCGTGGCAGCAAGGCTGACTGCATTTGACATTCATGAAAACTCTAACAATAGCAGCATTCACCCGGGAAAGTCGGGAAAGAGAAATAGTGACATTCACAAAAGAAACAGTGGGGGTGAAATACCCAATTGATATAAATGATCATCTTTAAGCCTAGAGTTCCTGGTATCATTTCCTCAAGTGTTGGGTTTACAGCAGGCCTTCTCAGAGCCTTCATGTGCTAATACATCACTTACGAATCTCCACAAGGGTCACGTAGTCTACAGTATCTCAAGCCTATTTGGTGAGTGAGTCCCCTGGCATTAATGTCCCCTGCCTATACAAATGCAAGAGGACCAGTGCTCATCTGTTGGCCCCCAGAGGAGGCCACTCAAAGAACCCTATGGCTTCTGGCATTCATTTGCAATTGGGAGTTTACACAGAATCATCTAGGGGGCTTTGAAAACATCCAGATGCTCGGACCCCTTCTCTACCCACAGAATCAGAATTCCTGGGCTGTGGCCCACACATAGGGCAGTTCAAGAAACTTCACAGGTGAGGCTGACTCAAACTCCTGGCTGGGAAACAAGGGCTCCTCAGATAAAGTCAAGACACTTCAGAAGGGTAATGCTAAGGCTTTCAATAACTCATTCATCATTTTGCCAAAGCCTCCATGAGCAGCTTCAGATACCAGGAACTGCTGGTGTGGGAATGGCCCCTAGCCTGCCTTCTAGCGCGAGCTTTTCTAGAACCAGACGTTTAGTTCCCAACCATGTCTCGGGCGGCCCTGTCCATGTGTCTCTGCTCATCCCCATGCCCCATCCCAAAGCTCCTCTCTCTCCATCCGCAGGGATCCTGCTCATCTTTCCAGATTGGGGTGAAATGCTACAATCTTCAATCTAGCGTCTCCAAGCCCCCTTTCTCTGGTCCTCAGTTTATCCCTTTGAACCTCCTGTGAGCCTTTCCCCTTCCTACCTTTTATTCTGGAAGCAAGAGCCAAGTGGCCACAGAGTTAATGTGAATAAAATAGTTCCGAGTCACCTATGTTTGATGAATAAGGAGTGAAACAAAGTCAGCCAGCTTTCCTTGGAGCTGACCTTCTCAGAGCCTTTAATATGCAAACAACATATGAATCTCAGAGAGGGTCAGATAACACACAGGCTCCCAAAGTTACGTGACCATGTACTCATTTCCCCACCCTTCTGTTACTGCTGCTGTTGATTTGTTTTTCCCTGAGCATCTCAAGGGACCCTCATTGGGAAATGCTGCCTTCTAATTATTTCCTTCATTCTTTCATTCAACACACACTCCAGGAATATCAACAAAGTGCCAGGCATCATGCCAGGCACCCTCGTACGGTTTGTCTCAGTAGCTTTGCTGAAATAACTTGAGAAGTGCAGCTGTAGCTTATCTAGGGACCCATCCCTCCAGTGCTGTCCCCAGCAGGTCCCTCATCAATCAACATTGTTGAACTTACGCCAGTGACCAGTCTGGTCTGTAAGGACCTACAAAAACAACTCCTGTGACGTGGCAGAATGTAAACCACAGCCTGGCACAGATTCCAAGTGTTTGGGGTGGTGGCAGAGGGTCTCCTTCACCATGCAATCAGGAAAGAGAAACCTGAACGGGAAACCCACACACAGGAAGCGCATGGTCTGAAGACACAGTGCATGATAAAAAACACTCAGCTGGTTAGCCGGCAAAACGAGGATTCTCAGATCACCAGGCTCCTCACGATAACACTATGCTGAAAGGCATAGGGTCTTAATTAAGAAAAATGTGGCAGAAACTGACTGCTAGATGGTAATGGATGGAGGAGGCCAAGATGCAGGAGCCAGAGGCATGAGCTGCGTCCTGTGGCCAGGCAAACCTGTGGCTGTTGCTGAAAGGTGGGAAGCACTCAGGTGGGGTGGGGGTGAATGTGCTCCCTGCCCAAGATATAAAGCACCTGCCAGAAGATGGGCAAGTGCCAACAGGAAGCCTGAAGTCCCCAGGGCAAGTCAGCTCTGGCACCAGGGCTGGCACATCCTCTACCATTCAGCAGCCGGGGTGCCAGGAGCAGACTTTCTCCAACATAGGTAGTCACGTGTGGGCTGGCGGTGGCACTCAGGACCCCTGAAGCTCTTGCCCAATCTACATCCATGGATTGGTCACACACAGGCAAAAATCCTGAGGAAATAGGGGGCAGGGGAGCTTTAGGGAAAGCAGCAATCCATTTACTCCCTCCCCATATCAAATAGCAGGCACTGAGCACCTGCTGTGCACCAGAACACGAGCAAAAACAATTGCAGTCCCTGCTTTCATGAAGCTCACATTTATTCACACCTATAAAGGAAAATGATGATGTGCCTTGGAAGGGGCACCACCAGGAGGTCAGGAAGATGCTCCTAAGACATGATACATGAGGGCCAGGCGCGGTGGCTCATGCCTATAATCACAGCACTTTGGGAGGCTGAGGCAGGTGGATCACAAGGTCAAGAGATCAAGACCAGCCTGGCCAATGTGGTGGAACCCCTGTCTCTACTAAAAAAAATACAACAATTAGCTGGGCATGGTGGTGTGCACCTGTAGTTCCAGCTACTCAGGAGGCTGAGGCAGAAGAATCACTTGAAACCTGGGAGGTGAAGGTTACAGTGAGCCGAGATTGTGCCACTGCATTCCAGCCTGGTGACAGAATGAGACTCCATCTTTAAAAAAAAAGAAATAGAAATGACACATGAGCTGATGTCTGAAGATGACATCAGAATTCCAGTGGCGGGAACAAATGCAGAGTCCTAGGAGGAAGGGAGCCTGTGAAATCAGGAGAACTAAAAAGAAGCCAGTAAGGCGGGCGTGAAGGGAACAGGGCATGACTGGCGTGAGAAAGGGCTGGAGGGACTCAGAGACCATGGAAGGACTTTGCCTCCATCTCTTAAAGCAAGAGGCAGCAACTTGATCAGATGTGTTCTGAAAAGATCACAGCGTGGACAACAGCCTGGAAGCCCCAGGGCATGCTGGGGTGTGAAGTGTTACCTTGTTTGTGTTAACAAGGACTCTCAGATCACCAGAGATCAAGAGCAGGCTGGAGAGAGATTTGGGTGGTGAAATCTGCTGAATTCCATGATCACAGCATTGTTGGAAGGGATGGGAGGTATCAAGGACCCAGGTGGATCCCAGTTCCTCAAAAGGTGAACCTTCTCTAGAGCTTGGGCTCTGCATGGCCTCTTGTGGAGGGGGAGCAAGCTGAATAGAAGAAGTGTAAGTTTCTCAGACACAGGAAGGGCTTTGTTACATGGGCCCCAGGCTGATTCCCTTTCTCCTATCAGTATGAACAATTTATGAACCCTTACAGCAAACAGTGGAAAGAGCACGGGATTTGGAGTCTGGAGACTGAGGTCCAGCCCAGCCGTGGGAATCTGGGTAACTGGTTTAGCATCACTCACCCCTCCCTGTCTCCCCTACCGCCTGCCAGCTCTGATGTCCTGATCCCCGTTCAGTAGCATAGAGGTTAGTGACATAACCACCACATCGGTCACCTGTGGGGAGGTCCATGCAAGAGCTCTGGAAGTCATAACTCATCTCTTAGATTTGGGTGGTGGTTTTAAAGACTCTGCGCCTGAGGCCCCAGCCCTGCCCACTCAGCCGGCACCTGCTGGCACCTGCTGTCTTTTCTGGGACAGGAAGAGACCACTTGGCAGTCAGCATGAAGCGCTCAGAGACAAGAGTGCTCAGCTTTTGATTGCCCTGCTCTTTGAGCGACCAAAGGCAGGACTCTCCCTTTGGATTTTAAACCTCTGGGGTGGTTACACTCATCCCAGCTAGAAAACCTGGCAGAGGGTCAGGACAGGCCAATGCTTGCAGGGAGTTGGTTCTTCCCTTCCTTTTAGGCTGCGGCTGTGTCTGGAAGAGCCATCATTTTAGGGTACATGTGCTGTTGCAGCCAGCAGCCGGAGTTTTAATACACTCTGTTAAGAAGTCAGTCAGCATCTGCTGATGCCACTTATTCTTTAAGAGAGTGTCCATTTACTGTCAGAAGGGGCAGCATAATGCCATGGTTAAAAAGACAGACACTGGAGCCTTCGCCCGGGGTTCAAAGGCCTTTCCTTCCCATCTACAAGTCTCACTTTCCTTATCGGTAAATGGTACCAATGCCTCCTAAGGCTATAGGGATGAAATATGACAGTGCATAAAAAACAATCATTACCTGCTATTTGCACATGTGTCCACGTGTATACATACATGACGCTGGCAAGAAAGTATTCACTTATTATTTCATTCAACCAGTATCACCTACATGCTATGCACCGTTCCATGCATTGGAAATGAACAGATGACCTACAGCTTAGTCCCTGGAAAATGCACAACCTTTGGGCAGATACAGACAAGCAGCAAGACTGCCATGGTAATGTGTTCACAGGTGCTTTGTAGGGATTCCGTGGAACTCAGAGGAATGCAGCTAACTTAGCAATGGGTACATGGGGGCTTGTACACAGAGGGGCTTTGGGGGACTTTCTGGGGAGGTGAGAACAGAGTCCAGCTCAGAAGTGAACTGAAGGAGGAAGGGCATTCCAGGGAGAAATAGTAGCAAACAAGACTGTCTTCCAGGGACTGTAAAGAGTTGGAGGGAGGAGGCAGATAGACATGTAGCTGCAGAAGAGACCCTGGCCATGTCCATCAAAGCCCCTCAGGGCAAGAGACACCGGAGACAACTTACAATGAAGCACAAAACTGTGGATGTGAGATTTAACACACTATCTGAGGATGATTCTATGCATTTGTCTATTACAGTCCCTGAATGTCTTCTCTCCAGGTGTAGCCTCTCACAAGCAATTCTGCAAACTCTGAGCATTTGCTAGATTCAGCACACTGGGTGCAGTCTTGCCCACACACGGCTTTGTATAAAAAACAGGTCATCCAAATTGCAAGGTCAGGGAGGAGCAGGGCCAGAGCCAGATCTTAGAGGAAAAGTTACTTGGCGGCACAGCCAAGAAGTAAACGTGCCTTGACTCAGCAGGCCCCCACATCAGGGAGATGCTAGAGTGTAACAACCTTCTGCTCATCTGCTTTCTGCACAGTAAGATGATTATGGGGTGGCTGCTTTGAGATGGGGACTATCAGGGTATCCTGGAGCAAGCCTCTGGGCTCTCCATCTCTCAGCTTTGGATAAGGGTTGCAGACCCAATTGATGGCCCACTGTTGGAAGCAGGCCTTTGAAGCCTGCTGTTTTTAGGGGAGTGCCCTGAAAATCAAACCAGAAACCCAAACCCCCTATCACTAGAGCTTGGTTTCCTCATCTGTAGACAGGAAGAAACAGTGATACTGACCTTACACAGCTTTGGTAAAGACTAAACCGGACACCACATGTGAAACTGAGAGGAGTTAAGTGGCGTGGCCAAGCCTGCATGATTAAGAAGTGGCCGAGCTGGATTTTAACCCAGGTGGGTCTGCCTCAAAGCCGGCAGCCCCATTCTCTCTCAGGAGCAGGGGTGACTCTAAGTTCCAGAGAGGGGCTGGAAGGGCTCCTCTTGGTGCAATGCCAGCTCTTCTCAGAGGCCTTAGCTGTTGCAGAATATGGCAGGGTACAGAGATTCATGGCCAAAGAAGAATCCCATTTGCAAGCTCAGACAAAACGGATGAGAAATTGCAACATACAGGGTTGAGGAGCAATGTCAATTCTATGTATACATGTGATGCTGTTCAGCTTATTTGTGCTCACAAATGTGTAGCACACCGCAGGTATAGCATACTGTAGGTGTAGCACACCGCAGGTATAGCACGCCGCAGGTATAGCACACTGTAGGTGTAGCACACCGCAGGTATAGCACGCCGCAGGTATAGCACACTGTAGGTGTAGCACACCGCAGGTATAGCACGCCACAGGTATAGCACACTGTAGGTGTAGCACACCACACTGCAGGTGTAGCACACTGCAGGTATAGCACACCACAGGTATAGCACACTGTAGGTGTAGCACACCGCAGGTATAGCACGCCGCAGGTATAGCACACTGTAGGTGTAGCACACCGCAGGTATAGCACGCCACAGGTATAGCACACTGTAGGTGTAGCACACTGCAGGTATAGCACACCACAGGTATAGCACACCGTAGGTGTAGCACACTGCAGGTATAGCACACCACAGGTATAGCACACCGTAGGTGTAGCACACCACAGGTATAGCACACCGTAGGTGTAGTGGTGTGTAGCACACCGCAGGTATAGCACACCGCAGGTATGGCACACCGCAGGTGTGGCACGCCGCAGGTGTGGCACGCCGCAGGTGTGGCACGCCGCAGGTATAGCACACTGTAGGTGTAGCACGCCGCAGGTATAGCACGCCGCAGGTATAGCATACTGCAGGTATAGCACGCCACAGGTATAGCACACCGTAGGTGTAGCACACCGCAGGTATAGCACACCGTAGGTGTAGCGGTGTGTAGCACACCGCAGGTATAGCACGCCGTAGGTGTGGCACGCCGCAGGTATAGCACACCACAGGTATAGCACGCCGCAGGTGTGGCACGCCGCAGGTATAGCACACCGCAGGTATAGCACACCGCAGGTATAGCACACCGCAGGTATAGCACACCGCAGGTATAGCACACCTCAGGTATAGCACACTGCAGGTATAGCACACCACGTTGGCAGCATGGGCTTCCAAGCATGCAAACTGGATGAAGGGTGTTGGAATGCCAGGTAGCCCCGCATGGTGCTTTTGGTGGCAAAGCTCATACGGCAAAAGCATGTGTCTCACATGGAGAAATCAATCCTGTAAACGACAGTGGCCCCACTTCATGCACCGGCACGTGAAAAATTTGTTTACTAGCATAATAGCTCATTTCACTGCATTTTGGCCCTTAAGGAGTCTCGTAGAAGCACTTTCTTCCTTTTAGTCCATTATGGACCGATTGCCTCTGGGAATTGTTAATTCTAAATTAAAATCATTAACCATCAGAAGTGAAGCCTGTGTGTATACAGATCACAATCTGTAATCGATGAGGCCTCGCAGGTCCCAGACTCGTCTACCTGACTGTGTGCTGGTCAGCTCAGCGGCAGCTCACGCAGTGCCTGCTTACCTTGTCACTGACCTTGCCTCTGGCACCCTAGCAGAATATAAGCTCCAGAATATAAACCGCTTCAGTCAAGGCTATGCTCAGCACCTAGTAGGGTGTCCGTAGCTACCAATGGAATAAAACAAATGAGTTAATAAGCGACGGAATCATTACCTAAGAATGCGGAAGCCACGGCAGCTCTCAAGACTCAGCTCAGCTCTGCCTCTGATCCTTCCCTCAACCGCGACGCATGGCCCAGGAGCAGTGGGCTTCTCTCTGCCTTTGCTGCATTTCTGTAACCACCTGGACTGCTTGTTCTCAAAACACTGGGCTGCCTTTGCTGACTTGGAGGCCTGGTCCTATGTGGGATGGTGAGCTCTCTGATGGCACCATTGTATCTTTTTCATCTTTTTACACCCAAAGATGAAAGATAAGTGATTACTAGTGCAGCTCCTACAATCAGAGCCCTAGGGAAACAGTCATCATCCTGAGATAGGGAGCAACCTGGAAATGCTGGAGTCTCCCAGGGCCAGAGTGTCCTTTGAAAGCCCGACTCTCACACTTGCCCAATTTATTCCTGGGGTCTGGTTACTGGGACGCTTTCTGTGGATGGCTGTTCTATTAGGGGAGTAGCAGGCATCACCCTCCTGCTACTTGGGGAGTGGTGTGGGCGGGGGCGGGTTGCAGGCACCTTCCTTGCCTGGGGGCTGCAGGAACTGAGCCTATTTTATTAAGCCCATGTGCATGGGGGAGGGGGCATTCCAAGCAAGCCAAGGCAACCATAGAGGACACCAGTTGGCTGACCTTCTCATCCACCAATGCATTCTGGAACTTCAATGTTATGGACAATTCCAAATACTGTACATTTGTACATTTGTCTATTACAGTCCAGCATTGGCAGAAACCATTGTGGAATTGATGTAACATTAGGATATTAAATTTGTCTCTTTTCAGAGATGGCACAAGTTCTTCAGATTCATCATGGACTAACAGGTACGATTCACAGACGGTCTTCTGTAGCAGAGTTTTCGTCTCAAGGCAGCAATGTCAGTGAGGAACTCTGTTATTACAGTTTTACACTCGTGGAAATGAAGCAGGGCAGAGTGTATGATTGCAGGGCTGGTGAGGAACAGAACAGGGGGCTGAGGACAGTGCAGACCAAGCTTCTCTCTACGAATCCCTAGCATCTCCATAGAAGGCACACATTGTTACACAGAAGCTTAGTAAACATACTTTCACTGCTAGGAAACGTCTAAATTGAGCATGGGAAGGCTGCATCTGCCACCGCTGAAGGCTGGCCAGGCTGAGTGCTTGATTCTTGCACAGAGAGGACTCACCATCCCCCTTCTGCATCCCAGCTTCCCCGGGAAGTAGCGCCTGACCTTGCTCCTGCCTGCATGAGCCCGCTCATTTCTAAAATCCAGCAGGAACTTCAGGGGACCTGAACAAGGAGTCGTGTGCATTAAGGAACCCCACGCATACCTCGCCTATAGCCACTGAGCAGCTCCTGAGACTGCCAGGCTACGTTCAGCTCCCCGTCATTCTCCTCGTCTTTAAAGGATTTTGTGCCAAAGATGGAAACCACTTAGGGGTGGTGGGTTCTCATTCTCATTCTGCATCACTGTTTGTGCTTCACCATTTTGTCAGAAAAGTTGCACATTTTTTTCTTTAAAAAAGGATAGCAAGAGCTTTGCTGCATTCTAACGTGTGACTGTGTTATTAAGACTGAGTTAATACTTCTTTCTGCAGGAAAACATCTCACATCTTTAGCGGAGGCAATTGAAGGACAAAGTGAATCTAAAACGTACTTTGGCTGGGCACGGTGGCTTATGCCTGTAATCCCAGCACTTTGGGAGGCCAAGACAGGTGGATCATGAGGTCAGGAGATCGAGACCATCCTGGCCAACATGGTGAAACCCCGTCTCTACTAAAATAAAAAAAATTAGCCAGGTGTGGTGGCTACACCTGTAATCCCAGCTACTCAGGAGGCTGAGGCAGGAGAATCGTTTGAACCCATGGACTGTCAAGAGACAGAGGCTGCAGTCAGCTGAGATCACGCCACTGCACTCCAGCCTGGGTGACACAGTAAGATCTTGTCTCAAAAAAAAAAAAAAAAAATGTACTTTGGAGGTGGCTTTTTTTTTTTTTTTTTTTTTTGAGATGGAGTCTTGCTCTGTCACCCAGGCTGAAGTGCAGTGGCGCGATCTCAGCTCACTATAACCTCTATCTCCTTGGTTCAAGCAATTCTCCTGCCTCAGCCTTTCCAGTAGCTGGGATTACAGGAACCTGCCATCAGGCCTGGCTAACTGTGGTATTTTTAGTAGAGACGGGGTTTCACCACATTGACCAGGCTGGTCTCAAACTCCTGATCTCAAATGATCCGCCTGCCTTGGCTTCCCAAAGTGCCAGAATCACATGCATGAGCCACGGCACCCGGTTGGAGGTGGCTTTTTAAAGAATGCTGATACCAGGCAAAGGAAGCCAACTTCAAAAGTCCTTTATTGCTTCCAGGTGCTTGTAAGTGGCCTGAAAGAGTTCAAAAGAGCTCCACAGGATGTTCTGCTTCCTTCTAAAGACATTTATGTTTATTAAATGTCAGGTCCTGTATTAACCACTGGGTCTCTTTAACAAATGATAGCTACTGCATTTTTGTTTTTATTAAGCAAGTCAGGTTATTTACGTCTCAGGAATAAGTTAAGTGCCCAGCTGGTAGAGGCCAGTCACGCAAGCCAATATTATTCTGCCTCCACCAAGTCCCCAGGCACTCCAGCTCCGGGCGCCACCCCTTCACTCATCACCCCCATCCCGATCCCCACACTGTTTTGAGCAGCGGCAGATGAGGCCACTTTACCTCTCAGCTGTTGGAAGCAGGAGGCACTGCTGTCTGGCTCCAAGGGGTGCCTCAGGACCCCATTGCTGGGCTTGGGCCTCTCGTATTCTCTTTCGGGGAGCATGGCCTGCTGGCTCTCCATGGCGGGGTCTGAATGCGGGGGCAGGGACTGTGGAAACCCGAACATCAAGAGGGAAGAGAAGAAGAGTAAGGCACCGCAGAGCAGAAAGCCACCCCACCAGGCTCCAATCCAGCGGGGGTCGTCCGGAGTGATGTCCAGGTTACCTGCAAATGGAAAGAGCACAGTTTAGTGGGAGAACAGGAGGCGGGACCACTGGGGATTTTGCTGAGAATCAGAGTCAGCTGAACAGAGAAGGCAAGGGCTCTAGAAATGACTTAGTGTCGGGAAGACTGGCTGCCAGGCTACGCAGCCGACTGTTCCCCATCTCAGCCCTCTGTTTCCCACAAAGCTAAAGACTGATCACATTCCCTCCTTAATTTTCTTGTCTTCCCTGTGTTTGTATTAGTCTAAACAAAAACAGCGAGAAGCCAGACATTCTCTGAATTTAGGCTGAAACTGACTGGCTTGGCGGAGCTGCCAAGGTGTACTCACAGAAACACAAGGAGCTGTTTGTTGTTCAGGGGTAAGATTTTCACCAGGTATATTCACTCCTGGCTTCCAAAAACCGGCTCATCTGGGATCTTACTCAACATCCCACTTGCTGTCTTAAATTAGGTTCCCAGCTCATAAGGGGAGGCAAAGAATAGGGCTTTAGAGCATGGCCGCTGAAACCAGGCTGCCTGGGTTGGAGCCCTGCCCCTTTCTCTCTGTGTGACCCTAGGCCAGTGGTGCGAATTCTCTGTGCCTCAGTTGGCTGATCTGCATAGCATCTGTGATGATGGCAGTACTTAGTTACTGGGAAGATCAGACGACCACACCAGACATAAAGTCTTCAGAAGAGCACCTGGCACCTGCTCGGGCACCCAAATGATGGCAGCCCGTTATTTATGGGGAGGGTCTTCTGTTTCCAGGCTACTAGTGGAGAGGTTAATGCCAACCTTGTTGGTGGCCTGTGGCTTGGCATCAGCTCTCTGTTACAAAGCTTTGCCGCTAACCTTTGTCCTCTGCTTAAAGGTGATATGCATGTGGTTTGGTGACCTTGTACCATGATTTCTCTGATTTTGCCAGCTAAGTCACAAGAACATAAACTTCAGCTCACCCCTTGGTACAGTTCTTTTCTTTCTCTCTCTTTACAACTGCCTTGCAGAGCACAGCTCCCAGGCAAGCTGCTTAGAAATGTCTCTTTGATAATAAACCATGCCCCTGGAACACGGAAGGGGATCTGAGCAATGGTGTATGAGGTAAGACCAGCAGGGTTGCAGGCCTGGGCCAGATGGATGGACAGCCTTGGGGAGAGTAATGACCGCAGACGCCAGATGAACACCTCAGCATTCATAAAATGCTCTCCCTGAAGATTTCTCAGCTAGCATTAGATAATGCCAGCCATCATTTATTGAGGGTTTCCTCGGTACCACGCACCATGCCGAGCACATTCTTTTTTTTTTTTTTTTTTTTTTAATTTTATTTTTTATTGCATTTTAGGTTTTGGGGTACATGTGAAAAACATGCAAGGTTGTTGCATAGGTGCATACGTGGCAGTATGATTTGCTGCCTCCCTCCCCTTCACCTATATCTGGCATTTCTCCCCATGCTATCCCTCCCCAACTCCCCACCCCCCCGCTATCCCCCCCCCCCAACAGACCCCCGTGTATAGTGCTCCCCTCCCTGTGTCCATGTGTTCTCCTTGTTCAACACCTGCCTATGAGTGAGAACATTCTTAACTGTTCCAGCCAACCTTCCCCATAAGTCTACAAGGCAGGACTTTCATGATCTCTATTTTATATAGATGGAGAAACTGAGGCTTAGAAAGTTAGGTTCCTTGCCCAGGTCCTCAAGCTGAAGAATGGAACACAGGTAGAAACGCACCAAAGCTCACGCACTCCCCTTTCTGTTCCACTGCCCCACTTGAATGTCTAGACTTTGTTTTGGGCTCCCTGTAGGGCCTGTGGGGAATGATCAATTTCTGCTCTTTGTAACAATGGGTCTAAGGCCACCAGCTTTTCTAGTGGGTAGCAAGGGGCCTTTGGAACACTGGTGGTCACTGTCCTGGAGACGCTGCTATACACCCAGCAGTAATAACAGCACTACAATGGACCAGATGCTTCTGCATAGATAGCTACATGCTGGGAAGGAGACAGGTGTCAGCTTTGAGGACCTGGGGCCAAATCCCAGCTCTGCCACTTACTAGCATGTGATACTGAGCAGGTTACTTACCCTCCTTGAGTCTTAGCTGTATCATTTGCAAAATAAAGACAGCTTCAACCCAGAGTGGTTGCAAGGATGACAGGCAATGAACAAGAATCGCCTGATGCATAGTAGGCTCTTTATGGAGAGTAGATTTTGTGATTTTTCACTGGTACGTACATACGTATATACATGAGAATCTCAAAATAGGGATCTTTTCAAAAAGGGTACGGCATGTGAAAACACAAGGTGATCTTGAAAGCATCTTTATGTAAATGAGCGAAGAGACAAGGAAGTGAAATTGCCTTTGGTAGCTGCACAGGAATGTTTTCACTAGTCACTTACTGTGTTTCTTCACCTGCTGCCAAGCAATGAATGAAAACAAAAGACAGCAACAGAAAGCTCAAGTATTTCCCTCCATTGTCTCCAGGCTCCATAAAGGGGGAACTGAAAAGCTGGCAGATGTGAGCGGGTAAAGAGAGAGAAATCCTAGCAGTTGTTTAGGGCTACAGAATTAGAAAAGTCATATATTAGTTAGGAAGTTAGTGACTGTTCTTTGGGTGAGAAAACATCCCAGGGAGGGAGACCGCGATGAGGGAGGTGGCGGTTTGTGTGAACGTGTCAGCGTGCTCCCTGTAGGTGTGCGTTTGTGTGGGGAAAGCCAACGTTGGCCCACAGCTTCAAAGATGGGGATGGGCATGTCACCTGTGTCAGAACCAAAGCCCGTCTGCCACTAGGGCAAGGACAGGAGAAGGGGCCTGAGTGAAGGGGGTGGACGGCAGGATTCTGTAGGTCCAAGACACTCGTTGCTGACTGCTTTGGGAAGGATTGATTTTTTTCTCCATTTCAATTATCCAGAGCAGTGTGGCAGAGAGAGAAATAACACTCAGAGGGAAACCGCTCAGCTGTGCTGTGTGCCGCCCTCAGGGCGGGGAGGCTTGCTGAGTCTCATCTGGGGAAGACAACTAATGGTTCGACTTGTCTGAGAATGTCTTATCTCTGTCCATCTCTATAACAAACACTTTTTTTTGTTTTGAGGCAGAGTCTTGCTCTGTCACCCAGGCTGGAGTGCAGTGGTGTGATCTTGGCTCACCACAACCTCCACCTCTCGGGTTCAAGTGATTCTCCTGCCTCAGCCTCTCGAGTAGCTGGGATTACAGGCACCCACCACCATGCCCAGCTAATTTTTGTATTTTGGTAGAGACAGGGTTTCATCATGTTGGCCAGGCTGGTCTTGAACTGCTGACCTCAGGTGATCCACCCGCGTTGGCCTCCCAAAGTGCTGGGATTACAGGAGTGAACCACTGTGCCCAGCCAACAAATACTATTTTTATGAGGCATTTTGGCGAGTTATGGTGAAAAATCTCCCTCCACCTGTTGGCAATTATCTGTCAACGCTTTATGGACACTGTTTCAGAACTAGTGATATTGAGGGGGAGTTCTCTGTGCGGCTGGAAGAGAGCGGTGTGGTAGGCATTATCAGTGTTTGCACTGGAAACTCCTCTTCTGAGAACAAAGAAGACGAGATACCTCCCTGACTCTGCGAAGTTAGGTGTAAGCATAAGCCACAGAGTTTTGCTTATGGAATGTGAGCGAGGGGACATGTGTCATTTCTGGGTGGAAGTGTGTATGAGCTTGTGCGTGACTCCACTCTCTCTCTCCATGGTACGGAACCTGACAGATGGTATCTGACAGGCTGCAGTAAATGAAATGTTCCTGTTGACCTGCGCTGGATCTAGCGCAAAGAAGAAAGAACTCTTTAGTATTCTAAGTTGCAGAGATTTGGGAACTGGTTGTTACTGCAGCATAACCTAGCCTTCCCTGACTACAACAAAAGGTTTAGGAAATAAAAACCCATGTTCTATAAGAACAGGAGTCTCAAGTAGGCTTGGCATAGCAAAGGCATTGTTTTAGATGAAGGTAGGGAGGAAGGCTTGAAGACCTCTTCACTTCTCTGTTTGGTTCCAGCGTCATAACTTTAAAAAGTGGCTGCAGTTTCAGCCTCTTGGCAAGGGCTGCCTTCAGTAAGATGCCCAGAACAAAATCGAAAGCACCAATCTGTCTCAGTTACTTAGATGCACTCAACTGCCAACAAAACTAGGCATGTGGATGAAGAAAGATGTTGAATAAATGAGGCAGAGACAGCATCCCAGGCTGCGGGAACAGGCTAGCCAAGGTGTGGCATACTCAGGGGACTCTAAGTGAATACGCTCAGTTCCCTCATCAAGCTACGAATGTACCCTGTGGTCACTCCAGACACAAGAAAATATGCCATTTCATTGGGAGGGGAGTCTGGTAAAGGGGAAGAGAAAAAAGGAGAGCAGAGTAGAGCAAAGAGAGCCGTACGCTGGGTGGACCATGAAATGTCTATGCACGTCTTGGGCTTGTACTGACATAGGTGTCAACAGGTATAGAAGGTTTCTCTCCTGTACAAGATCCTTAATTCCCTTCCTTCCCCTCCTTCTTTCCTTCCTTCCTTCCCTCCCTCCTTCCCTCCTTCCTTAGAGACAGAAGGTTTCTCTCCTTTACAAGATTCTTCCTTCCTCCCTCCCTCCCTTTTTCCTTTCTTCCTTCCTTCCATCCTCCTTCTCTTCCTCCCTTCGTTCCCTTCCCTTCCTTCCCTTCTTTCTTTCCTTCTTCCTCTCTCTCCCCTTCTCTCTCTCTCTCTCTCTCTCTCTCTCAACAGTGTTTCACTCTGTCACCGAGGCTGGAGTGCAAGGGCACAGTCTCAGCTCACTGCAACCTCCAACTGCTGAGTTGAAGCAATTCTCTGGCCTCAGCCTCCTGAGTCGCTGGGATTACAGGTGCCCACCATTATGCCCAGTTAATTTTTTGTATTTTTAGTACAGACAGCGTTTCACTATGTTGGCCAGGCTGGCCTTGGAACTCCTGACCTCAGGGATCCACCTGCCTCAGCCTCCCAAAGTGCTGGGATTACAGGCGTGAGCCACTGCGCCCGGCCTTACAAGATCCATTTTTGTAACTCTTCCACTCTTTGGATCTGACTTTGGGTTGTCCTAGTTTGTTGCTTGTATTGAGTAAGTTGAGAGCCATTTGCTCCCTCTGCCAAACGTCAGCTGAACTACGGGGCTCACTGAGATTTCTACCTCTTTCCAAAGTCAAATGAAAAGTCACTGGGAAAAGAGTTAAGCCAGTTTAAAACTAGCCAACTGACCTACCCACACACTCATGAGGATACCTGAGACTGTGAGAAGGTCAGATCGAAGCAAACGGGGGACATTCACTTCTCCCTCCTGGGCTGTACGGACATTACTATGGATCTCTGGGGATCTTATTTTTTTTTTTGTAGTTCATTTACCTATTTGTTTAACCTCTTTTGCTACAGGACTCAAGAATTCCAAGAGTATTAAGTTACAAACCTAATTAGAAAAGAGAAAGAGGAAGGAGCTAAGGCTAGAGGGTGGCCTTGAACACCTAGAATCCCAGCCACTGGCCTCATTAGTCCAAAATGAAGGAATCTGGCAGTAGCAGCTGGCCCTCAGGATGGCAGAGCAGGAGGCTCTCAGTCTGCTGACCTTTTTTGTGAGGCAAACAGATGGCCGCATCTTGTTCCAGCTGCAAATGCCAAGCAGCCGTCTGCGAGGGCCGGCTGGTGTGAGCCTCAGGACAAGTCTGCACCAACGTGCTGGTGAGGCCAGGTCACCTCAGCGAGGCCTTTGTCCATGGAAGGGAGCCGCCTTCTGGCTAAATTCCTGGAGCTGTTTCAGAGAAGCCAGCTGTTCTGTTAAGAGTGGGGCTTTGAGGTCAGGCAGGCCTGGGGATGAATCCTTGCTCTATTCCTAGCTGCGGAAACTGTTAACCTCTCAGATTTCTCACCACACGTATGGATTGTGTGCTTACTATATGCCAGGCGCTGTGCTAAACGCTTTGCATGAGTAACTCAGGCCATCCACACACAGACTCAGGATGTGTGCAATGTCGCGGGGATCACAGAACTCGTAAAGGGTGTAGTCAGGATGCAAATGGAGTCGGATTCCAGTGCTTGAATTCTTAACCATGGTATGATAATGCCTCGTCTAATAGTAGGACTTACACTCCCATGAGAATGCGCGGAGGCTCCAATGAGGCAATCTTTGTATAGCTTTAATAAGGGAGCCAGTCATGGCTGCCGTTATTTCACTTCCCATCTTGTGCTAAATCCACATCGTTAAGGTTGAACAAGTCAGTGATTACAGATATACTCTGCTACCAATTCCTTCTTTTTTGCAAGGTTCTGTTCTCACCTGGGTTTCAGTTTAACAAAGAAAACATAAAAAAGAAGTTCTGGAGGCACTATCCCTTCCTCCCCCACCTCTCAGGGGAGGGATTCAGTCTCCTTGAGCTAAGGAGCAGTGGGAGCCACGTAGGGATCAAACGCGGATGAAAGCCAGCAGCAGCAGAAGCCCATGTCTAAGTGGAGCCAGCTGGGACCTCCAGGCAAGGTGCCCCATGGGGGCTCTCACCCCAGAGCTGGCCCATGTCTACAAGCAGGCCTCCCTGGCACCCCCAGCTGCATCTCCTCACAAGTTTCAACCAGGCTTGCTCACCGGATTCTCCTCTCCATGCCAGCACCAGGCTATGTAATGGACGCCACATTCCCTCCTCCAACTGCCCGCTAACCAGGCCTTCTGTGGACCTGTCTTGCTGCCTCTCCACAAATTTCAGGCTGCTGCTCTTCCTGGACCCCAGTCTCACTTGGGACTTCAGAAACATGTGGCCATGTGTGTGGCCCTTGCACATTCATGCCTACAGCAAGGTTCCCATACACAGGTCAGCCCTCCAGAAGGGCTCTGTTTTAAGAAAGCAAGGAAAAGATAGGGGAGGCCCTAGAGAAATTAAGAATACCCTCCCCAAATACAGCCCAAACCCACCCACGGGTGGCAAGTTTCAGTCACAAGATTAGAAACAGTAAAAACTGGTGGACAGGAGAGCATTCTGTGGCTGACTCCGTAACAGGATAAATGGTATTCTTCTGCCCTCTAGTGGTAAAAGCAGCACCAACCCTCACGGTGCTTTCGGGAAGGACACAAAGATCCTGACTGAGGATGCACCTTGTGATCTTCAGAAACAGAAAGGAAAGTCCGCTGTCAACTTGGTGGGGAAGTCTGCCCTCAGCAAGATGCCCAGACGGGACTGAGAAGAGCCCATCCGCCTTACATCCCTGAAGGCATCACGTAGCCAAAGAGCCTGGAACCATGGGTCACACTGCTCCAGCCTGGGCCTTACCCGGCAAACAGAGATGCTGAACACAGCAAGATGGGAAGAGCATTCCAGGCTGAAGGAACAGCCTCAGCAGATGGAGGGAAGTGGGAGTGGATGGGCTAAGCTCCCTCCAGCCATCTGTCTACCCACTGGCCATTTCAGGCACTGAGAGAAGATGCCGTTTCATTCTCACAAGAGAGTTTGGTGAGTGGAATCTTGAAGTGGAAATAACCACAGGTGGGCTCAGGAGAGCTGGGTTTTATAGAGATAGATTTCTTGGACTGGGGACACCCCTGCCCCTCTCTGTGACTCAGTTTCCTCATTTGTAAAATGAAAGTGTTGTAAAGAATGATGTCTGAGGCTCTCTGCAGCTCTGACATTCTGATCATTCACAGGCTTTTGGTTCAAGGCCACCACTGATACCACTGTGGGCAAAATATGCCACCTGGCCACTTTGCTACCCTTCAAAGTGGCTTCTTCATTGCACCAGGAGTATGCCTCCTCTCTGTCCCCTCTGCCGGCCCTGTCTGGTGCTGCCTTGGGTGCAGCGGAGGAGGCTGGCCTATCTGTATGAGCAAGATGGAAACTGACTCACTTCATGTGTCCCGTCTCTTCCCTGCCCACCCCTTACCGCATTCCCTAGGAACTGGGTTCAAAGGGCCAGCCGACTGCTGCAACACAGCAGCAATCAATCACCTACCGAACAGACTCAGCACTTTAAAAGTATAAATACATAGGGCTGCCTCTGATTTTTTTTTTCCACTTGGAAATTTGTAACATCATTAGCTACAAGTAAATATATCAGTGGGATTAATGGAGTGAATCACAGAGCAACTTGATTGGATTTAAAACCACATTATTTCTTTGGGGTGAATTAGTAAATTTAGCACTGTCAAGAGATGATAGATTGAGAACCCGGGGACTGAGAGTTCTTATTGATCCTGAGGATAGATCGGCATGAGAAGCAAAGGCTGGAATGGCTTCTTGCCCGCTGTTTTCAGAGAGAAAGGAAACATGGCTTTGCTACATGCTAAGCTACACGGAAATACAGTGATCCTTTTCAGATCAGAGAGAAAGGAAACATGGCTTTGCTACATGCTAAGCTACACGGAAATACAGTGATCCTTTTCAGATCAGAGAGAAAGGAAACATGGCTTTGCTACATGCTAAGCTACACAGAAATACAGTGATCCTTTTCAGATGCAAAGCAGAGATGTGACAGCACATAGCAGGCAATGACCCAGATGGTCCCCTGAAATCCCTGCCGCCTGTGTTCCGGTGCTTGTGTAATAATCCCTTCTCTTTAGATAGCGAACCTGAGCAAGTGACTCGCTTCTAACAAACAAAATACAGCAGAAGTAATGAGATGTCACTTCTGAGATTAGGTTGTAAAAAGTCTGTGGCTCCTGCCTCAGGTGCTCTCTCTCACCTTTTCCTGGGTTGTTTGCTTCAGGGGTGTCACTGCGAGATCTCCCCTTCCTGTGGACCCATGGCAGTGAGCATGGAAGTGGATCCTCCCCAAGTGGAGCCTTGGGATGCCCCAAGACCAGGTTGCCACCTTGCAACACCTTGACTGCAGCCTCATGAGAGGTTACAACTGCCCAGTGAAGCTACAGATGCCCAGTGAAGCTGCTTCTATATTCCAGACCCACCGAAAAGAAACACAAAAAACCGTGTGATAAAAAATGTCTGCTGTTTTAGGTCATTATGGTTTGGGTTTTTTTTTTTTTTTTTTTTTTTTTTTTTGACGGACTCTCGCTCTGTCACCCAGGCTGGAGTGCAATGGTGCAATTTTGGCTCACTGCAACCTCCACCTCCCAGGTTCAAGCAATTCTCCTGCCTCGGCCTCCCAAGTCGTTGGGAGTACAGGTGCCCACCACCACGCCCAGCTATTTTTTTTTTTTTTTTGTATTTTTAGTAGAGATGGGGTTTCACCACGTTCGTCAGGCTGGTTTCAAACTCCTGATCACGTAATCTACCACCCGCTTTGGCCTCCCAAAGTGCTGGGATTATAGGCGTGAGCCACCACGCCTAGCCGGCTTGGGGTCATTTCTTACACAGCAACAGAAAACTAATACACCACGTGACTTGCTTTGACTAATGAAATATGAGGGGAAACACTGCATGCCATTTCTGAGTAGAGGCTTCAAGGGTCAAAGTGAAAGTGGTTTCCTGAGTTGGTAACTGTGCAAGCTGGGGTTAGGATGGAACGTCTGTGAGCCTGGGCCCGGGGGGCTGAGAATGCTTATTGATCCTGAGCATAGATCAATAGGTGAGCACGATGAGCCAAGTCTCCCCGCCCCTGACACTGCTGACCTACACTGGACATGTAGCGTGAGCAAGAAATAAGCCTTAGTTGTATAAAATCACTGAGGTTTGGGGACTGCCTGTCACCACGGCATAGCGTAGCCCATCGATCTGGCATCCCATTCGATCCGGCATCCCATTCGATCCCACAGCCACGGATTGGGGAGTTCAGAGTGTTCTGAAAAATGTACTCGCACTTCCTGCTAGAAGACAAGTTTTGCTTAAAGTGGTTTTGAATGTGGACATTTCCTCACAAAGGGCACCACAACAGTGTCTTCTACAAGGATTTTCCAATATTCTGTCTCACTGACCCGGTGCGTACACCTGCACTTCCAGAACACAAGCTCCAACTTTTAGTTTGGAAGGCAGGATCCTCACAGCGGCTAATGGGCCCCCACTCAATGAGCATGTGCTGCGCGTTTCTACACAGACACTCTCATTAAATTCTCATCTGCCAGGAAGATATAATTATTGTTACTCTTTATTTACAGATAAGGAAAATACAGATTTGAGGAGTAAAATCACTTATTGGGGGTTATTCAGGCTCTAGGGAGATGCTGGCAGAACTCAGACTTGAGTCAACCCTCTGAACCAATACTCATGTTCTTTGATCTAATCTCAGGTGAGCCCCAGCTCCAGGCAGGGGCATCAAGACTCTCTTTTAGCAAGAAGGCTTCAGAACCCATAGGCTGAAGCTGCATTTAGGAGGGAGGAAACGCTCATGGATAGAAGGTAGACATCGAGATGTATTCCTTACTTGTGTCAATGAAGACTGCATCCACATAGATTTTGGTACAGAAAGAGCCCAGGATAAACCCGCAGGCTGGTCCGAATACCAGCATCGTGAACAGGATTCCTGAAAGAAGATGATGAAAAAAAATAGATTACAAAACAGAGGCTATGCAACGAGCAAAATCACCAAAGCTCAAGGAGATTATTTTACACGAATGAGACGAGATGTCTGCTTTTACAGATGACACTGGAGGAATTAATCTAAAAATCCTAGAAGGGAAAGCAAATATTTCTAATTTTTGGAAACTCTATGAAAGCACTGTATATTATGCTACAATTCTATAGTATTTTGGGAGGTTGCTTTGAAATCTGTGCCCCTTACTTTTAGAGGACTTCACCCCACATCAAACATATTAAAATACATCCACATCTATCATTAACTATTTTTTCTGCCATCCACAGTTTTGAAAAGACTTGTATAATTTTGCTTTTACATTCATTTGGCTTTATATAACTCTTTTAATTTATAGTTGGCTAAGGTCCCTTGGCATCCATTATGTAAACTCAGGAATTTTTGTGAAGTGAGGATAATCTATGCCGCAAATTATTTTTAAATATAATAAAACACTTGTGAGTGTGAAATTTAGCAAATAACAAAGTTCACACAGTGGTAAATATCCAACATGTAATTACATATTTATTAACTTCAATTCTTCAATCTCTCCCCATGTTTTGAAGTTATTGGTTTCCATTGTTGTGGTGGCTGTAACAGCTGTTCAGGAATTAAGCGTTTCTGTAGGACTTGAGGAGATGCCAGGCTCTGGACAGCGCTCAAGCATCTGATGGATACAATACACGGTCTTTTACACAGAAATTTTGGGACACTCGGAATCAAATACTGATCCCAAACTCCAGCCCACAGGCTGTATCTATTTCAATTTCAATTTGGTAGACATTTCTGGAGCACTGACAGTTCTCCAGACCCTGGAGGTAAAAACAGTAGTAAAGAAGGGGCCCTTCCCTTTAGAAGCTGGCCATCTGATGAGGCCAGTCCGTGCATGGCTAACTCCAACCCAGGCGGCTCCAAGGGTGGGTGCGAACCAGCCACACGGGCACCTGAGGGGCCGGGTGAGAGACGACTTTCACTGCAGGGAACCTAAGCCCAGCGGAGGGGAGCTCTCCGGCCTAGCCTGTTCATAGGGGTAGACCAACTCAGCCTCAATTATAATACATCCCCCAAGCAATGTATTCATCACTGATCCATGCCCTACAGAGTGAATAGTGAGAATTATGATTAACATTTAATAGGTCAATGGACCGAGCCTTCAGTATCCTTGGAAAAACAGAAACAAGCAACAAGCTGCAGAGGGTGCATCAAGACTATGCTGTCACCCCCATGCCTGGGGACAAAAGGGTTGACAGTGAAATCATGATAATCGCAGTCATCACTGACATCACCATTACAGCACAGCTGGGGGTTCCAGGGTCCCAGGCCTCCTGCCCTCTTGCAGAGAAGGTGGGACGTCCCTCAAGCTGCTGACCTCGGCTGTCCACAGGAGCCCCATAGGGCCCAGATGGGCCGGTGAGCGGGGCTGGTGGCTTGAACAGGGGACAGCAGTGGCCTGCTGTGGAGACACCACTCCCGGAGGCATCCTCTCCACCAAGTTCCTCTACGAGAGCATGTGGCTTTCCACAGAGTTTGGACTGTGGCTTTCCACAGAGTTTGGACTGTGGCTTTTTCAAGGTCCTGTTCTCATCTGGGTTTCAGCTGAACAAAGATAACCCAAAAAAGAACAGGATGGAATTGACAGGACACCCGGCCAAACACCAGAGACACTGTGTGCCCGTATTTTTGTGTGAACGGCATCTTCCTCCTCAGGTGCCACCTCCGGCCACTTTTCTATGTCACTCCTCCTCACAGAGACCTGAAGGTAAACCTCCAGCTGCCAAGAGTTCTCGATCATTTTTCCAAGGACGGTCCGGTGGTGGGATGTAGGAAGGGTCTTCATGCATCGGAAAGCGCCTTCAGAAATATCTCAGGACAACAAGTGAAATGAGCAGCTTCAGCGGTCACAGGTGTGCGAGGCAGGTTCTGGGCTCACAGGACGGTTACGCTGAGCGAGCTTCCTCGGGTTCCCCCTTCATTCATCCTGCCAGGCCGTGATTTTGTTCTTGTTTTAGCAAAGCCACCTCGAATGTTCTGCCTCAAGGGAGGAGTGCCAGGCACGGAAACGCGGGATTCCTGTGGAGTGAAGGGCCAGCGCCCCCAGGTGCCCCCACCGCCCCCTGCCATCCTCCAGGTTCATGTACGTCGGTAGGGACCCCATATAATAGAAAGCACTTTACATGCCTAATCTGCTGGAAGCCGGCGAATCACCCCAGGGGCATGTTTACTAGGCCCCTTTCATAGGGGAAAATCAGAATCTCAGAGTGGTTCAGCACCTGGCCCCTGGCATCGCTAGAAAGCAGTGCAGTGTGAAGGAGTGGAAGCTGGGGTTTCCTAACCCCTTAAGGGAAAAGTCCGGGTGAGAGTATAAACAGCCTGGGTGCAAATCCCAGCTCTACCACTTCCCGGCTCCGTAAACCTCTGGGCGAGGTATAGTTAACCTCCTGCGCCTCAGTTTCTTCTTCTGTAAAGTGGGAGCAATATTAGGTCGACTTCATGGGATAGTGGTGAGGACTGAATCACCTCCTGCCTGAAAACTTCTTAGAACAGTGTCTGGGGCACTTTTGAAAGACCCAGGGAAGGGTTTGCAAAATAGATGACACCTGTGTCTCTCCTGCAACAGTGAGGGCTGGCACTCACCTGGGTTCCCAGTCTTTCTCTTTCCAAAGTCACCACACCCTCCATACCTCATTTCCTAAAGCTATCTTTGAGCGAGAGGGGCTGGAGCTGGGAACAGGTCTCCCTGAGGCTCAGGAGCCCCGGAGCTAGAGATGATGCCTTATTCTTCTTTATATTCCTATTTCGCCCCAGTGCTGGTGGACAGTAAGTTTGTCCTTTGCTGAAAGGATGTGTGGATGAGCGCACTAGTCACAGCGGCCGTGCAGAGGAAGCAGTGAGAGACTCTTCTTGGCAATGGCCTGCCCAAGCTCACCTGGCCACTTGGGGGCAGAGCTGGGACTCAGACCCAAACCACCTCTTTCCCTCACCAGCGCTCTTTCCCCAAGCCCTTCGGCGGACGTCTCTCTGTGCTATGGACTCTCCTATTCGATGTAACTCCTTCTAGATGCAATCCGACCGTGGGACTCAATAAGGCTACATAAAGGGTCAGGCCAGGTGCATGTAACCACAAGAATTTGGAAAATGTAACTGGAAACTTGGAATTTTCTGATCCAGAAAGAATTATTTAACTTTAATACTATTACTGATATAATAAAAGTACTAGGGGACATTTTGCTGATTCTAAATAGTTTATAAAAATGGATCAAGACCACTCTAGACATGTGTGAAGCAGCACACCTGCTGTCAAGACTGTCCCTGCTGGGTGTCAGGACTTCTTTTAAAGCCAAGGTGCTTTTGGCGCAAGAAACAACAAATACAGCAATGAAGCAAAAGAGACAGCCCAATAACAGCCCCTTACGGACACTGGCTTTATAACAAAGTGCACATTGCACAACAGTGGGAGAAAGAATGGTCTTTCCCATAAAGGGTGCTAGGACAATTTGCAACTATAGCGGGGAGAATGAGCCTCACCTCACGACACGTGCAAAAACAATTCCAGGTGAATCAGAGACCTTAAATGTGAAAAGGAAAATATGAAAGCTTCTAGAAAATGACAAGGTACCTTTGTGATGTTGGGAGTAGAGAAAGACTTCTGAAACCAAACTTAAAAAACACTAGCTATTGAAAGAAGAGATTGCAGTACGTTACAATTAACATTTTCATTCATCAGAATGAAGCTGATTCATCAGAACAGTTCACTAAGAATGTGAAGATGTGGGAAAATACATGTGTAACACATATATTTTTATAACACATGTAAGAAACAAAGGGTTCATATATAGACTATATAAAAATTAGTACGAATTGATGAGAAAGAGACAAACCAGGAGAGAAATCGACAGAAACCTTAATAGGTATTTCCTGAAACAAGAAATCCAAAAGAACAATAATAGGCAAGAAAACGGTCAATCAGTCTCATTAGAATTCAGAGAAGTGTGAATTTAAACCCCAATTAAATACTAGTGCATTTTCCACTGGTTAAAGATTCTGACACTACTGAGCGTTGAGGCTCTCTTACACTGCTGGTAGGTGTGTAAACTGGACAATACCTTGGCAAAACTTGGCAGTGTCTGAAAAAGTAAAGTTAAACGAATCCAGTGATGCACAGTCCTGAGTCCTTGGAAAACACCCTACAGAACGTGTGCTGACGGACCGGGAGAAACATCCAAGAACGCTTGGACCAGCACTGTTTTTAAGATTTCCAAACTGGAAACACCCCACATGCCCACCCATGGCAGAAGAGAAAAACATACTGTGATCTCTCTATGCTCTACAGTTATTCTACAGCGAAGAAAACAGATCATCCACAGCTGATCATCAACAACACGTCACCCACAACATGGCTGAAAGATGTCATGCCGAACACGAGAACACGTGCTGTGTGATTCCACTTACGCAGGATTCCAAACAGCAAAGTTAACGCTTTGGTGACAGGGAGTCAAACTATAAAGAAAACCAGGAAAAGGAATATTCCAGAAGTCAGGATTGCGGTTACTGTTGGTGGAAGGACGGGTCCTTGGGCAGAGGTGGAGAGGAGAGATCCTCCAATGCTAGTTTTGTGGTTCATTTGTTTATAGACGACACGGAGGCTCATTCTCCCCACTGTTGCTGCAAATTGTCCTAGCACCATTTACGGAAAATGGACCAGAAAATTCCAGGTTTCCGGTTGTATTTTCCAAATTCTTCTGGTTACACGTACCTGGCCTGACCCTGTAAGTCGCCTTAGTGAGTCCCATGATCGGACTGCATCTAGAAGGAGGTATTTGTTTCACGATTTGTAAGCTGTATATACACGTTTTATGCATGAAAACATGATTTTAATATTTTTCATACACACGTATGCACATGTGTGATATACATACATACACACAAACAGCTATTTGAGTGCTTGCTGTGTGATGCCAGACGTTGGACTATGTGATTCACGTGTTATCTCAGGATTCCTCCTAACCATGCATGGGTTGGGTGCTACTATCCCAGTTACATCCGGGAAGGAATGAGGCACACCTAAGCAGCTTGCCCCAGGACACTCGGCTTCCCAGCTTAACCACAATAAGCCAATGCAGAACTGAGTCCCAGTTAGCTCAAGTGCAAACAGACAGGGTTAAAGAACAAAAACCACCAAACTTTGCTATTCAAAGGCAGCTCCTTGAATTGAGGACGCCATTCAGATACAGGGACACGGTGACTCCAAAATCAAAACTTACAGCAGGGAGGCCCAGTTGCCCTTCAGAGGGCAGGTTGGGTGGGGTTAAGAGTGGGTTCTAGCGCTGGCTGGATGTGGATCCAAGTACTACCAACCTAAACTGCCTGGAAACCTGGGGTGCTGCCATCAGCCTCTCTATGCTGCTTTGTTGCATCTGAAAAGTAACGTGCTAATAAGACGTTTTATAGGGCTGTGGTGAGTAATAAATGAGAGCGATTGTTGGAGCCCAGTCCTGGCACGGATGAAGCACTTCATAACATCCGTTTCCACTGATGCTCCCAGCAGACCACACCTTGGTACCCATTCTGTTCTCTGCTTCCACCTGGCCTGGGTCTCCTGCAGGCTCACTGGAAGGCCTGCTCTTGGAAGAGACGGCAACGCTGGCTGGCTATGGTGGTGCACACCACATTGAGGAAAATGTTGACCCTGCCATGTGATCCTTTATTTTTCTCCTTGTCAAAGTGTAGCATGGGGCGTGGCTCCCACGTGAACAGCCTGTGGGGCTGGGTGAGAGGACTACAGGCTTCCCAGGGAACGGCAGGCATCTGCTACCTGCTGGCATGACCTCTTTATGCCCCTGAAAGCAAAGCCAAACAGGCCACCCAGAAACCCAGGGACTGCCATCAGCTCTCCTACTCACTTTGTCATCAGATGTACTCATTCGTGTTTCTGACCCTCAGTCTCCTGGGGCAGGAAAGGACACAGAGGTACTACTGGCCTCGAGGGAGCATTGGTGTCAAGGCTCTGCTGTACTGGTTTGTCTGTGAGCACGGTACAAATGCTCCCTCGGCCTCAGTTTCCACCTCTGTAAAATGAGAAGACAACAATCCCTACCTCCTAAGGGTTATTGAGGGTCAAATACGTAGTGCACGGAAAATGCTTCTGACGAATTCCTGGAACACAGACATTCTCAAAAACCATTAGCTGTTATTTGTTCTTCTTCCTAGTGCCTCTGAAAGCAGGATTTTCTTTTGTCTGATGACTTTTTCAATCGCTTAGGTAAACTAGGCTTATTTCAGAGGAAGTGAAGAATACAGGACTGTGTGAAGGATTAGCATCATTCTCATATTTCCCTTTAAGCATCATTATCTTTGCTCTCTGTCTTCCTTCATGGAACCTAAGAAGAAATCTCCTTTTTTCATTTTAAAAGCAGCACACGCTCATTAAGGATGACCTGAGAATAAACCAAGCGTAGAGAGGCAGAGTAACACAGTGGCCAAGAACGCAGACCCTGGAGCTGGACGGCCCGGGTTTGCAGTCACTGGCTGTGTGACCTTGGCAAAAGTACTTAGCTACTCTGGGCCTCCATACTCTCACCTGTGAGTGAGGTTAACAGTACCCACCTCGCAGGATTCATTTGAGGTTTTGAGTGATTAATGTCTCACAAGGGCTTTCCACAGTGCCTGGCATACAGTAAGTGCTTAATAAATTTTAGCAATCATTACCACAAAGACGACGGCACAAATCAGCATCTCTCACCACCCAGAAACACGATATCCATGTAGATATTTCCCTTCTTGTCTGTTTCTATGTAAGACTTATTTCTTAGGAGTAATTTTTAATAAATCCCCAACACAGTTCTCCTAATGACAGAAAGCCTAGAAACAAATGTCATTCTCTGAAGAATGTATTTCTGAACAATACAATTATCTATTGCAATAGAATTTCAGGTGCTGATGGAACTGAACTGTGAGGACCAGGCACTTCTCAGCTGTCCTTGGGAGAGTGGTAAAGGAGGAACACAAGAGTCGTGCTGCCCAGCACTCCAGCCCCTGCTCAGATCCCTTCCTGACTGTGGGGAGGGAGGGCACCTGAGGACAGTGAGCTCTCACATGACAGTCGGTCCTGACTTCTTAGCAGTGACAGAGACAACACCAAGCCAGGTAGTGGAAGGGCAGAGCTGAGGGTTCTGTACTTGACAAAATGAGAGATTCCTTCATGGGGAAGCCTGAGGTTTTCTTTAGAGGGATCTTGAGATTTGGTTGACTCAGCTTCGAGGAACAGAAGAAAACGGTCACTTCTATAATGCCTCAAAGGGCTGGTCCGCATGGGTGCAGGCTTCTACCTCTCTACAGGGAAAGTGGTCATTTGGTCTGATTATAAAAGTAATGCATTCGGCAGGGGGAAAAGACACTGTTTTCCTACCATCCAGAGGTAATCGTTTTCTTCAGCTCTTTCTCTGTCCTTTCCGATCTATTCAAAGTCAAACAATCATTCTCACTATGCCTTGACAAGGTGACATTTTATGATACTCTTTTTATAGATGGGAATATAGAAGAGCAGAGAGATCAGTCAGTTGCACTGAGGTCACACAGCATGTACATGGTGGAAGATTTGAACTCAGGACTCCAGGACCCAGTTCCTAGAGAAAGAGCGGGTATCATGGCATAGTGGTGAAGGCTTGAGAACCAGCCAAGGCTGATTCCTACCAAGTTGGAATCCTGGTTCTATGGTTCAATCTCTGCAGGGTTCATTCCCCAAGTCTGAGTCTGGGAAGAAGAGTCACTGACCTTGCAGACGGTGAGAATGATACGTAACGCACGCAAGGCTTCTGACGTCTGGCATGTAATAGATGCTTTCTAGAATTATCTTTATGTTTCAGAAACAATGAGTCCAAGAATCGAGGTGTGCACGGCTAGTCTCCCTAGGCTGTTTCTTGCTGGACTTGCAGGAATTTTAACCCTAGATGGTTCTCTCAAGTGGGAGGAATGAGGAAACACGGGCTGGCTGTGTGGCTCTGCCCCACTAGAGGGCAGTGTCGACCTAGAAAAAAAACAGCAATTCCAGGCGGCTTGAACATCCCTGGCTTCCACTTCTTCCATGCCCGTCAAACCCTACATCAGGGCTCTGCGTTTCTCATCTCCCACTTGCCTTCCGTGCCCTCAGTTTATACAAATGTACTGCCACATCTTGCAATCTGCAGGCTGAAAGTTCTCCCCTCAGAGGGAGCATTCTGCATCACACGTACATGAATAAAACATGACCCCAAAACAGCAGGAAACCTGCAAAACACGCAATACACAGTTATCCAGTGCCCACTGCCAACAGCCTGCCAGCATTATGTAACTGACCTTGCTCATGTCTGAGGAGGAGGTGAACGGGGAAGGAGAGGGTGGGGAGGTGACCGTTTATCGAGCACATATTAGGTGTTAGACACTTTGTGTAATAATTGAATTATCTCCATCACAAAGTTGATAAACAAAATGAAACAAAACACTAATGTTATGGAATCCATACAGTATGTGACAGAGCCAGAGCCTATGTGCCCCTTCCCAGATTTCTGTACCTGTTGACCTCTTAGATACGTCACGAACTCAAACTGGGCTGCGCATTGGATTCACCTGGGAAACTTTATGTATAAAGAAACTACTAATCCCTAGGACTCACTCCTGGAGATTATGATGAAGTTGGTATTCAGTACAGACTGGGAACTTGGCTTTCCCAAAGTCCCCAGGTGATTCTACCAGCAGACAGGTTGAGAACGCTTGACTAGAGGGAGCCTCTGCCCTTGCTGCCCTTAACCAGACTTTCCCATTAAAAAGCACCACCAGTGGCCCGGGCACAGTGGCTCACTCCTGTAATCAGCACTTTGGGAGGCTGAGGCAGGCAGATTACCTGAGGTCAGGCGTTTGGAACCAGCCTGACCAACACAGCGAAAACTTCATCTCTACTAAAAATACAAAAATTAGCCGGGCGTGGTGCTGGGCCCTTGTAATTCCAGCTACTCAAGAGGCTGAAACAGGGAGAATTACTTGAACCTGTGAGGCAGAGGTTGCGGTGAGCCACGATCACACCAGTGAACCAAGACTGCACCACTGCACGCCAGCCTGGGTGACAGAGCAAGACTCTGTCTCCAAAAAAAAAAAAGCACCACCATTGACACCACCAGCACACACCAAAGAAATAGCTGGTACCCAAAATGTATCTGGAGGTAAAGAGTAGAATGATGGTTACCAGAGGCTGGGAAGGTGGCGGGTGAGGTGGGATTGTTAATGGGTGCAAAAATATAGACAGGATGAATAAATTCTAGTATTTGATATTGCAATGGGGTGACTGAAGCCAACAGTCATTTATTTTACATTTTAAAATAACTGAGAGTGTAAGTGGAATGTCTGTAACACAAAGAAATGATAAATGCTTGAGGTGATGGAAACCCCATTTACCTTGATGTGATTATCGCATATTGTAGGTCTGTGTCAAAAAATCTGGTGGACCCCATAAATATATACAGCTACTATGTAGCCGTAAAAATTAAAAATGCCCCCTTCCAAAAAAAAATAAAATAAAATGCATCAGGGCATGTGGGTTAAAGGAAGAATATGGATACAATTTGATATTCACCCGGGAAGGTGGAAGGGCAGTCGTTGACCAAATGTGGCCAGACCAAAGTCACTGAGCGTGGCAACAGAACCCGCATCTCTTGTGCAGACACCCAAAGCAGCATGTACGCTGCCACAACCAAGTGCTCAGCACAGAGCTCTTGCCTGGTGTACTCCGTGTGGCCTCTGGGGCATCAGGTATGGCCCTAGTGCTGTCTGGTCTCTGGGCCTTGCTCAGGCTGGTCTTCAGCCCACTTTCTCCTTCTCCTCCAGGGCCCCAACAGTGCATCAAAGCCTGACCATTCATTCAAAGCCTGCCTTAAATGCCACCTCCTCCAAGGGGCTGTCCTAGATTTTCTCTCTTCCTTCACTTCCCCTCTTCTGTCATAGCATGTGACCTGAGACTTTTTCTATAGTTCTGCTCCTAGCTCACCTGGATGCAAAAAAAGTTCCATGTATTGGGCGTGCCATAACAATTGTAGGCTCAGGAAAGGCAGAGACCCTCTTTATAAAAAAGCAAAAATCAGCATTTCCATAGAGGCAGTACAGCCCTTTGCCTGGAGGAGAGACCCCATGTTTGTCGAACTGTAAACGGACTACTCCCTAGGCCTGGGAGGGGTAGGCAGTCTCAGCATCACGGAGAATAATTTGTATAACAATGTCATCCCACAAAAGTAGACGACTTTAGGTTGCTCAGGGAGGATCTGCAGCTGGTCAAAGCTGCAACTGTTGCCAATCTGGGCTTCTCAACCCAGCTGAAAGAAGCATCTATTCTTCCTCCCCAGCCCTAGCCAGGTTTTACAAGAGCAAGGCCACATGCCTCTCGGGCTGGCTAGCCACAGGCAGGAAATCCATCCCGAGAAACAACAGCTTGCGCCTTCCATAATGGCCCGCATTCTGTATGTGAGCCTAGTTGGGTCCTCCCAGAAGCTCTCTAGGGACATCCTCTCAGATGCAGGGTTTTGCAGGCTCCCTGCTATCCACACCGGAGCCCCCAGCAAGGGGCACCACAGAGACGGCAGGAGCTTGGTTCAGTTCAGGCTTCAAAGCTCTGCAGGGCCACTTGGCAGCAGCAGGAGGCTGTGCTCACGGCACGCACCCCTCAAAGTCTCCTCAGCTCCATCTGGAACACAGGGCAGTGACCTGCCCTGCTCTTCCCGTTATGGGCTTGACTGTGTCCCCTCAAATCCATGTTGAAGCCCTGGCCCCAGAGACCTCAGCATGTGACTATATTCAGAGACAGGGCTTTTAAAGAGGTTATTGCATTAACATGAAGCCCTTAGAGTTGGCCCTGATCTAATCTGATGGGTGTCCTTCGAGATTTGGACCCAGGGACACCAAGGACGCTCCCATACAGAGGAAAGACCATGAGGGCACAGCGAGAAGCTGCCCATCCGCTGGCCAAGGAGAGTTCTCAGGAGAACCACCGCCAACACCACCATCTCAGCCTCCAAAACGCTAAGAAAATGAACGTGTTGTTGAAGCCACCCAGTCTATGGCACGTTGTCATGGCAGCCCCAGGAGACTAACACAGCTCCCAGCACCAGCGTGAGGCTCACGTGGGGCGGTACGTGAGAGGGTAATGGAAGCTGTGGTGTGCCCCCTAGTGGCACGGAGTACTAGATGCATGTGACGATCCAAGGAAAGTGAATGAAGCCATCCCTGGGTGCCCAGATGTCAGGATAAAATCAGCACCTTCATGGGCAGGGCTCCCTGGTTACGATCAGCCGGGTGGAAAACTGGCAGGAAGCTCTGACCTGTGGGACACTTTTATTCATTATCGCTGGACCCCTCACCATGCCTAGCAGAGGGCAGGCTTGGAAATAAGTTTCCTAAATGTGGTACGCAAGATAAACTGTTTTCTCAGAAGGCATAAACTCAAGCATGGCAGATGAGCCACAGCACATCAGTGAGGACAATATCCCATTTATAGGGCCAGAGTTGGGTTTTGAGGCAGGTGTATTGCGAGTATGACGGTGCTGATGCCCAGTGAACTGAGGGCTGAGTTCTAGAACGCTCCATGTACTATCTCATTTAACACCCTCTGCAACCTTATGCACAGACACACTCCCATTTTACATGTAAAGAAACTGAGGCACAGAGACATTAAGTAACTTGCCCAATGATACACAGTAAGTGGGAAGCTGAACTAAATACAAAGCAGAGGACTGAAGAAAGGGGAGAAGGAGAGAAAGGCAGCAGGGAGCAGCCTGGGCAAAGGCAGAGGCGTGGGACAGTCCCAAGGTGTGAGGCAGACGGTAGAGGGAGTCCTCTGCAAACAAGCAAAGGGTCAGGGGAGGGCTGAGCTGCAGCTGCCTATGGAAAAGGCACACCGAAGTCAGGCTGTGACCTGCCTATAGCAGGGAGCACGGCAGCTCCTGGGCTCAGGAATGTCCTGCACAGGCCATGCGGCTTCAGGGAGATGCCTGCTATGGAGTGCTGCTGTGGAGGTCCGTCAGGCTCGGAAAACCTCAAGGATGAGCCCAGCCCTCAAGGGGAAGACCCAGGTCGGGCCCTGTGCTGGCCGGCTCTGGTGCTCCCAAAAGCCAATTTGTGAAGTTCCCAGTATTTCACTCTACTCTCGTTCACTAATGTGCTCAGGTGTTCGCCCAATGGGGATATAGTGACCTAACTCTGTTTCTGCTGCTCCAGGGTGGAAAGCCCACTGCTACCCTGAGATCCAGCCCCAGTGATGCCATCACTAATGGCAATGACAAAATCATTCTTCATTAAATACCTGCCATGTGCTATGGACTTTAGACTTCACATAGACTTTAATCCTCACAACGCTGAGAGGCAGATGTCTTCACCACCAGTTTACAAATGAAGAAATCAAGGCACAGAAAAATTAGATTACCAGCCTCCGGCCACACAACAGCATAGGAGCCCAGGGCCTGCAGAATCCTGTACTTCCTCCCACCCAGAAAGGGGAAAATGGTGTAGAATGTTGAGGGCTTTGGAAATCCCTCTAACTCTAATTTTAAAGAAATCTGATTAATTCCAAAGGCACCAGCACCTGCAGAGTGCTGAAGACCCTGCTCGGAGCCATAGCCCTGCTGCTGCTGGGAAGCCCAGGGTCCTGAGGGAGACAGGACTCCGCCTAAGTGGCATGATGCCGCTACTTGGGACTCCACCCCACATCCACAGTGTGGGGGACCTCTGGGCCTTCGTTTATGCATCCTCACCTCGTGCTCCACTACCAGTGGAAATGGCGGCAAAGGCTCAGGCACTTCCCCTTGTCACCAGAGGGAGCCAGACACTTTCTCATGCCAGGGAATGCCAGCCTCACCAGTGAGGCCGGAGCAGTGCTGTGCTAGACAGAAGGGTCACCAGCTCCTCTGAGGGTGGCTCCCCCACCTGTAGGAGGACATGGCGGGGCAAATGACTCTGTGGGGGTCTGTGGTAATCAGTGCAGGTCCTCAAGCTATATCTATGAAAAAAAAAAATGACCATCTCTGAAAAGCCCAAGAAGGGAAGGGAGGCCTTCTATTTATTACCCCAACAACAGGGCAACCTCCCTGGTATGGTTTGGGTGTGTCCCCACCTAAATCTCATCTTGAATTGTAGGTCTTATAATTTCCACGTGTTGCGGGAGGAACCCCATGGGAGGTAACTGAATCACGGGGGTGGGTACCCTCATGCTGTTCTCATGAATGTGTGTTCTCATGAGATCTGATGGTTTTTTAAGGGGGTTTTCCCTGTACTTCTCTTTCCTGCCACAGTGTGAAGAAGGAAGTGACTGCTTCCCCTCCTGCTATGATTGTAAGTTTCCTGATGCTTCCCCAGCCATGCTGAACTGTGAGCCAATGAAACCTCTTTCCTTTATAAATTACCCAGTCACAGGAATGTCTTTATTAGCAGCATGAGAATGGACGAATACACTCCCCTATCTCATACAGTCTGGACTTAACTTGGTTCATCTTCCTGAAACCTATTGAATCACACTTGTTCAGTGTTTTAAGCCCTCACAGGCTCCCTGACCTTGGCCTGGCATTGCCATGGGTGGGGCAAGGCCTCCAGGCCAGGCTGTGCAACTACACACAGATGGGGCTCTGGGTACAGGTGGGGATCTGGCCCAGAGCCTCCCTCCGAGTGTGTGCTGACCGGTGGGGGCTGCCCTGGCTCTGGTGCTGGTGTACAGTGTCCAAGGAGGCCCGTGAGCACCAGAGCAAAGCTGAGAAGAATGAGCATCAGGCTCTGGGGGTAGAGTGGGTGGGCTAGCCGCAGGTCCCTGGGGCACTGTCTATCCGTGGATTCCTCCCCAGGCCCTGTATAGGAACAAATGAGCAGAGACTCAGTGATCACACATAGGGCACAAGATAGGGATTTGAGCTCAGATTCTAGGATAAAGCAGAAATCCTAACATCAAACCTATGTCCTGGATCTGGGAAAAGTCCTGAACATGCACAGAACAAGGGCTGCAGCTGCAGAAATCCCTCCTGTCTAGAGGCAGGGTTGGTGTCCTGAGGTCCTGATTGGGAAGAGCAGACTGCAAAGGTGCTGGCTAGGCTGGGACCAGCTGCAAGCAACTGATGCCTTCTCACCTCTTTCCAACCTTACCTCCAGCGGGGCCCTAAACCATGGGTTTTGTTCGACGAACTGTGGAAAACAGTCAAGGTGTGAGTGAAATGCAAACTTCACCCTAATTTATCACTAAGGGTGACATGGCTGCTTGCTAACATAACAGTCTGCTGATTTCGAAGCCTGGTGAAAACTGAGGATGGATTATTAAGTTCTGGATTTACGTGTCTGGCAAGCAGGGAGCTGTCACTGTGAGAAGTAGATAGAGTTCAGCAGGAACAAATCATGCCAGACCAACTTCATTTTCTCTGCTGTTTTCTCATAGGGTTGGGAGGCTGATTAGATTGAAGGCAAGTCATGAACACATTATATTGTAAGGCAAGTACAGACTGCACAAAAACACTCACTCACTATACGCGAGGGAACCACGCATGAGGCTGACATATAGAACGAGAGAGGGGACCATGCGTGATGCTGAGATACAGAACGAGAGAGGGAACCACGCGTGATGCTGAGATACAGAACGAGAGAGGGAACCATGTGTGATGCTGAGATACAGAATGAGAGGGAACCACGCGTGATGCTGAGATACAGAACGAGAGAGGGAACCACGCGTGATGCTGAGATACAGAACGAGAGAGGGAACCACGCGTGATGCTGAGATACAGAACGGAGAGGGAACCACGCGTGATGCTGAGATACAGAACGAGAGAGGGAACCACGCGTGATGCTGAGATACAGAACGAGAGAGGGAATCACGCGTGATGCTGAGATACAGAACGAGAGAGGGACCCACGCGTGATGCTGAGATACAGAACGAGAGAGGGAACCACGCGTGATGCTGAGATACAGAACGAGAGAGGGAACCACGCGTGATGCTGAGATACAGAACGAGAGAGGGAACCACGCGTGATGCTGAGATACAGAACGAGAGAGGGAACCACGCGTGATGCTGAGATACAGAACGAGAGAGGGAACCACGCGTGATGCTGAGATACAGAACGAGAGAGGGAACCACGCGTGATGCTGAGATACAGAACGAGAGAGGGAATCACGCGTGATGCTGAGATACAGAACGAGAGAGGGAACCACGCGTGATGCTGAGATACAGAACGAGAGAGGGAACCACGCGTGATGCTGAGATACAGAACGAGAGAGGGAACCACGCGTGATGCTGAGATACTGAATGAGAGAGGGAACCATGTGTGATGCTGAGATACAGAACGAGAGAGGGAACCATGTGTGATGCTGAGATACTGAATGAGAGAGGGAACCATGTGTGATGCTGAGATACAGAACGAGAGAGGGAACCATGCGTGATGCTGAGATACAGAACGAGAGAGGGAACCACGCGTGATGCTGAGATACAGAACGAGAGAGGGAACCACGCGTGATGCTGAGATACTGAATGAGAGAGGGAACCATGTGTGATGCTGAGATACTGAATGAGAGAGGGAACCACGTGTGATGCTGAGATACAGAACGAGAGAGGGAACCACGCATGGTGCTGAGATACAGAATGAGAGAGGGAACCATGTGTCATGCTGAGATACAGAACGAGAGAGGGAACCACATGTGATGCTGAGGTACAGAACACACAGAAAAGAGAGAGGGGGCACAGAGGATGCCTGTAAAGCCACAGACTGGAGTCACACAGTCACAGACGAAGGAATGCCTGGATCTACCGGAAGCTGGAAAGGTAAGGACAGATTCGCCCCTGGCTCCTGGGGGGGAAGGCGGGGGAGCACAGCTCTGCTTGATTTCAGATTTATGCTGTTTAGAACCACAGGATCACAAGCTTCTGCTGTTCTAAGTCGCCAAAGTTGTGGACAAAAGTACAGTTTTTGCACCAAGTTGTTGCCTAGACTCAGAAAACCAACAGAGTTTTGTTTAAAGAAAAAGAGACCCATTGTCAAAATTTGAAGACCACTACCCCTACTGCATCATCTCCCTGAGACCTTCTATTCACTTTCTAGAGCAGAGTCAAGAGACAGCAATTGTCAAAGAAAGGCTGAGTTCAGCTGGTTATAAAGGGAAAAAAAGAAAGAAAAAAAAAGAAAGGAAGGTTGAGTAAATAATGGGTTGAGGTTGGGTTGGGCCAAATCTCCTCTGAAATATACAATGCATTAGCCAGTGAGAAAAAAATGAATGGTGGTTATGCTTACTGGGCTTGGGAATGTCTCCTTTCTTCCAAAAGGCCTCCATTTTGCACCATCCAGATCCCCTGAAACCTATGAACTAACTGAAAAGCTCTGTGAATCCAGGAGGGAAAATGAGCAGTACAAGTGTTGCCTTTGCTATCCAGGCATCTCACACAAAGTGCGTCATAGGGAAGGGCTGATCTATGCTACTAACTGTACCCTTGGTGACAGCTGATAAAAGGACCCTGGTTGAGAGAACTCCCTAGGTTCTAGTGCAAGCTACTCAATAGAAGGAACAAGAGCTCATCGTGCCTGGACCCCTACATTACGATTAAGACACATCCAGTGTGGTCAGCCTGCCAGGAACAACTGCAAACACAGACACAGCTGCCTGAGATCGGTCTTCAGATTCGACACAGTTCTTCCTTCAAGGTGGGGACGCGGAGAGCCCAAGAGATGAAGTGACGTCTCCCCAGGTCTCACGACCTAAGAAGTGGGGCCAGAGGAGAGGCCACAGCCCACCCTAGGCACCGCCGCTCTGCCAGTGGCCTGCGTTCCCTCCTACACCGCCAGGCCAGTGCTGTCCATCAGGTAACGTGCCCCGTGCCACCAATCACTTTGTAAAATCTAGCGCTGGAGGACAATGATTCCGAGATGGGTGAAACTTAGCTTGAGATGACTGTTTCTGACAGGCATTTTTTCCCCTGACATATATATTTTTTAAGGCAAAAACAGAAGTGATGGTAGCTCCCATTTCATCTAAGTCCAAACCACAGCCCAGCATGCAGAGCCCTCCAGCCCGTCCTGTGAGTATCTTCCATCTGAGAGGACGGTGTGCTGATATGCTCTCTGAATGCTTGCTCTGCAGACAGTGGTCCTCCCCAGGCTCGGGCAACCCATCTTCATCCTCATGTTCCCAGGCAGGCACAGGCCTGGCATGTGGGCAGCACCTGGCACTCCTCAACCACCTCAGGCCACGTGCCCCCCAGAAGGCAGTTCCAACATCCTGGCCAAAGTTCCCTGCTCGCTCCCTAGCGCCTCCAGCCAGGGAGAGCCCTGCTTCTTTCAATGGTTGTACTTAACAAATTCCCAGCAAAAGGGGCAAAAAGGCTGTGTCCCTTTCATCCTGGCTCTTTTTCCCTCTCATATGATTGCTCCTCTGTCTTCCTTGCGCCTCCTATATAGTGCTGACTTCCATTACTGACTCTTAAAGAGGGATGTGTATATATACACGTGATAACATTTCCATAACATAAAATTTACCGTCTTAACCATTTTTAAGTATATAGTTTAGTATACCTAAAATATCTAACAGATGTTGAAAATTTCAAATATAAAAGTAGAGAGAATAGACTAGAAGAATGAAGGGACCGATCCCTTTCACTCCTCACAGCTCTCATCAGCTCATGGTCAAGGTTCCATCTCTGCCCGACCCCACTCCCCCACCCCTGTGTTAGGTTAAAGCAAATCCCAAACACCATTTTCTCCATATCCCCTCCACCTTTTTTTTTTTTTTGAGACATGGTCTTGCTCTGTCACCCAGGCTGGAGTGCAGTGGCGCAATCTTGGCTCACTGCAACCTTCACCTCCTGGGGTTCAAGCGATTCTCCTGCCTCGGCCTCCCAAGTAGCTGAGATTAAAAGCATGCACGATCCCACCTGGCTAATTTTTATTACTTTTAGTTGAGATGGGGTTTCTCTACGTTGGCCAGGCTGGTCTCAAGTTCCTAGTATCAGGTGATCCACCTGCCTTGGCCTCCCAAAGTGCTGAGATTACAGGCGTGAGCCACCACGCCTGGCTCTCCATAAATATTCCAAGACATGTTTTTGAAAGATGAAAACAAAGCTAGGATGCTATTATGCTATCCCCAACATTTAGCAATAATTGTATGAGGGGCTTAACTTTCAAAGTCCCTTCACATGCCTGAACTCCTTTACCCTCCAAACAATGGTGCGAGGTGCCGTCAAACCCATTTTGAAAGCCAGGAAATGTTGAGATGCTCAGAGAGGGTGAGTGATGTCTTCAGGCCCTGGATACTCTGACTTAGGCTCACGTTTTCTTTCCACCCTGCCTCCGCCTCTGTGGGAGTGACTTGCCTGAAGCAGTCGGTTCCCAACGAGCCTGATGCCAACGCAACAGAAGAGTGTTCATCGTGCTCGACCTCCCCATGTGCTAATTCCGGTAGCCCACCAGTTTGGCTTCTTTAAACATGTTCACTTTCTTATTATAAAAGTATAAAAGTTATTGCAGCAAGTCATCTTAACTATTTCCCATTTTATTTTTAAATCTTTTGTGGGGAGAGGCAAGAAAGGAACCAGGAAGTTATGTTGCCTGGGTGGGTTCTCAGCCACAGCTCCCGGGGAGGGCTTTCCCCAGTGATTCACTTGGTGACTCATTCATCATTTTCCCCGGTAGAGCTCCAGTGAGGGATGGGAGTGTTTAGATGAGAGGGAAAGGCGAATGCAAAGGAATACTCATTGCTGAAGGTCGCCTTCTCCCCCAGCAGGCCCAGCTCTCATTCTGGGGTCCCTCTGCCCCCGAGGTCCTGGTAACCTGTCGATGGGCAGGGATTTTGACAGAGCTGGAACCAAGAGTCAGGACTGGATCGCACAAGCCAGATTTAGGTGACCTGGAGTGACACCTTCCTGTGCAGTGAATTCAAAGACTGCCTTCTTTCTCTGGCTATTTGCTACCAACATGAGTCCTTGTAGACACAAATCACTGCATGAAGGGCTGCTGGGCATGACCTTTCACTGAGAACTACCAAGTCTTGGCCCCGTACATAAAATATTTTATTTAATTCTCATATCTCCTGTTGCACTGCACTGAAATTATGTGCTTATCTATCTATCTGGATTGGTCTATTACATCATGGTTCCTCAACCTCAGCACCACTGACATGACAAGGTGAGCAATTCCTGGCATGGGGCTATTCTGGGCATTGTACGATGTTCAGCAGCAACCCAGGCACCTGTCTGTTCAATCCCGACAGCACCCTCTACACCCCATCATGACAACCAAAAATATCTCCGCCTATTGCTAAATGCCCCCTGGAGTGCAAAGCCCCTGACTGAGAAGCACTGATTTAGAGCATGGATTTGAGGACAAGAATCTCGGTCTGTCTTCTCTTTGTCTCCCTAGTACCCAGCATACTGCCTGGCACAGAGCAGGAATCTCCAAATACTCATGAATCTCTAGGAATCACCCTGTGAAAGAACCGTGTGACCCAGCTTGTTATAGATGGGGCACATGAGGCACAGAGAGGTTCTGAATGTCCTGGGTCACACAGCTGTGAGTGACAGCGCAGGTAAGTCCAAAGCCTGCATGAGGCGTGGGAGCTAGCACATCGCTCAAAAGAGAAGCTTCAGGTGGGATCTTTCTGCTTTCTAGTTCTGGCCACCAAAAGGATGAGGCTGTTAACACCATTCGGATAGAACATCCCAAATGCCCGCAGCTGTTAATTAATAAGGGGCGTGTTCAGAAGCTTGCCTTACTAAGAGGCCTCTGTGCTGTCTTGATCAAAGTGACTGAAGCATTGTGGCCCCAGCAAGCATGAGAAGAGCAGAGTTAAGTTTTAAAAATTTCTCTAGAGACGTAAACTCGAGAGTAAATGATGAATGATATTTATTTGAACTAGGTTTGCAAGATGAGGTGGCCAGAGGAAGCTCAGGCATCCCAGCGCAGTTGGGCTATGAATGAATTTAGTTACAGAGCTGAAACGCTGTCTTAATTAGGTTTGGATTCTGCTTCCCTTTTCTCAAGAGGAAAGTAGAACAGAGTAAACCATCTGATTCATATCTGAAAGTGGGAGTAAGGTGGGGGTGGTGGAATGGACTCATGTGGTTTGCAATCTGAGAGCTAATTTGCTGAGCAAAAAAGTCTAATTTCTAACTCGATCACAGCTAAGTTTTCCTTCAAAACATGCTAATTATGAAAGACACAAATAGCTTCGTGCCGCTCTATCACGCCTGCACCGTCTGATTTCGCTTGGCAGTATTATTAGGAGGTAACCTGGCCAAGGACTGATATGGTGTGAATGTTTGTGCACCCTTACTTGCCAAATTCATGTTGAAATCCTAACCTCCAAGGGGATGGTATTAAGAGGTGGGGTTCCTAGGAGGTGATCAGGTCATGAGGGTGAAGCCCTCATGAATAGGTTGAGTGTCCTTCTTAAAGAGGCATGGCCAGGCACAGTGGCTCACGCCTGTAATCCCAGCACTTCGGGTGGCCGAGGCAGATGGATCACCTGAGATGGGGAGTTCGACACCAGCCTGACCAACATGGAGAAACCCCATCTCTACTAAAATACAAAATTAGCCAGGCATGGTGGTGCATGCCTGTAATCCCAGCTACTCAGGAGGCTGAGGCAAGAGAACCTCTTGAACCCGGGAGGCAAAGTTTGGGGCAAGCAGAGATTGCACCATTGCACTCCAGACTGGGAACAAGAGCAAAACTCCATCTCAATAAAAAAGAGGCTCCAGGGAGCTGCCTCATCCCTTCCCCCAGATGAAGACACAATAGGAAGATGGCCATCTATGAACCAGGAAGCTGATCCTCACCAGCGAGTGAATCTGCAAATGCCCTGATCTTGGACTTCCCAGCCTGCAGAACTGTGAGAAATTCACTTCTGTTGTTTATATGCTGCCCGGTATATGGTATTCTGTTATAGGAGCCCAAAAGGACTAACACAGGTGTGATTCCTTCCAAGTAGGCTACTGGCTACGAGGGAAATCACAAATAGTAGTCTGCACAGACGCTTCTGGCTCTAGACATCCAGCTCCCAAAGGTGCACAACCATCTACATGCAGTTAGACGACTCTTAATGAGTCTTACTTAATGATCCAGTTGATGACACTGGACACTAGGTTAATGGCTTTACCATATCACGCATGCACTTCTCCTGACTGCGAATATGTAAGAAGTCCATTGCGTTTGTGTTAGGAGAAAAACAGGGAAGCCACAGATAAAAGGTTCCAGTTCAGTCTCTTAATGTAATTCCCTCAGTCAACTTTCCTATGCTGGAAGAGCAGGCTCACTTCTGCCTCAGGGATGTAGGCCACGTGACGTACACGAGGGCTGAGGTGAGGGCGAGGCAGCCCAGGCAGAGGGAATCAAAGGAAGGAGGGGACCAGACTTGGCCTCAACGGGCCATCACTAGGAATCCATCACCCTTGTTAATGCAAAGCTGGAATAAACATCCTTCTACCCCTGCGTGGTGTGCAGGGCTCTGGGCTCCTGTCCTCTGGTCTGCTGGAGCAGGGGATGTTGGTGGCAACACAGCACTGGGCATGGTGGCCTGCAAAATATACTTCCTGGTTGCCACCAGTGGGACTGGTCCTCGACATTTCCTATTTAATCTCTAGCTGACTCTCCTATCCTTCTCTCCTAATATTTATGTACAAGCTGTGAATAAGCAAACTCTCAGAAGACTCCCAGAGACACTCTAGGACCACATATGAGTTCTCATTAGGCGCCTCCATAGGACTGTCCTTTCAAGCTTGAGCTGACTGAGGAATGGGGAGTTTCTTCTGCACAGAGAAGTTGCAATATTGAGTGACGGTACCCAACGGAGCTGGGACAGAAGGTCCCTTTGAAAACATGGCCACATCAAGTCCCCACCACTGCCAGCCATAGAGGGCAGCAGTGATGGTGACACTGATGACAATGGCCAACCTTGACAGGGCACTCGGCAGGCTGAGCACAGTCCATGTGGCGTTTCATTTGCATATGAGTTCTGCATATGAGTTCTCATTAGGAGAGAAGGATGGGGGAGTCAGCCAGAGCTTAAATAGGAAACGTTGAGGACCAGTCACACTAGTGGCAACCAGGAAGTATGTTATTGCAGGCCATCATGCCCTAGGGTGTCTCTGGGAGTCTTCTGAGAGTTTGCTCCTTAGCCTAACTCAGCAAGGCAGGCCCTTTTCTTAGGCCCACTTCATGGATAAGGAAACTGAGGCTCAGAGAGGCTTCTAGAAGCAACCTGTCCAGATCCACACAAACAGAGTAAACAGTAATAGTAAACATGGACTTGAACTCACCAGTAAGACACATTCCCATTTCTTGCAAGGAACCAGATATATCTTGTTCAAGAGTGTTCAGGTTTTGCATTTCTCAGAAGCTGTTTTCTTTAACAATAATAACTAAAATTGTGGCTGTTTATTGAGCACTCGTGACATCCCAGACCCTTTGGATGCATATTATCATTCATTTTGTGAAAATGACAGAAACAGGACAACAATTTTCTCCAGCTTTTGAGCTGAGGGTACTGAGGCTTAGAGCTGGTAACTGGTGAAGCCAGGGTTCCAACAGGTTCTTTCCACTGGATCACTCTTCCCCTGGAGAGCCTGAGGACATCCCATGAGAGCTCGGCCTCGCTGCCAACTCCCCTCTGGAATCTGGACTGGAGCTGGCCTCTTCCCTCCCCCTTCCTTCAAGAAGGATGCAGCAGGTCAACTCTCTGAGGCTGTTTGGAATTTCCCGGAAATCCTGCCCTCCACTGAGGATGCTCGCACCCTGAAGACTCCCTCAGGAAGGACGGATGGTGGCTGAACCCTGCTCCTCCTCTGGTGGTTTCATCTCCGTGAATGTGGCCCGTAAGAAAGCTCAGTACTTTCAATCTAAGGAAAGTTTCCTGGGAGCTTCCTGGCCTCTGAGCCGTGTCCTTGCTGCCTTTCCTAACAGGTTCAGGAAACCTTTATTCTTTTAAACTTTCCAATCAGGGGCTTAACAGGACCAGCACATACCTTTTTATCCACTTTAAAACAGAAGTAACAGGGAGTTGTAAATGTTTTAATATTAGATGCTTGTGATGGCTGTACAACTCTGTAAAAAATGTGCACGTAAAATGAGTGAATTTTATGGTATATAAATTATATCTCAATAACATCGTTAAAAAAAAGAAGGAAATAACACGGTTTCTTGAAAAGAGCTATAAAGGGGTTTCAGCACATGGATCCTCCTTAATTACTGCAGGAAATAGGGGCCACATGGGAAAGGCAGCCATATATTTATGGCAACTCAACTGAATTACTTAGCCTACCCTTCTTTCTTCCTTGCAGAAAAACTGGAATTGAGATTTCAATTTGTCTCCATTCATCCCAACTAACTCTTCTTTAAAAATGTTTTTAATTTTTAATGAATACCTAATAGTTGTAAATATTTATAGGATACATGAGATATTTTGATCCAAGCATACCATGTGCAATGATCGAGTCTGGGTAAATGGCCAGGCGTGGTGGCTCACGTCTATAATCCCAGCACTTTGGGAGGCTGAGGTGGGCGGATCACCTGAGGTCAGTAGTTTGAGACCAGTCTGGCCAACATGGCAAAACACCATCTCTATCAAAAATACAAAACAAAATTAGCCTGACATGATAGGGTACGTCTGTAGTCTCAGCTCCTCAGGAGCTTGAGGCAGGCGAATTGCTTGAGCCTGGAAGGCGGAGGTTGCAGTGAGCTGAGATCATGCCACTGCACTCCAGCCTGGGTGACAAAGCGAGACTCTATCTCAAAAAAAAAAAAAACAAAAAAAAAAAACCCAAGAAACCAAAAAAAAAAAAAAAGAAAAAACAAAAAACTGGGTAACTGGTATATCTATCACCTCAACCATTATGTTGGAAACATTTCAAATCTTCTCTTCTAGCTATTTTAAAACATGCCATGAATTACTATTAACTACAGTCACCTTGCTGTGCGATTGAACACTGAAGCATACGCCTTCTATCTAACTGTATTTTCGTACTCACTAACCAGTCTGTCTTCACTTCTCCTTCCTTCCTACCCTCCAGCCTCTGGTAACCATCATTCTACTCTCTCCCTCCACGAGATCAACTTTTTCAGCTCCTACATTTAAGTGAGAACATGCAGTATTTGTTTTTGTGCCTGGCTTATTTCAGAATGTCCACCAGTTCCATCCATGTTGCTGCAAATGACAGAATTTAATTCTGTTTTTTGGCTGAATAATATTCCATTGTGTCTATGTACCACATTTTCTTTATTTGTGCATCCATTGATGGGAGCTAATGTTGATTCCGTATCTTGGCTATCATGATATTGCTACTATCATGGCTATCATGATAGTGCTTAAATGTAAGACCTGAAACTATAAAACTACTAGAAGAAAACATCAGGGAAGACACTTTAGGACATTGGTCTGGGCAAAGATTTCTTGAGCAGGACCTCAAAAGCACAGGCAGCCAGAGTACAAAGTAACAAATGCGATTAAATCAAGCTAAAAGGCTTCTGCACAGCAAAGGAAACAACAAAGTGAAGAGACAACCCACGGAATGGGAGAAAGTATGTGCAAACCATTCATCTGACAAAGGATTAATAACCAGAATATATAAGGAACGCAAACCACTCAACTGCAAAAAACCAAGCAACGGGATTTAAAGACAGTCAAAAGATCTGAACAGACACTTCCCAACGACCTCTTATGCTCTGGGGAAGGTGCGGCAGGGGAAGGGAGAAGGGGAGGACCTTGAAGCCAAGTTCAGCATCAGGTGCCTCCATGGGGGTCACTGAGTGAAGCCTCAGCAGGGCCCTGTTAGGAGACTATCACTAACGTCAGGTTCACGGCTTGAACAGGTGCAAAGTCAACCTGTTGGGGAGGTTAACTTATGCTCAGTCACCGATAATCTCAGAGTAAACACACCCCTAAACTGTGTTCATCCCATCTATAAAATGGGAACAGCCTGTCATAGGGCTGCTCTAAGGGTTCCATTAAATAATGGAAAAAGCAGAAAACAAACCAACAATAAAAAACAATGCCCGCCTGGCTTCATTACTATTTACTTATTTATTTAGAGGCAGAGTCTCGCCCTGTGGCCCAGGCTGGAGTGTAGTGGTGCGATCTTGGCTCACTGCAACCTCTGCCTCCCACGTTCAAGCAATTCTCCTGCTTCAGCCTCCCGAGTAGCTGGTCCTTCAGGTGTGCACCATCATGCCTGGCTAATTTTTGCATTTTTAATAGAGATGGGGGTTTCACCGTATTGGTCAGGCTGGTCACGAACTCCTGACCTCAGGTGATCCACCCACTTAGGCCTCCCAAAGAGCTGAGATAACAGGCATAAGCCACCCCACCCAGTCCATGGATTTTTTTTTTAAAGTTTCATTACACTACTTAAAGCAATCCACTGCAGGTGGAGTTGAACTGATTTCATTCAATCTTCACAATAATCCTCTGTAATGGTTCTTACTGTTCTCATTTTATAGACGGGAAAAGAGAGGCTTGCAGAGGTTAAGACACATGTCCAGGTCAACTGGTTAACAGGTGGCAGAGCTGGGATTTGCAACAGGCCTGCCTGGCTTTGAGAAAACTGGCACTGCACCATGCCATTACACTGAGGGCTCCACCCACATTTGCAGGGTTTGCACAAGGGTCGGCATCTGTCACATTAACAAAACATCCATCATTGCTGAGGACCATACTCTCAGTTAACATGACCAGAGTCTCAAAATGAGCCCTGGTAAAACATCACAGCATATCTGGTTTCCAAAGGGTTAAATTCCCTCTAACCTGGAGCTCAGTATTTCTAAGTAGAGCTAACCTTAAGGGGTTATTCTGAGCTGCCCATTTTGGTGGTTCTTTTTTGGATGACCTGATAGCACAGGCTGAGCTGTTTTTTGTCTCAAGGCTTTTCTTGTCACCAACTCTCACCTTGAGAAATGCTGAGGTTCCAAAGTCTGGGTCCACACAGAGCTGTACCTTCTGACTTACTGAGAGGGACCTGAAGGAGGCAGGCAGGCCTTGATTCAGTTGTACTGTGGTGGGAGAAAGGTTGGACAGAAGCCAATGGCTTTCAGGCACACTGATTTCCAGGGAAACCTTAATGAGCATCGGGCAGAGGGACCACAATAACCCCAGCAGCCATGCTCCAAGTGGTGGCCAGACACGGGAGCAGGAGCCTGAGAGTGGCCTGGCATGTCAGAGGCTGCCTCTGGGCTATGGCTCTGGATCTCGCCATCCCAAAATAACTCCCCTAACAGCTTGCCAGTGTCTGAAAGTCCTCAATTAGATATTCACTCCTCAGGCCAACCAGCCTCTTGCTGCCAAGCCCTTCACTTTCCAGGTCTTCTAAGGTGCTGCCAACAGAGTTGCCTTCTCTAGGACACAAAATTGATCACACCAATCCCCTCCTCAAAACTCATTAGGGGTTTGATTCTTCATTGCCTTCAGAATGCAATTCATACTTCCCACATGGACCACATGACACTCCGGCCCCTTTGCCCAGCTCCCTGCCTGGCATGCTCCAGGCCACTGAATCTTTGCTTTTCTCAGGATGACTGACCTGACTTGGACCCAGATCTGCCTGCTCCTTGAGCTGTCGCCACAAAATTCAGACAGAATGCAAACGTCAGCTCCTCCATAAAGCTGTCCCTTTCCAGCCCATGAGCAATCCGAGTTTTCTTCCTTTGAGCATAATAAATGCTCAACCCAAGTTTGCTGCACTGAATTAACTTAAAGCAGCTGACTTTGGTTAAAATATGCACGTTTGTCTGGAAAGGGAGACATCCCTTGGTCACTGGCACTCGTGTGCCAACACACTCCCTCAATACTGCCCTGAATGCGGAGTCTGACGATGAAGGGCATGGGCCGGATGCAGGGAGAAGGGCAAAGAGGTCTCTGCCTCTCTGCTCACCTGGCTCACAGCAGTATACTCTCCGACATTTGGTGTTTGCTGGCTTCCTGTTGAAACTGGAATCAAGGTGTTCACAATCTGACGAAAGGGAATGGCATGGGAATGATCCTTCTGGAACAGACCATGCCCTGACACAAGGAGAGGTAAGACTTTCTAACTTACTGCAATGATGCAGTCAAGGTGGTATCTTTATGCTTCGTTTACAGGTACAGAACCTAAAACCCTGAGGTTATGTGATTTACCCAAGATCCTACAACTTCTAAGTGGGAAAACTGGGACCAGACCTAGATCTCCCGAATGTCAGATCCAGCACTGTCCCTCCAGCATGCTGTAAGTCTGACCACATGACACAAAGGCCTGTGTGGTGGACCACTAGGGTGGGTTTTCCATAATGCTCTGGCATGAGCCAAGTGGCTTCGGGTGCAGTGGGACTGGACTCCTTCTCCCTCCTTGGGAAGGCTCTGGATGTTACAGACATTCATCCTCAGCCCCAGGGCTGACACAAGTGACATCCAGGAGAACTTTCTATCAAAAACAGATTCTCATAGGGAAAGGAAGACTGTCTCCGGAAACCTGATTTCCAGGCCTCGGGCTGGACACAGCCATGGGCTGATACAAGCTAGTGCCACCGAGGAGGGTGCCACTTCCTGACACATGGACAGCATCTGCGAAGCCCTCTGGCTATGCAGACGCCTCACACACAGCTGGACAGGAAAAGGGACAGCTCCTGGGACCATCAGAAGAATTCATACCCACCATTCCCTTGCAAATAATCTACTAAGAGCTAACCTTTATCAAGTGCTTACTCAGTGCCAAGGGCTTTTATCTTAAGATAATAAGCGAAATGTCAGCGTGAGATGCCAGTAGGTTATCACCAGAGCCCCCAAAGGGAATTCTACCTCTTCAGACCCTCCTATTACATATCAAAGCAGGGTGAGCCAAGAGAGGGCCTGCGACTCACAGGGAACCCATCACACAAAGAAAGACGGTCTCTTTCTGTCTGGGGCCTGGTTTTGAGCAGCTAGGGGTTCACCCAATCACTTACTCATTTTGCAAGAACTTTTATCATCTGAAACCCTTCCTGGAACAGAATCAGAAGAGTGTGTGTGTGTGTGTGTGTGTGTGTTGTCCTAGTACAGGATTTTGAAGGCAGAATCAGAAGAGAGAGAGAGTGTGTGTGTGTGTGTGTGTGTGTGTGTGTGTGTCTGTGTTTGCTGTCCTAGTACAGGATTTTGAAGGCAGAATCAGAAGTGTGTGTGTGTGTATGTGTATGTGTGTCTGTGTTTGCTGTCTTAGTACAGAATTTTGAAGGCAGAATCAGAAGAGTGTGTGTGTGTGTGTGTGTGTGTGTGTGTGTGTCTGTGTTTGCTGTCCTAGTACAGGATTTTGAAGCTCAGAGTTGGGTAACACTCAGGTCTTCCTCAGTTGGATTTCCCCAGTGTTCAGGATTTGCTCTTCATCCTGTTTTGACAAGGCCTCCAGGAGGGGCCTGGGGCAGAGACGTCAGGCACTGGGAGTGAGCTGGGGGGCTGTCTGTCAGTGCCATCTGGATGGTGGTAGATGTTTTGCCAAAATCCAGACCTTGCCCTGTATCACCCAGAGGAACCTTGAAATGACCATGTAGCTAAACTCTTGTGGCCCCCAAAGGGAGGCCCTGTGTAACAGTGTGTATGTACATGCAGGAACAAGCTCATAGGGGTGTCTAACAGAGTGATGGGTTGGCTAGGAGCACCACCCAGCAGGCTCCCAATCCTCCTGGCCTGTTTTGTTAATACGCTGTTCAGCTCTCTGCTTTTCCAAAGACCTGCAACCTCTGGTAGCTCCCCATCTCCACCACGGTGACCACTGGGGGTGAACGGTGGGTGCACATCCCCTACCTCTTAGCTGTCTCAGGATCTTCCCAAAGGCCAATAACCCTATTAGCCCTGTGGGTTTTAGAGATTTCACAGCTAATCCCTGCAAGAGGACACCTCTGGAGTGATTCAGTGAACAAACCCTTGGGAAGTCTCAGTCTTTCAGGACTGTCAGAGGGGCAGCTGCTAATGAACTAGGAGTTTGAATCAAATGCCAGCAGGGAGTGGAGAGGAGATCTCTTCTGCTGTGCGTCTCTTCCTCTTTGATCCCCGGGATGGAACTCAGCCAAGCCCTCCCTTTTATCCACATCTATGTTCATTTCTGTCCACTCTCAGTCTGATATTTGTGGTCATGAAATATTATTAGGGCTGAGCTGCGGGCATGAGCCAGTCAATCTCTAAACACCCCTAGCCCCACGGAAGGAGCAGGGAAACCCAGAAGAACAAGGACCATTTATTAGGCACCTGAGTACACCAGACCCAACGCAAAGGTAGAGAAGAGGGAAATGTTAATTCACAAACATTAATTTACAACACTAACTCACCTAACGTGCATAAGGCACATCATTAACTACTGTGGATGTCAAAATATGAAACCAGTGCCTGCAGGAGCTCAGATTCAAACTCAGCCATGAACTGTGAAACAAATGTTTCATTCAGTCAATGATGGACCGCAAATGCAATGACACTGTTCCCGTAACATTACAATGGAGCTGCAAAATCCCTGTCACCCAATGGTGTCTTGATGATCCTGACTCTGGGTAGGCCTGGGTGAATGTGTTTTACCTTGGTTTTTAACAAAAACATTTAAAAAGTGAACAAAAATAAAAATTTAAAAGCTACTAAAAAGCTTATAGAATAGGGATATACAGAAAGTACTTTTGCACAGTTGTATAATGGGTTTGTGTTTTAAGCTAAGCGTTAACGACAAACAGCCAAATAGTTCATAAAGTAACAAAGTTACAGTAAGCTAAGCTTAATTAATTAGCTAGTTAATTAATTATTATTATTTTTTAGACAATCTCGCTCTGTTACCCACGCTGGAGTGCAATGGTACTGTCTCGGCTCACTGCAACCTCCGCCTCCCGGGTTCAAGCGATTCTCATGCCTCAGCCTTCCGAGTAGCCGGGATTACATGGATACGCCACAGTGCCCAGCTAATTTTTAGTAGAGAAGGGGTTTCACCGTGTTGGCCAGACTGGTCTTGAAATCCGGACCTCAGGTGATCCTCCCACCTTGGCCTCCCAAAGTGCTGGGATTTATAGGCATGAGCCACTGAGCCCAACTGACTAAGGTTAATTTATTCGCAAAGAATTTTTTTTAAAGATAAATGTAGCGTAGCCTATGGTACAGGAGTACACAGTCCTGTCCCAGGCCTTCACGTGCACTCACCACTCAACCACCGACTCGCTCTGCTCACGGCATGTGCCCTCTCTAGGTGTATCACTGTTTGTCTTTTATGCTGTATTTTTACTGAACCTTTTCTATGTTTAGATAAACACACATTTACTGTTGTGTTACAACTGCCTACAGTATTCAGTACTGTCACCTGCTGTACAGCTTTGTAGCCTAGAAACAACAGGCTATACCCTACAGCCGAAGTGTGCAGCAGGATACACCGTCCGAGTCTGTCTGAGTATACCCGGCAATCTCCCCACAATGACAAAACTGCTTAACGACACACTTCTCAGAAAGTGTCTTCATCATGACGTGATGCACGACTGACGGCACAGTGACATGCACAAATCAGGCTGTCTTAGGGCTACGGGCAGCAATGCTGGTTTGATGAGGTCACAGGGTCTTCTGTGCTAAAGGAGGCCTCAGTGTAGAGACCCCTGCATCTGTGCAGGCCTCTTCTCTCCACCAATGTGCTTTTGATATCTAAATCCAGGGAAGCCGGCCACTAGGCTCACTGTGGAATGAGCAGCCCTGGGTTCCTTGCATGCCATCTGGTTGGGGGCACGGAGCTCATGGTGGGCACATCGCCAGCTGCCGCTCACAGGCTGGATAATGAGTGAAGTGACAAGCTTCGCTGAGGGCCAGGCATGTGTCCTGTCAAGCCCTGGGGAAAAGCACTGGACAGGGTGATGCAAGTAGGGTGGGGAAGGAGACACTCCAGAGGATGTACACACGCTGCCAGAGAAAGTGGCATGTGCCCAGGTTGGAAAGGGCTTTGGGAAGTTACGGTACCCAGCCCCCTGCCTGAGGGCAGACAGAAGGCTAAACCAGCCCAGCCAGGGAGCACCCGTCAGTTTCCTGGAAATGGACAGATAACGCTGCCCTCGCAGAAATCTGTTCTAGCACCCTGGCTTTGGCCTTTCTCTGTGATAGGATGCGCCCGCTAGGAAGGAGGCTGATCTACTTAGTAAGAGAGCCTGGAGATGGAAGGACGGAAACTTGGTCGCCCCGACACTTCCGACTGCTTCCAGAGCTGCTGATACACCTGACAGAGTGGGCTCGATAGTGCCCTCAGACAGATCCTGCTCCAATCCTAATGCCAGCACTTGTGAGTGTGACGCATCTGGAAACAGGGTCACTGAAGATGAAATGAAGGATCTCAAGATGAGCTCATCCTGGATTTAGGATAGACGCTAGATCCAATGACTGGTGTCCTTACGAGAGAAAGGAGAGAAAGACACAGGCACAGAAGGAAGGCCATTGCAGGCAGTGACTGAAGGGACACATCTCGAAGCCAAATAACACCTTGCACTGCCAGCAACCACCAGAAGGCAGGAGGGGCAGGCACTGATTCCTCCTTAGAGCCTCCAGAAGAAGTCAACCCTATGACGCCTTGATCGTGGACTTCTGGCTTCCAGAAGTATGAGAGAATACATCTTGGTTGCTGTAAGCTACCCAATTTGTGGCACTTTCTTTCTGCAGCCCCAGGAAAGTATTATCCCCGAAGACCTCGGCAGCCAAGTGCCTCCTGATGGGGACTGTGGTCACGTGGGCTTGGAATAATCGTCTCCCAGAGAGCACTGGATGTCTCTATGTGGATGGGGTGATGGGCCATATTTGCCTGTTCTTCTCTCTCAATGGACTACCAGGTGGGGTCACCAGTGGGGTATAGCCATACCCTGTGGGACACCCAAGATCCTAGTTTCAAGGTCATCTGAAGGCCATCGCCTTAAAAGGAATGGGCTTAGAGGATAAAGTGAGGGGTGAAACTCAACCCTTTGGTTAATTTTAACTTACAGGATAAAGGGGGAAAACCCAATAATGAACCCCATTTATTCTTTACGTATAGAGTTAGAACTCACAGACAGACCTCATTCCCCTAAATAGTAGAGACAGCACTGAACTTAGACTCTCAGGACTTGACCTCAGTTTCCCTATCTGTGGAAACACCCTCCACGTTCTAGAGATGCTACATGGATGAGGCGTGCGCACATGCACACTCTCACACACACACACACTCTCTCACGCTTATCTTATACAGGAACCCAGCACAGCACTCAAAAGACGGCTGCATTTAATAAATGGTGATGATGAGGCTCAAGTCCAAATTTGGCTGACCCCTAACCTGCTGTGTGACCATGGGCAAGTCACGCCCCTTCTCTGCTTGTTTCCTCACCTGGGAATCTGGGGACAATAGGATAGATCACAGTTACAATAAAAAGGAGAGATGACAAATGCCATCAGCCTTGAACACTGCCTGGCAAAGAGCGGCGCTTTGTTTAGTAATAGGCATTATTATTCATCATCATCAAAGCTGGGTCTCCATTCAAGTTCTGTTAGTCCCCTGGTGTCACTGAGGGCAAGGCCCCTCTCCCTTCTGCAGCTGAACGTCCTCATTTGTCCACTGAGAAATGGGATGGCTCTGACAGCCCGTGCAGCCTCTAATGGTCAGTGAGTCTATTAGGGGATGGCAGGAGGTTCTAGGAGAACTCACATCAAGCAGCAGCAGACATTCTGGTCAATGTCCGGCGGCTTACCTGCTGGGTCTGGATGGGGCTGGGTTCTCTATCCCCAAAGCGGGGGCCTGAGGAGAATCCATCTCTCTGGGACTGTGTCCTCACAGATGGACTGGTCTCCTGGTCTGTTTCTGCACTTCTGGGAAGATAGGCGCTTCAGTCCCCAGGACTCTCTCCATGTTGGGACTGAAAATCCACTGTATTTTGTTTTTTTCCAAGGACTGCATGTGATGCTGGGTGCCTGCCAATATTCCCAGTTCTAATCATTATTTTCAGGAAAAAGCAAGCAGCTTAAAAGTAATAAGAAAACAAATACAGTAAACTTTCTTCTTCTTTTTTTTTTTAAACAGAGTTTTGCTCTGTCACCTAGGCTGGAGTGCAGTGGCACGATCTCAGCTCACTGCAACCTCCACCTTCTGGGTTCAAGCGATTCTCCTGTCTTGGCCTCCTAAGTAGCTGGGACTACAGGCACACTCCACCATGCCTAGCTATTTTTTCTATTTTTAGTAAAGATGGGGTTTCACCATGTTGGCCAGGATGGTCTCGATCTCCTGACCTCATGATCCACCTGCCTTGGCCTCCCAAAGTGCTGGGATTACAGGTGTGAGCCACCATGCCTGGCCAGTACTCTCTCTTCTAAGCTAGCTTTCCCTGGGATCCCTTTGCTCAGTGAAATAACAGTCTGCTGGGCTGCCCTGGGGACGGGGCATGGGATCTTCTCTCTACAGCCTTGCCTGAGTTCCAGCCTTCTCACCAGCAGTCCAGGTGGCAGTCAGGCCCCAGCTTGCAGTGACAGAAAGCTAAGAATGAACTTATGTGCTTGCCAGGCTTTCTGAAGTGGGCACAGCAGAGCAGCCGGCTGGGTGCTCTGACAGGCCAGAAGAGCAGCTGCAAGGCCAGGGCTACCTTCTGGAAAGGCACAGGCAGGGAGACCTTGAGATGTCTGGGAATGTGCTTTCTCGCTGGAGGGAGAAAGTGGCATGATGTGTGTCTCTCCATTATGAGAGAATTAACTGGGTGACATGGTAAAGAAAGCTAAAGCCACATCCTTCTACGGTAAAGAAAGCTCCAAGTGGGAAGGGGTTGCAATTGTTCTCTCCAATCAACTCTGGATACTGGAATTTACCCTGAGGATCCTGAAGTCCAGGTGCTCCCATGAACCCTAGCCATGCTGCTGCCAGCAAGGCTTTCTTAGGCAGGGGACAGTGAGAAGAGGCGGCTTTTCTCACCAATGGGGCAGAGCGGTGAAGGTCTGAATGGACCCCCTCTGGATATTAGAACAACTGTAAATTGTTTGAAAGGGAAATTATACGGAACATGGCTTTGAGAGAAAGAAGCCCAGAAAAGTAAGCACTCTCATTAACACCATATGGAGGGACTAGGAGGAGTCTACAGTTTAAATGAGAACCCTTGGATCAACTTAGAATTTCCGGTGACAAATGATGGAAGGAGTATCCTATTTTTAAGGATGGATATAGAACAGTGGCAGGGACCTCTAAGCAAAGTATTTGCCCTGCTCTGGACCAAAAGGGGCTGAGGTTCTGAAAAGTAAAAAGCTCAGAAAGCCATTTTTGGGAGCAGACAAAAAACAGCAGCAAAGACGGGTCTTCAATTTAGAGCACATGGTTCAGCAAGGAATTGTATTCACTTAACTATAATTTTGTATGCTTTATTTTTCCTTCAAGGAAAATGCTCTTCAACCCCCAAAGGCTGAACAAATGTGGTTATAAAGGAACTGGAACGTAGAAGTGAAGGGGAAAGAAGGAAAATACATCTTCAAATGACTTCAAGTCCCCTTGCCAGCCCCAGGTATTAGATGCAGACAAAACTGCAGAAGCAACAAAGACTGCATGAGAAAAATAGGGAAAAACAAAGAAAATACTACAAGACTGACACTAGGTAACGGCTTAGTTTTTAAAGACGGACACACACGTTCTGGAAATGACATTAGCAAAATTACAGAGTGAAGTTCACCACGATATGCAGATTCTAAATATATATATATATGTGTGTGTGTGTATATATATATATACACACATATACACATATAATATGTATATGTACATATATATTATACATATATGTATGTGTGTGTGTGTGTGTGTGTGTGTATATATATATATATATATATATATATATATATATATATGGGCAGTAAATATGACCGGAAATGGATGTTCTGAAGACAAACTGAATCTGACCAACCTCACTTCCCATTTTCATAAGGTCATTAGATGGAATAAACTAGGGAAGAGCTGATAGACAGTGAATCTCAGGTGACAATATCTTTCCTGATAACCTTGATTCAGGATGGTGGGATGCTGGCTAAAGAAGGGATCAGGTGCAGATGGCTGTGGAGTGATGGGTGCAGCGAGTTTGAGGGGCTGCATGTGGCCCAGCCTTTGTCTCGTCTGACATGGTAAGATCTGTTTGTCAAATGCAGAGAGTGTATGAAGTGGGATGCACAAATCAACACCGGAGGAAATCACAACGGGGCGCAATCATGATGTGAAATACAAAATACGAGAATGAATAAGGGAAGGAAGTTCTGCATTAGGAAAAAAAAATAAACTACACAAGTATAGAATAGAGGGCTTTGCAAAAACTGACAAATGGAATCTAATTAAACCAAAAAGCTTCTGCAAAGCAAAAGAAACTGTCATCAGAGTGAACAGACAACCTACAGAATGGGATGAAAGTTGTGCTATCTATCCATCTAACAAAGATCGAATACCCAGAATCTATAAGAATCTTAAACAAATTTACAAGAGAAATATAAACAACCCCATTAAAAAGTGGGCAAAAGGCATGAACAGAAACTTCTTAAAAGAAGACATTTCCACAATGGTTGAACTAATTTACACTCCCACCAACTGTGTAAGATTGTTCCTATTTCTCCACACCCTCTCCAGAAATGCCAGATATAGTATGCACCTAAAGTAAAATAAATAAATTCAAAAGAAGACATTTATGTGGGCAACAAACGTGATAAAAAGCTCAATATCACTGATCGTTACAGAAATGCAAATCAGATCCACAATGAGATACCATTTCGCAGCAGTCAGAACGGCAATTGTTAAAAAGTCAAGAAACAATAGATGCTGGCAAGGCTGTGGAGGAACAGGAACGCTTCTACACTGTTGGGGGGAATGTAAATTAGTTCGGCTATTGTGGAAGACAGTGTGGCGATTCCTCAAAGACCTAGAACCAGGTATTGACCCAGCAATCCCATTACTGGATATATACCCAAAGGAATATAAACCATTCTATTATAAAGATACATTCATGCGAATATTCACTGCAGCACTATTTATAATACCAAGGACATGGAATCATCCCAAATGGCCACCAATGATAGACTGGATAAAGAAAATGTGGTATATATACACCATAGAATACGATGTAGCCATAAAAAAGGAATGAGATCATGTCCTTTGCAGGAAAATGGATGGATCTAGAAGCCATTATCGTCATCAAACTAGTGCAGAAACAGAACAGAATACCCCATGTTCTCACTCATAAGTAGGAGTGAACAATGAAAACACATGGACACAGAGAGGGGAATACCACACACTGGGGCCTGTGGGCAAGGCAGGTGGAGGGAGAGCATCAGGATAAACAGCTAATGCATTTGTGGCTTAATACCTAGGTGACGGGTTGATAGGTGCAGCAAACCGCTATGGCACGTGGTTCCCTGGGTAACAAACCTATACATCCTGCACATGTACCCCAGAACTTGGGGGAAAAAAAAAGAACAGAGGACTTTGACTTAGGAAGCGTTTCAGTGAAAAAAGACTTGGGATCATTTTTTGCTTGACTAAAAGTTCAGTATAGTACTATAACTGTTAAAACAAACTTTGCAGAAGTATACAGGAAAATAAGCATTACTTGCAGTAAATCATTCAATTTTCAGGACAGCTCTCCAAGATGGGCACAGAAACATCCCCATTTTAATACAGCATGAGTCTAGAGCATCTCAGAGAGCCAGAAAGTAAAAAGCTGCCGGAAAATTCACATCGATGGGGTACATCAAAGGGACACAGCAGCCAAACCGAAGGAGCCCTCCGTGGCCAAAGCCGGAATGCTTTGAGCAACAAAATATAGCAGTATTGGATTATAAATCAAAATATCGATATCCGTGCATCTATACTGACAGAAATCAGTAACTCAATAAACAGATGGGGGGAACAGACAAGCCTCCCATGACGAAGAATTCCAAATAGTGTATGTCGACGTACCACTCTGAGTGTGGGCTGCACACAGTGACTTCCTTCCAGTGAGTAGGAAAAGCTGAAACGAGGGCAGTTTCACAGTGGAGGAAGATGACAAACACTCCTTCAGCCAGTACCCAAAGTGATAAGTCCCACTGACTGTGTGTGCCCTTGATATGATGGGATGAGAATGGCAATTTACCTCTGTGTCCTTCCTCTTCTAAACCCATAACCCCAGTTTAAACATGAGAAAAAAAAACACACAAGAAAAACACAATTGAGGGAGCATCTATAAAATCCCTGGCCAGTACTCCCCAGCGCTGTCAAGACCATCAGAAAGAAGAAAAGTCTGAGGAATGGTCACAGCCAGGAGGAGCCCAAGGAGTCCTGATGACTCAACGTAATGTGATGTCCTGGATGGGAACCTGGAGCAGAACAGATGATATTAGTAAAAAACTAAAAACATCTGAATAAAGTGTGGACTTCAGATAATAGCAATGTATTGATACTGGTCCATTGGTTGTGACAAATGTACCATACATATTAAGATATTAATCATGGTGGAAACTGGGTGTAGGGTCTGTGGGAACTCTCTGTGCTATCCTCAGAACTTTTCTGTAAATCTATTGTCAAATAAAAAGTGTATTATAGAGAGAAAAAGGGGGCTCCAAGAAGCCACATTTAGAAGCACAGTCCTGCTTGTGAGGCTGCGATTAATGTCTCTCTCCCCATCAACCTGTAACCCCACGAGTGAGAGGACAGTGCTGGTCCTGCTCATCAACCTGCCCCACCCCACATCTACACGGTGCCCAGCACATAGCAGGCACTCAATGAAGACTCGTGAATAAATCACCAGAAAAACTCAGGGGCATAAGATACACGCCTTAAAACATCTATAGAGCGGTTAGATAAAAGGGCTGAATCTAGTTTATTTTGGATAAATAAAGTGCCTCTATAGAGGCACTGTCCAGCAAAAGCATAATGTGGGTCACCTACATAATTTACATTTTTCTAGTAGCCACATTATAAAAGTAAAAGGAAACAGCTAAAATGGATTCTAACAACATTTTATTTAACGTAGCCAAAATATTATCCTTTTGACTGTAAGAGGAAAACATAATAAATATTAAAATGCATTTATATAAATATAAAATGCGCTTATGTGTATGTATAAAGTTTGCACTTGTAGCGCTTCTCAGTGTGGACTGGCCACATTTCAAATGCCCAACAGCCACGTGCAGAGTGGCTACCATCTGGGATAGCACAGCACTAGAGGGAAAGACAAGAACTTGGAAATTACATGGAGCCAGGCTACATATAAGGGACTGAACCCTGTGTATGTGTGACTGGAAAAAAGAACCTTGGAAAGAGTGATCTCCCCATGACTAGAAGTATCCAAGTTGAGGCTCGGTGACTGCCTGCTGGAAACTGCTGAGAAAGAACTCTTTCACTGACCTGGCATTTGGACTGGATGAACCCTGATTTATGCCTGGAAGTCATAATAATGAACATTCGTATGCTGCCTTACAGAATGCAAAAGGCCTATCTCTCTTCCAGTATCTCCAGGTAGGTATTGCTCACCCTGTCCTGAGATGAGGAAACAGAGGCTCAGAGTGGTGAAAGAGAACTTTGCACAATGCCTGACCCCATCCCAAGGTGGATGACGGGGGCATGGACACCCAGCTCAGTACAGGCTGTCTGTCCAAGGAAAACTGTCTTGGAGCCCCAGACCAACCAAGCAGGCTCTGTGCACACTCAGCAGCTTGGGGCGAGGACAGCTGAGGATATGGCCAGGGACAGGGGCAGCGGGGGGGCACCACTTCTGCTCTGAATTTGAGAACCGTGGAGCCCAGGGGTTAGGAGACCAGAGCTTGCTTTACTCACAAAAGCTGTGTCATTTGGTCTTTAAAGTCACATCCTTGTGAGGTCATCACCAACTGCTCCCCAGCACATCCGCCCAAAATAGTACTGACATCTGGATGTTTAAAAAAAAAGACTTGGTGCTATAGAATCACATAGAACATCTAACCCCCATCAAGCAGCACTTTTGTTTCCGTCCAGCTTGAACTAACAGAAGAGGGAGGAAACCATCAATGGAAAATGTAAGTGTCTTCTTCGAAGAGTGAATCTGCTGGTTTCATGGCTGTTTCTTCCGCCGTTTCTCATCTCTCAGAGACAAGCATGAACCGGGAACACACAAGACTGTCACATAGCTGTTCATTTCAAAATGGGGTCGGAAAACAAGATCTCCTGCTCCAAAGCCCCTCCCTGATTCGTATTCCCAACTGAAGCTCCTGGTCTTAGCACACTCTCCCTCCCTCTCCAGGCTTGGCTCCCAATAAAATTGGAATAAAAATATTCCAAATAAAAAAATACCCTCAATTATACTTTCAAACCTGATTTGGTTCCATTGAGCAAATCCATGAGGTCTAATGAATCCCTTCCTGTGCACTGATGATTCCTACTGCTCACAAGATGAAGTCTAAATGCCCCCAGCAACTCTTGCTCTGCCTTCCTATGCAGCCCAGGCTACAGGCATGCCATCCAAAAGCTGTTAGTTACCTGAGGGTAATATACACCCTAGCCTCTGTGACTTCACACATGCTGTTGCCTCGAATGAAATCCCTCCATCCACCCCTTGACCTGGAATATCACACCTCTGTTTCTAGTTCCAGGTCAAATGTTACCGCTGCCCTGAAGCCTTCACCTCACCACGGTCCCTGAGCATAATACATGCCTGACTTAATCCCCCTGGTTATTTGCACCTCTATCATAGCAAGATAAATACACACGAAAATTTTAGGTCATAATACCATGGAGAAAACATAACAGGTTTATGCGACAGAGTGACATGGGACAAGAGGCAACTTTGGATGGGTTAGAGAGGTCTGCTTTAAGACGGTGGGTTTGGGCTGGGGCCTGAGAGGCAAGAAGATTGTGTCTGAGGGCTGAGTGTCGCCCGTGGAGGGAAGAGCATGTGTGAATGTCTTCGGTGGGAGTGAGGTTGATGGATGTGAGGAACAGCAAGAGGCGCCAGGAGGCTGCAGCACCCCAAGCTGTGACAGCATAGCAGGACACAGGTTGAAGAGGAAGGCAGGTGTTCCCAGTTGTGATAAGCAGTCAGAGTTCTGTCCTAGGTGGAACAGGAAGGCACCAAAACATTTTAAGCAGGGACATGACCTAAAAGATGCTCTGGTTGCTGAGTGACTAACGGCTTACAGAGTGGACACATGAGATGGTGGCAGTGACGGTGGTCAGGATGAGCACAGTGGACAGAAATTAGAGATGTGATGGGTCTGGGTGTAATTTGGAGACAGAGCTGAGAGCCTTTACTGATGGATAAGGTGTGGGTGATGAAGGCAAGGGCTTGTATCCACTTCCCAACCATACCTGTGTGAGTTCCCAGAGAGCAGGAAGCATTGCCTGAATCTATGGATGGTGGCACCATGCCTCTGCATGCGGGGACTGTGTGACAATGTCGTATTTGCTCAGACAAGTCTGAAAATGCATTCCCTAGGTGTTTCTGCTTTCACTGTTCTTAAAGCTCGAAAAAGATTGCCTTGTCATCTGTCTGGTCTCAAACAAGTCATCCCTCTGTGGCCTGCAGCTCCCCAGGGCAGAGTGTCCAGCCCACAGAGGTGCACTATCCACACACCTCCTGGAGGCACTGAAAAGGCCACAGGTGCCAACACCTTCGAAACCAAGAGCAAAGGCAGCAACACCAGAAAAAGCCCACAAGACCAGAAGGTCAAGGCCACACTCGTTTGTATGTGACAATCACCTAAGTGTGTGGCTTAGAGTTCAGTAGCATTGACTATTGGTCACCTAGTCAGGAGGCAATGACCCCTGGAAACCCTGCAGACGGCACCATGGTTCTGGGCATCTGGGGGCCTGCTGGATTCATTTTAAGCTGGAAGAAATTGCACCGACATGCACTGCTCTTTCAGGTTCTGAAGGCTTCTCTGATGAAAAAGCTCACGAGCAGCTTGTGCTCTTGCTCAGAGATGCCAATGTCACTGCACGTTACTAAGCTGTCACTTCTTCTTTCCCTCCCCCCTCCCTAGCTGTGCCTGAAACAACTCCAGGAATATTTCCTCCCAGATGTCTTCCTGAATGTCAGTAATCTCTTGGAAATTGGCCACCACTGCTGTTAATGTCAGGTTGTCAGACCTCTAACAGCCTTTGGATTTGTCATGGCCTATTAACTAGCTAACTCTTCATTAAGTCTTGGTAAAGATCGATTTCTGGGGGGCTGATCTGGCTCCACTTGTTTACTAAATGGGAGAAACAGACATGTCTGCCCTCATCTCCAGTGGTTTCGCTTTGTAGGATGCTGTGGCCTAGGCACTGGCTGGTAAAATCTTTGCCTCAAGGTGTCGGGCAGAATTGGCCTCTGTTGCCATGGTGACAGCAGGGCAATGGTAGCTTAGGGGCAGTTGCAAGAGCTCAGAGGTACTGGAGGAGCCAATCACTTCCTCCCCTCACCTACCCTGCCCTGAACACACACCACTCACTGGCCCCTGAGCAAATGACTCACCTGAGCTGAGCCAATCACATTGTTTCTCCTGGGAATCGGGATCGCAGAAGCAGAGACTAAGGGACTTTAATAAGATCAGGGGCTGGGGTTGGCTATGGCAGGGAGGGGAGGAGAGGCCAGGAGGAAAAGCCATTGTGCGGAAAGACACAGGCATGAGCTCCTTGTAAACTATCCAACTGTGCCCTTAAAATGAACTTTTTCAATGGGTTTCTTTTCCTTGTAACCACTTATCCCTAAGATCATGGGTTTTGATGTCAGACCGACCTGGAATCAAATCTTGGTCCTGGCACTTCAAACATTATCCTTTAACATATAACCAGCCTTAGGCTTCCTCATCTGTAAAATGAGGCTAAAGCCAATCATTTCATGGAGTTACTGTGAGGATTAAATGAGTCACCATTGGTGAAAGAATCTGCCTCACAGCAATAAACAAACTGCTGAATGCACACAGTGCTCTAAAGCGGCGTTTTTTTTTTTGTTTGTTTGTTTGTTTGTTTGTTTGTTTTTGAGACAGTGTCTTACTCTGTCACCCAGGCTGTAGTGCAATGGTGTGATCTTGGCTCATTGCAACCTCTGCCTCCCGAGGTCAAGCAATTCTCCTGCCTCAGCCTCACCGGTAGCTGGAACTACAGGTGCCCGCCACCACACCTGGCTAATTTTTGTGTTTTTAGTAGAGATGGGGTTTCACCATGTTGGCCAGGCTGGTCTCGAACTCCTGACCTCAGGTGATCTGCTTGCCTCAGCCTCCCAAAGTGCTGGGATTACAGGTATGAGCCACTGCTCCTGGCCAGCAGTGGTTCTTAATGGAGGGAGAGGAAGAGTTACCTCCCAGCAGACATTTGACATATCTGGAGGCATTTTTGGTGGTCACAAGACAGGGGGCTGCTAATTGAATCTAGTGGCTAGAAGGCAGGGACACTGCTAAACATTCTACACAAGTCATCTCCCAATAGCAACGACCACATTTCACAGCAGCAGGACTGGGGAGCTTCTGGGACTTCCCCAGGAGAGGAGAGAGAGGGACAGCAGCCCAACTTCAGAGTTCAATGGGGTAAAACAAACTCAATTCTGTCAGAACTGGCTGCCAGGTCCCTGGACTGAGGTTTGGGGTAGGGATGGCAGAATAAATTCAGGCAATGGTAAAATGTGGGTGCTAGAATGAGATACTGGGGTTCTGGGGAGGTCTGTGGCCATTTAAACAGATTCTAGATAACACTCAGGTACAGAGCAGAGAAGTGGTTCCTGTGGAGAAGGGCCTGTCAAAGGCTAGCAAGGTGGCAGTCCTGGCCCCCAAGCAAACAGCCATGCTCCATTAGGGGCAGAGAAAGGCAACAGCACCCCCTGTAGTTCAGTGAGAACATCACTGTCCTGGGGACCCAACCCCAGCTCTGGAGATTCCAGGTTCTGGGCAATAACGCTCATGCAGGCTTCACCCGATGCTCAGATGAAGCACCTGGTACATTGCCAGGCTGGAGGAAGATGGTCTAAGGCATGGATGGCACTGAAACTGCAGCTGGTGGCGGGAGGGACTCAGGCTGAGCAGGAAGAGTCTCAAGCCCATAACTAGGCTGACTACAAACCAATGAAAGCATTCTCACTTCAAAAGATGCAAAGGATGAACGATTCAATTTGTACAGGTTTTGAGTGGCACAGGTTTTGCCACTTTAAATAGTGGGGCCATAAACACCAAGTTCACTGCATAACCTGCAGACATGTATGTGTGTGTATATGTATGTATGTGTGCGTGTGTATGTGTATGTATGTGTATGTGTGTGCATGTGTGTATGTGTATGTGTGTGCATGTGTGTATGTGTATGTGTGTGTATGTGTGTGTGTATGTGTATGTGTGTGTATGTGTGTATGTGTATGTGTGTATGTATGTGTATGTATGTGTATGTGTGTATGTGTGTATGTGTATGTGTGTGTATGTGTGTGTGTGTGTATGTGTGTGGTGTATGTATGTATGTGTATATGTATGTGTGTGTATGTGTATATGTGTATGTGTATGTGTGTGTATGTATATGTGTGTGTGTGTGTATGTGTGTGTATGTATGTGTGTGTGTGTGTATGTCTATATATATATGGCCAAAGGCAATGGTTTTCAATGTATGGTCCCCAACCAGTAACATCAGTATCCCCGAGAGATTAGAAATTCACAGGGCCCTGGCCAGCCCTACTGAAAATAGTCTGAGAACCACCTACCTAAAGGAAAAAGACCTAGGTAACAGGCAATGAAAAATTGAGATTTTAACTCTCTGGGGAACGAAATCCTAAGATGGGACTGTATCCTTCTCATAGCTCTGCTCTACTAGAAGTAAATCAAGGAATTCACAGGTGAGCTAAGCGGGGTTCACAGCGGATTCGTCAACACTGATGTAGTACAGTGCCTTGCAGAAACTGCAGCCTCGAACGAGAAAGCCGGTATTGCACTTCAACACAGCTACAGATTCTGATACATGCGCACAGAAAAGATAAGTCTCAATAATAAAGAAAACACTTTTTTTTTTTTTTTTTTTTTTGAGACAGAGTCTCACTCTGTCACCTAGGCTGGAGTGCAGCGGCACGATCTCGGCTTACTGCAACCTCCCCCGCCCAGGTTCAAGCGATTCTCCTGCCTCAGCCTCCCAAGTAGCTGGGATTACAGGTGCCCACCAAAACATCTAGCTTTTTTTTTTTTTTTTTTGGTCATATTTAGTAGAGACAGGGTTTCACCATGTTGGCCAGGCCAGTCTCAAACTCCTGATCTCAAGTGACCCACCCGCATCAGCATCCCAAAGTGCTGGGATTAGAGGCGTGAGCCACCATGCCCAGCCGACAACCGTTTTCCTAAACACGTCTTTATGTGTACACTGTAGGCTGTCCAATATAGCTTACAACCCGACACTGTAATTACTTCTTAAACCTCTTAGTTTCTTCACTTATGAAATGAGAAAATCTCTCGTAGCTCTGATTAGGTCTAAGATTAACCCTAATGTATACATCAGACACCTAGAAGGATCTTAGAAGCCAGATGGAAAACAGTAATAAAATAAACGACAACATCCCTTCCCTTCATTAAGGCTCAGAGCTTGCCCACAGAGGCACAACGGTGTACTGTCAACACCATCTCAAGAGGACAGAGCGATGCAGGTTGGACTTGGGATCAAAGGCTGAGCCAAGTCTGGACCTCATATCCTAGCAACTGGGTGACTGAAGTCAAGTGACTTGAGATATTGGTAATTTCTACTTTGCGAGGAGGCTCTGAGGCTTACATGAGAATGGGAAGTACTGAGTACAGATGCTGGCACTCAGCAGTAGCTCAATAAATGCACCTTGCCTCTGCATTACAAAAAGTGCTAAATCATATAATGTCTAAAACAAATGACTAGAGACAGGAAATAGGGACACTTGTTATTCATAAAGCTGAAAAGCTGGAAGCCACAAAATCACCTAGAGTAGAAGACTGACTAAATAAATCCATTGCACATCCATGTGATAGGCTATTACACAGCTATTTAAAATGCTACTTAAAGACAAATTAGAGGGATAGGAAACATTTCATATTACAGTTGTTAACGATATATAAATGGCATAGTATCAGTTAATATTACTCTATATATGCATGCACATTTATTTCTTTGAAAGATACATACACATTATGATGGTAATTTCTGGGTGGTGAAATTATAAGCGATTTTTATCTCTTATGTATGCTTTTCTGTTCTTTAAAATGTTTTACAATGAGTAGGTGTTACCTAAGAGACAACATGTTTTCATTATTAATTTAAGAAGTAAGAGGGAGCAAGATCTGAGCCAAGGCTTGGAGGATGGCTGGAGGTGAGAGATGGGAGAACGCTTACAGAGTGTGTTCAGGCCAAGGAGCAGCAGAAGGAACCACAGAGCAGGTGTTTCAAGGGGATGGGGGACAACCTTCGAAGATCTGCTTCTCAGAAGCCAGAGAGCATGCCAGGAGTCAAGGGAACAAGGAATCGATGGACAGATCGGGTAGCAGTTTGGGCAGAAGCTGGAGCACCAGACAGGCGGACTTGAGTCAACACTTGACAAAGAGCAATTCCATGGGCTGCCTCAGTCTCTGAGTGCAGGATGGCCTGAAGACACACAGACCTCGGAGGAGGCTGACAAGCAGCCCAGACCGTGATGGCACCTGGAGGAAGGAGCTCCAGAGTGGGGATGCCTCCAGGGATGAAGACTCCTCAAGACCTCCGGCCCACTTGGCTATGAAGGGAAGGGCTAGGAGAAGGGAGCGAAGGGTGCCTCTTGTTTGCTCGCCTGAGAGAATGAGCATGTGGCAGGGCTGTCACTGAAACCCACAATGGGAAGAGATTTTATCTAGTGATCTGGCAAACAGAATATGTCTGCATCTGGGTCCTGTCTGAACACGGTTAGAGATGAGTTCCCAGAGAGAGCAAGGAACAGGGGTTCATTAAATTGGTTTCAGGAGGTACACATCATTCAGGAACTGGCAAGGAAGAGCAGGCCCAGGGAGAAATGAAGCAGTGTGGGGAATGAGTAGGAGGGAAGCCAGGCCTGCCCTACCTCCCGGAAGCCAAGGCAGGACAGTGTCCCCTGGAGGGTTATGGTGTAGATGAGGCAGAGGCCACTGGTGGGGCTGACTCTAGATCCCAAGAATTCATATAAAGGTCTGTGAAGCTGCCAGATACAGTTACAGCAAGAGTAGCAGAGAACCAGACTGAAGCTGGAAGGAGTAGCTGGGTCTAGAGAAAAGTTCCCTTTCAGACAGGGGAAGCAGAAGCAACAGAAGCATGCAGAACGTGTTGGAAAGCACAAAGGAAGCAGGCTCCCAGGGGGATGGGAAAACCAGCCAGGAGCAAGAGGAGGAGGCAGGCACGAAGAGATGCTTCAGCTTCTCTGAGTTCCCCTGGACTGATCTCTACAAGGAGGGTTGTAATTTCGACCTCTCGGGGTTTGAGTAAGAATGGAATGAATTAACTCACGTAAAACACCCGAGACAGTCGACACACAATCTATGAAAGTGGTTGTCATTATGTGGAAATAAAGAAAATGGATGAGAAGCAGTGGGTTGAAAAATGTGAACCAGGAACCAGGTGGGAACTTCAGCTAAGCAAAGAATACAAATGAAATACAACTTCTCTATGCACGGAGCCTGTTGAAAATCTGCCATTCAAATGCAGGCGATCCTGAACAAAAAGGTATGAAAGCGTGTTAAAGCTTTAGGGTTGGACTGGACTGGATGGCTCAAGGTTCTTACAGTGGAATTGACGTTCACAGCCCCCCTGGGCCAGTGAGGGGCTGGCAGTCCTGAGATTTGGGGCCTGCTATCTCTGGTTATACAGGCAGAGCAAGAGCACCGCCACTGTGTGATATTCAATTCTCACTGGCTGTTTGGCCCCTGTTTGTTTCTGTGGCCTGCAATTAAAGAGACAGAGTGTCTATAATCCCATGGGCAAGGCTGTCCATGAAATCTGTGCTCTACCTTAGTTCTGTGGGTAAAACAAGTTCAAACACTTCCTCCCATCCACCTGCCCTTGGGGCTGAGCCAGGTCTAGGAAGCGGGCTCTGGTCAAGGAATAAGGTCAACTGACATTACGGACAGCAAACAGTTAGTAGTTGGCCAACTACTAGAATCACAGCTCAAACAACTGGGCCAAATGACTCTCGGCAGATCAAACAGCCATGTCTGTGACAACTGCATAAAGTTAGGTCCCCCTAAAAATCACAATTAACCCAGAACAGAAGGGCCCATCCTAGTCATCTTGTTTCTCGAACCTATCTTATCTTCTAATGATTCTGTGGCCACTTGAGTCATCCTTCTAAAACACACACCTTAAAACCTGCTGATGACTTCCTATGGCCTAAAGATCATCTGACACCCTAAGGGTAGAAACCGGTCCCAAAACATGCCATCAACTTTTCCCCTCTCCTAAGACCGTCCTATGCTTGCTGATTTCTCAGTGTGCCTTGGCCTTTCACTATTCTGTATTTTCACATCTTCTTTGCATGGAAAGGCTGCCCTCCTCCCTCAGCTATCTGGTGAACACTACCCACTCTTTGCGGCACATTAAAGTCGCACCTTCTCGGTGGCACCTTCTCAGACCTCCACCTCCATGTTACAGTCAATGGCCCATTTCTCTGTGCTCTGTAGGATGTGGGCAATGCCGGGTTTTTCTGTTAGCTCCTCCGAAGCAGGAGGTGACTCTGCAATTTCCCAGTGCCTGATGTAGGGCCTATGGCAATGCTCTTAAGTGTCAGCAGGTAGATGAATAAGCTAAGCAGACATACAGTCTCATTCCTGTATCAACTGGCCCGACCGCGTGGAGACCCTCAAAATCACTTTCTAGACGGCATAATAAAACAGCCATAGCTGGTCCCTTAAGTCATTCTCCACTTCTGTCTGGAACAGTCAACCTCTTTTCCCTTTTAAAATTAATCTGAAGTTCGCGAGGCCAGATGATCTGTGTAGGTTTGCACAGCCTCTGCCTGGCGTATTTCTGACACCGTGTGAATGTTAAATGGTAGCAATAAAAAGAAAGAGTAAAAGTGTTTACTCAAGGAAAGATGTGAATAGCTTGCTGTAGATGGAAAACAGCATCCACGACTGAAACCACCTGGCTGACAGAGGACAGGGCAAGAATGCAAAAGGCACCATTAGAGAACCCCAGAACCATGTGGGGCTCATCTGAGACCTCTCAGACCTCTCGCCTGCTTCCACCCACTCTTTGGAAGGTACATTCTGCTCATTATTTGGTTTGAAGCTGAGCCTCATGGCCATTAAATTAAATAACACCCTGCCCCTACCACACTTCCTGCCAGCCCTCCAATTACATGATTAGAATGTGATAAACATTATTTAGCTAGGAATCTGCAGCGTACGGATTGGCTAAAATATTAAAATTAAATATTTAAATGTCATTTCACTTACCCTCTGTGTTTACGTGCTTCTAATTCTGAATTCCTTTGTGTACCTAGGATGATGGTTCATCTCCTTGGATCTCTGCAGTTCTGATTTCTAACATCAGGTAACATGTAGGAAGGATGGGGAGGATGGGGCAGGCTCTAATAATAAGTGGAAGATCCCTCAGATCCTGTAACTATGATTTGAATTACACACATATACACATATATTCAGTGAAACCTGACATCTTCATCTGCATTTAAAATGTATGGGTTGAAAAGACCACATAGCTCATTCTAGACTACATCGGCTAGTGCAATCTGCCATTGCTTTTCCTGTTCTCTAAATTCGTAGCATCCAAAAAAAAAAAAAAACAAAACCAGCACAACTTGGTCTTCTGCTGTATATTAGCCAATTTCTTAAAAGTTCTGCCCACTTGGCAACCACCTGACTCATGTGCTGAAGTCTCACCTCCCAGAAAAGGGCTTCTAGTCTGTTATACTGGGAAATACAAATATCCTGTGTCTCCCTCCCTGCCCCTGCAATGCCTGTTCGGCAAGATGGGTGCCCTGGGTAAACACCTGTTGGCTGATGGATACACAGCTGTATTACACATGCACAAAAGGGTTAGGAGGAACAAAGCACTGTCATTCATCTTAGGAAAGCTGGAAAAATCCAGTTCTACTTCCTGTCCAGTGTTGTTAAAAGGGAAGGGGACTAGGCATTAATATTTACTGAGGCTTCCTATAGACTAGACACTTTCTACAACAGCATCACATTCAATGTAATCCTCACAGCAACCCCATGAGATGGCCATCACGAAGAAGGCAGAAAGGCTGAGGTCAGCTGGGACCAGGCCCCAGAGAATGTTGGGAAGAGTGAGGACACGTGGCTGGAGGTCTTCCCAGGTCCAGATCCCAGACTCGGTCAACTTCAATTTCTACATGTTGCATCTAAAAATGGTCATTTTAAGCAGCACCACAGACACTTCTGATGTTTGAGACCCACAGTCAAAGGACAGTAATTAAAGAAGGCTGAGGCCCATTTTGCTCTCCTTCAGAGCCATCCCACCTGACATTATCAGCCATAACCACCCTAATATCCCAAGGTGGCCTATTATCACAGGCCATGGGAGAGGCTGGTCGTATTGTCCAGGCACACACCACTTGCTCCTCAAAACTGCACATGCAGAGCATCAAGCAGGTTCTCAGGAGAGGAGGACTCCAGTGTCACGGTAGGACGCTGCTCTTGGAATGTGGATGGGTTTAGAGTTCACAATTCCATGTTGCTTGTCTGCTCTAGGACAAGATCTTAGGAAGAAGGCCATTAAGTGGGAAGCATGATCCCTGTGCGGGGAGCCTTTTTCTTCGGCATCCTCTGCCTCTGGCCACTACCCATTTCCTGGCCTGGGACTTGGGGAAGATAACATGATTGCTCTCACTTCACCCTGGAATATCTCTGGGCACAACAGATTCAAATGCCCATTAGAAATCAGGATCTCCAAAACTCACTGGCCTGGCATGATAACCAACATCTGAATGGAACCTGAAATACTCAAGAGAACTGACCTGTCTGCATGCTTCTGAATAGACATTACAATTTTTTATAGTATTTGGCTGCTTGAAAAGATTAAGGTAGCACATGCAAAATCAGTATTACTGAAGTTGAGTGTCAAAACTGCACGTGTCCTTTAATTGTTAATTTTTTACTCTAAGTTCTGGGATACAAGTACAGAATGTGTAGGTTTGTTATATAGATATACATGTGCCAGGGTGGTTTGCTTCACCTATCAACCCCTCATCTAGGTTTTAAGCCCCACATTCACTAGCTATTCATCCTAACGCTCTCCCTCTCCTCGACCCCCGGCCCCCAACTGACCCTGGTGTGTGTTGTTTCCCTCCGTGTGTCCATGTGTTCTCATTGTTCAACTCCCACTTATGAGTGAGAACATGCAGTGTTTGGTTTTCTGTTCTTGTGTTAGTTTGCTGAGAATAATGGCTTCTAGCTTCATCCATGTCCCTGCAAAGGACATGACTGCATTCATTTTTATGGCTGTATAGTGTTCCATGGTGTATATGTACCACATTTTTTAAATCCAGTATATCATTGATGGGCATTTGGGTTGGTTCCATGTCTTGGACTTTATAGTGCTGAAATAAACATATGTGTGCATGTGTCTTTATAGGAGAATGATTAATATTCCTTTGCGTATATACCCAGTAATGGGATTGCTGGGTCAAGTGGTATTTTTGGTTCTAGATCCTTGAGGAATCACCACACTGTCCTCCATATGATTGAAATAATTTACATTCCCACCAGCAGTATAAAAGTGCTCTTATTTCTCGACAGCCTCACCAGCATCTGTTATCTCATTGTCTTTGATTTGCATTTCTCTGATGATCAATAATATGGAGCTTTTCTTCATATGTTTGATGGTCATGTAAATGCCTTCTTTTGAGAAGTGTCTGTTCATATTCCTTGCCCACTTTTTGATGAGGTTGTTTTTTTCTTGCAAATTTCTTTAAGTTTCTTGTAGATTCCGGATGTTAGACTTTTGTCAGATGGGTAGATTACAAAATTTTTCTCTTATTCTGTAGGCTGCCTGCTCACTCTGATGATAGTTTCTTTTGCTGTGCAGAGGCTCTTTAATTAGATCTCATTTGTCAATTTTGGCTTTTGTTGCAATTGCTTTTGGCGTTATTGTCATCAAGTCTTTGCCCATGCCTATGACCTGAATGGTATTGCCTAAGTTTTCTTCTAGGGTTTTTCTGGTTTTGGGTTTTATATTTAAGTTTTTAATCCATCTTGAGGAGGAAGGGGTCCAATTTCAGTTTTCTGCATATGGGTAGCCAGTTTTCCCAGCACCATTTATTAAATAAGGAATCCTTTCCCCATTGCTTTTGTCCTGTTTGTGAAAGATCAGATGGCTGTAGATGTGTGTGGTGCTATTCTGTTCTGTTCCATTGGTCTATACATCTGTTTTGGTACCAGTATCATGCTGTTTTGGTTATTGTAGCCTTGTGGTATAGTTTGAAGTCAGATAGCATAATGCCTCCAGCTTTGTTCTTTTTGCTTAGGATTGTCTTGGCTATACAGGTTCTTTTTTGGTTCCACAGAAAATTTGAAGTAGTTTTTCCAAATTCCATGAAGAATATCAAAGGTAGTTTGAAGGGAATAGCACTGAATCTATAAATTACTTTGGGCAGTATGGCCATTTTAACAATATTCATTCTTCCTATCCATGAGGATAAAATGTTTTTCCATTTGTTTGTGTCTAGTCTTATTTCCTTGAGTAGTGGTGTGTAGTTCCCCTTGAAGAGGTCCTTCACATCCCTTGTTAGCTGTATTCCTAGGTATTTTATTCTCTTTGTAGCAATTGTGAGTGGAGTTCATTCATGACTAGGCTCTCTGCATGTCTACTGTCAGTGTATAGGAATGCTTGTGATTTTTGCACACTGATTTTGTATCCTGAGACTTCTGCATGTGTCCTTTACAACAGCCAGCTACTTCTACATTCCCATGCATTTCCCTCATTCAAAGATCACTTTTCATGTTTACAGAAAACAAATAATGATCTCACAGTGGTACAGAGCTTTATAATTTACCTAGTACTTTTACACAGATTATTAGCTCATATATTTTTTTCTGGCCAGCCAGCAAGGTTGTTCAGACTGAGATCATGATCTCAATTTTAGACATGAGGACACAGGATCAGAGAGATGAGGTAGCACATCTGTTCACATTCTCTGCTGGTTCCTTAGAGAAACAAGCACCTGAACACATGTCTCTCAGCCCCAGTGCACTACGCTCCTCCGTGACCTTCGTGGGAGGTTCTTGGTCACCTTCAAATAATTTTAATTGAGAACATAGGAGGCATTTAGGTCCCATTACTGCACATGTGAGACTACCTGCTTTTTTCATTACCTGGGACTCTAGTGGTCCAATGACCATGGATAAGGACAGACCACCTTGTCATAAAACAGAGACCCAGGTGATGGTGTTAAAGTCATGACCTTGCCAGAATGCTCACCACTAAGCTGCTATGGTGAGCTGGGGGAAAAAATTAAAAGCCAACTGAAGGGAAGGAAGTCTGCTAATATTCTAGTCCCTGAAAGAGCTGCTGGAGCAAGGCAACGCAAGCTGTAGAGAACTTCAAGTCTTGGGCTATGTCTTTCAGGAGATTACACAATTGGCTTGACAATGAGAATAAGAATGAATGAGAATAAAGTGAAAGCATGATTTCTGCTAATGCAAACCTGGTGTTATAGAAATGTAAAGACCATTTTAGAAATCTATTAGGAATTTAACTCATGCTGCGGGGGGGGTCTAGGGCTGAGAAATGGGACCCATGAAATAAGTTCTAGGTTTAGCCTTCTAGAAGCTGACTCCCTGTTATAAGGACATAGACTTCATTTGGCACTGGGGTTTTCATTAAAAGAAGCCTAGATTTAGAGTTGGGGGTCTGGGTTGGATAGCTAGCTTGACCATCTGTTTGAAATGTCACCATGCATCAGTCTCTGAGCATCAGGTTCCTATCTACACACAGAGACCTGTTTTGAGGGTCCAATGAAGAACGTATGAATCCTCCAAGACAAGCCAGGAAGAAAAGGTAGTCTTGTCTAGCAGTAAAACACATCATTCGGCATAAACATTATTACAAAATACAATGTAGGTGAAAATGATTGCGGATCTTAAAGATGATTGTTGTAAGCAAGAGAAATGGATTACAAAGAATCCAAGTTGTTGTGGGGCCTATAGAGTACAACTGACCTTCCCACGGCATGATGCTACAATATCAGCTCTTGTGAGCACAAGGTATTTGGTTTTATTTGCTTCTGTATCCTCGGCACTCAAAACAGTGCTGAGTCCCTGATATGCATTCATTTATTATTTGTGAAAATAACCTCTGGAGCTGGTCCCAGGAAACAGGAGAACCGGGAACCAGGACTTCCAAGTCAAAGTTAACAAAAACAACTTCAGAAGATCCTCATGGGCTGCCTCCTCCATTTTTGTTGTCTTCACAGAGGTCACATGCTAATGGTCTATTGAAGGAAAAATGTCATTGCTGTGAGATTTGGGTGCTTCCCAGCAAAGTACAAGATGAGAAGTTAAGAACCTACAGAGTTACAAGATCTCAGGGCTGGAAGAAGTCTCAGAGGCCACCTGACTTGGCCCTTTGAAGCAGATGAAGCTGCAGCCCAGGGAGGCAAGTGGAACTGGATAAGCAGCAAAGCTAGAACTCAGGACAAAGGAATGGTAATGGAAACAATGACATTTTTAAAAATAAAAAAATCCTGAGGCTTTGAAGGGGGCAAACAGCTCCCTATTAAAGTGTGTAAAGAGGTTGAGTTAAGCCCTGCCCAGCTGGGGAGGGCTATCCGCCCAGGGCTATCAGTGTTTAAACCTAAAGGCAGCTCCCAGGAGCTGAAGCCCATTAATTCTTGGCAAAGTGGAATTTTCAGTGAGAGGAAAAACTGAAACACAGATCCAAAAAAAAAAAAAAAAAAAAAAAAAGCCACTCAGAAGGATTTTCAGATACCAAACAGCTCTTCTTCAATAATAGGCTGGCAAAGGAAGCACACGTATTACATTTTCCAGAACAAACTCTCAGACTGGCTTTAAAAATTAGAAGAGAATGTGCTCCAGGCAAGATCCACTTTGGGTTTCATGAAATGCAGCTGGCTAGAAGGATTGTCAGACATGCATGAGAAATCCAGAAAACAGATGGGGCATCTTCCTCTAATTTCAGCATGGCCTTGGGAGGTTCTGCAGTTGGAGGGTGACTTGGTGGTGCTGGTCCAAGCCCTGGGCAGTTACACTGGTAGAGACAGTGTTTTGGCAGAAACCGGTCGTGGGCACATCTGGCTGACACTAGAGTCTACACTAGGCAGTGCATGAAACCCCCTTCCTTGCCAATGAGCTCAAGATGAGGACCAGCCTCCCGGGACTGAAATTGCAGTACCAACCAAAACCTCTGTCTTTCCCTACCCCCAGGCTCTCTAAGCCATAGGCTTTGCCAACAGGGCTGAGCTGCACCCCCACCCCAGAAGAGGAAGGAGTGCCTTTTCTGGGCTGGAAAGTAACATTGGATGGAGACTGGGGGACATTCACAGTCTCAGGGACTTCTAAGGGACAAGCCTCTGCAAAGGACAGGTCCCAAAGGTCTGGGGCTCCATGAGTGTTAGAAGCCATTTCATGGTTCCAGTTCTGTGAGCTTTGTCCTCCCTCTCTAAACTGTCCTGTGGTGAGCTCCCCAGGGCTGGCAGGAGATAGCCCCATGTTCTCAGCAAGGGGGCAATGGGAAGTAAAACCAGGCAGTCCGCAGCCTGCTTCCTGGTCCTCTGACATCACTCTGTCTGCCCAAAGGTTTTCTTAGAATGAATAGTCCTATATGTGCATATTTACATGAGTTTATATATTCTATATTTAAACAGATCGGGGTTTCTATATCCTTTTGGACCATACAACTGGGCTTTTCAGCAAACATAGTTTGGACAAAGGAAAAAGCGAAGTCGTGATGTCTCCCACCAGCAAAGTTCACCTTTGCGCTGCTATTGACATAACATATACAGCACAGAGCAATTTTGATTTGGGGTCATTACCAACCTGCTCCACAAATTCATCTAAGGGTCTCCAGGGGGACTCAGGAGGGCACCTGCAAAAGGCAGACCCTGTACACGGCCAGCTCAGTAGAGAACCCTGGAGTTTTCCGGGCCACTGGAGTAACTGCCCACAGCTCAAAAACCCATGTACCTGGGAGCTCCATGGTCCTGGATTCTCCTTCCTGCCCTGCATCTTTAACTACGACCTTGGACAAGCCACTGCATCTTTCCAAACCTCAGTCGCCTCAGACGCAAAATGTGGTAACCTTACAGTGCCGTGGTGAGTATGAAATGCAGGAGTAGATGGAGATTACTTGACAGATTCAACAGGAAATCCGGGAGTGATAGCTAGAGCGATCGGTACCAAAGCTGGGACAGAATTCATACACGGAAGCATTATTCTCACTGGCCAAAGGGCCAGCGAGCATCTCAGTGACAGTTCCCATGGCTACATGTCACCACCGGAGGGGACAAGGGAAGAAGGCCTACCCAGGCGTGAAAGTGGGTGAATCCAATGGTTACTGTCACCTGACCTGATGCATCCTCTACTTTGGGGACCCAGCTGGTCCCTCTTCCTCCTGGAAATACTTTCTTCCTGTGGTTGCAGGGCTTCCACTTGGTCCTGCCCACCCTGGGTGCTTCCTTTGGTCTCTGGGCCAGGTCTTCCTCTACCAATTGCTCAGCAAGGGAGTTGCTGCAGGCCGCCTTGTTCTTAGGTCCCTGCCCCAAACCATTTCGCCCAGCCTTGCAGTGTTAAGTACCATCTCTACCATGATGAATCCCAAACTTATATTCCCCTGACTTCCAGGCACACATCCCCGCACCCACTCAGCGTCTCCACCTGGATGTTCTGGCACTATCTCCAGCACAGCGCATCCAAGCACAAGCTCACGAGCCCCACCCCAGCCTGCTCTCTCTAAGCCCTCCCCATCCACTGGCAGCCTCATCCAGCCAGTTACTCAGGTCATGCTGGACTTCTGGCCTCTTCCCCTCCTCCACATCCGACCCATCTGAACATTCTGTCAGTGCTTCTTTCAGGAGGCATCCGTGCTATCTCCTGCTCCAAGTCCCCAGGTCCCCTCCCTTGGATCCCTGCAAACAGCCCCCACTTTCCTCCTCACTCCTCCATAGTCTGTTTTCCACAGAGCACTCAGGACTTGTCAGGCCATGTCACTTCTCTGCTCAGCACCCTGCAATGGCTTCCCAGGTCCTTCTGCATAAAAGCCAATATCAGCCCAATGGTCACCAAGACTCCACGTGACAAGCCATGGCGCCCCCATTCACTCCGCTCCTCCCCCTCCCTCACTGGGTCCCAGCCATGGGCCTGCCCCCACCCCAGCAAGGCCAGCCATACCAGCCCTGACAAGCCTCAGTCCTCGCTGGCCTGTCTGGAATGTTCTTCCTCCAGATAACATCCCAGCTTGTCCCTCACTCCCTTGATGTCTTTACACACATGGCAAAACCTCATGACACCTGCCCCTCTGACACTAAAACTGTACTCCTCCCAACACTCCCATCCCTTGTCTTTTTTGCCACCAGCGAGCCACCACTTGCTGTGCTTAGTTGTATTGTTTACTGTCTCTCTCCCCTCACTAGAATATGTGATCTGAGTGGGAAGGGATTTTTCTCTATTTTGTTTGCTATGGTATGCACAGCTCTTAAAGTAGCATGTGGCACGCTGTGGAAACTTGGGCTGAACGAGCACATGCCAGTCCCAGCTGGAAGTCACTCTCCGCTCCCCCTCTGTTCTCACTTAACCACCATCTCAGCATTTAGCTCCCTTTAGGTTTTCACTCAGTGCCCAAGGGTGGGAACAGAGGTGGAGGGAGAATGCGAGAGGAGGAAGTTACCCTGCTCCTGGGGGAGAGGAGGGTTGCAGAAAGTCTCTCCAGAGGGCAGAAATACTAAGAGGACATGAGTGTCAATTTTCACACTTTCAGGTGCTGGAACAATAATATGCTCAGAGACCTCCTTCGACTTGACTCTTTTCTAATCAATACATTTATGTAGGCATGGCCTCAGTTTCCTCATCCCAAAATGGAAAAACAATGCCCCATCCATGGAGTTCTTTTGTTTTTTTACATGTCAGAATCTTTGGTAAATTCTCAAATTCTATATAAATAAGAGCATCATGCAGTGTCCTGTACATGCCTTGCTGTGATCCATGTCCTAAGTTTCAAAACCACATCCCACACTACCAGCTCAACACGCTGATGTGGACTTCCCCTGACGCCTCAAAATCAAGGTGTCCAAATGCAACTTGTTATCTCTCCCCCCTCCCCCCACTTTTTCCATCCTGACTTCCTATCAAGCTGCCAGCTGTACAGAGTTGAAATTTCAAATTGCTATCTCTTCCCTGTCCCTTATAAGCCCAATCCAACCACACTCCAAATCCTTTTAGTACTGCTTCTGTGATGCTCCTCAAAGCTGTCTCCTCACCACACCTCCAACTTGGCCAGCTTTCCCCAGATCTTGCCAGAAGCATTGCAGCCGCCTTCCACAAGCCCTCTCCACCTGCAAGATGCTGCCCACTCCAACCTACCCAGTCACCGCACCCGGGGCTTTCTGCCAAAACCCGGAGCACCTCCGCTACCCAAAGCTATCACCTGTCCATTACATACACAGTAAAAGCTGCAAATTCATAGCCTTATCCAAAATCCCTCCCTTCCAGCTTCATTACCAATGACACACACCCTCACCATCCCTGCACTGACTCTGGTAATGAAAACAACACAGCTCTAGACTGGGAATTCCGCTATACACTCAGTCTCTCAGCCTTTCCTGTAGTCATTCCCTCCACCTGGAACACTGTGGTGAAGTGGGTGTTTTCCTTTAGGACGTTTGGGGTTCTGCATCCTCAAGGAAGCATTCCTACGTGCTCCCAGGGAGAGTTCGGTTCTCCTCACAGCTGGCCCCACTGCACCCTCATTCTTCCCCGGCCACACCCTGCACATAGTGTGACCCTCTGGGCTTGAGAAAATACTGAGCAACATTTAACGCCAGCCTCCCCTCCCCTCCCCCTTCCCCCCTCCTCCCCGCCCCCTTTCTGCTTCTGCTCCCCTCCCCCTGCGCTTGAGAAAATACTGGGCAATACTTAATGCCCTCCCCCTCCCCCTCCCCCTCCCCCTCTGCTCTCCTCTCTCTCCTCCCCCTCCCTTTTCCCCTCCCCCTCTGCTCTCCTCTCTCCCCTCTCCCCCCTCCTTTCTTCTCTCCTTGGCCCTATGGTGCCATCTTGGCTCACTGCAACCTCTGCCTCCCGGGTTCAAGTGATTCTTCTGCCTCAGTCTCCTGAGCAGCTGGGACTACAGGTGCCCATGCCCAGCTAATTTTTTGTATTTTTAGTACAGATGGGGTTTCACTGTGTTAGCCAGGACAGCCTTGATCTCCTGACCTTGACATCCGCCCGCCTCGGTCTCCCAATGTGCTAGAATTACAGGCATGAGCCACTGCGCCCAATCCCAACACCAGTCTTTTCTTACAGAACTCATTCTGGCCCTGGGTCTTGGCCAAACATCACTACAGCAGAGACCTGACACTAAGTGAAAAACATACGTGCAATGGTCCAAGAGTGAGGGCAGACTGAATGTCACTACCGATATCACAACCAATGATGACAACCATGCACTGGCAACCTGGGCCTCAGTCCCCATGCCAGTCCTGTGAGTGGACAGAGCTGACCTCCATTTACACATATCTATTGGGGCTCAAACATTCCTGCCCACTTGGCCAGGATCACAGAGCCAGTGAGTGGTGCGGTCCACAACAAAACGCTCTGTCTTGCTCAAAAGACTGCCTCTTCAACAGGGCAACTACAGGAAACAGTCATTTATTGTATATTTTAAAATCACTAAAATAGCATAATTGGATCATTTGTAATATGAAGAAAGAATAAATGCTTGAGGTGCCGGATGCCCCATTTACCCTGATGTGATTATTATGCATTGTATGTCTGTTTCAAAATATCTCATGTACCCCATAAACATATACACCAACTATGGACCCATGAAAGACTGTGCCCTTGGCCCAGCTCTGTGTCCCTCCCAGGAGTGAAGGTGACTAAGGCATCCCTAGGCACTGACCTCACACTTCTACAGAGACATGTCTCACTTCTACAGAGTGTACAGTGAAATCCCCAAGAGGAAGCCAGTCATGGTCAGGGACCCATGAAGTGATGCTCCCCAAACCTCTGCAGCCTGAAGGAGCATGAGGAGTTATTAGCCGAACAATCGAGCTGCACACTCAGCCCTCTTATTTGGGCTTTTAGGAAGTTTCACTGTCAGGTGGATGTTTTCAGCCAAACAAAACAGGCTCCCATTCCCGCCGTGCACTGAGTAAGTTCCGAAAGGGTAACATGATTAACATTCTTTCTTTCCCCTCGTGCTTCTCGGTCTTTTTATACTGCTAATGTTTTTCCACTGCGTCATCTTTTTGAAAACACTCCTCTTGTTCAGCTCCTTTAGTTTTTTCTCATTCAAGGCTCTATTGGTATCTTTTGTCTTTTCTCTTCCTTGCCCCTGGCTTTCCTTTGGGGCCCTGGCACCGCTAAATAAAGCCTAAGCGGATACCACAAACCTGTGCAGAACATTTCTTTAACAGCAGAGCAGACATTCGCAGCATTGTTGAAATGCCCTCCCCTCCTTCCTTCCCTCCCTCCCAGGGTGCGGCCCAAGCCCAGACACAAAGCCAGATGGTTGGCTGCTGCAGCTACAGGTGTATGTATGAAATTCTACAGCACACTCATTCCAGTTAACCACAATGTGGGAACTCCATAGGCTGGCATCTGTTTTTCAGGTAATCCACCTGCTGAGTCAATGGTGGGCATCTCTCGTTTCCATGGTACCCATCTCAACACACAGTTCAGTAGTGTACTCACCAGCGTACTTAGAATATGAACACTAAGAGGTACCGGGAAGCATAGGCGAGGCGTGGCTTGGGCTATGGAGATGTGGATGCCACCCCATCCTCCTCTCTGGTGGGGTGGGGCCTACGGCATATTGCTCAACCCTTGAGGAGCCTCAGTTTCCTCATCTGTACATCTGAGGTCCAAGAAAAGATGACCTGAAGGCTCTTTTACATCTATGTTTCGCAAATCTTTTTTCCCTTCAGTGAGCTGGATTTAGCACAGAGTTCTTCAAAATTTATGTCAAGTTTCCAGACTTCAAACAGCAGTAATGACAGCAGGTTTTCCAGCTGTCTTAGATGGCACAGTAGTGGCTGTGTTGCTGACGGTGGCTCTAGCATGAAAAGTAATCATCAGAATCAGTAGAAGCTTTCCCCAAAGCAAGAAGGGTCCACTGTGGATTCCCAGGATGAAATTTTGTTACTTTGTAAGGGTCTTTTCTCTTGGTATTCATCTAGGAGAAGCATCAATTCATCATCTCCAGGCCACGAAAGGGGAGTAAAAAAAGACCTAACTGTGCCTAACGTGTAGCTTTTGAAAACCAACTAACCCGTTGGGGCATTTTATGGGATAAAATAATAAAATACACAAAACAATCAACAGGTGGATGGCATTCAGTTATTCAAGGGAACGTCATTAAGGCAAACTTTGCTATGCTGGTGGGAACGTGGGCAGAGCCTGTGTTCAAGATAAATGCCTAATCCCTTTGGACTCCTATCACCAACTGTTAGGAAAACGTAGCAGAGGACATTTTATTAGAGTAATAATGCAACTGTGGAAGCCGGACTGAGCTGGCAGCTGCAGTTCTTAGCAGCTCCGAGGTAATTGACCTGTGGCCTTTTGGTTCACAGACTCTTCACCTGAGCCAACAAGGTGCCTGATTGAATCATAGATCTTTTACCTCTCATCACATGAGACGGAAGAGTCCTATTAAAAATGTAGGAAGGCAAGTGAGTAGGCCTCAGCTGTATCGGGAGCTCCGAAGCTGGGGCCAGAGGCCATTCGCCCTTCCTTTTAACAAAATCCAATGAAATAACTCATTTACACAGCTTCAGCTCAACTACATGTATGTGTGTGGGGGGGAAAAAAAGCAGTCAAAAATGTACCTTATCCCTGGGTTGTGGGAAAATGAATTACTTCTATTTTCCCGCATAGGCTTTATTGTGTTTCCAAATTTTCTACAGGGAGTACGTATTCCTTTTTGAGAAAATATAAATATTTTTCAAAAACGAATGTTCACATGGGTCTTTGCCCAGGCACTGACTACGTTTAAGTAGGTGAAAGATGCAAAATGGAGAGTTTATACATGGACACCTACCAAGCCTGGGAATAGTCTGTTTCGGTCCAGTGCAAGCATCTCGAATCCCCAGAGCAAAGGGGTCCTGCCGCCCACGCCCACCCCCAGCACAGGGGCCTGGCTGGGAAGGTGACATAATCCCTGATAGCTGTTCCCATCGCCAGGGACAAATCCTAAATTTGGCAGCCTCAGGAACTGAGTGAGTTTCCTTTCTTTCCTCTAGAGTTAGAGAGCTGGCATGGAAGGACAAGAGGCTGCGGAGTTTTCAAATAAACATTTTCCTCCTGAAGAAAGCCATCCAGTCATTATGGCAAACTTTCCCAGAAGAGATTCCATTTACCGCCTCTCTTTTAAGAAATTACTTGGCAACAGGATGTAATTTAATTAAAGTATTTACTTAAATGTATGCCCTCTGGGGCCTGAAGGAAACAGGATATTTTTCTAATCAACTGGCAGCTTTAGGGGGTTGTCTGACCATGGGTCAGGGGTTTCCTGATGTTTAAACACACACACACGTGCCTGCATCTGAAACAAGTACGTCCAGATCTCCTGATACGCCCAGCAAAAAGCAACACTCTTATTTCCAGATCCTACAAAAATCCTTGGGTATGTCAAACTTCTGGCATTCTCCACTTGGCTTCAGATGGAATAGAAATACCCCAAATTGCAGTATCTTCTCCACAAAAATCAGAAGCAGTGATTTTATTGTGGAACAAAATCTACTTTGCTTTTAAACCGAAGTCCTGATCATTCTACCCTAAAATGATTCTATTTGGGCTGTCTGAATATTGCATTAGGTCCCAAATCTCGATTGGACAGGCTGGGTTCTGAGTTATACTGTCTCTCAGGTCTGGAATTAGTGTCTTTTCTCTCCTCATCTTTTCTCTCTGTATTTCTGTTTTATTAAAAATGTATCCCCAGGGCCTAGAGTGCTGGCTGTCTAGTGCTGTCGGTGTACAATAAACATCTGTAGAATAAAAACATTTGCTGCGTGAAGCAACGGTGGGGAGCATCCTGCGAATGTCCAGGGGCAGGAGCCTGTGCTATTCCCGGGGCCAGCAGACCAAGCCCAGCGTGGAGGGCAGATTTTGGTGCTGGGCTTCCCGAGCACGCTAAAGGGAGTTTGGAGGCCTCAGATTTGGCCTTGACCATCCCCTGGCTTGGGACATCCCCAGGAGACCTCCAACCATTCTGGCACCATCATCACGTGACATACGACCAGCCTCCCTCACTCCGGGCTGCCCTCTCTTCCTCCACAGGGGCCTCCGGTCTTTGTTTCCACGTGGTATGCAGAGGCACCCCGTATCAACAGCAGTATATCAGCAGAACGGATGGGTTTTGTCCCCACTGCTAAATCTCGGCAGAAATTCTAGGGAAGATTCTCAATACGGTTTGTGCAGATGGAGCAGAACGCTGTGATCAGAGCAGTCAGGGCAGGCTCTTAACTATCCACATCCTTGCCTCACACTCTGCTCTAAGCTTCCTCTTGCACAGTTGTGCCTTACCTGAAAACTAAAATAAACTAAAAGCCAAGCTGCAGACTTGCACACTTTGCAATGGCACTCGAGGTTTCTGTCCAGATTATTTTACGTTGCCCTGTTTTCATGATCGATTCCTCCAGCCTGTGCCAGCTGCTTAGCTTATGTGGTAAGTGTGTCTTTGTGTTTTCATTAGGGTTATGGCTAAAAATGGTGAACAGCACCAAGCAAGGGACGCAGTCTTGAGGCACTCCACACCAGGGGTCTTTCCAGATCAACGTCAATCCTTTAACTCATACATCAGGAGCCAACTGTGCAGCATATATAAGTACTTAGAGGGCACAGTGGTGCTGTGGTCAAAGCATGGGTGAAGAAGACAGAGAAACCAGGATAAGACTCTGCTTTGCTGCTACTGGCTGTGTGACCTTGGGCAAGTTGCTAAACCTCTGATCCTATCTGCTCATCCACAATGTAGAAAAACATAATGATGGTACCTTCTTCAAATGGTGAATTTGAGATTTATGGGGGACAAGGTATGTAAAGGCATTAGCCTGTGTCTTACACACAGTTTATCTCTCAATAAATAAAGCAATGTGGTGTTGTTTAAAAAGTTCACCAGAATATTTTAAGAAAATTTGTTCTACATCTCCAGGAAACCACATCTTTAGCATGTACATGACACAAGAGTAACCCTATAAAAAATGTAATGTGCCATTTGGCTTTGCTTCTTTTTAGAGAGCTCATGACAACTCCCAGAAATCTTCTATCAAAGCTCACCATCTGTTTAATAATCTCTTTTTTTTTTTTTTTTTTGAGATGAAGTCTCGCTCTGTCACCCAGGCTAGAGTGCAATGGCATGATCTCGGCTGACTGCAACCTCTACCTCCCGGGTTCAAGTGATTCTCCTGTCTCAGCCTCCCAAGTAGCTGGGATTACAAGTGCACGCCACTGCACCAGGCTAATTTTTTTTTTTTTCAGTAGAGATGGGGTTTCACCATGTTGGCCAGGCTGGTCTTGAACTCCTGACCTCAGGTGATCCACTCACCTCGGCCTCCCAAAGTGCTGGGATGACAGGCGTGAGCCACCGCGCCCGGCCACAATCTACTCCAGACATTTGGTAGGAATACTGTCACATTCTCTCATGAATTGCCCATTATTTTCAGAATCTATCTTCACCTGTGTAATGAACCATGATGGTCATGCCTACCTCCTTTGCACATCTCCCTTTCCTTGTCCCGCACAGCTTTTTTTAAAAAAATAACTGGTGATAGACTTATGAACTCACATCTTCAAATTCTCCAAAGTAAATGGAAAGCAGCAATCATAGAGCCCTTAGGGCCCCTGGACTATTTTTTCCTTTTTAATTACTATCAGCTCTAGCTACTTTGTATACCTGTTTGCCCCACGCTTTGCATTTTAAGGCATTCTACTTGGTGGGAAAAATAAAAATAAAATAGAAGCCAATGAATTCTACTTGCTCTCAGACATGTGTTAAACATGCCACCACCTGTTCTGGTCATTTCTGTCTCATCAGTGAGAAACTACTTGTAGGCCGGGAGGAGGAACAGTCCATTAGACAAGGAGTAATAAACCCTTAGACATGGAGGAACAGGCCCTTAGACATGGAGGAACAGGTCCTTAGAAATGGGGAAACAGTCCCTTAGACATGGAGGAACAGGCCCTTAGACATGGAGGAACAGGTCCTTAGAAATGGAGGAACAGTCCCTTAGACATGGAGGAACAGGCCCTTAGACATGGAGGAAGAGTCCATTAGCCAAGGAGGAACAGGCCCTTAGACATGGAGGAACAGGCCCTTAGACATGGAGGAACAGTCCCTAAGACATAGAGGAACAGTCCCTTAGACATAGAGGAAGAGTCATTAGCCAAGAAGGAACAGTCCCTTAGACATGGAGGAACAGTCCCTTAGATATGGAGGAACAGTCTCTTAGACATGGAGGAATAGTCCCTTAGATATGGAGAAAGAGTCCTTAGCCCACAGTCCCTTAGACATGGAGAAACAGTCTCTTAGACATGGAGGAACAGTCCCTTAGACAAGGAGGAACAGTCCCTTAGACATGGAGGAACAGTCCCTTAGACATGGAGGAACAGTCCATTAGACATGAAGGAACAGGCCCTTAGACAAGGAGGAACAGTCCCTTAGACATGGAGGAACAGGCCCTTAGACATGGAGGAACAGTCCATTAGACATGAAGGAACAGGCCCTTAGACAAGGAGGAACAGTCCCTTAGACATGGAGGAACAGGCCCTTAGAAATGGAGGAACAGGCCCCTAGACATGGAGGAACAGGCCCTTAGACAAGGAGAAACAGGCCCTTAGACATGGAGGAACAGGCCCTTAGAAATGGAGGAACAGGCCCCTAGACATGGAGGAACAGGCCCTTAGACAAGGAGGAACAGGCCCTTAGACATGGAGGAACAGTCTCTTAGACATGGAGGAAGAGTCCATTAGCCAAGGAGGAACAGGCCCTTAGACATGGAGGAACAGTCCCTTAGACATAGAGGAAGAGTCATTAGCCAAGGAGGAACAGTCCCTTAGCCATGGAGGAACAGGCCCTTAGACATGGAGGAACAGGCCCTTAGACATGGAGGAACAGTCCATTAGACAAACACACATCTGCCTTCTCCATTCTTTCCTCCACTCTGCAGGTAGGAAAGACAAGACTCTAGCTTATTGCCAAATCTATTAGTCAAACTGGAAGGTCATTCTCAAGGTGGAGTGCATCTCACCACTGCACCCTAGTCTGGGGAACAGAGAGAGCGACACTGTCTCAGAAAAAAAGCCTTTCTTAATGACAGTTAACTCAAGGATGTAGACAGTTTCTACTGGATGTAGAAACAGAGTCCTGTCCCCACACTTGGTGACCGGTGGTGGACACAGTCATGGACACAGGCTTGGACACGTGCAGGGTAAAGAACTGCACCAAAGCTTCCCTGCTGTGCATGGAGCAGAGCTCTTGGAGATGCACTAACCCGGGGCATAAGAAACAGGCCAAAAGACTGAGCTTTGTAAACAGTCAGTGCCAACAGCAGATCACTCCAGCTCAATAAAATGTCTTTATGAGGTAATTAGCAGTTCATAAAATCTATTAAGTAACTTAGAAACCCCTGTACCACTCTTCCACCATCTCCACTGCTAAAGGACCCTTGGGAAACATTAGCTCTTATTGCGATGAATCACACAGCATCGGCAAGGTAGATGGCAGCCACTCACGGCCAGGAGAATTCAGAACACTTCCTTCCGCCTTTGCTGATTGAGAAGAGAGTCCCAAGTCATCCCACTTTAAGACTGAACTCATAGAGACAGCTATAGGAATGGCTAGGGAAGGAATAGAATTGATAGTAGCTTCATCTCAAGCCTCAGTTTGCTGACATGTGGAATAGGATATACCTGCCTTGCAGAATCATGTCACAAATAAGAAAGCAAGAATGGAAAGTACCTGGCCCAGTGCCTAGCATTCTCCAAAACAACAAGTGGATGTCACTGATGTTTGCTAGTAGTAGCAGCAAGAGCAGCAGCACTAGTGTCATTGCTGTTGCTGCAATTAGCTTATGTGCCTACAGTGTCCCCCGCACATTTCTCACAAGTATCTAAGAAGTACCATCCACAGCCTTAAAATAAGCACTTAAAATTTAGGAGGGACTGGCTTGGCTTACCCTTGAGCCTGAATCCTTAAATGTTTCTTGAATTTAAAAATCTCTTGCAAGTGAAAAAAAAGTCACTCTTATAACACAACAAAAAACCCAAAAGACACATTTCTTAGAAGCAAAAAAAAAAAAAAAAGACATCCAAAGAATAATAACTTCTACTAATCTGCTTTTAAGGAGCAATGATCATTCTTTCTCAATAGCTGTAAGTCATCTGTGCATTCAGGGTGCCATGCCATACTATGAGGACGTGCCATCAAGAGGATGGGAGGATGGAAGGATGGATAAATGGATGGATGCATGAATGGAAGAATGGATGTATAGATGCATGGATGGATGGACAGATAGACGGATGGACAGATGGATGGACTGCTGGCTGGCTGGCTAGATGGACAGATGGATAAATGAACGGATATATGGATGAACAAATGGAAGGATGGATGGATGGATGAACAGATAGAGGGATGAGTGGCAGGATAGATGGAGGGATACATGGGAGGATGGATGGGTAGTAGATGGATGGGTAGGTAGGTGGGTAGACCAATTGGAGGCCTTTGTATTTGTGGGTTTCTTAATATTTTCTGGGGCATTCCTTCACTTCACTCAAGTCTATTCAAATGGCACCTTCTCAGAAAGGTTTTCCGTGGCCTACTTTTATAAAACGGTACTTCATTCTCACTAATTCTCTAGCCTCTAGTCCTGTTTTGGTCTGTGTAGATGTTAACTTTTTTGTCTCTTTTACACTACGATGTAAGCACCATGAAGATTTTGACTTTGCCTTTTGATAGCTATATCCCCAGGACTGGAAGAGCACCTGGCACATACTAGGCACAACAAACATTTGTCAGGCAGACAGATGGGTGGGTGGAAGAATACACACATATGAACATCACACAAACATACAGCAATATATGGTAGCATAAATTCCACTGAAATACAGATCAATCGTGAATTCCAAAACTGTCTAACTCACTATAAAATAAGTTGGACAGTACCGTATTTCCATAAGCTTCTCACTGGACCCAAGGCTCAATTTCCTCTGAAGATTAAAGCCTCAGGGTGGGAACGAGAGGGAGGGAAGCCCTTTTTACTCCTTGGCCAGTCACTTCTATTTACCAAACTGTAATCTAGAAATGAACACATGGACTCCACTAAACACAACAAAACAACCACTGAGATTAACTCTGCCCATGATATGTACAGCAGTGGAGATTGCATCAGTTTCTTTTGATTTTTTCATTCATGTTTTTCACTCATTAGGGAACAAGTCTGTGGTATCTCTACAGCTTTGCAACCTACTCAATCTGCAATAGGGAAAGGATGATTTAAATACTAATTGCCAGCCAGGCATGGTGGGGTATTCTGGAAGCCCCAAAGACAGAGGAACCGGGGACCACATGGCCCAACAGATTCACTGGACTTGGCTCTGAATATGATGCCAGGCTATAGAAAACCTGTCCTTCCTGCCACCACTCAATTGGAAAAAAAGGTATCTTAGTCCCCTAAGACAGAGCTCAAAAGCCATCTAGGGTCAGGATCAATAGGATAAGGATTCAGCTCTTCAGAATATCTTTCTGTAGGAGGGTAAGATCTGTCTCAACTTCTAAAGTTAAGTTTGTTTATGAAAAATCAATCTTGGCTGGGCACAGTGGCTCACGCCTGTAATCCCAGCATTTTGGGAGGCCGAGGCAGATGGATCACTTGAGGCCAGGAGTTCAAGATCAGCCTGGGAAACAGAGTAAAACCCCATCTCTATTAAAAATATAAAAATTACTTGGATGTGGCAGCATAGGCATGTGCCCGTAATCCCAGCTACTCTGGAGGCTGAGGCAGGAGAATCACTTGAATATGGGAGGCAGAGGTTGCAGTGAGCTGAGATCCTACCACTGCACTCCAGCCTGGGCAACAGAAAGAGTGATACTCTCTTGAAAAAAAAAAAAAAAGTCAGCCTCACCTTTTAATAGCAATACTTTCTAAAAGCTCCGGTTTTCTTTTCATATAGAGCACCAAACAATAAAAAGAAGAATCTTTTTTTTTTAAAAAAAGCAATAAATTTCAATCCCATAGTCTTGAAAATATGACCAGGCTAGCTGTTTGGCACAAATGTGGACATTTAGGATACAAACAGCTACTAGACTTCTCCTTGTATGTTCTGTAAAGACAGGTGGATTCAGTTTAAGCTGAGGTTTATCCTTGGGAGGCTGCAAGGAAATATCAAGGAATCCTCGACGTGGCTTTAGCATACTTAGCGCCAAGCCCTTCTGCCACACTTGAAGAAGCTAAGATCCGAGTTCTGGCTGTGACTATCCCCTAGAGTTGTATAATCCTGGACAAGTCCTTCAATTTCTCTTCATTTCCTCTCCTGTAAAGTGAACAGGTCTGCTGGCATAACCATCCACTCAGCTGATTCCATGACTTGTGGCTGCCAAGCCGCTCTGCTCTGACTCCCAGAATCCCAGGATTCCCTGACTGCAGGCAGCACAGCAGGCTTCCCAGTGCCCATGTCTTTTCTTCCTTTCTTCTTCCTGGGAAGCCTCCTGTCAACTCTAGAAGCCCTGGTGCAGATGTTACCTACTGTTTCAAGAAAGCATTCCCTAACCGACCATGCAGAGTTAGTCTCTCCCATTCTGTAAACGTCTCTCATGTACCCATCACACCATTTATCAAAGCATCTTTTAACTGTATGTTTGCAGACCTGCTGTACCCCACGAGGGCAAGGGATCTGTTTCGGAGAGGCAAAATGAGTAAACAGCTGATGGGTGGATTCAAAAACAAAAGAACAAATTTATTTAGCTGTCTTCTCTCACAGGTGTTTTATAGTAAGGCAGAAGCAATGCATTTTGGGACAATGAGCACACCTGCAAAGGCAAGAGCCTCTTCCCTCAAGTGACAACTTCCTACACTTTAAAGCAAGCAGACTAAGGTCACAGATTTCCTTAATGGTTTTTTTTTTTTTTTTTTATAGATGGTGTCTTGCTCTGTTGCCCAGGCTGGAGTGCAGTGGCACAATCTTGGATCACTGCAACCTCAGTCTCCCAGGTTCAAGCAATTCTCCTCCCTCAGCCTCCCAAGTAGCTGGGAGAGCACGCATATGCTACCAAACCCAGCTAATTTTTTGTATTTTTAGTAGAGATGGGCTTTCACCATGTTAGCCAGGATGGTCTTCATCTCCTGACCTCGTGATCCACCCATCTCAGCCTCCCGAAGTGCTGGGATTACAGGCCTGAGCCATCGTGCTCAGCCTGATGTCCATAATAGTTTTACTACTGACTGCTTATGGGTGACGATGATCCTAACCTATGGCACTTGGCCCTTACAAGGTATCACTCAGCAGGTCCTGCTTAGAATGTTCACATGCACAGGTCTTAAAACATCTGTTTTTGTTCCTAAATACCATCAGTCAAATTCACACACTGTACCTAAGTCAGCAAGAGAAGTTATATATAGCTAGAGGCTAAAAATAATTTTGGGAAAAAAAAAAGCAACTCTAAATATCTAACTTCCTCTGCTAAAATCTTGTCCTTTCAAAGCTGGGAATTTCTTGGTGTCACTTGAATGTTACTGATGTTTTATCTCCCCCAAAAGGCTCATCAGGACTTTATGCCAGCAGATGGGAACTCTGGTTTCAGACAGGACTTCCTGCCTCATCACTATGTCTTCTGGCTGAATCGAGAGCCAAAGCAATAAAATGTATAGGCTTTTCCTTCCTGCCACTCCAGGCAGGTGTGAAGTTCTGACCACAAGTCAGCTTTGGCCTTTGGTTTCTGAAACCAGGGCAGCCACTGTATTAGGCTGGGTGGAACGGCACGGAAGGAGGCTCTGACACTCCTCTGCCTCCCACAGGCTCCCTCTGGGGTCGCAAGCCCTGGGTTCTCGGTGTCCCTGGTACTTACTTTGCACAGTCATCATTACAATAAAAGTACATCGACCGTGTATGTGAACATCATTCACCACAGCGGAAGCTGTTTGAGGGTAGAGCTGTGTCTCACTCATTTTTGCGACCTTAATGCCTAGCATGTGATAAGAGCTAAGTAAGTCTCTCGTGAATGATGAAGATCAAGTCACCAATAAAACTATTAAGGAAATCTATGACCTTAGCCCACTTGCTTTAAGTGTAGGAAGTTCTCAGATGGAGGAAAAAGCTCTTACTTATGTAAGAGTAGTGATTTTCTCAAAATGCATTGTTTCTACATTCTTGCAAAACATCTGTGAGAGAAGTCAGAAAGCGAAATAAATTTGTTCTTTTGTTTATGAATTCACCCATCAGCTATTTACTCATTTCATCTCTCTGAAACAGTCTCTTGCCCTCATGGGGCACAGCAGGTCTGCAGACATCAAGTTAAAAGATGATTTGATAGATGGTGTGATAGGTTACATGAGAAATGTTTACAGAATGAGGGAGGCTGACTCTGCATGGTTGGCTAGGGGCTTCTTTCCTAAAACCGTAGGTGACATCTGCACCAGGGCTTCAGCAGGCCTTCTGCTGCACGATCAAGGGCATACTATGTCTGGGCCACCCAAAAACGTGAGGATCTGAGGATGACAACAAGCACAACCCTACTGGTGACAACAGGGACACTGGCTGCCATTCATTTAGTATTTATGCATGTCTAGGAAAATGCGTGTGATACCGTCTTCAATCCTCACTACAACCCTCCGAGGTAGGTATTATCAGCATCTCTTCATATGCAAGAACTGTGGTTTGGAGAGAAGATGCAATTTATATGAGATCACACAACAATGGAGCCAGGAATTTTACAGTTACTAAATTCACTTCTTTACCAAACACCACAGAAATAAGGTAACGATTAAAAAGATTTCTAAGTCAGCTTGGAAGAATATCTATTCTTGGAAAATGCTGCAGCATGCACTACACAACCTTCTGGATTGGCTAAATTCTCCACCACTGCCCACATGGATGAACTATGGAAGCAGGTCTTTTCTGAGCATGGATGTCAAAAGAGGCCAGCCAGCCTCGTGGCACTGGCCTGCCCTGACCCTCAGAGCCAGCTTTGTCTCTGTAGGGGAGTGCTGAGTGGTGTACACATGGGGTCATCCCTCTGTCTGCCTATCCATCCTCCTCACTTCCTTCATCAACATGACCCACACAGAATACAAATGGGAGTCAAGAGTGGCCACTGTGAAAATGTAGGAAAATGAATATAACAAACAACTGATTTTCAACGCTAGTTAGCACCAAACCTGGAGGCACTTTTTCACTTTTCCAGGACAGGAGTCATACATATAGACATATATACACATATGAATACATCACATATACACTGTTTGATGCTAGAAGTCTACCTGGCTGGTAAAAATTCCTCAAATCAGCCCACATGGTTTGAGGAATTTAGTGTTTCTGCCAAATAAATTGGATGAGATTAGACTGTTAATCCACTGAACTGACAGCTTGCAGCATTGCTTCAAACCAGAGGCTTCAGGATGTAACAAAGGTATGTGCTATGGGGGAAAATACAGACAGACAGACAGAGAGATAGCTAGAGTACATATATACTGTGCATATATAGTGTGTGTGTATATAGTGTGTGTATAGCGTACATATATATGTATATAGTGTGTGTATATAGTGTGTATATATAGTGTTTCTATATACATAGCATGTGTATAGTGTGTGTATACATGTGTGTATATAAAGTGTGTGTATATACGGTGTGTGTATATGTGTCTGTATATATATATAGTGTATGTATATATATAGTGTGTATATATAGTACATGTACAGTGTGTGTATATAGTGTGTGTATATAGTGTGTGTGTATTGTGTGTATATATAGTGTGTGTATATATAGTGTATATGTATATAGTATGTGTATATATAGTGTGTGTATACATGTGTGTATATAAAGTGTGTGTATATACAGTGTGTGTATATGTGTCTGTATATATATAGTGTATGTATATATATAGTGCGTATATATAGTACATGTACAGTGTGTGTATATAGTGTGTGTATATAGTGTGTGTGTATTGTGTGTATAGTGTGTGTATATATATTTATAGTGTGTATGTATATAGTATGTGTATATATAGTGTGTGTATACATGTGTGTATATAAAGTGTGTGTATATACACTGTGTGTATGTGTCTGTATACACATATAGTATGTGTATATATAGTGTGTATATATAGTGTATGTACAGAGTGTGTGTATATATAGTGTGTGTATATATATACAGTATGTGTATATATGGTGTGTGTATATAGTATGTATATAAAGTGTGTGTATATGTATATGTATAAAGTGTGTGTATATATAGTGTGTGTATAAATGTGTGTGCATATAAAGTGTTTGCATATACAGTGTATATGTGTCTGTATATATATAGTGTGTGTATATATAGTGTGTATATATAGTGTATGTACAGTGTGTGTATATAGTGTGTGTATGTAGTGTGTGTGTATCTATATAGTGTGTATATATAGCGTGTGTATATATATTTATAGTGTGTGTGTATATAGTATGTGTATATATAGTGTGTGTATATATGTGTATGTATAAAGTGTGTGTACAGTGTGTGTATATATATTATCTGTATATATAGTGTGTATACATGTGTGTATATAGTGTGTGTATATAAAGTATGTGCATATACAGTGTGTGTATATGTGTCTATATATATAGTGTGTGTATATATAGTGTATGTACAGAGTGTATGTATATATACTGTGTGTATATATATAGGATGGGTATATATAGTGTGTGTATACATGCATGTGTATATAGTGTGTGTATATAAAGTGTATGTATATACAGTGTGTGTATATGTGTCTGTATATATAGTGTGTATATATAGTGTATGTACAGTGTGTATATATAGTGTGTGTATATAGTGTGTGTATATATAGTGTGTGCATATGGGTGTGTATAAAAAGTGTGTGCATATACAGTGTGTGTATGTGTCTGTATATATAGTGTGTATATATAGTGTATGTACAGTGTGTGGATATATAGTGTGTGTGCATATAGTGTGTGTATAGTGTGTATATATAGTGTGTGTATATATATTTATAGTGTGTGTGTAGTGTGTGTATACGTGTGTGTATACAGTGTGTGTATATAAAGTGTGTGCATATACTGTGTGTATATATGTCTGTATATATATAGTGTGTGTATATATAGTGTGTATATATCGTGTATGTACAGTGTGTATAGTGTGTGTATATATATAGTGTGTATATAGTGCGTGTATATATAGTGTGTATATAGTGTATGTATATACAGTGTGTGTATGTCTGTGTATATATAGTGTGTGTGTATATATAGTGTGTATATATACTGTATGTAGAGTGTGTGTGTATATACTGTGTGTATATATAATGTGTGTATATATAGTGTGTGTATACAAAGTGTGTGCATATACAGTGTGTGTATATGTCTATATATAGTGTGTGTATATGTGTGTGTATATAAAGTGTGCATATACAGTGTGTGTATATGTCTGTATATATATAGTGTGTATATATAGTGTATGTACAGTGTGTGTATATATAGTGTGTGTACATAGTGTGTGTATATATAGTGTGTATATATAGTGTATGTACAGAGTGTGTGTATATATAGTGTGTGTATACATGTGGGTGTATATAAAGTGTATGTATATACAGTGTGTGTATATGTGTTTGTATATATATATAGTGTATATATAGTGTGTATATATAGTGTATGTACAGTGTGTGTATATATAGTGTGTGTATATGTATAGTGTGTATATAGTGTGCATATATAGTGTGTATACATGTGTGTGTATACAGTGTGTGTATATAAAGTGTGTGTATATACAGTGTGTGTATATGTGTCTGTATATATATAGTGTGTGTATATATAGTGTGTATATATAGTGTATGTACAGAGTGTGTGTATATATATAGTATGTGTATATACAGTGTGTGTATACATGTGTATGTACAGAGTGTGTGTATATATATAGTGTGTGTGTATATGGTGTGTGTATACATGTGTGTGTATATAAAGTGTGTGCATATACAGTGTGTGTATTTGTGTCTGTATATATATAGTGTGTATCTATAGTGTATGTACAGTGTGTGTATATATAGTGTGTGTATATAGCATGTGTATAGTGTGTATATATAGTGTGTATATATATTCATAGTGTGTGTATATAGTGTGTGTATACGTGTGTGTAGTGTGTGTATATAAAGTGTGTGCATATACAGTGTGTATGTGTGTCTGCATATATATAGTGTGTGTAGAGTGTGTATAGTGTATGTACAGTTTGTGTATATATAGTGTGTGTATATATATAGTGTGTGCGTATATATAATGTGTATATATAGCGTATATATACATGTGTGTGTATATAAGTGTGTGTATATACAGTGTGTGCATGTGTCTGTATATAGTGTGTGTATATAGTGTGTATATACAGTGTATGTACAGAGTGTGTGTGCATATAGTGTGTGTGTATATATAGTGTGTGTAAACATGTGTTTGTATATAAAGTGTGTGCATATACAGTGTGTGTATATGTGTCTGTGTACATATATAGTGTGTATATATAGTGTATGTACAGTGTGTGTATATATAGTGTATATATATAGTGTGTATATATAGTGTATGTACAGAGTGTGTGTATATATAGTGTGTGTATATATAGTGTGTGGATACATGTGTGTGTATATAAAGTGTGTGCATATACGGTGTGCGTATATGTGTCTGTATATATATATATAAAGTGTGTGTATAGTGTGTATATATAGTGTATGTACAGAGTGTATATATAGTGTGTGTATATATATTGTGTGTATATATAGTGTGTGTGTACGTGTGTGTATATAGTGTGTGTATATAGAGTTTGTGTATATTTGTCTGTATATAGTGTGTGTATATATAGTTTGTATATATAGTGTATGTACAGTGTGTGTATATATAGCGTGTGTGTATACATGTGTATATAATGTGTGTATATAAAGTCTGTGTATATACAGTGTGTTTATATGTCTGTATATATATAGTGTGTGTGTATATATAGTGTGTATATATAGTGTATGTACAGAGTGTGTATATATAGTCTGTGTATATATATAGTATGTGTATATATAGTGCGTGTATACGTGTGTGTATATAGTGTGTATATAGTGTGTGTATAGTGTGTGTATGTCTGTGTATATATATACAGTGTGTGTATATACAGTGTATGTACAGAGTGTGTGTATATATAGTGTGTGTATATATATAGTGTGTGTATACATGTGTGTGTATATATAGTGTGTGTATACATGTGTGTATATAAAGTGTGTGCATATACAGTGTGTGTATCTGTGTCTGTATATATATAGTGTGTGTATATATAGTGTATGTACAGTGTATGTATATATAGTGTGTGTGTATAGTGTGTGTATATATATAGTGTGTATATATAGCATGTATATATATTTATAGTGTGTGTATATAGTGTGTGTATACTTGTGTGTGTATATAAAGTGTGTGTATATACAGTGTGTGTATATGTGTCTGTATATATAGTGTGTGTATATATAGTGTATGTACAGAGTGTGTTTATATAGTGTGTGTATATATATAGTGTGTATATATATAGTGTGTATATAAAGTGTATGGATATACATTGTGTGTATATGTGTCTATATATAGTGTGTGTATATATATTTATAGTGTGTGTGTATACAGTATGTGTATATATAGTGAGTGTATACGTGTGTTTATAAAGTGTGTGCATATACAGTGTGTATATGTCTGTATATATATATAGTATGTGTATACATAGTGTGTATATATAGTTTATGTACAGTGTGTGTATACAGTGTGTGTATACATGTGTGTGTATAGTGTGTGTAAAGTGTGTGTATATATATTTATAGTGTGTGTATACAGTATGTGTATATATAGTGTGTGTATACATGTGTGTATATAAAGTGTGTGCATATACAGTGTGTGTATGTGTCTGTATATATATAGTGTGTGTATAGTGTGTATATACAGTATATGTACAGTGTGTGTATATAGTGTGTGTATACGTGTGTGTGTATAGTGTGTGTATATAAAGTGTGTGTATATACAGTGTGTGCATGTGTTTGTATATATATAGTGTGTGTATATATAGTGTGTATATACAGTGTATGTACAGTGTGTGTGTATATAGTGTGTATATATAGTGTGTGTATACATGTGTTTGTATATAAAGTGTGTGCATATACAATGTGTGTATATGTGTCTGTATATAGTGCATGTATATATAGTGTGTATATATAGTCTATGTACAGTGTGTGTATATATAATGTGTGTATAGTGTATGTAGTGTGTATAGTGTATGTACAGTGTGTATATATAGTGTGTGTGTATATATAGTGTGTGCATACATGTGTGTGTATATAAAGTGTGTGCATATACAGTGTGTGTATATGTGTCTGTATATATATAGTGTGTGTATAGTGTGTATATATAGTGTTTGTACAGTGTGTGTATAGTGTGTATATAGTGTGTGTGTATATATAGTGTGTATAGTGTGTGTATACGTGTGTATATAGTGTGTATATAAAGTATGTGTAGTGTGTATATGTGTCTGTATATATAGTGTGTATATATAGTGTATGTACAGTGTGTATATGTCTGTATATATAGTGTGTGTATATATAGTGTGTATATATAGTGCATGTAGTGTGTGTATAGTGTGTGTATATATATAGTGTGTGTATATATAGTGTGTGTATACATAAGTGTGTATATAAAGTGTGTGCATATACAGTGTGTATATGTCTGTATATATATAGTGTGTATATATAGTGTATGTACAGAGTGTGTATATAGTGTGTATATATATAGTGTGTGTATACGTGTGTGTATATATAGTGTGTGCATATATATTATGTGTATATATAGTGTGTGTATACGTGTTTATAGTGTGTATATACCGTGTGTGTATATACAGTGTGTGTATATGTGTCTGTATATATATATAGTGTGTGTATATAGTTTGTATATATAGTGTATGTACAGAGTGTGTATATATAGTGCATGTGTATATAGTGTGTTTACATGTGTGTATACGTGTGTGTATATGTGTGTATATACCGTGTGTGTATATACAGTGTGTGTCTGTGTCTGTATATATATAGTGTGTGTATATATAGTGTGTATAGTGTATGTACAGTGTGTGTGTATATATAGTGTGTGTATATAGTGTGTGTATACATGTGTGTATATAAAGTGTGTGCATATACAGTGTGTGTATATGTGCCTGTATATATATTAGTGTGTGTATAGTGTATGTACAGTGTGTGTATATATAGTGTGTGTATACATGTGTGTGTATATAAAGTGTGTGCATATACAGTGTGTGTATATGTGTCTATATATATAGTGTGTATATATAGTGTGTATATATAGTGTATGTACAGTGTGTGTATATATAGTGTGTGTATATATAGTGTGTGTGTATATATTGTGTGTGTATAGACATATATACACATATGCATACATCACATAGACACTGTTTGATGCTAGAAGTCTACCTGGCTGGTAAAAAACTTGAGGTTTTTTACTTGAGAGAGAAGCGCATATCCTGGATACATAACAACTGAAAAAAGCCTGTCCCCACCTTGTAAGTGGATCCCATTGGGGGGAAGAGAATGGCACACAGGCAGCTGTTCTGAGGATGCGCCCTCTCTCAGGTCACCGTAGCCATGTCTCTTCCCCCACATGGTTCCACGAGCCTTGGGCTTTGCTACAGTCCTTACTTCCTTGACATGAAGGCCCCTCTGATCCCCTTCTCCTCTTTCACATCTGGGCAGGCTGCCACCAAAACCCCGAGGTCTCTGCTATGGGGCACCTGACAGAGAAGAAGGCACCCTAGTAGAAAGGAGCCACCCCACAAGCAGCAAGTCTGCGGGCTCTAATGGACACAGGGGCCGGCCTTCGTCCTCTAACGCCCGCAGGGGCCGGCCTTCGTCCTCTAACGCCCGCAGGGGCCGGCCTTCGTCCTCTAACGCCCGCAGGGGCCGGACTTTATCCTCAGGAAAAGGGACAAAGGCCTCCCTTTCCTGCCTGCCCATGAAACTGGGCAATAGGGTAGAATCTAGAAATTAGACAGGCCTCAAGAGGAGGGTTCTGTCATAGTACAATCACACCCCACACCTCCAGATTTCTGCCCAGCGAACTCTTGATCATCCCTCAAGATGCAGTTCAAGTTTCCTGCTGTACAAGGAGTGCTTCCAGCCAGTGTCATACCTTAAACACCACCAGCTCCCCTGGGCCTAGGGCAGGGCTGGGCCTAGGGCAGGGCTTGGCCTCGGCAGTGATTAACGATGCTTGTAAATAGAAGGAAGCCTCTGGGGGCGAAGGGGAAGGGAGTCACATTATTGAACACTTAGCAACGAAGAGCTACATGCTCTGCCTTTACTTGATTTGACTTCCACATGACTTTCACAAAATCAGTGCTCTTACTACCCCAAGTCACAGATGTGCAAACTGAGGCTTTGAGAAACACATCAAAGGTAATACATAGTTTGCCCAGGGTCACAGAGCTGTTAAGTGGAAGAGCCAAGACTCAGGCAGACAGTCTGACTCCAGAGCACCCTAAATCTCACACTCAGAGACACAACCTCTGCCTGCACAAGTGAGAGGCAATAAGCAAAACCACCCCAGCAGAGTGCAAGCAGCAGCCGGCCAGCCCACACGTGCTGCCATTAGGAATCGCGCCAGCCCCTCCCAGGATGCACACACCTGCTTCATTAATGACGCACACGCTCCTAGTTAAGACACAGAGTTCACAGCAACAGTTCAGCTGGAGCACTCTAAAAATAGCTTCCTGGGGGAAAAAATGTCCCCATATGGCACCTTGTCTCAGGTGCCGCACCAGGGGAGTGATGGCAGTGGCACCAGACGCTGCAGTCAGATTACCGTAACTGAGGGTCACCCAGTTTGCACCTGGCAGCCTCTGTGGCCAGGCTCTTAGGTTTCTAGACTGGGAGGGCGACTGAAATGGGGAAGACCCTGGGGGGCATCCCTGCACTCCATCCCACCCCGAGACCCCCCCCACACGCCATGTTCACCCACTCAGGTGCAGCCCACAGGTGAGACCGGTTCCCCACCCCAGGTGGCCTGATGGATGCTGTCCTCCCTCCCGCCTCACTTCTCCTGGCTTACCACAGCAGCCCCACCTTATCTACCAGACTTGAGGTCAGGCTGCTAGAAGGCTGGTGAGGGGACTGAATTAAACCTGGCTGTGAAATTCAGAGCTTCCAATTCCTGCAGACGAGGAGTGGCAGTGTCACAGGGTGATGGCTGCCTGCTGCTACTTCTGATGCCATGAGACAGCCAGTGGGGACATGGGCATACCACTGGTTAGGAGGGAAGGGTACCATGTTCTGTGGAGCTACCAGGCTCGGTGTGACCATGTGAAGCTGAAGCACCCAAGGTCACTGCTCTGAGTCATCACCAGGGCCCCTGCTGGCCCTGAGGACTACTGTGCACAGCAATGCAAGACTGGTGCTGCCAGCAGCCCCTCACCCGGGAAACCCAAGAGACTTGGCCAGGGCTACATGAAGACTTAGCCGCAGGATTGTTAAAACCTAAGTCCCTGACTCCCACCCGGTTCCCTTCCAGCTATGCGGGCCCTGTACACTGCCCCAAGGCCTGGACTCACATCTGTTGTCTTCGGCCGTCCATCTCAGTCGTTTGTACTCGCCACGCATCCGTCACACATCACGCCCAGCCCTGACCCACATCATCACTTTCTCCGCTCCATCTCTGTGATTTCCTCCCCTGTACCTCCCACCCTCCCTTCTCCACTAATCGGCAGCTTGCCTGCTTCATCAAGAAGTTGTCCTTCGACTTCTCCCAACCTCTAACTGTTGGGAACCTCTTGCCCTTCCATTTCGGCTAGTGTGATGGGTGCCTGTCTCAGTCACTTCTGCCTATGCCTCCAAGCCTCCACCCTAGTCTGCTGGACCAATCCCCACCACGCAAACAAGATGCCTGGCTGTCCGAGCATCGTGGGAAGCGTCACGTGTCCTGATGGCTTCACCTTCCCTTTTCACTCATCCCTGTGAAGTCCTGAGCCAATCCTCCACAAGGATCATTCCAGAATTTTCTCCTCCCCAAATGTCCACTCATGCCTTCTCCCACTCTCCCCTGCCACCCACAGCCATCACCCTCTCATTGAACGTCCCTAAGAAGCAGTGGCTGTTCTGTGTAAGTAACCCTTCTCCAGTCCTCTGTACCCCTAACTATTCACCTCTACACCCATTTTCTTCCACCCCTGGATTTGAGAAGGGGAGCGCCATCGAGTCCAGCCCTTCCCCGCCTTCTCCAGAACATGCTTCATGTACCGCCCCTTCTCTTGCCCATGCGTGCTCCACTAGGTCCTTCCCTGTCAGGGAACATCATTTGGTTTCACTGTAGCTTTTTAAGTTTATAAGAGGCTCCCTACTTCCTTTTGCTACTTAGATGTTTTCAATGCCACCTGCTCTTTCCCTACCCCCTCAATGCCAGCTCCTCCAGCGCTATGGAAACCACATTCTTAAATAGCCTCTGCACCTTTGAGGGATCAGTTCCAATAACCAGATCTTAACCCTCATTCTCCCTAATCTCCCTGCAGCAGCTGAAGCTGCTAATGTTTGATGTTGTCTTCTTTGGACTTTCCCCTTCGCAAACGATATCTAGTTGCTTTTTACGGCGTCTCTTAACTGTGGTGTCCTCCTTTATCTGTTCACTTTCCTTCTTCAGCCCATCAAAAGTGAGTGTTGTGTAGCTGATCCTTTTCTTCTCCTCTCTTTGAAGGAAGTGGTCTCCCTTGTGACTTCTAGAGAGATCCACACTACAGAGGAAAATTTCAAATGTGCAATCAAGCCCTAGTCTTTATCTTAATCCCACATAACTCACTTTGAGATATAAGCATTTGGATTCTCACTGCCACCTCAAATCCACAGGCCCAAAGTTCATCTTCCATTCTGCCCCAGTATTTCCCTCCTCCTCCTTTTATGACTGCGACCGTCTGTCACTCCCTCAGTCTCTGTGGTCTTTTTCCTCATGTCCCCTCCACTCTTGCTCTGCTAACTCTCTGGAACTCATTCTCTCTCCTCCATTTCACAGTCACTACCCTGGTTCAGCCCCTTCCTCATTCATTCTTTAAGCCATGCAATAGTCCTTGACACAGGTCTCTCTGCTTCCCATCTCTGTCCCATGCTGCACACTACCTCCATGTCAACTTACGAGGGCCATAGAGATGGCCATTGCCTAGATCCCAAGGGATCAGGACCAGATTCCTTCCTTTAGCCTTCAAAGCCTTCTCCATGCCAGGCACAGTGGCTCACGCCTGTAATCCCAGACAAGTCGGGGGGATTGTTTGAGGCCAGGAGTTCAAGACCAACCTAGGCAACACAGTGAAACCGCATCTTTACAGAAAAAAAGCATTTGATACATATTTGTTGATATCAAATATATATCTATAATACATATATCAAATAATACATACAACAAATCTACAACATCAGAAGCTGGTTTGCTACCTCCCAGCCTTACATCCCTGGGCCTTTTCCACACCATCTTTCTACCCAGAATGTCTAACTTTCTTCTTGAGGTTTGATAAAACCCTATCATGTCCAGCAGAAATTTCATCTCCTCCTTAGAGTGTCCCATCCTGAAATCTTTTCTGCCCACTCTTTAATCCTCTCAGGAGTGTCTGCAATTCATCTGTACCTGATTTCAAATTTTCATTTCATACTTTATGTCTTATTTTTCTAACTATCAGTTCCTGCCTTCACCAGTTCTTCTTGGCCTCTGTTTCTGAAGCCATTTCCCTGTAAGCTCGGACCTTCCTGATTGAACAAATGGGGTCAGAGCCTGCGCCCCACCAGCAAGCAGGGATGGGACCAGTCTTATCATCAGTAATGCTTGGCCAGTGCCCCCAACAGTTACCCTCAGCAGCCTGTTCACATCGCACCCTCGCTGCCGAGTGTAAACTCCAGGTTCTGCCCATCGTCCTGCCTGGTGTTCTGTGTCTCCCTTGGGAGTGAAAGCTGTCCTGAACCCAAGCCTGCTGACATGGTTTGGCTGTGTCCCCACCCAAATCTCACCTCGAAACGTAATCCCCCATGTGTCCAGGAAGAGACCTGGGTAGGAGGTGAGTGGGTCATGGAGATGGTTTCCCCCATGCTGTTCTCGTGATAGTGAGGGAGTTCTCACGAGATCTCATGGGTTACAAGTGGCGCTTTCCCCTGGGCTTTTCTCTCTTCCTGCCACCTTGTAAAGAAGGTACTTGCCGCTTCTTAGCCTTGTGACACGATTGTAAGTTTCCTGAAGCCTCCCCAGCCATGCGAAACTATGAGTCAATTATAACTCTTTCCTTTATAAATTACCCAGTCTCAGGTAGTATCTTCATAGCAGTGTGAAAACAAACTAATCCGCCTGCCATTATTAGTTGGAAAGCTCCTGGCATTAAATGTATCAAACTGCTCATTCCCATGCCTATCTCGTGCCTGCCCAAACCCCAAGGATGGGCCTTGCTCATCAGGAGGACATCACTCCAAATAGCTCTCCCACCTGGAACTAGAAATGGTATCTCCCTGCTGTCCAAGGCTTCCAAAAGCCATGCCTTAAGCTTATCTACGGCACCAAGACAGAACGCATCAGCCTTCTGAGGGACTGCAAAGCAAACAGTGGAGCTTCTCCCCTTAGGAAGGACTTACCCTCACAATTAGCTCAGTTCCCTCCACATCAGATCCAGGTCTGACCCTCCTCACCCTCCTCCTCCACCTCCCTCAACATCACTCTTGTCCCCTCACCAAGCCATGATGCTGAATTCCCAGGATGCCTGGGACCTGAAAACCTCCCACCCTTCTCCCTCCACAGAGAAGGACGATATCCTAAAAGGGCAGCTCTTCCCTCACCACTGCCACCCACTGCCTGGCAGACTAGGCACCCAATAATGGTTGTGGATTTGGTTTTTGAAGGGAAGTGTTTTAGTGGGCAAATGGAGGAGGAAGTGGCGGGTCTTTTGTGACCGGGAAGGAGGAGAGGGCAGGTTTGCATTCTCGCACTGTTTTTTAACCATTAGGCCCCTTTTTCTGAGTAGTGTTTAAATGTTGGCTCACTTCCTGTGTTTGCAAGGCCCGTGGCATGTATAGTTTGGTGCCTATAATAGCAATAAATTATGACTGTAATTGAAAATACAAGCCTAGAAGAAAACCCTAATTGTAGGGCATTCTCACTCCTGCAGCCCTCCGAAGACTGCCAGTTTTCCTTCCAGCTCTTTCTTTGCCTCTCTGCCACCTGCGCTTCACTTATGTGCCCAGGTACCTGGCTTGAACCAGAGCAGCCTTAAAAGAGCCGCAGGTGGCCCACTGCCCCCATGGCCTGGTGAACTGTGATCTAGGTGAGATGCCCACCAGGCTTCTGAATTTCCTTTTTCTAGGGAGGAAACAAAGGTACTGATTTTCCTCCATTTATTTCTCCCTTGCCAACGTGCCAGCCAAGACAAAGGGACATGGGCTCAGGTTTAAGCTTTAGCCTGGATTTGGGGAGATAAAGAGGCCTTAGCATTGCTTGCTGGGGATAAGACTGTGCCCTCCTGGTCCAGAAGAGATGGGGGTGGGAGTGACCAAGCAACGGAACGTCACCTATTTTTGGTGAAAACCGACTGTATGCTCAGCCTTTTACATAGAGTAATCTGCTCAATTCCTGGGTGGCCTGTGTCACCTATTAAGTGAGCATATTCTCAAGCATTTGACAAGGTGAGAAACTGAGGCTCAGAGAGGTTTAACATCTTGCCCAGTCACTGAACTACACGGTGCAGGTCCAGGAACTAAACCCCATGTGTCTGACTTAAAGTCCAAACCCTTCCCCAACATCCCCTGTCAGCAGGATCTCCAAAGGGCCTTTTAGATGCCATGACTTTATGATGGGTCTATAGTTTAGCTGGATTTGAAAACCAGAAAGAATGTTTGATTGTGAATGACATTTTCTGTATCACTGAAAAATGCCTGTTTGTCTATTCTTAATACTTTAAGTCATCAGCTGACAAGTTTAACCTAAGTCGGTGGGTGTCTGAGGCACCTTGTTTAAAGGCTCCCTGAGCAGTGTTCCTCGGGCACATCAGGCCACAGGAACAAACCTCACATCACTCAATCTTTTGCCACAATGGGGTCACGACTATCCAAAAATGGCTGGTAGGGTTGAGATCAGATCACCGTGGCAGCCAACACAGCACCCGGCCCAAAGAATAGGCCGAGTACTGCCGGAACACCAGGGGCGTCTGGAAGCAGCACTTGTGTGACTCAAACCAAGCCTCAACATCCAAGAGCCTCTATATTCCTGTCTGAAATGAGATACCAATACCAACCCATGTTGCTGAGAGTACTGATAAGTTAACTGAATCCAGTTCCCACTCCTTCTATGCTGAGAAGGGCCTGGTCTTGCCCTTCAACGAGTCTAGAAAGATGGCTCTCTCCCTAGTTTCAAGGTCTCCCACATACAAAGCCACCCATCTACACACAGGCTTTCTTTCTTCTAGTCCGGTGGAGATGTCAGTCCCCCTGTCTCGGGAAGCTGAAGCCACATAGCCACAACGTCAGGGCCACTGGCTGTTTTCCTGGAGGATTGTGTGATGCAGGGTCTTTTGATTTAAAGGGTGAGATGGTTTTGGTCCATAAGCTGCTACCACAGTTATTTTACATTCAACAAATGACATTTTCTTTTTCATAAAGTACTTCTCTGAATTATTCAGCTTCGTATTCAACGGTGATTTATTTGTTCTTTCTCCAGCTCCCTGGAGATCCTCTCAGGATGTTTCTACCTCATTCGAGCAGGGCCTAGAGTTAAGCATCCTCTGAACCTTTTTTTTCTTATTAAAGACAGTGTTTCACCCTGTTGCCCAGGCTGATCTTGAACTCATGGGCTCAAGCAATCTGCCTGCCTCAGCCTCTCAAAGTGCTGGGATTACAGGTGTGAGCCACTTCTCTTCTCACACGGAAGGCTATCTACCTGTACAAGGTTCTTCATTGCAGTTCGCAGAACCTCCAAGGAAAACTGTTGCTAGAGCCATGCAGTCGGTGATAGGAAGGGGACCCTTTCCACAAGGCCAACACCACCTGTGGGTCTGGCTTTATGTGTTTCCTAAGTGCTCTGCTATTCTGAGTCATGAAATGAGGGACACACATGCTCCCCTGGCTTCAAGGTGACTGAATGCCCAGAACAGTGGACCGGGAAGGGACCTTGAAAACCTTCATTTCCAATTTGCTCATTTCATGGCAAGAAAACTGAAGCCCAAGAAGGCTGAGTCCTTTCCCGCTCTTATCCAAACTGATCCCTAATGGCGAACCATATGCCAAAGGGCAAGCCGCTCTGATCTCAAAGGCTTGTAAATGACAAAATTAAAACACAATGGTATTTGTACGAGGCAACAAGGACAGCAGAAGATGCACTCATGCAGTAAATGACACTGATTACTACATAAAGGCAACCTTGTGACAGGGGGTTGCATGCCTTGCTGCCCGAGGCTCTGCAGGGGTCTTCCTCTCTGGGCTGTCTTTGCACCATCTCCTTCTTCTCTGAGGCTTCAGTCCCCACCCATGTGCTGGTGATTCACTGGCTCTCACCTTCAGCTGTGACAAGTTTACTCAGAAGCAGTAGTCTGTGACCCTGGGGACAGCTGCCAGGCTGAGCCATTCCAAATAGCACAGCAAATTGAGAAGTTTCCTGATGTTCACAACCTCTTGCATAAAACTTGCTCTGGTCATGTCACTAGAGGGCTGCTAGCCACCGCTGTTACTCATCCCTTCAACGGGCAGATCCTGGGCTCTGACTGTAGGCCAAGCACCACGCTAGGAGCTAGGGATGCTGCCCCTGGCAAAGCTGAGCCCTTGCCCCAGCACAGCTAACATTCCCTTGAGAAGGGAAGTGAGTAAATAATAACATAAATGGATCACAGGGCAGGCACTGATGGCACTGAAGGGGTAAACAAGCAAGGAATGAGAGAGTGAACAACCGGCAAGGAAGTGGGGGACGCCTGCATTTTACATAGCAAGGCCCAGGTAAGCCTCTCTGGTAAGACGGAATTTTTTTAAGAAGCACGTGTTTAAAGTTTTATCTTTTCTTAAACTGATATATAATCATGGTACATATTTATGGAGTACAATGGATGTTTCCATACATGTGACAGTAAAGTGACTACAATCAACAATAAAGCATTGTAGGCCGGGTGCTGTGGCTCATGCCTGTAACACCAGCACTTTGGGAGGCTGAGGAGGACAGATCACAAGGTCAAGAGTTTGAGACTAGCCTGACCAACATAGTGAAACCTCATCTCTACTAAAAATACAAAAATTATCCAGACGTGGTGGCAGGTGCCTGTAATCCCAGCTACTTGGGAGGCTGAGGCAGGAGAATCTCTTGAAACCAGAAGGTGGAGGTTGCAGTAAGCTGAGATCACACCACTGCACTCCAGCCTGGGCAACAAGAGTGAAATTCCATCTCAAAAAAAAAAAAATTACAGCATTATAATCTCAAAATAGCATGAAAAGAGGATTTTGTATGTTCTCACCACAAAGAAATGACAAATGTTCAAGGTGAGAGCTATGCTAATTACTGTGATTTGATCATTACATATGGTAAGATGGCATTTGACAGATGTGGGAAATGTGTGGGATAACTGAATGAAAGCATCCCAGGTAGAAAGGAGAGGAACTGCAATGGCCATCAGACAGGACCCTGCCTGGAGCGTTCTAGAAGACCAAGATGTCTGGGGTTGCTACAGCCAGTGAGCAAAGAGGAGGGTGGCAGGGTCCTTGGTCATGTAGAGCCTTGAAGGCCATTGAGAGGATTCTGGCATTTTCCAGGAATTGGACTGACTTGAGCTGCCCTGGGTTTTAGCAGGACCACACTGGCTGCTGTGCTGGGAACAGTCTGTTTTGATGACTACTGTGAAGATCCATGTAAGACACAATGATGGCTTGGACTGGAACAGCCGGCTGGCAACGGAGGTGGTGAGCAGTAGGGGGCATCCCATATATGTTTTCAGAACAAAGTTGATTTTTTTTAACTTCAACTTTAACAAAGAGAGTGAGTCTCAGCCTATCATTCATTATTGGGCTTGAGGCTTAATGCAGCAGACAGGTCATGATGCCGAGAGACCAACAGGGTTCATAAAAAAGTAAGTGCAGGCTGGGCGCGGTGGCTCACGCCTGTAATCCCAGCACTTTGGGAGGCCGTGGCAGGTGGATCACGAGGTCAAGAGATCGAGACCATCCTGGTCAACATGGTGAAGCCCCGTCTCTACTAAAAATACAAAAAATTAGCTGGGCATGGTGGCGCGTGCCTGTAATCCCAGCTATTTGAGAGGCTGAGGCAGGAGAATTGCCTGAACCCAGGAGGCTGGAGGTGAGCCCAGATCGCGCCATTGCACTCCAGCCTGGGTAACAAGAGCGAAACTCCGTCTCAAAAAAAAAAAAAAAAAAAAGTAAGCGCAGCTGAACATTTCATCCCCACTGACATCAACAACAGAGTTACAGGAGAAAAACTAAATACATTTTGTTTTGCAGACAGGTCAGGACAATGGCACTGTAGCTGAAAGCAAAGGCCTACACAGAAGTCTAATAATTACATAAAATGTACAAGGATTTATTATTACATACTAATACCAATCAATATGCCATTGATTGATGGCTTCCAGTATGCATGAGCTGTTAATAAGTGTCCTAGAAAGAAGTGAAAAAGGGTTCCTAGACCAAATGAAACTGAGAAACGCTGGGTCGAATGCAGTTAAACTGGTTTCTTTGTACCCAACTGCCTAGGGCCTTTAGGATGTTAACGTGCATCCCCGTTCTCCAAAAGGGATCTTTATCAAGACTGTGCATTTTATTGGTGGTGTTTTAATGGAGCCCTGTCCAAGAGTAATGTTATTTAAAACACTTTAGAGAAACACTGAATAGGTTACATAGATCACTTGAGTATCTACTCTGCAGGCCAGCATCCCATAATTCAGCAAAACCTTTCCAGGGTCCTATGCTGAGTGTGGCAGATAGGAAGGAAAGTAAAGATTCTAAGTGTCATGTGGTAATTTGTCCTGGAGAGGCTCAAGGTACCTGCTCCTCCATCTCCCATTTGCTTGACTCTGGCTGTCACGAGTGCTGTGAAGCTGCAGAAAGGAGCTACACAATGAAGGCTGGGGAAGTCCAGCCCACGTGGCACTTCTCCACAAGATTTCTCCGTGTCCCTCTCCACCAGGACAGGGATTTGGAAAAGGCTTCTCTGGAGTGAATGCACACCTTTCTAATGCATGCCCCTCATTTTGCATCGCCTGCCCATCTGAACTAAACAGAAAGGACTTCAAGAAAAAAAATATTTGTGGGACAAGTTTTGCAATGCTTCATGTTACTTTCCATTGGTCCTCATTACAATTCCACACCAATAGAAGCTAACATGAAGGAAGCTTTTAGAAGGAGGTAAGTTCTATCCACGCACCACCCCATTTAGATGGACTCTTTGAAGGAGGTGGATACTGTCATTCAAGACATAGGAAGGAAAGTGAGACTTGGAGACCTTTGACGACCTGCCCAAGATCACATAGACCGTAGCGGTAGAGCCAAGTCCAAATGGCACCATGGTGTCAAAGCCTGCGTCTTCCTGACACACGAACCCCTGGTTTACTTATTGCACAGGCTGTACAACAGGCATCAGGGCATGCTCAAGATATTCTCAAATTGGCTACTGCAGCTCAGAAACGGAATAGGCTTGCAGGAGTTAACACAGGGTAGTGCTCAGAGCCTGAGTCACCTAACCAGGCCCCTGAATGACAGAATGATAGAGATGTGGGGGAGCCCAGGACGCGTTGCATCTGTTCTCTTGTGGATAAACTGTGTGTGCCCGGGACTATGGCACCAGCAGAAGTGGCCCTTGCCTCTTTTTTTTTTTTTTTTTTTTTTGAGTTGGAGTCTCATTCTGTCACCCAGGCTGGAGTGTAGTGGCAAGATCTCAGCTCACTGCCACCTCCCCCTCCTGGGTTCAAGTGAATCTTCTGCCTCAGCTTCCTATGTAGCTGGGACTATAGGCACATGACACCACACCTAGCTAATTTTTGTATTTTTTAGTAGAGAAGGGGTTTCACCATATTGGCCAGGCTGGTCTCGAACTCCTGACCTTGTGATCCGCCCTCCTCGGCCTCCCAAAGTGCTGGGATTACAGGCGTGAGCCACAGCGCCCGGCCACTTATTTCAATTCTAGAGTTGTTCCTCCAGAAAATATTCTGATGGTGAGTGAGGCAGAGGTTTGCAGACTTCCCAACTATAACTCAGGGGGCGGCTCGGCAGAGCGTAACATTTGGGTCAACGTGCAGCCCTTGACCTTAAATTGGATGACGGCTGGGGTCACTGAGAAGGAAAACACATTGGCGCAGAGAAATGTCAGAGTATGCAAATGTCATCTCAATTAAAAAGAAGATGTCAGAACTAATAAATTTTTCATTCTCCCTACAAGTGACTCCATCTATGATACAAAATCATTTTACACATCAGAAATCTCTTTAAATAGAGTCTGTATAGCTGAAATATTGCTCTTCTTGGGAGAAAGGGAGTTTATTTGCCTTTGTGACCAGGATTGATATGATCCAAAGCAGATCTGCTCTTTGAAAGGATTTGCTTTTAGTTTCAGTTCTACATTCACAGGTATCATAGAAACAACTGTGGTCCCAATTATTGTTTTCTAGGTGAAATAATCACATTTGCCAGTGTAACTGAAAAATACCATTGAGAAAACATCTTATACCTGTTTCTGTGCTTGTGTGTGTATAAAACCCTTATGTTCTACCAAGTTGAACACAGATTTTTAAACCTGATTTATGATTTCAGTGTCAATGTTTATTCTCCAAAACCTATAAAAATGAATCTAGATTACCATAGTATGGTAGTTTAGAAAAGAGGTTACAGGTCAAGGAATTTAAAATGAAAAAATCTGAACTGAAATTTTTTTTAGTCCATTGAATGTGTCACTCAGCTAGATACTGTATAAACATTAGTTCATGTTCACAAAACCCACAAGGGTCTTGTGGGTCTTAGTCTTCTTTTTGGGACGGGGACTCACTCTGTTGCCCAGACTGGAGTCCAGTAGCTTGATCTAGGCTCACTGCAGCCTCTGCCACCTGGGTTCAAGTGATTCTCCTGCCTCAGCCTCCCCAGCAGCTGGAATAACAGGCTCCTGCCACTGTGCCCAGCTCATTTTTGTATTTTTAGGAGAGACACGGTTTCACCCTCTTGGCCAGGCTGGTCTTGAACTCCTGATCTCATGATCCACCCGCCTTGGCCTCTGAAAGTGCTGGGATTACAGGCGTGAGCCACCACGCCGGCTATTCTGCTTTTACAGAAGGGCAAACTAGAGTTCAGAAAGAAAAGGTGACTTGCCTTCAGGGCACTGTACAGCCTTGAGGCAAAGGGGGATGTGAACCCCAGTCAGTGTTACTATGAAGCCTGAGCTCCAGTGAGGTCTCACTTGCTGGGTCCAGGTTTTGGTCAAATCAGACCCATGTGAACCCCAGTAGAAGCCATTCCCAGGAATACAGCACTCTGAATTATGTGTTATGTGTGTGCATGTGTGTATGTATTTGCAGGGAGGAACAAAAGTCTCGGTTTTGCTAGTGGGTCATTTGGGGACCAAGTATGGGGTTGCTCTCAAGATCATTCAAGCAACGGCATCTGTGCTTGGGTGCTCCGGTTCACTGAGCTGAATTCTTTAGAAAAGTCAACCTCTCTGGCCCCATCAGAGACTAGACATTTGGTCCACAGGTTTGAAATCAGCAAGGCCTCAATGCTGTCAGTCTTGCTCTTTCTAAAGGTTTTCTTCTGAGAAGAGATTCCTTCAAAAATTTAGAAAATAAACATTTAGTCTTTGAGGTACTACCTCATCAACCAGGAGAGCCTGGATCTCTCTTCCTTGGATAAAATACTCCTGGTAACCTCAAAATACCCTCATTTTATGCTTTGGGGTTTTTTTTTAACCAACGTGTGATGCCTCACAACTTACAGAACAGGAAAATGAAGTATACTACTCTCCCTCCTCCATGCCTATCCAGTTCTTCCAATTTTCAGAAAAGCCTACTAATTCTAAGGTCTGTTAAAACCTGTGAGAGGTTGTTAGGGTCAGTTAAATCATCCACCTCCCTCACTCCTCCCTTCCTATGCAAGGCCATTCTAGTGCATAAGACCCACAGCCATCCTGCAACTCACTACGAGGCAAGTCTCCTTCCACACTCTCCCTATTCAGAGACTCTTCCTCTGTTCTCCCCCAAAATGACATCTACCCTCTCTTGTTCTTTCACCAACCTTTTCCTTATGGTCTTCCCTGATTCAACAGAAGCGAGGCCTTCCCAGCCTCAATACTCCAGCCGTATATCCATTCAACTCAGGTTCAGTCTGCCATGGCAGAAAGCTGTCGTCTTTTCGCTATGGAACAATGCCCGGATATTTTGTGTTTATAGGTTCTCCAACCAAGTTCCACATTCACTAGACAGGTGTTAAGAGAACAATCTCTCTCCCTTATTCTTATCAGCACCGACCATGGTCCTGGCCTTTACCTAATTGAGAACATATATATGAAAGTATTGTCCTAAATGTTTCATGACAGACATGTTGTAGTCGTCCTGTGTGTCAGTGGGAATGTTGCTTAGTTCGTATGCAAACTATTGTGCAATGCACGTGAGAGCTTAATCCGTATAATATGACGTTCTGGCTTATATAATTCGATGCAGCACACTTCCCAAACTATCAATTAACGAACCTTTCTGCTACTGCCTTTTGAAACTATTTCATTGAAGTAAAGGACTCTGGTTCTCTAAAACAGAGATCAAATGAAGAGAGACATCACTGAAAGGATAAATTTGAGGGCTTAAGCATCAGGCATCTCGAGTAGCACTTTCCCTAGAGGGGAACTCCCTTTCTGGTCTGGAGTGGCAGCTTAATGAAGGACCTTCAGTTAGTAACTCCGATGATTCTCTCTGCACTCGATACATCCGTCCTGTTTATTACACTCAGTATGTTTTGTCTTTTGGGGCACTGGGAATCCAGTTTTGAAAAAGAGTTGAGTCTTTAACAATAACAGCAGTCATTTAAATGAATAGGAAATTGTTGTCTTTTATTTTCCTGCTGGATTTTTTTTACTCGGCACATCTTAAAGACACAAGGAGTGTTGGGCACGGAAAGGCTGGATGAGGCAGAAATACACCAGATCAAAGCAGAAAACTGTCAACAAGAACTCTAGCACTCATTATTTGTAGGAAAAAGCCTCGCAGAGATTGACTTCTAGCAGGCTCATGACCTAATATGCCTCTAACCAAAAAGTGTCTGTGCTCTTGAACTAACTCAGTAGCTTGTACCCAAGTCCAGTAAAACTCATTCATTCTAACAAAGGTCGATCTGGTGCTCATAGAAGCTGTAGCTCACGTCATGGATCTTTAACTAATGTCACCTCTGGGCAGATCTTGGACAGGCAGACCATCTGCTCTTAGAACCAGGACAACAAACAAGCCCTGCTCTTTCTCAAAGTGCAGAAGTTAGAAAGAAAGCAAAATTTTTAGGCAACTCCAGCACAACCTGGCTTACGTGAGAGACTTAATTAACCTCTGAATTGAATATTTTCTGATTGTTGCTTTCTAGGCTTTATAAAAAACAGATCAGCAAATTACCTAACAGCATGCCCAAGCATGAGACAACAGAGCAACTTAGCTGCTAGCAGGCACAGTCTGAGCACACCTGGTTTGGCATTACCTCCCTCCACATAGAAGGCATCTTTAACCCTCACTAGGTGCAGTTCTTCTATTCTTCATGTGATAGTTAGAAGGGCTGAGTCTCAAGAGGCTTTCACTCAGTCGCAAAGTCAGTGTGTGGCAGGTTCAGCAGCAGAATTTACATCCACTTGATCCCATGGCTTGAGTTCTTTCTATCACACAGACAGGCCATCCTTACAAAAGTGAAGGTGATGGGGCCACAAAAGAATTATCCAGTGAATAACACCAAGAAATCTATCAGGTGGCATACAAGTGAGCTAGCAGAGATGGGCTCTGCATCCCTCAGCAGTCAGGGCTACCCTCAAACTCAACTCCCCACAGGACAGGGGTCCATCCCCCCAACTCTTCAGAGGCTGGGCAGCAGGCATTTTCAAGCACTCCTTTAAACAAGCAAAGCGCAGGCAGGTGCTTGAGCCTAACATGTATTTTCCTCTGTGCAAGGCCACTCTCACACTTGCCTTGAAACACCGACAGCAACAGCAAGGCAGAGTCTCTCACCTACCTGCCAGACCCACCATGAGTCCAACTGCACCCAGACTGGACCACACAGGATGTCAAGATGGCAGTGAGGGACCATCAGCTTGCAGATGTTCTTGAAGCGACCAGCCCCCTGTGCCCACTATGGCCATCACTGTACCTCTGTGCAGGCAGGATTGCCTGGTGAGGGCTGCTCTGAGCCAGGGAACTTTAACCAGCAGATGGTTTCCATAAGCAAACACCAGGTCGGCAGAGCTACCTTGATGACTTTCTACTTATTGTTCAAAGGCCAATCACTTCCCCAAGTGAGTTCCTGGACCCAGCAAATCTCTCTGTAGGGTTCTAAATACTGGTTTCTAAAAACAGCTAGAAGATTGAACTAATTATTTAATTAGACCCTTCAAAATAAACAATGTAAATATCATAATAATTTCATTTAACCACTGCTCTGCTTTTTAGTAACTTGTGGCAAATAAAGCCATTGATGTTTATTAGGGTTTAATAAAAGAGTTAAAGAGGCTTTAAAAGATTTTTTGTTTCATTATCCCCATAAGGAAATGATGAGGCTTTCAGAGCTTAGAGGCATAGACCACACTTCGACTGTTCTTCTGTTCACTGCCAGACAGAAGTGCTTTAGGTAGGAGCTCAAATGCTGGCTTCAGATGCATCCAGGATGAAATGTAAAATAATGATGTTTTTAACATTAGACAAACCATCAGATTTCAGTTGGGACTAATGCATTTAAGGGACAATTAAGAGGAAGCTCCAATTACTGCTTCTGGGCTGCACCTGCTTTAGTTCTGGAACTTACTCACCAGCATCCATCCCCTTCCAAATTCAAACAAAGCTTGCTTCAAAATCACTTTGGAGACTTTGTTGATACACAGACTATGGTGAATCTACTGCAGGGAGTTAATATCCTTGGTTTTTGGTGTTCTGTTTGTCAATAAAATGGCCAATAAGGCATCATCTATTCAATACTACTCAAGCATCTACTCTTCTAACACTCCATGGAGCAGAATGATCAAAACCACTTCCCTCTCCACAGATGCTCGTCATCATGGTCACCACTGCTTCATTACCTATATGCTTACCTGCTTGTGTTAAGTCATATGCTGAGCTATGGGGCCATACATACATCTTCTCACTTAATCCTAACAACTCCATGAGATGGACACCATCATCATTATCTTCATGTACAGGAAGAAGCAGAGACTCAGCAGGACTGCATGCCACAACCACACAGCTAGCAGGTGGCAGAGCCTAGACCCCACCCAGGTCTGTTAGCTCCAAAAACCAGACTCCCAGCTAGTCCAGCATGGCTCTCCACCTTCCCTGCAATTTAGCACTGACTGGGGCAAGTTAAAGCTGATACTTAGGAAGCCCTTCTCCAGAGAGGCCCCTCTGGAAGGTGTGGGTGGGATCCAGGTATCTGCCTCTATAACCAGTGCCTGAGACAGTCCACGTACCACATACCATGAGGCACCAACAAGCTGTACACATTTGAGTTAATCTGGATGGTTATCAGAATCCATGATAGAGGCTGACAGCTGCAGCCACGGAGCTGATGGGGAGCACTGCCAGGCAATGCCTACCCCAGTGCCACCTCATTCGAACCTACTGCCAAGGTCCGTGATTAGACCCACGGCCCAGCCAGGCTGACCTGGTGTCATCTTCTGGCTGGTGGAGCATGTAACCCTGGCCTGTATCCGTGAATTCCATGGAGAACTAGCTGTCGTGTGTACCTGCTGTATCACTCACGAAAGCCCTCCATCCCACAGGACAACCACTACATGTCACCACTGAATCTTGTCTAGCTCTCATTTGCCAACTCCTGACCTTTCCCATGAAGTCTGGGATTTCTCCTCAACACAGCTGAGAAAATGACAGAAGGTTTGATGAAGGAATAACAAGATATTCACTAACAAGTTGTCCACTGATGAGACATCCTCGGATGGGAAGGGGGAGGGAGAATGAAAAGGTCTGTTGATAGATGCTGAGGCTGATGACAGGCCAGCTGATGAAAAAAGTAAGAAAGTCGTAATAAGCAAAAGGAATGTACACTCCATAGTGTATCTTCTCTGAAGCTGAGACAGTTATTAGCACTAACCACTAGGAGAAAGACAGGACATATGTAAGTCATTTCAGTAAATCAGTGTTCAACCATCAAGTAACTACCTCCTACAACGCATAAGTGCACTCGACATTTACACAGCACATATGCTATGCTAGGCACTCTTCAAGGCACTATAGATATAGCAGTAAATAATATGACAGAATGCCCCTTCCTATCAGAGTGTTTCAGAGGCAGAGCTGGGGGACTTGGGCACGTAAAGATATGTAAGATGAATGTCCTACTATCGAGGTGCACAGTAAAAATTCATGGGGGAGGCAGGCAATGTAATTTCCATGCAGGAAAGTGTGATATCCTTGCCTCACGTCACCTTTATGATACTCTGTGAGATAAGCAATCATCCTCATCTCCACTGTTCAGATTCGAGAACTGAGGCTTGGGATGTTGAAGTCATTGGGGGCATCATACAGTTACTAAGTAGAAGAACCAGGGTGTGGTAATTCAATGATCCTATACTGAGTTAGCACAGTGTATGTCATATTATCAGCATAGGTATCCCTTGTGTTCTACTAGAAAAGATTTTTTAATTAAGTTTATTTAATTGAAAAAGAGATACATTAGGGAAAATTTAATTCAAATATTACAGAATATTCAATAAAAATTGAGTCTCCTGCCCATTGCAGGCCCTTCCTGAGAGATCATTGCTAGTACCAATTTTGGAGAGTATCTTTACCATAAAACTCTTAATCTACTATGTGTGCATCAGGCAAATAAAATTAATTGTTTGGAAAGGCTGGAATCAATAAGAAGAAAAATTACCAGGATGACAAGTAGGAACTAACAGACTTGTATTCCATGTTAATCATGTTTTTTTCTTAAAACAGAAGAGAAAAAGCACTAAATACATTCCCACTCTGCTGTTTTCATCACCTGGGCCTTATGGAATTGTAAGAAATGTTGCCAGACTGATAAAAAACCATCACTTTGTCCAGACAGGTTCTGAATGAGGAGTACCTCGTACAAGGGCCTTTTCAGAGTGAGCCCCAATGGACGTTTTTTTTCCTCTTTCTATCTTGGGCCAAGAACTGTGTCTAGATGTTGCATCTTTGGAACAGGCCCTGGCTGCTTCTCAGGGACATTTAATGTCTACAGTGGGGTAGCAAGTAGGTGCCCTCTTTCCCTGTGAACGCGCATCTGGACTGAGGCTAAAGGGCAAACCACACATCCACATCACAGGTTAAGAATCTTCACATCCTCACTGGGCTAAGACCCTCTGTTCCAGCAGCTAAGGGCTCAATATGGAATCAGCCCTTACCCAAGAGCACCTATGTCACGGTCTTCCCTATGTGGTGGTCTTAGAAGAGCAATGCGAAAAGAGCAGGCTCTAATGATTGTTCTAAGCAGGATGGAGGGGCCTGCATTGAGCAGGTACCTCTCTAGGCAAAGGTGCCAACTGAGCTAATAAAAAAACTCATGGCCAGACGCGGTGACTCATGCCTGTTATCCCAGCACTTTAGGCGGCCAAGGAGGGCAGATCATGAGGTCAAGAGATTGAGACATCCTGGCCAACATGGTGAAAAATACACACACACACACACACACACACACACACACACACACTGGCTGGGTGTAGTCTCAGGTGCCTATAGTCCCAGCTACTCCGGAGGCTGAGGCAGGAGAATCGTTTGAACCCGGGAGGCAGAGGTTGCAGTGAGCCGAGACCATGCCACTGCACTCCAGCCTGGCGACAGGGTGAGACTGTCAAAACAACCAAACAAACAAACAAACAAAAAAACTCACACAACTTCTTTGGACTTCAGTCTTCACATCTCTAAAATGCCTAGCAAAGTACAAGAACTCAGTAAATATTGGCTAGCTGGCTGGCTGGGTTAGAGATCCTTAAGATATGACCACTTTAACATTCTAAGAATGGAAACCCTACTGTGTTGATAAACAGCACATGTTTGTTTTATATCTTTTCATGTAGCCTCAACCCACTAAAAAATTTCCCTGGGTGGGCGGGCATGTGAGACCCAGAGCTGAACCAGCATATAGGTGCCCTTATCATATCAGTTTCTGGCTCAAGCACTCCAAGTGACAGCTAGAAAGACTGGCACAGCAGGCCAGTGGGCACAGGAGGCCCAGAAGCTTCCTAATGGACCACAGTGACCGAAAGGTAGGAATTTATTCCACAAGCACTAATGAAGCAGCATCCCATAATATGTGCTGGTGCCAGGTCCTACAGCTGGAGGCCATGCCCACTGAGGCATTCCCAGTGGTTGGAAAAGAGGATCTGTGGACACAATGCAAATACAGCACATTCCCCCCACCCGCACCCACACCCGCCCCCGACGATCCTTAAAGCATTTCCTGGTCCTTATCTGCTTATTTAGAGAAAATGCTTTAAGGTTGTAAATTTTCCTTTTTTGCTTTTTTGATTAGGCATTCACAGTTATGTCTTAGAAATGAATGGCTGAAAATGAGGTATGCAAGCTGGGGAGAGTAGCCAGAAGACACTCATGACAAGGTAAATTGCATATTTAGGAGGCAGAGACAAAGATAGACAGACTGATCAGCCTTGCTCTCGATGACAGTCCTTGAAGAGAAACGAACGACCAACGCGCAAAGCCCTCCAACTACCCCAGACTCAGCAGGAGACAGAGCATCTCAAGTCACCAAGGCAACAGCAGCTGAGCATGAGATGAATACAAGCATATGTGCACACAGGCATGGTACCAGCACTCATGCACAAACACCTTCCTGTACACAGGGCCAGACCTAAAGAGAATGTTCTCCACTCAGAGACAGATTTCCAACAGATTCTCTGGGTACATCTCAAAAGTGCTGATGGCTGTTGCTTCAATGAAGGCTTTTAAATACACAAATACAGAAAATAATTAAATTAGCATAATCAACCTACAACTTTAACAAATTCTGTGACATTGCCTTTAGGTCTCTTCTTATTTTGGTTCTTTTCCCCCTGCATTCAACAGTATTTAATACATTCATCTTGGGCAACCATCTCTCTCTCACACACACACAAACACACACACACACACACACACATATATACACATTCACCTATAGGTGGTGGTTGCCCAAGGTAAATGTATTAAACGCTGTTGAATGCAATATATGTATACGTATTGTTCCAAAACATTCGCATTACCACAAAGAAAACCCATACTCATTAAGCATTCACTCCCCAGATTCTTTTTTTTTTCCTTTAAGAAATAAAGCATAACAGAGTTTAAGCCTCCTTTTCACTCTAGTTCAATTTAACTTGCCCCACTTCCCTTCCCAGAGGATATTGTTCTCTGGAATTTCTAGATGTCTTTTTCAGGCATGATTTCATAACTGCGGGGTGTGCTTGTGTATATATGAATGTTTATACACAAAATACATATTTTGTGTCTGTGTATATATATATACACACACACACACATATACATGCCCACAATTAGAAAATCATATATAAAATCATATATATGTTCAAAACTAAAGTGCCATTTTGTAGTTTTAAAAAATGTTACACAAAAGGAACATTATTTAGCTGAGATTTTTAATCAACATTAAGTTATCCAAATTTATCTAATCCAATCATTTAATTGCTATATAGTGTTCTGTCTTATACACATCAAATGCTTCTTAAATCTACTATATTCCTGATGGACATTAGACAGGTTTCACCTCTTACAAACAATGCCCCAGTGAACATTCTTATATGCTTCCTCCTGCATCTATGCTTTTCTTGAGTATATTTGGATTTGCAGATTTGCTGACTTGTAGTAGAAAATGCCACTTACTTTCCAAAGAGATCTTACAATTTTTTTTGTTTGCTTTTTCAGAGACAGGGTCTTGCTCTGTTGCCCAGCTACAGTGCAGTGCAGTAATCATGGCTAAAGCTCCAGTTTCACAGCCAAGCTAGGACTGAGCATCCAGGGCTGTGTCTGCTCTCTCCACTAGGGACTTCTGCAGACCTCACAAGAATATAACTACTCTCTGACTGACTGCCATAATGTCTTGAAATTGTCTTAGTCCAAAGTTATCACTAAATTTCCACAGCAAAATAAAATTTATTCTTGTGTGAGTCTGAACTCCTAACCATTAGCTGCCTTTGACACTAGCTATCCAATATCACCATTGTGAAGGGAAAGGGAAATGATACTGATGCATGGTACCCACATTACCCCATGGGCTCCTCACAAGGAATCAATGAGGTCAGCATTTTTGAATTTTACATGCAAGGACACTAAGCCTCAAGAAGGTTAAATAACTTGTCCAAAGTCTCACACCAGATAGCACTGGGAGTGGGATTTGAACCCAGGTCTCTGTGCCTGCCTCTGATAGTGGTGCTGTCCCGTAAATCACCACCCACCCACAACAGCAACACGTCCGGCTCCACAATACCTCACAGAGCCAGCAGAGCCGCTCCACTTTGTAAACTGTGGTTGGCATTCAAAGCCACCCATTCTGTGGAGTATTGTGCATAATGGAATTAAACACAGAAATCATTAATTGTTGTTAGTCTACAACCTAACAGTGAAGGCCAAGAGATGCTCAGGAAATGGATTTTTCTTATGTGGGAGTGAGGGTGGGGTCCCAAACAGGAGTCTCCTTCTGATAGCTGTGACCCTGCGCTGGGATGCCAGGCACAGCTCTCCGAGGCTCAGAGAGCAGCAGCATCCAGGCAAGGCCCATGTCTGCAGGGGCCCTGCAGAGGACAGAGTTCTCCATCAGTGGTGATGATCAGGTTGTGCAGAGCAAGGGAAGGGAACTCAGGTGTATTGACACTCAAGCTAGAGGGCTTTCATGCATCATGTCATTTAATCCTCAAAATCTTTCCAAGTCGGAAGTAATGGTTTTACAGATTATTGCACAGAAGCTCCAATAAGTGATTTAACCAAGACCTTCCACTTGAATGGTAACAGAGCTGGATTCTGAACACAGTTCACTCTTATCTTAGCCTAACCCTGCACTTCATCAATCACCTGATTTAATAACTAATTTTCTAAGACATGCTCCTCCTTAAGGACAACACAATGCAGCTGCTGAGAGCATAGACTCTGGCCAGACTGCTTAGTTCATTTTTTTTTTTTTTAAAAAGCAGACATACATGAGGCCAACAAGCATATGAAAAAATGCTCATCATCACTGGCCATTAGAGAAATGCAAATCAAAACTACATTGAGATACCATCTCACACCAGTTAGAATGGCGATCATTAAAAAATCTGGAGACAACAGATGCTGGAGAGGATGTGGAGAAATAGGAACACTTTTACACTGTTGGTGGGAGTGTAAATTAGTTCAACCATTGTGGAAGACAGTGTGGTGATTCCTCAAGGACCTAGAAATAGAAATTCCATTTGACCCAGCAATCCCATTACTGGGTATATATCCAAAGGATTATAAATCGTTCTACTATAAGGACACATGCACACGAATGTTCATTGCAGCACAGTTTACAATAGCAAAGACCTGGAACCAACCCAAATGCCCATCGATGATAGACTGGACAGGAAAAATGTGGCACATATACACCATGGAATATTATGCAGCCATTAAAAACGAGGAGTTCGCGTCCTTTGTAGGGACACGGATGAACCTGGAAACCATCATTCTCAGCAAACTGACACAAGAACACAAAATCAAACACCACATGTTCTCACTCATAGGCGGGTGTTGAACAAGGAGATCACATGGACACAGGGAGGGGAGCACTATACACGGGGGTCTGTTGTGGGGGGGACACCGGGGGGGGGTGGGGAGTTGGGGAGGGATAGCATGGGGAGAAATGCCAGATATGGGTGAAGGGGAGGAAGGCAGCAAATCACACTGCCACGTATGCACCTATGTAACAACCTTGCATGTTTTTCACATGTACCCCAAAACCTAAAATGCAATTTAAAAAAAAAAAAAAAAAAAAAAGCAGATTCTGGGCCGGGCGCGGTGGGTCACGCCTGTAATCCCAGCACTTTGGGAGGCCGAGGCGGGTGGATCACGAGGTCAAGCGATCGAGACCATCCTGGTCAACATGGTGAAACCGCGTCTCTACTAAAAATGCAAAAAATTAGCTGGGCACAGTGGCGCGTGCCTGTAATCCCAGCTACTCAGGAGGCTGAGGCAGGAGAATTGCCTGAACCCGGGAGGCGGAGGTTGCGGTGAGCCGAGATCACGCCATTGCACTCCAGCCTGGGTAACAAGAGTGAAACTCCGTCTCAAAAAAAAAAAAAAAAAAAAGCAGATTCTACTAAGGGGTAGACTGCTCAAATCAAATCCCAGCTCAACAGTTTACAAACTGACTTTGGGCTAGTAATTTAAACATCTCTATATATCCATAAAAATTATAAATAAAATATTTTCACAAAATAAAAAAAGGCAAAACTCAAAAAGGTAAAAATAATCTCTGGGTCTCCATTTCCGCATGTATAAAATAAGAATAACAACAGTACCAACTCTGAGGAGTTGTTAGGAGGATTCGTGGGTTAATATTTGCAAAGGCCTGGCACACGTAAAGACTATGTATTAGTTATGTATTGCTATATAATAGATTATCTTAAAACACAGAGGCCTAATACAATAAACACTTATCACGTCACACAAACTGTATAGGTCAGAAATTTAAGTGGTTCTAGCTTGTGGTCTCTGATGAAGTTGCAACCAAGATATCAGCCAGGGCCAGTCACGTGGAGGCTTGCCTGGGGCTGGAAGATCTGCTTCCAAGGGGCTTGTTCTCACGGCTGGAAAGTTGGGACTGGCTGCTGACAGGAAGCCTCAGCTCTCCCTGTGGTCCTTTTCACAGCTTGCTTGGGTGTCCTCACAACATGGCAACTGGCTTCCCTCCAGAGCAAGTGATCCAAGAGAGCAGGGTAGAAACAGCAACATCTCTGGTCTAGCTCTGGAGTTACAAATCATTACTTCCATGTTACCTTATTGGTTATACAGGTTGGCCTCATTCATTACGGGAGGGGACTGAACAGGGCTGTGTACACCAGGAATTGAAGATTATTGGGAGCTAGTCTTGCAGGCTGGCTACCATGGACCAAGTCTACTAAATTAAAAAAAAAAACAAAAAAAAACTGGATCTTAACTATGCTTGCATTCATTCTAAGTGCCTGGCATACCATAATAAAATCAATAAACCTTTATCTGAAGAACGGATGTGTGGACGAAAACAGGAAACGCCCATGTCATCCCAGCCAAGTTCCATTTTGCTCTCCTTTGTTTTATTATCCACTTTCTGAACCATTTCCAAGGAAGGAAGGATTTGCTCTCAATTTCTACTATAAGTCATTATCTCTATGAATTAGTTCTCAAATTTCATCTTCATTTGAAGTGTTTGGTTGCTCTGTAACTTTCTCTTTCATCTAAATATATCAATATGAAATACTTCCTCTGAATTCAGAAGGCTCAAAACAAAGACAATTGAAATTTTATGTGCTGGTGGAAATGTTTGCACTGAAGCAATTCATACAGAGACTAATATGCGTCCCAAGACAATTGTGGGCAAGTTCCTTCTTGCACAAAGGTAGACTTTCTGCTTCCTCTTCTCCCAATCGATGCTGTACTTCGGAGGTAAGACTGGCTGGAACCAAGCGGAGGCTGCTTACTGAAGCCAGTGAGACTAGACATAGGCCAGGAAGGCAGTACCGAATGACTTAAGGAATGACCAGCTCTATAAGGGGCCTGGATTCCCTTCAAGGTTCCTTAGACTCTTGTTTCTCAAAATCATCACGCTTGGCAGCTTTCTCACAACAGATCCATGCCAGAGAGTTCGGATATGGGGAAATGCCACAGCAATAGCCCTAGGACGACCTTTCCAATAATGTTGACAGTTCAACCCAGGACGGTAATTGCGCCAAGGCCTTAACTCAGCAGAGCTGGGACCCTCGGCTCCTGGATAGCACTGATGGTGTGTATCTTCCAAAATGCTAAAGGTGTCACTGAGAACATTAGACAGGGGTTAAACAGGGATGACTGAGTCCTGGGAAGCTGGCATCCTTTCCCTGGTCCCTTCTTGTAGCAAGGGGGCATCAATGACCACATCTTGACTGTTACTGGGCATAGAGCGGCCTAGTGAGAGGACAATGATCCATGTACATATTACTGAATGCCAGATGATTGACATCTTACTCTAGGCAGATGCTAACATGGTTTCGAAGATCACTGGCTTCCCATTCTAACCCTCAACAGAGCCTTGAATCTATCAAGGATGCAGTCACAAAGAAACACAAAAATCACTCAGTCAGGGTCAAGAAAAGGAGTCACTGCGGGTCATAACCTTCACGAGGTCGGAGCTGACAATAACTCTAGGGCCCTGCTTCCCAGTATGAACGAGCAGTGAAAGAAAGAGCAGGTAAACACTGGGTGGAAATGCTTATTGTTAGCAGTGTAGGGCATCTGCTAAATCTTGGTGAAGCCCATAGTAAGACTGTATGTCTACAAGAAAATCACAAAATAAGCCAGGAAGGGTGAAGTGCACCTATGGTCCTAGCGACTCAGAAGGCCGAGGCGGCAGGATCACTTGAGTCCAGGAGACCTGCAGTGAGCCACGAAGTTACCACTGTACTCTAGTGAACCCAGGCTGGTCTCAAACTTCTGGGCTCCACCAAGATTTAGCACATGCACTACATTGCTAACTCCTGGGTTCAAATGATCCTCCCACCTCCACAATTCATCGACAAAGTCATCAATGAATTCAGAACACTCTTCCCCATTTTACAGTGGCTTCTTTGATGCTCATTTTATTTTAAATGCTTATAGACAAAACACTCATCTTGACATTTGCCTTTTAGAAGGGCAACAGCATCATAAATCCATTATGGAAACCAACCTTCAAGTGTGAGTTAGAATTTAAACTGTGAACTCCTGTGTCATGGGGTAAAACTCCAGAGAGAAAAGTCCCTTAAAAGACTCTTGGGAGTCAGGCACAACGGGCTTTTGAAAGCCTATGAATTATCACTCTGGTGCCATCCCAGCAATCTCTTTCTATATATTTCTTTTTGTCATATTGGACTCATTATTCTCAGATTTACTATCTTCTACTCTGGATTACCCCCAATTCAACTTATCGAGCTTTACACAAGCATAATGAATAAAATCCCACTTCATTATATGTGCATGTAATTGATTCTCATTCCTCATCCAGAGCTGGGCTGTGCAGTGCAGCAGCCTCTAGTTACATGGGGCTGGTCTACGTTGAGATGCGCCTTTAGTGTAAAACATGAAGACTTTTATGCAAAAACAGAATGTGAACTCCCTCATTAGTGATTTTTCCTGTTGGTTTCATGTTGAAATGATACTTGGGAAACACTGAGTTAAATTAAAAATACCAAAGTTAATCTCACCTGTTCTCTTTTAACTTTTAAAACATGGCTACTGGAAAATTTTAGATCTCTCAAACATCTTCCATACGTCTGCTGGATGGCACTGAGCTCGATGCTCTAAATCAGAGATTGTTCACTGGCAGCTGAGGCCCACACAGTACTAACAGGCACAGTCTGTATGAGCTACACAATGTTAGCCTAGAAGGTGATTTTAATTTCAAACAAGTGTTAATATAAAATTGGGGGAATTTTTGTTTTGAGACGTGGTTTCGTTCTGTTGCCCACACTACAGTGCAGTGGTAACATCGTGGCTCATGGCACATCTGGGCTCAAGTGATCCTCCCTCCTCAGCCTCCTAAGTAGCTAGGACCATAAGTACATACCACCCTGCCTGGCTCATTTTTTTTTTTTTTTTTTTTGTAGAGACTGAATCTTACTATGGTACCCAGGCTGTTCTCAAACTTCTGGACTCAAATGATCCTCCCACCTTAGCCTATCCAAGAGTTGGGATTATAGGTTTGACCCATGGCACCTGGCCAAAATCAGGCAATTAAAAACAAACATACACCTCATTCTCATTTAAAATAAAGAAATCTGGCAACACTGGGCCTACGCACAGACATGGAAAGGACTGCTGCTACACCAGCTCTCCAGCCCTTCCCTGTCCCCACAGGCTCTACTGCTCCCCGACACTGAGGCCAAGGGCAGCTGCCATTTTGTGCCCCATTTCCAGCCAGCATCACACCTGCAAATTGCTCTCCTCGTTTCTGTAGGCATTAGAGTTTAAGAGCTGTATTCTAGAATGGGGGGTGGTGGGGGGCGTTCTAGGCAAGAGCAAAGGCATCAGGGAGGATCTGATCATGGCACGTGCAAATTAGAGAAAATATCTGGAAAGGGAGGTGGGTTTCAAGTAGATGTGCAATGTGCTCAGTGCAGGAATTTTTTTTTTTTTCTTTTTGAGGCTGAACATCTAAACGAAAATGTCCCAGGGGCATTTGGTAATACATAACTGAGTATATATAAGAAGGAGCTGGAGGTTAAGAACAGTACCTTAGGGACACCCAGAGGCAAGAGGAAGAAAGATGAAACCAGGTCAGGAGTCTGAGAAAGATGGTCAGAGTCAAGAGGGAGGTGCACTGATAGAGTGAGATATAGGAAACCAGGATTCCCGGAGAAGCAGCCAACAGCAGGCACTAAATGACGCCCGTCCTTTCATAGACCCCACAGTGGCCCTGCTGCTCCTCCTGCTGTAACAACATTGCTTTAATCCTGGTAAAGTTGGATAAAAAAGAAGAAGAAAATCTATTACAGCAATCTCACAAAACTCTAGCACTGACATTTCTTCGGAACAAATGCTGCCTTTCCATGACCCACACCATGAATAGTCCCACTCTCCAGCGATCATCTCAAAAAAAAAAAAAAAATACTGCCCATTTCCTTCATCTTAAAGTGCCATCTCTTCCTCCCTCCCCACATCATTTAAAAAATCTATGTGTAGGATAGAAGTGGTAAGAAATGCATTTGAAAATACACGTAGCGACTGAGCTCATGGGCCCATGGACAGTGGATTTTGAAACATTCTAGATGATTAGGATTCTGCAGCTACTCTTTTTTAGGTAAATAGAAGTTTTCATTCTCATAATCTTTTTACTCGGCAAATATTTTCCCAAGTGATTAAGTTAGAGCTGAGGATTCAAACTAATTCCGTTCCTCTAATTCATTTGATAATCTATCACTGTGACCAAAATATAATGGAGATGACAGATGCTTATGGATAACTACTTTGTGATATCTAATCATGTCCCTGCGTTGGTATCAGCAAATTGCTTTTCATTACTAGATAAATAATACTTCGGTTCTTCCATGAGATGATTAATGTAAGTAGAGCCACATGCGGACTTCACTGTGATACAGAGCAATGAGGTAATGGAAATCTCAGGCCTTCTCATTATGCTCTTATCTGTACCATGACTCTGCAACTCTCTTCCAAATATCAGTTATTTGAGCTCTCTGCATTCTTGTTATTGGTTGTGATTGCATCCTTTTCATTTTTGTGGACTGAGAAATCTGGAATGTTTCCACTAAATCATTCCATCGCGCGGTCCATACATATTTACTGTGGACATACAATCCACAAATATCTGCTCACATGTGGGCTAGGAACAGGGACCACGAAACTGCAGAAGGTGAGGCTGATGCCCCAGAGTTGCTCACATAATAGGAAGGGGACTATATATGTTACAAATGGTAACGCAGCATGTTAAGGGCTACAGCAGGAGGAGTCCGTACAAGGTACACAAAGAAGACAGAACAGCGAAGACAGGAAGATACTAAACAGGAGGTGGCAGCTGAGGGGTCTTGAGGAAGAATACACATGTGCAGTGGGTTAACAGAGGACGTTTATGCAAGGGCACAGTGGCATGAACAGCAGGGGGCATATCTGTGAGTGATGGTCCCTGTAGCTTCTGCAGGGAAGGGACAGCATCAGGAGAGGAGCCAAGTCAACAACAGTCAGGTTACAGAGAGCCCAATTTTGATATCCCCACAAGGAGACACAAGAGACTGGCTAGTCACAGACACCAAAGTAAGTATGAAAACCATACACACAGTTGGTGTGTTTTTCTCCTAATTCTTTTTGCAGCCATGATTGGGCTATATCCAGCCTCTCTCTGCATGAGTAGGATTTATGGTCTGTCCTTGCATTAACTGTATGAAACTGAAGCATAAAGCTGTATGTAGTGTGTGTATAAGAGTGATGAAATGAAATAAGCCTGTGACTGTTCAAAGCTTGGTTCCTGAACCAACAATATCAGCATCAGCACCATCTGGGAACTTGTTAGAATTGCAAATTCTCAGGCTCCACCCCAGAGCTATGCAGCGACAAACTGTGAGCACAATGACCAGCGAAGCCCTCCAGGTGATTACTTCCCTCCAGTGCAAAACCCACTGAAAAGGACCCAAAGGATTTTACTTTACTAACTGATCTACAAGTTTCTGTTTTATTCTATGTCTCATGCTGAACCATCCACGTAATCAACTTTTCCTTGAACTCACTAAATTTTTAATTTCTTTCATTTTATTTTTAATTGTTAATCTATTAATCATGCTCATTTGCTATTTCATGAATGATGCTACACTTCTCAGCTATGCCTTTATTTATTTAGAGACAGGGCCTCACTCTGTCACCCAGGCTGGAGTGCAATGGTGCAATCACAGTTCACATTGCAGCCTCCACCTCCCCCAGCTCAGGTGATCCTCCAACTTCAGCCTCCTGAGTAGCTGGGACTACAGGCACATGCCACCACACCCAGCTAATTTTTTGTGTTTTTTTGTAGAGACGAGGTTTTGCAATGCTGCCCAGGCTGGTTTTAAACTCCTGAGCTCAAGCGATCCACTTGTCTTGGCCTTCCCAAGTGCTGGAATTACAAGCGTGCACCACCACACCTGACCCTACGCCATTTTTTAAATGTGTATCTCCTTCCCATCAGCCCTTAGAAAACCCAACATCTGTAACTGCTAAAACACAATTACCTGTAAAGTCACAAAGAATAGTATAGACATGAGCTTGTAAGTCAAAATCAATTTGAGACCAGTGTTCTTGAATGGATTCTCTTAATCCTTTACCAGCAAGTGGCCAGGAGGACCCCTCCTTTAGGTATTTAAATATCCCTGGTGCCTGCTGACTAATTATATCTTCTAAGACTCAGGAAAACTACTATTTTTCTTCTGAGCTCTTTGAGAATCCATCATATGTCAGATTGTCATTTGAGCTGTGTCCACAATTGATTTATTATTACTTTTTTTTTTTTTTTTTGAGACAAAGTCTCTCTCTGTCGCCCAGGCTGGAGTGCACTGGGGCCATCTCAGCTCACTGCAACCTCTGCATCCCAGATTCAAGCAATTCTCCCTGTCTCAGCCTCCCAAGTAGCAGGGATTACAGGCATCCGCCACCACATCCTGCTAATTTTTGTAGTTTCTAGTAGAGATGGGGTTTCGCAATGTTGGCCAGGCTGGTCTCAAACTCCTGACCTCAGGTGATCACCAGCTTCAGCCTCCCAAAGTGCTGGAGTTACGGGCATAAGCCACCGCATCTGACTTTTTCTTATTATCGAAACAGGCTTCCCATCAATAATACATAAATTCTAAGAGAGCAAGAACTTTGTCTTGTTCACAGTTGTATCCCCAGAGCATAATATATCACATGGCACTGACACATGATAGCTGCTCAGTAAATACCTGTTGAATAAACAGGTTAATTCATTAGCACCTACTGTATACTAGGCTCTAGGAATATGAAGAAAACAAGGCAGACCTATGCGCCCCTTTGTGTGGCACCTGCTGACACACAACTCAAAGAACTGGGCTTTCTTCACTTATTATCTGATTAATGATGCCACACTTTTCAACTACTCGATTTTTAAAACCTACATCTCCTTCCCATCAGCCCCTAGAAAACCCCAAATCTATAAGTGAGAAAAAGCAACTACTGGTCAGGTTGCAAAGGACCTTTGAGGCTCTGAAGCCCCAAAGATGAGTAAGAAATGGTCCTTGCCTGTGTCCCTACCTGGATACACTGAGATGGACAGCACATGACCATGGCCACCACCAACCTTCCTCGCTCTTGACCGCTGACCGCTGCCAGAATTTATGGGCAAAGGTACAAATGGAGACACCCTCCTCCCTATATGCCTTCATGTTAAAGGTTTAAATTCAACATAACAAACTTAAAATATGTTCTATCTTCCTATTTTTGCAAACATATCTTCATATTTTACAAACAATTCTTCATAACAAAATCAAAACTATGTAAAAGCAACAGTTCACTCAAATAGCTAAGAGTACAAACCCCAAATTGATTTCATTTTCCACCAAAGGGCATAATCCCATCTGGGGCTGCCCTGTCCAGCAGGTTAACCAATGTGGCTCGTCTGAACTGAGGTGTGCTGGAAGGGTCAACACACATCTGATTTCAAAACTTAGCTCAAATATGCAAACATCTCACTAGTAATGTTTATATTGATCACTGATTGAAGTTATATTTTGGCTCTATTAGGTAAATACATAATTAAAATTAATTTTACCTCTTTCTGCATACTTTTTATATAAAAACATGGCTACTAGAGAATTAAAATGACACCTGTCACTCACATTATCTTTCTCTGGGACAGTGCACTCTAGGAGGCAGGGAAGGATGGAAGGAAAGGATCCTGCTGCCCACAGGCACCCACAGCCACTTCCCCATATCTCTAGTCTAATCTCCCTGGAAGCCCGTGGGGTGAACACTCAATCTTCTTGTCCTCTTTCCCAGGAAGCCAGGGAGGCTCTTCACCCCCGACCCAGGCTCAGCTGCCTGCCCACCATCACCACCATCACACCCCTACCTGGACAGAGGCGAGCACAGTGGCCAGCAGGTACTCTCTGATCTCTCAAAAAGCCATGCCAGACAGCCTTGCCCACCAGGTGCTCCCAGTGCCCACCTCCACTGGTTTCACCTTGTCACACTCCTCAATGGAATGGAACCTCAGAGGCCCAGGTCCAAATGTGGAATTCCCAGCCTCCTTGACAACGGAAGCCTGTTACAAGGGGAAGAGCCAGTCATGGTCATGACACCCTTTTCCCCCCAACCCAGGGCTCCATCCTGCTAGAGGGCCTCCCCCAGGTGCATGAAGATCAGGAAGCCCAAAGGAACCAGCCCCATGCACTCACTCCTCCTTCCATCCCAAGATATGCTGAGAGGCATCTCTTGGCCAATCCCTCAGGCTACCTTCTGCAGAACAAGCAGGTCCTGGAAGTGGTCCTGTGGCCCTTTGCAAGCAACACCCTTCAGACATAGCACACTCCTGAGGAGCACACGTGCAGGGCCCTCTGTGACACAGGGCCTGAGGGACCCCTTGACCTAAGGACCATGCTGACAGTATCCACCAGAACAGCTAAAGTTAAAAAGACCGACACTAATACAAAGTGTTGGTGAGCGTGGAACTGCTCCTCAATCCCTGCGCATCAGGAAACATACATTGGTACCTTTGAGCAGTATTACCAAAGATGAACTACCTTATGACTCAGCAATTCCGCTCCTAGGTGCACATCCCACATAAATGTGGGCATATGTCCACCAAAAACCAGGGATGGTAATGCTCACAGAGACCCTACTCATGATAGCCCCAAACCGGACACAACACAAATGCCCTCGATAGTGTACTAATGGGGAATAATGTAATGGGGTCATCACATAATGGAGTGCTGCACTTAAAACAGAATAAACTGGGCCGGGCGCGGTGGCTCACGCCTGTAATCCCAGCACTTTGGGAGGCCGAGGCGGGTGGATCACGAGGTCAAGAGATCGAGACCATCCTGGTCAACATGGTGAAACCCCGTCTCTACTAAAAATACAAAAAATTAGCTGGGCACGGTGGCGTGTGCCTGTAATCCCAGCTACTCAGGAGGCTGAGGCAGGAGAATTGCCTGAACCCAGGAGGCAGAGGTTGCGGTGAGCCGAGACCACGCCATTGCACTCCAGCCTGGGTAACAAGAGTGAAACTCCATCTCAAAAAAAAAAAAAAACAGAATAAACTACAACTCCATGTGACAACATAGATGAATCCAGCCAACAGAATGTACTGCAAAAGCAGCCAGACACCAGAGAAGACAGATGCCATCATTTCATTTACATAAAGCTCAAACACAGGCAAAGTAACAGAAAATAATACACATCAAAAGAGAGGTTACTTTGAGGAAGAAAGGGTGGGAGTGCCTTGGAGAGCCACCATGGGGGCTTTGGGAATGCTCTGTTTCTTAATCTGGGTAGTGGTCATATGAGTGTGTACATTTCATGAAAATTCACGTTGTACATTTATGATCTTATATGAAGCACTTGCGTGCTTCTCTCTTGGTATTATACGCTTAAGAAAAAATTTCACTTAAAGAAAGATTACTGCAAAAACAAATACACATGAGTCGAACGTAATAATACAAACACAATACCAAAAATGGCAGGGCCGCCCATTCCCCTAGTACAAGCTTTTGTCAGCCCTACCATGAAGTTAAAAGACAATGGCAATTCAGCAAAGAAACGTGAAATTATGAAGAAAATAACTGGAAATACAGACTCATACTCAAAATAATTAACAATAAATGTCACTCTAAGTGACTCTAAGTATCTCTATGTCTTGAGATACCAGCTGATAGTATAAAGCCGTCAGGGCTAGTGAGACATTTTACAATACTGTTTATTTCATTTTTATCTCCTTTTTATGTACGTTTGCTTCTTTTATAATGTCTTCGACGTTATCAAAGAATACAAGTATAAAATTGATAAAGTATTATTGGTACTTATCATAACCTTTACCAGTGAGGTTTAAGCAAAAACATTTGGAACCTCTTATCTGAATATATGTGCATAAATACACCATCTTATCTCTCAGAAAAAAAAGGCTCAAAGGTATCCAGACTTTGCAGAAATTCTGAACTTTTAGAATTATTTGTAAATCTCCAATAAGAAAGATGATGGAGAATCATCGGGAAATCTGCTTTACATTTTTGTGTGTGTGTGTGAAAACGGCTGAAGCGGGAGGTTAAATTTAACTTTAACTCCCTTAAAACCTTGAGTAGCAGTCTGGAAAGAGGATTTATGTCACAGCACTGAGTTCCCACTCCTGTGTCTTGGAAAAGGCCAATAAAAAGGTGGATGCTGAAACTCATGGCTTGGCCAGACAAGCAATTAAACAGGAAAGCACAAACCTCTTTCCTCAGTGGGAGCAACTGACTGCAAATCTGACCTGGTGGCCCTCTGGTCTGGACAAATAGAACCCTTGTTTGGCTGGGGAGGGTCAGCGGTACAGTGACCAGAACCTACATGCCCTCTCACAAGCACCCTGCCTTCACTTTCCTCCTTGATTGATTAGCCTCGTTACCATAGACGGATTCATCTGTACCACAGACAGCTTCTAGATCAACGTTACAGCGATGTTATGGTCCAGGAATGTGACACGGATTGAGTATCTTCCAACTGGACTTAGAAAACCAGAGATCTGTACACGTTTGTGAATTCCGACTTTCCTCCATCCTGTTTCTGCTACGTCGATCTCACTTTTATGTCGATCAATGTGATTTTACTGCTTTTCGTCACACATTTTAAACTTTGATTTTCACAAAGTGGTAGTCCCTGTGGCCTGCCCACGCCACAACCAAACAAATGTGCTTTTGCTGCCTCAAGGAGGATATAGGTCATTTACTTTTAAAAGTGAGCTGAGCTCTCAGGAGACGTTCAGCCTCATGCTTCTTTCTGCTGGGTTTCAGCTCTCAATCTGTCTGGGAGAGTCAGTTAAAGATGAAGTTGGAACTAACGCCAAACGTTCCAAGGCTGGTTCAGGTGGGGCCACGCACCTGTCAGGCCAAACAAGAGATGGGGATAAAGGGCGTAGACCTGGCTCTCCTCCTGGGGAAGCCAGAAAGAACTTCTCCAGAAATAAGCAGTCTCCCACTCCTGTAACTCTCAGGGTCATACTTTAAGGTACAAGAAATGCACTAAGCCTTGTTATTAAAATTCTTCCCTTTTTTATGGCTTTGGTTTTTTTTTTCTTTTTGAATAGTTCTGGGGTACATGTGCAGATCACGCAGGTTACATAGGTATACACGCACCATGGTGGTTTGCTGCATCCATCCCCTCATCATCTACATTAGGTATGTATTTCTCCTAATGTTATCACTCCCCAATGTCCCCACCCCCTGCTATCCCTCCCCTAGCTCCCTCCACCCCCCACAGGCCACGGTGTGTGATGTTCCCCCCGCTATGTCCAAGCCTTTATAAAGCGGAAATGCTGTAAAAATGAAATGAGATAATGTGTGTGTGCACAGCATATAGGGCCCTTCCTGGCACAGGATACCTGCTCAGTTATTGAGCACTAGAGCAAAGGTCAAGTGCATCTTGTAAAACATAGCTTGTTAAAACGTGACTGCTACTTCTGACTACTCATATCTCCAGTGTAATGGAAATAAGACCAAGGGATACCTGGAGAGGATCATCCACTTTGGATGAGGTCAGTCTCTTGCTACTGCTGCTCCCATAGTCCCAAGCAGGGGCTTCCATTCTGTGAAGGGACAGACTCCCTCGATTCCTGGGAGTTTGGGGTGGGGCTGATGCAGGGAAGGCATCCCTGGAGAGGGTCCTGTTCCCCTTGCCAGGTGTAATGCACAGGCCTGCGCTTGGGAGACTTATAATGGGGCTGAGTGGCCTCAAGCAAGCCCAGGCAGCTCCCCACCCACCAGCATCCATTAAACACCTCCTGTAGGGCTAGTGGACAATACCTGCCCTTCCCACCCGTCTTAGCCTGAGCTTCCCTCAAAACACCTGTCAGCAACTCAAATCACTTGTGATTCCAGGACACGCATCTTCCTAACTCAACTCTAGAGCAGTGATTTTCAAGCTGTTTTCTCAGAAACACTGTAGAGGGAGCCCGTGGCAAGGGCACAGAACTTCAAGTCCCAACACTGCCTTTCCCCAGAAAAGCTTGGTTGTTTCTCAGTTTGGAAAGTCTACCCAAGACTTTGTTTGAACCAAGGATTCTCCAGCTAAGGACGAAAAAGAATTTGAAAGTCACTGCTTCATGGGAGATCAATCTTATGAGCCCTTAAAGGAATTTTCAGTAAGCTCTTACAGAAAATGCACAAATTTTGAAATAAACTACAACTATTTCTCCTGCAAGCCCTCCTCAGAGCCAAGGCCAGACTATGCACCTGTTAGTTAACTAGGCACTCCAGTGTGGGCTAAGCCATCTTAAAACCAGGGCCCTGCCCTGATTGCAAAGTGACTTAACTTGATGCAAAACAAGAAGCCATACTCTGGGTTTCTTGCCTAAAGGAATGCGTGGCTGGCATGACCCACAGGTGGTCCCTCTCTGACAATCATCAAATATTAGCAAGAGCTGCAGCGTTGGCAAGAGCTCTGTGGGCAGCTGCCTGAGGCCCAGAGTCTGGCATTCTGGCTGAAGCAGGGGCCTTGCCTTGTGTGCCAAGGACTTTGCAGCTGTGCGCACCCCCTCTCCTGCACTGATGGGCATAACTTTAATGAGTGGTACTGGGGACAGAGGAAGGCATGTGAGCATGCAGCCATGCAGCGTCAAAGCATGCTCACCAGCAAGCAGCTGCTTTGAGGATGTGTGGGCACCTTCTTTAGGCAAGGGGTTGTACAGGCCTCTGGTGAGGGGACAAGACTCACTGGGCACTGTGTCTGTTCTCAAGGGAGCCTAGAACCTGGAGCAGAAACTAAGTGCCTACCCTGATGTCCACACTCTGTGGCAGGAGGATCTGCGACAACTTTTTCAACAAGAAAAAAATTGAAGGAGCCAGATAAGAGAGGGATATAGCCCTCTTTGTGAAGGGTTTTTGGATCGGGTGAGTGCATGACCTCATGGCCCGAAAGGAGGACTAGTTTGTGAAATTTGTTCAGACAAAATCCTTGTTTAGATGATGAACGTTATGATCACCATTCACAACCTGAGCTGGTCCTTGAAGGACCTATGGAACGAGCACAGGTAGGAAGCACTTGGCCGGGTGGGAAGAGCTAGAGGAAAGGGCCAGGAGGTGAGAAAGCGTGGGCATTTTGGGGGAACATCAAGCTGGAGTCTGGAGTGGCTGGAGCATAAAGGGCAGGAAGCAGAGTCTCAAGGAGGTGAGATGAGATCTCCCAGACTCCAGGGGCCTCACAGCACGAGCTGACACTTTCCTGTGCCCAGTGATCATGTCCCATGGAGCCTACTGAGCAAGAAGTGTGGTAGTCAGAGGTGAGCCATGGCACGAAGGAGCAGGGACAAATGGGAGTTCCTGGCTGGCAGAGGAAGGAGGGCATGGCTGGTGGGGGAGGGGCGCTGGCAGCCAGAAGGTCAGGTATCTGAATCATGCCACCCCAGCTGGCCACTGCCCTGCTCTTTACCCTCCCGGCCGCCTGTCGCTCTGAGGAATGTGGCTCACTCTCCCTGAGGGGAAGGCAATGTGCTCAGGCCACTTCCTGAACCCAGACTGGTTCCAGGACTATTTTTGGCTCTCCCAAGCCAGCGTTTGACAAGAAGAGCACAGCTGCTGACAATCCCACCCCAGTGGAACCTGCTGCTCCATAAAGGGTCATGTCAGTTCCTGCACATGAATTAGGGTCACCTGGACCCAAGGCCGGGGAGACACCTCCATCTTTAGCATCACGGTGCACTGGAGTCTTTCCTGGGCCTGGAAGAAGTAAGCTGGTGCCTTTGCTCAGCATATGCAGAAGCAGAAACACAGCTGTTCATGGGACTGTGTTTGTTCAAGGGGCGCCAGGACACCGGGAGACACACTCACTTCCTAGTGCATCCAACCTGCTGTGTGCCCAAAAATAGCTGCAGAGTGTGAGGGAGAAACCTGCAAAGCCGGCCAGGGCTACACTCCTTACGGAATGATCCCTGGAGTAAAAGAGGTTTACAGTCAAGGAGTTACATTTAGACCCACTCAGAACAGGAACAAGCTTAGAAACTTCATACCAACCAAAGCCTTATCCCCGGCCAGTCGAGTACCCACGCTCCCCTCTATCACCCTATAAATTCATTCACCATCTTTGCTTGGATTATTTTTAAACTCTATTTCCCAGCCCACAAACTCTTGACTCTCCAATATATCTTCAAAACTGGGGTCTAAGAGGGTGAGCCCCTTCATAGAAAGGCTAGGTATTAATATCCTGTGTTATCTCTGCACCCAGTAAAACAAATTTTGAAGCCAATGAATAGACAAGCAAACCAATGGATGGAGATCCCTTGGGCAGCTCCAGCAGAGCAGTGTGGTCTCTCCCCACAGCAACCCCTGAGCAATGTGAGTGCTGCTACTAGCGCCACACAGGTACAGCTAAGGCCGAGAGCACTTCCTGTGCTCTCAGGAAGTAGGAAGTGGGAAGTGGGAAGGGAACCGGGAAGTGGGAAGGGAACCAGGAAGTGGGAAGGGAACCAGGCTGCAGGTCAGAAAGAAAGGTGCAGATCCAGCCTCCCTGTTGCTTTGCCTTTTGGAATGTTTCTAATGCACCAAATGTGGAAGCTGAAGCTCTAGATTCATTTTCTCCAGGAAAACACATTTTCTTTGCTTGCTTACGTGGAGCTTATTGGGAAAAGGTTTGGCTGACTAGGAGAGGTGGTGTTGGGCAATGTGGGTAAAGGTGATAAATGCCATGATCCTCACCAATAGTTTGTACACCCTAAGAAATTAATGGTAACCCTGATGATGACAATAATAGACGCTACCATTTAATTAGTATATACTGGGTGCAAGGCATTATGCTAAACACTCGATGGGCATTGTACACTAAAGAGTCACAGTTGTACTTAGGACATAGATATATTATTATCCCTGGTTTTAGAGGAGGTTTAGTGAGATTAAGCCTCTTGCTCAAGGTCACACAGCTAGTAAGTGACAGAAAAGTGATTTAAACCCAGGACGAGTCATAACAAATTTACTTCTACACTGTAGTGCCATTTAATTTTTTTTTTTTCATGGATAAATGGTCATACTCGTTAGGAAAGAGGCAGAAAGGAAGGGCCTGCTAACTGCCAAACATTATGCTAGGTGATTTCTACAGGCTGAGCATCCCTAGTCTGAAATCCAAAATGCTCCAACATCTGCAACTTTTTGAGCACTGCCAAGTGGAGAATTCCACACTTGACCTCATGTGCTGAGCTGCACGCAGCGCTTTGTTTTATGAACAAAATTAGTTAGAATACTGTGGCAAATTACCTTCGAGCTATGTGCATAAGGTGTATATGAAACAAATGAATTCCATGTTGAGACCTGGGTCCCATCCCCAAAATATCTCATTATGCACATGCAGATATTTAAAAAAAACAGAAATACTTCTGGTCCCAAGCTTTTTGGGGTAAGAGGTACTCACCCTGTATGTGTCAACTCACTTGATGAAATACTTAATGATGAAAACGGTATTACGTCCTCTGTTTGCAGATGAGGCACCTGTATCTCAGAGAAGTTAACAAGCAGGTCTAGAGTCATAAATGATCATTAGTACAAGTGAGAGAACTGAGAATGGCAAACCAATTTTAGTAGTCAATGCCAGAACACAGGGCCAAAGAGGGAGTACGAGCAGCGGTTTATGCTAAGTGTTGAACTAGACCAGAGGTGGCAAACTTTTTCTGTAAAGGGCCAGACAGTCAATGGGATTTGGCCTATGGGCCATAGGTTGTTTACCCTTGAACTAGATGGCATGGATACGTGGAAAGTTTGAACCTTTATGAGACTCCTGCTCCTAACAGTTTTCATATATGAATCTATTAGTAATTTCTAAGTTTAGTTTAATCTATCAACTTAGTAAAATCATTAATATATAATAAAAAGGTAAACCTGGGTAATTATTAAATAAACTCCAATGGGAAAATTCCAAGGCACATGCATGTTACAGAGGGAAAAGTAAGAAGAGTATATTCCACTGAGGGGAAAAAAAGGAACACATTTGTACTCTGAGCCCTGAATACAAAACAGATGCTAAGGCTTAAACTGACATCCAAATCCTTCCCTCCTCTTTGGAGTGTGGACCAAGGCTTAGATGAGTTGGTGGCTTGGGTAATTAAGAACTCTAAAGATCACTGCCTTCATTCTAAAAGGCCACATGTTCACGGAAAGCTTTTTCCTTGTGTGGATGCCAGACACTTATGCACAGTGCCATTTTCACCGAAGAATAAAAGAGCTTAGTTCAATGAGAAAGAAAGAATTAAAGGATTGGAAATATCTGAATCAGAAATAATCCATCTTCATAAACAGCAATCAGAAGGCAGGGTACCGCAGGATGGTCTATCATTTACAGGGGAGAAAATCCCTCTGTAAACTGAAGTTTTGTCTTTCACCAGTGACCTCCAGCAGTGTTTCCTAGTGCTAAGTCCACCTGCGAAATCTGAAAAACTGCTCAGAAATGGGTGATGGGAGAAAACAAACAAGAAGCAAAGGGTGGTATTCATTGTGTTTGGAGAATTATCTGGCTCCATATCTGATTCAATAATCAATTATTTGGGTCCTCAGGGTCTGAATCAATACTCAGTGCTGACTGAGTGCCCACTCAGTGCCTGGATCCATGCAAGGTTCAGGGAGACAACATTAGCAAGACAGCCAAGGTCTTTGTCCTCAAAAACTGTACAGTTTCCTGGGGAGGATCATTTAGGGGATATGTTTTTAATCTCAACCATTAAAAAGTATTTCTAATAAGGTTTGCTTGCAAAAGACCTTCTCTGATTTTTCTTTATCAAGATATCTTAGAACGCTATTGTCTTTTATGAAAAAACTTTTATTTCAATAGTTTTGGACAGTTTTGGTGTTTTTGGGGTAAGATCTTTAGTAGTGATGTCTGAGATTCTGGTGCACCCATCACCCAAGCAACACACACTCTACCCAATGTGTAGTATTTTGTCCCTCATCCACCTCCCATGTCCCCACACCCCAGTTGCCAAAGATCATTCTATCACTCTTATGCCTCTGCACCCTCACAGTTTAGCTCCCAAGTGTGAGAACATACGATACTTTGTTTTCCATGTGTGAGGACCCCACTTTCCTAGGGCACATTCTCACCATTTTCCCCTTCCACCCTAGTAACCCCAAACTTACAGAACTGGCTTTCTCTGCAGCTGCCAGGAGAGAGCACCTCTAAATGTGTAACCAACAACACGGACAACATCACAACATCCTCAGACAGCTCCTTTGCTTCTCTCCTTGAGCCAGGAGGATACGGAAAGGGGGGTCAGCCATGTGAGGCTGAAGCACTTGGGTCATCGTAACGCAGGTGGGACCAGTGTGTGTCACCCCCTCAGGGTGGCAATGAGGAACTGATTCCTGGTCTCACTGCACTGATAAAACCTCAGGCAGGACGTCTTTGCGTATTCCATGTATCCATCCATCCATCCATCCAATCATTCATTCATTTAAAAAATTATAGTAAAACACATGTAACAAAAATTTACCATCAGTGACTTTGGTACATTCAGAGTGTTTCACAACTATCACCACTCTCTGGTTCCAGATCAGTGTCATCACTCTAAGTAAGAACACCCATGTCCAGGAAGCAGCCACTCCCCACTCTCTCTCTCCCACTCCCTCCCAGGAAACAACCAATCTGCTTTCTGTCTCTATGGATCTGCCTATTCTGGACATTACTTATGAATGGCATCACACAACGTGCGCCCTTTTGTGACTGCTTTCTTTCATTTAACGTTCTCTAGGTTCATTCATGTCACAGCATGTATCTGTACTTCATTCCTTTTTATGACTGAATGATACATCAATGTATGGACACACCATTTAGTTTATCCATTATCTGTTGGTAGACATTTGGGTTTTTTCCTTGTCTTAGCTATTACGAAGAGTGCTGCTATGAACATTCTTGTATGATTTCTGCTTAAATGCCTGTTTGCAATACTTTTGAGAACATACCCATTAATTAATTTTAAACAAGCATTTCTGAGCTTCTGTTATACTTAAGACACACTGTGATGGGGTGGTTGGAGGGAGTGATAAAAAAGCAGTAAGATACAATTTAGGCCTCCAACAATTAAAGTTTAATAAAGCAGAAACACATTAATAATAATACTAATAACAACATATTACTGGCAGCAAGGTTTTATTGAGCACTTACTACATGCTGGGCTCTATTTTAAACACTTTATGTGTAGTCCCTCACTTAATCATCACAACAAAAATCCTCCTATGAGTGGGTACTATTAATACTCTCATTAGAGAAACCTTATCTAAGCCTGTGGGGTCCGTAGCAGGGAAGTGAATGGAGGTGATGGCCAGAGCTAAGGAAACTCAAGAGATCACCCAGGGGAGAGTGGAGAACGAGAAGGGGGGGTGATTAAAGATGAAACCAGAGGGGAGGGGGATTGCAGGGAGAGCTGAGGGCCTGGAGGAAGACTCAGGCGAAATGGCTTGGAAGATGCTGGAGACAAAAAAAAAAAAAAAAAGAAGAAGAAACTCTGTCAGAAATGCCAGAGGAGGAGAATTTCAACAACCCCATCTGCTGTTGCCAACTGGTAAAGTCACAGAACCACCAGGGGCCCATGAGATTTAGGGTGCAGGAGTCTCGTGGCACAGCGAAGCACAGTCATGCTGCAGTGGCGTCAGGAGCCAGAGGGCAGGGTAGCAGAGAGAGAAAGAGCAGAAAAGAAAGACAGGGCTACAGAGGGGAGAAGGAAGGTTCTTGGCTGACATGGCTTGCAGTAGCAGAGTCTGACAAGCCGAAGAAACTGGGAAGAGAGCTGAAAGGGGGATGAGAGATTCACTTTGCACACCTCCTCCTCCAAGATAAGAAATCCAATGCAAGTACATACTCAGTTTCCCAGGAAAAGGAACGAAGGGGAATTTACACCCAGATACACTCAGGGTTAAAGCAACTGTCACGAGCAGGCAGGCAAGGAAACCATGTGACCTGCGCACAAAGGAACAGAGGGCAGGCTGATCTGAGCTTACTGCCCCATTCCGCTAGGAGTCCAGAGCTAAATAATCAGGAGGGAACAACCGCGGCAAGGAAGTACTTTTACCAGGGCAACTTATTATTGAGGTATGAAGAAGCAAAAACCCTTTTCAGCTACTTTAGAAACAAGGAAATATATCACTCATAAGACTTTACTGAGAAAACTTTTCAAAGACATACGCCAGCTATCTGATAGATAGCTAAAATCAAGAACTCAAGAATAAGCAGGTCCCAGTACACAAGGACAGGCAGAGAGGCATGCCATCATCTAAATTTTAAAAATACAGAATACCTGGCTAGGCGCGGTGGCTCACATCCCAGCACTTTGGGAGGCAAAGGCAGGCAGATTGCTTTGAACTCAGGAGTTCGAGACTGGCCTGGTCAACATGGCAAAATCCTATCCCTACAAAAACCACAAAAATTAGCCAAGCGTTGGTGGTGCATGCCTGCAGTCCTACCTACCTGGGAGGCTGAGGAAGGAGAACTGCTTGAGCACAGGAAGCAGAGGTTGCTGTGAGCTAAGATTGTACCACTGCACTGCACCCTGGGTGACAGAGTGAGAGCCCATCAAAATATATACATACACACACACACACACACGCACATGTATGTATCTATAACCTGTTCTAGATCTTTTTTTAACAGCTTTACTGAGGTAGAAGTGATGTATAAAAACTTCAAATATTTAACATACACAACTGGATGAGTTTGCGCACACACATATACCTATGCAACCATCACCACAATCAAGGTTACAGATATTCATTATCTGCAAAAGTGTCTTGCGCCCTTTTGTTTCTGTTTGTTTTATTGTGGTAAAAACCCTTAACATGAAATCTACCCTTTTGCACATTTTCAAGCGTGCACTACAGTCTTGTGGGCCACAGACACCATGTTGTACAGCAGATCTCTGGAATTAATTCACCTTGCATAACCATCACTTTATACCACTTGGACAACTCCCCATTTTGGTGTTTAAACAACCATATATGTTTATAAAAACTCATCAAGTCCTACACTTACAGGGGCAAATTTTATTGCATGTAAATAATACCTCAATAAATTAGACTTAAAAAATTTTTTTTTAAAATGGTAACAGGAGCAAATAAGGTCAGGTATATTTAAGATACACTGTAAAGGATGAATATTTTATAAAACTAATAGCATCTAAAAATTAGAACAAAGAGAAACTGAGGAGGACAACATCATATGGGTGAATTTAACACTATCAGTCCTTGACTGATAACTAGATTTAGAAAAAGAGCACAGAAAACCATTACTTAACAAAACTATAAATGAATAACTAAAAAGTAAAGAAGAGCAAAACCTTGACTAACTGGAGATTAATAGATTCTAAGTACCAGATGTGTTATCTCATCTCTGCCTATTTACAGTCTCACTATCAGATGGTCACTATGCCTAGTGGAAGATAAGGAACTAGAGGCAAATTAAGGTTGGGCAATGTGGCAAAGGCCTTGCAGCCACCAGAATAGGAATCCAAACCCAACTCAGCTGCTGTGAAGGTGACAAGAGCCAATCCTAGTCATGTACATGTGTAAATCTGCCACTTTAAATGTAAAAATACCATTTCCTTCTGTCTCCCTATCTCATTTTCACCTTCCCACCAAACAATAAAGGGCACAACAAATTCATGTGGGATTTGCTTTTTCCATCAGTTTCTGGATCCAATGTCTAACAAATCAGGTGATCAGATGCAATAAACATAAGCTCCATTAAAAAATCACAATCCCAGCACACTAGGAGGCCAAGTCAGGCAGATCACAAGGTGAGAAGTTCGAGACCAGCCTGACCAACATGGTGAAACCCAGTCTCTACTAAAAATACAAAAATTAGCCAGGCAAGGTGGTGTATGCCTGTAATCCCAGCTACTTGGGAGGCTGAGGCAGGAGAACTGCTTGAACCTGGGAGGCAGAAGTTGCAGTGAGCTGAGATTGCACCATTGCACTCTAGCCTGGGCAACAGAGTGGGACCCTGTCAAAAAAACAAAAACAAAAACAAAAACACACCTGGATCCTGAAGTCTATTAAGCTATGAACACACAGAAAGATCACTGCTTGTAATTGACAGCCAATCACAGAAAAGGTGATCCTACAGAATTGGGGTAGAAAGCAAATATGATTCTGCAAATGTTTCTTTGGATTCCCATTCATAACTTTTATGGTCACATTGAACCTATCCACAGCAGGGTGAAATGTTTAAAGAGTTTCCTCCAACCTTTTCATTTGAGGACCAATCAATTAGACAGGAAAAATCCTACAAAACAGATGTTCTGGAACCACCCGATTTCAAGTATTCTTCCTCACTGTTCCTATAAACTATCCGTATGCTCCGGGGCATGTGCCCATTGTCAGGAGCTGTGGAAAAGAGGCCGCTGACTAAGAGGTCAAAAAACACTTCCAAGAGAATTTGAAGCTTGACCTTGCTCTGAAGGATGAAAAGGCATTCTCCAGATAAAAAAGTTAGAGCTGAGGCCACTCCAAGGAGAAGGAGCAAAAGTCTTGAAGGCCGATGGCATGTTCTAGATGCAACTGGTATGTGGCTACAGCTGTGTTGTCCAATGACAGCCTCATGCGACCAGTGAGCCCTTGAAATACAGCTGATCTAAAGTGAAATATGCTGTAAATTTTCTACCATATTAAAAAAAATTAAGTAGCTACATTTAAAACTAGAAACAGGCAAAATTAATTTTAATAATATTTAATATTTTATTTAATCCCAAATATCTGAAATGTCATTTCAAAACATGCTTAAGTATAAAAGTTATTAAGATATTTTACAGGCTGGGCTCGGTGGCTCACGCTTGTAATCCCAGCACTTTGGGAGGCCAAGGCGGGTGGATCACAAGGTCAAGAGATCGAGACCATCCTGGCCAACGTGGTGAAACCCGGTCTCTACTAAAAATACAAAAAAATTAGCTGGGCTTGGTGGTGCGTGCCTGTGGTCTCAGCTACTCAGGAGGCTGAGACAGAAGAATTGCTTGAAACCAGAAAACAGAAGTTGCAGTGACCCAGGATCACACCACTGCACTCCAGCCTGGCAACAGAGGGAGACTCTTTCTCAAAAAAAAAAAAAAAAAAAAAAAAAAGATATTTTACAGTCTTTTTCTGGTACTAATTCTTTGAAATCCTCTGTGTATAGAGTTTCTTTGCTTCCATCTGTCCTCTCCCCAGTACAGTCTGGGACCCTCACCACAATCGACGTCCCATTCCTGCTTTCTAGCCTCGGCTGTGGACAGGTGGCCACGCTTCAGGAAATAATGCAGCACTGCTCATTGTTTTGAGTGTCCATCATTTACAGAGTAGCTAACATTAAAAATAATACTAATAAGTCACCTCTACACACACTGCCTCTCTCCGACAACCCGATCACCACATGAGGTGCCGCTGCAAGCAATATGGTACCCCAGGGGTTAGAGACCGGGAAGAGGACTGCAGGGCTCAGGGACCTGACCGAGGTCATTTACCTCTGGAGCCAGGGTTCCTTCCTCCTCCACCACCAGCACGGCTCTTCAGGCTGGTGTGTGCCAGGGAAGGCGGGCTGCCTCTTGCCTGCCTTGGAGCGCCCACCACTGGGGAGCTGTAAGGGGCAATCCCACAGTTAAACAGAACAGGTCAGGTGGAGGCGTAGGAAGGAGGCCATGCTAGCAGCGCAGAGGCAGGTCTGAGAGGCTGACAGGAAGGGTGGACCTGGAAGCAGCTTGCAGCCACCTCCTGGACACAGAAGCTTGCAGGGTGCCCGCCCTGGTCCCAGAACCTGCTGCCATAAAAAGTGGTCATCAACAAGCTCCCATGCTGAATTCAACATCTGAAATACACAGCCGCTTTGTAAGTAAGGCTCTCCACACGTGTGTGGGGTGACAGCTAACTCAGTTTGTGGCTAATCCTGCAAATGGTTCCTCCTGTAACTTCTCTCTGCTTAACACAACCGTCAGTGTCCTCTGCTCTCATGTTTAGGGAGCCAAGAGCAGGGGACACTGCATGTGTGACAGTGGACAGGCTGTGGACAAGGGGGTGTGGTGGAGGATGGACTATGACAGATCAGGGTCATCCATTCAAATTCAGTTTTTAAAAACGCACACCTGGTAGCCAATTACAGCACCTCTGGCTGCCCGTTCACGAGCTCAGCTCTAGAACATGACACTCTCTTAAAGCCCTTTCCTCCGCTTTCCCTAAATGGTCGAAGGACAGTAACACTGGTGAACGCCGAGAATTTATAATATTCCAGGCACCTTTCCAGGCACTTTATTTGTACTAAATCATGTAATTTCATACAACACCTGTGGATGCAGGAATGATTATTCTACTCATTTTATAGATAGGGAACTGCAGTAGAGAGAAATTCAGTTAACTACCAGGACGGCACACAGAGGAACCCTAGAGGCTGGGATGGGAACCCAGGCAGGCAGGTTCCCAGAGCCCACCCCTCTGTGAAGGGTGTCTAGTGCCAGCAAGATTTACTTTTTTAATGAAGAAATTGTCTTCTCTATTTTGATGCTAAATGGGGACACTGGCTTCATCATACCTATTGGAAAGAGGGTCACCCCCACCCTGCCACAAAGGGACTGGAAGTGAATGTCTCCGCCTTCCTGCCAGGATATCGTATCTTTCCTCTTTCAGAAGGATTCTCCCTGGAAGCCGCAGTGGACATGCGCAGGAGGCACCCAATTCCCCGTCCCCTGGGGAGTTCCCTGTGGCCTTGTCGCCCCACCTCCTGCCACCCTGCCCTGCCCACAGCACACTCCTACCCTGCCTGGCTCTGCCCACTGGCACCTTTTACCTCCCACCACGCTGCCCTCTGCCTGGACTCTCCCTGTGCCCTCTAGTTTCCAAAAGTGACTCACCCAGAAACCTTCATCCTCCTCTGCTTCTCCAGGCCAAGGTGCCCGGCGCCTCCTCTGGAGGCCCGCAGCACTTGGCAAATATTCTTAATACGGGAATTTATACAACTCATTTTTATTCATGAGTCGTCTCTGAAAACTGCAAGCTCCCCCAGGATACACTGCAAATGCTAAGAAGGCTTACAGAGAGAAAAAAAAACAAAAACAAAACAGTGGTGTCGGTGCCTGTTTAGGTCAGGCTGTCCCAGTTCTTATCCTTACGCTTGGACTCCAGGCTGACCTTGAGCCTTGAGTGGTGTCCCACCTCCCGTGAGTCTTTTCCCAGATGGCTTTAGTCCACAGCTTGTTTTCGTAGGTCTGGGGACACTCTGTCACCTGCCTTGTCACCTATGGGTTCCTGCTCACCACAGAACAGGCACCAATAGGCCTGGCTCACAGACACAGTATATCTTACTGAATATAGAAAATGTAGAAAGAAAAGTGAATTTTGAGCGAGGAATGATGGCAGATCAGAAGGGAATACCTTTATTGAAGTTTCCGGACATGGTCTCTAACTTTTCAGTCCATAACACGCTCCCACTCTGCCTAGCTCTGCCGCCTGGAAATGTAACTGGAAACCCAAAATGAAAGCGTTACCCATGCAGACACAACATCGCATTCTCACTTTATATGATCTACGGGCACTCTGGGGTCTCTGAACTCTGACCCAGAATAGCCACCAAACCACTTCAAGAGCCTGCTTTCATGTGAATCAGGTATTCTCAGGCTTGCGTCATTGACATCTCGGGTTGGGTAATTCTTTGTTGCGGATGCCGGTCCTGCGCACCGATGCAGACTTGACAACATCTGTGGCCTCTCCCCAGTAGATGCCGGCAGCACTTCCCCTGTGCTCCAACCCCGTTATGACAGCAAGCAAAAATGAATCCGGACACTGCCAAATGTCACGAGGTGCAAAATCACCTATGCTGAGAAGCTCCGCGTCAACTCACCCTTAGGTCCCGCGATCACTCACTCAGATTCATCTCCCTCAAAGGCACCATGGTTTTAGACACTCAGACAAACGCCAGTCTCTCCCCCATTCTTCTTGCTGTTGCATCTGTTTTTCCAGTCAGCCACTAACTAAAGATAATTGTATCGTTACTTGTCATAGGTTTGAATTTAAATTCCATCCCTTACTACTAGCTGTGTGTCCTCTGACAATGCAGGTAACCTCGCTGTGCCTGCTCGTCATGAGCAGAGTAGAGATAATGGTTTCTCAGAGGGCTGCTGTCTAGTTCAAAGACATCCAGTGTGAAGTGCCTGGCAGGAGCAGGCACCTGAGAATTCATTCATTCCTTGGATATCCAAGACCACTACTTCAAGGGGAAATGAAAAAGCAGAGGGGTTGCAACCCCCACCCTTTTGCCTCAGTTCCCCTGCCCCAGGGCTCTGCCCACTGCTCTTTTCTTTTCTTTCTCCTTTTCTTTTCTTTTGTAACAGAGTCTTGCATTGTCACCCAGGCTGGAGTGCAGTGGAGTGATCTTGGTTCACTGAAACCTCCACTTCCTGGGTTCAAGCAATTATCCTGTCTCAGTCCCTGAGTAGCCAGGATTACAGGCATGCACCACCACACCCAGCTAATTTTGTATTTTTAGTAGAAACAGGATTTCACCATGTTGGTCAGGCTGGTCTTGAACCCCTGACCTCAAGTGATTCACGCACCTTGGCCTCCCAAAGTGCTGCGCCCGGCCCCACTGTCCTTTTCTATGTATGTGTGGACAAAGGCACAGTTCATCCACAGCCAAACCTGGAGGACCAAGGCAGCACTAGGAAGCACACCAGGGGCCATGTGAGGGCATTCCCTGGGCCTCTGTCCTGACCCGGGGGACACAGGCTCATCAATGCAGCACCCTTCCCAATAAATCCACTGTACTGAAGATGGATCAATTCACTCATTTCCCTGGTGCCTTGTGCCTCAGTCTGTTTGAGGTCCTGTAACAAAATACCACAGACTGGGTGGCTTACAAACAACAGAAATTTACTTCTCAGAGTTGTGGAGTCTACAAGTTCAAGAGGAGGCACCAGCAGCAGGTCTGGTGTCTGTTGGAAGGCCACACTCTAGATCACAGACAGCATGTCCTAGGTGCACCCTGACGTGGTAGAGAGGGTGAGGCAGCTCTCTGAGGCCTCTTTTATAAGTGCACTAATCCATCGGGGGGGCTCCTCCATCATGACGTATTCAAGTTCTGCTGAAATCCTAACTCACCTTGGGTTAGGATTCACACGAACGTTCAGACCATAGCACCTTGGTCTGAGCACCCTCATCTCCTGTATCTACCTCCCAAACCAGCGCAGCCACCTGTGTGAAGGCACAATCTGCGTACTAGAGACTTCTCTATACGACTTCAAATACAGTGCATGTGTTCAAATACGGTGTCACAGGTACAGAGCTCTACATAAAACCCTTTCTCACGCCTGTGATCCCAGCACTTTGAGAGGCTGAGGCAGGCAGATCACGAGGTCAGGAGATTGAGACCATCTGATCAACATGGTAAAACCCCATCTCTACTAAAAATACCAAAAAGAAAAAAAAATTAGCTGGGCATGGTGGCACACATCTGTAATCCCAGCTATTCAGGAGGCTGAGGCAGGAGAATCACTTGAACTTGGGAGGCGGAGACAGCAGTGAGCCAAGATTGTGCCACTGCACTCCAGCCTGGTGACAGAACTAGACTCTGTCTCTAGGGGGAAAAAACCCTCTCCCTCAGCCCTTTATATGGTAAATTCTCATTACTCAAGGTACAGGTTGAGCATCGCTCATCCAAAAATCCAAAATCTGAAATGCTCCAAAATCCTAAGCTTTTTGAGCATCAATATGACACTCAAAGGAAATGCTCATTGGTAGGGAATATAATGCAAATATTTCAAACTAAAAAAAAAAAAAATCCAAGATCCAAAACACTTCTGGTCCCAAGCATTTCTGATAAGGGATACTCAAACTGCAGTTACGTTCTAGAAAGTCACCACAAATACTGAACTGGTGAATATGAAACCACAGCTGCTGGGGAAATACACGGTTAGCTTCCTACAAGCCTCTGTTCACAACATTTTAATCAACTCGTCACCACATAACCTGTGTTAAGTGTGTTTCTTAAATGAATCCGGACACTCTATTTAATATAAAGGCACCCTATTTAATGTATATTGTTGATTCATTAACTTGGAGCTTATGACCACCAATGCAGTAACTCGTGCCTGCATGAAGCTTCTCTAACACACATTTTCTCCATAAGGCACGTCACAGGCATCCTGCACTTAGAAACACTAGTCAGCACTTCAGTACTGTGCTTGGTGTCTCTTCAAACAGTAAAATCATCAAGAAGAGCACAAAAACATCTAAGAATATGACATCAAATAGACCACAAAAAGAACACTTGTTTACAGCATGAGAGCTTAAATAAGAAGGCAGAGGACACCCTGTTTGACCTCAGCTGGGAACAGGCACATCAGGCAACTCAAAAGTTTCCCCACCATGCACACGTCTTCAAAGGTGCCATGAGGATCGATCTGGGGGCTGCAAATACGTGTTAGCAAATAGGCAAATTCCCAAATACACAAACCGCAAATAACGAAGACTGACTACCTATGTCTGTACCTGTTTAAGGATTTGCGTGTGGGTGCGCACACACAAACACCCCTTCACCTGCTAGGGCATTAGCAGCTTGAGGACAGCAAACTCCCTCATACCTGCATCAAGCCAACAGGTAGAAGCTCTGTCTACTCTTCCAGCCTGAGAAAGCTACTGCCTATCTGAAGAGGACTTCATGTTCACATGGGCACTGCCTCACCAAAACAGGGCACTGTACAGAGGCAGGATCCACCCTGGATGCCTGTTTTTGATCAGGAGAAACCTGCAGGTCTGACGGCTTAATGCGAGAAATGGGTTCACTTAAGAAAGAACCACGTTGTTTCATTAAGACCCCTCGTGGGTCCCTGGGAGCTGGATACCACTTGTCTCCTACCTACCTGCTGTCATTCTCCAGGAGTGCCTCCTGGTCACAGGCTCAGCAAACGCTTACAGACCTCAAGTTCCACGTTGACTCTGGTATGTTGGCTGCAGAGAAAGGAGAGGACTCCACAACTCTGCGTACCCCAAAGGCACCTCCTATCAGTGGCTCCAGCAACTTCGCTGGCTGCTCCAGGGCGTGATGGAGCCCAAACTGCCCAGGCTTGGGGCCAGCGCACCAGCTGCGGATTCCATCACCACTCTCCTTGTTTTAGAAACAGAGCCCAAAGACAGGCATGCAAATATGCTGTGCTCTGGCCAGATTTTACAGACACACTAAAATGTTGGTTCAGAACATACGCAGCCTTTCTCCTGCACAGGCCACATGTGCTCGCTCGTGAAGTGTTTTGATGAGCATGGGGAGAAGGTACTATATTTCAATGCCTCTTTTTGGTTTTAAGGCTGTAAGACTTTCTTTTGTTTTGTTTTCTGCTATAGCTAAAATGCTTTTCTGGGTGAGCAGGAATAGCCTTTTTGTCTTTTAACATTTAGCTGAGGGGAAAAAAATACTCACTTCCTTGGTCATCAAGGCAAATGTCATGCTAGAGGATTCTGACACACACAGAACTGGCTAAGAAGTTGGAGTCCAAACCTATGACCGCGCCCAGGTCAAGTTTTCTTCCACCCAGCAATTCAAAGCGCTCACCATGACCAACTACCCTGAAGCTCAACTAGGTCTGTGACGAGCCCCCACCACCAGGAAACCTGCAGACACAGCTAGATCTCTTCCACTGAAGAACGGGGACATCTCTTGGGAGAACGTAGGGGTGAGTCCGTAAGATACCAGGCCCAATGTGGATCACTTCTACCAGAAAAGGAATTCTACACATTGAGTGTTACGAAGTACAGGTAGATTTTGGTAATGTTTTTGATAGAAAGCCAATAATAATTTTAACAAGAGGCCAGGCATGGTGGCTCACACCTATAATCCCAGCACTTTGGGAGGCTAAGGTGGGTGGGTCACCTGAGGTCAGGAGTTCGAGACCAGCCTGACCAACATGGAAAACCTCGATTCTACTAAAAAGACAAAAATTAGTAGGGCGTGGTGGCACGTACCTGTAATCCCAGCTACTTGGGAAACTGAGGCAGTAGAATCGCTTAAACCTGGGAAGTGGAAGTTGCAATGAGCCGAGATGGAGCCACTACACTCCAGCCTGGCCAACAGAGCGAGATTCCATCTCAAAAAAAAAAATTATAAAAAGAGACAAACACATGAAATTTTGCTCCACAACAACACTTAGTTCTTAGTATCCACTAGTATATTCTATACCACTCCTACCCCAAAAAATGATTTATTCACTCATTCATTCATTCAATAAATGCCTACTAACTGCCTTTATGTGCCAGGCACGTTTCTATACACGTGTTTTACACAATGAAAAGATGAGCTTTACCTCCCAAAGTGTGTAGTGGGGACACAAATGTATAAGCAACCGCTGCAATCGCACCAAAAAACGATTCAAGGTGACAGCGCTACACACAGCGTGGACCTGGAAGCAAACCCTTGTGCTGGAGGTGGTGGAGGCAGACGTGGCTTCTGCAAGGAGGGAACCTCTAAGCTGACTCTACATAGAGCAACAAGAGTTTGCCAGATCCTCTGGACAGGGGAAGGGAAGGGAGATTCCATGCAGAGGAACCAGAATGCGCCAAGCAAAAAGGTGCCAATAAACAGCGCCACCCTAAGGCTAACCACAGGCAGTGCCGTGCAGTGCCTGCTGTGAGGATACTAAGAAGCCAGATATAGGTGACGGGGCGGGGGGAATCGGGGGGATGGAGGGGGATGGAGGCAGCAAACCACATTGCCATGTATATAACTAGTATGTACCTATGCAACAAGCCTGCATGATCTGCACATGTACTCTAGAACCTAAAGTACAATAAAATAAGAAAAAAAAGAAGCTGGACATGTCGTGAGTGTGCACGTGTGAGCACAGGTGCGAAGGCTGTGCTTGTGTGTCTGCGTGTGCACCCTCTGTCTATCTGGAGAATGGGCTGGGGAATGAAGCTTCACATGGAAGCAGGGGTCGCTTGTTTTCTACCCTGGCTTCTTCTCACTCCTTGTCTGTGATGGAACTTCCTTTTTTAGCACCAGAATTTGATACCGGTGGTCCCCATGGTGGTTTCTGGTGCCCTATTCGCCTCATCTAGTGAGAAGATGTGATACATTAGGGGCCCTGTTCTAGCCAGGACACCTCCATGCTGCATAATAAACACAGGCTACTCTATGACTCACTCTCTGTATTTACTAATCCAAGCAGAACTCAGCGGAATCTACTTGAAAGAAAGTTCACAGGAGACTAGAAAGGGTCATTTTAATGATGCCAGCTAAGCTTCTCTTCCCTGTCCTCGGTCTGCTGTTTCCCCCAGGCGGAGAAGTAAGACTGTAAGGTAGGGAGGCGCATACATACTTTTCCAGTCTCTGATCTTGCACTGAAACCCAGGGCCCACACTCTCCTCTGCAGGCACTGGTGATTACTGTCCTCTGTCTGAGAAAGGAGACATGCACTGTGATTTGATGGATGGGCCATGAGCGGCTTGCCTGGGTACTTTCCAGGGGGATTAGGCAGGGGACTCTAGAAAATGTTCAGGATGGAAGCATCTGAACAAATAAGGCAATCAAAAGGGAAGGAAGACAGGGCATTTCAAAGCCATCTTGCATCTCTGCAGGAAGAGGGGAGCAAGGAGGAGGGAAGAGAGCTTTCTGGATTTAGCTGCCTGTGGATTTGCTCTTGAGAGCTCTTGGTGCTGAATTCTGCAGACAAAGCAGACATGGAGAGAGCCTTATGCCAGCGGGATCTGGGAGAATCCTGAAGTGACCTTGACCTTTAGTCCCGCCACTGTGTCCTAGTGGGCCCCCAAAAGTAGGCTGGTTGAAAACAACACAGCCAAACACTGTGCTGTTGATATCTGAGAGAGAATATGATCCCGGAAAATAGGAGCGATCATAAGGTCTGGAAGTCAACGAAACAAAGACCAAACAATTAATCCAGCTGTAAAGTGGTTTTATTTCACACGGGATTATCTGTGTAAAGTGTGTCTTATCCATATGATTATCATTTTATATGTCGAGTGCTGTCTTTATGTGGCAATGCTTCTGGGTTACGTCCCCACAACAGCACCTCCGTACTACAGAGAGAAGTGGGGAGGCAAATGATACCGTTAGCCAAAGAAAAGAATATCCAGAGGAGGGACACTCTACCACAGATCACCATGTAAAGCTTCAAATGGGGGAGTTATTTGTACTTTCTTTTTTTTTTTTTTTGAGACAGAGTCTCCCTCTGTCTCCAGGCTGGAGTGCAATGGTGCAATCTCAACCGCTCACCACAACCTCCAACTCCCTGGTTCAAGCGAGTCTCCTGCCTCAGCCTCCCAAGTAGCTGGGATTACAGGCATGTGCCACCACGCCCAGCTGATGTTTGTATTTTTTTTTTTTTTTTAGTAGAGACAGGTTTTCACCACGTTACTTGTACTCTCATGGGTTAATCTATACTACTGTTCACTTCTGATGTAAAACAGTTAATGTAGAAAACAGTACTCTCTGCTTCCTTATGCCTCTGCAACATGCTCTGAAAATTAAAAACCTCTCTTATTACTTGTCCTTTTAATATTTTAAATGAATATAAATGTCAGAGCTCATTGGGTTTATTTAGACATAGGCTCCTACCATCTGATAATCAATTTTTGTTTTTTAGAAACGATAAAAAGCAGCACACCTAGATTAAGGTATTTCAAAATTTCTTTAGAGCCCAACTCATCTGGATCATTTACAAAGACATTTTCAAGCCCTTTACAAAGTTATCTAAAGCAGAGTTCAAAAGTACAAATTACATCTCAGATCTCTTGCCGTCCAAAAAACAATCCCCCAAAACACTGCATGATGCTTTTGTCTTCTCCATGACCAAAGCTGTCCTTTGGAAGTAAAATGCCACACAACATAATGGGTAGTGCAGCAGCCCGGCTCTGCAGAAGCTAGGGTTAGACTTTTTACATTCTACAAAGCACCACCTTATCTTTCTGCTTTGAGTTGAAATCACCTTTTTCCATGAACAGTGCCATATGCTCAGTTTGAGAAGCATCACTGAAGCCCAGGCGTGAATTCCTTCCACTGCTGAGACATTCGAATACGCCAGGTTAACTGGGATCTGAGAATGGTTACTGCTCCTGAGGGTCCCATTCAATTAAATGTTCCCACAATTGGCATTTGGAAAGCACATCATCATCCCTGCCTGGTGCTTTAATGAAAACCTGAGTCCACAAAACTTTGAGTGCCAGTCACGGTACCCTGAAATGTTCATATCCTGAAATGTTCAGAACTGCAATTTTGTGCTCAGTTCTAACAGGTATTTTTTCTGTCCCAGGTACCCTGGGGACACAGTGATGTGGCATTGTGCACAGTGGGAAAAAAAACATCTTCCTGAGAGAGGCTAGTACTCATGATACATTAGTGGGAACTTGGTCGCAGGCCATGAGAATCATCCTCAGCTAAAATCCGAGCTGTTCGTCCCTCCGCTGCCCTGGCTGCAAACCTCTTCGTCGGCACTGGCGTCAGAGCTGGCCTCGGTCAGTGCAAAGCCTGAACTCTTTTCTCTGCGTCCCAAATCCGTCACAAAGCAAAAATGCCCTGACCTCATCTGAGCCACGGGCGCAGTCACGGTGTGGTGGGGGCTGCCAGCCCAGGCCCGTTTCTGTCTCGGCCATTTCTAAATCTATCTCGACTCAATCTTGTTACTTCAGATCAGAGCTGCCCATAATTAGCTGGGCACAAATGCCCTGTGCCTGCCAAAATGACGAGGCTCTGAGGCCTTCTGGGCGACGCACGGAATGAGCCAGGAGAGGATGGAATATACCAAGTCTTAATAAAACTGCATGAAAATGACACCGAATTCAGAAAGCTTCACACAGTCTCCTTGAGGGCCCCTATTTGAGTTTCTTTCCTCCCTTCAATGACAGCAAGGAGCTGGAATCAACATCCTCAGGGTTGCACTGGCTCAAATGACTAAGGGCTTACTCCTTCCTGATTCCTCCAGGAGTAAATTCTGGCAGTAGAAACAATTTAGAGCAGGTGTGCACACCCACACTCACTCCTAAGAATTTCCCTCAAACACACACACACACACACACACACACACACAGTCACATCCTGCTAGCTGCCCACAATCCAAGTGCACCTGTAGGCAAAAGATTCCTTTTGGACTCGGTGCCTTCAACAAAACCCTCCCTTAGGCAAAGCCTGCCAACTCCCACTCCCTACGGGAGGCCAGGCTGGTGAGAGGAGGAAGGATGAGCAGGCAACACAGGAAAAGAAAATGGAAGGGGAGTTGGGGGGTGGGATGGGGAGGGAGCCTCAACTCTGGATTCTAAAGTGAACAGTCAATGCCGGATATTTTTAAAGAGCCTGAAGCCGGAGAGAGGCTCAGAGGCCCAAATGAGATTGCTCCTCACAACGGAGGTGATTTATTTCCAAGTGTCAGGTGCAGTTTTCAAAGTCCTTCTTCAGTACCACGTGGAATCCAGGGATTTCAGCAGGACCTCCGGCCTCTAAATCACTATGGAACATCCAAGCATCCAGGGGGATAAATGTTTCCTTCCGGGATCCCTGAGGAGCCAAGGCTTGGTTTTGGGTTTCTCAAGCACTGCGGGGGTGGAGCCGGCAGGCGGGGTTGGCGGGGTGGAGCCGGCAGCGGGGTTTGGTGGGGGGGGGGGGGGTGGAGCCGGCAGCGGGGTTTGGTGGGGTGGGGGGGTGGAGCCGGCAGGCGGGGTTTGGTGGGGGGGTGGAGCCGGCAGCGGGGTTTGGTGGGGGGGGGTGGAGCCGGCAGCGGGGTTTGGTGGGGGGGTGGAGCCGGCAGGCGGGGTTTGGTGGGGGGGTGGAGCCGGCAGCGGGGTTTGGTGGGGGGGGTGGAGCCGGCAGGCGGGGTTTGGTGGGGGGGTGGAGCCGGCAGGCGGGGTTTGGTAGGGGGGTGGAGCCGGCAGGCGGGGTTTGGTGGGGGGGTGGAGCCGGAAGGCAGGGTTTGGTGGGGGGGGTGGAGCCGGCAGGCGGGGTTGGTGGGGGGGTGGAGCCGGCAGGCGGGGGTTGGTGAGGGGGTGGAGCCGGCAGGCGGGGGTTGGTGGGGGGGTGGAGCCGGCAGGCGGGTTGGTGGGGTGTGTCCGCATACGTGTTTCTCTTTAATCCTGTGTCTTTTCTCCAATTCCCCCATTCTCTGGAGCACTCGATTTTAATGTACACCTCTTCCTCTTCCCACAAGATTCTGAAAACCCTCATTCCTCACTGAGTATCCCCACAGTCCCCTCTCCCTGGGTCTGCTTGCTGTCAGGGAGGAGCTGAGGCCCCAGAACTTCTTCAGATGGTGGTGATGACTGTGATCCTCCCAACAGCTGGCATAGCACACGCAGAAAAGTCTAGCAGTAGCACTGTTGGTCACACTCAAAAACTCGCAGAAACAAAGTACAGGACAAGGTAAGGAATGAGGCCTGGATTCCAGACCACGCACCGGCACCTGCGCTCTGTGACCCGGGACAAGTCACTTAATTCTGTGAGTTTCCACTTCTTCATCTGCAAAATGGGGTATCCAAGGGCATAACTTTCTAGAACATAATCGAAGTACGTTAAAAAGAAAAAAAAAAAATTTTTTTTTAAGTGAGACAAAGTCTTGCTCTTGTTACCCAGGCTGGAGTGCAATGGCACAATCTCAGCTCACTGCAACCTCCGCCTCCCGGGTTCAGGTGATTCTCCTGCCTCAGCCTCCCGAGTAACTGGGATTACAGGCACGCGCCACCACCACACCCGGCTAGTTTTTGTATTTTCAGTAGAGATGGGATTTCACTATGTTGGCCAGGCTGGTCTTGAACTCCTGACCTCAGGTGATCCACCCGCTTCAGCCTCCCAAAGTGCTGTGATTACAGATGTAAGCCACCGCCCCCAACCAAAACTACCTACTTTTAAAGATGATCGCACTAAGCTTGCTTCTGCTTCTTCCCCACACACTGCTCAACTCCCTTTCCTAACAGCAACAGGACAGAGCTGTAGCCAATGAAGTGCACTCCCGGCCTTGCCCACTTGACTGCCCAGGCCTTTTCTGCCAGGGTCTTTCCTCCTCCCATTTGATGGTGACAAGCACAGCAACCTTGAAAGGGAGGAACTGAATAGAGCAACACTAACATGCAAGAGCTACTACACAGAGCTGCCCGCATAAGCAAAACCTGTTCTGGATTCACCTGAGCAGAAAAAGAATTCACTTAAGCAATGATGCATGTGAGGGTTTGCTTCTTGCAGCAGCAATCGGTCCCTCGACAAATACATTTACCATACCCTAAAAAGGGCAGAAGTATCCACCACTATTAAATACTTCCCCTAAACATGACTGAAAAAAAGTCACAGATGACACGACCATTCTATCTACTTTTAGAGCTCTGAGCAATCAGAGAGAAGTCATGTGATGAATGGAACATTCCAGGTTAAATCTAAAATTTCCAGCCAATTTCTACCACAAACTGACGAAGAAAAGTAGGAAAAGCAAACCTACTTTCACAAACTGAAAACAAGTAGGTTCCCCATCTATATAATTAATATCTACTGCAGTAAAAATCCCACAGTGTGATCCAGCCAGAGGAAGTGTGATTTCATCAGTTCTCACTCTCCAAACCTCTTTCTCATTGGCACAACATTCAGAAGTTAATCAGCCCCCAGCTGCTGCCCCTCCAAGAGTTAAACCCTCACTAGAGAAACTGTGGCAGGCCAGGTCTCACTAATAGCGGAACAGGCAGGCCTCCATAATAACTGTCTCAACATTGACTAAGTGATAAGGTTAAATATTAGTAACTCTGTATAAGAGCCAGTGCCCATATACAACGGCTGAAATGTAACAAAAGCCCACCAAGAGCCTTCCTAGGTCTTTCCTGGGCCTCAAAGCATGACAAAATAATGAAGAAACTCTTTTTTTTTTTTTTTTTGAGATGGAGTCTTGCTCTGTTACCAGGCTGGAGTATACTGGTGTGATCTTGGCTCACTGCAACCTCTGTGTCCCAGGTTCAAGTGATTCTTCTGCCTCAAGTAGTGCACTCTTGAGTAGGTGGGACTACTGACACCTGCCACCACACCCAGCTAATTTTTGTATTTTTAGTAGAGACAGGGTTTCACCACGTTGGCCAGCATGGTCTCTATCTCTGACCTCATGCTCTGCCCGCCTCGGCCTCCCAAATGAAAGAATTCTTAACAGGACTCATTTAGGATTAAACAAGTGTATTGTGGGTCTGAAGCAACTCCGCAAACCTCCATGATTTAGCAGGAGAAAAGATAAGGGTAATCACCCCTGGCACCTGGACACATTTAAATTAAGTAAATTTACTGAGGCTCCAGAGGACTCAGATCTTGGTTACAGATTGGAAGAAGTTCATCACTTATGTCTTTAGATGAATGCACATTTACATGTAGCCATATAGCTTAGAAGGTATATAAGCTCTGGAAAGCTTTGTAATTTTGAGTTGGTCTGGCAATATTTTCCAGGCCTTCTCCCTGTACCCAGCTACAAAAATAACTTCCCTCCTTTCCCAGTTCATCTGCATCTTGTTATTGGGTTGTGAAAATAAGCAGCCTGGGCCAGGCGCCGTGGTTCACACCTGTAATCCCAGCCCTTTGGGAGGCCGAGGCAGGCAGATTGCCTGAGGTCAAGAGTTTGAGACCAGCCTGACCAATATGGTGAAACCTTGTCTCTATTAAAAATACAAAAATTAGCCAGGCATGGTGGTGTTCGCCTGTAATCCCAGGCACTCAGGAAGCTCAGGCAGGAGAATTGCTTGAACCTGGGAGGCAGAGGCTGCAGTGAGCCGAGACTGCGTGAGGGCACTTCAGCCTGGGCGACAGAGCTAGACTCTGTCCCAAAAATAAAAATAAAAATAAAAAAATAAGCAGCCCAACCCTCAATTTGGTCAGGGAACAAAGCGTCTGGTGCACTGCTGGGGGTGGGGTGCACTGGACAGCCTGAGATCAACACTAGGCTCCTAAAACATCACTGCTGGGCCCTCCATTCTGCTTAGGAGCTTCCACAGCCGTTTCCACCTCTCATTCTCTCCTCCTTCCCCGGCTCGCCCATCCCTCAGCACCAAGCCTCTCCCACTGCTGTTTGGCCAGCTTTCAGCTGCTTCCGGTTTTCTTTCTCAGGCCACAGGAAACCCTTGCTCTGTAATTCCTAAAATGTCCACTCCAGTCACTACCTCTGATGCTACCTCCTGCCGCAGTCTGAGGCATCTTCTGAACACATCCGGATGACCTCTAGGGTTTGTTCTTGGGCCCCGCAAGCCTGAGAGATGGCTGCACCAGGACCCAGAAGAGCTGAGCTCAACTCCTGTCTCGGCAGCGACTACCTCCTGACCTGGACTAATTCTCCCAACTCTTCTGAGTCCAGGTTTCTTCCCTGCATGATGGGAATTATACCACTTTCCCAGGGTTTTCATAAAATCGAATGCATTCATTCATTCAGTCCACATTTGCTGGGTCCCTTTCATGTTCTGAGAACCATCTTAAGCTTTAAGCATGTAACAGTGAATGGGGTGCCCTCACAGAGCTGTCATTCTGGTGAGGAACGACGATAAATAAATAAATGTATATTATGCCAGATGGAGTAAGTGAAGAAAAGCAAAGTCAAGTAAGGGGACCAGAGTAAAGGTGGCAGATGAGGAGGGGAAAGGGATTCAGCGAAGGCCTCTCGGATGGGAAATCCCACAAGCAGAAGCCTGAATGAAGCTGGAGAGCCAGTGCAAAGGCCCTGAGGTAGGATTCGCAACACAGTGTAGGAGAAATACACTGAAAAATGTTCTATGAATGAGGGATATGACTCATCTCTGGAATCCCACACACCTTGGACTGAGAGGTTTTTAATCAACCTCATTGCCTGACAAATGCCCTATTTTCCTTTCCTCAGAGTAGAACCAGAGAGCTGGTCTTCTGCCCCACGACTCTCCCCTCTCCTTCAAGAAGACACGCCCCTGTGGCCTATGCCCTTCAGACAAAATCAGGAAAATCAAGCCTTTCTTTAGGAAAATGGCAAGAGAAGGCCTCAGAGGTTCAAACACAAGTACTTGCCAAGGCAGCCCTGAATACGCCTTTGTTATCACATCCTTGCCAGCAGGCAGCCAAGACGTAATGAATCTTCTAGAAATGCTTTGTAATTCTACTGGGATAATGGATAATGCAATTAGGAGATAAAGAAATTGACTAGAATCACATAAACTAAATACTCAAAAATCACGTTTCAGACGAGTCTGCTTGAAGTCAAGAGTCCTCTCGGAGCAGAATGGCAAATTTCATTCAGAAAAGGGCCACTCAAGGGAGAAAGTAATGCAATCAGTCCTGAGAATGGAGTAAAAGCCACATGGATGAGCCGACTGTGGTCTGACAGAGGCATCAGGAACATCAGAAGACTACAGGTGGAGCATTTCTAATCCCAAAGTTTGACATCCAAAATGCTCCACAATATGAAAGCTTTTGAGTGCTGACATGACACTCAAAGGAAATGCTCACTGGGGCATTTCAGATCTTGGATTTTTGGATTTCGGGTGTTCAACCGGCAGGTGAGTGTATATATAATGCAAATATTCTAAAATCTGAAAAAATCCAAAATCAGAAACACTTCTCATCCCAAGCATTTTGCATATGAGATTACCTGTAGGATGAGCTAAGATGGGGTATTGCAGGTGGCAAAATCAAGTGAATAACCAGCTAGTCATATGAAATAGTGAGAAAATAATACATTGATCCTGTAGCAAAAGGATGCCTGCTGGAGTAAAATAGCTCTCTCTAAACACGTTCTTCATTTGAAAGGAGCGAGTTTAGGAGCTACAGGATGATCTGGAGCACCACACAGAGAAGGTGTCCTGGAACTGGCTTGGAGGTATCCAATACATCCAATCCTCGTTGGATTCTTTGGAGGAATCCAGTAAGAGGCTTCCTCGTTTACACCAAATGTGTATACAAGCCTTCACAGCAGAAGTATCCTTCATAGTGAAAGAGTGGAAACAACCCAGATACCCATCAATAGATCAATGAACAAAATGTGGTGTCTCCATACCCATTACAACATGGATGGACCTTTCCAACGTCAGGGTGGGGAAACAAGGCAGTTACATAAGGCCACATACTGTATGATTCTGTTTACACAAAATGTCAAGAATGGGCAAATCGAACAGACACAGAAAGTAAGTTAGTGTTTGGCAGCACCTGGCAAGGAAGGCATAATGGAAGTGACTGCTCATGAGAAAGACATTCCATTTCAGGGGTGACGAAAATGTTTTCAAATTGAATTGTGCTATATTAGCACAACTCAATGAAAACACTAAACAACTGACCTGTGTATATTTTTTATAATTTAATTTTCTTAAGATTTCAATCGTTTTTGGGGTACCAGTGGTTTTTTGTTACATGGATGAGTTCTTCAGAGGTGAATTCTGAGATTACTGCACCCAACTTGTTTTTTATCCCTCATTCCCTCATCCCGCTCCCAACCTCCCCAACCCTCAAGTCCCCAAAGTCCATTATATCTCTCTCTGCCTTTGTGTCCTCATAGCTTAGCTCCCTCCTACTTATAAATGAGAACATGCAGTATTTGGTTTTCCATTCCTGTGCTACTTCCCTTAGACTATCAGCCTCCAGCTCCATCCAAGTTGCCACAAAAGATATTATTTCTTTTTTTTTTTTATGGCTTAACAGTATTCCATGGCGTATATATGCCCCCATTTTCTTTATCCACTCCTTGGTCGAGTGGGACTTAGGGTCCATATCACTGCAGTTGTGAACTGTGCAGCTGTAAACATGTGTGTGCATGTGTCTTTTTCATATAATGACTTCTCTTCCTTTGGGTGGATACTCAGTAGTGGGATTGCTGGATCGAAAGGTAGTTCTCTTAGTTCTTTAAGGAATCTCAATGCTGTTTTCCATAGTAGCTATGCTAATTTACATCCTCACCGGCAGTAGGAAAGTGCCCCTTTTCACCACATCCACGCCAACATTTATTGTTTTTTGACTTTTTAATTATGACCATGCTTGCAGATGTAAGGTGGTATCTCACTCTGGTTTCAATTTCACTGGGGCAAATTTTATGGTCTATGAATTATATCTCAGTAGAGCTATTTTTTCAAAGGCTTTTCTCTGTTTGCCTAACACTGAATTCATGCAGTGTAAGGGCTAATAAATCCTGAGCGCCCAAACCTCCATTCTTCTAGCAGCCTGCAACGCGAGGCATGTGCTCTCCATTCTACAAGTGAAGAAATGAAGCATCGGACAGGAAGCTCACTTGTCCAGCATTAACCGATTGGGAAATGGAAGAGCCGGCATTCAAACCCAGGGCTGCTGAAATCCAGCGCTCATCTGTGCTCCACGACATCAAATGGGGAAATGCTGAGTGAACGTGGGATCCAGACACACGGTAGATGAATACAAAATGAAGTACGGTTGATTATTGAATAACACAGGGGACTGGGGTTGCCCCAGCACACACGGTAAAATATCTGACTATATATTTTGACTCCCCAAAAACTTAACTACTAATAGTGGTAACTGGAAGCCTCACCAATAACATGAATAGTCAATCAATACATAGACTGGTACCAACATACATTCTATGTATTTGTGACATACCTAAATTTCTTAATTTTTTTCACTATTCCCAGGCAGCACAATTCATCTGCAAGTTTTCTCAAATTGTTGCAAATTTCCAAAAAACTTTCTCAATATATTTATTGAAAAACTTCTGCACAGAGGCGGGTCCATGCAGTTCAAACCTGTTTTTCATGGATCAAATGTGTATGGGGACTCAGTCGTTCCCTCTCATTTATATGACAAAGACCTGGTAAGTACCTGTTATGTGCCGGGCCATGCTTTATGCACTAGGAATACAGCATTGAGGTGAATGAGGTTCTTGTCTTTATGGTGCCTACACTTTGGTGTGGTGGGACAGAAACTAGACATCTAATGAATGAAGCATGTATTAATGCTATGTCCAGAGGGGCTAAGTTCTACGGAGAAAAGTAAAGCTGAAGTACGGGGGACAGAGAGGACAGGCAGGACAAAGGGGTACGACTTTATGTAAGGCCAACAGGGAGCACCTTTCTGATAAGGTAGTATCTCAGCAAATGAAGGAGAGCCAGGAGGATATCTGGGAAAATGATCCAGGAAAGGGGAACAGCAAAATGCAAAGGCCCTGAGGTGGGAACTGAGTTTGATCCATGTGAGGAACAGCAGAGGCCAGTGTGGCCACAGCTGAGAAAGCAGGAAGGGGCCAGCGGGAAAGAAGGTGGGGAGGGCAGAGCGACCCCATCACACGGGACCTCATGCGGAAGGGGCCAGCGGGAAAGAAGGTGGGGAGGGCAGAGCGACCCCATCACACGGGGCCTCATGCGGAAGGGGCCAGCGGGAAAGAAGGTGGGGAGGGCAGAGCGACCCCATCACACGGGGCCTCATGCGAGACAGGAAGATGAGCTTTCACTGAGTGAAGGACTGGAGGCTTTGCTGTCAGGTGTGATGGGAACAGATTCACCCTGTACTTTTGAGACCGCAACGGTGGCTGCAATCTACAGAGGAGACAGAAGAGTGCTGGGGAAAAAGTCAAGGAGGTGGCCGGGCACAGTGACTCATGCCTGTAATCCCAGCACTTTGGGAGGCCCAGGCAGGTGGATCACCTGAGGTCAGGGGTTTGAGACCAGCCTGGCCAACATAGTGAAACCCCATCTCTACAAAAAAAAAAAAAAAAAAAAAAAAAAAAAAAAAAAGGGCATGGTGGTGCATGCCTGTAGTCCCAGCCTCGGGAGGCTGAGGCAGGAGACTCACTTGAACTCAGGAGGTGGAGGTTGCAGTGAGCTGAGATCGCACCACTGCACTCCAGCCTGGTCAACAGGGTGAGACTCCATCTCAAAAAAAAAGAAAAAAAAAAAAAAAATCAAGGAGGCAAGGTGAGGCTACAGCAAGTCCACGGGTGGATGGTTTATCCTGAGAAACTCGCAAAGCACTCAGGGACAAGTGAGAATGTAGAGGCACCTGCAGAGCTTCTAATCCAACGCAGTTCTCAGTGTGTGGTTCAGAAACCCCAGGGGTGTGTCTCTAACACCCTTCAGGGGGAGGTCTAGGAGGTCAAGACTATCTTCACAACAATACTAAGACTGTGTGTGCCTTTTTCACTCTTACCTCATGAGTGGTTTCTACATGCCATGTGAAGACATCACCCATAGCTAACAGAACACACACCTGTGTATCCTCAGTTTTAATTTTGAGTACAGTAAATATCCACAGACCCCATTAAAACACAAGGTCTGTGGAGTGCTTCGCTATCTGTAAGAGCCCTGAGAATGAAAAGCTTGAGAGCCATTCACTGTTCCAGTCAATCCATTCCCACCATCCACCCCATGAACAGAAATCATGGGGCCTTGGACCGGTGGGGGCACAAAAGCTGACTGGACAGGGAAACTTCTACATTCTCAAATGGTGTCTGGGGTAAAGTTTTAGGTTCTTTCTCCCCAAGGTCTAGCCTCAGCAGGGAGGCAGAAAGGTTCTTTCTCTAAGATGATACAGAAGCCAAATTCCCCTCTGCTTGCTCAGACAAGGTTAAAGATCTCTCAGTGCCAGAGGCCATTTCCCATTGCCAGATGAGCCATTTATCCCAAGTTGTTTTCTTTTCATCTTTGGCAAACCCCTTCTCTTTGAAAAATTCCACTTACTCCACTCACAAATAAATATGCCTACAGATCTGCAAAGCTGGAGGGAAAAACCCACAGAGCGGGCCAACTGGGGCTGCCCAGAAGTGGAAAAAAGTATCACAGCTGACAGTCACTTTTCATCCCCAACACTCGGGGCCCATTTTGCATCAAATCCTTCTCAATCATTTGCTCACAAACATGACCACTGGTTCTGGGTCTCAGGCCTGCTGCTGAGAAGCCCCCAGGGAACTCTGTAGAGAGCCAGAAACCAACCAGCCTCAGCAGGAAGTCAGAGATAAGCGAATTACAATAGCCAGATCTTAGCTCATTTTCCTTTTTCGAAAGCTGGTCTCTGACCCCAGGGCACGCCCGTGGGACCGGCCTTCTGACCACTGCCTTGAGAACCACTCCTTCCTCATCTTGTCCTTGTTGGGAACTAACAGCCCCAGCCCAGGGCTTGGAAAGTGCACATCCCAAGAGGCCTTCGCTTTTAATAACAGCAGTAAGAGTAAAAACAATACCTTCTGTTGGCATACGCACCAGGGACCAGGATGGTTTTAGAACCTGTCTAGGCATTATGAACTCATACCTCTGCCCTGAAAAGTGCAGGTAATGACAGATTCCAAACATGCTCATACGTGGCAGTCACTGTGTTTGGTTTGCTCACTGGTCCAATTACTTGTTTCTGTATTAAGGGTATATGCACATGCTGAAAAGGGAATACAAAGATGAATGCATATGTCAAATTTCTCATGAGCTCCTACCGTGTGCTTGGCCTGGGATACAAATATGTGGTCCAGAGCAGTAAAGAAAATGGCATAGAATGGGCTGGATGCCGTGGCTCATGCCTGTAATCCCAGCACTTTGGGAGGCCAAGGCGGGGGGATCACCTGAGGTCAGGAGCTTGAGACCAGCTTGGCCAACATGGTGAAACCCTGTCTCTACTAACAATACAAAATTTAGCTGGCTGTGGCGGCACAGGCCTGTAGTCCCAGCTACGCGGGAGGCTGAGACAGGAGAATCACTTGAACCCAGGAGGTGGAGGTTGCAGTGAGCTGAAACCATGCCACTGCACTCTAGCATGGGTGACAGAGCAAGACTCTGTCTCAAAAAAAAAAAAAAAGAAAAGAAAATGACATAGAATGAAAAGCAGCCCAGCACAGTGGTTAAGAATCTAGACAGAAGCATGATGGCCTGGGTTCAAATCTGAACCCTACCACATCTTGGCTATGTGGCCCTGTGCAAGATATTTAACTTCTCTGGGCCTCAGTTTCCTCGCCTGAAGGTTGAGCAAGCCCACAGGGGTGCAGTGAGACTGAGGGGGAGAAGGTTTGTGGAGCACTTGCAACAGTGGCTCATAGTGTGAGGATGGGTTATTATTCTCCCAAAAGAGACATATGCAATAGGAGGCAGAGGATGACAAGGTGACCCTGGCAAGCGAGGGAAGCAGAGAAGGGAGACCACTGAGCATCTGACCAGGACCAAGACCGAGAGTAGGACATGGCTCACGGCACAGAGCCAGGAGGGGCCTGGCTAGGAATAAGGAGGTGTGATGGTGTCCAGCCCTTGGGCAGTGGCAGAGAGTGCCGGGGGCCCACAGAGGGCAATTCAGGATATGGTGTCCAGGCCAGTGATGGACTCCTTCCCCACAGATCCTTACTGCTGGAGAGGGAAGGAGGATGCGGCGGTGCTCTGCAGGTCAACCCCTCTCCCCAACCCTACCCCCCTCACTCATTGGGCTCTAACCTCAGGGGCTCCATCCTGATAAAAATCATACACGGGCCACTTCCTGGACCTGCAATGCTATTCCCCCACCAACTTCCACCTCCTCCTCCCCACCAACTTCCACCTCCTCCTCCCCACCAACTTCCACCTCCTCCTCCCCACCAACTTCCACCTCCTCCTCCCCACCAACTTCCACCTCCTCCTCCCCACCAACTACTACTTCCTCTTCCTCACCAACTTCCACTACCTCTTCCCCACCAACTTCCAATTCCTCTTCCCCACCAACTTCCACCTCCTCCTCCCCCACCAACTTCCACCTCCTCCTCCCCACCAACTTCCACCTCCTCCTCCCCCAACTTCCACCTCCTCCTCCCCACCAACTTCCACCTCCTCCTCCCCCAACTTCCACCTCCTCCTCCCCACCAACTTCCACCTCCTCCTCCCCACCAACTTCCACCTCCTCCTCCCCACCAACTTCCACCTCCTCCTCCCCACCAACTACTACTTCCTCTTCCTCACCAACTTCCACTACCTCTTCCCCACCAACTTCCAATTCCTCTTCCCCACCAACTTCCACCTCCTCCTCCCCCAACTTCCACCTCCTCCTCCCCACCAACTTCCACCTCCTCCTCCCCCACCAACTTCCACCTCCTCCTCCCCCACCAACTTCCACCTCCTCCTCCCCACCAACTTCCACTTTCTCCTCCCTACCAACTACTTCCTCCTCCCCACCAACTACTACTTCCTCACCAGCTTTCACTTCCTCTTCCTCACCAATTCCTCTTCTCCACCAACTTCCACTTCCTTTCCCCCACCAACTTCCTCTTCCCCACCAACTTCCATTTCCTCTTCTGTCTACACCTAGGCTCACTTCTCAGGAAAGCCTGCAGGGCCCTTGACTAGGTGCGCTGTTCATCACTCTCCCGCTCAGCCCTTTCCCAGTGGTGAGGTAAATATTTGTTTCTGTAACTATTTATTGAATGTTGGCCCCTGAGAACTGCAGAGGGTAGGACTTCTGTCTCCTCACTCCGTGCAGTACCTACATGCCCTGCCAGGCTGAGGCTCAGCACAGTGCCCAGCCTGCAGACGGTATTCAGGATCTGCCACCTCCACGGGTGGATGGTTTATCCTGAGAAACTCACAAAGCGCTCAGGGACAAGTGAGAATGTAGAGGCACCTGCAGAGCTTCTAATCCAACGCAGTTCTCAGCATGTGGTTCAGAAACCCCAGGGGTGTGTCTCTAACACCCTTCAGGGGGAGGTCTAGGAGGTCGAGACTATCTTCACAGCAATACTAAGACTGTGTGTGCCTTTTTCATTCTTCCTTCATGAGTGGTTTCTACATGCCGTGTGAAGACATCACCCATAGCTAACAGAACACACACCTGTGTGTCCTCAGTTTTAATTTTGAGTACAGTAAATATCCACAGACCCCATTTAAACACAAGGTCTGTGGAGTGCTTCGCTATCTGTAAGAGCCCTGAGAATGAAAAGCTTGAGAGCCATTCACTGTTCCAATCAATCCATTCCCACCCTCCAGCCCAGAAGGAAGACACAGCTCCAAAGACGAATCAACACAACATTGCCGGGTGGAGATGGGCGTTGGGACACAGGAGCGCGGCAATCACCGCGGACTCACAGCAGTGTGAGAAGTGTTCCCACCCACCCTGAGACCAGCCCTCAGAGCCTGGGATCCTCCCTCTGGAATCTCCTGCCAGCCCCACCCACTCAAAGCAGAGGTAAACAGAGGTGGGAAATTCCCACTGCCAACCTCACTTTCCCCACTCCTGGGTGGCAGCCAACTGCCTTCATCATAACAGGCTCCCCACAGTTCCCTTCCACGCTCTGTAGTTCTGTGAGTGCAAGCCCCAACATGAGCAGCCTCCCTCTGCCTGGCACACCCAGTCTACCTGACAAACACCTACTCCTCCTTGCAGGCTCTCCCTTCCCCTGGGGGACCCTCCTAAGCCTCCTCAAGAGGCCTGACCCCATCCCTCTCCCCACCACATTCACCACCTCTGGTTTGTGTCTGCATTCTAGCCTCACTGCCTGGGTCTCCCAGGAGAACACAAGCTCCTTGAGAGCAGAGGCTGAACTTCACTCATCGCCCCAGCCCTAGCACAGTTCCCTCCTGCAACACACCATGAACACATGTCCATTCTGTGAATGTCACAACAAATGAGTGAGCAAATGAGTGAGTAAATGAGTGAATGATGCCTTCTAAGATGACAGTTTATCTTACGTTAGCCACTTTATGCATTAGATGCTTCCTCTGCAGGGATGACATGGGCCCTGTTTCCAAGATTAAGGAAGCCTCCCTCCTAGTCTAATCTGCAGAATGAGAAATCCTTCTCCAAGCAGGTGATCTCCTCAGCCAGCTTCCACTGAGGTTGATGCGTAACTACATCTGATTTTCAGAGCAACATTGTTCCATATCACCTTGTCCCCAAATCTGACTCATTCAGCTGCCTCTTCCTCAACCAAGGTGTAGGTGCAGCTGGAGTCCCTTCACTACATTTTATCCCCTCTTCCCTCCTGGTCACAGCAGTGTGATGAGGTCAATGGGAATGAGATTTTGGAGATGGGGCAGAGTGACACTAGGGGCAGGAGGAAATGTACACATACCTGCTGAGAAGACAGAATCAATACCCGACAACTGTAATTCTCCACACAGTAATTACCCCACGTTTACAGGGCTCTGCAGAGTCACCCTATCGATTTCAGACAAGTGTATTTACTGCATCAGAAACACAGGTGCAATCCCTGGTCCGCACTCCAGTCTTTCCTTTCATTGATCTTGAATATCAGAGTCGGATAGGAGCTGTTTTAGCATGCCATCTTGCATCTTTGCCTCTGTGGTTTGGCTGGACAATTCATTATCCATATCTACCTTACCAGATCCATTGCTACCCTCAAAAGGCGGCAAACAGAACCATTCATTTACTTACTCAAATCACTGGTTCCTACTTTATACCAGGAGCTCACCTAGGTGCTGGTGATGCAGAGACGCACCTGCTCCTTGGTAGAGTTTCAGAGCACTACCCTTTGTGGCCGACCAAGGGCATAACATTCCAGGGAAACGTATGAGTTTGAATGCATACTTAAGGCAACCCACAGAACAGGAGGAAATATTTGCAAATGATAGATCTGGTCTATTATACAGAAAATACAAAGATCTCTTACAACTCAACAATTTAAAAATTAATAATTTAAAAACAGGCAAAGGGTATGAACAGGCATTCATCAAAAAGAACATGTACCAACAGACGATAAGCACATGAAATGATGCTTAACATCATCAGTCATTAGGAAAACTCACGTCAAAGCCACTTCACACCCATTTGCATGCCTACAATCAAAGACAATAACCAGTGCTGGCAAGCCTGTGAAGAATCCACGTTACTGGTGGAAATGGACAATGGTACAGTCACTCTGGAAGACAGCTTGGCAGTTCCTCAATGCTAAACCTAGAGTTACAACACGACCCAGCAGTTGCACTTCTCCGTGTATACACAAGAGAATTGAACATGCATGTGCACACGGAAAATCATACACAAGGCCGGGCGTGGTGACTCACGCCTGCTATCCCAGCACTTTGGGAGGCCGAGGGGGATCACCTGGGATCAGGAGTTCAAGACCAACCTGGCCAACATGGTGAAACCCCATCTCTACTAAAAACACAAAAATTAGCCAGGCATGGTGGTTCACGCCTTAATCCCCACTACTTAGGAGGCTGAGGCAGGAGAATCACAGGAACCCAGGAGGCGGAGGTTGTGATTCAGCCTGGGTGACAAAGTAAGACTCTGTCTCAAAAAAAAAAAAAAAAAGAAAGAAAGAAAGAAAAAGAAAAGAAAATTATACACGAGTGATCAGAGGAGTATTATTCATATAAGCAAAAACATGGAAACAACCCGAATGTTCACTGACCAATGAATAAACAAAATCTGTTACAGCCATAGAATAAATTATTGAGCCATAAAAAGGAATGCGGTACTACTGATAACGTGAATAAACGTTGACAACATTATGCTAAATAAAAGAATTGAGACATAAAACACCACGTATTGCACTGATTGCATGTATATGAAACGTCCAGAAAAGGCAAATCCACAGAGACAGGACGTGGATGAGCGAGTGCCAGCAGGTACAGTAACAGGGGACGGGAGGGGATTGTTAATGGAGATTCTGCTGGGGATGATGACATGTTTTGGAATTAGATAATGGTGACAGTTGTACTGCCTTGTTAATATACTGAAAACCACAGGGCTTTACACTTCAAAAGGGTGGATTTTTGTGGTGTGTGAATTATATCTCCGTAAAATCATGTACACTCACGGCTGTTACTTCATTCTTACCTCAAAGCTACATCGCCCCCAGGGAACTGAGGAAACTGACATTACCAAGAGAATACACACAATAAATAGCTTCAGCTCACCTACCAAATGAAGTGAAAACCAAAGAGATATTTCTTTTTTTTTTCTTTCTGTCTCAGGTTGGATATAAGCTATGTGTTGGTGGAGTAAAGGGTGGCTCCCTGGCTGTGTTTCCCAAGAAGTCTCTGTCATCAGATTACTAAAGGCAGAATTAGCATTGCACATACCATAAAATTAAGCATTGCCAAAGACTTTCAACAACACAGCCCTCACCCCTAAAAGCAATGAGTCGGGACAAGAGCAATCAGACTGGTTGTGAAATACAGAACCAAATGAAGTCAGATGACATGTGTATTTGTTCCAAAGAAATAAACAGTGGGATGATGCGGTGCATGAGAAATTGAAGAGAAATTAGCTAAGAACTAGGAATTTACTCTCAGGTGGCTAGAAAGGCTGGATTAGATTATGGAGCCTGTAGCAAAAAACAAAACAAAAGAAAAAAAAAGGATCACACACCCATGTGGGGTGTGCCTGCCATACTGCACAACGTTCCCCTCCAGGGCTCATCTGCACTTCCCCATACCCCACAGGGACCACTGGGGATTAGAGACCCCATTTGGTCAAGGCCTGGGATCAAGAGCCAGTGGCAGGGCTGGGCTCCCTCTCCCTGCTCAGCCAGGGCCCCTGCACCACATCCCTCAAGGCTGGCCATCTTCACCCACCACTGCAGACTGACCTCTACTTCCCCAGTCCCCTGCAGTCCCCTCCATGATACACACACCCGAATCCCTGGCCACGGTACGCATCCCTGAGCGCACAGACTGCACCATCAGGCCTCCTTGCCTCATTCCAGCTGCTCCCTCTGCCTGTTACAACTTTCTTCCCCAGAACAGCTTCAATCTCCCTTTCTCCTAAAACCTCTCTTGTCAGGACTAACTTTTCGTCCTCTACATTTTCCACAGTAGGGCATTTATCTCTTTGGTATGGAATCCACCATAGTTTGCCTTCTTCTTTTTGTTATTTTTTAGAGACAGGGTCTGGTTCTGTTGCCCAGGCTAGAGGGCAATAGCACCATCAGGGCTCACTGCAACCTCAATCTCCCAGGCTCAGGTGATCCTCCTGCCTCAGCCTCCAGAGTAGCTGGGACCACAGGTGTGCACCACCATGCTCAGCTAATTTTTTTCATTTATTTATTTATTTATTTCTTAAAGACAGGCTCTCACTATGTTGCTCAGGCTGGTCTTGAACTCCAGGCCTCAAGGGATCCTTCTGCCTTGGCCTCCCAAGTAGCTGGGATGATAATCCCATCTGCCTTCTACAATAAAGACAACTACCAACACACTTTCATGAGGCTTCACAGCTGCCCAGAACCACATTTGCAATTCACCTATAGTCACTCTTCTTTTTTGGGGACAGAGTCTCACTCCGTCGCACAGGCTGGAGTGCAGTGGTACGATCCCATCTCATTGCAAACTCCACCTCCTGGGTTCAAGTGGGTCTTGTGCCTCAGCCTCCAGAGTAGCAGGGATTATGGGTGCATGCCACTATGCCTGACTAATTTTTGTATTTTTAGTAGGAATGGGGTTTTGCCATGTTGGCCATGCTGGTTTCAAACTCCTGACCTTGAGTGATTTACTCGCCTCAGCCTCCCAAAGTGCTGGGATTACAGTACAGTTACCCTTTCAACTCCTCACCACTGCCCTCTGCGTGGCTGCGACCCTCATCACCACTTACAGATGAGAAATCTAGTGCTGGATCATGCAGCCGGGAAATGGTGGAGCCAAGATTTGAACCTAGGCAGACAGTCTGGTCCTATGGGTCACATCCTTCCCCCTAGTACCAGTCTCTCTCTGTGCCAATTTGTATGTGTGTCAGAAGCAGCTGCACACAGCCTTGCCTTTCTGATGCACCCACCCCCAACCACACCTAGATGCATGCACGCAGAGCATCAGCGCTCAGTAAGGACATGAGAACTGCCTAAAGACTCAAGAATAACAATGACATCTGCCAGAGGGCAGGGAAGTTTACACCAGGGATAAAAATGAAGGGAATTATTCCCCAAAGGATGAGGTAAGCAGGAATCAAGAAAAAAAAAAAATCCAAAGTATTTATTCCTGAATGGATGACAGGTTCCTCAGGTTATTAAAGGAAATGAGGATGGAGGCTACTCTGTAGGCTCTGAGACACTTGACAAGAAGGTTGGCACATGCCACCCAGAATATCTTTGGGGCCATTTCTCTGGATACAGGATCCAAAGGACCCTGACCTCCAACCTGACATCCCAGAATGACTTTCCACATCCTGTGCCATGGCTCTCCTATTCCTTGGAGTGCCTTCTCTTATCAGGGCAGGAAAACCCAGCCCTCATATGTATAAACACAGGGCACCAGATAGTGACCCATGCGGAGATCCCTGATCAATCCCCTGCACTGTTCTGAAAGCTTCTCAGTCTTGTAGACACACTCCCTGTCTCATTAGCAACAAGCAAAGCACAAGGACACACATGTTTCCTGTAGAGTCTCGTGTACATTCGGCCCTCTCCTGACCGGCATTTCCTTGGGAAAACGCTTAGACCAGAAAACTCCCAAGTTCCTAACCAGTGACTGATGCCTTCCGTCCAGGTGGTGCTGTGCGCATGCTGGCACTCCTATGGAGCCTGTAGACTCCTCTGCAGGAATAGAAGGCTGTGGCTGGCACCACACACGTGGCCACTTCTAAACTTGGTGACAGCTTGAGCTCTGGAAGCCCTGCTAGGACAGCTCCAATGCACCTCCCAGGGGCACTACACAGGGTCACATTTGTACCCACCGTGGAGGGACGAGCTGGTTGTATTCTCACGCACCAAGCAGGAGCGGAACAAGCTCCCGGCGCTCATTAGCAGCATGGCACAGAAACAAAGGGCAGGTAACAAAGGGCCAGGGCCTCCGCCCATTTTCTGGCTCGGGCTTTTATTAGGGTGTGGAAAGCTGAGCAAGGAATGCAGAAGTCCATCTCTATTTTATCTCCATTCGTGTATCTGTCATCTGAATTCTGCTTCTGCTCCCACGCCCTGCTGGAACACCTAGTTGGGAGGATAAACAGTTATTGCATGCAACTGGAAAAGTCCTGCTAACTGGGCTGCGGTCACTTTCAGTGACCTGCACGGGGGCCAAAGGGGAGCTGCCAGCAGCTATGTGTCAATAAGAGCCCCAGCATCTAAGACAGCACTCTATAGCATACAGACCTACGCTGGGTCCCAAAGGGCCACGCAGGAGGTACCAATGAGGCAGTCTGGGTGGGCAGTGGGGCCATCGGAGCAAGCCTGCCCCATTTAGCTGCTGCACAGGCGCTTCTGGCTTCAGCCATTATTGCTCCAGGAGAAGCGCAGACCCAGAGTGAATGTTGGGAACTTACAATTTTTTTTTGTTTTTTGAGACAGAGTCTCGCTCTGTCACCAGACACCAGGCTGGAGTGCAGTGGCGTGATCTCAGCTCGCTGCAACCTCCGCCTCCCGGGTTCAAGCAATTTTCCTGCCTCAGCCTCCCGAGTAGCTGGGACTACAGGTGCGCGCCACCATGCCCAGCTAATTTTTGTATTTTTTAGTAGAGACAGGGTTTCACCATGTTGGCCAGGATGGTCTTGATCTCTTGACCTCGTGATCCGCTCGCCTCGGCCTCCCAAAATGCTGGGATTACAGGCGTGAGCCACCGCGCCCAGCCCACTCACATTTTTAATAAACACTCAAGTGGGCTGGGCGCGGTGGCTCACGCCTATAATCCCAAAATACAAAAAATTAGCTGGGCACGGTGGCGCGTGCCTGTAATCCCAGCTACTCGGGAGGCTGAGGCAGGAGAATTGCCTGAACCCAGGAGGCGGAGGTTGCGGTGAGCTGAGATCGCACCATTGCATTCCAGCCTGGGTAACAAAAGCGAAACTCCATCTCAAAAAAATAAAATAAACACTCAAGTGGGTTAAACAAATGACAACGGCTGAAGGCAACGGTCTGCTGGCCCTTTCTACAGTCTGTTTCCTGCCCACAATGACCAAGCTCCTAGTGTCATCATCTCAAGACCTAGAAGGCTTTGAGAGTTCTCCTCATCCCCCAAAAGAACCCCCCAGAGCAGAGAAGAAAGGGAAGAAGTACAGTGTGCCCCGCAACAGGACGCCACCTGAGTGAGAAGCACAATGACGCTAACTCGGCCGGCGGCACCCAGACCAAGAACACGGGAGCTTGTTCGGGAAAGGCCTGAGGATTCCTACAATTTCACAGACCTGGAATTCACAAGCTGAATTTCAAAGATCAGCTACTCTTCCTACGTCATTGTCCCTGTATGCCACAGAGCATCTGAAAAGACTGCCCTCAACAAGGAGGGGCCGTATCATTAGAGCTAAACCCAGGAGGGAGGTCCCAGAAGGGGCAAGCATGGCTATTTCTGAGCCAAGCTTCTTCTGCCCTGTCCCTCTGCCCTCCACAGCCCTCTCAAGGCCAGGGAAGGAAATACACAGGGCCAAAGGCCAACATAACATCCTGTGGTCACTCGGGGCCTGATGACAGGGGCTTGATGCATGCTGCTTTAAGGGATATGACTGGGGATGGAAGCGCCCTCCATGAACACCACTGGCTCATCCTGTCTTGGACTCGGACACATTTGAATCTAAACCTCCTCCAGCAGCGCGCACTGCAGGCCCCCTCCTTTGCCATTCCACTGTGGCAGGTTCCGTTGGCTGGATGAAAGCTTGCAGAAGGACACAGACCTGCCCGACCTCGGAGGGGAATTTGGGTAACTCCAGTCACTGGCTCTTAGCCCTTGGCCTTTAAGCATTAGGACAACTAAACTGGGAACTGGGATTCTGACGGCATGCTTCCTTTTTCATGAAACTGCATCAGAGACATATTTAAGAAAAACGAAACACAGTGTAATCCCCCCAGGTCCTTTCCCTTAAGAGCACTGCACACTCAACCCGGACTACAGTCTCAGGATCTGTTTCTTCACTTGGTACCCTACCACATGCATTCCAAAGTGACAGAATATTCTTCTGACCAATACCTAGGATTTGTGAAATAATCCATCATTTTCATACATCATCACTGACCGAATCATTTCCCTACATACCAGCCACTTTCAGATCTTTCCCATTTGCCATAAACTCTGAAGGGAGTTTCTGTGTACCAGGGCCTGGAGTGTTCCTCACTGGTTCTTGGCACTGCCCGGAACGCAGGGTATCTGGGAATCAACCGGCAGTAACATGATCCGACTCACAGGTTGATCTCATTGGCAAGAGTGCAGGTTAAATTCAAAGACGGGCAGCCTGGCTCCCCGCCACTGACTGGCTGGGTGACACCAGCTGAGTGGCTCAACCTCTTTGCAGAGAAGACACTGACCTAATTATCTCTAAGTCTTCTCAGCTATCACGTTACAAGAGGCCTGCTCTCAGGGTCCACAGACCCAAGTTGGCCTGGGGACACCCTCCCTGAAGTAAGAAGTCCGCACTGAATCCATGACCACGAACCAGTGCAGGATCAAGCAGGATGCTTTTACTTCATTATCACCAAGTGATAGTTACATGTTCAATGAAAATGACAGGCACTGCTTAACCAAAATAAGAGGGAAAGGGGATGAGTATTCGAAAAAGGAAAAAGCTCTAGGCATTATCTGGGTTTTTTCTCATTTTCTAAATCTCTTCCCGCCCTGTCCATCACAATCCATCAGGAACTCCTCTCAATTCTGCCTTGAAAATCTCTCCAACGCCCTCTGAGTCTACCTCCACCACCTCCTTGGTAGCCAAGGCTGATGTTATCATCAATCGCCCCCTAATCGGACACCCAGACCCACCTGCACAGTAGCCAGTCATCATTGGACCACATTGTTCCCACCAAAACCCTGAGAGTGGAGTCCCATTATACTCAGAAAAGCACTCTGAAGCTTTCTCGCAGGCAACCAGGCCCTGTGGGACCAGCTGTGACCACTTCCCCACCTCTCCATCTCCCTCTGCCTGAGGTGTTATTTTGGTTCCTAACTTTTTCCCTCCCCCTACCTGTTTCTGCCACAGGACCTTTGTATCTGCCATCTTTGCTGCCTTCAGTGTTCCCCGCCGTTCACAGCACTCATTACAGCTTGCAACTACTGTGTCTGTTTACATATTCACATTCATTTTTGGCTGTCTTCCCTAATGAAATGTAAACATGAGGCCAGGGTCCTTATCTCCTTTTTCATCACATTCCTGGTTCAGAACCCAGTGCAGCCATATAGAAAATATTGAATACATACCTGTTGAGTGAAGAAACGGAGTATTCAGTTCATAGCTCAGAACAAAAACTGTTCAAAGACAATTCAATGAATGTCTAGGCACTCACTCTAAGTTAAAGAGAGCACTGGAGAAAAGCTGAAGAGAAGAGAGATGAGAGAAAGAGAACGCCTGCTCTTGCCTCTCCCCTTCTGGACGGCATCATCAGTTCTGCAGGGAAGAAAAGCCCTCCACCACTCCATATTCCTTCATGAAAGAGTCAGGTGTTTGGAGCTCAAAGCAGGCCTCCTCCTTGAAAGGCATCTCAGGGGATAGTGGGAAGGATGGCTCTGACTCCTGCATATTAGAGACACAAACCCTCCAGGACTTTGTCATTATATCCCTGCTGTCTGCTTGTCCATGGCTGAGCAGGGTAACAGCTCCAAAGGGAGCTAGCAGAACCTGTGACGGATCCCTTGCTAAGTAAGCACAGAAGCCGAAGCCACTCTGAGCCCCATGTTGCAGCTGCCTGCTGTTCTGCACAGCTGGGACTGACAAGAGGGTTCACTCAGTGCTTTGTCTCCTTTGGTGGAGAGCCCCGGAGCCTCCTTCCAATACTGCTCTCTCCCTGTGGCCCTTTCCTTGCCTTGAAGCCCGGAAATCAGGAACTCAATCTGTGAGGGGCTCACATTCCCAAGGGAGAGCCCTGAGGGCTATGGCAGCATGCATCTCAGGAGGGACCTCGCATAGGGATACGGTAATCATACAAGTGGTAAACACTTACGCAAGGGCCTCCCACGTGCCAGTGGCTGCTTTCAGTCCTTTGTAATAGCTTAACATCCCTCAGCAACCCCAGGGAGGCAGTTTACAGATGAGGGAAACTGAGGTACAGTGAGGTTGTGCAATGTGCCCAAGGCCATCCTGCTAGTAATTCCATCGGCCCAGACGTGCAGGTAGTAAGTGGCACGGTCCAGCGCTTCCACTGAAGTGCAGCTAATGGAGGACTATGCACAGAGGTGAGGGCAGAGCCACGGGACCCCCTGAGGGATGCTAAGGCACCCAAGACCAGCAGTGGAAGGCAGTCACCAGGTGGTGGCCCTGAAGAAGCACAAAGAAGGAACCAGGTCACTGGAATCCAGCAAGAGCTGGTCTGGAGAGAGGAAGGCAACAATGCCCAAACCATGACCTAGCACAGATGGAATACATTCCCAGGCCCCTCTCTCTCCTTTAGGGCTCTGACTTCCTGGAGCCTCCTAGTCACCTCATTTTATCATCAATGAGACAGGCAAATTATGCCCTGGGTATGAAAAACAGTATGGCAGTTCCTCGAAAAATTAAACATGCAATTACCATATAATCCAGCATTTCCACTTCTGGGTGTAACCAAGAGAATTAAAAGCAGAAACTCAAAGATATTTTGCAAACCTATGGTTCACAGCAGCACTGATTCACAATAGCCATAGGTGTAAGCAACCCTAGTGTCCACAGCAAATGAATGGATAAACAAAACGTGGTCTCCACCTACAATGAAATATAACTCTTCCTTAAAAAGGAAGGAGATTCTGACACAGGCTACAACTTGGATGAAACTTGAGGACATGATGCCAAGTGAAGTAAGCCAGTCACAGAAGGTCAGAAATTGTAGGATTCTACTTCCAGGAGGTAACTAGGGTAATCAGACTCACAGAGACAGGAGGAAGCACACTGGTGGTTGCCAGCGTTGAGGGGACGGGGAAAGGGGAGCTGCTTAATGAGTGCAGTTTCAGTTTTGCAACAGGAAACATTCTGGATATTGCACAACACTGGGAGTGACCATAACACTAGGAGCCTGCACACTTACAAATGGGTAAGATACTACGTTTTATGCTATGTGTCTTTTACCACCAATTTTTATAAAATGGAAATTAGCCTAGACCTGAGGCTTTCACAGTGCGCTCTGTGGAGACCTGAATTAATTGGAAGTATGGAAGGTCATGGTCTGCTTTTAGGGTAAAAAGGGAGGCATAGTGAGGTCAAACAGCTGGGCCCTGGCCCCATGCCCACTCAGGCAGAAGAGTTCTGCTCTGTCTGATCAACAGGGGAACTCCTCTTAAGATTTCCAGCAAAGGGCTGGGCACCGTGGTTCACACCTGTAATTTCAACACTTTGGGAGGGTGAGGAAGGTGGATCACTTGAGGTCAGGAGTTCGAGACCAGCCTGGCCAACATGGAGAAACCCCATCTCTACTAAAAATACAAAAATTAGCTGGGCGTGGTGGTACACATCTGTAATCTCAGCTACTTGGGAGGCTGAGGCAGGAGAATCACTTGAACCCAGGAGGTGGAGATTGCAGTGAGCGGAGATTGTCCCACTGCACTCCAGTCCAGATTGCGTGACAGAGCGAGACTCCATTTCAAAACAAATAAACAAACAAAAGATTTCCAGCACAGAGTTCTGTTGCTAAAACAAAGTTTGAAAACCTGGGCATTATCAAACTAAGAGGGGGGCTGCTGACACACAACTCCAGGCCACATCATTCAAACTATGGTCTCTACCTGGTGCCCCCTGCAGCTGTGCCGTAGTAGCACTGCTAAGAGGCATATTTCACTGCACAGCTATGGGAAGAGACATAAAAGCAAGTCTCAACTACAGACAGGTGTGTTCTCACGTCGCCACTCTGCAGTAGGAACTAATCAGGTGCTGGACGCTCCCGAATGCCTGCTATACATCAGACACTGTGGGGTGCGGCAGTTGCTACATTTTTGGATTTCACAGCAGAGTCAAATATAAAATATTGAGGGGTAAATGACAGAAGTGTCACCTTTTTATTTCTATAAGTAAAATTTTAATAGGAAAAGCTGCCATGATCCAAAATTATGATTTCCTAAAATTAGGTACATTTACACAGCAAAACACAGTAGGTGGGGGCATTATCTAGAATAAAGAACAAGACTCTAAATTGAATAAATTAAGCTTATGACAAACTCTGCACCTTGTACTATTCTCTCACTTTTGCCGTGGATAGGTAAGACCTAGGTCAAAGGCAGGCGGTCCTCAGCCAGCGAGCACTTGGGTGCTCTGGCCCAAGCCCCCATTTGTAGACTGAGAGCTGCCCTCCTAAGACCAGCTCCCAGCCCTCACTCTCAGAACTTCGGATGCCCCTACATTAGTGGCATTTATGCAGTTCCTATGGTATTTGAAGCACACTGCGTGAGGCAGAGAGGAAAGAGGGAAGCCTGAGCGCTCCGAGATGAAGGTACACACAGACAGACAAGCTCCCTGAAGGCTCATGAATGGAAGATATTTTAAACATAAAAATTAAAAAGGAGGAAAAATAATTTTTTTTTTGAGACAAATTCTCACTCTGTTGCCTGGGCTGGAGTACTGTGGTGTAATCTTGGCTCACAGCAACCTCTACCTTCCGGGTTCAGGCGATTCTTCTGCCTCAGCCTCCCAAGTAGCTGGGATCACAGGCGCCTGCCACTACGCCCAGCTTTTTTTTTTTTTTGTATGTTTAGTAGAGACGGGGTTTCACCCTGTTGGCCAGGCTGGTCTCAAACTCCTGACCTTGTAATCCACCCACCTCGGCCTCCCAAAGTCCTGGGTTTATGGGTGTGAGCCATCGTGCCTGGCTGAAAAATAATTTTTAAAGACAAAGAGACAAACATTCCAAGTAAGAAAATGTACAAAACCCATGCAAGATTAGAAGCCTCAAACCCTACAAGACGAAGGAAGAGAGACACTTACTTACTGAGGGAAACAAACCTCGGGCTCATCGCATTGCCAAGAAAGGGCGGCTCCGAGAAGCTAAGTAACTTGGCCAAGGTCACTCAATCTTAAGTCTCAAGTCGAAGTTTGACCTTCTCTAAGGCCAGAGGAACCAGGCGCCCTCACTGGGCAACAGTGCCACTCCCCTGACACAGATCCGCTGGGAGGCAGATCCCACAGCCTCTCAGGGACTCTCAGGTCCTAGGGCTCAGTCCTAGCTGGTGACTCACTCACTTATTCGGTGTGTCTGCCCTACCCCATCTCAGCCCACCCCTGCCCCAACACACCTAATTCAGCTCACATTCCCTTCCCAGGAGAACGCTACAACCTTCTCGCCAGGCCAGTGAAACAAGCCAACTTTCTACCTGCCCTGGAGCAGTGCTGCCCACAACCAGGCAGGGGAGCCTGCAGAATTAATTTCCCATTGTAGCTGCCTAACAACCTCTAATTGCATGGCCAGAGGCCTGCACATTAATGTCAGAGAAAATGGCCATAAATTTAAGAGGGTGATTTCCTTTCCACCTGCCCCCTCTACCTTCATTTCAATAAATCACCCTCCTAAAATGGCAGGGTGGCAAAGCCCAAGGACAAAGGTCAAGGGGGCCCCTGCTGACCCGATCCCTCGTTAACATTTAGCAGCTCCTGCCTGGAACGTTCTCTAGGGTTTCCAGAAATGCTGGGGTTGTTAGGAGGGAGCAGACACCCTGCTCAGAGAGGCAGCAATCAGGAAGTAGAATATTCGCTCATTCACCATTCACTCACTCACTCAGATCTCCCCATAGAAAGGGGGATTTATACAGGGCATTCATTCTCTGGGTGTGGAGAGCGCCTCTGAACCCTGATCAATACCCACAGGCACACTGGTGCAAACACAGCCAGGAGGAGAGAGCCGAGCATGTGAGTATGTGTCAGGAGTGTTTCTTTGAGTGACAGAGGGTGCCAGATGAGTGGTGCTCTTGGATCACCCTGTCACAAATTTCCTGAATCACAAAAAGGGCCACCAGTTTAAGTACTGATGTGAAATTCATTACGCCAATGGATTCGTTTCTGTAACACAGGAAGGCCCCCTGGCACTGTGATAAGCACCTGGGTCTGGAGTCAGCAGCCCCTGGGGTCTGGCTCCAACCTTTCAGCCAATATCCCTAAGCCTGGATCCCCTCTTCCATAAAAGCTGCTTGAGGGAGGCTCACGGGCTGTGAAGTGCTCAGTGAGGGAAGTGCAACGTGCAGGCATAGACTCAGGGTTGGTACGTGTTGTCATCTACTGCAACAGAATGTTTATGAGAAAGGGCAGGTGTCAGGACCCCTAGGAAGACACCAGAAACAGGAAGTGAGGAAGGAGACCTATGCATCTAAGACCACCAACCCCTTGCACTTCAATGGGAGAAGTAAAGGCTGGCAGACTGGGCACCACCTTAATCGCCCTCCTATAGATCGCAGGCATGGTGTGGAGGAATCTTTCTGGAAGGCATTGTTTTTACTTAAACAGGATCAAACCCCCCCCCACCAAGTTTACTCCTTGGATCAAGATCCTTTCACATTTAATTTCTAAAGCTGTAAATCCAAGACCCTTGCACGTGTAATTTTTAGAGTTGTGAGCCTTTAGAAAGGCAGGGACTTTCTTTGTTAGACAAGCTTGGGTGCTTCTAGCCGAATAAATCACCCCTTCCTTCCCAGGTCCGTGTTCAAAAAGTTCCTTTCTCACAGCCGTTCCTTAGAAGCTGACCTGAACCTAGGACCAGAGACACAGGAGACCTGAATGGCTCCAATGCCAGGCAGGAGCTGCTGTCATTGAGGGTGACCCTAGGAGAGCGGGGAAAGCAAGGTGGAAGGGGTGGGGCTGGGAACAAGGAGAGAAGGAAAAGAAAGGCAACAAAAGGAAGAGCTCAAGGCACGTTGGGAACGTGTGGGGAGAGCTGCTGCTGCCAATGGGGGTTAGGGCAGGGGCTGGGCACACAGGATCCAGAGCCTGATGGCTACTTTCTAGCTGTGTGACTCTGGGCAAGTGACCTGGCCTGTCTGTTTTAAGTACATAGCCCAGGTTGGCCCATGGGAATAACTCAGACATGGCTGGCTGTGTAACATCAGCAGCAGGCCGGCATGGCTCGAAGCAGCACCCTGTGAGCTATGGGGGCTGCTGATGCCTTCATAGCGGAGGAAGCTACGGGGGCCGCTGAAGTCTTCATAGCGGAGGAAGCTACGGGGGCCGCTGAAGTCTTCATAGCGGAGGAAGCTACGGGGGCCGCTGATGTCTTCATAGCGGAGGAAGCTATGACGGCAGCTGATGCCTTCATAGCGCAGGAAGCTATGGTGGCTGTTGATGTCTTTATAGTGGAGGAAGATATGGGGGCTGCTGATGTCTTTATAGCAGGGTAGAGGTCCTGGGTAAAGGTGTGGAGGAGAATGGAGGAAGCGGCCAGGAGACCAAGGCTGACAGGAAAGAGTCCAAGCTATGGCCTGGAATGCTGCGGAGGAGGAGGGAGCAGAAGCTCCCCCTCTGGCACTGCTCGCTGACCTGCACGCAGGACCCATGAAAGGTTTCACCGGGAGGTGCTGGAACTGGCAGCAGGGTGGCATCCATCTGTGGCTGAGCATCTGCCCACCTTTGCCAGGCCTGGCTGCAGCCAGTGAACCATAGGGGGAGGTCTGCCCAGCCCTGCAAAGCTGGGAGGTGGAGGCTCCTCCCGCAGAGCCACATTCTTCGGCCATAGCACCTGATAATACCGAGATCTGTGTCCACACCCAAATCTCACGTTGAATTGTCAATCCCATTGTTGGAGGTGGGACCTGGTGGAAGGTGACTGGATCATGGGGGTGGATTTCTCATGAGTGGTTTCGCACCATCCTCTTGGTACTGTCCTTGTGAGAATGAGCGAGTTCTTGGAAGATCTGATCATTTAGAAGTGTATGGCAGCTCCCGGCTCTTTCTCTCGTTCCCGTTTTGGCCATTTGACGTGTCTGCTCCTGCTTCGCCTTCCACCATGATCGGAAGCTTCCCAGAGGCCTCTTCAGAAGCAGACACTGGCACTATCCTTCCTGCAGAGCCTGCAATACTGTGAGCCAATTAAATCTCTTCTCTTATGTACTAGTCTCAGGGCAGCTTCCACAAGTAGAGCAGGTAACAGGCCCAGATGAGCCCAGAGGAGGGTACGACATCCCGGCTAAGCCTAGAGAACCTTGGAGGCCTGCCTTTTCCGACCCAACTTCTCCGGACTAGGCTAAACTCTCCTGGTGGCTTTTGGCCTTTCCCCTAATTAACCTTCAGTGGTTCCTAGCCCTACCATGTTCCATAACTCAGAAATGCAAAACACAGCCCCCGCTGCCTCTAGAATTTCAAAAGTGTCAATCACTGAGGTGAAGAGCACAGATTCTGAGGCCTGGGTTCAAATCCCCGCACCCACACACTAGCTGGGTGATCATGGGCAAGTGAATCTCTCTGGCCTCAGTTACTTCATCTATAAGATGTGAACAACAGTCCTACCTCTGATAGTTGTCTCGAGGGTTAAATCAGCAAATACACGTAAAGCATTCAGAGCAGCTTGACACATGGAAAAAGCCACTGTAATGATACAGTGAGCCATCTTGTAACTAACTATGACACAAATACCTAGATATCAAAAAAACAACCTTTAGAGTATTCTAGCTGCATTGTTGCACATGAGCTAATCCATCCTACACTTCCTCAAATGCCATTTCATCTCAGCACTTTTTAACTAAACAGGTTGCCAAATTACTACCAGGAAATTTAGGAGAAGGAGAAGAGGAGGAAACTAACACTTACTACGTACCTTCTCCATCCTGGGCCCTGCACTGGGATTCTTCCAGACAAAACCTCTTTACATTTCCTAAGAGTCCTCGTAACACAGATAGTATTATCCCCATTTTAATGATGAGCACACTGAGGCTCAGAAAGCTCCAGGTGACTTGTGCAGGGTCACTGGCAGAAGGGCATTTGAATTCTACTCCCAAAACGACTTTCCTTTCAATAATAAGAGCAATATGCAGAGAAAGAAGACAGATAATAATGATGAAAGCTAATTTTCCTAGAGTGCTTCCTGAGCCAGGTGGGAATCTGAATGCTTCACCTGTTATTAACTGATTCATCCTCAGAACGGCCCCATAAGGTAGGTACTACTCACCTCCAAACTTCACGAATGTGAAAACACCCAAGACTGCATAACTAGGAAGCAGTCAAGTTGCTCTAATATCCTGTTCTCGTGGTCTCAAATTAAAACTTTGCACAACCTGTTCTTCCCAGAATGTCCCGTTCCCCTTCTTCCCTTTCCACAGATTTAGAAGCCTCACTCTCACTTTTCTTTTTTTTTTTGAGACTGAGTCTCCCACTGTCACCCAGGCTAGAGTACAGTGGAGCGATCTTGGCTCACTGCAACCTCCGACTCCCAAGTTCACGTGATTCTCCTGCCTCAGCCTCCGAAGTAGCTGGGATTACAGGTGCACGCCACCACGCCAAGCTAATTTTTTGTATTTTTAGCAGAGACGGGTTTTCACTGTATTGGCCAGGCTGGTCTCAAACTCCTGACCTTGTGATCTGCCTGCCTCGGCCTCCCAAAGTGCTTGGGTTACAGGCATGAGCCACCACGCCCGGCCCACTCCCACATTTTAAAATGCAGCTCAGAAATCCTGTTCCACCCAGCTGTCTCCCAGATACCCTTCAGCTTTGTGGGCAGGGACAGTTATCGCTTCTACCTCCCGCCACTGCTCCCCTCGGGGCCAGGCTCCTACAAAGTGCCTTGCTCATGCTACCTGCCTACTAGGTAAGTCAGAAAGCTGACACCTGAGCACAGGAATTCTTACTGACGCCGTCCTTACTGAACCCTCAAGAGCTCATAAAGCAGAAACACATTTTAATGCAAGTGGGTGGTTTCCTTTTACGTTGTCAGTTGGGAAGACAACCGGCTATTTAGCTACAAACACACAGCTGACACCCTTCACCCACTTCTCATGGAGATAAAACCCAAAAGAAAGGCAAACAAAGGCATCGCGGCTCTCTGGCCCCTTTCGGGATGGATTTTTCCTCTTTGCAGATTGAGGGAGCAGGGCCTGAACAGGATTCATGATCCATACTCAGCAACTTAAAAGAAAAGCTTTATGTGCCCCCTAATCACAGTGACCATATTTGTGGAACCCAAATTGGAACATATGGTGCTTATGAGAGAAACAGGACAGAATGTTGAACTCAGGAATGTACTGGGGGCTGAAGCAATGGAGAAAACACAGGCTCCGTCACCAAGAGGGTCTGCACAGGAGACTGGGACTTGAAGGCCCTGAAGGGACCCTTGGCTCCCTCTCAGGACCCCTTCGGCCTTCACCTTGGAGAAACTCCTCCTCCTCTATCTGCAAGGGCTTCCTCATCTCTGTTAATCCTGTACTCGCTGAAGCCTGTGTATTCCTGTAAGCTGCACAACATGCATTCTTTTCTATTTGCAGAAAAGAAACTGGGATCAGGAAACAAGTTCCAAAATTAAACACGCAGTCATCAAATCCCTCAAGGTTTAAACCCTCCAGCCCAGAGCTATGCAAAAGAAATTTCTGCGATCTACATTCTCCAAAATGCTAGCCCACAGCCACATGTGGCTACCCTGAGTCTTCTAGTCTAGCTAGTGCAAGTGAGGAACTGAGTTTTACACTGTATTTGGCTTTGTTCATTTAAATGGCCATATGGGGTTAGTGGAAGCCATATTGGACATTGCACCTGCAGACCATACTTAGGAAGAAAATCTACTATAGCTTGAATATAGAAACCATGTAAATTAGTAGACTGGGCTTGCGGCCAATCCTCTATTTAATAATAATGCATGGAGTACTTACTATGTGCCAGTCACGGCACCTTTCATGTCACTTCCTATAATCGTTATAGCATTTCTATTAAGAGAAACAGTATTAACATTCCCATTGTACCTGGGAGGAAACTTAGCTACAGGGCTAGTCAGTGGTAGGGGCAAACCCTGACAATCTGGCTCCAGGAGTCCTCACCCTCAATCACTAACCACTGTGGCTCCTTGCTCGTGGTGTGCCCATGTTAAGGAGAGCCGAAGCAGTGCTCTCTTCATTATAAGCTGTACATACGTTAATAATTAGGTCTTATATTTCCTCTCATGTTTCCCAGGCTAACTGTGGTATCCTTGACACAGTTTTAAGGTTCTGAAAGACCCCATTGAGCCTGATTAAACAGAAGAAAGAAAAACCCTCCAAGAGGCTCAATGAGAAGTATAAAATCTCCTAAAAGAGTGACCACATATAGGCAGATACCTGTTCAGCAGCTTACTCTCTGCAACGCTTGTGAAACCTCCTGAGAATTCCCCAGGAAGGAAATGGCAAGCCTTTCACCCTCGCATCCACTTGCTATTCCAGAGTCCACCACCTTGCATGAAAATTCCTAAGAGACAAACAGCTGAGGCTCTACTGCATATATAGTACATCATACCTGCAATCATCAAGCTGGTTGAACTAAACAGTTCCCACCCTAGTAGCTAATAGGAGTGGGCTAGGTTTTAAGTTAAGGGGTGCTGGATGCTGCATGGCTTTTGCACTCCTTGGCCTGACCTCTCTTCTCTAGCCCAGGTCCTGTTTTTTATGTTCTCTCTCTCCATGTCTCTGAGCCTCGGGTCCCAGTTTTCCTCAATGGAGGAGAATTACACCACATTTTAAAAAGTCCCTGTGTTGCCTTTTCCTCTTGCAATTTAAAATAATACATACCTCTCACTTCTTACCATTAAATGTAAAGGGTTCAAACCCTTAACATTTCTTATATACCGTAAGAAGTCTGATCAGGAAACTCACCAAGGATGCCTCCAAAGAGTGCTACCAATCACAGCTCACTATGTGTTACCATGAAAAGGCAAAGTGATAGCCAGAGCCTTCGTTAGGAAGGGCAGTAACTTACAGAATTATAAAAACCGCTGGCAAGAAAAACTAGGCTTAGCATTGAAAAGAAGTTCAACCAAGAAAATAGAAAAGGAAATAAAAAAGAAACTGCCTGTTATGTGTTAATGAAATTGATCAATGCTTGTCCACCTAATATCTCTAGCTAGTTCCAAAACACCCCCCATTACAAATAAAAGAGAAAACCCATAGATTTGCAATGTAGCAGTATTTAGAATTTGTTAAGGGTGGTCTCCAAATGAGAGCTCGTTTTGCTATAGCTAGAATTTGACAATGACAAAACCTGGAGTAAATGTGTCAGGAAATACTGACAAATTATTAAAAAGAAGTCATTTGGCAAAGATATGGTATGGGGCAACCACTTTTCTCTTTATTCTGAAATCATTAAAACCGGTTTAAAGAAGCACTTTGTGAGCCAGTGTCCCACAGGTCTCTATGCTTCTACATGTCTTTCTGGGTATGCCAAGAACGCAAGACCCCGACCATTCACTGCGTAGCCATTTTGCAGGAGCAACCTTGAAGAATGAGGTAGGCTTGCTTACTGCTTGACATAAAAGTAATGTACTTCCCCAATTCAGTATTCCTCTCCTATAACACTCACTGTGGGTACAGACATCACCTGGTCCTCAGCATCACTCCTATGGTATTTATAACGTAAAAGGAACAGACACACAGACTGATTATTGCTGATGAGTAATCAAGCCCTTTGTCTCTGATCCAGGAGTCTCACGTCTTCTGAGCATCCATAAAATAACAAACTAAGTTTTTATGTTGTAGTTAGGTAAAAATCAAGCCCAGACTCAACAACAATCTGCAAGATAAGCCAGTATCATCAGAAAAAGTAATAATCCTTGGGACAGGGCAGGTGAGTACTCAGACATAACCATCGTGGGGTTGTCATTTCCTGACTCATAAAAATCAGAAAATTTAACTCTGACAATTCCAAAGCCGTATAAGGTAGCGTTTAACAGCAGACACTTGTATTCAAATTCGAGTTCTGTTTCTAGCTCTGAGGCTTTGGGTGAGTTGCCTAACCTCTCTGTGACTCAGTTTCCTCACCTACAGAATGATGATAATAATGGTATATACCCCCAGAAGATCACCATTGTTACAACCATTAAGTGAGTTACTTTATGTAAAGCACTTAAAATAGCTGTAGCCCAGAGTGTATGTTTGCTATTATTATTAACAGCTCTAAAAATTCAATGATTCTGTTTCTATATACCACTAGTTATGCTGATCCTCTCTGTACTGTAATATTCTATGATTTTTAGTATACTTCTTAGGTGAAAAAGTAGAGAAACTGTGTATACTGAACTACATTTTATTACAAAAATAGGAGCCAGTAATTTATAAATATATTTGGTCATATTTTTAAAACAGAAAGATAAAATCCAAAAACAAAGAAAAATTGATTACTTCTAAGGTAAGAAATGGAATAGAAATGACAGGTTTAGAAGCTAGAATTCTCAGAATAGCCTTGTTTTGTAGATTTGAGTTTGAAGCCCTGTAAATAGCTTACATAATTATATATTTTTGAAAAGCAATCTATAAAAATCAAAAGCAAAATGAAGCAAACTTAATTGTTCATTGAATTAGAGTCATAACTGCACAGAGAGAAACCATTTTCAGTTATTTTAAAACACAGTAATTTCACTGTATATATCCCTAATACGATATACCTTAAGGAGAAAAAGAACTGAAAACACTATCTTAAAATTGTTTTTAGTAATTGGGGAGGATTTTTCCTACTTTTCTCATTCCAATTCCGACTCACAATAATAAAATAGTTGAAATGGAGAAGATTCTCTTAGTAGAAACAATCAAAGGAGTAATGAGAGAATTTCACTATCACCACCCCCAAGGCCACAGCCAAAAATAGCTGTTAACAGCATAGAAAGTGCCATGTGTCCCATGACAGGAGTAAACATCACATCATCACTGTCACTGGTTAAGTATCTCTTGCTCCCCCAAAATGAAAGCTGAATTTGATCAAGTCTCTGGATCTAACAACCATGAGCAGAGGGTTGAGATTATGTTTTGAAATAACTTTTAGAAATAATGGCAAATAGGCCGGGCGCGGTGGCTCATGCCTGTAATCCCAGCACTTGGGGAGGCCGGGGCTGGCAGATCAGCTGAGGGCAGGAGTTTGAGACCAGCCTGGACAACAAGATGAAACCCTGTCTCTACTAATATTACAACAATTAGACGGGTGTGGTGGCACATGCCTGTAATCCCAGCAACTCAGGAGGCTGAGGCAAGAGAATCGCTTGAACCCGGGAGACAGAGGTTGCCGTGAGCTGAGATCACGCCACCGTACTCCAGCCTGGGTGATAGAGTGAGACTCACAAATAAAATGGTGTATCTATAATTTGCTTCAAAATAATCATGGAGAAGGGAGACCAGGTGGGGGTAGAGATAAAACAAGAAAGGCAACATGTTGATACTTACTGGGCAATGGCACACAGGGATTCATTCAACTATCCTTTTTAATTTTGGATATGTTTTAGGTTTTCCATAATGAAAAAATCAATTATGAAATCAATTTCTGTAATGAAATCTCATTTTGGGGCCAGATTTGATCAGTATACATTATATTCAATTCTTATCACTGACCTGCTAGGAGTCATGACTTTGCACAAGTTACTAATTCTGCTGAGCTTCAGTTTCCTACTGAGGAAGAACAGTCATTATGAAGATGAACAATCATAAAAGCAACACTGAGCGCAGTGCCCTGCAGACGACATGCACTCTCTCAGTGGAGGCTTCCTACCAGTCAAAGCTTTCGAACACAATCACCACTGCAGACCACAAACTACTAAACCCGTTTAATGCTCACATTACTTGCCTAAAAGTCTCCAGCAGCAGTGATTTCTTAAAGGAAACACTTGGCTTTTGTGTGATGAACAGCAATCTGTTTCTTCCCTTTATCTACTCGTGTCTCGTGTGTGTGTGTGTGTGTGTGTCTGTGTTTCCAGACTTAAGATACAACCCAGCTGGGCATGGTGGCTCATGCCTGAAATTCCAGCACTCAGGGAGGCAGAGGCGGGTGGATCAACTGAGGTCAAGAGTTGGAGACCAGCCTGACGAATATGGCAGAACCCAGACTCGACCAAAAATACAAAAATTGGCTGGGTGCGGTGGCATGTGCCTGTAGTCCCAGCTACTTGGGAGGCTGAGGCAGGAGAATCACTTGAACCAGGGAGGTGGAAGTTGTAGTGAGCTGAGATCACACCACTGCACTCCAGACTGGGTGACAGAGTGAGACTGTCTCCAAAAAAATAAAGGAAAAAAAGTTGCAACCCAGCAGAAGTAGGGTTTGCACACTCACACAGGAGGAGGAGGGGCCACCTTATAGCAGAGGACGCCTCTGGACCCTGTCCCCTAGCTGTGGACCTTGGCAAATTCTGAAAATGTTTCTCCTAGATATATCCAGATAGCCAGTTCAGAGACATCACCTCCCTTTCTGAGGCAGTGAGAGAGGCTCTGTCATGTTATTTCTTCGCCTGCATAATGTGTCACATCAGGCAGCAGCATCTGACACCTATGAAAACCCAAGCCTACATGAGTTCTTGCTTAAAGAAACAACATTCTGCATGTTCTCCAACAGCAACTATGGTTTGGAAGGCTGTCTCTGCAAAGGAATAGTCATTATTTGCACTTGTAAAATATTCCTGAGCACATTTGGTCAATATTTTCCAGCTCTGCAGCTACAAATGCATATGTATCAGCCTGGCGTTTCATTTTGCCCTTCCCCTTCCAGACTGTTGGCTTTCATAGGACAGTGACTGATACAGTTTGCTGTGAAGCAGGAAAACACAGTAGTCAGAAATATCCCGAGGAGCAAGAACCCCTTGGACTCAAATCCACAAGCTGTCCCTTTGCTCAAGCTGTCTGCATTTGGATTTTCCTCCCATAAAACCTCTCAGGGGTTGTCTGGAGAATTACAACAAATAATATATGTAAAGAACTTAGCCTGTCTCTAGCACACAATAACTGCTTAATAAACGCTATGTGATTTTATTTTTACTCCTATAGACAGAAGCTAGGTCTGATTCATCCATGTACCCCCCGCACCTCGTACAGGAACTGACACTTGGTAGGTTCTTAACTGATATGTGTTGAATGAATGAACAAAATGCAGACAATTAAATTTAACATTTCTGTTAAAATAGAATCAGGTTATTTTAAGTGTCTCAAAAATACAATACTATAATCTCACTGTATGCATTATATTAGTACACATAACCATATGGTTATTAATTGCTCAACATGTGATAAAATGAAATTAAATCCCATGCAGAACCTTTGTAACAAAGTTTCCAGAACCACACACATCTCTTTAGGTTCATGAAGTTCATGGCCTGCTCTGCAACAGTGGCGATGTGAAGGACAACTTGGAGACAGGCTGGAACGGACACAGGGAAATTCATCAGAGGTAGATGCAATGGTCCAGTTGAGAAGTACTGAGAGCTGGACTATGGCCGGGAGGGGATGAGCATAGGAGGCTGGGAGCCAGACGTAAGAGAGACACAGTAGCCCTGATCCATGAGAGGCTGAAGCTTTTAAATGCAGGAGGAGAGAGGGGAGGACAAGGTTGGTCAATGATAAGGCAAACCCGGGAGGAAATTAAGGAGCTGAATTGTGGATTTACTGAGTTTAACACACCTTAGGATACCCAGATGGAGATATACTTTCATAAAGCTGAAAATATATGGCATGCCCATGTTCAAAGCAGCATTACTCACAATAGCCAAGAGGTGCAAACAACCCAAATGTCCATTTGTAGATGAATGGACAGACCAAATGTGGTTTATTCATAGACCGGAATATTTGGTATATAATATACATAGGAAGGAAATTCTGGCCCAACGCTGCAGCATGGAAGGACCTTGACAGCATCCTGCTAAGTGAAAAAACCAGTCACAAAAGACAGGTACTCTATGATCTTATATGAGGTACTCAGAATAGTCAATTTCGTAGAGACAGCAAGTGGAATGGTGGTTGCCAGGGCCTGGAGAGGGGATGGAACGGGAATTGTTGTTTAATAGGTAATTTCGATTTTGCAAGATGAAAATGTTCTGGACATCTGTTGCACAACAATGTGAGTATGCTTCACACAACCAAACTGGACAGTTAAAAACGGTTAAGATGGTGAATTTTACATCCATTTTACCACAATTTAAAACTGTTTTTAATTTAAAAAAAAAAGACTGGAAATATGAATCTGGCATCATGAGCTGGAGGAGCTGAGTCTCCCAACTTTTCACTAATACTCCAACATGGAACGCATGGTCCCTCACCCAATTTAATCTCCAGACCCTCTCTCAACTCCCCCAGATGGAACAGTAAGAGACTCATTTTTTTTCCTGAAGGTCACCAAAAAGCTATCTCAGTGACTTCAGGAGAATGTGGCTTAAGGACATACAGTGGGAGGGAGTTCAGTTACTTGGACATCATGTCCTTGAGGATGCCTTAAGGAGGCCGGCCTGTGCCACTCCTAATCCACCCATCGTGTAACCACCTTATTCTGCAGACACAGTGCATCTACGTGGACACGCCAATCCTGATGGTCTTCAGAACACCACAGTTGATGCTGATTACTTCCCCATGATGAAAGGTCTTGGGGATCACATTATCTCTACCTCTTATTCTTTCTCATGTATTCACCCATGATCCATGAAGTCTTTCTTACCCTACCTTCTTACCATTTTTGTCCCAGCTAGAGTCTAGTACATTTTAAGACTACTCCTGACTCGTTCAGAAAAGCAAGTCAGCTTCATCAAGTCTGGGAGTGGAACACTGAAGTCCAAGTTGCATAACTGCAATGAATGTATACCGGTTAAATGCTGCCAGGCCCGAAATGTAAACAAAACCGTCTGCTGAGTGAGCTTCTCTCACTTTACTACAGGGAGATTCCGAAAACAACTCAAACGCCTTTTTTTGGTGGGAGAATGCTTTATCTGATGAGAGTTTCAAAAATTCCCACAGAACTAGGTCCCGAACGTCCCAGACCCATGAGACTTCTTCTGGCCTAGAAACACCTCACCATTTCATACTAGACTGCTAACACGACAGAGCACCCCACGTAGGTACTATACTGAGAAAGAGCTGTATACCTATTTAGGTAGTTGGGGTGAGTCACTTTTCATACTTAGTGTGACATGCTTGGGGCCCTATATAATCCTGGTGTGGATTTAATCGTGCCTGGGAGTGGTGGAGGGCAGCATGCAACGGGAAAGATAGGCCACTGGGATAATGGAGGCCAGACTGAGACGGTAGCTTGAGCCTTGTCACACACGAACCATGTGACCCTGAACAAGTTGCTTAAGCCCCATCAGCTTCAGTTGCTTTATCTATACAGTAAGAATAACAGGCTCTATCTCCTTGGGGTTTATAGGAGGGAGTGAGAGGGTATATGCAAAATACTGGTTGTCTGTGTGTCACACAGCTGTGACCCCACAAATGGAAGTCAGTGCATTCAGTGTTACTATGGTCACTATTCAAAGTCACCTGTGCTTAATGCACTTGTCTAAATAAGCAGACAGCTGTTAAACTTTCTTCATGAGAGGAACAAATCCTAATATTAAACACACAACCAGTAACAAGGCCAATATTAAAAAATAAAATAAAAGGCCCAAGGTGGGAGACATTTTCCTCTGCGTACTGACTAACGGCCTTTTTTGTCTTGCCTTGGCACCAGAATCACAGGTATAACATGTCCTTCCATCAATATGGTAGATCTACCTTGATGAAGATAGTGCTCTTTGCCCATGATACAAACGCACAGTCTGAGGCCAGGGTTGGTGAAATGACTTACAGCTAATAACAGACACCACCAGGTTTCAAAAGGTTTCAGTGTCCGTACACAATTTTAGAATCTATTAGATCCTCACTGTGTTAATGAGACCTCCTGCTGGGAATCCAAATTCCCTTTGTAAACTCCATTAACAACCCACAAGGCAGGTGGGCAAATGGGAATGTTCTTATGGTAATAGCATCTTGCCCAGAAAGGGAAGCAGTGAGAAATCACACTCATTGGCCCCACTTACTTGGAACATTAGAGGGAAAGGGAGAAAAGCATCTCTCCTTGGAGGGACATTAGAATGAGTTCAACGCCAACCCTCCCTCAGTCTCCCTAGACCCCAACTAGGAGGCCACAGTATAAAATAGGAGGTTTCTCAGATGCACCAACTATCCCAAGAAAGGTTTGCCCATAAAAAGTCTGCCCAGTTCATTCATGTCCCCAGAATTGTCTAGTCCCTCAAAACTTTCTGCCTTGTTTTCAATTGTCCCAAGAGTGAGTCTTTTTCTTAGTAAGAACACATGGAAAATTTTGACTTTGAGAGTTCAGATTCTATTAATGATCCAAGTGCCGTTTTAAAATGTTTTTGCTTTTAGAACTCAAAAAAAAAAAAAAAAGTTTTGATTTTCCTATCTATGCATCAGTTCAAACCAGCACAGAAAATCTGCTGAATATTACCCAAAACACCCACGGTTAGGCTGAAAGAAGGGATGGAAAATTTCAGCCGCAAAGGAATTTTAGGGGGAGTGGAGGGCTGAGGGGTGTCTCCAGTGCCACTGAGAATGCATTCTGACTTTTCACCCACAGTGGCCTAAGTGATGCTTAAATGCTTCCTGTTCTAAGGACAGTGGCTCTCCAGGGAGCAAAACCAGCTAAGAGCTGAACAGGGAGCAACATTCCAGCCTCTAAATGCCATTTGTCACTCCATTCAGCCTATCTCACCTCAACTAGCTAGACTTCTCTCCCCAAAAGGTGCCTGTCACCAAAGTCTAACATTAGGACTTTATATGGTTTTAACCTTTTTTGGGTCATGAACCTCATTCAACCCAGTAAAAGCTTTCCGCCCAGGGTACACATACACACAAATCTCCACATAATTTGAAAAGGTTATGGCCCCAATCCTTGCAAAGCACATCAAAGAACCTTTAGCTTCAGGTAGCCAGCAGTGTGACTCCTGACATTCTTAAATCAAATTCTTGAATCTGAGCGCTAAATAAATACACCTCAATTTTGATGAGTGTCCATTAGCCACCGAAGCTTTGGTATCATATTTGTCTATTATGTGCACTAAAATAAGCATGCATACACACACACACACACACACACACACACAAACACACAAACACACAGCTTGGCAGGAATGAATTGGCAAAGCCAAGCTGGGAATGAAACATATTCATTTATTGAGCTTATTCATTCCTGACAATATGAAGTCATCTGAGGGAGTTAAGGTAGCTTTGGCAATTGCAGTCAAGTAAAAGAGCCAGGGTTGGTTATATTTTTTCCATTCAGTAAACACAGCCATTGAATAAACTGAGCATGCTCCACATGTTCCTGCCCACAGTCGAATGTGCTGTTCAACACTGACTGTTCTGCACAAAGCCTGCCAACAGGTTATTTTTAAATACTTTTGTTTGTTTTTGATAGGTAGGGAGAAAGGCGGAGAGGGGACATTCCTTTTGGCTTCTAAGTCCTCTAACTTCAATGCCTCTGAAATAATAAAATGAAGAGCTAACCCCTACACTTTCAAGCTAACCCCTTTTATTTTATGCATAGGGTCAGGGGTTCTTCAGAGTCTCATGAGTGGTTATCTTTGTACTATGAAAGAACTAGCACTTTGAGCAGAAAGCAACTGCCTTACCTGAGTTTCCCTGAACTCTATCCCTGTTCAAAGATGCTTGGTTATACCTCAAGAGGGAAGCAAGCCAGAGCAACTCCTACATGACATGACGGGGCACTCAAGCCTGATGAGGCAGAAACCTGCCAGCTGTTGCAAAGGATAATTTATGTATCCAAGTACCTGGGACTCTAAGGGCTACATGCTAGCTTCAAGCACGGCTGGATCTAGGAAGCCCTTTTGCTCTCCCTTTTCTCTGGTCTAGTTTTCTCTGCAGGCAAGTTCATTCATTCTTAGGCAAGTGCTCTGCAGGTGGCAGCAGTGACAGGCACTGGAATCTCTGGGTATTCAGAGTTCTTTCTGTAGCAGTCCTACAAGAAAAGGTGGTCCATTTCTCTCACCTCACAGTGGACTCTGACTGGCCCACTTCTGGGGCCTATCACTGTCGACTGCTGTAGACCTCTGTGTCACAACTGGATGTGCCTGGACTGACCACATGGCCACTCTGTAGCCCACAGCAACCACCTAAGATGGGAGTGGTAGCTCCCCAGTGAAAAAAACAAGGTACTGGACAGACAGAAGCAAATACCCACAAGAGACTCTTCCATGAAGCATTTTAACACAAAAAAATTATCTAGCAATGAAGAAGTCACTTCCCATTAAGGAGAAGACCCATTAACCTCAAATCCCAGTGTTAACAATAGCAAACCGCAAAGCTTAACAGAAACCAAACTCTTCATGCCACCTCCTCTCACAGAATGCTTCTTGCAGGTGAAAAGCACAAAAAGAAAATGAAGCCAAGATTATTTTCTCTTAGACAAGTAAACGGTCTTTTAAACCGAAGAGAAACAATATGCATGTTATTAGAGGAAACGTTTCAAAATCTTTTTTAAGAACAATACCTGCGCTGCAGTTGAAAAGCAGGTAAGAAGGGGGTGTCTTCCCCAGTCAGGTGCAGTCAGGAAGCAAGGGTGAAGCAGGAACGAGCAGGAGTCTTTGACATCCTTCTGGAAGGAAAATCCGTCCACATGGACTTTTACCTTTCTCCAGGTCCTCCTGGACCTCTCTGGCCCTATTTCCTGCTTATCAAACACTTTAGTGCTATGTTCTAAAGTTTCTTCACAAAGATGCTGGCACACACAGTAAATATCCGTAGGCCCCAACCAGCTCCAAATAGTGTTGGTTTATGTATCCCAATCTTCTCTTCAGGAAACCTTGAAATGTGCTTTTCTTCCTCTAGCCATGTTAAGCATGGGAAAAAGCTTTCACTTCTTTCCAGTTCTGGGAATCCCCATCATCGTGAGGCAGTGAGCAAGGCGTCAGTGGGAGTGGATCCGCTCAGCAGCGTGTTCCCTCACCTCTGCCGTGCTGGCCTGTGTTTGGAAAGATTCCCCGTCCCCTTCCTCCAAATCCTATACCCCTGATATTCAGAACCAGAGCAAAGAACACTTCATTCAGCCTGTGGCATTCGCAGTGTGTGACAGCATTCCTTTCTTTTTTTGTGGGGGGGGCAGCTGGAGGGGACAGAATCCTGCTCTATCACCAGGCTGGAATGCAGTGGCGCAATCTCCGTTCACTGCAACCTCCACCTTTTGACTTCAAGCGATTCCCCTGCCTCAGCCTCCCAAGTAGTTGGGAGTACAGGTGCATGCCACCACGCCTGGTTAATTTTTTTTATTTCAGTAGAGATGAGGTTTCACCATGCTGGCCAGGATGGTCTTGATCTCCTGACGTTGTGATCCGCCCGCCTCGGCCTCCCAAAGTGCTGGGATTACAGGTATGAGCCACCGCACCCAGCCTCCTTTCTTTTTTCTTGTTTTATTTATTTGCAACTCAAAAGATGAATGCAATTTGAAACTGATGGTCTGGAGCAAACAGCCCACCATGGCAAGCTACTATGTGTGTTCGAGCTACTGTGTGTGTTCGAGCTACCATGTGTTCGAGCTAGGCTAACCAATGTTGACTCGCAAAGGCCATGGAGAAGAATTTCAATGAGCTGGCAACTCGATTCACTTGAAAAATATGGATTTCCAGTCTCTCTTAAAAATCAGAAGATGTGGAAACACTTTGCATTCCCACAGAGCGACAAATGGCAGAAGACGAGGCAAGGAGCTGGTCCCCAGTCTCCACGTCATCCAGTTTTCTCATTTGTCAGCACAGCCCCTTCAGCACTTAAGATTGTGACCCCTAAGCAGATGGGGAAGGGGGCTGCAAAACAAGAATGCCATCACCCATAGCCAGCCCAAAGCCTGCCCGCGTGACACTCCTGGCCTCACTCATTTATCTTTTGGGAAAACTCACCACAAGGCCAGGAGGCTGGCTTTCAGCTCACACGGCACTATCTGAAATAATATGAGCTTTTACAGTTTTCAGCCAACGCTGATAAGGCTAAAGCCACAAAGATAATCACCGCCTAAATCCCAACTAGCCATGGCCAGCATCTCCAGATTGACAACTGGAACTACCTAAAATGATCTATGTTGTTTATGACACAGGAAAAACTTTACAATATGCCAACTGATAAAAAGCAGGTTTACTTATAGTACAGTTTTAACTAAGCAAAACTAGATACAAAGAAAAAAGGCTGGGATAAAATATGCCTAACTACTGACAATAATTTTCTATTAGTATCTGGATTACATATTATTTATGTTTTCTTAATACATTTTTGTTTTTCTTGATGTTACTAAAACAAGAATACATTCTTTTTAAAAAATTGAGCCAATATGATTCCAAATTAAGAAGCAACATGCTAGAATCCAGAAAGCCAATCTATACATCACACTGGGCAATGGCCATACTCTGGAGTGCCTCCAAATTAAGACAGGCTGGCTCTCCTCCTGCCTGGGGCAGGGCTAGCACTTCACGTACTCTGAGATGAGCCACTGGAGGGGGTCTTCAGGAAAAGAGGAGCCCTGCTGGTTTAATTCAGGCCTGAAGAGTTTGCTATTCTCAGCTCTACAAGATGGATTACATCCCAGGCTGAAAATCAGCTTCCAAGGGCTTTGTCAGAAGACCTGCCCCTATGTTTAAACAGGTCAGTCATGTATCCACCTGTGTCTTCATTTCTACATCTGGAAATGGAGATGCTATGCCCATAAGGAAGAACAGGGCAGCATTTACCGATCCCCACCACGTACAGGATACCTGACATTCGGGGAAAGCCTGGCCAGGAAGACCAGACCATTTTACCGAGAAGGCAAAAGTCTCAGGGCAATTGGAAATTCATCCAAAACCCAGGAGTTGTGGAAGGGCCAAGATTTGAATTTCAAGACTGCTGGGCTCCAGAGCCCAAGGAGTCTTGTCCAAGGTCACCCAGGCAGCAAACACAGCAGTGATGGCATGAACCACAGGGCGTGAGTTACGAGTGGCTGCAAATGAATGAGAAACACCTCTCAGCCCAGGCAATATGGAAGCGCCAGATAAGAGCCACAGGCTGTTTCCTAGCAGGTTGCTAAAACACACTGAAAACGGCATGTGACCAGCAGCTGGGGAGGGGGAAGGGACAATGGCCAAAACAAAGTGACCACTTTCACAGGGCCATTTATTTTAGAAAAATAAATTAATGAAGGAAACTTCAATTATCAGCAAAGTTGCAAGAATATAATAAGCAACGCTTGCTCCCATGAGGGGTGGCTTTTTAATTATTTTTTCGGATGCACTGCAGTCACAGTATATTTGATCCATACACGATCCACGTTCTTTGGAGAGTTAAAACACATTTCACCCAATGTCAAGTTAAAATAAAAACTCATCAGAGGCAAAATAACTCTTTGCTCCCAGGGCTCTGAAAGGAAATTTGGTTCTCTTTGGTTGCTGGCCAGTATTCGGGTGGCCTTTGTACTAAACAAACACTTGGCAGATGAAAGCTGAGAATTATTCTCTTTGCATCATTAACGGATACACAGAGGGCTGCACTGGGTCTCATGAGAAGTGATACACAAAGAAAACATGACACATTCGTGTCTAATATGTGTGCTGCCTGAGCTGGAGCACTTGTTCTATGTATTGAGGAAATAGCACAGGCTCCCTTCTCAAGGAACCCCTGTCCCCTGGCCAGCTCCCGTTCTCTCCAGCATACCCATCCTCCGGAGAATCTGCCAGCCTCGTGTGTGTGTGTGTGTGTGTGTGTGTGTGTGTGTGTGTGTGTGTGTGTCTGCCTAACATGTACAACTCAAAATTATCTCGTTTCATCTTGATCCGAATCTGCATTTTTAGAAGTACATCATCCATATTTGATACAACTGCACAGAACTATACACAGACACACAAATGATCACATCTACAACTGGAGAAATGTCGGCCGGACACGGTGGCTCATGCCTGCAATTCCAGCACTTTTTGGGAGGCAGAGGTAGGCTTTAGCTTTAGATGCTCACCCCCACACCACCTACCCGTGAAAGCTTAGTGTACTTCAGGTCAGGAGTTTGAGAGCAGTCTGGCCAACATGACAGAACCCTGTCTTTACTGAAAAATACAAAAAAATTAACCAGGCATGTTGGCAGGCACCTGTAATCTCAGCTACTCAGGAGGCTGAGGCATGAGAATCACTTGAATCCAAGAGGCAGAGGCTGCAGTGAGCCAAGATGGTGCCACTGTGCTCCAGCCTGGGTGACAGAGTGAGACTTTGTCTCAAAAAAAAAAAAAAAATCTGGAGAAATCTGAATAAACTTTATGGATGATAGCAATGTTAATTTCCTGGTATTGCTACTGTACCTTAGTTACCATGACACCACCAGCAGGGGACACAGGATGAAGGATATGGGGGACTTTCTTATATTTTGCCACAACTTGTGATTCTGTAATTTTTTAAAGTTCTTAAAAAAAAAAACTGGGCTGGGCACGGTGGCTCATGCCTGTAATCTCAGTACTTTGGGAGGACGAGGCAGGTAGATCATGAGGTCAAGAGATGGAGACCATCCTGGCTAACAGAGTGAAACACTATCTCTACTAAAAATACAAAAATTATCTGGGTGTGGTGGCATGCGCCTGTAGTCCCAGCTGCTCAGGGGGCTGAGGCAGGAGAATCGCTTGAACCCGGGATGCAGAGGTTGTAGTGAGCCTCGATCGCACCACTGCACTCCAGCCTTGGGGACAGACTGACAACACAAAGAAAAGAAAACACACTACTGTTGTTTAAGCCTCCCGGTCTGTGGTGTTCACTTAGGGCAGCACACTCACATGATGCCTTATCCCACATCCCCCATTCATCTGGTTTTGTCCTCTGGTAATGAGCTTCCCAGCCCCTGGCATCCCTCTTAATGAGGAAGTGTGTTAAGAAGCCCCATCAAGCAAGGAGCAAAGGTCTTAGCCCAGAAGAGCTAAGCTTTAGATGTCCACCTCCCTCCCATGCCTACCTGTGAAAGGTTAGTGCTCAACTATTTGGGGAGTCATCAAAATATGGAAGAGGGATAGGAATTTTTCATGGTAGGTCCAGAGGGCAGAACCAGGATCCAGTTGTAAGGAGGCCTATTTCTAACACAACATTAAAAAAAAAAAAAAACTTCTAGTGGTTACTGTGGTTCAAGAATAGAAAGAATAGCACGAGAAGGTGTGGCGTCCACATTGCTGGAAAGAGCTGAGCAAAAGATGGAACAGATCAGCTGTTCCTGCCCCAGATGTCTAAGGTCTGATTTGCTGCCATCTTGGCTCAAAGCACTACGAAACAGGCACAACGTCCTTCCAGAACCCAGACCTGAACGGCTAGCTAGGACCACCTTCCTCTCCAGACTACCTCCAACTCTCCATTCTGGCTCTGACACGCATTCTCCATTTCAGCAGCACCTCTCTCCTTGGACTCCAGACACGCTGCTGTCTTCCCACCTTCCTGGCTCCCGCTGCGATTTTTCTGCCCAGGAGGCTTCAGGCTGTCTTGTGGAATGCCCTGACTTGTACCGGACCCCCTGGACCTCGCACCACCCTTAAGCTCCCATCCCAGCCTTGTGAGCAGATCCCAGACATACCTGGAATAAGTGTCACTTTCAGACCCAGAGCCCAGCCCTATCCAGCTAAATGAGCTTGGGTAAGTCACTCAGCCTCTCAGAATCACAGTTTACCTATCTGCTTTGTTTAAAACAACAAAAATTTAAGAAATCTGTGTCCAACTATACAAAGTATTAGCTATTATCATACATATTCAGAAGGGAATGTTATAGATGCAGCAATAATGTCACAGAATAGTATTTAGTAACAAAGAAATGCTCATGAAATATTAAGAGAAATGAAATTACAAAACATTGTTTATCATAAACACATTTATCTTAGAGAAAAGCATACTAATGCAGAGAAAATTAGAATTATGTATACCGTAAAGCTACTAGTAAATATTTTCTAATTTTCCTTTTTCTACATATTCTAAATTGTAAATGGTGACCATGTAACGTTTCTGAACTAGGAATAAAGTTATTTAGAAATCTTTACTACTCCTATTTCACCTTTTCCTCCTCGAAAAAGAAAAGGGGGCAACCGAATGAAAGCGCACAGTACGTCCATTACATCATCCTACTCACTTTCATAAAAAGCAAACAAGACTGTGTTTTGAACTGAGAGAAACAGAAGGACAGCTAACAAAAGTGGGCTAATGGAAGGTCACCACATGGAGCTACAGGCGTGACTAGACTCCCAAAGAACAAATTCTCGGACCCCAGGAGGGGCCGAGTGGTCTCCACTGCCACCCTGCCCATGCTGTCACTCTAGGAACAAAGAGCGCCACGTGCCACCCACAGGTCACCGTCTGGCTGCCCCGTGAGGCTGGGTGCTGCGGCAGTGAAAGCCTGCCAGCAGAGAGGAGTCCCCATTCATCCAGTTTTGTCCCCTGGTAATGAGCTCCCTTGGCTCCCTCCCACAGTGGAAAGAAAGGACTGGCCGAAGACCAGTGCCAGCCACAGGAGTCCCTCGGGAACAGCCCATCCAGGAATCCAGGAGTCTGGCAGCGGCTTAGCCACAAGAGGCCAAAGCAAGTAAGTCATTTCAGTGGAAAAGGTCAGCTTGATTCAAGATGGAATGCTTCACTTTTCCCCAGATCGTAGTGGAAGCTGTGACGCAGCCACTGATGTACAAACAGTACTCGTCTAGAGATCTACTATGCAGGCAACCAGGAAAGGTATCATCACCACTGACCTGCAGCCTGGGGCACGCGTGTTGATCATTCTCTTCCCTGCTGACACCCACAGGGAAGGCTCAGCTCGAGAACACGCTTGTGTTTTACACACAACTTATTTAGAATCCTTTCAATCCCCATCATAGTATCACAGTTTAGGCCTATGACCAGACAGCTGGCTGTGGTTCCCTCTCTAGACCAGCTCTGCAGGAGCTGGAACCAGGGGCACACGTCTTCTCCCTCCTCAATGGATACACATTTACACCTACAGTCCCAGCATCCGTCCCTTGAGACTTTCTTCCTCTTCAGGGAGTTAAGAGGCCAGAAATCTATATCAATCATGTTCTTGGGCTACCCCAAATACTCTCTGAAGTAAAGTTAAGTGGCTTCAGGAACTAGTGCCATGTTAGAGGAGATAAACTCTGAAATATTCTCACTACCACACAAATTTTGTATAGCTCGTACAATAAATGAATGAGCCAGTTATGCTTTGCATATGTTATGATCTTAAATTATACCTGGAAAATAAGCCACGTATAGAATAAAAGGCCATTTAGTGAGGCTAGTCTATGCAAAAGACTTGTCCTCTCCTGCTCCCTGTAAACACAAACCCATGAAATCAGTGCAGAGAGACTCAGAACTATCATCTCCACGGCCTGTGCTACGATGCTTTGGAATCTGGTCCTATGTAACAAAGCTACCAAGATGTCCGTACATCATGCAACAAGACACTCCCCCAACTCAGACTTATCATAGAGGAGCAGGGTAACCAAACAGAAATTTGGCTCAATCATTCTTCCTACCAAAGACTCAATGCAAATCCCATAGATAAGGCCTCAGAATTCAAGAAGGCCTCCTGCCTCAAAGGATCAGCCCTACTTTCCACGCCTGCACCTCCCACACCCCACTGTCCCAAACCAAAGTGCTTCCTCACCGTAAAGCTTTTGGCACCAACCAAACCTCACCCCTTCTGGGGAAACAGCACAGCTTAACTCATCAGGAGATACTTCCAAAAGAGGGTTTGCAAGTATCTACATCTGGAAGCCCCAAGAAGTGATATAGCATGGTTGGGACTTCAGGGGTGATTCTGGGGAGAAATTGTTCTACTAGATTGTATCAGCAGAGACAACAACTCAGGTTTTCACCCCCCATTTCATTCCCTGTGCTCTGATTTGCCTATTTCCTGTTACTGCTACCGGAAAACAACTCTCCCAGAGTCCTGGGGTGACATTAGTCAAATCAGAGGGTGGACTTCAGGAGACTTTTGTGGCTACATGCTGTAGTCCACTTCCTGGTGTGCAAAAGTTTACATGGAGTGGCTTTCACTCAAGGTTTAAGGCAACGACAGAAAAATAATTACCTTAGTCCCCTTCCTCCACCACACCCACGCTCAGGTAATCACGGAAACTCCTAACCATCTCTGGCCTGAGCCGTTTTCTCTTCCATCTTATTCCATGAGTAGGTGGTGACTAGGCTCACTGGTGCTCCATCCTCTCAATGGAGAGGCACGTTCCTTCCACCTTTCCTGCCCAGAGCCTGCTGGCAGACAGCCAGAACATCCACATACAACATACACGTTCAGTAAATACATCTACTCCAAAGCTGAGCCAGAAAGACGCAGAGAAAAAAATCTGCATTTGGTGTGTCCTGCATCCAAACCGTCTTAGAAAGCTTGAAGCTTGACAGATATGAACTTTTATGTCAAGTTCAGTTCAAATTCTATTTTCACTCAAACCTCCATAATAAAATTAACTTTCCACCTCAAGGCACGCTGCTTTGGGGAGGCATAGAGCTTCCCTGGGTAGAGGTAATTTTTTCAAAGCTTAGCACTCAGTGACTGGGGATGTGTCAGAACAATACAGCAGCTGACAGGAGACAAAATTAGACAAGGGCTGGAGATGCTGGGCCGGCCAGCCCTCACCCTACATGCAGCCAGCCAACAGAGCACACAGCGGCGACTGAAAATACCGCCAGCCACATGAACTTGCCTCTCAGATGCTACTTGATCCCCACCCGGAGGTGGCTTCCATCCTTCCAGTATAAAACATTGTAACTATGACCGTGGAAAATGACTTTTCAAAACACAAATACCTTATTTCTCTCCAAATACCCAATTCCCATGCATACCTCCGTTATTTTTTTTATTTTTTTATTTTTTGAGACGGAGTTTCGCTCTTGTTACCCAGGCTGGAGTGCAATGGCGCGATCTCGGCTCACCGCAACCTCCGCCTCCTGGGTTCAGGCAATTCTCCTGCCTCAGCCTCCTGAGTAGCTGGGATTACAGGCACGCACCACCATGCCCCGCTAATTTTTTGTATTAGTAGAGACGGGGTTTCACCATGTTGACCAGGATGGTCTCGATCTCTTGACCTCGTGATCCACCCGCCTCAGCCTCCCAAAGTGCTGGGATTACAGGCTTGAGCCACCGCGCCCGGCCCATACCTCAGTTATTTTAAAAAATGACCGGAAGTCATCCACTCTGAATTACGCCAAATGCTGGCAAGGCCATCACCTCTCTTTTTGAGCTGCAATGGAACGATAACCAGGACTTTTTGTTTCGTTTTGAGGTGAAGTCTTGCTCTGTCGCCAGGCTGGAATGCAATGGCGTGCTGTCAGCTCAATGCAACCTCCGCCCTCTGGGTGCAAGGAATTCTCCTGCCTCAGTATCCCCAGTAGCTGGGACTACAGGCACGCACAACCACATCTGGTTAATTTTTATATATTTAGTAGAGACGGAGTTTCACCATGTTGGCCAGGATGGTCTTGAACCATCTCTTGACCTCGCGATCCACCCACCTCGGCCTCCCCAAGTGCTGGGATTACAGGTGTGAGTCACCGCCCCCAGCCAGGACATCATTTTGATTCTTAAAATCTGGAGTTTCCAATGTGTAGACCACCCCCAAGTGTACCTTGGTCGCTGACATGAGAAAGCACAGTCTCCAAACACACCCAAAAAAGAGCAAATAAACATACAACTCCTCCTGATCATGTTTTCCCATTAACTGTATTAGTGGTCCAGCCCCGTGGAGCTCAAATTCGGCTGCATATGAGAATCACCTGGGAACGTTTAAACACTTCTCAACGCCCAGATTGCATCCCCAGGCATGAGTATTTTTCAAGAACACAAGGCGTGCAGCCAAGTCTTGAGAACCAGTACTCGGGCAAAATCAGAGTCCATCAGCCCACCTTTTTTTGTTTTTGTTTTCGTTTTTTTTGAGACAAAGTCTCACTCTGTCCCCAGGCTGGAGTGCAGTGGCGCAATCTTGGCTCACTGCAACCTCGCCTCCAGGTTCAAGCGATTCTCCTGCCTCAGCCTCCCGAGTAGCTGGGACTACTGGTGTGTGCCACCACGCCCAGCTATTTCTTTTTTTTTTTTTTTTTTTTTTGTATTTTTAGTAGAGAGGAGGTTTCACCATGTTACCCAGGATGGTCTCATGTCCTGACCCCATGATCCGCACGCCTCGGCCTCCCAAAATGCTCAGATTACAGGCATGAGCCACCGCGCCCGGCCTGGCCCACCCTTCTATCCATGGTCAACACACCCTGGTCTCTTGCCAACGCGGCTGGGGTAGCGCCTACCTATGTAGAGCGAGGAGTCCTTCCTCCGCACGTGGTCGTCGATGTAGGAGACCCCCAAGGGCTGCACAGGGGTAGCACCGATGCCCAGGAGCACCTGGGCCCCAATGAGCAGCAGGTACATCATGTTGGTGGCCGTCCGGTTGCGGCAGATGAGGTCGGGGTCCGGCCCCTCGTCGCCGCCCGAGCCGTTGGCAGCGCAGACGTCGCGGCCCTCGGCGCCCCAGCGGATCTCGCCCGCCTCGTACTTGTACTGGTGGGTCAGGAACTCGGGCAGTGCCGACAGCAGCGCGCCCAGCGCCATGACGATGCCGCCGCAGCCAATCAGGCGAGGCCTGTGACCGCGCGCCCCGAAGTAGCTCACGAACAGAATGAGCGCCAGGTTCCCGATCTCGAAGCTGCTGGCGATCACACCCACGTCAGCGCTCTGCAGGTTAAACCTGCGCTCCAGGGTGGTCAGGACGCTCACCTGAGAGGGGCGAGAAGAAACGTCAGAGCCAATCCAAGGACACGCCCGGGAGGCCTCTCCTTCCCTCCGGAACCCTCCCACCAGGCCTCCCTGCCAGGTGCAAAAAGGCAGCTGTGTAAATGCCTTTTAACCTGGCGAATCAGAAAGACGTTTATTTACTAGCATAACTCTAATTCAACGGTTAACAAATTCACTTTCCCAGGAGCAGCAATGCTTTTCCTGGCACCTGTTCCCATCCTGAAAGGTTCCACCTCTTCCGGAAACACTGGTTTCTCAATCCCCACAAACCTCCACCCCAGACAGCCCGTGAAGTCCTATAAAAGTCCTGAAGTCTGCGGTGTGCATACACTCCCAAACAGATACTACGGAAAAAGTCCATGGCAGGAAGACAGAGGAGCCAGGGGATTTTCAGCAGGAGGTTAGCAAAGCCTACCCGGCCCCAGCCTCAAAATAAAAACAAACTTAACAAAACCTAGCTGGCAAAACCGGCAAGCTAAATGAGCCCGGCGGGGTAATCACTTGGTCTTAGCTTCTTTCTGGAAATTTCCAAACAATGTACATTTCCCTGGAGGCCATGAGGTAAATACACCCCTGACTTTTCTAAGCGCTATGACCCCACCAAGTGCCCTCCAACCTAATATTACGATTCCCGCCGGTTTTCATATTCTTGTCGGCCCTGCGTTTGTTTAACAAATACATACTGAACACCTGCTGCTTGCCAGGCAATGATCTGGACTCGAGGAACGCGAGGGAGAAAGGACACCTGGCCTGAAGAGGCCGTCTAGCAAGAAGGTACATATGTACCCAAGAATATGAGTTATTCATTGTTCCTTTGTGCAGGTGAGATGTGTGATGCAAACCTCACACTAAGGGGGCCACAAGGAGACGCATTCTTACAGGGCTTCTTGAAGTGGCAAGAAAATGAGATGGCTACCCTCTCCTGCTGTGTGCCAATTCCACACAGTGTTATGAGCAAGACAAGGGTCCTCTGTCATGGGAGATCTAACAGCTGAATGAGGTCCTCACTGAGCAGGGAAGAACACTTCAGGCAAAGGGCCAAAAGAGGGATGGCATGATTTAATCAAGGAAGAGAAAATAGTTGGGGCCCGCAGCAGTGGCTCACACCTGTAATCCTAACGCTTTGGGAGGCCCAGGTGGGCAGGTCATTTGAGGCCAGGAGTTTGAGACCTGCCTGGCCAACGTGGCAAAAACCCATCTCTTCTAAAAGTACACAGTTTAGTGGGGTGTGCTGGTGGTTGACTATAATCCCAGCTCACGAGGCTGAGGCAAGAGAATTGCTTGAACCCAGGAGGCAGAGGTTGCAGCGAGCTAAGATTGTACCACGGCACTCCAGTCTGGGCAACAGAGCGAGATCTTGCAGAAAGGAAAGGAAAGGAAAAATGAAAAAGGAAAGGGGAAGAAAGGGAAGAAGGGAAGAAAGAAAAGGGAAAGGAGAAAGAAGCTGGAAAGGTGGGGTGAGGACACATGAATTTAGACAATGCCAAGCAATTAGGTGGAGAGAATGCAGATCGTGGAGGGGAAACCTTGTTTGAACCCCTGTTATTTCCTCAGCTCTGTGTCCTCGGTCAAGTTACTCCAACTCTCCCAGCCTGGATTCTACGAAACAGCAGTCATAATATCCACCCAGCAGGAGGGATGTGAAGATTAGAAATAATGGATGAAAAGTCTGCTAGCACAGAGCAGCTCTCCCACCCTATATCCAGAATACATGGTCCAACCTGACTCTGGCTGACCCTGTCCAAGTGACTTTGTGCTTTAGTTCCCCATATGTAAAAGGGGGAAAAGAGTGCTACCTCGTAGAGCTGGTGTCAGGAGTCAACAACACATGTGTAAATGCTTGGGAAAGGTCAGCTATAACCATTAGCATTATCATTTATTGGGAGCACCTGAGAACAGCAAAGGTTTTAATAGCATAACGGTCAAACCAGGTGTGGTGAATGGAGGGTGGATGAAGCCCAGCAGAGAAGACAGCTGGGCCTTTATTGAGAGAGGGCAGCAGAAAAGGCCACGTGAACACAGTGGCAATGGAAATGAACAGGAAAAGATGTAAGAAGCATTTTAGGGCAGAGTTCTATTTCAGGGAGAATGAGCTGGGTCTGCTGACCAACTGGGTGTGTCTGCGAAGGAAGGGTCAGAAAGGAGAGTCCTATGGATCTAACCTTCCTCCAAAGCTATAAATGTGGACACTGTTGTAAACATGCAGGAATCCACCACCTCTGGGCAGTGTCCAGGTATGAGTATCTGTGCACATACAAACATACACCTGTGCTAATAATAATTAGCATGGCTCTATTTCCCTTTACTAAAAAAAAACAAAAACAAAAACGCTGTAGCCAGATGATTCCTCTTAGCTTCATTTTCAAACCTACCTATTTAAACAAACTCCTTGAGCCCAGTGTTCTCAAGATTGGAGGCATTTGGGGAGCACTAAAAATTTCAGAGGCCTGGTCCTACCAGGGAGGTTGTGACTGAATTGGTCTGGGGAGCGGCCTGGGGGCCCTGGGATGCTTTCAAAGCTCCCAGGTGATTCTAATGGCAGTGGGCAGCATGGTGGCGAGGCCACGACACCCATTACTGGGGTCTCTCCTTCAGCCCTGGCCTTGGGCAAGCTCTACTGGGCAGGACTATGACATGTGTGACACCCTCCATCTCTGGCATTCTCATCCCAAATCCTGTTTCCATTGTGCTTTCTGGCCAAGTCAAGGCCAGCTTGCAACCTCAGCCCTAGTTATGTGATTAGATTGTTACTTTTAAAACACGAGGTATTTGCCGCTGTCGAGAAAAGAAGTTCAGCTAGTCCTGGCCTCATTCAAATGGCTTTCAAATAGTCCCAAAGCAGTTCTGTCTAAAGGGTCTGGGCAAGTAAAAACAAATGCATTTATTCTTTCCTCGTAACAAAGACAAACATACAAACAAGATGGAATAAATGATCTATCAGAGATTTATAATAGGCAGCACAAGGTGGGAAGAAAAAGGAAGGCAGCTAAAGAGCTGGGAGGTGGGGGCTCTGGGGAGCCTTGCCCAGGCCTTTGTGTGAGTATTGAGAGAGGTCCAAAGGGGCCTGGATGCAGAAGCTGTAAAGGCCATGTCTGGGTGGGGTACTTCCTCTTCTCTGACCTTCCTCTTCTCAACAAGCCTACCCCCCTCCAAAGATTAAAGAGTTTAAGTTATCTACAGATTGAAAATATCAGCTCCTTATTTCTCCAGTTCATAGAGACAGTGTCTCCTCATGTGGAAAAAGTTGGGATGCATTTCTGGGAGGCTCACCTTCTGGGAAGTGCTGAAGTCATGCAAAGGCCAACTGTGACTACGAGCACTTATCCCCAAAGGGAGAGCTTCGGTCTATGCTGCCGTAAGACAGGACATCCGAGGCCACGGCCAAGTACTCATGAGCCCGTCCTCACCTTCAAAAGCTGCCAACCAGGGGTAAGGTTATCAGGCATTCACTTAACAAAAAGCCACTTAGTCTTAGGGGCAGGCAGCGGCAAATCAGGGGCTCTCCCAGAGGTGAGCCCACCTTCTCACTCTGGCCTGGGTGGCGGGGACTTGACCTGAAATGAGATCACCTGAGCTTTTGCAAAACACCTGTGCGTGTCCTCCCACCAGAGAGTCACCTCTGGAGAGATGGCTGAAGCAGTCTGGTAGGTCTTCAGCTTTAGGACCCCACCATGGGGCTGGAGGGTAATAAAGAATGAGGAAGGGATGGAAGAGAAGCCATATCTCATTTTTGCTCTGATGCTTCATGACGTACACACAAGACAACAAATCAGAAACATGAAAAATGCTCGATTTCAGCAGATGTGCCGTGTCAAAAAATATCATGCAGGTGTGCGCACTGACGATGACAGATAAGGTGATGGGGACACAGACAGCTGTGGACAAAATAAAATATAATCAGTTCTTCTAGAAACAGATATCGCCCACGCCTCCAGCTCTTGTCCTGGCTCGCACCTGCTCTTTGCAGAGTGACCCACAGGGGTGACAGGAAGTGGTCAGGTCTTTCCCTCCTTGACCTGTGGCATTTTACTGGGCTGAGAGGCCAGTCTGGGTCAACAGTTAAGTCATGCAAAGATTCTGAAATGATGCTTTGTGGATTAGACCAGAGGCTAATGTTTTCACTCACTTAAAACACAATTTTGAGAAGACAGATTAATTAAGTATGCATGAGGCCATAAAACCCACTTGTGGCTTTTATGTGGCAGTGAATAACCCAGCCTGAGGACGATGCATGTGGAAGGGAATGACTGTCTTTACTTAATGGGTAACAGGACTAACGGAGAAGGAAATCTTGATAATTAGAGAAGGAGGAGGCACATCTGCAAGATGAAAAGGAAAGAGGAAGTGCCCTTATCCTGAACAAAGTGTGTATGAAGTTAGTATGTAAAAAATACAGGATGGGCGGGGCGTGGTGGCTCACTCCTGTAATCCCAGCACTTTGGGAGGCCGAGGCGGGTGAGTAACGGGGTCAGGAAATCAAGACCATCCTGGCAAATATGGTGAAACCCCATCTCTACTAAAATACAAAAAATTAGCCGGATGTGATGGTGTGCACTTGCAGTCCTAGCTACTCAGGAGGCTGAGGCAGTAAAATCACTTGAACCCAGGAGGCAGAGGTTGCAGTGAGCCGAGATCACACCACTGCACTCCAGTCTGGTGACAGACTCCATCCAAAAACAAAAACAAAAAAAAAAAAAAAAGAATGCAGGATGTATCAGGCTTCTACTACAATGATTCCAAAAAAACATCAGCTTGCATTTCAGAATGTCCTGGAGTAGTTGTTAAAAATATAGAGTTCCCAAACCCTGAGATAAAGCCAGGGGTCCCAGGTTTTATAAAGTCCCGTGTGTCTGATACCCAGCTGGAGATGAGGACCATTGGCCATGCAGGCAACAGGCACATACTGACATTCTAGAACTATGCTTCTCAACCTTCACTGGCACTAAAATTACTCCCAAAGGTTATGTGACTGCTGAACTCCAAGCCCAGAGTCTTTGATTCTGCAGGTGTGGGTGGGGTCTAGACGTTCCATTTCTAACAAGCTACCTGGCGATGCTGATGCTGTCCATCAGAGGACCCCGCTTTGAGAACCTCTGCTCTACTGAACTTCCTCTTCTCAACAAGCCTACCCCTCTCCAAAGATTAAAGAGTTTAAGTTATCTACAGATTGAAAATATCAGCTCCTTATTTCTCCAGTTCATAGAGACAGTGTCTCCTCATGTGGAAAAAGTTGGGATGCATTTCTGGGAGGCTCACCTTCTGGGAAGTGCTGAAGTCATGCAAAGGCCAACTGCGACTACGAGCACTTATCCCCAAAGGGAGAGCTTCGGTCTATGCTGCCGTAAGACAGGACATCCGAGGCCACGGCCAAGTACTCATGAGCCCGTCCTCACCTTCAAAAGCTGCCAACCAGGGGTAAGGTTATCAGGCATTCACTTAACAAAAAGCCACTTAGTCTTAGGGGCAGGCAGCGGCAAATCAGGGGCTCTCCCAGAGGTGAGCCCACCTTCTCACTCTGGCCTGGGTGGCGGGCACTTGACCTGAACTGGGATCACCTGAGCTTTTGCAAAACACCTGTACGTGTCCTCCCACCTGTAAGCCTGGGCACCTGTATTTTACATCCATGCAGGTAGAGGCATGTTCATGTGTATCAGGTGGCAGCGGGGTTGTACACGCGTGGATGTTTACACCAGGGCAGCCTGGTCGTATTGGTGTAAGTGTGGAGCAGGAGAGCCTCGAGTTCCCATCTGGCTTGGCCAGCATTTGGTCAAGTCAATCTTCTTGAGCCTGTTTCCACAGCTGTGCGGTAGAGAGAACAATCCTCGCTTCTGTGGACATTAATGAGGTCATACATCAGAGCAGCTGGCCCACAGTAGGTGCACGCTAAAAAGCTAGCCACATCACTGGTGTGCATGCTGTAACTTCACTTCAAATTCAATCCCACACAGCCAAGTGCCTGCTCTGCGGGAGATGCAACAAACATAACGACGATTAAGAGAGCACGCTGCCCTGTAGGAGTGTATAGTCTAGGGACAGCAGAAAGAAACAGTCTAACAATGGCACAGCCTGCAACAGGGTAACACAGACACAGAGGCTTCCAGAGAGTGAGAATATTCATTTGGTTGTGTGTTGAGGAAACTACACCTGGAATGCAACAAGGAACAACCAGGTTTTAATAGCTGTGGGATGGGAGGGGCGGCCACGCACATTCCAAGAGCACAGATCAGTGGTGTCAAGGAGGCTGGCGGAGGGAGAGTTTAGACCACGCCTGGGGAAAGGGAGGAATACCGGTGGCTTCAGAGAACTGTGAGAGTTGTTGGAGATAAAAACAGGCTTGAAGGCCAGATGGAGGCTCTGATTAAGAGGTCAGTAGGGAGCCAAGGGAGGTTCTTGAGCAGGAGCCGCTCTTCTGCAATATTAACCTGGCACTGCTGTGCAGGGATGAGGGAGTGAGGAGAGACTGCCGAGGCAGCTGTTTCCACAGTGCTGGGGAGAGAGGAGGCTTCCGCAGGCTAAGGCTGGTGTAACAGCACAGAAGGCCCCTGTGAGAGAGCCACCTTAGAGGTCCCGCTCGGCGGAGGAGGCAGCTGATCGGAGGCATGGAACAAACAAGGTGGAGCCCAAAGGTCCCTGTGGGGGTCTCACCTGGCCCAGTCTGGAGCCTGAGCAAAGACAGAGAACAGGAGGCTCTGTGAGGCCGGAGGGGCCTGTGAGCGCAGTGTGGAGAGCCTGCAGTTTCCAGCCCTTCTGCTGAGACGCGGCAGGAGTGACAGAGCTGAGCGGGCTCTTCCTGGGGAGCTTCGGGGAAGCTGCACCCTCAAACTGCACGCTCCACCGCAGGGCCCACGCCCGGGAGTAGATGCTAAAAACAGTGCCGGAGATGTCAGCCTTGCTGTGGTCCTGCAAAGGACCCGTGGTTTTCCCAAAAAGGGTTCCTGAGCAGGGTTTGGCATACTTTCTCGGTAAAAAGCCAGTCAGTAGATATTTAGGCCATAGGGTCACCATAGCAACTACTCCACTCTACCACACAAAAGCAGCATGCATGGACAATATATAACAAATGGAAATGGCTGTGTTTCAATAATACTTTATTGACAAAAACAGGCAGCAGGCCCAATTTGGTCCACAGGCCATGTGTAGAATGCCAAACCCCTGATCTCCATAAATCCGGCTTGGGAAATCACACTGTTCCCATGTGTGGCAGTACAAGCACTGGCCATTGGTAAGTTTATGAAGCACTCCCACTGCTGTAACAGAAAAGTCATCCCAGGCACAGCTTTAATCCAAGTTTTAAATTCCATTAAAGTAGTTTGCAAGATAGCTTCAGTGTTTTGTCTGGTGTGCCAAGGGCATGTCTTCCCGTGGTAAAGTAGAAGAAAGAGGCTTAATCACCTATGCCCAGAAATCATTTCCCCACAATGAAGCTGCAGCAGCAACAGTGTGAGCTTTTGTTTCTCATCCAGACAGCAGCTCTTGGAGTGAGTCACTTACGGTTCTAGGGAAATAGCACACAGAACGCATTCACTTGTGAATTCCAGGATCCTAGGTCTGCAGAACCAAGTCACAGACGAAGACACAGGACCGGGCACGGTGGCTCACGCCTGTCATCCCAGCACTTTGGGAGGCCAAGGCAGGCGGATTACGAGGTCGGGAGTAGGAGACCAGCCTGGCCAGCATGGTGAAACCCCGTCTGTACTAAGCACACAAAAAATGAGCCGGGCGCAGCAGTGCCCACCTGTAGTCCCAGCTACTAGAGAGGCTGAGGCAGAAGAATTGCTTGAAGCTGGCAGGTGGAGGTTGCACCACTGCACTCCACCCTGGGTGACAGAGTGAGACTCTGTCTCAAAAAAAAAAAAAGACACAGGATCAGCCTCTTGTCACGGCCCTGGTGGCAAAAAGAACATCCGCCTCCTGTGCTGACCGGGAAAAGAAACATTTAGTCCATGAGGTTTCAATTCTGGTGAAATGATTTATCCTGGATCATGATCACATAATAAACGGGGGTCATTTTAAAACCATTATTCTTTAAAAAGCAGAGTAAGAATTATATGGAGAATGTCACAGACACAGACTCTAAACTCCAGTCTACACCAAAAGCATCATTATTTTAGGGGGCAAGTTGTGGGGGCAAGGGGTACAGTGGAAAATGTGTGAGTTTGAGAGATCTGTATTAACCGGGTAATTTGAGAGGAGGCACTTAACACCCCTGCCACTCTCAATCCCGTCTATAACATGGAGATAACAATTCCCCACTTAGTTTGTCACAGGGCCCAAATGAGGGAGAGGAAGGCTCTGCACACCCACACGTCACAGTTATGCCTGGGTTGTGAATACTCAAGGTGGCGTTCCCCGTCCCTGCGCAGGATCCTGAGAGCTGCCGGCTCTTTCCAGGCCTCTGTACTGCCCTGTCTGCACATTGGTCTTTCATAGTGGCACTATTGTTCTCTCTGATCACCTGGTCTGTGAGTGAGAGTCAGCCAGACTTTCCTTAGAAAGGCATCCTTGGGTCCAGGCACTGTGGCTCATGCCTGTAATCCCAACACTTTGGGAGGCTGAGGCGGGCGGATCACCTGAGATCAGGAGTTCAAGACCAGCCTGGCGAACATGGTGAAACCACGTCTCTACTAAAAATCCAAAAAAAAATTAGCTGGAGGTGGGAGCACATGCCTATAATCCCAGCTACTTGGGAGGATGGGACAGGAGAATCACTTGAACCTGGGAGGTGGAGGTTGCAGTGAGCCAAGATCACACCACTACACTCCAGCCTGGGCAACAGAGTGAGACTCCATCTCAAAAAAAGAAAATAGAAGAAAGGCCTCCTTGGACCAGGACCAGTGGCTCATGCCTGTAAATCCCAGTACTTTGGGAGGCCAAGGCGGGCAGATCACCTGAAGTCAGGAATTCAAGACCGGCTTAGACAGCATGGTGAAACCCCATCTCTACTAAAAATACAAAAATAGGCAAGCATGATGGCAAGTGCCTGTAATCCCAGCTACTTGGGAGGCTGAGGCAGGAGAATCGATTGAACCCGGGTGGCAGAGGTTGCAGTGAGCTGAGATGGTGGCGCAGCTCTCCAGCCTGGGTGACAGCGTGAGATTCCATTTCAAAAGAAAAGAAAAGAAAGGCCTCCTTGGTCTGTCCATCTCTGCCATCTCTGCCATTGCCTGCATTTTTCTCTACTTCACTAGGTACACCTTCCTCAAATTACTGTTTCCTCTACATTCCATTCTTAGTTTCTTTCATCTCCCTTTTCTTTCACTCTCTCCTCTAAATGACCCTAAAGTACAATAGAAGCAATTGTTTCTATTATTCCTTACGTTTAGTGGATGTTTATGTTCATCGATTCATTCTAAGAGAGTATGTAACATTTCATGATTCTCTTCTTCTAAGAAAAAAGTTAATTTAATTGCTTCCTACTCATAAATCTCATCATTGATTTTTCTCTGTAGCTCTTTGGTGCATCGTAGAAGAATAAAGACTCTCCATCCCTCCTGGGTATGATCAACTAATAGAATTTTCTACCACTCAGGATGGGAGCTTTCAATTCATTTCCAGGTATGTTTGCATCAGGCTATTTTTGTTTGTGTTTCACAGCTTTAACACACCAACTGGTGTGGGTGCCTGGACTCTTTTATTAGAGAAACTTTAATAATAATGATTTCAATGATTTCCTCAGCATTGAACAAAAAGGTATAGAGGACCAGACATAGTCTGAAGAAAGAGATCTTAGTCTAAGGCACTAATGATTTATGCACTCACACACGCTGCGAGGCAGTTGTTTTCACTGAATCTGGCTTCTTTACATGCCCCAGGGCCCCGGCTTCCTGTCGAATGCATTGAAAATCTTTTATCGAGAAGACCTGGTCTCTGCCCTCAACCAGCTCACAGTATAAAGGAGTCAACAATGAGGAAAACAGGCAGTCATCATAAAGGATGAATAAAGTTTCTCTCTACCACAAGAAAGAAAAAAACACCATCATACCCAAAGAAACAGCATAGTTGGCACCTAGCAACTGAGGAGAAAAGCATCTCATCAGAGCAAACTATGGAATAGGGGTGTCTTTAAACACAGTCATCCTGAACATTTGTTATTACTTATGCCAAGTCGGGTACTGAGTGCTTTACCTATTCTAACACACTTATTCTCCATCAGGATTCCAGGAGGCAGATAATATTATCCCATTCAACAGATAAGGAACCTGAGCCCGGAGAAGATAACTATCCCACTGATGCCACACAGCTGAGGCGCACAGCCAGGACTGATGCCCACCCCACTGGCCCCATAGCACCCAAGTGACCAAGTACTGTGCCCCTGCATCGGTGAGGTGGCCCCTGGCCTGGGGGTGGGGGGACTGAGGGAAGGCTACTGTGCCCTGTCAGCTAAGCAGGGGCCGCTCCAAGCAAAGTGGTGACCAAATGTGCCCTAAAAAGTAATGCTAAGTTTAGTTATTGTTAAAAGTTATGTAAGGAGGAAAAAGAGTTCTGAGGTCATATGAAAGTTTTAAAACTCTGGGTTGAACAAAGATAAATAGTTTTCTTTACCACAAGACTTACAAGTTTTTAAAATGGTAACATTCACAGTCAAAAATCCATCAAAACATATATTATGTAACATTTCCTGAAACTCCCTTGGCCATGTAACTTAAAAAAAAAAGAAAAAAAACCAAAGCATCCCTTGAAAACATCTCCACAGGGTGCCCTCCATTTCCACAGGTCCATCTACGGATTCGATCGACTGTGATCGAAAATACCCGGAAAAAAAAAAATTTAAAAAATTACACAGCAATCAAAATACTACAAATTAAGAACCATTTGTACTGTATTAGGTATTACAAGTAATCTAGAGAAGATTTAAAGTATACAGGAGGATTTCATGAGTAAAGTTCAATGCTATACCACGTTCTTTGACGGATTTGAGCTTCTTCAGACTTTGGCATCTGCAGAGAGCCCTGGCTATCCCACAGATACCAAGGGATAACTGTATATACTATCAGAAACAAGGGTTTAAAGCTGCTATGAGACATTTTAAAAGTTAAGGTCTGGCAAAAGCTCTGCTTCTCCTGTGAACTAGTTCTACTGTTTCTCTCCCTTAGCTACACCCAACCAAAGGCCATAAATAATGTGATTATAGCTGTATTTCCCTTTTTGCTTTGGTTCCCAGGAACCTCACACCCAAGCCTGCAGCCATGAGGGAGCAACGATGTGGGACGTCAGGGATGAGCATAAGCATCTCATCTATTTTTGTTCTTGGCCTTCAAATTCTGCTTGTAATTCCACAGGACTGCATTGCTTACCACCTGTTTCTACCAGGGCAGGGTACAAAATCATCGTACATAAATTCCTCAAGAGCAAATCATCAGGCAGGTAGGGTTAAATCCTAACTATCAAGATAATCAGTTTCCATGTAATTATATCCTCTCTCGGAAATGAACCTCCATAAATATGCTAATAAGATAACATGATTACCAAATCTTGTGCATGCAGGTATAAGATAAACATAGGTCAGAACAAAATAGCATCCTCCTATATGCAGCATTAAAAAGCTTCCAGAATAATAACAAAGTCCAATTTTAGTGTCAGAGCAATGAAGAAAACAACCATGAACCTTGAGCGCTCACCTTCTCCAACCTGCCCCTGCCAGCTTTCTGCCCTGATCTACCTGTGTGTCCTTCTGCTCCTGTTTTAGTGTATCTCAGGCACAAAACACCCTCGCCGGCTTCATCTGAGACACACAGTGACTGATGACAGGACCAATGGGCATTAACTACTAATTGGATGTTGATATGATCTAGTCCATTCCCTGCAGTCTACTCGGAGGAAACCGAAGCCCAGAGGAATGAAGCAATTTGCAATGGATCACACACGTGCAAGTGACATTCCTGACGCCCAGTTTGGTTCTACTCTCCCCATGTTTGGAGAAAAGCAGACATATCCCTACTTGGTCTCACTCCCTCAGGAGTAAAACAGTTTCCTACTTGTTTGATGCATGGTATCTGGCATGGTGCTAAAAATGCTACACCAACAAGTACCAAAATAAATGCCAAAAGGTGTAGCTGTAATTGAACACAGGAGTAGAGGTTAACATCAGTGCATGATGGAACTGCACTGCCTCTTCTTGCTGAAGCCAGATGTGGGACCCTCTTCAGAGGCAGGGGAAGTGAGGGGCTGTACTGTGGGGCACCTCACCTCCACCCAGGAAAAGCGTGGCCCTCCCTCCAGCTGAACACAGATCCCTTAACCCAACCCACTGCTTCCCATCTCCTGAAGACCTTTCTCTATCACCATGCTCTGTTCCTTCCTTCTTACTCTCACTCTCTGCTGGCTCCACCCCTACCTTCCCCACAAGCACACCTGATCCCCTGGGTAAAACAACAACTTAAATTCAACAATCACCTTTCTTGTCACTGCCATCCTCCTTCTGGGCTCTGTGAAGAATCATATATAAGTTCCCATTTGCTGGGCACACCTCAGTCAACCCATGTAAGCAGATTTCACATCTATGGCTACCATCCTATGGCTATGGGAAGCTGCCCTTTATAAAGGTGCCCAATGACACCTGACTTCTTCGATGCAGTGATTACTTTCCTGCCCTGATCATGCCAGATTTCTCTGTGATCTGTGACACAGCTGACCACCTCCCATGTGATGGGATCAAGACGACTATTCTCGATTCTCCTCCTACTTCCCCATCTGCACCATCCCTATTCCCTCTTCCCTTTTTCTCTATGGCCGGAATTCTCTAAGATCACATCTGACTGTTCTTGGGTCATTGTACTATTCTCCCTGGGGGAGCTTCAAATTCTACTGTCTTCTACATGTTGACAACACCCAATCTCTCCCTCTGACCACACTGTACCTCTATGCTCCAAGCCCCTGAAGTGGACAATGACCAGCCCTCTCCCCTGAGATAGCCACAGTGCCCAGACTCCCCGGGGCCAGCACAGACATCTGCTCTCCCTCACCTGTGTGGCACACGCTGCTCTTCTAATCCTGCCCTCCAGGAACATCAGCACTTCACCAACATCTGCACAGTCCCAGGCCCCAGAAACCTGGCAGTCACCCCAGGCTCCCAAATTCAGCTGGTCTCTGAATTCTGCTGCTGCTCCTCCTCCTCTCACATTCTCTTCCTCACTCCCTCCTCCAGAACCCTCCAGAACTCAAACATTCAGTTCACCCCTTCCAAGCTCTTTGTCGTACGATGAGAGATCCGCTGCTGGGATCTGACTGCACTCTGCCCTCTCCTCCTGTACCAATCCCTATTTGCACTTTCGTACGTGGGCCTCGATCTTTATCATCCCTGACTACAAATGGGCCAAAATACTGTCCACCCTACTCCCACTTAGCTCAGGAATTCCTCCTTATACAGCAGCAGGCAGTTCAAATACCCTCTCCTATTCCTTCTCCTCCTCCTCCAAGAATCCCTACCTGCCTATATCTTCTCTTGTGTAACCAGAGTGCCTGATGCAGACTCCTATGACCCAGTTATCACTTTGACACATCTCTTGTCCCTCCAGAAGGCAGAGAGCTCCTTGAGAACAAGAGCTGTCTTGTGATGTCTGCTGCCTTGCTCCTCAGGACAGAGCTGGACACATGGTGGCTAAGCCAGGATCACTGCATACAGCTATGTGGGACATATGCCTCCCTCCACAAAGGCATCCCACACTTCGTTCACCCTAGCTGTTTCCACTGGAGGAAGTGGCAGCAATCTCTCATTTGCTCAATGGCTCTGTGTGGGTGAGAAACAGCTGAGGTTGGTGAGTACACACCGTAAGACCCTCTGCTCTCCCAGAGTTCCCCCACCAGCACTCCCCTTTGCAAAAATACCTCAAAATAGCATCCTCGCCACACTGTTCTGTCCACTCCTGGAAGCGCTTGATACAAGAGAACTTCTGAAATGGGGGCAATTCACTTCTTGGACTGGAAATGCAAGTATGCAGACCTCATCTTAAATTCAATGGCATGTGAGCAGCACCAGGCAATCTGAGCAGTTCCTAGAGCTAGGAGGGAAAACACACTGACCAACCTTTGGCCTCACGAAGCACAAAGCCATCTGTTCCTCAGGTCCCCTGCAGTCCTTCCTCCTCGCACCTGTGGTTACTCTGAGAGCTGTCCTCATTTTCTCAGAATATCAAGCATCACTTAGGAAACATGATCTGAAAATCCAATGAGCTGACTATGTGCAAGGCACCAGACCAAGGATGGCAGGGCAAGGTTTAAAGTGCTAAGTAAGATACAGTCCCTGCCCTTGCTGCGCCCATAAAAAAGAGCTAACATGGTGCATTTGCAGTAACAAGGACTGCTGTTATCACTATGTAGATGGATTCATTTCATTCTTCCAACAACCTTGTTAGGTACGCACTATTGTTATTTCCAATTTGCAGATGAAGATACAGAAGCACAAAAGTTAAGTCATTTGTTCGAGGTCTAGTCATTTGCCCAAGGTCTTGCAGCTTACAGATGGCAGGATCAGGATTCAAGCCCAGGCAATCCGGGGCCAGAGTCCATACTTTATCTACCCCATGAGTTTTCCTCTCTAGAAGATGGAAAAAGACAGTGGGGCTAGAATGGCATTGTGAGAAACCTGGCAAATCCTCTCAAAAAACAATGACAAAACTGTCAAAAACAACCATTTCAACTAAAAGCACACAACAAATTGAGGAGCATTAATTCATTTAAAACTTCTGGGTAAGTACAGTGGGAATCTGGCTCTTGCCCGCACTCCTATTCCCACGTAGGCTGCACAACAGTGCTACGAGGCAGGGCTGGCCATACATACCAGCAAACCCCGCTGTTGAAGGGACTTCACTTTGCGCGGAGTATGGAGTGAAAAACTCCACACTTAGTGACACTGTCAGTAAGGACAGCAATATTGATTTGCTGCAACCAGTAAATCAGTATTTACTGGTTTTACCAACAATCGTTGCTTGTTGGGGCAAGCAACAAACTGGCAAACTAAAGAGAATTTCAACAGAAAGATAGTGATCAGCCATAGGAATCCTTAAGCTCTCCACAGTATCTCTGGTTGACCAGAAAGCCACTTGCACACACTGGAGAGAGCCCTAGGTGCTCAGCAGGCTGGGCTGGGAGAATCACATGAGCCTAGGAGTTTGAGGTTTCAGTGAGCTATATTCATGTCACTGCACTACAGCCTGGGTGACAGAGTGAGACTATCTCTTAAAAAAAAGAGATAAAGAAATTATTTTTCTTAAAAAAAAAAATAAAAAATTCACAAAAGGAACTTGATATCAGATATGAGATGACAGAAAAAAGAATCAGTAAATCAGTAAACTTGGAAGATAATCAGTAAGCATTATGCAACCTGAAGAACAGAGAAGAACAATGAACAGAGCCTCAGAGACCTTTGGGACACCATCAAGCATACCAGTATACATGCAATCGAGTCCCATAAAGAACAAAGAGAGAGAAAGAGGCAGAAGAAAAGAATTGAAGAAATAATGACCCAAACATCCAAAATGTAGTGAAATACATGAATATACAGGTCCAACAAGCTCAATGAACCCCAAAGGACAAACACAAAAAGATCCCCACCTAGACACATTATAGTTTGTTTAAAGGCACAGACCTAAACATAAGACCTAATAACATAAAAACCCTAGAAGAAAACCTAGGCAATACCATTCAGGACATAGGCATAGGCAAGGACTTCATGACTAGAACACCAAAAGCAATGGCAACAAAATCCAAAATTGACAAATGGGACCTAATTAAACTAAAGAGCTTCTGCACAGCAAAAGAAACAATCAGAGTGAACCGGCAACCAACAGAATGGGAAAAAATGTTTGCAAGCTACCCATCTGACAAAGGGCTAATATCCAGACTCCACAAAGAACTAAAACAAATATACAAGAAAAAAACAACCCTATCAAAAAGTGGGCAAAAGATATGAAAAGACACTTTTCAAAAGAACACATTTATGTGGCCAACAAACATGAAAAAATGCTTATCATCACTGGTCATTAGAGAAATAAAAAGCAAAACCACATTGAGATACCAACTCACATCAGAATGAAAATCGTTAAAAAATATGGAGACAAAGGATGCTGAAGAGGATGTGGAGAAATAGAACGCTTTTACACTGTTGGTGGGAGTGTAAATTAGTTCAGCCATTGTGGAAGATAGTGTGGCAATTCCTCAAGGATCTAGAAAAAGAAATACCATTTGACTCAGCAGTCCCATTACTTTATAATCCTTTGGGTATAATCCTTATACCCAAAGGATTATAAATCAATCTATTATAAAGACACATGCACACATATGTTCATAGCAGCAGTTTACAATAGCAAAGACTTAGAACCAACCCAAATGCCCATCAATGATAGACTGGTTAAAGAAAATGTGGCACATGTACACCAGGAAATACTATGCGGCCACATAAAAGGATGAGTTCATGTTCTTTGCAGGGACATGGATGAATGTGGAAGCCATCATTCTCAGCAAAGTGACACAAGAACAGAAAACCAAACACCACATGTTGTCACTCATAAGTGGGTGTTGAACAATGAGAACACATCGACAAAGGGAGGGGAACATCACACACTGGGGTCTATTGGGGGTGGGAGACTAGGGTAGGGATAGCAGGGGGTGGGGAGATTGGGGAGGGATAAAATTAGCCTTGCATGGTGGTACTTGCCTGTTATCCTAGCTACTTGGGAGGCTGAGGCAGAGAACTGCTTAAACCCAGGAGGTGGAAGTTGCAGTGAGCCGAGATCATGCCGCTGCACTTCAGCCTGGGTGACAGAGCGAGACTGTCTCAAAAAAAAAAAAAAAAACTAGAAAAGTTTAATATGTAAGTAAATACAAAAAGCTATATAAATGCATTTTTCTTCTTCTCTTCTTTAAAAGGCATTAGATTGCATAGAACCATAAAACTGCATTTATAACATAGATGTAATATATACGACAATAAAACTACAAAGGCGGGGGATGAAATGGAGCCATATTGGAGAAATATTTCCATATTCTACAGGAATTAAGTTAGTACTGAACTGAAGTAGACTGTGATAACTTAAGACGCATATTATAGACGCAATCACTAAGAAAATAATTCAAAGCATAGGGGAAAAGGAATTAAAATGAAACATGAGAAAATATTTAACACAAAAACGTGCAATCAGGAAGGAACAAAGGAACAAAAAAGACTTGAGACATAAAACAAATCTCAAAATGGCAGTTGTAAATGTAACTACATCATCTAATAATACGTGATAACAGCACCCCAAAATACATGAAGTACAAATGGACAAAATGAAAGGAGAAATAAACAATTTGACTACAATATTTGGAGAGGTTAATATCCCTCTCAATAGTTGATAAAGCAGTGAGACAGAAAATCAGTAAGGATGAAGATGATTTGAACAACACTATGCTCCAAGCTCACAACTCAGCAGTAAAATGACAAACAACTCAATTTAAAACAGGCAAGTAATTTGAACAGACATTTTACTAAAGAAGATATACAAATGTCTAATAAGCATTTGATAAGATGCTTAACATCATTAGTCTTTAGGGAAATGCAAATAAAATGTCACTATGAGAAAGCAATACCCACCCAGTAGAATGTGTATAATAAAAAATACAGATAGGCCGGGCACAATGGCTCACACCTGTAATCGCAGCACTTTGGGAGGCCAAGGTGGGAGAATCACCTAAGGTCAGGAGTTTGAGACCAGCCTGGCCAACATGGTGAGACTCTGTCTCTACTGAAAATACAAAAATTAGCCAGGTATGGTGGTATGCATCTGCAACACCAGCTACTTGGGAGGCTGAGGCAGGAGAACTGCCCGAACCCAGGAAGTGGAGGTTGCAGTGAGCTGAGATTATGCCACTGCACTCCAACCTGGGTGAAGAGCAAAATTCTGGCTCAAAAAATAAACAAACACACAAAAAACAGACAATACAAAGTATTCATGTGCATCTGAGGAAACTGGAACATGCAGATATTGCTAGTGGGAACGTAAAAGATAAAATGGTTACAGCCCCTTCGAAAAACAGTTGAACAGTTTCTTAAAAAGTTAAACATAAATTTACCACATGACCCAGCAATTCCACCCCCAGGTATCTACCTAAGAGAATTAAAAGCATACATTTATATGGATAGCAAATAGAATTATTCACAGTAACAGCGCATTGGAAACGACTCAAACATCGGTGAATGGTTAACAGAGAAACAAAATGTGATACATCTAAAAATACAATACCAACACAATCTGATAAATATGGTATCTACTAAATTCCAATACCAATGAATAGTACTGGCGATGAAAGGGAACAAACTATGAATACATGCTTCGATGTAGATTAACCTCAAAAAGATATGCTAATTGAAAGGAGCCAGATGTGAAAGACTATCTACATACTGCATGATTCTGTCTGTATGAAATGTTCAGAAAATAGAAAGCTGTAGAGAATGAAAGTAGGTTGTTTGGCGCCGGGGATGGGGTGGGAACTTACCACAATTGGGCATGAGCAGCTTTTTGGAAGGATGAAATATTTTAAAACAGAGTATGTGATTGACTGTATAACTTTATGAATTTGTTAAAAATCACTGACTTGTATATTTAGCATGGATGGAATTTATGGTATATAAATCACATCTCAATAAAATGGGAAAAAAACAATGCATAGAAATGATCACCATGAAAGGTGGAATGTGGTTAATGCAACGAAAAAATGGGGCAGCACTGGGAGAGGTTCACAAAAGTGTTCCCGGAAGAGGAGTCATGTTGGAACTACATACATCTTACAGAGTAAATAGAACGTTGTTAGGTTATGATCAAAGAAAGAAAACTCCAAGTAGAGACCACTCAATAAGCAAATGCATCAAAGTGGAAAAGGCAGGGGGAGAGTTGATGAACTAACCAGGTTCTGTCTACTTTACCAAAGCGCAGAGGTGAAGGGAGGTGGTTACGGAAAAGCCTGCAAAATAGCCCCATCCTCCTGCGCTGAACGAGCTTCCCGCCTAAGTCACTCTCTCTCCTTGCTCTAGATCAGAGGTTAAAGACTTAGTGCTGGTCTGGATATTCAGGAGTCACCCAAGTGCTGTCCAGAGTTCCACACTGTTTCTGGGGTACATTTGCAGAATCCAGGAGCTGGCGTTTTGAAACTCCTCTGGGAGATTCCAGTGCTGTTTAAACCTCATGGATGACTTTCCCAAGGAGTTCTGAACTGCTCTTCGCACACCTGCCCTTCCCTCCTTCCAGTATGGCACCCGGCCACTCTTCAGCCCAAGCAGAGAACTCAGGAGTTTCATCTGAGGCACTATTTTTTGTGACTGGGTGATAGGAGCCATGAAGAATAAAATTCTCAGCAGTGATTTTTAACCTTTCTTATCACCTCCAAGAACCTTTTTAGACATTTCTTCCCAAATGCCCCCCTATGAAATTTTAATACTACTGACAAAATATAAATCTCTCTTTGTATACATAATATGTATTTTTTGCTTTATACATAAAAAGAATAAGTTTTTTGCCTCCCTCCCCGACCCAGAAGTGATTTTCCCTCCATTATCAGTGATACCAGCTCCATCGAAAATGCATGCTCTGGAGTCTCACAGTTAAGGGAAGAAGAAGATGCCAACCCACTGAGGATGATGTTAGTATCTTGCGAATCTAAATGTTAAATTCCTTTAGCTGAATCTTCCCAGATCCACCAGAAATGAAGAGGGGAGGAGTGCAGCCTTCTCAGCCCTCCGGAAGAGACTCAAATAGCTCTGGAGGCCAGAGAATAATGGAGCCAGGCCTGACAGGAGAACGATTACAGAAATGAGATGTTTGTTTGTTCTAATAAAAGCTGAAAGCCGAGAGACACATTGTTTGGGGAAATTGCAAAGACAAGCAAGTCTAATATAGTATTAGAAATATTAGCAAATGTAAAAGGAAATGCACTCTCCAGAAAGACTGTGATCTCAAGCTTCTAGAAGAGAGGCACTGTCTCTCCAGTTACAGGACAAGGCATTCTTAGCCTCAGTGAGAAACTGGTTATTGCCTAACTGGGGATCAACAAGCTTAGAGTCCCTGTGTGCACTAGCGACACAGGGACACAGCTCTGTTCTTAGGCAGCTGTTTGGTACATGATGGACGGTCACCAAATGCATCCCCAGAAATGCAGAGCCCTAAAATGTTAACTGGGTCACACCAGCGCCAACTTCACACTTAGAAAATGTATCAAGAGAGGCACCTTAACGCAAGCCAGGAATGCCAGAAACAAGCCATGAGCACCTGCTTTCTGCATCTCATGAGATTTTTCTAATTTAAAAACCCTGTGTGTCTACAGCAGATATTCCTTCTTGTTCTCAACTTCTCCTGGCTCCGCCCTGCAGCTTCAGCTCCCTTTCACTTCCCGCACTCATCCTCATGCTGACATGTCATCCACTGCAGGATGCCGGGGCAGGTCAGAAAATAGAGAGAACAGTCTGTTCCAACACTACCCTTAACACACTGCTGCTACAGCCGACGCTGCAGGGTAGACAGCCTAGCACATGGGAGCAAAGCAACCCACCCGGCCACCACTGTCCAGGGAGACTGGCTTTATCAAGAGGACAGTCCCAGCATTTCATCAGCTGGGAAAACACCTGCAACCATGTTTTGAGATAGTCAAAGGTGCCAGCACAACAGAAATCATCAGAAATAAGGAGAAGGCTGTTGATTTTTTATTTTGATCCAAAGTAAGTTAAAAACCAGGGTAGGAGATTAGTGGGAACATCAGCTTTATATGTTTTTGGTTTTGTTTTTGTTTTTTTTTTTTGAGACAGAGTCTCACTCTGTTGCCCAGGCTGGAGTGCAGTGGTGTGATTTTGGCTTACTGCAATCTCTGCCTCCTGGGTTCAAGCAATTATTGTGCCTCAGCCTCCTGCATAGCTGGGATTACAGGCACCCACTGCCATGGCCGGTTAATTTTTAGTAGAAACGAGGTTTCACCATGTTGGCCAGGATGGTCTTGAACTTGTGATTTCAGGTGATCTGCCCACCTCAGCCTCTCAAAATACTGGGATTACAGGCATGTGCCACTGTGTCCGGCCTGTCTTTATTTTAAAAGCAACAATTTGTATAGACAATGGCAAACAGTACTGAGGAATTTATCTTCTTGTTACTTTGATTTCTCACAACTTTACAGCTGCCAAAATGGCATTATCCAGAAGTCATCTCCATTTTCCAGAAGCAACTAAAGATCACAAAAGTTACATATCATTCCTAAGATCACACAGCCACAAGTGGCAGATACAGGTTTCACCCAGGACTCCTTGGCTCCTAAAAGCCCACAAAACCCCTCCTCAGCATCATACCTGGTATCACAGAGACATTTTCTAAGTACCATTCGGATTATTTTCTTACAAGATACAGCATGTCCTGATGATAAACATCTTACGTAAGACTCACCTCTGTTCACACTAATCAGAGTGTCCCTCCAGAAAAAGCACCACTGTATTAGTCTGTTCTGATGCTACTAACAAAGACATACCCAAGACTGGGTGATTTATAAAGTAAAAGAGGTTTAATGGACTCACAGCTCCACACATGGCTGGGGAGGGCTCACAACCACGGTGGGAGGTGGTGGAGAAGCAAAGGCACGTCTTACATAGCAACAGGCAAGAGAGTGTGTGCAAGGGAACTGCCCTTTATAAAACCATCAGGGCTGGGCACGGTGGCTCACAGCTGTAATCCCAGCACTTTGGGAAGCCGAGGCGGATGGATCACGAGGTCAAGAGACTGAGACCATTCCTGGCCAACATGGCGAAACCCTATCTCTACTAAGAAAATATACAAAAATTAGCTGGGTGTGGTGATGCATGCCTATAATCCTAGCTACTCAGGAGGCTGAGGTGGGAGAATTGCTTGAAACTGGGAGGCAGAGGTTGCAGTGAGCTGAGACTGTACCACTGCACTCTAGCCTGGGCAACAGAGTGAGAGTCCATCTCAGAAAAAGAAAAATCACATATCTTGACACTTACTCATTATCACGAGAACAGCACAAGAAAACCCGCTGCTGTGATTCAATCAATCCCTCACCTGATCCCTCCCACAACATCTAGGGATTATGGGAGCAACAATTCAAAATGAGATTTGGGTGGGGACACAGCCAAACCTATCAACCTCCAAGTGTCATTTCCACCAGGAGTCCTACCTCTGAGAAGCAATTGTGACTGCACCACGGATCTGACTTTTGTTGGCAAATAAAGAAAAGTTTTCCCAGCTTTGTGAAGGGGCCATCACTCTGAGTCCTCCTCCAGGCTGTAACACGCTGGTTTCTAGAGACAGAGGATACAGATGTGCATGTGCATATGCTTATCCTGGCAGTATTTCTTCCAACACAGGAAAAGGCCCTGCTTTAATTCTACAACCATATTAGGAACTGCAGATATTTCATTAAGGACTCTCTTAAACCATGCCTGTTTAATCTCTGGAGTTAGCTGTAATTCCCGAAATGGAAGAGAAACAAATAGGAAACACACACATTGGGAACTGCAGGATTTAGGCTTCCTGAGAGGAGCAAGACGACAAACAGGTTGAGTGCTTTCAACTAAATAGCTTCCTACTGAAAAACAAGAAAGGATATTGTTCCTTTTGATTAAGGCTGGATCTATACAGTTCATGGGCCCTGACACTGCCTAGTTTCAAAAAATCTGTGTGAGCTCTGAAGAGGAGATTTGCATTTATTAAAGTGAAGAACATAAGAAAAATGGAAAATGCCACATAATTTAATAACCTGTAATGATAAACGCCGTGGCACTTGGCAACTCAAAAGATTAGATAGGAGAAAGCTATAGTGCACGCTTGGTGCAATAACCCTAAGGTGTTTAGGCTGGAGCAAGTCAAGAAAATAGCTTCGATATCTCACATCATATAAAATGGGACAGATTATTCAGAACTACTAGAAGCACCATGAATCAATGGTATTGGCTGGGAAATCAGATGGCTAGTCACAGTAATTTTCTCCCAGTAATCAAATGTTAGTTTCACTTACAAAAAGCTTCCATATAAAATCCTGCCTCAATAAAACATCGCGTGCAAGCCCTGGATGATCACTATGCTTGAGCTAGCCCCTTCTCTATAAGGAAAACATTCATTTCAAAACAGCCCTGGATCCTACAGCCTGGTATAGCAACAAATGGGCATCACATTAAACTACCTGCCACTTCCTTTCCTGGTTCATTGTTTCATTAAGAAATGAATGGGACATGGATGAAGCTGGAAACCATCATTCTCAGCAAACTGACACGAGAACACAAAACCAAACACTGCATGTTCTCATTCATAAGTGGATGTTGAACAACGAGAACACATGGACACAGGGAGGGGAATATCACACACCAGGGCCTGTCAGGAGGGTGGGGGGATTGGGGAGGGCTAACATTAGGAGAAATACCTAATGTCGGTGATGGGGAAACAGATGCAGCAAACCACATGCACATGTATACCTATGTAACAAACCCACAAGTTCTGCACATGTACCCCAGAACTTAAAGTATAATTTTAAAAAATTTTTAACTAAAAAAATTTTTTAAAAAAAGAAATGAATTCACAGCTAAAGGAACCACTTTGGAGTCAAACTTCCTTTCTGCTGAAACTGATCATCATATTATTAATATCTCTAAAGTCTCATTTCTCCCAGACACCAAGAAAATACACTGTGTTCATAACACAGCATTGTTATATACAGGGAATCACACTGCCTTCATGCCCACAGGTCACTTCGTTTTAAAGGCTTCTTTTTCATGTAAAATACATCCCCTCAAAGCAGTTCTAAAGATTGGACTTGAAGAAATATACCTACATTGCTACAGGCTGTGAAATAATTGCCCAGGAACTCTGTTCCCAAAGGACAAACAAAAAAGCAGGGACTTCTGTGTCCTCAACAAAGCAAATGGAGACTCACAGCCACCAGTCCAAGATGCAGGTATAGATTAGGAACAACAGACTCAAGCTTGATTCTTGAGAGTTCTTGCAGACCGGTTACAACCTGCTTCTACGCACTCCCCGACCCTCCAGGGGTTCACTGTTCTGTGCCTCAGTGTGGCAGAAGCATATGCCAGGAAGCAGGGAGGGGCGGGTAAGCCCTTGCTAGGTCAGTGTGTTCCAGCAGGAGTAGCTGACATCATCAGAGAGCCTTTTAGAAATTCAAAAATCTCATACCCTGCCCCAGACCCACAGAGTCAAATTCTACATTTTAACAAGATCCCCAGTGGTACTCATGTACATTCAAGTCAAAAACACTGCCTCAGGCCACAGAGTCTTTAGCCTCACCCTTCATTCCATGGCAACATAGGGCTGGAGGACCCTCCTCTATTGACTCTGCTCCCTCCACACATCTAATGCACCCATCAGTTGGCCGTACCTTGGTAGATCCCCATCAGTCCACTCTTCTGTCTCCATTACCGCCACCTATGACCTGGCAACCATCATCCCCTCACCTGAGCTGCCATGCCTTTCCCCACTGTCCATGCACACTACATGGCAATTAGATATTTTGAGTGCAAAAGTCTCATCACAGCAAGTTGCTCAGTATCTTCCAATGGCTCCCCATTGGAACAAAATCCTAACACCGGACCCTGGCCTACAAGATGCTATAAAATCCCCACGCTTGCCCTCCTCTCCAGCCTCATTTCCTACCACCATCCTGTATGTTTACCAATCACATCACACCAGTTGCCTTGCTGTTCTGCAAACAGATCAAACTCATCCTCAACTTGAGACAATTTGCTCCTGCATGTGGCTGAAACACTCTTATCCCAGATCATGACAAGGCTGATTTCTCCCCAGGCAGGTCTTAGCTCAAACGTCCCTTCCTAAGAAAGACTTCCTTTGATCAGCACCACCTTCCCTTCCAAGCCAGTCACTATGGCAACACCTTCTTTCTGTCCCCCTGGGATTCAAGTACCTTGTCCAGAAGGGTCCTGTTCACTGTGTGCTGTTCCCTACCTGCATACAAGTTCTTTGAAAGCTAAGACTTTATCTTTGCTGATTGCTAGTTCCTAGAAGTGTAACTGATACACAACAAGAATTTAATAAATGTGTCGAATAGATGGATAGATGGATGAACAGATGAAAAAGTACTGGCCTAAAATGTCTAACCCTGTTCTCAATTCTGGCTGCATGTTAAGTACCCACGGATGTTTGAGAAATGCTGATAACAGACTGTAAGGTCTGAATGTTTGCGTCCTTTTAAGAATGTTCATATATTGAAACCTAATCACCAATGTGATGATATCAGGAGGTAAAGCCTTTGGGAGGTGATGAGGTTGTGAGGGTGGGGCCCTCATGAATGGGATTAGTGCCCTTATAACAGAGGCCCCAAAGAGTTGCCTCGCCCTTTGGCCTGGTGAGGACACCATGAGAAGGCGCCATCTATGAACCAGAAAGCTGGCCCTTACCAGATACTAGATCTGCCAGTGCTTTGATCTTGGACTTTCCAGCCTTCATAACTATGAGAAAATGTTTGTTGTTTCTAAGCCACCCAGTTTATAGTATCTCGTTATAGCAGTCCAAACCAACTATGACACAGACCCAGTGAATCCCAACCTCTGAACCCTCTGGAACAGGGCTATCCAACAGGACAGCCACTGGTCACATGTGGCTCTATAAGTTTAAATTACTTAAAATGAAACAAAATGTAAAATGCAGCTGTTTAATCATATTATCCACATGTCAAGTGCTCATCAGCTACATGTGGCTCGTGTCTACCTTACAGAAGGGCACAGATAAGGCATCTTCTCATAATCAGGAAAGCTCTATTCGAGTTCTAGAACTTATTCTAAGGCTTATTTATTATGTGGCTCATTTATGCATTGAAGAATACTTATTTAGCACCTATTACTAGCCAAGTACCATACTAAGTGCTAAAAATAACAGTAACAAAAGTAATAACAAAATACTTTCATAGCACCTACTACGCACCAGGTTATTGTTCTAACAACTTAACACATATTAACTCATTTCTTGTTGTATTAGCTTTGTTAAAGGAATACTATTATTATCCCCATTTTACATACAAGGACATTTCAGCACAGAGAAATTTCAGAAACTTGCTGGTGAGTAGTCACGTAGCTGGTGAGATATGGAGTCAGAACTGGAATCTTCGCCCTGTGTTAAAAGGACATTTATAGGCCAGGCGTGGTGGCTCACGCCTGTAATCCCAACACTTTGAGAGGCCGAGGCGGGTGGATCACGAGGTCAAGAGATTGAGACCATCCTGGTCAACATGGTGAAACCCCGTCTCTACTAAAAATACAAAAAATTAGCTGGGCATGGTGGCGCGTGCCTGTAATCCCAGCTACTTAGGAGGCTGAGGCAGGAGAATTGCCTGAACCCAGGAGGCGGAGGTTGCGGTGAGCCGAGATCGCGCCATTGCACTCCAGCCTGGGTAACAGGAGTGAAACTCCGTCTCAAAAAAAAAAAAAAAAAAAGGACATTTATACAGAGAGCTGGGTAAGAGGAAGACCCTCCACATTTCTTAGCTGTGATAACACAGTCTCAGGCAGACCAAGAGGCCCACTTGGCATAGCCAATGTGTGGCACAGCTGAGATAAGAGCTCCACTCCATGCCGGGATGCCTTTATGGAATAAGCTGTTCTTACCGCCTACTCACATCACAAATGCAGGGCAGGAAGACACCACCCAGGCTGGGAAATTCCTCTGGAGTCAGAGGATAAGTCCCACCTCTTCCAGTTACCTTGTTCACAGGTAAATCTGCCTACTCTAGGACAATTCCAGAGGCCATGGCAAGGAGAAAGTGGCCCTGGGCAGGGACTCTTCAGATACCTCTATGTTCTATGAATCTGCAGCTAGCTCTGTTTGTTGAATGCTTTTCTCCAAATGGTGATGAAAAACACTGCTCCAATGCATCCCATGACTGAGGAAGGCAGGATGATAAGAGTGGGAACAGAATGAGCCTCAGGGTTAGATCCACCAGGTTCAATTCAGAAACCACCATCTTCGTAAGCAGTAAAGACCATGGAGACCCTTCCTGAGCCTGTTTCCTCATTTGCAGAGTGGTACTATTAGCACTTTGCAGGCTGCTGGGAGACTACATATCACATTTTACAAACATCTAAAGGGCCAAGCTGGGGGCAGGAGTGGGGCGCGGCCTGTCCTTTCAATGACATACAGGAACAATGTTTAATAGACCAACCCAGGATTACTTATTTATCTAGGACAGGGGTCTGCATACTATGGCCCAAGGCCAAATCCCATCTGCCACCTGCCTGTGTTGAGTGTCGCTGGAACACAGCCATGCCCATTTGTGTAGTCATCATGGCTCTAGCAGAGTTGAGTTGCGAGAGAGCAACAGAGACAGTATGGCCTGCAAAGCTTAAAATATTTACTATCCATCTCTTGACAACATGAGTTTGCCAAACCCCGATGCAGAGGAATACACCTGGGTTTGATTTTACTATTTACTATATAATAAGGGCACGGACACTGTGAACCCGTATGTTAACGTACAGACTGCTGTACAGTAGAAAAGATAACCCCCAAAGTCAAAGAAACATGACTCTGTAAGACATTCACTAATGTCGTATCTGTAGAGATTGAATTTCCCAGGAAGCTGACCCTGGAATTAACACCAGTGGGTCTCAAGTTTAGGAAGGGGTCCTCTAGGGGCAAACCTAGAACACCTACCTAAGAGGGAGAAAAGAAGCAGGTCTGCATAGAGTGAGAACTGGGGATGGGATGCAGTTGCAAAAGAAGGCTTAGCTGACCCTATGGGAGGTTCCAAATACAGGATAAGTGACCTTCAAGAGATCCAAGCAGGGGTAAGAGAAATGGTCTTTATATTCATGGATCAGACATTGGGTGCAGGCTGTCCTGCAAGAAACCCTGATTCAGACAAGGTGGCTGTCTTTAGCCAAGGCAGTCCTAAAGGGAGCTGACAGCTGGGCGCTTTCTGCTGGCAATATTCCTGAAGCTACAGTACCTGCGGCTGATCTGAATGGTCCATCACAATTGCCCCACGCTCACCTCATAATAGTTCTCTTCTATTTTCATTTTTTTTCTTTCCAAAATGCCAATAAATACCCCGTTCCTCAAAAGCTTCTTTGAGCTGGCTTTACCAACTCACTGGCTTCCTCATTAATGAGTCAAATGAAATAGTATTTAACTCAAGTTCAGTCTGTAACTGTATGAAGGGCACGTTTTTAACTTTCTCACAAGTATTTTCCGACTGAATGCATACGTTCCATGACAATTATTGTGATATTACAGTAAGAGAGAAAGTCTTTACTTAAAAATGAATGCGCAGTCCCCACCCAGCAATGCCTTCCTTTCTTCTGAGCCTCAAGGTCTGGCCAGAGCAGTAGTGAGGTTCCAGTGAGTCGGATCAGCAGCGAGCTCCTTCTCCTCAGAGGTCGACCTGGATTGACTGGCTGGAAGGTGAGGGAGACTGCCCAGACCAGAGAACTCTGGGGAAAATAACCAGAGGCTAGATCTATCTGCCTTTAGAGTTGGTATTTATCAGAGCCTTAAAAGACACAGAGCCTTTATTTGGCTTGTACTAAGGAATGGGGACAAGAAAGCATTTTCCCAGAATTCCAGTGAAGCCTCTTCATCTGAGGAAGTAAAATGATAGCTACAACATGTTGAACATCGTTGCTTTGAAATGCACAGTAAGAATCAGAATTGTCAATGCCAGGCATAGGGGATAGAGCTCTGGGTGAGGCCACTGGGAGGGCTCTGGCAGTCACGAGTAGGCATCAAGGTCTCTGCAAGAGAGAGGTTGAGGAAGGCTCAGGAAGACCCAGGATATGATGTATGTTTCCAGCAAGCTGAGCACATAACCATGATTAGGGACCAGGCAACTTACTTACAAACACAACCACCACCCCCCGACCATAGCAAGAAGAAGAAAATGGGTATGGTGATGGAGAGATGAACAATTATATAGCAAATACAGCAAAATGTTAATTGCAGAATCGTGACAGTGGGTATATGGGTATTAATTGCATAATTCAACTTTTATGCCTACATTTTTCAATAATATAATATTGGGGAGAAATGACTGTGGATAGTGGACACGAGGCAAAGCACAACCTCAATCCTACTACATTCCACATGTTAAATGTGTACATATTTACACACTTAGCATCCTGATAGGCCTCTCTATTTACGGTCATAAATGAGTAAAACACACAAATACATGTAGAATATTGGGCATTTACACAGATTTTGTTTCTAGCAAGAAATTAACGCTGCAAGCTTCCTAGACTGCGTAATTCAGCAAATAGACTACCTTTCCCTTAAAGTATGTTAGTCTTAAATGTAACAGAAAATTGCTCAGGGCAAACGGTATTTATGAACTAGATGTCAGAGAATGACAACAGTTCAACCAACCTATGGAAAAAGAGCAAAATTCAACTATCATGCTTGCACCTGAATGGGCTGGTCGATTTGCCTGGGCAAACTGTCTAAAGGAACATGTAGAGAACAAGGCCTGTCCCTTTCCTGGAGCAACATCAGACCCACTCTATAGTTATGCAGACAATACAAGCAGACTCCAGGTGCAATAATTAGACTGTATATGACACTAAGCAAACAGCAATTGCATTTGAAATGAGCCTATCTTACAGAGCTTCTAGTTCAGTCAGTTCAAAGAACAAGCCAGCATAGTGTTTTTACACGGCACGGAGCCTCAGACTAACGTACACATCTTACTGCCTATTACCAAAGGTAAAGATACCCTGGGATGTAAGGAGAGGCTGTGTGAGCTCTGGACCAGAGACCCAGAGAAACTGAAGGGCTAGGATAAGGGCTGAGCGATGGGTAACAGCCTTAGGGGAGAGAGCAGAGGCATACAGGTCCTATGAAGCCCAGAAAGTGTTGCAAAGGCACTCCAGGTCCAGCAGGGCCACCCGCAGTCCTTTCCTGGCAACAATTTAGAACTTACTTTCACCTAAGGAGCATGCATTTCCAGTGTTATAACATCAGTCAAGGAACGATAAAGTTCACTGCGCAGAAAACCATCAACATCCACTTAGCTGCAATATATTTATTCTGCAATAACACAGATAGCTAACAAATGTGAGCTATATGTTAGCCAGCAATAATTCTAGGTTTTTGGGGTTTTTCTTCTATTTTTTTTTTAGAGACAGAGTCTCATTCTGTTACTGAGGCAGGAGCGCAGTGGCACGATCACAGCTCACTGAAACCTTGTGCTCTGGGGCTCAAGTCATCCGCCCTCCCCAGCCTCTTGAGCAGCTAGAGCCACAGGTGTGTGCCACAGCGCCCAGCTAATTGGTGGTGTTTTGTGTGTGTGTGTGTGTGTGTGTGTGTGTGTGTGGAGACGGTGGTCTAACTATGTTACCCAAGCTGATCTCCAGCTACTGGCCTCAAATGATCTTCCCATCTCTGCCTCCCAAAGCACTAAGATTAAAGGCACGAGTCACTGTACCCAACCACCTATTGCTAATATTAAGACAAGTAATTTTTTTTTTTTTTTTGAGACGGAGTTTCGCTCTTGTTACCCAGGCTGGAGTGCAATGGCGCGATCTCGGCTCACCGCAACCTCCGCCTCCTGGGTTCAGGCAATTCTCCTGCCTCAGCCTCGTGAGTAGCTGGGATTACAGGCACGCGCCACCATGTCCAGCTAATTTTTCGTATTTTTAGTAGAGACAGGGTTTCACCATGTTGACCAGGATGGTCTCGATCTCTTGACCTCGTGATCCACCCGCCTCGGCCTCCCAAAGTGCTGGGATTACAGGCGTGAACCACTGTGCCCGGCCACAAGTAATTTTTATTAATCATTTATTATATGGCAGGTACTATGCTAAGCACTTTTACACAGTAATCCTGCTAATCCTCATACAATCCTATGAGGTAAGTGCTATCACTAATCCATTTTGTAGAAAAATAAAAATGGAGGTTTCATATGCCTAAGACTATTCTGAACCTGGTAAGCAATTTAATTCTAGAGTCACACCAAACACTCCAGCTAACTACTTGTTACAATCAAATAGTTATGCATACATCATTAGTAGAACCGGATGTGCGCGACTGAAATGAAGTGAATGAAGAGCAAAGGACAAGGGCGACTACCGTAGGAGGATGACAGCAGCAAGCGCAAGGGCCCCAGACACACGTGCTCGGGGTAGGAGAGAGCCAGCCGCCCACGCTGATTCGACCGGCCAGTCTCCGACCCCACACCCCATTCAGATGACACTGCCAACCCCACCTCTGAGATAGAGAGAGTTGGAAATTCTGCAAAAAACGTGTTGACTTCCAGCCCCTGACTCCCAGCCAGCCCTTCACTTTGCAGCAGCGGGAGGGCGGGCAGTATTCTGAAATCGGTTAATAATGCAACCAAGCAAACCACAAACAAGGGCATAATTAAAGCTCTTTTACTTTGGTTTAAAATAATCTCAAATCTGCCAAACACAGATCACTATATGTAGCAAAGCAGCACATCGCAGGATTAATTTGACTTTTCCTTCTGTTTGGGACTCTGCCTGAGAAAGCTAATTATGTACTCAGCACATACGGTGTGTAAGACCTGAACAAGGTGCTTTTCACAAATACTATCTTATAAAATCCTGGTACAATCTGTGGTGTAGGTATTACTAAGTTAAATTTGGAGATACAGAAGAAGAGGTTCAGAGAGGTTAAGTAACTTGTCCAAGGGCACACAGCTAGCCTAGCAAAATGATATTTTAAACCTAGGTAGTAGCATCCAGCCTGGTTTGATTAAACCACGTGGTTACCTCAAACATCTTTCATCAGAAAAACACATAAAAGACAGGAAGAGCACAGCAGACCTCAGAAGTTCCCAGGACTGAAGTCTGTTTATTGCAATGAAGCAGCCAATCACCTCTGCAGGGCAGCCCAGCAACCCTGGCACCAGCTGGGTTCTAAAAGGCAAAAGCCGCCAGGCCATGCCAAGATGCCACAATGAAAATGAGCATTGTTTAGGTCAGCTGCTGCGGGGCTCCTGTGCACACAGGCAGTACCATGTCACCGAATGGAGAGGTTGCCTCCAGGGTACAGGGTTAGTGGCTGCAATGTCTCAGGCAGGCAAAGATGGGCCTGAAATTAATGCCTTAAGGTCACTGTTGCGGGAATTGGGCAGGCAGGGGTCTTGACAGCAAAACTCAGGCAGCGAATAGCTCAAGCCATTCTGCCCTCTGGGGAAAATGGCCCAGGAGCAGGGAAGGGGTAAAAGGGATGACAATATTCTAAAGAGAAAAGGAAAGCATCGAAGAATGAAGCGAGTGACCCATTCTGGATGAACTCTGAATTCCAAGGCACTTATAAACCTGTCTCTGACCCAGCACTGAATTAGACACTTGACAATGATGATGACACCTGACATTCACATGTCAGTCCCCTGTGGCCTCTCACAAAACACCATAAAAGCCACTAAGGATTTCCCACTGGAAACGGGCTTGGCCAATAAACAGACACAGGCAGAAACGAAGGGGGGAGAATAAACTCCTGCTCGCTCGCCCACTCAACTGCAGCTTCAGCTGTAAGCAGAATTCTTTAACCTCCTGAGCCTGGAGTTCTAAATGATAATATACAACTTGCAAGACAAGAAACAGAATATATAAGGCACATGTCGGCACCTACCATCTTGCAGAGCTCATTAAATACCCATGATGACTCATTCACAACTTTTAAAGAGAATCAACAGAGGGCCATCACATCATACCCCTGAATTCTTGTCTGCAGTTAAGCTCGATTATTCAGATTGATGTAGTCAGTGTGAAGTCTTGAAAGCAAAGCCACAAAGATAAGGACATTGGATGCATCTGTGCTGTGTGCCAGTAGGCGACTTCGGAGCCAGTAAGCACATCAATATGGTCACACCGTATAAACAACACTGAGGCTGAGACTAGATCTTACATCTCTCTTCGGAAGGGCAAAGTGTCAAGAGGAAAATCACCAGGTCCAAGTCAAGGCTCACTGGGGCCTTCCAGGCACGGAGCGTTGCTCAGGACTTCACACACCTCACGCAGATGCGGAGACAAACACGAGCCGCCCAGACCCAAGGCAGGTGCAGCGGACCAGGGGCTCAAAGGAAGCAGATTTTGCCTAAGAGGAGGACTTGAGGGAAATCTCAATTAAAAGAGAAGCGTGAGAGACAAGCGCTGATGTCAATTTCTAATTAGAGTTTGCTGTTGAGAAAAAGATACAATCCCCTACGCTTCCAATGTGGATTTTAGTGCTCTGCTACCACTTTTCATTCCACGATTAAGGGAGACCAAAGGGACCTGCAGCACACGCTGACGAAAGAGAACAATCAAAGGCAAAGATGCAGAGGTGAGCAGGAATACCGGGGAAATGGACTACTCAGATTTGTCAGCCCCAAAACTTAAAAGGGACCAACTAGCCTCCTTGTGGCTCACAGAGTCCTGCGGGGTCTGGTCTTCCACCCACCTCTCTGCTCTCATCTTCCCCTGCTTCCCTCTCTCCCCCTCTGCTAGACAACACACTGGTCTTTCTATTCCCCGACCATATCAAGCACGTTTCAACCCCAGGGCCTTCGCATTTCCTAGTCCCTCTGCCTGAAACATTCTTGCTCCGAATAACTGTATAATTCCATCCCACACTTCTTTCAAATCCATTCAAATGTCACCTGCCCAGAGAGGCCTTTAGAAAAAGGTCCAACCCATTTGTTAGCAGCCATAAAAATAGTGGAAGGGAGGGTGAAGGGATCTGAATTGTCAGACTGCATGTACGTGTCTGCTCACAGCAGGGATCTACCTAAAACTGTCTACTGTGAATGGAATCAAGGACAGAGAATTAGGCACTTGTTCAGGGGCCATCAGTTTAAGGGTTGATATTGTATAAATGCTGCAAACCAGCCAAGGGCCAATTCTAAGCATCCCTAAAAGACTGTGAGGGGCCCAGGCGCCCAGCAGCAAAGGGCTCCCTTTTCCTGTAAGGTATCATTTGCGACATGCTGGAGTCTGGCTGCTGGAACAAAAAGGCATCTGCCCGGCTTCTTCCTGAGACACAGGAGCCAGGGCAGCTTTGGGAAGGGCATTCTGGCTTCACATGTCCGCTGTCTCTTGATACAGGAGTTTAGGAAGCTCCTGACCTCTGAGCTCACTCAAGGAGAAGCCACTGCCGTCCTGCCTTTAGGAGTGAGCCGGGAGGGGGTAGCCCTGGAGAAGAAAGGTAGTGATAAAAGGCCCAGCCAGAGGTGGGCTTCGTTATTGGGCCTGAAGAGTTTTGTTCCCTAAAGGGAACAGAACGGGCAGGCTCAGCACCATCACTGTCACCTCCTTTCTGTGGGCCTATATGGGATGGAAAGGCTTTTTCCTTCTAAAGGAGCAAGAATTGGAGAATCCACACAACCCCTTTTCCCAGAAAGCTTTCCTGATTCACTGAGGAAGGAAATCAGACCCCATGCTCCTGGAACACAGGAGAGCTCGCCAGCAGAGGTCCAGTTGCTGTCAGGATCCACTGCCTAGTTTCCTTGAGGCTCAGCATCCCCTGATCTCAAAGAATAGGCTTTAGGCCGGGCTCAGTGGCTCACGCCTGTAACCCCAGCACTTTGGGTGGCCGAGGCGGGCAGATCACGAGGTCAAGAGATTGAAACCATCCTGGCCAACATGGTAAAACCCCGTCTCTACTAAAAAATACAAAAATTAGCCGGGCGTGGTGTCGTAGGCCTGTAGTCCCAGCTACTCGGGAGGCTGAGGCAGGAGAATTGCTTGAACCCGGGAGACGGAGGTTGCAGTGAGCCGAGATCACGCCACTGCACTCCAGCTTGATGCCTGGTGACAGAGCAAGACTCTGTCTCAAAAAAAAAAAAAAAGAATAGGCTTTTTAAAAAGGTGAAATGAGATAGTATATGAATTATATGCAGCATGGGGCCTAGCATAGAGTAAGCATACAAAAAAAAAAATCCTTAATCCAAACAACTAATTCCAATGATGTAAAAAAAATAAGTCAAAATTAGAACTGAAATCTAATTATCAATGCTTTCTAGAAAGATGCAGGTTGTGAAAAATCACTTAAACCTCATTTAATACTAAAAAATAGACATTTCATAATAATTTCTGATTTTAGTGATTCACATAATCTGTGAATAAATCATCGTTTTATTTTCAAACAGTTTAATATTAGAAAAAGGCTCTGAAGTCAGAATGCCTCAATTTTTTTTTTTTTTTTATTTAGGCAGAGTCTCGCTCTGTCACCTAGGTTGGAGTGCAGTGACGCAATCTCAGCTCACTGCAACCTCCTCCCTCCCAGGTTCAAGCGATTCTCCTGCCTCAGCCTCCCAAGTAGTTGGGCATACAGGCCCGTGCCACACCACACCTGGCTAATTTTTGTAGTTTTTAGTAGAGACAGTGTTTCACCATGCTGGCCAAGCTGGACTCGAACACCTGACCTCAGGTGATCCGCCCACGTTAGCCTCCTAATGTGTTGGGATTACAGGCATGAGTCACTGCGCCCAGCAGAATACCCATTTTAAATGTCCAGTGTTGCCACTTTCAAGCTACGTGACATGGAGAGAATTTCTCCAACTCTCAGGACCTCAGAATCCTCATTAGAAAATGAAGATAATACCTGTACCTATCTCACAAGGTTTTGCAAGGATCCAAAAGGTTAATCCACAGGAAAACCTTAGAACAGTGTTAAATATGATCGCTCTTCCTATTATCACTGTTTTGATTGTGAATGCGACTGTATATATGATGCTGTGGTGATAAAACTTTCCAGTCAGGCCAGACCTTTGTCTGAAACTGGGTCCCTTCAGCTGCCTGCTCCATGAGATGTATCTGCAAGAATCTCAGTGTGAGGATGAGGCTGACAACAGGAGAAATGCATGTAACCCAGTGCCTGGCACAGGGCATGGACTCACAGGAGAAATGACTGTAGCAACTTTGATATATGAGTAGGATGCTACACTACTGTTGGTAATTAGGATATTACAAATACAGCTCTGCTTCAAAAAATACTTGGAACCAAAATTTCTACGCACAGCCCAGTAAAACACATGAAATAATTATGAGCGTATGAACAATGTGTAAATGCACTGCCTTAGAACTATTAAGGGTTATAAATCACAACTTGGAATGTATAACCCAGAGCCACTTTAAGCCTATATAATGGCATAAAATTAGATAATCACAAATAACTGAGAGGGAGAAATCCCTACAGAAGACTGCTGCATGTCAGGAAATGCAAAGGGTTAAGTGCCCCCAGCCAGCCAATGTGAAGTACACCCCTCAGGGGAGCCCAAGCCTCAGAGCAAGAGAATCAGGCAGGGATTGGATGTTCTGATCCCAAACTGGCACTGCTTATACCAAGAAGCCTCAGGTCTCTGGCATCCCTGGGGCACCTCAGCTGATGGAGTGAAAAAGCAAACCAAAAAGAGGGGATTCTAGGGTCCCGGTGCCAAGTTTCTCTCTTCACTCTCAACACAAGCGGATTTCACTCAGGAAGACTCCCAAGCACCTGATGTAAGTGAAACCCAGCCGATTTACTGCCAGATGTTAAAAAGGGGAAGGAGGGGTACTCTGTGATCAACCAGCCTCAAAGCAGCTGAGTAACCTGGAGATTGAGACCAGCTGACAGAGAGGACTGGAAACTGAATGGCTGGAGCACATGTCTCCTCCCAAGTCCTCACCATTCTCCTCTCTGTTTACAGTGGATGGCGCCTGCCTGCCCTGCGCCGTGGCTGCTGTCCCATCTGCCGTTCCCTCACTCGCTGGGCATTAACAGAACAGCCCAACCAACTTCTTAAAGAACAAGGTGATATTACATCTCTTTGGGACACCAGGTGATGCCTAATTGCAAAGAAAACTTGATGAGGTTAAACCTAAATAATTTGGGCCTTACTACTCCTGGAAGGATCCCTGCTGAAAACCAAGAAGAGAACCATAGACAGAGACTGGCACTTTACACTGCTTCCTGATTCTGTCTTATCAGGACCCCAAAAGCCCTCTCCCAATGCTTCTGTTTAAATAGTCAAGCACAACCTAAACGCCATCAAGAGGTGAACGGTTAACTAACAGGGGTACTTCCACACCAGGGAATATCACTCTGCAATAAAAAGAAATGAATTACTGATATATGCAAAAACTTGGATGGATCTTAAGGAATTTGTGCTTAGTGAAAAAAAACAATTTCAAAATGTTGCATGCTGCATGATGCCATTTATGTAACATTCGTAAAATGAATGAAAATATTGCACATATGCAGTAAAATCAGAGTGGTGTTAAGAAGTCATGGCCGGGTGGCATGGTGGCTCACACCTGTAACTGCAGCAATTTGGGAGGCCGAGGTAGGCAGATCACCTGAGGTCAAGAGTTCAAGACCAGCCTGGTCAAAACGGTGAAACCCTGTCTCTACTAAAAATACAAAACATTAGCTGGGCATAGTGGAGTGCACACCTGTAATCCCAGCTACTCGGCAGGCTAAGGCAGAAGAATTGCCTGAACCCGGGAGGTGGAGGTTGCAGTGAGCCGAGATCGTGCCACTGTACTCCAGCCTGGGCACACAGTAAAACTCCATCTGAAAAAAAAAAAAAGTAAAAAAAGTCATACATAGTGGGGGTGGGGAGAATGGAGGGTGGAAGTCCCCAAATCTATGCTGTATTAGCAAATTTCATGTCCCTCTGCTTGATCATTCATTCATTCATTCATTCATTTAGCAAATATTTACCGAAGGCTACCAAGTATCCAGCTTTAACCTGGGAGCTATGAACACAAAGAGAAGCAAATGCATGAGTTCAACATGCATCATTTAAGGAGTGAGAATGGTTTGTCCACAATTCCACTTAGCCAATGCACATCCTGAATGTGTGCTTGAGAAGAGAGACATCGACTTCCCATCCTCCGCTGAGTTTCAGTCCTCACATGCCGTCTCCCATGCACAGATCTCACTATTACCAAGCAAAGTGTGAGCCAAGTGTTCAGAGATAAGCACTGTTTGTACTGCCAGATCCTTAATGCACTGCTTACCTTTCAGGCAACTAAGGACTGTCCTTGAGTAACATTCCACCTCCATACAACATCCTCTCACCCGCTGCCTTAGAACCAAACTCTGCAGTGAAAAGCATTTGTACTTGAAGGCACTGATCTTTTTTTTTTTTTTTTTGCATTTTAGGTTATGGGGTGCATGTGAAGAACAGGCAAGATTGTTGCATAGGTGCATACGTGGCAGTGTGATTCGCTGCCTTCCTCCCCTTCACCTGTATCTGGGATTTCTCCCCATGCTATCTCTACCCAACTCCCCACCCCCTGCTGTCCCTCCCCTATTTCCCCCGACAGACCCCAGTGTGTAGTGCTCCCCTCCCTGTGTCCATGTGTTCTCACTGTTCAACACCCGCCTATGAGTGAGAACATGAGGTGTTTGATTTTCTGCTTGTGTCAGTTTGCTGAGAATGATGGTTTCCAGGTTCATCCATGTCCCTACAAAGGACACGAACTCGTCGTTTTTGATGGCTGCATAATATTCCACGGTGTATATGTGCCACATTTTCCCTGTCCAGTCTATCATCGATGGGCATTTGGGTTGGTTCCAGGTCTTTGCTATTATAAACTGGAAGGCACTGATCTTAAAGGTTTTGCATGATAATAGGGTCAGTTGCAAAAGAGACCCCAAGAGAGGAGACTCAGACCTGGCCAGAGACGGGGCAGGGTTACCTCACTCAAGCATGACAGTCCAGTGTGAAAAGATGACAAGGAGTTTGCCAGGCAAAGAAGTCACGTTGCTTGTGCTAAGAAGACCATCTCCTAAAGTCTGGGCCACAGGAATACGTTTGCGTTTCCCTTCCTGGTAGTCTCGGCATGTTGCTTATTTACCACAGAGGACCTGCATTCTCCCTGAGCTCGGACAGAAAGGCCATGTGCTGACTCGCTCACTGACTGATGGCTGTTGGTGTTAAAAGCTTCTGATCCAACAGTTTCTCTGAGTGCCTTTTAATCTTGTCTCAAGGCTAAACACCCTTTCTTTAGGTCAATAGCTAAGTAACAGAAGACAAGGGAGTGGGGCGGGTTAGTCTGCTGGTTCCATTAACAGCACGATAAAGAAAAAAATTTTTCTTTATCTGGCATCTTATGCAAGGAAAGAGCAATGTCAAATCACTGGGTCTGTTAGCTCAGGCCATTTCCTGATCAACCTCAAACCAGAAATACAGACCTGTGGCTTGTACTTAGAGAATAGTTTTGTTGTTTACGTTTTGTCGTATGACCAGTTAGACAATCCTGGAGCATTAAAAAAAAAAAAAGAAGAGTGGAACATTTTTCAAAATGAAAATCAATCAGTAAGACCAAGGAAAAGATTCCCCCTGCTTCCTGTCCCAGAATAAGAGTTTAGGTTTTGATCTTCCCCAAAAGGGCTGGAGGGACCAAGTTGGCCAAGCTGCTGGTGTTACATCTCCTTTGATCACTGGTGCTGCAGAAAACATACCCTTCCATCAATTCTTGTAAAAGAAATGCAGATACACGAATGCAGCTCTCAGGACACGTAGAGGCTCAGCCCAAGCCCCATTCTGAGCCCCATTCTAAAAGAAGACACATCACCCAGCTAGCCAGGTCTCTGGGCTTCATTCTGCTCTCTCCATCAGATTCCATCACTCTAAATAATTTGGGCCTTACTGCTTCTGGAACGATCCCTGCTGAAAACCACGAAGAGAACCATAGACAGAAACTGGCACTTTACACTGCTTCCTGATTCTGTCTTATCAGGACCCCAAAAGCCCTCTCCCAGATGCTTCTGTTTAAATAGTTAAGCACAACCCAAATGCCATCAAGAGGTGAACGGTTAACTAACAGGGGTACTTCCACACCAGGGAATATCACTCTGCAATAAAAAGAAATGAATTATTGATACATGCAACAACTTGGATGAATCTCAAGGGATTTGTGCTTAGTGAAAAAAAACACAATCTCAAAAGGTTGCATGCTGTATGATGCCATTTACGTAACATTCGTAAAATGAGAACATTAGAGAGATGGAGAACAGAATAGTGGTGCCCTGGGGTTAGCGAGCAGGAGAGAGTGTGGCTGTAAAAATGCAGCAGGTTCTATATCCTGATTGTGGTGGTAGTCACATTAATCTACCCGAGTGATGAATGGGTACACACACACACACACACACACGCACACGCACGAGTGCACGTAAAACTGAGGAAATCTGCTGGTGGACCCTACACTGTCAATTTCCTAATTGTGGTGTTATATCACAGTTTTGCAATATGTCACTATTGGGGGCAACTGGGTAGAGAGTGTACAGGATCAGTCTGTATCACTCTGATCACTCTGTATTATTTCTTACAATTGCAATGTGAATCTACAATCATCTTAAAATAGAGAGAGAGAGAGAGAGAGAGAGATACAAGCAGGTTGAGGAGCATATTCATTTATCTGGAGCACTTTTTCTTTCCAAGAAATCTAAATGAAAAAGGAACACAGCCAGATTCATTCAGACATTCTGCATAGAGCCCCAAGCATCTTATTAAAGAGATCCAGGTGCCCTCCCTGGGACTCACTGTGCCATCTCTGCTGCCACACACAACTGTCCTTACATAAAACCTCTGTCTGGAGCTTCAGAGACCATGGGTTCCTCTTCAGGAATCTCGTTAAGAGCTTGTTGCATGTCAGAATTGAACCACGACTGCCTGGAACACAAATTTAATTCAGAAAGCTAAAGATCTATCCTACGACAATATCTCTATAGAGGAAAAATGGACCATTCGCTGATATAAACAACATCTATACAGGGGCATCGATATATTTGTAGTAACCAGAAGTCCACCTTCACAAAATGAGGTGCCCAGCAGCTGGAACAATTATATGAATGCCCTGACCTTCCATTTTCTCCTCTTCCTATTTTTTCTCAGTTTTCAGCCACATTTTTGTCTGCAACCTAAAAACCACACAAATGCTGATTTGTTACACACACAGACATCATGGTAGCTACAGCTGTATACCCACACCTTTCTCTCAAGCATACTCATAATTTCTCCCAAGTGTCATATAAATTTCAAACCATTAAATAAAATGATTTTATACTGTCCTTGTAGATGTTACTAACCCTCACCCCCACCAATGACATCACTGTTTCCATAGTAACTAATGTACTTCAAAGTAGAAAATGCAGATGGTGGCTTTAGAAAAAAGGCAGAAAAAAACAAGTGACAGATACCAAGCACATCACAGTGTAAGTGATGTGCAGAATGTACCTGCTTTACAGGCACCGACTCAGGGACAAGCAATAAATATTTCAGTAGAGCCCTTATGCTAACAGATATTCTATATAACCACAGCCTATCCAATTACTCTATTGCCTTTGGAAGTGGCTGCCTAATCCAATGTGCTTACCCCTCAGAATTTGCATGTGAGTAAAAGTGTGTGTTCAAAAGCATGCGTACGGATCACAGGCTGATTCTCATAAGAGAGTCACGTACTTCATAGATATGTTGTAATTATGCCTAGATAAGAACAGCTATTTCAGAGATACTTCAATGCCACTATTCACAAGAGAGAAATGGATAAAACTGGCAAGGAGGAAAAAAAGCCCAAATTCTTATTTCCTAAGTATAAGAAAAAAAATTATAAAATCTCCATGAAATGCGACATTTCTCACTTCAAGCATAAAGCCCTTTTGATGAAGCAGGAGTCCTTTTTCAGTTACTGTAAGTATTTCATTGTTTAGATGTCTGTGAATAAAAATTTTTCTGGGCATGAAAAGCTACGCTTTGAGTTGTGAGAACGACAGCAAAGAGGTGACAGTTCTGGATGGTTTGACACAAAACGAGAATCTGTTAAAACATAACATAGTGTGGTAGGAATGCTGATTGGTCCCTGTCACAATGTCATTCTTAACACTGTCTGCATACTGAGCAGAAGCTTCACGTGTCCCATCATCTCGTCTCTGCGCGGTAGGAGCCAATATTTAGACCATGAGATGACACCATGCCCTGCAAACAGTCCATGAGTTAATTTCTTCTGATGGCATTTGGCTACCACCAAGGACAGTGAACACATCTGGAATCCTGGAGCCCACTGAAAAGGCCTTTATCAGCCCAGCACAGTAGCTCCTACCTGTAAACTCAGCACTTTGGGAGGCCAAGGCCAGCAGATCATGAGGTCAGGAGATGGAGACCATCCTGGCTAACACAGTGAAACCCCATCTCTACTAAAAATACAAAATACAAAAAATTAGCCGGGCATGGTGGCTCATGCCTATAGTCCCAGCTACTTGGGAGGCTGAGCTAGGAGAATCACTTGAACCCGGGAGGCAGAGGTTGCAGAGAGCTGAGACTGTGCCACTGCACTCCAGCATGGGCCATAGAGCGAGATTCCTTGCCCTAACCAAAAGAAAAGAAAAGGCCTAAACTGGCCCAGTGCCGTGGCTCACACCTGTAATCCCAGCACTTTGGGAAGCCGAAGTGGGCGGATGACATGAAGTCAGGGGTTTGAGATCAGCCAAGCCAATGTGGTGAAACCCCGTCTCTACTAAAAATACAAAAATTAGCCAGGACTGGTCGGCACATGCCTGTAATCCTAGCTTCTCCATTAGGCTGAGGCAGGAGAATCACTTGAACCTGGGAGGCAGAGGTTGCAGTGAGTTGAGATTGCGTCATTGCACTCCAGCCTGGGACACAAGAGCAAAGTTCCGTCTCAAACAAAAAAGGCCTAAATCCACTCCCTGCTTACGATGTCACACGATGATGGTTTCATTTCTGGGATGCTAAATCTTGCCTCATGTCGTCAGCACAGTTCTTTCTGTTCCTGTGCAGGCTCACCTACGGGAAAGCCCTGAGATTCTCCTCTTTCCACAGGATGCTGTGTGTGGCCCCATCACCTGGTGAACGGAGAGCTGGAAGGGTGGTTCCATCCATACACCTGACTTCTGGCTGCAGGCTTAGATCAGACTACAAGTCTCAGATGTTTTGAAGGTTCACTGGGCTACTATCTTCCTAAAACACCTCTTTCCGTAGACCACACCCCTTTTTGCAAAAACCTATTACAACTCCTTTACGTCCATTAGATTGAGCCTTCCCTTAACTGACTGGACCTTCCAGCAAAGGGGGCCACCTCCTTCCCCTTCCCAAAGGCCTTCCCTGAAATCCCATTCCTTCCTCTTCACAGAGCTCCCTTCCCTCCGCTGTCAAGCCTCTGTTTCTGCAGATCCACTTCAATTTTCTCCACTGTGACCTGAACGGACCTTTACATTCGGCCACCATACCACTCTTTGAAGAACAGCAAACCTTGCTCTGATGTCATGAGCAAAAGTACCACAATGTAAGCGCCTTTACTGCAATTTCTGATGTCTCGATATGCTGGGTCCTCAGTATCAACAAGACTGCCTGACGAGTCACAGAAGCTCAATAAACAGGTCTTGAATTAATAAGGTAGCTTCCAAGAACACAAATATCTTAAAATTTTTAAGGTTAAGAGAGATTAGAGAGCAAGGTCTGATACCAAAATTTTTAAATGTATGTAAGAAGAACTGCCATCATCGTTTGAAGAAGCTTCACACCAAATTAATTAAAAGATTAAACGGCTACTTACGTGGTTAGGAGACAAGATTAAATATAAGGGAAAAGATTCTTTCACATCAGAATTAAATTTAATGCCTCGGATCAATAAAAACTATCCTAAAGATCAGGAAATAAATCAAGTCACATAAGCTGCACGTAACAGCGAATGACTTTAGGAAAGTGTTCTGCTTCTGTGCAACTACAGAAAAAACTTACAGAAACGAGGTTTCTCATTCAATGGATATGAATCAGATCCATCTGGATCACGCAGCAGGACCCCAAACACATTGGCGAAAGTCAAATATCTGTAATGAGCTATGATGGTTAGTGTGTGTGGACAGGCAATGTGAATAGAGAAAAAGCTGGTGATCTTACAGTGCAGTCCTTCTTCCATAGGCCACGTCCAGGATGGACAGCAGAGAAGCCCACAAAGGGGCTCCCTGCCCCGTCTCCAGCTGATGGGGGAGGAACCAACCCAGCATCATGTCACGTGTGACGGGCAGAGCTGGGATTGGAATCCAGGCAGCCTCTTGCTCCAGAGTCCAGTTTTCACCCAGTCTCCGTCTCCAACTGACGGGGTACAAACCAACCCAGCCTCATGTCACACGTGATGGGCAGAGCTGGGATTGGAATCCAGGCAGCCTCTTGCTCCAGAGTCCAGTTTTCACCCCGTGGAGAGAGTAAACTGGAAAGGCAGTACCAACATCACTCCATGAAGCTGGGGGAGAAGACCACGACCCACAGTGGGAGGGGAGGGTCAGAGGAAAGGGAGGCAGGAGGAGTGACTTCATAACAGAAGTGCAACCAGGGTCTCCTCCATTGAGCTACAACATGGGACAACACTGCCTCCTCTAAAGGACTGAATGAGGTGGTGTGTGTCAGGTACACACAGCGGATGCTCAGTAAGCAGTAGAGACTACCATCACTGCTAACCAAGTCAGAGCCTACTCAGAATTTCAGCAACTGCCTCATCTACTAAGAGGGCACCAACACAGACTGTCTGCCAACTTCAAGGTGGCAAATGTCCCTTTCATGTGAAATGGTGTGGATGTAACTAGCCATATCAGCCTGTGGTCAGCCTTAGTGCCAAGAGCGGGGGACAACCAGATATTCTACTACAATGGACTTGAAAGAATTCCTCACCAGTTATCTCCTCTAATCAAGCAAAAAGTAAACCTGGTCAAGCAAAAGCTAACTTGCAATGGACAGGAAATACAGAAGAAAGAGACAAGTTAAATGAAACCACAAGGAAATAGTCAGATAAACTTAGAGAGCATGGAACATTCTATAAGATGTTCTGTGGAATGACAACTGAACCAACCTCTTCAAAAAGTTAACATAGTGGGGGAAAAGTAGGGAAATTATTCCAGAGGAAAGCTGTGCACCCATGATCAGAGCAGCATCATTCACAGTAGCTAACATGTGGAAGCAACAGAAGGGTCCGTCGACAGGTTACTGGACAAGGAAATATGGTCGATACACACTATGGAAGATTATTCAGCTTTAAAAAGGAAGGAAATTCTGACCCAGCCTCCAATTTGGACGACCCGTGAGGCCAGTATGCTGAGTGAAACAAGCCCATCACAAAAGGACAAACATTGTATGTGGGGCCCTGGAGTAGTGAGAATCATAGAGACAGGAAGTGAGCAGTGGTGGCCAGGGCTGGCGGAAGGGGAGTGGGGAGTGATCATTTGAAGGGTGTGGAGTTTCCCTCGGGAAGAAGAGCTCCAGAGATGGAGGGTGGTGACAGTGGCACAATGTTGTGAATATATTTAATGTAGTGGTCCCCACTTACCCAGAGTTTCGCTTTTCACGGTTTTCAGTTACCTGAGGTCAACCACAGTCAGAAAATAGTGAGTAACAATAAGATATATTGAGAGAGAGACCACATTCACATAACTTTTATGACAGTATATTGTTATGATTGTTTATTATTATTGTTGTTAATCTTACTCTGCCTAATTTATAAATTAAACTTTATTATAGGTATATACATATAGGAAAAACCCTATCGTATATAGCATTTAGTACTAACCAAGACACCAGGCATCCACACCGGGGGTCTTGGAATATATCCCCTAGAGCAAGGGTGGGGACTCCCACACCACTGAGTTCAGTGTACACTTCAAAATGATTAAGACGTAAATTTTATGTGTAATTTGCCACAATAAAGAAAAAAACAAAGGAAAAGACACAAAGTCATATAACGGATGAAATGTGTGATCTTGAATTGGTCTGTGGCTATTTATAAACACATAAATAGTTCCAGAGAAAGCGAGGTATACAGCTAGAAATGGCAACTGCTATAGAGATATTTGGGGAACATTTTGGAGAAATCTGGTATGTAGGAAGTATTCATTGAAATTAGGGGCTACTTAATTTGGTTAGGAGTGATAGTAGGGTTGCGGTTTTATGGGGAAATGACCATAATTTATGAAGAGGAATAGTGAAGTATTTAGGTGTGAAGTGTCATCATTCCTATAATTTACTTTAAAATGGTTCTGATGTGGCCAGGCGTGGTGGCTCACGCCTATAATCCCAGCACTTTGGGAGGCCAAGGCGGGTGGATCACGAGGTCAAGAGATTGAGACCATCCTGGTCAACAAGGTAAAACCCTATCTCTACTAAAAATACAAAAATTAGCTGGGCATGGTGGCGCGTGCCTGTAGTCCCAGCTACTCAGGAGGCTGAGGCAGGAGAATTGCTTGAACCCAGGAGGCGGAGGTTGCGGTGAGCCGAGATCGTGCCATTGCACTCCGGTCTGGGTAACAACAGCGAAACTCCGTCTCAAAAAAAAAGGTTCTGAAGTAAAGTATGTATGTGTGTATGAATGCAGCTGTACATATGAAGCAAATGTGTCACATCTTAACAACTACTCAGTCGTAGGTGGTGAGTACATGGATGACCACTGTACTATTATAATTTTTAGTTATTGTTTTGTCACAGGAGAATTAAAAACAAAAATGAGGCAAAACTGCCCCACAGATGTCCAAGGGTTGCTGTCAGTCTGAAATGACATAATCCCACAAAACTGAAACTGGCTGAACATTCCGCCAGGTAAGATGGCACAGTACCCACTTCTGTTTTTGAGAAGAAAACTGAAACCCACAGGAAATAGATGACTCTCCCATCAGCAGTCTTTTCACAAACATCAACATGTTAGTCAGCCCTGTGGAATACTTTTTGAATAAGGTAAATGTAATTTTGCACTAAAATTTTGAAAAATGACCACATATTGAACAAGTAAACACAAATTAAACTGTCTGTTCACACTGACATGGGACAGTCTGTAATTTTGTGGGAATGGTTATGGCAGAAATATTACATAATGGCCCATGTGTTTAAATAGCTGGCTGTTCAAATCAAGAACGCAGGTGAGGGCTGAGCATGCAGGCAGGTTCACCCCAGGAGCAGGGGCCCTGTGACCATCCTGGAATGTATAATAGAGTCTTTCAAAACAGAGCACTGCCATCACCTGCAGATGCCACCATGTCCTAAAGGGGAGGAAGGGAACAGAGAACAGATTCTCTGGCCCTGGTGGAGTCATTCTCTGGCCCCAGTAATGTCATGTTCAATGTTCATTACCTTTTACTTCAGTTTAAAAGAGAGAGAGAGAGAACAGTGTTTTCTCACAAGTGGAAACACGTTAAAACAACATCAACACACTCAAGACACTAAAGCGTTCACTGCAGCTGCGATGTGTTCCGAGGCTTGGTGTGAGGAAAGAGAAGGGAGGGTAGAGAAAGCCGGGACCAAAAGACCCAAGATCAAACACTAGCTGCGCCAACTTGGGCACGCTCTTTAACTTCTAGAACTGAGCCCTGCTTCCTTGTCTGGAAAAGAGAACTAATGACGCCTACCTCATGGGATTTGTGTGTGAGTTCAATCAGACTGCCTGGGCGCTCGCGGGCACACACCACGTCCTCGACAAAGCCAACTCCCCTTTGCACAGACGATTTGACTCCCTACATCTTTTGTGACCAACCCCTTGAACTCATCATCCCATTTCGTGATTCTGAAAAGCAAAGCAATGAAAAGCAATGAACAACCTGAATTTATATCAGCAAAACAACACCGTAAGCAATCTACCATACAGAAATAGGAAGATGGAATATAATGGAATATTACGGTCTTTTCAAATGTTGTAGACATTTCCCAGTTGAAATGGTCCAGGTAAACTTCTGTATAAAATGTCACTCTTCCTAAATCTGAATAAAAAAGAAATTAACCCTGAAATAATATATTTATCAGCCAAAAAGCAAAAACGAATGAGCATACCCCAGTGTCACAAACTCAAAAGGTCCCTAGGAAGGAAAGCGAAGGAAGAAGGATACAGTGTGACAAGGCTCAGAGCCCTGCATCTAACACCCGCAGGAACACAAAGCGGTGAATAAACAAAAATTCTGAGAGTTGTCATCAATATCGCCATATCTGAAAAAAAAACAACGTGAGTAGTTATCCATATATTCTTCTCCTCTGACTAGGGAAGAGAGAAAATATCCGCTGGGGAGAAAAGGATGAGATGATGCATAAACCTTGGTGTTGATCATCTCTGCTGCAAGCAATGAAGATTCCGCACGTCCAAAGTGAAATCCAAGGCTGACCCGAGGCCACAGAATACAACTGGAGGGTGTGCAGTGTGTGCCCCACACAGGAAGACTGAACCCACTTAAAAAGGCCTTCAAAAGATCCCAGAAGTGAAAGCTGCCAAGCCCACTCAGCACCCAGCACACCACCTGCTACAGCTTAACTGGCCCAAGCCACTTCATAGGTCTTCAGGCTACAGAAAGCATGAACAGAAACAGAAAACTAGCCTTCAAACTTCTGCTTGATGGCAAGGAGAAAAAAGACAGCCTTCAAACAAAGAAATCAAAAAGAGATATAGGCTGATTTACGCCGGCAAGAATAAAATGAAAAACCATATGGCATGGTATCTCTAAACACAGACTCCTGGAAAGGTTAGAAAGCAACAGTGTATTCAAAGACGAAGAACTCAAAATAAAACATTCATGCCTGTAATCCTAGTACTTTGGGAAATGGAGGCGGGCAGATCACGAGGTCAAGAGATTGACCAACATGGTGAAACCCCATCTGTACTAAAAATACAAAAAAAAAAAAAACAAATCAGCTGGGCATGGTGGCACTCACCTGTAGTCCCAGCTACTCAGGAGGCTGAGGCAGAAGAATCGCTTGAACCCGGGAGGCAGAGGTTGCAGTGAGCTGAGATCACGTCACTGCACTCCAGCCTGGCGACAGAGTGAGACTCCGTCTTAAAAAAACAAAAGAAAAGAAAACTCAACCAGAAACCAGAGAAAGATTCCCCACAAAAGATCTTTGAGCCATAGAACTTAATAAGAATATGAGTTCAATACATCAAGAACGCAAAGACAACATCTAAAAAAGGGGGAAAAAAGAAGATTGTAAATCTAAAGAAATAAATTGAAATTAAAGCCAACACTAGAAAATACATATGTGAAATGGAATCTACCGAGAACTAAATAAAGACGGTTTAAAATCAATTTTGTGACCAGAGGAAAGCTAAAAATAAACACAGTGAATATAGATAAAAACAAGGGATTCAAATAGTCAAAGCGAAACGGACAGCTATGGTGTTCAAAGACAACGTAACATACAGACAATTGGTGCCTTACAGCACAGAATTCACTGCATAGAACCCAGTGTTTGAAGACATCAGGAAATTCTCCTGCAACTAATAAAGAATTGCATCTGTTGACTGAAAAAACACATCCAGTTCTAAAAACTATGATACACATCACACAGCAGTAATATACATCAGAATTAAATTATATGTCAAATATTAAGAAAAGATTCCTCATACATCTAACCTATAGGCAATAAAAAATTATCTCTAAGGGAGGAAAAATAAGGCTGGCCTTGGACACTTCCACAGCAACATTTAATAGCAGGAGAAAGTTACTTCTTTCCAATTTTACTGAAGTCTTCTGTTAAATTTCAGCGAAATTAAATTTACTACTAATTTTAGAACATACATTTTATAAGTATATCTAGTCAGCCAGTCATTTTTCCATGAATAAGAATAGAAAGAACTCTAAAATGATGTATTTCTAATAATAAGGAGAAATTCTTCTTCTCTTTCCCCAGAATTCAGACCTTGATACAAACTAGAGGAATGTCCATCTTCTGGAAGTTAACAGAGAAAAAGCACCTGCTCTTCTGACTTCCTCACTCAATCCTCCCCAAAGGAAAGGATCAGCAACTTATCTGATTCGCAGAATTACAAGCAGGAAGCTGCCAAGCTTGCCCTGATCCCCTCTCCCCCCATTCTGTGAACAGCCCTCGGGATGCACACATTCTCTGCTCCTCCAGGAGGTAAGCTTACCTGAGCAGGTGTGCACCTGCAGGGACAAAGCCTGCAGTTCTGACTTGGGTGAGTTTTATTCTGAGGACGAAGTTGTGAAAAGAAGCCTGAATCTGCACACGAACAGAGTTTTCCAATCCAAACTCCAGTTTTTGCTACACAACCCCCAAGATGGTGTTTGAAACCCCTGTGGCTGTCTAGGGTGTCTACTTCCCAAATGATCTTTCTCTTGTTGTTGAAATAGTGTCTTACTCTGTCACCCAGGCTGGAGTGCAGTGCTGCTGTTAAGGGTCACTGCAGCCTCAACTGATCCCCTGGTCTCAAGTGATCCTCCCACCTCAGTCTCCCAAGTAGCTGGGACTACAGGCATGCACCACCACACCCAGCTAATTTTTTCCTTTTTTTTTGAGACAGAGACTAGAGGGCAGGTTGGAGTGCAGTGGCAGCATCTCAGCTCACTGCAACCTCCACCTCCTGGGTTCAAGCAATTCTCCTGCCTCAGCCTCGTAAGTAGCTGGGATTACAAGCATGTGCCACCATGCCTGGCTAGATGTTGTATGTTTAGTACAGACAGGGTTTCACCATGTTGGTCAGGCTGGTCTCAAGCTCCTGACCTCAAGTGATCCATCGCCAACTCTCTAAGTGCTGGGATTACAGGTGTGAGCCATCGCGCCAATTTTTAAATTTTTTGTAGAGACGGGTCTCCCTGTGTTGCCCAGGTTGGTCTCAAACTCCTGAGCTCAAATCATCCTCCCACTTCAGCCTTCCAAAGTACTGGGATTATCGGCATGAGCCACCATGCCTGGTTCCCAATTGATTCTTAATTAGGAGGGGCTAGAGTAAGGGCAGAGAGTTAGGTATGATTAACAGTCACTTCTCAAACCCCATCACCAGTCATGATTATTTCTGAATGGGGGATTTTGAATTTTTAAAAACATTTTTATGTATATTTTTCTTCACGCTGAATATGTATTGTTTATAAAAACAATAAGGTCATTTTTCCTTCGAAACCATGACACCAGAGAAGAACATCTGATGTTGCAGAAAAGCCATCAGAATGATTTAGAGGAACGAGTGGGTTCCTAAACAGAGTACGTAGTGAGATCCAATTTTATTACTTTTTAAAAATCACGACAGTAGCACATACTGCAGAGAGGCACAGGCTAAGTACTTTGGATGGATTCTCTCATTTGGTATTCACAAGATCGTCGAAAGTATAAATATCATCCCAATCTTAGACATGAGGAAATTGAGAATTAGAGTGGGAAAGCAAAATGCCCAAAGCCACACAAGCCTAATCAGCCACAGACAGGGACTTCAAAGACCCCAGAGCCCACGTCCTTTACCACTGTGCGGGCCTGGAGGTCATGTGTCCATGGGGGTAGATAGAGAGACTTAAAGGACCCACACCACAATGCTCACAGTTTATCTCCAGGTCCTCTGAATTATGGATGATTTTTTTAATGTTACCTATGTTTATCGGTATTTTCCAGAGTCAGCACTACATATATTCCTTGTATAATAAGGAAAACAGTAATGTCTCTCTCTTTCTACATATATACATAAAAGCTGACCAGGAGTGGTGGCTCACGCCAGTAATCCCAACACTTTGGGAGGCCAAGGCAGGTGGATCACCTCAGGCCATGAGTTCGAGACCAGCCTGGCCAACATGGCGAAACCCTGTCTCTACTAAAAATACAAAAATTAGCCAGCCATGGTAGTGCATGCCTGTAATCCCGGGTACAGGAAGCTGAGATGGGAGAACTGCTCAAACCCAGGAGGCAGAGGTTGCAGTGAGCCAAGTTCGCACCACTGCACTCCAGTCTGGGTGACAAAGTAAGACTCTGTCCCCTCAAAAAAAAAAAAAAAAACAGGTCACAAGTATGAACTTGAAGTTCAATTTAGCACTAAATCTAGGTGATGAATATATAAACATACAGACACAGGCTGCTCACAGGGCCTTCCAGCCGGCTCAGACAGTGCTAGGATCGGCCGGCCACAAGCTTGGAGCAACAGTGCAGAAATGCTTCCTGATCTGACTCACACAACCTTCGACGCAGGCCTTGAAGCTGAAAGGAAACCACCTGATTAAATCCTCCAGCGGCCTCCCAGCCCCCGGATCACCTGGGGTCTCATCCCAGTCGCCACGCAGCTCCACTCGCAGGCGACCTTCCTTCCCAGGCCCCCGTGACTACCTATTCCAGGGAGGAGTGGTCCCTCTCAGCAGCCTGTCAAGCTCTTCCCAAGGAGAACAGGAGGGGAAGTTTGAAGGGCCTCCATCCAATTTTCAAACTGTAAACTGCACACCCACTTTCTGTTTGGAGACATTTCCTGTGTGTGAACACAGTTTGTTCTGTTACCAGCTTTAAAGTTATGCAGAACTGATACATTTGAGGCCGAGCAAAAGTGTTTAAAAAAAAAAAAGTCAAATATAATAGGAACTTTCCTAATGTTAGCTTAATTGCAGAAATCTGATTTGTATATATGCAAAAGAGAGGTTCAATACAGAGGTGTCACTGTATCTTCAGGGCTGGGACCCTATTGTTCCCCTCCTCCCATCTGACACCCATCCTGGTGAGCACCATATCCCAGTACAAGAAGCGTTCTGCACCCTTCAGCCCCTTGGCCTCAGCATGCAATGAAGCCATGCTTGCTGCTAGCCAAGTCTGAGCATGCCCTGGGTGGAATTCCCTCCACAGACTGGCAGACTGACTTCCAGCCACATTTCACCACACCACTTCAAAGCGGGGGAGGAGGGGCAGAGGGATCCAAGCTTGGCCAAGAGAGATGCCGACAGCCTCCGTGCTGCTAACTGGAGTGGCGTTCCGCAGTGCCAGCCCTGACATGCCCCTGCTCTAAGCCTGTGGCCGGCCGATCCCGGCACTGCCTGAACCAGCTGGAAAGCCCTGTGAGCATCCCGTGTCTGTATCTTTATATGTTCATCACCTGGCTCTCCTGCTAACATGAACTTCAAGTTCATGCTAGTGGCTTTTTTTCTTTTTCTTTTTTTTTTGAGAGAATGGAGTCTAGCTCTGTTGCCCAGGCTGGGAGCAGTGGTGCCATCTCAACTCACTGCAACCTCCGCCTCCTGGGTTCAAGCAATTTCTCCCACCTCAGCTTCCCGAGCACCCGGGATTACAGGTGTGCATTACCACGGCCGGCTAATTTTTGTATTTTTAGTAGAGATAGGGTTTCACCATATTGGCCAGGCTGGTCTCGAATTCATGACAGGGTTTCCTGCCCTCCCCTTCTCCATCCCAGGTTCTCCATCCCATCCTGCCTGCCTCCTATGACACTCCACAGCCACAGTTCCACGTGACATCTTGCTACCCTTGGCTCTATCCCCAACCAAGGCTGAGAAAATTATTTTATATCTCCAACCAGTCTACCCAGGCCCACCGCCCACCTTAGCCCAATACTTTGCTTCTGTTTTTAGTCTGGTCTGTTGTAATACGACTAGACCAGATGTGAGGATCCGAGAGGGCTTGGCTGCCACCTGGCCCAGGACCTGAAACGTCCTAATGAATGAGTCATTAATGAAAAATTATAAATATGCCATCTCCCTGGCTAGGATATATCAACTCCGTGAGGGCCAAGAACACGCCTTATTCAACTCTACATTGCTTGCAGCACTTAAGGAAGTTGTCAAAGTTAATTAGTTTGGCAGAGATCAAGCTGACATTTTTTTCAAAAAAAGGAGCCTGTGCCGAGAAATTCTGAGAACATACCACTCCCACTCCCACCAAAAAAACCAAGGAGAGGGATGAGACGAGGATGCAGATGTCTGGTCCTAACTTAATACACACCTGGCCTAAACGGAGGCTGGCTGGCACGGCACACAGTGATAAAGTCTCTTTTGGCCTCACTGAATCGGATAGGGCTTCAGGAAGGAGACAGAGCCAGCTGGAGATTTTAGCAGCCCTGACTCCTGCTAAGGAATCCCTGGCGTGAGGGATGGAAACACGGATGAGCACCTATGTACGTACACTCAGTAAATCCACGCACGCACAATGCTCACCCACATATCTGTCCAGGATTTCCTTTTACATGCATTCTCCTTAATCAGATGACGTGATTATCAGTTCAATCCCAGCATTCGGCTAGGCCCAAAAAGAGAAAATGACGTGTTCAAAGCTACCCAATCATCCAACTAGAAACACGGTTACCTTCTCACAGAAAGTAAACAGGGACTGTCAGCATTTCTGCAGAGACTGAAATGGTATCTTTGGATGTGAAAAGCCGACCATCCTCCTACCTCACCCAAACACTTAAGAAGACAGAGTTTGCCTTTGTTTTCTTTGAACATACAGACTGTTTTAGGGTCCTTTGCTCTTCTTCTTCTCTGGTGCTACAAATTGAATTGTGTCCCCCCAAAAAGATATACCCAAGTCATAACTCTTAGTGTTTGTGAATGTGACCTAATTTGGAAAGAAAAACTTAGCAGATGTAAGCAAGTCACAGGAGGTCATTGGGGTGAGCCCTAATCCAATATGACTGGTGTCCTTGTAAGAAGGGGAGACAGAGAATCTAGGGGGAAATGCCATGTGAAAGCAAAGGCAGAGATGGGAGTGATGCTGTCGTGAGCCAAGGAATCCAAGGACCCCCAGCCACCTCCAGATGCCAGAAAGAGGCAAGGAAGGGTTCTACGCAGGGTCTCAGAAGGAGCATGGCCCTGCTGACGCCCTGACCTCAGACATCCGGCCTGCAGGACTCTGAGACAATACATCTGTTGCTTCAAGCCACCCAGTTTGTGGTAATTTGTTATGGCAGCCAGAATTAATGAATATACCTGTATTTTTTCCTTCTGAAATACCCATTCATCTCATCCACCCTCCCCCTCCAGATCCATGTCCATCTCACCAACAGATAAACTGACCAAGTGACTTTCTCACTTATAATATGACCCAATTTTAGTCTAACATCTGAGATACTGAAAATGTTACAGAATAACCCTACTGTCCTATGAACTCTACAAAAGGAAAAGTTTAAATAAAATATGAAGGCCTCATTTGCTCCTGCTCCCAAATAAAGTACCATAGAGCTCAGAATTCGTCCAGGAAGGTAGGAATCACATGCAGTCTGTGATGACAGGTGGAATTGGATCTGAAAGGCTTGTAAGAGGCCACCAAGCCTCATTATTCGCTGGATGGGGACAGCGGATGGCTAACCATGGAAGGAACAGAAAGGACACTGCCCATGACAAATGCCTGGCATGACGGTCCCACTCAGGAGTGGCCTGGGCCGTGACTCCCAGAGGCCCCACCCATGTGACGGTGACATCCCGTCAGGGTTGGTGAGGCGTGACACTGATGGGGTCAGGGGCCAGTGGAGGGAGGCAGGAAGAAAACAAACAACCAGCAGGCGACAGAGTGGAAATGAACACCTGTGACCATCCCAGTTTGGCTCACTGGGTGCAAAACGTGGCCACCAAGGTGACAGATCACAACAGGAGAACACTCAGCTTCCTTCTAGGGGATCTACAACGTTTCACTTGTCACACAAAATAGTTTCCCTGATAGCCTAGGTGCCACAGCTCTGAGCTATTTTTAATCACCTCCCTGTTACTGTTATTTTTAAATGCAAAAGTGTTCCCCGATGAAATCTTAAGCATCATAAATATAAATGTATATATATTATCTGTTCACTACATTAAGGATAGCTAGGGTGCCTCCTAGAAAACATTAAGCCTATTTAGACCAAAAAAAAAAAAAGAGGAACATTTTCAAAGAGAATGAGAGAAGTCATTTTTCCCCAGTATTCACCAAAACAATATTTTTATTTATACTTGTTTATAATCATTATTTCCAAAATTAAAATGATCAGTTGTCTTTGCTTCCTGGCTGCTCACCTGCTTATACCTGCCAGCAAATATGGGCGGCTCCAGAGGGCGGGGCTGTGCATTTGGGTAAGTGACTCAATTCTGTGCCCTGATTTTGCCTCTCATGAAAGTAACAAATGCAGAGATTCTACAATGATATCCTTAAGAAGAGCTAAGAACAGGCCAATCTTGGGACACAGACACCATGTGCCTGCCGGACAGTCAATTCCACATGCCCATCTCTAGAAACTGAACAACGTTGTATCTGGATTTAGCCCAAGCACAGCCGGCTCCACGTGCCACTGTGAGCCCAGTGCAGCAAGGAGATCCTCCCCATCTGCTTCCAGCAAGTGCATGCTGCAAAGCTGCAGGAATGCTTACTGGCTTTTTGATCTATTTATATGCATCTCCTTGATGCAGATACACAGCTTGCCAAAGGTAAAGGAATGGTGCTAATGTATGGTATTTGTTTCCAAAAGACATCCTCCCTTTGGCTGGCTGAGAAACTGTCATTGGCATGTTAAGCCTCCCAACCTACGTGAGTGTTTACCAGCACTGGGGAGGTGACACACATACCACACAATAAGTCAGGAGTCTTGCCCTCAATTTTCTGCATAAGGACAGGAGAGGCTTGTCTGAAGCTCTTCTACATCTATTTCATGGGTCTGGCTCCCTTTAAGTTTCTTCTCCTCGATCATCACTCTGGCCAAAAAACAAAACAAAAAAATGTGTTCCTTTCCTACATTTCAGGAGGAGGCTGGAAATCTGCATTTGACCGAGTGGTGTGTTGTGCACCCCACGCATGTGTAGCAGAGGATGGTGTGATGTGCCACACTGGAATACATGCTGGTTATGCAAATCACCCCACAAGACACAGCAAATTCCCAGTGCTATGTCAGCACCACTTCGGGAAATGAAACGGCCAAAGGATGGTGTCTGTCACAACCGGAAGGGGTTGTACTGATGGCCATCCCACTACACTGCACACACAACCTCAAAAGCCAACCTCAAGGAAGGCCTGCCCTCCACAACCTTGAAAGCTGCAGTGACCACAGACCCAGGACACCACAGCCAGCTGCGTTCCAGGGGGACAGCTCTAGGTGGCTCTGCGGATCTACTTTAAACAATTCTCGGACCGAAAGCCAACAGAGAGATTAATCAACCTCATTGTTTATTTTACAGGTTGGATCACCATAATTGAATCTTACATAATAAACACGTATGGGTCCACGCTGCTTAGAAATTTTCCTCTTCATTAAGGGAATTCTTAGCAGAGTAAACACAGGACTTCAGGTGCTGTATTTTACAGCTTATATAATCAGTAGAGGGCAGCTCTCCCAATTTCAACTTGCTTATATTCAAGGTGGTAATTTCTCCTTCTAATCAGCTGAAGTTGGGAGAGAAATTCAACAATTAGAAACAGCCCACCTATTTTACATAAGCCTCTTGCAAGGAGGGTGAAAGACAATAGCCATTCCCATGAGTATTTCACAGTAGTCTTTAACTGAGAACCACCATTGTGACACTTCTCCCTACAATCAACCGTGCAAGTGCAGAAATGGAGGTAAAAATCATCACTTGTAACTTCCTCAAGTTCCCGTAGTTATGAGGGCAGTGATTTCGTTTGCCTTCTATTATTTTCTCCAGAACTATCTGTTGACAGCCTGATCAGCCCCTGCTCATTTCTTCACACTCTGCACAACTAGAAACTTGGATATAAGGATGGAGGGAGACCCATAACAGGCTTTAGAGCTACCAAGAAAGTCTCAAGGGCTATCTGGACAGGTTCACTATCCAGAGACCCAAAAGTCCCAAAGGACCACCTGCCAGAACAAATGTAGTCACATCACTGCCTATTGGGATGCCTGTTTCCAGGATTTTCAGAGGGCAAAGATTTTAACAAAAACCAATGCCAAGGCTGAGGTGAGTCAATCACTTGAGGTCAGGAGTTCAAGACCACCCTGGCCAACATGGTGAAACCCCATCTCCACTTAAAAATACAAAAAGTGAGCCAAGTGGTGGCACACACCTGTAGTTCCAACTACTCGGAGGGCTGAGGCAGGAGAATCGCTTGAAACTGGAAGGCGGAGGTTGCAATGAGCCGAGATCATGCCGCTGCACTCCAGCCCAGGCCACAGTGCAAGACTCTGTCTCAACAACAACAAAACAATTTTTTTTAATGTTAAGAAAGTAAGACTTCATCATTACAGTTAGTATGCTGAGTCCATTACCAGATAACTTAAAATGGTACTTGACCTATTACATCCCTGGATAGGAGAGGACTCACGAGACATGGCAGGGGTATTTATAAAGGAAATCATGAGGGCAAAGGGGAATGTGAGCTCACACTTCTTTGCCCCTCATTAAAAAAGTAAGGCTGGCAAGGCACCTTGGCGCATACCAGTAATCCCAGCACTTTGGGAAGCCACGGCAGGTGAATCACTTGAATCCAGAAGTTCAAGACCAGCCTGGGCAACATGATGAACACCCTCCCAACCCAAACCCGCCGTCTCTACAAAAAAACAGAGAAATTAGCCAGGCTTGGTGGTATATGCCTGTAGTCCCAGCTACTTGGGAGGTTGAGGTGGGAGGATCGTTTCACCCTAGGAGGTCGAGCTGTGATCCTGCCACTGCACTCCAGCCTGGACAACAGAGCAAGACCCTGTCCTGAAACAAACACAACAAAAGCAGGGCTTATGGCAGCCTGTTACCTTTTGCTTCTAAATATTTTCAATGTGTCCTGACTGGGAGGGATAAGCGGAACTTCTGTCTAAGTCCAGGAAACTACTAATGACCAACTATTCCATGTTTGAAAAGGAATACCCGGTCCTATGGGAAATAGCTAGGCTAGTAACACCGTTTCTACTAAAGAATCAAGCTGCTAAGTCCTCAGTTAGGAAGGGCTTCCCTTTTCAGAGGCACTCAACTCAAAGCCACAAAGAAGAACCGAAATAAAGAAATTGGGAGTCACCAACTGCTGAGATTCTGTGCACATCCAAGGGGATGTTTCCAGTCTCCGTGTTGTCCCGGGAATGCACCGATGAAGGCTCCCCAGGCTTCCTCACTCCACAGCTGTGGCTGCACAAGATTCAGTGCTTTGGACACAATTCCTTTCTCAGCAAAGGCATCAGCATAACCTGGCTTTGGGGCTCCGTGGTCTTCTGAGTACAGATTCTCTCTTGATGCCTGTGGCATTGGAAGATGAATCTAAAAATTCACCTAAAACATACACTGCCACCTGATTCACTAAGAAAGATCCAGTTCATCCTCTATCCTTCCTAAGGACAGGTGTGACCAGACTGGGGGCAAGAAGCCTGCTTCTAAGACCACAGATGGAACAGGAGTGGTGTTATGCAGAAGGTATATCCATCAGCTGAGATGGCCAAATCCACGGGACGGGAAACCAGACTGCAGGAACAGTTCCCTTGTTCTGCTTATGAGAAACCAAAAAAAAGACCAAGACTGGGGAAATACCCACAGCCCCACTTGCCAGAGTCCACTTAATATAGCAAGAGAACACGAGGTGAAGGCAGCCGACGAGGCGTGAGACCTGAGCCTTTCTGGGCAACCGAGGCTGAGCTCTGCAGAGGCACGTTTTATACGAGGCTGCCTGGAGGGCGGCATATGTCCACAACATATGTCCCTTCATCCTCCCCCTCCTGACACCTCAGGCTCCCTCAAAGTGGTCACTCAGCCTTTCAGCCAGTGAAGCAGAGCAAGCTTCAGGAGCCCAGATCACCAGTTAATGAAACAGAAGCTTTGGCCTCACACGATACTGCAAACCCTCAGGTCCCTGGGAGGGGCTTTTGTCCATGCTAATATCAACAAGCAGGGTTATACCATTACTGTTAAAGCAACCGTGGAATACGGCACCCTATGAGAAGTACTCTATCACGTGACCATCTGTTTAAACCTCACAACCATCTGTAAGATAAGCTCTATCATTATCTCCATTTTTCAGATGAGGATATTGAGGCTCCAGTAAGTCAAGTTGCCAGGAGCTGGGAAGTAGCAAGTCTAAGTTCAAATCCAGGTCTTCCAGCTCCAAGTCCAACACTCTTTCCATCCACCCTCAGCCTTCAGCACCCTGTGGCCACAGACCACAGCAAGGGATATGGAGGACCTCCCAAAGTGAAGTATCAGGGCACCTGCCCCTCCTAGCCAGTCCTGCCTGCCCTGCTTTAACCACCTTGAAGTACCCATGGACTGTAAATGATCAACATGAATCGCCATTCCAAAGTGCGCTCTTCTCCCATGTGACCAATTTTTACGGCATCTTTAAGATGAAATGGACTGCTATATTTACAAGGGAAAAGACGGAATTAGCAACCAATACTTAGTTTATTTCTTGCCCTTAGAAACTTTTTGCCTCCCGGACAAAAATGTTTATGCAGAACAGGAAACTACTTGACTATGCAATTCACTAAACCAAAACCAAAATTTGATTGAAATAATCTTATTTTTCATTGGTTGGGGTCACATAGTTACTTTGTTTGTGGTAAATATGCATAACCATATTATTAATAATAATAGCTAATATTTCCTGGGCACTCTCTATGTGCCAGGTATTTTTCAAGGGACTTTACATGTACTGACTCAGTTAATCCTCACGGCAAAACTGAGGGTGGGTACTATTATAAGCCCAATTATAAAGTGAAAAAGTGAGGTACAGAGAGGTTAAGTAAACAACTCAAGGTCACAGAGTAGCAAGGGGAGGACGCAGGCACGGATCTCAGGCTTCCGGCACTCATCAAATAAGCCACAGACACTTGCCATTCTCCAACTTGGGATTTTAATCAACTTGGAGTTTTAACCATTAAGCAATAATCTATCTCATGCTAACATGTAAATACCTGGGCTACATAAAACACAGGTGTCTTTGAATCACATCAATTCATTTATCCTATGAACCAAGCTCCATGATTTCACGGTTGTTTCTGTTTATATGTATCTTGCAGATACAGACATAGAAACAGAAAATAAAAATAAATTAAAAGAGCAAGGATGCTATCTTTCTGGCCTACAGATTACCAAAGGCATTTCTGAGAGGCAAGAAAATACAGAGGCTTTCTTCAGGGGAGAATGGGTTCCAAATCCATGTGTCAACCACACAATCAAAGTTACCACTGAAATGTCCCTTCACGTCTCCAAAAAGCATGACATCCAATATTAATTGTATGCAAACCTGTACGTGAACAAGTATATAAATACACAATGCATACAGCAACGTACAGAGTAGAGGACATATGCAAAAGAGAAGTACTTTGACTCCACTTTATAGAAACACGCTTATTAAATGACGCATGTAGTGAAATCTGCGCAAGTTGGAACTAAAGCAGAAAACACAGCTAGCAGGGAGCTCTATTCTTCACTATTTCTACATGAAACGCAGTTGCAGCCTCAGTTTTGCAATACTACACTTACTCATCCAGGTCAATCTGCTGAGAGAATACAGTCCCTGATCAATGTAGCACCTCAAAGTTTGCTTTTAGGCGTGCAGAATAAATTCACAGAGACCCTGTTGGTGAAGCTGCCTCTGCCTCAGCGGTTCACCAGTGACTTCGTGCAAGAGGAAGCCCATGCAGCGTAATACAGAATGTGATTCCGGCAGCATGCAAGATGAGCTGCAAATGCTGGGCGATTGGCTAGCAAGGCGGTGCCGCTGTGGAGCAGCTTCTCGGTGATCCCTTTCACACGGTGTCTAAAACTGAAACCAGGGGAAGAGTTAACAACACTCAGGAAAGGGCCCTCGCTCATTTTACAACTAATTCAGTTTCTCCTACTGTAAAACACACCAACAAAAACTCCCTCAGAAACAAAGATATATACACAAAGCTCCCTGAAAAGAATTTTCAGAAATACATTTTTCCCTTAATAACTATTATTAACATTTTAAACCAACCTATAAGGGAAAAAAATCAGTAATTTTATTTCTTACTACCTGGGGCTACATAGTAATTATGGAAATGGCAAGGAATTTGTCACTTCGAGTAACCTTAGGTGTATAAAATAATTTGATTAAGTAAAATACGGTTACCTTAGTCATCATACTAATTTGACAAGGACTTTAAAAATGTCTCTCTCTGTTGAAAATGTTAACAGATAGTTTCCTCAGCTGTCTGCTTCTGGGTTGAATATGCAAAAACTCATCTTCAAAATGATGCTTCTTTAGAAAAAGAAAAGGAATAACAAATCTGCCTCACCCATTAATTGCAAGCCCACTGACTATTCTCAGGCTGAAAAAAAAAGTATGACTACAAAGCAGTGAGATAGAGCCTCATTAACCACACTCAGTCATCTGTGTCATTATTTTGTCACCACAACCTCAAACTGACTTTTCTATAATTCTAAATAGGGAAACATCTACCCCTTGCTCATAGGAACTCCCTTTGTGCCCCACCCAGGAAACTAGACTGGCCTTTTTTCAGTTTTCATCCTGAGGAAATTCGAATGCATTTGTATGTACACCTCAATCTCATCGCCTAGAGGTGTCAGAGGTTTTAATTTCCCGTTCGCACCTTTATCTACTCCAGTCCTCGGTAATTTGATACCACACAGAAACCTCTATCTGCAGGGCTACCCTCAGTGACTGGCTTAAAACATTTCAGTGGAACTTTCTCGGTGGAAGAAGTAAGGTGAGGGGTGCAGCGTGGCAGAGACATTCATGTGTTATTCTCATATTGGAATCTGAAGGTAGTTATGACTTATTGGGTTTTGTTTTTAAACCAAACAATGGGAAAACATATAAGCATAAAATTGCATTTGAAGTTATGATCATTTAACATATTCATATTACCAAGACTATGATACAGAAAGTGGTTTCTTTTTGTGTTATAAAGGTTTAATTTTACCTAAGGCAGTTACTTAATGTGATTTTTAACCCTTAAAAAAGTGGAGATGTAAACATTTGTTAACAATGCCACGAAAGCATTTTCTTTCCCCTGAGGAAAAACGAATTTCTTATCAGAATATCTGGCTGGCCCTGTAATTTAAATTAAAATTTTGGAGAAACAGAAAAAAAAAACATTTTAGTGGGTCTCTGCAAAGCCCCAGTAAACACACAAAATGACCTTCTCACCATGCAGTTCTCATATGCCTGCATCTTCTCCAACCAGCCCAAGACTTACACACGTGTTACATCCTTGCAAACAGGACTGGAGCCACTCGAAGCAAAGACCCAAGAAGAAGAAAATCAAACTACATTCTCTGTTCCATACACAGTGACCATCAAACTGAGCAGCCCTCTCCTCTTATGCTGCAAAGATCATTTCATAGCCAGTCAGGAAGTTTAGGTGACTGTGACAGAACATCCCTGTGACTACTGGCTTATCTGAAGCATGGTTTCCAGGTAAGACATTTGCAACTGTAATAGATTTCAGAGTTCACAGTTGGCCCAGGCTGCACCTGGGTTACTGCATCTAGATCACTGAGTCTGGCTGTCAGGATCAATGTCTTTCTGTACTCCCTGACACCAAGGCAAAAGTTGCAGATCTCCAGCCTAGCCTAACAATTGATGGCTTTCTCATGTACAATACAGTTTTTCCTTGAGTTTCCTCTCTGGGCAGGTTCGTGGTGGAGAACTAACACGTACATATATACATACAGACACACCCACACACACTTTCTCACACAAACACATACACGAGTACTCCTTCTCAAAGTTGCTTCTCAAATCACAGGCAACCTCCTCCTTCAGTTCCGCAGTCAGGAAATCTATACTAGTATCATTCAGGACACCGGGAAATTCGTCTTTTCAGAAAAAACAAGGAGGAAATGAAACCGCTAAGTTTTAAGGCACCAGGAGAGATAAAATAAGAAAGTGTACTCTGGGAATCTAATAGGAAACAATGTCGTTGGCACAGAATTTGTAATCACCCTCCTTTCTGTGAAAGGGAGTATTGCAGGCCTGTCCCAAGGCAGGCCCTTCCTCAGGTATCTAGAAATGCCTCACTAGAGGGGCAGGCCCACTGCCAGTGTAAGGATCACATATAACACACACTTAGCACGTGGACCCTGCCCTGCGATCCCCTGCAGACACAGGGTCTCAAGTTTCCTAAGAAAACCGTGATGAATTAAAAGGAAGAAATTTGCCTTTCCTGCAAACAGCCTGCAATATTTCATTCTCCAATTATCCACAGAGAAGTCTCGCATGGCTGAAGGAGCAAACTTATTTTCCCCCATCTCCCAAATAACAGATGAAGAGAAAACTCTGAAGTGGCCCAGAAGAGCGAAGCCCATAGCAAGCGGAATCAGTCAACCCTCACAAGCCAACAATTTATTTTCATGAGGCTCGGATGGCAAGGCAAAGTCGAGGGCAGCCGGGCAAAGCAGAGTCCTGAGAGCTTTATGCCTTCACTCCTAGTCACCAAAATGAATCCAATTTCCTAGGTTTGTCCCCTCCTGGGCCTCCATCTGCTTTGTGCAAGTCACCTGTTGACTCCTGTTACCCTACCCACCCAACCAGGCTTTCCATCAGCCAAGGCGAAAAGTCCCAGGATGCCACCACCAGGTGGACTGAATTCCTCGTCTGCCTGTTCTGGGATGAAAGTCAAACTCCTATCTCCTGGGGCCAGCCCTGCCTCCGGAAGTCCACCCCTCCAGCAGCACTCTGCTTCTTAACTTTTTAAAGGAGCTAGGCCACTCATCTAGTCGCAGCCCGGCTTCATGTCTTTGTCAAATCCTTAGATCATTGCAACCGAAAAATAATAAGCCCACGCTTTTACCCTTCCTGGGGTGAAAAGTTCTGTTGGTGTTTGCCACACATGAATAATGTATGCCACTGAGCAAAATTGGTTTGAGGCAAGCAAACCGTTAAAGTGGAGACAGCTGTTGATACACTAATTACCTCCTTTTAGACACAGACCCAGTGAGGTATTATGTACTTTGCATATGTCACAGTACAGACCCACATATATTTTATTAATGTGAATTTGCATCTCTGTAATGCATGTACTTATTTAATTATTGTAACAGTCAAATTTCCCCTAAGGAAGTGCTGATCAACTGACTCCCAAAACACAGCTATCCCTATCCCTTAAATTCCAAGGGCCAATAGGTGTGTAACGGTGTGTTATAACTATAGACACAGTAAGTGCATTTTATAGCACAGAAAATAAAACATGCTTTTGGCTACAGCGTTCACCTGCAGTCTACAAGTTACAAATACACAAGACAGAGACAGGGATGTAAATGCTCTTTCTTTCAGAAGGAGCAACAGACATGGATTTGATTTTCAAAAGTAAATTTTGTCACCCCAGGAACAGAGCTGAGTTTGAAGACCCCCCTCTCTCTCAACCACCAAACTTACTCAACACCAGAGACCAAGCATGCTTATACTTCCCTTTCACAGCGAGCCGGGAGCCTTGAGAGACAGTTTATGAATGCTATAGGGTCCCCAGCGTCGGGCCCTCCTTAATTTCACCCCAAGGCCAGGCATCAGGGATTAATCACAGCATCAGGACACACCTGCTTCTATCTCTGGATGTGGTTATTCAACGGCCAAAATCTTGTCCAATTCTCTCTCCATCAAACTCGCTCAGGAACACTCAAAGTCTATGACATTTGATTCCAGTTGCGGGTCAATAGTCAAGCAATGATTGAACACTATAAACGCTAAACACGTTTTCCTGTTTAGACAGGACGGCACTTAGGTGTGGAAGCACGCTCTCTGGAACTCAAGTGGGGACCACCTGAGCAGGGCAGGCGAAAGCGACAAAGTAGGTACCTGACAGTGCTGAGTCATTACAAGCTGTTTCCTCTGAAATGTTATGCACCCATGGGCCCTTTCAGCATCAACATCCCCTTTCTGGAGGCAAATAAAATACATATTCATTGTGCAAAATGGTGCAACCTTCTGTGGGCGACAGGCCACGATGGGGAATTTAGCTCTAAGAGTGGATAGCAGGAACTACACAAACTCGCAGCTGCTCTCCAGGTACCGTAACTTTATCTCAGACGCTGAAAGATGGCTGTTGGGATACCGGGTGGGAATATTCCCCCTGCAGCCCCGGCTCAGCTCAGGGCCACACTGGGGCGCATTTTACTCTAAACTGTTACATCCCCCCTCCCACCCCGTAATTGGCGGATGGGGAAAGCGCCCGGAGAAAATGATGCAGAATAGATTTGTTCACAGGAGGATACAGTGGAGAGTAGAGGACGCAGGATGCTAACTGGCTTTTCTTCCCATGTGCAGGTCACCTGAAAACCCCGAGGCTCTCCTCTCCAAGGAGACCCCTGAACTCACAGTCTGGCTCCGCTCTTGCTCGGGGAGAGGAATAGTTTCACGCCCACCTGCCGGCCGCCTCTCTCCCCCGGCACCCCCAACCCCAGCCGGGCGCGCGCGAGCTGCTGCCGGCATCCACGGTCCCGCCCGCTCCCCGCTCCCTGGCAGCCCCAGCCGGCAGCTCCCCCGGCGGCCGCCTCTGCACCACTCGCCAACCTCCACGCCGGACCGAGGTCATGCCCGCCTGCCCCAGCGCCCGGCGGCCCCCTCCTCGTGCCCGAGCGGCGCTGGGGAAGGGGCCCGCGGCGGAGTTGGCTCGGGGACTCACCAGGTAGGCGCCCACCGTGCCCTGCGCCAGCATCAGGGCGCACTCGGACACCAGGAAGATCTTGATGTTGGAAAAGCAGGACACCTTCTTTTTCTTCTTCTTGTTCCTCTGCGCCTCGTCCCCCTGCAGCTCGCCGCTCCGGCCGCCGCCCGACGAGCCGCCCGGCTTCTTCCCCTGCATCCTTCCCCCGCCGCCGCCGCCGCTTTCCCGCTCGCCCCGGGTGCCGGGGCCGCTGCCGGGCGGGGGTGCGCGTCGCGAGGCTGCGTGCTGTCCCCGCCCCGGGCCCGCGGCGGCCGCCCCCGTCCTGCCTGCCCGGGCTGGAGAGGTGGAAGGCACAGCTCCTCGCAGCCGCCGCGCTCGCCCCTTCCTCCTCCTCCTCCTCCCCCGCCTCCGCCCTCCCCGCGCCTCCTCCTCCGGCTCGGGCTGTGCCAATCACAGGGGCTCCTCGCGCCGCCCGCCGCCGCCTCCGCCGCCCGCCGCTGCCATCGCCCGCTTCCCCTCGCTCGCCAGCCGCGCCTGCTTTCACCCCCTCGGCTCCAGCCCCGAGGCCTGGGCCTGGGCCGCCGCCGCCGAGCGCCCCCGCCGCGGCGCTCCCCGCTGCCGGTGTGCCCCGGGGGAGGCGCGGGGGCCGGGCTCGGGACGCGGAGAGCGGCGGAGGCTGGCAGGGTCCGGCCGCCGGGAGAACTGGGGAGACCCTGAGTCCCGGCAGAGTCAGGGGGTGCCCCTGAAGGAGGGAGGGAGGGAGCGGGGAGCGGCGCCCGGTTCCTAGGTGGCGCTGCGGGGCGCGGGGCGCGGGGCGCCGGGCGGGGAGATGGAGTGCGGAGGCGCCCACACGGGGCTGGGACCCTGCGCTCGGGAACCTGGGCCAGGCCTCAGAAGGCGGGCTGTTCCCAGGAAGGGAGAATACTGAGTACCCAGGAGGGGCTTGGCGCGCGCTCTCATCCGCCCGGGGATTTCTGGGGACAGACGTTGTGCTCCGGAGCTTGGGGAGGTGTCGGGTCAGAGCCGCTTGAGGTTTCTGCCGCCGGGGCGGGGTGGCGGGGGGAGGTCGCTGAAAAGGCCGCAGAGCGAAGGGAGAGAAAGGGGAAGTTAGAGGAAGACGTCGGGAGCCGAGCGGACTGTTGGTGGCCTGGCCTAGGTGTCCAGGCGCTGCAGGATCGCCGCGGACCCAGCAGAGGGCCTTGACCGGTCCTCCATCCGTCCAGGGCCCCGGGCTGGAGCGCGCAGGAAGCGACCAGCCGCAGGCCTGCTGGGTCCCCACCCCTCCCCTGGCTCTGTGGCCCTTGTCACCATCCTCGGCCTTGACCTGAATGCCTGGCCCGTGGCAGCCGCTCCTAATCACTCCCCACTCTCAGCGTTACCAAGGAGTGTGGGCCACAGGGCGCCACCAGTAGGATCTGCTAGTTCTCAACTGCAGCGTTTGGAAGCTGACTGGACAGATACCAGGAAACAGCAACTCCCACCTGGCCATTGGGGGACTCAACGAATCATTCGAAACGCTTTCCTTAAAAATTGTGTCCAAGAAAATGACCCACTCTCCCAGGCTCCTGTGTCTCAATGCAGGCTCAACTTCGAAACTGAATAGTAATTAACACTACCATACTTTTCCTTTCTCCCGAAGAAGCTGAATGAAAATAGAGGGTCATGGTGAGGGTGGTGTTGTGCCATGGCATTTAAATATAAACTGCTTCATCCTTCTGTGGCTCCAGACATGATCTCACCCAGCCTTGGTGTCTGGTGTCGCTTTGAGATGCCCCCACCTTGTCTAGGCCACCTCCTATCTGAATTGGCTCCCCCACAGAAGTCTCTTCCCATTTCCCCCACTTCCTGGCCAGTCCTGCCTTGAGAATCCTTACTGCCCCCTCCTTTCTTCCCCACACCCTCCCGTCACTCAGAGCCAACTTTCCTGCAGAATCTTTCTGTCCTCCCCTTTCCCTCCCCATCACTTTGCATCATGGGGTACCACTTTCTCCCTGCCTCTGTGACAATGAGCTGCAAAGCCAAGCTGAGACTTTACTTGTCTATGAACAGTAACCCCGTCACTAATGAAATGTTGTGCAGAGTGCGTTACAATCTTCAACTCTTATTTATATTCTTTGGAATAACGAGCTAACGTTAACTGTGGCCAGACATCATTCTCAGTGCTTCACCCACATTTACAGTGTAATCCTCACAACAATCCTCTAAACCAGATACTATGATTAGCCCTGTTTTATAGATAAGACAACTGAGGCCCAGAGAGGTTAACCTGACCAATGTCACTTGTCTAATAAATGGTAGTCTTTGAAAACCAGGGTGTCTGCCGTGATAGCCCAGGTTTTTTATAACTACATACATGCTATGTCATGTATCATCCAGCATGGTCCACTTCATGGGGAGGACAGCTTATGTTGTTCCTCTTTTTAAAAAGCTAGAAAGAGACAAAACTTGCATCCATGTCCAGACCTTTTTGTTTTTGTTTTGTTTTTTGAGATAGAATTTCACTCTTGTTGCCCAGACTGGAGTGCAATGGCATGATCTCAACTCACTGCAACCTCCACCTCCTGGGTTCAGCATTTCTCCTGCCTCAGCCTCCTGAGTAGCTGGGATTACAGGCATGCGCCACAACGCCCAGCTAATTTTTATTTTTAATAGAGACAGGGTTTCTCCATGTTGGTCAGGCTGATCTCAGACTCCTGACCTAAGGTGATCAGCCCGCCTCAGCCTTCCAAAGTGCTAGGAACACAGGTGTGAGCCACCACGCTCGGCCAGCCCTTTTTGTTCAATACCACAATGCCTCATGTACAGACTGAGAAGGGTACAGGCTTTTTTCAGCTTAACCATTTATTTTAGATTAAAAAATTAGCTGTCTTTAGAGAAATCACACACTTTTGCTGCTGGATAAAGGATTTCGGATTAGGGCTGTAGATTCTTCCTATAATTAATGGTAAGCAGTCATGAAAGTAATCCTATGCCTGAAGCCTTAAGAATCATCAAAGTCAGCCTCAGGGAAATCAGGCTGCAGCCTCAGTCAGTCAGAAAGAAGGAATTTAACAAGTTCAACTCCCTTCCTTCTCTGCTCGTCCTTTATTTACTTGTAGATCAGGGCTTCGGGGATGATAAGGTGCGTTTATGAGCACCAGGTGCTTCTACTTGGCATAGCCCCGTCTGCACACAGAGGATGCAGCAGAAAAACAGTAAACATCCTTGTATTCTATACAGCACCTTAATGCTTATGAAGCACTGCTGCGTTCTATATCTCAGCTGAAGCTCACAACAGGGAGAGCTGGTCTTATTAGCCCCCCACTTTTTTTTTTTTCCCAAAAGAAACAACAGCAGGTGGGTTTTGGGAGCTCACCGCCAGCATGTGGCAGGAATTGAGGCTATGTTTGCCACCCCAAATTGGTAGGACCACCAAGGAGAAAGGGAGGTAGAGGGGCCTTAGCCCTCCCATGAGCTGCAGTGCCCGCTCCAACCGTCCTCTGAAATAGGCAGTTGATACTCATGTGAGCAGCAAGGCCAACAACTGAAACCATCAAAGACCTCAACTGGGCTTCCTTATATGCTGCCTTGGAGAAATGCTGCAGCCACCATGCTAGGGCCGTTTTACATTCATCTCGCCCCCTAGTGGTGGATGGTGAATTTAGGAATAGGTCTGTATTATGAATGACTCTAGAACCTTTGTGATGATTTTAGCCTCTCAACTACTTTCTGTATTAGGTGACTTTTCAAGATGAAAATATTGCTAAATACAGCTAAGGCTGTGGTTCCCTGATTCCTTACTTTGTTGGCTACTAGAGGTATTCCAAACATTGAGAAGCCAAGTAATCTTAGAATCTGATGTAGGGAAGCTGAAAAGAAAGTGGGGTGAAATGGGACGATGAACTGGCTTTTGGCTCATAAAAATTAATAAGCTATAGGTAAACGCTTAGTGATTAGGATTTGAAGATCTTTTCTCCTTCATTCTAGAGAGGACCGTCTGTTCACTTTTTGTAGGAGAGAAGTGGGTTAACTATATGGTCATGGAAAAAAACAACATCTTCCTCTGTTACTGGGCTGTGGCAAGATTTCCCAGCAAGCAGCCTCAATGTAATTCAACACAATGAGAAATTGTTGTTCAAGTAATTCACATGAACCATCTTTTGCCAGCTTCAGTTTTGTTCACAGGCAAATACAAAGTTGAAGAATAAACGCAAAGAATGATTTCTGATTGTCACTGAGATGGAAAATAGATGCTTAGATTCTCACCCTGTGGATTTTTTTTTTCTGAAAATGCACCAATCATATATTGTGTCCAACCGAGGATAGAATTGGGGCTATGCCAACTTCTTTGGCTTGAAACTAATATTTGGGCTGAGTGGAAGCTTATTTTTTCTTAGAGTTTTTCTCTCCCTACCCCCATCTTCCAATTAGCCTGGTCCATATGCCTTTCTACCAGATAGCCTCCGTTTGCTACTCACTATGTTCATAGCTTCATATTGTAAATTATACCTTTAATTTGAATGTGCCCTAAAGCTCAGCAAAGAAGTGAAAAGGATAAACATCCATGTGGATGCAATTCTAAACAATGGTGATTTCAAATAAGAAACAGAAGAAAAAAAGAAGAACATTAATGGAAATAGAAAGAATTGATATGAGAAAACCAGGGTTTTTTTAAAGAATGTATTATATTTACGGAAAACGAGTTTTGAGGTAAAGGAGAAAAAATAGAATAAACTTTTCCAAATATTAGTGCATTTGGGGAGGACATCATTTGTACTTTTGTTGATATGTATATAAACAGAATTTGTTTTATCCACATAGACTGTTAGCTTCTTAAGAGTATAGAAAGTGTTTTACTTTAAAAATGAAGGATTGGCCAGGTGCAGTGGCTCATGCCTGTAATCCCAGCACTTCAGGAGGCCAAGACAGGTGGATCACCTGAGGTCAGGAGATCGAGACCAGCCTGGCCAACATGATGAAACCCCATCTCTACTAAAAAATACAAAAATTAGCTGGGAGTGGTGGTGGGCACCTGTATTCCCAGCTACTTAGGAGGCCGAGGCAGGAGAATTGCTTGAACCCAGGAGGTGGAGATGGCAGTGAACTGAGATGGCGCCATTGCACTCCAGCTTGGGGGATAGAGTGAGACTCCACCTCAAAATAATAATAATAAAAAATGATCATTTGTTCTTTTCAGTGCCTACCAGGCCTCCTGCCAAGAAGCTTAATACCTCTGATTAGGACAAAAAAGAGACCTAGAAGGTGTCAATGTTTATAGAAAAGTTCCTTCCAGGCATTCTTCCCAGGGACCCTCCTCTCCATCCTCTGTGCAACTACACACACACCCTTCTTGCAGCAGAAATTGTCCCCACGAGCACGTCTCCCGGGCACAATGCCTTTCATCCATCCTCTCCCTCAGAGGAGGGCTTTCCCAGCTTTGCTCCTGGTCTCTGAAAAATGCACATGCACTTTGCTGTTTGGAGAGTTGGTACTGCTGTGGTAGGCAAATGGCATGAGCTAGCACCGGAAGCCAGTTGAAGGCCCAACGGCATTTCCACAAAGGAAGCATGAGGGATAGAGATTATGTGTCAGAGTATGGTGAGTTCCAAGTTCAGCAGAAAGTGGCCACAGCTGTCTGCCCTCCTGAGGGGTAGTGGGTGCCAGGCCTGTGTACCTCAAGTGGGCATGGCACGATCAGTGCATTAACCCTTGGACTGATCAGAGAGAAAGAAGGGTCTCTGGAGAACATACAAGGAGGCCATGGAAAAAGTCTACAGGGTGTGGAATGCCACCTGCGAGAAAGAAAACCTACAGTAAGAGCATGGGTTATAGAGACATCATACACCAGTGAGAGAAAGGTACATTCAGGATACGTTCACTTCCTGCACCCTGGCTTCCTTATGCTGTCTGCTTGCCATTCCTGCAGACAGACTCCTCTCCCGGACTACGGCACGTGGGAGGGGTGAGGCGTGAACAAACAGAACGAGAAGCCTGTCCAACCTTTGATGACCTGATATGGGCGGGACTCTATCTCCTCCAAAATTCATGTGTCTCAAACCCAACCCCCAGCACCTCAGAATGTGACTATATTTGGAGACGGGGCTTTTAAAGAGGTAACCAAGGTGAGACAGGCTCATATGGCTCCAATCCCATAGAACCGTGTCCTTATTAGAAGAGATCAGGACGCAGATACACATAGAGAGAGGACCAGGTAAGGACATGGGGAAGGCACGTATCTGCAGGCTGAGGAGAGAGACCGAGGAGGAACCAAAGCTGCCAACGCCTTGATCTTGGTCTTCTAGCCTTGAGAATGGTGAGAGGACACGTTTCTGTTGCTTAAGGCTCCAAGACTGTAGTAGTTTGTTAATGGTGGCCAGAGCAGACTAAAATGTAACTGTAACCCTCCCAGCCCTTCACCCACCTTATACTCCTTCGGTGCTTAATTACAGTTCCTCGAGCTCACCATGTGGTCTCCTCCTCTAAACGCTTGCATAGGCTGTTCCTTCTGCTTGGAATGCCCTTCCCTCCCTTTTTCTTCAGTGGGCTACACCTACTTATATCTTAAAATCCCGTTAGTGTCACCTCCTCCAGGAAGTCCTCAGAGAATACTCTCTCACTGACTACCTCCCAACTCCCTCCCACCTGCTTCCCTTCTCCACCTCAGCCAGCCTCTGCCCAACCTAGCATGGATCGCACTGTGGAGAGCACTTACTGTGCTTCTTTCTCATTAGCCTTTCATTTCTATATTTTTGCCTCCTAAAAGAGCCAAGCCCAGAGTGGTCAGTAACTATGAGGAAGAGAACAAACAAGTGAGGACACAAGAAGAAACGCTTCCTCACTGGAGCTGCCCAACAGGTATGGGACAGGAGAAAACGGCAAGAAGAGCCCCTAAGCATTAGGGGGAAAGGAGAAAATGGACACGGTAGTGGCAGTACTGCATCTAGCCAGGCAGGGCTGAGAGCAAGAGGGATTGCCTAGAGCCTGGCTACTCAAAGTGTGGGCCCTGGGCAGCAGCACAGGCGTTACCTGGAAGGGAGAGGGGGAAAGAGGGAGGGGGGAGAGGGGAGAAAGGGGGTGAGGGGAGAGGGGAGAAAGAGGGAGAGGGGAGAAAGAGGGAGGGGGCACATGGGGAGAAGGAATACAGAGGGGAGGGGGGAGAAAGGAAGAGGGAGAGAAGGGGAGAGGGGAGGGGGAGGGGGAGAAAGGGGTGAGGGGAGAGGGAGAAAGAGGAGAGGGGAGAAAGAGGGAGGGGGCACATGGGAAGAAGGAATACAGAGGGGAGGGGGAGAAAGGAAGAGGGAGAGAAGGGGAGAGGGGAGGAGGGAGAGGGGAGGAAGAAGGAGAGAAGAGACTCTCAGCCCAGATGTGCTGAATCAGAATCTGCAGTTTAACAAGCTCTGCAGGTGTGCGGCATGACTTGAGAAGAATTGGCTTATAATGGTATCAGAAGCCTAGAGTTAGACAATTTTAAGCAGCATTTTAGTATTCATATCCATTCCCCTTTTTATTGTATTTGGGGCTTTAGAAAGAAGGACTAAGAGGAACCATTGGCTCTAAAGATAATGCTGGTTATTTTCATTCTCTGGGAATCCTCGCACCATGGAGTCCCGCAGGGTGGGAGCATGGAGGACTCATGACTCGGCCAGGGAGCCGGGGAGAGGAGGAGAGGAAATCTGTTTTATCTTGTGTCTGATTGTTGTTTTGGCGGCATATCCGAATCTCAGAATGAAAGCTGAGATGCTGAGCTTATGGATCATAACTGTTGCCTGGATTTCCCTCTCCTAACTTCTGTTAAAATACCCAAGAAAAATCCAAAGAGGCTAACGGGACATAAAAGGGCTGAAAACCCAGGATCCTGAATATGGATGGCTGGTTTCTCAGGGAAATGACTCCTCACACAGGACAGATGGGATGACCAAGGAAGAGGAGTGCCTGCTTCCTCCATAGAAAGGAGAGAGGAAGTTTCTGCAGAGAGGACGGCGGCTGGTTCCCCAACCAAAAAGCCGGCCAGTCACCTCCTGGCTGCCCGAGGATGGCATTCTCATCTGGCCGAATTTATCTGTGCAATTGTAACTCTCAGAAAGGCATAGTGGGCCTCGGTGAAAGGGGTGGGTGGTTGCAGAGTATTCCCTGTGATGTGAAGTATAAGGATGAGAAACTTTTTTAAAATTATCTACTGCCGGGTAACAAGCCACCCCAGAATTTAGTGGTTTAAAACAATATGTATTTCGCTCAAGAATCTGCAGTCAGGAAAGGGCTTAGGAGGGAGAGCGGGACTCTGCTGTCAGCTGGGATCATCTAAGTCCCATTCATTTGGCACCTGGCACCTGGGCTACAAAGACAAACAGCTGAGGGCCAGAATAGCTGGGCCTCTGGGCATGTGTTGTGCGCTCTCTCCATGAGCTCTCTAGCATGACAGCCTCAGGGCAGCCAGACTTCATGCATGCATGCTCCCGGCTCCCAGTGTACCTGCCTCAGAGAGGAAGCCATGTGACTTTTATGACCTAGCCTCAGAAGTCAGCGGGGTTATTTCTGCTGCATCCTGTTGATGGAAGCAGCTACAAAGTTCCCTCTGGGCTCAAGGTGGGAGAACATAGACTTCACCTCTTGGTGAAGGATGTTCAACATCGCTTTGTTAGAAGAGCCAAGGAATTCGATATCTATTGTTGTGGCCACCTTTGGAAAACCCAATCTGCCAGATATATTGAGAGCACTGTGTCTTGGAATCAGGTCTTCCCATGCACTGTTTCAGGCTACAGAAAGTCTAGGGAATGTTTCAAAGTATTTAGTAATAAATTCACCTTCCATTGACAAAGAAACAGGGAAGCAAGAGAAATTCATGTCACAGTGTAACAGTACACATTGCTAGCTAGGCACCATAGCTTGCTCTCGAGTTAAACATTTAAGAGGAAGGTTCTGGCAGATTCAGAGGACAAACAATTTGGATAGCTATACCATTGCTGGAGAAGGAGTAAGTACATATGTGTTGGGGGAAGGTACAGAGATACATCAGTCTATGAAAAATATTCTGTAACATAACAAGAGACTCGTTAGACCAATGAGGCAGAGGAAAAGCACGCCTGCTTAAGAAAAAGCTAACTGCATAAAGCAGAAAAAAAACAAGTTAATCCTGCTTTTTTGTGTGTTCTTAATACTAGGCAGTATGTACTTTCTGAAGTAAGAATGAAATTGATGAAAAAGGTGACACTTGAGATTCTGAGACTGGAAAGGAAACTGACATGTAAGAATTGAATTCAGGTAAATTAAAAATAAAATTGAGGAATCAAAATTCAATTCTGATGCAGTGAAGAGCAGAACTGAAATCACAAGAAGCCAAATAAATAATGTAGAAAACAAGCTAAAGAAGTGTTCTTTCTATGCAGGGAAAAGAAACAAAAAATGATGACAGATAAGATAGATAATTTGGTTGATCAAAAATACTTACTCTACAGATAAGAAGGACCCGAGGGAAATATAACCAGTACAAATGATGCTGCTTTAACATGGAGAAAAATGGAGGAAAATCTTGAGCTGGAGAGAAATGTGCAAGTTAAAATACTACACCACATTCTAGGCGAAATTAAAGATGCACCAGGCATAATCTAGCAAATTTGTTCAAATGGAAAAGATTTTTAAAAATTCCACAAACATCCAGACAAAACAAATGTTATTTATGATAAAAATGAGAATAGGCTGAATTAAGGGAACGGCACGAGACTAGATGCCACATGAGAGACAAGTGACGTCTAAATGGTACTAGAAAGTGCTTCTGACTCAAGTTCAAGTGCTAATTTGCGAAGAAAACAAAAAAACATTCTTAGATATTCTAATCAAGGGTTCAAAAAAGATACCAACCATGCACTTTCCTCAAAAAAATTAAAGATACGTTCCAGTGAAACAACACGTTAAAGACAAAACTCAGTAGCAAAACTGGTTTCAAAAGAACTGTGACAATCCCAGCTAAACATACTAAACTCAGTTTGAAAAAGTTGTAAATAAAGAATCAGTACAGCTGGAAATTTTTCTTGAGATAGAATAAAAGTAACAAACAGGTCCGTAATTCTAAATGACATTGGCAAGAATGGAGGAAAGGGAGTGTATGTGGGAAAGCAGAGTACGAAATTTCTCACCTTATAAAGAGACAAAAGTTACGTCATTCATGAATTTGATGATTAGAGAATGTACGCATTCAAGTGCGATCTTAAAAAACAGAATTTGGGCCTGGCGCAGTGGCTCACACCTGTAATCCCAGCGCTTTGGGAGGCCGAGGTGGGCAGATCACTTGACGTCAGGAGTTCAAGACCAGCCTGGCCAACATGGCAAAAACCTGTCTCTACTAAAAATATAAAAAATTAGTTGTTGTGGTGCATGCCTATACTCCCAGCTACTTGAGAGGCTGAGGCAGGAGAATTATTTGAACCTGGGAGGCAGGGGTTGCAGTGAGCTAAGATCATACCACTGCACTCTAGCCTGGGCGACAGAGCAAGACTCTGTCTCAGACAAACAAACAAACAAACAAAAACTAGAATTCTCCACTCTCCCACCCCCCAGCCTCCACCTCTGCCTCCGGGTCTCATCTTCCACCCCCAAAATGTCTTTGTCTCTTTCTTTTTGTTTTGTTTGTTGTTAGTATTTTTTTTGGTTTTGCTTTCTGTTTTTGTTACATTTTTCTTTCTTTCTTTTTTTTTTTTTTTACAATTTTGAGGTCTTCGTGTTCAAGGAGAAGCTATTATATTTTGTTAAGAAAGTGGAGAGAAAAAACCAAGAGGCCACCATGCCTTTGTAAAGAAACAAAATTAAGTTTGTACTTTAAAAAAAAAAAAAATCTTTGAAGAAGTCAAAGAAAAATACATACTTATAGAAACAGGGAAAATAAAAACCAAGAAACATGTTAACAGAGGTTGAGTATCCCTTATCTGAAAAGATTGGGGCCAGAAGGGTTCTGGATTTGGGACTTTTTTAGATTGGGGAATATTTGTAGAGTGGATACCAGTTGAGCATCTTTAATCTGAAATCCTCCAATTAAGACTTCCCTTGAGGATCATGTTGGTGTTCAAAAAGTTTCATATTTTGGAATATTTTGGATGTTTGGATTAGGGATGCTTAACCTTTACTGGGGGGTAAAACAATATAATAGACAACATCACAGACTTTTGAGAGAAATACCTTATTTTGAAAATGGTTCAGGCACTTCCTAACTTTGGTCTTAGGGAAATTAACTTACTTACTTAAAACCTGAGTATTCTTGTTGTTAAAACTGGAAAAAAGCATACACTGCCTAGGGTCCTTGTGGGGATTGATTGTACAAAGAACATAGTTCAGTGTCTGGCCCAAGGATGAGTTGATAAATGAATTGTTGTAATTTGTTGCCATCATTGTTTTTTTCATGATTACTTATGATAAAAGATTAAAAATACTTGCATCTCCCTGTGTGTCTTTTTCTCAAGGAAGCTGTCCTGGCTTTGTTTTATGAATCCATTCCTCAATTGTATCTGCCATTTTAAAATTCTTTGATATGTATCTTGTTCTAGATTTCTGATCAATTCCACAGACTTTATTTTTATAATGCTCCTTTCTTTTCCCATGATAAAGTGTGAATTTTTCCTTGTTTTCTTGTCTGCAACTGATTTCTATGTCAGTGTTCAGACTCAGTTTCCCTGAGCCCTGTCTGAACAAAATCACAGCTACCTAGAATAATTACCCAGGATGAGAGGCTGGCCAGTTATAACAATAAATTTAAGTGACTTATCTTCCTATATTTAAAATACTAAGACTTCAGGATTGGGCTAGGAAAATCCAACTATGACCTGCTCACAAGAAACATATCCAAAACAAGAAGACACATATGAATTAAAAATAAATTAGTTCAACCATTGTGAAAGACAGTGTGGCACTTCCTCAAGGACCTAGAAATAGAAATTCCATTTGACCCAGCAATCCCATTACTGAGTATATACTCAAAGGAATATAAATCGTTCTATTACAAAGACACACGCACATGTATGTTCATTGCGGCACTGTTTACAAATGCCCATTGATAATAGACTGGACAAGGAAAATGTGGCACATATACACCATGGAATACTATGCAGCCATAAAAAATGATGAGTTCATGTCCTTTGTAGGGACATAGATGAATCTGGAAACCATCATTCTGAGAAAACTGACACAAGAACAGAAAATCAAACACCACATGTTCTCACTCATAGGTGGGTGCTGAACGATGAGAATACATGGACACAGGGAAGGAAGCATCACACACTGGGGTCTGTTGAGGGGCCAGGGGAGGGACAGTGGGGGTATGGGGAGGTTGGGGAGGGATAACATGGGGAGAAATTCCAGATATAGGTGATGGAGGATGGAGGCAACAAACCACATTGCCATATGTGTACCTACGCAACAATCCTGCATGATCTGCACATGTACCCCAGAACCTAAAGTACAATTAAAAATAAATAAATAAATAAATAAAAGATAAAGATTTACTAGAAAAATACAAAGGAAAAAATAAAGGTATTAATGTTAACTTTATTCAAGACTGGGTACATACCCAAAAAATATGAAATAGAGCAAAAAAGTACACATAAAAATTTAAAATCTTCAGTGATATTTTATGCATTAAATATATAAAACAAAGCCGTGTAAGAAGAAATAAACAGAAAACAAATGTTTTATGTGAGCCTTTTATGGAACTACTGCTCTTTGACAGCAGGAAAAGACAAAATCGATAAGTTTTAAATGATATGTATTATATATAATTAAAATGTGTCTATAACAAAACCGATGAACATAGAAAAGATTTTCTAAAGATAGAAAATGAACCAATTATTAAAAATAGAATTAGTAAAGTTGGTGTATGAATTCATAAACTTTTTAACACAACTCTAGAGAATATAAAAAGTAGAACAGAAATATAAAAGTAAACAGTAGAATTTTAACAAATATGAAAATATTTGTTAAAGCACAATGTTAATAACTTTGAAAAGCTGAATTAAACAGACATTTTCATGGCCTACTTTACCTAACCTTAAGAAAAAGCATCATGAACTTAGAAGAAATCTGGAGATATATGTATATATATGTATTATATTACTTTCAAAGATGTCTCATTTTCTGAAAATTTCACCAGTGATAGCTTTCAGAATTTCAGAAAGACACATAGTACCATGTTATATAATTTTTCTAGATATATAAACCAAAGTTCAATGTATATTCAGTTTATGAAGTCAGCATAACACTGATCTAAAATTGACAATAGCACAAGCAAAAGAAAATAAATACTATCATGACTTTGCAATGACATGTTAAATATTGTGATGACAAGATGAAAAAAATGTGCCAATCAAAAAACAAACAATGTTTTTTTCTTACATGACATTGTGATTCTTAAATTTATATTAATAAATAACAAGCAAAAAACCAAGAATGTATTGAAAAAGGAGAATCAGAGCATTTCAAGTGTGTAGGCACATCCTCTGAGGTATTAAAATACATCACAAGCAGCTGTAACCAAAGCGGTGTGATACTAGCTCAAGAGCCAGTGGGCAGATTGATGGAATAGGGCAATGAACGCTGAAACAGACGCTAGTGTGTATCCAGCTTAAAGTAAGGACAACAAAAATGGGAAAGGCAGAGGTTGTTTTTCAAATGGTTAGGAAAATTGATTAACTCAAGTTATAGCTTCACTGTACAGCAGCCGAAGACAAAAACAACAATGAAAACAGATGGATTAAAGAACCCACACATAGACAAAAGCATTAGTAAATAACAAACTTCTGGACAGGGAACGATATTCTAAGCATAAAAGCAATGTAAGTAATGACAAAGGAAAAGTTAGATCGATCTTACTGTTACATAATTGAAAGTTCTTTACATCAAGGAACATGTTCATAACAACCAAATTACAAATTAGAAGAAGTAGCTGTAGTAACAGAGCAGAAAGATCATATTGAAAGAAGTGACTTCATCCTCAAAGAGCATGAAGTACTCTTACAAATCAATTAACAAAATACGCTAAAAGACACGGGCAGAGTATCCTCACAGAAAACTTAAATACAAAATATAATAATCAGGCAAAAATATTCACACTCACAACTAATCAAATCTAATTAAAACGGTTACAAGATACATTTTATTCACTCATTAAAATAGTAAAATATTTTTTAAAGAAAATTTCTGTGCTGGTGGAAGTTTGAAAAGACCTCCTAAAATAAATTGCGGACAGAAGTACAAGTCTGCACAAACTTTGTGAAAACTTATTTGGTACTTCCTATATATGCATCAGAGGCATTTGAACCAGAGCAACTCCATCTTGAATAAGGGCTTGGTAAAATAAGGCTGAGACCTGCTGGGCTGCATTCCCAGTAAATTAAGCCATTCTTAGTCACAGGATGCGACAGGAGGTCAGCACAACAAAGTCATAACGACCTTGCTGATAAAACAGGTTGCAGTAAAGAAGCTGGCCAAAGCCCACTAAAACCAAGATGGTGACGAAAGTGACCTCTGGTCACCCTCACTGCCACACTGCCACCAGCACCATGACAGTTTACAAATGCCATAACCACATCAGTAAGTTACCCTATTTGGTCCGAAAAAGGGAGGTGTGACTAATCCACCCCTTGCTTAGCACAGCATCAAAAAATAACCATAAAAATGGGCAACCAGAGCCAGGGGCTGCTCTGTCTATGGAGTAGCCATTCTTTCATTTCTTTACTTTCTCAATAAACTTGCTTTCACTCTATGGACTCACCTTGAATTCTTGCACGAGATCCAAGAACCCTCTCTCAGGGTCTGGATTGGGACCCCTTTCGGGTAATGTAAGTACTCAAATTACCATTTCCTTTGATTCAGTAATTTCCCTCCAATGAATCTAATCTAAGAAAATAATCAAACACATGAGCAAAAATAGGTATAATGCCTTGCTTATTTTTTAAATACTTATTAAATAATTATTTATAATACTGAAAAATTTGAAAAACATATGTTCATTAGTAGGGGACGGGCAAAATTGCTTTTTCAAGAAAAGACAGTATAAAGTCATTAAAAAAACTTTTCTAAAACTTTATGAGGGAAATGCTCTTAGTAAAATAAGTAACAAAAGGAGGATTTTGAATTATATGTAGGGTAGGATCCAGTTTTTGTTATGCCTGCAGACACATATTTAGGACAATGAATTCTGGAGTTAGAATCAAAATACCTGGATTTCAATCACAACTCACCACCTACGAGGTTAAGAACATGAATAATTTATATAACCTCACTAAGCCTCTGTTTACCCATCTTTAAAATGGTAATAATAAAACTCATCTCAGCATGCTGATGTGAGGAGTGAAGAATTATTCAATGTCAGGCGCCTAGTGTATAGCCTGGCTCATAATGGCAAGTTTTATATTCACATACATTGAGTTATTAAAATATATATATATGTATTAGAATTACAATTTATAAACATTTTCCTTAGTGTTAAAAAATGTATACACATTTTATACTGCATTTTTACCTAGGCTAATGGGCAGCCTTTAACAAATCTCTCATATACTCTGCCTCAGCTCAAAGGCATAAAATGAAACGTGGGCTGTTGTAAAAACCAAAATCCACCCTGCTAAGCTTACATTGAATAAGAGAATAGATGTGTGCCCCCGTGCTCACAGCTTTTTAGGTCTTTTCTCTGTAAGTAAATCTCCCATTTCCTTGTCCAGACTGCTAAGTATAAAGGCAGCGAGGGTATCTATGACACAACCCCAATGGTGGTGGCCACCCTCAATTTCCGCCGTCCTGTGCATGGAAGCTAAACTTATCTGTGGCCAGCGGAACCGTTGTGGAGATCCAGATCCCTTGAACAAATGGATTAGCAACTCTGAAGTTGTCAGTCAAGGACGATACACTTAAAAAACGTAAGAAAACCAAGATTTCCAGAACGAAATATACCAAGTTGAGATGGAGGAAAATCAGTGCTTCTGTCCTTTCATGGTTCATATTGAAGAGAAAGTGCAGAGGCCGCACCTCTCTCGCTTTGTATTCCTGTAGAGACAGATATGCAACTGATGGTGGAAGAAATATGAACAAAAGGAAATACCAGGTTCTTCAAAACTGAATCGTAAAACAGAAAAAAGTCTCTCTTTTCACAAGAAGTGAAGCCAGGCCCTCCTTGTAATAGAAGATTAACGTGCTACTGTCCGAAACAATTACTCCTCAGGGGCAAAAACTCTTATACGTGCATTTCCCGGGGGCCAAGAAGTCACCTGGGATGGGGGTTGAACTTGGAAATCGCTGTGATCAGGGCCACAATGAGATGCTGGAACAGAGACCAAGTACTGAGTCTTCGACCGTCAATGTGATGAGAAGCCAAGCACGAAGGCAGATTAATATCAGGGCTGGAACTGTGAAATAGATACGGTTCAAGCTGAGGTCATTTGTTGTACTGATATATTAGAAAGTCTTAGAGGTCGATAAAAACCTCATCCTCTAAGAAGAGTCAGGTACAGCAATTTAATTATGTTAATAATATTAGGGAAAAAACCAACGTGAACTCACACCATTAAAAAGCAATATTTTTTCCTAGATAAGTGTTCCAACAGCAGTCGCATTATGGTCACTGCCTATGATCTGGACAGGAGGCAAGGAAATTAAATACTGGGAGGAAGAGGGCAGTTCCCTGGCAAAGGCCCCACCCTCAAGCCTGGAAGCCCACAGCCCTAAATGAGAACAGGCATTCCTGTTTCCATGCCCAAATGTTGCCTTTTAGCCTGTCATGCCCCCCTATCCTGTACCCATATAAATTCCAAACTCCAGGCTCCATGAGCAGAAGAGCAGAGGAGCAGAAGAGCTACATGGCAGAGAAGGAGGGAAGAGAAGGAGCATCTGAGCGTCGAGAGTTCAGCTGGGGACGGTTGGAGGGGAGATAGGCTGCCGGATGGCTGAACTCCAGGGGAAGATATTCTTTCCACTCCATCTTGTCTCCAGCTCCCCATCCATCCTGCTGAGAGCCACCCCCATTTGTCCATGTGACCTGATTCTTCCTGGATGCCGGTCAAGGACTTGGGTACCAAGAGGGCAGTTAGCTGGTTAACACTTAAGCCATCTGTGGATGGCAGGGACAAAAGAGCACTGTAACACATCCACTTGGGCTTTGGGAGTCACAGGCACCCACCCCTGGATGCTACTATGGGGGTGAAGCCCAAAAGCACTCACCTGGCTCCTGCACCCACCCATCTGCGTGCTCCCCCTCCCATAAGGGGTTTGAGCCATGAGGGAACACACAAGCCACGCCCCTGTCACATATCCTGCAAGGGGGTCAGGGAACTCTCCCATTTCAATAGCATTTTGGTCACTGCATATACTCATATGAACTCCTAAATGTCCAGATTTGGGTTAGCACTCCTGGATCACACATACACACACAGTAGCATGAACCCAGAATACTCTACTGTCTCCAGAATGCAGAGATAGTTTCAAAAATGCCAGAGGCAGTGCTGAAAGGACGAAGGAGCCAGTTTCAAGGTCTCCTGCTGGCCAAGTTAAAATTTGAGCATCAAAAAAGATACAATAATTGCAGTTAACTGAAATATGATGAGTTTGTGAAAGGCCAAAATTTTATAATGACATTCAGAAAAAAGTTAATATATATTAAAGGTAATTAGGATGAATGTAGAAATTTGGCTATCATGGGATGTGTTTAATTTTTTATTAATTTTAATGAGGAAATTAATATAAATTAGTTTTTTATTTCATCTATTAACTCTGTTTGGTTTTAAAATATAAAACTCATGTCAAGCTGTACAGCTAGAGAAGAGGCAGTACAGGAAACAGAGTTAGCCAAATCGCCCAGGGAAAATATACAGAAACTCTACCAAGAACAGGAGGGCCTTTCAAGCACCAGTGGTCACACACAATAACTAGAAAAAGAATCGAAACTGTGTTCCAAGATGATGCATCAACAAATACCTTAAAGGGGAGAGTTCATTGTGCTACCCCGGTTCTACCCGTCCTGAGAGATGAAACCTATGGATGGTCCCACTCAGGATGAGACACGTGAGGCAGCCATACATTTTAAATCACACCAATAAACCAGGCCCAGTTATCACAATGACGGGACAATGAGGGCCAAGACAGACGCCAGTGTCTGATAGGGAAACTCCAGGCTGCTAAAAACTAAAACCCGTGGGGAAAATGTAGACTTATTTTTTTTTTAATTGATTTGAAAAGTCAAGATTAACTTAAGAAGAAAGTTTCAGCCTGAAGTCCATGGTTTGGATTTAGATAGTCTTCAGAGAAACGATCTGACCTGATGCCCTAACCAGGAATCAATGGTTCAACCAGATCCTACAACCTTGGCTGTCTAAGTGGATACTCCATTTCTTTTTGGTCTGGATAAGAATACCATGACCTTGAGATTTTTAATTAAGTATGGCCGTAACCTTAGGTAGTATAGGTGTAGTATGAAAAATAAAGAAATGGGGAAGGAAACAAGATGTTGACATTTCAGGAAAAGACATGGGTATTAGGAACATTTTTCATAATCATTGTATTTGTGTATGTTTTGTGGTTTGATGTGTTTGAAGTGCTTCAAGGAAGGGCTTGGAATACAGGGGCTAAAAAATTGTCCTTTAAAACAAATGTCAGGGAAGAATTTTTATTGAGTCTTTCAAGATTAGTTTCTATTGCATTGAAAGCAGAACCAGACTATAGTGGGTTGAGGAGCAGATGGAAATGGTTAAGGCTAGGGTGAGGCAAGACCCTGGGGGCTAAACATAAGGGAACGGGGAGTGCCAGAATGAAGTAATCAAGACAAACAATTTTTTTATTTTTTCATGTCAGATAGATAATGCCCTACTTCATAAAAAGATTTGAGGGAGACACATTGTACACATGGGCATGAAAACCCAACCATTATGCTTATAAACCACAAAAGGATCAGGGTTCATATTTTAAGACAGTGTTTTTTAAAAGTCAAAATTAACGTAAAAAAAAGTCTATAATAAACAAAATGTCCATATGACATACTGGCAGGATGAAAACAAAGAGTGTAGGTGCCCATAATAGGTCCTTTAAGAAGCTGTCTGTGTGCAAGAAAGAAGGGAGCTTGGACTGGAAGGAAAGCCAAAGTCCACGGAGGTGGGCTGGCTCGCAGGTGGGCTGGCTCGCAGGTGGGTTGGCTTGCTTTCTGCTTTCAAGATGGGAGAATCTTGAACATATGCCAATGCTTAGGTAATTGCCCAAGAATCTTTTCTCATTCGACATTGTAATTACAGGGAGGCAGAGGAATTTGGGCACTCCGGTTGGAGATATAGGACAGATGAATTCCTCCTTTGTGTATGGTATTGGGGTGAAGGAGGAGAAAAGCTTTCATGGGACAGTGGGATGTCCTGCCTCAAATGACAAGCAGCTGTATCCTCCTGAGAACACACAGGCCTTCTTTCCCTTTTTTCAGGCTGTGTTGATTTGATGAGCCTCTTTCCCCATACCCTGCTTAACTATCCTTATATTTCTGCCCAGGCTCACTTCTCTTTTCTTTCAGCTTCTTTCACTTTGCCAGGGTGGGATTAGGGAGAGAAACTCTACACCTTGTTACTTAAATTGCAGTCTGGGGACCACACCAGCTGGGAGCTTGCTAAAAACACACTCTCAGATCCTGCTTCACTGAGAAGCACCACTTATACTTCTGGCCTCAAACTTGCTCTGCACGGGAGGCACTTGGATGGTCTTCAAAAAACGCCAGTTGCTAGTTTTCCCCCTCCTGCTCCTGGATCCTGATTTAATGGGTTGCTATCACTACACTTCTCGGCGTGACTGGGACATAAGGATTCCTGAAAACTCCCAGGTGATTCTGGTGTTCAGCAAAACAGTAAAGTTTGAGAACCACTGCTCTACACCACCTAATTTTCTTTCCTAGCTTCTCTGTGGCCATTTTTGGGCAGCGAGAGGAAGGGCAGAGGAGAAAGGAAATAATTGTTTTTGTCTTTGATTTGGGATTATAGGTGGTGAGATCAACGATTTTCCCTCCAAGGGTCCTGTGCCTCAAACTTCACATTAAAGCCAATCAGTTATCTAGAAAGAGCAGTAGTTGTTAGGTTCCACATTGTCCCATCCCTGGGTTCCCACAGCCTGTGAATACAAGAGTATGTTCTCACCTGTCTTCATTTCCTTGAAATTCCAATGAGTACTCCAGTTTGGAACAATCTTTGTGTACTGGGGCACCAACTCTGCAGCTTTTCTTTCCAAACTTCAAAGTTTAGTTTTTAAATAAGAAGCTTATTTAGTCACATAAGCTTATGGGTTTTCCCAGGAAAAAGGGGAAGATTTAAGTTTAATCAAATTTGGAGGAGCTTTATTAGGGTCAGCTGGTTCACTATCGTTTCTCTGAATGTGCATCAGAACCACAATAGCCGAGTTCTTGGCTTTTTTTGATCGTGGAGGTAAGACAGCACTTTGTTCTGCTAAGACTGAAGTTAACAGTTGAGGTTACAGTGACTCATTCTGAGGCCTCCTTTCTTTTGTCAAACTAACTACAATTATTTGATCGAATAACTGGCAAACAGTATTGTTTTGGTCAAGGTTCTCCAGAGAAATAGAACCAATAAGACATATATATGTGTGTGTGTGTGTGTGTGTGTGTGTGTGTGTATTGTGTGTGTATGTATACACACACAATACACACATATATATATGGAGAGAGAGAGACAGAGAGAGAGAGAGAGAGAGAGAGAGATGAAGGATTTATTAGGGGATTTAATTCATTTAATTATGGAGTCTGAGAAGTCCCAATCCCAAGGCTTCAGAACCAAGGAAGCTGTCAGTGTAATTCTCAGTCCAAGCCCAAAGGCCCAGGAGCTGCTGCTGGGAGTCCAAAGGCCAGAGAAACTGGAGTTCTGATGTCTGAAAAAAGAAGAAGGGTCTCCTGGCTTTGGAAGTGAGAGGATGAGAATTTGACCTTACTGCACCTTTTCATTCCCTCCAGGTCCCCAGCCCATTGGATGGTGTCTGCTACATTGAGAGTGGATCTTCTCCATTCAAGCTCACCTACTTACATGCCAATCTCCTCCAGGAGCACTCTCACAGACACACTTAAGGCAGCCCAATTATTCTAATGAAATGCCAAATGAGTTGGGTTTCCCTTTCAGCAGAAGGGGGATGGGCTCAGTACCAGCTGAAGCACTGAGAATAAATAATGCTTTCCCAGCTATTTGAGTTCCTTTAATCCAGTCAAGTTGACATCCAAATCAACGCTCACAGTATTTCTGTCTTAGTCTGTTTGTGCTGCTCTAACAAAATAACTGCAGACTGGATAATTTATAGAGGACAAGCATTTATTTTCTCATGGTTCTGGAAGCTGGGAAGTCCAAGATCAAGGCGCCAGCAGGTTTGGTTGCCTGGTGAGGGCTGAGTCTGCTTCTGAGATGGTGCCTTGATGCCGCATCCTCTGGAAGGAAGGAACACTATATCCTCAGGGATAAAAGAACAAATGAGCCAAACACTGTGTGAAGCCTCTTTTATAAAAACCTCAATCCCACTCACAAGGGAGGAGCCCCATGGCCTAAACATCTCTTAAAGGCTCCACCTCTTAATGCTATCATATTGGCAACTCCTGAATTTTAGAGGGGACATATTCAAACCATAGCAAGTACAAACCTTAAAATGAGAAAAAGGAGGAAGAGTAAAGGGTAGAGAATAAGAAAAATAGGAAGAAGATGAAGATAAACAACACAACAAGCAGCTTTGATGCACAGAATATGTCTCAGACACGGAGCAGCACAGGCAGCTAGTAGGTGCCTGGCAGTCACTGTTTAAATGGATGAATGGATAGATGGATGATCGGCCACCCAGAGCTCTTTATCAAAGCCAAAGGCTCTTCTCTGAATGAAACAATCATGGTAGCATAGGGTAGGGAAATTCAATTTTCTAGAGAATAATGATTGACCTGGGGTCCAGGTGAAATAAGACAAAGGGCCATCTGGTGAGAAGTCCCCAACCCAACATAGGATTAGGCTACAGAGATGGCAGCTGTCCACACAAATTTCATTCCTGGTGACCACTTTTTCTATTTCTGTTTGATAATGGCAGACAAGTGACAAAGAAACAGCCCTCTGTAATGCTGTTGAGTCCCTGGATCGAATATGTCCCCGGTCCTGGGGAGAGATCTGCAAAGGAAGTTCCATGAATGGCACATTCCAGCCTTCCTGGCATTTAGGTCTGAGCGTCTCACAACCCAGGTACAAAATAGAGCAAAGACTGAAAATGCTCCTAGGAATTCATGTCTTTTGGTCACTTAGGATCAGCGAGCTGGGTTGAAAAGAAAGGAAATTTCATCTGGATGAGCCACAGTGTAACTGGGCATTTCTACAATGCAGTAAGTTGACAGGCTATTTACCATTTCCTTTCTTAAGAAACTCTTTTATAGCAGAGCTCTGAAAATACAAGTAAAAGTGTACTGATTTTTCAGTATATTTATAACAAACTAGGATTTTCAGAGTTTTAAGATGGTCCATTAATTGCAGGGCAATCCCTGGGTGCTATATGCAGTAGAGCCATACATGAGAAAAAGACACTATGAGATAGTGGGGAAAAGCCAAGGTGTGTTTTCCTGTCCTTTCTTCTCTATTCAACACAGAACACAATGCTTCTGTGACCAGATGGATAGTTTTTCCTCCCCACACACCAAGCAGTCAATTCTGCAGCCAGTTCTTCAGTGGACACCAGGTGGTTGTCCTCTAATTCAACTTAATTCTGGCACTATCTACCTGGAGATGGCATCAGATCCGACAGGTTGGGGGTTCAGCCCTGCAAGACTGCCCCCCACTTCAGATGCCAATCATAAACCCTAGTTTGTGGCCTTTCTCTCTACTGATTGGCTATAAATTGGGGTTTCCACAACCCCCTCCTGGAGTTTGATTAATTTGTTAAAGCAGCTCACAAAACTCAGGGAAACACTTTACTTATGTTTACAGGGTTATTATAAAGGACATTACAAAGGATACAGCTGAACAGCCAGATGGAAGAGATGCATAGTGCAAGGACTGTGGAAAAGGGCATGGAGCTGCCCTGTCCTCTCTGGGTGATCCACTCTGCAGGAATCACCACATGTTTAGCTTTCTGGAAGCTCTGTCAAACCCTGTCCTTTTGCAGGTGTTTATGGAGGCTTCATTGCATAGTCACGATTGATGACATCACTTGACCATTGGTGATCAACTCAACCTTCCATTTCTCTTCTCTCTCACCTTTCTGGGGATTGCGGGGTAGAGCTGAAAGTCCAACTCTGTAATCATGTCTTGGTCTTTCTGGTAACCAGCCCCTTTCCTGAAGCAGTTTAGGAAGGTCACCAGCCATCTCATTATAGTACACTCTTATCACTCTGAGAGTCTAAGAATTTTAGGCACTGTGTGTCAGGAAACAAGATACAGTCATGCCTTGTTTAGTGATAGGGATATGGTCTGAGAAATGCATTATTAGGCAATTTTACAGTTGTGTGAACATCAGAGCCTGTACTTAGACCTAGATGGTACAGCCTCCTACACACCTAGGCTATATGGTATATCCTATTGTTCCTAGGCTGTAAACTGCACAGCGTGGTACTGTACTGAATACTATGGGAAATTGTAATACAATGCTGAGTATTTGTGTATCCAAACATGTATAAACATAGAAAAGGCACATTAAAAATATGATAATATAATCTTATAGGACCATTGTCATATGTATGGTTCATCTTTGACTGAAACTTTGTTATGTGGCTCATGACTACGTATACTTCACAATATCAGTAATTCTGCCTTTGTTACCATCACTTTTTTGAAATCTCAGGAAGCACCATTCAAGGACTGCTGCAATGGGTATGGGCTTTTGCACTGATTGAAAGAGGATTGGCTGAGATAAATGGTGTTTCCCATATCCAGCTGGGAAGCCTGCTTTCGTGAATGTCTTAAAAATTGTACCTTATCCTCCAGTGCCATGGGCTGTTCCCCTGTCTGGAATGCTCAGCCCCTGGAGATGAGGCTGTTCTCGAAAAGCAGTGACAGGGAATGGTTTTAATACCTCCCCCATGCAAAAGGCACATGTGATGTTGACAATTTATCCTGTTACTGTTCCACATGTCAATTCACTGTGCTTTTAGCACAGCAACAGAGAACATAATCCACTTTAGATGAAGGAAATTGTGGGTGACAATTATAATTACAGGGCATAACTCGATTTGCTTTTATAAATACAATTTTTAAGAAAGTAGTATAGAAATCAGAATCCATCATATTTCTATTTCAGTTTCAAGGAATAGCTATTCATTGAAAAGACAGTCTTCTCTTTTTGGATATTAACACTTTGGAGATCATCACACTGAAGGGATTTAAAAGCAATGCTGCCTTCTTTTTTTTTTTTTTTTTTTTTTTTAACCTAAGTGGGTTTTACACAGATTATTCAGATTATTCACCCTGTCTGAGATGCTAAGCTCCTGGGCCATTTGTCTCAGTCTTCAGGACTCAGTTTACCTGTCACTTATTCCTAGAGGCTTTTGATCTAAATTAGGTCACCTATTATGCTTCCTTGTACCATTTTCTACTGTTCTTTCACAATTCTTATCACAACTTATAATTATGATATTTTATAGAAACTACAATGCCACTAATTATAAAATGCATCATTACTGTCCATACCTCTGAGAAAGTTCATGAAGAGAAGCTCAAGGTGAAGAATTTAGCATGAGGCTTTCCACACAAAGGTGGCTTACTGATGTAAGGGCACATGAGAAATGAACCCAGCATGTAGAAAGGGACATCCAGGAAATTTGCCAGTTTCAACCTTGGCCACAGATGGAAGGAGAAAGAGAAGTCTCTCCTTTCCAGGGGAGAATCAGGAGGTGATCATCTTGCAGGTTTTTGGACTAAGTCCAACTACAAGGGTGGTCCAGAAAACCACAAGCAGAGAGTACAGTTTAAAAGGAGTCCCATGTTGAGAGTGGCCTGGATGAAGAAGCAAATGCAAATACAATCTGGAAGAACTTGACTCCCTTCCAGGCCAACTTCATCATCGAGCATATTGATGGTACAACCTATCTCAGATTTGAATGTGTTGAGATGTTTAAAAAGTAGTTGCATTTGGCCGGGTGCGGTGGCTCATGCCTGTAATCCCAGGACTTTGGGAGGCTGAGACGGGTGGGTCACCTAAGGTCAGGCGTTTGGGACCATCCTGGCCAACATGGTGAAACCCCATCTCTACTAAAATACAACAACAACAATGACAACAACAAAATTAGCTGGGCGTGGTGGCATGTGCCCATAGACCCAGCTTCTCTGGAGGCTGAGGCAGGAGAATCGCTTGAACCTGGAAGACAGAGGTTGTGGTGAGCCGTGATTGCACCACTGCCCTCCAGCCTGGTGGCAACAGAGCGAGACTCCGTCTTAAAAAAAAAAAAAAGTAGTTGCATTTGAAAATCAATGAGATATGGGGTAATTTACTTGTATAGATATTTGCTGAATGTCTAAGGTTCGTAGGATTGGCATCTGCTTGCTCACAACTTCACCTCGTTTGCCCAGAACAATGCCTGCATCTAGTGGACATTCAATAGACAGACACGGAATGAATGAGCGAAACAAATTCTTCTTGAGCTTCACTCTCTGAAACTTTGACTTTAAGAAAAAGTTCAATTCTACTCACTTATGTACGTTGAATCACCTTTCCACATACTGGAACGACTATTCAACCTGAAAACTGGAGACCCAGGTTTTGACCTCAGCATCCTTACTGACTAACCCTATGATTTGGGGCAAAGCCTTTTATCTTTCTGGTCCACAATTTACCCCTGGCAGGGCTGTGTCTTCTTATCTCCAGGGTCTTTTCCCATTCTAACAAAGTGTGCTTCGATAGTATGAAAAAATAATAATGAGGCCCACTATTGTGGAGTATGCACCACCATAGTTACCACACAGCCTCCCATGATAATAAGAGAGTGGACATAGTGCCGAGAACTTGGTCACGTATGAAATCCTGATACGACGCTTGTCTTCATCCTTGGTGACATTTCACTACATGAAGACTGCACTTTTCATGATGGTTTTAAATATTTTTACACAATGAATGTAAATGGCAGTCAATGTGAATAAAGAGTAAGAAAGTGAGCCTGAGGAAAATAAAACATGATTGGAAGAACTAGGTATTTGTCATGGAGAAGAGGAAATGCCAACACTTTGAATCAAGGCAGAGACAAATAGCGGAGGTCAAGGTAAATTGTGTGTAAGAAGCAAGGTAGGCTTATAAAAAACAGGCCACCGTAAACCCTGAAGCTGTGAGTCAAGCAGGAGACAATTTATGGGCAATCAGAAACTAAGGGATTCTTAGAAGCTGAAAACAGAATGTAAAGCAAGGGGGATGCCAGACAGCGCTTGTGTAGCAGAGGCAGGATGGTGTCCTGCTGCCGTCCTGGCTAGAGGGAATTTCCAGTCCATTCTGCCCAGTCCTGACTCAGTCAGGGTGCAGAGTTTCCCTTCCACTCACAAAAGGCCAAGACTCTGTTAGGCTACTGTAAAGTGTGTAGGGCCACAGCAGGGGGTTGTCCGCACACAGTGGGTCAGCTGTGGGAGGGAGCCCAGTACAGCCTCTTGTACTGAATGCTCCATGGCCGGTAGACCCCCTGGTGAGCCGTGCTCAGCGGCAGCCTAGGCCTGCTCAGTTTCCTCTTATTCTCCTGATCCTTATGAAAGAAATTCCTTCCCTCATGCTTTGAGAACTAAGATACAGACACTCCTTCTCCTACTGACCAAGACACCCTGGGCGTTCTGCTGGCAGTGGCCCCAGCCTGTGGACAACCCACCCCCCAGTGGCCCTGTGACCCAGGACTCACTTGGGGTCTTCCTTCTAGCCTAGCAATGACTCCCAGTCTTCCCCTCTGCAGCACAGCCACTCCAACATTGGCCTACATTTAATTCTGTAGAGTCTGACCTACGCTTATTCTGTAGGGTTTAGTTTCCTTCTGTAGGAAGGGGACCTCTTCTTTCAAAGACTGAGAATCCATGAAGGGCCCTGGAAGATAAAGGCTTATGGCCCTCCCCTTCCTCCTTCCACTGACAGTCCTCAGTTCTGCCTCTGTGCCTGTCTATTCTCGCTCTCAGGGTTTTGACTCACACCCCACTCTCTAATTTTTGCCAAGTCAACCATGCAAAATATAGCTGCATGTGCATACAGACTATTAAATATCCTGAGAAAGGCCTCCCCTAAAGGTAACCAGGGGAGTCATGGGAGCCCCAGGGAAGCCTGTGCTCCACCATCATCTGTTTCTGTCCTGAGCCAGGCTCTGGAGGCCCAAACACGACGTGGCACGGTATCAGCTGAAGAGCTAGTCCTCACTCACCACTGCCTTGGGGTCAGACAACCACGCTCCATCCCATAGGCAATGCAGGGCCCACCTGAGGCTCCCCGCCACTAGAGGAAAGCTTTCCTGATTGTGTGGCTAGACTTCATTGTGAATTATGCCAGAGTTAAGAAAGCCAAGAGGATGAGAAGGATTCCGCATTGATAGGAAGTAAGACTTTCAGCCAATAATGAAACTCACTTGGCCAACTTCTGGGGGCCTGGAAGATAAATACACACGTGCAGAAGGAAACCTATATCCCAATTTTTTGGAAGGAGTTAGATTTCTGGTTGAAAGAGTCATTGGAGTGGAAGTGGAGGGTGGGGGAAGGTATAATAGTTTATGAGGGAAATAATGCATTGAATGTAATGTTTTAAGAAAATATTTAAACAAATGTGTGATTTATTCTCCTAGTAAGTGAAGCAAGAATTTCAATATGTTCCCAGGGAAGACAGGAGGCATATATCACCTCTGGAAAAAAGAGGATATGTGTATACACAAGTCCCAGAGTGGAAGAATGGGGAAAAACCTACCCAACTAGCTGGCAGGTTGTGGGAAGGAGAAAGGGGGAGGTAGTGGAGGCAGGAAGTCAGACCTAAGCATATTGACCTCCCCTCCCCAGGCCAGCCATGAAGCAACACCTCACGAAAGAAACCCACGCCTAGGCAATTGCTCTTCCTGGATTAATTTATATTTAACTGTTGTTTTTTTCTTGTGCATATTGAATTCATTTTTTTAGATTTTAGTATGGGAATGCATGTCGCCCATTGCGAATCCCTGTGGAATGAAAAACAATATGCATTCAATATGAAAAACAATATATAAAAATGGAGACATAGCCTGTATCTAGCCTTAGTCCAGATAACTACAAGGTCTTCAATTTTAGGGAAAAAAAGAGGGCTTCAAGGAGTTTATTTTGAGAATTTGGAAGCATAGTAGAATTTCAGCCTTCCTATTTTATTTTCTGAGAAATCGTGTGGGCGGGTGTGCATGTGAGTGTGTGTGCATGTGTGACAGGGTAATGACAGGCACAGAGTTGGTGCTAAGGGTGATAAATATTACATGTAACTGACAATGACAATTACACATTTCTTATATGTTTTCAAGGAATCAGAACACACCACACACACACACACACACACACACACACACACACACACCCCATATGTCAGTTTTCAGGGAATTAGAACACAAATTCACTTAACACTGAAATATGCTGAATATAATTGTAATCTTTCTTTGATGATTCAGAAGCTATTTTAGGCTCCCTATGCCTGTGGGTTATTACTATGAACATAAATAATTATCATGCAATTCTTCACCATTTAGGATGTTCATATTTCTCTGGTTATTTTACCCTGAATGAATGAGAGCTTCTGGTAGTACTTTAATTACTGTGTAGAACTCATCATGAATGTGCAGATCATTTCAGGGTATGCTTGGGTCAGCTTAGAGGGAGACAATAAAACTTGTCCTAAAATGGAAATGTATGAGAAAACTCTGCTAGTTGGGACTGTTTGGTGATTGATTTCCCAAATCAATCATACAAGAATCCCAGGGAGGAAGAGTTCATATTTACTTCAGAAAATCAGAGAAAATTCTAGTGAGGAGGTTGCATTTGGCTTGGCTTTGAAGTATCAACAAATTAACTGAGCCCAGAAGGCATTCCAGCTGTGGACTGTGGAACAGAAGCGTCAACATCGCTTGTTAGGAATGCAGGATCTCAGACCATCACTCCAACCAGACTAAATCAGAATCTAAAGTTTAGGCAAGAGCCCCAAATGATTCATGTGCACATTAAGTGTTGAGATACCCCAGTTTAGGCTATCATTCATATTATTTGTAAATAAGGCTGAAAATGATATCCCATTATGAGGATCCTTGCTACCATGCCAAGGAATCTCAACTTTATTTGGTAGATTATATGCAGTATCCAAAGCTTATAAGCATATAGGGACAGACAGTCTGGACATGAATTAACAAGAGTTGGTGCAGGGCAAGGTCCTAGAAGTGCCCTGATGCATCAAGCTCCTGCACTTGAAGTCTGGAGAGAGGATGAGTGGTGGGGCAGCTAGACTGACAGGTTATCACTGGGGAGACTGGGTCAGGGGTTATTTACCAGATGCTGATGTGTAAATGGAAGTGTTACTCTGGCTTCTGTGTTTCAGAGAGATAGTAGTGAGGAGACACAGAATCCAGGGGAGAATAAACGGTTTTGTGATTATTGAAGACAGAGATTTAACTCTATTTTGGGAGGCTACAGACAGGGTGGATATAAGGATAAAGATACTCGAGAAATGGCAGACGCAAATTGACAGAACCTGGCCTATTCAACAAAGATACCTTGGAGTACATTAACCCTTCAGTTGCAAAATTTAAATATGATTTCTAATGAGAATAGTGCCATTTAGCTGAGCTGAATTTTTCACTCAGACTTTTGGGTAATGGTAATTAATGGAGCTCAACCAATTTGACCAAGGCTGTTTTCATTTGTCCTCTTGTCGGTATTGTCTGATTATGCTAAAAATGAATGAGAGATGCGCAACCTCCCCTCAAAACGTAATCAATTCAGTTGGGCTTCAACTTTAAAAGCATCTGAAAGGCTTATTTACTCTGCATTTGAATACACACAATGAGAGAATGAGGGCATACTGGCATTAAGTGGCAGAATTATAAAATCTGTGTGTAAATACAGTCGACACATCATTTTATCAACAAAGAAAGAAAACCAACATTTATTGAGCATGTACCAAGTTTTGGTTACTCAGTGAGTGACCTTCCATAAGTGACCTTCCTTTCATGTCCACACCAAATCCACAAGATAGTTATCTTCCCTGTTATGCAAAAACATTAGGACAGAGACTGGCATGCATTATTTGTTCAAGGTTTCTGGGCTCTGAGCCATGGGATTCAGACTCAGGACTGTCTGACTCTGAGGGCTGGGCTTTCTCTCTCATACCATGCTACCGCTCAAGAAAGTAAGATGAAGAATATTTTAATTATGGTAGGAATTACATTTTCCAGTGAAATGGCTAGAAAAAGCAAAAAGAAAAAAGGAAGAAATGTGAGAAGTCAGCTTTCTGGGGGCCTCTGCTGGACGCCTTTGGGCTGTGTCTGGCTTTGTTGTCTGTTGGGGGCTGCCCTGGGGTCCGTCTGAAGGGGCCACAAACATGAGTGAAGCTAAAAGCTTTGGGGAAAAAATGAATGGCTTTGTCAGATGGGAGTTCGGTGATGTTGTAGATTCTGAAAATTTTTGTAAGATAACAGTGGTAGGTTTTGCCCAATGATGGGGTCTGTAAAGAACACAAATTCTGTGTTTGTGATTTATATTATCTATTCAGGGTTAACCATATGATGATCAGCTCAGGGATTTTTATCTTTATAAGCCTGTTAGCCTCCTCTAGGCTTCCACTATGCCCTCTGTGATAAAGTCAATGGGGGCCATTTATTGAGTGCTTACTATGGGCAAGTCTCATGCTGAGTGCTTTGTATTCAGGTGACTCCTTTCATCCCTTACAATTATCTGTGGGTAGCTATTTTTTATCCCCACTTGCACACAAGAGCATTGAAGCTTAGAGAAGTGAGATAATTTGCTTAAGCAAGGAAGTGTAAAACTACAGTTTGTCCTCAGGTCTATCTGTTGATCACAAAAGCATCTTCTCAGAACCATTAATGCCATACTGCCTGTATTAATCTGTTTTTGCACTGCTATAAAGAAAGGCCTGAGATGGGGTCATTCATAAAGAAAAGAAGTTTAATTGGCTCATGGTTCTGCAGGCTATAGAGGAAGCATAGCAGCATCAGCTTTGGGGGAGGCCTCAGGAAACTTACAATCATGGCAGAAGGCAAAGGGGAAGCAGGCACATCATGGCCAGAGCAGGAACAAGCTCGGGTGGGAGGTGCTACACACTTTTAAACAACCAGATCTTGTGAGAACTCACCATCAGCAGAAAAGCACTGAGGGGTGGTGCTAAGCCATTCATGGAGATCAACCCCTATGATCCAGTCACCTCCCATCAGGCTCCACTTCCAACACTGACGATCACAACCGAACATGAGATTTTTGGGGGACACAGATCCAAAGCATATCACTGCCTTTTAGAAATCTGTTTTTTCCCAAGCACTTGTTGACTTTGCTGACTTTCTCACTGAACTGTGAGCTACTTGAGAGCAAACCTGAGCCTTATCTCTGGGACCCGAAGCTCAAGACAGTGCCTGACACGTAGTAGGCACTTATAGGCACTGGAAGAAAGAAACGGAGGAGGGTAGAGGGAGGGCGAACCTAATGTTTAGTGTTTATCCTAGTCTTTTCTATATATAAGCATAAATCTTTCTCTCTATATATTTAATGTGACAGCATCATAATATACACACTTTTTAGTAATTTGTGTTTTCCTTTTACGTATATGAGCTTCTTTCTGTATTATTCTTCTAAAATTAATTTGACATAAAATAAATATGTACAACTATTATGTATCCATAACAATTAAAAATTACAAAAATTTTAAAATGCGTTTCCCATTTTCCTCTCTTTCTACCAGAAAAATAAGCTGTTTATTGGGTGAAATCAAGATAAATTACCTTGAGATTCTCTCATGGGGCACACAGGCTTCTGGAACTCTATTTAAAACTCAGTTTTCAGAAAAAATTATCCATCCTCAATGTAGGACTAGATAGAGTTGTAAGGGCAAAGCCCCAAAACAACACAAAAGGAAACCTTCATGCTCTTAATAAATTACATCAATACTCCAGGTTTTTATGTTTTAAAAGGATAAAGCAGGTTACCACCCACAAACTGCATATTTAGTTATGCACAAGTGTGGGTAGTGTTCACTACGTGTTGACTGTTGATTGGATTTGGTAGATTAATCTCTTTTAACCTCGTTTTCAACAACTGAACATTTTTCCCTCAGGGTTTAGTGAGGGACCAGGAATGCGATCCAGGGTCTTGGATCCAAGAACTTAATCCTCACAGTGTGCTGTATTTGGAGAACCCAGGTGAAGTTCTGTGAAACCTGCACAGACCTGGGCACTTTGTTTCTGTGGTTTTGAACCAGTCTAAAGGTTTGCTGCCAATGGCAGAGATGAGACTTGTCTGAAACCACCTAGAAAGAGGGAGGATCTGCTGAGAGGGAGGACACTGGCTTTTCCTATTTACCTTGTGCAGGTCCTGCCCATCCTTCCCCATCTAGAAACTGACTTGGGTCTTCCCATCCTAACCAGCCAAGCTCCTTCTGCTTTCCTGCAGAAGCATAAGCTGACTACACTCTCCACAGGAGCGTTGACACATTTTGGTCCCATGGTCAGTTCTAAATCTCGAGAACTGCAGGGAGACCATGTCTCCAGCTGATAGCACAGAGGGTGCAAAAACATTTATCAGCATGACTAGACCCCATCCATGGGTCTGAGTCACAGAGATTCAGGAATCTAGTTATATAATCTTGCTAAGCTTCAGATTATAAATAAGGATAATAAATAAATTTCAGAGAGTAGATGGGAGAGTTAACTTAGGAAATCTGTATAAAGTATATAACATATCAGCCACGTGACTAAGGTCTTATACTTTCACTGAATCACCATATACGTATTAAGCACTGGCTTTGTGCCAAGCCTGAAGTGCCAATGGCAAGACAAACAGACATGATTCCTTTCTACCGGGAGATTATATTTTAGTAAACTCAATACATGTAGTGCTCTTTTTCACTATTATTACATGGTTTATCAGTTATCTATTGCTATGAAAGCCTCAAAACTTATAGGCTTGAAACAAACCTTTCCTATCTTTGTTTCTGTAGGCCAGGAATTTGGGGGCCATTTAAGCTGGATGGTTCTCACTCAGGGCCACTCAAGCATATGGCTGGAGCTGCAGAGCCATCTGAAGGCTGGACTGAGGCTGAGAGATCTGCTTCCAAAATGGCACCCTCGCTGGAAGCCTTAGCCCCTCACCATAAAGCCCCCTCCATAAGGGTACCTGAGTCACCTCACAAGGCAGCAGGCTTTCCCCAGAGTAAGTGTTCCACAAAGAGGGCCACATCTTGTCACTTCCAGGCTATTCCCTTTGTTAGAGATGTTGCAGAGAGTGATATGTATCAGATCTGTAAACAGGGCCTATAGGATCACAAAGATGGCCTTATCTTCCATCTGCTGTACAAAGTCCAAATTAATGGAAGATTCATTTTCTAGAATGTTCCTGGTTTCCTTTCATTTCTGCTTCTTTCAAGATCTGTGAGAAGAGCTTTGTCCTTTCCAAAAAACAGGGCACTGAACTTGAGATTCTTTTCCTTTTTAATCTGTAAGAAAAGTTCTTTAAGTTCAAAACCTCATTAACAGTGAATTAGTATGAAATACATCAAGCCTGGGTAGTATGTTCAGTCACCATAAGTGAGCATAACACTTCTGGTTTTCCTAGAAATGATTGAAAATCTTGGGTGCTCAAGCCCTTTTTTTTATGCCACAGTTCTGTCTCAGAGCTGATAAACATGTTTACTTCAATAAAATACATAAAACCTACCTTTAATGTGCCTCATTTTATTAATTTATTCCTTCTAGGAGGATACTTCTATATCTAAAAGGGCCTGGGATCCTCTAACAGAGAGAAAATTATCGACACATCATTCAGAACACCTGCAATAACTTAAAATGCAGGATATCAACGTTAGGCATTGGTGTGTACGACTGATACATGTTAATCTTACTAACCACCACATTGGGTGAGTAGGCACCGTAAATCTGTTGGTTTATAGACAAAGCAAAGCAAACTCATCTGTTTCTCCTGTAACTGTGTTTTAAGAATGACTGAGAACTAGTACAAGATTTCCACTGGCAAAGCATGTTAGAAGCCAAGTGGGACCCTTTGTGGATTTTCATGGCATATTTTTCACCATGTGCTGTCTACCCTATTGTTAATTACCTTAACCATGTGGTTAGGTCGACACCCTGAAGAAGAAAAAGCATAAGACACTGTCCTCTGTCTTCTGTTTCCTTCCCTCTCCCTTAGACTGGTGTTTAATTGATGTCATTTCCACTGGCAAAGTAAAGAAGACAATTTGTATCTACTTTGGGAGCTCAATGTTTTCTGCTCATAACTTTTCAGCGGGGTTCCATTGCTCTTAGTAGGAAGATGAAATTCCTCTCTTTGGCCCACAAGGCTCTGCACGGCCTGACTGGTCCTGTGCTTCTCTCCATCTGCACTGTTGTATACTGTTTCTTTTGCTCTCTAGGCATCAGTCACATTGGCCTTCCCTCGTCCCTCATAGTACGCATGATCCCTCCTGCTAGAGGACTTTTACACCTGCTGTCTATGTTGCTCCCTTCGCTCATAATGATCTTTCCTCCTATCTTCCGTCGAAACTCTCAGCTCAAGGTACTTCAGCAGAGTCTTGCTCAACTTTCCTGACTAGGTCAAATCCCATTATTGGCTCCCCAAGTGCCATATCACTCTTCTTTTCACCCTACGTTTGTTGCTCTTCTAATGCATGTTGGTTTGTGTAACTAATTCCTATTCATCTTGTTTGGTGGATGGAGGTCAAAGAATGTGTCTGGTTTTGATCACCCTGGCACTCAGGTACACAGCACAGTGTCTGGGACATCATAGATGTGTGATCAATACTTGCTGAGTAAATGCATGAATGCACCAGGGTTTGGACTTCTAGCACTTTCTAGCTGTGTGGATTTGGGCACATTCCTTTAATTTTTCTAGCTTTAAGTTTGTTCTCTGTCAATGAAGTTGATAATGTACACTGCCTTCATTGTCATGAAGATTAAGCGGGGTAACTCATGTAAAAAATGCTTAACACAGTGCCAGGAATGTAGCAGAAAATAAATATTTGAATATTTGTATTAATCTTCAGCCATCACACAGCCTTTTGAAAAACACCATGACTTTTTTTGTACTTAAGAGTCAATGTGATATCTGCTTGGGTCTAGACCAGTACTTTTTCATCTTACAGATGAGGAAATGCAGGAAGAGAAGGCTTTAGTTTCCTGCATAGGGTCAGTGGTTGCTTAAAGCCTATTCTTCATTTTGGCAATGAGGACATTACCCTTCTAAATCCAAGATTCAGTTATAAGTACTGAATGTAAGAAGCCAGTAACCTCCTTTCTGTGTTTGATTTTTAGTCTTTGATGCCTTTTTCTCTTCATCAGAGTTTCATCTCATTTCTCCCTGAGATTGTATCTTCCCTCATATTTATGTTTAAATGAATATAGTAGTATAAATCCTCCTTCAAAGGAACTAATTTGGATCTGTTGCCAAGAGGACTGGGTTCTATTATCTGTTTTTTGCCTCATGGACAAAGAAGTCAAGTTCTAGAAGAAGGGAGAAAAAAGAAAGATGGTGTCTTCATGAATGGATGGATGGTACCCAGGATCTCCCATCACATAAGATGCATCCTGGATTTGGGGAAGTGAGACGACTTCCAAACCTCACTCACTGGTAGAGTGTTGACCCACCTTGTGACTCTAAACAAGCTTGATTCAGTCACACATCATGTGATGTAAGGCCAGTGTAAAAACACCATACTACAGCTTCAATGTCTTTCACACTGCCTAGGAATCAGATCACTCTTGTTCAGATTCTTGGCTTTGTCTCCTATTTAAAAAACCTCTTCCTATGTTTTGGACTTTCCAACTGAGCTTGGTATCTTTAGCTTGGTCTTCAGCCCTGATTTTTGACAAAATAATAATTCATATTTATCACATACCTGCCATGTGCCACATATAATATATACTATATTTATAATTTTTATAATAATCCTCTATTATACTCAGTTTACAGACAAAGAAATTGAAGATCACAGATATGCGATTGCTTTCACATCAGTTTATAAGTGGCTGAGTTGGGCCCTTCTGATACTCAAGCTTTATCCTTTCTACCACGTGACATTGTTTCTCTTTAGCTCCTACTCTCGGAAGCCAAACCCTAGAAGTTGCCCTCATTTGGACCTCCCCAGTCCCTACTGAAACAAGACTGTAGACAATACTGCCAGGGATAGATCGTATTGCTTCACTCTTGACTCTAAGGCCTTCCAAGCTGCTAGTTATGGGCAAATCAGAGAATGAGGTGGGATGCAGGATAAAGAGGGGTTAGGGATGGTGATGTTGTAGTGCTGTAGGGGTGGGGAGGATAACAGCATAGGGGACGTCAGAAGAAACATATGTAGGGGTAAAATGGTACTCAATCATCAAAGCTTCCTTTATGGCTCAATAACCCATTAAACTGTGGGGCCTATTTATAATGGGACCTCATGCAAGCGTGCACTTATTTAATCATCACTCCACTGCCTCCCCCACAGGTCCCCAGGGTATTCTCAGCACTGAGAATATGTATGATTTTATTTCATAATTGGCTTGTCCCAGAAGGCCTGAGTGCTAGCAGAGAAAATAGCTCACTGAAAGAGAAACAAAGACAAAGTTTGTGGTTATTTTAAAGCCTCTACGAATGAACCCACCAAGACCTTGGGGACCTTCAGTGATGGCGCCCAAAGCAATCAACCATGCAGTAATTTCAAAGATGATGTTAGATTTCTGGATCTTTATGGCTTAGGGCCCTTTTCATCAAGCAGAATCCAACCACGGTCTTAAAATAGCTGTTGTCTCTTCATGTGGGCAACAGCCACATCTTTTTCAATTCACAAGCCACTCCAAATCACATGGAAAAATATTGGCTGCTTTCATATTAGGCAATGTTCTCATTGGACACAGAGTTAAGACCAAGAAGATCTATTTGTCTTAGCCTGGTTACGTCAGTGGGCCATGCAGCGAGGAGCCTTAGAATCTGATTCACTTCTCCTTTGGAGCATCCTGACAAGCCAAGGCAAACAACAGCAGCTGGACCTTTGGATCCGGTGAACATCAGTCCTTCTCTGATTATCTAATTTCCTAAATGCCCTTGACATCTCCTCTTTAAAGTTGCAATGCTCAATTTAGGCCTCTGCAGTAAATTACGGAAAATGTGCTGTGAAATGGAAATCTCTCTGGACCTGGACGAAGCCTGAGATAACATTAATTCCTCTTTGGCCATAAAAAAGACCATGCTGTGTCTGTTCTGAATTAGCAACATGTGGAGGAAGTGATTCTGATGATGATGATAGAGCTTTAGATTTTAAGCATAATTGCTGCCTTCCAATTCGTTTTTGGTGATGTGAGGCTCATACCAATAGTAGAAGCCAGAGAAATTGCTCAGATGTGGTCTTTTCATTGCTTATTAAAGTTATTTCCTTTTCATAATAAGAACAAGACGGTACAAGCAGTACAGTTTTGGTGAATCTCATTCTGTAACCCTTAACTTTTATTCAATAATGACTGAAAGAACCCACAATCCTACTATCTCTGAAATCCATATCTGGTTTAATATTTATATGTACTGTATATTCTGAATACATGACTCTCCAGCTTCATGCCTTTCCCACTTAACCTCACTTTTCATTCTCTAGTGACCCTGGATTGCTAATTATGCCTCTTATATAATCATACCCTTTCCTGCTTCTATGATTCTGAACAGTTTCCTCAACTATCTCTCTGCTCACCCCAGGGTCTGTTTCACAGGTGGACTCCTCCGGGTCCTTCACAACCCAATTAAACACAAAGGGAGCAGTGGTGGTAGCAAAGCTAACTCTCAGTTTGAACATTAGGGTACAAACCATAAGAGGAACAATTCTTATGTAAGGTTGCAGCTACCTCTTAATTTGTATTTGTATATAAGTGAGAGTTCAATAAATATTTGAGTTAAAAAAATTTAAAAGTAGCATTCAGACATCACGTCTTTTGAGAAGTTCAAGGTCTCATTAAACCACCTGGCATACACAAATGTGGGCCCAAGAAAGCTTGAGATTGAAAGGGTGAATGGCTACCCTTAGCATGTAGGGATCTTGTAAACAAGAATAGGGACTTAGTTTTTAGTCTGAAAAGATTGAGGGCAGATGTCTTGAGAAAAGCTAACAAGGCCAAATGTCATTCTATTCGTTCATCATTCATTCATTCATTCATTCATTCAGATGAGGTCTCACTCTGTCACCAGGCTGGAGTGCAGTGGCACAATCATGGCTCATTGCAGCCTCAACCTCCCAGGCTCAAATAATCCTCCCAGCTCAGCCTCCCTAGTAGCTGGAATCACAGATGCATGCCTCCATGCCTGGCTGTTCTTCTTTTACACTTTTCATAGAGATAGAGTCTCCCTACTTTTATCCAGGCTGGTCTTGAACTACTGGGCTCAAACGATCTTGCTGCCTTGGCCTCTGAAAATGCTAGGATTACAGGCATGAGTCACTACGCCTGGTCTAGTAATCCTTTTCAAATCCCTGTGCTTCTAACTCCCCAGTTCCATGACCACTCAAGTTTCCAATGCTACAATGGTGGCAGACAAGACTAACCCATAGTTGACGCTTCAGCCCGACCTTGCCTGCTGGCAAGTGAAGGAGCAGTTATATCCTATGCTTAAACTGAGTGATGAACAGACTGCTGAGGGCCATTGTGGGGGCACGCTTCCATCTCTGCAGAAAGTATAACACTAAGTCAAATAAATATAAACAGAATCATCCTGGGAGGCCTTCAGGCTGATCTCTGCAAAATATTGAATCCAGAAGACATAAATTGGATTCAAAAGAGCTTTGAAAAGTAATGTATTTAGTGAAGTTCTTCCGAGGAGAAAGAGATGAGGAAAAAGATCACATAAGACAGTCAATCAAAATATTCTTTAACCTCAAGAGGTTGATCCACTAAATTTGACTCATCTGTAAAATAAGTTCCACCAAATGAATGCATTTTTTTCCAATTCCTTAAACTCAAAGCTGTATATCCAGATTGTAAACAAAGATATTTGACCAATAAGAGAGAGAGAAGCATACGAAGTGATATTGGCCTCAGGATACTGGGGTAGCTAGCAAGTCAAGAATGGCATTTCTAGAACAGTCTATTTTCTACTATGTACAGTCTGTGACGTATAACGAACACATTTCATATGTATGTTACTTTAATTCTGTTATAATAGGAAAATTTAGCTCAGGAGAGGATAGCTGTGAGGAAAAAAGCCATTTTTATGGTACTGTCCCTGCTTCTTAACAAAGAAATGCTTCTCTTATACATTTAAAAAATATCTCGCCGGGCATGGTGGCTCACGCCTGTAATCCCAGCACTTTGGGAGGCTGAGGCAGGTGGATCACAAAGTCAAGAGATCGAGACCATCCTGGTCAACATGTTGAAACCCCGTCTCTACTAAAAATACAAAAATTAGCCAGGCATGGTGACGCGCGCCTGTAGTCCCAGCTACTCAGGAGGCTGAGACAGGAGAATCGCTTGAACCCAGGAGGCAGAGGTTGCGGTGAGCCGAGATGGAGCCATTGCACTCCAGCCTGGGTAACAAGAACGAAACTCCTTCTCAAAAAAAAAAAAAAAAAAAAAAAAAATCTCTTCCAATGACATTAAATTGTACTTCTAAATAGGGAGAAAAATGTACAGAAAGCAATGGCTTATTCTGCTGTCAACCCTACTGAAAAACCAGGCTATTTTAGAAATTCCACTGCACACCTAACCTTAGCAGCTGTGTTACTGAAAGCGATTCAACTAATATCATTTTTGAAAATTTAGATTTATGCATCAGCAAAGCAAATGCCAAGTATATTTCTACTGCTATCATATGCCTCATGAGACCATATTACAGATTTTTAGATTGGGTTTAAACTTGGTTTTTTAAAGAAACAATGGCTAAATAGACATCTTTCTCTGTATTTGTGGTTTTTCTTTCGTTGTTTCTTAAGGTATCTTTGGGATCAAAATGAATTCATGTCTGTACTTCAGAGATTCAATGTTTGTTTGAAGGTAAATAGGTAATAGGCTCAGTCTGTGATATGTGTTCAATGTGAGGGATGATGAAAAACTCATCTGAGGTCATCTGGATTGATGGTGTTGAGTGTCAGGTCAGCATGAAAGGTCTGTATCCACCTTCTAGAGTTTCTTGCCAGAATGCGGTGTCATGAGCACAGTTGCAGGAGCCATAGTGGAAACGGGGCAAGATAGAGGATGAGCAGGGAAGGGAGGTTGCATACTGAGATTGGCGATAAGGAAAGCCAGAGATATACAAGAAAAGTATAAAACACAGTCAGGGTGAGCAACTCTGTACCTTGCCCAAGAGAGAATTAATGGTTGAAATCCTTTATGTCAATGTTGCAGAGGTGGATGTCAAGAGAAGAAGGTATAAACGTTCCTCTCCTACAATGAACAGCATGGCAGAAACTGTCAATTATGCACCCACATCTTTTCTAGCCTTGCTGGTAAGTAAAAATGCCTCATATATTAGCCAGACACTTGGATGCTCAGAATTAGACCACACTTCCCAGAGTCCCTTGCAGCTAGGTACAACCATGGACTGCATTCTATCAGAATATAAGCAGAAGCAGTGTGTGCAATTTCCAGGAAATGTTGTAAAGCGGGGAAAGTCTTGCTCTTCTCTTAGAATTTTCTCTTTGAATGCAGATGTGATGGACAGAAAGGAGTAGTCATCTTGGATCACACATTAAAAGCTCTCAGTTGACAGAACTATGAGTTAGAAGGATCTCGTTCTGGGCTGCCTGAATTTTTATGAGAAGGAAATACATTTCTTTTTTTCCTCTTGAACTTATTCATTTGCTTCCTTTTTAATTAAAAATTTTTACAACTGTTTTAGGTCCTCAGCAAAATAGGGAGGAAAGTGTAGGGATATCCTCCATATCCTCTTCCCCACACACTCATAGTCTCCCCTATTATTAACATCCACCATCAGAGTGGTACATTTGTTACAACTGGTGAACCTACACTGACAAATTGTCGTCACCCAAAGTCCATAGCTTACCTTAGAGTTCACTCTTAGTGTACACTCTAGGGGTCTGGACAACTGTCTAATGATATGTATTAACCATTATAGTATCATACAGAGTATTTTCACTGCCCTAAAAATCCTCCATGCTCTACCTATTCATTACTCTTTTGCCCATAGTCCCTGACAATCACTGATCTTTTCACTGTCTTCATAATTTTGCTTTTTCCAGAATGTCACATAATTGGGAGCACACAGTAGCTAGCCTTTTCAGATTGGCTCCTTTCACTGAGTAATATGCATTTAAATTTACTTTATGTCTTTTCATGAATTAATAGCTCATTTCTTTTTGGTGCTGAAAAATATTCAATTACCTGACGCACCACGGTTTGTTTATCCATCCGCCCATGAAGGACATCTTGATTGCTTCTGAGTTTTGGCAATTATAAATGAAGCTTCTATACACATCCATTGTGTAGTATCAAAGAGTATGATTGTTTGATCATATGGTAAGGATATAATTAGTTGTTGTTGTTTCTGATAACAGGTCTCACTCTGTCACCCAGGCTGGGATGCACTGGCAAACTCTCAGCTCACTGCAGCTTCAACCTCCCAGGCTCAAGTGATCCGCTTGCCTTAGCCTCCCAAGCACCTTGGACTACAGGTGCACGCCACCATGCCTGGCTAATTTTTGTATTGTTTGTAGAGGTGAGGTTTTGCCATGTTTCCCATGCTGGTCTTGAACTCCTGAGCTCAAGCAATCTGGCTGCCTTGGCCTTCTGAAGTGCTGGGATTATAGGCATGAGCCACTGTCCATGGCATATTACTCGTTTTGCAAGAAACAGCCAAATGTTTTCCAAAGTGGCTGGACCGTTTTGCATTTCCAACAGCAATAAATGGAAGTTCCTGTCATTCACATCCTTGTCAGCATTTGGTCTTGTCAATATTCTGGATGTTGGCCATTCTAATAGGTATGTAGTGGTTTCTCATTGTTGCTTTAATTTGCATTTTCCTGATGACATGATGTGAAGCATCTTTTGTCATGCTGATTTGTCATCTTATATCTTCTTTGGTGAGATGTTTAACGTCTTTGGACCATTTTTAAAATTGGATTGTTTGGTTTTTTATTGTTGAGTCCTAAGAGTTCTTTGGGCTGGGCATGGTGGCTCATGCCTGTAATCCCAACACTTTGGAAGGCTGAGGCGGGTGGATCACCTGAGGTCAGGAGTTCAAGACCAGCCTGACTAATACGGAGAAACCCTGTCTCTACTAAAAATACAAAAATTAGCTGGGCATGGTGGTATGTGCCTGTAGTCCAGCTACACAGGAGGCTGAGACAGGAGAATCGTTTGAACCTGGGAAGTGGAGGTTGCAGTGAGCCAAGATTGCACCACTGCACTCCAGTCTGGGTGACAGAATGAGAATCCATCTCAAAAAAAAAAAAAAAAGAAAGAAAGAGTTCGTTGTATGTTTTTTCAGATATGTCTTTTGCAAGTATTTTTATTCATTCTGTAGCTTGTCTTTTTGTTCTCTTCAAGTGTCTTCTGCAGAGAAAAAAAAATTAATTTTAAAGAAGTCCAGGCTGGGTACAGTGGCTCACACTTGTAATCCCAGCACTTTGGAAGGCTGAGGCAGGCAGATCATGAGGCCAGGAGATCCAGATTACTCTGGCCAACATAGTGAAACGCTGTCTTTACTAAAATACAAAAAAATTAGCTGGGTGTGGTGGCGTGATCCTGTAATCCCAGCTACTCAGGAGGCTGAGGCAGGAGAATTGCTTGAACTCAGGAGGCGGAGGTTGCAGTGAGCTGAGATCCTGCCACCACTGCACCCCGCCCTGGCAACAGAGCAAAACTCCGTCTCAGAAAAAAAAGAAAGAAAATCCAGCTTACTCTTTTTTTCATAGATCGTGCCTTTGGTGTTGTATCTAAAAAATCATTGCCAACCCAGAGGTCATTTAGATTTTCTCATATATTATTTTCTAGAGGTTTTAGTTTTGCATTTTACAGTTAGGTCTGTGATTCATTTGAAGTTATTTTTTGTGAAGGCTTTTTTTTTTTTTTGCTTTGAAGTCTGCTTTGTCTGACATTACTATAGGTACTTCTGCTTTCTCTTGATTAATGTTAGCATAGTATATCCTTCTTCATACATTTACTTTTAATCTATACGGGCTTTTATATTTAAAGTGGATTTCTTGTAGCTAACATTTACAGTTGGGTCTTGGTTTTTGATCCACTCTGACAATCTCTTTTAATTGGTGCATTGAGACCATTGATATTCAAAGTGATTATTGATATAGTTGGATTCACACCTACCATATTTGTTACTCTGTTCTATTTGTTGCCCTGTTATTTTTTCCGTTTTTTTTTCTTTTTTTTTTTTTTTTTGGTCTTCCATTCTTTTTCTGCCTTTTTGGTTTTAATTAAGCATTTTAGATCGTTCTATTTTCTCTCCTTTCTTAGCATGTTAAGTATACTTCTTTTTTAAAAATGATTTTCCTTTAGTGGCTCCTTGACTTTGCAATAAATATTTACAACTAATCCAAGCCCACTTTCAAATAACCACTGTGCAACTTCTATGGACAGTGTGAGTACTGTATAGTAAAACCCTCACCTCAATTCCTTCCTCTCAGCCCTGGTATTATTACTGTTATTCATTTCACTTATACATATATGTATACATATACATATGTATATACATTTATACATAAACATATATGTACATACACGCACAAGGTATACAGATGCTCCTCAACTTACAAGGGAGTTATGTTCCAGTAGATGCATCACTTTGCATTTAAAACCCTGGTAAATCCATGGTGATGTTGAAAAATCATATGTCGAACCATCATGACTGTCTGTACAAGTAAGCATACAAAATCATATATCGTTGTTATTTAATATTTTGATCAAACTATTATCTGTTAGATCAGTTAAGAATAAAAGAAAAAAGTTTTTATTTTAGCTTTGCGTATTTCTTCTTTGATGCTATCCTTTTTATAACGTAGATCCAAATTTCTGACCCATATTATTTTTTCCTTCTCTCTAAAGATCTTCTTTTACCACTTTTTGCAAGGCAGGTCTCCTGGCAAAGAATTCCCTCAAGTTTTCTTTCCAAGAAATTCTTCCTTGCTTCGTCACTTTTGAAGGTTAAATTTTGCAGGTCACAGAATTCTAGGTTGCTGTTTTCTTCTCTAAGCCCTTACAAGTTTCACTTCATTCCCTTTTTGTTTGTGCGGTTTCTGAGGAAAAGTCAAATGTAATTCTTATTTTTGCTTCTATATATGTAAATTGTGTATTTTCTTCTGGCTTCTTTTAAGATTTTTTCTTTACCTTAGAATTTCTACAGTTTGAAAATGATATACCTAAGTGTGATTTTTTTTAAATTTATTCTGCTTGATGTTCTCTGAGCTTTCAGGATCTGTGGTTTGGTGTCTCATATTAATTTGGGACAATTCTCAGTCATTAGTGTTTCAAATATTTCTTCTATTCCTTTCTCTCTTTCTTCTCCTTCTGGTATTCCCGTTCTGCATATTTACATTTTTTTTTTTGAAATTGACCCACAGTTCTTGAATCCTCTATTCCATTTTTCCAGTCTTCATTCTCTTTCCTTTTCCATTCTGGAGGTTTCTATTGATAGATCTGCAAGCTCAGAAATTCTTTTCTCAGTCATGTCCAGTCTCCTAATTAGCTCCTCAAAGGTGTTGCTCATTTCTGTTATAGTGTCTTATGTCTCTAGTTTTGTTTGTTTCTTAGGACTTCTGTCTCTCTGCTTACTCTGTCCATGTGCTCCTGCACGCAGCCTACTTTATCCATTACACCCTCTAGCATATAAATCATAATTGTCTTAAATATCTGTCTGCTAATTCCTGCATCCTTGCCATGTCTAGTTCTCATGCTTGCTCTATCTTTGCAAACTGTGTTTCTTTTTTTTTTTTTTTTTTGCCTTTTATTATGCCTTGTACTGTTTTCTGGATAGCTGAACAGGATGTACTGAGTAAAAATAACTCCTAGAAATCGGCCTTCATAATGTGGTGGTAAGGTGTTGGGGGAGCATTTGACAGTCCTGTGATCAGGTCCCACTCCTTCAGTGGGCCTGTGTTCCTGGGCTGTGGACCTCAAAAGTGCTCATTAGTTCCTCCCCCTGCCGCATCTCCTTTATCTGGGGCAGGATTGCTACAGTGGGCTGGAGTTGGGTGTGTCCCTTTCCCCAACTCAGTTAACCTCTGATAAAACATCAGCAGGTTAGACTCTGGTTAACTAGTTTCCCCTGAGAGCAGGCCTTGTTAAGGATAGACTGTTCTGTAGTATTAGGTTTTGCATTACTTTTTTTTTTCTTTTGCTTGTTTGTTTGTTTTTCAGATAGAGTCTTCTTCTCACCCAGACTAGAGTGCAATGGTGCTGATCTCCACTCACTGCAACCTTCACCTCCCAGGTTCAAGCGATTTTCCTGCCTCGGTCTCTTGCATAGCTGGGATTACAGGTGTCTACCACACCTGGATAATTTTTGTATTTTTAGTAGAGATGGGGTTTCTCCGTGTTGGTCAGGCTGGTCTCTAACTCCTGACCTCAGGTGATCCACCCGCCTTGGCCTCCCAAAGTGCTGGGATTACAGGTGTGAGCTATCGTGCCTGACCTAGGTTTTCCATTACTTTTAATGGCAAAAAAAAAAAAAAAAAAAAAAAAGCAATTACTTTTGCACCAACCTAATATGTTATAACGGTTCTGGCTCCCCTACCCCTGCCAGAAGCAGGAGGGGATTTTTCTCTGATGTTTACTGTGAGAACCTGCTGAGCGTCTGGAGGTAAAACTCAGAAAAAGCATGAGCCTCCTCGTCCCCATGACTAGGCCTTCCTGGAGTTTTTCACTCTCAGACTTGTCCACATCTAGCCTCCAGCAATCCATCAATTTCTGTCCCAGGACGGGTTCTCAAGGAGGTCGCTGCCCTGGTGTTTTGTGATTCTCTATATCAGCCTGCCTCTCCATTTTGGGGGGCAGTCGTGTGTTCTGTTGCCCCACTTCTCTTATGGATCTAAGAAGAGGTGCTTTCCAGTTTGTTCTGCTTTTTTCTTGATAGGATGGAGTGGTCACTTCCAACCTCCTTAGAAGGGGGACCAGAAGCCAGATGTCCAATACGTGTTTTCGTTGTTGTTATTTATACCTCTGTTATTTTCAGTTTTCAGTTCTCTGCAGTCAATTCAAGTAATACAGGTGGAGAGGAAGGAATGGATGAGAGAAAGAATCTGAACTGTGTTGTTTTCAGACACGTGATTGCCACATTCCTTCTTGTTTTGCTTTCTCCACTCTCCAAGGATGAGGGAGTGGAAGCATCATGGGAAACCTTGGACTGACCTAAAACGGCTAAGACTCAACCAGAATTTTCTGGAGTTTGAAGATTTATAAGTTCCTCCTCATACCCCAATTTGTATAGTAACAGCCTATGGTACTGAAAGAGCATCAGATCAAACCAGAAGATGAACTTTCCCTGGCACATCAGGGACCCCGCATTTCTTGGCTTCAAGTGACAGAAATGTTCCCAGGTCTCCACGTTTCCTCAAACCCGCTTTACAAGCACTGATAGCACTCCTGCTGTCTCCAAAGTAGGGGGAGGTACAGGGTAGTGGGTCAGGTACTGGCAAATGACAGCCCAGGAGCCAAGTCGAGCCCGCCACCTGTTTTTGTATATCTTGTAGCTAAGAATGATTTTCACATTTTTAAATAGTTGGAAAAAAAGGTCAAAAGAAGAATATCCTGTGGCACATGAAAATTCTATAACATTCGTATTTTACTGTTCAGTAAAATGTTTTATTAGGCCGGGCACAGTGGCTCACGCCTATAATCCCAGTACTTTGGGAAGCTGAGGTGGGCAGATTACCTGAGGTCAGGAAATTGAGACCATCCTGGCCAACACGGTGAAACCCCATCTCTACTAAAAACACAAAAATGAGCTGGGCGTGGTGGCAGGCACCTGTAATCCAAGCTACTCAGAAGACTGAGGCAGGAGAACTGCTTAAACCCAGGAGGCGGACACTGCAGTGAGCCAAGATTGCACCACTGCACTCCAGCCTGGGAGACAGAGCAAGACTTTGTCTCAAAAAAAAAAAAAAAAAAAGAAAAAGGGTTTTATTGGTATACGGTCATGTTGAGAGGTCAGGCCAGAGACTCAGTGGCCTGCAAAGTCTAAAATATTTGCCATCTGGCCTTTTATAGAAAAAAATTTGCCAGCTCCTGTAGTAAGAGCAGTAGATTGGTTTATCTTCAGTTTTCTCATCTGTAAAACTTGGATATAATACTTTTTTCATAGAGTTTTGTGAGAATGAAATGAAATAAACACTTAAGAGGTTTCCTAGCTTGAGGTATGTGCCTGAATATGATAGTTTCTGTCATTTCAAGCTCCCTACCTCATGAAGGGTTAAGTCTTCTCTTAAGATAACCTTTATCCACATACACATGAAAAAAATTGTATTTCAGATATCAGTCTGAATAATTACTGTTGATTGTAAGATTAAAGTAAATGGCACTAGAGTGTGACCAACGTATCTATATCTCTGAGGGGATTTTTAAATTTCAACAAAAGCTCCTGATCGAATAGATCAATAAACTGTATTGGTGATGTATGTATTGGGTGGTGAGTTCTTGGGTATTTCTTGTCTACAGTGAAAGCTATGACACCACTGGTCCTCAGTAACGTATTTGAAGGCTGCCTTTTTAAAATGTTCACAAAGCTACAAATATATAAAATTGATGATATTATTCATTCATTCAGAATTGATGATATCATTCATTCCTTCAGTACGTGTTCATTAGGCTCCTATTATGTGGGTGGAACCCATTATGGGTTCTGGGGATAAACTAAGAAAGTGGCAGTCACGGTTCCTGTCTTTGAGGAGTTTACAGGTTAAGGGAAGTCACAGGAAAAATCATCAGCCATATCCTTGAAACACTCAAAACTTTGTTAATTAATCCTGTTTCATTAACAGGATTTGGGTGATGTATTGTCAATCACTGAGCTGAAAGGAAATTTAAGAGATCCTGATTGATAGTTAACTTTGTATTCTGCTATTATTTCTATAGGATCACCTTATCACCATCATAGGATATCACATCTTATTAAATTCTCTTATCTTTTCTCTAAGGGATTGTTCTTAGGTAGGTTACAAGAATGTTCTGTTGTACTCAGATAAGGAAATTTTTAAAAAGCAATCATGCAATTATTTTAATGAATTGTAGAGAATACAAGTATCTGATAAGAAATTCTATGTTTCATTTAAGTTAACAAAGCTGTTCTTGGAGTATACCATGTGGTGGAAATGTTTATTTTGAAACCATTATATTCAATCTTCCCATTAAATAGAACATTTTAAAAACTGTAGTATTTTGCTCTTATTTTTGCCAAAACCAGAACATCATACCAACATGGCATTATTTTTGTGCATCAAATATTAAGGTATTAAATGACTGCATTTTTAAAAATTTCAAATATTTTTCATTTCATTCTAATTTCTTGTGAGCAAATTAGGTGAGAAAAAATTCAATGCATCCACGTAAAACCCTTTAAACAATTCTTTCTTTTTAATTATATTTTGGCAATAAAGACTATCAAAATAGTCAGAATTCCAATTGTAATCTTATCAGCTTCAGGAAAAGAAGGAGACTCTGTTGAGGGGTTGAATGGCATACTGTTTTTTAAGGGATGCTTTTTGTTACATCTCTTTCTAGCTCTTCTCTCATTATCTGCCTGGGAAATCCTAGCCGTCTCCAGGACTCAGATCAAACATTAGCTCCTCTACAAAACCTCTGCAGCCCCTCTTCTTCCTGGGCAGAGCTGGTGTCTCCGTGCTCTGCAATTCCGTAGTACTTCATTATAGCACTTTCTATGCGGCACTGTAATTATTTGTTTACTCTCCTGTCCCTCCCATTAGACCTTGCCATTCCCCAAAGCACATACTCTATCAAATTCATCTCTACATCCTCTGCTTTGGAAACACTGCCTGACACTCATCAGGACTCAGTAAGTGTTGGATAAACAAATTAATACGCAAACAACCTGATAGAAAACCAACACTGAAGAGTTTGCCCAGGACTCTTGGGTATCATTTGAGATCAGCTATGTCAATATGTAGTTCAGTTCCTGGGTACATAAGCATTACCTAATTTAATCCTCATTACAACCCAGGGAAGCAAGCACTGTTACTCTCGATTTACCCATGAAGAGACTGATACTTGCAGAGGTTACGGAACTTGCCTGTATTGGAAAGTACAGCTCCACGTAGAGAGTCATTCTCACTCAAAAACAGCCGTTATTATCAGCACATGGAAGAGGAAGAGGCCTTATTCTGGGTTGTTACAGAAACCAAAATGAGAATTGGCACATGGACTTCAACCTGTTGGTTTTAGCTCAAGAGAAACATTTATTACAAGTTTAGAACTATCCAGCAGTAAAACAGCTTCTGTGAAAACCTAGAAAACTCTCTGTCCTTTGACATAGTCACACTCAGGCTGGGCAGGTGTTTCAGAGAATCTGGAGCTGCGATTTTCTCGCTGGATGGGAGGCAAGACTGAATGGCATGTGCCAAAACCAAGGGCTGCTGGTGGATTCCTCCACCTAGGGGCCCCTACCTAAACTGTGCGCACCCCAACAACTACACCACTCGGTCCTCTCTCCCAGCTTTATTCTCTTTCGGAGCCCATGTCACCACTTGCAGTAATAGTATGTTATTTCTTTATTTGTTATTATTTTTTGTTGCTATCCAGACCAAAATGAAAACTCCATGTGGATAGGGACTGGGTCCCGCTCACCACAGAGTCCTCAGTCGAGGCTGGCTCTCAAATATTTGTTGAATGAACGAATGTCAAATATCCTACTTACATGCTCAATTCCAGATGTGGACTTGGAAACACATCTACTCTCTTACATCCTCCTTGCCTGTTCAACCAACATCCTTCATTCTCCTCTGCTACTCTTCTTTCCCCAGCCAGCCACTTTTCAGATGATTTGGTGATCCCTCTAAGGAGACATTCCTCCAAAAGGGTTCCCTTGCCCTTCTGTGAAGGACATAAGACCTACTGCCAGCAGTGCTGGGGAATTCTGTGTGAGAGATTCTACTCAGTTATCAGGCCATTTGCTGTTCCCTTGCACATATGGAAATGCCTTAGTTATCAACCTTGGCGTGACGGCACACACTGTACCCCAATGTTTCAAGTACAGCAGAAAGAAGGAGAAGAAGTGGTTCTTTTCCTTTGGAAGAACAAAGTCAAATAAGCAAGAAGAAATAAAAAAAATCTATTAGAGGGGAATACTATATCCCACTCCTATTGTTTCCCTCCACGTGCAGGAACGTCCATTAGAAAAACGCTCCTGCTCTCTCTCCTCTTCCTGACTTACTTATCCCTGAAAGAAGGCGAATGGCTTTGTCTGAGAAGTGTATTTGGGAGAAGGAACTGTTCCTTCCTTCCTTCTTTCTTCTGGGAGGAAACCCATGCTTTAGTTTGCTCTCTGCCAAATGGTTGGTTTAGTAGTCAAGACTCTGCTTCTTTCGATGGGGAGACCTGATGTTTTCTGTTGCTACCTACAACTGGGTGGGTATTTCGGATTCACGGTGGGGCTGCAGTTTTAGGAACATGTTACCATTGTACGTCTAAGCTGTGCCCATTCATTGGGTCTTTATCAATAACAAAGCAAAAGTTTTAAACTTTATTGTTTCTCTGCCTTCTGTCTCTCTTTTAGTCGTTTCTAAACTTGGGGGGTAAGAAGAGGTGTAACTTTAACCCCTTAAGATCTCAACAAAATAGAAAAGTAGGATCATATTATGGTTGAAATTGCTCTCATCCGGGTAGTATGGAATAGAGGAGTTGGGCTTCCCACAGATTCTCCTCCCAGGTCTAGGAAATTGATGGTTTATCCATGTCTGTTTATCACCGCATGTGTGAGTTGGGGATTTATTAAATATAGGGTATTGAGGGCTCTAGGACATCTCCTAGGGTCTGAGTGAAAAGACTCAGGTGATAGGTAGGAGGTGTTATTCTCCAAGGAGGTTGGAAATCACTGCTCTCCTCAAACCCAAGTATGGACTGAAAATGCCTAAGTCCCTTTTTGAATTCCTGACAAAGATTTCTTGGGATCTCTTGCATCTGACTAATAGCAGAATTGCTTCTTTTTCTGGTTCTCTTCTTAAATGTCTGTCCCTTCTCAAAAATGAGACTACATAGGTGTGAGCCCCACTACTGTCAGCCTAATTACTTTGCATTTCTGATTAGATTCCGAAGACAAGCTAAATTCTAGTGTGTTCTAGGTCTGATTCACAACTGTGGGTGACATTTTAACTGTCATGAAACTTTAAGAATAAAGACAATTACAATCATCTCAGGTAATAATCCCAATCTGTCGTCAATCACTTGGTCAAGATGAAGATCTACAGAACTTCCTTCTGTCCTTTGACTTTCACCCTGATTTCTAGTCTTTTCCTAAATCTTTATCCTCTACTGTATTTAATGCTCTGGAACTTGGGAGACTCCATAGACACAAATTAACTTGCTTTAGTCTGCTTTCCTCGTCTCTTCCTATTTAGCAGAGTTCCCAGCCACCGATCATTTTGGCTGTCACATATGTCTTATCACTTTTGTTAATAACTCTTTCCTTTTTATGCTGGAATCTTAACACTGGAAGCACAGATTAAATCTATAGATAGATAATTGATTATTCCCACCCCATAAGAATAAGAATAGATTCTAGAAGCAATGGGTTTAATAAGGAGTGGAAGATACAGTTCATTGAGTTTTATGCTTATAATTTGTGCTCCTTTTGGGTATACGTCAATCAATGAGTATATGGATTGGAGTTAGTTTATTAACTACTATTTCGTTAGTTTGTTTCTAAGGCAGTGAACAGGCTGTTACCAACAGGACTGAGCCCTGGAGTAGAAGCCAGTGATTCACTGGAAAGATCAGAGCCTGGTTGAGAAACAGGCAGTAAATGAAAAGCTCAGTGAAATACGAATGTTGAAGACTTTTTTGTTAAGATGCTCAGGTGAGATATTTTTTTCATTGCTAATTTGAGCCTGCCTAACATGATAAAGGCAGGGGTCTTGGTAATTTTCAGAGAAAGAGCAGACCAGTTGCCACGGTGGCTTCTGGCCCAAGGCACAATCAGTTCTTACGGGTGGGTTTTCTCATTCATGGGCTGGAAGGCCAAGGTGCTGTGGATTCGATGCTATCCTGTGCAATGTTCACAGCCCTCCTGTGGAGGAAGTATTATGCTCTCTATACAGAGGAGGAAAGGGAGATAGAGGGGACGAAGTAACTTGCAAATGTAAACGGCTGTAAGTGACAAGACTTGAATGAGGTCCATCATCTCTAAGCCAGAAGCTTCACTCCATTATCACACTGCTTCGACCAGATTCCACGACTTCCTGTGTTTCCCTTACTCATCGTTGATTCATTTCAACCACCACTGTAGGTTCCTTGCCCGCTAGAAGGTCACAATCTGGTACCTGTGACAGCAGAGAGTGAAGCAACCAGCTCAGGTCGGGGAGGCTGAGACCTCACAGAGTGCTGGTGCTGGGAGTGCTGGCTGCTGGCTGCGGCACCGAAGCACTTACCCATGATGGTTTTATTTCTCCCAGGAGGAAGAAGGAGACTCTAGGAAGGTGCCAGAGATGCTTTTTCATCCCAAAGCCCTGGGAGAAATCCCATCTCTGGGCAAGAAAAGAGTCTGAACACAAATGGATGAAAATGATAATGAGGCTCAGATGATGAGAGCACACCAGGCTCCCAGCATGCTGACAAACCCAGAAATCAGCCCTGCTACCCTTGTGCCTTCCCCAGACTTCAGCTAAGACACTGCACATGCCCAGCCCTCTGCAGGAAGGCCATCTACAGTCATTTCTGCTCTAAAAAAAAAAAAAGCAAAGCTTTAAAAAATAAAATGTACAAAATTGGGTAGTTATTTGCATTATAAAGCAATTTCATTTATTTAAACGGTCTACTGAGATCATAATGGGCATGATTTGGCTATAGAAATTCAGTTAGAATTGAGATTTACACCAAAAAAAAATTGACTATAAAAGGGCCAGCTTTATCCCCTGAATTGGAACCTTGTGGTGAGAGATGCAACATAAACACACACTATTGGAAATATTTGCAATTGAGGCTCAAAGACAATACGTGTCTAATTGCTCTGCTGCACACCGGGGCTAATGAAGTTTCTAACTCTGCCTTGATACCCTCTCTTGACCAAAAACAGTGACGTTTTCACCTCCTGCCATGTCATCCACCAAAATCTGGGGCAGCCGGCGACACTACCCACACTGGGCTATGGGGAAGCAAGTCCCAGCCCAGGGCACACCTGGGTTACTGCCTCCCAACTGTGTCAGGTGGGGAAGCAAGCCCCAGCCAGGGCACACCTGGGTTACTGCCTCCCAACCGTGTCAGGTGGGGAAGCAAGCCCCAGCCCAGGGCACACCTGGGTTACTGCCTCCCAACCGTGTCAGGTGGGGAAGCAAGCCCCAGCCAGGGCACACCTGGGTTACTGCCTCCCAACCGTGTCAGATAGCTGTTTACATTTTTAAATGCACACTTAAACCCTGGGTCCTGGGTCAGCACTGGTTCAAAGCAAGGGCACAGAGGAATAATCTGAGCTGTTCGTGTTGCTGCTACTGCAGGAGGATCAGATGAACAGGTCACGCCGTGCACCACACTGGTCATACAATCTCGGTAGGTGTTTATTCTGGGCTCTGTGTCACAGATTCTAACACTCACCACTTGGTTTGGAGACTGGAAATAGCGCACCCTTTTTAGAACCTACAACAACTCTCAAGAAGCTCATCTCAGATAAAAAAACCTTGAGCCTCATTTTGGGGATTTGCCAGCATCTGACCTGCAAACCCGTTTATCCATCCTTACAAAGAATTCTACTCATGTCCTGCTTTTATGAATTTACTCATCCGACATTCTCAACTGTCAATTTATTCTTTGAAATTAAGCTTTTTCACCTGCACAACCCTACAAGGATTTGACCCTCACGAGGACAATGACACCATCTGTCTATTTTTATTTAAGAGTTGTATCTCCGGTGCATAGCCCACTGCTAGAAATATGCCTCCTGTGACTGTGCTGCCAACTGTCAGGACAAAGTGAAAAGTCACAGTAATTCAAACAATGTGGGACTGACGCACAAATGAACAGATCAAATCCGGGGGCAGGAGACATGGCCTAGAGACAAATCGAAGTATATATTAAAATGAGTTGAGTTTATTCATTATAAAAATCCTTATTGAACAAATGTATGCTCCATGCGTGATAGTGGTGCTTGCAAAACGTTGGTGAATAAGCCAGATACAGTCCCTGTCTCAGTGGTGCTACCAGTGGACGGTGGGAAAGGATGGTGGATGAATGGTTTTGCTTGTGATATGGGCTCATGAGGGATGGAGCACTGGTGCTCCCATCTCAGGAACTTTATACTCACTGCTGCTTGTGGAATTTTTATTTCCTCATTTCCCAAGGTATTTGCTTACCTCAGTTGATGCAGGTCTTTACTGAAATGTCACCCTCATTGAAGGTGATCTCGTCTGACCATTCTTTCTTAAATGTCAGTCGGTCACTCTCCATGTTGACCTCTTTCTTTTTATTTGTTACTCTTATCACTACCTAACAGAATGTTATCTAATACAGTTCGTTATTTGCTTATTGCTTGTCCCTGCCACCAGGATGAAAACTACCTGAAAATAGGAGTATTGTTCACTTTTATATTCACAGCCCCTGGAAGAGTACCTCCCTGGGAGTAGACGCCAGTCGAATGCTGAATAGTGGTGAGTGTCACCTCAATGACAATGTGCCTTTCCAATCAGCAGGAAAAGCACATGTTAACCAATAAATGATTTGAGCATAAGTAGTTTTCCATATACCCATACATTATTCTACATTTATCACTAAATGTCAGGTAGGTTGAGCTGTTAAATAAATCTATTAGTGAAGCATGTTTGAAAAAAGAAAATAACAAATCATAAGCAGTTTATCACAGAGTCATTGCTACGTAACCATCACCCAGATGTGGAAAGAGAACATCACCAGCCTAACAGACCCTGGACCCTGCCAGTTAGATAAATCAACCACCTTAGTTTTTTCAGTTTTAACTCAGTTTTAACACTGCAAGCCCTGTGTTCTAGTTAACTCTTGAGTTATTAGAAAACTAGAATGGAGTAGTAAAACTAGAATGGCCTCCTTGTCTTGTTTTCAAAGGAAATGCTTCCAGCCTTTGCCCATTCAGTATGATATTGGGTGTGGTCAAAACCATAATGAGATACAATTTCACACCAGTTAGAATGGCAATCATTAAAAAGTCAGGAGACAACAGATGCTGGAGAGGATGTGGAGAAATAGGAACACTTTTACACTGTTGGTGGGAGTGTAAATTAGTTCAACCATTGTGGAAGACAGTGTTGAGATTTCTCAAGGACCTAGAACCAGAAATACCATTTGACCCAGCAATCCCATTACTGAGTATATATCCAAAGGATTATAAAGTAATCTACTATAAAGACACATGCACACGTATGTTTACTGCAGCACTGTTCACAATAGCAAAGACTTGGAGCCAACCCAAATGCCTATCAATGATAGACTGGACAAAGAAAATGTGGCACATATACACCATGGAATACTATGCAGCCATAAAAAAGGATGAACTAATGTCCTTTGCAGGGACATGGATAAAGCTGGAAACCATCATTCTCAGCAAACTAACACAGGGACAGAAAACCAAACACTTCATGTTGTCATTCATAAGTGGGAGATGAACAATAGGACCACGTGGACACAGGGAGAGGAACATCACATATCAGGGCCTGGTGGAGGTAGGGGTTAGAAGAGGGATAGCATTAGAAATACCTAAGGTAGATGATGGGTTGATGGGTGCAGCAAACCACCATGGCATGTATATACCTATGTAACAAACCTGCACGTTCTGCACATGTATTTTAGAATTTAAATTAAAAAAAAAAAAAGAAAACTAGGATGGGAGGTCACTCTATTTAAGGTCACTACAGTACTTTTCTGCCAAAGTGGCCCGTTTCCTGATTTCTAGTACTGTAAGTTAGCTTCGTTTAGTTTTGAACTTCATATAAATGAAATCATGTTGTTCTTTTGCTCAATATTTTGAGATTTATTCACATTTTGCACATAGAAGAGACTCATTTATCTTGTTGTTATAAAATATATATTTTTTGAAATGGAGTTTCGCTCTCATTGCCCAGGCTGTAGTGCGATGCCACGATCTTGGCTCACCACAACCTCCACCTCCCAGGTTCAAGGGATTCTCCTGCCTCAGCCTCCTGAGTGGCTGGGATCACAAGCATGCACCACCATGCCCGGCTAATTTTGTATTTTTAGTAGAGATGGGGTTTCACCATGTTGCCCAGTCTGGTCTCGAACTCCTGACCTCAGGTGATGTGCCTGCCTCAGCCTCCCAAAGTGCTGGAATTACAGGCGTGAGCCACTACGCCTGGCTAAAATATTTTATTTCTTCATTATATCAATCAGTGAATCGACATTTACTATCAATCGACATTTGGATCTTTTCTAAGTTTTAGCTGTTATAAATAAAGATGGTGTGAGCATTCTTTTTTTTCCTACACTAATAATTTATTTCTTTATCTATTAATAAAGGAAAAGACATATCAAAATTCCCTATTTGGGTGTTGTATTTGTCCATTTCCCCCTGAAGTTTTATCAAGTTTTGCTTTATGTTACTGACTAGATTATTAGTTAGAAGCAAGTTTCGAACTATTATATTATCCTAATAAATTAAACTTTTAATTCTTATGTAATAAACTCCATTATACCTTCTCATACTTTTTATCCAAAAGTCAGCTTTTTCCTAAACTCAGTTTTGGTTACCTCTGGTTTGGATTTGCCTATATTTTTTCTTTCCTTTATATATGTGTGTGTGTGTGTGTGTGTGTGTGTGTGTGTATGTATGTGTATATATACACACACACACACACATATATAATTGCATTTTAGGTTCCAGGGTACACGTGAGGAACATGCAGGATTGTTGCATAGGTACATACATGGCAATGTGGTTTGCTGCCTCCATCCCCATCACCTATATCTGAGCATTTTAAACATGGCTATCATAGGTGAACCTGTGCCTACATTTCTTTTAATTTTTATTTTTACTTCTGGGGTTCATGTGCGGGATGTGCAGGTTTCTTACATAGATAAACACATGCCCTGGTGGTTTGCTGTACCCATCAACCCATCACCTTGTTATTAAGCCCAGCATGCACTGGCTATTTTTTCTAATGTCTCTCTCCCCTAGCCTGCTATGTATGCATTTCTGTTGGATACATCTGTTCCTAGGAACAGAACTGCTGGGTCACAAAGTATGAGTATGTTTGGCTTTAGCATGTACTGCCAAATACTTTTCCAAAGTAGTTTCACTTATTTACATGCTCACTGGGAGTGTGTGAAGGTTACAGTTTCTCCACAGTTGCTCAATACTCGGTCTGGTCAATCCCTTTAGTTTTATATATTCTTCTAAGTGTGTAAGTGGTATCTTATTATGGCTTTGGTTTGCATTTTCCTGGTGATTATCATATGTTTTAAAACATGTCTGTTCAAATCTTTTGTACAATTATATATGGAACTGTCTATCTTTTCCTTATTTATTTCCTCTTTATATATTTTGAATATAAAGCTTTTGTTGGTAAAACAGATTAAAATATATTCTCCAATTCTGTGGGTTGACATTCCATTCTCCCAATAGTGTCCAATGTATCTACTTTGTCCTTTATAAGAAATATTTGCCAAAATGAATAGCTTTGAAGAGATATTCTCCTATATCTTCTATAATCCGTTTTAAACTCAACTTTGGAGCTGAGTATGGTGGCTCATGCCTGTAATCCCAACAATTTGGGAGGCTGAGGTGGGAGGATCACTTGAGCCCAGGAGTTCAAGACTAGCCTGGGCAACAAAGTGGAACCCTATCTCTACAAAAAACGTAAAATATTAGCTGGGCATGGTGGCACATGCCTCTAGTCTCAGCTACTTGGGCCAGGGTACTGAGGTAGGAGGATCTCTCGAGCCTGGGAGGTCAAGGCTGCAGTAAGCTGTGATTGTGTCACTGCGTTCCAGCCTGGGTGACAGAGCAAGACCTCGTCTCAATAAATAAATAAATACAATGGGATTTTGTATGTGTGCTAAAGGAGGGGTTAAGTTTTGTTTTATTTTGTTTTGGTTTTGCATCTGAATATCCGGTTGAAACAGCATCACTGATTGTCAGCACATTCTTGTTTTCCTCTGCTACGTAGTATCACCACTGTCATAAATCAAGTGTCCATATACGTATGGATCTAACCCTGGACTCTCATTTTGTTCCATGAGTCTGCTTGTCTATCCTTGTACTAATTAATATATTAATTACAGTGCCTTTATAATAAGTGTGATATCTGATGGTAGAAGTATTTCAAGTTTATCCTGACTACTCTTTGTCTTTGCATTTCCATGCAAATCTCAAAATTCAGGTTGTCAGTTTCCACCCACCTGCATACACACAAAGAAATCTAGGCAGGAATTTAGATTAACTTGGAAAAATCAACAAATTTACATAGACTCTTTCAATCCATGTGTCATGTGCCTGAATAAGTGTCCTACACTTATTTAGATCTTATTCATATCCTTCTTACATTGTTATACATATTTATTTGTAGAAGTCTTGCATATTCATTATGTTTAGGTATTTGAATTTTTTGGATACTATTCTACATAGTTCCATTTGTTTAATTCATTTTTAATTGTTTGTTGCTGGTCTGTGTTGCAGTGTATTTATGATATTGCCCTTGTATCCAACAATTTTGCTAAATTCATTTACTAATTCTGTTTGTAATTTTTACTATGTGTACAATCATGTTGTCTATGAATAATGGCAGCTTTATTTCTATTTCATCTTCTCTAATCCACATAAATTTATTTTATGCATCTATGACTATATGTATTTTATTTAGTGACGTATTAAAATGGTCACAGCCTCCAATACAACGTTGAAGAGGCCTGGAGAGCTCAGGTACTATAGTTAGATGTGTTCCTCAAAGTTCATGTGTTAAAAACTTGATCCCTAATGATGAAGTGTTCGGAAGTGGGTCCCAATGGGAGCTGTTTGGGTCATCTGAGCACTTCTCTTATGAATGGATTAATAATGTTATCACAGGAGTGCGTTCTTATAAAAGAATGAATATGGCTTGTTCTTGTTCTTTCTATCGCCCTCTTGTCTTCTGCCACGGGACAACAGCAAGAAGGCCCTCGCCAGATGCTGGCCACTTGATCTTGGACTTCCCAGCCTCCAGAACTGTGAGGAAATAAATTTCCATTTTTGTATCAATTGCCCAGTTTCAGGTATTCTGTTTCAGCAACACAAAACACTAAGACAGCAGGCATCACGGTCTTGCTCCTGATCTCTGCTGAAAATTGTAATAGTTGATGATTAAGTATGGTATTTACTGTTGGTGCTTTGTAGATACCCTTTGTCAGATTAAGGATATTCCCTTTTATGCCTGGTTTCTAAGAGTTTTGTTTTGTTTTGTTTTTTCAATCATGAATCAGGGTTGATTTTGTCAATACTTTATCCTCCATCTATAAAGATAGTTATTTCACTTTTCTCCTTTACTTTTTCTTTATTCTACTAATGTGATGAATTAATTTTTGAATCTTAAAACAATCTTGAATTCCTAAGATAAGCTTAAGATTGGTACCAATGTATTATCCTTTTAGAATATCCTTGATCCTGATTTGCAATTTAAGATCATTTTGAGGAATTTATCTGCAATTTTCATTTCTTATAATATCTTGTCAGTTTTGGGAACCAAGGTTATGTTGGCCTCATAATACTAGTTATAAAGTCTTCATTCTCTATTTTCTGAAGGGTGTTATACTTCCTTTAATATTTTAAACAATGCATCAGTGGAGTCATCTGGTCTTGAATTTTTCTTTGGAAGGTTGTGTATGTGTTTGTGTGTAAAACAACAACCAGTTCATAATAATCATAATTTTGTGGGTTAAGAATTTAGGCAGGGCACAGGAGAAACAGCTCTTTTCTCTTTTATCATGAATGAAGGAAATGCATCCATTATTTATAGTTATAATTGTAGGACTAGGAGAGTCATGAAAGATAACCTAGTCTATCTGGTCTAAAAGCCATTTGGTCTTAGAGTTTTTCTTTGTAAATAGTTATTTTAACTCTACATAGAGTTCAAATAAATTTTTGAATTTTAAATTTTGTGCCCTTTTTTAGTTTTCTGATGTTCATTCTCAGTTATCATCTCTTCAAATACTGCTTCTGCTCCATGCTTTTTCTCATTTTCTTCTGGTGCACCAATTATCTAAATATTTGATCTTATATGTATATATATACACATATATATTTTATTGCAGAACATGCAGGATTGTTGCATAGGTACATACCTGACTATGTGGTTTGCTGCCTCCATCCCCCCATCACCTGTATCTGGCATTTCTCTCCATGTTATCCCTCCCCAACTCCCTACATCCTGCTGTCCCTCCCCTAGTCCCCCCCAACAGACCCCAGTGTGTGATGCGCCCCTCCCTGCGTCCATGTGTTCTCATTGTTCAACATCTGCCTATGAGTGAGAACATGCAGTGTTTGATTTTCTGTTCTTGTGTCAGTTTGCTGAGAATGATGGTTTCCAGATTCATCTATGCCCCTACAAAGGACACAAATTCATCGTTTTTTATGGCTGCATAGTATTCCATGGTATATATGTGCCACATTTTCCTTGTCCAGTCTATCATTGATGGGCATTTGGGTTGGTTCCAAGTCTTTGCTATTGTAAACAGTGCCACAATAAATATATGTGTACACGTGTCTTTATAATGGAATGTTTTATAATCCTTTGTGTATATACCCAGTAATGGGATTGCTGGGTCAAATGGTATTTCTATTTCTAGATCCTTGAGGAATCGCCCCACTGTCTTCCACAATGGTTGAACTAATTTACACTCCCACCAACAGTATAAAAACATTCCTATTTCTCCACATTCTTTTCAGCATCTGCTGTCTCCTATTTTTTTTAATGATTGCCATTTTAACTGGAGTGAGATGGTATCTCAATGTGGTTTTTATTTGCATTTCTCTAATGACCAGTGATGATGAGCTTTTTGTCATATGTTTTGAGTTTCTACACAGCAAAAGAAACTATCATTAGAGTGAACTGGCAACCAACAGAATGAGAAAAAATTTTTGCAATCTACCCATCTAACAAAGGGCTAATAACCAGAATCTACAAGGAACTTAAACAAAGTTACAAGAAAAAAACAAACAATCCCATCAAAAAGTGGGCAAAGCATAGGAACAGACACTTCTCAAAAGAAGACGTTTGTAATATTACTTTCAAATGGAACACAAAAGACCATCCGTAACTCATCTCTGATGATCTTTCTACGTGGCCCACATGTGGTTTTGCTTTTCAGCTGCTGTTAGCTTGTGTTCAGGATCCCATAACACCACAACCAGGTCCAATCTTCATGCTGACTTCTCTTCTACTGGTCAGATTCTAAACATTTTCTGTTCTTACTTCATTGTAAGAGTTTCAAAAATAGAGACTTTTTTTTTTTTTTTTTTTTTAAGATGGAGTTTCGCTCTTGTTACCCAGGCTGGAGTGCAATGGCACAATCTCGGCTCACCACAACCTCCGCCTCCTGGGTTCAGGCAATTCTCCTGCCTCAGCCTCCTGAGTAGCTGGGATTACAGGCATGTGCCACCATGCCCAGCTAATTTTTGTATTTTCAGTAGAGATGGGGTTTCACCTTGTTGACCAGGATGGTCTCAATCTCTTGACCTTGTGATCCACCCACCTCGGCTTCCCAAAGTGCTGGGATTACAGGCGTGAGCCACCGCGCCTGGCCAAAAATACAGAATTTTAATGAAATTTTAGCCTGTAGCACCATGCGTATGCTTTCAACTTATTAATAAAGACTTGTTCTCCTAAACCTAAAATATTATATCTTATTTCTATATTAAATCATAAAAATATTTATCAGCAAACTTGAGCATATAGTTCTCCTTTAAGCTCTTCTAAACATGCATACTTAACGCACTTTTAATCTAGTAAATATCTCTACTTCAGTACAATAAATTCCCTCTCATTAAAACAACCCAGCAAAAGGGGAAAATGACATTGAAAGCATGCATCCCCATAGCCACATCTGTCACATTTTCTTTCCAGTTGAACAATTCTGCCATGCCTCTCTCCTGTACTCTAGCCTCCTAAGCCAGGGGTTGGCAAACTATGGCCTGTGGGCCAAATCTAGCCCTCCTTCTGTGTTTGTAGGGCCTGTGAGCTAAGGATGGTTTTTATACATTTTAAATGGTTACATTTTAAATTGTTCTTCAAGTACCTACATCACATCTTTGATTTTGGCTCTGGAACTGCAAAACCTAAACTATTTACTATGTAGTCCTTTATGGAAGACTTTGCTGCTCCCACAGGACTCAGAATGAGTCCTGTGCCACTTAGACATTAAGTAAAGTGCAAAAGGGGATTCATTAAAGCATTAGTTCTCCCCATGCACTTGAGGCTATGTCAGGGGTCACCAGACTTGGTTCTACTAATTTTAATGTTCAAGTGGGACAGTAGCTCTGATTTTGCATGGGGAATGCACGTGGATCATATGCCTGCTGCTGCAGTTGAATGGTGGTCCTGGTTGTGGGGTGAGGCTTTCTTTCTCTCCCATCAAGTGCAAGGGGGATGGAGAGAGGAGGGGGATGTGAAGCAGAGGCTTATCGTCAGCGTTTATTATATATCCTGAAGGGCTTCCCTCATTCCACAAATCTAACAACTTATTTATCTTATTCCCATTGTTTTATTATTATTAAAACTAAGGCTAATGTCTGGGTGCGGTGGCTCATGCCTGTCATCCCAGCACTTTGGGAGGCCAAGGCGGGTGGATCACTTGAGGTCAGGAGTCCGAGACCAGCCTGGTCAACATGGTGAAACCCCATCTCTACTAAAAATACAAAAAAAATTAGCCAGGCGTGGTGGTGGGTGCCTGTAATCCCAGCTACTTGGGAGGCTGAGGCAGGAGAATTGCTTGAACCCAGGAGGCAGAGATTGCAGTGACCCGAGATCTCACCATTGTACTCTAGCCTGGGAGACAGAGTGAGACTCTGTCTCAAAAACAAACAAAAACAAAAACAAACAAACAAACAAAACACTTAGTCTAAAGACTAAGGACAAAGAACTCTAAAGTTGGAACAAAGTCTTTAGGAACCTAAGATACCATACAAAGCCTGGAAATTTTGGGTGGAGGCACTCTTCTCATAGGGGGCAAGCTGCAGGAGAAGCATTGTATGTAAATAGTTTCTGCTCATTTTGAATGGAAACAAGATGATTTTTTGGAATGTCGAAATTAAAAAATTACCTAGATTGCATGTTAGAAAATTTCAGGTAAACACGTGTTCCTTCACCAGAGCGATCACTTTTCTCTCCTATATTCACACAACGTCAAAGACCTGACTGAAAATGCGATTGCATTTTCCAGCATACTGGAAGGTTTCCATAGTTTAAAACCCCAGGATCGGGGAGCTGGCAGATTTGGTGTTTGGTGAGGGCACACATTTTGGTTCATAAATCGCACCTTCTTGCTGTGTCCCTTGAGCCCTTTTGTTTTAGGTTTCCATAGTTTATCCTCTGCCAACTGGCTGACTTTTCTCAGGGGAAGAGAGTGGAGAAGGAAAGGCAGTACCTTGTGAGATGTGATATTTTGGGGTCTGGTCCTTCGTTTTGTATGTTCAGAAACGTCATTTCTCTTTTCATGCAAGCCTGATTGGGCTCCTGGGCAATGACTCACAGTAATTCAACTGGAAGGGAACTGATTTGTAAACCAGATGCCAGTTTGTTCCTTTGCACTGGGAGAAAACCTTGTCATGAGGCCCAGGGCTTGCTGATTCCTGCTGGTGGAGGAGCTCTTTCTCTCTGCATAAGGGAATTGGAACGGGTGGGGTGGGGTGGAGCGGGGGGGGGGGGGGGGGGGGGGCGGCGGTGGGGTGGGGGGAAACGGAAGTTGTTAGCAAGATTTGCAATGAGACATGGATGGCTTTTAAGGCTATTTGCATCACCTTTTTATAGCCCTCTGGAACATTTCTACCTGAAGAACTTGGATTTTTCCAGATGAGAGTTTAGCAAACTATGGCCTATAGACTAGCCACTTGTTTTTGTGAATGAAATTTTATTGAAATACAGCCTTGCCCCTCCATACACGCATTGAATACAGCTTCCTTCTACAGCAGAGACCCTGTGACCCACAAAGGCTAAGAGATGGACTCTCTGGTCCTTTACATGAGTCTGCAAACCCCTAATCTAGACAAGCAGTTTTCAAGCTATAGTTGTGACCTATTAGGAGTTTTAAAATCAATTTAAAGACTTATAACCAGCAGTTTATTTTAAGAGGAATAAAAAAGCATAGAAAACATCAGAGTCCATTTTGTTTTTTGCAGGATAAGTATTATTTCATGAAAACTTTTTTTGTATGTATATCTGCAGACATAGGTATATGGCCCCTGGTTCACAGCGTAAAATATGTTTTTGCATTGAGAGTGAAATAAAACGTTTTAAAATCACTTACCTAGAAAGAATCTCTTTCTCAGACAATTCTGAGAAGCACCAAACCAATCTTTTAGGCTCCCCTGTTTCCTACCGTTATGATTCATAATTTATGATAATAATATTGATAGCACATCATCATTTTCAAATGTCTTCCTTACAAAATCCCCATGAAATTTTCACATCAAACTCCGCAAAAAAAAAAAAAACACCCAAACTAACTGTTACTCCTGGTTTAGAATTTGGAAGGCAAGGCTCCTAGAGTTTTCTGCCTTGGCAAAAACTGCAATTCTCATGGAGGAGGCTTGTCTTGAAACCCACGTCTTCTGTCTTGTCTGGTACCTTTCCTAACATGCGCTTTCTTTCTAGAGTCTAAGAAACTCCTTCCTGTCTGACAATGCCTCCAAAGTTTTAGGATTTTCAGAATTACCTTTATATTCTGTTTTACACTGATAGCTTTGGGATAAAATGCCCCGGAAATATCTCTCTCCGAAACCATCCCTATAGAGAAGGCTGATACATGGTAGCACCACAGTCCCCTTCATCATCCCTCTGTGAGGTCACCAAGGACTTACAAAGCAAAGGATCCCCCATTAAATGAAAAGACTGGAAAGGGGAGGGACAATGACCCACCCAGACACCATGTTTCCTCTTCCCTCCTTTCTCTTCCCAGGGGTAGGAGAAATAAATTATAAAATTATCAGGCACAGAGGAGCCATGGGTTCTTGAGGTACTGGGGAGATTCATTTTGGGGACTGGAAAATTCATCTGCCCCTGGCAAAGTACCTTGGAAGAAGCAGCATGAGTCAGCTTCAGGCCCAGCCGCTCACCTTGGTGGCTCACACTGCACTGGTAGCCTTTTACCCACATGAACTCAGTTCGGCCCACACGGCTTAGGTGACAGCTGGATTGAGAATAGCTGATGGCCTGTGCAAAGCTCACAGGTGGCAGAGGCAGAGCTAGGACTCAAACACAGGCAATCTGACTCCCCAGCTCACATTTTTAAGCCCCCTGGGTATTGCCTGTTTTTGAATGCAGAGAATGGAAAAGCTCTTGAGACTCTATTCTTTCAGGTCACAAAGTCTAAACTACCCAATGAGGAAACTGGGGCTGGGGTGAAGTCTACCCAGGAATCAGGCCCACGGTTGGCTGGACCCACCTCCAGGCTGTCAGGGTCTGCACAGCAGGACAGCTGAAGAACAGCAGGAGAGAGGAAGCATTTGCTAAAGATGTTCATATGGATGGGAGGACAGATAACAGCACAGAAACAGAGTCCCACTCTGTCTTCGGAGAAATAGACATGAGGGTTCAACCCTTCCTGCTGTCACTTCGAAACTCAGAGGAAGACATCTGTTTTGGTGACTGTCCTTTTCCATTCCGGTGGCTATAACAAAATACCATAAACCACATAATTTATGAAGAACACACAATTACTTATCTCGGTTCCAGAGACTGGAAACCCCAGGATCGGGGAGCTGGCAGATTTGGTGTCTGGTGAGGGCACACATTTTGGTTCATAAATCGCACCTTCTTGCTGTGTCCCTTGAGCCCTTTTGTTTAAGTTCTGAGGTACATGTGCAGGACGTGCAGGTTTGTCACACAGGTAAATATATGCCATTTGCTGCACCTATCCACCCATTACCTAGGTATCAAGCCCCGCATACATTAGCTATCCTGTCGCTCTCTCTCCCCCTACCCCAGTATATGTGATTCCCCTCCCTGTGTCCCTGCGTTCTCATCCTCCAGCTCCCACTTATAAGTGAGAACATGAGGTGTTTCATTTGTGTTCCTGTGTTAGTTTGCTGAGGATAATGGCTTAAATGGGGTATATATACACCATGGTGACTTTTAATAAGGGCATTAAGAACCCTCATAACCTCATCACCCCCCAAAAAACCCCACCTCTTAATACTTGGTATTGGGGATTAGGTACCAACAGGAGTTCGGGGGTGGAGGGAAGTGCGGGAGCACAAGAATTCAGGCTGTAGGGAAGATGATGGTGTAAAGTCAACATTCCTGCCTTTTCTTCCTGAAAGTCAACAGAAACAAGAAAATAGAACTAAAAACATCAGCTCGATTTTCCACACCAGGACCACCTGACGGCTTGGCAGCTGGAAGATACTGGGGAGCACAGGAATATTTCCTGAGCACGGATTCTGTCTCAAGTGCAAGTGTGCTGTCTGGCCAGGACTAATAGCTATGCAGACTGCTGGGATGGCAGGGGCTGCCAGTGACCACCCCCAGTGCCCTTCTGCAGACACAGAGGAAGATGTTTTCTGAAAATCCCCCGAGGCCTGGCAGGAGGCTAATGAAAATACCAATAAGGGGTGATTCCCCGAGGAATACACATCAGAGTCTGGAGGCTCCTTCTTTAATTTTTTGATGACTGTGGTAAACCAGAGGGTGTTGAGGAAAAGGCTAATCAAAGCCGTAGAACGTTAAACAGTCATTTTGTTTGGAAGGATTGAGCTGTCCAGTGATTTAATCAGGGTTGATGATTTCTTGAAGAGGAAATCCACCTGAGTCAGTGGATTTTCCAGCTAGCATATTAACTCATTCTAGAGACTGATGTGAGCTTTCTAATGGGACACTTGGGAGTGAAGATTTGGAAGAGGAGAGGGAGAAAGAAAGAAAGTGAGCAGTAATGACTGTCAGAGAGGAGAGAGGAGAAGACAGTTAAGCACTGTTCTCAAGGATCGGCTGCTGTGATACTGTTTCAGAGCGTCAGAGAAGGGTTTCAAAGTAGCTAAAGCCCTTGGGTAATTGCATGTTGATTAGATAAGGTATTTATTGGCAAGCCTTCCAGTGCCTTCTGGGGATACCCATGTCGCAGTTCATTTTAGTCTCCAACAGTCCAAAATAAGGTGAGGAGAGAGACACAGAATAGAGAGCGACTCTGGGTGGTAATGGTGTAGAGGGGTGTCTGGATGAGGCATAACCTTCAGGCTGAACCTGATACATGCAAGGATGTGGTACAGGTCAACATAACCACCTGCTGTTCATTGTCAAAAGACTCAACATTGTGGAGGAGATAATATTTGATGATCTTTAAGAATAAATAATTATTTTTAAAAATTTCCTTGTTACTCTAGATCAAAGCTGATATAGGTACCCAAATAGCAATGTCACCCACCCATCCATCCCTTATCCATTCATCTGACTAATCAAGTATATGCCGAAAAGCTACAGAAGGCAGGAGCTGGGGCAGAGATGAATAAGACAAACTCCACATGCACAAAACTCACAGTCCTGCACAGGTGCATGAATAACGACGATGAAACTCCGTTAGTGATATAAGCTAGTTAACAGCCAATGACATCAGAAGAGCCGGGTGTAGATGTTATCCCACACACATCCCCTAGGTGTGGCAGATGTCTCTTATCTCCATGGAGGCACAAAGCTGTATGTGGCATTCTTTCTCTTGTTTGAGAGCTGAAGCAAACCCTCAAGGACCTTGTTAGTTCTGTCGAAGGATCGTGTTCTGTTTCTTTCTCGTGGCAACCAGGTGAACTGGGGATGCTGGCCCAGCCCAGCCAGTGCTAAATTCAGGGACTGGTGACTAAGGAACTGTAGGGCAGCTCTTACCAGCAGGTATGTTTATTATAGAAGGCACGGTAATGCTAATTTAGTTTAGCAATGATAATCTGTTAGTGAGGAGTAACTGGGAATTGATGCTGGAACCAAATACTCATTACACCTGCAACTAATTTGGGATGGGGTGTGTGTGTGTGTGTGTGTGTGTGTGTGTGTGTGAGAGAGAGAGAGAGAGAGAGAGAGAGAGAGAGAGAGAACACATCCATACTGAGGTATATAGTGATATAGTATATAGGGTCTGGATATATAATACGTGCATAAATATATTTTATGGAGATGTATCTGAGTTTCAATCAGCCTATTAGCAAATATAATTGTGTACATTCAAAATAGTTTTTAAAAAGCATAGATTCTGTTCTTAAAAATAATTTTAAAATATTATAATTCTCATTAAATTAAAAAAAAAATTTTCATTAAAATGTGGAAATTCGAAGAAGGAATGTTGTATATAGCCGTCATTCACTAAGGACCTATTGCAATCCAGACTTGTTTCATACATCTTTCTGGAATAGGCTAATCTCATGAAGATGAACAGACCTTAAAAAAGTTCAGTTTACTTTTTGCCCACACAGCTAGTAATTACCAAAGGTGTTCTTTGAGCTTGCCTGATTTGGGAGTCATTTTCTTTCACATTATGCTGCTTCATGCTATTGAGGAGAGAAAACTTAAGCCAAAGGATGCAATTTCCTAGGCCTTTAGAATTCTGCTACCTGAAGTAGGCAGACCATGGGGGCCTTGCAGAATGGATCTGAGCAAGTTTGTCCTCACAGAAGGGCTGACTTGCACTAAACATCCCTATATTCAGCCAGACAACAGTGTCCACAAAGACCAAGCCCCTTGTGTGTCACCCAGGATGCCAGGTCAGCATTCAGGCCTCACAGAGTGGCACAGATGGGAGGATGAGTTTAAAAAAAAAAGTGACATCTGTTCTCAAGGACCTCATACAATTTCAGGAAACATTCCTATGAAAACACTTATCCAAGAATCTACAGATTCACAAGGTAGAAGAAAAATCCTCTCCAGAATTCACACTTAGAAAATAGACACCTAAGGTGGGATTATTGGTGTCCCAAATGATCACTCTGTTTAGTAACAATTTCCTACATGATAATCACAAGGTTCTCTAGTATTTTTCAAAAATGATCAGAAGGACAGATTGGTTTTCCATCCCCTATTTTGGGAGTATTGCTGTTTGATATCACAAGGTGCACTATGGTGAAGAGAGCTGCTAACTCTGGCCACTCAGCCTTGCATGCTTGACGGAAGGGGGATTCAACAATGACGCCAAGACAGAGAGCGCTGATCTTGGACCACTCCATGGTAGAGGGGATTGTAGCCAGCAGTCTCCAGGAGAAAAGCATATTTCACTGGAAAAACAGGAGGAGTGGGGGATGGCATTTTGAGGTCTGACACAGACATGAAGGATGCTAAGGAGCATTGGCTCCTGGATTGGAATGGACCAGCTGGAGAGGACAGAAGGGGCATGTGTCATGTAGAGGAGGGTCGCCACAGACCTGAAGCTCTGTCCTGTAGCCCACGCCTCCTGGTCCCTCATAATTTTTATGGCAAAGTTCCCATGTTCTTGGAAGTCTCAGGAAATCAATTCAGGCACCCTCCTCTCCTCCCTGCATGGGAAGTTCTCCTCCTTCTTTCCTGTTATGTAAAGCTCTACTTTGCTCCTCCACTGGGGTTCTCAGCTTGATACTATAACCGTTCTAAGTTGCATCCTACCTTCTCTACTAGATTATAAACTCCATGAGGGAGGATCTCAGTCTGCCTGGCTGACTCATCTCCTGTGAAACCTAGCACAGAACTGGCTTTTGTCTTTGTATACCCAAAGCAGAATGTGACACACTGCAGAGTCAGGTGGCACCAACTCAACAGAATCAAAGAATCACAGGTGCCCGAAAAAGGCTTTGGTGGCTGAGTAATGTGCTGACTGACCAAATGTGGAGGGCACTGGTCATCTTGTTAGTTTCTGTAAAATGTGCTCATATCCACGCTTTGTCCCAGGACTTGAAAAAGTCAATGTCCTCACTTCTCCACAACTCTGCAGGTCTCTCAATCTGGCAACCTAAGATACCAGGGACATTCCCCAGGGATCAGCCTTATCCAGGACTTGGGATACATGCTTAGCACTCCAGCATCACTCCAGGCTCAGGGTAGACCCTTCCCCAGTCCTGAAGCTCTGTTCCAGATGACTGAGTCATCTGCTAAGTTCTCTGTGCTGTCCTCCAGTTACCAAATAGATGGAATTCCAGCCATGAACCAGTTTATGTGGGCCTGCCCTGGCCCTCCCTGGACCCTTCTCTTGCTTCTTTGCATCTCTCCAAGTGCAGCTGGTGCATCTCTGGCCACTTGGCCTTTCCTTGGTAGTCCCTTGCCTCTGCTTGGGCACAGCCCCTCATCTAGGCATTGGATTTGGGCAGATGCCAACTCTATTATAGCTGTTGGAGGCACTTTCTGACACATGCCAACCCTGGGGCAGCTGTGTTCAAGCTGGGAGGCTCGCGGTGAAGGTCCTCAGTGCGCTCAAGGTGAGTGTGCTGGTGTCAGTCCTAAACATTAATAAGAAAAGCCTAGAATCTTCCATGAGCTCCAAAGAGTGAGAATCTGGAACTTGGCATGCATCCTTCTCTAGAAGGGTGGCTCTTGTCCCGGCTCCGTGTGCAGAAGCTGCACTTTTACTTGACCTGGGGTAACACTTGCCCCTCCGGCCCCCATATAGTGTCAAGGGAAAATCAACACTTTGGAGATCCCCTGAGTAGGGTTCAAGTTTCAATTCTGACACGTAACCTCAGAAGAGCTATGTGATCTCCTTGAGCCTCAGTCTCAACTACAATAATATGGATCTTTTTATCTACCCAAAGGGTGAGAGTAGCAATGAAATGAGACATTCTGAATTCAGACTCTGGCACAGGGCTTGGCATGGAAAGTACACAGCCCGTGTTCCCCTCCTCTTTGCTTGCTCATCGCCGCACCATTTATGATGCAGTCAAATCCAAGATTTTCTTAAAAAGCTTTCATCTGCCTAAAAATACATTCTTAACTATTCTAGAATTCTGTCCCTAGAGAGACTATAGTGTCAGATTTGCTCGCAGGGGCATTATCAAGAAAAGCTGAATTTTCTGACTAGAAGGTGTTCTCTTATTGGTAGCATATTGCCAGTATTTAATTTAGTGATGTAGCTAATTGGTAACCCCCATCCCTCAATGGTGAATGTTGGGGCAGGTGGGAGTACTCAGGGTTGAGGCAGCCTTAGGCACAGGAATGAGGAAGGTGGTGGCGATGGGAGAGGTGACAAAGGTTTCAGGGTGGGAGGCAGGGCTTGAAGGGTGCACACACACGCTTCTCACCTTGACTCACCCTGCATGGTGCCTTGATATGATGGGCAGGAGGACAGCAGAATCTTCGGATAGAGGCCAACCCTGGCAGCTGCCCAGATCAAGCTGGGGTGCCCTGAAGATTCTCAGTGTGCTCTTGAGGTGGGGGGATGGTGTCAACGCTAATCATTAATAATGAAAGGCCAGAATCCTGCACGAGTTCTAGAGTGAGAGTCTGGAAACTTGCTCTATTTTTAACACCAGCTTTCTCCCAGCCTTGCTCTCCTCTCATATATAAAGATGACCTGAAGTGTAAAAATATGATTCCACTAAAGTGGAAGACGCCAAAGAATTTCTAGCTGATTAGACTTGGGAGTTTTTCCTGTTACTGCTACAGTTAAATAGATATTGGCAAATAATGTAACCTGCAGGGAACAGAACAGAGTGTGGAAGCGACTGGTTGGTTATAATTAGAAATATACATCATTCTCCTTCCACTGAAGTGACAGAGAGTGGTATTTAAAGGGACAGTGAGGAACGGCAGATGAACAGCCTTGACTCAGCAACAGTTGAGAGCCACCTTATAAACTACTGTACATTTTGCAAGTGTAGTTAATGTTCTTTCGCCTAATTTTTAATACCGCACCTTAGCCTGGTTGATGTGTTTCAGAGCTGAATCTAGAGGCATGTAAGCACAAGATGGTTACATTTCAACATCAAATTACATTTGTAAGTATACAGCCTTTTCATCTGCAGCTTGTATTGCGCCTGCATGTATTGATGAGAATGACGATTATTCTGTCACTTAGGAAAGCATGAAATAAATCTGTTTAAAACCTCTACATATAAGAAGTCCTGTTCATTTTCCTGGCTCTGATGAAGGCAGTAGAAATGTAATTTTCTTATCTGTAAAAAACAGGATCCAACTCAGTCGTATTAGACAAACATTGATTATGCACCATCGTAGTGCTGGCCCCTGCTAAGAGGGTGGGGAAGAGGACAGAGGACTGAGGGAGAGAGGTAGCAGGGAAATGAACTAGGCAGTCTAGCCTAATGGTTTAGTGCATGGGCATTGTGGTCTCACAGATTGGATTTGAAACTTCCTTCTGCTCCTTCTTAACCTCGTGACCTCCAGCAAGCAACTTAACCTTGGTTTCCTTATGTGCAAAGTGAGAATAAAAACAACGCTTAGGTTTTTAGGGTAGTTAATATAAGATAATGCTCGGTAACCATTAGCCAATAACATTGGCATTGGGCCCATCTTGGGGAAAGTCCCATGTGGAAGTAAGTGTGCAAATAAAACATTTCAATAAAATATAGTAACTCATACGGTGGCACTATATTCTGTCACACGGGACCACTCTGGAGCTTAGAATTAAGACCTAGTTTCCTGAGACTGGTATTTGGCTGAGTTCTAAAGAAGGAAGAAGAGCTAGTCAGATAAGAAGAGCATCTGAAGTACTGAGGATAACCTGAACAAATGTGGAGTGGCACTGATCACCCCAAGGGAGCTGGGAGATGCCCACTGATACTGGCCACAGCTTCTCCTGGGTACTGTGAGGCTGACCACAGAGAACAGTGGGCAGGGAACAAATAGAGAGAGAGACAAAGTGGGGCCAGGCAAGCAGGAAGTGAGAAAGTGACACCCATCTAAGCAATTTCTCATTTGTTCATCAAGCACACTGAAGGTCCAGAAGTTTTGATAGAGGGCAAAGTTGCACCAAAGAGAGAAGGAGGAGGAGGCTTGGGCGTTCTGAGTTTCCTGACATGGATCTGTGTTTATGATGCTCTGGATGATCATGAATTTATACTGTCATATGTTGGAAGTTAGAACGAGTGTGGCCACAGGGGTGTCCCAGCAGAGCTGTGCGGGGCCCTGACCGATGGCACTGTGTTAAGATACAAGAGGAAAGTTCAGACTGTGCTCTCCTGGTCTGGAGATGGACATAGGCAGAGAGAGAACTGAGATCCTGTGTTTGGTCTTCCTGGGTTGGGCAAGGGAAACTCAGCATAGCTCATCTTCCTAGGCAGTGAAGGGAGAAGGGCATTGTGAATTAAGGGCAGTTTTTAGATGGTGGCTTATTCTGTGTTTGGACAGACAGAACGGCCTTCAGGCCCAAAGATGTGCTTTGTGAGGGGCCACTGGGCCAGAAAGGAGTAGGTACATGACTGATCTTGAGCCTCGGTCCCCCAGTGCCTCATTAACTGGATCCCAGCTGAGAAGAAGGGAGACTGTAGCACAATTATTATATCACTGATCTTAAGGTATCAGAAATTCTCAAAGGAAAGAAGCTGTAGAGGTACACATAGGGGAATACTTTATACGTTCTAGGTAAATATCTGAATGATGATATGCATATGCATTACAAAATCACTGAAAATAAAGTAAGTTGAGCAAAGGGCAAAGTGTGAGAGTGTCCTTTTGGTGAGGATGAGTCAAAATGGGAAAGATTCCTCAAGGATCTAGAACTAGAAATACCATTTGGCCCAGCAATTCCATTATTGGGTATATACCCAAAGGGATAGAGGTAGGCAGCCTTGAAACGAGGCCCCCAGTGAGCCCTGCCTGCTGGGCCCCATAACTGTGCAGTTCCCGCCCCATGAGTGTGGGCTGGACCTCCTTGCTTCTAATGAGTAGCAGATGGCAAAAGGGAGAGATGTCACTTCTAAGCCTAGATTATAAAAGATCATGACTTCCATTTTTCTAGCTCTTTCTCCCTCTGTGTTTTGCATTCTTGGTTTGCTTACTTTCCATGTTACAGAGGCCCAAGTGGTAAGGAACATAGGATGGCCTCCATCCAACAGCCAGTGGGGAACTGAGGCTGTGTTCCAACAGTCCACAAGGAGCTTGAATCCTGCTAACCACCATGCGAGTGAGTTTGGAAGCAGATCCTGCCCCAGTCGGGTCTTAAGATGACTCACCCTGGTTGACACCTTGGTTGTAGCCTGTGGGATCCTAAGCCAGAAGATCCAGCTATGTAGCACCCAGATTCCTCATCCACAAGAAGTGTGAGATAACTCATGCACACTGTTATAAGCTGCTGTGTTTGGGCTAATTGGTTGTGCAGCCATAGATAACTAATATGGAGACTAACCTGAACTGAGCAGTGCTCCGGTGTAGCCTTTTACAGTTTATCTTATTTAGTTCCCTATTTTACTTCTGAGAAACGTGTTTGTTTAAGAATACAGGATGTTTAAGAAATTTGCCCAGGGTTAGCCAGCCAGAAAGTAGCAGAAAAAGTTTCAGCCAGGATGCACTGGCTCCCAGCGTGTGTGCCAAGTCTATGATACCAGGTCAAAAGGAAAGAATTCCCCCAAATTAAAGCTTGTCTGGGAAACTCAGGACACACTTAGATATGGGGAAACAAAAAAGCCTACCTGCCCCCACATATCTTTCCTGCTTCTTTTTCGATGCCCTGGGTCCTAGCTTTGGGTTAGACTCAGACGGCTGACCACGTGCAAGTAAGTGTACCACCTCATCTTCCCCTTGGAAGGACGCAGGTCCCCAAGGAGACGGTAAGTGGAGGAGCTCTGAACGGACAAGGGTGGGAAGGGAGCAGAAGCAACGTGAGGCACTGGCTCAGAGGCCAGGCACGGGTGGGTGTCAGGGTCAGGGGAGAGGCCCTCTATGCAGAGCAGGGCAGTTGTGAGGGTATTGGGCATTTCTAGGGAGAGTGGATGGTGTGCTTGGGTGCTTTCTTACTTGGAGGAGCAAGGAGGCAGCTGAAAGGAATTGGGGGACAGGGAACCAGGGACAAACTCTGTCCCTATTTAACAGCTGGCCGGCACTCTCAAAACAGAAAGATGTGAAGCTTTTCTCTGTGAGACTACAGTACTCTCGGCTTGTCTATGGTTATACTTTCCAAAGTTGCTGTTTCTCTGGGTCAAACTTGAAATATTAAGTGGAAAATTCCAGAAATAAACATTCACATAACTTTTATAACAGTACGTTGTTATAAATGTTCTATTTTATTACTGTTATTCTCTTACTGTGCCTAATTTGTAAATGAAACTTTATTATAGGTATGTATATATAGGAAGAAACGTATTAATATACATATACATATATACACACACATACACACATACACACACATACACACATAGACACACACACACACACACACACACACACACACACACACACGGTTCTGTATTAACCTCGGTTTCTGGCGTCCACTGGGGGTCTTTGGATGTATCCCCCGTGGGTAAGGAGAGTACTCCTGAAATGCCATTATCAAGTCTGTAAGGACTGACTCATCCATATATTGTGTAGGAAATACACACAGGATCTAAATATTTAAAGGGATCCTGCCCTCAAAAGAAACAAGAATTCCAATGGGGATTTTCATTTCATTGCATTCTTCTCTGCACAGATTCTGGAGTCTCAGGTAAAACAAGGCAGGTAAAAAGCAAAGAAAGGCTGGGTAAGGGCCTGCTAGGGTGCTGCTGAAGGCACTAAACTCTGACAAGCTGCTAGCTACAAAGACCCACCATTTAGGGATTGACTCTTAAAAAAAACCGTGTAGCCTCAAACTGAACCTGCCAGTGAAGGGAGCCTACAACAATTTTTGTGCTTCACTATTATAAAATATTTGACACACAGAGGTATGTATAAAGAATACTAATGACAGCAATAATAAAACTATGTACCCACCACCTAGCTTCGTTAAACAGCACTATTTTTCCATAAATGCTACCGATTTTTATCAAGAAATAAAACGGTACAGATAAAGCTGAAGCTCCCTTTGTAACTGTTCTAGAGCCATTGTTCACATTGTCCCCCAAATAACTACCGTCTTAATGTTGAGGATATCGTTCCCATGCAGATTTTTATTTTTTAAAAAATTGTTTAATTTTTTAAATTTTTTGAGACAGGGTCTTGCTCTGTCACCCAGGCTGGAGTGCAGAGGCACAAACACAGCTCATGGCAATCTCAACCTCCCGTGCCCAAGCGATCCTCCTAACTCCATCCCTCAAGTAGCTGGGACTACAGGTGAACACATGCAGATTTTTATAGTTTTACTATATACGCATGTGTCCATCAACCATATGTAATGTAGTTTGCACAGTTTCAAGCCTTATATTAAGGATATCATGTTGTATGTAACCTTTTGTTATTTGCTTTTCTTTTTAAAAATTTTGTTAAATAATTTGCATTAAAATTTGCCATATAGGTAAATGTAGCTCTAGTTCATTCATTTTTGCTTACTTTCCATTTTATGAAAATTTTATACATTTTTGGTAATTAATTCTCCTGTTGATAAGTATATAGCTTTTCTTTTCTTTTTTGCTCTCTCTTGAAAAATTCTTTTCATTTCTGCTACTACACACAACGCAATAATGACATTTTTCTGCACGGCTCCTGGCAAACATGGGTAAGTTTCTCTATAAAGAGGTGAAATTGCTGAGTTGTAAGAGATACATGTTTTCGGATTATGACATATTGCAAAAGTGCTTTTCAAAGTTGTCCTAATACTTTGAAATGGCTACTACTCAAAATGGCTCAGCGTTTCCTTTATCCCTCGTTCCCCAGTCTTTCTCTGAATCGTGGGGCTGAAGCGAGCCCCACTGTGGTTGTTCCCTCTGGTTACTCTCTGTCCATCAAGGTCCTTCTTACTAGTACACTCAGGACTGAAGGAGATGAATTTGTATATGATCCGGCCCATAAAGAGCTTGTTAGAACTCTCCTCTTAAGTTTGGCAACAAATTTCTTTTGAATTTTCTCTCAATAGACATTACCTAATTTCAAGCAACCCCCTCCTCTGCGGCTCACATTCTCCATCTTCTCACTGGTTCATTAAAGCACCAGTAGCCTGGAGGCTCATAAAAAGAGTTTGACAAATCCGTGCCATTAATTCCTTACCTTCTTTAAAACTGAGAGCTTTCTGAAAGTCAGATGAGACACACACACACACACACACGCGCGCGCGCGCGCGTGCAAAATTGCATCATTTCGCATGCAATTCCAGAAGGCTCACTGACATCTGAAAGTCAGGGTTAACCCTGCACTGAACTGTGTTGGAGAACAGTTTGCCTTATTGAAGTGCATCTAAACTTGGGACTACTGGGAAAATGCCCTATGTCCTGAAGGTTTACAGGAATTTTACTGAATCTTAATATGTTTTTAGGGTTGTTAATATTGTTTTAATATCAAACTCCAACTGTATTCATGATGTGGTGGGGTAGAATGGCAAAAGCTTAGACTCTGTCACTTCTTGTTTGAGTGAGATGTGTAACCTCTGCTAGCTTCAGTTTCCTTATCTCACAAATGGACTCATGTCTCACAGGATTCTTGTGTGAATTAATCAAATCTATCCTAGTGTTTGAAATGTTGTAAATATTTAATAAATGCTGATTTTTTGGGTTTTTTTTGTTTTGTTTTTGTTTTGTTTTTTTGCCCTACCTTAGCCCTTTGAAACTTGGCTAGCAGATCTATACAAAGAATCTGAAGTTAGTATTTCCCTGGGCTGGTGCAGAGCTGTTTTGAAACTTCATATGTAGTGTTTGTTTCACTGTAGTTCACTCTGTAGTGGAGAATAAACATGTTAATTTTCTCAATACCAATTTTTAGAGCCTATGTTTGGGGGGCAAGCCAAAATTTAATTTTGTTTATTTTCTACATTTGCTCAACTAAGTTTCTGTACCAACAGTAACTTTAAGCTCCTCCAATACCCACTGGCCCCAGGACATCTCACTGGGATCCCTTGTCTTCTCTCTCCACCAGGCTGCACCTGCCTTTAATAATCACAAACAAATGCTCAGCCTAGTTGGGCCATATGCATGCAGAAGAATTATTATCCAGGGTGCTCCCTGGAGGTTTGGGGAGGCTCCTGATTCTGCACATGTCTTTCAAAGGCATAGATTGTTTCAGACACCTATAAAAATAATAGCCATGAATTATTTATAGATAAATATTAATACTACATCCATATTGAAGCCAAGCACAAATTGAATAGCTTTATCTCCATAAGGTTCCAAATAGATTTAACAGAAATTTCCTCCCATCGTATCTTATTTACTCTTGATATCTAATAAAATTCACATCAGTGAATGTAATGCTTTTGACACCTTTCACTTACACACATTAGGAAAAATGTTTTGAGAAAGATTTGAGTTATGATTAGTAAACCTGTTCCAATTCCGTCTTTGTCACCCCTGAAATTCCTAGCAAGAATTGCTTTTCTGAAGAAGACAATTCCCATTTTGAAGACATACATCTATAATGAGAAATCCCCCTAACTCCAACCACCCATCCAAAACATTTGAAAATGTCAGGGGTAAAAGGGTAACCGTCCCAAGCCGCTCATTTTCCAGGTGCCCAGAGAGGTGCAGTGACGGGCTTTAGATCACTCAGGGAGTCCACGATAATTAAGAAGCAAGATCATGTGGTAACAGGTGCTATAGGACGACTGGTGCAACGGGCTGGAAAGGGAAAAAGGAAGTCCAAGCTCCTGCCTTTATGTGTCACAATATCAAACAGCAAGATGTATTTGTAATGGAAATGTGAATAACACACAAAAGCTGTGTCATGCCAAACAGAGAATTTCAGGTCAAGTGTTTCAAAACAACAAGCATGCAAAAAGCAAAAAGCACTGCCATACCTTCCTGCGTACTGAATTTAGCCAAGCCAATCTGTGAGATAATTAAGCAGCTGGCAAGAGCTAGCTGGAACAAGCACACACTGCCAAAGAGAAGGAAGGAAGGAAGGAAGGAAGGAAGGAAGGAAGGAGGGAGGGAGGGAGGGAGGGAGGGAGGGAGGGAGGGAGGGAGGGAAGGAGGGAAGGAGGGAGGAAGGAAAAAAGGAAGGAGGGAAAGAAAGAAAGGCAGACAAGCAGACATAGACATGAGCTACATTGTTGATTTGTTGATTTTTCAGTGGTTTCTGTTATTTTTATATAATTGTAATGTAGAGAGGTCTTTTTTACACTGCTACCATGTCATTTTCATGGAGAGAGATAAGATTTTCCATCTTACTGACTTAGGTTGGCCTATAGGAAAACTGCCATCCACATAAACCCGTTAGTGACATTAATAATCAAACCATGACTATTCATTCAGCCTAGAAGAATGTGTATCTTTCTATGAGGCCAATGACATTCTAAGCATCATTGACTCATTGTTCTCTTTATAAATCTCAGGAAGAGGAAGAGGACACAGTCCCTACCCCAGAGGAGTTAAATATTCAGTTTGCAGATGATATAAACCTGGAAGGGAAGTAAATACAACATATGACAACATCAAGATTCTGAATGATTTTAATGGTAGATACACACATAATGAAGATACACACATAAATGAAGTCCTGTCCTTGGGTATAAAAAGGAAAAACAAAATTGCATAGCACAGGATAAGGAAGATCTGACATGTAGAAAAGCACTTAGGGGATATATTAATTTGCTGGGACTGCTGTGACCAAGTAACACAAACTGAGTGGCTTAAACAACCGAAATTTGTCATCGTACAGCTCTGGAGGTTAGAAGTCTGAGATCAAGATGTGGGCAGGGGTGGTTCCTCCAAGGGCTGTGTGTAAGAATCTGTTCCAGGCGTCTTCCCTAGCTTCTTATGGTTTGCTGTCAATCTTTGGCATCTCTTGATTTGTGGAAGCATCTCCTGCATCTCTTCCTTTATCATCACTTGGGTTTTCTCTGTGTGTTTCCAAATTTTCCCTTCTGATGAGGATGCTTGCCATATTGAATGAGGATCCACTCAAATGACCTCATCATAACTAGTGACATCTGCAGTCACTCTGTTTCCAAACAGGTTCGCATCTGGGGTACTGGGGGGTTAGGACTCGAATATATACATTGGATAAAGGGGGGATACACAATTCAGCCAATAACAGGGGACTTTCAAGGTCTAAATCATAGCTTAGGTGAAATTGATAGTCTAATTAATTACACTAAGTCTTAGCATAACTTTGGCTAAATTTATGAAAGTATGGTTTACAAATTCTAGCAGGAACGGCCCCACTGGACTCCATTCCCATACAGCACTGACCATATAGTGGTGCTGTGAGAATTATATGAACCAATACAAGTAAAAAGCTTAGAATGGTGCCTGACATATGGTACACTAGCTGCTATTATGATTACTATCATCTGTAGAAAGTAGACAGCTGAGGAAACAAAATCCAGGTGGCTAGGGACATATATAATGTATGTATTATATATAACATAATATTATATATTATAATAGGGAGATAATAAAAATATATAAATTTTGAGATGGAGTCTCACTCTGTCGCCCAGGCTGGAGTGAAGTGGTGTGATCTCGGCTCACTGTAACCTCTGTCTTCTGGGTTCAAGCGATTCTCCTGCCTCAGTCTCTCAAGTAGCTTGGATCAGAGGCATGTGCCCCCATGTCTGGCTAATTTTTGTATTTTTAGCAGAGACGAGCTTTCACCACGTTGGCTAGGCTGGCCTTGAACCCCAGACCTCAGGTGATCCGCCCACTTTGGCCTCTCAAAGTGCTGGGATTACTGGTGTAAGACACTTCACTTAGCCCTGTTTATTAATATCTTAACCATTTTTCAGTGTGCAGATCAGTAGTGTTAAGTATATTCACATTGTTGTACAACAGAATCTTTTTCATCTTGCGAAACCGAAACTCTGCATCCATTAAACAACAGCTCCCCATTTTCCCCTCTCCCCAGCCCCTGGCAAGCACCGTTCTGTTTTCTGTCTCTATGCATTTGATGACTCTAGATGCCTTACGTAAGTGGAATTATACATTATCTTTTTGTGAATGGCTTATTACACTTAGCGTAATGTCCTCAAGGTTCATATATGTTATAGCATGTGTCAAAATTTCCTTTCTTTTCCAAGCTAAATAATATTCTGGTGTGTGTGTGTGTGTGTGTGTGTGTGTGTGTGTGTGTGTGTGTGTGTGTTTATATATATATATATATATCAGTAATCTCTTAACTGTTAATTTCACCTGCTGGGCATCATAAAATTTGCCTGATCTGAACAATGGACAGACTGATGGAGCTATTCTGGTGACTAGAATGGGAAAGGGTGGTCACAGTTCATTTTTTCTTGTATCCTCTAGAAAACAGAACATGAGGAAAAGGCTTATGTGTTATTACCAGGTAGAGAGTAAGCATTTGAGAGAGTAAGGCAGAGAAGGAGACAGAGCCAATATGAGGATAACTTACTGAGTTAGTCACCACCAGCTGCCACTGCTTACTGGATTTTGAGGGGCCAAGGGACCCAGATACAAAGGGACAGTCCTCTGAGAAGCATTATAGATGTGTCTCAGGACAGTGGTAGAGAGAAAGAGGGAAGGGTTTATTGTGAGTCCTGTCTTCCATTGGTCAATGATTCACCCTGTGGTGATAACCCCCCAACATATTAGGATTGTGCACAAGTGGGCACTAAGAAGGATTTTGCAGCCCACCCCTCACACACCCTGCATACCTCAAAGTCGGTAGAAAAGCCCAAGACGGAGAGAAGCAGACACAGGCAGCAGGAAGTCACTGCTGGGTTGTGCCTGCATGAAATTAGTCAGGAGCCATGCAGAGCTGGTTGCTGCAGCAGTAGATGGAAGAGTATCTGAAGAGCTTCAGGAGAAGCACCTGGCATAGAGGGTGAGGGAATGCAACTAACAGTTCCTGGGTCGCCAAGATGCTCCAGGCACTTCACAGGTAATAGCTCATGCGACACTCACACCAATACAGAGATTACCAAGGATTGGAGAAGAAGTTCACCAACTTGCACAAAATCGCGTTGTTATTCTGGCTACGTTTGGAACCAGATCGGATTCTAACCTAGTTCTTCTATAATGAGAAACTAAAAACCTATCCTACCATCAGTCTTTTCTGGGTGTGTGTGAATTAACCTTGTCTATTATGGAATTCTGGGTCCCCGAGCTAAAGTGAGTTTCTAAACGGAGTTTAGAAAATGGAGCTACGAAGCTGACGACAAGAATCTGGAATATAGTGACTTCACTGAGAAACATTCCTGGGTGGTTTCTCTGTGATATCTTCACCTTGTCTCTCTCAGTCAGTCCTGAAATATTTGCAAGGTTGTCAGAAGACCTGTTTTGAGGGTGTAGATTACTGGGAACAAATTTCAACTCTGTATAAGGTTTCATAAACACAGGCTACCCAGGGAGGTGGAAACTGGGTAGGCGAGGGCAGCACTAGTTTCCATGAACAGAAAGATCTTCTCACTGAGCTGTAACTTCACATGTTAAGCATTGGAGGAAAACCATATTACTTTCTCCGGGCATGGAACTGACTGCCCTTGAGATTGATGTGAGTTGCTATGCCTCATGACTCTGGGTTTTCATCCTTCCCCCTTCTGTTTCATCCCTTCCCTCCATTCTTTCCTCCTTCCTTTTACTTTTCTATCTTCCATTTTTCCTCTATTTTCCTCCTTTCTTAGAGATTTCCTTCTGTTCATTCTTCAACTCTTATTTTCTGGTTATAGCTTTCTGTTTGTAAGCAACAGACACAAACTCTAGCAAACTTAAGCAAAAGAGAATTTGGGGAAAGGATATTAGGAAGCACTAAGAATTCGTAATAAAAGGTTAAAAAAAACAGGCTTGGAGGCAGAATATTCTGACATTCTGACACATTGGACCATTAGACACTCTTCAGATGGAACAAAGAAAACCAAACAATGTTTTTCTCTATCCTTGTGTCGCTTTAAACAGGAAACAAAGTCCTAGGAGCATATATCCAGTTGGCCAGCTTGGGTTGCATGCTCTACACTCTTGGATGTATAGAATTTGTAAAAGAAAGGATCTGGTTGAAAGTCTGTGCAGGGACCTCTCAGGTTTATAATGGAAATGCAGATCATTTTCACAGCCTCCAGTGTAGGGGGTTGGGGAGGTAAAGCCCCAGAGGAAATCCAGGTACACTTATGAACAGGAATGGACGATTAGTGGCAAAAAAAATTCATAAAAATCATTTTGTATTTTTTTTCAGCACTTTCCCCCGGTTTCTACTTTACCTTACAACAGGGAGGCTTCAAGATGGTTCCCATGACCAGCTACTCCTGGTGCAGGTCTGAGGCTGTTATGTTATGACGTTTCCTTCCAAATGATAATATACCATATTGTATAGCACCTCCAAATGATAATATATCATAACATACAGTGCCTTCCAATCTATCGTGTACTTGAACCTATCATTATCTCATGGCACACTTACATTGACTTTGTGATATGGACTGAATGGTGCCCCTCACCCCAACCAAATTAATACATTGAAGTCCTAACCGCCAGTCCCTCAGCATGTAACTCTACTTGGAGATAGGACATTCACAGAAGTGATTAAGCTGAAATGAGGCACGACATCGGGCCCTCTCTAATTCATTCTGACTGGTGTCTGTAAGAAAAGGAAATTGGAAGACAGAGAAGATGCGAGGAATGCCTACCTAGAGCAAAGACTCTGTGAGAATACAAGGGAAAAGCAGCCATCTACAAGACAAGAGGGGAGGCCTTGGAGGAAACCAAACTTTCTGACATATGACCTTGGACTTCTATCTTCCAGCACTGTGAGAAAATAGATTCTCAGTCTGTGGCATTTGGTTATGGCCACCACACCTGGCTAATTTTTGTATTTTTAGTAGGATGGGGTTTCACCTTATTGGCCAGGCTGGTCTTGAACTCCTGACCTCAGGCGATCTGCCTGCCTTGGTCTCTCAAAGTGCTGGGATTACTGGTGTGAGCCACTGCACTCAGCCCTATTTATACTATCTTAACCATTGTGTTAGCTGACTAATACACTGTACACTAATACACCATGACCACTCAGGCAAGGAAACCACAGATCAGAGAGGTCATGGTATTTGTCAAAGTCCCACAGCAAATAAACAGCAGAGAAATCATATCCTTTTGTTCCAATCCAGTATCCTCTCTGCTACATCATCCTATCTCATTACGTCCTGCTGCCATCTTCTGCTGTGGGAGACCAACCCTGCCCCAGTAAATCTGTGTCCTTCTGTGTGAAACCGTAAACTCATGGAGAAAAGAGCTTGTGGTCTTTGGTTGGCTGTATGCTGTTCAGGGCATCACCATCCATAAATGTCAATCTGGTGCATTCCTTTCCAAATGCACTTCCTCTTCTTCAGTCCCTCTAGTGCTGATCAAATAAGACAAGCCTTGAACTCAGGGACTGATGCTGACAATCCTCAGAACAGCTGGCATGATAGTCACTCTCCGGATTGCCTCTCTCACCAAGCATGTGCAATATGGAGCTTTAAGTGAATTGCATTTGTTACTGATTTAATTAAGGAAACTTATTTCAATAGTGATTAGCCATCTTGTTGAGAAAAGTCGTGACAAATTTGGTGATGCCTCTATCAAGATTATATGCAACAAATAGTAACTTTATATTTAAAGAGGACTGTGCTCAGCCCAGAGCATACTGGGTTTATAGTGCAAGTCACATTACATCTTGTATGTTATCCTTAGTGGTTTAACCTCTTGCTCCCATTCTAGATTTGGCTGGGGTGGGGCATGTGTATTTTATTTATAAATAAGAAACTCTTCTAGAAGGAGCTTTGAGATATCGGCTGATGAAACAAATCTTATGTCACCTCATTATCTACTTGGGTATCGAACATTTCTCTGTGGCTTTGACCTCTGTTGCAGCCCATTCTTTTTTCCTAACGAGCTAGCACAAAGAAAATGAGCTTTGCCTAATTCTGAAAGCTTATATTTCAGAGTATAAAGCCACTCCAGATGGACTGCTTCTCAGATTCACCAAGATGTGTGATAACATACCCAGCAGGATAATTTATCATCGCACATGCATGGTCCTGAAATAGCTGGCATGTGCCTGGCCTCAGAGGGTACCATGTTGTATTCGCACAGATGCCTTGCTTAGGACTGTAGCCCCACCAGAGCACAGAATTGCTGAGATATACTTTGGAATGTGCTGAAAAATCCTTAGCACAGTCATATTTTTCTTTCTTCCAGAGCAATGTCTTGTACTTACTGCTTTTCAACCAATAAAGGATGTTCATTGATACTGACATGATAGGGGCAAATTGCCCCGCACAGGAAAGGATGTGTTGCCATCACTGAAGGAAACAGGAGTCTGAAGAGCACAAGTCAAAACAACACAGGCTGATCTGATGGCAAGGTGGGCATTTGCTTTAATTTAGTAAAATGGACCTGCCACATACATAAGGCTTAATGGTACACTCGGCACAAGTTTAACAAGAAGAAATTTTCCAGAGGACATTCATGGATTTTGATACTTAAACAGAAGAGCTTGTTTCCACAGAGTTTTATCTAGCTGCATATTTGCAAAATACAGAAGACAAGTTAGAAAAATGTAAAATTGTCAAACTCCAGGTAAAGATAAATAAATCTTTACTGGGAATTTTGTTAATGTGTTCTTCTAACTTTTTTTTTTTTTTTTTTTTTTTTTTGAGAGGGAGTCTCACTCTGTCACCCAGGCTGGAGTGCAATGGCATGATCTTGGCTCACTGCAACTTCTGCCTCCCAGGTTCAAGCGATTCTCCTGCCTCAGCCTCCCAAGTAGCTGGAGTTACAGGTGCCCGCGACCATGCCCAGGTAAGTTTTGTATTTTTAGTAGAGACGTGTTTTCACCATGTTGGCAAGGCTGGTCTCAAACTCCTGACCTCAGGTGATCCACCTGCCTCGGCCTTCTAAAGTGCTGGGATTACAGGCACGAACCACTGCACCCAGCCTCCTCTGTCTGTATAACTAACTCTTCAATAACAGATTCCCAAAGTGAGTTTTGTGGTTTTCAAATGTTTTCATGAATTATATGTTTACATAAATACAAACCACTTACATTTTGTATTTAATCTCATTCCCATATTGGGTCGGGGGAGTGTATAAAGAGATGAACATTGACTCTGATGGTTCAATAATGCAGTAATATGTCACACTTATTGAAATAGGAATGCTGAGGGATGTGGCAGGTGGGCTGGAGAAAGCCTCTTACACATAGCACATGCTGCTTGAAACCATGCAGCTAGTGTAGAATCGTGTTGAAGAAAGAAGGGTTCCAAAGTCAAAGTATTGGGTAGAGAAGTTGGGGAGACTTCTGTGGGCACTCATGTTCAAATAGTCAGAGGATGAGATTAACAAAAGTGAGAGGCTGTAAACTGTCAAGTGTGGGGATGTTTGCTAGGTAAACACAATACAGAAGAACAGCGAGCTTTTGCCAAGTGTTCCTATTTTAGGTAAAGACCTCTGTGTGGGGATATTTGCAGTAGACATTTCACTTTTTTTCCTTAACTGAAACTCCCTGGGGATTTCAAACAGCAGGAAGCTCAGTGGAAAGCTCACAATTAACCAATTAATGTGATCGATGTGCAAAGCAAAAACTGGTAAAGCAGGCCAGAAGAAAAATCACTTCAGCCCGAAATTAACAGAATTTGCTGTTTACATCAATCAGATCAGAGAAGCGATTGCCAAGACCTTGTTTTAGTTTGTGGCACGTGGGCAGGTGTAAAGGTCTGTTCTATCCAGGAGCCGTATTTTAATGATGCATATTTTATAAAGAATGGCCACATACTGCCTTGGGAACGTAGCAGTCTAGTCTTCTGATGTCACACTATTTCTCCCTCTCTCATTATTGAAATACACCTTTTCTTGTTATAAATTATAAATATTTCTGTCCCTTCTAATAATCTTCTCTTACATTATATTTTGCTGCAGAATCATAAGAAATGTAGGAAGTTAAGGTAATGCAAATCGGGTCTTCTGAATGCTAGAGGTGTCTTTCCTGACTTTAAGTCTCATGCATTCAGTGTGAGGTATAATAACTATCTTTACTGTTGCAATTAACAGTTTCTGAAAACATTCCACCATATGGAATGCAACTGCTGATCAATATATCACACTAATTAATTAGGTGTGGTGGGAAATGTTTTGTATCAACTTGACTGGGCTACAGGGTGCCCAGATATTTGGGCATACATTATTCTGAGTGTGTTTGTGAGGATGTTTCTAGATGAGGTAAACATTTGAATCAGTAGACTAAAGCAGATGGCCCTCCTTCATGAGGGTGGGTTTCATTCAGTCTATGGAAGGCTTGGACTGAACAGAAAGATGGCCCCTTCCTCCAGGAGCAAAAAGAACACCTTCTTCCTGATTGCCTTCAAGGAGGGAAATCGGCCTTTTCTTGCCTTTGGGCTTGAACTGAAGCATTGGCTCTTTCTGGATTTTGAGCTTGCTAGCATTCAGACTATAACGTGTACCATGGGCTCTCCTGGTTTTCAGGCCTTTGGACTCAGACTGAAAATTACATCATTGACTCTCCTGGGTCTCCAGCTTGCTGACTGCAGCTCTTGGGACTGGTCTCAGCCTCCATAATCATGCAGCCAGTTCCTTAAAATAAATCTCTGTCTCTCTATATGCATTCCATTTCTTCTCTTTCTCTAAAGAACCCTGACAAATAAAGTAGGAAATAATATCACAACACACTGAGCGGTATGTAACTGGCAAACTGGGCACTTTAAAATCTAAAAAAAAAAAAAATACCTTCTTGGACTTCTGACTTTAAATTGGACATCAGGGACACTAAGTGTGACTACCTTAGGGTTTGTTTCAGATCTTGCATATTGTTTACATAATGAGAATAATTTCCAGAGAGTATATTTGATGTGATTCCATTGCTCTGGAACTAAATAATAGCTAAAGAGTAGAAATATCCAATGCTTTCTTTTAAACAAGAAGCCTGATATTATCAACTCCTTTCCATAGTTAAGAAGTATGAGTTGGTTTCTGTCTGCCTGCATTTTTAGGTTTCTGGCAATTACAAAAAGGATATTGCTGATTTATTTTGTGTTTGACTCAATGAGGAAGCTTAGAAGACAAGATCTGAAGTATCTGGGCTTGCCCCAAATCCACTGTTCTCCTGTGCCTATATGCCTTTGCACATTCTATTTTCTTGGTCTGAAAAAATAAAAATAAAAAAGATCTTACGTCTTGTCTCTGTGGAAAGCTCCCCTGCTGTTCATCTTTGATATTCTAGTTCAAATGTCCCCTTCTCTGGGAAGTCTTTTCTTATTCTTGAAAAAACTTGGGAGAGAGAACAGCTCTCAAGTTCCCAAATGTACTGACCTTCACTGCAGAAATCAACCTATGTTTCATCCGCTTATTGTAACTCCTGCTTTCCCAAGGGACATCAAGCTTCTGGAGACAGGACCTCATTTATATCTTTTCCATATTGTGTTGCTATAATATAAATGCTAATATTTACTGAGCACTTATGTTCTTAAAAACTTCATATTAATAAGCTAATCTTTGTGACAGCCCTATGGTTTAGACTCTACTGGTTTCTTTACCTTGAGCTGAGGAAGCTGAGGTGTGGAGAAGCTGACCTACAAGAGTAATCTCCTTATCCTTGTAGAGTATTTGCCCTTGCTCTCCTTACTCCTGTCATTTTTCTTTCCCAGTAGGTTGGTCTATACAGCTGTCAATCTAGAAACATTCTTCATGAGACAACTCTCCAGGTGTCTGCTGCCAATGGTTCTAGAATTTCCTTACTCCTAAAGAACCTGGCTTCTGGGCTAATGCAGTGGCTCAAGCCTGTAATCTAGCACTTTGGGAGGCCGACACAGGCAGATAACCTGAGGTCAGGAGTTCAAGACCAGCCAGGCCAACATGGCGAAACCCCATTTCTACCAAAAATACAAAAAATTAGCCAGGTATCATGGCAGGTGCTTGTAATCCCAGCTACTCAGGAGGCTGAGGCAGGCAAATCACTTGAACCAGGGAGGCAGAGGTTACAGTGAGCTGAGATTGTGCCACTGTACTGCAGCCTTGGTGACAGAGCAAGAATCCATCACGCATACACACGAAAAGAACCTGGCTTGAACCTGGCTTCCATTAGCTGGTGGTAGGCTACCTGCCCACATCAGTGCAGGGCTCATCATCAACTCCCCGGAGAGGTCCAATTCAAATTCCAAGGAGACTGGCACAGGAGCTCAGTAAGTACTTTATAATTTATGTTACGTTCATTTCTTTTTCATTTTCTCTTGCACTCACACACACACACACACACAAACACACAGTTTACAAATTTCTTATGTAAACAATTTTGAGAGGATAAGAGAGAGGAAAGAGACAAAATTCTCTCTATTATAAGTGGAGAAGAGAGGGCGATATGGAGATTGAAGCAACCAGAACACTCCTTTCTCAGGGTTGGATTTCTACCTGCCTCCCAATCCCAGCTATACCTTTCCTGTAGCAACCCCTACTCCTCACTTGATCTCCTGGGGCTTGGCAAGGGTGTTTTTCCCTTGTGCTTTTTGAAGGTTGTAACTGGGTATCTCAGAGAAACCCTGGATGGGCCAAATGAGATATGAGGCCCCTCCTGAAAGCATCTTGATTCTGGTTGGGATGTCAAATATTGAAGGAAAACCCTTGTTACTGTGAGGAGTTGTAGACCTGCTTGAATGACTCAAGGAGAAAGACAGGTGGTCAGAACAGGACACCAGCTCATGAGAGGCCTGGAAATAATAATAAAAGAATGTATCTCATCTTCTAAAAGAGCCACACATTTGTGGGAAGTCCCTCACCTTAGGTGGTCAAGCTCAGTTTGAAAAATTCTAGATTTGCAATAGTTGGAGCAAAGAAAAAAACACTTGCCTGTAGCAAGGGACTTTCATATCTATCAGTACCTTCCCTGTGGAGCATCACCCAGCAATCTTGAGTTTTATATCATGCATCTCATTATTTTCTATGTGTTTGTGAGAACGCATCTCTGGGTAAATGAATGAATCTCTGCCTAAACAGCTCAGAGAGGACTGATGGCCTAGAAACAGGAATTCAGAGTCTCCAACAAATCTCTGAAGCAGCACTAAGATGCTCTCATTAGATAAGGATTCAAATTAGGTTTGGTTTGACTACTTAGAAGATGCCTGCTTTTGGAGTAGAGAAAAAGTTGCGACCAGGCTTTTTAGAAAAGAGATAATATCTCTCTCAAAGAAACTTTGTGCCAAATGTCCCTATGATTTTACAGTCCTTCCCATGCACAGGGAAGCAGGCAAGAGGCCAGTGGATTGCTGGATTCACAGTCAAGTAGCAGAGTGTTAAAGAGACAACCTTTTCTCTAGTAATGTGGATCCATTACAGGCTACAGCACGCACATAATACTTGAGTCATTGCTCAAGAAGGTCAGTAGTAAGAAATTTCTTTTAGTTATTTAAGGACTCCTGACCCCACGAACCTGCTGGCCCAAGAAATTTTATTTAAACACAAAGATGTACCTAGAAAATAAAAATCTGGATTCATTCAGAATGTTCTTCTTTCTACCTGCAATCATCTCTCCACCCCAACCCCTTCACATACACAAGTGGCCGTCACTGCTCTAGGGGACAAAAAGGCACCAGGAGTCTCCTCCCAGAGGAACGGCTCTGCCTTCTCAGGTCCTTCTTAAGACAAAATGCCTGCACTTCCTCGCCAAATAATTTCTACGTGGCAGGTCCTTCTGTGTCTGAGAGGGGAACTCCTTGTTGAAATTTTATATACACCTACGTGTATATATCTTTCTTCAAGATAAAGGGAACCGGACAATGCTTTTCAGTTGAAGGAGCCCATATTCCCAGGAGAATGACTGGAACTCTGCCAGAGAGTTCAAGTTCAAACAAACCACCATGGGCATTAAGACCCCAGCCACAGAGTGCTGCTCTGTTTAATGTCCATTCCAGGTGACAGGCCCTTTTGCAAAGGGCACTGATGCCACAGCCTCTGGACAGAGCAGTTACAATCAGAAGCTTTGTTCTGCAAGCGAATCTAGGCCACTGTGTTCCTGAGACAGGGTTCAGGGGTATCAGTGACCTTCTTACCTCCATAGAGGGATCATAGACTCACCAAATGACCTCATTGCTCTGAAACTTGATATTTAGCACAGATTGGGGAGTATTCCCTATTACAATTTCATGCACGCTATCACTGTGACCAGTATGAAATGAGAATTTGTGACAAGGTCTTATTTTAAATGTCCTTGCCAGTCAGTGCAGACTGTGGGCTATGGGAGAGCTGGGGCTGCTATTTTTGTGAAAAAAAAGGAGCTAATAAATATGTAAATCACACTATCTTTATTCATAACCTGCCAGGGATCAGACATGAGATAACAGCCAAAAAACACTATGTTATCTATAATATTAAGTGATTTAATATCTTAAAACTTCAAACACTGGGAAAACTGCATGAAATAAACATTTCTTCCTGGTCGGCTTCTTGGTAAGTGATATTTAACAGGACTGTCAACTTTTGTGAGTGTGAGTGCATTTGTGTGTGTGTGCATGCATGTTTCTGTCTATTCTAAGCCACCTTGTACTTTAAGTTGAGCATGAAGATCTCCAAAGAAAGCAGCCTGGGCTGCTCCTTTCTGATAATTACCCCGCTGTCAGAGGCAAGGCTCATTCAACTGTGTCTCTACCCTTCTCACTTTGTTATTAGGAGGCTTGGAAGTGCCGGTGAAAGCCCTCATGCTTCTATTTTCTCCATGGGCTCTGGGACCCCCCACAGTGGAAGAAGCCCCTTGAGTCAAAGCTTCTGCCACTCTCCCATCAGTCTGTCCCCCAAGCCTGTGGATGACTATTTCCCCGTGAGGCTTATGTTGCCAGGAGGACAGAGAAACAACCTTCCTATTAGAAGCCAAGGGACTCATTTCCTTCCAAGATGTGTTTTTATTTGGGTCATCCAATTATCCTCACCCAGAAGAATAACTGCTGAGAAGCTGTGTGCTCTTGGAATTGGAGGGACTTTAGAGGTCACGCAGCCAGGTTGACACCTCGGATCCCCTGAGAAAAAAGCCCCAGAAAGATGGAGATGGGTTCTCAGCCCCGCTCTGTCATCCTCCCAGTGCTGTGACCTGATCTTGGGTAGGTTATTTCACTTCTAAGCCTTGTCTTTATCATCCTCAAAACTGGGAAAGGGAGGCCCACCTGAGAGGGAAGAGGAGGTCCCTGAGGGGCAGGAGGTGGCACAGAATAGGCATCCTACAAATGTGGATTTCCATCCCTTATCACTCTCCTCTCCAAATAAGGAGTGTATTTCAGCCTCTGGGTCCTATGGGTGAGATGATCCTTCCACAAGCAGCACACATTCATCTCATGGTTGATGATCGATGTGGCCCTCTCACAGGTGTTGTCTCATTTCACCTTCCCAAGGAGAGCCCGAGGCATCACCCACATTTTGTGTTTGAGCACGTAGGGTCTCAGAGAGGTCAGTTTCGGCTTCCCTGTGGGTCACTGTGCTCATCCCCCGACACTGCCCTGTGTTTTCTTTCTCCCATGGCTCCGTTCATTCCTAACTTACACTCCGCTCCTTGCCTGATCTACCCAAGTGCCTGGCATGGCACCTGCCACCTAGTAAACAATCAATATTTGAAGAATGAGCTGATCAAATTAATGCAATGAGTGAGTGACAAAGATGGGATCAAACCCCAGACTCCTGTCTCTACACTGTATTTACCAGCTGGCATAGGTGTGATATTGATTAGTATTCAATACCATCTGAGCTGATCGAGATAGAGGACAGAAAGAAAGAATGGAAAAAGCAAAGAGGGGAGGGAAGGAAAGAGAAAGTGGGAATTAAAGAGGTGTCACTAAAAGAAGCGGACAAATGCCACCTCCTTTCATGCACATGGTAGGGAGCATGACCCCACGTCAAGCCTGCAGAGCTGCTCTGCCAGTAACACCCTGAGTTAGATGTTCCCCAGGGATGTTGGCAACACCACTGCTAGGCACTTCAGCTTATGGTATACCCTTCAAAATGTCCCTCCTTCTCAGTTGAAGACACTACCCCACAGGGGTGAGAGGGGCAACTTGCTCATCTGACTGTGGAAAAGCAGGATTGTGTCCCTCTGGGGTAGGCAGTGCCTAGGACTGGCCACAGAGAAGGGTGTGGTCACCAGCCAGTATGAGCACAAAGCAGTGAACTGGGGGGACTTTTAGCACCTCTGTGTACTTGAAAGAAGAAAAGACACGGTGAATTCCTCCTGGCCATTCAGGAATGAAATGTTTTCCAGAAGCTATACCAGAGTTCCAGAAAAAAGAAGGGAGGAGGGAAATTGGAATGGAATTTAAGTCATTTGGAGTCCTGCATAGGCAACTTTCTGGAAAGGAGAGCTCATGTACTGTATCCCTAAGCCCCACCGTCAGTTTCCAGAAGCCTTTATTTTATGAGTTATGGAGACTTCCTGTGCCAAACCACTGTGGAATAGGTCCTGTCTTCCTTAAGTCAGCAGATGAGAGAGCAAGAGACCTTTCCTTGCCCACCAGAATGTGACACCACAAAGAGCTTCTTTTATTGCTAAGGAAAGGTCTCAGGTCCCTGTGCACGGTGCTTTGCCAATGTGGTTATACTCCTTGGGCCTTCCTGAGTCATTTTTTTCTTCACAGTCAATTCTCATTATTTGCTGTAGTTATGTTGTATAAATCCACCTCAAACACTAAATTGACCAATACCAACTCATTGCTCTTTGCGAGAAACACAGGGTTAGGGTGACTGCAAGCCTCCAGTCACAATCTCATCCATCAATCAATACATAGCCTTGCTGTACATGTGTTTCAGCTTAAAGACGCCTCATTTAATATATATCATTGATTCAATAACACTGAACTCAGGGCCAATGGCACTGTCACGGGTGACTGAAGGAAGCTTATCTAAGACACATAAGGTGCGTCACAGCTGCCCTGCACTTAGCCACTGGACAGCACTTCGGCACTGGGCTTGGGGACCATTTTATACAGCAAAACCACAGACAAAAAGCACAGAACTGAGCAAAACATGACTGGAAAAAGGACACTCATTTACATTATGAGAGTAAACAAGAAGGCAGAGGGTCCCCTTGTCCAACTGCAGCTGGGAACATGTGAGCATTGGGTGACTCAAATTTTTCACAGCTCTGCACATGTCCACGAATGTCCAAGACAATGCTGTGGGTATTGACTTTGGGGTTACATGTAGATTTCAGGAAGCAGGTGAATTTTCAAATACAGAATCTGCGAATCATGAGGATTGACCATATTTTCAGGCAGTGGTTGGCAGTTTCTGGGAGAAGAGAATTAGATCAGGACACCAATGTGCTCTAACCAACCCCTGCCCTAACTTTGACCAGCTTTGGAATGGCTGGTGCAGCCAGTGGTGAGTAGCAGGAATCTGGGCATCAGTGAGGACAAGAGCTGGCTAATTTTTTTCAACCCAAGTCCAGAGGGTAAATATTTTACACTTTGTCAGCCATAAGATCTTTGTCACAGCTCAACTCTGCCACTGTAGCACAAAAGCAAGCATAGACAATCATCAATAAATAAAAAGGACTGAGTTCCACTAAGTATTATTTACAAAAACAAATAGGGGGTTGACTTATCCCGGGGATTTTAGTTTGCTGAAACCTGATCTAGAGCACCAGTGCCTATGCAAGGGAGCCTGGTCTCCTTGCAGTGAGCTCCAGGCATCTCAGATGTGCCTCTTTTGACCAAAGACCACAAGATGCCAAACAGAACAGTCTTTAAATGAACCTATGTGAGAAAAGCAACAAGCCAAACTGTCACAGCATAAATAAATTATCTCACATTCATTCTATATTGGGTGTGGAAGTCCAGATGTGGGACTTGAGGTGAGGGCTCAAGTCAAGCAGAAATTATGACCTCCATCGTCATCACCACCACCATGATCATAAACAACAATAAAACACTGAGCGCTTACTATGACTAACACAGTTCTAAGCACTCTACACGGTTAACACAACAACCTAGTGCTGTAAGTTCTGTTAGCATCCTTATATTATCAGAGATGAAAACAAGACATAGATTAAGTAATAGTTTCACGAAGGAAATGTTTGCAATTCATGTGAATAGGTGGCTTTCTTTAAAAGAATGCACAGTGAAGGTCAATCTTGATTTTTTTCCCTTTTACATGCAGAAGATACACAGAACCATCTATATTTCCCCAAGCCCACTGCATGGTTTAAAGCCTCTAAGCCTTTGCATGTACTATTCCTTTTGTGTGAATGCCCTTTCCCCAACTGTCTCCTCATTCACCCTTCCAAAGTGCCACGAGCAAGCTCTTCTCCTTTGTAAATTCTTTTTCCTCTCTGCTTACCTACCATTTCTACCCATAGAGTAAAGCACTCCCCCTTGAAAGCAATTCTGGACTGCTTATCTATTTTTTATTACTACACATAGAACAGTTAATTGCAAATTTTGTCTATGCATCTGTTTGTCCCATTCATGTCTGTTTCTTGTGCCTAGTGCAGTGTAGCCTTTCTCTGGCACACAGCAAGTGCTCAATAGATGCTTGCTAAACAGGACATTTTTACCGTCCTATTTACAATAACACTCTGCAGTCACACCTGGAACTATGATAGCAAATGAAGAGAAAAATTGCCATCCTGGACCCATGTATCTCTCTAGCCCAGAGATTTGTTTGAAAAGGGCAATTGCTCTTCTAGTATCAGGAAAGCTAGATTGTCCTCTGGAATGTCCATCTAAAAACCGTGTAGGGATATCATCTGTGAAATTATCTACACTGCTCTATAATAAAGCTGATATCATATGACATTCTCATTTTTACTTGGAGCTTTTACATGTATCACTTTATTTCATCCTCAGCAGGGAGGCAGCTGGATGGAGATGAGGATACCTGGACTGAGAGGCTGGCAACCAAGTGTTGGTTCTGGGCCCAACGCTTGCCACTGCTTACCTCTGTGATTATGGACAGAAACTTAAATGGTCTGACTCACAGTCTTCCTCTCTGCAACATATGACTAATAATCTCTCTTCCATCTTCTTTACAGGATTGTTTCAAGTTTCAAATGAGATAGTACATGTAAGTGGTATTTGAAATGTGTAAAGCATTTTGAAAATAAGTGTTTATAACCTGGTTTATTAGTGTTTTCCCCATATATGTCTCTTTTCAAGATCTCGGGTTGTTCTATTAGGATAAGACACCATGACCTAGCTGATAGGCACAGGGTGGTGCACGTGTCACTGTGTCCCACCACCTTGCTCAGGGCAGACATCACTAATCAACCACAGCACTGTTTCCTGGGCTTCTGAGCCTTTCAAATGCAATGCTCTGTCTAGTGCGATGTCTCTCAAATTATCTGTCATGAAGGGCCTGTTTTTTGCTCTTTTTAAATTTTTAATCTGTTGTTGACTAGAATATAGTCCTACTGTACATGGCCAGAAAATAGCTCAAGCTGTGTGAAACTCACCATATGAGTTTGACAACATGTAAACTGGTCCATACCCTGCTCAGTGAAATGAGTCTACTGATCACATGCTTGGATGTAGCGGCAACATTAAATTGCTTTAAGAGTTTTCAGGAGGGGTGCAGTAGCTTATACCTGTAATTCCAGTGGCACTTTGGGAGGCCAAGGAAGGAGGACTGCTTGATGCTAGGAGTTTGAGAACAGCCTGAGCAAAAAAGCCAGACCCTCATATCTACAAATTTTTTTTTTTTTTAAATTAGCCAGGTATGGTGGTTCGTGCCTGTAGTCCCAGCTACTTGGGAGGCTGAGGCAGGGAAATCGCTTGAACCCGGGATGTGGAGATTGCAGTGAGCTGAGATCGTGCTACTGCACTCCAGCCTGGGGACAGAGCGAGACTCTGTTTCAAAAAAAGAAAAAAAACAGTTTTGGCTAGGTGAAGTGGCTCACACCTGTAATCCTAGCACTTTGAAAGGCTGAGGTAGGCAGATCATTTGAGGCCCAGAGTTCGAGACTAGCCTGTAGTCCCAGCTACTCAGGAGGCTGAGGCAGGAGAATCACTTGAACCTGGGAGGCAGAGGCTGCAGTGAGCCAAGATTGCACCACTGCATTCCAGCCTGGGTGAAAGAGCGACACTAAGTCTCAAAAAAAAAAAAAAAAAAAAAGAGTTTCAAAATATTTATTTTCATTTTCTGCTGTTGGATTATTCTTCAAATAAAGCTGTGATTAGCAGGAGGTCTCAATTAACATGGGTTGGCTTGTGAGATTAGCCCCTTTGCTACTCCTGACCCTGGTTCTTCCTCTGTAAAATGAGATGAATAGCACCAACCTAGCAGACTTCTTATGAGAGTCAAATGAGTCGGTATGGGAGAAAGCTCTTTGTAAACTCTGCCATATTATCTAAATGCTAGGTTATTACTGCGATCTCCATATCCATTTCCCAGTCCCTGAAAATTATATAACAATACATGTAAAAGCTCTGCTCAACAAATGCGGGGTATTTTCTCATTATTACTGTTTTCTCTTTGTGTTTGTTTTCCTAGATCAAGCGTGTTCATCCTTTTTTGTTCCGTTTCTATTTGCCAGCACTTCAACCCTATTGTAAGAGAATGTGAAAATGTCACTCGCTCTGTCTGCGACTTTCAGCAGGGCCTCAAAGCCTCAGAACAGGACAGTAGGTGGCAAGCTCCACCATGTCCTTAGCAGGGCATGCTGAGAGACTGGAAAACCAGTTCTGCAAGCATTAGCCCTTCATCTGCTTTCAGGCTTAAGGAAGGCAGAAGAGGCTGATAGAAAGAGGGTTTCTTTGGACAGCGTTTTCAGGGTGCTGTACTCCATCCCCTGTCCCCTGTGTGAGTGTGGGTGGGAACTTATGCCTCACTGCAAGTCAACTGGGAGGCCTTTGAGGGGGCCGCCCAGGGAGTCTGGCATGTGCTGACTGGCACTTGGGGAACACAGAAATGTGTTTTACCATAGCCAAGAGAATTTAAAAGGAAGAAGCTGTGACAGACGCCACCCTTATGAGACTATCAAGAATAAAGGTGAGTGTTCTCTAGGGGCCAGATGTGGACTTGGTGAAAGGGACCAAAGAAGACGTCCTGGAGAGACAATGTGATCTCAAGAGAAGGGTGAGCCATTAGAAACCCAGAGGCTGGAGAGAGGGACTTTGTTGTCAGGAGAGAGACTTTGCTGTGTGTGTGTGCACGAGTGTGTATATGCATGAATGTGTGTGACAGTGTGTATACACATGAGTGTGTGTATGTGTGCTTGAGAGTGTATGTGTGTTTATGTGCACGTGAATGTGTGACAAGTTAGCAAGGACCCTTCAAAAGTGTCTATAAGAGCAAAACTCAGTAGATGTGTGCCTTCCACCTTCCATCCAAGAGAGACCAAAGCCAGATGCCAAGAGTACCAGCATGTAAGACTATTTCCTCTTTCCCTGTTCCATCTTGGCCCTGCCAGGAACATTCAGAAACAGCATCCCAGGAACAGCAGAGACCAGGCATCCAGCCTGAAACCAGCTTGAGGTGGGTGAGGAATTCGCAGTGTTTTGATTATTGTACTTTGTCTCACTGGAATTATGTAATTATTAGTTTGGACTCCATGTTTTGATGCCAAAACAAAGGGATTATTGGTTTATTATCCAAAAATGATTACAAATGAGAAGGTCAGGTCTGATAAAATATTTTATCCCACAATGAGAAAAAAGTTGGGTTTGAAGGGACAAAGGGGAAAATAATTAAATCAATTCTTCTACCCCTCTTTCAAATTAAGCTCACTCCATGAACAGGTTTCGTCATCAGTTATTTTAGTTGCCTTCCTGGACTTTCTACAGCTACAGGAAGCATCCTAGGCCGAGGATATATAACCTAACATGTGGAGCTAGAAACTGTGAGACCTACATGAGGAGATGGCTTCCAACTCCTCTCACCAATGTCTTTGAAAAGACTTGATCTTACTCTGATAACCAAGTGGGTCAGGGTTGTACTCCCTCTGAGATAACCAAATGGCTTTAATAATTAAACAGAGTGTAGCCACCATCACTATGTCATATTACTGCCGCCACTGCCACAGCAGCCACCAACACTACCATCACCATCACAGTTGTCAACATCATCACCACAACCTGCATTTCCATCACCACCACTGCCAGAACTACCACCACCATCACTGCTCCCACCACTGCCATCACTACCAGCACCATTACCATCTCCAACACCAGCACCACCACCATCACCTCCACCACTACTGTCTCCACCACCAAGACCACCATGACCACCTCCACCACTACTGTCTCCACCACCACCAGCATCACCCCCATGACTGCCCCCACGAGCATCACCACCTCCACCACTACTGTCTCCACCACCAGAACTAGTACCAATACTACCACTACTGTCTTCACCACCAACACCATCGCTGCCTCCATCATCACCACCCCTCTATCGCTATTGTCTCTAGCACTACCACCAATGCCACTGTCACCACCACCACCATCTGTAACACCTTCACTTCTATCACCACCACCATCATCACCACCACCACCACCTCTGTCTCCATCTCCTCCACCACCTTCATCTTCATCTCCACCACCACCACCACCTCCTCCACCTCCATCTCCTCCTCTACCTCTACTTCCACCTCCACCTTCATTTTTACCACCTCCACCTCCATCAATTCTACACCACCACCACCACCATCACCATTTCCACTTCCACTACCACCAAGTCCACCACAACCAAAGCAATGATCACCACCGCCACTGCTGACATTATTGCCACCACAACCACCATTGCCACATCACCCCCTGCAGGACTAAAATCTCCACTACCACTCTGTTCTTGCTACCACCCTACTATCTCTGCGGCCACCACCACAACCACTGACATTATTGCCACCACTCCTGCTGCCATGGTCACCATCACAACCACCATTGCTTATACTACCACCGGTCTCCACCATGACTACTACGACCTCTGCTGCTGCCACTGCCACCGCCACTGTCACTTCTGCCGCTATTTATGACATATTACTTGTGCCAAACAGAGTGCCAAATACTACATGTGTAATATTTAATTTAATCCTCACAATAATCTCTGGAGAGAAATACTATTATTATCTTTATTTTGCAACTGAGGAAACAGAGGCTCAGAGAGGTTAAGTAGCTTCCCTAAGCATGCAAAGCTGCAGTTGCATCCTACTCTTATTCATTGAAAATAAAGTCATACAAGTGTTCCTCTTTGAAGAATCCTCATTTCAACAGCATCTTTCATGAGATTCTCATGACAAAGATATTCTTCCTTCTCCTGGCTTCTCCTCTTAAAGATATTCTTAATTATTTAATAGAAAATTCACAGTGAATAAAAAATTTCCAAAATGCATTACAAGGCTTGTAGTCTCTCCAAATCCTTATCTCAAAATGTATACAACTATTTTTAAAATGTGTTTTCCACTGGAGAGGGAAATCAATGGAGGGAGAGTGAGTATGAGATACTCCAGTCTTCTGGACATGGGGTCTCTTGTCTCCTGGCAGTGGCTCCATTGTGAACTTCCTGAACTACTTCCTTAGTCCCTAATGACCATGTTTTTACACTCCTTGGCTAAACCACTGCATCGATGAGGTAGGTGAGTGTTGGGAAACCTTTGTGTTTAGTTAATGGGAAGAACACTATCCTCAGTCTCAGTGCTATCTCAAAGCCTCCTTCCTGGGTCGTTGCTTTGTGATTTCTCTTTCCTCTATAACAGCATCATCCTCCCTGATCCCCAGCCACAGCCCCACAAGTTGTCTTTTATCTTTCTCCAACTTCTACGTGCTTTTGATTAATATGGAAGCAATCGCCCCACCCATCAGCAAAAGGACCCGAACTTCGAATGGATTTTGTTCTGTTTTTCCCTGCCTGGCATCTGTATTCTCTTGCCCAGACTCTTAAGGATATTAGTGTTGACAATAAAACTGGCAGGCTTGGAAGTATGATTTGTGTGTGTTGAATGGGATATTTGGAAGACAGAAGTAGTGGAAAGCGTAAGTTTTCCCTCAGAGTTGAAAGAAGCTGAAGATGGAATATTGATTTCCAGTGAATGCCCTTCGAGCTCTGGTACTTCATGAGCACTCCAAGATAAAAGTCAAGTGCCTAGAGCACTTCTGCTGCATACTGAAGCACCATGGTGTTCCCGAGGAAAAGCACTCGTGTAGTTGTGTGAGTTGCAAGCTCAAATGTCAGCATTTTAGTTTTTTAAGGAAACACCATTTTTATCTGGAACAATGACTAATAGACAAACTCTAGTTATGCAGATTTGTATATTCGCAAGACATTTTCTTAAAAATTTATAAAGTGAGTCTATCACCAAAAACTTACAATTTTTGTTGCCACGATAAAATTTAACATTTCAAGTGAAAGTTAGACTTTTGGAAAATTTGTATTTGCCACTGAAAGCTTGGCAGTTTCCCAATTACTTTTCTGATGAGATTGGTGTTGGTATTAATAAATGTAATTTTTATATTGTATAATGAAATATTGTAACCGGGTGTCCCAGTGTTCTTGGCCTCCCCTGCCCCAGGAATGGGGAAAGAGGCCCTGAAGGTGTGATGGGCTTACTGTTCGTATAAATATCATGGACCCAAAGAGTTTTGCAGAGAGCGATTTAGTAGGTGGGGGGGGGGGGAGAGAGAGAGAGAGAGAGAGAGAGAGACAGAGAGAGAAAGAGGTAGAGAGAGCTCCCATGCTGTTGTGGGAGGGGATCCCAGAGAGGGAAATTCGCACAGGAAGAAAGGAAGAGACGGCTCTCACATTGCTGTGAGAGGGGATCTAGAGAAGGAATCCACACAGGTAAGGGGCAGTGGAGTCTTAACTTTGACGTTATTCCCACTCCAGTTATGTTCTTGTCCAATGAGAAGAGAGTTTTTAAACTTCTTCTGGAGTGATTGATTTTTGACTGTGATCCCAGATTGATTGCTTGGGCCCACAACAGAGCCTTTCCTTTCAGGGCTTTTGGCGGGCTTTCTGAACAAAGGAAGCTCACCTGGAATTTTAGCTAGCCCACACACGCGAAAGTTAGACAAACAACTCTAGGTTCCCGGATGGGGAGGTGGATGGAGGCATGGCACTAGGAAGTTCTTGCCTTTGAAACCACTCCCCTTGTGGACCCAGGAAGAGGTTAACATAGTCCCTCAATACGGTATTTAGGAGATCTGTATGACTCAGTGAATTATTATTTTCTAAGTGATGCATGAGTTAAATATCTGTTCAGAGTACAAAGTGAACTGATAGATTTTAATGTAACCATGATGAAAAAAGTTCACTGATAATGTTTCACTTCGATATTTCAACTCATCTTTAAAAAATAATCACTCGTTGAATTTTGGTGTAGTAGTAAAGGAATATATCCATAATAATGGAAAAAGGTTATTAAAATCTCTTTATTTTCCAACTGCATAATTGTGTAATGCTGGTTTTTTTTTATATGCTTCAAACAAACCAACACCTTGCAGCAGGTTGAAAGCAGAATCAGGTTTTAGAATCTAGTTATCGTCTTTAAACTAGTAACATTAAATATATTTTTTAAAAACATAAAATAATGCCATTCTTCTAACCAAAAAGATGTTTCAATTTTGGAAATGTATTTCCAAAATGCATTTTCAAAGACATTAAGGTAATGAATCTATTTCCATTTATTAAGGTAACAAGAAACACATTGCATGTTTACAAAAATACCACGCATTTGTATTTTCATACACACCACACATTTGTATTTTCATACAAACGCATGGTATTTTCATACAAACGCATGATATTTTTATACAAATGCATGATATTTTTATACACATACATGGTATTTTCAAACAAATATATGGTGTTTTTGCTAACATGCAATGGGTTTGTTGTTACTTTAATAAATTGCTAAGTAGATATATTTTAGTTTTTCAGCTTTAACTCAGATGAAAAAATATTGATAGAGATAACCTATATAAACGATAGCTCTTTGAGGTCTTAAATAAATTTTAACAACATAAAGGTATGTGAAACCAAGACTTAAGTTGCTGCTGTATCACAAAGGGGTATCGGTAAGAACTGCTTGGCTTTCCTTTTTATTTCAGTATGTATAAAACACTGACTGAAGGTATACTGTGGACAAAGCACCATATTAAATCATCAGTCTTCTTTTCTACAAAGAGAAATATGACAAAGTCCTGGTCAAGGGAGTTACACTTTGATAGGACAGATGAACAAATATTAAATAATACAAATGAATTAACATATCTTTCAGCAAATACTTTTAAAATGTGTAAGATACTGTGCTGAGAAAGGGGCTTATAGTGAAGAACCTGATAGGCATATTCTAACATGTATTAGTCATTTAATTATTGAATCAAATTGCTGGTAAGTGGGTCAAAGACAGAGAGTTCTAAAGCAGCTAATCAAGGAAGTGGTTAATCAGTTAATCAGGAAAGCTGTCCAAGAAGCTGTTATGTTTAACTGAGAGCTGAAGGAAGAGTAGGAGTTAGCCTGGAGAATGGAGGAGAGAAAGAAACATGTTTCAAATAGAACAGGCAGTGCATAAAACGGACCTAACCATAAAGACACTTTCTCCCTTGTGGTACTTAATGAAAGTTATTGCGGTTGTAGAGGAAGCCAGCCTCTCTGTGATCAACAGATGTTCTTGGCTCAGCATAGGAAAATATCAGCCAAAGAGATCCTTAGCGTTTCGCCGCCCTAGGCAAACACTGTGTCTCCCTTGCACAGTTTCACTAATTTACTTTCCTGGACAAATATTATAATCTCTTATCGATCCTAAACACTTCATAGGACAAATAGTTTCTTCAAAAATATGTTGTGAGAGCCTTTACATAAATAGCCTTTTGAAGTTTGATAGCTTATGACAAGTTTCACCTTTTCTTCTCTGACGAGAAGCGTCAGTAACCCTTCTTCTCTACCTGAGCATCCTGAGGCTTTCTCTCCCTTTTCTGGATACAACGCAATTCTTGGAAGCAGCATTCATTGTACTCAGATCTAAAATAAAGCCTGTCACATTACTCTGCTAAGAATTGGGCTTGAAGTGGTTCTCGACTGTTGGCTGGTGAAAAGTCTTCCATCTTCCTACATTTTTTATGAAAGGCAAAGCCTTGTTTTCAAATTCTGAATCTGTGAGGGTTTTCCCCCTACAGCATAAGGCTGCAAAACTCAAGGGGCAGGAGAGGATAAGAGTGATGAAAAAGAAAGAGGTTATGTTGTTGGGGGTCCTGTAATGTTGGTGATTTTTACATTTTATTTTAAAAAGCAAAAGTGAAACTATTGAAAGATTTAAGGTTTGAAAAATATGTAGTCAAATTCGTGTTTTCAAAATGATAAATTTGGCTGAAGAGAAGATGACGGGAGGAAGGCAGTCATCTGTGGATACAAAAAAAACCAATTCAAGACTATTGCAGTGATCTACATAAGAGATGAAGCCTTCACCCAGTGAAGCATGTCCATGAATATGGAGCACTGTGGACAGATTTGAGAGATATTTTGTAAGGAGAAGCAATAGGACTTGATAACTTACTGGATATATGTGGTATGTTGGATAGGGAGGTGTTAAACCAGATTTCTAGCTTATATAATGGCAGAGATAGGAGTGTCATTCACTGACATGGGAAACAGGAAGAGGGCTGGGAATGGACCAGGGTCCTTGAGTCCTGATTTAAATATACTTGGTTTGAATTGCCAGTCAGTGATTGTGGTGGATATGCTAAATAGGTAACTGGATACATAGGTTTAGCATTCAGAAGTCTGGGATATGCAATACATGTTTGGAAGATATCAATGTATAGATTGTAACTGAAGCAATGGGAGTGGAAGAGCTTGACTAGGAAGAGAGTACAGAGTGGGAAGGGAAGAGGGCTAGGGGAAAATGTGTAGAATAAATTCTGAGCATAGAGAAAACTGAACACAGAAGTAGATAGTTGTGGGAATGCAAATTGATACGATATTGCTATAATACAGGAAGGATTGCTTGAAGAAAAAATATTTTTCTAAAACAAGCAATATGTGATTATTGCAGAAACCTAAGGGAATGATGAAAAAAAAAAAAGAAAAAGAACATATGGGAGCCAAAGAACACTTGTCCACAGGAAAGTCTTTCTCTGTGATTATTCAAGAGACACAGGTCAATGTCCGGATGGAATCTTTTGATGAGGACCTTGCGTGACCTAGTGAGTGATTGGCTCAGGAACACAACTTTGTCAGGACTTAGTTCACAGCAACAAACAGGAACAGAAATTTGTCCCATTTTCCAGCACATACAGTCAACTCAGTCTCAGTGAAGCCCCTCAGAATTGTTTGCCCAGCAGAGAGTGACCCTTGTTCACCATGTGGTGGAGCACCACTTTCACTCCTCAGGATGACATTGTATGAATGCTTTACTAAATACCTAAACTGAGCAGGATGCAGCTAAAAACAAGAAAAGCCCAGAGATACACAGGAGATTAGACGTTTCCCTCAACACATTCAGAAAGACTGGTCTGGCTCATGATGAAATGAAAAGTCCCCGGAAACCTGGCTACAAGGCCAAAGGAAAATATAAAGATGAACCCATGGATCTTCACCTTGATATTGAACATGGTAAAAAAATAATAATAAGGAGAAAGATCTTAAAAGAGATAAATCAAGAGAATCAATGGATTCCTGAGACTCAAGCCACTCAATGGAGAGATCAGCAGAGAAAACAGAAAACTCAAGGGATCAAAGCAGCGAAAGCTGTGGGACCACATACTGGCTCAGGTCATCATCCCCTTCCTGCCAGGCATCTCACTCCTGCAAAGCAGAAGTGTGCCCCAGAGAAACAGAGGAAGACGAATTGAGTCTGGGGACCAAAACTTTGTGGGTTCAAGAGAAAGAGGAGGCAGCAGAGCTCGAGGGAACCTTTCCATTTCCAGCCATGGGGAGTGGCTTGGGAAGAGTCAACTACTCTGGAATCACAGTAGCAACAATGCTTTTCAAAAAAGAAACCAGCGCTAGCAGTGGAACGGAGAGTATACAACCAAAAGCAAGAAGTGTTACATGATGACCGTGAGGTTGAAGGCAGAGAGAAGTGGGTGAGCCGGGGCCGGGGCCAAGGTTGGGGAGGTTCCGGTTTCAGAAGTCCAGCACCAGCCCCAGATGGGCCCCTGACAAATTCAGTGGGGAGGAAGGGGAGATTAAAGATAATGAGAGTGGGACAGAGAACCTAGAATGATTTGTAGCCCACAGCTCAGTGGGGGCCGCTTTTGACAGGAGTCCTTGCCTAGGGGAGAAAAGTGCTAGGAAGATGGCAGGTAAGGAGCTAACAGAGGAGCTTCAAGAAGATTCTGAAGATCTTACACTCAACCCCACCAGCCTGTGGAATCCTACTACAGCCGGAAGTATCCCAGGTGCTGCATCCCACTGGAGAGGAGAGGCAGGCCACAGAGTCTGGGGTAAAGCTCTGCTCTTCAACAGAACAAAACACACTGGGCTTTAGCTGAGTTTCTCATTTCTTCTCTGTGTGGGGTAGAGACTAGGGGAGGAAAGGAAAGAGATGTTCAGATTTCTGATTGCTTCCTATGAGAAACCAAAAATTTTGTGCTTAATTTCATTTGGAGCTAAAAGGATTAATTTGATGATTTTTAATCTCTTTTCTCATCCTGATTTTAAAAGCACCCCCAACCTCACCCCACTTTTTAGGCATGTGTAGTCACATTAGCAGAAATATTTAATTTGGGCAACTTGAGTCTTTGTGAAAAAAATGAAACAAAAACAATGTGAATAAACAATGTGAATGAAAGCACGTGAATAAGCATTGAAGCGTTCACCTCAGTTTGAAACCAAACTGCTGGAATCCTGTGAAAGCCAGTGTTGTAGGTCAGGGCAGGGCTAAGACCTTTCTGACCACCTGGGGTTCCCCTTCCTCGCACAGCTGTGTCTCTTATGGAGCAGCTTCCGACCACACCCGAGTCCCGTATTTTCTGATTTCTCCTGAGCTGGGCTTCCCATTCTCCACCAGCAGCTCCACTGCCCCAGACTTTCTAGTCCTGCTGCTCCTCTCAGCTCCAGAGGGGAAAACTTGATGGCAGTTTCTGGTATGTTTTCTCAGAAACTCCTAAATTCTATTGTCTTTACAAATTTAAGATGAGAAAATACTTTTTTTTCACTATTTTTAGTAATCCTTTGGTAAAATTTTAACAACCATAATCAGTTAAAGAGGGTGATTAGGACTGAGTGGTTTGTGTGGGTTGTTTTTCTTTTATTTAGGGTATTTTTGTTTTTTTTTCTCTCCGTCCCCCCATTATTTTTTTTTTGAGACAGTCTCCCTCTTGTCACTCAGGCTCGAGTACAATGGCATGATCTCAGCTCACTGCAATGTTCACCTTTTGTATTCAAGTGATTCTCCAGCCTCAGCCTCCTGAGTAGCTGGGAGTATAGCCACCTGCCACCATTCCTGGCTGATTTTTGTATTTTTAGCAGAGACGGGGTTTTGCCGTGTTGGCCAGGCTGGTCTTGAACTCCTGATCTCAGGTGACCTGCCACCAACCCCTGATGGCCTCCCAAAGTGCTGGGATTGAAGTTGTGAGACATCGCATCCGGGCACCCCCCACTCCCTTAAAAAACAAACAACAACTACAACAAACTGTAAGCTCTAAGTTGAAACCTTCTTAAATGTTTGGGGAGAAAAATATTCTCTTAAAAGGGACTTTGTGCTTGCCTCCTGAGTACCCAGCCCTTAATACACATGCAGGCTGCCTCCCCTCTCCTTACTTTCTTTAAACTTGAAGTTTTTCCTCTGTTCTAGTTTTCAAAGCCCACCAATTACACGAGCGAGCTGGGGGTTTGAATATAATATTTTGTGAATATTGAAATTTGTCATGTTTATGAACATGACAAATGCCTCCTGCATTTGTATTTCCAATAGCTTGGGATGTTAGAATTGGAGGGGTTTTATAATGAATAAACAAAGGAAAGGCAATTAAAAACAACAAAACAACAGTTCTGAATTGGGGGCGGGGATGTAGGAAAGGGCAGAGAGCCAGTGTTTATTTCCAGAGAAGCCTACAAAACTGGGCATCCATTCATCCTGTATTAATAATGGAATTCAAGGAGCCAATGCTCCAATAGCAAGTTGTTCTTTCAAAACCTTGCAAGCTGTTACCCTAAGGAAATAGACGCCAAACAGTTGTTTCTTTTCTTTTGTAGCTCATAACAGGGTGTTGTTAGTGGCTAAATTTGGTTTCTTACTGTTGTGGCCAAATAGCTATCCCCACTCCAAGCCTGAACCTGGACAGTTCACTTAACCTTCTGAACCTCAGTTTCATCATTCTGATATTCTGCATCCGAGTTCACTCTAACTACAGCAAGAGATAGTATGTGTCAATGTGTATTGGAAAATGTAAAGTACTATATGAATGAGAGTGAGAACTTTTTCTAGCAATATTGCATGTATAATAACAGGATTTTATAAACCATTATATCTACAAATGCAATTAATTTCCACCAGTTCTAAGGTAGGTCGCAATGAGAGGAGGAATTATTTCCCCCCATGATCCTCTCCTGCCTGTGATTTGCATTTGATATTTAATACAATAAGTTTCACTTGCTTTTGTAGTCAATGAGATGGCGACCTCATGTTCTCTGACTCTTCTGGGATAATTTGACTTCCTTTGAGGTTTTATTGTTGATAACAAGAGCAAAGCTCCCTGGAAGACTTTGTGGTAAGCAATTTCAAGGACGTGTTGGGAGATGAAGTCTTATCCAAGGCATAAACTTTTTCCTTGTGAGTTAGGACCACAGTCTTCCACTGCAATAGTCCAATCAGCAATGATGACAGACAGTGTGTGGTCTGGAACAATCTCTCCCATGTGCAGTTCATACACCCATGAGACACCTGTTGAGCTCAGGAAGTATTTAATGTGGATGATGCCTTCCCTCTTTGATTTCTCCTGCTCGAGGTCAGGTGTACCATAAGATCCACTTTACTCAGTGCTGTAATATTTCTCAGTGACAACAACCTAGGAGCATTCAATAAACGTGTAATCTATGTACCAGACTGATCCAGGAATACAGTGGCTAGGGACTCTGAGGCCGTAGTCATATATCTTTGTTAACAAATGTTTTTGGTTTTCTGCCAAGAATGAATATTGTACAGCCCGTTTCTATGAGGGAGAGTACCCACCCCATATACCTCTCCCACCAAGTACCAGAGAAAATATCTAGGCATTTCCATCTTTTGCATGTGATTTTATACATTTATCTAGTTCACCACTGGTTGATGTTTCTTTGTGGGCCATGTCTTCAACTCCACTTTGCTTCCTTGAACACTCACTCGTTGGTCCCTGAACAACAGGCTTGCTTCCTTGTCAGTGGCTGAGAAGCCCTTAACGTCCTTCACATGTTCTTGCTTGTCCTTTTTGTTCTGGCAGCAGCGTTGTGTCCGCTGGCATTTAGCGTGGGCTTGTTGAATGACATGGACTCATGGTCTACACTATTTCAATTATTTGCTTCTTCTCTTGCTCTTTCTTGGGCTTTTCCTTTTAGTTCCCTAGGCTATGTTGTAGAATTAATGAGAGTGAAATGTGCACATGACACAACTCCATTCTGTGATTCGGGAGCAGCCACCTGGTCTTGGCACATGGCTTCCATGACCTCAGCTCCAACACCACCATCCACCTGTTTGAATTCTGCCCCAGATGTGCGCCAGAGAGGGCCGGGGCAACATTCTGGCTCTCATGGCCATGCCTCTGGACCAGATTCTTTAGCCTTTCAGGTTTGGTTGATGTCCATCAGATTCTAAGCTTCAGGGATCTCTTGCTAATGCACCAAAGCGTAAGAGTGCTTGATCCCTGTTCTGATCTTTTATTACCTGATTTCAATTATTTGGGGTCATGTGTATCTGGAACATGATCTGGAAATTGAAAGGCACAGAAGTAAACCCCATGTATACAAACAGATAAACTCAGAGCTCCTTCAACAAAAGATTTATAAACTGTTTTTTTAGAAATCTTGATGATTTGTCCATCTCTTTTGCTGCTTGAGAAATGAACATAGCAGAACGCTTAGGTTGCCCTTGAACTCTCCATAGGGATCAACACCAGGGGTTCATGGACGACCCAGAAAGAAAACTCGCACGATGGGTATATGTTCATTTTCATGAAAAATAATCTAAGGCTTTCATCAGATTCTCATAGGTGTCAGAACCCCTCCTCCCCAGTTACACACCATTGCTCTGAAGGGACTTTCTTATCAAGTTTGAGCATGCTCCCTCATCTTATTAACCACCACTGAACTCCCACTTAAAAAAAATAAAAGATGAGCCTGTTGATTCATTTTTAAATAAAAATGGTTATTTAGCACAATATCGCTTATTTTATTTTATATTTTGAATTAGCATATTTTAGATATAATTTTATATACTTAACACAGTTTTATGTTTTGTATTTATAAATTTAATTACATATAGGTACAAAATATACAAACTATATACATACATATATATATTTCTATAATAGAACTGGAGTTTGGTCATCCAGTGTATTAATTAGTCCATTTTCACATGCTGCTGATAAAGACATAACCAAGACTGGGCAATTTATAAAGGAAAAGAGGTTTAATGGGCTCAGTTCCACATGGATGGGAAGGCTTCACAATTATGGCGGAAAGTGAAAAGCATGTCTTATATGGTGGCACGCAAGAGAGAAAGAGAGCCCAGTGAAAGGGGAAACTCCTTATAAAATCATCAGACCTCATGAGACTTACTACTATGAGAACAGTGGGGGAAAACCACCCCCATGATTCAATTATCTCTTCCCTGGTCCCTCTCACAACACGTGGAAATTTTGGGAGCTACAATTCAGGATGAGATCTGGGGACACCGCCAAACCATACCATCCAGTGTCTTCCCCCTCTGCCTGTTGGAGTTCTGATTTTGTTTCCGGAGCACGTTCCACTGGATTGTGACTCTGATCCCGTCTGCTGTGTAGGCTGCTGTCTACTCAGCCCAGCCCTGCCCCTTTTTAAGTGTGTTTAATGTTTCCTTGGGGGAAAGCTGCTGTGGCTTAGAACTGAAACTGCTGTTTGTGCTTTTGCTCAAGAGACTGTTTTCTCTTATTACAGAGATCCATGTTTGTTACTGCCTTTGAAAAATAAAAACGTTTCTTATGACTCGAGGGGAAAAAAATCTAAAAAGATGTTTCCCTGACTTATCCCTTGAACAGGTGGCTCCTCTGTTGAGAACCCTCTCTTCCTTCCAAGTTTACATGGAGCTCAGAGACTATCTTTGCAGGAGAAAAACAGGGCCAATTTGAGTTAACTAACAACCAAATATTGCTAAACAGATTCGTCCATGTTTTTTAAAAAATGGTGTGTTTAAGTCATGGCCTCCGAGCTCTTATTTGTTTTGCTGGGGGTGTAGGCTCCATGCTGTGTTGCCCATATAAGCACAGCTGTGCCCCCTATGAATAAGCTGGAGGTCTGAAGCCAAGGCAATCTAATTTGACGCCCAGCTGACAATGTGACTTAATGCTTCTGAACCTCAATCACTTTACCTCTAACAATGGGGATAATAAAGACTATTATGTAGGGTTGGTAATAAATAACAACCATTTAGTCCTGGCACATGTTTGTGGTTATTTCTATGCATTGCAGAAGTAGGTGTTCAATAAATGTGTGATTATTAAATGCCAACTACAATGAAGAGATGTGAGTCCTGCTGTGACTTGTGACCAGCTGCCTCAACTTTACTTCTCAGTAACAACTACTTCATCTCCTTTCTTGCAACCCTCATTTCCAACCTTCCAGTTACTATTCAGATTAATTCTCCAACCTGATGTGTTGCAGTGAAGACAGATTTGAGAAATACATTTAAAATATTCACCAAAGAGGCCAATTTTTCAGGCAAATGCATAATGAAACTTCTGATTGTCTCAAATGATTTATACCAGTGACTATTCGTCAACATGGGTGCACTTTTGTTTGGTGAAGTGGGAGATTTCATCACAAGATGCAAGACCTGTGGTTTTATGCATACAGAGAGAAAAGTTCAACTGAACTGAGGGTTGATGGTAGAGTCACCGAGTTTATTAAATTGTTTGTTAAAAGTACAACCTCTTTGGAGTGATCTTTAAACCCGTAGAATTAATCAACTCTTTACATGTCTCCTTTCTTTCCTTTCCTTAATTTCTCTACTAATTGGGCAGAGAAGCAAATTTTCCATGGCCTACAACTGAATGTTCACAAATAGAAAATACCCAAGCAAATTCTGTCAAATACTATGACTCATAGGTGATCTAATACAGTATTCTGTTTTCTGTGTTTTTGAAACTTTTAAACTTTTCACTTTTAAACTTTCACGTTGCTTCAGTACTATTAACTAAACTACAGACATTATTTTGCTAGTTTTTCTACTCATGTTGGTTTTTTTTTGTTCCAGGATCCAGTCCAAGACACTACGTTTGCATTTGTTGTGTCTCTGAAGCCTCCTCAATTCTGGGACACTTTCTCCGTCTTTCCTTGTTTCCCATGACCTTGACGGTTAAGAAGAGGGCTGGCCAGATAGTTTGCACATTGTCCCTCCATTTGGGTTTGTTGGATGTTTTTTCATGATTAGACTGGGGTTAGGGGCTTTGGGGGAAGAAAGCACAGATGTGAAGTGCCCTTTTCATTGTTCTATATTAGAACACGTGATATCAACCTTTTGGGAAAGGGAGAATCAACAAACGTTATTTGGAATTCTGTAAGAAAGATTTATCTATTCTCCTCCATGTATTTATTTATTTGATTAATTGTTTCTAACAGTACAGGTCATGGATATTTGTTTTGTTATTTCAGGTTACAATAGAATATGATTGTTTTTTAATTTTGTTATTCAAATTCTTCCAGCTTTGTTTCAGGGCTGAACAAAGGGTTGGCTCCTGTGTCCCTTGGACAAGCCCCACCTATCTTCTTTCCTCCTTCCCTTTCTCTTCCTTTTCCTCTCTCCTTCATGTCCCCTTGCCTTCTCTGCTCTTTTTCCCTGCTCTTCTTCCTTGCTTTTCTTCCCTTCTCCCCTTCCCTCCTTCCCTTCCTTCCCTCCCTTCCTTTCCTTCCCTTCCTTCCCTTCCCTTCCCTCCCTTCCTTCCCTCCCTTCCTTCCCTCCCTTCCTTCCCTTCCCTCCCTTCCCTTCCCTCCCTTCCTTCCCTCCCTTCCTTTCCTTCCCTTCCTTTCCTTCCCTTCCTTCCCTTCCCTCCCTTCCTTCCCTCCCTTCCTTCCCTTCCCTCCCTTCCCTTCCCTCCCTTCCTTTCCTTTCCTTCCTTTCCTTCCCTTCCTTCCCTTCCCTCCCTTCCTTCCCTCCCTTCCTTCCCTCCCTTCCTTCCCTTCCCTCCCTTCCCTTCCCTCCCTTCCTTTCCTTCCCTTCCTTTCCTTCCCTTCCTTCCCTTCCCTCCCTTCCTTCCCTCCCTTCCTTCCCTTCCCTCCCTTCCCTTCCCTCCCTTCCTTCCCTCCCTTCCTTTCCTTCCCTTCCTTTCCTTCCCTTCCTTCCCTTCCCTCCCTTCCTTCCCTCCCTTCCTTTCCTTCCTTCCTTCCCCTCCCCTCCCTTTTTCCTTCCTTCCTTCCCTCCTCCTGTTATTGGAGGGGAAGGAGGTCCTACCTTCCTCTTCCCTTCTGGGATTTTAAGATGTTTCTCACTCATCTTGTTTTCCCTCTCCCAACCCCAGAATCAGCCATTTCTCCAAGAAATGCAGTGTTTCTTTAACGCAGACTTTTTTGCCATAAAATCTAGGTTTTAGTCCTAGTTATGTTACAAGATAGCTGATCATTTGGGGCAAGTTTTTTTAAACTCTTCAAGTCTCAGTTTCCATGGCACACAAGGTGCATAATAATAGTCTCTATATCATGAGGTTGAGATGTGGTTTAATCCATGTAAAGGATTAAACACAGTCTCTTGGGTATAAGTTCTCATTGCCCCACTTCCTTTTCTGGCAGAAGCTATGTGAGGGATACCAAGAAGAGGGTAAATAAATTCTATGAATCTGTGAATGGTGATGCTGGAAGAACTGCTTCAGGAAGGGAAGGTAAATCTGTATCTGGAATATGTATCTGTTGTTGTGAAAAAATTGTTCATCTCCCCGTGATGTAAGGGACCCCAGTGTAATTGATCTATTGTCATTTGACTGGCAGATCCTCCAAGGAACTGGTACCATGTCAAGGACTCAATGCTACTGAGAATTTAGGCTTTCAGCTGGGGGACTAGCCAGATAAGGCTGGGTAAAGAGAAGTCCAGGTTTTTGAGCCCATGTGTCTTCTCCGTCTCTGCCATGAGGGCCACTCTGTTCATGGACCCTCTGAGCAAACACTAGTATAGATGAGAAAAGAGACTGGCTGACATTTACAGGATCATCTTGTCTGCTTAACTGTATCCTCCTCCACTACAGATACTTTTGGGGGAGCATTTACATGACCTATGCATATTTTCAAACCCTGCTTCCAGTTGAATGCCTGGTTCCCCAAGGGAATATAGTATCAGGCACGTGGTCTCACTCTGAACCCCATGGGTCTCCGCAGGGATTCTACTGTCAGTGTTCACCAGGGCTTTCATAATGCATCTCTGTCTTTCTCAGACACTGGATATCATTGGATTTTCTGCATCATAAGAACTCAATGAAGATCCGCCTCCTGGGACACAGAACCAGCCAGGGAAGAAGTGGTATCAACACCGAGCCCTCCCCTGACTTCCCTGTCTGAAGAAGCCCCTCCCACCCCTCACAGTAACTCCCTACCATACATCTAATTTACTTCCACTGTGGCACTTATCATTATCGGAATTTGTCTTGTTCATTTATTTACTTGCTAATTGTCTGTCTTCCCTCCTAGAATGTAAACTTCTGAGGGAAAATAATCTGTTCCATTCATTTCTGTCTCCTCAGTGTGTGGAACAACGCATGGCACATAGTAGGTCCTCAGTAGCTAGAAGCGGAATCTGTGATTCACGTTAAGATCTCTTCTAGTGTGAATATTCTGTCACTCAGTGTGTCAATACGCTTTTATAAGTGTTAGCCATTCTTATGATGGTGTATTTTGTTTCAGCTCATCACATAGTCTGCATAGCTCAGTGTTTCTAGAAAACCATTATTTTCTGTCAGTCTAGGCAGTCTCTTGTCATGGGACAGCCAGCTGTGGCACAGAAGAGCTATGCATTTTGGAATCAGGCAAGCACATCTAAGTAACTGTGTCCTTGAATGAGGCCATAAGGCATTTTTCAAATGTTTGACCTATGTAGGAAAGCATGCACCTGCACGCACGTGCGCAAACACACACACACACACACACACACACACACACACACACACCAGCATAGCATTTAGTTTCCTAGAATTCCAGGAAGGCACATGGAGGCCGCCTTTTGCCTGTGAGAATGGGCCTTTGTAACCAAGGAAAGGACCTGGTCCCAGTCCAGTGCAGCACTGGGAAATTCCTCAGAAAAACATCAAGAACAGGGGTGCATTGTTCTTTGAGACTTTTGTGCCTGGGTTATCTTAACTCCTGGGTTTCCATGTTCACTTGACCCCAATCAGTCTCCCTGGAAAAGCAGCCAAACTCCAAATTCTGGGCAGTCTGCGATACAGTCAGTAGCTGGTCTCCTCAAGCCTCCCTGCTGGTTAGCAACTGAAGCAATTGTATTCAAGATTGGACTGGCCAAAGGGTCACTGGCCAGGGGCCCTTTCGAAGGGGGCAGTATTCAACTTGTGTTTTAACCATAACAAGGACCCAAACAACAACAAAAAGTTATAGAATTTGTACAGAGACTATAACTTCGTTCTTCTTTTCTTGACAACTGGCATCAGACTCTGAGTTCCTTCTCTTGGCTACACCATGAGAGCCACACGGCAGATTCAGGGCGAATGTATGGGAGTACAAAAGAAAAGGGCATAAATTGAAGATACATTTATTATCTTTCAAATCCACCATATGCTGAGATCCCAGCTTTGCAGAGGTGAGCCTCACTAATGCCCTCTATGGGACCCTCCTAAAGGATCTAGGGTGACTCCACTGAAGTCAGTTCTACTGATAATATCATGCTGTGGTTCTCCCGGTAGTATGAGAAGTTCCTTATTTCCTGGAAGCCTCTAACTCCTGGGGAGGAGCAATGCTCCGTCTTCCTACCCTAACCCTCCATCTCTGCAAGGCTAACCCGTGGGTCCATGTAAAGTTCTGTGCTGAATGACGAAGGAGTTTCCAGAAGGGAAAGACAAGCTAAGAAAGGCAAAAGAAAAAGTCCCAGGTAATTTATAACTTCTTGGCTGGGCACGGTGGCTCACGCCTGTAATCCCAGCACTTTGGGAGGCTGAGGCAGCTGGATCACCTGAGGTCAGGAGTTCAAGACCAGCCTGACCAATATGGAGAAACCCTGTCTACTAAAAATACAAAATAAGCTGGGTGTGATGGTGCATGCCTGTAACCCCAGCTACTCAGGAGGCTGAGGCAGGAGAATCATTTGAACCCAGGAGGTGGAGGTTGCAGTGAGCCGAGATGGCACCACTGCACTCCAGCCTGGATGAAGGAGCGAGATTCCGTCTCAAAAAAAAATAAAATAAAAATAAAGGTATTATGTTTCTTCTTCCTGGCTTTGTTTGAGATGGAGGTGAGAACAGTCAATCGTGTCTCAAAATGATTACAGTGACTGAGATTATGCCCAGTTTAAAAGACAGTAGCTGATAAATTCATGAATTAGTACTGCTGTTGGAAATCATCATTATTTTGGAATCAATGGAATTGAATAAACCACTGCTAGCCATGTGTGGAGTTAAATCCCTTCAATACTAACCCTGTTTAACAAATATTGACTAGCTGAGTGCCTACTATCTGCCAGAAACAAGAAAAAGCATAAACTCATTAGACGTTCCTATATTTGTGTAAAATATTAATAAAAAGTGATTAAGAGATACATCAGAAATGAGTTCCAATAATAAAAAATTAGTTTAGTGTTAACCAGCACTTTATTTTATTACCCTGTTTTAGGCACTGTATAACTACTTCAAACATATTATTTCACTAGGTCTAGTCTTCCCAATAAGCCTATGACGTAGATACTAAAATGAGTGAACTGAAGTGTAGAGAAGTCCTCCTAACACACTTGGCTAGGCGTGTCGGAGCTGACATCCAAGCCCAGGTGTGGCTACAGATGCTGTTCATGCAACCGCTGCTTCATATTGTTCTTGTGGGAACTGCTACCCCAATATTCTGTTACCAAGGAAGGAACAATGAGAGATGGTCCAATCTGTTGTCAGCCTTAAAGATGAAGATTGGACTTCCTGTTTTGGTTAAGATAAATAACTTGTGCCTGCCAGGAACAACTATAAAAAAACCTAGATTTTAAACAGCTGTTGAAAGTATCACAGAGCAAGCAAGGCAGCCAAGATTTGAGCAGCTGAGATCCTAAAAGGAGAGGAACAGATAGACATGAGCTCGACGGTGGCCACTGCCTTTTCCCTCAGGGCACTTGATGATGTATGTCACAGAGCAGAGACCAAAGGCTTACAGCTGATGTAAAAGTAAAATTGAAATTTAGGGCCATTAAGGCTGTCAGGATTTGTAAAGCCAAGACTCCAGAGAAAAAAAAAGGACTGTAGAGAAGTGAGCCTAAATTGCATCCTGCATAAAAAAGAAGAATAATGTACATTTTCTGACATGTTCCCAACCTAGCATGAGGTTAAATAGCCTTAATAATAAAACTGACAAAGACACTACAAAAAAATTATTTTTTATCTTTCTCAGGAACTTAGGTACAAAAGTCCTTAACAAAACGTGGTCAACCGGAATCTGTAACATATTAAAAGGATAATACATTATAACCAAGTTGGAATTATTCCAAGAATGCAAGGCTGGCTTAACAATTGAAAATCATTACAAACACGGCTTGAGAGAAAAAAGAAGAAAAATGAGAAACTCGAATGATAAAATTTACTAAATAAATGGGAATATGGGATGAATTGTGATTATCTCATAAGTACATTAAGATATGTAATATAATTTACACTGACTCATGATAGAAATGCTATGCAAAATAGAAATAGCAGGGAATCTCCTTAATCTAATAAAGGTTATCAATAAAAACTCTGACAAATTTTATACTTAGTGATGAAATATTAAAAACTCTCCCTCTCAAATTAGGACTAAGACAGGAATTTCTTCTGTCCCTAGTTTTACTCAACTTTTTTCTAAAGATATTATCTAGTACAATAAGGCAAGCAAATAAATGACACAAGGATTGGGAAGGACAGAAAAAAACCTGTCATTTGAAGATGATGTGATATATGCTGATTTTTAAAATTATTACCAAAAAATAAACAAATAACTCATTAGAATTAGTAATTTAATTTAGCAAGATTGATGCATACAATCTCAGTATGTCAAAAAAAATGATATGGTGGAAGTAACTGTCTCTGAATTGCTGGCAACATGGCCGAATATGAACATCTCTCATGTGCAGCTCCCAGCAAGATCAATGTAGAAGGTGGATGATTTCTGCATTTCCAACTGAGGTACCTGGTTCATCTCATTGGGACTGGTTGGCCAGTGGGTGCAGACCAAGGAGGGCGAGCTGAAGCAGGGTGGGGCATCACCTCACCTGGAAAGTGCAAAGGGTCAGAGAACTCCATCTCCTAGCCAAGGGAAGCCATTAGGGTCTGTACCCTGCAATCTGGCCCAGATACTACACTTTTCCCATGATCTTCCCAACCCACAGACCAGGAGATTCCTTCCGATACCTACACCACCACCAGGGCCCTGGGTTTCCAGCACAAAACTGGGCAGTTTGGGCAGACACCGAGCTAGCTACAGCAGTTTTGTTTTTCATACCTAGTGGTGCCTGTAATGCCAGCAAAACGGAAATGTTCACTCTGCTGGAAAGGGGGCTGAAGCCAGGGAGCCAAGTGTTCTGGCTCAGCGAGTCCCAGCCCCACAGAGCCCAGCAAGCTAAGATCCACTGGCTTGAAATTCTTGCAGCCAGCACAGCAGCCTGAGCTCTACCTAACATGCCTGAGCATGGTGGGGGGAGGGGCATCAACCACTGCTGAGGCTTGAGTAGGCGGTTTTAACCTTACAGTGTAAACAAAGCCCTCGGAAGTTTGAATTGGGCAGAGCCCACCACAACTCAGCAAGGCCACTGCAGGCAGACTGTCTCACTAGATTCCCTCCTCATCAGTGAAGGCATCTCTGAAAAAAGGCAGCAACCCATCAGGGACTTATAAATAAAGCCCCCACCTTCCTGGGACAGAGCATCTTGGAAAAGGGGTGGTTGTGGGCACAGCTTCAGCAAACTTAAATGTACCTGCCCGGCAGCTCTGAAGAGAACAGTGGATCTCCCAGCACAGTGTTTGAGCTCTGATAAAGGCCAGACTGCCTCCTCAAGTGGATTCCTGACCCCCATGTATCCTGACTGGGACACACCTCCCAGTAGGGGCTGACAGACACCTCATACAGGAGAGCTCTGGCTGGCATCTGACAGGTACCCCTCTGGGACAAAGCTACCAGAGGAAGGAACAGGTAGTAATATTTGCTGTTCTGCCACCTCTCCCAGTGATACCCAGGCAAGCAGGGTCTGGAGTGAACCTCCAGAAAACTCCAGCAGACCTGCAGAAGAGGGACCTGATGGTAAAGAAACTAACAAATAGAAAGGAGTAATTTCAACATCAACAAAAAGGACATCCACTCAGAGACCCCATTCAAAGGTCACCTACTTCAGAGATCAAAGGTAGATAAATCTACAAAGATGAGGAGAAACTGGCACAAAAAGGCTGAAAATTCCAGAAACCAGAACTCTTCTTCTCCTCCAAGGGATCACATCTCCTCACCAGCAAGGATAGAAAACTGGACAGAGAATGAGTTTGATGAATTGAAAGGTGGGTAACAAGAGACTCTTCCAAGCTTAAGGAGTATGTTCTAACCCAATGCAAGGAAACTAAAAACCTTGGAAAAAAGTTAGATGAATTGCTAACTACAGTAACCAGTTTAGAGAAGAACATAAACGACCTGTTGGAGCTGAAAAACACAGCATGAAAACTTTGTGAAGCATACACAACTTTCAATAGCTGAATTGATCATGCAGAAGAAATGATATCAGAGATTGAAGATCAACTCAGTGAAATAAAGTGAGAAGACAAGGTTAGAGAAAAAAGAATGAAAAGAAATGAACAAGGCCTCCAAGACACATGGAATTATGTGAAAAGGCCAAATCTATGTTTCACTGCTATACCAGAAAATGATGGGGAGAATGAAGCCAAGTTGGAAAATACTCTTCAGGGTATTATCCAGGAGAACTTCCCCAACCTAGCAAGGCAGGCCAACATTCAAATTCAGGAAACACAGAGAACACCACAAAGATACTCCTCAAGAAGAGTAATCCCAAGACACATAATTGTCAGATTCACCAAGGTTTAAATGAAGGAAAAAATGTTAAGGTCAGCCAGAGAGAAAGGGCGGGTTACCCACAAGGGGAAGTCCATTAGACTCATAGTGGATCTCTAGGCAGAAACCCTACAAGCCAGAAGAGAGTGGGGGCCAATACTCAACATTCTTAAATAATTTTCAACCCAGAACTTTATATCCAGCCAAACTAAGCTTTAAATATGAAGGAGAACTAAAATCCTTTACAGACAAGCAAATGCTGAGATATTTTGTCACCACCAGGCCTGCCTTACAAGAGCTCCTGAAGGAAGAACTAAACGTGGAAAGGAGTAACTGGTACCAGCCACTGCAAAAACATACAAAATTGTAAAGATCATTGACCCTGTGAAGAAACTGCATCAACTAACAGGCAAAATAACCAGATAGCATCATAATGGCAGGATCAAATGCACACATAACAGTATTAGCCTTAAATGAAAATGGGCTAAATGCCCCAATTAAAAGACACAGAGTGGCAAGTTGGATAGAGTCAAGACCCATTGGTGTGCTGTATTCAGGAGACACATCTCCTGTGCAGAGACACACATAGGCGCAAAATAAAGGGATGGAGGAAGATTTACCAAGCAAATGCAAAGAAAAAAAAAGCAGGGGTTGCAATCCTAGTCTCTGATAAAACAGACTTATTTTAAACCAACAAAGATCAAAAGAGACAAAGAAGGACATTACATAATGGTAAAGGTATCAATACAACAAGAAGAGCTAACTATCCTAAATATATATGCACCCAATACAGGAGCACCCAGATTCATAAAGCAAGTTCTTAGAGACCTACAAAGAGACTTAGACTCCCAAACAATAATAGCGGGAGACTTTAACACCCCACTGTCAATATTAGATAGATCAATGAGAAAGAAAATTAACAAGGATATTCAAGACTTGAACTCAGCTCTGGACCAAGCAGACTTAACAGACATCTACAGAATTCTCTATCCCAAATCAACAGAATATACATTCTTCTCAGCACCACCTCACACTTCTTCTAAAATTGACTTCATAATTGGAAGTAAAATACTCCTCAGAAAATGCAAAAGAATGGAAATCATAACAGTCTCTCAGACCACAGTGCAATCAAATTAGAATTTAGAATTAAGAAACTCACCTAAAATTGCACAGCTGTATGAAAACTGAATAACCTACTTCAGAATGACTAATGGATAAATAATGAAATAAAGGTAGAAATAAAGATGTTCTTTGAAACCAATAAGAATAAAGACACAATGTACCAGAATCTCCAGGACACATTTAAAGCAGTGTGTAGAGGAAAGTTTATAGCACTAAATACCCACAAAAGAAAGCAGGAAAGATCTAAAATTGACACCCTAAGGTCACAATTAAAAGAACTAGAGAAGCAAGAGCAAATAAAATCAAAAGCTAGCAGAAGACAAGAAATAACTAAGATCAGAGCAGAACTGAAAGAGACAGAGACATGAAAAACCCTTCAAAAAATCAATGAAGCCAGGAGGTGGTTCTTTGGAAAGATCAAGAAAATAGATAGACCACTAGCCAGACTAATAAAAAAGAAAAGAGAAAATCAAATAGATGCAATAAAAAATAATAAAGGAGATATTACCACCAATCCCAGAGAAATACAAACTACCATCAGAGAATACTATAAATACCTCTATGCAAATAAACCAGAAAATCTAGAAGAAACTGATGAATTCCTGGACACTTACACCCTCCCAAGACTAAACCAGGAGGAAGTTGAATCACGGAATAGACCAATAACAAGTTCTGGAATTGAGGCAGCAATCAATAGCTTACCATTCAAAAAGAGTCCAGGACCAGACAGTTTCACAGCTGAATTCTACCAGAGGTACAAAGAGGAGCCAGTACCATTCTTTCTGAAACTATTCCAAACAATAGAAAAAGAGAGAATCCTCCCTAACTCATTTTATGAGGCCAACATAATCTTGATTCCAAAACCTGGCAGAGACACAACAAAAAAAATATTTCAGGCCAATATACCTGTTGAACATTGATGCAAAAATCCTCAATAAAATACTGGGAAACTGAATCCAGCAGCAAATCAAAAACCTTATCCACTACAATCGAGTTGGCTTCATCCCTGGGATACAAGGCTGGTTCCACATATGCAAATCAATAAATGTAATCCATCATATAAACAGAATCAAAGACCAAAACCACATGATTATCTCAAGAGATGCAGAGAAGTCCTTCAACAAAATTCAACAGCCCTTCATGCTGAAAACTCTCAATAAACTAGGTACTGATGAAATGTAACTCAAAATAATAAGAGCTATTTATGTCAAACTCATAGCCAATATCATATTGAATAGGCAAAAACTGGAAGCATTTCCTTTGAAAACCAGCCCAAAGACAAGGATACCTTCTCTCACCACGCCTATTTAACATAGTATTGGAAGTTCTGGCCTGGGAAATCAGGCAAGAGGAAGAAATAAAGCATTTTTGATTAGGAAAAGAGGAAGGGAAATTATCTCTATTTGTAGATGACATGATTGTATATTTAGAAGACTCCATGATCTCAGCCCAAAATCTCCTTAAGCTGATAAGCAACTTCAGCAAAGTCTCAGGATACAAACTCAATGTGCAAAAATCACAGCCATTCCTATACATCAGTAACAGACAAACAGAGACCCAAATCATGAGTGAACTTCCATTCACAATTGCTACAAAGAGAATTAAATACTTAGGAATACAACTTAAAAGGGATGTGAAGGATCTCTTCAAGAAGAAATACAAACCACTGCTCAAGGAAATAAGAAAGGACACAAATAGAAAAACATTCCATGCTCATGGCTAGGAAGAATCAATATTGTGAAAATGGCCATACTGCCCAAAGTAATTTATAGATTCAATGCTATCCCTGTCAAGCTACATTTGACCTTCTTCACAGAACTGGAAAAAAATCACCTTAAACTTCATATGGAACCGAAAAAGAGCCTGCATGGCCAAGACAATCCTAAGCAAAAAGAACAAAGCTGGAAGCATCATGCTACCTGACTTCAAACTATACTACAAGGCTACAGTAATCAAAACAGCATGGTACTGGTACCAAAACAGAGATATAGACCAATGGAACAGAACAGAGACCTCAGAAATAATGCCACACATCTACAACCATCTAATCTTTGACAAAACTGACAAAAACAAGCAATGGGGAAAGGATTCCCTATTTAATAAATGGTGTTGGGAAAACTGGCTAGCCATATGCAGAAAGCTCAAACTGGATCCCTTCCTTACACCTTATACAAAAATTAACTCAAGATGGATTAAATATTTAAATGTAAGACCTAACACCATAAAAACCCTAGAAGAAAACTTAAGCAATACCATTCAGGATACAGGCATAGGCAAGGACTTCATGACCGAAACACCAAAAGCAATGGCAACAAAAGCCAAAATAGACAAATGGGATCTAATTAAACTTAAGAGCTTCTGCACAGCAAAAAAAAAAAACTGTCATTAGAGTAAACCAGCAACCAACAGAATGAGAAAAATTTTTTGCAATCTACCCATCTGACAAAGGACTAATACCTAGAACCTACAAAAAACTAAAACAAATATACAAGAAAAAAACAAACAACCCCATTAAAAAGTAAGTGAAGGATATGAACAGACAATTCTCAAAAGAAAACATTTTTATGTGGTCAACAAACATATGAAAAAAATGCTCATCAACACTGGTCATTAGAGAAAAGCAAATCAAAACCACATTGAGATACCATCTCATGCCAGGTAGAATGGCAATCATTAAAAAATCTGGAGACAACAGATGCTGGAGAGGATGTGGAGCAACAGGAATACTTTTACACTGTTGATGGGAGTGTAAATTAGTTCAATCATTGTAGAAGACAGTGTGGCCATTCCTCAAGGATCTAGAAATAGAAATACCATTTGACCCAGCATTCCTATTACTAGGGTATATACACAAAGGATTATAAATCACACATGCATGTATGATTTGCTGCAGTACTGTTCACAACAGCAAAGACTTGGAACCAACCCAAATGCCCATCAATGATAGAATGGATAATGAAAATGTGGCACATATACACCATGGAATACTATGCAGCCATAAAAAAGGATGAGCTCATATCCTTTGCAGGGACATGGATAAATCTAGAAACCATCAGTCTCAGCAAACTGACACAAGAACAAAAAACTAAACACCACATGTTCTTACTCATAAGTGGGTCCTGAACAATGAGAACACATGGACACAGGGAGGGGTACATCACACACTGGGATCTGTCATGGGGTGAGGGGCTAGGGGAGGGATAGTAGGGGGTGGAGATATTGCAGAGGGATAACATTAGGAGAAATAACTAATATAGATGATGGCGGGGGGGTGGATACGGCAAACCACCATGGTACGTGTATACCTATATAACAATCCTGTAAGTTCTGCACATGTACCCCAGAGCTTAAACTAAAATAAAAATAAAAAAGAAATAATAGAAGCTCAAAAAGATGCACTGGAAATTTATAACTGCTCACTCTCTCCACCTCTAGAGTGGGAAGTAGCTGAGTTTGATAGGACACTGGCCAGCATAGACACTGGCCTCCTGGTCATCCCCAGCAGGGGAGCCCACAAGTTATGGTGAAGATCTCTCCTCTTGGACACAGCTCTGCTCCCATCTCCAGAGTCCGGTAGCTGCTCTGGCCTCAGTTTTTCCATTGTTGATGAGATAGACGCTGGAGCAGGCAGAAACCATCTGGGGGAGGACCTTGAAGCCAACCCAGGAAGTGCAGGAGATTTGCCAGAGCATCATGTAGATGGAGGTGGAGGGCATGTAGGCCCAGCTGGGGAATTCACAGGAATGGAGAGGCAGAAAGAAAGAGAGGAGGAGGTAGTAATGGTGTATAAGAGGAGAAAAAGGCGGGATGTGGAGATGCTGGGACGGAATGGAGGACCTCTTCCTTTGGAGAGATGGGCACTTGGAGGATAACCCACTGGTAGGGAGGTAGGGAGAGATGGATGATTGAAGGAGAGGAGAACTGCCGCCCTGACAGTTCCAGATGCCCGTCCTCTTCCCTGCCTCTACTGGTTGTGTATGAAATGGGCATGTGTACAAAAAGCACACATTCAGGGGAAATTAGAACATTTTGATATTCTTGGCTTAATGATCTATAATAGAGTAATTGAGACGTTGTAAAATACATATATGGTCTTTGACCTATTTTTGGTCTTTGACCCATTTTATGACTACAGATCCTAAAACTCTGGGAATCTCTGGAGTAGAGTGTGTTTTGGATGCTAATGAGATGACTGGTAGCCAGGGTCCCCTAGGTAGTTCAGGGATAGGACTGCTCATCAGAAAGACTAAGGCATGATTACAGGGTTGGGTCTTTCAGCCCCAATCCCCAACCTCCAGGGAGGAGAGAAGAGATGAAGGTTGAGTTGATCACCAATGGCCAATGATGTAATCAATTACATGTATGTAATGAAGCTTCCACAAAACCCCAAAAGACTGGGTTCAGGAAGCTTCTATATGTTAATGTGTGGAGGTTCCTAGAGAATGACATGCTGGGGAAGGAGCAAAAGCTCCATGCATCTTCCCATATACATTGCTTCACGCATCTCTTCCACGTGGCTGTTCATCTGTATCCTTTGTGATACCCTTTAAAATAAATGGGTAAACATAAAGTACTTCCCTGAATTCTGTGAGCTTCTCTAGTAAATTAATCAAACTCAAATAGAGGGTCATGGGAACCCTGATTTATAGCTAGTGGATCAGAAGCACAGGTCACAACCTATCCTTGTGATTGGCATCTGAAGTGGGGAGGCAGTCTTCTGGGACTGAGCCCTCAATCTTTGGGATTCGATGATACCTTCAGATAGATGATGGCGAAATTGAATTGAATTAGAGGATACCCAGCTGGTGTCCACTGCAGACCTGCTTGCTTGGTGTATGGGGAAAGCCCTGCTCACATATGCTGGAGAAGCGATTGGTTGGAGTGTGAGAGTAGTAAAAACACACAGGTTTGCTGTTTCCCCCTGTATTATTTATTTGATTTAATACTTCTTTATTGATTGTAATGCCCTTTTTATTTAATATTGGGAGTGCATATGTTTGGGGAAATGTGTATTGTCAAAGATAATAGATAGCCCCAGACATGCTAACTAGGGCAACCCTAAGAGTGAGACATTGTAAAATGGTGCTTGGAATTGCCTTGAAAGACCACATGTGCAACGAGCCAGTGACACAGCGAGGTGACAAAATAGACTTCTTCAGGTCTCTAGTGAGCCGTATCTTCAGCGTAGTCTCATTTTTCAAAGAAGCTAGACGAAGTTATCTTTTTTCCCTAAACCCTCAACTAGGCTTGGAAGCCTCTTTCAAGAGCTAAGAAAAAATTAAACAATTTTGCACTGACTAAAAAATCTTCAGTTTTTAGCTTATGCTTAGGCTATGAAGAAGAATGAAACCAATCAAATGTATTCATCCACTCATTCTCACTAATAATCTAAGCCCAGACAGTAGGGAAAGTACAGATTTGATTTTATTTGATTTTTGTGCATTGCCCTAAAAAAGGGTGGGAGATGGAATTTTTATCTTTTTGTGAGCTGGTTAATTTTAAATGTATATTGGCAAGCTCAATATCCAGGCAAGTTTGTGTAAGATCTTGATTAAATTTGTTACCCTGACCACCATCGTATTTTAGCAAAAGTACCTGATAGGGAAGTAATGAAAATATTTATGTCATCTTCTTTCCAGTTTCCTGGCACACAACTCCTAAAATCCTTGGAATCTCCAAAGTGTTTTTTGTATACTAACGTCCACAGATAGCTTCAGGATAGGGCTGGTTGCCAGAAACACTGAGAAGACAGAAGATTGAGACTTTCAGCCCTACCCCTCAACCTGTGGGGGCTGTGGTCAGGGGGCGCTGAAGGTCAAGTTGATTATCAATGGCCAGGGGCTTAATCAATCATGCCTATGTAAGGAAGGCTCCATATCAACCCAATCCAGAAGGCTGGGAGAGCTTCTGGATAGCCAAACACAAGGAGGTTTTAAGAGGTTGGCACACCCAGGGAGCGTGCGGAAACCCTATGCCCCTTCTCCCATACCTTGCCCTATCCATCTCTTCATCTGTATCCTTTGTATTATCCTTTACAATAAACAAGTAGATGTGTTTCCTTGAGTTCTGTGAGCTGCTCTAGTAAATTAATGGAACTCAAAGAGGAGGTTGTGGGAACCCCAGCTTGAAGCTGGTTGGTCCCAAGTTCCTGAGGCCTGGACTTGTGCCTGCTATTCGAATCTGGGGAAGTTTCAGGGACTCAACCCTCAGCTTGTGAAATCTAGCACCAGCTTCACATAGACAGTGTCGGAAGTGAATTGGCAGAGAAAATTTCCCTCCACACAACATTTGGTCATGGATGTCTTCTGTGTTGGTGATTGTTGTGGTGTGGGAGAAGACAAAAAGTAGTTTGAGTTTTTTTTCATACAAGAAGGATAGGGGAGCTGATATTCAGAATGGGTATTTGACTCAGGAGATACAGGCTCTGTACCCACAAGTGTGTTTTTCTCTGTCATCTTGGACACAATCACTTCAAGTCTTAGTCCCTGCCCCTGCCAAACTGGTCTTACCGTACCATTCACATACTTTGTAATGCTTTGTGAACTCAAGAGCAAGTCAAGCACTGTGAATGCTCTGGAAGAAAACACCTTATGATCTATCCATTATTTACTGCTACACAATGACTTTTCCATAAGCACTCAGGGCGCACCATGACCGGGTTCACATGACATAATTTATCGCCTTCTTGCTCTGAGACTGTATTACTTTTTCCTGTTTTGAGGACTCAGCTGTCTTCAAAATGTCCCTTCTTATTTAATAAATGATCATTTGCAAAAGTGGCAGAGGCTAGCAACCGAGCATCATTCAAAGCTGAGCATGGGCCTTTGGACCTTGAAGGCTTATGTTGCTCCTTTAGAATAGTTAACTACAGTCCTCATTCTCTCTTCGAATGTCAAGGAGATACATAAATAAAATCCCTCTTGAGATTAGTCAGTGTCATTCTATCATTTTAAATTTAGATGGGGAGAGTCACATGGGGTGCTACAATTTTGTTCAATTATTAATCATCTGGTGTTAGGTGTTAATCTAGTATTTGGAGATATTAGTGTTGGCATTGTCATTGATATTCTTGATCACTGAAAGATGTCCCTAGAGTCAATGGCAGTTCACATGTCTCTTTTTCAGATGGCTAAAAATGGGGTCCTCAGGCCCAATGGAAAGCAGTTCCCATGCTCTTTCTTTTGCCCAAAAGCTTTCAGAGACAGAAATGTTCAACGTGGCCAGAGCCCAGAGTGTTTCTTTTGAATAACCTTCATGGTGGTAAATCTTTGTCCTTTAAGTCTAGCTTTTTTGGGGGAAATACCCTGAAATCTGTTGGGACAAATCTGGTATAAAATAAGGAGGACAGTCATGCTGGTGGTGAATACCTTATTCCAGTCAGAGATAAAGCAAAGAAATCAAGCAACACGAGCAAGCCTCCTGTCTCCCCACGTTCTTCTGTCTTCTTGTGAACCTGGGCAATGAGTTCAATAGATGTTTAGGGCAGGTCAGACAAGCAGGCATCTACCCGGTGCTCACACTATTAAGTGTAGCACAAAATCAAAGTTCACTGGATAGAGAGATGGCTTACCATGGTGGAAAGAACATCAGTTGTACAGTCAACTTGGGCTTAAATCTCAACAATTAATTCTGTGTTTCTAAATAATTTACTTAAACTCTTCTCCATAATTAATTCTGTGATCCTAGATAATTTACTTCAACTCTCTGATTCTCAATTTCATCTGTAACATGGGGAGTTTTAATACCTGTCTCAAAAGGCGAGTGTTAAGTGAGATAACAGGTTTAAGGGACCTGATATAGGGTCTGGCATATAGTATTTCATTCACTGGTAGTGATAGTTGTAAACCTCCAAGTTCCCATCTGTCAACTCTGACTTTTTTTTTTTTTTTGAGACAGAGTCTCACTCTGTCACCAGGCTGGAGTGCAGAGGTGTGATCTCAGCTCACTGCAACCTCCGATTCCCAGGTCCAAGCGATTCTCCTGCCTCAGCCTTCCAAGTAGCTGGGACTACAGATGTGTGTCACCATGCCCAGCTAATTTTTATATTTTCAGTAGAGATGGGGCTTTACTATGTTGGCCAGGATGGTCTCGATATCTTGACCTTGTGATCTGCCCGCCTCAGCCTCCCAAAGTGCTGGAATTACAGGCGTAAGCCACCGTGCCTGGAAACTCTGACTTCTAAGAATAATTCCTAATGTTTTGATGGTCACCATTCTCAATGGCATGAGTGGTATCTCAATGTGGTTTTGATTTGCATTTCTTTAATGACCAGTGATCATGAGCATTTTTTCATATGTTTGTTGGCTTCATATATGTCTTCTTTTGAAAAGTGTCTGTTCATATCTTCCGCCCACTTTTGGATGGGTTTTTTTTTTCTTGTAAATCTGTTTTAATTCTTTGTAGATTCTGGATATTAGCCATTTGTCAGATGGGTAGATTGCAAAAAATTTTTTTCCCATTCTGTTTGTTGCCAATTCACTCTCATGATTGTTTCTTTTGCTGCACAGAAGCTCTGATGTTTAATTAGATCCCATTTGTCTATTTTGGCTTTTGTTGCCATTGCTTTTGGTGTTTTAGTCATGAAGTCCTTGCCTATGCCTATGTCCCAGATGGTTTTGCCTAGGTTTTCTTCTAAGGTTTTTATGGTGTTAGGTGTTATATTTAAGTCCTTAATCCATCTGGAATTAATTTCAGTATGAGGTATCAGGAAGGGGTCCAGTTTCTGCTTTCTTCACACTGCTTGCCAATTTTTCCAATGCCATTTATTAAACAGGAAATCCTTTCCCCATTGCTTGTTTTTGTCAGGTTTGTCAAAGATTAAAGGGTAGTAGATGTGTGCTGTTGCTTCCAATGCTTCTGTTTTCTTCCATTGGTTTATGTCTCTGTTTTGGTGCCAGTACCATGCTGTTTTGATTACTGTTGCCTTGTAGTATAGTTTGAAGTCCAGCAGCATGATGCCTCCAGCTTTGTTCTTTTTGCTTAGAATTTTCTTGGCTATGCAGGCTCTCTTTTGGTTCCGTGTGAAATTTAAAGTGTTTTTTTTCCAGTTCTGTGAAGAAGGTCATTGGTAGTTTGATGGGGATAGTGTTGAATCTATAAATTACTTTGGGCAGTATGGCTATTTTCATGATATTGATTTTTCCTAACCATGAGCATGGAATATTTTTCCATCTGTTTGTGTCTTCTCTTATTTCCTTGATCAGTGGTTTGGAGACAACATATGTTCACCACGGCACAGTTTACAATACCAAAGACCTGGAACCAACCCAAATGCCCATCAATGATAGACTGGACAAAGAAAATGTGGCACATACACACCATGGAATACTACGCAGCCATAAAAAACAAAGAGTTCATATCCTTTGTAGGGACATAGATGAACCTGGAAACCATCATTCTTAGCTAAATGACACAGGAACAGAAAATCAAACACCGCATGTTCTCACTTATAGGTGGGTGTTGAACAATGAGAAAGTGTAGACACAGAGAAGGGGACATCACACATTCGGGTCTGTTGGAGGGGGTTAGGGAGGGACACTGGGAGGGAAGGTGGGGAGGGATAACGTGAAGAGAAATGTCAGGTATAGGTGATGGGGGGATGGAGGCAGCAAACCACCTTGCCATGAATGTACCTATGCAACAATCTTGCATGATCTGTACATGTATCCCAGAATCTAAAATATAATTTTAAAAAATGCAGAAAGCACACACATACACATACACACACACACATGCACACACACAAAAGAATAATTCCTACATTGTGTCAACTCTTCAGCTGCAGTGTGTTGCACATTCATAATATTTAGCACTCTGCACTATAACATTCTGTATGTGTGTCAGTTTCCCCTAGTAGGTAGTGATATCCCTGAGAATAAGAACTTGTCTTGTTTATATTTTTATCCCTAGTGCCTAAGTGTCTAGGTGCCTAGGTCTAGTAGTTGAAAATTAATGCTTGAATAAATGGATGAATAACCGAAAACACATCTATTGAGATAAAGACCCCCCTAAGCTGTGGTAGCCAAGAAACTCAACAATACAGTAGCTTAAAGTACATAGTCTATTTCTCTCTTTTATACCTGTTTCCATATGAGCTATCTACATCAGTGGGCCAGCTCTGTTCCACAGAATCACTCAGGGAACACAGCTTCTTGCAGGTGTTGCCCCCATTTTTCTAGGGTGTTGTTATTGTCTGCCTGGGGCATGCTGAATCTCTTCTGTGGCAGCCAGTGAGTAGGAGAAAGACCATGTGGAGGGGCATACCCACCCACGTAAGGGCCAGGCTCTGAAGGGTTATGCATCTCCTCTGCTCACATCCCAAAGAAGACAACTTAACTGCATGATGCAGCTAACTGCAAGGGATGCTGGGAAATGCAGGCTAGCCTTGTGTCCAGAGTGCCTGGCTTGTGTCCTGATGTGTATCACAGGAAACCTCACACTCAAGGCTTCTTTGCTCCCTAGTTTGGGGTGGGGTTGGCCAATAGGAGACATTGGTGGGAGGCTGGAGGGCAGGAGCAGAAGAAAAGGTGGTATAGTTTTATACCTCTCTGCTTTAGCTGTTTCCTATCATGGCTCTGCCTCCTGTCCAATAGTCCTACCCTCCAAGATCCTGTTTCTCCTGAGACATGCCCAATGTGGTTCTGGCTTCCTGGGATACAGTAACATCACTTCCTACTTTGTCCCTTTAACCCCAACAGGAAGGGCAGTTTTCTGATGTTGCTAATTTCTTGATTACTTTGTCTTCCCCCGTCTGCCTTCTCAATGTTTCCATAAACTTTGAAGCCAATTCCCTGTGTTAATTCCCTCTCTTTGAAACACCTAACATGGGTTGTGTTTTCCTGATCAGACACTGATTAAAACATACAAGAAGAGAATGGATTTGTATGGATCAGTCTCCAACACAGTTCACCCCCTTGCATGGTACTGACACCAAAACAGTGTACACCTCTCTCCATACATATAGCCCAACCACTCTTCCTCAAGGGACACCATCCAAAGCCCTGCCCCATTTCTGAACTAAGCTCAAAGTGAAGATTCTCAGGCCTAACTGTCTCTTTATGGCTCAGTCATCTATATATACAAACAGACAATTTATCTGCACACTTCCTTCTCCCTTCAACACATACTTAATATATAATAGTAAAGCAGGGACAGGGCAACTGCAATAAACTCAAAAAGAGAGGAGAACACTGGGGAGCACATAGCAGTCATTGGTCCAGAACCAAGGAAATCTTGCAGGACAGACCTACCCTGCAAGTCTCTCTACCCTGGCAGGGAAGTGAGTTCCTTGGTTAGACTTTGGCTCTGTTCTTTTAGAGAAATTCCACCCACTCTTCTCTATGTCCCCTGCCCCTGCCCCTGAAAATGTTCCGATTGTCCATTAATCTCTGGAGCCACATGTAGCGTGGGTACTAGGGGATAATGCATCCCTGGCAGTGGTGTAGATTGTATGGCCCAATCCTGATAAGAATTTGGGGGACGTGAGGCTTGCTTTAAGGCCTGAACTGAATTCTGTATCAGAAATCACCCGTGAATTAAGCAGAAAGAAATTCCAGTCAGGGCAATAAGTGCTTGTGAAATTATTGAAAAGGCTGGAAAAACAGAAGGTAAGGAGCTGCTACTGGGCTTCAAACCCCTGCCTCAGCAGCTCTGATCTGATGTCCCCGCTGCTATGGTCCATCCAAAGTTCTGGAAACATCAGAAAGATGCTGCCAATGTCCCTGAAGCTGGTAATTGGACAGTGGAATGGGGAAACAGCCGTTGCAAAAACCCAAATCTGTTGGAGCCCAGTTGTCAGCTTCCACCACCATGGAGAGACTTATCTCTCCCTTTTTTCCATTTCCAAATCTCTTGCAAGAACATCTCAGAGGCAAAACACACATAACATCCAGAACCCTCAAGGCAAGGAAAGCTAGGAGATAAACACAGAGTGTGTCAATTAGGGTCCCTCAAGGAGCAAGCACCAAGATGGGATTAGAATTGCAAGATATTTACTAGGAAAATTGTCTCTGCATGACCAAAGGGGAGAAAGCACAACCAGGCAGGGAGAGCCTTCAGACCACAATGCAGATCAGACACTTGTACAAGGAGAGAGGGAAAGAAGGATTCAGTGGGGCAAGCCTCAGGCTGCACACAGTTCTAGAACATCTTGACAGGCTGATGGGGAGTCCTCATGCAAAAGTTGCCCATTAGAGGATTTCCACATTGGGCAGGAATGGGCTGGCACTGGGACCCCTACCCTACTGTGCTTAGTCACCAGCAGTCAATGGTGTGGAAAAGTGTAATCTTAGTGCAAGTGTGGCAGATGTAAATACAGGGGCAGCTGGAATTGTCCACCAATCCGGTTCCCTGCAGCAGGTTCTCTTGGAGTGATATAGCTCCATAGCCACCCCACGAGGGACAGAGGAGGTGGAAACAGAAAGAAATGGTTGTTGATTTCAACAATACGAGGCAGAGCATCCTCACTGGGTGTTCCTTCAATCAACTCTTCCTCATCTGTCCATCTGAAATAACTTGTGTACCTACAAGCAAGAGATAATCATTTTCTCCTTGCTTTTGTTTTATCAGAACTTTCAGGAGAAAAAATCCATCAGCAGCATTACGTAAAAATAAAACTATTTTAATGAAAAGTGCTGTAATTGGATTAAAGAAAGCACAAAAGGTCAGTTTAGATTAATAAACTGTGTAACCTCTCTATTCCCTGTAAAATTCTCGGAATACCAAGACAAGTTGGCTTGCCTCGTTTCCCAAGTTTTGTTGTGATGCCATGTCTGCTATAAAAGAGGAATTTTCATATACACATAAAATACAATCATTGTAAGAATTTGAACTTACTATAATTACCAGACACTTTACCAAGGACTTTCCATATATCAACTGATTTTGTTATCACAACAAGTGATGTAAGCATCATGATCATCATACTCATTTCCAAAGGGGAAAGAGGGAGGTTGTGTAGCTCACCCCAGGTCATGCAGCAAGTATGGAAAACAGGATTCAGATTCTCCTGTTGCCCTTGCCTGTATTCTCTGAGCCCTTCCATGTGCTATAGGATTCTATTCTACATAGATTACTCCATCAGTCCACCCAGCCACATGAAGTGAGTTCTTACATATAGGTCTGCAGTTCCTTATCTAAGACTCTTGAGACCAGATGGATTTCAGAATTGAGAAGCTCTGAAATTTTATCAAGGAAATGTGATTCATATACCATATATAATATAATCCTCCTGGTGAGGTCTGGGCAGCACTTCATATTCAGTGTAAATATTTATACCAAATGGAATAAATATAAAGAAATATTTATATCACTGTCGATATTTCTACCAAGTGGGATAAATGCCCCTATAGCAAGTAAGTAATCGAGCCATGATATGAGCCCTGGCTACGTGAATCGGGGTCTGGTTTCTGGGGTATGGGTCTCTCCTTGTATTCAGTTCTACCTCTAACACGCAGTGGCACTGCTTCTCTTATCAGCTGTTTACCTCGTTCTAGGCACTGTGCTAGGCATTTGCACATCCCACCTCATCAAATTCTCTCAACGGCCTTAGGACATAGGAATCAGCCTCACTTCTCAGCTGAAGTAACTGAGACTTAGATATTAAGTAATTTGCCCATCATTAGGTTGCAGCTTGGCAAGAACTGAATCAAGGTCTGCTGGACTTCAAAACGCCACACCGATTTAGTTATAACAATGAAAGCCCAGCACCTTGAGGAGCCTGACAGACTGCCAGCACTTTGCCACTGACGCACTCAGCTACGCTGGCTGCAGTTCTGCTCCCTGGGCAGCTGGAACTCTGTATGTCACTGAAGTATGTCTTAATACCCCTGATCTCAAGCAGGGGTTCGTTTCACTCTTCCTGATGGCAAAGAACAGTATGAGATTCAGCTGGGAACACTCGGGTGAGTTGCTTTTATCTCCTTGTCTCTATTTCTTGTGAAAAGAAGCCCCAGTTCATCAGATGTGATAATCCACTCACATCAGTTCCAAGAGATTCAGGACTGCATTACTCCGTTCTTGCACTGCTATAAAGAACTATCTGAGACTGGGTACTTTATAAGGAAAAGAGGTTTAATTGTGCTCATAGTTCTGCAGGCTATTCAGGCTTCTGCTTTGGAGAGGCCTCAGGAAACTTACAACTGTGGCAGAAGGTGAAAGGGAAGCAGGCACGAATTTACGTGGCCAGCAGAAGAGAGAGAGAGAGCAAGGGGAAAGTGCTACACGCCTTCAAACAACCAGATCTTGTGAGAACTCTATCATAAGACAGCACTAAGGGGATGGTGCTGAATCATGTGAAACCACCCCTGTGATCCAATCGCCTCCCGCCAGGCTCCACCTCTAACACTGGAGATCACAATTCAGATGAGATTTGGATGGTGACACAGAGCAAACCATATCAAGGACATTCACCACTGACACAATTTTGCGCCACTAGTTTTTAAGACTTCCTTGGGTGCCTGCTGATAGCAGGGGAAAGAAACTTGTAACAAAGGAAGGTTTTCTATGATTCTCCCCTAGTTGTACTGAGAAGCTGCTGAGGGCCTGAGAGGTCTGTTACAGTAAATGCCACCATAGATCATCTTTTTATTCTTTCCATTTTGCTGCATAATTATGACAATTTCATGGCTGGAATTTTAGCACAATGCAAACAATACCATATGTGGTTCTGACATATTCTACCATTTAGTGAATGGTTATTATGTACTAGATACTGCTAAACATGTACAGAAACACATCGTTCAATCTCTCCTATTACCTCAGGCAGGGATTATTAAAGGTTTATTAACACATTTAACAGATGATGAGACTAAGACTCAGAGAGACTAAATTTCCATAGCTACAGTGAGCCACAGATCCAGGATTCGAACCCAGGTCTGCCTGAACCAACAGTCTCTGCTATGAACTCTGGCACTTCTCTTAGAGTCACTCTCACTACCCCAACAGCAACTGCACTTGTAATGCCACATGCCTGATTTGGGTGTAGAAATTCTCAACTCTGTGTATTATATAACTTCTGTTATCCAACTCTTTGGAACTGACTCTGGTATCACCTATAATTTGGTCTAACTACACTTAAAATATCCAAAAACATGTTGGTCAGCCAAATCAAATTTACTGGTTGGCAGAGGAATGTTATATTCTATTGCCATTAACTTCTTCCATCTCAAAAATATGTATGGGATTGAAACAGGTATTATTATCATGTTGCAAATTAAAAAATCTATAGCAGAGAAAGGTAAACAGGTATGTCCAAACAAGTTTATTTATTCATTTAATCATTTGCTATGAGCTTTTATGTCCCCTCCCCAAAAGATATGTGAAGCTCTAACTTCTTGTACCTGTAAATATGACCTTATTTGGAAATAGGTTCTTTACAGAGGCAATCAAATTAAAATGAAGCCATTAGGGTAAGTCTTAATCTGATATGACTGCTGTCCTTATGATATAGTTTAGATATTTGTTTCTTCCAAATTTCAAGTTGAAATGTGACCTCCAGTGTTGTAGGTGGGCTTAGTGAGTGATGTTTGGGTCACAGGGGGAAGATTCCTCATGAATGGCTTGGGGCTATCCCCTCTGTAATGACTGAGTTCTACTTTGTTATTTCACATGAGAGGTGGTTGTTTAAAGGAGCCTGGCACCTCCTCCTCTCCTTCTTGCTCCCTCTCTTGACATGTGACATGCCTGTTTCCCCATCACCTCTGCCGTGACTAAAAGCTTCCTGAGACCCTCACCAGAAGAACATGCTGCTGCCATGCTTATACAGCCTGGAGAACCATGAGCCAAATAAACCTCTTTTCTTTATAAATTACCCAGCCTCAGGTACTCTTTATAGCAATGCAAAAGTATCTAACGCACCTTATAAAAGGGGGAGATTTAGACACAGAGACAGACATGAACAGAGGGAAGACGGTGTGAAGACACACAGGGAGAAGCTAGCCATGTGGCTGGAGTGACGCACAAGCCAAGGAGCACCAAGGATTGCCAGCAAAGGCCAGTGGTGGAAGAGGCAAGAGATGATGCTCCTCTAGACCTATGAGAGGGAACACGGCCCTGCCAACACCTTGGTCTTAGACTTCTGGCCCCCAGAACATGACACAGTACGTTTTAGCTGTGTTAAGCCACCCCATTTTGGGTACTTTGTTAGCACACCCCTAGGACACAAATACCATCATTATTTATGAGGGCCCATCAGATGCCCAGCACTGTGCTAGGCTACAGACAGAATAAGACATAGGATTTACAATCAAGCACTGACAACAGACGTTTAATAAAAAATTCCACAAATAAATATTCACGGTTGCACTATGCACTGTGAAATAAAAGAGAATTCCTTGGCACAGGGACACTAGATTCTAACCTTATCTGGCAGTCAGGAAAGGTTTCCATGAAAAAAAAATGAGCTTTAAAGCTGAGGCTAAAAGGGTCTCAGGAGTTGGGGAAGGGTATTTAATGATCATGAACAAATATTCTAGGGAAATAAAATAGTTTGTGAAGTCGTGAATACAAGGACAAAAGGAAAGGGTTTGGGGAAAGGCAGAGGAGAGAGCCAGGGGCCTGAGGATGCCAACAGATGTCCGTGTTCAGCAGAAACCCCCTGATTCCAACTCCTCGTCTAATTTCCACCTCCCACCCAACCCAAGCATCAGTCCTGGAGGATCTGCAACGTGCAGGACCAACCCTATCCGAAAAGCTGATGATTTGACCATGCAGCTGGCTTTGCACTTGGGCACTCAAGGCCACCAACCCCTTGCCTTGCCTAAGTCTCAGTCAGAGGGGCACCCGCTGGGAAGATTAATGTGACTCGCTTTGGGCTTAGCTGCCATTTAGCCAATCTCAAGGGTCTTGAAAAGGTCTCCTTAGTTACAGTCAAATGGTCTGTAACTTCAGTTTACGGCTGTGTCTTTTTTCAATTTCTTAGATTTCATGACTTTGAGTTCTGCTTGAGTAAAGGAGTATTTTGGTACAATAGAAAAGGAACTGATTTATTATCCCCACTCCCTCAGACATGGAGGCAACATTGAGGCACAGGGCCCAGCGCTCCAGTTTTTCTTTCGGATCTCTCATTTCCACAGTAACCTTCACCTTGGACTTTTTATGGTTCAGATAAAGAGAAAAATAATAGTGTCTGCTTCAAGTTAAAGTTCTTGTAAGGATTAAGTAAAAAAACATTTAGAGTACCTGGCCCTTAGTAAGCACCTCATTGATGTTAAGTAATATTATATTATTAATATTGTTATTATTCCTATTAATTAAAGCCTTTTACAATAGGGGCACCCTCTTAGACTTTCAGGTGACTAAACATATTCACATATTTCAGATGACTATATATATCCACATATTCTTCGTAATCAAGACTAAGCATGGGTAAGTGATTAGTGGCTATGATGTTAATTAACTTCCTCCAGTAAAAAGGAACAGAGGAAAACTCTGCACTTAAACAGCTGATTGCGATACAATGAGGTCTATTTCGCAAAGTCTCTCGCAGGGGGCCCTCTGCTTTCCACTCGGAGGAAAAAAGTTACAGAGCAGAGAGATCACCACTCCCCTCCTTTTTAATTAGAACGCACTAAGAAGATGAAAATGAGTAATGAGGCTCTGCAGTAGTTAAGTGTAATTTGTGCAATGTGTGTCTGGGGACTCTCTCCATCATTGCTCCGAGAGGCAGAGGGCACTGCAGTGAGGAGCGAGCTATGTCACAGCCTGGCATCATCAAGAGTTCAAATCTCAGCTGCGTCACGTACTAGCCGTGAGACATTTACAAGGCAATTAACCTCTACTGAGCCTGTTTCCTCATAGGTAAATGTGACGATAATGACACCTGTATCTCAGTGTGGTTGTGAAAGTTGGTTATGTGATAAATGATGCTACTGACTGCCATGTGTTGCAAATACGACACATCTGAGGTCATGATAGGTACCCCATGGGCATTAGCCCTTGGTATTATTTTGGGAAAACTCAAGCATCCGGCACAGATTCTTTCATGTGTGAGATCGTGGGTCAGAAGAGATTTGAAGGGGGCACTGCATAGATGGCAACACTTTCCTTGTTTTGCAAGTTGAAGACTGAACCTCCAAAATCAAATAGGCTGTGTGAAATTAGGAGTAAAAACAGGTATGGAGGGGGACGAGAGAGTAGAGGCAGGAAGAGTCTCAAGCTTTTTTTATTGTAACTTTCAGATTCTAGAAAATTCTTGGCAGTCAGTGTTAAGTAGCTTAGACTAAAGGAGTCAGTGTAGCACAATGATTAAGTGAAGGGGCTGTAAACTCACACTGGGTGGGTTCAGTTCCCATCTCTGCCATTCCTAACTGTGACCTTAAGCAAGTTAAATTAGGTGCCTTCATATACTCATCTGTAAAATGGGTGTAAAATAGTGCCTACTTCTCTGGGTAACTGGCACTTAGTCCAGTGCTCAGCACGTGGCAAATATTTAAAAATGTTAACTGTTAATAGACCTGAATGACTAGCTAATTTGTCTGCAAAATAGCAAAACAAATTTGACATTTTAGTTGACTATCAGCAGTTAATTCATTTCTGGAATTAATTCAAGGTTATAACTTGACATCTTATTATTCAAGTATTAAGTCAGCCAACATTTTTCCACTTTGTGCTTTTGTTCCTGGAAAGGGGTCCCAATCTAGACCACAGGAGAAGGTCCTTGGATCTTGTGCAAAAAAGAATTCAGGGCAAGTCTGCAGAATATAGTGAAAGCAAGTTTATTAGAGAAGAGACAAAAGAATGGCTACTCCATAGGCAGAGCAGTGGCACGGACTGCTTGACTGACTACACTTATGGTTATTTCTGGATTATAGGCTAAACAAGGGATGGATTATTCATAAGTTTTCAGGGAAAGGGGTGGGGAGTTCCCGGAATGGAAGGTTCCTCCCTTTTTTAGACCATATACGGTCACTTCCAGACATTGCCATGGCCTTTGTAAGCTGTAATGGCTCTGGTGGGAGTGTCTTTAGCATGCTGATGCGTTATAATGAGCATATAATGAGCAGTGAGGACCGAGGGAGGTCACTTGCATCATCATCTTGGTTTTGGTGGGTTCTGACTGGCTTCTTTACTGCATCCTCTTTTATCAGCGGGGTGTTTGTGACCTGTATCTTGTGCTGACATCCTATCCCATCCTGTGACTAAGGATGATGTCTAACCTAAGAATGTAGCCCAGCAGGTCTGAGCCTCATTTTACCCACCCCTCTTCAAGACAGAGTCATTTTGGTTCAAACACCTCTGACGATTTTAATCAAGCCACTTTGATTTTGATCTTACAGATTCTTGAGAGAGAACCAGTATATGTGAATATTTCAGGTAAGACATTTGTCACAGTGAGGAGTCCAATGCAAAGGCTTTCATTATAAGTGCACCAATAATCTCAACAAGACTTCACACTACAATCGTATTTGAGATTTATAGAAACCATCACAAATATTCACTGGCTTTGTTCTTTGAGATTTCCTCCTTTGCTTTTTAACAGGTAGAGTCTGACTGTCCACTGATTCAGGGAAGGCAGGAAGAAAGTTTGCTTGGACCGGGCGCGGTGGCTCACGCCTGTAATCCCAGCACTTTGGGAGGCCGAGGCGGGTGGATCACGAGGTCAAGAGATCGAGACCATCCTGGTCAACATGGTGAAACCCCGTCTCTACTAAAAATACAAAAAATTAGCTGGGCATGGTGGCGCATGCCTGTAATCCCAGCTACTCAGGAGGCTGAGGCAGGAGAATTGCCTGAACCCAGGAGGCGGAGGTTGCGGTGAGCCGAGATCGCGCCATTGCACTCCAGCCTGGGTAACAAGAGTGAAACTCCATCTCAAAAAAAAAAAAAGAAGGAAAGTTTGCTCTGCTTTCATTTCCAAAATCCCCAGCCTTAAGGGAAATGCAGGTGGCTTTGAACTACTAAGTGGAAAGGTGGAAAGGACTGGAATAAGAAATGGTAATACAATAGACCTATTAGTGGGTCCTAAAGAGAGAAATGCACTGGAACCTGAACTCTGATTCCCGGTTTTTCTGTCTGTGAGAAGGTCAAGAACTCAACAGAATTTAGAAGACCAAGCTTTGCCGAAAAGATGAGTTGATCTTCACAAGACTTTTGGGAAATTTACAGCTCTGAAGAAAAAAACAATGGGCAGGTCTTATTCAAGGTCAACCAAGGTCTAGGACCCATAAAAGGGTTTCCACCCTTATGATGTCATCTAAACCTACTTACCTCTCAAAGGCCCAGTTTCCATATTCCACTGCACTGATGGGTTAGGGCTTCAACATATGAATTTGGGGCAGATGTGCACAATTCGGCCCATAGTAACCAATCGCCACTGCAGCCCCCATTCTGCCTATGGAAGTTCCATGCTCAAGTCCCCAGGACCCACCTTTGTACCATAGTTCACCGCCTAGGCTTCTGCTCTGCCAAGAGTAGAAAATTGTACCACTTTAAATAGTCCCCTGCTCCTACCTCTCTTTAATTTGTCCTCTTCTCTATTTTCTTGCTCAAGTCAGCTGATGACTTTTTACAAAAGGGAAACTCAGGTACTTCTTGGGAAAGCAGGAAGGGATGCCCTCTATCTCCTTCTAGCAGCAAGATGCTGGTATCCCTGGATTTCTGGAGCATTTGCAGTTGTATACGTTACGGCTGCTCCCTGAGATCACTGAATTATTTCTGAGATGTGTGGCTGTGGTGATAGGATGCAGTAGAATAGCAACCTGGATTCACTGGCCCCCAGGGATGCAGTTTTCACATTGTGCTTGCTCTGTGTCGACCCAGAGTTCCACAGATACACAAGGGAATGGGGATACTTTGTAGGTGCAGCTCTGACCAGTGGTCTAGGTGAGTTTGCTCTTATTGGCTGGTAAGAACCAGTTGTTATTTTTTTTTTATAAATTCTATGACCTAGTTGTTAAACAAAGCCATTAAAACTTAAAGTAAATAAACATGCAATTAAATAAATTAGTAAAAACAGAGAAAAATACTCAAAAGTCACCACTTTAAATTATTTTACTACATTTTTCCATCATCTGTGCTCTTGAGATTCTGTACATCTAACTGTAAGGTGAAACTAATACATATTATATGTAATTAATATATACCTTATATAATATATATTACAATATATAAATATATTGCTACTGTGCATCTCTACCCAATTCTGTGTTCAGTGAAACTGACCAAGGTAGGAGTATTAACACACCACAGAAATTGGAAAAAGCTTCCAAATAGAACTTGTCCCCTGAGAAGAACCATTTGTTAATCACCAGGATACTTAACACAGGCTTAAGGGTTTGGAAAATCTTGAGGAAGACCAGAGCAGAAGCCTAGGCTGTGAACTATGATACAAGGGCAGGTGTTGGGGACTGGAGCATGGAACTTCCAGAGGCAGAATGGGGGCTGGAGTAGTGACTGAGTGCTGCGGGCTGAATTATGCACCACCCCGAAAATCATATGTCGAAGCCCCAACTCTCAGTGTGATGGTATTTGGAAATGGGGCCTTTGGGAGATAATAAGGTTTAGATGAGGTCATAAGGGTAGAAACTCCATGATGGAATCAGTGTTCTCGTAAGAGGTAGAAGAGAGTTTGCTGGCTCTTCTTCTCTCTACCACGTGAGGACACAGCAAGCAGCTCTTCAGGAAGAGAGCTCTCACCTTGCAAAAAAAAATAATAAATCTTGCAGTACCAACCTCCACAAGTGTGAGAAATAAATTTCTGTTGTTTAAATCATCCAGGCTATGATATATTTTTATAGCAGTTTAAGACACTGGGTGAGGAACATGAAAATACCACAAGAAGAGCGATGCGGGGCTCTACAGGAAAGGCCAGGAGTCCTGCCAATCAGAGCATCCTAACAAGGACACTGGTTGGTAAGAAGCCCTACAGGAGAGAGCACAGGCAGCTGACCTATTATCAGACTGCAACCTGTGTCAGTCAGGGTACAATAAGGAGACAGAAAGCACACCAGTTATTCGAGCAGAGAGAATTTAACATCAAGAATTATTATCTAGATACAAAATTGTTACCTAGTTGAGTGAGGTTAAAAAAACAGCACAAAGGTTTCAAGGTGTCAGAATTGCAGAAGTGGCAACATCTCCTCCAGGGTTGGAGGAACAAAGGGAAGATCTTAAATTTTAAACTTAGAAACTCCAAGGAGGAAATCTGTGAATTGAAACTCAGATCCTTCAGGAGTCTTGTTGCTTGGCTGCAGCTGGGCTTTATGGGAATGGAGAAGAGCAATCAGCTGCTTTTTGCAAATGGTGAAAACACTAGTTTCAGCTGTTGCCACAGGAAGGCATGGCTGCTGCAGGGGGCAAGAGGTGGGGGGAGGCGGGGCGGAGGTCAGTGCGGCCGGAAGATAGCAAGGTGAAGGAGACTGTCACAAGCCTGAAAGGAAAAAATAAAAAAACCAAAGGAGCAAGTTCCTGGTCTCTCTTGCAGTCACACAGTCTCCTTCTAGCGCCCTCTACTGGTAGTGCCTATTAGAACACCAAATGGAAATGTGATTTGCAGAGTTCCGAGCATCGACACTTCTGAATATGGTGTAAGACTGCCCCTTGCAGTGGGAGATGATTAAGCCTAGATAAAAGCAAGAGCCTGAAGCTCAAGGAGAGACAGCACTTCCTTCTGCCAAATCCGAAACTGAAGGAACAGACGGCCCCAACGCTTTTCTGCCAAAGCATTGCTTTGACTACTCTAATGTCAATTTAGGAAGGGAAAAAACATTGCTTCAGCTTTTTAAGGGTTGAAAGCTTAAGGAGTGGTGTTTGGGAAATGAGTCAGAATTCTGGAAAAAGAATAAAGTAGGTATTTGAAAGAGATGGATCTGAAACCAAGTGGAAGCCTCGATAAGCACATTTCTCGTCAGCATCTATTTAAGTGGCCCATTTAAAATAGGTTCCTATTAATCTATTTTTGCATTACATAGGAATTTAGTTATATGTATTTCAGATTTTCAGGTATATGTTAAGTTTCAGACTCTTCTTTTATTCCCAGCTGACCTCCTTTCGAAGAGAAGTGAGAACTCCGTATCTCTCCCATGGCATCCAGCGATTATCAACAAAATCCTAGTAGGTCACTTTTTTTGATAACAATATCTGCCTCAGTAGACAAAATCTTTTGTCCTCTAGAAAAATAGCAACGGAATCTCAATAGCTATCATCTACTGCTCCCCTCTCCAGGGGAGGGCCAGGCTCCTGGGTTAAATGCTACAGGATGTAACAGTGGAGGAGGTATCGTTCCTGCCTACAAGCGGTCATAATTTAATAGAGGAGGCAGCAACACAGCCAGGACAGTACTTGGAGAAACCATAATTCTGCCTAGGGGTGGGTTAAAGGGCTGGAAGTAGTTAGAGTGTGAAATCTGCAGAGAAAATGGCACATTTGTGGTAACCTATGAAGAACACGTAGGAGCTTTCTGGGTAGAACAGGTGAAAACATTCTAGGCAAGGAGAACTCTGTGGTGTGAAAGAGGATTAATAATAGGAGAGGCTACAGAGAGGTCTCTGGAGGTAGGAGGAGGCCGGGTCGTAAAAGAATCTTACATGTTCTTTGAGACATTTGACATTTACCCTGGAAGGGATGGGAGGGCATCAGAAGAAGCTGTTTACGCAGCAGCTATACAGTCACCAGGGTCTCAGCTGTCCATCTGGCAAATCACACCTGAAACCCAGGCTCTGGCCAGTGATTAATATGTCTCCCTTTGTTCTACAGCTGGCTAGAGATGGCCCATGACAGAGATACTTTCATCCCCCCAAGAACTGCACTTCCTACTCCACATGCCTCATTGCACAAAAGCAGTTGCAAAGGCTTAGACACAGAACTGTTGTTATTGATACTTCTGAAAATGCTAAGCTTTGGCTGCTCAGAGTGAGGCCTCCAAGTAGTCCCTTCCTCTGTCTGATTTGAGTTACATTAACCATTGTGTAACAAACAACTCCAAAGCACAGAGCTTAGAACAACCATGAACTGCCATTGCTCATGCATCTGCAATGGGGCTGGTGTGGCTCTGCTCCGTGTGCTTCTGACACTCCTCCTAGGACCAGCAGGCTATCCTGGGCATGTCTTCCCAGAGATGGCAAAAGAGCCAGAAGGTGAGTAAAACATGTGCATCCTTTTAAGGACTAGGCTCGAAACCATTTACTATGTTATTGGCCAGTGTAAATGTCACGGCCAAGCCCAAAGTCAAGATTCATGAAACTCCAGCCGGCCCACAACGAGACCATCAAAGGTGTGAAAGCAGAGAGGGAGGAGGAATTCAAGCCAACCAGGCAATCTACTGGAGCCATCCCGGCGATCTCATTCTGTGGCTCCTTTCTTCCAGCTTCCTGGATGAGCACTAACAGATGAAATCTTGAATTTCAAAATGAGTCTCAGGTTTCACTTCAGTGGGCTACTGACAGTATATTTCTTGTGGTGGCTTTGTACAGTGTTGACCTGGCTAAGCTGGAACTACATTTTCTGGAGTTCCCTTCCCTGTTCAGCGAGCCCTGGTTAGGGTTGGCCAAGAGAGAACTCTGTCCCAGTCTTGGAAGTCATATCATATCATTAGGCACTGTAGCAGCTCATGATCTTGGCATGGTGCAGCTGCCAAGCCTACATCTCCTTCAGCTTGTGTAGGATTTCCTTCGTCAACTTCTCTGAATCTTGGCCACGTTATACATACAACTCTCCAGTAAAAGGCACCAAGACACCAGTAGGACCTGCATCACTGAAGCTGGAAATGGAAGTGTGTCCGGGTTCATTCTTATGGGTTCCAGTTTGTCCTTTGCTTTCTCTGTTTCATTTCCATCTTTTCTTTCTGATTTATTCCAATGTTGACTTCAGCTCTAACCTCAGATATAGAAGAAATAGCTTTATGGAGACTGCTTAATAAGCTTTCACAGTTGTTTAAGGTCTAATTCTTATAATAGTAAATCTCTCAGTCTCTATTACTCATTTTGATTCTGTTTTAAAAAATCAAACTCTGATCTATCTATTGATTAGAATAGGTGATTTAAAATAGCTGAAAGGCAGATTGTGGATTGGTCCCATTTATTTGTTCATTCATGTTTTCACTCATCCATCTATACATTTACAGGACATCTGCTACCTGGTAATCCACTCACTCTGGATATAAAGGTCTATAATATACCTTCTATACGACAGAGTTGCTGTTCTGGAGATAATCACAGTCTACAGAGAGCAATGCAATAGAGAAAGAATGATAATGCAATATGGTAACTGCTATAATAAAGAAGCCCAAAGTAGCATATGTATAAAAATATAGAGAGAGCTGTACCTCATGCTGTTTGGGGTAAAGATCTTCCTAGGGGGCATTGAATGAGCTGCTATTTGGAGGATGAGTAGAAGTTCATCAACCAACTAGCATTTTCATTAGCAGTGTAACTTGGACACGTTATTTAAATTCAGTGTCTCAACTTCTCATATTAGGATACGATATTGGTATAATGGTGCCCATATCACTGGGTCACTGTGAGAATGACCTAAGTCAGTACATATAAAGTGTTTAGAAGAGTGCCTGGCTTATCTGGTGAAGCTGAAGAAATATAGTTACTATTGTAACTGGTCCCATGATGGCCTTTCTTGTCCTTAGTTTACTGTGCTCGTAATCGCTGGCCTGGAACAATGGAAGAATGCTGAGCAAAGCAGTGAAGAAGTAAAGATATGAAAGAACATAAACCCCTGTAGTGTTAAAATGCAATCCGTCTAGTGAGACAAAGGGCTAATTAACACTTGGGAGAATAGATTGTGATGCCAGTCAAGTTTCCCATAGAAAAACCAATTGTGTATTTAAAATAGTGGCCTGTCTTATCTCTCTTGCCCTTTCCAAAATTCATTATGCTTGTAGAAGTTCTTAGAGACCAAATCTTCTGAGACCATAAAGTATCATGCCGTCAATAATGGCTCTAGCCCCCGAGAAAACAATCAAGGTGAAACCCAGCATTATATCGGAGCTGAGCCACTGAAGGTGAGGAAGGAAAGAGTCTATAAACTGTGTGAAAATAGTGGGCTTAACCAAAAGAGAAAACATAATGATGAGAAAGATTATAGTGGTGCGGAGGTTGAACTGTATAAAAAAAGAAGAGAGAGAGAATTTCACTGACAACAAGGCAAAGATTTATAGGAAAAAAAAAACGAAGCAGGAGAAAGCAGCAAGAAGTGTTTAAGTGAGGACTAAAATTTTCAAAGTCATTTGTGGGCGTGTGAAAAAAGGAGGAGGCCACGGATTTCCTAGAGCTCAAACTGGGAGGAATGAGAAGCAAAGTTTAGGCAAACAGAGAAAGGCATAGAGGAGATCATATGGAAGGCAACTTTAATTACACAAGGGAGGTTTCAAAGAGGGGCAGGGAGAAAAATTAGCATAGAAAGCCGGCCCTGAAAAATCAGAGGCTAAGGTGTCATGGAGACAAAGGAAGATAGCTTTAAGAATTCATGAAAGAAAAAGCTTATGGTTGAGAGAAAGATTTCTCCCCCACCACCCAAAAAAAGTCATGAAAGGAACCCCCGGGAAATGATGGCTGCATTCCACAATATTTATTGAGTGCCTGTAATAGACCATATGCTGAGGTCTGTGCTGTTGTTGGAAATATTAAACAACAATGACACCCACCACCATAATCACCGTCGTGACCCTCAAAAACTGGTCGTGTCTAGTGACACATAGCTCATCGTGTCTACTTTTCCATTGGCTTCACGGAGGATATTTTATTCGATCCTCACAATAGCCCTGTGGGAGTATAGAGGGCAGATATTATTTTAATTTCATACGCGAGGAAGTGCAAGCTCAGGGCGATGAATGAATGGTCCATTTGGCGCAGAGGCCAAATGCACAGCAGGACCCAGCCTCCTGACTCCTGTTCCCCGACCCGTCCATGCCGCTGCCATGTAACGGGTACCATTTGTGATGATTAAACTCAGAGCATTTTCTGTGATACTTAATCTATATTTCTATTTTTTACTCCCAGAACATTTTTCTTCTAAGAAGCCTGAGGCATTTTAAACATTTTGAATTCTGATTGATTCAACCATCCTTGGGAGGCATAGAATGACGCACAATTCTCAAGTGGCAGGTGCTTAATGGAAAAACAGAAATACAATTTACATGTCCCTGTTTAAAAAATAAACTGACCTCCTAGTGGGCAAGTAAATGTAAATTAGTAATGCAATGAGGTTCGAACCAATAATGAAATCAGAACATAATAAGAGAGTCTCAAGGAAGATCTGGAATATTTGTATTCAAAGCCATTTGCCCAAAGGGTTCCAAGTTCAAGAACATGAAAGCCAGGCCTGACCACACAGACCAGTCAAATACACAGGATCAGAAGGATGTTGAGGCTGGACACAATCCTGGAATATTGGTCTTTACAATATGACCAGTTTTTCCCCCCTTCTCATAATTGCATTTTTTTCATGCCATACGGTATAAATTAATTGATTTGGTTTGTCAGAAACTCTTATTTTCGGGGTTCTCTGGTTGTCTAAGTCTTGACTTCCTAAATATACATGATTGTTTTCACAGGTTTGGTTTGTACTAAGACGAACTAGATCTTTTTCAGAAAAGTAAGTAACATGAACATGAATATTTCTTCTTTTACTGAAGATTCCTATTCATGGCTGGCTTCACTTACCCACAGCACAAGCACCAGTCTGGACTGCTGCCTTCCTTCCTCACCTCCTTCCTGGAATATATCCTTTCCTTCAGAGGGTAGCAATGATCCCCGGATTTCTGTCTTGCTGCCTATGCAGGTGGAGAAAGTCTTCAGTTCACCTGCTCCAACCCATTCTCCAAACCACCACCAGGGAAGGCGTTTTACATGCAGCTCTGACCATGCCGAGCCTTTCCTCAAAGCATCTCAATGGGGCCTCACTGTCTCTAGGATTAACCTCAGGACCCTTAATTTGATGTACAAGGTCCTTCCAATTCTGACCCTGCCATTATCACCAGTCTTATTTTTTTTAATTTTAATTTATTTAAGTTCCAGATATGGGAGGCTCATATCTGCTTCCAAGTCTTTGCACATGTGTGATTGGAGTGCAATCTTTTTCTTTTCTTTTCTCTCTTCTCTACCTCCTTAGGCCTGTGAGCTTCTATACATCCCCCATGTAAGACGTTCCACCTATTTGTCCCTTACTTCTCTATCTCACACTTACCCTGATAAAATTTAATTTCCAATTTCCTTATCTATTTCTTCTCCTAGAGCAATAATAATATAACATGTACCACATATGCAATTTTAAATTTTCTAGTAGCCATATTTTTAAAAAGTTAAAGTCCCAAGTGACTAAACTTTAGTAATATATTTATTGAACCCAACATATCCAAAGTATTGTTATTTCAACATGTAATACATATGTAAATTATTAATGGGACATTTTTCATTTTCCTTTTTACATTAAGTCTTAGAAATCTGGTGTGTATTTTATACTTATAGCACATCCTGATTAGGATGCTAAATTTGCCTTGGAAATACTTGTCCTGTATTTAGATTTCAAAATATTTAGAATTTATAAAAGAGACCCACATTCCTATTCTCCCAAGCATATGTAAAAGTCTTCCAATGATGGAAATGAATGTTTACTTTTAAACTAAAATTAAGTGAAATCAAAGAAAATTACAAATGAAGATCCTCAGTGGCATCATCCACATTTCAAGGGCTCATAGCTGCAGGTGGCCTACTACTGGGCAGTGCAGGTCCAGGCAGTGAGGTGTGTAAGGTCTGGTGGTCCTTCCAGTTACACAGCTCCAGGGGCCGCCCCTCCCACTGTGTTTTGTCCTTTGATGGGACAGCAGGGGATATAGTGTCTCTCTCCTCTCCATGCTTCTAGCACCCAAGACAGAGCCTGGCATACAGCAGGTGCTGAATACATGTCTGAATAAATGAATAGTTGGGGATGCAGGTGAGAAGTGAGAACAAAAGAAATGAATTTCAGCTGGGTTCTCGAGTTTCCATTTTTAATCAAGATGTGTGAGCATGAAGAAGCTCCCAGGTTATCCTTCTGAGTGACAAGAGATGTCATCTAGTGAAATTAAAAAGAACAAAAATCCCTTAGCTAACTTTATTTCCAAAAAGTTTGCCCAATTTTTAAGTGTCTCTGTGATTCTGGATTCCATCCAACTCCAATATGGTACTGTCAGGCCTTGAAAGAATGAGATTTCAGTGGCAGGCTGGTCCCCAGAGGAAAGAAGTTCCAGAAATGTGACAAGGGTTTTAACAGTTTTTTTTTTTTTTTTTTAGGGAAAACATAAGAGCTTTGAACACTTCTGTAATAAGCTTAAAAAAGTAAGAGTTTGAACATCTAATTGCTTTGGCCTTGGTAGGGGTTATGCTAGGACGGTGCACAGGCAGATGGCAAAGACAAACCTAGCAGACCTTCTCATCCCTTGCACGCAAAGAGGCACTCCCTTCCTGACAACTCCCCAGCCCTGAAACTAGGAGAGAAAGAACAGAGAGAAGGGGAGGGAATGTGGAAGGGTCTGGAGACCTGAAAAAATATGGTGTGTATTGGAAGGGCTGTGGCCACATCGACAGTTTATTTGAAACAAAGTGTTCACAAATCACTGCCCTTTGCCTAACACGTTTAATTGGTGGATCAAGGTGGAGAGCCCATCACTGCTAGAAGCAATGCCACAGAGATGAGTAGTTTGAACCTGATTTAGGGATCATGTGGCTTCTTGAAAGAGACAAGGTAGCAGGCTTATGTCTCGGCTCTCTGGTTCCCCAGCCAACCCTTGCTACAACTGCGCCTGGTTTGAGGCAAGAACTCAGTGACCACTTGAAGGTCTGGGAGTCTCCCTGCCAGTCATTCTCCAACTTCAGCTGAGGACAAATAGCTCCTTCCCAAATGGAAGGGCCCAAAGAGAGCAAGCACTTCAGCCTATGGCACTGCCCAGGGCCACGAAACTGCCTTATACTCATCTTTATTTACCATTATCTACACCTAAAGCCAAAATAATCCATATATTCTCACCCTTAGGGAATATATTTAATTCTTTATTGGAGGGACAGGACATTTCAGCTTGCCTTTATCCACCCATCAGCACCAGTTGGAGATGGGAGTGGACTGAATTATGTGAAGCAAGCAGTGCCTACAATCTTTGGCTTCCCCTCCCCAGACCAGTGCTCTATGGATTCAGTGTTCTATGAGCTAAAGCAGCCACCAAGTAGAAGGTAAGCTGAACCACTGCCATTGACCAATACGCTTACGTCTAGGAAATCCTCTCAGGTAAGAAGAAAATCTGGGGATGGGCAAGGGCAGAGAAAAAAGAGAGAAAATTAGAAAACACTGTGCCTATATCTACGTAGTAAATGCTGTGATATGGAACCCAGGTCGTGCCTTCAGGACAAAGGCACTAATTCCTCTCATTTCCCCAGCTGCTTGGAGTGCTTCTTTCTGACTGTGCACAGCTGAATCTCTCCCCAGGAATTGCCCTCATGGTAAGGGAGCTGCCTTAGCCAAGGGCACACCCATTCCTCAGGCAGCCTACAATTAATAATTGGTCAGTGTCAGGGTGCAATGGCCAATCCCACTGCCTCAATTCAAGACGAATCCAGAGGGCCTCCCCCAGCTCTAGAACTCTCCGTGGGATCGGCTGAGGCCTTTGTTGAGACTGCCTGGCAGCTTGGCCCCACATTCTGCCCAATGCTGCTTCCAGCTCCTTTCCCTGTAGCACTGGAAGAAATCATCCTTGCTTCAGCTGAGCACTGGATGAAATAGCTGGCTTGACGTCAGGGTCCATGGTTTAAGAAAAAACACTCGTCTTCAAATACTAGAATCAGCTTCCCTAGGAAAAAAATGTTTGTAGCAACCCAGCCTTATGAGGCGATAGAGTATTTAGATCTGCCAAATCACTCTGCATCCTGCAGCATAAAACATGACATGCAGAATGTCTTTTTTGGGGTGGGACAGGAATTAGTCCATTCTTACGCTGCTATAAGGAAATACCCAAGACTGGGCGATTTAGGAAGGAAAGAGCTTTAATTGACTCACAATTCAGCATGGCTGGGGAGTCCTCAGGAACCTTACAATTACGGTGGAAGACGAAGGAGAGGCAAGGCACCTTCTTCACAGGGTGGCAAGAAAAAGTGCCAAGCGAAGGAGGAAGAGCCCTTTATAAAACCATCAGATCTCATGGGCACTCACAATCACGAGAACAGCACAGGGGAAACCACCCCCATGATTTAATTACCTCCACCTGGTCCTGACCTTGACACATGGGGATCATGGGGATTACACTTTGAGGTGAGAGTTGGGTGGAGACAGAGCCAAACCATGTCAATACAGCTAAACTCATTTAACTTCTAACTATGTATGCTGTGGCCAAACCATTTCAATATAAGTAAACTCATTTAACTTCTAGCTATGTATGCTGTGGCCAAACCATGTCAATATAGGTAAACTCATTTAACTTCTAGCTATGTAGGCTGTGGCCAAACCATGTCAATATAGGTAAACTCATTTAACTTCTAGCTATGTAGGCTGTGGCCAAACCATGTCAATATAGGTAAACTCATTTAACTTCTAGCTATGTAGGCTGTGGCCAAACCATGTCAATATAGGTAAACTCATTTAACTTCTAGCTATGTAGGCTGTGGCCAAACCATGTCAATATAGGTAAACTCATTTAACTTCTAGCTATGTAGGCTGTGGCCAAACCATGTCAATATAGGTAAACTCATTTAACTTCTAGCTATGTAGGCTGTGGCCAAACCATGTCAATATAGGTAAACTCATTTAACTTCTAGCTATGTAGGCTGTGGCCAAACCATGTCAATATAGGTAAACTCATTTAACTTCTAGCTATGTAGGCTGTGGCCAAACCATGTCAATATAGGTAAACTCATGTAACTTCTAGCTATGTAGGCTGTGGCCAAACCATGTCAATATAGGTAAACTCATTTAACTTCTAGCTATGTAGGCTGTGGCCAAACCATATCAATATAGGTAAACTCATTTAACTTCTAGCTATGTAGGCTGTGGCCAAACCATGTCAATACAGGAAAACTCATTAAACTTCTAGCTGTGTAGGCTGTGGCCAAACCATGTCAATACAGGTAAACTCATTAAACTTCTAGCTATGTATGCTGTGGCCAAACCATGTCAATATAGGTAAACTCATTTAACTTCTAGCTATGTAGTCTGTGGCCAAACCATGTCAATATAGGTAAACTCATTTAACTTCTAGCTATGTAGGCTGTGTCCAAACCATGTCAATATAGGTAAACTCATTTAACTTCTAGCTATGTAGGCTGTGGCCAAACCATGTCAATATAGGTAAACTCATTTAACTTCTAGCTATGTAGGCTGTGGCCAAACCATGTCAATATAGGTAAACTCATTTAACTTCTAGCTATGTAGGCTGTGGCCAAACCATGTCAATATAGGTAAACTCATTTGACTTATAGCTATGTATGCTGTGGCTTACATTTGTGCATATGCCACCCTCAATAGACTGTGACTTGTCTTGCATCCCCTATTCATTTTTCTGGTTCAGGCTATGGCATGAATAATTGCTCTCTCCCTATATATATGAGTATATATGTGTATATGTGTGTATGTATATATAGATATATACACATATATATTACTCTACAAATGTGTATATTATGTGTGTATGTGTATATATATACACATAGAGAGAAATATGTATATTTGTGAATATATATACACACATATGTACACACACATAGGTACACACACACACACATATATGTATATTCTTTTAATTTGAGACAGAGTCTCACTCTGTCCTCCAGGCTAGAGTGCAATGGAACTATCTCAGCTCACTGCAACCTGTGCCTCCTGGGTTCAAGAGATTCTCGTGCCTGAGACTCCTGAGTAGCTGAGATTACTGGTACACACAGGAAGCCTGGCTAATTTTTTGTATTTTTAGTAGAGACGGGGTTTTGCCATGTTGCCCAAGCTGGTCTCAAACTCATGAGCTCAGGCAATCCACCCACCTCGGCCTCCCAAAGTGCTGGGATTTACAGGTGTGAGTTACCACATCTGACCTAGCTGTTCAATATTTGAACTAAAGGTGTCCCTTGTTCCTCGTCCACTCTGGGACATTAGGGACCTTTCTAATAACCTGCCTTTAACTGCCTGGAACTTCTCATTGACAGTGACTGTTCTTGCCTTCCATTTAGCCACAGCCTTTCATTCATTATTTTGGTAGCTACTTCTTAGGCATCTTATCTGTGCACAAGACATAGTCTTTGTCCTCAGAGGACTTCCATTCTAGAAGAAACTACAGATAAAGTATTACACAGAGTGCTCTGTGGTTACAGTTGTGGTGAATTCCCCTAAATGCATACTCACTGTGCAAGGAGAGCTTACAAGAGTGAGACTCAAGCTTATCTGAGAGGTCAGCTAAAGCTTGTTTTGGGAAATAACTTTTAAGCTTAGGCCGAAGGGTGAGTAGGGTCAGCCAGAGCAAGGGGCAGGAGGAGCACTCCTAGTTCGTGTGCACACTGGGGACCCGGGTGGGTGGCGGGGGCATGGGAAATGCAGGGGAGGTGGCTCCAGGCTGCCTTGGAGAGACAGGAAATGGACCACTCATACTGTGCCATGCTGAGGATTTTGGATTTTCTTCCAAGGGGCAGAGGTTAAAAAGGTGAAATGTATTGAAAGGTTTATAAACAAGACAGTGACATGCTCAGCTTTCAGTTTTCTAAAGCATTGCTTTGGTTCCTGCTTTGAACAGGGGTAAGAAAAGATCTATAAGATTAAGAGTCATTTTAAGACAAAGTCATTTTAAGGCAAAGATGATGGTGGTTTGGGAAAGAGTGAATTTTTGATATATTCAAAAGTGCATTAATGGAGATTTGGAACCTGACTGGATGTGGAAAGGAAGGATTTGAAGATGAGCTCTTAACATGGTCATGTCTGGGACTATTTTCCCCATTTCAGAACTTTTCCTGGTTGTGGAAATGACAGTATTCATCACCATAGTAACAAGTACACATTTTTTTCACATGAAGAGTATTCTTCACAATTAGATAGACTTCAGCTCCAGGAGAACAGAACAGAGTGTCTACAAAGCTTGAATTAACATAAGGGGTAGGGTGGGGATCGGAATAGCACACTGGATGCCAGAATGTTATCTGTTCTATTGAGGCAAGAACGCCTGGCTACATAGCTACGCTTTTGCTGTGTGAACAAGAACGCAACCTCCTTCTCACAGTACTGCTGAGAGTCACAGAAATCAGTGGGAGAAGGGTAAACTCTTAGTTCTAATTTTTCATTTTTCTTCATTTCAGAAATGATTCAGCTCTTGTCCCTCTTCAGTATCACTTACAATGATGAAAGTCGAGAAAAGAGCAAATTCTACTCCATGTCATTGAAGATCATAACCTTTACCACCTAAAACATGCAACCGGTTCAGGGAGTACAACGTCTAAGCAGGTCCTAGAAGTTGCCACCCTATCACTCTAACTATGGTGAGAGGAGCCACATAGAACAAGATCAATATGAACAGGTTGACAGCAGCTTCTTACTCCAAACACTGTGTGTTAAACCATTCTTGCATTGTTATAAATAAATACTTGAGACAAGGTAATGTATAAAGAAGAGACGTTTAATTGGTTCACAGTTCTGCAGGCTATACAGGAAGTAGAATGAATACAGGCGTCTGCTTCTGGGGAGGCCTCAGGAAGCTTCCAATCATGGCAGATGTTGAAGGGGGACGAAGCATGTCATATGGTGGAACAAGAGAGAGAGAGAGAAGGTGCTACCCACCTTTAAACAACCAGATCTCGCGAGAATGCTCTCACTATTGCGAGGACAGCTCCAAGGGGACGGTGCTAAACGATTCACGAGGGATCCGCTCCCAAGATTCAATCAGCTCCCATCAGGCCCCACCTCCAACACTGGGGATTACATTTCAACATGAGATTGGGATGGGGAATGGATCCAAGCTATATCACACTGCAATGATATCTCAAATCATGTAATACTTATATTAATTCAGCAGGTGTTTATGGATCAAATTATAGGCATGGGAAAATTTATGAAACAGGGTCTAGCATGTATGATTGAAGCTTCTAAGAGGAAATAATAAGAACTACACTATAGGAACTCTGCTGGAGATGTCCAGTAAAAGGAGAACAAAAATAAAGACAGCTGTACCACTTGGATCTTTTGCTAAAGCAGTGGCAGCCTGAAGAGTCCACTGAAAAATCCATGAGTCCTAAACTCTAAGGCACTGGAAATCCCAGCCTCAGGGTCTTCATCTGAAAACTGTTCATTGGATTGCCAGAGACCCTTCAAGGTCCCTTCCTTATTTTGCTGGGATTTCGTATTTTACTGTGAGGTGTGTCTTGTTCTCATATGATCATTGAGGGCTCACACATTGCGAAGAATCTGCTTCAATGAAAGGCAAAATTGTTTTGGGCTGTGGCCTAACCCCTCCCCTTCAGGGAAGTATCAGGCAAAGATTTCACAATAAATGAGATCACACTGTTCAAAGTCAAGAGACAAAGTATTGCTTCTTTCTGTAATATTTAAACAAAATATCATCAGGATATTGCTTAGAAGCAATGATTTAAATTTTAGGTCTTCCCAATCTGTTTACAAGTATGCACACGATACAAAGATGTTGATAGAAACACTGAGAAATTCTGTCACTCCTAAAGACATTGCTGACACAGCCAGAGCCAACCCTGGAGGCATGCTGTAAACTCCCATCAACCATGAAAAACGAAACTCCTCATGAACAACGCACAACGAATGAACGAACGGGTAACTCCTCGGCCGTCAAAACCTGGGGAGTGGCCCCATGTGACCCACCCTCTTAGTGGGGCAGGGACTAGCCCAGGGAAATTGCATCTGGGACACCGGACTCCTGAGAGAATACCCTGATGTAATGGATTCTTGGAGAAAGTTTCCGAAAATGAGTCAAAGGAAAGCATTTCTGATTTTTTCCATTCCTCAGCAGCCTTTTGGCATTGTCTTTTCCTCATGTACTCCAACTGCACAAACCCCAAGAATGATTTTTCATGACATCACGCTAAATTAGCCTCTCGTTTGAGGCCACCGCTTTCTGTGATTTGAAGATTGGGAGAAAGCAAAACAAAACCTAATATTTCAGTGGCTATATGTAGGCCAGGACTCAGCTCCTGCCGCTGGCACATCTACCTCTAGGACTGAATCTTATCTGATCATTTCCATGGCAACAGCTGTGGGATTAGAATAGGATGAAGGTTTAGGAAGAGTTGCTGGAATTCAGTACTAGACCAGCGAGGATTATTTAACTACACACTCGCGTTGCCATGGTAACAGAAATTTACAAATCAGGCAGGATTTTTGTAGCTCAGCAGCACAGTATTATATTCTTAGGCCTGCTTCAAATCTCCCTGTTCCATTTCCTCTCTCATTGGGAGGAGATCTCCCACCAGACCCAATTTAATTATTCCCCGAATACTTTCTATTTTAATGTTTAAGGCAGAAATATGGCTAGGCTAGGACCAGGACCAAAGTAATTATTCTTAAAATGCTTTTTGGTTTTATTTTTTAAAAGCAAAATGCTGTTTAATCTAAAGAGAGAGAATCTCAAAAATACGATAGGAAACATATTCATACAAAAGTCAATTAAGACCCATCTAAATCCAAGCTAAAATTATGCTAATTCGGAAAGAATGGTATCTACTTCTTGTAGGGTAAGTCATGCCTAGACTTCGAAATCATTTTATAGGGAGTTCATGTCAGGGAATCAGAAATACTTCATCTTTAACCACTACTTGAGGATTTATAAACCACTGATTTCACAATAAGCTTATGTGTATGGAAGAGCAGGGGTCAAGACCAGCATTTAGAGATGAAGAATTGCGGTCCAAAGTGGCTGTGTGGCTTGCCTGAGGTCAGGCAGTCCCTATGTATGTCCCATATTTTTTTTTCAGCTCCTTGCGCTGTTAATGGAAATACCCATTAGAACTCCAGCGAGGATTTTATTTAACTCCTTATAATGTTACTTACAGAACTCCTTAGAAATGAGCTTTTAGAAATATTCACCAGTACTTTCTTCCCCAATCCCTTGTGTTCTTGGAGGAGTGATGTCTTGCAGCATGTTCTTTGGCCTGGGAAGACCTATGATGGCTCTTTGGCCTGGGAAGACCTATTTTTGTAGGAGTTAGGGTGGGAATCAGTATTACAGGACGTCTTAGAACACACTTGTACAGGGGCCATGTAAATGTGCCAGAAATCGCAGATGTGGTGGAGCTGCTCAGTCCATCACTGGAGGCAGTTCTGGCAGAGGCTGGGGACATGACAAAGGGTACTGTGCTGAGACCCTCACTGGGTTCAAGGTCAGGGAGACCAGTCACCCAAGGGGATTTATGTTGAGTCCTCGAGCACTGGGCCGGGACTTTTAAAGACTAGTCTCAGAGGCTGGGTGGTGCTGCTCACAGAGCAGGGTTGGATGTCGTCCAGCTGTGGAAAGAAGGCTATTCGTAAAGGCTGGGCTGAGGAATGGCAACACCTCCCAGCACATAACCCACTGGTGTGAAGCCCAGAGGAAAGTCAGACTTTCCTGAGACGGAGATCTAGTTCCACCTGTCACTTGAAATGCAACGTCAGGCCAATTACTTCATTTCTCTAAGCCTGTTTTCTCCTCTGTAAAATGGGGCATAATTGCAGTCTATTATAGAGGTCGTCACCCTAGTCTCATCCAAAACTTTTGTTTCACAGCTGAGGAAACACATGTGCAGCAAAATTAAGTGCTGTCCCTCACCCACGGATCCTCTGCCCCAACACCATCCCCCCTTGTCAGTGCCAGAACCAATGTTCAAACCTGCATGTTGAGAATGGAGGTGGGAGCTTACTCTGATCCAAAGTTTAAGGACAGGGAGTATTTTCTCTTCATCTGATGTCACTTTTGGGCAACTGATAATGTTAACAATGTATCAAAACTGCATCTAGCCAGGGCAAGAAGACTGACTGGAAGAAAGTAATGTGAAGGAGGCTAAAATCAGGGCCACTTCCAACAGCCTGAGGGTGAGACAACGGCCTGGTTCTGGCAGTCAGTGTGGTCAGCCTTAGGCCAACTTGGATTTTTCTATTCCACAGATGGCTTTTCCTAAGAGTAGTAACCCTCCCCAAAAATTTCCAGTATACAATATGAAATTACCAACGATAGTCCTCATGCTGTGCCTTAAATCTCTAGACTTATTCATCCTACATAACTGCAATCTTGAACCTTTTAGCCATCACCTCCCCAACTTGCCCACCTGTCTATCTCTCAAGCCACTGGTAACTACCTTTCTACTCTCTGCTTCGAGAAATTCCTATATTTTAGATTCCATATATTAATGAGGTTGTGCAGTATTTGTCTTTCTGTGTCTGGCTTATTTCACTTAATGTCCTCCAGGTTCATCAATGTTGTAAATGGTAAGATTTCCTTCTTTTCATGGCTGAATAATGTTTTCTTATATATGGAATATATATATATATATCCACATATACTACTATATATACATAAAACCATACACACACACATGCATATATGTATATATATAATTTCCAGCATTTTTAAAAGAGATTTCAGGTGCTCTCACCACCCACAAAAAAAATATGAGGAGACAGACATGTTAATTTGCTTGACTATAGTAATATATGTATGTGAATTTTTAAATATATATAAAAAATCATGCTGTAGACTTTTAGAAGTGTTGTTGCAAATCATGTTTATTTCATGGTGCTTAACACATGCCAGGAATTTTAGTCATTTTGAAATATCTTTTCATTGCTGCATTTTGTTTGTATGTTTGTTTACAGCAGAGATTCTCCAAGTGTGGTCCACAGATCCCCAGGAGACTTTTAAGGGTTCTGTGAGGTCTAAATTGTTTTTGTAATAACATATTGTTTCAATTTCTTACCATGACAAAAATTCTACTGATGAGCAAGAAAGAAATGGTGGTTAAAACTGCTGGCCATTTTGCAAGAATCAGAGCGACAGCACCAAACTGCAGTAGTCTAAGCTCGTGTATTCTTAAGCATCATGTATTTGCATTATAAAATAAAATAATACAATTTTTTTCACTTAAAAATCATGTTATACTCCTTAAATATATACAGTGTTAATCAAAAACATTTTAAAAGGGCATGCAAAAAAAAGTAATAACTTGCATCATAGCTGAAACCATACCCCCTTTAGTTATTTCAGAGCATCTGCGAGAGAGAATCAAAGACACCCTACATTACAGGGGGCCCCACCCCCTGGGCTGCAGACAAGTATTCCTCCTTGGGCTGTTAGGAACTGGGCTACTACACAGCAGGAGGTGAGCAGCAAGCCAGGGAACATTACGTCCTGAGCTCCGCCTCCCATCAGATCAGCAGCAGTATTCCATTCTCATATGAGCATGAACCCTATTGTAAACTGCGCGTGTGAGGGATCTAGGTTGCACGCTCCTTGATGATCCGAGGTGATGACGAACAGTTTCAGGATGAAGCTGTTCACCCCTCCCCCTCCCCCATCCCCACCCCTGGTCTGTGAAAAAAATACTGTCTTCCACAAAACTGGTCCCTGTTGCCAAAACGGTTGGGAGTTGCTGCTCTACAATATTATTCTAGCCATCTTTTTATAGGTTTCCTACAAACTCAAAAATAGCCATTTAGTATCATCCCCACCTCTATGCTCCTCTGCACCCCTCCATATGCAGATACTCAAAGCCTCACACATGGCTCACAACACCTTCTGCCACTATCATCCCCATCAGCTGCTTAAGTAGATGCAGGAGTAGTCAGAAGTTAAGTGACTTTCCCCAAGGTTAAGCAGAAATATGCAAGGGAAGAATGGGGCCATCAGTCAGAGAATCATCAAGTCAGAACATGAGCTGACATGGTCTTTGCTTGGACAGGGCCACTTGGGGATCGACTGTGTCTCTTGCACGAGTTACGGAGACCTGGCTGCCAGGAAGGAAAACTGCAGAGAACAGAGCAGAACAAAATTTTTCCTATGGAGAGGGTGGGTTGCTGAGTCCAAAACACATCATGACAGCATCGGTACAGGACGTTAGCCTGGGCAATGTGTTGGGTGTGGTCAAGGCTGTAGTCAGAGAGAGGGTGGAACTTCTTCTAAGCCAAAGTAGCTGTTTTTTGGTTTTTTTTTTTTCAATACTTTGAGTTCTGGGGTACATGTGCAGAATGTGAAGATTTGTTATACAGGTATAGATGTGCAATGGTGGTTTGCTGCACCCTGTCATCTATACTAGGTATTTCTCCTAATGCTATCCCTCCCCATCCCCTCACCCCCTGCTAACCCTCCCCTAGCCCCCCAGCCCCCAACAGGCCCAAATGTGTGATGTTCCCCTCCCTGTGTCCATGTGTTCTCATTGTTCAACACCCGCTTATGAGGGAGAACATGTGGTGGTTGGTTTTCTGTTCTTGTGTCAGTTTGCTGAGAATGATGGTTTCCAGCTTTATCCATGTCCCTGCAAAGGACATGAACTCATCTTTTTTATGACTGCATAGTATTCCACGGTGTATATGCACCACATTTTCTTTATCCAGTCTATCACTGATGGGCATTTGTGTTGGTTCCAAGTCTTTGCTATTGTAAACAGTGCCACAATAAACATACGTGTGCACGTGTCCTTATAATTTGAAATACATGCTAGCTTTCTCATCCCCCAACAATGGGATTACGTGGGAAACACTATTTTTCAGGGCAATCCAGTCACATTTATCAACATTCAAAAACACTGGGCTTTTATCCCATGAATGCTTCCTTGTAATGATACGCCAATACAAAGATATTCATCATACTACGGTATGAATAGTAAAACATATAAAATTAAGCCTATCCACATTTGAAGACAACCTAAATATCTCTTAATAGAGAATCAATGATATAAGTATGGCACAAATAGTCAACAAGCACCATGCTACTACTAAATAGATGTGATTGGTCTATATGTGCAAACACGAAAAGATCTCCAAAATGTAGCACTAAATGAGACAAATGAAATGCAGAATAGCATGTGGTCCAATTTGTGTAAAAATATAGGCACCATATGGACATGGGCTAAGGATGTGTAAACAATTTCTAAAGCGATCCATGAGAAACCGCTGACAAGTTACATTTAGAGAGTGGGACAGTAATTTATAGAGCAGTGGGAAGCATTTATTTCTGATTTTACACTTTTAATTATAATTTCCACACTATGCTCATATATTCCTTATTAGTAAAAATCATTGTATTAGATAAAAATGAAGGGAAGGAATTGAACTGGTGCAGCACCAACAGAAGGTTGGGGAGGGAAGAGAAATAAAAGAAGAAAGGCAAAGAGAAATGAACGACTTTAATTAGCAGGAATGAAATCTTTATAGAATCTTTCAAAAAAAATTTTAACAGCTTTGCTGACATATAATTTACATACCATAAAATTCCATACCATTTAAAGCGTAGAATCTCACGGTTTTAAAGTATATTTATAAAATTATGCAATTATCACTATAATCTAAGTTTGTAACATTTTTATCACCTCAAAAGAAACCTCTTATACATGAGCAGTCACTCCTCATTCCCCGCTGTCTTCACTCCTACCCCTGAGAAACCACTCTCTTGCTTTCTACCCTGAAGATGCCTGTTCTGAACACTTCATATAGACGGAATGAAACTGTGTGTGGCCTTTTGTGACTGGCTTCTTTCACATACCTCAGTGCTTTAAAGACTCATCCGTGTTGTGGCATGTATCAGTATTTCATTCCTTTTTATTGCCAAATAATATTCAATCACATAGATATGCCATCTTTTATTTACCCATGCATCACTGGATGAACATTTGAATTAATTTCATTTTTGATCTGTTAACAAATGCCGCTATGAACATTCACGTAAAAGTTTTGTGTGGATGTGTGTTTTCATTTCTCTTGGAAAGATAACTAGGGATAGCTAAACAGTAATAGGTAGAGATGTCTCTACATTTTTAAAAACAGCCACACTATTTTCCAAAGTGAATGTACCATGTGATATTTCTACCAGTAGTGTATATAAGACCTCCAGTTCACGTGTTTTCTGGCCATTTGTATATCTTCTTTAGGGAAATGTTTATTAAGATCTTTTGTCCATTTTTAAAATGGGTTATGTTTTTATTATTGAGTTGGAAGAGAATGTGTGTGTATGTGTTCAGCCTATGATTCTTATCAGATATTTGTATCTTATCTTGCATATTCTACAAGTATTTTCTCCCATTCTATGAATTGTCTTTTCACTTTCTTATTGTCAAGGAAAAAGAGCCTTTCAATTTTGGTGATGTTTGATATATCTATTCTTTTCTTTATCATTTGTACTATTGGTGCCGTATCTTAAAAACATGCCAACTTAAGGTCACAAATATTTATGCCTATGTTTCCTTCTAAGAGTTTTACAATTTTTAGCTTTTACACTTTGGATTGTGATCTCCTTTAATTTTTGTGTACAGGGTGGGGTAGGAGTCTAACTTCATTCTTTCTGATGGATATTCAGTTGTGTTAACATCATTTGCTGAAAAGATGATTTTTCTCCATCAATTTTTTCGGCCTCCTTGTCAAAAATCCATTGACAATAAATCCAAGGGTTTATTTCTGGACTCAGAATTCTATTGCCTTGATCTATATGTCTATTCTTATGCTAATATCACTGTTTTGATTACTGTGGCTCTGCAGTAAGTTTCAAAATTGGGAAATGTGAGTCCTTCAATCGTATTCTTCTTTTTAAAGATCATTTTGGATAGTCTAGGTTTCTTGAATTTTTATACAAATTTTGCTATAATCTTGTCAATTTCTTCAAAAATCCAGGCAGGGCTGGGCATGGCAGGGCTGGACACAGGATGATGCCTGTAATCCTAGCACTTTAGGAGGCAGAGGTAGAAAGATCACTTGAGGCCAGGAGCTCAAGATCACCCAGAGCAACATACCAAGACCTTGTCTACTAAAAAAAGTTTTAAATTTAGTCAGGTGTAGTGGCATGCCTGAAGTCCCAGCTACTCAAGAGGCTGAGGTGGTAGGATTACTTGAGCCCTGAAGTTTGAGGTTGCAGTAAATTATGATTGTGCTACTATACTTCAGCCTGGGTAACAGAGTGACACCCTGTCTCAAAACAAAAATGCAGGCAGGATTTTGATAGAAATTTTATTGAATCTGTATAGCAATTTGATATGTATTAACACCTTAAATCTTCTGATCCATAAACATGGAATGTCTTTCCATTTATTTTTCTTTAATTTTTAAAAGCAATATTTATAACAGTAGAGTGTTAAGTTTTTCACTTCTTTTGTTAAATTTATATCTAAATATTTTATTCTATTGATGCCATTATAGGTAGGATTTTCTTAATTTCATTTTTATTGCAAGAATATAGACACAAAAAATGGATTTTTGCATACTTTGCTTATAGAGAGCAAATGTGCTGATTTCACTTATTAGTTCTGATGGTTTCTAAAATTTCTTAGAATTTTTCATATATTAGATTATATAATCTGCAAATAAAAATAGTTTTGCTTTTTTCCCAGTTTGTGGGACTTCTTTTTCTTTTTCATTTTTTTTTTTTTAAGATGGAGTCTTGCTCTGTCTTGGAGACTAGAGTGCAGTGGCATGACCTCAGCTCACTGCAATGTCTGCCTCCCCAGTTCAAGCTATTCTCCTGCTTCAGCCTCCCAAATAACTGGGACTACAGGCATGCGCTGCAATGCCCAGATCATTTTTGTATTTTTAGTAGAGATGGGGTTTCACCATGTTGGCCAGGATGGTCTCAATCTCTTGACCTCATGATCTGCCTGCCTCGGCCTCCCAGAGTGCTGGGATTACTGGCATGAGCCACCATGCTTCGTTTATTTTATCTTCTTAATTGCCCTGGCTAGAACTTTAGTGTAATGCTGAATATACTTTGGAGTGTCGAATGTTAAATATAATGTTGAATATCTTCTGAGGGCAAATATTTTTGTCTTGTTTGTGATCTTGCACAGGAGGACATCTTCTTACCTTTCAACATTAAGTATGATAGGATTTGTGGGATTTTTGTTGATTCCTATTATCAGGTTTAGAAAGTTCCCTTATATTGCCAGTTTATTAAGTGTTATTATAATTAAGGAGTATTTAGTTTTGTCAAATGCTTTTATTACATCTATTCAGATAATCACATAGGTTTTTATCCTTTACTGATCTGATGTATTACATTAATTAATTTTCAGACATTAAGGCAACTTTTCATTTTGGAGATAAATTTCACTTGGTCCTGGTATGTAATCCTTTTAATATGCTATTAGATTCTGTTTACTACTGTTTTGCTGAGGATTTCTACATCTATATTTATAAGAGATAGTGGTCTGTAGCTTTCTTTTCTGATGATACCATTGGCTGGTGTCAGTAGCAGAGTAAGAGTGGCCTGATCACATGACTTGGGATGTTTCTCCTCCTCATCTACTTTTGAAGGAGTTCATGAAGAATTGGTATTAATTCTTCTTTAAAAGTGTGACAGAATTCACTGGTAAAGCCATTTGTGCTTGGGATTTTCTTAATGAGTTTTTTTTTGGGGGGGGTTGTTTTTCCTAATTCAATTCTTCACTTGTTACAGGTCTATTCCAATTTTCTATTTCTTCTTGAGTCAGCTTCAGCAGTTCGTGTCTTTCTAGAAATTCTTCTGTTACTAAATTTGTTGGCATAAAGTTGACAGTATTCCATTATAATTTCTTTTTTTTACTTCTATAAGGTCAGTTGTGTTGTTTTCCTCTTTCATTCCTGATTTTAGTATAGAATTTTTATAGATTAGTGTTTTTATTTCAAAGGTGAAATACTAATTAAATGGTATTTAAAAAGTGAGGTGGAAGGAAGATTGAAGATACAAAAAAATTCTCTTTTCTAAATCTGTGTTGCACATATAGAAAAGACATCTTCTAGTTTTCTCTAATGTGATGTCCAAACCCTACACAGGTAGGAACAAGGGGGTTAATGCTCCAAACTTGAAGAAAATATCAAATTGAGGAAGTTTTGCTTACAGCCAGGTGTATAAGAATCTCTAAGGAAGATTCCACTTAAGAATGGGGATAGGATTTAGATTAGAAGGTTTTATCTACCTATTAAAAGGCAGGAGAGTTTCTAAAAGTCATCTTATTGCAGGAAGGCAGAGAAGAAGGAATCTTAGTACAGATGTTCGGCACAGCAAACACTAATGGCAGGTAGAATCTCTCAAGTTCTTACAGTTTTGCAAAATCTTGTGAAGAAGGCTGAGAAACACAGATAAATATTTTTTATGAAACTACTATCATGAATAGAGAAGTTTTGCAATTACTGAGGTACAAAACTGAGAATGCTTCTTAAGTAGCACAGAAGCTCTGATTTAAAGAAAGTGGTCTGTTAACAATAGTTAGCAACACAGAATTTCATACAATGGGTTGAGTGCCCACCAATCCACTGCAGGGCCTAAGAGAGATGCCACCATATCTTTCAGACAACAGTCTTCACCAGAGACCCAGTACAGGGGTTTACCAGCAAACGTGAACGGTTGCTGTTGCCTTGATTGTTAGAGAGACAGAGAGGATGCTTGACAGAGCATTAGCCAGACCCTCTAGGGAGTCTTCAGTATAGTTTTCTGCTTTTTCCAATAGTAAATCCTTACTCCTTTGTCTCTGTCTCTTTGTACCTCTCTCTCTCCTCTCTCTCTCCCTCTCTTTGTCTCTGTTCCTCTCTCAGAAACCAGGCTGGGGAGACTGACATCTGTTATGCGTTGAGTTGTGTTCTGTATATGGGAAGTCCTAATCCCCAGTACCTGAGAAAGTGACCTCATTTGGAATTAGGGTAATTTCAGATATAATTAGTTAAGACGAGGCCATTAGGGCGGTCCCTAATCCAATATAGTATGTCCTTATAAAAGGAGAAATTTGGTCATGGAGACAGACATGGATAGAAGGAAAACATTGTAAAGAAACACAAGACAGCTATCTACAAGCCAGGGAGAGAGATCTATAATGAATTCTTTCCTTACAACCCTCAGAAAGAGTCAACCTGCCAGTATCTTGACTTTGGACTTCTGGTCTCCCGACCTGCAAGACCATACATTTCTGTTGCCTAAGACACTCAGGTGTGGTACTTCGTTATGGCAACCTTAGCAAACAAATGAAGTGTATTAATGCGTCATATTCCTTGCTGCCTTTGTGTCTCACAGGTGGTGGGAAAGGGAAGGGTTAAAGGAGCTAGATCTTCTGAAAAAGACTTTTCTTGCGGTAAGTAGTTTCAATGCCAGCTACTATTTTCCATATTAAATGAATGCATACTGTCTCTTGCTCCACAGCTCAATGAAGATTGAAGTTCCATTTTTGAACAATGAGATCTAATTTCTGATTATCCCAAAGTATACACTTGCAGCCTACCAGCCCCATGAAATACTCCACTGGAAAGGAAAACAATGATTCCATGGTCAAATAATCTTAGGAAACATTGCATATTTTGTATACGTCATGGAAATTGAAGACTCTGAGAAGTCTTGTCTCAAAGAAACCTGCTCAGCTTTGCTTAATTTAGCATTTCCCAATCACATTTATGTCCAAGTTCAGGTTAAAGAGCCCCTTCCCCTGTGCTAAGTGGACAAAGAGATGACCAGGACAGAAGGTTCATAGCAAACTATAGAGATGGAAATTTGGAAAGGGGAGATGAACCCATTTCTCACATAAAAGGTTCATTTCCTAGAACTTTGGGAGGGCAAGGCAGTCAAATCACCTGAGGTCAGGAGTTCAAGACCAGCTTTACCAACATGGAGAAACCTCGTCTCTACTAAAAATACAAAATTAGCCAGGCGCGGTGGCACGTGCCTGTATCCCAGCTACTCAGGAGGCTGAGGCAGGAGAATCACTTGAACCCAGAGGTGGAGGTCATGGTGAGCTGAGATTTCGCCATTGCACTCCAGCCTGGGCAACAAGAGTAAAACTCTGTCTCAAAAATAAATAAATAAAGGTCCATTTCATTTCAGTAATTTCCTCAAAGAAGCAAGACTTGAGAATCCTGTGGGTAGATGGCTATCTTCCAGTATTCCTATCCTAAATGTTCCTTGATTAATAAACACAGGATCTCCTCTTTACATACAACCTGCTGAGCTCTGAACACTTAAATGGTATTTCTATCATCATCTTCATAGAGATAGTTCCTAAAGATTACAAACTTTTTGGAACCCAAGCCAAGCCTTTAGTATCCCTCGGTTGATGGAAGATGCTGTGGGTAGGGGCTCTTTGGCAATCTGTTACAGAAAAATCCATTAAAATGCCAGTCAGCTTGTCTCTTGGCTGAAGTGATCCATTGTGGTGTGTCTGAGTTCTAGGGGAGGAATTATTTAGTCTAGACCTAAAATAATTAAAGTAATGTGTTTGGAGTGTTGCCTCACGGAAGGTGAAAAGAATTTCTCTCCATGTAGGTGGCATTGCACTATCACCTGCTAGAGATTTAGACCAGGAAATAGACAGACTGCTGCCCACTGGTACCTTTGTTTTTGGTCATTTTTCCTTTGATGCAGAGTAGTTCAAGGACCATGTCTTATATTTCCCCTTTGCCCTGATAATGCTTATTTAACACACTGTTATAGCCACTGTGCATGCTCAAAATTACAGAATCATAGGCTGCAAAGGTGATGTTTGAGAGAATCTAGTGTGTGAGTGTGTGGGGGGGGTGGGGGGGGGGCGCTGCTTATGGATGCCTAACACTTTTGATATATTAATAGTTAGGTCTCCTTGACCCCATGACTAGTCATGCTATGAGTTACTTAATCTTAGCCACTGTGATTTCAGCTCAGTTCTTTAACATTCATTCTCCACGCATTATACCACATGCTTCCACTGCAAAGATGGATGAGGCACAGACTCTTCTCTCCTAAGGCTTGTTCCTTAATGTAAAAGAAAAATGACCATACATTGTACATGACACAGGTAGGTACAGGACATCCATGTACACAGTGGAGAAACCAATAACTAAGACGTGGAGGGTTTAGGAGGCTTTTCAGGAGAAGTGACTCAATACCCGAGAACAGTCCTGAAGGACACGTAGGAGTTTCAATGCTAAGAAGAGAGGAAAGGCACTTTATGGGGAGAGGACTGTGTGAGTGAAGGCTCAAAAGTATGAAACCACATGGGACATTGGAGGACTTGGGTGTCATCTGGGTCCTGCAGAGCCTAAACTAAAAGAAAACAGCATGCATCTGGGGATAAGGAGTGATAAGTAGTGTTTCACTGTGGCCATTTCCTCAAAGGCAACTGGTTAAAATATGAGTTTAAAACATGAGTTCATGGTGTTGTTGTAGGTGTCAAGCCCCAGTATACAATAAGCACTCTTTAGGTGTTTGTCACTACATTTATTACTAATTTTAAGACTTCCACTCATGAATTTTCTTAGATACTTCTTTAGGAAGTAGGACTCCAAAACTCTGCCTGGATACTATTTTTTTAAAAAACCCTTGCCAACATAAGTTCATTCTATGTAAATGCTTTTATTTTCTTCCTTTAAAAGGTATGTAAGCATCCAAACAGTGTAAGCATTTAAGCAAAACTACACTTTTACCAAGATTGATGAATATTGATTCAGGCAGGAGAGAGGTCTGATTAAAGCATCTCTCCAATCAGTCATTTGATTCCTGGGCTTGCATAAAAATGCCTCTATTTTTTTAGCAAGAGAAGAGTAGAAATCAGGAAAACATAGATGTGCCAGTGAATGCTGTGGTTATTCTCTAATAAGCAGGTAAATAAAGCCCAAGCTTTGGAGTCAGACAATCCCAAGTTCAGGCCCCAGCTCTGCCACTGATGAAACCATGGAAGCTTGGATGAGTCAGCTGAGATCTCTGTGCTCCTTTGTTCTCATTTGCAAAATGGTGCTAAAGCTACTGGTATTGTTCTGAGAATGAAATAAGATAATACATCTAAAGCACCTAGCATTAATCTGAAGGAATAATAGTTATTATCATCAGTAGCATTATACAACTTGTCTCTGTCAACATAGAGTAAACTAAGCAGAATCCGAGCTTTGGGGAAACAATGGCAAAGGGCAGGAAGAAGGCGTGCAGTTGTTAAGACCTGTCAGCCAATTAGAGTCAACCATTCTTGAGCATTTATTGAGCATCTACTACATGCTGGGTACTTTCTCAAACATCGGGGATGTAGCAATGAACAACAGGCAACAGTTACTGCTCATGTAAATTTTACACATTAGTGGAGAAGAACAATGAAAACTTGAATTCAAGTAAAGCAAGTAGCATGCCAGATGGTGATAACTACTATGCTGAAAAATGAAGCAAAGAGTGGGGAATGTGCATGCTGGATTTTGGAGGGTGGTTAGTGCCAAAAAGCTCTCTGCAGAGGTGATTTGGGATTTGTACCCATTCACAGAATATGGAACCCAAAATGGCACCCGCAGCTCAGAGCAGAAATTAGAAGCCAGAAGGTGGATTTGAGTGACACTCCAAGCAACTTCCTTATAAGCTGCTTAGCTGCTCCTTCCCATTAGAGTCTTTCTTGTGTACTGGAGGTTAGTTCCTTTAGAATGAGGCACTGTCATGCTCAAGTAATAAATGCCACCCACACATGTCAGACTTGGAGAAGTCCCTGCTGCCACCTGCAGCCCACTTGGAGAGGGAGTGCTTAGTAATTGAGGTAAGGCTGCATGGCAAGGGAGCTGCCAGGCACCCCAAAAGTCACCATTCTCTTGTTCCACAAAGTCCTGAGGAAACGAGGTAGCATTCAGTGACGTATCCTCACAATAGGAACAGGGGAATAACAAGACTCATCTCTGGTGTCAATTTCATGGTGGGACCTTTTCCCTCCAGTGGAGCTCACCCTTTCTGGATGAAGATAAGACAGATGGTAATGCCAAGGAGGAGGCCCTGTGGCCCCTTGCCATTTGGGTTCACACGCAGAAGTGCCTTCACCCAGTGAAAAAAGGTCTTCATTTAAAACTGCTTTTTCTGCTCAAGCTATTAAGACATAAAATATTCCTTCAAGCTGTGGTCTCAATGGGGATAAAAATCTTAGAAGAAATCTCTTTTCCTGAAATGGGTTAAATTTGGGTCATCATCAGGCCACAGATTTCTTTTGTCTTCACTATGTGGAATTAGCACTTATGATCTCCTCCTAGGTGCCAAGTATAAACTGACACAGATGTCAACTAGGAATGCCTTTAACTACAAGCAGCGGAATACTCAGTTGCCAGTGAATTGAATGATGAATTCATTTAATTATGCGAATGCAACTGACCAGACTGGTGTGGGGCACAGTAATGCCATCAAGAACCCTGACTCTTATAGATCTCTGCCCTGACTCTTACAGATCTCTGCCTTACCATGTTTAACCTGTTGGGTTTCTGAGTTCTCATATGTTCTGCCTCTTAGTCACTGTGTCAATCAGCATTCATGGGAGGAAGAAGGAAAATGGGCAGCCCCAGCATCATCTGTCCTTTCAATCAGGAAAGTAAATGTTTTCCTACGAGTACCCCAGGCAGACTTTTCCGTATGTCTCATTGGCCAGAACCAGGACCACACAGTCATTGCTAGCTATGAAGGAGGATAAATTTTGGTTTAAAGTAGTGGGCTGCAAACCTGGGTGAGCATGGGAATCAACTGGAAGGTTTGTTAGAACACAGGTTGTTGGGCCTCTCCCCAGACATTCCGATTTTGTGGGTCTGGAGCAGGGCTGAGAATCTGCAATTCTAGCAAATTCCCAGGTGATTCTTCTGCTGCTATTCCAGGGACCCACTTTGAGAACCATTAGTTTAAAGGAAGTCTTTTATATTTTTATTGACACTTTCCTAAGCAGACACTAGTTTGATTTCACCTGAATTTTTTCAGTAACCTCTTACTTGTATTTTCTGCCTTTCATTACATCCTTCATTGCTATGTTTACTTTCCTACTTCCATCCCTGATCATATTGTCTCTTTACTCAAAAACTCTCAGGGGTTGCTTTGGATTCTCTGGAATCTGAGACTTTTCATGATTCAATGCTAAAGTGCATATGTTTCCAACTATTCAGTGTTAATAATATATGTGCTATTTACATGTAGCCCTGAAAATATGACCTAGTGATGACTTAGTTGTATAAGACCAACCATGTTTCTGAGAATAATTATAAAAGCTGGTTAAAATATAAAAAAAAAAAAAATGTGTGAAACATCACAAAGTAGCCAACACAGTCAGGACTTCAGAGGTCAAAATCCAAGACCAAAAGGGAAATGCACAGATAAATTCTTCCAATTATTTAAGGAATAAAGATCCCTAATGTTACATAAACTCTTCCAGAGAGCAGAAAAAGAGGGAGGAGTTCATAACATAGTTTATGAAACCAGCATAACTTTGATATCAAGCCTAATAAGGACACTGTATGAGAGGAAAATTATTGCCAGTCTCTCTCATGAACATAGGTGAAAAATACTAACTGAAATAGTAACAAATTGAATCCATTAATATATATAAAGGGTAATACTCCACAACCAAGCTGGAATCCATGAATGCAAGTATCTTAATATCTACCAGCTTTACACATTAAAACGTTGTTTCTACATCTAATAATGGTTTTATCTATTTTATGAGTAGGACTTTTGGAAGGCTTAATTGAGATAATACATGGGAAGAGCCTAGTATATCCTCAACACACAGGAAGTGTTCAACAAGCCTGGCTAACAATGTTGTTTTATGATTCCACATAAATGAGGTTCTGCTATATAAGATTGTGCTGCAAGATTCAAGAGCAATCACAGCATTGTTCTAGCTACCTTTTCCAACAGTTTCTTCAACTTTCCTCTATGTATTTTATACTCATTTTTCCTTGAACATTCACTGTTTTTTTTAAATGTCTTTTTTTTTTTTAATTGAAGGTCCCTGGCTGGTCCTGCTTAAATGAGTGGCTGTGACATGGGAAACAGGGAGAGGAATCAGCCAACATGGGGAGGAGTGTCATCTCACAAAATTCTATTTACATCCAGAACCAAACAGACAAGCACAGAGTCACTTTTGTGCTTAGAAATTGGCAGCGTAAGAAGCGGGAGACAGGTGGGAAGTGGGGGTGTTGTTAAAAAGTACAGCCCTGCCCCCGCCAAACTGAGGTGTCTGGGGGAAATTAATCTGCTTCAACCCAAGAGGAATCAAGTTCAAAAGTGGTGTGAGAGCAAACCACCAGAACTGTCAGAGATGAAGGGAGGAGGAAACTCTCGTGGGTATAGGAGCTGTTTAGCAGACTCAGGGGCCCAGAAGACAAACACCAGGTCCCTCTTCTTGCTCTTCTTGGTCTCCTGAGCTGCATCATAGAGGGCATAGTGAAAGTCCCTGTCTGGTGCCATCCTGAAAAGGTGGCATGGGGTCATTGACAGTCTGGCCCACATCACCCACCAGGATCTCACCCCCCTCCAGATGATGTTCTTCCTGTCCTCACTCAGGCAGAAGAGTACCTTCTTCTTGCACTTCTCCGCCTTCTCTGGCATCAAAGACTATCTCCCCTTCATGTCATTAATCACCTTGTGATACCATCAGAGGCAACCAGCCTGGAAGCCTTGTTTTTTTGAAGTGAAGAGGAGATGGTAGGAAGAGCTGGGGAGGCTGCTGCAGCTGCTGCTAGGATCTGACTACCGCACTGTTTTTGCTTGTTTTTATTTTCCACATAAGAGCATCTTTACCAAGATGTGAACACTTTCATCAAAAAGAAGGACCACCTTCTTATTTATAAGAGAAAAGCCCAGTGACTGGATCAAGGTATAAATGCAATCGATGTTTGTTGTATAAGTAAATTAACACTCTTTTGGGGGCATGGAATAGCACCCAATGCCGTCCTTTTACTGTTAGGCCCTAACTGATTCCCTAAAACAAGATAAGGGCTATCTCTTTGAACCATCCTAGGATTTCCCTTCCATTTCTGTCGCAGCACTTGGTACATTTCACCTTATATTTTTATTACTTAGGTAATTACTTCCCTTATACTCAGAATGAGCGGCAGGCTATAGAGCAGTGATCACAACTCTCTTCAAATAATAATACATTACTCACACACAACATGAGAAGCAGTGTGCTTTCATTCCTCCCTATCTTTTGTCATTATTGTCATGCATTTTACTTTTATTTATGTTATAAAACCTACTGCTTATTACTTTTGTTGTAAACATTTTAAGCACTTAATAAAATTAAATTTTAAATAAAGAAATGAAAAAGTATTTTCTATTTAAATACGTATTTATCATTTTGTGCTCCTTATTACTTTTAGATCCAAGTTTCCTTCCAGTATCATTATCTTTCAGCCTGTAAAACTTCCTCTAACATTCATTTTAGTGCCATTATGCTGGTGATAAATACTCTCTCTCTTCTCTTCAGTTTGGAAATGCCTGTATTTTACCTTTATTTTTGAAGGATATTTTTTGCTGAATATAGAATTCTACATTGACTGTTTTCCTTAGCACTTTAAAGATAGTGTTCCATTATTTTCTGGTTTGTATAATTTCTAATGAAAATCTATGATTTTCCTACCTTTGTTCTCCTCTAGGTAATGTTTCAGTTTTTTTCTGACTCTATTTAATATTCTCTGTCACTAGTTTTCAGCGAAATGATCATGAGGTTCCTTGGTATTACTTTCATTATAGTTATCCCACTTGGAGATTATTGAGCTTCTTGGATCTATGGATTTCTTATTTTTAAAATCAAATGTGAAAAACTATTATACCTTCTTATATTTCCCCTCAATATCTATTTTTTCTCCTCCTGAGTACATGTATGTTAAGGACCGGATATTGTCCCACAGGATACTGAGTCTCTCTGCTCAGCGTTTAAGCCTTTTCTTTCCCTCCTCTGTGTGCTTCTGTTTGGATAGTTTCTGTTATATCTGCAAATTCACTGATTGGTCTTTTCTTCTGTAATCTCACTGTTCTCATTGCAGGTATTATCTTTTTCTGGTCAAAACTTTTGCTTTGTTTTACAGTTTCCTTTTCTCTATTGAGATTTTCTATTTGTTCCTTGCCTTATTACACCCATGTTTTCTTTCGAATTCCTGAACATGTTTAAAATACCAATTTTAAAGTCCTTGTTTGCTAGTTCCATTATCTGCCATTTGGGTCTGTTTCTATTAACTAATTTTTCTCTTGACTATAAATAACATCTTCCTGCTTCTTCACAAGTCTAGTAATTGTTTTATGCCAGACATTATGAATGCTACATTGTTGCATATCTCCATTTTGTTATCTTAGTAATAGTCTGTGTCTTGTCTCATAGGCAGGTAATTTACTTAGAGAGTAGCTTTTTCAAGGCTTGCTTTTAAGCTTTGTTAAGATGAGTCTAGCACAAGCTTAGCCTTTAGTTTGGGGTAGATTAGCCCTACTTCTAAAGCCTGGCTTTGCTGGGACTTCTGCTGAATGCTGGAGGTTTTAAAAACATTTATTCACTCTAGCTCTTTGGAACTTAAACGTCTACCATTCCTGTAAAAGCTCCAGTAATGGTTTGGACCCCTGTTTTCCATTAGTTGTACCTTCTTCTTAGTTCCTTGCCTTGTCTCATGGAGTCTCATTCTGTATATGCAGTTTATTATTGGCTAAAGACTCAGGGGTATTGCTGGATAGTTTTTGGAACTTTTTCTCTGCACAGCTCCTTTCTCTTTGATACCCTGGCCTGCAAATTCTTGCTGCCTCAGTATCCCCAAATTCTGATCTCTGTCTCCTAAGTCAATGAGATTACTGCATTCTATCTGGGGCTTCTCTTCTCAAAGTCTTAGTATGGAAAATACCTCTAGGCAAAAATTCAAGGTGATAAAGGGGATAGCTTCACATTTTTTTTTTTTCTCAATGATGATCAGAGTCCTGTGCTATCTATTATTTAACATCTGGAAAGAGTTACTTTTATTGTTTTGTTCAGTATTCTAGTTGTTTATGGTGGAGAGCTAATCTGGCACAAGTCACTCATTCACTGCCAGAAACAGAGGTTATGGCACACATTTTTAAAAGACCATTCTGGCTGCTATGTGAAGAATGAAAAAAAAGATATGAAAAGAGAAAATGAGTTGGCCAGGTAAGAGACTGCTGCAGCAATCCAGGTAAGAAATTATGAAGGTATAGGCTATAGAAATTGAATTTTAATAGAGAGTTTATGAAATGGAGACTTGGCCATAAACATTCTTGCTCTGATTTATTGGTTGTTTCAGTTTTTGTTCAGAAACTTGAGCCATGTTTTGAAATTCTCAGAAAAATATTTGAGACATAACACATATGTTTAGTTTTATTCACATGAATATCAACTCTTTATATCCACATCAGCTGATTTTCAGGTGGACACTCAGAGATAAAATTTTCATTTTCATGAAATCTTTGGACAAATATAGTGAGTGACATTTAGAAAACTGATTTCATCAACAATTGCAGCTATCTCCTTTTCTCTAAAACACCTTAGTAGATATTAGTGTATAAGAGAAATATTTATTAATAGTATGCCAGAAAAAGAATTTTAATCTTTCTTTGAACTTAATCTAGAGTACTCAGTCACTAAGTCAGTATGATTTGTTAAATCTAAGTGTACATGACCCTGTAGTAGGCATTGTAGGAAGGTATGAATCAAGAGACAAAGGATTGTTTCTGACTTGGAATAATTACAGCACAATAAAGAAGACAAGATAGGCTCAAATTAACAGGAAGAAACTATAATGGTTCTGGTTTATATCCAAGGTCAAAAATCACTGGACTATGCAAAAAGAAGAAAGTAACAGAAAGCTGACAACAAGAGTCCCAGTGCCTGTGTCTAAGTAAAAACATTTAGTCAAGCATGACATTGCCTGAGAATGGGTAAAGCAAGAATCAGGAGGCTCCCTGGGCTTCCAAAGCCTTTAATGGGGCAGTGGCTGGTCATGTTAAGGTCAAGGATCTGTATGGGGTTGGGGTCCCATCAGGAAAGAGAAACACATTCAAATGGTATAAACTTAAGAGAGTTTACAGATGTGGGCAGAGGATAGGTATGATATCTAGGGTGATGGTTGGGTCTTGTTACCATCCCTAGACTTGGAGAGGTAAAGGAGAGAGCAGTTACTATGACAGAGAGGACTCTGTGGACAGGGCCATCTGACAGAGCTGTCACCTTCCCCCGAGGGAAGCAGCCAGCCAATGGCAACTCTAGGAAGTGAGCAAGGGAAATGAACACCCTAGTCTCTCTCTCCTCCCTCCCTTCATCCAATCTCCTGTCAGTGCACCCTTTTAGTCAAGCCTACTTGGGAGCCAGAGGGGAAGGGACCCATGCATGCAGTCTGTGTGGGTCGATCTCCTGGAGCCCAGTGCAGCATGAAGAAGTGTGGACGGTAGACCTGAGGGGCAAGTGCAAAGTACCCAGCATAAGTCCTTTCCAACAACCAGAACTAAGAGTCCCCCAAAGTCAGAGACAATGGCCACTCTTTCACCCTTCAGGAAGGATCTAGAATACTGAAGGTACTTGAATGGAGAGAAAGTTGAGTCCACATAGTCTCCAAGCACTGCATGGTAGTCATAACAGAGAGAACACTTAAAAAGCAGCCTGTGTGTCCCTCCCATGTCCCAGCACCCTGCTCCAGGGAGGCTATGCCACAGAAAAAGGCTGGAATTTCAAAAAGCCAGTTGAAAGCAAGAAAAATGTCATTAGACATCTTTGAAAAGGTGATATGTCAAGCATGCTGTAGACTCCCCAGAGTCTACAATGGCCAAAGGAAGGCCATTTATTCAACAAGAGCAGAAATAGCAGCTCAAGCATCAGCAATAGCTGCAGAAACAGCAAATGTCAGGAGTGGAAGAAGTCAGTCATGGCCTGTTAGAGCACAGGGGAGACATACCTTCTCTTAGACCTACTCTTTTGATTGCAGCTAATAGAAGCTCAGTGAGAATGGAGTAATTCAAAAAGGGAGATTTCCAAATCAAAGGAATGCTATACAGCTCATGGAAACTGACAGTATGAACTTCAGCAGGGCTTATGATCAGGAGAAGGAGCACATTTGGACTCAAGAAAGTTGCTCTGTCCATCATCTTCCTCTGGCATGACAAACTCCAGCTCTCTGCTTCCTCTCTGCCCCTGTGCAACAACCTTCTCTTTCTGCAGACAGGATCCTCTACTCCTGTGGGCTTGTGATGTAATTTAGAAGCCCCAGGAATTTTTTATATACCTATTGTTATGGGTTGAATTGTGTCAAACCAAAAAGATATGTTGAAGCCCTAACCCCAAGTGCCTCAGATGTGACCTTTTTTGGAAGTAACTTTGTTGCAGATGTAATTATTTAAGATAAGGTCATACTGAAATGGGGTGGACCCTTCATCCATTATAAGAAGAGAAGAGACTCTGAACCCCAGGCCATGTGGTGACAGAGGTGGAGAGGGAGTGATGCTCTTACAAGCCAAGGAACGCTAAGGATTGCCAGCAAAAGCCAGAAGCTAAAAGAGGCAAGAAATGAACTTCTCCTTCAGCTTTCAGAGAGAGCAAGACCTTGCTGACATATTGATTTTGAATTTCTGGCATTTGCAAGTGTGATAGGATAAATCTCTGTGGTTTTAAACCACTCAGTTTGTAGCCCTTTGTTACGGAATCCCAGGGAAACGACTGTCCCAGTCTGCAGAGTTTTCATCTGAGTCTGAAATGAGAGAACATCATCGACCCAGTCTGGGTTAGGTCTATAGGCAATGACAATAGTTCTCCAAGGGTGGTTTCCAGAACAGCAGCATCAGTAACACGTGGGGATTGCCCGAAATGCAAATTCTCAAGCCCTATCTAAGTCTTATTGAAATAGAGACTCGGGAGGTGGGGCCAAGGAATCTGTTATCAAAAGCCCTCCAGATTCCATTGTGTCCTCAATTTTAAGATCCTCTAAGCTATGGCAAAAGGACAGGGTGTGTTGACTATAGGAGTGTGAGGAGCAGGGCCATATAGTATAACCATGACCTCAGTGGCCCATTTCCATGAATGCGTAGGGCTCAGAGGGCTCTCAAAGGAAGTTGGGAAGGGAAGAACACTGGAAGTTGCCTATTTTTCCTCCCCCTTTGATCTTAAGAGAGGCAGCTGAGATTTAACCATTCCACAGTGAGGATGGTATCAGATAGCTAATATTTTGTTACTGGCATTATAAAACCATTATATCCAGGGCTGGTCTGGACTAAGACAACATAGATGAGAAATAAGAAGGAGAGATAATTACAGAAGTAGTGCCGAAACTGTATAAGTGTTGGTCTACTACACTGATTCTCAACCTTGGCTACATGCTGGAATCATCTGAGTCACCTGAAAGGCTTTAACAACATGCTGACACAGGGGTCTCATGCAGCAATTCTCAGTCCATTGGTCCAGGATACAAACTTGGCATTGGGATTTTTAAAAGCTCCCCAGTTGATTCTAGTGTTAAGTTTCAGAACTACTAGCCAAAAATTTACCATCTTGGCTGTGAGCTGTAAGTATCTTTTGACAGTGGTAAGGATATAATTTGCTCTACATGAGTTTTCCAAGCTGAAGAAATAACAGAGAGGATTTAGCTTAGAACTGCTATGCTGTTGGCTTTGATACAGCAGAGAGTACGGTTGCAACTGTTACAGGGAGTGGGGTTCAGTTAAGTTCAATAAACATTCACTGAGTTTTCTGTGGCACACTCTGCTAGGTGATAAGGGTACTATGTACAACAAAAGCCTCTGTGTTCAGCTCCCTTTCTGGGGCAGGAATCAGATACACAGTGTGATCTGGAATTTGGTGTCATCTACATATTGATGGCTCTCAGTACTAGTGCTCAAGAGCATTGGCGAGATTGATCAGTTGCTAGTTTGCCACAAGGAAAATGTTACATATTATAGCTATAACACAAAAATTTGCCAATAATCGACTTTAGATAAATAATTATGGTGTACGGAAAGCTATGCCAAGAATCATGTCACTTGCTCACTTAAAGTCCAGCACTTGGTGAAAATTAGAGGTAGTGTTATGGTCGGAAATTGTTCATAAGCCACACAAGATAATCTACACAATCCTAAATTTTTATATGAAAGTGTCAGTCACATCTGCTGTTTGACCAATGTTATCAATAAAGTCAGGTTTTTTTTCAGCAAAATGGTGGATAAGTTTGTCTTTCAGGCACAACTGTCATATATGTGAAGGGATATCTGACATCTACGTGAGTAGCTTTTGGGCTACTGATGTATGTGGAAGAGTTCTATGAATTTTAAAAACAGTTTGCTATTGATTTCCTCAAAGAGGCTATGATAGAATACGGGAAAGTATGGATGGACTGAGTTAAAGCCAGTCATCCATTTAGTCAAGTAGCACCCAAACGTTCTGTGAAAGCAGGACCTCATCTCTGTGATCCGAGCAGAGACCAGCACAGGAGGCCCTGCCTTGCACATAGCGGGTGATCAACAAATGGTTAGATAATTGCTGGGTAATCCAGTGTTACAGGATTGCCATCATTGTAGTTAATTAGGAAACTAGTGACTGGAAACAACAGAAACCCTTTTGAACTGGTGCAAGCACAGCTCAGATGTGCCGTTAAATACAATCTCTGTCTTTAGGCTCTGTAGTCCTCTCTGTTGGCTTCAAATTCCACCAACTGCATGCACTAGGCTTATCTTCTACTCCCTTAGCCCCACAGTGGAGGAGGAAGTATTATTGGCTACAGCAATATCCTGGGAGATTGACTCAGTTTGGCCTGGTTTGAGTCCCATGCCCAATCGATTACAGTTATTTCACAAACCAAGCCATATAACCCACCCACGAAGTGAGAATTGGGCTCCAGCAATTTGTCTGAGCATAAGGGAGACATGGTTCCCTAACAGAAAAATCAGGTTGCTACATCTAACTGTACAAATAGGTATTATTTGAAGCAGATACTGTTTGAAGAAACAAATGCTTATAGCAAGCGACAGAAACCAGCTTGCATTCAATATGCTTGATTCTGCAGCCTGGTCTTAAGAATGGAGGACCCAGCTGGGCATGGTGGCTCATACCTGTAATCCCAGCACTTTCAGAGGCTGAAGCAGGTGGATCACAAGGTCAGGAGATTGAGACCAGCTGGATGAACATGGCGAAACCCCATCTCTACTAAAAATACAAAACTTAGCCAAGTATGGTGGCACACTTCTCTAGTCCCAGCTACTCAGGAGGCTGAGGCAGGAGAATCTCTTGAACCCAGGAGGCAGAGGCTGCAGTGAGCTGAGATCACGCCACTGCACTCCAGCCTGCACGACAGAGCAAGACTCTGTCTAAAAGAAAAAAACAAAACAACACACACACACACAAACAAAAGAATTGAGGACCTATGAGGCTCAGGAAACAGAAGCTTTGAAGTCACTCATGTCTGCGGAAGGGCCTAGCAATTTAAAAAATACTTTGATATTACTTTTCTCGAAGAATGCTGTGATAATTATGTAAGCTCCAGGTCCTTCCAAAGCCTGAATTTGATTCTTGTTTATCTTCTTTCTCCTGCCTGGATGCCCCTCCTTGCCTGCCATAAAAACCTGCTTTAGGAAATACTTTCCCCAAATGCATATGCTTCAACTAATTCTGAATTGTAACTTTTTCTGGCTTTCCCAGTAAAACAAGATTATTCCCTACTCACAGCACCTTCTTTGAAGATCTGGGGCACCTGTCACAGGCTCCCTGGTGTTGCTCTAGTTCTTTGTGTGCCTATCTTATCTTTCCTACTAAAATGCAAGTCGCTTTCAGAGTGACTTAATCATTTTCAGAGTCTCCAGGGTCACAAGTATGTTGCTTACCAGAGTATATGCATCCCAATGCATGCATGTTGGATGGGTGGATAAAGGATTGAGGCATGCCAAGAGCTTCGTTTTCAGGTCATCTTGGAATTCCTGACTTTTTTTGTCTTTATTTTGAGGCAACTCTGGTTTTCCAAACTACGAAATTAGTTATGCAATGCCGATGAATGTGGAGGATTTTCTAAGTAGAGGCTTTGAAAGATAAAGGTGTGAAATATATTGTAAACCAGATATTCTCTTAGCTTTCCAGAGTTCATAAAGCATGCATTAAAGGAGTTGTTAGAAATTCTGTCTTATATAATTACCCTGTGTTTCTCTCCTCTGGGACACTTTCACCACTTATTGGAATGCTTAAGAGGTGGTTAGGTTGCTGTCAGGCCTTCACTGGTAAATATTTAATCAGTAAAAGCCTTCTTCAAGTCTCTCTAATGGTGTCTGCACCCAATAATACAAGAAATAATAGACTTCTCTCATATGTATCCTGGAGTACCTATAGAAAATGTCCAACTCCTCTGCAGAAGCAAAAATGCTATTTTCTACACATGATAACTTGACTATTCTGTTTTGTATTAGCTAAATCTCTAAGCACTGAGGTTTTTCTAATTACTTTTAAGTGCAATTCACTTTTTACCTATGGAAAATGCAGCATACCCTTACTATGGAGAACACACAAAAAATATGTGCTGGGGAAAATGCCTATGTAAATATTTTCTTTTGTAGATTTCTCAAATATTTCAACAAAGGTTTTTAGTGCATTGGTGGAGGATCAATAATTTCCCTCTCATGGTATATTTCTGCATGTGCCCCACTGATACCTTAACATGCTATTTTAGAACAACTGGAGAGGAGGAACCATCACTTCTCCAACTAATACAAACAGCCTTACCAATCTGTTAATGAACATTTTTTTTTATTATACTTTAAGTTCTAGGGTACATGTGCAGATCGTGCAGGATTGTTACATCGGTATACACATGCCATGGTGGTTTGCTGCATCCATCCCCTGTCATCTACATTAGGGATTTCTCCTGTTATCTCTCCCCAATCCCCCCAACCCCTGCTATCCCTCCACTAGGTCTCCTACCTCTAATAGGCCCAGTGTGTGATGTTCCCCTCCCTGTGTCCATGTGTTCTCATTGTTCAACTCCCACTTATGAGTAAGAACATGCAGTGTTTGGTTTTCTGTTCTTGTGTTACTTTGCTGAGAATGATGGTTTCCAGCTTCATCTATGACCCTGCAAAGGACATGAACTCATCCTTTTTATGGCTGCATCATATTCCATGGAATAATGAACATGGTTAAGATGAAACAAGCAAGCTAGAGAAACAGGTGTGCTATGTCGAGGAAGATTAATCTGAGCTTGGTGGGGCAGGACTGCAGGTGATCTGATTTGTATACAGTCTAGTTACATTTCAGTTTCGATAAGCAGAGTATCGTCTGAAAACATCTTGTTGTTAGGCTTCTGGAATTTTTGATTGTTATTAGTTTTCTCCAGTAAAAGTTGCTTTTGGGAAACTGAACTCTTCTGATCAATCCACAAAGCAAAGAGGAGTTTTCACACTGGGTCCAGGTCCAAGGAGGAATCAAGGTGTCTTGTGTGGCCAGGTTGATGTTTATGGAGCCTGGATCAACTCTGGGGAGGGTGGGGAGCTGAGTGTGGGACTTCAAAAGGGATTGATTCCCACTGAGCATTCCCTCATCTGCTCTGCATTGGCCCTCAGAGACCTCTGCCATCTCACAAGCTGGCCCTCAGAGGCTTCTGCCACCTCACAGACTGGCCCTCAGAGGCCTCTGCCATCTCACAGACTGGCTCTTGGAGCCCTCTGCCATCTCACAGACTGGCCCTCGGAGGCCTCTGCCATCTGACGGACCGGTCCTCGGAGACCGCTGCCATCTGACAGACCGGTCCTCGGAGACCTCTACCATCTGACAGACTGGCCCTCGGAGACCTCTGCCACCTCACAGACTGGCCCTCGGAGGCCTCTGCCACCTCACAGACCGGCCCTCGGAGACCTCTGCCATCTGACAGACGGGCCCCCGGAGACCTCTGCCATCTGACAGACTGGCCCCCGGAGACCTCTGCCATCTGACAGACCGGCCCCCGGAGACCTCTGCCATCTGACAGACCGGCCCCCGGAGACCTCTGCCATCTGACAGACCAGCCCCCGGAGACCTCTGCCATCTGACAGACTGGCCCTCGGAGACCTCTACCATCTCACAGACTGGCCCTTGGAGGCCTCTGCCACCTCACAGACTTCACCTCACAGAGCCCCCAGAGGCCTCTGCCATCACCAGCACTGCCTGGATTTCACCCACATCTCCAGCCTCAACCCGGACAGGAACCAAGCCCGGACTGAAAAGCTATCTTGATGTGGTCACTTCCTCCAAACTCAGCATGATGGATCCTCTCTTACTAACATCCTTATTTCTATTAAATGTACCACCAGTCTCTTAATGTCCTAGTCCATAATTGAAGTCATTTAAAAATGTGTTATTTAAAAATCTGTTTATTTAAACCCCCTTACTGAAATATGATTGACATACAAGAATCTGTACATATTTAATATATACATCTCAGTGAGTTTGGGGAAAGTATACACTTGTGAAACCATGACTATAATACTACCAACACAGCTACAAATACATCCATCACTTCCCAAAGTTTTCTGCCACTCCCTTTATTATTGTTGTTGTTTTGGTAAGAACATTTAGCATAAGATTTAACCTCTTAACAATCTTAAGTATGTAGTATACAATTGCCAGCCATAGGTACTATGTTATATAGATTTCCAGAGCTTACCTCACACAAGTAAAATTTTGTACCCTGTAACCATTACCTTCTCATTCCCCCTCCCCCAGCCCCTAGTAACCACCATTCTACTCTCTGCTTCTATGAGTTCGACTTTTTTAGATTCCACACATAAGCGAGATCATGCAATGTTTGTCTTTCTATGTCTGGACTATTTCACTTAGCATAATGTCCTCCAGATTCATCCATGCAGTCATTTCTGGATCTTTCCTGTCATTTGCCTTCTACCACTACCCATCCTCACCAAAATAATTGCCAGGTCCTGTTAGTTAGTCCTTGTAATTCCTTTTAAGTCCTTAGTTTTCCTACTGCATATATATTACCATGTCTTCCTCATGAAGAGGGTCTTTAATTACCCCCAACCAATTCTATCACCAATATAAAAAGTCACCATATGCGCTCTGTTCTATCCATTTTCTCTTGATCTGTCCTTAAACATCCATATGGAAAAGCATTCTGACTGCCATCACTACTTAGCCTCAGAACTATTAGTTAAGCTTCTCACGTGCAGAACATGTCTTCCCCGTGTTCTGCATGTTCTAGCCTGTGATCTGGCAGCCTACTCTGCCTGCCTCCCACCCCACTTGTTTCCCAGACTCTCTCAGATCCTCTGAAACTGCTGCCAGAGCCAGGACAAGCATGAGAGAACTGTGCAAAATTGATGTAGGTCCCAAAAAAAACTGATAATCAAGATAAATACTATTTTCATGTACTATGTTTTAAAAAATAAAAATTAATGTAAAACAATTCAAAACGAGCAAAATATCAACATTTTAAATAAAGACAGGATCTGACCCTGCACTAGCATGACTTGGTCTCGCTGGGCTCACTCCAATCCCGATCCTGTTGAATCCTGGCTGTTGTTACTCCATTATCAACGATATCACCTCACTTTCAATTTCTCTAGACATTTCCTTCACCTTCTAGTGAACTGAGAGCTCATTGACCCGTGAAGGCATCATTTATCTGCTCTCCATTCATCTCCATGGTGGCGATTCATTCTCTCGTGTGCCACATTCCTCGTGGTCATAAAGTGGCCTTAACCAGAGCTGTTCCACATTTGGGAGGTGGAGGTTAGCAGGCAGAGAGCTATGGGGTGAGGCTGGCAAGCTAGAAGTCTCCTGTTCTGGTACTGCCAGGTTGAGACTGGCAGACAGGAAACCATCTATATTCATGTGCTAGAAAAGCCTGCCAGGAAGCCGCCCATGGGGGATGCTGTGGAACTCATCGGGAAGCTGCAGCATCACAGGACTCACTGAAGAACCACCAGGAACCCACCTGTAGAGGGCGCTGCTGCAGTTCATGCTGGGAAACTGACCAAGGTATCCATGGAACTTGCCAAAGAAGCTACACTTCGGGGTGCCTCTGAAACTTCCTGGACATGAGCACCACTGATACCAGCATCTCTCATGCCGGAGGAGTTCTATAGGATCAGGAACCAGAGAAATCACACTGGAACCTGGAAGAAGCTGTTTCCTTCTGCAGTGTCTGAACTGCAGCCTCTGCTAGCAAAAGAAATGTTTGCAGGATCCACTTCCAGTATCTCAAGTAGGACAATGGAGGGTAGGTAGATTAGGAGCTGAGAGGCAAGAAGTTGATAACTGCCATCCATCCATGCTTAAAACTCTTCTGCTTCTCTGTCTTTTTTTAAAATTGCTCCCAAGTTAAAGTCTGAAGTATTCTAGATGTGATTGTTGAATGAATTTATAAATGAATAAACACCTGGGCTCTGGCAATATGCTGTGTTCACTAAATATCTGTGGCTCTTTCCCTATGAGGCAATAGTGGGACTGAACTTCTTGATCCCTTTGTATTGGGGTTGAGCTACATGCCTAGTTCTGGCCAATGAGTCCTGAGTGAATGTGAAGTGAATCCAGAGGCATGTTGGTAAAAGTTTAACTACTGGGTATCTTTTTTGGTGGGGAGGAGTGGGAGGGAGAAGGAACCATGATTTGTAGTGCTTGCCAGTTTCTGTAGTGTAAATATTCCCATCCTGGCTGTTTTAGAACTATCAACATGACAAGTTTGGATGTGGCGTTGGGAAGAGATCACACAATTGGCTCTTGTGAGCCAGCATAAGCTGGCCCCACCACGCCACTGTATGTCACTTCATGCCAAGGCATTTAATTGGTGGTGTGATACCCTCTAGAGCTTTCCTTCCCTTTGTCACGGTAATCGTCACCATTTACGGTGGTGGCACTATGCACCAGACTGGATCCCCGTGTGAACATAAAGAACAGAGTTCCCTGCTTCCTGGAAACAAACAGGTCAGATGAGTGAGAAATAAGCGTTTGCCTACTTGTTTAAGTCATGAGAGTTTGAAGGTTGTGTGTCTTTTCAAACTAACTAACCTGACTTAAATTATCCTAACTGGCATGAAGTACTTTGTATACTTACCAATTGTTCTTTTATTCTACTGCAAGTTTCTTCATATTTCGTCTCTAATGAAAATATCTCATGGTCTTACCCTGCCGCCTGCCCCATGCTAAGAATATAAAGTCCTGACTTTCTGGCATAGCACTCAAAGCTCACTAATTGTGTTGTCACACGGCATTTTCTATCTTAGTGCTCACTATTCCATTTCTTTACACAAACCCACCATTCCTCCACACCTCTTTTGCTTTTTCTGTGCCTCACCTTTGTCCCAGTACTTTGCATAATGACTTGAACATGAAATCTTCGTTGAATGTTCCTCCTGCTTATCTCCATTTATCTCAGTCAACCAATTCTGATTTCAAATGTAGTATTAAATACATAATTACACAGGCATCTAGAGAGAAAATTTTTTGATTGCCTTCAAATAAGTGCAGGGTTTCTCCAGAGTTTGAAAGTGTTGGGTAAATAGAAGAAATTCTCTCCCTTATGAACCATGGATCTATTCTAAACACACAGACACACACACACACACACACACACACACACACACAAATTATAATGCTTAGAGGTAAGAAAGGCACAGTAGAGATCGAGTTGGACAAAGAGAAAGGAAAACAAACGAGAAAGACAAGACAGAAAAGAAAAATAAGAGAGAGATAATCCAAACCGAAAAGAAAAAAAACTAGAAAGAATTTTCCAGAAGAAAATTCATTGAGAGCACCAAAAACCAATGACTGAACAGCAGGTTTCTTCACAACCCCATCAAAAAGTGGGTGAAGGATATGAACAGACACTTTTCAAAAGAAGACATTTATGCAGCCAACAAACAAATGAAAAAAAGGTCATCATCATTGGTCATTAGAGGAATGCAAATCAAAACCACAATGAGATACCATCTCATGCCAGTTAGAATGGCGATCATTAAAAAATCAGGAGACAACAGATGCTGGAGAGGATGTGGAAAAATGGGAATGCTTTTACACTGTTGGTGGGAGTGTAAATTATTTGTGGAAGACAGTGTGATGATTCCTCTGGGATCTAGACCAGAAATACCATTTGACTCAGCAATCTCTTTACTGGGTATATACACAAACGATTATAAATCATTTTATTATAAAGACACATGCACATGTATGTTAATTGTGGCACTGTTCACGATAGCAAAGACTTGGAACCAACCCAAATGCCCATCAATGCTAGACTATATAAAGAAAATGTGGCACGTATACATCATGGAATACTATGCAGCCATAAAAAAGGATGAGTTTGTGTCCTTTGCAGGAACATGGATGAAGCTGGTAACCATCATTCTCAGCAAACTGACACAAGAACAGAAAATCAAACACCACATGCTGTCACTCATAAGTGGGTGTTGAACAATGAAAACACATGGATACAGGGAAAGGAGCATCACACAATGGGACCTGTCAGGGGATGAAGGGCTAGGGGAGGGATAGCAGGGAGTGGAGGGATTGGGGAGGGGCAGCATTAGGAGAAATACCTATTGTAGATGATGGGGCGATGGATGCAGCAAATCACCACCACGGCACGTGTATACCTATGTAATAAATCTGCACGTTCCTGCACATGTACCCCAGAACTTAAAATTAAAAAAAAAAAAAAAAAAAAAAAAGGAAGAGGAGACAGAAGCAGCATTAACAGGGAAGCAGAGTCTGGAGTTCCATGAAACAAAATGCTCTACCAACCTTTCTGCATGGCAGGCACTGAGAAAAGGTCACTTTATCTAATTCTCACACTTCTATGGGGTATAGTGTAGGTAGTATTTCCAGGTTTCTGATTCAGAAATTAAAACTTAAAGATGTTAACGAATGCTCCCAAGGCCTTGCAGCTAGTGAGCTACGGTTTCTTGATTACTGGTCCGTTCCTTCCTCCTGCTACAGCCCCTTCTTTCCCCCACTCCTCTGTGGTGCCATGTGCCTCAGTCCCAGCGGATGAATCCTGATTGCCCTAAAGCAATTCTGATCCCCTCAGGCCCCTGCCAGTGATTCGTTCAGAGGTATGCTTGCCACCCGATTCTAAATGAAGAGATAGAAGCAGATGGCTGCTCTGGAGTTTCTCGAAAAGGTTGTGTCCCTCTCCTTTGGTTGTGTCCCCAAAGAAGAGATGATCCCTCCTTTTACTGGATGTTGCTGTAGCTGGCTATGATTCACACCATTGCTATGCTGTCCAAAGCCTGAGGACAAATATAAAGCATCAGGATGGCAAAGAAATGAGAAAGAATCTGGGTCTGTGATGACTTCCTGATGTGAAAAAATGGACTGCCCCTGAAACCACCCCACCTCTCAACCTCTTGCTGTGAAATAATAATTTCTTTGCTGTGTAAGGCAATTTAGTTGGGGATTTTACATCACTTGCACCCCGAAGCATCCTAAATAATAAAATGAGGATTTAAATCCAGGTCTGCTTAACTCCAAAGCCCAGGATCTTTAGAACTATACACATCTTGCCTGTGTGGGCCTTCCTTAATGTTCATCACAATTACCTTCGCTCAGGAGACAAGGATAAATTTTAAATTTTCTTACAAGCCACCCTATTTTCTTAGGCAGAAAATAGAAAGTTTATTTTAAAAATGAATTGAAATTTTAAAACTCCTCATGACTTAAAAGGATAATCTTCAATTTCTTAAGTTTCTCTCGCTCAAAGTGGATTCTTCCTTACTCTTCAGGATATCTCAGGTGTTACTATTAATTATGTCCAGAAAAAATTATATCCAGATTCAAGTCATTCCTTGACACCTCCATGGTCTCTATACACTGAGTGACAGTAAATTCTAGCTATTTAGTAAATACTGTGAGGTACAACAGCTCTTTGAAAGATAAATGTGATATGAGGTCAAAATAATATTATTCATCAAATTCAATAAACTATTATAATGGCTTGTGGTGATTACTGCCTTTCAGGGAACCCCCAATTACTCTTTGTCTCTGAAAATAATTCAGAAGACAGGAATAAAGGGTAGTTGATATCATGTATACATCCAAGTTATTGACTTGGCATGTCTCTTAGTGGCCAAGAATCATTATGGATATCAAAGAAAGAGACATTTAATATAATAAGCAGTATGAATTTTAATTCGTAACCATGTGACAGCACTAAAATAGACAGGTGGCTAAAAAAAACAGCAGGATAAAAAAGCCTTGGAGTTCAAATCAAAAAAAGAACCAACCCATTTAGACAACTTGATCTCTGGTTCTAAATTAGAATACTGGATGTTCTCCTGATAAAAATGTGGGCATACTATAGGAAAGAAGTACCAGAAATGAATGATAGCTTTCTTCCTCAAAAGAGATACACAATTAAAGTATGAAAGACGCACACATTAAAACACCTGGGCCGTGAAAACTAATTAATGATACAGTAGTAAGTAAATTTTAAAGGGAAAATTGGTCCATTCAAGGGTCCTGCATAACTCATGATTGTCAGCCTTCTCCAGGTGGCTTTGGCTTTCTTTTTTTTTTTTTCCTGAGATGGAGTCTTACTCTGTTGTCCAGGCTGGAGTGCAGCAGTGCAATTTCAGCTCACTGCAACTTCTGCCTCCTGGGTTCAAGCCATTCTCCTGTCTCAGCCTACCAAGTAGCTTGGATTTCAGGCATGTGCCACCACACCCAGCTAATTTTTGTATTTTAGTAGAGACAGGGTTTCACCATGTTGGCCAGGCTGGTTTCAAACTCCTGATCTCAAGTGATCCACCTGCCTTGGCCTCCCAAAGTGCTGGGATTACCAGCAATGCGCCACCCCACCCAGACCCAGGTGGCTTTCTTGAAGTGATAAGATTACTAAAATGATCCTGAAAGTCAGGGATTAATACAGAGTTATGAGGTTAGGGAGGACATATTTTTAGGTAGGTGAAGTGCCTATGCAAACAAAAAGAAAGAATGACTAATGTACATATTGGTAGCATTTGAGTAAAATTGTTACTGATGACATTATCTGGGGGCATAGCGAGGCATAAGTTAGTGAGACATTGATGAGATGGAGTCCAGGAATAGGATATTCAAATCAAAATCTTATGCCAACTTTCATCTAAGCAGTAACTATATTAGTAGAAACAGCCCTGGAGTTCGAATATGAAGACTTGGGGTTAACTTCCAGATATACTGCTTATTACTCCACAGTCTACTCATTTATAAAATCAGGATGATGAAAAATTCACTTGTGTTGTTGATATGCAAATTAAGTGGGATAAAGTATTATAGAAATACCTAACTTATTATTTGGCACAGAGAAGGCTCAACAAGTGTTTTGTTCTTGAAAGTTACCCAAAATTAAAACATACACCACCCCACACTGACTATTTCTGATTTATTTACTGTTAAGACACTGTAAATAAAGGTCAGAACCCACTAGAAAGTCAGCTAGTCAGTAACAGATTAGTGTGGATTTATTGAGTAGGTACCTCAGGTCTTTAATGCTTTTCCTCTTAAATCAGTTACCTGAATGTTGAGATGAGTAAATTTCAATTCTGCTGGATTGAGGAAATCTGGCAAGGCTTGCATCTTCCATCGGGATCTGCCCTGATGCCAATACCAAGCTAACCATAGGTACTCCCACAGCACTCCCTTTGCTGCCGAGATGGTCAGCAGGAGGTGCTGTGCTAGATGGTAGATGCTATCTGTAAATGAATTTCCTGTGGAAAGGCTCTTTGTCACAAAGTTTTGACTGAGCAGTAACTAACACTGTAATCAAGCTGACATCACAATTTATTTTCCTCCCAGCCACTATAATTCCTCTCTTTGCACACAGAGCGTTGTGGCCCAGTTGCTTTCAAAGATTTCCGGAAACGCTCTGTGGGCAAATGAAAGGGGAATCAGGAATAACTGATAATTATCTACACAACAAACAGCACATTACCAAGTTGTCCTTTGGCCACAAAAGAGAAGCACTGGAAATGATGACGGCAGTCTGCCTGCATACCTACAGCCCAGCGGCTGCAGCAGTGGACACAGGTGTTTGGTGGTGGGGAGCAAGGTGTGTGTAGGCATCAGAGGGTCATGATGTGTTAACACTTAGGCTAGGAAAAGGGTTCCCACTCTCAATTTTCTCATTCACAAAATCAAAATTATTAGTCATCCTGCTTTTCTTAAAATCACGGAGAATTCTACAAGGCAGATTTTATGGTTTAGAACTACACTCTCCATTGGACTTCCTGCAATATTGGAAATGTTCTATACAACTGCACACCCAACATGTCCACCCAACATGTCCAACTCGACAGTCACTAGTCATAGATGGCCATTCAACACACGAAGCATGACTCTGGCTGAGGTGCTGAATTTTAATTTTTGCTCAGTGTTAATTGAATTTAAAGAGCTACACATGGATAGTGGCTACTGCAATAGACGGCACAGGGAGGTTATCTAATCCAAAATACACTTCTTCATCCATATTCTTCCTAGAAGTACCCCAAACCTATAATCCAGTCTTTGGGCATCCCTTAATGATGAGAAAATCATGATTTCCCAAGATAGTTCCTTCCATTTCAGGTTTCTGCTAAAGAAACATGAACTATTTTGTCTCTACATCAGGCTTTTTGCATTTTCTACACTCTGGTTTTAGTGGCTTCTTCTGGGGATACTCACAGATGTAATTCTTCAAGAATGAGGGGCTTTCGGAACTTGAAACATTTAGCATGTCACTGGCTAGTCTCTACTTCAGGTAAAACATGATTTGAATAATATCTAGTGGCTAAGAGAACAACTTTTGGAATCAGACTCCTTGGTTTTAAATATCAGCTTCATTATTCACCAAACACGTGACAGAAGACAAATTGCTCATCATAATTTCTGATTATGGTTTTCCTCCTCTATAAGATCACGGGAGAGGTGAAAAGATTAAATAAGATTGAACAGGTAAAACCACTGGTAAAGTGCATGGCTCATTGTAAACAATCCTGCAGTGTAAGTATTTCTTATTGTAAGTGGTCTCCTCTGGATGTTCTCCCACTTATCAACGTCCTCTTAAAATGCAATATCCAGAACTCTGAGAATGTGTGCATAAGTGCTTTGTAATCCAAAAGGCCAGAAAAATATGATATATTGGTTTTGTTCTTACTGTTAGGGTCACCTTCCTCTCTCCTCTATTTCCCTATTTCAGTCATCATGGTGTTTGGAGATCCTTTTGCATCCTAAAGTAATACAACAGCTTCTTGGCTAGAAGAATCTTAGGACATTTTATTGGTTCAATCCTGACAGAGAGAAACATTCACAAACATTTACAAGTCAAAATATTACCACATTTCCCAGTCCCTGTTTAGGGGCTGTTCCCTTCCATCAGGCATTATGCCAGAAAGAGCATGTGAATTGCCTACTTGATCCTTGTAGGGTTCTTTTTCTATGCATAACCAAATTTTCTTTCCATTATAGTATTTTATAAAATATTTGTGTTACCAAGACTTGAATTATAAAGGCAATTGATTCAATGGGGATAAAGATGCTTTGTGCTTTAGGGTTTCAGCCTGGCAATAACTGCATTATTTTTTCCTTCAGGAATATCTAGAGTAGATATATTTTTATAACTATAAAAGAACAGCTATAAAAACCTGACATCACTGAGTAATGCAACTTTGATCAGATGGACTTCTATGCAGAGGTAATGACCTTCTTTCCTTTTCCATTCCCACTGACTCTATTCTTGGCACAAAGACACCCATCCATTCTTCCCATCTTTATTGCTTGATGAAAAAACCTCAAAGCCACTAAACAGAATTGATTTATAGGTATAAGTGGCTTTCCCTTAGTTGGAGGCGTTGGTTCCAAATACCGAGTATAACATTACTAATATGGCTCCCAGTAATTCAAATCACTGCCCCCAGGGGTATTGACAAGTAGTGTAATGAAACTTTTTATGTAGAAGTAATACACACTTTTTAAGTTGCTTTCAAGTTCTCCAATGAGATTACTAAGGAAAGAAGGAGGAAGGGGGGGAGGGAGAGAGGAAGGGGAGGAAGGGAGAAAGGGAAGGAGAAAAAGAAGGAAGGAAGGAGAGAAAGAAGGAAGGAAGGGAGGAAGGACGGAAGAGAGGGAGGGGAGGGGAGGGAAAGAAGGAGGGAGAAAAAGGAGGAAGGAAGAGAGGAAGAAAGGGAGGAAGGGAGGGATGAGGGGAGGAGAGGGGAGGAGGAGGGAGAAAAAGGAGGAAGGCAGGGAGGGAGGGAAGGGAGGGAGGAAAGGGAAGGGAGGGGAGGGGAGGAAGGAGGGAGAAAAAGGAGGAAGGAAGGGAGGAAGGAAAGGGAAGGGAAGCAGGGGAGGGGAGGAAGGAGGGAGAAAAAGGAGGAAGGAAGGGAGGGAGGAAAAGGAAGGGAGGGAGAGGAGGAAGGAGGGAGAAAAAGGAGGAAGGAAAAGAGGGAGGGAGGGAAGGAGGAAGGAAGGAAGGAGGATAAAGAAGGAAAGAAGGAAGAAAAGAGAGAACCCTGTGTTCGTTTGTGAAGACTGACTTAAAGTATCACAGATTGGGTAGCTTAAACAACAACAACAAAATTATCTTCTCATGATTCTGGAGGCTTAAAGTTCAAGATGAAAGTATGTCAGCCAGGTAGGTTCTTTCTGACAGCTGTGAAGGAAAGATCTACTCCTGGCTTCTCTTCTTGGCTAGTACATGGCTGTCTTCGTTTTGTGAATTCACATCTTCTTCCCACATTTTCTCTTCTTAAAAAGACATCAGTCATACTAATTAGGGCTCACACTAATGACCTCATTTTTCCTTAATTGCCTCTTTAAAAACTCTCTCTCCAAACATAGTCACACTCTGAGGTACTAGGAGTTAGAACTTCAACATACGAATTTTTGTGGGGGACATAATTCACCTTCTGAGAGTCCCCCTCTTCTCCCCATCAACTTAAAGAGGCAATAGGGAAGCCTTCAAAGAATAATCAGAAATGAAATATTTCAGACCGGGTGCAGTGGCTCAAGCCTGTAATCCCAACACTTTGGGAGGCCGAGGCGGGTGGATCACGAGGTCAAGAGATCGAGACCATCCTGGGCAACATGGTGAAACCCCGTCTCTACTAAAAATACAAAAAATTAGCTGGGCGTGGTGGCGCGTGCCTGCAATCCCAGCTACTCAGGAGGCTGAGGCAGGAGAATTGCCTGAACCCAGGAGGCGGAGGTTGCGGTGAGCCGAGATCACGCCATTGCACTCCAGCCTGGGTAACAAAAGCGAAACTCCGTCTCAAAAAAAAAAAAAAAAAAAAAAAAAAAGAAATATTTCACTTAAATCCAGCGTGAACCACTCTGAATATTCTGACATTATTTTCTTCCCAGTTTCATTGTTTGTAACGTGCAGTGGTTTCCTTACACGATTGAAATCATACTGTATACACAATCCTGATATCGCCTTTCACCAACTAATAGAAATTGAGCAGTTTGCAGTTATTACAGGTTTAAATTTTTATAGCATCTTCTCCAACTTTAGGAATCAGTAACATCTGCCTTACAAAAAGAGTTTTATCATGGGATCTTATTTTTGCCATCAATTTATTTATGTGACAAGTGGTTTATTTACTCATTGGATGTCTGAAACAATTTAAGAACGAGACTCTGTTTTTTTCTAGAGGAGTAAACTCCAGTATCTTTGTCATTGTATTTACTTATTTATTTATATTGGTTATATGTCTGCTTAGAATCTTTACTTCCTTCATGAATATTTGAATTCATGGGTCTGTAATTGGACATATTATTCACTGCTGTTTTCAAATTTAAGATCATTTATTGACATAGTATTTGTAATCATTTTATTAGGTTGGTGCAAAAGTAATTGCGGTTTTTTTGGTCATTAAAATTAACGGCATTAAAAGTAATATATTGATTTTTTACCCTTTCTCAGTTTTATATGGCTCATTTTTTATTTTTCTCTACTTGCTTATTATTTTATCAACAGTCTACTTTATTAGGGTTTTTAGAGATGTCGTTATGATTCCCTTCCTTCCTTCCTTCCTTCCTTTCCCTCCTTCCCTTCCTTTCCTTCCCTTTTTTTCTTTCTCTTTCTTTCTTTCTTTCAACAGAGTCTTGCTCTATCTCCCAGGTTGGAGTACAGTGGCCCAATCTCAGCTCACTATAACCTCTAGCTCCTGGGTTCAATAGATCCTCCTGCCTCAGCCTCCCTAGTACATGGGATTACAGGTGCCTGCTGCCACACCCAGCTAATTTTTGTGTTTTCAATGGAGATGCGGTTTCACCATGTTGGCCAGGCTGGTCTCGAACTCCTGACCTCAAGTGATCCGCCTGCCTTGGCTTCTCAAAGTGCTGGGATTGCAGGTGTGAGCCACTGCACCCGGCCAATATTTATTATTTCTACTGTTCTTGTATCTTTGTCTAAATTTATTTCTTCATCTTTCTTTTAATTTTTCTTGAAATGTTTATTTTTTATTTGAAAATTCTAACTGAATTTGCAAGTGTCTAATTTTCCTTAAGAAATGCATCTTAAGTATTATACTGTTAACTACCCACGGTTTTTTATAGTGAATTGTACTATTTTAATTTATTGCTATTAAATATTCTGGCCTTGTGTCTCTAACTCCTTAAACAACAACTTAAGCCGCAGAGTGGATTTTCTCGCTTTTCATTGAAATTCTTTGGGCTAATCTTTGAAAAGTCAACTTAACGGTAGGTAGGCTGATATTTCCCAGTGCATTGCTGGGTGGCCATGCATGGTCATGGCGCGTCAAGCCAAGGGTGCTGTTCACAGCATATGATTTTGGGTGAAAGGAGATTTGTGAATAGTATCCCCCAGACTTGTGCCGTGCACGATCTGCGAGAAGTTGTTTGAGGACCCAATAGACAAGGTTCATGCCTTATGCCTCAGTAATTCCACTCCCAGAATTTTACCTTGAGAATTCTGTAGAAGAAAAAAACTGCATTAACTATTATCCATAATGGTAAAATGTTATGAACAATGGCCATATTTTAGATTTTGGTATCCACAAGTAGAAATAATCAAAAGTTTTATAAATATCTATATCAGATACCTCAAATAGACAAGCTATTACACCTTCACTAACAATGACAGTATTAAAAAAGCAGAGTAAATATCTGGACTACACTGTTAAGCCAAGAATTACAAATTATTATATCCATTCCGATTGTAACCTTTTTTATCAACGTTTAGTCACATAAACAAAAATGAGAAAATACGAAAAACCAAAAATAATTATGGATTGTTTTCTTTTGTAAAAGCGTTCTTCAATTTTACAGATACATACAATTTTTTCTGATCTAATCAAAGGAAAAGAGCCGTGGTTCCTTGAAAATTAACATTTGGTGCTTTGAGAAGTCAGAGCATTATTCTTTTGACTGAAACGTGCTTTTGTGAAAGGGCATTTCAAGCGTAATAAGTGCTCTATACGGACTTGCTATAGAAGAAGTGGCTGTGTTCTCCTTTGTCACAGGTTGCCCCAGCCTCCTCCTGTCACTTGGCATCTTTGTATCCCTGTGAATTTTCCCAAGATCCAGTACGTGAAGCCTCCCTGACCAGTTAACCACAATCATCAACTGCAAAGGCAATTTTCCTCTCTTATCGGCAGTGACAATCCCTGACAATGCTGGTTTTCACACAGCAAAGTAGAAATCGCCAGTGGGTGGTTTTCAGTCATTCTGACAGCACCTCACAAAGCTGGCCCCTCTTTCTGAAGCACAGCAGGCAAATTGCTCTGTTGTCAATCCATACGTGAGGCCTTGCCATTTTTCAGAATTTCCCTCAAAATCTCGCCTAATTTATGATGAAGCCATGGGCTGCTTTTGACCACATTAAGAACATTAAAACAAATGTAATCTGGTTATTGGGTTTCATGTAGATGTTATTTGAATTCAGTTGTGTTTTATTTTGAGAAACCAGGTTGCATGTAATTATAGCTTTAGGGAATTATAAAGCAGATTTTCTGGATAGGATCTGGGTAGATTCGCATTTCCTATCCCAAGACCAATACCCTTGTTAATGTCAGGCTCCTGAAAAGAATAAAAATTTTATGTGTAAAGAGGCAAGATAAACAGAAAATATTTAATTCCACACTACAGTGCAGACATTGGTGATAGTTCAGCCAGGATGTCTGAAGAATAAATATAAACATTTGATTCTAGGCTGATTTTTCCTCTGAAAAACAAATACATCATAAGTGATAAATGGTAAAAACAATGTTTTAACTCCAGTAAAATCCCCAAGCCTGTCATTTAGAAATGATTGGGTGTTCTATAGATTTTGGTTTCAAGTGAACTCAGAAAATAATTATTTGAAAGAAAAATGGCTTTTCAATTTACAAATTTGATGTAGTTTGTTGCCTCATGTAACCCCTGAGTTTTCTCTCTTTCGTGGTTTTCATTGATTTCATACCTAATGTTTGTTATTAAAATGGAAACATTTGGCCAGATATAATCTAGAGACTTGGTATTGCTTTTAATGAGAAGAAGCGTACCTTAAATCTATGCAAATAAGGCTTTCAGAAGTGTTTGCAAGGTCTGAATCTTTTTGCTTCCTTTCATTTCCAAAGCACTATACCCAATCCTCATGCCCTTAACCTTAAGGACTAGTGATGGACTGGAACAGGGAGAATGAGTGAGGAAGGATGTCATCAAAGGGGCTGTGTTCAGGAGCAGAATCTGGTCAGAGCCAAGAGAGAGCTTAGACTTGGGGTTAATGATCCAAATGGACTAGCCAATGAGCAAAGCCAAGTAAGATTTAGGTTAGCAATGGGGAAAATCCAAAGGACAATATTGGGCGAGAGAGACTAAAGTGTGCTGTTCTTAAGGGTAAGTAGCTAAAAGGGCTGAGTTCTCTCTCCTTTGGTGGCTTGTGTGGGTATGCTGGAAGTTGTTTAAAGGAGAAATTGCAGAGAGATCATTTAGGATTGTTGTTGTAAAAACAACAACAACAAAAAAAAAGGCGGTGGCTGGGTGTGGTGGCTCCTGCCTATAATCTCAGCACCTTGGGAGGCCAAGACAGGAGGATTTCTTGAGCTTAGGACTTTGAGACCAGCCTGGGAAACACAGGGGGATATCTTGTCTCTACAAAAAATAAAATAAAATAAAATAAAAATAGCCAGGTGTGGTGGCATGCACCTGTTGTCCCAGCTACTCAGGAGGGTGAAGTGGGAGAATCACTTGAGTCTGGGAGGTCATAGTTGCAATGAGCTGTGATCACGCCACTGCACTCCAGCCTGGGTGACAGTGAGACCCTGCCTCAAAATAAAAAATAAAAATGCTGTGAATTATTTGCCACTTCTTCTTGTACCTTGTGAGTCACTTGTAACTAATAAAATGTGGCAGAGATGACCTCCAAGGCTAGGTTGAATCCGATAGGGGTTACAACTTCTACCTTGTTTACTAAATCATTAGCTCTAGAACCCTAAACCACCCTGTAGGAAACTTGACTTCCTAGGAACAGCCATGCTAGGAGGGAGCCCAAGCCACATGGAGAAGCCACATGTAAGAGCTCTGGTCGGTAGTCCCAGGTGGCCTCAACCACTGAACATGTGAGTGAGTTCATCTTAAAGTAACTCCGGTGCCTAGCATTTGAAACACCAACTGCCAATGCATCTTTTCAGCTAAGGTTCCAGATCTCGTAGAACAGAGATAAACTGTCCCCATTGTGCCCTGATCATAATAAAACAGTTGTTTTATGCCAGTATGTTTTGGAATCCCATTTTAAAGCATCAATTGTTATTCAAAACAGAGTAGAGGCATTAATAGACCCACTGGATAGATGAATGTGTACTAAGTATGGAGATAGCTCTGTTTATTCATTGACCTCCAAGTTTACTTTAAGTTTTAAATCACTAATCTGAATTTCTCAAATATTTTTCCCTCTCTAGGAAAGGCAACACAGGTTTCAGTGGAGCTTTTAAGCTATAGTATAAAATCCTTGCTAAAAATAATAGAGCAAGCGAATCTGCAGTTTCTAAGTGAAATGCCTGCTTTAAATGCCAGGGAAAGTTTGGCTAAATCCACAATTACATGGAAAAGGCAAAAAGGAAAGCGAGGCATGTAGATGCATGTATGTGTGTACTATATAACTCTTTATACCTCTTTGTATATCTGAAATAGTTTATAATTCATTGTTATTTTTTAAGTGGAAGAGATTTGATAAAATCTATAAGACTGTGTGTGTGTGTGTGTGTGCACGCGCGCATACATGTGCATGTGTCTTCATAAATTCACTGTATCATATCCTGCAAATAAAAATAAAGTTTAGGTCATGGAGCCAAGACATTAAAGCTAGAAACATAAAAGGCAAATAAAATCTGAGTTCAGGTGTACTGTGCAAGCGTTTCTGATCTGTTTCCTCAAACTCTCATTGATAATAAGACTCACTTACTTTTATGGGCCACCAGAGATATGATACCCGAACTAGCTTGCCAGGCTTAAGCAGACGTTTTGCGGCAATCTTTATCAGGGTGCTTTTGCACTTCTTAGACGATAAACTTTAGCATTTCAACATTTTTATGGGTTTGGGCAAAGGTGAATAGATATACACCAAGTTATAGCAAGAGAAATGTAATTGACCAGGTGTAACATACTGAATTTAGAGCAACTGTCAACAGCCCTTGAGAATGCCTTGCAATTAATGAATCAGCTCTACCTACTACAAAGAACAACTGAGCCCCAGCACAGCCCCACACAAAACAGATCAATTGGAGTGTGGGCTGGTGATGGACGCTGAAGCATACGAGTGTGAAGTAAAAGGTGAGGAATGGTGGAGAGGACCAAGATCAAGTGAAGATTAAATATTTCAGCTACTGTGACCAGAAATTCATTGAGTCCTTAGTAAAAAAGATTGATATTCAAGTACCAATGATCATGTTTGTCATTTACCCTTTGTAATTTTCTGCTTGAAAAACATTTTCATGGTGAAGGGTTTATCATCCTCAACCTACATTTTGGTTTTCTTTATCAAACTCTGGGGCTAAAGCCATGCTTTTAGGTATGTTTACAGAAAGGCGTCTGCATCAAGTAGCCCACACATAGCTGTGTAGGCAGTTAAAAGTAACAGGGATAGAGTTACATATAGTCTTAACAGAAAGACTGGAGAACTGGGTTTGAAAAGTGGGCAGAAAGTCATGTTGCCAGGACCACAGCCCAAATAATGGCTTACAACTTATTACAGTGAGAACATCACTGCTTACACCAAGCACAGGTCACCAGATACTACAGCTGACATTGCTGCCCCTGATGCCCCAGTAAGCCAGGTGTTTCTGCTACCAGTTTAGCCCTGTGGAAGGATTTTCCAGTGTCCTGCTTATTTGCAGTACAATCCTCTGGGTCAAGTCTGAACAGATGCATCTGATTGGTCAGGCCTAGGGTATGTGTATCTGATTGGCTAACTGGTGTCAGATGCCTGGGCCTCACTGCAAGGGATCTTGGGAAAGTTGGTATCTGAAATTGTCAGTTTCTGTTTCCCATCAAAATGAAAAAGGTAGGGAACTACTTAAATATACAAATGGAATATGGATGCTTCATGGACAAAGAATGACAGACACATACTAAAAGTGGCAATTATGGGATGATTTTGCTAGGCACTTTACATACATTTTCTTATTATTTTTTACAACAACCTCTAGCAATAGTAATTATTATTATAAGACTGTGTGTGTGTGTGTGTGTGTGTGTGTGTTACCAATATTTAGATGAGAGAATTAATGTTTGGAGAGTTGAAATACCTTTTCAAAGTTGTACATGAAACAAGAATGCAAACCTAGGTCTGTTAGTCTACAAAGTATCTACAGAAAAGGGATGCATGAAAAATGAAGATTCCTTTTTGTAGCATATACAGGGGACTAGAAAATTTGTTCTGAGCCCAGTTAAGCCTGAAGTTTATAGGATATAATTTTATGGAGAGTCAAGAGAATGTGTTCTGCAATAACAAATTTATTTATCCTCCAATATTTTTAATTGATGAATTATGCAAATAAAATTTATGAGGACCAAGGTGGTTCTGGAGATTGACTTCAGTTATTTATACCAGATTAATGCTCTGGAAAAATATGCTTGGCAGGGAAGTTAGCCCAGGCTCCTCATATGATGGAGATCAAAATCACCCATTTTCTTGAGAAAGGTACTTGTTACAGGATTTCACATTTCCCTCACAAACAGCGCATCACACATGCTGTTAAATAATGTAAACCCATTGACTTTCTTAGAAAATTATGTTTGCGTGCTCAAAACAGTAAATCCAGAGCCATGACAACAGGGTACAGGGACCAACTGCCAAGCTTGAGGCAGGCGAGTTCACCTTCCATAGGTGCCAACAGACAAGCCCTTCTACTTGGGACTCCAACCGCCATTCCACGTTGGAAGTGTCACCTTCAGAAACCAACCCTCAGTAAGCCCATGAGCCTTCCCTTCCAGGGGTTATGATGTCATCTGTAAATGAAGGTTAGTCTTATGATGAAATCCTAGAACCCCTGAGTTGGAAAGACCTTCAAGAGCACTTACTTCCCTGGTATACAGTGAATTACTGTAATTTGCTGCACAGAGTAATTATGTACAATTAATAAATTATATAGAACCACATTTGCAGGATTGCTTGGGAGGACAGAGCATCACTTGAGGCCAGGAGTTTGAGACCAGCCCAAACGGGGATTTGGGCTGTTTCTACATGGGAGAAATGTGGTTCTATATAATTCATTCTCATCCAAAAGAGGTCAGAGAGTGGATGAAGGTGGTGTATCGTATCTGGCAAAGAAAATCTGAGGTCCACCTGTGGGCCCTATCAAAGGTCTTCCCCCTTCTCCTATCCACAAACACACTTGGCCCTTCACATGATGCCTTCAATGATACTCCATAATGTTCAAGGCCTCCTAAAGCCTAAACTTGAGATCTTCTTCGTAAGAACAGAAATGTATTTTTTCCACAGTTGTGGAACCATATCCATGATCAAGGTACTGGCAAATTCAGTTTCTGATAAGGGTTCTTGTCCTGACTTGCTGACTGTTGCCTTCTTACTGTGTCCTCACTTGGCCTTTCCCTGGTGCATGTCCATGTAGAGAAAGAGCAAGAACTCTGCAGCTCTCTTCTTCTTTTTTTAAGAGAGAGAGTCTCACTCTGTCACCCAAACTGGAGGGCACTGGTATGATCATAGGATCATAGCTTCTGTAGACCCCAACTCCTGGCTTGAGGGATTCTCCCCACCAGCCTCCCAAGTAGCTTAGACTGCAGGTATGACCCACTATGGCTGGCTAATTTTTAAATTATTTTGTAGAGATGGAGGTCTCACTTTGTTGGCCAGGCTGGTCTTGAACTTCTGGCCTCAAGTAATCCTCCAACCTCCCAAGCAGTCCTCCAACCACTCAAGCAATTTCTCCAACCTCCCAAAATGCTGGGATTATAGGCATGAGCCACTGCACCCAGCTCAAGCTTTCTTTTTATAAGGACACTAATCCATTGAATCAGGGTTCCACTCCATGACTTCATTTGACCTTAATTACTTCCTTAGAGGGTCTATCTCCAAATACAGCCACACTGGGGATTTGAGAGCCAGCATATACTTTGCGTGGGAAACAAACATTCAGCCCATTAACACAGTGGCAAGGAAGCTGGGGCATTTTTTCACCACATCTTTTCCCTAGTTACGTGAAGTTCACCCCAGTCCCTAGCATAGACTGAGCACACTTGGCAGCCAAAGAACACCCTCAAGCACAGACACAGGAAGCTGAGGAAATGTCAGGAGGCAAATTCCAGGGAGGGTCTAGGAGATAAGGGCTGGTCATGATGGCATTTGCTGAGGGCTGTGAGTTAACACTGGCTGACAACAGCTTGCTGTGTGGTCCACAGGCCTCAGAAACTAAGCTTGGGTCCTAAACCTCTGGGCACAGCCCTAGGCCAGAGGGCTCAGGTCCTCCTGGTGTTCTGCAAGTGGCTGGCCCTGCAGTGCCAGATGACTGGCTGTTAGCCCTCCAACAGTGGGTCATTGTCAGTGAAACGAACCAAGGAGACCCTAAAGGAAATGAAGCTTTACCTACAGAGAAATGAAATACGCCATGTGCTTTACATTTTCAGGACCTCATAAGAATTCATGAGTTGGAAGAATAGCCTAGAAAACACCTTGTCCAGCTGCCATTCAGTGCCATTCTTTCTCCAAATACATGCTGCCATATGCTTGTTAGGTAACTTCCTAAATAGCAACCAGGACACGTAATTATGCACTCTCTTCTTAAAGACTCCCAGGAAAGAATGCATCAGATTCCCTTGTCTTATTAAGCATAGCAACCTGGAAGCTCTTCCTTTTGTCCAAAGACTTTTCTACTTTTAAGACATTAATAAATGCCTTAAAGTAAAGCAATAGCTATTTACTTTGTCAACAATCAAACTAGCCTCTATGTATGTGTAGCAATTTTTATTTGCATGGCACAAGTGTAGCCTCTTTGGAACCAGAATGGAGTAGAGCTTCGTTTTTATTGCAAAACTTGCAGAAGAAGAAGAAAAAAAGAATATCTATTTAGTATATGACTATCATCATAACAGATAATACTTTTATGGTACTACCAAGATACATACCAAGAGCTTTATGTATTTAAACCTTATGAAAACACCATGCAGTAGGCAACATTAGTTCTACATTTTACAGATAAAGAAAATGAAGCACAGATAAGTTAAGCACCTTTTCCATAGTCACACAGCTTTCCATGGGGGAGCAGAATGTAATCCAAACAAGCTGGCTACCTGGGCCACGGTCTTAACAAGGAGGGTGTCCTCCCTGTACAATCATGTTGTCTTAGGGTGGTGGAGTAGTCAGGGAAATTTTCAAAGAGTTATAGAGGCCAGGCACAGTGGCTCATGCCTGTGATTCCAGCACTTTGGGAGGCTGAGGCGGGTGGATCACATGAGGTCGGGAGTTTGAGACCAGCCTGACCAACATGGAGAAACCTCATCTCTACTAAAAATAAAAAATTAGCTGGGTGTGGTGGTGGGCGCCTGTAATCCCAGCTACTCAGGAGTCTGAGGAAGGAGAATCGTTTGAACCTGGGAGGTGGAGGTTGTGGTGAGCCGAGATCGTGTCATTGCACTCCAGCCTGGGCAACAAGAGCAAAACTCCATCTCAAAAAAAATAAAAAATTAAAAAGAGTTATGGAGAGTAAGAAATGAAACACAGCTCCCTCCCAGATTTTCTTATCACTAAGTCCTTTCCACTGTACAATCTAAAATCATAACCAGGTGACCCTTTATGCTAGAAACAAGTTTCCTTCTTTCATCTTTTGTGTGATATTTTCCTGAAAGATTTTCATGGGTATCTGTTTGATGGGAAAACGCTACCTATTCAAATTTTATGCATTTTTTATATTATAATTCACTTTACAGAGGATTTGACATGGCTAATTTTCAGTGTATTTTGTTTCACAACTCAGATTTTTGGATTTGCTCAACCTAGTTATACAAAGAGAAAGAGGTGGTAGATTACCACTAGCTTAAAGAAGGTAAATTTAGGACAAATAAATATAAAGATGATATGAAGCCTGTTCTCTCAAGATGGTGAAAATGTAAATAGGTTCAAAGATGGCTGAGATAAATTTGTAAATGACAGCCCTTAAAGATCTTATTAAGGAAAATTGAATGTAGGAGAAATATACTTCTATTTGTGGATTTTTTTCCATTTTGTACATTTTCTCATTTCATCATTTTTGAAATGGCTTTTCTTTGCCTCCTACCAGTTTCTTAGTGAGAGAGGGGGACGCTTTTGGCATCCTGGTTTTACTGTTGTTGCTAGCAGAGTTCTGAATGAGAGTCTAACACTATAAGCGAGGGTGCCCTGCATGCTGGTAGAGTGGACCCCACTTACACGGTACGTGCTGAGGCTCCCATCTGGTGAAACATTTCAATTCTATAGTAAACACTCAGGGCCAACGCAGTAGCTCAAAAATATATTTCTCACTGCAATTTGTACACTAGAAGGAATAACACAGAATCACTTTAGCAAAAATTTATGTATTAGGTAAAAGGAATAAAAAGTGCATTCAAGGGATTCTTTAGGATTGTAAGGACTCTTGGAGTGCATGAAGGCGAACCCTTTTGTTTTACAGATAGGGACACTGAGGCCCAGTGTTCCTGTTATCTATTGCTGTAACAAACTTTCATCAAATTCAAGTGTTTAACACAGCAACAGTTGAAGATTTGCATACAAATAAAAAAAATATTCTGTTACACTTGGCCCTTGAACAATAAGGGGGTTGGGGAACCAACCTCCATCTTGGTTATAAATCCATGAATACTTGACTCCCTCAAAACTTAACTACTAATATCACACTGTTGACCAGAAGCCTTACCAACAACATAGCTGAAGAACACATATTCTGTATGTTGTATGTATTACATACTGCATTCTTGCAATAAAATAAGCTAAATAAAATGTTAGTAAGAAAATCATAAGGAAGAGAAAATATATTTACTATTCATTAAGTGGAAGTTATCATTATAAAAGTCTTCATCTCCATCGTCTTCACATTGAGTAGGCTGAGGAGGGGAGAACGTGGAAGAGTTGGTCTTGCTGTCTCAGGGATGGCAGAGCAGAAGAAAATCCATGTAAATGTAGACCTGAGCAATTACAACCCATGCTGTAAGGGTCAGCTGTATATTTTACAATTTTGTGGCTCATGAATTTGGACAGGGCTCAGCTTGGTGGTTCTTTTGCTCCATATGGTGATGCCTGTGATCACTAGCTATTATTTGGCCAATGAAGGAGCCTTTCGTCTCCCAAGACTACAAACCAGGTAACTACCATTTAGCTACAGAAACTCTCTCCCAAGGTGAGTGGGTTATTTGGAGGATTCCAGATTGCTCTCTAAAGATGTTTGCCAATGACCTTCCTAGGCTGTGTCATGGAATATGTGATGACAGGGTGTCAAGGAGCATTTTTCTTGTCAACAATTCTGTATCCTCCAAGGTCTTGCATCAAGTTCTTCTTTGCTTCTAAAGCAGGTAAACATCTATTAATTATTAGCTGTTCTCTTTTATTATTATTTTCCCATGCTTCATTTGTATGTATGGCTTCTCTCATTCTTGGTGGATGAATGACCCAACTCTTTCTGGAGACCCTGGAGCATTTGCCTGTCCTGATATGTGGCCATGTCAGAAGGAAGCAAAGAGCATTAGTGCTTGGGACTAAGTGAGCTGCAGTCCTGCTATTCATGCTAGCAGCTCTGAGGTGCGCAGTTCCCAACATCAAAGCTTCTATTTTCTGCTAAACCGTGAAGAAGGGGTATCAGGTACTGAGGGAAAGCAGCAGCCTGGGCTGTCATTGTTTTGGAACAAACCAGCTGTTCTGATAAATGATACCTAATGTGAATCCAGGACCAGGTGCCTCTCAGTCCTTCTTGGAGTTTTTCTCTTACTTCCTTCCAATGATAAAATATGAGAGAACATATTCCTATAAATTATTTTCCAATGCAGATATTATAGAAAGCATGCCAATAAGCAACTGCCTTATTTCCTAATTCCAAATGGCTATGAGCTTCATTTTCAATTTACTCTTCCATAATTGTGTTTTTATTTTCCATCTCCCCTCCATCAATTCTGCAGGGGAACAGAAGGAAGCATCTGTAAGGACCAGCTGTACAAGTGGAAGCCTGTTCAATGGGATTGTTTGTCTAAATGGTGAAATAGAATAATTGATTGAAATAGAGTTACTGATGATAATCAAGGAGAAATACATGGGTTTTGGCATTAGACTAGTCTGAGTTAAAATTCTAGCTCTGCAACTTATTTACCACATAAGCTTCAGCAATTTTAAAATGTTTTGAACTTCAATTTTCTCATCTGGCAAGTGAGCATACCAATACCTACAATCATATGGAAATATTAAGGACTGATCTAGATGGCAAATTTGCAGAGTCTGACGTGGTGGGCGTTCAGTAAATCCAAGTACCCTTTCCTCAAGGAATAGCTCTGTGAGTAAACACGACATGTAGACATTTAAGGGGATATTTTTGTGAAAAGCTGTAAAAAATGTGAGATCGTAACAAATACCATTTTTAGCACTCCAAATTTTAAATACTATGCTAGGCTCAGTGGAGACAATGTGAAAACCCAAGTTCTAAGTCCTCAAGTAGTGGGAATGGGGTGGGGAATTAAGGGAAAGTCTGTGAAACAACCACAATGCAAGATGACAATCTTTAGAGGGTCACACAGATGTGTTGAAGGAAATTGAAACTTCAGTGCTCAGGTGCAGTGAAATCCTTTCACAACAACATCAGTATGTTGCATAATGTCACAAGGGGGCTCATCTTGAACTCTGTGGGAATTTTAATTTGACTTTGAATTTTGGTCATCCATCAGAGTAAATCAATGCTCTATAAAAAGTTGGGTTTTTTTAATGGTAAGAAAGGTAAATTTCTCAAAAACTCAGAAATCATGAGAAATTCAGACTTTTTTTTGGCCAGTTTGGAGGCAAACAATTAGAAATTTGGGGAAATTTAAAACATATTAAAAGTAATGGCAAAAACTTTAATTACTTTTGTACCAACCAAATATCTAATGTGATTTTAAAGACTAATTTAAGAACTTACAAATATATACTTTTTTGTGAAAAAGAGTATTTTCCTATTTTAAATTTTTTAATTTTGACATAATTTTAGACTTCAAGAAATGTTGCAAAAATAGTACTTAGAATTTCCATATAACCCTTACCTTGGTTCCTCAAGTGTTACCATCTTAACACATTTGCTTGATTCTCACTGTGTGTGTGTGTGTGTGTGTGTGTGTGTGTGTGTGTGTGTGTCTTAGTATCTATTCAATTTTTTTTTTTTCTGAGCAGTTTGAGAAAAAGTAGAACTATACTGCTACATCTCTAGGTACCTCAGTGCGTATTTCCTAAAAACAATATTCTCTAACATAATTATCAAAATCAGAAACTTAACTTTAATAGAGTCATATTAGCTAATCTACAAATATTAAAACTTCTGCTATTGTTCCACTAATGTTCTATATGGCAAAGTAAGAGCTTGTCTCGTCCAGGATCCAATTCAGAATCACACACTACATCTACATGTGATGTCTACTTAGGTTTCTTTAATCCAATATGTTCTCTGGTCTTTATCTTTTATGATTGACAAATTTGAACAACATACAAGTATTTAGTGGAATTTCCCCCAAACTGGCTTTGTCTAACGCTTCCTTCTGTTTAAGATTCATGGTATGCTCTTTTGTCCGGACTATCATGGAAGTGGTCTTGTGTTCTTCCTAGTGCATGATATCAGGAGGCACATGATGATGATTTCTCCCATTACTGGTGCTATAGAGTGAATATTTGTACCCACCCTCAAATTCACAAGTTGAGATCCTAACTCCAAGGTGATGGTATTAGGAAGTAGGTCCTTTGGGAGTTGATTAGGTCATGAAGATGGACCTCTCATGAATGGGATTAGTACCCTCATAAAAGAGACTCCAGGAAGTTCCCTCACTCCTTCCACCATGTGAGGACACACCAAGAAGGTGCCATCTATGAAGGAGGAAGTGGATGGACTCGCACCAGACACTAATTCTGTTGGTGCCTTAATCTTGGACTTGCCAGCCTCCAGAACTGCAAGATATACATTTCTGTTGTTTATAAGTCGTTCAGTCTATGCCATTTTGTTAAGCTTCCTGAACTAAGACAATTGGTGCTACAACTTTGATCAATAGATTAAGGTAACATCTTGCAGGGTTCTCCCCTGGAAAGTTGTGGCTTCCCTTGGAATTATCAGGTGTCTTGTGAGGAGACACTTTGAGACTAGGTACATGTGCCATTTCTGATCATACTTTTGTCCACTAGTTTTAGCATCCTTGAAGATTCTTATCTAAAATAATTATTACTATAGTGGGTGCCAAATGGCAATATTCTAATCCCATCATTTATTCTGCATTTAGTTGGAATACTTCCATAAGAAAGTGTTTTACTTCTGCAACATTTATTTACACATTTATCTCAGTGAGGACTCATGGGTTATTATTTTATTCTATGAGTTACTCTACTTATTAATTCTGTTGCTCAAATTGTTCCATATTTGATTAGTGGAAGCCCCTCCGATTTAGCTGCTGTGTCCTTTTAACTAGATCCTCATTTCCTATTATTTTTGCCCTAGAATCAGCTGTTTCCCCAAGGAGCTTTGGATGTTATTAAAAATAAGCTATGTGTTGCTAAACTTTAAGGAATTAAACATGTTGCTGATTATATTATTTTGCAAGAATCAGAGAAAATTTTGATGATAGGAAAAACAGACATTTTACTGAAACTAATCATTACATTTCATATTCACTTTTTTGTTTTCTCCACAGTGCAAACTAGATACAGGAAACGCTTATTTGCCATAACTTCCTTAAGGAGGATAGATGGGGTGAACTGGAGAACGAGCAGAGACCTCAGCTAGTTAAGTACAACTTTTTGTCCCAAGTGGATTTATCTACACAGCCTTGCTTTTAGAGTTATCACTGTTGGCAGTTTGTGCTTCTTCTTGGGCTAATTCTAAGGCATCTCATTTTTTTTCAAGTTTAATAACACTTACAAAGGGAAGATTTGCCCAAAGTGAGATAAGCTTCTTACTCTTACTCTAACCTCTATCTTGCCATCCAGTAAGCATCTCTACTTTTTTCTGTGATGCAGAACAAACATAGGGGCTGGAATTAGGAGGGGAGCAGGGACTATGAAAGGACCTGCGTCCCATCACTTCTACAAAATGTTATCAGACTCCTTCAATGAGTGACAAGAGACACTTCTGTGTGCCACTGAAAAAACACAGAAGTTTGAGATACCAGGTTTCAAGCACCTGTATGCCATCCTATTTAATTCTCACATCAACTCAGATGGGTATTTTGATTATTTTGAAATGTACAGGAAAGACAAATGAATTTTACAGCCAACACTGTATACCAACCACTCAGATTTATTATGCCATTGACATCTTGCATGATCACATATTGATAGATCTGTCTATCCCTCTTTCCATGTATTGGTCTGTCTTGTTTGGGGGATGCATTTCAGAGTAAACTGAGACATGAGTACACTCCCAAGGATGATACTATAGCCTAATCTCATCAAAGAGGACGTTCAGCCACCATATGTTCCTCATCGAAATACACAGATATTAAGTGGGAGAGACCAAATGTGAATCTGGGTCTGCTTAACCTGGAAGCCCATGTTCTTCCTTCTTAATCCTATGGCCTCCTTTTAGAAAATGTTGCATTTTAATGAAAACTACAATGAGATACCATCTCACATCAGTTAGAATGGCCATTAATAAGACGTCAAAAAATACCAGGTGCTGGTGAGGTTGTGGAGAAAAAGGCTCGATTATGCATTGTTGGTGGGAGTGTAAATTAGTTCAACCATTGTGGAAAATAGTGTGGTGATTCCCCAAAGCTCTGAAAATAGAACTGCCGTTGGATCCAGCAATTCCGTTATACTGGGTAAATACCCAGAGGAATAGAAATTATTCTATCAGAAAGACACATGCATGTGTATGTTCTCTGCAGCATTATTCACCATAGCAAAGGCATGGAATCAACCTAAATGCCCATCAATGGTAGACTAGATAAAGAAAATGTGGTACAAACACACTGTGGAATACTATGCAGCCATAAAAATGAACAAGATTACATCCTTTGTGGCAACATGGATACAGCTGGAAGCCGTTATCCTTAACAAACTAATGCAGGAACAGAAAACCAAGTACAACATATTTTCACTTAAAAGTAGGAGCTAAATAATGAGAACACATAGACGTATAAAGGGGGACAACATATACTGGGGCCTACCAGAGGGTAGATGGTAGGAGGAGGGAGAGGATAAAGAAAAACAGCTAATGGGTACAGTCTTGCTAGCTGGGTGACAATCTGTACAATCAACCCCCGTAACATGCATGGGTTTACCTATATAACAAACCTGCACGTGTACCCCTGAACTTAAAGTTTACTAAACAAGGGAAAAAATGTTTGATAAGGGGAGATGGTCAGTGCCTTGTCTTTGTGGTCTGTGCTCCTTCATGGCTCTCAACAGCATCGTGTCCCACTGTGAGTAATCCTGTGTCTTCTGCTTCTGATTCCATCACTACCATAGGCACCCACCACAGCAGGAAGGTATCTGATTTATGTCACTTAAACTTTTACTGAGTCCTGTCTTTTAAAATTATTATATTTTTATTTGGATTTTGAAGCTAGCTATCTGTTAAGAATTTGAATTTTTTCATGCCTGCAATCCCAGAACTTTGGAAGGCCAAGGTGGGCAGATCATCTGAGATCAGGAGTTCAAGACCAGCCTTGTTCTAACCCAATGCAAAGAAACTAAGAACCTTGAAAAAAGGTTTGATGAAATGTTAACGAGAATGGACAATTTAGAGAGGAATATAAGTGAATTGATGGAGCTGAAAAACACAACACGAGAACTTCGCGAAGTATGCACAAGTTTAAACAGTCGAATTGATCAAGCAGAAGAAAGGATATCAGAAGTCGAGGACCAGCTCAGTGAAATGAAATGAGAAGACAAGATTGGAGAAAAAAGGATAAAAAGGAATGAGCAAAGTCTCCAGGAAATATGGGACTATGTGAAAAGACCTAATTTACGTTTGATAGGTGTACCTGAATGTGACGAAGAGAATGAATCCAAGTTGGAAAATACTCTTCAGGATATCATTCAGGAAAACTTTCCCAACCTAGCAAGGCAGGGTAATATTCAACTCCAGGTGATACAGAAAACACCACAAAGATATTCTTCAAGAAGACCAACCCCAAGGGACATAATCGCCAGATTTATTAGGGTTGAAATGAAGGAGAAAATTCTAAGGGCATCTAGAGAGAAAGGTCAGGTTACCCATAAAGGGAAGCCTATCAGACTGACAGCATATCTCTCAACAGAAACCTTACAAGCCAGAAAAGAGTGAGGGCCAATATTTAACATCCTTAAAGAGAAGAACTTTCAACCCAGAATTTCATATCCAGCCAAACTAAGCTTTATAAGCGAAGGAAAAATTAAATCTTTTGCAAACAAACAAGTACTTAGAGACTTCACCACCACCAGGCCTGCTTTACAAGAGCTTCTGAAAGAAGCACTATACATATAAAGGAACAACCAATATATATCAAAAAGCAAAGAGCATTAACACAGTGAAAAATTTACACCAACTAATGGGCAAAACAGCCAGCTAGCATCAAATGCCAGTATTAAACTTACATATATTCTAATTGGATAAAAAGCCAAAACCCATTGGTATGCTGCATCCAGACCCATCTCACATGCAACGATACACAAAGACTCAAAACAAAGAGAAGGAGGAAGATTTACCAACCAAACAGAGTAAAAATAAACAAACAAAAAGTAGAAGATGCAATTCTCGCCTCTGATAAAGTAGACTTTAAAGCAACAAAGAGCAAAAGAGACAAAGAAGGACATTACATAATGGCAAAAGGATCAATGTAACAAGAAGAGCTAATGATTTTATAGATCAATGAGACAGAATATTAACAAGGACATCCAGGACTTGAACTCAGACCCAGAACAAGTAAACTTAATAAACATTTATAGAACTCTCCACTTCAAACACACAAAACATACATTACCACCTCACACCTATTCCAAAAGTGACTACATAATTGGAAGTAAATCACTCCTCAGTAATCACATAGCATTTCATAGGTTTAAATGAAATATTGGTTGGCTGCTTGTTTATTATTTTCTTCCCTTATTCCTTCCTGTCTACATCATTAAGTATAATTATTGGTATAAAAGAGGTTTTCAATACCCATTACTAAACTGCATTCTAGCAAGAAAGCAATACTCCCATTCTCTCTCTCTCTTTCTCTTCCTTTTTCTTCCTCTTCTCATTCTTTTTTTTCTTTCTTTCTTTCTTCAAAAAAAAAAAAAAGACCAGCTTGACCAACATGGCGAAACCCATCTCTACTAAAAATACAAAAATTAGCTGGGCCTGGTAGCACATGCCTGTAATCCCAGCTACTTGGGAGGCCGCAGCAGGAGAATCACTTGAACCCAGGAGGCAGAGGTTGCAGTGAGCCAAGTTCATGCCATTTCACTCCAGCCTGGGTGACAGAGCAAGACTCTGTCTCAAAAAAAAAAAAAAAACCTCAAAAATTTTCACATATGCCTTTCCCTCCTTCAATTTTAAAGTAGTTTCTGACACCACAAAGCAGGTGCAGAGATTTATTTTGCATAGTGTCTCAGAGCCATGACGAACAGGATTTCTCCCCATTTTTTATGTTAACCTGTCTCTAGGCCTGGCCTGGAAGGAGAGTCTGTTCTCATCAGTTTCCAGTGCTAGGAGAGGGTCAGAGGGCCTTGTTCCACTTCCCCACCCTACCCGCTCTTGGCTCCTCTGGGAGGTCCTAGCGGGCGGCTGCAGAACACTATAGTGCTGGGAATGGCAGAGCTTCACCGGGGCATCCTTCCTTCTGGGCCTCCACTTCTTTCCCACTGCATCTGAGGCCCTGGTTTGTGGATCTGTTGCAAAGAGTAAAGAAATGCACTGGAAAGTACTTGGTAAACTGTGTGGATAGCTCTTTAGTATGTGTCTCATGCAATATTTGGGACATATTTGTACTAGAAAATTATTCTTTGTTCTTCTTAAATTCAAATTTGGCTGGGTATTTTGCATTGTATCTGGCAACTGCACTCCTGGGGAAGCAGAACTCAGCACTGACGTCCAGCCCTGTGATACCTCACTCCTGGTGCCCACAGGAGCCAGCACCCGCTCTGGATACCCTGCAGATCCCACCCTGCTTGCTTAACCACCATGCAGCGTGAGATTGAGGGACACTGTGGGAATGTAAAATCAGATGGTGTATACAAACTCCATGAGATAAATTAGCCATATTAGTTTTTATTTAAACTATAATTGAATACGTGAATAGAAAATTAGTGTAATGTCTTGATACCATCTGGTGCTCCAACTTACACCAGTTTTTTCATCTGTTTTAATTTAAACAAGATTGAATTTTCTTCCTACATGTGATTTTGTTCCATTAATTACTCTGTTTTCACTTAGATACCATTGTGTCAACCATGGTCCTAAGTGGATTTAATAATTTGTAGATAATTGAACAAGTGCAATGTCGTCAATGAGCCAGTGTTCTTCTAAGTTATACAGAAGCTGAGACTCAATAATTTACCTGCAAACCAACACTGAGTCATTTCCGATATAACATTGCATCCTCCAGAAATGTATTTAAATACAGTCAAATTAATTCCTCCCATACCTCCTTATTAACTGACTACTACGTAGCAAGGATGCACTTGGAGCCAAGGATAAAAAGAGATATAAGACATAGTCCTAGCGTCGATAGCATCTCAATCTGGTGAGATTCAGACCTATAAACAGATAATGGCAGTGTGATTCAATAAGGCACAATTACAGGGCTCTGGGGACACAGAGAAGAGTCTCTGATCTGACAGAATAAAGAGGAATAAGTAAGAAGAGGCAGTCAGAGAAATGAGCAACACAACAGCAGGAAAAATAGATTCACACAGTCCCATTTTCTAGCTGAATAACATAGCTAAGAGTACTTTAAACCTGCATAGGGCTTTGTGGTTGCAGAAGCAGATTCACAGATTTACACACACACACATGATGGAAAGGAGCAGTGTGAAGCTGTCTTTGGGGGAAAAGCAGCACAGAGTAGAAAACAAGACAAAAGACAGGTGGGATTGACATATCGGGTATTCCCCAGGAGAGCAGGAAAGTGGGGCGATGTTCACTTCCCTGACCTGAGGTCTGAGCTTATCCGTGATTTTTTTTCCCTTGGTGGTTATCTACATTTTTTAGTTTTGAGCCTTACACTTGTGTTACTTCAGTGTAACTTTTTAAAGGCATGTTTATAAGACAAAGAAAGGCTGTAGAAATGTTTCCGATTAAAGGAAGAAAGGAGGCGGGGGCGTAAAACTAAGTGCACAGCTCAGCCGCAGGCGGAATCTGTACCGGAGGGGAGATGCCAGCAGGTCGGAAGGGAGTCAAGTGAAAAAACTGGAATATGAATTTTCTTTGCTCTCAGGTGCCTGCTCTACATCCTAACTTCTCTGCCTCGTGTAAAAAATGTCTGTTCCTCTGATACATGATCGATTTGGCTAAACTACTCTACAGTCTGCCTGTGTTCATTTCAATGTAGCCAGTGGATTCCTTCCCCTCCTTTTCTGAGGAATTTGCCATCTGGTTTACCATATTCCTCTTCTGCCATATTCTGCCACCATCATGCACGACTTCAGCTTTTTGCACATGACGCATCCAACACTCTGGACCCGTCCTTGATCATCTCTCCAATGATACTGTGTCTTCCCCACACTTTCCCACCCACCCCAGGGCTGTGCCAGAGCTTCTCGTTGTGCAAAACCACTTGTTGAAAGTAGGAACACTGATCATGAACAACAGACATCAAATGTGGTCTGCTAAACTAGAAGAAGATTCACTGCAAGGATCCTTACTGGGGTGCAGAACGACAGGGAAATCCAAAACACTGAGTCAGAAAACAGCCGGGGGTCAAGAGAGTCTGAACAGCTGAGAGATAACATGGCCCGATCACGTATGCTGGGACCCAAACCGCAGAACAGCAGTTGGCGCTGCTGGGTCTCAGTGCCCATCACCACACCAGTGTGCATTCAGCTGTACCACTGCACCTGCTGCGAATTATCACTAACTGTTCCTTCTTGGTCATGCCCCCTTAAGGTTGAGAACCTTGGGTGACAGTTGGTGATGGGCTGAGCACAGCTCATGTGTGTACTCCTTCTACCTCTAGTGATGTGAGAAGAGAAATATCTCCCCCATTTCAGCTTCCCCAGTGTGAGTAGGAATGTGTCCCACACTTCTGAGATGACTCTAAATGGGAAGGATATTGGATTCTGGGAAGCAAAAATTGACCAAGTTCCATATAGTATACCTTCTTGGCAACCCCGCATTCTCATCCTCACCTCTTCTTATAATCACCTTTCAAAATAAAGTTCGCACCTTTACTGCAACACACTCTTGTATGCTGAAAATTCATTTATACCCCACCCCACCTGAACTCCAACCAAACTTAAGCAAATGCACCTAGTTTTTGATCCAAATTTTATGGATAACATTTATTTCTGCCTTGGTTTTCTCTTGATCCTGTCTCAATATTTGGAAACTTTTGAAACAAAACAAACTTTAGAGACAAATATTGGAGAGGCCATAATCCTTGTACTGCAACTGGTCTAAAGGCTTTAACAGATCCATCTAACTCTCCCCAGTGCCCAGTACTGTCCCTGACCCACTAGGCCTTCAGCAGCACACAAAGTGATCTGGGATGCTTGCCTAGGGAGGTGATTCAATCCTTCCTTCCTGAAGAGATGAGCCGTTGGTGGTCCTGCTTGTTAGTGTCTCATGTTCAGCACGGTTGAGCTAAGAAGTGCCCAAGGGAACACCTGTGCTTCATTCATAATCCTTCACACCCACCACTTAATACAACACCATGTCTCGTTGGCAGGATTAAATGATCCAGCCAACCATGTAGTACCCGCCCCGCCCTTTTTTTTTTTTGGCTGGTTGATTGAATAGCACGAAGAGTTCAAAATGGCCAGATGGCATTCTTAGCATGTAATTCCATGAAATCATTGTATTCATGAGTGGAGCCTTCTGTAACTGAATACTAAAACTTTTAGACCAACAGAGTCCATAAATTTAGGAGAAAAAAATTTTACTAGCGAGTTATTAAATCTAATTAAGTGATCTGCATCCCAATTCTATCCCTTGTCATGGATCATTGTAATATGACTATGAGATTCACTAAATGATATACTGGAAACCAGTTCTGAGCATATTCTTTATTCTGCAAGTCTGTCTCCCTTCCAGGAAAGGTTCATCACATGCACTAAGGGTCTAGTTTTTCAATACACACACACACACACACACACACACACACACATTCTATAATATATAATATGCAGAAGTGTGACTGCAAAGGAGAGCAGATTCAAATTCAGAATGTATCTCTTTCACTGATGTCTCTCCACAGTGGAAGAGGGCAGAGGAAATCAACCAGCCACTAAGAACTTAGGTGACTCTCCAAGATACTATGCTAACAACTTGTAGTTAGTTGCTATTGTCAGAAAGTTGGCTACTCAACAATAGAGTAGATAGATACGATTTGGCAAACAGAGAGGCTGGGCATGGAGGCTCATGCCTGTAATCCCCATTTTCAGAGGCCAAGGCAGGCAGATCGCCTGAGTCCAGGAGTTTGAGATCAGCTTTGGCAACATGGTGAAACCCTGTCTCTACAAAAAATAGAAAAACTATACCGGCATGGTGACACCTTTCTGTAGTTCAGCTACTCTGGAGGGGAAGCTGAGGTGGGAGGATCACTGGAGCCTGGGAGGTCAAGGTGACATTGGTCCGAGATCATGACACTACCCTCCAGCCTGGGTGACAGAGTGAGACCCTATCTCAAACAAACAAAAGAAACAAAGTAAAAGATTTGGCAAACCTAAATCCAGGTTGATAGGCATTTGTATCATTTTCATTCCTACCAATATCCACCTGCCCATTGGGCTGGCCCTGGGAGGCCCAGGGAAGGAAGCTGACAGATATTCCCAGCCTGGGTCAGTTTTTCCTCCTGATTATTAAGAAATCACTCTGTGGTGGAAGTGCTTTGTTGGGTCCTCATATAAGATACAGATATTTTTGACATCCTAAGGTCATTTCAAAAGCTGCACACACTTCTCCAAAAGTCCTAGTCAGCAATGCTCCAGCACTGCCTCATCTGAGTTTCTGACAATCTAACTGAATTATTAATCACAGTCTCTCTCCTAAACAAAATGGCCAAGGAGATGGGTGGCTATATTTATTGCTGAGCCATAAACATTTGTTGATATGGTTAAACAGCTTTGTGTTGCCACCCAAATCTCATCTCGAATTGTAATCCCTATAATTCTCATCAACCCCATGTGTCAAAGGAGAGACCAGGTGGATGTAATTGTATCATGGGTGTGGTTTCCTCCATGCTGTTCTTGTGATAGTGAGTTTTTCCAAGATCTGATGGTTTTATCATCATCTTGCTGGTTCTTCTCCTTCCTGCCAACTTGTGAAGTAGGCACTTGCTTTCTCTTTGCCCTCACCCATAATTGTAAGTTTCCTGAGGCCTCCCCAGCCATGCAGAACTGTGAGTCAATTTAACCTCTTTCCTTTATAAATTACCCAGTCTTTAGCAGGTCTTTATAGCAGTATGAAAACAGACTAACACATACGTTTTCTTTCAAGGCCATCCCTGAGTAAGCTCTAACATTACATCAGTTAATTTTGGCAATTGCCAAAACATCATGTAGAGCCATCCAAAAAGCAGGTTTGAATTTTTTTCCTCCTTAGTCACCTGGACTGTGGAGCAATCTGTGAAGACACAGGGGTGGGCTGAGGTGAAGGCAGTCCATGTACCAATACCTTGCTCCTCCTATGCAGGCCACAGCACCCAGCTTCCTATATTATAGGATTTAATATGATACGTAACTTGTATACATGTCTATGTTCATGTTTTATATACACGCCTATATATAAATCTTGTATACATTGCATGTCTTATCTAAGATATTACAAGTGTTTTGAGAGCTGAAACCTTTTCCACCTTTCCTACCTACTCTGTCCTTGGTATCTAACACAATACCTTGATTGCAGTAGTAGGGATGTTAGACTTAACAAATAAAAATACAGAACACCCAGTTGTATTTGAATTTCAGACAAACAATAAATAATTTTTAGTATGATCATATCCTATGTAATATTTGGTACATATTTATACTAAAAACATTTGCTTTTCATCTGAAATTCAAACTTAATTTGGCATCCTGTATTATATCAGTAACCCTGAGAGCAGGTTCTCGATAAGTATTTGTTGGATTCATAAATCAATCAATCATGGATTTGTTTAGCGCTTATTCTATCCTTTTCAATTCATTGAACCCTTCCACAGCTGTGTAACAGTTTGAAGTATTAATCCCTTCTCTATGTGGCTGCTAGTAATGGCCACCTTTGCCTCATTGAGAAATTGTCCTGGTTGAGTCAGAGACCATAAAATGTAGAAGTTCAGGTGTAAGATGGGAAAGCTGGAGAATAGTTGCTAACCGTTTTCTCTTTTGTTTAGCCTAACATGGGCAAAAAGAAGAGAAGGGAGTCAGAGAGTTATTCCTAAAAAGATGGTGGTTAGTTTTCTTCTTGGTTGAATACTGGGTGCAGAGTAACAGCAGAATCCCCAGATATATTAAAGATCCCAGAATAGATAATACCCTTGTCTTGTTTTCTGCCCAGTTCCCCAGGAGACTGAATTAGTCAGCTATTACTGCATAACAAATAACTACAAAAATCTTTTGGCATATAGCACTAGGCATTTATTTTTGCTGACAGGTTTGAAGGCTGGTTATGGCAGCTCTGTTTCAGGCTGAATGTTTTCGCTATGTGCCCCATTTAGGGGCCCAGGTTAGAGGGGCAGATGTAGGAAACTTCCAGAATGTTGATCAGAAACTCACTATGCCCCTTCAGGCCAAACTCAGGACTCAGGCACTGTCACTTCTGCTTACGTGGTATTGGCAAAAAAAAAAAAAAAAAAAAAGTACAGGGCCAGGCTCAACATTAATGGGTAAGGAGATAATTTCGTCATCTAAAGGTAGAGAGGAAAAGGGGTAAAAATTTGTTGATTAATAATTGAATCTGGCAAACACTGTTTGTCTGGCTGGCAAACACTATGAGACAGTTGCATTACATGTTGAAGCAGAAGAGCCTGAGGCAGGCTCACTGAGACCTTGAATCCTCTCCTTGGAGAGAGGAAAAAGAAAACTCTTTTCCCCTGTTGCCTAGAATGATGTGCAAACCATGTAGCTCGATGCAAGTGCTCATAAACATCTGCTCTGTCTTGGCAGCTCTGCCATAGGCTCTGGTTTTATCCATCATCTATCTAGATACCATGCATTGGAATGATAGTCGCCACTTACTGAAGGCTTGCATTCTGCCCCATTTTTGTCTCCATGAATACTCCTAACATCCTATTAAATAGATATTATTATTAACCCTATTTTCTACATTGGAAGACTGAGGCTGGGAAAGTTGAGTAATTAGCCCAGGAACCCTGGTAAGAGTCAGAAAAGTCTGTATCAGAACCCACGTGGGTCTGGCACAAAGCCTGCGGCTTTCCAGACTCTGCCCTGTGGTGTGTGAACTCAGGATTCCTCTCTTTAAGAGTTGTTCTCATCTGTGTTCCTCCAGGGGCTGCAGAGAGCTCTCAGAAGTTAGCTTCCAGCCACAGCTATGCAAAAACCAGAAGCAACCTTTACAGGGTAAATTAAGCAGCTTTTCCGTGAAGGGTTCTGTAAAGGACTTGCAGCCAAGACCAGTGGAGTCCAGGAAAGTGTCTATTCCACAAGGTTTTGAGAAGGCACAGCTTGCCTGCCTCCAAGCAACCCCTGGGGAGTCCCACTGAAGGGGAGGAAGACGTGGCTGTCATTGGCACTGCACGCTGGCAGGCAAGAAGACAGGGCTGGCGGGCTCCAGCAGCGGCCTTGAAGTTTGACTACCTCCAGTAACACTCTATTTATCAGGCTCCTGGCTCTGCGAATAGGCTTGTCAGCTGCTGCTGAGTCAGGGTGGGTATTTAATTAAAATCACTGTGGCGCTGTAGAAATGAGAGATTGGGAAGATAGCCAGTCTCTGCAGCCCTTCTCCTCGCTGGTTCTTCCCTGCAGAGCCCCGCTGCCAGGCCCAGGGCCTATGACACCCCACTTTGTTTTCTCAGCAAACAGCACAATCAACTCCTGCAAAAGTCCTGGCCCACCTGGAGCCTTCGACTTTGGCAGTGCAGCCACTGGAGCTTTTTAAAGCTGTGCACATGAATGCCAGAGATGCCACTTCTGTTTTCTTTAATAAATCATCATGCAGAAGCCGGTGGCAGTGGTTTGCAGTAGAGCTGTGATGTTACCAGACTGCACCATGGACAAAACTCTGCTTCTAAGGAGTTGACACACAGGAGGGACAGTAGTAAATGGAGAACCGAAGCGCCCTTTGGTTACAATCGTTAGCTGGGATTGTGGCCCAAACACCACAGATGAGTTCTCTGGGAATCTGGGGAAGACAAGCTGGGCAAGGGCAGTGTGAAAGGGCTCTTCTCTCTTTCTAAGCCCAAAGCAAGTATTTGGGATTTGCTATGATTCTCTCACTATAGGCTTCAATGCACAGCACATGGAAGCATGCATGAGCCTGTGTGCCCAGGAGGAGGGACGGGGGCCTGCTCTGGCCAACTGGGGTAACTGAATGAGTGTAACACGGAGGACAGCAGCACCCCCCAGGGCCTTGGTATATAACGTACTGCACACATGAACCGGCAGAGCCATCAACTCTTCCTGCCAGATGCAGGCCCGAGATGAGGGCAGGGGTGGCAAAAGGCAGGCATCCCGAGTGCCATCCCGGACTGTGGGCCCAGGCCCACATCTGCTGTGCTTCAGGGACCTGCCTGGGCCCCAAATTTTTAAACAGGAATCATGGACAACACCTCTCTTCAAACAACCAACAACTGATTTTCTATAGAGGGTGACAGATGCTTCAAGTCGTGGTGACGGCACAAAGGCTCCCTGCTCCTTAGACATTTCCCTGGTCCCCTCTCTGCAGTGACCCTCCTCTCATACACTTAGCTGAGAGATTCATGGGGGCAGCCTTTCTGTGTCTTGATTTTCTCACCTGAAAAGTGGGCATATTGTTCCAGCCTTGAAGGGTGACCATGAGGGTCAAAGTCAAGTTATTTAATTTCTTCACCCCTGACTTCAGACTCAAGTGTGGCAGCTTCGGCTTCACTGCTGTTCATCCATCTATCTCCATTGTGATCTGTTTTCTTAAAATGTCCTTCCCAAGTGACATAATTTAGTTGTCCCATCATTTCAGTCGGTTGTAGGAAACAATCCCACTATTTTTGGTTAGGAAGTCCGAGAGTTAATCTATTTCATCTGTTTAATGTCTGATTAAGACATTGACAGTGTATTTCTATCTGCTTTCTTATCCATCATCATGGGGAAAAAATGTCTCAGCAGCACTATGAACTTAGCTTACCCTATTTATCCAGAGATGAAATTAGTAAGAACAGTAGCAAAATTGGAACCAAACCACTAGTCCAATTCACAGCAATTGCCTCTGGACACCCTGTGTTTAGACATATTGATGTTCTGTATAAGTCTTAACTGATTCATCTCTTAAGCAAAATTACAAATAAATACCACTTACAAAGCTTAACATGTGCAATTGCTTTCGGGTCCTTAATGCTGGATAAAACAGTGAGCTGTGAGAGCTCCTAGGAGAAAATTAACCGCTCTTGAAAAGAAGAAAACTACGAGTGTGCCACTTTGTACACAATCTATAATCTTTGGCTCCACAGTGCTAAGGCTTTTAATTTCTAGTTGAGCAGCAATGAAGACAGGAGCAATTAGCAATCCATTTTTCAATTTCTCTGTCTTTAAAGTTCAGCGGAAGGCCCAGCAATTGAGAAGTGCTATTCTGATTTCAGAAACAAAATTGCCGTGAAGGACAGCACTTGAGCAGAAACTTGAAAGTGCTTTATTCTTGAGCCTTTTTTTATGCCTTGAAGTTTGAACAGAAGTAAAAGGTGTGGGTCAGAGCATAAGATGCTGACAGGCATGAATCATTCATTTACCTTCAGGCATTCAGCCGTGGCCAAGCCCTCCATCAGCAGGGAGACTCCAGGTCACCAAGGCCAACATTCTTGTGCATATAGCGCTATGTTTGAAATGTGGGTACACTTTTACAAGTGACACGCATATTATACAGGCAGGACAGGAAAGCCATCAGGATACCTGTCTGCTTTGCCGGTTCCTTGCTGGGACACAGAGGGAATCATCTTCCTTTCCCAGGTCCTAGTTTCTTAAACTATAAAATGCAAGTCTCACTCTAGATATGTTCTATGTGTTTTCAAGATCTATTCTTCCGCAACTTTGGGAAGTGACTACTCCAGCTGGCCAAGCATGTTTGTCCCATAATTCCTTCATTGATGAAGAAATACAACATATATATAATTTTTGACTTTTCTAAAAAATTGAGACAAGGTCTGGCTTATTGCCCAGTCTGGAGTGCAGTGGCATCATCTCGGTTCACTGCAACCTTGACTCCCGGCTCAAGTCATCCTCCCACCTCAGCCCCCAAAATAGTTGGGACTATAGATGCACAACCACACCTTGTTAATTTTGGTATTATTCGTAAAGATGGGGATTTGCCTGTCTCAGCCTTTCAAAGTGCTGGCATTACAGATGTGAGCAATGTACCCGGCCATTGTTTTGACTTCTAAATCTGGTTTGGAAAAGATGGAAAACCAGTGGCTCTCAACTCTGGGTGTGTCTTGGAATCACTTGGGGAGGTACTTTGTTTTCAATTAAACTTCTATTGATGTATAGTATCACATGTATACAGAAAAATGCACCAATTAATGAGTTTTCACAAAGTGTACACACCCATGGAACCCGTTAGATTGTGAAATGAACCCACTGCCACCTCCAGGGAGCTTTCTAAGCCCAGATTCCCAAGTCTTCCTGTAGATCCACTAAATCAGAATCTCTAGGGTATAAACCAGGAATCCTCATTGACATATATGACTCAGACAGGCTGATGTTGTCATCTGGAAACCTCTGAATTAGACAGTAATTTTTTGGTTTTCAGGTAAACATGAAAATTGTAATCAGCCACAAGCATAAGGACCTAGGACACTGCATTAGATGTGTTAGCCTAAAGCCGAGGCTGTCAGAAGTCTCACCAGCCTGGACTCCCATCCCACAGGGAAGTGGGTCATTCTCAAGCTGAATAGTTAGCTCACAAATTTATGTGCGCTCTAATGACTCCAAGTTGTAATCCCCATAGTAGTGACCTTGTGATGATTGTATCTTACTCTTACTTTAAAGATGAGGCTGCTGAAGCTCAGAAGGGTTAGATAAGGTGCCTGAAATCACACAGCCAGTGAATATTGGTGTTGGGTTCAAAATTCGAGTCAGCCTGATGTACAAATCCATGGTCTTGCCATCTCCCTTGTGATACAAACTCCATCCTAAGATTAAAACCAGTTCCAACACAACCAGCAAACAACTGGGTATCTCATGACTGACACTGGTGTTCGTTCACATCATATTTGTGAAGCATTGGCTCGATTCCAGTATTACTCAATTTTTACTTCATTACAAAAGTTCTAGTAAACACTGTCATTTTTTGAAATCAGAAAACACCAAGTCTCCATGTATAGGATTTATCTACCTGTGGTCTGCCCTCTTCCTAGAAATGTAGTGTTGGTGGTCAATTATAGGGACAAGAGAATCAATACATATTCTACAAAACTACGTACGGAGAAATTCATAGTAGATTCTCCCATGGCTTCTCCTATTTCTTTTCTTTTCTTTTTTTTTAATTTTCATGTCTTGGGGCTGGAAGGTCTATCTCTCTGATGTGCATTCTCTTATAAAAAATGTGGGGGTTGAGAACAGTGGTTTACACCTGTAATCCCAGCTCTTTGGAAGGCCGAGGTGGGTGGATTGCTTGAGGCCAGGAGTTTGAGACCAGCCTGGCCAACACGGAGAACCCCCATCTCTACTAAAAATTAGCCTGATGTGGTGGTGCATGCCTGTAGTCCCAGCTACTTGGGAGACTGAGAATTGCTTGAACTGGGGAAGCAGAGGTTGCAGTGAGCCAAGATCGCACCACTGCACTCCAGCCTGCATAACAGAGCAAGACTGCCTCAAAAAACAAACAAACAAAGAAATAGGGATATGACAGAGATGAGATGAGAATGGTTATGACAGAGGTGAGAAATGACTGAGGCCAAGAGATGGATCATATCATTTCTTCTCATTGCTACCCAGAACATCAATGTTATATCCTTATATATAAGAGTACTTACATTTGTAAGTATAATACAGCTGTCTTTAACAGGCATTCTTGGCATGGACTCTGAAGTGTTTGAAGCATGGGTTACCTACTTTAGGAGTCTGCAAATGAGGACTGATACAGGAAAAATGGCAGTGAGTTACTCATGGGAGTACATGACACCTTTCTTTAAGACAACAGATCTCAACTGGGACCACGTTGTCTCCCAATGCCTGGAGACTTCTGGTTGTCCCAGTAGACAAGGGACGTGATTGGCATCTAGCAGGTAGAAGCCAGGGACGCTGCTAAACATCCTACAGTCTACAAGGCAGTCCTCCACAAGAAAGAATTACCCAATCCACAATATCAACGCTGCCAAGCTTGAGAAACCCTGGCTCAGGAAATGATAATAAATCTCACACAGAGACCAGCTTTTCTGTAGAAACAATGAGAAAGACTAAGTGATTTCTACTTGGACCAAATTGCAGGGTACTAAGGAGACCATGTATTCAAAGGGGCTTGCTTAGATTCTAAATTAATTCCCCCCAAGGCTATATTGGAAAACAGAGCTAAGAGAAAACCACTTTCTCTTTGGAATTCAAGTTACGAAGCCTTTCGAGTATTTTCTACCCTAGCAGTCTCCCCTCCCTGCTAATACTTTTTTGAGGGTAGAATTTGCTATTCTAATGAGAAATCAGCACACCAACTAAAAAATGATAGCAATGCAAAATGCATCTCTCTTGAGCAAAGTTAATTTAGGTATATACAGTCTCAGTTGAAATACTGTCTTCTTTTTTTTTTTTCTCAAGAATTCTAACTTCGAATAAATGTGGCTGCCATGGTGTCCCTAGGAGAGGGTTGCTAAGGCAACCAAAAGCCAACCCCACTGCTGGTTCTTTACATCCCCATGGAATATCATTATGGCCCATCAGTCACTGTGAGAGTTAGAGACACCACAGCGAACAAAATGACGGCTTTATCTGTTTATCCCAGGAGAATAATTCCAAGAAACAGATTTACCCAGTGCCATCAGAAGATTACCTAATGACCCTTCCTGGTAATGAGATGGAAAATGGATGTCATTCATAGAAATGCTACCTTGGAATACATTGCCAAGTCCTTAACATTGTGATTATAAAAATGCAGAGCCTACTTTCTGGTAGATTGAAAGAACATATCCACAATAGTAGCTATCAGCAAGGCCAATTACATATCGCGTATCCGTGGTTATTGTTCGGAACACAATCCATTAATTTTAAAATAACTTTTGTATAGTTGCAACAAAAGCTAGCAAAAACTCATGAAACTCTCCCAAAGTGTGCCAGGAATAGAAACTAATTTGGGGCAGTATTTTTTTTAACTGGTGTTATTTTATCTGTAATATAGCACCAGACAATGGCCAAGGAGAATATTCAGTCACCGGGATTACAATGCTATAGAAGGGATGGTTGTCATAAATCGGGAGATCTCATCAGATAGATAATATTATAGGAGAATAAAAACTGTCTCCTAGTACCTGCAGGGTTGACCTCCAAGTGATCCTGTAGCCCCACCTGGAATTGCGCTACATTCCTGCAAAGAGAGGCCTCTCCAACTCCTGTCTGCCATGGTGCCTTGACTGATTGACTCCCTCTGTATACACATCTGCCCGCTAACCCCAGCGATTTTTTTCACACAGAGCTATCAACTCGGGCACTATGTATTCCAGCCTTGCATGCACCTCCAGAGGTCATTTAATTCCCTCTGCATGACCACTGTCAACTGCAGCTCACCTGTGCTCTAGAGTATTTTTCCTTTCCTCTTGTTTCAGACACTGGGCATTCTAGGACCTGCACCTCATACAAACCTCCCACTCCCTCTGCCTGCCTGCCCAGGCTCGGGAATGGACCATTCCTGCATGCCCAGCCACTGTAGACCAGCTCTGGCTCCAGTGAGTCACTGAACTTCCTCGCTATGCATTGGCTTCAACCACAACTCCAATAAGATAGGAACGTCTTCCAAATTTGTCCTTCTTGGGGTATTCTCTCTCAGTTCCAGGTTACCTTTAAAGTTCTTCCCTTTCTCCCTCCCTCCTTCCCTCCTTCCCCTCCTTCCCTCCCTCCCTCCTTCCCTCCTTCCCTCCCTCCCTCCTTCCCTCCTTCCCCTCCTTCCCTTCTTCCCTCCTTCCCTTCTTTCCTCTTTCCCTCCCTCCCTCCCTTTCTTCTTTCTTTCCTCCATCACTTCCCTTTCTTTCTTTTCCCTTCCCTTCCCTCCCTCCCACTCATTCTTTCTCCCTTCCCTTCCCTTCCTTTCTTCCTTCATTCCTTTCTTTCTTCTCTTTCTTGTCTTTGTCTCTCTCTTCTCCCTCTCTCTCTCCCCACCCCCGCTCTCTCTCTCTCTCTCTCTCTTTTTTTTTTTTTTCCAGTCAGGATCTCACTGTTGCCCAAGCCGGAGTGCGGTTGCAGGAGCTCACTGCAAGCTTGAACTCCTGGGCTCGAGCAATCCTCCCTCCTCAGTCTCCCCAGTATCTGGAATTACAGGTGTGTCCCACCACTTTAGTAGAGATGGGGTCTCACTATGTTGCCCAGGCTGGTCTCAAACTCCTGGGCTCAAGCGATCCTCCAGCCTCAGCCTCCCAAAGTGCTGGGATTACAGGCATGAGCCACTACATTGAGCAGTTTTCTTTCCATCTTTATCACTACACTCCAATGATTACTTATGTTACAATTCCCCTGTTTAAATTATTTAACGGTATTTATCTTCTAGTTGGACATAGAATGATGTACCCTTCTCTCTGTACTCCCTACCACCCCAGAATATATGTTAGATCATATAAATGAACTCTGATATCATTTATTTTGTTGGCATGGACAAAAACCAAAGTGTGTACAGGCTGCTGGAAGCTGTTCTGTGTTTCCCAGTGGCTGGTCTCTGAAAGATCAAAAGTAGATTGCTCTGTAAAGACTCAAATTAAAGCAAGCACAGCTTTCCTCTTCTCCTTTCTCCTAGGAAATGCTCACCCTCTCTAGATGGGAAACAGCTCTTTGTTTCAACAAATTACAGTCATCTATAGCATAATATTACATCAGAGCCACAGTTCTGTGTTCAGAGCAGAGTCACTTTCTCCTCTTTGCTACACAAAAAGCTATTCCCCATGCCGCTGTATGCTGCTTTCCTCATCACTCTATGTGCGTATGTGTGTGTGTGGCGCAGTACGTTGCATAGTGCTTACTACGTGTGTCAGACAGAATATCACGTCTTTATATATTAACTCATTTAATCCTAATCCTCCTATTAGGCAAGTACAATACTTCTATTTACAAAAGAGGAAATGAAGGCCATTGGAGCTTAGTTTAACTTGCCCAAGGTCACAAAGCCACTTGACATTTCTCATTTTGTGTGTGCTACTCTTATAGGTGATTTCACTTGTATCTAAAATAAGAGAAGATAAGAAGCTAATGAGCCATGACCCTAGTGAAGTGTCTCTTTATTATACATGATTAAGCATGAAAAAACATGAAACATAAACATGATGGATTTTGTTTTTTTCATTTGCTTGTAGCTTATTGTATTGGAAGAATAAAGATAAAGACCAGGTTGAGCTTTTCCACTCCCTCCTCACTTTCAGAGCTAATGCAGCAACCCCTCTCCAGACACCCAGCCTCTCTCTTGACAGGAAAGATTGTAAGAAACCAAGAAGACCCTGGCCAGAGGGAAGGTATCCAGAGATTCAAATTCACAAGTATTTAAGACCATAAAAGAACCAAGGGACTTTATCATTCATCAAAACTAAAAGACTTTTAGAGGGAAAGAGGGTAAAGTTATTAATTGCATTGGTAGAAATTATGTAAAGCAGAATTGTCCATGGCACGCCCACACACATGGTAGCCCTATTAGCAGAAAGTAAGACCACCAGAGTCCAGGCATGAATAAAAAGTGCCACTCAGCTGGAGAAAGTTAATGAAGGGGCTGGGTATTAGCAGGGATGCAAGAACCAACAAGGGATGGTAATTACCAAGGGACCAGCACAGGGAGAAGGAATCTCCCACCCTTGACTAGCATGAGCTGGAGCAGGTTAAGTAGGGCTGCCCACAGAGCTGAACTTTGAGGAATTCAGCCATTGCGAGAATTACCAAGCCTCAGGGAGGAAGCAAGAGGAAATGGTGAACTCTCTCCTCCTGCCTTCTGATCACCTGCTAGAGCCTCCCATTGGTCAAAACCAACTGGAAGCCAGAGAACAAAACAGTCTAAATGGTGCATCCTGAAAGGAGGCTAGTCTCTCAAGATCCAGAGAAGGGCAAAAAACAGGCTTAGGAACAGAGTCAAAGACAGAACCAGTGGATCATAATGAATTCCATAATGTCCTTTCCCATGGTACGTCAGCATTCATGCATCGAAACTCTCAGGTGGTTTCCTATTATCTGGACTAAAATGCCACCAATCTCTTCACATGCCCCAAACTGACTCTATTGCCTTCCCCTAGCACCTTCCCTGTCCTCTGTGCTTCTGAAACTCAGAGAAGCCATTAGCAAAGCCTTTATGTTTAGCCTTTCCTCTGTGTGTGCTCTTCATATTTTGCTCCAACAGACACTTGGTTCTCTGTGGACCAAGAATACCTACATGTATATGAATAAATAGTCTCCTTTGTCTTCATTTCCATTTCATTGCTACTTCTTTCTCTCTAATTACCCTCAGCTTTGAAGTTCATGTGTTCAGACTCAGCTACTCACTATCTAACCTTTTTCTAGTCACTTAAGTCACTCTACTCATGTACTTGTCATTATTCTTTGAAGATATTTACAATGGGGTTATGACTTTGCCACTATCAATGACTATACCACTTCTACGATCTTAATAGAAAGCATCCCACTTTCTGACCATCACCTCCTATCTTGCCACTTTATCCCTTCGAGTGTTAGACTCTGAAATCAAGTTCGATCCATTATTCACTGATTTTTACAATACTCAACGGTTACACAACCCTCCACTCCAAATCATGTCCATCATGTCATTACTTCCCTTCTCACCCAATCATGGTCCATGGTCATAACTATTCTCTTGCATACCCTCAAATTCCTTGGCCCTCTTTTCCTTTACTATACTTACCCAATGCCTTTCTTCATTAGCTCAGGCTGCCTTAACAAAATACCAAATACTGGTGGCTTAAACAACAGAAACATGTTTCTCATAATTCTGGAGGTTAGGAAGTCCAACATCAGGTGCTGGCCAAGTGGGTTTCTGATGAGAGATCTCTTCGTGGCTTGCAGATGCTGCTCTCCTTGTCCCTATAATTTTACATGGCCTTTCCTCTTGCATGCATAAGAAAAGAAAAAGTGACATCTCTCTCTCTTCTCTTCTTTTTATAAAACCACCAATCTTATAAGATTAGAACCAATCTTATATATTAGAATCTCTTTAATGAGATAATTGAACTTGTTATCTCATTAAACACTACCTCCTAAAATCCCTATATCTAAGTACAGTCACATTAGGTTTTACTAAACATATGAATGTGGGGGAGGATGATATTTGACCTGTAGCACCTGACCAAACTTCAACCTTGTTCAAATTCAATATTATGCCTATTCCATGTTTGCAGCTGAACACAGCAAATGTATGTGACTGCTCAAACTTTGAATACTTGACCACTAACCCGAAGTGGACTTTTAGTGTGGTCACAAATTTCACAGCATTTCACTAATCAGTCTACTTATCTCCTCTCCTGGTTGGCTATTTCTTTTTCTTTCTCCTCAACCCCTCAGTATCTTTTGTCCCATTTTCGCTCTCAATCACTTTGCTTCCTATTTCACTATACGTAGTAGAAACCATCAGAAGTGATATAGTTTGCCTCTGCATCCCCACTCAGATCTCATTGTTGAATGGTAATCCCCGATTTTGTAGGGGGAGGTGGTGGGAGGTGATTGGATCACGGGGGAAGATTTCCCCCTTGCTGGTCTCTTGATAGTGAGCAAGTTCTCATGAGATCTGGTTGTTTTGGAAGTGTGTAGCATTTCCCCCTTCCCTCTCTCTCTCTCCTGCTGGCCATGTGAAGACTTTGCCTGCTTCCCCTTTACCTTCTGCCATGACTGTAAGTTTCCTGAGGCCTCCCCCAAAGCAAAAGACTGTAAAGCCACAGGACTGTGAGCTGATTTAACTTATTTTCTTTATAAATTATCCAGCCCAGTCTCAGGTATGTTTTTATAGCAGTGTTGGAATGAACTAATGTAAGCAAGTACCTTCTATACATTCCCATCACCACATATATCTGCTTACATGCATAGATACTGCATTTCCTGTTTCTATAGATCAACTTCCTATTCTCCTTTCTCTGACCAAGTACACCCTCGGTGATCTACTTATTGTTTATCCTCTACCATGCATCATCAACTTTCCTTACTCTTTTTTATTAGCATACAAACATGTCATCCTTTCTCATATTTAAAAAAATATCCTCACTTGCTCCACATTCCTCTTCAGCTATTGCATACATTCCTATTCTCTTTTTAAAGGAAAAACACCATAGAATAAATGCACTGTCTCCTTTTCTCTAATCCTCTCCTGGATCCATTGTCATTTGGGTTTTCATCTTGTCATCACCACTGAAATAGTTCTTCTCAAGGATACCAATTATCTCCTCTCTCCAAATCCAACAAGCAATTCTCAACATGCATTTTACACCATTCATGATCATTTTGGGCAGTGGATTGCTCTAAGCACATTCCTATTACTTACTTTTCCAGGTGCCACTCTCTGTTTTCCAACTTCACAGGCCAATCCTCTCTAGTTACCTTGCTGCTTCTACCCTATCTCTAAATGTTAGAAATTTACAGGTCTCACTTCTTAGATTTATTTCCTCTGTCTGTATCTATTTCTTAGTGACAGTTTTCATTCTCATGATTTCACTTTAAATCCCATTTCTGCTGTGATGACTACTAAATTTCTATCTCCAGCCCATATTTTATATTGTACTTATATACCCAGCTGCCTGTACCATATATTGACTTGGATGTCTGAGTAGACATGGAAGCATTTCAAAAACTTGTATGAAATAAAATTCTTGACAGTCCTGATTGTCCTTCCCAAATCAGCTTCTCCCACAGTCTCTTTTATTGCTATATATGGTGACTCCATCTTTGCAGTTGTTCAGGCTAAAAACTTGAAGTCATCATGGGCACCATTCTTCTCGCCCCCAGACATCCAATTAACCAGCAGTGTGGCAATTCTTTAAAGTCCTAGAGACAGAAATATCATTTGCCCAGCAATCCCATTACTGGGTGTATACCCAGAGGAACATAAATTGTTCTTTTATAAAGACACATGCACACATATGTTCAGTGCAGCACTATTCACAATACAAAGACATGAAATCACCCTACATGTCTATCAATGGTAGACTGGATAAAGAAAATGTGTTTACATATACACCATGGAATACTATGCAGCCATAAGAAAGAAGAAGATCATGTCCTTTGCAGGGACATGGATGGAGCAGGAAGCCACTAAACAGCACATGTTCTCACAGGTTGGAGCTAATTGATGAGAACACATGGACACAAAGAGGGGAACAACAGACACTTGGGCCCACTTGAGGGTTGAGGGTGAGAGGAGGGAGAGGAACAGAAAAAAATAACTATTGAGTATGAGGGTTAATACTTGGATGATGAAATAATCTGTAAACAAACCCCATGACACTGTTTATCAATATAAGCTGAACATGTATCCATGAACCTAATCAAAAAGTTTAAAAAAATCAATTAATGGAATTCATTACATCAATAGGCTAAATAAGAAGAATCACATGATCATATCAATAGACACAGAAATGCCATTTAACAAACTCCAAAAGCTGTTGATGAAAAAAAAAAAAAAAAAAAACGTTTCAGTAAACTAGAAACGTAGGGGAACTTAGTCAACTTGATTTTTTATATTATTTTTATTGTATTTTGGGCTCTGGGGTACATGTGCACATCCTGCATCCTGCAGGATTGTTGCATAGGTACATACATGCCATGGTGGTTTGCTGTCTCCATCCCCCACTCCCCCCGCTTTGCCTACATCAGGCACTTCTCCCGGCGTTATCCTTCCCCATCCTTCCCATCCGCCCCACTGTCCCTCCCCTCCTCTCCCCTCCACTCTCCAACCTAGCCCAGTGAGTGCCTTCACTTGATTTTTTTTTTAAAAAAATCTGCCAAAAACCTATAGCTACCATCATAATGCTCAAAAAAAGACCTAAAACCTGGCCACTTATAGCTACCCCAATCTCTAACACCTCCATGCAGGTCTCTGTTGCCTCGTTTCCGCCTCCTTGGAAATGTGTCTCCTAATCTGCCTTCCTGATGCTTCTTTGTTCTTCCATTGCTTTTCCTTAGCACAGCAGCCAGAGTAAAGCTACACCATGTTATTTCTCTGTTTGAAACCAAGCAGTGCTTTCTATCTCACTCAGCACAAGTGAAAGTCCTTGGCATGTCCCACAAGTTTATACAGGATCTCATCATGACGTCTCTGAGACCTCGCCTCCTTCTTCTGTTCTCTTGCTCACCACACCCCAATCACAGTGGCGTTTTTGCTAATTCTCGAACATGCCAAGCATGCTCACAAGCCAGGGACTTTGTGCGTGTTCTTTCCTAGAACATGCTCTCATGGACAGCTTTGGGACTAACTGACATGTTCATCCAAGCCTCTTCTCTTCCTTTCTATATTATCACACTCTGATGCACCTATTTTACCTATTTTTTGTTTGTTTAGCATCTGCCCCTCCCATGGAATATAGCTTCCATGGTGACAGTGGACACTCCATAAACACATCTGGAGGAATACAGAATTGAAAGCGATGGATTGGAGAGAGCACAGGAATTTGTATGCCAAGATTATCTCTCTTTCGTTGACTGCAAATGAGCCAAAGAATAGTCAAACACACAAACAAACAAAAAACTCCTGATAAACACACCTTTGAGACTGGCTCTTTCAATATTAGCATACTGTCTTAGTACAAAGCACTCACGGAGACTCAGTGGGGAGTCGTGATTACTGACACACAGTTCCTTTAACAGGGGCCGAGAACAATGTGCACTGAAGCAAAACATGCTAAGCTGGTGTGCTAGAATTTATTATTTGTTCAAATTATTCCCTGCCTAACCCATCCCTGCAAAGTCGCCCTTCTGCAGCCCCTCCCTGTGGGAGCAGTGTACTGCCATGCTGAGGACTTCCAACCTGACCCTGTGGCCCACTCTGGCCAATGAATAACAGGTGCCACGTCCACAAGGAGCCACTGGATGATGTGGCCACTGTCCTTTTCCTCTTTTCCATGAGCAGTATGTCCTAGACAGGGCAACCTCATCAGCCTGGTCCCAAGATGAAGACTTCAGGTAGAACTACAGACAACTGGGGGAAGATGTGGTAGGAGTGAGAAATAAGCCGGGGTTGTAAGAAGACACTGAGCTTCTGGGCAGTTTTGTTACTGCAGCATAACCAGCAAATACTGATTAATACAGCTGGCAAAAATGATATCAGAAACAGCTGGAAAACGAACAAAGTGAAACACTGTCACTGGACCTCTTTCTTTTCATCATAGTCACCTGATAAGTTTCCAACTCTGTTTAAATCCAACATCATTTCATGCCTGCATCTCTGCACCTGAACATGGCTTACAAAAAAAAATGTTACCCCAACTTATCTAATATTATATGTATGACCATGAAACTGAAGGAAACTCAGAGGCTAGTCCTGGCAACCAGTGAAGCAGGTGATGTTTGAACTGAAACCTGAGACAGATGAGAAGAAGCCAGTCATGCCAAAATCCAGGGAAGAGCATTCAGGCAGAAGAAACAGCAAATACAGAAGCCCAAGGCTGGAGCAAGCTCAGTTGATTCAACAGAGAGAAAGGAGCATGTGGCTGTGGTAGAAGAAAGAAGGCTGAGGGGAACAAGATGAGACAGAAGAGACAGTCAAGGACTAGAGAGATCTAGGCACAATTTTTGAGTTTTTAAACCAAAGTAAGGACAATGGATTCCTCACGCAGCATTGAAGAGCCATCGGGGAGTTTTAAGCAAGGGAAGTGATAATGTCCCAGTTTTCTACTGCGTCACATAACCCAACCCTAAAGTTAGTGGCTTAATACAGTGACATCTGTTTTGCTCACAGGTCTGCAATGTGGGCTTGTCTTGATAGTCAGCTTGTCTCTGCTTCACTGGTGCAGCTGAGGCAGCTCAAAGGTTAGGATCAGAAGTCATCTGAAGCCTCCCTCACTCACATGTCCACTGGATGATGCTGACTTTTAACTGGGATCTCAGAAGGACTGAGATCCATGTAGCCCATCCATGTGACTGCCTGACTTTCTCATAATACATTGGCTGGTTTTCCAAAACAAGCATCATAAAAGAGAGTGATCCCCATGGTAGCTTGTATTGCCTCTTCTAACTCAGTCCTGGAGGTCTGCTGTGTTCTTCTCATGGAGGTCACTGCAAAAGTATGCCCAGTGTCAAGGGGAGGGAACACAGACCCTGCTATTGATGTGGCCTCTCCTTATCACCCTGTAAGAGCATGTGGGAAAAGTGGCCATCTTTGGAAAACAAAACCTGCCCAGACAGGATGTGGTTTATGTGTTTGAAAGAAAACTCTAGCTGCTTTAAGAATAAATTATTGAAGGGTAGGGATGGTAATGGAGTCTGATGTGGTGGCTTAAGCAGTCCTGGGCAGAGGTGATAGTGACTTAGACTATGATAGGAGGAGTGGGCATGAAAAACAGGATTGAATTCATGGATTAAGTGCTTGGTTTGGACAGGGGTTACTTTAAATACCCAAATGGCTCCAAACACAAAAGGGAATGAGCAAGGTGGAGAGTGCCCAGAGATGCAGCTTTCACCTTCAGAAGTACTGCGGGCCTGGTCTTAGCCCTCCAAGTGAGCACCGTGTTTACATTTTCTCCCCCTCTTCCACATGTATGGGACTCACTGTTAGAGGTTACTTATGGGTGGATTTCTTGGTTTGCCAATAAAATCATCACTATTTTATTGATTGATTGATTTTTGAGACAGGATGTCACTCTGTTGCCCAAGCTGGAGTGCAGTGGCACAATCATAGTTTGTTGTAACCTTAAACTCCTGGCCTCAAGTGATCCTTCCACCCCAGCCTCCTAAGTAGATGAGACCACAGGTAAGTGTCATCATGCCTGGCTAATTTTTGTATTTTTTGTAGATACAAGTTTTCACCATGTTGCCTAGGCTGGTCTCGAACTCCTGTACTCAAGAGATCCACCTGCCTCAGCCTCCCAAAGTGCTGGATATTATCATTATTTTAATACTTATATTTGAATAGATATTTTGGCAGAACAGAACCACAATGCTAAAAAAGAACTGTGATATTCCAGCAGGTAACATCTCATCTTGCCGATTGAAAAAAATCTAAAACACTGCCTCTGTCTCTCCAGAGTGCCCATAGGAAGCCTGTGTTGTACAGACATAGACTGGGGCCAATACAAGTGAATTTGGCCTTCTTTTAGGCACGAGTAGCAACATTTACTAGCCACGGCAGGGTGTATTCTTTAATAATAAGTCCTCAGGACTTTCTGGGAAGCCATGATGCTCACTCCCATAGGCTCGTACATATTAGGAAGGTCAGATTCCATCCTCTTCCCTGGTTCTCATGTTCCAGACCTTTTATATCAAAGCTTCCTCATTCCTGTTGCAACTCAGAGAAAAGAAGAGAGAGCAGTGGCTTGGAAGTCAGACTGTTAGGCTCCAATCCCAGCTCAGCCACTTATGAATCGACTGACCTTGAGAAAGTAATTTAACCTTTCTGGGCCTCAATTTCTTTCACCATAAAATGATGATGAATGATGATAACCTCACCTCATGGGTTTTACTGTAAAAATTAAATGAAACACCAAGAGAGCTGCTACCACAGAGTCTGACACGTACTACGTGCTCAACAAATTGTAGTGATAACTAGATCATATATTAAAGAATAAGAATGCCACAATATTTAGAAATTCCTCCACAAATTCTCAACAGTTAGTGCCATGCCTACAGACCATTACAGAGCAACTGACGCTGCCTGCTAGCTGCGGTCACATCACATTCTTTTACGGCTCAGTGACTTAACACTGAGAAGATGGAACCTGCACAGTAAGAGCCAGTTGAAAAATAAGTAAAACCCCAGAGAGCATTTAGGCAGAAACCAACTTAGATGAACGTGGATTTCTCAGCTCAGCCTGCCAGCTGGATGGCTTTTACATTCTTTTTGAGCTAAGCTATGCTGTCCCAGAGGCTGTTGCAAATTCACTCATGCTGTATGCACATTAAAAACTCAGGCAGAAATTCGCCTTAAAACACTGACATTTTTGTACATATCGCCAAAGCCAGGGACAAATGAGGGCCTGAGAAACATGCTGAGCATCTTCAGAGGGTCAGTAAGAGGAGCTGTCACAGGTGTATGCTTCCAGGTGACACAGGGAGAGCACTGGGTCATCCAGGGCATCCACACAACAGCAAGTATTCAGATATTGGAAAAGTCCAGATGACTGATTTTTCACTTCCTTCTCCATCGTCCAGCATCAGATAGCTTAATGCACTCTAACCTAATGCATTCCAACTGATGCATTAAAATCTAGTCTTTCATGAAAGCTTCCCCTGAAATGAGACTTTCCTTTCAGCACCAGCTATCATGGCTGTTTATCGACTGCTGCAAAGGTGACAAGCAGCATACCAGATACTACACACATGATCTCATTTTCTCCGAAAAAACATTTGTTCATTCACATAACAAATATTCACTGACCACCTGTGAAGCACAGATGACAGGGTCCCGTTTTGCCAGTGAGCCACTCAAGTTTCAGAGAAAGAAGTGGCTCGTGCCAGGTCACATAAGCGGTGAGTGAGTAGGAGAGTCGAAGGAATGGCCAGTTTCCACACGGTTCCCAGCAGTCCACACCTCCCTGGGGTACTAACACATGCAAGGAAAGAAAGCTAGACGTGAAGTCTGGAGGTCTAGGTGCTCAGTTTGCCCAGTTACTGGTCATGCGACCTTGGGCAAGTCACTTCCTCTTTTTGGATTTACTTCTTTATCTTCGTGGCAAATTACTGAACCCTTTTTGACCTAGCTCTTGTTGTTTCTCTGAGAATTAAATGCTATTAAGTAACAATATGGGTGAATCTCACACACATAATGTTGAGTGAAGGAAGGTGGGCGTGAAAGCGTGCAGGCTGTATGATCCCATTTACAAGAACTTAAAAGCAGGTCAAATGAGTAAGAAGTCAAAATACTGATTTCCTTCAGGAGAAGAAGAAAATTCTGATTAGTGTGAAAAAGGGAGCTTTTGGAGTCCTGAAAATTGTTTCTAAGAAGAACAATAAATGTAAAAAATTATATAGCTATATGAAATGACTTTGAAAACAATATACTCCAATATCAGGAAATGTTCTGAATACAGTTTCAACATCCCCCTCCCTGCCTGCCTGTGCCCTGCTCAGCTGTGGCTGATGCCAACAGGGCCCCGCTGCCCTGGGCTTTCTTGTCCTCTTTGGTTAGAGTCCAGGGCAGGGCTCCAGTTCTAGAAAAAGGCAAGGGCTGAGGTTTGTGTGTGAAGTGAGCTTCCAAAGAACCACAGCTGTCAGAGCTGGTGTCTCTCAGGCAGACTCCCGTTCTCTTAAAGAACCCTGGTGGGGTCATCCAGCCTCTGCTCAAATGACACCGGTGCTGAGGACTCACGAATATTAAAACTGGTCGTGGTGGAGGACCTTGGGAGTTCCATCAGTCACAACCTGCCCTGGGCTCCTACCCTGGGAATAGGGGCAACGTTGAAGGAACCTATACCTTCTTCCTTGTTCTCTTTATATTTAGAAATTTTGTTAACTTTTAAGTTTGGGATACAAGCGCACATTACACAGGTAAACTTGTTCATGGGGACTTGTACTGATTATTTCATTACCAAGGTATTATAGCTAGTACCCCTTAGCTGTTTTTCCTGATCCTCTCCCTCCTCCCACCATCCACCCTCCAAAACACCCCAGTGTGTGTTGTTCCTCTGTGTCCATGTGTTCTCATCATTTAGCTCCCACTTGTAAGGAAGAACATGAGGTATTTGGTTTTCTGTTCCTGTGTTAGTCTCCGAAGGATAATGGCCTCCAGCTCCATTCATGTTCCTGTAAAGGACACAATCTCATTCTTTTTTATGGCTGCATAGTATTCCACTGTATATGTTACTTTTTCTTTATCCAATCTAGCACTGATGGGCACTTAGGTTGATTCCATGTCTTTGCTATTGTGAATAGTGCTGCAATGAACACACATATGCATGTGTCTTTATGATAGAATGACTTACATTTTGGGGGTATATACCCACTAATAGGATTGCTGGGTCAAATGTTATTTCTGTCTTTAGGTATAATTTTTTATTAAAAAATATTTTTATTTGATTCTATTATTTTCATATATAACTCATAGAACAATAGTCATCTAATCCGGCAATTCACTTCCTAAGATGAAATATGCACAATAAATAATGCGATAATTTCTCTCTAATGTATATCAATTTCTACTTATCAAATTTCCACGTATTGTTTCCTTTGTAATATTTTTGACAGGTAATATTTAATTTTATTTTTATCTTTTGTGTGGCATAAAAAATAACTAAAATGTATTTTAAAGCTAATGCTTTATGATATTTATATAAAGTAAGATCTCAGTTTTTTTCTCGCCAGGCCTCTGTCTACTAGAAGTAATCACTGTAAACAACTTGATCTTGTTGTTCACGAACTGATTTTTTTCTTAAGCTTTTACAGATAGAACGACAAAAATACACATAGGTTTTATTTGCTGCTTAAGGAAAATGGAATAAGGTACTGCATCAAGGGTTACAAAGGGAAGTAAACTGAACATGCGATGGTATGGTGTGGTGGGGGCTGGGGAAACTGAGGCAGCCAGTTATGTTTGAAGGGGCAGATTTCTCCACCTTATGGAATTGTTGCCCATATGGAAATACAGACTGGCTTATTAAAGCTTCAGATTTTCCAAGAAAAGTTGGACATCAAGATTGTTATATGACAGTTTCTGGTTTTTAAATGTTGGCAACTAAGTCAAATTTGTTAAGAAAAGTGCCAGCCAAAATAAATACTCTTCAGGTCTCATTCAGCCAGCAGGCTGCTGGATTGGAATTTCCATTAAAAATATCAGGGGCCAGGCGTGGTGGTTCACACATTTAATCCCTACACTTTGGGAGGCCGAGGTCGGGGGGGATCACCTGAGGTCAGGAGTTTGAGACCAGCCTGACCAATATGGTAAAACCCTGTCTCTACTAAGAATACAAAAATTAGCTGCATGTGGTGGTATGTGCCTGTTATCCCAGCTATTTGCGGGGCTGAGACAGGAGAACTGCTTGAACCCAGGAGGCGGAGGTTGCAGTGAGCCAAGATCACGGCACTGCACTCCAGCCTGGGCAACAGAATGAGACTCCATCTCAAAAAAATAATAAAAATAAAAATAAATATCAGTCAGTCACTTGCTTATTTTCATGTAAACTGTAGTAAAGTCATCTTCCCAGATCAGCACATACACATTCCCTAATTCTTAACAACCTCATAGTATTCCATCACATAGCTGGAACCTTCATCAATTCCTTACTGATGGTTAGGACATTTGCAAATGTTTAAACACAGTGATCATGTTTCTTAGTCCCTACTTCTGGCCTAGAATGTTTCTCCAACATTCCATCTTCCCACTTCCCTCATCTATTTCTCACGGCTGTTTCGCACTTCTCCCAGACCACCTTCAGACGAATAGCGAAGCTCCTCCACTTATCGTTCACAGTAGAATAATTCTAGACAAAATCTACTGAAGTCAGTTTGAGAGAAGTGGGACCATATATACTGGAGCATTTTAGTTCATAACCATTGATCCAGCCCCCTTTGAATCCCCCAAGTGTCCCCACTTGGAAAATAAATTTCATGGCCGTCTTTCCCATAATTCTACCAAACAGATAAAACCACTCTTAACATTTTATTATAATCCACTCCAGTCATTTTTTATAAGTATTTTAGATCTTTGATCTTATTCTACATATAAAATTTTATACTCTAATTTTATATTTAACACTGAAAGCTAGGCATTTTATGATATTATTCAAAACATTGAACAGATCTTTGAATGACTACATTACTTTTATTCTCAGTTGTTTAATCACTCTTAATTTTGGAAACTTCATTTATTTCCAAATATTAATATTATAAACAGCATTGCAATGAATGTCTTTAGGCAGAAAAGTCTTTCTTCATTTCAGATCATTTCCTTTAATAAGAAACCCAGAAAGAGAATTTCCAAGGTAAGGGTAAGAATATTTTCAAGACTCTTGAATTGCACACCACATTGCTTTCCTAAAGGCTGGATCCACTTTATATTCCTTCCAGCTGTGTTGAGTGTGTCTGTGTCACTGCACTCAATCTCTGATACTGAATATTCACATTTTTTACAGTTCTATTAATCTGTTAGGTTAAAAATAGTATCTCGTTGTTATTCTAATTTCCATTTTGATAATGAGTGGGGTTGAAATATGTTCAAATGTTTATTAGCCATTAATATGCCTCTATTTCATTGTCTTTGTTCCTTTCCCCTTTATTTATTGGGAACTTAATGCTTTTATTACTTTTGGCACGAGCTCCTTTTCTATTAAGTATATCACCCTTTGTCCTATTTGAAGCAAGTATTTCCTCTGGTTTATTTGCCTGTTAAGCAATGTTGAGAGAAACCGTACATGAAAAATCTACTGATCTCCCTCTCTGTTATTTCTTATACTCCCTTTTAGGTTAAAAAAATGATCACTCCAGTTTATGTATAGATTTAGTTACTATTCATTTTCATTTCCTATTAGTAATTTTATGATTAATTTATTTTTAAACAATCTCAATTCTTCTTAGTGAGGCCATACTATATAAGGCTGAGTTTTAATAGGAAGTTATCAACTATATTTTGTTTTGTTCTTCTTGGAAATTCTATTTCTGCTATTGATTGTCCATTTTAATAGGATACTTCTATTCCAAGCCAATTATGCAAAGACACAATTGGAAACATAAATAATGAAGAATAAATACTTTTTCTCTCACTTCATTATTCAGATAGAGAAATGCTAATTGCAACTCAGCCTAAGACATTTCCTGCTTTTAAACAAATAAATTTGGTAAAAAATACACATATTCTTTGTCTGGGTTAATGGTAGACATGAAGTGTTAGATTATTAAAGTCTGTTGTTTTCCAGGTAGCTATGCACAGTATGTGGTATCTATGGATAAATTCTAGTTCAAAGGGTTTCTATGAGTTGTTAACCAAAAATTCAGTGACAAGAACTAGCACAATTTTATAATGCAAAAGAAAATACCAAGCAAACTCTCCAGACAATAGACTATTTATCACAGTTTGTCGAAGTGAAGCAAGTACATAATTTTTTGATGCAGCTGACACATTCAATTATCTTCTAAAAGTTTCTATCACAGGGCTCCTTTCAGCCATATATTGGGTACAAAAATGTAATCCATAATTACAGATATTTTATGTGCTTTATGTGAAAATCCCAACGACCTCTTCCTGAGGCATTCTGTCTTCCAGACAAACTGGAAAAAGAAAATAAATGCTAGGCAATCAAGACTTGCAAGTTGGCCGTGAGGGGCAGTCAAGTAGCTGACGGCTGAAAACCAGGAAAAATATGTACAATGTAGCCTACAGTGTGGGTTTGCAGAGGAAATAATTTGTTGTCTATCATAGACTCACAGATGTCTGGGACTGAAAAGGTCTTTGTGAGCATTAATTTTGTCTATCTCCCTGTTTGTCCTATAGCCAATAAAACTTTCCAAATCTAGGTGCATCTCTCAAAAATCAAAATGTGATAATGTGGAAAATTAGAGGCTAGATTTGAGGCCAATTCCACCATTTCCTAACAGCATTTCCTTGGGGAATAATGTGTCAAATCCAAACAATTTTGAATTCTTCTCCAAATATAAAAGTTTTTAATATGTCCCTAGCTGGACTTATGTGATGTTAATATGATACCATGCATGAGACTTTCAGCTCCTTCTTAACAATAAATGTCAGTCATTTCTCTCCCTCCCTCCCCACTCCCCACTGAGAGATTTGGAAGGAAAAGCTGTCAACTAACCTCAAGATATGTAACAATATGTACCAACCCTCTAAGACAGGAAACTTCCCTGCATGCCTAACTTACACTTCTCATGTTGCAGCTTTAGGCCACTTCTTCTGATTTACTTGCCAATAGAGTTTTTGAGTAGAGAGCAACAAACTTGGTAAGATAACCTTTCGTTTGCTGTTTCTGTAGACTTGATAACTGCCATCCATGGATGTTTCAGGGACCTTTCCATCCTTCCCAAAAGCATTAAATAAATGAGAGACAGCAAGAAGATTATATCGCCAAATAGCATCTGACAAATGCCTTCTTTTTTCCTTTATATTTTATATCCATCTCCCCTACCTCCACCCTATGTGCTTCACTTTTATAATTCGAGAAAGGAATACCTAAGATGTGATTCATGGTTTTAGGTTGAACTGTCCTCTTCAAGTCATCCATCCATTAGAGCAAGGGCCAAGGAAATGCATTTTGGGGATCATTTCCATTGTTCGTGAGTTATTTTGTGGCTGAACTGAACTTGACATTTGATCCTAGCTTCCCCTCAAATGAATGTAGATTGACTGCATTAAATGCTTGTCTGTTTTACTTAAAATGGATGAGACAGGTATAAAACAAAAGTATACTCACAGGTATAAAGAATAAGTTCTCTCATTTACGGAAATACTTAATAAATTAGGAGGAACTTAAGAGAACATCTTTTCATTTTCAGATAAGGAAAACCAAGGCTCAGAGATGTCCAAAGAGGTGCCAACACCATCAATGAGTTACTGTACATTAAAGAATGAGTTGTGGCGGTTTCCAAGATGGCCAAATAGAGGCAGCTCTGGAATGCAGTTCCCACCCAGCAAGAGAGAGACAGAAGCCGAGTGGTCTCCACAGTTCCAAATGAGGTACCAGGTTCATTTTGTGGGTCTGGTTGTACAGTGAGTATAAACCAAAGAGGGCAAGTTGAGGCAGGGTGGGACACTGTCCCACCTGGGAGGTGTATGCAACTGACCAGAGGATCAGGGGCTCTCCTGCTCCGGGACTTCAGTTCAGATACTGCACTTCACAAAAGCCCTCCACAATCCGCAGAACAGGAAATCCTCGCCTGGCTGAAAAGCCCCCGTGAGCTGCCTGAACAGGGCTGAGCAGCAACTCCAGGGATGCTGGGTTGTCAGCACAGATCTAGGCAGAAGCACTGGCTGATGCTGAGAAAGCCCACGAGACAGAGCTACCCGTCCCTCAGAAAGAAAGGGAACTGAAAGCAGGGAATCAGGTCATTCGGCAGGGTGGGTCCCTCCCCAACAAAGCCCAGCAGGCCAAAGCCCTCTCACTTGAGAGTATGGCAGCTAGCATATCAATTAGAGTGCAACCAGGAACCATCAAGCTGGGGGTGGGGAAGGACAGCCGCCATTTCAGAGGCGGGCCTAATCTTCCTGAGTAAACAAAAAAACACAGGAAATCTAAGCAGCAGCTCCACCGAATCCATGGCAGCCCAGCAGCACCTCTGCAGGCAGCCAAAGGAAAGGCCACCTCCCCGAGCCGCTACTTGAAATCAAAGCCAGATAAATCCAATAAGAAGGGAAGAAACCCAGCACAAAAAGGATGAAACCATCAAAGACCAGAACACCTCACCCCCACCAAGGGAACACAATTCCTCACCAGCAAGGAAACAAAACAGGATGGAGAATGAATTTGATGAATTGACAGAAGCAGGCTTCAGAAGGTGGGTAATAACAAATTTCTCTGAATTAAAGGAACATGTTCTAACCCAATGCAAAGAAACTAAGAACCTTGAAAAAAGGTTAGACGAAATGCTAACTAGAATAACAAGCTTAGAGAAGAACATAAATGACTTGACGGAGCTGAAAAACAAAGCACGGGAACTTCACAAAGCATATACAAGTTTCAATAGCTGAATCGATTAAGCAGAAGAAAGAATGTCAGCGATTGAAGATCAACTCAATGAAATAAAATGACAAGGCAAGAAAAGAGAAAAAAGAATGAAAAGAAATGAACAAACCCTCCAAGAAATATAGGATTATGTGAAAAGACCTTAAAGGAAAAAATGCTAAGGGCAGCCAGAGAGAAAGGCTGGGGCACCCACAAAGGGAAGCCCAGCAGACTCACAGTAGATCTCTTGGCAGAAACCCTACAAGCCAGAAGAGAGTAGGGCCCAATATTCAACATCCTTAAACAAAAGAACTGTCAACTCAGAATCTCATATCCAGCCAAACTAAGCTTCATAAGTGAAGGAGAAATAAAATCCTTTATGGACAAGCAATTGCTGAGAGATTTTGTCACCACCATACCTGCCTTACAAGAGCTCCTGAATGAAGCACTAAACACAGAAAGGAACAACCAGTACCAGCCACTGCAAAAATGAACCAAATGGTAAAGATGAATGACCCAATGAAGAAACTGCGCCAACCAAAGGGCAAAACATCCAACCAGTAACAAACCAGCAGGATCAAATTCACACATAACAATATTAATGTTAAATGTAAATGGCCTAAATGCCCCAAACAAGACACAGACTGGTAAACTGGATAAAAAGTCCAGAACCATCGGTGTGCTGTATTCAGGAGACCCATCTCACGTGCAAAGACACACATAGACTCAAAATAAAGGGATGGAAGAAGATTTACCAGGCAAATGGAGAGCAGAAAAAAGCAGGGGTTGCAATCCTAGTCACTGATAAAATGGACTTTAATCCAACAAAGATCCAAAGAGACAAAGAAGGGCATTACATAATGATAAAAGAATCAATACAACAAGTAGAGCTAACTATCCTAAATATATATACACCCAATATGGGAGCACTCAGATACATAAAGCAAGTTCTTAACAACCTACAAAGAGACTTAGACTCCTGCACAATAATAGTGGGTCACTTTAACTCTCCATTATCAATATTAGACAGATCAACAAGACAGAAAATCAACAAGGATATCCAGGACCTGAATGCAGATCTGGACCAAGCAAACCTAATAGACATCTACAGAACTCTCCATCCAAAATCCACAGAATATACATTTTTCTCAGCACCACAGCGCACTTACTCTAAAATCGACCACATAATTGGAAGTAAGTCACTCCTCAGCAAATGCAAAAGAATGGAAATCATAACAAACAGTCTCTCAGACCACAGTGCAATCAAATTAGAACTCAGCATTAAGAAACTAACTCAAAACTGCACCGCTTCATGGAAACTGAACAAGTGGCTCCTAAATGTTGACTGGATAAACAATGAAATGAAGGCAAAAATAAAGATGTTCTTTGAAACCAATGAGAACAAAGACACAATGTACTAGAATCTCTGGGACACATTTAAAGCAGTGTCTAGAGGGAAATTTATAGCAATAAATACCAACATGAGAAACAAGGAAAGATAAAAAATTGACACCCTATCATCAACATTGAAAGAGCTACAGGAGCAAGATCAAAAAAACTCAAAAGCTAGCAGAAGACAAGAAATAACTAAGATCAGAGCAGAACTGAAGGAGATAGAGACACAAAAAAAACCCTTCAAAAAATCAATAAATCCAGGAGCTGGTTCTTTGAAAAGATCAGCAAAACAAACAAACCTCTAGCCAGAATACTGAAAAAGAAAAGAGAGAAGAATCAAATAGATGCAATAAAAAACGATAAAGGAGATATTACCACCGATTTAACAGAAATACAAACTACCATCAGAAAATACTACAAACAACTCTATGCACACAAACCAGTAAATCTGGAAGAAATGGATAGATTCCTGAACACCTGCACTCTCCCAAGACTAAGAAGTTGAAACCCTGAATAGACCAATAACAAGGGCTGAAGTTGAGGCAGCGATTAATAGCCTACCAACCGAAAAAAAGTCCAGGCCCAGAGGAATTAACAGCCAAATTCTACCAGATGTACAAAGAGGAGCTGGTACCATTCCTTCTGAAACTGTTCCAAACAATACAAAAAGAGAGAATCCTCCCTAACTCATTTTATGAGACCAACATCATCCTGATACCAAAACCTGGCAGAAACTCAACTAAAAAAGAAAACTTCAGGCCAATATCCATGATGAACAATGATGGAAAAATATTTATTAAAATACTGGCAAACTGAATGAAACAGTTTATCCATCAAACAGTTTACCCCCATCAAACAGCTTATCCATCATGATCAAGTAGGCGTCATCCCAGGGATGCAAGGCTGGTTCAACACACACAAGTCTATAAACATAATCCATCACATAAACAGAACCAAAGACAAAAACCACATGATTATCTCAATAGATGCAGAACAGGTGGACACAGGGAGGGGAGCATCACACACTGGGGTCAGTTGGGGGAGCTCAGGGAGGGTCAGCGGGGGGGTGAGGAGGGATAACATGGGGAGAAATGTCAGATATAGATGGGGGGATGGAGGCAGCAAACCACATTGACACGTATGTACCTATGCAACAACCCTGCACGATCTGCACATGTATCCCAGAACCTAAAGTACAATAAAAAATAAAAATAAAACAAAGGAAGTGGGCCAAAAAAAAAAAAGAATGAGTTGCATTTGGTGACTCGTTTAGTTTCTGATTTGTCTATTCCCAAGCTGATGGGAAGGATTTGCATGACTCAGGTCGTTTTCTCTAAAGTCATTCTTTAAAACCACACATCAAAGTCACATATGGTTGGGAAAAACTTAACATTGCCTGGAAAAATAACTAAGGCAATCATTGGCACAGGATTAATTGGCAGCCAAAGAGAATTAGCGGAAAGAATCAATGATTATTTTTCTACTTACCAATCATTATCATCATTATTATTACAGTGGGGTAGTTGAAATTATTATTCAGCAAATGCACACTTACTTCCCTATCCTACTGTGGGTGGAGTTAACCTACTCCGTTGATGCTGGGGTTGCCATGTAACTTGCTTTAACCAATACATATTAGCAGAGATGATGCAAGCGGAAACCTCAAATGTACTGGTGTCTTTTGGTTTGCTTTGTTCTCTAGTGACTTACCATGAGAAGAGTATGGCCCAGATAGCTATCGTTTCTTAACTTTGGCCCTGGAATAAACACTCATGGAACAAAACTGAACCCAACCAGCAGCTGCAGCCAAGTCCAGCTGACCTACAGCTTGGAGCAGAGTTGTTCATTTAAGCCCATAGTATAATAACCAAATCAACCTGCAGAGTTTTAAACAAAAGAACACGCATGAGTCATCATAAGCCACTGAGTTTGGAGGTGGTTTGTGATGCAGCATCATTGTGGCAACAGGTGATGGTGCATATAACTAGCCTTTGAATATGAGCTATGTGACAGGCTCTGTCATCAGCACTTTAATGATCTTACTTCAATCTGATAATAACACCATTACATAGACTACATTATTAACACTATATTGTAGATGAGAACGAGGATGTTCAGAAGGGTCAGGAAACTTACTTAAGATGTGGTAACAAGTGGCTGCAAAATTAATTGGATCAGTGTATTCCTAATTCCAACATCTATGATGTTCTAACCTGTCTTTTCTCCTTAAACAGTGAAAATTAAAGCTATTCTTGGTACTCACCAAGGAGTTTATGTTGTGGTCCTGAAAACAAACAACTGCCACTCATCTCCTTCCTTCTATTCCCAGTTGTTACCACAAATGAATTGTTAAGGGTTGCATTTCAACTTTTGCCAAGAATTGGGTTGATTCAGCTCTTGGAAGTGCATTCCAAGAGCAATCGATAAAGAGTTCTCCTGGTGAGGCAGACTAGTAATTTTTCAGATGACTTCCACTGCAAAATTCCATCAAGCTTAGGAGATGCATGTCTTGGCCATGAAGAAATAAGTGATAACACTGCTTTGATGTTCAGTGTCATCTATAAACTCTCTGGAGCCTCAGAGATTATTACCATATAAAATATTCCCAGCTTTGAGGGTAGTGAGAACAACCCAGCAAGATAGTCCTTTTTCAGGCAAATGACAGTTCCTTTTTTAGAATTATCTCCTTTACAGTACTATTGTTTTTGTGTTTTCCTGAGAGCTTCAGAACAACCTCAGTGTCCCCGTTATAAATGTCTGAAAAGTATTTATTTCTTATAAGAAAGGAAGGAAGTCCTCTGCTAAAGTTCTGGGTACATTCTCCTGTATCTCTGATTTCTTCTACTGGTCTTCCCTCCTCCAAACTATGGCATTAGTGAGACATGCCCACAGCTAGGAAGGAAAGACAGCCTTACTTCCCCAGATTCAGTGAGAAAGTTTTCCTGACAATTCCATAGAGAAGTGAAATGGAATTTCTTTGAGTGGTGAGTTGGAAATGGCTTCTCCTAAGAAGGTTTGATCTTCCTGTAGGAATGGGAAGGAGGTAGACAATGATGGTAGAGATTAGTGCCCAGCTACAGTGCAATATCCAAAGAGAGTGGTCCTTGTAAATGTTGAGTCTTGGGTTCATGCCTTTTGTGCAGAGTATTTCTGAGGCCCAGGAAGCAGACAGTGGGAGTTAGAAGCAATGCCAGCACAGCATCACAGGTAAGTATCTTGTCCACCAACCACCTGATCCTTCATTTGCTGGCACAACATAAGGCTGAGAATCTTGTAACCCCATGATGGAATTGGAATCACAAAAATAACTGAGATACCCAGTGAATGGAAGATCCTAACATAATATCTGATTCATTCCTTCATTAGGCCATTTGGCAAATATTTGTGAAAGTTCTGCTATGCGAAAAACATACAGCAATGAAAAAAAGAAGCAGACTCTTGTGGATCTTACAGTCTAGTGACAGATGAGAAAGAGAGAAATAAATATAGGGCACAACATAAGTTAGCACAGTGAAAAAAGGTAAGGCAGAATAAAGGATGGATTGAAATTATTTACATATGGTGGTCAAATAAAGTTTCTGTTAGAAAGAAACATTTGAATAAATCCCTCAATGAAAAGAGAGCATGAACCCTATAAGTATCTAGGGGAAAAGAGCCCTGGCCACCTGGCCAATGCAATAGCCTGGAATTGTGAGCACGGTTGGTCTTGTCAAAGAACCACAGTGAGGCCAGTATGTATGGAGAACAGTGGGTGAGGAAATCAGTGGTAGGTAGACAGGAGCCAGATTATGTCGAATCTTATAAGGGATGACTGGAATTTAGATTCTACTGCTGGTAAGATCAGATGCCACCAGAAGGTTTTGATCACAAAAATGATCTGACTTTATTTTTAAAGACGTCCTCCGACTACTATGTCAAGAGACCATGGCCTTGTAAAAGTAGAAGTATGGAGACCAGATAAGAGTTTATTAATAAAGACAAGATACGATGGTGGTTGTCTGAAGGAGCCTGAGAGCAGCGTAGGAGTTGAGGAGTGGCTGGATTATGAATGTATTTTGAAGGTAGAATCTACAGAATTTGAGAAGAGCTTGCATTTAAAATGCAAGATGAGAGTATGCAAAACTGATTGCAAACACTTTGACTTGAGCAACTGGGTGCATGGCAGCACCATTTACTGCATGGGAAATACTGGGAAAGGGGAGGGTTAGTGTAGGCGGGGAGAATGTAAGTGCTCTATTTCAAGATGTCTGTTAGAACATGAAATGCTACATACAAGGTTGAATACACAAGAAGTTCAGGGGAGACATGTTGGGTAGAGATAGAAATTTTTAAGTCATTAGAGTAGCCATGAGAGGAATAAGTCAAGTCCTACATTTGAAGGCTGAAAATAAGAAAATGAGTCAACAAAGTAGCCTGAAAAAGACAAAAAGTGAGGTGGAAGAAAAATCAGGGGAATGATGTCTCAAAGACCAAGGAAAGAAAATGTTTGAGGAAAGAGGTATTGTGCTATGTTGCTAGTCAGTCAGGTAGCGGGAGGACTGAAGATGGGCTGTGGGATTCAGCAATGTGGATTTCATGATGACTGCTATGAAAGCTGTTTCTCTACAATGATGAGGGCAAAACCATGAATGGAGTTGATCCAAGAGAGAGTGTTTCTGAAGAATTTTGCTATAAAGGTACAAAGTGAGGTGGGGGTTAGAAGAGTCAAGAGAAGTTTGTGTTTGTCTTTTTGTCTTAATCATGGAGGTAACAGCTATTTTTATGTTACTGAAGATGACCTAGGAGAAAGAAAAAAATTGATAATGTAGAATAGAGAGAGCAAGACTGATGGCAGAACTAATGGGGAATGAGATCCAGTTATATATGGAAGGATTGGTCCTACACAGCACTATGGGTATAATTCATTGTCATAGGCAGGGAAGCAGAGGATATCATTACAGATGAAGACGGGTTAGGAGATTGGGGTAGGAGAATGAGGAAATAGTCTTCATAAGGATTCTGTTTTCAGCAAAATGAGAGTGAGCCATGAGTTGATACTGAGGATGAGGAGGGGATATTGAAGGTTTAAGGAAAAAAGAGAGGTGAATCATCATCTGGGAGGATAGAAGAATATTATAAGAATTGTGTAAGGGTCTCTTGGAAGTGATGGGAGCTCAGTAAAGTCATAAACTAAAGTGTGGCCAGTTACCCTGGGTGTGTGTGCTTCTCAAACCACATTCAGCCTGTGCAGAGCAGGCAGGGAGTCGGGTTGAACTTAAATAGGGTTTTACCAGGCAAGTATGGCAAAGGGACAAAGCAAGGGAGTTAACAACCCACTTGATGGGCTTATGATGTGAAATAATTAATGCAACTCTTTCTAAGCATTTTGTAAATTCTGTTCCCAAGAATATTGTTTTACCAATAGATTAAGTTGCACCACCTTAGAAGTAGAATTAGCCTATAAGTAGCTTCGTTATTGATATCAAGCACATGTTAATCATTTTATTTCATAAAGCTATCAATAGCATGCCATTGCAGACAACACGGTATGAACTTTATGTTAAATCAATAATAACTCGATGATTTCAAGGTAAGTATATTTTATAACAATCAACATTACAGATACGCTATTAAGTGGGAGAAATCCAATCAGCGAATGAACTCTTCTATACCCTTAATAAAGCATAAAGGTCAAAATCATAGAGAATCTAACCTCCCTCTCTCAGTGGCAGCTCCATGGGCAGGTCTTTCTTGCTACCAAGGACATTTTCTTGGAATAAGAAAATAGTTTGCATTTCCTTCCCCCTCCCTCCATCCCTCCCTCCCTGCCTTCCTTTTTGCCTTCCTGCCTTCCTCTTATTTTGTTTCCTGTTGTTTTCCTGTTTTCTTTCCCTCCTTCCCTCCCTCTCTCCCTCTTTTCCTTTCTCCTTTCTTTTCTCCTTCTTCTCCTTAACATTCAGACTTAACATTAAAGAAAGAAAAAGCCCAACTTGTAGAATTTAGCCATTCATGTGTACTACACCCACCACCTTCCCTCTGCTCTCCAGAGCTTTATCTGATGGTATCACTTCAGAACTTGGAGAGTTTCCATGGTAACAGTTTTCCAACCATTTTCTTTTAAAAGAATCCCTCCTGTCCTAAGAGAAATCACCTGCAAAGTAGTCATCCAGCTGCCTTTATTCCGCTCTGTCTCAGACTTCACCCATCATCTGCAGTCAGAGTTAGGTCAAGAGCCTTGCCCATGACTTGTGAAGTGGAGTAGCATCCACAGTGGCTTCCCAGAGCTGGACTGAAGGCTGCTCCCCTCCACCCCCTGTTCTTCCATCTCCCACCTGCACTTGCAGTACATGCAGAGAGTCCAGGAGGAAGGGGCACATCAAAGTCTCTTTTCAGAAACAACTGAACTTTTTTTAAACTGTTGTCCAACATCAAGTCCTAAAACCAAAGGCAGCAAACTCAGTCACCTGCCACTTAAACAAGAGCAGATTTATGACATTTGCCCCAAAGCATCCTTGTTGTGATTGGGATGCTGCGTGTGTCAGGTGGGAGGAGGGTTGGCCACAGTGCTTCGCTTGGTTACCTTGTGGATGCTGCCTTGTTTGCCCCTCTACCTGCCCTTGCTGCTCTCAGTGTTCCTTCTTCCCATCAGTGTGGCAGAGTCTCGCTCCTGGTCCCGCAGTTGCCCTCTGGATGTAGTCAGGGAAAGAGATCAGGGATTAGTCACTTAATAGTAAAGTGATATGGAGGCTCCAGTAATTTCTTCGTATGGCTCACCTTTTGCCAAACTGAGGGGTTGGCGTTTATTCCCTGACTGATCTGCTCCTTCTTACCCACAGTCGGGAAGGGGACTTAAGAGTCAGCTCTGGGGCCTCTTTTGGGTACTATCTGCATGTCTATGGCTGGTTCTTGTCTTTGCAATCTTGGCTGGAGTCTTAGGTAGCCCCAGGAACATAACTAGGTGCTAGGGAGTTGCAAAAACCATTGGAGTAATCTTACAGACAAGAAGAAAACTTTTATTTTGGAAACCAGAACTACTTTGTGAGTGTTGAGAGCCTTTTTTCTAAAGTGGAACTACTGTGCTAGACAACTGAAAGAGAGATTACAACTCGGGGTGTAAATTCGTGTAAGTCTGACTCCCTTCGTTGATGCTTGCTGACAACTCTCAAGACTTACACCTCCTTCTTCCTCTTCTGCTCCACATCTTGGGAAGCTAGTAAGAAAGCCTGAGCGCTCCCTCATTTGGCACCTATGAGAGTTTCAAAAACATGCAAGCCCCTTCTTGCAAATGAGTCCTACCCCCTAACCACAATAAAAATCCCAAGCCTGTTTCCTTTCCCTGTTCTCTCAAAGCTATTTTAAACGCAGCTTGAGAGGCAGGCTCTCCCCAGAGGCTCATTATGTAAGTAATAAGCTTTTCTGGTCCCCTCTTAATGCATGTAGGGTATCATCAGTACTGACACGTAAACCAAATTTTGGGTGGAAGTCCATCTTGTTTCTGTATAATGTCTACCACAAGTTGTATATAAGAGGCATGAGGAAAGACTCCTTCAAAGCAGGCACAGAGCTACTCTAACAGTAAAACCTTTCCCATCTCTGCATTCAGTAAAGAGGGAAATTGAAAGTCTGCAGAGACCATGAGGTTCTGCGTTCCCTGAGCCCAGACCAAGCGTTAGGCAGGAACAGACTTGCTCACACAATGATTAACAAAGTCTCATCCAGAGGAGAATCCAAAATTCGATCCTTTCTTACAGTTCAATAATTTGTCATCTAAAGAAAACTGGTAGAGTAGAAAGCCAAAGGGTAGAACAGGAAAAATTGAAAGGCAACAAAAATGGTTACTGGAGGGAATCACTTAAAGTATGCGCCGACACCGCTGGCAAGGGGCGGAGCTGAGAGCATATAGGGGTCTGACTCTGAAGACAATGCCTTACTTCCAACATATCTGCCCTGGGATGATCACAAAGCTAGACACATGGGCGTCACCCTTGAGAGCTCTCCCAGCTTGCCCCATAGCCAACATCCCCTAGCTTCTGTCAGCTTTGCCTCTTAATATTTCTCGAATTATCCACTGCTCATCATCCCTGTGAACCACAGCTTTTACTAAATCACCATCTCTCTCTGAGAGTGCTGGAATACTGCTTCCTAATTAGCCCTTAGCCTCTTCATTCTCCATGCTGTGGCCAGAGTGATCTGAAATCCAAATTTGGTCCTCTGCATAAAGACTTTTAGTAACTTCCCATGATCCTCAAGGTAGGCATTTCCTCACATGTGTTGTCTAAGCACTCCATGGTCAAGCGCATACACACTTGTCCAGCCTCACGTCTATTTGCTCCATCATGGGGCCTTCACGATGATCCTCAAGTGCAAGCCCTTGTCTCCATCCAGGTCTGCTCGCAGTCCCTTCTCTCTGCTTTTCTCGACTCCTACCCCTCCAGGGTGTCAATGCTCATTTTCAGGCCTCAGCCAGGTGTAACTTCCCCCAGGAAATCCTTTTAACCCCTCAGGACTGGTAAGTTGAAACTTACTCTATTTCCAAGGAAAAGCATCCTTCACCGCAGCACTTACCTCAATGTGCTATAATTCACTTTGGACCTGATCACAGCCCCCACTAGAATGGGCTTCCTGAAAACAGGGCCACTGCCTCACACACAGTAAAGGTGAAATATATATATATTGAATACATTTCTTCTTTTTGAGAGTATAATTTATTTACCCATATTAATACATTTTATAAAAATCATTTTAAAATTCTGCTAAGAACCAGCCTTGCCATCTTTAATAATCAGTTGTTTTTTAAGTGGTTGTTGAAAAATTTCTTTATGTCATGATGATTTTATTTATTTTTCTAAGTTTTATTTTAGGTGTGTAGGTATGTGTAAGCTTTGTTATACAGGTAAACTCATGACCATGGAGGTTCGTTTTATAAAGCATTTCATCACCCAGTTTCTAAGCCTAGTACCCAATAGTTATTTTTCTGCTCCTCTCCCTCTTCCCACCCTCCACGCTTAAGTAGACACCAGTGTCTGTTGTTTCCCTCTTTGTGTTCCTGAGTTTTCATCATTTAACTCTCACTGACAAGTAATAACAAAAAGAATTTCTTTAGATTTCAGTTACAAATCAAGGGAGCCACAGTTTAGCACTGAAAGCAAAACACCACAGTCCACGGTCCATACGACAATGACTGCAGGTCCATTAACAGAGGGTTCAGCTGATGGTATCTCATTAGTGAATAGGAATGCCAGAAAATGTACTAAAAAATTAAATATCTTAAATAAATCAGAGAACTTAAAAATTATATTTATAATAATTAGTAATCATTCACGATGATATTGATAAACTCTGAAACACACATAGAGAAAGACTAAATGTCCAGCTGAGAATTTTTACAGGACATTAAATCAAGAAAATTCTTTTAAATCTCTGTCTGATTTTGACCATAAAACCTGGAATTAGGGCAGCCCTCACCCCCAGGATAAGGAAAGCAAAGAGTGGTAATCATTGTGAGCCACATTATCTGCTTTTTCTGCCACAGAAAAGCTTGATGAGTTGTTTTTTTTTTAAACCCACTTTGGGTTGTAGGATTCAAGAGCTTCCCACTGAATAGATGAATGCTTAGGACCCATTAGGACGGTTTTGGGAAAGGTCTTACCAATACCTGAATGGCTGAATGGCTACAGGAAGTGGTAGAGCCTTTCCCCCTGACATCTACCTTCCATTTAGCCTTATTATATTGAGTTTTATGAGGATAAAAGGCTGCCTGGAGAGATGCTTTAGAAAATTGGGTGGCAATTCTGGATTCAAATGTGGTTGTGTATTTTTTTAAAGAAGCACAGGTGGAACATTTCCCTGTCTATTCATCCTTTTGATAGCACTGGAAAAAAATGCATTTGGCTTAAATGTTATGAAACTATGAAATGGAGAAGTTTAACCGTTCTATAATTTGGACACAGTATTTAAAAATCAGCATTGTTTCTTGTGCCCAAGAAGGGATCTGATCAGCATAGTCATTGGGATTTTTCTAAAGCCTTATGTTGTTCACTCCTCCACATGAAGTTGCTTCTTCCTAGGAATGGAGTGAGTGGGTATCGGGCTAGGTTTAATATCCTTCTGGCCTGATAAACTGGTGGACTCAATTTACAATCTTCAGGACAGATTCACAAAAGTAATCTAAGGAGGAGAGTACATAAGTGAAGATGAAACAATCGTTCATTGTTTTCTCTTGATAAGAACACAGGTAACAGATAAAATACAGTTGTTGATTCTTTTTTCAGATCCCTGAGCTTTTAAGAAAAAAGAAATCCTTTAAATTCACAACTCTTAGTATATATCAAGATGTTATTCAACTGCAGATACAAATACAGGTGAATCTCAAGCTGCTTCATAAAGAAGGTTCTTTGAATACAAGGAAATTTATTGTTATCTGGTAGACTCTCTTCATCTATGAAAGTGGCAATTATCTGACCCACCTATTCAAAAATTGTATTATATTTTATTTTTAATTATATTCAGCTGATTATAAAATCAATGAAGACAGAAATTGTAAAAAATTGCTTTCCAATAATTATTTAGAAAATGTAATATAAAAAGATTCCATGATGATACCAACTGTAAAATACTTATGAAAAGCTTCAGAAAAATATTATAGACCTATGTGAAGAAAATTATAAAGTTCTACTGAAGTCATAAAATGGTATCACAAAAAGAGACATGCAAATTATATTTTTGGAGAGATATTCAACATTCGAAAGTATACAGTTATCTCAAATTGATCTGTATATTAAGTGCAATTCCAATAAGAATCCCATTAGGGTATTTCATCAAACTTAGTTAATTCTATAGTTTATCTGAAAGATTCAATTCACAGAAGTAGCCAATACATTTTTTAAAATAAACTACCATAATTAATAAAACTATCTTAATTATTGGTAAAAGCTTCTTTACACCAAACTACAAATTCTAGAAGCAGACCCATGTCTGCTTTGAAATTTAGTATAAGGCAAAGACAGCAATTTAAACCCAATTCAAATAAGACTAACTTACTGAATAAATTGTGCTAAAACAATTAACTATGCCAATTATTAGACTGACATAAAACTAGGTTCCAACTTTACCTTACTTTTAACTAAATACCAGAGAGAATGAAAATCTAAATGTAAGATGTTAAAATATATTTTTAAAATGAGAACATGTTTTCCTAGTCTTGGGGTAGCACAGACCTTTATAAAAAACACCTACGCCTGAGGAACCATTAAGAAAAAGATTGATTAATTTAATTCCATGAATAAAAGACTTTAGAATTAATAAGTTAATTTAGCAAGGTTGCAGGATACAAAGTTAATCACCAAATCCCATGGTGTATCTATATACAAATAGCAAACAATTGGAAAATGAAATTTTAAAAAATTCATTACAATACTGTCAAAAAACATCAAATACTTAGGAAAAAAATTTAAAAAACCATCAGTAAGATCTCTACACTGTAAACATTACTGAGAGAAAATTTAAAAGACTAAAAAATGAAGAGGTATGCATGCTATGCTCATGAATTGGAAGACTGAATATGGTTACAATGTCTATTTGAAGAACAAATTTGGAGGACTGAAACTATCTAACTTTAAGTCTTACTATAAAGCCACAGTAATTAAGACAGTGTCATAAAGTTTGACCAATAAGCCAGTGAAACAGAACATGTAACTGAGAAATAGACCTGCCTGATAAAATTGATACAATCATTTGATTTTCGGCAAAAGCACCAAAGCAATCCAATGGAGTTGTGGGGGGACCTTTTCAGTAAAAATCATGGTGAAACAACTGATATCCCTATGGAAAACAAATTAATCTAAACTCCTATCTCATACCATACACCAAAATTAACTTGGGATGCATCAGAAACCTAAATCTAAATCTAAACTATAATGCTTATAGAAAATACAGGGAAATACCTTTATGACTCAGGGGTAGGCAAAGCTTTCTTAGGACAAAGAAAGCAACAATTTTAAAAGAAAAAAAATTTATAAATTAGACTTCATCAAAATTAAACTTGCTCATCAAAAGATTTCATTAAAAAATTAATGAAAGTATTCAGAATACATGTATCTTTAAAAAGGCGAAAAGCTAAGATAATAAAATGTCAAACAATTGACGAAAAATGGCCCTAAGATTTTAGCAAGCACTTCACAAGGGAAGACATACAAATGGCCAACAAACATCTGAAACAACTTAGTCATCATTGCTCATCAGAAAAACGCAAATTAAAACCATGACAAAATAACACTCCACATCCATCAGAGCAGCTGAAATTAAAATAACAACATCAGATATAAGCAAAGATGTGGAGTAGCTGGAACTCTCATTTGCTGTTGATAGCAGTGTGAAATAATACACTTTAAGAAAATGGAGGCAGTTTCTTACTAAGCTAACCATACATCTCCATTCAACCCAGTCATTCTACAAAAAGACCTATCAAAACTATTCATAGAAATTTTATTCATAATAGCCCCAAACTGGAATTAGCCCAACTTGTCTATCCACAGGGGAATGAATTTAAAAAATGCAGTCAGGCGAGATGGCTCAGGCTTGTAATCCCAGCACTTTGGGAGGCCGAGGCAGGTGGATCACGAGGTCAGGAGATGGAGACCATCTCAGCTAACATGGTGAAACCCCATCTCTACTACAAATACAAAAAAATTAGCCGGGCATGGTGACACGTGCCTGTAGTCACAGCTACTCAGGAAGCTGAGGCAGGAGAATTGCTTGAACTAATGAGGTGGAGGTTGCAGTGAGCCGAGATCACGCCATTGCACTCCAGTCTGGGTGACAGAGCGAGATTCAGTTTCAAAACAAACAAACATCAGATCTTCATGCAGTGGACTAGCATGGAGCAATAAAAAGGAACAAACGATTGACACAGTATCATGGATGAATCTCAAAACATGCTGAGAGAAAGAAAGTTTACAAAATAGAGGCACATACTTTGTGGTTCCCTTTACATGAAGTTCTAAAACGGGCAAAATTAATCATGGTGGAAAAAAAAAGAAAAAAGCAGACCAGTGATTGCCTATCAGGGGAAGGGCTGGAGCTAAGCATTAACTGAAAATGTACATAAGGGAAATTCCCAGGCAACTGTAGCATTTTTTATCTTGCTAAGGGATCTGGTTACACATACAAATGCATTTGTGAAAATCATGGAATGAAGACTTTTATATTTGTCGCTTGTTAATTTTATTGCAAATGTAAAAAAAAATAAATAAATACTGAAATCTAATTTGTGAAATGCATGCAGAAATATTTATTGAGAAATATAATGGTATTATTTCTTTGAAATGAATAAGATCTATTAAAGATGGATAGAAGGATGGATAGACAGATATATAATAAACCAAATATTGTAAAATGTTAATTATAGAGTCCAGGCAGTAGATAAATGATTCTTTGCTGTAAAAATTCTTTCAACTTTTCTACATGCATGAAAATTTCGATAATAAAATGTTGAGGAAAAAAATCCACTGAAGACAATAGGGAACAAAAAATATAAAATAAGTATTTTGGCACCAATAAAATAAGAAAATATGTACAGCCACGAACCACAAAGTATGAGACATGATTGAATCTGTCCCCCAAAAGGGCTTGCACTTATCCAAGAATAATTGATACAGAAAGATAAATACCAAGACACAGCTTCTGGAAACTGCTCAACTTCAAGGATAAAACAATAAATCTTACAGCCAACCAGGTAGAAAAATTCTGTCACATCAAGTAGAAAAAAGTTCAGGTTGACCTCATACTTCTTCACTAAAACAGCCAATGTTTGCTAATAGTGGAAGAATTTTTAACAAGCCCAATTACCTTTCGATTAAAACAAAACAAAGTGAATTAACAACACCACAAACAATCGAATAAGAATCCACTGTCTCTTGGATACTGAACCTTTGTATAAAACTGTTTGAATCTAGTCAATAGTGAGATGAGTCCAAACATGGCTGGGAAATAACATCTCAGGGCTGAGTGTAGTGGCTCATGCCTGTAATCCCAGCAGTTTGGGAGGCTGAGGTGAGTGGATCATTTGAGATCAGGAGTTTGAGACCAGCCTGGCCAACATGGTGAAACCCCATCTCTACTAAATTAACCAGGTGTGGTGGTACACACACCTGTAACCCCAGCTACTCAGGAGGCTGAGGCAGGAGAATTGCTGGAACCTGAAATGTGGAGGTTGTAGTGAGCTGACATCACACCATGCACTCCAGCCTGGGCAATGGAGTGAGACTCCGTTTCAAAAAAAAAAAAAAAAAGGTAAAGAAAAATAGAAAATAAAATCTCAGTAAAGGAGAGAACATATAAGAAGTGTTTGAAACCTTGAATACATTATGAATGAAACTAAACATATCAAAAGATGGTGCTTGAGAACAACTCATCTTACCACCTTACCCAGGTGTTTTTATCATAGTTCTACTGAAAGGTGTACTGTATCAGATTAGGAAATACAGTCACAAGGGATAAAAATCAAAATTATATAAAAAGGACACTAAGAGGCGTCCTCCCATCACCTTCTGCATCAGTCCTATTTCAGTCCTCATTTAGGAAGCCACTTTTGTTAGCACCTGGGTTTTTCCAGCAATTTTTTTTTTTTTTTTGAGACAAGGTCTCATTCTCTCGTCCCGGTTAGAGTGCAGTGGCATGATCTCAGCTCACTGTAACCTCTGCCTCCTGGGTTCAAGCTACTCTCCTGCCTCAGCCTCCCAAGTAGCTGGCATTAGAGGCATGCGCCACCACGCACGGCTAATTTTTTGTATTTTTAGTAGCGACGGGGTTTCACCATGTTGGTCAGGCTGGTCTCAAACTCATGACCTCAAATGATCCACCTAACTCGGCCTCCCAAAGTGCTGGGATTATAGGCATGAGCCACTGTGCCCAGCCTTCCAAATCTTTTTGCAAAAATAAGTTAATACAAAGGTGATTTTTATTCTCCACCTTTCATCCACAAAGTGTAGCATGCTGCATACATGTTTTTGCACCTTGCTTTTTTCACATGACCGTATATGTTAGAGACACGTTTCTATGTCAGTATTAACAGAGCATTCCTCATCCTGCCTTTACAGCTGCCGATCGTTCCATGAGGCAGTTAAGCCCAATACCTCTTATGAATCGCTTCTGATGCTCTTGGCTTGTCTCTAGAGCCTTGATCCACTTTTTCCAATCCTAGTTTCACTATTGTGACTGTTAACTGTCGTCCAATCAAATTCACGAGAGCACAATCTAAAGGTTCCTTCCCTAACACCTCTCCTGACTCTTCCTGCAGCAGGCTTCCAGCTTAGCTGAAGCCCAGGATGCTGCAGAAGAGGTCGAGGTGCGGCTTTAATTCCAGGCACTTCTCTGGGCCTCTACCTCTTCCACAACATTTTGCTCAAACTTTTGCCCTGCGAGAGACAGGAGCTTATGGACAGCTTTCTCTCCCTTTCTCCTTTCCCTGGCCACCGGGAACTGACCTGACATGCCCAGTCTGATACTGGAAGATCCCCCACAGGAGTCAGCGTCCTGCAGACACCGTGACACCAAGTGGTGCTGACTTCATAAAGCTCCTTCCTTTTCCCTCTTTCTTCTTCCTTGCCTAACTTTCCTTTTTTCTCACTGCTGCTTCCCTGGAATTACATCCTAATGATAGTTGCACTTAAGTTTTTCCCATAGATTTCTCGATCTGGGAAACCCATCCTAAGATTAATCATATATTTATTAACTAGACCTGGACTGCCCCTGGCCATTTGCAGTTATGAATCCTGGAAACGTGGCTGGTGTGAAGAGAGATGTGCTGTGGTATAATACACTGGATTATATGAAAATGGAATGCAAAATATCTCATTCACAATTTGTATATTGATAACTCACTGAAATGACTTTATAGATTAAATGAAATATATTATTAAGGTAAATTATACCTGAGTCTTTACTTTTTTAAAACGGACACTAGAACACTAAAAATTATACGGTGGCTCACATTAAATTTTGTTAGATGGCGCTGAACAGAAATCTTATTTGATGAGACTTGTGTTCCTTCTCATTATTTGCTATGGCAAAAACGTGTATGGAATAAACTATGCGTATATGGGTTTATCTGTAGGAAAAATCTTTAGAAGTGAAATTTCTGAGTCAAAGATGACATGCCTTTGGTAATTGTGATTGATAATGAGAAACTATTCTCCATGAGGTAATACTGCTTTGTGTTCCTTTCAGCAATGTGTGGTACACAGTTTTCCCACAGCCTGCCAACAAGGTGTGCCGTCAGACTTAATGGATTTTGCCATTCTGACAGGTGAATATGGTCATTGCAGCAGTGTTTTTTAAATTTGCACTTTTCTCTTTTTTTTGAGACAGAGTCACTCTGTCGCCCAGGCTGGAGTGCAGTGGTGTGATCTCAGCTCACTGCAACCTTCGTCTCCCAGGTTCAAGCAATTCTCCCGCCTCAGCCTCCCAAGTAGCTGGGATTACAGGTGCCCGCCATCACGCCCAGCTAATTTTTGTATTTTTAGTAGAGGCAGGGTTTTGCTGTGTTGACCAGGCTGGTCCTGAACTCCTGACCTCAGGTGATCTGCCTGCCTCGGCCTCCCAAAGTGCTGGGATTACAGGCAGGAACCACCTGCCCAGCCTGCATTATTCTTATTATCAGTGTCTTGAGCATCTTATGTGTTTAGGAGCCATGTGCAACTCTTTCTCTATGAAATGTATATTCATATGCTTTGCCCATTTTTTCCTAATGGGCAGTAGGTCTTTTTCTCTCAATTTCTTGGAGGTTTATATGTATTAAAAAGAATGACCTTTAGTGTTTGATATAAATCGCAAGTGTTTCTTCTACTTGCCATTTGTCTTTTGACTTTATGATGTTTTTAAATCCAAATAATTTATTCTATGTAGTAAAATTCATTGGATTTTTTAATATGTCTTTTGGAATTTGTAAAAGACTCTACATGGCAAAGACACTTTTCAGATTAGATCTTAACCAATGCGTAGGTTATCAGCAAAGAATATAAAAAGTTATTTCTGTTGTTTTGTTAAAGAATATGCAGAGGGGGCCTGGCACCATGGCTCACACCTGTAATCCCAGTACTTTGTGAGGCCGAGGCGGGTGGATCACCTGAGAGTGAGAGTTCAAGACCAGCCTGACCAACATGGAGAAAACCCATCTCTACTAAAAATACAAAAAATTAGCTGGGTGTGGAGGTACCTGACTGTAATTCCAGCTACTCAGGAGACTGAAGCAGGAGAATCACTTGAACCTGGGAGGCGGAGGTTCTGGTGAGCCAAGATCAAACCACTGCACTCCAGCCTGGGGGACAGTGTGAGACTCTGTCTCAAAAAAAAAAAAGAAAAGAAAAGAAAAGAAAAAAAGAATATTCAGAGGAATCTGATTTCTAGGCAGGAGACTGGTGAGTGGTACCACTTCTTGGGACAACATAGTTTTCTTAGGCTTCAAGTGCCATGGTGTCTGCCACTCCCAATAGATCCAAAGCTGTGTGGAGTTGGGACACCTGCACAGGGTAGACAATACTCTTCACACATAAGCACTATCATTCGGACTCATAACTTTGCATTCATATATGCTGTAAAAGCAAATCTTATCCAAATTTCTTCTTGAGATTTTCATCTTTTGGAGATAAGGCTTTTCTCATTTTCCTTGCATAGGGACCAGAAGGCATTGTCCCAGAGCAAGAGTCCAAGAATCTATTAGCAATGACTCACATGCTGACATTTGCCAATCACTTGAGTATTCTACAGAAATGCAAGTCACCTAAAGACTAGTCTTGGAATACTTTGTGGCTTTTCTCTTTTTTTTTTTTTTTTGAGATGGAGTCTCGCTCTGTCACCAGGCTGGAGTGCAGTGGTGCCATCTCAGCTCACTGCAACCTCCGCCTCTCGCGTTCAAGTGACTGTCCTGTCCAGGCCCCCGAGCAGCTGGGACTACAGGTGCATGCCACCACGTCCAGCTAATTTCTGTATTTTTAGTACAGACAAGGTTTCACCATGTTGGCCAGGATGGTCTCAGTCTCTTGCCCTTGTGATCTGCCCACCTCAGCCTCCCAAAGTGCTGAGATTACAGGCGTGAGCCACTGCGCCCGGCCTGTGGCTTTGTTTTCTTAAAATTCAGTAAAGCCTACTGTTCTACAAGACAGGAAGGTCCAGTCTGTCTCACACATGCGCTTATAGAATACAACATTAATGTTTGGAGCCTTGTAAATAACTCCATCTTTCATGGAAACTAAGTTGATACAATCTACAATTAACACTTCTAATTTTTTAAATTTTCTTTATAGTTTAGCATACATACTTGAATTTCTAAATCCCTTTTTTTGTATGTTGGGTTTCCAAGTTTTTCAGCTTCCTGTAATGTTATGCATGTGATGATACTGTTATTTTTCAGTAACTTGGCTTTTTCACTGAATGGTGAAATTTTCCCTAAGTCCATTAATTTCAGCATGCTAATTATGTTCGTCAATACACCTGAATCGTCACTGGGTTTTGTTTCCTTGATCTATCAATTACCAAGAGGGTAGGTAGCCTGAAATGATAGCTTTGATGATTCTCTTTGTAGTTCCTTCAGTATTTGCTTTTGTATATAATTTGAAGCTAAATTGTTAGGTTCATACATATTTAACTTTTAAATATCTTCCCAGTGAATTAAACCTTTGATATTTTAAAGCTGTCAGAGTTTTATTCCTCTTAAAACTGTCTGCCTTGAAGTTTCCTTAGGCTGCTAGTAACATAGGTAAATTAGCTTGCTATTTGTTTAATACTTACCTGGTCTATTATTCTTCACCCTTTACCTTCAACTCTTCAGTTTTGATGTCTTAACCTTTTCTCTTTTAAATGGCACTTAATAGATTTTTTCACCCTGTTTTTAAATCATTGTTTTAAAGCTAAAGCTTTAGTGTAGTTACGTTAGTTATAATTACTGATATATTTAGATTTAGTTTTGTGACTGTATTTGGCACTTCTCATTCATCCCAGCTCTTCTATGATGTTTTTCTTTCGCTTTACTGATGTCAGCAAGACTGATGGGAAATTTCTCCCATTCCATTTTTTCTCTCCACCAGTTAGTTGAAACTTGAATATATTTTTTTCTATTCTTTTCATTGTTTTTCTAGAAACTTTATATGCATACTATGTTAAAGACTGTTTCTGTGTTTTAATATTCATTATATCTTTCTTCCCTTTATTAATTAATGCCCTCCACTATTCTGGTGGTCATGTGGTCATTCTGCTACTATCATTTTTCAGTTTCTGTCCCTGATAATGATGACCATATGACTAGGTCTCAGACAATGGTTAGGAGCAGAAGGTACAGGTACAACTTCTCCCTTGGATCGTTTAACACAAACTACATCTTCCTGCCTGCTTTCCCTGACATCACTGACTGACATGCAGATATGGTGTCAGTGAATTCAACGCCAGAAATTAGGACAGCTGGAGCAGCTTCTTAGACCCAGTGGTAAAAGATGCATGTTGAGTTTTCACCTTAGGTCACTAGATGATCGAGTGAGTAAACCCTGCCCAACCCCAGGCTCTCCTGAAAGACAGAGAAAAATATTTTGTTGAAATCGCTATGTGTGAGTCTCAATGATGCCGTATCTTAGCCTTTATACTGACTGCTCAATATCAGAATTGAGGCACTGCCATGACACTAACTAAACTATCTAGTGTTGATTCAACAGCCAGGCAAGAGGAAATAAGGAAACAGATACTGAAAGCCAGAAATGTTTACTGTGAAAAAATACTGAACAAAAACTCTTGCCAGCATTCACCTGGAAGGCAGAACATATGCCTAGGACATGTACAGGTCTAAGGAAGTAACTGAAAATAGCCAAACTGTTCATGTATATTCATTGCTCCTTGTTGCTTTTAGCAAGTTACAAAGACAAGTGATGGGATATTATCCCCTTGCATCCTTTTCCTTCTTTCTTTATGTAATACCACAGAACAACATTCTGGCAATATTATTTTGGTTGTATTTGTAACCACTCTGCTAGGGACTGCATTTCCCAACTCTCTTCAACTTAGGTGTAGCAATATCACCACATCTTAGCCAATGATATAGCAACATAAGTGACTTTTGCCAATTCTACATCATGTCCTTAAAAATGATATTGTTTCTCCAGCCTGGGTAACAAGAGCGAAACTCCATCTCAAAAAAATAATAATAATAATAATGATATTGTTTATCCTCCATATTCACTTCGTCTTATTTTTATTGAGGCAAAATTTACACAACCTGTCTTTAGCCATCTTAATTTGTACAATTCAGAGGTATTTAGTGTATTCATAACATTATGCAACTACGAGATCTTTGTAGTTTCAAAATATTTATCGGAGAGAGATCCAAGATGGCCGATTGACAGCAGCTCAGGATTGCAGCTCCCAGTGAAAGCGCAGAGAGCGAGTGGACGCCACACTCCCAGATGAATTTTTGTTGCCCACGGACCAGGAGATTCCCAGCGGAGGAGCCCCACGGGTCGCCAACGTGACTCTTTTGGCCGGCACAGCTGTTTTGCCGGCGCTCCAGCGCGGCAGTTCTCAGTGCGGAGTATACGGGACTGGGTGCCCTTTTGGTTGGCATTCAGAGCTCTGGGAAGGCAGAGTCGCCCATTCAGCTGATTGAAAAGGGGACTAAAACAGGGAGCCAGACCAGGAGATTCTCGGGCAAAAAAGCGCCACAAATCTCAGCGCCGCTGTTTCAGCCGGCGCAGTACGTCACCGCAAAGGGGCGTCCACCGAAGGAAAACTAAGAAACAGAAAAAACTTCATCACCAACAAGCTGGATGTCCACTCAAAGACCCAATCTGAAAATCAGCAATTACAAAGACGACAGGCGGATAAATCCACAAAGATGGGAAGAAACCAGCGCAAAAAGGCTGAAAACACCCGAAATCAGAATGCCTCTCCTCCTATAGTGGATTGCGGCTCCTCATCAGCCAGGGAACAAGGCCTGATGGAGAATGAGTGTGATGAATTGACAGAATCAGGTTTCAGAAGGTGGATAATAAGAAACTTCTGTGAGCTAAAAGAACATGTCCTAATCCAATGCAAAGAAACTAAGAACCTTGAAAAAAGGTTTGATGAAATGCTAACAAGAATAGACAATTTAGAGAGGAATATAAGTGGATTAATGGAGCTGAAAAACAATACAAGAACTTCGCGAAGTATACACAAGTTTTAACAGTCAAATTGATCAAGCAGAAGAAAGGATATCAGAGGTTGAAGACCAACTCAATGAAATAAAACGAGAAGACAAGATTAGATTAAAAAGGGTAAAAAGGAAAGAACAAAGTCTCCAAGAAATATGGGACTACGTGAAAAGACCTAATCTACGTTTGATAGATGTACCTGAATGTGACGAAGAGAATGAATCCAAGCTGGAAAATATTCTTCAGGATATTATCCAGGAAAACTTTCCCAACCTAGCAAGACAGGACAATACTCAACTCTAGGTAATACAGAGAACACCACAAAGATATTCCTCAAGAAGACCAACCCCAAGGCACATAATCGTTAGATTTACCAGGGTTGAAATGAAAGAGAAAATGCTAAGGGCAGTCAGAGAGAAAGGTCAGGTTACCCACAAAGGGAAGCCTATCAGACTCACAGCAGATCTCTCAGCAGAAACCCTACAGGCCAGAAGAGAGTGGGGGCCAATATTCAATATTCTTAAAGAAAAGAATTTTCAACCCAGAATTTCATATCCAGCCAAACTAAACTTCATAAGTGAAGGAAAAATAAAATTTTTTGTGAACAAGCAAGTACTCAGAGATTTCATCACCACCAGGCCTGCTTTACAAGAGCTTCTGAAAGAAGCACTACATATAGATAAGATCAACCAGTATCAGCCATTCCAAAAACATACCAAAAGGTAAAGAGCATCACCATAATGAAGAATTTACATCAATTAATGGGCAAAACAGCCAGCTAGCATTAAATGGCAGTATTAAACTCACATATATCAATATTAATCTTAAATTTAAATGGACTAAATGCCCCAATCAAAAGACACACACAGGCAAATTGGATAAAAAGCCAAAACCCATCGGTATGCTGCATCCAGACCCCTCTCACATGCAAGGATACACAAAGACTCAAAATAAAGGGATGGAGGAAGATTCACCAACCAAATGGAGAGAAAAAAAAAAACCCACAAAAAAAAAGCAGGAGTTGCAATTCTCGTCTCCGATAAAATAGACTTTAAAGCGACAAAGACCAAAAGACAAAGAAGGACATGACATAATGGTAAAAGGATCAATGCAACAAGAAGAGCTAATGATCCTAAATATATATGCACCCAATACAGGAGCACCCAGAAAAATAAGCCAAGTTCTTAATGACTTACAAAGAGACTTAGACTCCTACACAATAATACTGGGAGACTTTAACACCACATTGTCAATATTAGACAGATCAACGAGATAGAAAATTAACAAGGATATCCAGGACTTGAACTCAGACTGGGAACAAGTAAACTTAATAAACATTTACAGAACTCTCCACCCCAAATCCACAAAATATATATTATTTTCAGTATCACATCACACTTATTCTAAAAGTGACCACATAATTGGAAGTAAATCACTCCTCAGCAATTGCACAGCATTTCACAGGTTTAAATGAAATATTGGTTGGCTGCTTGTTTGTTATTTTCCTCCCTTATTCCTTCCTGTCTCCATTGTTAAGCATAATTATTGGCATAAAGAGGTTTTTTAAACCTATTTTTAGACTGCATTCTAGCCTGGGCAATAGAGCAAGATTCCTGTTCTCTCTCCCTCTTTTTCTTCCTCTTTTTTTCTCTCTTTTATTCTTTTTTTCTTTCTCTCTTTCTTTTCTTTCTTTCTTTCTTCTCTTTCAAAAAAAAATATTTATCATCCCTTAAAATGCCCTATACCCATTAATCACACTCCATTTACCCTTTCTCCCAGTCCCTGGTAATCTCTAATCTGCTTTCTGTCTCTATGGATTTGCCTATTCTGGATATATCATATTGAAGGACTCACATAAAATGTGACTTTTTGTGTCTGACTTTTCTCACTTAGCATAATATTTTTGAGGTTCATCCGAACTGTAGCATGTATTAGTATTTCACTCTTTTTTCATGGCTGAATAATATTCCATTTTATGGATATAACACATTTTGTTTATCTGTTCACCCAATGATGGAACAATTGGGTTGTTTTCACCTTTGGGCTATTATGAATAATGCTATCAACATTCAGGTACAAGTTTCTGTGTGGCCAATATCCTCTTTTCTGTTTTCATATATTTTCTTGTTCATTCTTATACTTCGTTTTTAACAGGTGAGCTTTAAATCACCTTGTTAAGTGTCAAAGAATCATGCTACAACGTTAGGGCTGAAATTTAAATTGTATTAAACCCATACTTGGGAGAAATTGGCATTTATAAATTTCAGTTTTCCCTTCCAGGGACTTCTGTTTATTCTATTTACTTAAATCTTTTATATTTCACGATAAAGCTCATGAAATATAATAGTTTTCACTTGGATGCATGTTCTTGTAAACATCTGTAGTTGTATTTGTATGGTGAAGGCAACTGTGCTGTGGGCGGTAAGAATCTACCTGTTAACATTTGGAAAGTCATTGACCCTTATAACACAGTGGCAAATTTACGATCAAACTTTCACCTGTTGTACTTTGGAAGGCAGACCATGTAAAGTTGTCATACAACAGAAAATGTAGAAAAATTGTAGTTGCTGGTCTGTGTTGGCTACTGACTTTTAATTCTGTCCTGTAAAAGGGACAAACTCAGTATAAATCCAGTAGGACAGAAACCTCCTGGAGCATGAGCTTCCAGATGAGCTAAGTGCTCTGCCAGGCCAGGAGGTCTTGATAATCCTGCCCAGCAGGATTTCATAACTGCTATGGAACAGTGACTGATGAATGTTCCCATTACCACTTTCTGAAAAGAAAAGCTCAATCATTCCTATCCTACTGTTTCTCCATTATGTTGTTCTGGCAGTTAATATTTTTTCTATTTTTATACAACACTGGATCACAGGAAGCCACATATAGATGGAATAAAGAGTCTACATTTCACCCATTGATCTGGATGTTGAGCTCGGTACACTGCTTGGATGAGACCTTGGGGTATCTTCATAGGAAAAGGGTGAGGTGTTCTATGTAAGAAAAGAAGGATGAGTATATATACATAGAGGAAAAAATAGCAGACTTCGGCTAAAACTGTAGTTGACTCTTCAGCAACATAGGAATTAAGGCAACAAACTAATTCCCACATTGTTCTCTCTGTATAGTCATAAATTTATATAAAATTTTGATTCCCCAAAAACTTAACTACTAATAGCCTACTGTTGACCAGAAGCCTTACTGATAATATAAGTAGTTGATCAGCACAGAATTTGTGTTATATGTACTATCTTATCTACTATATTTATATTTTTTAAAGAATGCAAACTTGAGAAAAGAAAATATTATGAAAATCATAAGGAAAATAAAATATATTTACTATTCATAAGTGGAAGTGAATTATCATAAAGGTCTTCATACTTATCAGCTTCACCCTGAGGAGGAAAAGGAAGAGGAGGTATTGGTCTTACTATCTCAGAGCGGCAGAGGTGAAAGAAAACCCACTTTTAAGTGGCCATGCAGTTCAAACCTGTGCTGTTCAAGGGTCAGCTGTATTAATTACCTGCCAAATATTCATCGTCTTCTTTATTTACTTCTTTCTAATGAAACTCCATATTATTCTGGGAGGCAACACATATAGCTAAAGTCCTACATTTCCCAGTGTCCTCTGCAGTTAAGAGTGGATAATGGAGGCAAATGAAAATCATCTAGTGGGGCTTCATGAAAAGCTTCTTAAAGATCACTGAGCTAGTGAAGGAGGATGTCCTTTTATCCTTCCCCTGTCTTTCTCCTTTTCTTGGAAAATTAAACATTGATGGAAAAGTTGTTTTTGAGCTAATACTACAAATACAAATTTTGGTGGTGAACAGCATTACTAAAAATATTGTTGTAAATTAAGATGCCAATTGAATTGGTTGTGATGAAAGCAATCCATAACTGTTTCAAAATAAGTGATGATATTCTATCGATCAAAAAGAAGATGGGGGTGACAAATTTTATATAAACAATTGCCTCTCAGTATCCACAGATAATTGGTTCCAGGATCCCCTGCAGATACGAAAATCTACAGACTCTTAAGTCATTTATATAAAATGTCCTATCATTGAGGCATTATAATCTATGTACATCCTCCTATATATACTTAAATCATCTGCAGATTACTTATGCAATATAATGTAAATAGTTGTTGCAGTATATTGTTTCAAACTTTATATTATTTTTATTTTTCCATTGTTACTTATTATTAAGTATTTCTGATCTGCTGCTGGTTGAATACATGGATGTGGAGCCTGCTGCTATGAAGGGTCAACTATGTCATACATATTCTCAGAGTAAATAAACTATGGAATTTGGAGGATGAGCTAACGTTGAATTGAAAAATATTTCAGCATTGTACTTGCACTTTTGCTCTTTGATTCTCATCATGAATCAGATTTTAGAAATGTTTGAACCATCAGAGATCTAGTTTTTAAATCCAACTAGGTAATCTAAAATATTAGGAAGCATATCGTAAAAGATTTCCTTAGTTTTTTTAATATTTATTTATTTATTAAGACAGGGTCTTGTTCTACCACCCAGGCTGAGTGAAGTGGTGCACTCCAAGGTTCACTGCAGCCTTGACCTCCTGGACTCAAGCGATCCTCCCGCCTCAGCCCCCAGAGTAACTGTGACTATAGCACACGCCACCATGCCTGGCTAATTTTTTGTATTTTTTGTAGAAATGGGGTGTTGCCACGTTGCTCATGGTCTTGAACTCCTGAGTTCAGCAATCCTCCTACCTCAGCCTCCCAAAGTGCTGGGGTTACAAGCATGAGCCACCACACCCATCTGAGTTCCTCAATTGTGTTTGCATTTCGGATAGAGGCTTACAGCTTGCTCAGTCGGTTCACTTCAGGTCACCATGCTATGCCCATGAATCCAAAAAGCTGTTAAGCCCTAAGCTATGCCCAGTCCCAGTCAGTTCCTCATCTTGCAGACCTTCCTTCAAACTGTCCAGCCCAGGCTCTAAAATACTGTAAGTATTCTCCCATAATTTCTCCTGTTCAAGGCACAACTAGGACTATTGTGGTGACATTCTTTGTCACTGCACAAGGTCTAACACCCTCCACTTTACCTGATCAGCAGGTTTCATTCATCATCTTAGGGCAAACCTGCTCTTCTTTCATTGTACTGACTTTATCTCTCTCCACCTGTTCTAGTGTCATCAGCTTGGCCTGAATGTTTTTACCTCTTTTATGAAAAGCATTTTTCCTCAAAATTAGTTTCACTACTTTTCCCACTGCTCTGAGATGTCAACCATACTGCCAACAGTATTCTTTCATCTTTATCCTTCTAGGGCAGATGAAGGACTTTATTTAAATAAACAGGCTTAGGATCTACTAGAGGATGAAGTCAGGAAAGTGCAGAACTCTTTGACCGTTTTTTTTTTTTACTTTCTTTGTCCAGACAGAGTCTCTCTCTGTCACCCAGGCTGGAGTGCAATGGCACGATTTTGGCTCACTGCGACCTCTGTCTCCCCGGGTTCAAGTGATTCTCCTGCCTCAGCCTCCCAAGTAGCTAGGACTACAGGTGTGTGCCACCATGCCCAGCAAATTTTGGTATTTTTAGCAGAGATGGGGTTTCCCCATGTTGATCAGGCTGGTCTTGAACGCCTGACTTGAAGTAATCCATATGCCTCAGCCTCCCAAACTGCTGGAGTTACAGATGCAAGCTACTGCGCCAGCCCTCTTTGGCCTTTATTTCTGTTTGGTTTCCTTACTCTGCTCTCCCTGCTACATAACTTAGATTGAGAGTAATTGTCATAAGTCCCTCCAAAGTAGTTCTTCTCAATCTTTAGTGAGTATAAGAATCGCTGGAGGGTCTTGTTAAAATGAAATCCTAGAATTTTTCTTGAGATTCAGGTGTGATATTTCTAAGAGGGAGCACAAGAATTTGGATTTCTGACAGGCTCCCAGGTAATGCTGATGTTGCTGGACCTGGAGACCACACTGACCACGTTGGAGTCAGAGTAGCACTGACTCAAATGAATTTCCAAGTAAGTTAAAACAACAGAGAATGTCTGGTCCTTCTTCCTCTAGAATAAATGCTTCTGCCATAGAGTAACATTAAAAAGACAAAAGATTAGCAGGTTACTCCCATCTATGAATGCCATAATTAACTACCCTTTATATCCTGTCATCAGGATCCCAGGAGTACTTGGGTGCTATTCTGTAGAATGTGATACGAATGGCATTTCCCAAAGTTGCATAGTGATGGTATATTGCAGTATAAGGCCTGAAATTCAGGCTTCATACAGCGTGCTGGCTTGACACCTGGTAAAATTGAGAGGGTCTTGAATAGCCTAATAACAAGCTTTTCTCCCTACTCTAATCCCATGGATAAGGTCTTCCAGCCAAGCAAACCTCCTTAACGAAGGAACCAGGCACAGTTCCTGCTTATCCTTTAGTAGCGGGTATCCATTCTCTACCATCCCCCAGAATGATACCAGAAAGCCTACCTCATCCTCCCTTGGGAACTGGAGGTTGCTCTCCCCTCTTGACACTACAAAGCATGCCTCCTCCAGCCCTTTATTCCCTCTGCTTCTGAGTATAGGGCCTGTGTGATTCTGTGTGGTGTGTGTGCCCTCCTCTCCCAGGCTAAGTCTACTTGACTAATTACCTGCTGTGTGTCTTATCTGTGGGGTGTGGGATGTCATGTTGTGGGAAGTAAAAAAGTTCCTCTGTAAAGTTTCCTTTCTTGTTAAATCATAAGTGTGCTAATAACTCATTGTTAAGCCCCATCCTATGTAGCTGTTAAACATGCCATGCTTGCAGGTACCTAGTACATTCTATGTCCTTGTACTTTAACCAAGATATCTGTGCTGGACATGCTCACAGGCATGTCCCAGCTCTCCATTGCTTTTACCTGTTTAAAAAAGTTTTAAGTTGTCAGCCAATTGGGTTTTAGTCTAGATCGTTAGGTCTGGCTCCAGCTAACAAAGATCAGACAGAGTAGTAAGAAGAACTCCAAATGCAGAAGGGATAAATACGTTTGTTTTTCCTTTGTTCATTGTACTCTCTGGCAAGAGTCTAGTGAGAGTGCCCTTCCTGCAATCCAGGAAGTCAAAATTGTGTTGCTGAAAAATCCTTTGTCTCAGTGCTGATTCTTCTTTGTAGCGCTGAGCATCTGTTTCCAACACGTGTGTTCTGCCATCCTCATAACCCTGGGATGAAAATCCCCTCTCACCAACAAGGTGAAGAGAGACTCTTAAACATGTATTCCCTGTGACAAGTAAGTTTCCCTAAAAGGGATGAAATAATCTGATTCTAGGGTTTGGAAGTAAAAGCGAACACAAAAGTCCTGCCCCACATTGGTATTTAATCACACCCAACAAGCTGCAAACCCAGTATTACAAACAGGCAGTAGTCTTGAATGTAAATACCACAATTTCAAGCACTGGGAATAAATTAACCCTTTCATCACATTTAAAAAAGAGAACACACTGATAAGGATAGGCTTTCAAACCTGGCAAAGCAGTAAAGTCTTTTGGCATAACAGGAACGTCTGTGACATATCAGTGCAGGTGAGCTGTCTTGATGAAAGACCAGATGGACACAGCAGGTCCTGGTGTCCCTCTCACTACTTCCTCTTGTTCACTGCCCCAGCTCCTCCTGAATCCCCATCTTACTCTACATCCCACCTGCCTAAACACAGTCCTGATGGCGCTAAATCTTTAGGAGTGAGAACTCCTTATGTGAGAAATAAACCATAGGCAATGTAGATTTCAGTTATCTTTGCTACACATTATCTTTTTCACTGCAGTTACTTCTAACTGGAAGCGATGCTTTCTCAGACAAATACAAACAATTCTCACCTTGAAGAAACAGGTTCCAGATTTCCCCACAGTTGACCCCCAAGGATTCTGACCTACCTGTCACTACTTCCAAAATGGAAATTATCACCCACTAACCTGTTCCTCAATGTGTGCTTGTAAAAAATACAGGGCAACCAGTAGTAGAATAAAAAGAATTAGGACGTATACCTTTAAAACCACAAAAGAGACGAAAAGTAAAACGAAAAAAGAATTTGAGCATTCAGCAAAGTCAAATACTTAGGTATGGCTAAGGTTATGAAGACTAAGTCACGTATATACACTTCATCCATATCAGAGATAACTGACTCTGAAATAGAAAGCAACATGATGTCTATCTGCTGATGTGCCTTTTGGAAGCTTAGATGCTGTGTTAGTCCATTTGCATTGCTATAAAGGAACAGCCAAGGCCGGGTGATTTATAAAGAAAAGAGGTTTATTTTGGCTCACAGTTCTGCAGGCAACATGAGAAGCAAGATGCCAGAGTCTGCTTCTGGGGAGACCTCAGGAAGCTTATAATCATGGTGGAAGCCTAGTGAGGGGCTAGTGTATCACATGGTGAGAGTGGGAACAATAGGGAGGGCAAGAGGTGCTAGCCTATCTAGACGACAAGCTCTCTGTGAACACTTTAATGTGGAGGGCACCAAGCCATTCATGGGGGAGAATGTCCACCTCTATGACCCAAACACCTCCTACCAGGTCCCATCTATGACATTGGGGATCACATTTCAACATGAAATTTGGAGGAGACTCATGTCTAAACCATGTCAGACATATTCACTGAACATGGGCCACAGCACTGAGCAGCCACAGGAACACAGGAGCTGGGCTTTTCCCTCACCTCCTGCATGTTGCCTGAGGCTCAGACAACCCTGGTAGCTGTTTACTAATTGACCTCCAGCAATTGTTTAAAATGGACCAGAAACATGGAAGAGACTCCTCAGGACATGATAAACCTGGTAGGAGCCTGGATAAAATCCCCTTAGTGCCACTGTTCTCCCCACTATTTAGTAGAGATAACCGGGGTCTAACCCTTAGGCAATGTTTCTATATCCCCCTGAGATACAGAAACATTGCCTAAGGGTTAGACCCTGGCTATCTCTACTAAATTCACCTTGCTAATGACTCCAGCCCTAGAAAGTGTTTCCTGTCAGTGTTACACACAGAACAGGTTTAAAATGCAGATTCCTGGGTCTCACATCAGACCCAGCAAGATGTTGGGATAGAAAGATGTAGCATCTGCCTCCAATGGGGACAGGCAAGAAAAGGTGGGTTACACAGCAGGGTGAGCACTGCAGCAGCAGGCTGAGAGGAAGAGCAGTCTGTGAGCAGGTGGCGGGCACTTTGCTGGGGGTGCTGGCATAGGAAAGGCTTCCTGAGGAAGGAATATCTACACTGAGGCTGAAGGATGATTAGGTATTGATTCCGATGTGTCCAAGTTCCCAGAAGAGGGGACAGAGTAGGGTAAAGACTGAGAGGTGACAGAAATAAGGCATCTCCATGTCGATAAGGTAATACCACCTTTCACTCCTCCCAAAATGGAAATCATCACCCCCCAACCTGTTCCTCAACTTGTGCTTGTAAAAAATGCAGGGCAAACAGTAGTAGAATAAAAAGAATTCGGATGCATACCTTAAAAACCACAAAAGAGACAAAAACTAAAACTAAAAAAGAATTTGAGCATTTAGCAAAGTCAAGAAGTAGAAAAAGGAAGAAATAGAAGATCTCAGAAAGTAAACATAAAGAGATGGCAGAAATAATACCAAATACATCAAGAATGACAACAGAGATGGGTTAAAAATACAGGTTCTTTTAGAATGGGCAAAAATTTAAATGCTGCTATATAAGCTGTTTATGGAGATATACGTGAAGTAAATGACACAAAGTCTGAAAGTAAAGAGGTTTGTTAAAAAATACCAAACAAACATAAAAAATTTTTTAAAGCAGAGGAAGTCATTAGGCAAAGTAAAATTCAATCAAACCAGACTTAAAAGGCAAAGAGGAACACTTTGTATTGATAATGGAGCAGTGAAAAGCAGGCCGAGCTTGACGAGCTCTATTTTGCTTCTAAGCCCTACATAGTGCCACATTTTAGGTTAACTGCTTTTGCTTATCTCTGCATGTAGGCTGAGCTAACCATGGGAGGAATTTAATTTACAGTTTAACATTAAAGCAAGGAAAATAGTCCCTTCCCAAAACTAACTCCTAAAGAAATAAGGAGGGTGTACACACAAGGACAGATGTTACCTGACCAAGGGCAAAGAAGCTTCACAAGTCCCCCGCAACACCTGCTGCTGCCTGGATGTCTGCAGTCATTGGTCACCTCTTGATCCCAAATCCTTCCCTTTTCCCTTTCCCCTAACATAAAAGGAGCCTACATTTCTATTGACTTAAGATGGTTCAGAGAGATGGTTCTTTAGGACATGAGTCCACCATCTTCTCAGTTGGCTGCTTCTCTGAAATAAAGTCACTTTCCTTGCCCCAACACCTCGTCTCTTGACTTATTGACTGTCATGTGGCAAGCAGTTCAGGCTCTGGACTCAACTACAGTGCAAGAGGCATTATTACACCAAGAAGTCAATGAATAACAACGAACCCTGAAGCATCAAAAATCTTGCATCAAAACATGTGAAGCAAAACTATTAGCAATCAGGAGTTCTACAAAGCTGTAATTAGGTGGGAAATGTTTAAACATCTCTCTCTAAATTAGATCAATAAAATTAAATAAGTTTGAAGAAATGGTAAGCTTAATTTAGAGCTAGTTATCATGAATTGAAAATTTATTTAAAATCAATTTCTTCTCAAGTGTCAATCCAAAAATGAGCAAAGTACTTGAATAGATATTTTTAAAGAGGATATACAAGCAGCCAATAAGCATATGAAAAAACATTCAATATCATTAGTCATTAGAGAAACACAAATCAAAACTACAATGTGATACAACTTCACACCTACTAGGATGGCTATAATTTTTTTTAAAATCAGTGAATAACATATTGAAAAGGATGTGGCTATGCTGATTCTCTGCAATAAAGTCACCTTCCTTGTCCCGACACTTCGTTGCTCCACTCACTGATTGTCAAGTGGGAAGGGGTATGAGCTTTGGACTTGACCGAACAAAAGATACATTATTACACCAAGAAATCAAAACAACAATGAACCATAATCGATTACAAAGGTAATTTGATGATTACCTTTCATCAAAACATGTAATCTATTTATCTGCATTGTATCTCAATTCTTCCAAGGTGTCAGGGTGCTACCATTTCCTAAATTCTTAGGACCCATGAAAATGTGCATGAGGGACTACGAGATTAGCTTTCATTTTATGCCAAGCACGAAAATGAGTGATTTACCATAAATCTTCAAACTCTTTACTGTTAGGAGTTCTTACCTTATTTTGAGATGAGGAAAAACACACAAAGAAGTTGAGAAAGTTGCCTGAGGACTCACACCTAGTTAGCAACTGCCAAAGTCAGGGTTGAATCCAGCCTTCCCTGACTCCATGTTCAGGTTTTTCCAACCACATCAGGTGGCTGCCCTTGGCCCAGGAGAAAGTCAAGGAGATAATTAGAATGCATAGATAATATGTGCATTCTAGCTGATGCATAGATGACAATAGGAGTAATCATCATGTTAAGAACAGAAAGAAGAGGAGAAACAGGAGGAAGAAGGTGGCACCCTAAATCTAGCCCTACCCTCTGAGGTAGAACAAGTGTTGTTCTCATTTGACAAATGTAAAAATGAAGACTTACAGAATTCAAATAACTTAGCAAGACCTCACAGCCAGAAAGCAGGAGGTCCACAATAACATACTTTAATAATACAAAAAAAGACAGTATTTGGAACTGACTTAGGACTTGCAACAAACATATCAGTACTGTATTTTTCTTTGGTTTCTCTAAGAGCCCAGCAGGTCTGAAATGGCTTGGGCACTGTTTTGCTGGGTCACTTATCTAGATGCCCACTGGAAAGTGGAACAGAAGGCCTGCCTAACCTTCAGGTCTGTGAAGGCTTTAGAATCGAGACAAACTTGAACAGTAGCTCTGGACTTTTCTTTCCTTTCCAAATGTGCTGTGAAACAAAATCTCACTATCTTGACACAGTGATTTGAGATCAATAGTAACAACAATAGCTATACTTTAAAAGGCTGCTGCTCTGACTGGCTCTCAACTGGCTGTTTAACGAGTGGTATCTAACCTACTTGTCAGCTCAGTCCTTCAAGATAGATGTGGCTGAGGCTGCAAGAGCCTTACAGAATCTGTGTTCTTACCATCTGGGCATGGAACTGAACATAATATGAGAAATAAACTTTCACTCTGTTAAGCCACTGAGCATTAATGATGTTTTGTTGCATCAGGTAGAATTGTCAAACTCAACCATGGCAGTAAGTATTATTGTTCCCATTTTGCACATTTGATAGTTGAGATTTATTGAGCATTTATTATGTGTCAGATACTCTAATCTATTACTATCCCTCTTTTCCAAATAAGAAAAAAAACATGCCAAGGAGTTAAACTGTTAGTTCCCAGCTAGTATGTGAGGAAGCCATGAAGCCACAATGCAACTCCAGGTTTGAATCTTCCAGTTCATGGGACCCCAGATGTGGGCTTTATAGAAGGACAAGTTCAACTCGCAAATGGGGTGGGTGAGTGTCTTTTGTAGTTTTTTATTATCCATTTCCTATACAATCCACTGCATCACAATAAGTGCCTTTTGATTCTTAAGCTTGATGAGTTAAGCTTATGGTACAATTTCAACCACCAGATGTTGGGGTCTGCCCTGCAGACCCGGACCCAGTGATGGATGAACAAACACATTCAAAAACAGGTATCAGTGAAAGAGCAGGCGTAGGGATCCATAGGCCACTCACAGACACTGCTCAGAGTGTTAGCAGCCACGGCCCCAACTTGCTGGCCCTGCTGGCATTTATTCAGCATACATTAAATGACAAGGGCTTCCAGTCAACATCACTAGAAGGTAATGATTACAGGCCAGGTTCCAAGGCCTAAAGCAAACACTATTTGTGGGTAATAAACCTAGTCATCCCCCCACCACACACACACACACACACACACACACACACACACACACACACACACTGAGAGAGTCATTGACCAGCAAATTATTAAAGGTTAGTTTTAGGACCACATGAGTAAACAAGTTATTTAGATAAACTCCTCTACATTCCTTTGTTATTTGCTTTTCTGCTATTAACTCAAGGTAAAAAGGATTAAGTTGCCTTTAGCTGAAACTTTTACTGAAACTATGCAAACCATCCAGCCTTCCAGGAAGGTTTGTGACTATATTCTATAATTTTACAATTTCTCCAACCATCCTACTGAACCTCCACAGCCAGAAATGAGAATGGTAACCTTAAGTAGCTGTCAGATAGAGAGAAGTTCAGGTAGACTGCCAACAACCTTGGCCTCAGGATGGAACTCACCACTCCATTATTTTACCCCACCACCTTTGTTCTACCACCTGGTAAACTTAAAATAATGGAATAAATGAAAAATATCATAGTCCTGGAAGATATGACAGCTGTGATTTTCATAAGGCTGTCACAAAAATAAAGAAAGTGCAACTGGATCTTTCTAAAAAATGTATTCCACTGAAGGTGCTGTAGCAATCACTGTCTTCCCCGGCTTATTTTTGCAGGAGTGTAAAGCAGCTGGAAACAGACAGAGATATAGGGAGTCATATCTGCTGCAAGTGAGAGGGCAGACTTGGAGTTACTTCTGAAGTCATGCCCCTCGTCCTGTTAGCATCAATTTACCTTCGGTGTGAAATGACTATTAACTGATTCTGTACTCCTAAAACATGTTTTGATTAATGTTGAACATTATAATAACTTTAAAAACCATTGACACGGCCAGGAGAGGTGGCTCATGCCTGTAATCCCACACTTTGGGAGGCCGAGGCAGGCAGATCACGAGGTCAGGAGTTCAAGACCAGCCTTGCCAACATGGTGAAACCCTGTCTCTATTAAACATTAAAAAATTAGATGGGCATGATGATGCATGTCTGAGTTCCAGCTATTCATGAGACTGAGGGAGGAGAATCACTTGAATCCAGGAGGCAGAGGTTGCAGAGGGTGAGATTGCACCAATGCATTCCAGTCTGAGTGACAGAGTGGGACTGCATCTCAAAAAATAAAATAAAATGAAGTAACAAAAACCATTGACACTGGTTAGAAAGAAAAAGTCAACAAGTGGAGTTCTGCCACTTAGGAGTAGTATGTTCTGTTCCAAACTCATAAGCTCCAGCCCCATTTTTTTCTTAGTGAAATGAAGTCATTGGTGTAGATGTCCAGGATTGTCGCGTATCCAGTGCATGGATCTACACTTGAATGCAAATGGAGGAGGTGAGAGAAAACTAATGGGTGGGTGGAGGGAGAGCAGGGACACAGTAGAGGGAGAGGCAGTGTCAGATGCCGTTATGTAGTTCCCATAGAATGCCTGCCTGGAGTTGGTCCTGCTTTTGATCAACATCATGGCAAGTGCTAAGAGTTCCAGCTAGTTGTGATTACACAGTCATCCTGTTTGGGATGCAGGATTTGTGTAATTTTTTTTTTCAAAAGCCCTATAACAATTTGGGAGCCCAGAAGGGAACAAGACACTTACAAGTTTGGGTGCTGCCTATGCAAGATGTTCTAGCTGGGATGAAGTCTTTACATTAGCTACACAGTTAGGTCTTCCTCACAGGCTCCATACCCTGTGCTATGATATGTGACTCTGAGATTTATGGATGTATCTTTTCTCGAGGCACTTCCTGGCTTCCTTCACTAACAAATCTAATTAGCTATTTCCCTTCTCTATTAAATTCTGTGTATGATCACAGCTATTCTGGCTAAATCAGACTTGAGAGGCCAACATTAATGAAACAAGAATTACAAAATCTGTCTTCATTAGATGGGAAACAGAATAACTGAGAGAGTCAAGATGGGAGAATAAAAAATGTACTGTATGAGGGAGGCTGATAAAAATCAATTGCCTAGATTTTCAAACATTTAGAATTTAAATCAAAGGCACACCCTGTTCTACTGTTTAAAATTTTTTTGGAAAAATGTTTTCACTTCTTCACATATTCCATCTCAAGTTTTAAATGTGGTCTGTCATCTCATTCTTTTGGACTGGAGTGCTTGAGTTTCTGAAACTGTATAAGAAGATCTGAGGATTTATTGGGTAGGTTGCAGAAACAGAATCATATTCTAGCAGATGCAGTTTTTTCTAACTCTACACCAACGGACTATTCAGTACCAAGTCAAGGATTATTCTCCTCTATACTAAGTTGCTGTTAGAAAGTCAGTTTTATCTGAGAAGAATAGCTTTAGACCAAAAACTTCTAATGAGAAAAAAATACTGCTCATGCATCTTAAAATTGTTTTCAAACTGCATCAGTGACATAGACTAATATAAAATGTTCCCCATCATATATGTTCCCATCGTGCAGCTGCTATCACCACAAAAGTGACTACTTACCAAGAAGCAGAGGAGGAAAAAAATACCTCCAAGGAAACATCCAGTTTAATAACTTCTATCCCCTGGTCCCTTTTCACTTCTGCATCCTGGCTCTGACTTTTCAGCATCATCAATGAGTGATGTTTTTAATTGGAGGAAAGAGATATTGTATGGATGCACACACATTAGCAGGAGAGGGCAATTCAATTACAGAGGAGCTGGAATTCTTACTGAGAAATATTGATGACTGTGTCCTGAGGGTTTCCACCTCATATAAAATGTACTGAAACTGAAAACTGAAGGAAATACAATGTATGTTTTACAGAAAGCCCAATTTGGAAAATAGAAAGGTAGATGAGCTGGGTAATGGAACCTCTATTTAAGTGCTATTTTTGGTCATGAACTAGAGACATTCTATAATCACTTCCTCAATAATCTTCCTTGTAAGGTAACTTTACTAATCGGTTTAAGGAATGGAAAGGCAAGATTAGCGCTCTTATGCTACTGACTGGCTCTATAACCTTAGGAAGAAAACCTAATTCATTGATCCCTAATATGAGCCAGGTATCGTGCCAGGTGCCATTACTTCAGCAGACATGCATTGATTTGATTCTCCCTTCATGCTAGGCAGAGTAAAGCTCTGGAAATGAGAAGGTAAACAAGATACAACCCTTTCTCTCAAGAGGCTCACAGTCTAGTGACAAACATAAAATAGGATACTCAATGCAGTACTGTAGATAGAGTGTAAGCAATATGGGGACGTAAAGGAAGGAATGGCCACATGTTATCTCATTGAATCCTCCTCAGAGGACTCTTAGCCCAATTTAGCAGACTAGGAAACCGAAACTGACAGGAGTTACCTAATGCTGGAGAAAAACCACACACCTCCAAAGCATTATGCTCCTTCTATTACACTAAGGAATGGAACATTTAAGCCTAATTTTTTAAAGTGATAGAATACCACCCTAGTGCAACAAGTAGGTAGGTAAAAAAAACTGATAAAAATTAATACGGCCAGGTGTGGTGGCTCCTGCCTGTAATCCCAGCACTTTGGGAGACCAGGCTGGGTGGATCACCTGAGGTCAAGAGTTCAAGACCAGCCTAGCCAACATGGAGAAATTCCATCTCTACCAAAAATACAAAAATTAGCTGGGCGTGGTGGCAGGTGCCTGTAGTCCCAGCTACTTGGGAGGCTGAGGCAAGAGAATTGCTTGAACCCGAGAGGTGGAGGTTGTAGTGAACTGACATCACACCACTGCACTCCAGCCTGGGCAACAGAGCGAGACTCTGTCTCAAAAAAAAAAAAAAATTAATACTTACTGAGTACCTACTAGCTTCCAGACACTGTCCTACACATGTTACATGTATTAATTTATTTAATCCTCACACTACCAATTATATTAGGTATCATAATTGTCACCCTGATTTGACTGAGAAAAACAGGGAAGGGAGATGAAGTAACTTGCTTAACAGGATGCAGCCTGCAAGAAATTGTAACACCAGGATGTGAACCCAGGCAATTTGGCTCTCACATGGAGAGCTGGTGAATGTGAAAATCAGACTGCAGAATTTTCTGCATAGGAATACTGTGGGGTGGGGTAGCAGTCCCAGCTTTTTCTGTGCAAGGTCCACTCTGGGTATTCAGGGCTGTCTGAACATTACCACACAAGAAAGATGGGAAAGCTCAAGACTCACTAGTCAGGAAGGCTGAGGAACCCTATGGAAAAGGGTACCTTTTAAGGAAAGTGTGAATTAGCAGAGGGACAGCATTAAAATCCAAGGCTGCATGCAAACTTTGAAATGTCTGCTTTCTTGGCTCCTGACTCCTAGCTTAGCTCCCCATTCCTCCCTGGAAATGTTTGTCCCAAACGGACGGCTATGGGCTTGTGATCTGGAGAAACTTCTGAAGAGTCCACTTTCAGAGTGCCACAAGTTTGCGGGAGAATCACTACATTCTCTCTGCGTGTGGTTCCTTGACCTCTCATCATTGCTAGAAATGCACGCTTTTCCTTTGCTCTTCCCAAAGGGCCAAAGAAGGTGCTGGGACCTATGAAATGTGGATGGTATTACTATCAAGCTGCCCGGTCCTCAAAGCTCCTCAAATGAATTCATCTTGGCTTGCTCAGGACTTTCTCAGTTTTAGCACAGAAACTCCCACATCCTAAGAAACCCCCCAGTCCTGGGCCAGGTCAGGACAGTTAGTCACCTGACCTTGCCCAGACTCGGTCTAGCATCTTGCCAACCCACACCTGCAGCCTCAGCATATCATTATCATCATTTTATCCCTTCTTCTCATTGTGCAACCCCCTGACGTTCCTAGTTTTCCAGCTTCACTAGATGTGCCTGCAAACTCTGTAGGCAGTCTCCTAGAGGCTCAGTCTGTGGACAAAACATCACATGTGCGCAGGCATCATCCATTATGCACAGAGTTCCTTTCTGTGTGTCATCTTAGAGAGTTTGCCAAGAGCCAGTGCCACAGGCAAGGTGGGATGTATAAATATTCTGACTTTACAGTTGAGAAAATTGTGACTCAGGTAGCGATGACTTATTGAAGACAACACAGCTAGGATGTGACAGCATTAGGCCCTCCCTTTTCGAGGTCATGGATTTGGAACCAACTTGCATTCAAATCCCAGTTTGGTCATCTCAAGCCATATGATTTTCCACAAATTACATGACTTTTCCATGTCTTCATTTCTTCATCTGAGATTTGGAATGGCAACACAGCATGTGTTAAATGAAATAAAATAATGCGTGCACAGGACAGATGCTTAGAAAACAACAGCTTTTGGAATAGTTGGTAACTGAATCCTGCTTTGTTTCTTGTGGGTAGGAGGCATGTCTAAATAGAGGATTCTTTGTCAGAGGAAGAGGTTTAAAACCTTCTCAACTGAGCTTGAATGGATGAATGAGTCAGAACAGATGTGTAATGCAGGACTGAGAATAGCAAGAGCAAAAGAGAAAAAGATGTGCCCCTGCTTAAAATAAACTGGAGGTAAAACAAGAAGGGGCATCAGTTTGGCAGCCCCTTGTAGCCTTTTCCATAAGCTGCTACTCTACATCGCTAAGTGACCATTCATTGACCCCAATAAAGCAATCTATTTCCGGCCTGCCAGTAGACTTCTCTGAGGATCACAGGGCACCCACGATTCTCTTACTGCCTGGAACTCTTCTACCTCCACCAAAGCTTTCAATCTCCCTTTTATTTACAATAACAGAAGTCCTTAGCTTCTCTAACTGTGTATAAAAAGGCAAAGTACTTAAACTGGGCAAATACAGTAAACAACGTGTGTTTATGTATCCCCAGTACCGCCATAATCCAGAACTGTGGCTAACACATACATCATGATACTTTCCTCCAGTATCTTTTCAGTCTGTCTAAGTACATCTTTGTCTATGTCTGAGTGTGTGTGTGCACACACCTGCGTTTTTCTGAATAGCTCCTTCCCTTACTCCTTTCTAATAACAGCATGGCCACCTTTTTCTTTGGAAATGGGTCTTTCTTTTTGAACCATGAGGACCAGAGGAGGGCTCCCAGTTAGAGGATCCACCCCTCCAGCTGCCTCAGTGATATGGTCATGTGATCCAAGCCAGCCCAGCCTGAATCCATCCCCAGGAATTGTATAAATCCTGGTGATAGGGAAAATTTATATTTCTAACTGGCTTGCTAAAATTGGATACTGTAAGCTCAGATCCATCTTAAACCCTAAAAATAAATTAGCATGTTAAAATTGTTTTTAAAAATTTAGGGGAAGAGGGCCAGATGGGGTGGCTCATGCCTATAATCCCAGCACTTTGGGAGGCCAAGGTGGGTGGATCACAAGATCAGGAGTTCAAGACCAGCCTGGCCAACACAGTGAAACCCTGTCTCTACTGAAAACACAAAAATTAGCCAGGTGTGGTGGCACACACCCGTAATCCCAGCTACTCAGGAGGCTGAGGCGAGAGAATCACTTCAACCCGAGAGGCAGAAGTTGCAGTGAGCTGAGACCATACCATTGCACTCCAGCCTGGGTGACAGAGTAAGACTCCATCTCAAAAAAAAAAAAAAAAATAGGGGAAAAATTGGAAATGTTAAAATGTTAAATATTAGACAATTGGAATTATCTAATAAACAAAGTACCCAACAATGTCCACAGCAATTGATAAGATCATCATAACATAATGGCTTTCATGTCATTTGAAGTTCTTTCAAAACGTCACTTTTGTGTTTCATGTTGGCCCTGTTAGATAAATGCTGCTGGGCAGATCAAAAACACTTCCTGTATTAGATTCCAGAGGCAACTGAATGTTGGTGTTATCAAAGGTAATTTGCATGTATAATTCACAGAATGTTTTGCAATCTTTCTGACTTAATGATTCAGTAGAAATGGTCAAATAATCCTCTCATCATAACCACAGAAGATAAATACAATGATCTATTTTTTCATCATAATTTGTCCTTGAAATATGTATTTTTGTCACATTATGTTTGAAGTTAAAACCAAGAAGCTTGTACCGTTAAGTGGTTTGTGGGAGGGAAGCAATTGCCTCAGAAGAATTTTTTTTTTAAATACTTACATTTTCAGACTATTATTGGAGACAAACTGATTCCAAAATGTTAACAAGATCTATGCAAGGTTCTCTGATCTTTGGATTTACTCTGACTTCCTAAAGTAAATACGAAGTTTCGATGTTGTGTTTTTTCCCTTTTCTTCTTTTCATGCTATTTATAATAGGATGTTACCTGTCTTATCAGAGAACCATACCTCAAGTCCAAAACCCCAACGCATATAGGCTGACTCTTTTTACTTATGGGCACAAGGATGGCATTTCAATCTTTTGGCAACGTCCAAGCCAGGGTCACTTTAGCTTGAGGAAATAACATCTCTTAGAACGGATACCTTGGCAATCTCCCTCTGTTAATTCCTTCTTGAAGAAGTTAGTTCTCCCTGTCTGTGTGTGGTAGGCATGCCTACCACAATTTTGAAATAAGCTTCTAATTTAGTATTCATCTTGTTGCTATAAAGAATGTTGAGCCATAAATTCCATCGGAGATAGTGAATGATGTTTCAAAATATTTTCAGTCAAACAAGATGTAGTTCTTTCCTGAAAACCAACTCTGAATAAGCTGGCCAAACAAAATACATAATAGATCTTCGGTCCTTGGTTTGGGATGAGATTATACTGGTTGGGACTGTGTGACTGGCAGAGTTATCAAAGAAAGTTCTGTGGTCTTCATTCACTTAACACCTATATTCGTTTCCTAGGGCTGCTGGAATGAATGACCACAAACTTGGTGGCTTAAAACCACAGGCATTTCTTCTCTCAGAGTTCTGGAGGACAGTAGTCTGAAATCCAGGTATCAGTGGGGCCATGTCCCTTCTGAAGTCTTCAAGGGAGAATCCATTCTTTGCCTCTCTCAGCTTCTGGGGGCCCCAGGTATTCTTCGCCTGGTGACTGTGTAACTCCAGTCTCTGCCTCCATCTTCACACGCCTTTCTCTCCCCTCTCAAATTTTCCTCTTTCTCTTATAAGGGCACATGATTAGATTTAGGCTCTCCTGCCTACACCCAGACATTCAGGTGATCTCATCTCATGGTTCTTAATTACATCTGCAAAGTCCCTTTTACAAAATAAGGTCACATCCACGGGTTCTGGCTATACTTAATTTTTGGGATGTGATCATGCAACCCACTAAAAAGCCTGATGGTATTTCATTTGAAAAATGCATTGCTTGCAAATTCACCTACACCACTGTGGTTAGTCGTAATTATTACATTCTTTTTGCGGTTATTGGTGATATCCAGTGGTTGGGCTCAGCTAAGGCCTTTAGGCTTCCTCTCTGGTCTCTTCGCTTCCTGGCAGTGGTCACAATGGAAACAAGTTCCAAACAAACCAAATTCTGGCACACACACAAACATTCATTACCACCCTAGCACAAGAGCATGTGTTTGGAATCAAGTCCCTGCTCAAATCTCATGTGGAATTGGAGAAGGGACCTGGTGGGGGTGATTGGATCATGGGGGTGTATTTTCCCCTTGCTGTTCTAATGATAGTGAGTGAATTGTCACAAGATCTGATGGTTTAAATATGTAGACCTTACGGTTTCACTTTCTCTCTCCTGCTCTGCCTGATAAGTGAGTCTTTCTTCCCCTTCACCCTCCACCACGATTCTAAGTTTCCTGAGGCCTTTCAGTCATGCTTCCTGTTAAGCTTGCAGAACTCTGAGTCAATTAAAGCTCTTGTCTTTGTAAATTACCCAGTCTTAGGTAGTTCTTAAGAGAAGTGTGAAAACTGACTAATACACCATTGGTCCTGTAACTCAATAAATCCACCACTCTTGACCAAGTCAGGTGCTCCAACTAGCAACTTGCAAGAACTCACTCACGGAGCATGCAACAATATTCAGGCAGCAGGATTAAGCTAGCCCTCCTACTCAGGGCTTTTCAAACTGTGGTTTGCATCTCACTAGTGTGTTCGCAAATGAATTTAGTGGGTTGCAACCAGCAATAAAAGTAAATATATATATATATATATAACAAAACAGAGTAAGAGTTGAATAGACTACAGCATTACACAAAGTGAGGTAAGAATTGCATTGTCTGGAAATTTTTCCCTTCAATGTGGGTGTGTGTGTATGTGTGTGTACTGGGCCATGATGTAAAATATACTTATTACTGTGATCTAAAAAGAATGAGAAATTCTTTCCTATGTGGAAGTGGTTATAGAATATAATGGAGTCCTTTGGCCTAAGGCACCACTCTAACAGGTACAGGCTGATGGGCACCTTAGATTCTTGTGACCCGTTATGGAAGGGAGTTTGTTTCTGCATAATTACTTCCAGTCAGTCTACAAAACCACTCATTTGATTTAAAAAAAAAAAAACAACTATCTTTTATGTCTTTCATGCTAATCAGAAAATGTTCTAAAGATAGTTTCAGGCTTGTAGTAGCTTCTGCTAAAACACTGGCTTCTCATTAAGTTTAGTAAAATACTAACTCCCCCTGCAGCGCATATATCTGATTAGAGTACTTCAGCTGTTACTTACCCATATTAAAGTATAAACAAAATAATACATGTTCTATGTGCTGTGATGTGCGTGTGTATGTGTGTGTGTGTGCGTGTGCACCTGCAATACAGACAGGATCAGTTATTCTCCCCTGTCACATCGAAGGCTTGCAGGGAAGATAAGCAAGTTAAAAGAAGGCTGTATCTAATACACAGCACAATATTGTGTTATCATGGTTGATATTCAATGTAAAACAAAACACAAGAAAATCTACCTCTACAAACCTCCCCCACTACCTGAGTTAGCAGATTCATAAACCAAGGCAAGACTAGAGGATTACAAGGGCATAATCGCAAGTCTAAATGTTCAGTCATATTTCACCAAGTGGTTTCCAGGTTTCCCTATTTCTATGGAGCGTTATCCAGTCCCTGAAAATGATAAGTCGTTATTTACTACTTGAAATAGAAAAAATATGAAAGGCAAAAACTGAGGGCAGATAATTACTTCCACACTCCACTTTTCCCTGTCCATGAGCTCACCATCTGGAGTTGGTGAGGAACTGCTCTTAGGACATGGTACCCAAAGGTTGAGCCCCAGAGCTGTCTTCATAATTTGCAGGGCCCAGTGCAAAATTAAAAAGTGAGGTCTCTTGTCCAAAAAGCAGGGGTAAAGCTTGTTTCCATTTTTCTTTCATCTTTCTCTCAACCTCTCCTACTATTTTTTATTTGCTATTTAATTTTGTACCTCCTTAAAAACAGAGAGACTTGAGGGCTGAGCACTCACCCTCACAGGTGCCCCTGGCCTCACCCTAGGTCTCAGAGCACACCTACCAGAGCCTATCCCTCCCTGAGCCTGTCCTCAAGGCAGATGTAGTCCACGGGCAGAGAATGGTCCATTTCAGGGAGGAGGCTAGAGGTAGGACTGCTCCTGAACATGCCTTTGGCGCATACTCTTTTGTCCCATTAGACTGCACTTACAAAACACAAACCAATTCAATGATAAAACCATTAAGGATTTCAAGATGGCAGCCATGGTCCATTAATTCCCCAACAGGGGCCTTTCTGAGAGTGAAGCCCTGTGTGACTGCACAGGCACAAGACAACCCTGGTGAGTATTCACCACTTTCCAAGGCCTCTAGTTTCTGGGTTCTCAACTCAAATTTATGATTATTTCTGATACCCTTACCAGAGTCAGTGACAAAAACAAGACTTTAATAACAATACTCAGAAATGGCTAAAACTTCTACAGCACTTACTATTTGAAAATTCACATGACCCAGAACTCAGCCCCTGGAAACTTTTTGGAGTTGAGGCTCAAGCTCACCTTTATACATTTTAGGCTGAACCCTGTAAAACTGTCAGTGTTTCATCACTTTTCTTTTTACCAACAAAACAGCTATTTTATAGTGAAAATCAGCACTCCACCTACTGTGCCACTTTCATCCCCTTCATCACATCATTCTTTGCTGCTGTATAAATGTTTCTCAGACTCCTCTTGGACCTTCCCACATGATGTCATTAACGAGACCACACACGGTACAGCTCCCTTAGCTGCTTGTGTCATTTGCCTGTGACTTTCCTCACGTGCCATTCTATAGGGTGACGCCATTTCCACTTTTGTAAGTGCAGATCCACTGTTACAGCAGTCAGGAGGAGCCGGTGCAGAGCCCCCACAGTAGAGACTGTATCTGATGTGCCCTTTATTTGGCTGAGATCTTTGACTGGGGTTGGCCCTGTTCTCTTTCTGTTCCTGGCCACCGTCACTTTAGTGGGTAAGTAAATGGAAATCATTCCGACATGTCTTGCCTTTGCTGTGTCTTTCCTTCTTCCCACAGTCTTATTCACCTGTACAAAGTTATTAACTTCACTCCTAATGACAGCTTTTTTTGATGCCATTTTCTACTCTAGCATCAAAGACTCTCCTTTCACTCCTTGCATTTCACTCAATAAGGACTAGCGCCTCAATAGTGAAAGATGAATGAATTCACTGAGGTCCTCTTCTCTATGGCTTGGTCAGCACCAATTGTTATTTTATTAGCATTTTTCTTCACTAAAAGTCAATCATTCCTGATGGTAGTGGATGACTTAGTCAGCTCCCCAAGCATATTTAAATACTATGAAAGGTCCAGGCTTAGCAATATATTACTTAGCAATAAGTAAATACTTATTGATACTCATATTTAATTCATAAGGATTTAATAGTAACAAATGATAGAATGTGGATTTTTCATCTATACAAACATACACATATACATATAATTATACACAAACGTGTATGCATATATAATCTTTATTGCAGTGTATAAAACATCATATTGGTGTTTCATATCAAGAATGGTCTTCTCCAGAGAAACAAGCGCTATGGGAATAAGACATTTGGTATACAAACTACAATTACAGATGGCAGGAAGTGGTAATTTCCAGAAGAGAGGCACAGAAAAAGCTGTTGGATGAGACTTGGGAGAGATTCCTCATGTTGCTGATATCAGAGAAAACTTGCTATTTCATGTGACATCCCCTTGGGGAGGGGGCATGGAGATACCCAAGGGGTGAGCGCTGATCCTCAAGGTGCTCACAAGACCCAAAACCATAGTGGGAACCAGCAGGACAGTTAGGATTTGGGATCTGTCCCATCCTATTCCTTTAGCAAGAAGAGAGCTTTATTCCATTAGTACCTAAAAAGGCATCAGGGATTTGAATCATTGAGCCATGTGGTTTCATTGATTTCATTTCATTTCACAAGGTTATTGCCCTATTTTTTTCATTGAGAAAATTGAGGTTGAGAGCCTAGGTAACCTGCTCAAAGTCAAACAGCAGATAAGGGGCTGAGCTGAGCTGTACCAGGTATGTCCACATAAGAAAAGATTTCTCATTTGTGAACAGGGCTTAGTCTCACATGAACAACCCTCACCCCGACCTTATGCTGTAAAATCTAAAAGCAGCCTTTAGTCAGCTCCTCTGTCCTTAGCACAGCAAGTAAACACAGCTGAAACTCAGTGCCCACCCTTCCAGAGCCCATCAGAATCCAGCACTTGTTTTGCCTACACTGGAAGGAATGTGAGGGCCACTGAATTCCTTCATCAGCTCTTTGGTTCTCAGCCTTCTGCACCACAAATGACCAGATCTATGAAATCTGCTGGGACACTATGACTAAAAGGATTTCTCTCCTCTTCAGAGGGCAGAGACCCTTAAACCATCCTGGATGACACGCTCTGGTCACTTGTTTGAAGTTTACACTAAACTATGATTTGAGAGGTGGAACAGGGACGCTTTGGGCATGGAAGTCTACCCTGCCCCCTGTCCCCACAGGGCACCTGCCACTGAAAACCATGTGGAGACAGCGGAGTGTCCATCCTTTGATCTGCAGCCAGAAGGCAAACTAAATAAATACACAGAACACTTGAATCAAGAGCGCACAGAGGACCCCCACCTTTCCTAAAGACACGCTGGTTTTTCCACCTACAAGTCCTCCTGTGGGCCAGCCACTGCTTTCAGCAAGGCTGATAGCTCTGCTCGCTGCCCCTCCTTCTCACCCTCTCCAGGACAATTGTGATCCAGATCCACCAGCACAGCTGCCTCCCCCACCTACTCAAAAGAACAGCTTGAAAAATCCATTTGAATGGAATGGCTTGATTACAACAGGAAGACAACTGGTTGAATAAAGTCAGTTATCTCTCTGGTGACAGGTGCCCACTTTGAAGTCTGGGCACCTGCTGGCATAATCACTGAGGCTGACATTTCCAGGCCCTTATTGAAAGGGAAAAAATTGAACGCCAGGCCTGAATTTTTTATTGTTGTTGTTTGTACTTTTTTAAAGCCGAGCAGAAGGGTAAGAGTGGTCTCCAGCTGTTGGGTCATTACCTCTCCTTAGCTGCCAGATCGGGAACTGGGCCTCTGGACGCTGCCAGGGCTGTCAGAGGCTCCGACTGAGGCTGGTGCTGTCTGACACGAGAGGAAGGTAAGGGACTCTGGGCAGGAGAGCAGAAGGACTGCGCTAACAGCTTTAAGAGCCTTAACTACTCAAACCTGGAGAGCATTCATATCTGAATATTTAGCACCAGGAATAAGGGAATCAGGGCACATCTTATTAAGCCAATTAGAGAGACATCATAGAAAACCAAAAACAAACAAACAAATGGTTTCTCCAGTGCCAGGACGGTATTCCCATGTCCCATCACTTTCACCTGTATTCTACATTCTCAGCCTCACTCTACTGCTGACTCAATCGCCTTCCCTCTGTCGAGACCCTCTGTTCTCTCTCTCCACCCTCACTCACCCAGGCAAACGGACTCTGCGGTTGTTAGAGCAGCAGATGGTTAGAGTAGGAGTGGGAGGTGGCAGCAGGAGGGATGTCTGGGAACCAAGGAATGAAAGTGAAGTTGTTTATTCAACTAAAATATATTATTGAGTTAGTCATGCGCAGAGAAGAATACATTTTGCTACCTGCCCTCTAGAAGTTGACACTTTAAAACAGGAGTCAAAAACTTATAGTGCTTAAGGGCCAGGCAGGTATTATAAATGTGTGATGGTAGCTGATGTATAATAGGGACTGGTGGGGACTGTGGAAAACTAGAGAACCCTTGTTCTGTCTACAAGAGGCCTCCTAGAGTCAGCCCCAGCCACGAGTTGTCAAGTTGTCAAGTGATCATGTGGGCCCAGTGCTGACAGAACTTCAAATTTTGCAAGTTGGGATCTGGATTTTATATGACACTTGTTGATACTTTAAAGAATGTGCTAAAGGATGCTTTAAAGGATGTTCTGGAGCTGTAAAGATGAGTGAGACACGATTCCTGTCCCCACAGGGTTCACAGGCTGATGGTGAAGCACAAGGAAACAATTATTAAAACATTGACCAATGTTTTAGTGAGCTATCGTACAGCCTGACACATGTCAGGCCTGGGCAGGAGGCTGCAGGCTCCCTCACTTATGCAGCTGAATGGCTAATATTGCCCTTAGTAACTAGACTGAAGGCAAAAGGAGGGCAAGTGTAGAGGAAAGATAGTAAATTTAGCTAAAATAAATAAGTAAATAAATAAAAATAAAGAATGTGCTAGCCTACAAAGCACATGTATGGTCTGTGGGCCACCATTTCATGATCCACATTCCAGAATGACTTTCTATCCTAGAGGAGTTCTAACCAGGAGGAGTTACCATGATTTCCATCCCATTCATTAAGTGTTGCAACATGCAGGATTCATTCACTGTCTCATTTAACCTCATACTATATACAATGAGGGCATTATTATGCTGTAATGCATGAGAAAACTGAGCATATGTGATATCTGTCAATAGAACTAAAGGCAAGAAACAGAAGGGACACTCAAAGTTGGAAATTAAGAAAAGTATAACAAAAGGATTCACCACAAAGGAGGAGGCAAAGTTGGAGAACTCAATAAAGCATGACACGGTACCTGGGTTCAAGCAACAGCAGACAGATGTTTTCACCTCTACACTTGAAGACAGAGAAGAGAGTGGTTCCACAACCCACTGGGAGTCGGGGGTAGCTGCATTGAGAGGGGTATTAGACAGCAGCGGTGGCCTTTGGGATTCAGGCTCAGTGACTAGGCAGAAAGAGATCCAGGGAAAAAATATATTGATCTCACTCTCCTTTTGACCTCTGATGTACATCGACTCATTGGCCCATCCAACAGGAAGTCTGAGGGGAAGGGAACTTTCTGACACAGTTGATTACCACTCAGCATCCTGGGCATAAAGCAAGGTAGAGAAGAGCAGAGAGTAGATCTAGAGGGACAAAGGCAAATAATCTGGTATACATCCTTTGACCAAGACTCCAGATCCAGTAAGGAGTGAACCCAGGTTTATCTGACACAACTGTGTCTAGTTTTGCTACTGGATCAAACAGTCCCCTTTGTTCTTAAAAGCAGACCGTGTCTGGCTCTCCATCTAGGCATCGTCGTGTACTTAAATGTAACCGGTATCTTAATTTGTATCAACTCATTACAGTTCATATCTGGGTTGTATAATGTAACATTTAAGATCTCAAAGGTCCTTGAGTCAAGCAGTACTGGGTTTGAATTTCCAAATCTACATTTTACTAGTGGTCTGACTTTGCAGAAGTCACTTAATCTTGAGAATCACTTATTGCTAGCCTCAGTATCCTATCATTTACAATGAGAGAATTTTACATATAATGAGATTATATGGACAGAACACCTCATATAATGTCTAACTCATAAGGAGAGTTCAATAAAGGGTTGAACTGCCTTTAGTCTGTCAAAGGTTTCAGAATCAGACATTGCCATTTTGGCTGATGGCAGAATTGGGAAGCAAAAGTCAATTCCTATTACCACATCTTCAATAACTCTCAGGAGGCAGATCACTTTCTCTAGTCATTTACTAGTTCATTCTTCTCCCGGTACCTTTAAAGGGGAATCACATCATACCAACACATCATATTTGAATAATCTGCCCATTATCATCTGCAATATCTTTCAATTTCACACACTGCCGCAGTATTGGCTAATTGTTGGCACACTCACTGTTTGTGGTTCTGAAGTCACATTCTCCCCGATGGGGACCCAAAACACAATGTGACACCCATCTGCTGCCCTAGGAGTCTAACAAAATAGATTAATCTCGGGAAATGAAAGGCCTTGAACTTGGGAATGCACAGGAAAAAGATAGACGCAGCTTCACAGTCTAAATCTGAGTGTAGCTATATTAACTTTGTCATTTTGTCAGGATTGTTGATATTGCTATTGCTACAACCACCATTACTGCAGTTGCTTCTAATTTGGGTTCAGACAGCTCCTGTGAAGCTGCTGGCAGCTGACTAACACTGGTGTCAACCATACATATTTGACTCCCTGACATGATTTCTGTGTGTGGTTGTGCCTATTCTTTTTGGCAGCGACTGAACCTTGAGGCCATAATCTGTGGTACTTGCAAAGTTGAGTGTCTTGGCATGATGGCATAGTGCAAAAGAGACAGGGAAGAAAAGCACACTCCTGGAAATTAGCATATGCTGTTTTTTTAGTGCTGAAGGCCAGGAGCCGAGTGGAGCTGAATGGATCACCATACTTGTGAGTGTGAGAATTTGAGCCCACTGCTTTCTCACATGCTGTTTCACAGCCCAGGATGGCTAGAACGGCAAACTTCTATTGGCGGAAGTTCAAAATATCTGGGAGATGGATAGTTGAGGAAGCAGAGCAGCAAAATAGGAATATACACAATACTGTGTTTAAGGGAATATTTTAAAAAGTATCTTCTTGAAACTTAGAGGAATTATATCACACAGAAGACTAAATGACAGAATTCACACCAAGCAGTTGCGCAAAGCCTTGTTAGACTTGGGCCTCGAAGTATGCCCACTGTGTGGCAGAGTATGTCTACTCTTGGGTACAGGGGATGTATAGAGAATAAAGCTTAATCCCTCTCTTAAGTGGAACCCACTAGTGAAAAAGTCAGAGCACAAAAGAAAAAAAAACATATTACCACAATACCACACCACAAAATATGTGTACAGCACAAATAGCCAGCATCACATGGGGATGTGATACCAGGCTTTCTCAGAGTAGTTTTTTAGAACTAAGGAGTATCTGTGAGAAAAATAAAAATGTATTTAACAATTGAACAGAAATCCCTGGATTGCTGAATTTCAGAACTCAGGGCTGAAGCTTTCATCTAACAACTCTAACACATGAATACTGTGTCCTTTATGTTCAACGATCAATGAGTAAACAAGGACTATGTAACATTTCCTGCACACTATGCCAGTAAACAAGACAGATATGATCCTCTTTTTCTTTGGGTTTTTATATTCTAGAAAATGAAGACAGATAATAAATAAGTTAAAAAAACAAAATTAGAGGGACAGTTTCTGGTAGCAATAGCACTATAATGGAAATGAGGCAGGCAGGCCGAGATAGGGTGGTAGGGAAGACAAGAGGGTGGACTGCTTCTTTAGATTGTAAAGTCCAGAGACATTTGTGAATCAAGCGCAGAAAGCTGTTTAATAATAAGACCCTGCTGGGGAATAAATGACAATGGATGAGGAATCGGTTTTGAGGATTTTCCTCATTTCTCTTCACCCCCATTCAACCTGAGCGTCTGACAAAGCACAATTCTTACCAAAGGGTTAGGTAGTGTCTTAGTCCACTTGTGTTACTTTAACAAAATACTGAGACAGGGTAATTGATAAAGAATGGAAATTTACTTATCACAGTTATGGAGGCTGTAAGTCTGAGATCAAGGCACTGGAAGGTTCCATGTCCAGTGAGGGCTACTCTCTGCTTCCAACATGGCACCTTGTTACTGTGTCTCCCAGAGGGAACAAATGTTGTGTCCTCACATGTCAGAAGGTACACAAAGACAAAAAAGGATCTAATTAATTCTCTCCAGCCCTTTCATAAGGTTGCTAATCCATGTATGAGTGTTTCACTCTCGTGACTTATTTACTTCCTAAAGGTCCCACATCTTCATACCATTACGTGGGGCTGTAAGTTTCAACATGAATTGTGAAGGAGACACAAACATTCAGACCATAGCAGGTGGTGATGAGAGCATTAAGCAATAGTGTTCACAGGCATGTTTCTAGAATCTTGGTGGTTCCTCCGAGGTGTCTGGCAGTTCAAAAGAGGACCCAGGGTCCAATTATGTTAATGTTGACAAATAACCGTCCTTTCTAGAAGAACAAAAAAAAAAAATTTTCACTAGTGCTTATGCGCACTGAAGAGTAAGAGCCCTGACTTCCTAAGTTAGGGTTAAGGTGCTGGCTCTGGCAAGGACTAGACTTTCAACCTGGTCGAGTCTGTGTAGTCTCTGAAATACACACCCCAGGGTCCGATTCTACTTGACTGTGATGTGACCAGGAGGCCTGAGCTATGAGGAAGAGGATGAGATTCCTAGGCTCCGCTTCTTTCTTCCTCCCAACTCCCCTGCTCTTGCCTGACTCTTAAAAGTTTTCTGCCAGTTTTCAAAGGGAACACTTTCAGTTTTTGCCCATTCAGTATGATATTAGCTGTGGGTCTGTCATAAATAGCTCTTATTATTTTGAGATACGTTCCGTTAATACCTAGTTCATTGAGAGTTTTTAGCATAAAGGGCTGTTGAATTTTGTTCAAGGCCTTCTCTGCATCTATTGAGATAATTACATGGTTTTTGTGTTTGATTCTGTTTATGTGATGGATTACATTGATAGATTTGCATATGTTGAACCAGCCTTGCATCCCAGGGATGAGGCTGACTTGATCGTGACGGATGAGCTTTTTGATATGCTGTTAGATTCAGTTTGCCAGTATTTTATTGAGGATTTTTGCATCAATGTTGATCATGGACATTGGCCTGAAATATCTCTTTTTTTGATGTATTTCTACCAGGTTTGAGTATCAGGATGATGTTGGTCTCAAAAAATGAGTTAGGGAGGATTTCTTCTTTTTCTGTTGTTTGGAATAGTTTCAGAAGGAATGGTACCAGCTTCTCTTACAAGACAAGGATGCCCTCTCTCACCTTTCCTATTCAACATAGTATTGGAAGTTCTGACCAGAGCAGTCAGGCAAGAAAAAGAAATAAAGGGTATTCAATTAGGAAAAGAGGAGGTCAAACTGCCTCTATTTGCACACGACATGATTGTATATCTAGAAGACCTCATCATCTCAGCCCAAAATCTCCTGAAAATGGTAAGCAACTTCAGCAAAGTCTCAGGATACAAAATGAATGTGCAGAAATCACAAGCATTCCTATACACCAAAAACAGACTTAAAGAGAGCCAAATCATGAGCGAATTCCCATTCACAATTCCTACAAAGAGAATTAAATACCTAGGAATACAACTAACAAGGATGTGAAGGACCTCTTCAAGGAGAACTACAAACCACTGCTCAAGGAAATAAGAGAGGACACAAACAGATGGAAAAACATTCCATGCTCATGGTTAGGAAGAATGAATATCATGAAAATGGCCATACTGCCCAAAGTAATTTATAGATTCAATGCTATCCCTATCAAGCTACCACTGACTTTCTTCACAGAATTGGAAAAAATCACCTTAAACTTTATATGGAACCAAAAAAGAGCCTGCATAGCCAAGACAATCCTAAGTAAAAAAAAAAAAAAAAAAAACAAAGCTGGAAGTATCATGCTACCTGACTTCAAACTATACTACAAGGCTATAGTAATGAAAACAGCACAGTACTGGTATCAAAACAGAGATATAAACCAATGGAACAGCACCGAGTCCTCAGAAATAATACCACACACGTACAACCATCTGATCTTTGACAAACCCGACAAAAACAAGCAATGGGGAAAAGATTCCCTACTTAATAAATGGTATTGGGAAAACTGGCTAGCTATATGCAGAAAGCTGAAACTAGATCCCTTCCTTCCACCTTATACAAAAATTAAATGCAGATGGATTAAAGATTTAAGCATAAGACCTAACACCATAAAAAGCCTAGAAGAAAACCTAGGCAAAACCACTCAGGACACAGGCATAGGCAAGGACTTCATGACTAAAACCAAAAGCAATGGCAACAAAAGCCAAAATTGACAAACGGAATCTAAGTAAACTGAAGAGCTTCTGCACAGCAAAAGAAACTATCATTAGAGTGAACCAGCAACCAACAGAATCAGAAAAATTGTTTGCAATCTACCCATCTGACACAGGGCTAATATCCAGAATCCACAAAGAACTAAAACAAATTTACAAAAAAAAACAATCCCATCAAAAGTGGGTGAGGGATATGAAATAACACTTCTCAAAAGAAAACATTTATGCAGCCAACAAACATACGAAAAAAAGCTCATTATCACTGGTCATTAGAGAATACAAATGAAAACCACATTGAGATACAATCTCATACGAGTTAGAATGGTGATCATTAAAACACCAGGAGACAACAGATGCTGGAGAGGGTGTGGAGAAATAGGAACACTTTTACACTGTTGGTGGGAGTATAAATTAGTTCAACCATTGAGGAAGACAATGTGGTGATTCCTCAAGAATCTACAACTAGAAATACCATTTGAGCCAGCAATCCCATTACTGGGTATATACCCAAAAGATTATAAATCATTCTACTATAAAGACACATCCACATGTATGTTTATTGTGGCACTGGTCACAATAACAAGGACTTGGAACCAACCCACATGTCCATCAATGATAGAACAGATAAAGAAAATGTGGCACATATGCACCATAGAATACTATACAGTCATCAAAAAGGATGAGTTCATGTCCTTTGCAGGGACATGGATATAGCTGGAAACCATCCTTCTCAGCAAACTGACACAAGAACAGCAAGAAAACCAAACACCATGTGTTCTCACTCCTAAGTGGGTCTTAAACAATGAGAACACATGGACACAGGGAGAGGAACATCACATACCAGGGACTGTGGGGGATGAGGGGGCTCGGGGAAGGATAGCAGGGGGTGGGGTGCTAGGGGAAGGATAAGATTAGGATAAATACCTAATGTAGATGACAGGGCAATGGATGCAGCAAACTATTATGGCACATGTATACCTATGTAACAAACCTTCATGTTCTACACATGTAACCCAGGACTTAGAGTATACTTTAAAAAAAAAAGTTTTCTGAATGTGGATCACCCAGACTAGTCCTCCCTCAGGAGAAAAAACAAAGCATTATTGGCCTAGGATTTTCCATTTTGGAGATGTTTCCAATGACTATATGATATTACACTGAGTGTCCTCTTTTCCTTTCCTGGACACAGAATCTTGAATTTTGCCTTTGGTTGGAAGTGGCCCACACACACAAGTCCCAGGAGTCTTGGACCCTAGCGCTGTGATATATGGTCACCTTGTAACATCTTACAATCTCCTTGCAGAATCTCAGGAAATTTCTTTGGCCACCTGATACCCCTCATTCCATTTGGGTATGCAAACATTGCAAACTTCTCACTCCAAATCATGAGCAACAACACATATCAGACACAGAGAGGTGCATTTGTAGTTATTTTATATGCTAGAATTCCCAATCCCATCTTTCCAGTTTGGCCCCATCTCAGCATAACTATATGCGATCCATGTGACAAAGCGAGGTCATGGTGGGTGAATTGTAGACAACTCCTCCCCCCAACACTGACTTCATATTCCACATAGGCCAGCCACCATGGAGCTGTACACCAAACACCGCAAAATCCTAAATGCTAGACTTTATATATGAGAAAGAGAAATAGGTATCCTTCCCCTTTCCCCTACACGCTTATACTCACACTGTCTTTATAGATGGCATGCTCTGACTTGGTGCAATGTCTGTAATAGAGTGAGCTGAACAGAATGTTTTATCTGATTAAGCAGAGTGAGCAAAACCAGGCAAAGCCACCGAGGAAATCTGTCTCTTGGCACCCTTTTGCCCCGAGGAGGAGTGAAGTGTGTTTGCCTTCTCAGATCCCCTCGTAGTTATCATCAGCCTCCTGTTGTCAGTGCTAGGGTAGGGGAGAGGAGTATTGCTTTTTCCTGCTTCCAGAGTCACCTCCTGGGAAGTAGTAAAAGATGTTATTGACAAGAGTACGTAGGGCTTGTGAAATGGGTGGAGAGATAAAACCTGTTGTAAACCACTCCTAAAAAGTAATAAGGTGCTAATTAAGTAATAAGAAGCAATATTTTAGAACAGAGGCACAAGAACTTATGTGTCCAAATATTTCCTTCAAAGTGGTCTCTGTGAAAATAAGCAGTTATTCCAACAACGCTGCCACTGATCAAACTATTTCTGCAACTGGAGTATTTTCCTTCAAGCCAGTTGTAGTAACACCAGAAGACAGCCTCACTGGAGGATTACATCTCATTTTTCACAATCAAATACAACTCCATACAGCCTGAGCATCCATAAGAAGCTTCCAGAGCTGCCTTGCGAGCCTGCTGTTGGACTCAGATGGTGGGCAGCTACAGAGGAGCCATCTCTCACAGTGTCCTCTGTCTTAATCACCCAGCGTCGATGCTACTCCCATGCTCCCAAACCCACTCCATCAGTGAGCTAGTGACCATTTTGGGTTCCTAACCTAGGCCTGAGTCAGTGGGCCCTTTAGGTATCAATATTTGTTGGCTAAAGTCTTTCCTTCTCAGAGTTCATCTTGGTTATTTTGGCACTCATGGAAATGCACTTTGCAGACTTCCAATAAGGGTAATTAACCAGGAATGTCATGGACCAAGACTCCCAATTGCTGTGCTCTATATGGACATCAAGCTTCAGCCACAGGCTACTCCCAGCCAACCATGGAACAACACATGGATACCATTTCTGGGAGCTCAGGATTCCTCTGATGGCCAAATTTGGCTGAAGGATGCCCAGGCACTGCATCAAACCTCTCTTAGACTACATGGCCATCCAGAAGTTTCCATCCAGCCTCCTCACCTCTCTCTCACTTGGGATCAGACTTGCTTTGAGGACTGAAGACCCTCTCAGCATCCTCCCTGTTTTTTCTCAGGTGGGCATATCTCTTCATAAGAAGCCTTGTACATTTAATCTCATCTTGGCATCTGCTTCTCAGAGGACTCAGACTAATGGAGTCCTTCCGTTTGTTTCCTCAGTTTTAGCTTCCTCTGTTTCCAGTTCTCACACATCTGTAGCCCTCCTTTCCTAACCAGGATGCTTAGTGTGTGGGGACTCCGAACTACAATTAGAAGCCTCCATTCTGGCCACCCCCGACCTGATTATCAGAGGGAGCTTAACTTCATCCTTTTATAATAGTTGTGTCTATTAACCTTTTGGCTGTTTGCTGTATGAATCCTTCACAGCTGACAATTTGCAGTATTGAGGATATCTCAAAATGACACACAAACTCTAGAGGCTCTTCCCAAGAGGAGATCCACGTCCTCACTACCACCCTGAGCCCTGGAAGCATCACTGGGACAAATACCTAGTACCTGATAAGAACTATTTCGAAGATAACAACACCCATTTGACTGTTCTAATGTATTTGTTTAAAAAAAAAAAAAAAAAAAAGCCTGTGGTTTTATAGCCTCACCTCATGCACTAGAAATACATAAACAAGCAGAGAAGAAGAAAAGGCCAAATATACCCCAAGCACTCGGGTTGGGAGAGAGGGAATTATCATTAACATGAATTGACTGAACTGAGTTAGAGGGAAGCACCCCAAACTTCCTGCCCAAGAAAACTGCTCCAGTGTCCAAAATCCAGTTTCCACATTTTTCTAGAACTTTATCACTCATGACTCTATTACAGACACTAACCTAGGCACAGGGCTGTTACTGACCACCCCACCAGAAGTAAGCAAAACACTCAGCTCTATTCGCAGCACCCAGAAATACTCAATCTATTAAAGATCTAGTTCTTCCTACCCTTTTATGAGCTCATCCCTTACTTTCATGTGTATTTCAGAAGAAAAACTTAGAGCCATTCCCATTCCAAAAAGTTAATAAATTGGGATTCTTTATTCATGATCTGATTGTCAGGATGAAGTATCTCAGGGAAAAGTAGGGTAAGCAGTTGCATGCCTTGATCCAGAAAATATGCAGAAGATGTATGTATTGCTAGAAACCCATTTCAGGATTTAAAAATGCTTACCCAGGGCCAAAGCTTCTGGGTGATCCTCCCATTCACCACCTGTGCACAGAGACTATGAAAATAGAAGGGAGAGGAACTAAATGCTGCCTCTCCAAGCTTCACATAAGAAAACAGAGGAGAAACCTAAGTGTGCAATACAGGGCAAACAGCATCAAAAAGAACCACGAGAGATAAAACTATTCCAGTGTCTGAGAGTCATCATCTATGAGACTTCCTTAGAATCTACTGAATAGCTGCATCATTTCAGTGTTCCGCTGTCCAAAAGCTTCCCCACTGAGCCAGGGTCAAAAGTGGGTAAAATCCAGCCCTGCTTGGATTATCAAATTATACTCAACAGTTTAAAATAAAATGTCCCTGACATCCTATCAGGGAGTAAACTTTTCAGTAAGGGATTTGAGAAGTATATATTATTAAATGGGTATGGCAAATAAAAAAAATGACAAAGGAAGACAGCATCTTTCTTTCCTGTAGAGTTCTAACACTTGGAAAGAGTACCCTAAGACACTTGAGACCCCCTTCTTTCTGGTGTCAATCAAAAATGTCACTGGGGACATAAACTCTTTTGATATGTTGGTATCTTATATCTACATTTTATTATCTTACATCTGGATGATACAATTGTCTTTGAAATGATATTGAAACTACCCTTCTATTGAACTACCTGGGAGAAAAAGCTCTGAAATTCCCCCTTGCCATAACCAGTCCTGCTGGCCTTAGTTAAATATGTAGGGCATAAGGTATCATTAAAAAATCAATTATTCGGCCCCAAAGAAATGGATGAGCAGTGGTCTCCAAGACCATCACTATCACCAATTGATCCTATTAAAGTGGATTTTCACCTCTTATAGGATCCAATGGGTTTTTCAGAAGTTTTGTAGAAAAGTATTCCATTGCTCCAAAACTCATTAAATTGTCATGGCCTTAAGCCCTCAATTCTCACTGAAAACACTAAGAAAGGGACAGCTTGGGAACCAGAGGACAGCCAAGTGCTGTCATGACTCCTCAACCATTTGGAGGTCTTCAGGCATCACGTGTAGCAGGTACTAAGGTGTTCAGGAACTGTTTAGTGAGGCTTCTGATGCAGCATTTGCTGATCCCGTTAGCCCGTTTTTTGCATTAAAACTATAGGTCTTGAAGGCCTACAGGTTGAACAATAGCAAGTTCAGGAAGCCTCTCATTCTCACCAGCAGAAGTCTGCCTGACAGTGAGGCTTTATATCCCATCCACAAACTACATCGCCTTGCTGTAGCACGAGGACCCAGCGCCACAGCCTGTGTTTTACTTCAACATCAGAAGAGTTTGGTATTTCATTGGTAAAACTCCAGACGATGTAATTGGTTTGTGTTCGGGTTATCTTGTATAAAATAAAAAATATTTTTAAGGGATAGAGTCCCTCGGTGTGCAATGTTCTTACACTGTGTACAGCCTGAGAGACCTGGGACCCATGGAGGGAGCAGCTGGCTTACATCACAGTGTGAGGCACACGTTCCTTGACAGATAACGGGACTCATCAGCCACACTTTTTAAAAAATTGGTATTTTTCCTGCTGAGCAGCTACTGTTGAATTCATATACATTAAATGGTTGTGTAGCAGGTTTGAAATTTACAAACATAAAATTAGATGTGAAAGAATATAACTTTATTGTTCTGTAACACCTTCATCGATCAGGATATGCTAACTACAGTAACAAACAACCCCCAAGTCCCAGTAGCTTCAAGTGACAAAGGTTGATTTCCCACTCATGATGCACGTCTAGTATGGATCTGTTGTAGTCACTTACAACCCCAGGATGATAAAATCTTTATCATCTTATGTCATCACCATCTTAATATAAGTCTTCATAATCTCTGGTGGTCAAGCAGAGAGGAGAGTCGTGTTTCAGGCCACAAGTGATTTCACGCACAAGTGATACACATCATTTCCACTTATATTTCATAGTCGAAAGGAAATCGAATGGCCACACACAACACTTTGTAGGAATACGTGTCCCAAAGGAGAGAAAATACACTTTCATAAACACTAGTAATGTTTACTATACCATCTTAGCTTTGGAACTACCATTTCCACTGATGTTAAGCATTTCTTAATCTTGGCACTTATACAGGATCACTTTCAGTGTTAGGCAAGGCTCCTGCTCCTCCCTTCCAACATGAATTCTGTCTCTAGCCCTTCTATGTAGTAATTCTGGATTCATGCTGAAGGTAGCTCAGTCCCTTCTGGCTTAAATTGTCTCTTTGGGATATTCAATCAGTTTGGGAGCTAAACTCACTCAATCAGAGCTGCAGTCTTCTCACTCTCACTTTCCCACTGCCTCCAACTCAAACTGGAGAAACGGCATGGGAAAACCATCTCATGGCTCAAATAAAATTTCCTGATTACTTTGGCCATCTGAGAAGAGAAAGAATCAACAATCAATGTAAATTTGGGGGCCGTAGTGGGGAGTTATCATAAGATTTGAGGACATGGCTTCCAACTGTGAGACTGAGTCTCAAAGCACCCAGCAGAAAAACTTTCTTCCATGGAAAACTGACCTGGAAATAACACAAAGCAGCACACCTCCAGTTAAGTGCGGGGAAAACCTTGCCTTTTTCACCTGACAGCTGGAACCTTGGGCACGCATTTCTAGTGATGGATCACTTCAGTTGTTATGCAGAATCTTATCCTACCCAGAGACTCTGGGACTAGTAGCCAAACAGACATCCAAGGTAAACTGAGACAAATGTTCCTCAGTATATCAGTTTCCTTTTGGCACCCACTCTAATCACAAAAAGACTTTGAGTGTCTACTATTCTATACAGTATTCTAGTTACCTGGGATAGAAATGTTCTAAACTATACCTTATCTCCCTCAAAGGGATCTTCAAGTGAACTATTTAACCAAATGATATTTTTCCAAGGACACTGTAGCCTTATAAAGACTTTTTTATATTAAAACCAACATGTAGAATTAACTGTTCATGATTCAAAATAGTTATGTGCTCTGCATTTCAGCAGAACTGAAACTATCCATTGATACCTGCTTTGAGATGCAAGAGGGAATTGGAAGTTTGAGAAATCTTTCTCAGTGTAAAGCCAAAAGAAAAATTCAAGCCGTTTTTCAGTTTGCTGCATCTCAGCTCTCTTTAACGGTGATGACAAGTGTGATGTCTGCATCTGAAGACAAGAACTTCCAACAAGGCTTCAAATAACATGCTTAATTTGGGCATTCCTGGTAAACATAAAGTATCTGACCAGTTAAAAACTGCTTCTGTCAAATGGTGTAACAAGAGGGGGTACTATAATGAATTGGCTGAGAAGTCCTTGAGTTTGGCTGAATCAAAAGATTCCAGGAAATGGCTAGTTGCCCCTAGATTACTAGAGGAAAGGGTTAGCTTTCTGCCACTAAGTTCAGAAAATGGAAACTAGGACATTTACAGCATACAGTTACAGAGGGGAATCTTGAAAGACGCCAAGACACATGTAAAACCTCACTGAGCGTAGGGTCGAGCAGAGCAGAACCTCAGGGCTAAAAGTCTGCCCTGATGACACCCAAGATTTAGGGGCCAACTAGTCCATGCTGCTGGCCTTAAATTTAACGTGTAGCACTGGATGTCCTTGGGACATTTAAGAATCAAGGTAACAAGGGGTCTCGTTCTGGGGAAATTAGCACCAATACAAGGGAAGACCCTCAGTTCAGACTAGCTCTTCTTGTAGACTTGTTAGATAAGAAGCCACTGGGTTTCATGGAGGGACATGCCCTTTTCAAATCCTGGACCAAACAACTACATTTCTCCGGTGACATTATAAGATTGCAATGGTTACAATGGCAACGATCAGTGGGGCCCAAGAGGCACACAGCAGTGGCTCCAGGTTTGTTTCAACCAAGCAATTGTGTCTAGGCTTGATGTGCAGAACAGGAGAGGCCCTGGAAGCTTGGAATGTGCACAGAAGGAGTGGGAATCCTAGAGGTCAAAAAGTAATAATAATACCCTTGCCAAATAATATGGGCTTGAGCCATTTGATTAGAAGAATAAAAACATACTCTCTTCCTTAGAAGTCCAAACAAAGATTTTGAGGTAGAGCATCTTTGTTACAGAGCTCTTAGGTGTCTGTTGGTCTCTTCAACTAGAATTTGAATTGCTGCAAAGATAGAAACCATGTTCATTCATCACTGTGTATTCTAGAACAGGTTACAATTCTTCATAGAGGTCACTATTTTCTATAAAGAGCCAGAGAGTAAATATTTTAGTCTTTGTGAGGCAGATAATCTTTGTTGCAGCTACTCAGCTCTCACTGTATTGCAAAAGCTGCTGTAGATGACACACAAACAAATGGCCATAGCCGTGTCCCAATAAAACTTTATTTACAAAAACAGCAGGCCACAGGATCATAGTTTTTTGACCTTGCTTTCCTAGTGGAAAGATGGTAAGTTCTCAGGCAAGATAATCCTTATTTTAGATTCTAGCTCTGCCTCTTACATAACCTTTCAATCAGTTTTCTTTTCTGAACAATAAGGTGTAATAATATACCATACAGATGAATGAAAATGGTATCTGTGAGAGATCTTGAAAATATTTGTAGCATAAGAAAGGACTCAGTAGATGTATTTCCCTGGCAGGTGGTTAATTCATAGAATTTAAATTTGAAGAAGTTTTACTCTAAAAAGTGTCTTGACCAATCTTTCCTATACAGTTCTTTGCAGTTCATCTAGAGGTCATGTTTGTCATTGATTTCAACAGAAAGGCTATGCAATCAAAAAACCTCAAATGGAATTTGGGTGGTAATTCCAACTGAGAGATGTTGATTTAAATCTCTAAGGCCAAGGTACTAACCCAAAGTTGAAAGGAATCAGGGAAAGGGAGGCTACAGACCTACTACGTGATTAACCTTCAGCAAACAGGAAGGAAGAGCAAAATAAATGTGCAGCATTTGCTACACTGTTTTGATGATGAAATTTAAATGAAATAAAGAGTCCGTAGATATCAGGAGGTTGTTCAGGAGACTCTGCTGAATTGGGTTAACGTCTCAACAAATCATCCTCTGATGAATCCCATAATGAGAGCGTTTATTGACCTGCTCGTTGGAGAAAAACGTCTTACATGAAGAATTTGCTGTAAAATATGCGTTTAATGGGAAGAGCGAAGCTAACGTTTGGAATGCATTTTTGTTTGCCGGGGGTGTAAACAAAGTGTTTTATTTCCCCTTTCTCTCTGTGGATCTCTGCTTTAAACATCGTGCTATAATAGGGGCAATTACATATGAAGGGACAGATTGTTATGTTCATTTCCAGTGAAAATGGCTAGACTTATGAGCTCTGTCACTGTGTTATTCAGTTAAGCACCGCAGCCTTGGAGGGCTGGCACTGAATTCCTCTCAGCCTTTTTTCAGTATGCAAGGGGCTACTGTAACACCCAGGTGTGCGTTTCTTTTTGTGATATTTAGTGTGAGCTGGATTGAATGTTTCACAAATTGCTCCTTTTGCCAGGGATTTTTGTCTTTCCATTTCTCTCACCAAAACAGCTTATGAAATTTGCAAATGAATTCTGATGACAAATGACCAGAGAAGGGACCTGGTATAAGTTATCATGCAATTCAACTCCTCAGTCTCTGTTTCCCATTTAAAGTATGGAGAGTAACAGCTATGCTTCAGGCAGAGGAAATCAAATGATAATGAATATAATACACACAGCCTAATAGCAGGCACAAACCATATGATCAACAAATAGCATCTATTATTACTTAGATATTTTTATATTTACCCAAATCAGTGAGTTACACTTTTTTGGATACAGTGAGTTAGCTGAGGAAGTAGAACTGCTAAGAAGAATTTCAATGAAGAGTGGAGTTATTCAATAAATATTGCTTGATTTGATTTGGCACAGCCATCATTCTTATGGTCTGCTGGTTCCAAATTAGGCCATAGATGTTTTCTCAGCTATTTTAATTAGAATCAGATGGAGGAAGAAACAGAGGCAATGAATATAAGAATCTGTTTTATATCACTCCCCCGAGGATGGACAGAGGAAATAATAGGTCTTTTCAATGTTTAATTTCAATGACTCAAACAGGAGGAAGGTTGCCAGGACAAATGGGTCTGTTTTGCCTCCCTGGGTGAAGGATAATTTGATACAAGCTCCCTTTTCCAACAACAGAAGTTGGGGCCATGACTCAGCAGACCAGGCAAGAGACTAAAAAAAACTCTCTGTGTGTCCTTCTGGACTTTGGATTGAAAGCTGCCTGTTTTATCTGGTCTACGTATCATATTACTCCACAACTGCAATAGGTGTCTTGTTACAGTCTTGGTTCGCCCCCATCAAAACAATGTGCTCATAAGAATATTGATGTCAAGACTGTGGCAGGTGAATGGAGCACTTTGTTGAGTGTGTCTCTCTTTTCATGTGCTTAATAGCATGTGCGATGTGCACCTGCCGAGCACAGTCACGTATGTACAGGTTGCAGGGAGGTGGTCTTTGTCTGCCTCTGCTGTGCTCAGGCAAAGGGATTCAACTTCACTGTGCATCTTCCACTAGCAGGCTAAGGAGGTAAATTAAATCTTACATATCCTATTAAATCCAGCATTTGTCCTCCTTGGAGTTAAATTTCTAGAATGAAGCAAAGCAATAAAGAAATTGTAAGCCACTCAAGTTACTGTAAGACCACCTATGACCAAAGGATGCCTCAATTTCCAAAAAGAACTCTGGGAAAACGTGTCATGTGACCCACAGCCTAACACACACAACTGTTCTCCTTTATTTAGGCTGATGACGCATATTCCCTAAGGCAAAGACCAGTAGGATGCCGCACCCTGAGAACACACATGGGGCTTGATCTCTTTTTTTTTTTTTTCTTTGAACCGACAGCCAACTCTGAGTTCAAAGACAACAGCAAGTGCCTTAGTCCATTTGGGCTGCTATGACAAAATACCATACACGGGGTGGCTTATAAACAAAAGCAATTATTCTCACAGTTCTGGTGGCTGGGAAGGCCAAGCCTAAGTCCACAGCAGATTCAGCATCTGGTGAAGATCTGTTTTCTAGTTAACAGATGACACCTTCTTGCTGTGACCTCCCATGGTAGAAAGAGCAAGGCAGCTCTCTGCAGCCTCTGTGGCTCAGAGACTGAATACGGACACTAATCCCATTCATGAGGCCCCACCCTCATAACCTAATTACCTCTCAAAAGCCCAACCTTCTAATACCATCACATAGGGAGTTAGGATTTCAACATATGAATTTTGGAGGGACATAAACATTTAGAACATAGCAGCAAGAATGGGGGAAAGCCAGTTTAGATCATCTACAGGTTTTCTAGAAGCTAATTTAGTTTCCTTTCATTTGAGTTTAGTTTCATTTTGTCCTTTACTAACTTTTTGCTGGATTTATTCTTTTCTTAGTCATGGACTAATTTATGCTATAGTAGAAAAGAGTAAATACAAAACACAATACCCAAAGCATGGAAAGCACGAACAGTGAGTTATTATGCTGGTAAGCTGGCTTCTGGGGTGGTGGAGAAGGAGCCTGGGTTATAACCTTTGCCAATTCCTATGGTGTAAATACTTCAGTTGTGATCAATTTTGAGCTACCAACAGTTTAACAACTAGCTCTTAAAATTTCTAGATATTTAACAGTAGTCTCTTGCAAGCCATTTCTAGAAGAACCTCTGGGTAAGCCCAATGCCAAGAGGCAATCCTTGCTCAGAAAATGGTTTATCTCCAGTCATTTGGTTGCACTTTCCACACAAGCATAGATCTGTATTATAAGTAAAATATTATATGCTGGTTTTCCTATGCTTGCTTTTTGGGTTTAATCCATGATCACATTGTATGGATTTTTCACAAAGTGCTTGGGTAGCCAGCTTTTTTTTTTTTTTTTTTTTTTTTTTTTTTTACATGGAAGAAATTGCACAGAATTCGGAGGCAAACAGAGCTAAGTTCAAATAGTGGAGTGACTACTCGCCAGTGGTGTGGATATGGGAACATTACTCAACCTTGTGGAACCTTATTTCCTTACCATCAAGGTGGACATATTAAATATGTAATTCACAGGGTAAAAACATTAGGCATTTATTAAGCAGACACAAAATTTTAGTTCCTTTCTTCTCACTTCCAACCCTGATTCAGAGGTTGGTTTCTGTTTGTTTGTTGTTGTCTTTTGTTTTTTATTTTGTTTGTTTTTTGAGATGCAGTCTCACTCTGTCACCAGGCTGGAGTGCAGTGGCACGATCTCAGCTCACTGCCACCTCCGCCTCCCAGGTTCAAGCGATTCTCCTGCCTCAGCCTCACAAGTAGTTGGGACTACAGGTGCACGCCACCACACCCAGATAATTTTTGTATTATTATTATTTTTTTTTAGTAGAGATAGGGTTTCACCATGTTAGCCAGATGGTCTCGAACTCCTGACGTCGTGATCCGCCCACCTCAGTCTCCCAAAGTGCTGGGACCACAGGCATAAGCCACCTCGCCCAGCCAGTGTTTGGTTTTTTTTCTTTCTGCACACATCAGTCTTACCACTTAGGAATATCCTTCTTGGGTTCCTCCTCACGAGAAAGAAAGAACAGAAAAGTATTATTGCATAAAGTGGCCTATGTCCTCAGATGGCTGCAGTTTCTTAGAGAGTCAGGCTCCACCTGTGTAAGTTGCCGTGCTTTTATCAAGTTGACTTTCTAAGCAGAGTGGCCAAGTTCACAGATTGCTAGTCAGGAGGAACAAGGGCTATTGATTCATTTGACAGCTACTTGGATTCAGAGAATATCAATGCTAAAAAGGAACTGGTGGAAGAACTAACCCCAATATTTGTTTTTACAAAGAACGGAAACTGCAAATAGGCAGAAAAATATTGGTTATGTGATCATATAAATACATATCATATCAACATTGGTGACATGTAATGCATTTAGTACAATGCTTATATTAATAAATTCCATGCCTCTCTATTGGAATGAACATATATTTAATAGATCAAAAGTGTTTCACTGGGTGTGGCCAATCAGAGCTTCTCTGTTTCCTCCCATTGGAAGAGGCAATGTAGCATGAAATTGCATGATCAGGGCTGAAGAAGAAGACACAATAGTGGATCCATACATGGCACAGACTGCTAGCTCCCTGCTGACCATTCTCCCTCTCCTTTTCACAAATAGAGTTTCCAGTTGCCAAAGCCTGGGACCCTGACGCCAGCACTAACGTTGTGCTCCATATCCTGGGACTCACTTTACATGAAAGTAAAGATTCACTTTTATCTTGTTTAAACCCCTATTATTTGGGGTATCTGTCCCATACTGTGAAACCTAATCTTATCTGATATGTCACATAATCCAAATCCAAGAGATCTGATCCCTGAATACATAAAGTGAACGGAATTGGAAAAGTGAGAAGCCCAGCCAACTGGACCAAAGGGCATGTGACTATAACAGTCATAAAAACAGTGAGCAGTCAGTGGTCACCTATGATGTGTCAGGCAGTGTTCTGAGTTTTTAAATGTCATGTTATCTAACCTTGTGAAGTGAGTATTGTTCTTATTTTGCTCATTGGTAAAAGAATAACTCCGAGGTTACTTTAGACAACCTGCAATGGAGCCAGGATTCAACCATAAACTTGTCTGACTGCAAATCTCATAATCTTAACATCTTGTCATCAGCTTTTTCAAAGAAATAAGGAATCTGAAAGCACATACACAAGGTCTCAAAAAACCAGTCCTTCAATAAAGCTTTTAAGTATGTGTTAGGGCCCCAATCACTTATGCAACATGAATGAAATGGATGAAAATTAATTTTAATATTGATTTTAAATTAATATGGAAACTAATATTTAAACTAGATCAGCTGAAGAGTCCCAGCACTTATCTAAAAAGCAAATGAGTAAATATCGAGAAATTTACAATTCTGCAGTCTACACACCCTTTAGCACTTATTTTTCCTGTCTGGCTATAGATTTTTACAGGATAATAGATGATTGTTCCTTTGGAATACCTCACCTGATTCCAATTTTTCACTTCACTTCATACCCTTCTGATTGAAAAAGAATTCTTCATTTCTTTTTCTTTTCACATTTTTTTCCTTTCTTTTTTTTGAGACGGAGTTTCGCTCTTGTTACCCAGGCTGGAGTGCAATGGCGCGATCTCGGCTCACCGCAACCTCCGCCTCCTGGGTTCAGGCAATTCTTCTGCCTCAGCATCCCAAGTAGCTGGGACTACAGGTGTGTGCCACCATGCCCAGCTAATTTTTTTGTATTTTTAGTAGAGACGGGGTTTCACCATGTTGACCAGTATGGTCTCAATCTCTTGACCTCGTGATCCATCCACCTCAGCCTCCTAAAGTGCTCACATTTTTTTTATTATACTTTAAGTTCTGGGATACATGTGCAGAATGTGCAGGTTTGTTACACAGGTATACATGTGCCATGGCGGTTTGAGGAACCCATCAACCTATCATCTATGTTTGGTATTTCTCCTAATGCTATCCCTCTCCTAGCCCCCCGTGCCCCAGACAGGCGCCAGTGTGTGATGTTCCCCTCCCTGTGTATATGTGTTCTAATTGTTCAACTCACATTTATGAGTGAGAACATGCAGTGTTTGGTTTTCTGTTCTTGTGTTTGTTTGCTGAGAATGATGGTTTCCAGCTTCATCCATGTCCCTGCAAAGGACATGAATTCATCCTTTTTCGTGGCTGCATAGTATTCCCTGGTGTATATGTGCCACATATTCTTTATCCAGTCTATCATTGATGGGCATTTGGGTTGGTTCCGACTCTTTGTTATCATAACATTCCTGCAATAAACATACGTGTGCATATGTCTTTATAGTAGAATGATTTCTAATCCTTTGGGTATATACCCAGTAATGGGATTGCTGGGTCAAATGGTATTTCTGGTTGTAGATCCTTAAGGAAGTGCCACACTGTCTTCCTCAATGGTTAAACTAATTTACACTCCCACCAACAATGTAAAAGTGTTCCTATTTCTCCACACCCTCTCCAGCATCTGTTGTTTCATGACTTTTTAGTGATCACCATTATAACTGGCATGACATGGTATCTCATTGTGGTTTTGATTTGCATTTCTCTAATAACCAGTGATGATGAGCTTCTTTTTCCTATGTTTTTTGGCTGTATAAATGTCTTCTTTTGAGAAATCACTGTTCATATCCTTCACCCACTTTTTGATGGGGTTGTACCGAAAGCAATGGTAACAAAAGCCAAAATTTACAAATGGAATCTAATTAAACCAAAGAGCTTCTGCACATCAAAAGAAACTATCATCGGAGTGACCAGGCAACCTACAGAATGGGATAAAATTTTTGCAATCTATCCATCTGACAAAGGGCTAATATCCAGAATCCACAAAGAACTTAAACAAATTTACAAGTAAAAAAGAATTTTTTATTTCTATGGCAACCAGGGTTTTGTTCCCTGTCCCCTCCGTTTAAAATTCCAAGCAGATGCCCTTTATTTCAGAAATGAAATAAACAGTGGAAACAGGTAACTCTATTTTTAAAACATGTTTTCTTCTACATGTGGTCTCTTGCCATCAAGTTAGAAGAAGTATTTCTTACAACTTACCTTCCCTGTGCCTTCAATTTTGTTCTTAAGCGTTTGTCAATGGGGCAGTTACCAGTTGGGAAGATGCCTTGTCAGTGAGGCCTGGCTTTAAGGTTCTCCAGTTACTTGTCTATGCTGTCCTCCAGGATGGGGTGGAGAATTCCTTTAAGGTTAGTTGATCCTATGAAGGATCTATAGGATCCTATAAAGGCTCTTATTAAAGTGAATGAGACATCTCTATGTCAACCATGGGTGTCTCTGATCTGTTCCAGAGAATCTGGAATGAGATGTCTCATTCACTTTAATAACGGCCAGCAGAAACAAGGAGTGTCTGTAAAAGTAGAATTAAGCATAGCCCTGTAATGTCTTCCACATGCTGCAAAAGCATGGAGGCCTTTAGAATGGGCATTTCCAAGTATCAGAAGGCTAAGAAGTGCTCTCTAGGGTTGTGATGGCATCAGATATCAGGCAGAATAGGGCCCAGAATATGAGACCTTTAAATCACAGCTAGACCCATCAGCTCACCGGAGCAGCTCACAGCCTTCCAAGATATCCTAGTGGCCAATTATCCATTGCCTCTTATAAATATTCCACCCCATAGTGAGCTACTGCTGGAAGTTTCGGCCCACCTTCATCCTCCCCACCTTGTTCACTCACCGTCAGTGGATGAAATATGTTTCATTGGTATTGTGTGTATGTTTTTTAGCTCCTCTTTCAGATAGTATGAAGACATAGTTACAAGCCAGGGGCGTATGGTCAGAGTCCTTGCTGCTGACTTTCAGGAAACTATTTGACATGTGTGAATCTCAGTGCACTCATCTAGAATTGGAGTCAAAAATACCTGCATCACTAAATGAGATATGAAGCACCTGACACAGCACCTCATTCGTTTTTAAAATTTACTGTTTTCATTTTATTTAATTATTATTATTTGTGGGGACGAAGTTTCGCTCCTGTTGCCCAGGCTGGAATGCAATGGCACAATCTTGGCTCACTGCAACCTCTGCCTTCCGGGTTCAAGGGAATTCTCCTGCCTTGGCCTCTTGAGTGCCTGGGATTACAGGCCCCCGCCACTATGCCCAGCTAATTTACATATTTTTAGTAGAGGCGGGTTTTCACCATGTTGGCCAGGCTGGTCTCGAACTCCTGACCTTAGGTGATCCACCTGCCTTGGCCTCCCAAAGCACTGGGATTACAGATGTGAGCCACTGCACCTGACCTATTTTCATTTTAACATTTATTCAGTAGGTATCTCATCATCATCCTTATTACTACTTTCCAATTGGAAATTATAACCTTATGTCTGATTGTCACAGTGGAGTATCTATCATCCTAGATTTGAGGGAAGCCTGTTTACATTAACCTCATCAGTTCTGAGCTTCTTTTAGTTTACCATCTTTTAGTGTACCAAGATTCTACACAGAAAACACCAGTGACAAGACAAGTGCTTGAATTAAGAAAGACCTTTCATTAAATCCCAGTTCCAACATAGGCCAGTTGGTTTCATGAGCATCAAATGAGTAAGGCACTGGCCTCTTTTCAGTCTCTCTTCTATAAATTTGGATCAGAGTACTATTCAGAATTAATTTATAAACACATCAGATAAGGTCTGTGGCAGTTCCCGGCTCAGGGCATGACATACAAAGTGTTAATGCTTTTGCTGAGAGGATGTAGTTTTTCGAGCTATTATGGTTGCTTATTGCTTCAAAAAAGCACCCCAAAAACATAAGAACGTAATCATTTATGGTGCTCATACATGTGCATTTTGAGTAAGGCTGGGCAGGAAAAGTGCATCTCTGCGCCATGGGTGGCTGTCAGGTGGGTAATGCAGCTTAACTAGAGGATAGGAGGTCCGCTTTCAAGGTAGTGCCCACAGGCAGCTGAAAAATTCGTTCTGAATATTGACCGGGAGCTCAACCAGAACCAGGGGCCAGGGCCTTGGTTTCTTTCCACATGGGGTGCTCAAGCTCCCTTACGGCGTGGTAGTAGGGCTGCAAGAACACTCATTCTAAGAGAATAAGGCAGTAGTACTAGCTTTTTATTTTTGGTTTTGTTTTTGAGATGGAGTTTCGCTCTTGTTGCCCAGGCTGGAGTTCAATGGCCATCTCAGCTCACTGCAATCTCTACCTCCCAGGATCCAGCGCTCCTGCCTCAGCCTCTTGAGTAGGGGATTACAGGCATGCGCCACCATGCCCAGCTAATTTATGTATTTTTAGTGGAGACAGGGTTTCACCACGTTGGCCAGGATGGTCTCCATCTCTTGACCTCGTGATCTGCCCGCCTCGCCTCCCAAAGGGCTGGGATTACAGGCGTGAGCCACCGCACCCGGCCAGTACTAGCTACTTTTATAACTCAGCCTTGGAAGTCACATTTTATCTCTTGTTGTGGACTCTATTAGCGGAGGCAGTTGCAAAGTTCAGCTCAGGTCCAAGGTTAGAAGACAGGCTCCTCCGCTCAACAGGAGGAGAGCTGAGATCAGATTCTAAGAGCATGTCAGATGGGAAATACTTTTGCCACTATCTTTGTAAGTACAATCTGCCACAGAAGCACTTGTCTGAACTAGTAATGGTTGGTACTGGTGTTCTGTACTTAATGATGGAGCTGTACCCGGCACAGTGTTCCCTTTCCATTGGGTCACATGCTGGCTAAGGCTCTAGAGTCAGACTGCTTATATTCAAAACCCAACTCTGCCTCTTACCCAGGTGACCTTGGGGAAATAATTTAATTCCTTAGTTTTAGTCTGTAAAATAGAAACAATAATAGTCCATACTCCATAGGGCTGTTGTGAAGAACCTTGTGAGTGTGCCTAACATATAGAAAGTAAGTTAACTATTGTGTTTATTACTCATTACATTTGTCACTTCTTATGATGGTCAGAAAATTATGCTGGTTCTTGGTAAAACAGTGATAGCCTTTCCACGGGACATCTGGAAAATGACCGGAGAAGTAAGCAGGGATTATGCTACATCTGCCCAGCTCTTATTGTGGTAGATATAAAAGAATGTAAACCGTGCACTCGGACAGACTTGAGGTACATCCTGGCTCTACTTCTTACCAGCACCATGACTTTGGGAAAGGCCGCACAGTCTTTCTGACCTTATTTATGTAAGGAGTTCATGTTATTATGAGCACCAAATTAAATAATGTGCATGATTATGTCATACTCCTCAAATGATAGGTATTTATTGGAGTTGAGAAAGCCATCAAAGTTCACTAGCAATATGAGTCATAAGCACATTCATGGAAGAGAATCCAGGTTAATGAGAACTTGAGGAGAGAGCAGACCTACACATTATGTTGAAATCTTGAATCCCTGAAAGCGAATCGTCTAAAAGTCCATTTACCAAATAGGACAGGTTCTTTTGGTAGAGCGACTGGGTGTGCACCTTCGCAATGGAGCTTTCCATCATGATGGTGGCATAACAGGAAAACCTACATGCGACAAGTATGTGGTTTAGAACTGGGGGGCAGAGACATGCACGGCACAGCCAGCTTATCCTGGGGGAGGGCTGGAAGGAGTTTGCATGGTAGATCAAAGGTAAGTTCATAAGGTGAAGAGACTGGATTGTGTGAGAAATAATTTCACTAAAGCTTCAAGCTTAGGTCCTATCGTGTTGTTGGGAAAAACAGGTTCACCCTGTGGGAATCTCCCCTGTTACTTTCCTTCCTAATCAAAATTCTGATCCTGATTGCGGGGGGAAAGGATGCATTGAGGAACCTGTGCTTTTTTATTGTACTCTAAGTTTTGAGGTACATGTGCACAATGTGTAGGCTTTTTACATAGGTATACACATGCCATGGTGGTTTGCTGCATCCATCACCCCGTCATCTACATTAGGTATTTCTCCTAATGCTATCCCTCCCCTAGCTCCCCATCCCCTGCTATCCCTCCCCTAGCCCCTCACCCCCTGACAGGCCCTGGTGTGTGATGTTCTCTCCCTGTGTCCACATGTTCTCATTGTTCAACACCCACTCATGAGTAAGAACATGTGGTGTTTGGTTTTCTTGCTGTTCTTGTGTCAGTTTGCTGAGAATGATGGTTTCCAGCTTTATTCATACCCCTGCAAAGGACATAAAGTCATCCATCCTTTTTGATGGCTGCATTGTATTCCATGGTATATATGTGCCACATTTTCTTTATCTTGTCTATCTTTGATGGGCATTTGAGTTGGTTACAAGTCTTTGTGATTGTAAACAGTGCCACAATAAACATACATGTGCATGTGTCTTTACAACAGAATGATTTATAATCCTTTGGGTATATACCCAGTAATGGGATTGCTGGATTAAATCGTGTTTCTAGTTCTAGATCCTTGGGGAATCGCCACACTGCCTTCCACAATGGTTGAACTAATTTACACTCCCACCAACAGTGTAAAAGCGGAGAACCTGTACTTTGAGTGCTGATAGGACACCACTTATAACATCAGCAGCAATAGTGACCCTTTGATCATTAAAAAGCAAACATCCTCCTCTTACACACACCTGCAGCAAGTCTCTAACCCATGGTTAACTTGCAAAGGGACCTTTCACAGAGAATAAACTGAAACCAAAGGAGTTCTGACAACAGCTGCTTTCCCTAGAGCATCAAAGACAGAACAAAAGCAGTTGCTTTCTCAAAAGGAAGGTGTGATCTAATTACTGTGTTGACTCTCTATGTTTTCTATGATGTTTCATTGTTAGCATACGCTATTCCTTCCTATTGTGGGCACAAGGGTCTTTTGTGGGTTACTGAAGAACTTAACCACCATATGACATTGTTTCCATAGGTGAATTGTTTCCCTAGTTTTCACCAACTGAATTAGAAACAAACTTGCTTATCAAATGAATCTCTTTTGATTAGAACTACTTATATCAGTGTGTCTAACAGGTAAGATCGTCATGGCTTGTTTACTGTTGCCAAGTTTTTATGGAAACCTACAAGCATACACAAAAGAAGAATCACTTAATGAGCAGCTGTACCCAACATCTTGCTTCAGTGCTTCTCAACACCACGACCTTCTTGATCTTCCTCCACCACACATGCTCTCCTTTCTCCTGGAGGATTTTTAGTGGGCACTGCTGGTCCTCCACCTAGATTCACTTGGATCCTTTGACCATTTCTGTGTAATTTTCTTCAGGTTTCAGTGTGCTTCTATCTGCAAAGATGTACACCTGCAACTCCTCTTCTGAGCCTTGTCCCTGGACTCCAGAGCTGCTTTGCTCAGGAAGTACCTGAGAGCTTATGCCTTCCAAGGTGGTTTGTAGCCAGTGATGGGTACACATGGAAGTCTAAGAGTCCAGCTCTCTTGTTTCAGGGCAAAGCTGCTCTCAGGTGTGACATATGCCAAGCCATCTGATTTCGTCAACAAATATTTGGCACACAAAAGAGGTTTTGGCTTTAAGAGCCTTCCATGCTACAACTCTGACAAATTGCATCTTTCTGGTTTAGTGGGACACTTGTCAGTTTTGTACATTGGTAATTAGATGTAGAAGTGTGATTAAATTCAGCTTTTTCTTTTTTCTCAAAAAATATCTCTAATTGTGAATCCGTACTTTGCCTTACATCAGGAGGCTCATAACGTCAAGTTCAGGTTTTGCCAGTCTAACGCAACCATTATAAAAGTCACTATCAGGCCGGGCGCGGTGGCTCAAGCCTGTAATCCCAGCACTTTGGGAGGCCGAGGCGGGTGGATCACGAGGTCAAGAGATCGAGACCATCCTGGTCAACATGGTGAAACCCCGTCTCTACTAATACAAAAAAATAGCTGGGCACGGTGGCGCGTGCCTGCAATCCCAGCTACTCGGGAGGCTGAGGCAGGAGAATTGCCTGAACCCAGGAGGCGGAGGTTGCGGTGAGCCGAGATTGTGCCATTGCACTCCAGCCTGGGTATCAAGAGCGAAACTCCGTCTCAAAAAAAAAAAAAAAAAAAAGTCACTATCAATCTTTCATCTGGAGGCTTTGGCAGCCAGTGATGAGTACTAACTACCAATGCGGTTTTGTTATATGCTGCCAAACAGTTAACTCTAATTCTCTTCCTTCTTCTGCATTTGGTAGCTAAAATTCACCTGTAAAGAACATTCCCTCACTATTTGGTTACCCTGAAATATAATTTGTATAAAAAGTCCTTGATTCTTTACTTCTATTTGCAGACTTTTGGAACAATGACTTGGTATCCTAGCAACCTTCAGAGGTGACCAATTGAAGGAGTATTTTTATAGAAAAAATCCTGAAGAATTCTTAGATTTTTACATATTTGATACATTTTAATCTTTTGAGGTATTCTTTTTGATGATTAAATTGTGCCACCTTTGGCCATTGGGACTACATTGAAATGGGCTCCTGTAGCCTTCTAGCACCATCTCACATACAAGGCATTATCAGGTCTTGCATAATTTCTTCCCCAGACATGAAGTTAGTCATTTTTCTAAGGAACTTGATTTCCTAGAAATCAAGAAATGACATACAGAGACACAATATGGGTGCTAATGTTGCAACAGTACTGAGTTATATTACTTCGACATCTTTTTTCATAGCCAGAAATAGAAAATAAATCTTAAATTCATATTGATATTTCCTATTCAAATGAAAGACTGTGGCATTTTACATAACTTCTTTGATTTTACATGTCTTTGGTCTTACTCTTGAGAACCTTTCCCCCAACTGCATTAACTATTTGTTTTTATTCTTAAATATATAACTAATGTATTCAAAATGCTAATATTAATATTACTACTTAAGGTAGTTCAAGATTTCTCAGTGGTTCCTTTCATTCTGAGAATTATCTTACTAGCAATGTATAGTCAAGTGGCTCCAATTCTGCGTTTAAAAGGCACGTGTATAAATTTTTCTCTGCATTATATTATGCCATCAACTTCATATGTTACATGTTTATTTTTGTTTCCTAATTCTTGGGATTGTGAAATATTTTCCTTTTGTTTATCTAGAGCATTTTCATATCTTCAAAGTCAAAACTATAAAAGCACATTCCTCCCCATCGTCTTTTCTACAACCATGAAGGGTAACTATTTTTACTAGCTTTTCATTTATCTTTTCTTTATTCTTTCCTTATTGTTAAAAGTAAGCAAGTAGGCATACTTTTATATACACCGAAAAGCAAATGTACACTTGTTCTGCACCTTGTTTCTTTTTCTTTCTTTCTTTCTTTTGTTTGTTAGACAGTGCAGTGGTGCAATCATAGCTCACTGCAGCCTCTAACTCCTGGGCTCAAGCAATCTTTCCAATTTAGCCTACCGAATAGCTGGGACTACAGGTGTGTTCTACTATGTCTGGCTAATTTAAAAATAAAATTGTAGAGACAGGGTCTTGCTATGTTGCCCAGGCTGGTTTCAAACTCTTGGGGTCAAGTGATCCTCCTGCCTCTGCCTCCCAAAGTGTGGAAATTATAGGCAGGAGCCACCATGTCCAACCTCGAATTTTTCACTTAATTATCCTCGTAATGGGAACCACAGGATTTTCCCCTGGAATGTTATTTTTCTTTGTTTCTTTCTCTACTTAGAGTACTTTCCACTAAGCTGTACAGTCACTTGCTGCATTGAGACCCATTTTGCAAAATCAGTCCCCAGAGGGGTTGACACAAGCCACCGGCCACATGTCTGAGCAGTGTGCTGAGGCAAGATGAAGACCTGCCAACATGAAACATGGTTGATGAGAACTAAGAAACACTAGAAAAGGGGGGATACTTCTGTGGCCCTTAGCATTGAGGACAATCATTCAAAACCTCATCTGTCTATGTACGCAGGAATGAGGGTATTTAACAGCAGGGGAGTATTTGTCCACCTGTGCTGTTAGAAAGAAATACCTGAGGCTGGATAACTTATAAAGAAAAGAGGTTTATTTGTCTCACAGTTCTGCAGGCTGCACACGAGGCAAGGCACCAACATCTGCTTCTGGTAAGGGGCTCAGGAAGCTCCCACTCATGGCAGCAGATGAAAGGGAGCCAGTGTGTGCAGATCACATGGTGAGAGAGGAGGCAGAGGGCTGGGGGGATGTGCCAGGCTCTTTTTAACAACCAGCTCTCTTAGAAACTAACAAAGCAAGAGCTTACTCATTACCATGAAGATACCACCATCCCACTCATGAAGGATCCACCCACATGACCCAAATACCTTCTATTAGGCCCCACTTCCAACTCTGGTGATCAAGTTTCGGTGTGAAGTTCGGGGAACAAACATTCAAACAATAGCACAGGGGCTTTATAGTCAGACACACTTGAGCTTCCGTTTTCCCATAATGTGACCTTGAACAGAGCACTTTACCTCTTTGGCCTGTAGGTTCTTGGTGTAAATAGTAAGAATGGTTATGAATAACCTAAAAAACATTGTGACTATTAATTGGGATCATGTACATAAAGCCCCTCACAGAGAGCCCTAGTTATGATGGTCATCATTTGATATACAGTAGTCTCTGTGGCAAGGACCAGAGAAAATCTTATGGGGTGCCCCCACAATGGCCTCCAGTCCAGAGACAGTCCCAGGGATGGCTCAGTTGGATGAGTTGCTTAAAAGATGGCTAAAGAGCAGCATGAGTTGCCAGGAGGAAGCCTGACAGAGCAGCAGGGCCCTAAGCAGGAAGCCAGGAGGAATGGGAGCACGTGGAAAGTGTTTTTCAGAAGCTTTGAGGCCAGCAGATTGAGACCGTAGCTAAGAATAATGCCAGAGTGTTGGGAGGGGTAGGGTGTGAGTGGCTTCTCTGCAATGCAGGCTTGGAGTTACAGTGATATGCTGGAAGCCTTAATTCATCTGCACAGTATCAGGTCGCCTGGGCAAAGTATTCCCCATCAAACTTCATGTGTGCCTTCAAACAGGTTCATGGAAAAAAATCATCCATAGAGAATAAACAGAATAAAGGAACAAAGTAGGGGGTAGCTCTCTACAAGCTACAGGGAATGTTATACATGACACCATTTTTGGTGTCAGGCCCATGAAGAAATGCAAAACATCTAGTAGTCCAGAGCCTGGGAGGAAGCCTGCAGTCCACAACATATCCAGAAGCAGCTGATGATGCAGTATGACATACACAGTATGCTAAAATCTATGTGCCCTACACAGGGAGGATAAAACCAATTCCCAACCCTGAGGGACTTCGGCATAACGTGGAGTTTTACCTGCTCAGCACTCACCTCCCTTTAACTGGCTGTGGGCAAAGGGACCATATATCATAGGTCTAGAAAATAAACCAGAAGGGACATTCCCGCCAAGGAGGCAAATATAATGGAGAAATTCACACGAAAGTGTGTCTCTGGGTTTGCTCTTTCTCTCCCAGAGGTTGTCAATCTTGAAAAACCTCTCACTCTCCCTGTTATCCACGCCTACTTCTCTTCTTCATTTTAAATGCTAAGCTTTCCCCAAAGCACATTTCCGATTCTCTTAAGTGAAGCAACAAATCATTAAATACTTGAGTTTAGTAAAAACAATCATTTATTTTAAGTGGTTCTTTCTATATTTCCATTTTCATCAATAATAGTCCATATATTTGTAGTGAACAAATAGGTAGTATATTTGTTATGCTAAAAAAAAGAATCTTAGTGGCTCAAGGATTTAGCTGTCTTTACTTGGGGCAGCTTCTCACCTTAACACTTGTTGCCTTCTCTGTATGCATAGTTTTGACTAATTATATAATTATATACATATATATATATATATATATATATATATATATATACGCGTGTGTGTGGGTGTATGCCATCAGGTCCTACAAAGTCTTCCCTGACCTTACTGGGTAGAATTAAACTTTTTTTTTTCTATATCTCATAAAACTTTATTTATTCATACCTATATTTTTAAACTAATCATATCTCTTTAATTATCTATTCACAAGTCTCTCTTTCAAACTAAGAATTTAAGAAAGAGGAAAGAAACACGAAAAGGTGGCTTGTCAGTTTGGACAGATTTATTTTAGAGAAAACAAACCTGAGAAGGGCTTCTGGCTGAGTTAGGTCAAAGTCACACTCTCTTAGAGAGTAAGAATTTTTAAGGATTCAGGGTGGGAAAGTTTATCAAGGCTTAGACTGTTTCTGTGTCTCTTTGTTGTGCTTATCTGGGAGGGAGAGTTGGGTGTCTGTTCCCACACATCTTTCTGCAGCTGCAGGCATATCCCCTGCATCTTCTTGTAGCTTCCCTATCTTAGTGCACCTGAGGGGAAAGGAATGTGCTTATGAAGGCCCACTGTTTTACTGGGGCCCACTGTATGAGGGTGAAGTTTGGCAGTTACCCAGGAGACTTTCCCCCCACTTCCCTCTGTGCCCGGGCTATCTTATCTGTGTTTTACCGTCTGCTCTTTCTGGCTATTTGTAGTTAGAAGAGAAGTGACTTCCGTGAAATGCATGAGGCTAGAAAGGGAGCTTAAAGTGGTGGTGTTTGTCCAAGATGATGGTGCTCCTGCTCTGTCACGAGCTGAGCTCATGGAAAAACTGCATGCCATTAACTTTATGTCCCCAGTACCTAGCAATAGCAGGTAGTCATCAAATGGTTACTGAATGGGTTCATGTATGCAGGCCAAAGCTCAAGCAATCCAGAAATCCATTTTCTCTAAACTCATCAAATTATGATCAAGTAAAGGGGAAAAAAAGAGAATTACAGACAAACCAAGCAGATAACCCCTTTAATTTGATAAACTGAGCACAATCACCGTAGACCTAACTTCACTTGACTCTGTAGCTTGTGTGTCATTTATGTAATAAGAATCTATATCTCATTTCTGCTCAAGCATCCATCTGGTACATCATTTGAAAAGCACAGAGATGCTGAAATATTATTCTGGCCTGCAGAGAAAAGTCACTGAGCATAGATATACTTGTGGGGGAATTTCAAAAGTCTGGTATGAGTCAATTGAAAAGACCATCTGCTTCCCAGACCAACAGAGAGGGTCCAATACAGAAACACAAAAAGGAAGAAAGACGTGGCAGTCACATCAAATGAGCCCACGCGTTAGGAAACCCAAACTAACATAAATTATTAAAACATGAGTGCCTTCACTTACTTGCAGTTTAAAAGTATTACCAAATTCTCTAGGAAAGTTTAGATGATTGAAAATAAATACCACAGATTTTTCTTGGTTTCTGTGTGTCCCCAGCTGTTCCAAGTTGTGAACAACCCCGACTCCAGCATCAGCCCAGGTCCTGCCTCTGTGTGACAGGAAGGGAAGCCTATTGACTTTTCTCATCCTCAGTCTCCTAACCTCAAGGTTAAGGTACAACCATTTAAAAGGGTGACTTTGTGAAATGTGAAAGAAAGAGAGCAAGGTAAAGGCAGAAACAAAGTATTGTTCAACATTCATGCCACTGCCTGACATATTCTGAGACCCAGCAGCCAAGGGGCAAGTGTGAGAGAAGGAGTCACTGATTTGGCACAGTTGAAAATGCTGAAAGACAAAGGAAATGAGAGCACCCTCATTTGGGCACCATCTTCTTAAAAGGTAAAAAAAAAAAAAAGAAAAGAAAAGAAAAACGTTGTAGAGAAAATACAGTGATGAGAACAATTTCCCACTTCAAGCACCAGATGGTACCATTGACCCAGAGCATCCAAACTTAGAAACAATCTGATAAGAAGGGGAGAAAGAGTTGCCCTGAGCGGATCAAAGTGGGAATGTGTTTTGGTGTCTGGCTATTTGCATGAATACGCTATCTGTAGGTTGCATTTTTTGTTATTTTTTTTCCAACTTGGAGAAAGACTCGGGAATACTGCAGTGGTGCTTGAGATAGAGAGAAAGAGGAGGCCTTTCCAGGAAAAACAAATATTTCAGGAGCAGTGTAATAGAATAGTGTGGGCCCAGAGAACTTTACCTTCACAAAGAGTGGCTGGCATTTGATATCCTGGCACAAGACTATTTGCTTCTCCAAAAACAGAAACAATGGCTGATTTGGTCTGCCAAATCTGGACCATAAAATTGCCAACACTGGACCAAGCCTCACAATTCAAGTGATTTTCTATTACTAATACCTGAAGTGACTCCATTAACATACAGTTGTAAATAGAAAACTCAAAGAGTTGACTCATAGTATGTAACCATATTTACAAGGAGTTGACAGAATTATAGTAACAGATTATATATTCAGAAAATTGCAATGCACTAATATAACCTCAGTATGCTGTGGTCTGAAAAACAATCTTAGTTCAATGATTCATCACCACTTAGTTGCTAAATAACAAAAGGAGGAGATGAGGAATTAAGCTGTAACATTTCTCTGTTACCCACATAGGACAGGAGCAGAAGTATTATGCAGTGATTTTTCAGTATTAAGGTAAGCTGCCCCTGTGTTAATATCTACAGATGTAATCGAGTCTCCAGCTGATACAGGAGTTAAGAAGAAATAACTTAGGCAGACAGTAAGGGTATGAGAGTCCTCAGTGAGGCTATTCTTTTTAATGAAAAGCAGCCCCAAATCATTTTCTAACAAAGAGCAGCCTGTGAAGTTGAGCTGCAGACATATACAAGCAAGCTGGGAACTTGCATGCGTGAATGCCAGCAGGAACTAAGGACTAGACACGTTCAAGCTGGCGGCTCCATCTTCCCTTCTCTTTGTCAGTCACGTGTACAGTAAGAGGCAGACAAGTTGTCCCCGATCACCTGGAAATCCTGTTTGCATAATAAGATTAGGGTGGGGTGACCAGCGTTCCCCACACTCCCCACTCCCCGCACCACACACTATGTAAACGTCATACCTGATTGAACCAATCTGTGAGCCCTACATAAATCAGACACCACCTCCTCAGACCTGACTATAAAATTCAGCACATCCACCACCCACTGGTCCTTTCCGCTCCGAGATCCCTTTGCGCATAGAGCAAGTTTTTTCTCTTTCTCTTCTCTTCTGCCTATTAATCTCCACTTCTAAACTCTTCATGTGGGTCTGTGCCCTAAATTTTCCTGGCATCTGACAATGAACCCCAGGGCATACGCCCCAGACAACGTAGCCACTTCACAGCTACCAGGTTGCCCTCCCATCTTCTCCATGTTTCAAAGTAATTTTCAAAATTCAGTTATAATACTAAGAACGTTTACAAATAAAATTTATCATAAAGTTAGCAAATTTTGGGAACTTGAGGGATTTTTAAATAAAATGCACAATCTATAACCACCAGACAGATAAGGACTAGAACATTCTACGTCTTCACAGTCATAGTTTCCCTCACACTCCACACCTAACCAGCATCGCACCCCTGAAGTTAATGACCATTCTGACTTCTATCACTAGTTTTGACTGCATTTGAGAATCATAAATGGAATCATACACTATGTGATGTTTTATCTCTGACTCACTTCACTCCACATAGTTGTGAGATTCATCCATGTTAGTATGTTTATCAATAGGTTTTTTTCATTGCTGTGTATAATTGTACCAACTTATTTCTCTATTATAGTTTTTGATGGAAATTTGGGTTATTTCCAAATGTAGAAAATTATGGGCTGGGGCAGTGGCTCCTGCCTATAATCCCGACATTTTGGGAAGCCAATGCAGACAGATCACTTGAGCCCAGGAGTCTGAGACCAGCCTAGGCAACTAGGTTAGTGCATCTCATGCCCTGTTTAAAACTTTTCTGATAAACCAAACACCACATGTTCTCACTCATAAGTGGCTGTTGAACAATGAGAACACACAGACACAGGGAGAGGAACATCACACACTGGGGCCTGTTGTGGGGGCGGCGGTGATTGGGGAGGGATAACATTAGGAGAAATACCTAATGTAGATGACGGGGGGATGGATGCAGCAAACCATCACGGCATGTGTATACCTATGCAACAATCCTGCACGACATGCACGTGTACTCAAGAACTTAAGTACAATTTTTAAAAAATTAAAAATAAAAAAATAAAAGAAGAAGAGAGACCTGAGCTGGCTTACTCTTGCCCTCTTGCCCTGTGATGCCCTCCAGCATGTTATGACACAGCAAAAAGGCCCTCACCAGACACCAGTCCCTCAATCTTGAACTCACCAACCTTCAAAACTGTAAGAAATAAATTTCTTCATAAATAAAATAAAAAATAAGAAGTTTCCTGCTTATTCCAGTATCATGAAACTATTTTCTTTTGTTGCTTCTAAAGGGTAATTGCTTTAGGTCACAATCTATAGGTAAGAATCAAAGTTAACTTTTTAAATATAGATATTCACTCAACATCAACTTAGCACAAATCATAGAGAAGATTCTATGTTCCTCACTAACCCTAGTATGGTTAGTCATTTAGTCCAAAATAATATTTTAGTTTTATTTTCAAGCTTCTACTCTTTATCATAAGCTGATTTTGAATTTTATAAAGTACTTTTTCTATATCTATTTACGTAGTCATGTGGTTTTAATTTTTATTGAGTTATAATAAATTATATTTTTGATTTTCAAATACGAAAACAAACTTACCGTGATACAGGAAAAATCTATACTAACAGTCTTTTTCTCTATACAAACACTCAGTACTTCTGTGACTAGGTGTGTGCGTTCTCCCCCACATTGATCGATTTTCCAACACCAGCTGGGTGCCCTTCAACTCAGTTCAATTCCAACACTAACCAAAGTTAGCAGAGAACCTACAGGTTAGGGGCTCAGTCCTGTAACACTGTCACCAGCTTCGAGTGTCAATCGCCAGGAGTAGGTTCCCAGTGTTAAGTCAAGTTGAGCCTAAAGCTGCCTCTTTACGTATTTTAAGTTTGGCCTAAAGGTTTCCCTGTACGTTGTGAACTGTAACAAGTAGAGGTGTAAACAGACTGTAGCCTACTCTTGCGGTAATCACCAACTTCTGGCCAATCAAATGTGCCCAACTCTTTGAACAATGGTCAAATAAGGCAAATGCAGAGCTGTAACTAATCCCCTGTTTCTGTACCTCCCTTCTGTTTTCTGTACATCACTTTCCTTCTTCTGTCCATAAATCTTCTTCCACCATGTGGCTGCCATGGAGTCCCTGAGCCTACTCTGGCTTGGGAGGCTATCTGGTTTACAAATCATACATTGCTCAATTAATCACTTTTAATTTTAATTCAGCTCAAGTTTTTCTTTCACCACCAGTTTATCCACAATTTCTAACTGACTACAAATCAGAGGCTCCCATAACCCCCTTCTCTGCTTTACTAATTTGCCAGAGCAGCCCACAGAACCAAGGAAAACCATTTACTTACTATTGCCAGTGTAATACAAATGATATTTCAAATGATGCCAATGAACAGCCAGATGAAGTGATACACAGGGCAAGGTCTGGATAACTCCTGAGCCCAGGAGCTTCTATCCCATGGGGCTGGGGTGCATCTTCCTCTGGGCACATGGATGAGCTCACCAATGCAGAAAGTTATTGAACTTCATAGTTTAGCGATTTTTACAGAGGCTTCACTATGTAGTCATGCACAATGAACTCAATCTCCAGCCCTTCTCCCCTTCCCAGAGGATGGGGAGTGGGGCTGAACATTCCAAGTTTCTAATTATGACCAGCCCCACCCAGGATCCCACCAAGAGTCCCCTCATTAGAACAAAAGATCTCCTATTATGCAGGAAATTCCAAGGGATTAAGAGCTCTATGTCAGGAACCAGGGTCAAAGACCAAATATTAGAACAAAAGATGAACCTAACACCCCTACTGATCAAGAAATTACAAGGGTTTTAGGAGTTCTGTGTTAGGAACAGAGGGCAGAGGCTATTTATCTGTCTGTCTACCTATCTATATCTGTAACTTTATTTTTAAATATGTCACACTTAAATTCTTAGAATGAATTAAACTTACTCATAGAACATTAACCCATTTATACATTGCTGGATTTGGTTTACCAATATTTTTCTCAGGAATTTTGCAAATATCCCTATGATAATATTAGCCTACAGTTCTTCTTTCTCATATTGATCTTTTTGGTTTAGTATCAAGGTTATTCTAGCTTCATAAAATGAATTAGAGGAGAGTCTATACTCTTTCTCAATCCTCTGGAAGGACTTATATATGACTGGCACTATGTATTTCATAAACATTTCATCAAACTCACCAGTGACACTATCTGGAAATCAGAGTGTCTGGATTCTCATGGATATGCAGTAAGAGTGTATTGATTATGAAATCTCAAGAAATAAAAGAGATGCTGACGTGTGTGTGTGTATCTATATATATGTGTATATATATATAGTGTGTGTGTGTGTGTGTGTGTGTGTGTGTGTGTGTGTGTGAAATTTTGAGGTCTGGTAGTAAGAAACCTAACATGAGTCACTTTGGTAGAAATTCACAGCGTGTTACCAGTTCCTTCCCAGAGGGACCCATGGCCATTTACACAGTTATCATGCACCAAGAAAGGGAAATACAAAGACCTTCTAGGGACTGTTAGAAATGGATTCTGAACTGCTGCTCCTTTTCAGAGACATGAATGATATGGTGTCCACCAGTCACAATAGGGGTGATAGACATCAAGTAATAGATGGAGTTTTAGGACAGTCCTAATGGGACTCAAGACCCAGAATGAATAATGAAACTAGATGTACTTAGTATTGGATACAATGTCCAAGTTGGTTTTCTGACAAGAGGAGTGGGGACCATTCTGCTAGGAAGGACCAGACTGGGTCTACCCCTTTTGCTAAAATAGGAAACCAAAAGCAAAAATTCATCCTTGGGGAGAGGCAGAGACTAGCACGGCTATCAAAGACTGGAGAGAGGCAAAGGTTGGAGGGATTCTTACCATAAATGTCTGTATTACTGGTATAAAAGCCATATGTGTTGTGGCAAATGACAGCAGATTATTGCAAGCTGATACAAGTGCTAAGGCTGAACAAGCAACAGTTTCAGATGGGATGTCTTTACTCAAGGAAATCCACACCTCTCCTGCTACCTGGTATGCAGTTACTGACCTAGCAAGTGCTTGATTCCCCACTCCAAACAAAAGGAGTTTGTATTTACATGGCAGGGACAACAATTTACCTGTATGGTATACATGGCTGTATAAAACTTTAATATATTGTCTCATAGTTGTGTAAGTTCATTCTCATTCCCAATAGGATCCAGAGGAAGTTTATTCACCCTAATAGCTCACGGAATATGATGACTGTTTGTTATATAGATTAAATGATGCTAATCAGATCTGGTGACCAAAAAGTATAAAGCATTCAAGAAGCCTTAGCAAAACATGTGAAGTCAGAAGATGGGAAAGAGACTTTTAGAAAGTTTAGGGGCCTGCCAGAATGATAAGTCTATTTCTGAAAGTCTATCAATCTATACAAAGTTGACATTTTCCCCTTAAAGTTAGAAAAGCTGCTGAAACTTGCTCCGCCCATGATTACAGAAAAGAACCAATGTGTTGGCTTTTGGAGATCACGTATTCTATCTTTTGTTATGTTTCACTAGATACTTTACAAAATCCTTGTATCAATACCACCGTTTGTGGGTTAATACAATGCCTTGCCTATTGCCATGGATTGCCACTCCACATCATCTCCATCCAGAAAACATTTTTTTTTTCTTTTTCTTTTCCTTTTTTTTTCTGAGATGGAGTCTGACTCTGTTGCCCAGGCTTGCACAATAGCAGTCTCGGCTCACTGCCACCTCCGCCTCCCGGGTTCAAGCAATTCTCCTGCCTCAGCCTCCCAAGTAGCTGGGATTACAGGCATGAAACACTGCACTCAGCCCAGAAAAGATATTTTATAACAAAATAAATGAAGTGATGAGCTCATGCCCATGGGATGCTCTTTCTTCTGTGCACTTGCACGCAGAAGCACCTTGCTCAACAGAATAGTGGGATGTCCTGCTGAAGGCTCTGTTACAGTGCTAGCTGGGAGATACTCCCTTTCAAGGCTGGAATGCTGTCCTGCAGGATATGGTATGTGTCTTAAACCAATGGCCAATATATAGCACTGTCTCCCCCTACAGCCAAAATGCACATGTTTGTGAATCAAAGGACAGAGGCAGGAGTTACATCTCATAACTTGAAGAATTTTTGCTTCCTGTTCCTGCAAGCTTGAACTCAGTGGGTTTGGAAATCTTAGTACCAAAGAAAGGAATGCTTCCACCAGGCAACACAATCATAGTTATAATTCACTAAAAAAAAAAGCTCAGTTGGAGCTTTTCATGATACTGAACCATCAGGGAAGAGCAAGATTGTATTGTCCAGTATATACAGTGGACTTATTAACAGGGAAAAATTGAGCTGCTGCTACTCACCAGAGGTCAGGAAATCTGTGTCTATGACCCAGGGTATTCACGGGGCCCACCCAGCTGAGGTGCTGGCAAGACAAAGGGGAAATGAAACAGGCAGTAGAAGATGACAAATACATGATCCTCAAGTTAGACCATCAAATCAACTACCACACTGGGGACCACGGCAGCTATGTGTATTACTCATTTTGTTCCCCCAGTTTCTTTCACTATCCTATAGTAGAACACTGATGTTTTAAGTTTCTGGTGAAAGTACAACTGAATTTCTAGCATCTCTCGATGCTATGGTATCTAGGGGGACTTTACTTGTCCCCTGTGATGAATAAAAAATCTTTTCAGCCGGGTTAAGGCAAGAGTGGATGTTGAAGGAAATGGCTCGAGTTGTGACAGACAGATTCTATTTGCTCTTCCATCCATGCTCCACCCCTTGCCACTCTGCTCCCTGCTGACCTGCATGAACTATCACTTCTATCTTACGTGAACTCTCCTGGCCTTTGGTTCCCGATTTATTTTGGCCACAGGGAGCCCCAGCAAGGAGAGAGAAGGAGAGAAGAGAGTGAGGTAGACTTCCTCCCTGCATAGCTGCTTTTTTCTAGATCAGCCTGTCTACACCACCCTCTCCTTTATGCTCCATGGACCACTCCCTCCCCTCATCCTTTTGGACCAATTGGTGATAACAGCTCTGCTGTTGCTAGACACAGGGTACTTCCTTCTTCCTTGGGGCCTCTGCTATTCTAAATTGACAGCTCCTTCTTCCTGCTGGGACCCTGATTGCTACAGGTTGTTCATCTATACTTTCCTTCCACTCACATGCCTGCAAAACTATGACTCCAATTATCCTAAATGATTCCCTTCTCCCGCCTTTCTTTTGAAGCACATAGCAAAGAATCTTTTCATTCAGTTAAATCTCTTTTAAGAGGTGGGAAGTATTACTGTATCTTATGCTTTTTGCCCAACAAAATCCTACAGGCAGGGAATTATAAAGGCCTTGCTCTCTAGAAGAGGTGGGGAGGGAAGGAAGGATCAATACAAATAAATACCTTAAAAATACATTCCGTTATAAGCTTCCCTGGCTGACAATCTGCCTGCTTCCAACCTGGATGTGAATGGTCTGCCCCCACTCAGCAGCCTCATCCACAGCCCACTTGGCAGTAAAAATCTAATCAAAGGAGGGCAGATGCTCTTCATTGCTATGTCAACCCTAATTGATTGGCTCCTGATGCATGATATTGGGAACAATTCGGAGGCCTCATCCCAGCTCAGCAGCAAAGAGTGCTGTAATCAATTAGGGATGCCTACCCAGCAACGCAGCCAGAGGTACAGCAGCCAGAGCTGTGTGTCTAGTATTCTCCGTCTAATCTAATCTCTCCCTCCATCTCAGCAGCAACCCCTTTCTTGGCTGGTTAACCCCCAGGTGTTCAAGAGGCCATTATCTCCTAGGGAGAGGTCAAACTGGGTGCTAGGCGAAGAACTGTAGGTTTCAAATTGTAATATCCTTTTATATGCAAGAGGGGTTGTTCTGTACAGGTTTTTGCTAATACCTGCTGAATAGACGTTGGTGGATGATGATTCTGTATCATCTCACGGTCTTGCTATGTTTTTATAGCTTTCTTCTTTCCTCCCGTTTTAAAAATAAGGTGCCACCAAAGTTTATGCTAATGTTACAGAGGAATTGCAATATTAAAGAATGACTCATTGAAGAATGAAGTGGAGAGGTTTTTACACTCCTTTCACAGCAATTGTTCTGCGTATCTTTTCCCAGGTTCTCAACGTCAAATTCAAGGACATCTCCCAGGTTTTCTTTGTGTGTCTACTACCTCTAGTTCTGGCCCTATTCTTGAAATCAAGAAGGAGCCAGCAGCCTCTGCCTGCCAATCACTGAAACTCAGCATTGGCAATCTGGCAGATCTGGTTTAACACCGAGCCGCTGCCATGGTGTCTCAACAGACTCGCGCCCCTGTGTTTTGGTTGCTGTGATCATGAGCCTCAATTCTTGGCACTGGAAGGAGGCTTTGAATCCCTTGTAGGAAGGAGCCTTTCTATTCCTTAAAACTCCTCTTCAGTGATGACTCTCCACTGCAAATCCCCTTCTCTGCAATCTCCTGCAGGGGGTCTACCATATCATTTTGCAGCCCTCCCCATACATGGATGTCTGTTAGATATGCCTTAGTCTTGGATCTTACCTATACTACTGCCTCTTCTCAGGGTCAGTTCCACGGACCCATGTCTAAATCTGGGTGGGTAAGTCCCATAATTGGTGCATACTCTATTCTCCACCCCTACCTCCACATTGCTGCTGTGGAGTCGTGAAGATGTGCACCACCTGAAACTTCAGAGCAGGATTTGCCTTTAGATGCCCGACAGGTCACATACATGAGCACCACAGTGTAAACCAGAGAACAGATGCCCAGTGAAAGAGGGGCATATGCAACACAGCCTTTGCCACTGGAAGCCAGAATGTAGATTACGTGGAGCCTCTCAAATCATTAATATTGCCAACTCATTCACAGGTTTCTTAACACTGCACTAATCCACACAGCATTGGTTTGTGATTACTGCTCTAAAGTGAGTAGAAGGTAATTTTCTAGGAACACAACTAACGTTCATCTTCCTACATCCCAGCTTACCAATTTTTCCAAATGACTTGAGCAGTTTGCACATAGTGGAGAATTCATCAAGAATTCTCAAGAATTTCTCAAGAAATTCATCAAGAATTTGTCTATATACGGAAACAGATCGTATTTGGACAAAAAATAAAAAGTCTTTCTTCACTGGGTAGCATTACACACTAATTCAAAATAAAACTTTATTTCAAGCCACATTTATTCCCTAAGAAATGAGATGAAAAGAGACCAAATGAATCAGCCAGATGATTCTAGCTCTTTAATCACCAGCATCACTATTGCTAATTGAATCTTCAGTGCACATCAGCCTCACTCCCCGAGGTGCACTAAAACAAATATTTAACACATGTCTCCTTAAGATGAAAGATTTCACGTTTGAAATTCAAAGTACCCATAAATTGCAGCAAAGGCAGACTAAGGCATGTAAATAGGAGACGGCAACCTTGTAGTGGAGACAATTACATTATTCATTGGAACACTGAGGTTCAGAACCAGAAGGGTTCTTGAGAATACAGGTTTCCCGATAAAATTACGAAGCCTAGCTGTCACTGTTCTTAACCAACATAATGAAGGTGATACCTCTGAGTTACCTTGAATCTGTCTCTTGCTGCTTTTATTATGGAATCAGATTTGGGATGCTGATTGGGTTGTAAGGGTCAACTGTTTTGGTCATTATGACCATCAAAATAACCAGATGTTCCCATTAATTAGTTGGCAATAGACCTGAATTTTTTATTATGTAGTTGATTCATTGTTGCATTTTGATTTGGTTTCCAAGGTAAAGGGTTGACAGTGAGAGAAATATTCAGCATTTGTGAAAAATGTCCCTGGGCCCTTTCCAGCTACAGAGTCTTAAATTTCATTTTTTCATATTCATAGAAGAAAAGAATGTGGAAAAGCTAAGTTTGGGTACAAAATCAGCCAAATTGTAGTGAGCTAATTTCTTTGCAAAACATGCCTGCAAATGAATATTAATCAGAACAGGAAGTGACTGTGAAAAGGCAAGGATCCATCTTTAAAGTTCAACTGAACCCTTTAAAAAAAATTTATTCAAAAACATAAGAACATATCACATATATAGACATAAATTTTAGGTATATAGATTATACATATGAAGACACATTTTGCCCCATTTTACTGCAATTATATGTTGTATTGTCTAATTAAAACAGGGCCTATAATATACACAAAAACGTTTTAAACATTATATTTCAAGAAATAAATGTCCCATTATAACAGATTTGTGCAGTACTGGTCCTGGTTGAGACAAACCTAAATTTGAAATTTTTCCAGAGGGAAAAAATTAAAGAAGACAAACTTTAATAGTATTAAAATGTGGGGAAATGTTAAAGCTATAAAAACATAATGACCACTAGGGAGATGCAGAGACTCAGTGAAGATGTTAGCTGCTTAAGGAAAACCATTAAAAACAAAGTGGAGAATGGTTTGATATGTTTTACTCTTGGTTTTTCTTTTCGATTTTTGGTTTATTCATTTCAAACATTATTAATTTCTGAAAAACACCTGCCTGCTTTTCTAAGTGTGATCCAGAGTCCAGCACAATCGGTATTTCACTCAGAGCTTGTAAGAAATTCTGACTGCCCCATCCAAGTCCCCCTCCACCCTGACAGCTGAATCAGAATCTGATTTTACAACATCTTCAGGTGATGTGTATGCACATTAAACTTTGAGAAACACTATTCTACAGGGCACTAAAGAAAAATTCAAAGTGAGATTGGTTCCTGACCTCAATCATATTCTAGGTAGGCAAACAGATCAAGTGAACAGGTAATTATGGAACAAGGGTCAGAGTGTGTACCAAGCACTTTGGGGACACAGAGGAGAAGTATGTACCTTAATGGAGGCAATTATTAAAGAGGTAGAGAAATCAGAGTTGGAGCTTGAAGACCAAGTAGAGTGAAAAGCATGCCCGGCAGCAGGTTAGGCGATGGCAGCCCTTTTCAAAGAGTGGACTGGCGATGATTTGAACCCAGGGGCTGTGATGGTGAGTAAGGCAGGATGGCAACCATTGAAGGGACCTGGCAATGGAGAACAAACTTTGTCCTTGGGACAATGAGGAGACATCAGAGTTTTGCAGAAGGGCCATGACTTCATCACAATTCTGTTTCAGAGATGTGTGCAGTGTATGCAGGCCACAAAAGATGAGGAAGCTACCAGTGAGGAGGCTGTTGCAAGGCCTATATAAGGAACTAGGAAGGATTTAAAAGACCAATGGAGGACAGGATTGACTGGGTGTGATTTTTGACCCCTGAGTCCATTTAACCAGGGCACCTTTAATACCTATGGAACTCTGAAGTGATAGATATTCACTAAATGGCTTTAGAGATTTTACATCTTCCAAATACTCCAAAGAAATTCACTTATGCCATGTGTACATGCTGCCTTGAAGGAGGTTTTACAGTCTTTCTTAAATAAATTCAGAGTCAATTTTCAGCAGTTTTATAGGAGGATTATATTTTTCACAAAGATCATCCCCATCATTTCTTGGTTCAGTTCCGTTACATTCAATGTACATGAGCTGAATCAGATGATTCTCCTCTAGAAGTTTTTTTCTTTATCACCAGGCAGAATCTAGTCCATTAAGCTAGAAGCAAAAGAGAACCAAACACGATTGTAACCTAATGACAAAAAGGACATCAGAGTTCATCCAAACAGAGAGAAAGTAAGCAACAAAAAGTTTTAAACAACGCTAATTCTCATTGGCTTAGATTTTCTATACTAGAAAAATTAATCAATAAGTCAGCAACCTTTACTGAGGTTGTCTATGTGACCTTTGCACAGTCACAGATATTGACAGAAAAACAATTAAGTATGAATTATAGACACACGTGTATGTAACCACTCTTAGAAGTAAAGATCGAGGCTCTGGAGCCAGATTAGGTTCAAATTCTTATTGACTGTGTGACCTTTGGCAAATTATTTAACTCTCTAAATCTCAAGTTCTTCACCTTAGGTTATTACCCGTAGATAATAACAGTGCCTATCTCACAGATTCTTTTAACTATTAAATGAGATAAAATGTGTGAAAGTCTTAGGATCATGCTTGACCTACAACGAGAACTCGGTCAATGTTAACCTCACCGTCCTTTTTAGGAGACCCATTGGGACTATAGGGGAAGACCTGCCAATTCCAATAGAAAGGTTAGAGGTGGCATTTCAACCAAACCTTGAAAGTTAACCCATCAATCTTCCAGAGAACAAGGTAAGAGAAAGAAGGGGAGTGGGAAGACGCAGCAGCGGTGGAAGCAACAGCTGGGAGGTGTGTTTTAGAACATTATGTGTTGAATGGTCTAGGAATATAGAAGACAACTGCTACAGTCCAGGGGGCTGAGGGTGAGGGGCTCAGCTAGGCCACTGAACAGGAAATGAAGACGAGGGAATATACCGTAAAGCACAGTAAAGCCACAGGACTTGTGCATCCTAGCTGACGTGGGTAAGGTCAATGGAGGCCTCATGACGACTCTCTTTCAAACTTCCCACTTGGGTAGGTGGGGATCCTGTTAACTAAGACTAGGAATACAGGAGACAGATTTCAAGACACGATAAATTTAGTTTTAGACAGTGATTTTAGGCGCATGGAGGACCTTGAGATGGAAATGGCCAATAGCAGTTATCAGTGGTGGCACATCATAGGGGCTCGATGAGCATTTGCTAAATAAACCATAGCACACGAGAGAAAGATCTAAGCTGGAGACAGAGTTCATCTCAACAATGTAAATGCATGCACAGATTATTTTTATTTTTTTCAAGTATCTGTGAACATTTTTTAAAACAACTCATTTACTTTTCAAAATAAAAATAACTTGTTTTTGCTAATTATAAAAGCCATACATACCTATTGTATACATATTAAAATAGTAAATTAAACAATGAGAAAGTACAGTAAGTTTTAAAGAATAAGAAAGTCACCAGTAACCCAATCCCATTACCCATAGATAATGACTCAACATTGTTTTATAACTTTCTAGACTTTGGTGATGAAATTTACATACACACATTTTTATAAGATTTAGTCATATCTATCATGTTTTGTTCCCTGCCTTTTCTATTACCAACTTGTAGTTAACTATGACTGTATATGTAAATATGACTGTTTTAGCAGCTTCCTCGTATATCACTGTATATATATCCCATAATTACACACATAATCTCATTTTACAGATATCCCATAAAAAGGGAGTCCGCCCTTTCTTGATATTACAAACAATGCAAGACCCTTGGAAATACATGATTCACATATTCAGCTATTTCCTTAGGATAATGTCCTAGGGTAAATTTTTATAAGTGAAATTTCTGGTTTAAAGGAAATGCCCACTTAAAATAACATGCCAAATTGTCATCCAAAAGAATTTACTAATATACCTTATCAAAAACAATATAAAATAATCCCAATCCTCAACCCTAGTCTGTCACCATCGTCTACGTTGCTTTGAAACATCAGTTTTTAGTAAGAAAGTTTTGCATACTTATCATTTCCATGTGCTGAAAACATTTAAAATTCACTCTTTCAGCAATTTTGAAATACACATTAACTATAGTCACCATGCTGTGCAATCAATCACCAGAACTTACTTCTCCTGTCTAACTGAAATGTTGTATATTTTGAACATCTCCCTTCTTTCCCATCCACCCCTTTCAGCTTCCAGTAATCCCCATTCTACTCTCCACTTCTGAGTTTGACTACTTTAGATTCCACATCGAAGTGAGATTGTGCAGTATTTGTCTTCCTCTGCCTGGATTATTTCAGTTAACATAATGTCTTCCAGGTTCATCTATGATCTACAATATATACACGTATCAAAACATCACATTGCACCCCATAAATACCTGTAATTATTATTTGTTGATTAAAAATAAAATTTAAAGAAAGAGAAAAGACAGGTAAGCTGAGGCCTGATATCAAAGAGACTTGTAAGTCTGGAGAAAGAGTCAGACATGGGTGGTGACTGGGGGGAGTGGTATTTGAAATAACACCTTCTGGACTGGTGACTGGAGGAGTGAAACTATGGGAGTGAGTTAAATTGTCCACGGTGAATACGTAGCGTGAGAAGGAAAGTGAGCCCAGGACTAACCTCTGAGAAATCCTTCAGAAAAAGGACAGATAAAGGAAGAGGAGCCAGTGACAAAGATTAGGAGAAATTAGTCTAAGGAGAGACAGCACTCTAGCTAAGGCAAGGGCTCTGTGTCTTCCACAGTTGCTGTCACTGACTCCAGAGTTGAATTCAAGTCTGTGATTCCTTTAAGACTTCTGTTAGTCTCAATAACCAGAGTCAGGTAGGGTCACAGAAAATAATTAACACTATATACTAGACATTTTAAGAGATGTGAGAATATTCATTTATCTTTCAAGTTAGGTACCCCAGAGCAATCTGGGCTGTGTGGAATTCCTATTAATGGTTCTACATAAGACACCAGGAGATTGAAAACCCCACAGTTAAAAAGCTTGATCTCACATCATTAAATAGAAAAGTCAAAATTATACCATTAAAGTATGACTGAAGATGCAGGTATAGATATTATAGAGACAACGGAGAAAACATGACCAAAAAATCCAACAAAAGGTAACTTCCAAACAAATAAAAAATTGTTCCTTACCTATACGCTTTTCAGTATCTGGCAGGGTAAGGCTTCTGCTTAAGTGGAAAAGAATTATTTAAGAATCAGGTGAGCCTAGCTTTTTAAAATTTTTTTTTACTAAATCCAAGACTTGAAAGTCACTGCAAGTTAACCTTCCTAGCCTCCAAAACAAAATAAGCTCCTTAAAAAATATATATGTGGGATTGCAAGAGCAATGTGAATATTGCATGAAGAGATTCAAACATTTTAAAAGAGGCTTTTTTCCCTAAAGTGTGAGCAAAGCTCTTTTTTGCTGAATATTTTTAGCAAAAAGAAGTCTTTTGATCAGAAATTCTCACAATATATATAGGTAACTGCTAGATTCATAGAATAGTTATAAAAATTTCTTAATAAGTAGTGTCGTAGTTTTAACATTACTTTAAGTTGAAGGATTTTTCTGTAATTTTCAAAGTAAAGCAATCAGGCCTGTCTTCTGTAAACTTCTCTCCCTGGTCAATTTTTTTTTTCTTTTCTCAGTTATTTTTCTGAAAAACTTTCTCCTATGCTAGTAGACACTTAAAAGAGGAAATGTGAAAAAATTTTAATTCTTGTAAGTTCAAGAAAAATAGAATTAGTGCATATGTGGGCCTTAGAAAATATACTCCAAAAGTTTGGCCCTTTGAGATTCCAAGCCCTTTGAATTAACATAGGAAGGCCTCAGAAAGAAGCCTCAGAACCAAGGTCTCTCTTATCTCTCTGATCCCCTTCGTTTCCCAAAGTGGAGGAACAGACTCTCTCGGGAATTTTCTGACTATGGAGACCTTTTTCCAAAAGAAGTGCAGTTGTCCTAAGAAACTTGTCCAATGACCAGGAAACATTAACCACTGGAAAAAAGAAGAGACTGAAAGTCTTCACCACACCCAGACAGGCTTTTCACCTATTTCTGTAAGAGCAACACGCAGAGATTGCCTGGGAGACTTTATCCGCATAATAAGACAACCTTTGTTCACAGTGAAGTTTTGCACCTTGCCTTCCCTAGAGCTCAGAGGAAATTCATCCCAGACTATTGTTCTTTGGGCTCATTCATTTGCCCTAAAAATCACTCACTATTTATCTAAAATTACCTACATCCCCAACTTTCCTCTCCCCTATGAAGAGAGGATTTAAGCCTCAACCTTCTATCCCTTCTTTGAGACTCAAATTTTGGGGAATCCCATGTCCATATGCCTGTTGATAATTTGCGTGTCTTTTTATTCTATTAATCTGTTTATTGTCAGTCATTTCAGCAAAACTTCAGTGGGTGAAGAGGAAGTTTTTCCTCAACCTCTGCACATGTTTTAGATTACCCATATGTGATAATCAGCTATCATTCCTGTTTTACAACTCTCGACACAGTCAAGTTGTTAAGACAACAGAAAAATGTTCTCAAATGCATAAGGGCTTAGAACACACACAGTATATTTTCTAGGAGTATCATCCTGGAAAAAAAAAAAACTTTTTTGAGGCATTGTAAATCTGATTGGAAGATTAATTATAGTCCAGTGGAAAAGGATTGCTAATTAGCATCATAGCAAATTTAAATAACTATAAATCATGTAATTACAAACATGACTACAAAATGAAGCCAATGGAAATATTCGTGAAAGATAAAGCATATAACATGAACATTATAATGTCATAATGATCATCTGAGTCCCAAGTTCCCAAATGGCCTTAGATGAAAATTCTAATCCCTCAAAGAAGCCAGAGACCAGCTAGCCCTTTCCTCTGGGGCCCACAACTACAAGCCATCTCCCAATTCTGCAGGCCATGGGGTAGTGTTCCACAAAGAAAATGGCCATAGAGATGTGAATTCCACTTCCAGGTCTTCCATAAAGCCTCCCTTGCAATTCTCTTCTCTTTCTTCCCCATCCCCAGGCTGGAAGTGAATACCAAGGCAACTTTGGAAATCCCCATTTGAGGACAGCGGGGCCTTCATCCTCTGGATTCCTAGTTGACTGCATGAAAAGCAGGATCCACCCCACCCCATCTGTATTCACCACTGCTGGAGGAACATTTTACATAAGTGAAGCATAAAAAAGGAATGAAAGATGTTTTTCTGCTAAGCCACTGGGAGACTAGATTTTAATTTGCTGTAACAGCTTACTTTACCTTCACTAATATAATATCCTACTCAAAATCTGGGAAAATTAGTGTCTTTGTCAAGAACATCACTATGCTCTGGGGATTTCTGCTAACACTTCTGATCCCTGGACCATCAGGATTTATGACCAGCTCTACTGCAGCTTCTCAAAGGTCACACTAATATCACCACCCATGACTCTCTTCTCTCTTTTTTTTCCTCTACATTATTTCATTGACAATAAGTGGAAGGAAGAAAAGGCAAGAATCATGTCTGCACAATAAAAGGAAAAAAGCAATTTATCAACTCCTCCCTCAAAAAATAATCTGACATGTCTACATAGAAATTGAATCCACAAAGGAGTGGTAAAGAGGAGAAAAGAACATAATTTAATTTATTCTCAGCTAACAGGAAACTAAAATCCATACGGCTTTCCTCTCTCCTGCATGCAAGACAGGCTGGAGCGCCACATCTGTGAGAAATATGCGTTATGTCAAACTGATTAGGAGAGGCAATATTAGACATAACCTCTTTCTCTTTAAGGTTAGGCAGGCACACTCCATTATCCATTTATTTCTCTGGTGGGGCTTAAAGGGAGGCCTTAATCAACTTGCCTTATAACCTAAAGGCATTTGGAAGAAAAATCTATATTTGTTTCCTTAGTCAGATTGCTGAAGCATGAAATGGGATGTCTTGTCCTGCTGCCTTTGGTGAGAATGCCATATATTCTGCTTATTTATTTGGAGGGGGAATACAGGAGAATTGTGGAAAAGCTTTATACATCGCCCACTGACTTTGAATGATATGGTTCAAACAGCTACAGAAGGATAGGCAGATGCTTTCATGCAGAGAAGACTTGCACAGTAACTTTCCCTTTAAATCACAGGAAGACAGCCATTGCAGCGGCATCAATGCAAGAATAAAGAAACATTCTTAAAGTAGTTCATTTTCACCTAACTTCTTTGGGTACCTTAATTGGCAAAATTACAAACACAAACTACAAACATCATCTGAAAAGAGTCTCATGGCTGAATCAAAAAAAGGAAGATGCAGGCTGGTAGAGGACCGAGGCAAAGACCCCAGTCTCAGGACTGGAGGCCTGCTGGAAGGAAATGTGAGGGAGAGGGAGAGGACAGAGGAAGAGCTCTGAATCCCAGAGGAGGGATTCTGCCTAGCTGCTCTGTCTACCTAGGGAAGTATGTTTTCTCTGTGCCCTGTGTATAGCACACTGGCTGCCAGGAAGCCAAGAGAAGCAGGTTTAGAAACTGATCATTGCAAAGGGGGCTGGGCAGCAGACAGGACCCACTCTGTGAACTCACCACAACTATCATTACACTCTGGATGGCAAAGCTTGTCCTGCTGCCTCTACTGACCCTGCATGCTGGATACTGGCTCCAGTGGCACTGCTGTAATTATCCTAATACAGGCTTCATGATCACAGCTTCTGTGCACCACTACCTAAGTCCCTATTCAAAGTCTCGGGTGAATGCATTTGACTCACGAAGCTTGGGTCTTGTGCAATGGCCCTACCGCTTGCCAGGGGCTCAATAAGGGAGTGTTTGGCCTTTGGACATTTAGAGTGGAGGGAAACTCAACCTTCCAAAAACATTATAACTGGAGAATTCCCAAAACATAAGAAGATCCCTAGCAACAGCCTGAAAAACGACAAAAGCTCCCTACAAGGGGACCATTCACTTGGCTCAACTGAACCAAGAGAAATCTGTGGGGAAAGAGGGAAAGTGGAGATGATGGTAAAAGTTCACAGACCAGAGTGACTCAGGTAGAAGTGTTTCTGGGGAGATTTGGAGAAATGATGAGCTTATAAATCATTTAACTTAAATGTTCACTGGCAGGAAAAAACTCTATTTGAACTTAAAGTAAACATTGACAGTGGAAGATATTACAGGAATATAAACGCTATATTTATTTTTAAAGGCATGTTAACTAATAATGGAATATGAATTTCAGGATCCATATGATAAAATAAACATGGGAGTTGATGTTGGAAATCCGTTGTAAGTATTCTTGAGAATCTGAACATGTCAGGCAGTTCTCCAGAGTTTTAAGTTTACATATTTATTAATAGAAATAGCAAATTATCTCAACACCAGAGGAAAAAAGTTCTAGATTCTGTCAGAATCAGAAATTACTAAAAGATAGCTGATATCTGCCCAGGAAAACAGCAGCTTGGCTCTACACTGAAACAATGTAAGTCTAAAGCCAACATTGGATATTCCCTCCATTCTCTCCCTATAGAGCTAGGGCCTCCAATTTACGTTCAGTAAACTGGGGGAGAAACACAAAAATAAAATGAGATTTTCTAAACCTCCAGAGTAGTCACGAGCTCCTTTTTTTTGTATTTGGAACTATTCAAGGAAAAAAAAATCTGACTGGTAGCCACAACTTTTTCAAAGTGAAATTGCTTTTTTGTCTTGTTTTGTTCTCTGATTTAAAAAATGAAGCAGGGCCAGGCATGGTGGCTCTTGCCTGTAATCTTAGTACTTTTGGAGGGCCAAAGCAGGAGGATCCCTTGAGACCAGGAGTTTAAGACCAGCCTGAGAAACATAGCCAGACTCTACCTCTACACACACATGCACACACACACACACACACACACACACACACACAAAAGATGAATGGAAAGAAGGGAGAGAAAAAGCAAGGTAAGACAGATGGAAGGAAGAAGAAAAGGAAGGGAGGAAGTGAGAAAGGAAGGGAGGGAGGGAGGGAATTCAGCTGTAATAATTCAAAAAATGCCAAAAAAAAATAAATAAGAAAGAAGGCAAAATGATCTGAATTTTTTGCCCCAAAGCAGGACAAAATGCATATAATAGCTACCTCTTTATTTACTCCATTTGTTTGCATAGAGAACCACCTACCTCCAACTCATACTTGAATACTAATGTATTTTTACCAATGGGAGGCTAATGCCTGATGTCAACACATTTCTGACCACTCTGGTCAAAAGCAGCTCCAAGTCTTTTCTTGAGCACCAAATTCCATTACTTCTAAATCACCCAGGTAGGTAAGTCATGTGGGCTTGCCAAGCGTAGGAAATGTATTTCTCCCAACCCCTACCAGACCTTCCTGGAGGCCCAGTATACCTGCCCATGTATGAGGTCACCAACACCAGAAATACTTCACAAGGTGCAGGCTTTTCTACATGTAGAAAAGCCTTGAAGGTTATTCCTGAGTCATTCAAGGGAGAAGCCTTCCCTGTTAGCTCAAAAACCCTGTTGAGTGCTGGTCTAAGTGCCCTGATTTATAATTACTTTTATTGTCCACTATGCAACCATATTCACTGACTCCGTGTATTTCTTCATGACATTGTTTTGTACTTTTTTTCAGGATTAGAATATTAATTCTAATTAATACAGAAAGTTGTAAGTTGAATATTTACAACTTGCAATTTTTTTACTGGATGCTAGGTTATTATATACTATATTTATATGGGGAAATTATATGGTTTCTTGTACAAAACTTCTTTAAAATTAATACCACTTATTGTATTATATAAAAATGATTTACCTTTTTCCAAAAAAAGTGTTTTCTTACTTGATGGTGATTCATTATTTTACACTAAGTTCAGAAATAAGACAAGGGTGTACTGTTATCACTCCTGTTAAACATAATCCATTGGAATAAAGCAAGAATAAGAAATGGAGAACAGATTAGAAAAGAATAAATAAAGATCTATTTTATTCAAAGAGACGTATTTATCTTCCCAGAGAAAGCCACCAAACTGTTCCTAGAACTAATAAATTTGTTTACTGAGGTTGCAGAAATACAAAAGTCAACCATCTTTCTAGATAGTAGCAATGAACAATTGAATTTTGAAATTTAAAGACAATGCCATTTATAATAGCATCCTCTGCCCCATTGAAATATTTAGGTTAAATTCTAACAAAATGTGCTTAGGAATTACATACTATAAACTGCAAAACACTACTCAAATAAACCAAGGAAGATCTAATTAAGTATAGGGATATGACAGATTCTTGGATTGAAAGGCTCAATGTGGCAAAGATATCAGTACTCCCCAATACAATCCTAACCATAATTCCACCAAGTATTTTTGAGTAGATATCAACAAACTGATTCTAAAAAGCAAAAAATACTAGAATAGCAAAATGATTCTCAAAGAGAAGAACAAAATTGAAGGATTTACAATACCCAATTTCAATACTATTTTATTTTTTGAGATGGAGTTTCACTCTGTCACCAGGCTGGAGTGCAGTGGCACAATCTCAGCTCATTGCAACCTCCGCCTCCCAGGTTCAAGCGATTCTCCTGCCTCAGCCTCCCAAGTAGCTGGTACTACAGGCGTACACCACCACACCCAGGTAATTTTTGTATCTTTAGTAGCAATGGGGTTTCTCCATGTGGGCCATCATGGTCTTGATGTCTTGACCTGGTGATCTACCCACCTCAGCCTCCCAAAATGCTGAGATTATTATAAAGATACAGTAATAAAGACAGTAGCAAAAGGATAGACACATAGATCAATGAAATAGAAGAAAAAGCCCAAAACCAGACCCACACAAATATAGTCAATTGATTTTTATACATTTTGTGTTGTTAACACTTGTGGTGGTTACCCTAGGTTTTATAACATACAATTTTAAATAATCTAAGTCCACCTTCAAATAAGAGTCTTGCCACACATGTAATGTAAGATCTTACGACACTGCATTCCAATTCCTTCTTCCCATCTCTTGCACCAAGACTGTAACTCATTTCACTCACACACACTATAAACATATATTATTAAAGTCAAATTACTTTTTATAGCAATAAAATATGATAAAGTATATTTTTGCTTCATTTATGTCCTGTTTGCAGATCCAAGTTCCTGATCTATACCAAATTCTTTGAAGAACTCCCTTTAATACTTCCTGTAAAGTAGGAAATACTACTGAACCTCCTCAGTTTATGTAGGTATGCAAAAGTATGTATTTGTTTTTCACAGTTGAAGGATATTCCTCCTGGATGTACAAATCTGGTTTGACAGGTTTGCTCTTTTGACACTTTAAAAATCTCACTCCACTGTCTCTGACTTGCATGGTTTCTGTTGAGATGTCCGCTCTAATACTTGTTCTTATTCCTCCATAGTGACAGTAGTCCCCACCTATCCATGGTTCCACATTCCGCTGGGTCAGTTACCCACGATAAAGCCATAAGCTATGTTGAGCTAACTTTGCTGTTTTTTGTTTGTTTGTTTGTTTGTTTGTTTGTTTGTTTTTGAGACGGAGTTTCGCTCGTTACCCAGGCTGGAGTGCAATGGCGCGATCTCGGCTCACCGCAACCTCTGCCTCCTGGGTTCAGGCAATTCTCCTGCCTCAGCCTCCTGAGTAGCTGGGATTACAGGCACGCGCCACCATGCCCAGCTAAATTTTTTTGTATTAGTAGAGACGGGGTTTCACCATGTTGACCAGGATGGTCTCGATCTCTTGACCTCGTGATCCACCCACCTCGGCCTCCCAAAGTGCTGGGATTACAGGCTTGAGCCACCGCACCCGGCCAACTTTGCTGTTTTAAAGAACATTCATTTTGAGAAGAAGTTCATTTTGAGATGGTACACGTCCTTCTCTCCTCCTCTCCCTCCTCCTTTCTTCTCACATCCTTTTAAAAATTAAATTGGAGAGATATAAAATGTTAGAATTTATTTGTTATTTTGTTTTTTCACGTCCTTACTTGAGAAAATAAAATTTTACAAAATAAAAAAAAACAAGATATTTGGGGAGAGAAATCACATTTGTAGTGTATGGTTATAATTGTTCTAATTTCTTTTCACTGTTATTATCCTCTTACTGTGCATAATTTATAAATCAAACTTTACTGTAGAAATGCATGTATAGGAAAATATTATAATACATATACTATATGTAGGGTTTGGTGCTAGCCACAGTTTCAGACATGCCCTGAGGGTCTTTGAATATATTCCTCACAGAAAAGGGGAGACTACAGTAATGGATGTTTTCCCCTGGTTGCATTCAAGAGTTTCATTTTGTTCTTGGTTTTCAGCAGTTTGAATAGGCCTATGTGTGTTGTCTGGTTTTGTTCTCGCGTTTTCCTATTTAGTGTTCTCTGAGATTCCTGGATCTGTGGTTTGTTATCTGTCACTAACTTAGAACAATTCTCAGCCATTATTTCCTCAAATATTTACTCTGCCTCAATTTCTTTTACTTTTTCATCTGGCATTCCCAATAGGCACGTGTTAGAAAGTTTTAATTATCCCAGGACCTTCTGATGCTTCGTTTGTTGACATTACTGTGTTATTTCCTAACTTTTTCCTCTTGGCATTTTACTTAGGGTAATTTCCATTGACCTATTTTCAAGTTGACTAATCTTTTCTTAGGCTATGTTGAAAGCATTCTTTACTTCTGTTATTGTGTTTTTTTAAATTGATGTATCATAGTAGTACATATTTTGGGGGTACATGATAGTTCAATACATATATATGAAATATAATGATCAAATTAGCATAATTGGGATATCTATCACCTCAAATATTTACCTTTTCTTTGTGTTGGAAACATTAAAATTCTCCTCTAGCTACTCTGAAATGTACAATGTATTAACTGCAGTGTCCCTCCTGTACTATAAAATACTAGAACGTATTCCTTCTAACTGTATTTTTGTACCCATTAGCCGCCCTCTCTTCATCCATTTCTAGTGTTGTCATTAATGCTCTCTTACAGCTTTTCTCTCTCCACTGAAATTACCTGTCTGACTTGTATATTGTCTATCCTTTTATCAGAGACTTTAACATATTAATTATAGTTCTTTTAAATTCCCCATCCATTAATCCTATTATCCGTGTCATACCTGAGCTTCGTTCTGATGATAATTTATCTTGTCACACTGTATTTTTATTGCCATTTGATAAGGCTCATAAATTGTTGGAAGCTAGACATGTTATATATGACAGCAGATACTGAGACAAGCACTTTTTATGATTTGAGATGAGCATGCATTTGCTGTAACTAGGCTCTAGTGTAAGGGTCTGTGTTAACCTAGTCAGGAGCTGAGCTGTGTTTGAAGTTCACTGTTGCTATAGTTACCAGACTTGGAGTTTATTGTTGATAATGGACACCAGAGACTCCCAGTCCTTCCAGTGACACTTTATTTTTGTCTCTCTGATTGGCTTTGGATATTTGCTTTGTACTGCTCACCAGAGATAATTTATCTCTTACAGCTGTCCAGGCAAACTTCCCTATTATGTTTTTACATGAGCTGGTTAGCATGCTGGTCATGTTGTGTTGGGGAGGAGGACGGCCTCTGGTATTCTGACTTAGTGTCAGACCTGAGCAGGTACTGGGAACCTGGTTCTCAGGGGAGTGTCCTTCACAGGAGTTTCTGTCCTTCCTCCAGAGGTAGAACCTCTTTTGCTCCTGTCCCCACTCCTGGGCTGCAGTTGGTATCTGCCAACATCCAGGCTATGATTTTAACACCCTATCCCCTGCAGAATGTGGCTTTTGACTTTTTAGCTTAAGGGTAATAGAGGGATGTGTCTGGGCAAAGGTTTGGTGATTATCTCTCTTCTGCCCCCACCCAAGCTGCAGTGAGACTCTACCATAGCCCTGGCTACAAGCTTTGATAACTTTTCCCTACAGACCAAGCTTTTGTTATATAGGAGAGATGGGAGACGAGCCTGCCTGGATTTCACATTGGTGGCTGCTGTTTTCATCCACTAGCAAGCACCACAGTTGGAAGGGCGACAGGGAGCTTTCCCTGAATCCTACCTCGTCCTCTCTGTGAGCTCTTAGACAAAAGGCCTACACAGGGTTAAAAACCTTCTCTATCTGCCTATATCTGCTGCCCTCAAGGGCTTCATCCTATTCTTCCAGCCCACACTCAGATTTTAGCAGTTTAGTGAAAGTTTCTGTGATTCTTAATCCACCTCTCCTGCTATAACAGAGTATCTGTGACTCCATCATTTATAAAGAACAGAAATGTATTTCTCACAGTTCTGGAGGCTGGAAGCCTAAGCTCAAAGTGCTGGCAGGTTGGGTGTCTCATGAGAGCCGTCTCTGCTTCCAAGATGACCCCTGTTGCTGAATCCTCTGGAGGGGACAACACTGTGTTCTCACATGACAGAAGAGACAGGGCAAGAGAGCACAACTAGTTCCCTTTGAGCCTTTTTTTTAAAGGCACTAATGACCTCCTAAAGGCACCACCTTCTAACAGTATCACATTGATGATGAAGTTTCAACATACGAATTTTAAGGGGACACATTCTGACCACAGCGTACTTTAATTTCCTCATGCCTTATACAGCATCCATGGTTGCGTGCTCTAGGCACACACAGGCTTGGGTCCTGTTTCACTCTGTAGACTCCTGTATCTCTCCAGAATTCAATTTAGGTTTTCCCTCTGTCATCCCAGTTCTCTAGTGTTTTTAAGCAAAGCTAATTTTCCATTTTTCTAGCTTTTTCTTGTTGTAGAATTGAAGTGACTTTTTTTTAAACTGTCTACATCTCCAGACAAAAAACAGAGCCAGGTCAATTGATTTTTGACAAGGTGCAAAGGTAATTTCATGGAGAAAGGGCAGGTTTTTCAATAAAGAGGATGGGGACCACTGGGTATCTATATGCCAAATGTGAACCTTGATACATACCTCACAGCTTTACAGAAATAAACTCAAAATATACTGTAGTCCTCAATATAAAATGTAAGAAAGTAAAACTTCTATAAGAAAACATAGGCAAAAAATTGTATGCCCTTTGTTTTGGCAATGAGCATTTAGATAGGACACTAAAGCATGATTTGTAAAGAAAAAAATATAAACTAGACTTTATTAAAATTAAATACATTGCTCTACAAACTACTCTGTTATGAAAAGATAACCCACAGAATGAGAGACAATATTTCTAAGTCATCTATCTGATGAAAACCTGATACACAGAATATATAAAGAACTCTTAAAACTCAATAAGGTAACGATGATTCCAATTTTTAAAATGGGGAAAAGACTTGATTACGCACTTCCCTGAAGAAGATATACAGATGACAAAATAGGCATATGAATATGTGCTCAACATCCCAGGTATTAGGAGGAAGCAAACTGAAGCCATGAGATACTGTTATATACATATTAGAATCACTAAAATAAGAAAAACTGATGATATTGCACACTAAGGAGGATGCAGAGCTACAGGAACTCCCATTCATTGCTGGCAGAATGCACAACGATATAGCCACACTGGAAGTTTGACAGTTTAACTTTTTAAGCATATGCTTGCCATACAACCCAGCAATGCCCCTCCTAAGTATTTACTATATTTACTAAAGCGAATCAAAAACGTATATTCATACTACCACTTGTACTCAAATGTTTATAGTAGGTTTATCCATAATCACCAAAAGCTGAAAACAGCCCAGATGTCATTCAATGGATTAATGGATGAACTAACTCTAGTACATCTACTTAGTAACAAAAGAATGAAAAATTAATACACAATTATCCAGCAAGTAAACGAAGTGAAAAAACCTTAAATGCATTTTCCTAAGTCAAAGAAGCCAGATCCAAAAGGCTACCTATTGTGTGATTCCATTTATATGATATTCTGGAAAAGACAGAGTTATAGACATGAAACTAAAAAAAAAAAGCCAGATCAGTGGATGGGGGAGGGATTGAATACAAATGGCCACCCAAGGAAATTTTCAGGAAAATTAAACTATTAACATTTGGAGAAGCTGGGTCATGGGTATAGAGAACTCTCTGAACTATTGTTGCAATTGTCTGGTAAATCTAAAATTGATTTTTTAAAAAAAGGTTTGAAAGCAAACAGTAAGTCTTAACTCTGTAACTGATGAGAAATAAAATAGGTTTTTTCACCTAACACACTAGATTGTATTATGAGAAACTCAGAGGATGGCTAGCTTAACTAACTTATACTTTAAAATTTACAGAGTAGGCCAGGCACGGTGGCTCATGCCTGTAATCCCAGCACTTTGGGAGACTGAGGCGGGTGAATCATGAGGTCAAGAGATCGAGACCATCCTGGTCAACATGGCGAAACCCCGTCTCTACTAAAAATACAAAAAATTAGCTGGGCACAGTGGCGTGTGCCTGTAATCCCAGCTACTCAGGAGGCTGAGGCAGGAGAATTGCCTGAACCCAGGAGGCAGAGGTTGCGGTGAGCTGAGATCACACCATTGCACTCCAGCCTGGGTAACAAGAGCGAAACTCCGTCTCAAAAAAAAAAAAAAATTTACAGAGTATATAAAGGATTAATTGCCAGTTTTCAAGAACCCATCATTATTCATGAGCTATTTAAGTAACAGGAAGAAATAAAGAATAAACTATCCATCTTTTGAGAATGAAATAATAGTGAACATAGGAACATGGATATTTATTCTAGAACCAGAAAGTAACACTCTTCAATAATTCTTATATCAGTTTACTTCAAAAATGTACAAATCTAGAGACTTAAAATAATATGATTTTTTTCTTATAAGTGAATAAAATAATTGGCTGCTCTGAAAACAAAAAATTGGGATGTGTTGTAACTTGCATATGTTGACAAATAAGTTACATTATTTTTGGAATCTATGTGTCCCATTCAACCAGGCTAGGAAACACAATGAGGTTAAAGTTATTTTAACCTTCAGATGAAATGACTCATTCCACATGGATTGCTGGGCACCATTTCTTGTTGTGAGATTTTTCTTGCCTCTCTGGGACCCTTCAGGATGTGCTATTAGGTTGGTGCAAATCTAACTGTGGTTTTTGCGTTGCTGAAATTTGCCAGTTGATATTGGAATACATTCTTAAATAAATGTGGTTACATCATAAGTCATTTTAATGGGCATTTCTCACTTCATCTTTTTTTTGCTAATGACATATTAATTGCTCTTTTATGTTTATTTTAGACTATGGAAATCATGTTAGGCAAAAAGCAAATTTGAGAGATTTTCTTATTCGAGTTCAAAATGGGTCATAAAGCAGTGGAGACGACTCATAGCATCAACAGCACGTGTTGTCCAGGAACTGCTAATGAACGTACAGTGCAGTGGTGGTTCAAGAAGTTTTGCACAGGAGATGAGAGCCTTGAAGATGAGGAGCTAACGGTTGGCCATCAGCAGTTCACAAGGACCAACTGAGAGTAATCATCAAAGCTGATCCTCTTACAACTACATGAGAAGTTGCGGAAGAAATCAGTGTTGACCATTCTGTGGTCATTTGGCATTTGAAGCAAAATGAAAAGGTGAAAACGTTTCATAAGGGGACGCCTCATGAGCTGAGCAAAAATAAAGAAGTTGGCATTCTGAAGTGTTGTTTCTCTTACTCTACACAACAAAGAACCATTTCCTGATTGGATTGTGACATGTAAAAAAACGTGGATTTAATACAACAATTGACAATGACCAGCTCAGTGGTTGGACAGAGAAGAAGCTACAAAGCACTCCCAAAGTCAAACTTGCATCAAAAACAGGTCCTGCTCACTGTTTGGTGGTCTGCTGCCAGGCTGATCCACTGCAGATTTTACATGAGAAGTATGCTCAGCAAATAGACGAGATGCACTGAAAACTACAATGCCTACAGTAGGCACTGGTCAACAGACAGGGCCCAATTCTTCTCCATGACAATGCCCAACAATACATCACACCACCAATGCTTCAAAACTTGAATGAACTGGGCTACAAAGTTTTGCCTCATCCAGCATAACCCCTGACCTCTTGCCAACCAACAACCACTTCTTCAAGCAGCTCAGCAACTTTTTTGCAGGAAAATGCTTCCACAACCAGCAGAATGCAGAAAATGCTTTCCAAGTCTTTGTCAAATCCCAAAGCATAGATTTTTATGTTACAGGTATAAACAAACTTATTTGTCTTTGGCAAAAGTGTGTTGAGTGTAACGTTTCCTATTTCGATGAATAAAGCTGTGTTTGAGCCTAGTCTTCATGACTTACAATTCACAGTCCAAAAGTGCAATTACTTTTGCAACAACCTAATACCTCCCAGTCCTGCAGCTTTTCTCCATCCCAAGTCCTAGGACCTTTAAAAGAGGAAACTAGACATCTGTGCCACCTGCCCAGGAGGTGACTGATTTTCAGCTCTGGTTACTGTCACTGTCAACTAATGCCCTTCTTGAAACAGAAAATCCAACTACTGTGGTGCCATTCGTATTCCCTGATTAACAAACTAAGTCAGTGGTTCTCCTCAAGCAGCCCCCTGGCCAGCAGCATCACCACCACCTGGAAGCTTCTTCCACATACAAAGTCCTGAGCCCCACCCCAAGACCTACTGAGTCAGAAACTACCTGGTAGAGCTCAGCCACCTGTTTCATCAAGGCCCCCAGGTACTTCTGATACATGCCAGGCTACAGTCAAAGAACAACTGACCTCTGGTGACCTGGACACAGGCACATACAAAACATTAAGGACCCAGAGGTCGGGCCCGAAACAAAGGCCTTCAGTGGCCAGGGCTTTCCCTGCACTGCTGGTCTGCCACGGTACTCTCTGGCTACGAAGATAAAAGAGAAAACTGGTCTCTCCTTCAAAATCAGGTTTAACTATGATAGCTCTACATCATGGTGGGTTACTCTTGCCATTATGGTTCTTTTGTTACCCACTCACACACAAATACATACATGCAGAATAATTTCCCCAAAAAAATACCACGAAGCCAAGATCAAGGGATCCATAGTCTGTTGCTGTTGTTGTTTTGAGACAGGTCTCAGTTTGTCGCCCAGGCTGGAGTACAGTTTTACAATCACAGCTCACTGTAGCCTCAGCCTCCCGGGCTCAGGTGATCCTCCCACCTCAGCCTCCAGAATAGCTTGGAATATAAGTTCACACCAGCACACCCAGCTATCTTTTTTTGTCTTTTTTTTTGTAGAGACAGGTTTTACCGTGTTGGTCAGTCTGCTCTTGAACTCCTGGGCTCAAGTGGTTCTCATGCCTCGGCCTCCCAGAGTGTTGGGATTACAGTTGTAACCTGGCCAGTTTTGTCTTGTTTTTGTTGCTTTTTTGTTTTTCATTTTAAAAGACGGGCTGTGCCTAGAACTCCCCTCTCTCTCAACCTCATCATCCCAAGAATAGATTCAGTAACCCAATTTGAACCCCAAGGTCCATCCTGAATTTCTCTTCAGACAAATGACTCCCAGGCTGAAAATTCTCTGCATTTCTCTGAAAACGTATATTCAATTTTTAACTATTTTTTCTTACAACTTAGAAAAATGTCGATAAGGAAATTGGCACTGATTTTTGGCCACTATCATGTTACTATCTGGTGTTGTTTGAAAAGTAGCAACATGGAAGCAGCTTTCTGATTTTATCCTGAAATTCTGAAATTAGACCACAACCCATCTCACCAAGCCAGATGGGCCACATATGACCTGTGGGCTCACCCCTCATTGCTCATCATCACTCTGAAGTAAAGGCAAAGCAATTTACCACTGCAGGTGGCCTCTGCTTTCCATGGCGAAAAGCTATGGGAACCTCTGACACTCTAGGTAAACTGAGGTCACTAAAGCACCCATCTAGGGAGCAGTGCTTTCAGGAGCTTTCCTGGCAAACAGCACATGTCGCATTATAATTTGAATGAATAATTTTGTGAGCCACGAGCCCCAGCCCTCTCCTGTTTGAAGTCAGACAAATGTAATAATACCTGGCATGGCCCAGCACGTTAATGCTGAGCACATCCCTGCGCTAAGTGCAGCCCATGGAATTATGAGTCAGAAAGTCTGGGTTCAACACCTACGTCTCTACCTGTGTTCTCTTCCTCAAATCACTCAACCTGTCTCACTCTGCTTCCTCATTCAGTGAGAGTGATGATGCCTCCGTGGCTGGGCCATGGTGAGGACAAAAGAACAATGTGGAAGAATGTCTTGGTGAGTCGTGAGGTGCTGCATTTATGGAAGAATCTATCATTACTTCTCAATAGGAAAGAGCAAGCTGTCTATACTGTCTTGACTGGGCATGGTCAGAGGCTCTAAGCCCCATATTGTTCACATCCATTAAAGACCCTCTTGCGATTTGGCCACCTGGTGATATAGGAGTTAAGAAGGAATTACTTAGGCAGATAGCAAGGGCATGGGAATCCTAGGTAAGGCTTTTCTTTGTAATGAAGTACAGCCCCAAATCATTTTCTAACAAACAGCAGCCTGCAAGGGGTAAATGCCGGCAGGAACTGAGGACTAGACATTTTCAAAATGGCGGCTCCATCTTCACTTCTGTGCCAGCCATGTGTACTGTAAAGGAGCAGACAAGATGGCCCCATCAACTGGAAAGCCATCTGCATAAGAAGATTAGGGTGGGCAACCAGCCTTCCTGACTATGTGGATATCACACTTGATCTAAACAATCTGTGAGCCCTATGTAAATCCGACAGTGCCTTCTCCAGCCTGCATATAAAATCTGATGCAGTTCACCACCTCCCCACTTTTCAAATCTCTCTCTCTCCCTCTCTCTGTCTCTCTCTCCTCTCTCTCAAAGAGCTGCTTTCCTCTCTCCTTTCTTCTCTTAAATGTTCCACTCCTTAACCCACCCACATGTGTCTGTGTCCTGAATTATTTCTCGGCAGTGACAATGAATCCAAGGGTTTATAACCCAGAGAACATAGCTGTTTCCCTGGGAGGCTGGTGCTCTTATGAGGAAGGTGAATGTTCAAATTGTTTGAGTGATGCTTGTTCCCAAATTGCTTGCCATCTCCTCACTCATTTCAGTCTCTTAGCTGAGAGCACATTTACTTTCACTCCACCTGCAGCCCAAGGCTCCAGCAGTGTCCCCTGCATTGGCCATTCACTGGAGGATTGCCACCTGGAAGACGGCAGGACAGTGAGGATTCCACTGCCTCTCCCTCCTGCTCTGCCCTTCTTGAAACTGTCCTTAGGTCTCCAGAACCTCAGAGAACAGAAGAGAGGATTCAACACTTAGAATTATCCCTTCTAATCTCCACCTGTCCATTAAATCCCTCTCTGCCTCCTGGGACACTGACTCAGCTTCTCTGGGCTTCAGGTTTCAAAACTGATGAGAGATAATGTCACTACTGAACATTTTCAGGACTTTGTGAAGTTGAAGTTATAAAATGTAGAGCATGCAAGATAACAAGGGCCTTAGGAGGGCTGCAGAAATCTGGCCAGTGGAATTTGTACATGCCAAATTGAAACTCACTTCTCATTTTGTTTGTACAGCAAAACCCTACATGTTTTCGGTCTCAAATCAAAATCTTAACATTTCTTCCTAAAAGTTCTAGCCAGAGCAATCAGGCAAAAGAAAGAAATAAAGAGCATTCAAAAATTGGAAAAGGAGTCAAACGATCTCTGCCAACGGTATGATTTTATGCCTAGAAAACCCTGGTGACTCCTCCAAATGACTCCTAGATTTGAGAAATGAATTCAGCAAAGTCTTAAGTCACAAAATCAATGTACACCAATCAGTAGCACTGCTATACACCAACAACCAAGCTGAGAATCAAATCAAGAATTCAATACCTTTTACAATAGCTACAAGAAAATAAAATTCCTAAGAATATACTTAACCAAGTAGGTGAAAGAACCATAAAATACTGCTGAGAGAAGTAACAGATGACACAAACAAATGGAAATGTGTCCCATGCTCATGGACTAAAAGAATCAATATCATGAAAATGACCGTACTTCCCCCAAAAAATCTACAGGTTCAGTGCAATTCCTATCAAAATACCAATGTCAATTTTCACAAAATTAGAAAAATCAATCATAAAATTCATATGAAACCAAAAAAAGCCCAAACAGCCAAAGCAATCCTAAGCAAAAAGAACAAATCTGGAAGCATCATATTAGCTGACTTCAAATTATATTATAAGGCTATAGTAACCAAAACAGTATGGTACTGGTATAAAGGTAGATACATAAATTATGGAATACTACTCAGCCATAAAAAGAATGAAATAATGTCTTTTCCAACAACTAGGATGGAACTGGAGGCCATTATTCTTTTTTTGACATTAAAAAATTTATTAATCCACAAAACAAACTTATTGCATATAAACACACAATTGTATTCATGAAAAATAACTATAGTTTTTGACCAAGTGTTTGTAATTACCTATTACTTACCCATGTAACTTTTGTTGACTAAATTTTAATCAGATTTCTCTCCTCCCCATGGGCCCTTAAACTTTTGCTTGCCTCTAAGTTTGAGCAAGCCCTAAAGCACAAAGGTGCAAAACATCCTCCCTTAAAAGCTCTTTCTAAGAACTGGCTAATCACAAGAGAAACATCTCCTGTTGAAGTACCTGATTTCGTCACCTGTTCACCCTCCTGCTTGCCCTCCCCTACCACATAGTCCCTGCCATCTCTGCTTACTCTTCCTATATACAAAAAAAAACTTGGTCAAATCATTCTCCTTATTGCAATTATCTTTCCAAATAAAGTCTCTCCTTATCTAAGTCTGGTATTGTTTCTATTTGGTATTTTTTAAAAATTTATTTTACTTTAAGTTCTGGGACACAAGTGCAGTACATGTAAATATGTTACATAGTGGAGGCCATTATTCTAAGTGAATTAACCCAGGAATGGAAAACCAAATACCATATGTTCTCACAAGTGGAAGCTAAGCCATGGGTATGCAAAGGCACACAGAGTGGTATAATGGACATTGGAGACTCAGAAGTGGGAAGGGTGGGAGGGAGGTGAGGAATGAAAAAACATCGATTGAGTATAATGAACACTACTCAAGTGACGGGTACACTAAAATCCCAGATTTCATCACTAAACAATTCACCCACATAACCAAAAATCGCCTGCACCCCTAAAGTTAATGAAACAAAAAATTTAAAAGATTAAACATTTCTTCCTTTTGAATTTTCCCACAGCACTTGATCATAGGATAGATGAGACCATAATTATCTGAACAGTTATGAAAATGAGATATTTATTTGAATATTTGTAAGGAACAATGAGGCTATATTTATGTAAATATTTCAATATTATTTGGGCAGTATCTCGGTGTAGCTGCTTGGGATTCAAAGATGAATGAGAAACATTCACTACATATGAGGAATTGACCAGATGGTGGTAGAAACAGGTTGTTATGAACTGAATACTTGTGACTTCTCCCAAAATTCACATGTTGTAGTCTTAACCCCCAAAGTGATGGTATTTGAATGTGGGGTCTTTGGGAGGTGATTAGGTTGAGATGACGTCATGAGAGTAGGGCCCGCATGGTGGGATTAGTGTCCTTACAACAAGAGGAAGAGATCAAAGCTCTCTCCCTCCCACACCGTGTGTGAGCACATGCCAAAGAGGTGGTGCTCTGCAAGTCAGGAGGAGGGCCCTCACCAAGAGCCCAACTCCATGAGCACCTCGGTCTTGGACGTCCAGCCTCTAGAACTGTGAGAAAATCAAGTGTCTGTTGCTTAAGCCACCCAATCTGTGTTTTGTTATAGAGCCTAAGCACACTTAACATGCAGTTACATAGAATTTAGAGTATTGCTGCATCTGGGTGGACATATCTATACCTCAAATATATGTAGATTATCAGATATATATATATATATATATATATATATATATGGAAAACAGGGTAAGGAAAAACTTTCTTGCTCAGGGGCGGTGACAAGTAGCTTCATCAAGGAGGTAATATTTAAAATAAGACTTGAATTCATTGATTTATTGACTATTTATTACATATTCATTGAATGTTGACTATGCACTTGGTGCTGTTCTGAGTAGTAAGATTATAGCAGTAAACATATACATTAAAAACTTTGTTCTTACACAGTTCACTTCTAGGGTAGATGAAGTCACAAGGCAATCAATTATGCAAGGAATGAGATGCTTCGGTCACCTGGAGTGTGAGATGCTGAGAGGAACGGTAAGAAACTAGGCATTGTTTCAATGGTAATGAAGAACCAGATTGCGATGGGCCTTCTTTCAGGATCTTAGGCTTTATTTTCTTGACTACAAATATGCAAAGGTTGGATTTGCTCGATGGTGTTTAGGTTTACAATGCTGGAGTTACAGCTGCAAGACCTCTTTTCATATTGAAATTCCTCTGGGAAAAGTAATTTGCATTTGCAAGTCTGCAACTGTCTGCCAACCCTTGTTCTTTACCAAAACCTTTGTTATAAATGTCACAGCTGTGGAGTTTATTAGGAGTGGAACTCTCACCACAGAGCAGGATAAACTGTGCTGTGCACAGTTAGTTTAGGACCAGGTACGCTGAGCTGCATGCTGGTTGTTATGCCACCAGACTGTGAGCCTAAGAGCGGAGACTAAATTGATCATCGAATTCTAGCCATGAAGCCTGATGGCTGGCACATAATAGTTGACCAACAATTAGCATAAAATACCATATTAGGGAGTTTATCATTTCCATTGCATGTGATGATTATTCCATTTCAATACAGCTGTTTAATTTTATTAATTTTAAATACACTGTATACCAGCAATGCTTTATAAATCACTTTAGGCAACCACTCTACTTTCAAGCAAAGTATGTAAAAAAAAAAAAAAAAGAAAAAAATACTTCTGATCCCTAGAGTATTAATCTCACCCATGCCTTCTGTCTCCTGCTTACACAGAAATCTGTCCATTAAGACTACAGGACTCCCAGTGGGAGAGTTTATGCCGAAAACTAAGACTTTAGAATGCAACAAAAGAGATAAAGCTTAATCTCAAATGAAACTAAAAAACTGTACAAATGAAAACACACTTTTAAAAAGCAACTTCAATTACACATAGAACAAAGGCCCGTGCAGCCCAATCTTGGGCTGGAGTCACTTTCGCAGCAGACCAGCCATGAAACATAATGAAAACACGGCCAGACATGTCTTCCATCTTCGGATGAATCTGTAAGGGGATGCAATGAAGAACCACTGCCCTGCCTCTTCCTCCCCATCTATGTCTCCTGGCTCAGTGACCCCACCCCTTTTCCCAGGATCCCCCGCAAATCCCTCCCAGCCCACCAGTGCCTTGTTTTTCCTCTTGCAGCTTTCTTCCCATCTTTATTGTTTTTCCCCACAGATAATTTTTGTTCTTTCCAAAGCAACGCTCTCCCTGACATTTCCAGTTTTGTCTTTATTTCCCCATTTCTCCAACTACTGCAGCCAGAGTCCAGACACCAGGCTTTGAGGCCCAGCAACTAAGTTGGCAGCTGCAGAGGGCCCCAGGCTTCAGGTCCAAGCAGGATTCTCTTCATTGTGCAGAGAAGAGGTAAAGATAACAAACACTTGTCATAAAAAAAACAAAATTTTCCTTTAGCCCTATCACCTATGCAGAGTTGTTTCACTTGCTGAAACTATTCCAACATCTATTGGAATAAAATGTAAAAAATATCTTTTAAAAAAATATTGTCACTCCTTAAAAGATCATCTCCAAGTAAGGCATAACTATAATGAAATCCAGAAACCAAAACTGACGTGAGAAACATAGAGGCAGGGGAAATTCTAAGCCGAGAACAAGGAAACTATGAAAAGAAAAGGCGGTTGAAAAGGTCTGGAGGTCAGGAAGGCCCAGCATCAAATCCTGAACCCAGAACTTAACATGGGTGGGACTGGGGATTGGCATTCAGTAGTTCTAAAGCTCCGTTTCTTTGCTGTAAAAATCATAGACCCATCTTAAAATGTTGAAGTTGTGAAAGGGAAAGTGGTCAGCAAAGAGCTCTGTCCAAACTAAGTGTTCCTTGTATGTTGGTTATTATAATGATCATGTGTATTATAGTCAAACCTCAACTCTAGGCCTGTTTATTTCCAGAACATCAGGTTTTATGTGGATTAACATTACAAAGTGTTTCCTACTTTTTTGTGAGACCTTCAATTCTTATTACAAAGTTCCTGATTTGTCCTCATTGTTTTATGCTTAGATATAATAGATTATTCTACGTGTGTTCTGGAGTTTTCTATAAGCCTTAAAACGACTTAGAAAATTTCAAGTTGCCATCTGGTGGAATATCGCGTATGAGGTTATTGTTATACGAGCACATACATCTACACACACACACACACACACTTAAAATACACATATGCGTATATGTGTGAGTGTGTATTTTTTTAAGCCTTAGATTGCATTATTATTTTAAGTCACCAGGTTCCAGCCAGTTCTCTGACAGTGTCATCAGGACAGACAGGCTGAGCTAAGTCCTTTCTAAGGGTGTGCTGGATGATTTCATATATATTTTTCTATTTATAAAACCCTAGTGAAATAATAAGCTATACTCCAGGCAGCCTGAGAAAGTCTTATGAAATTGTTATGATTTGTTTGTGAGATAGAGGACAAATTCCATGGTAATCTTCACCGAATTTTAATAAGGGTGAAAGGAAGACTTAATTAAGGAGTTCTTTGTGGCTTTAAACACACACACACACACACACACACACACAGCCTCTACAAGCACTTCCCCATGGCATCTTATCTCTATAGTACAGACACAGTTGCATCTTTATCATGTGCACCAGGGGCTGAGGCCCAGAAACACATAAAAATAATGGCAATGCATTTATTTTTAAGGACAACACTTTCTGCTTTTCTTTCAGGCATCTAACTTCTGTGCCCGGATGTGAGTTGCTGTGTTTAAGCATGGCTCCTATCTAACCAGCTTTCTGAGAATCAAGGCCATTGCACTTTAATTCTTTTCTCCCCCTCTTCCCATACACATTCTGAAAGGCCATTGCACTTTAAAGTGTAGTATCGTTTCTAGAGGATACATTTTTCTAACTGGGGTTAGGGTGGAGTTGTAACATAACAGATTTTTGTTTTAAAAATTCAAATGGGGCCTAAGGATTATTTAAGAGAGTTTAACTCTGTTGCGACTTCTTCAGCTACTTACCCATTGGTTGCAACCAGTTTAAAAGCAATTTGAATGTTCAATGACAGGAACTTGGTGTTAAAAAATTAGGGTACATTCATATGAAGGGATGTTTGCTGTGCAGTTTTGAAAAGTGATCTTGGAGAAGAAGGTGTATTACCATGCAAATAAGTCCACTGAGTGAAAAGGAAAGAAAAACAGCAACACAAAGCCACATGCACTACAGGATCTAATTTTGCTTAAAACACAAACCAACAGAAGTGATGCTGAAATTTTTACTTTCTTCTCATCTGCCTATTCTTTATTATCTACAATGAACAGGCATTAATTTTGTAATTATTAAAAAAAAAATCTTGAAATTGTAAGCTATGGGTGTGGTTTTGGTTGTGGAGAAGATGGATTAAGACACTCCACCCTGTCTCTCTCACTGAATGCACCTATAATGCTTGGACGGAATGCAAGAAAGAGCTACCTGAGGACTGTAATACATGGATGGTAACAGGGGGATGGGGAAGGAGGACAGATTTTGACGTCTTTCTGAACCAGTGGTGTTTTCCATGTTTTCCCTTCAGTATCATCCATCCTGAAATTACAATGCACACCAGGTGTCAACAGAAAGATCACTGGGAGAAGGCTTCTCTTGCCCTTGTCTCCCACAGTAATGCCCAATCAACACTCCAACAACACTGGCAGCAGCACTGAAAGCAATGACAGTAGGCAAGCATCTGAAACTCTGAGGAACGGGAGCTCTTCTCCCTGATGGAAAGAACTGTGGTCCTTTGAATTTTCAGTGGATGCACATTGCTACATAGGCTTTGTCTTTTTCTCCTCCTGCCACTTGGTCCTGGACAGAGGCACCGTTGAAGTAAGTTTGCACGATGTCGGGAAAAAGAGAACTTTAGATTTCAAGCTAGAGAACTGAGAAGAGAGGACCCAGGGAACAGGAGTGCATTGGTGGAGTCACAGAGAGGAGAGGGATCAAGAAAGTGACCCCATCCCCATAAAGTCGCGTATGAAGTCCCGAGTACCCCTCCTACCTGTGCATTCGTAAATCTGAACCTTATCAGCGTATCACAGGCTTTGAGAATTGAGCTATGGGGCCACAGACAAGCCACTGAGACTGGTCTCAGCAGCAGTGAAAATACTTTCAAAATGGAATCATGCCAGCCTCAGAGAAGGCTGGTTAGAATTTGCAGGCCAAATGTAATTAGGGTGACTGCATACCAACAACAGCAACAACAAGAATTACAAAGTTCACATTCTCTTTAATGTTTAAGTAAGACCCAGGGTCTCATAATGTACAGAATATAATCAAAAATTAATTGGCACACAAATAATCAGGAAGATCTCAAGTCACAATAAAAATATATAATTAACAGGTGCCAACTGTAATGTTACATAAAAGTTAGAATTAACAGACTTCAAAGCAGCTATTATAACCATGCGCCCCAAATTAGATGGTCTAAACATACCAAACAATAGATTTTTTTTTTTTTTTTTTTTTTTTGAGACAGAGTTTCGCTCTTGTTACCCAGGCTGGAGTGCAATGGCGCGATCTCGGCTCACCACAACCTCCGCCTCCTGGGTTCAGGCAATTCTCCTGCCTCAGCCTCCCGAGTAGCTGGGATTACAGGCACGCGCCACCATGCCCAGCTAATTTTTTTTTTTATTTTTAGTAGAGACGGGGTTTCACCATGTTGACCAGGATGGTCTCGATCTCTTGACCTCGTGATCCACCCGCCTCGGCCTCCCAAAGTGCTGGGATTACCGGCGTGAGCCACCGCTCCCGGCTCCAAATAATAGATTTTAAATGTCAGAGTGATTAAAAATAAACCCAAATATACACAGGTACTATCTTTAAGAAACCCTCTTTATATAGGTAGGCTAAAAGTGAAAGGAAGCACTAATATATACCATGTGTACATGAATCAAAAGAAAACTGGAGTATCTACATTAATATCAGATGAAGCAGATTTCAGAACAAGGAAAATTACCAGGAATAAAGAGAACATAACATAATGGTAAAAGAGTCAATTCATCAAGAACTCATAATAATCCTAAATACATATGCACTTAACAACAAAGCCTCAAGTTAAGTCAAGCGAAAACCAACAGACCAGAAAGAAAGGAACGAATCCACAATTATAATTGAAGACTTCAACACTCCCTCTTCAGACATCAATGAAACAAGTAGAGAAAATCACCATGGATATAGAGAATTTAACACTGTCATAAACTAACTACATCTAATTAAAATTTGTAGAACATCTCACCCAACAACAGCATAATGCACAATGTTTTCAAGTACACATAAAACATTTTCCAAGGTGGACTATTATTGTGTCATAAAACAAATGTTAACAAAAGAATTTGACCAAGTATATTCTCTGAACATAATAAAAATTAAACTAGAAATAACTAAGAGAAATATAACTGAAAAATTTTCAAACACTTGGAAATTAAATAATATGCTAAAATAATCTATGGGCCAAAAATGAAAATGAAGACTCCAGGGAAATTAGAAAATATTTTTAACTGAATGAAATAAAAATACAAAATATCAAAATTTGTGAGATTCAAACAAAACAATGTTTGAAGAAAAATTTATAGAATTAACTATTAATTTTTTAGAAAAGAAATGTCCTAAGTCAACCTAATAAATTTAAAAAAAAACAAGGCCAGGCACGGTGGCTCACACCTGTAATCCCAGCACTTTGGGAGGCTGAGGAGGGTGGATCACGAGGTCAAGAGATCGAGACCATCCTGGTCAATATGGTGAAACCCCGTCTCTACTAAAAAATACAAAAAATTAGCTGGGCATGGTGGCGCGTGCCTGTAATCCCAGCTACTTGGGAGGCTGAGGCAGGAGAATTGCCTGAACCCAGGAGGCGGAGGTTGCGGTGAGCCGAGATCGCACCATTGCACTCCAGCCTGGGTAACAAGGGCGAAACTCCATCTCAAAAAAAAAAGAAAGAAAAGAAAAAAGAAGCCAAAAGCAAATGGAAAGAAATAATAAAAACAGTAATCAATGTAATCCAAAATGCAAAATCAATAAAAAATTTAATGAAACTAAAAGCTAATTTTTGGAAAGATGAATAAGAGTGATAAACCTCAATCCAGACTGACAAACAGAAAATAAGAGAAAACATAAATTACCAATATTAGAAATGAAGAGAAGATTATCACTGCAGACTCCATAAACGTTAAAAAGGAAATGAGAGTACAGTACAAACAACGCTATGCACATAAATTCAACAACTCAGATAAAATGGATGGATTGTTTGAAAGACTCAAACTACCAAAACTCACCCAACAGGCAACAAATAAACTGAAATATCCCAAATCTATTAAAGAAAGTGAATTATTAGATAAAAGCTTTCCAAAGAAGAAATCTCCAGGCTTGTCTGCTTTTACAGCTAAATTCTATCAAATGTTTGAAGAAATGACATCAATCCTACTTAATCACCTCCATAAAAGAAAAGAAGTGAGAACATTCCTCCCCATCCATTTGATGAGGTCAGTATTACCCTGATATCTAAACTGTATTAAGACAATATAAGAAAACTACAGCATATATTTCTAATGAACATAAATGCAAATATCTTCAATAAAATATTAAATTAAATATACAATATACATGATTAAATATATAACAAATACTAATATACCATGAATACTGTTTGGTGAATACAATGGTATTAATAGTTCAGTATTAAAACATAAGAAAACATTATTCATCATATTAAGGGAGTACAGGAGATAAAACATGATCATATCAATTGATGTAGACGAAGAAAAAGAAAATGACAAAATTCAACATCTATTCACAAATTTTTCTTAACTCAAAAAAGTAGGAATAGAACAGCACTTCCTTAATCTGATAAACAGCGTGTCAGCTAACATCATACTTAATAGTTAAAGACTCAGTGCTTCCCCCTAATATGAGGAACAAAGCAAAGATGTGAACTATTACTACTTCTATTTAATCTCATGCTGGAAATCCTAGTTAGCACAATAAAGCAAGAAAGAGAAATGAAGCCAAAGTTTCTTAAACTAATGAGAAAGTTCAGGAAGGTTGCAGGATACAAGATCAACATACAAAATTCATTTTATTTCCATATACTATCACCAAACAGTTAGAAATGAAATTTAAAACAAAATATTTACAACAGCACAAAATATAAAAATATGTTACTGTTTTGTATAAATATAACAAAATATGCAGAATCCTTATAGGAAAACTATAAAATCTAAATGAAAGAAATCAAAGATACAAATAAAGGAAGAGACATACAGTGTTGCTAGATAGGAAGATTCAGTACAGTAAAAATGTCATTTAAAAAGCTGACCTCCAGATCAAGACCATCCTGGCCCCATGGTGAAACCATGTCTCTACTAAAAATATAAAAATTAGCTGGGCATGGTGGTATGTGCCTGTAGTCCCAACTACTTGGGAGGCTGAGGCAGGAGAATTGCTTGAACCTGGGAGGCGGAGCTGCAGTGAGCCAAGATCAGGCCACTGAACAAGACTCCATCTCAAAAAAAAAAAAAAAAAAAAAAAATTAACCTCTAGTTTTAATGCAATTGCACTCAGAATTCCAATAGAAATTTTTGTAGACACAGATATGCTGATTCTATAATTTACACAGAAAGGCAAAAGAAGGAAGGAGGGTAGTCAAAACAATGTTGAAAAAGAAGAGCAGAATTAGAGAACTCACACTATGTTATTTCAAGAATTACTATAAATCTACAGTAACTATAAATCTATAGTAACGTGTTTGTGTCTACGGAAAAGACATATACACCAATGGTAAAGAATAAACAATACGGAAACAGACCCATACAAACATGCCCAGCGGATTTTTCAGGAATGCGCAAAGGCAATTCAACGGGTCAAGGATAGCGTTTTCAGCAAATGATGCTGGAATCATCAAACATTCCTATGCTAAAAAAAGAGAAAAAAAAAAGAACCACTGCCAAAACCTTATACCTTAAACAAAAATGAATTCAAACTGGCTTATACTCTAAACATAAAACAAAACATTTAGAAGAAAACATAGGAGAAACCTTCAAGACCTGATGCTAGGCAAAGAGTTCTTAGGTATGATACCAAAAGCACAGTCTACAGAAGAAAAATAATCAACAGATTGGATTTTATCAAACATAAACATTTTTTCTCTAAGATGTCATAAAAGAATGAAAAGATTACCTGTACAATGGGAGAAAATATTTCCAAACTGTGCATTCAATGAAGAGCTCATATTCAGAATATATTAAAAAAGAAAAACTAAAAACTCAATACTAAGTGTATTCGTCTGTTCTCAAACTGCTATAAAGGTACTACCTGAGACTGGGTTATTTATGAAAGAAAGAGTTTTAATTGACTCACAGGTCCACATAGCTGCTGAGGCCTCAGGAAACTGACAATGGCAGAAGGTGAAGCAGGCATGTCTTACATGGCAGCAGGTGAGAGAGGGCAAGCGTGGAAGAACCCAGGGAAAACTACCATTTATAAAACCAGCAGATCTCATGAGAGCTCACTCACCATCATGAGAACAGTATGAGGGAAACTACCCCCATGACGTAACCACCTCCCACAAGGTCTCTTCCTTGACACGTGGGGATTGTGGGGATTGTGGCGATTACAATTCGAGATGAGATCTGGGTGGGGACACAGTTAAACCATATCATCAAGAAAACAACCCAGTTTAAAACGTGAATGTAAGAATTAAGCAGACACTTCACCCAAGAGGAGATAAGGAAGATAAACTGTTCAGCATCATTTACCATTAGGATAATGCAGATTAAAACCATGATCAGCTATCACTACATGCCTATTAGAAAGTCAAAATTTTTTTTTTGAAGCTGACGATACCAAGTGCTACTGAGGGTGTGGACCAACAAGAACTCTCTGACATTGCTGGTAGGGATGCAAAATGGTACAATTACTCTGAAGAAAAGCAGCAGTTTCTTAAAAAGCGACACATACACGTGCTACATGACCCAGAAATTCCACTCATGAGGACTTACCCTGGAGAAAGGAAACTTGTATTTCCACAGGCTCCTGTACGTGAATGTTCATAGCGGCCCTATTCATAACTGCAAACTTCGGAAAGAACTCAAATGTCCTTCAGAGGAAGGGGCTATCGATAAATGGAACAACCCAGGTAAGTATGGCATTATGCTGAGTAAACCAAGGTAGTCTTGAAAGATTGCATACTGTTTGATTGTGATATGACATGTCTGATATAACATCTTAGAAAAAGCAAAACTACAGTGATGGGAAACAGATCAGTGCTTGCCAGATGTTAGGGGTTGGGGGAGAATGTAACTACAAAAGGGAAGTATGAGATTTTAGGGGGTGATAAAACTGTTCTCTATTTTATTGTGGTAGTGGTTACAACCATCTATACATGTATTAAAACTTATAGAACTCTATATTCAACCAAAACCAGCCAATTTTACTGTAAAGTGATTTTTAAAAAATTGTATAGATTATATTTATAGATCTATAAAGCCACACTTAGAGATTTACAGATCACATCTATATATTTATATAGATGTCAAAAAACCAAAATTTGGATCAGTTTATTTCATCAACTATCTGTAACATAAAACACTGATTAATTCATATTTTTCTGGTCAATAATCAGCGATTTTCATTTTTGCTGAAATATTCAGTGTTATCTTTTAGCATTAGACAATTACATAACTTAAAATTTATGCTTTACTGAAGCAGCAGAAACATAAAATTAAAGGACCAGTGACTTCATGTGCTAGAAGTGTAACACTCAGACATATCCTTCCATAGCAGGGAGACACAATAACGTCCTCCACACAAAAGTTTGACAGATCAAACTTTCCCAGGAAAGGAAGCTACATGATGAATAGCTTCATGATCATAGTTGTGTGCAGCAGTACATTACCATGTTTATCAAGTCACTGTGTCTACGTAAAGAACATCCCAAGCAGAAGGGAGACTGTAGGCAAGATTCCTCAGGAACCAAAAAAGCCCATGGTCTGGAGTCCAGAGATTGAGGGGCAAGGTGATATCAGAGGGTATGGGAGGACTGGGCAGAGCTCCGGTCATACAAGGGCCAGCCGACTCAGCTAATGGTCCACATTTTATCCTAAGAAGAGTAGGAATTTTTTGACAGTATGTTCAGTAACATGATCAGATTTTTTATTTATTTTTTTTTTTTTGGTAAAATATACAGAGCATAAAATTTACCACTTTTAAGCATTCAGTTAAGTGACATTCAGTACATTCACACTTTTCTGCAAACATCACTACCATCCATCTCTTTTTATCATCTTCTCATACTCAAAGTACTTACGAATTAAACAATTACTCTCAATTCTCTCTCCCCTCAACCCCCAGGAACCACCATTCTACTTTGTCTCTAAGAATTTGACTACTAAGTACCTCATATAAGTAGAATCCTACAGTATTTTTCTTTTGTGATTGGCTTATTACACTTAGTATAATGTCTTCAAGGTTCATCATCCATGTTGTCAACATTTCCATTTTATGACTGAATAATGTGTGTGTGTGTGTGTGCGCGTGCACGCGTGTATGTGTGTGTGGTGTCACATTTTGTCTATCATCCATCAATGAAAAGTTGGGTTGCTTCCACTTTTTGGCAAACGTGAATCGTGCTGCTATAAGCATGGCTGTACAATACCTGTTTGAGACCCTTCTTTCATTTATTTGGAGTATCTACCCAGAAGTGGAATTGTTGAATCATAGGGAAATTCTACATTTAATGTTGTGAGGGACTTCCATACAATTTTCTGTGGTGACCAGATTTGTTTTTAGAAGATTATCCCAGCTATCATTTGGCAAACAGATGGATGGGTCAGGAATGTTTACAAGGAGACACTTAAAAGGTGATTGCAGAAGCCCAGGTGAGAGATGATGGTGGATTGGAAAGTCATTAAACAGACAATGTCAAACATTGACAAGTTTGACATAAGTAGACAAGTAGACAAACATGAGAAATATTCACAAGGTAAAAGTAACGGAACATGGAGATGTATTGGATATTAGTTGCCTGGGGAGAGGGATTACGTAAGGCACCGTGCTAGACACCAGGAGCCACGTGGCTTTACTCTTGGGTCAAACAGCAATGGCCAGTGACCATGCGAACAGGGCAAACATGACACTGGGGGGCATCACTGGAGGCTGCGTGACCATCCATATCCAGTCCATGGTTGGCAGCCTGGGATATGCCATGTACAGAGTCCGTAAGGAGATTACAATCTAGTTAGATTTCAACTTCTTCCTTTTTTTTTTTTTTGGACAGTCTTGCTTTGTCACCCAGGCTAGAGTGCAGTGGCTCCATCTCGGCTCACTGCAACCTCCATCTTCCAGGTTCAAGTGATTCTCCTGCCTCAGCCTCCCAAGTAGCTGGGACTACAGGCACGGGAGGGTGAGGCAGGAGAATCACTTCGACCTGGGAGGCAGAGGTTGCAGTGAGCTGAGATCCTTATATTTTTAGTAAAGACTGGGTTTCACCAAGTTGGCCAGGATGGTCTCAATCTCTCGACCTTGTGATCCCATGCCTCAGCCTCCAAAAGTGCTGGGATTACAGGTGAGAGCAACTGCACATGGCCTCAATTTCAACATTTTCTTTACCAAACACTATGACTAAAAGGAAGACTAGAAAGAAACCGACTTGTTTTTGAAAACCTACAAGTGGGTACCACTTAGCCTTCCCCTTGTGAAGGTGTGGTGGGGCCCTGTGCATAGCTTCCCTCTGCCTCAGGGACCTCTGACCATGTATCACAGAACACTCTCAGAAAGAGGCCCATTCACAAAGAAAGATTGTTTCCAGAAGAGTTAGCAGGTTACCCAAGCTGTTGATGAAATGGGCCAGGTTGCCACACTTGCTCAGCTGCGTGCGTTTGTTCCTCGTTTGAATGTGTACGAGCATTGCCATCATGCTGTAGTAGGGACGGAGTAGGCAGAACACTCAGCCACAGGGCAGGTCTGCCCCTCGCCTTCCCACACGCAGACTCTTGATCAGAGACAGAGAGCCAAGAAAGCAGCCATACACGTATCCCCACAAGGCCAGGCAGTGCGCGGCAAAGTTTACATGTATTTGCTTGTTTTATCTTCACAATGACTATGTGACATTATTCCGATAGCCTCATTTCCATCATTATAAAGATGATAGAAATGGAAGTTCAAAGATAGCAAGTTATTGCTCAAAGTCACATACCCCTGCGGGGCAGCACCAGGTCCCCGGATCCCCAGGCCCAGCCCCTCTCATGCTGCCACTGTGAAATAGGTGGTAATGAGAATAGTTGCTCTGAAGGAAAATATGAAAAAAATTCCTTCCACTGAGGGTGTTCTGGGGCACAGAGGAAGTGGGATCTTACAGAGGAGGCCTTTTCGTGGGTGGAGAAGAACAACAGCAGAGTGAATGGGGTTTGCGGGGAGTCAGGAAAGAGATGCCTGGGCATTTCAGATCGGGCAGGAACTCAGGCGGAGCTCTGTTGGCGGTGGGGAGCTTTTGAAAGACTTTGAGCAGGAGAGTAAAGTGAACCAAATACTACTTAGAATCCTCTACAAACATAACAAGATATAGTCTCTGTTTCAGCTGAGGTCTCATAACATATGCCATAATCCAAAGCACGGGGTGAGAGCATCTTGTATGATTTACAAAGAAATTCACTAAAAACTGGGCTGTGATTCTTCATGCCTCACTCCTGCTGAGGTTCTAACAGGTCAGACATAGAGAAGATTATTTTTAGGAGAAAGCTGTCAGCCTTTGTAACGGGGTTGAGATGTGAGGTTGTCAGGGCAAAAATGCACGTGCCCTGCCTATGGCTAGACGTGGGCCACATGGAGAGACATCTGCCTGGGTCCTCTTCCTTCCACCCAGGAGAGCTGCCCCCAGTGGAGGGGGAGCCACTGGAAGCCTTGGGTGCCCAGGAGCTGAGGCTGGAACCATGCTGTGATGCCAGTTTTAACCACCTGCCGAGTCTGAAAGTGCTAATTGAGTAAGCATTTCTGTCCCTCCCCCCACATTGAGTCACAGGCAGCATTGAGCAGGGGAGGAGGTATAGAAACTAAGACCCCTTTTAATGCAGAAGACACCCTGCAGTGGGGGTGCTGGCGGGGGGGAAACCTTAGCTTTGTATGAGGATCAAAGTTTTAGAGATCGTGGTGGTGATTTTCATGTGTCAACTTGGCTAGGCACCTTGGTCAGACACCAGTCTAAATGTGGCTATGAAGGTATATTTTGGATGAGATTAACATTTTAATCAGTAAAACTTTAAGTAAAGCAGATTACTCTCCATCATGTGGGGAGAACCTCATCCACTCCACTGAAGGAGAAAAAGACTGAGGTCTCCTGAAAACAGAGAATTTTACCTCCAGACTGCCTGTGGGTTCTGGGTCTCAGGCCTGCTGGCCTGCCCTGCGGATTTCAGGCTTGCCAGCCTCCACAATTGTAGAATTGATCCTTAAAATATTAGGTTGGTGCAAAAGTAAAGTAGTGGTTTTGACATTGAAAGTAATGGCAAGAAACACAATTATTTTTGCACCAACCTAACAAATCTCTCTCTCTCAGCTGATTGTAATGGCCTGGTTCTGTGTCTGTGATGCCCTCTAGAGAGAGCATTCATCCCAGTCATTCTCTACTGAATATGAAGGGGAATTATTAATGGGACAACCAACATCACAGTATACAAAACCTCAGTGTGACAGGACACTACATACAGCTGAGTGACCATGGGGCCACCACCTGGGACGGTGGCAGTGTGGCATGGCAAACACACACCTGTGTGTACGTGCGTGTGTGTGTGTACGTGCGTGTGTGTGTGTTCCTATTGGTTCTGTTTCTCTAGAGAACACTGATTATTACAATTATTATAGTGGCCTGTGTATTAACCACAGAAATGACACTTTGTGATCAGAAGACTTTTTTTTATCATCTAAGAATATGAGGACAGGCTGTGGGGTCTGCTTAAGATTTAAAGCAAGAGCTATGGAAGAATTAGCATCATAGAGTAGATCTGAATGGATGGGGGAAGTGGATTTTTTCAATCCTAGTAATTTAGTGCACTAGCATAACAAAGAAAAATTCAATCAAGTGAACTATTTATGGGAAGATAGGGCAGAGATCCAGTTCAGAAGGCTGCTACAGTATCCCACACATGGCTCAATAAAGATTTCTGCTTCAGCGGTGACTGCAAGAAAGTAAAGGTCTGTGAAATGGAAGAAACACTGGGTAGAATATCTGAGAGGATCTGAGGGATCAGATGTGAGCCATGCGGTCAAGGAAGTTGAGGAGAGAGAGGGGAGTGATGATATCAAAGAGGTACACTGGGAAGCCAGAGGTTCTAATGGGGCTGGCAAGTGAGAAGATGATCAGGAGACAATATCCAACTAGCACGCATAAGCTCAAAACCAAAGGTCTGGAAAGAAAACCAGGCCTCAGAATCATCAGGAAGGTGTTACAATGGGAAAGGCATAAATGGTTGAGGTCTCGGAGGGGAAGGACTAGAGGTGGATCCAGGGCTGATGAGGCCTGGGGCTTTTAAAATTTGGGAAGGCATCTTTAAGAAAAGAATGCGTTCAGGCCAGGTGTGGTGACTCACACCTGTAATCCCAACACTTTGGGAGGCTGAGGCAGGTGGATGGCCTGAGGTCAGGAGTTTGAAAACCAGCCTGACCAACATGGCAATACCCCATCTCCGCTAAAAATACAAAAATTAGCCGGGCATGGTGCCACAGGCCTGTAATCCCAGCTACTCAGGAGGCTGAAGCAGGAGAATTGCTTGAACGCAGGACGTGGAGGTGGCAGTGAACCAAGATCACGCCACTGCACTCTAGCCTGGGTGACAGCAAGACTGTCTCAAAAAATAATAATAAATAATAAAATAGAGAAAAGAATGTGTGCAAATACAACATGAAGTACAAATGTGAGTAATTACTTAAAATCAAAACAAGTTACACATTTTCAAACGGTTGATAAGTATGATCTATACCACCAGATTTTTAAAGATTGCATGATATTTTTAGGATAAACTTTCTGACATCACTTATAATAGTTTTTTCCTATATTTTTGGCTACACACTCCTGGAACCTCATCACGGGACAAGAATTTTGTAATAGTGTCATTTTCTATTGATAGAATAGAAGGATAATCCAGTTTTATAGCATGGTTGATCAAAATTTGTCTAGCTATTGATAATTTACAAACATTTCCTTCAACTTCATGATTGTCTTTGGTGATGCCCAGCTCAGGCAAAATCTGCGACTTCCCCCACAGAGACGCTCACGGGTGGTTGTGTATGTATTTCTGCAAATACAGGAATTGTGAGAAATCATCTTTCTCTCACTTCCCATCAAAACTTTAAAATATAATTGTATACATTGTACTTTAACCCTGATAGGCAAGAATATCCGTCTTGACTAGTCTAACTGTATACATCTGAAGACTGGGAGGGTTTTCCAGGGACAAGCAACTTAGCGTTGTAAATTACAAGCCATGCTTCTTCTCCGGTAGTCACATATTTACAGAACCAGGTGCCATGGGACACATTCACGTCACCATAGGACTTTTGGCCCTGCACCTTTGTGTCATGAGGTCAGTTGACTCATTAGAGAGGGGGGAAGATAGCCTTCCACTCTGTGTTGCTAATTCCTCCACACCTGGTCTGCTGATAATAACTTCATTCACAGAAATGACTGTAAACCATACAAATGGACCTTATTAAATTCATATGACTGCATTCTCAGCTCAACCTTCTTTAGCTGGATCCCAAATGTGTCCTAGCTCACTCCACCACTCTCTGACAAGAAACAAAGTGGAAGAGAGGAGGTAAGTATCTTGCTAATATTGCATTATCAGGTAACCACGTGAACACATCACCAGGCCTCCTCCCACAACCTGGGAAGGAGGGCATGCAATGAGGAGCCCTGAGGTTCCAGCCCCATTCATTTCATGGTAAATTTGTGACTCATTAGGACAGCACCTAGACGTACAACCATACTTCAGAAATGAGAGACAGAAAGAGTGCCACAATTAAATTCTAATTTAGAATCACTATTCCTTTCATATGGGTTTAGAAGGTAGATTTTCCTCTCCTTATAATTTACACATCAGACATTCATTGACCCTTTGCTAGGCACTGAGGTTATACAAATAAACAAGAATCTGTTTCCTTTTATATGAGATACATATACAAATATGCCAGAGTGTGTGCCATGATGGAAGCCCCAAGGAGAGAATTGTGCTCATGACTGGAGATGCCTTGGAGGTCCAGGGAAGGCTTTCTAAGGCTGGTGCTCCATTTGAGTAGGGAAGGCACCACACAAGTTTGCCAGACGGACAAGGAAGGTGAGTTCTTTCCAGGCAGAAAGCGAGGTGCAAGAGAACTCAGGTGAGATGCAATAGAGCAAATTCAGGGAAGGGCAATTAGTGTGCACTGCCCAGAATGCATGGTGCATGATGCAGCTTGCCTAGAAAGGAGCCCAGTGCAAAAAGAAAGGCATGATAAGGTAGGTGATGTGAGGATGGCTGGAACAGGGACCCCCGCAGGCAAGCGGCCCAGGGAAGGCAGAGCTGCCTGAGCTAAAGCAGTAACAGCGATAACGTGCAACGGCAGTCAGGATCTGGTGATAACTGACCATATATTGAATTTGAGGGAGAGGTAAGAGTTCAAATATAAAGACTTCTACAGTAATAAAATCATTTTATTAGAGAAATTTTCAAGTACAAAGGAAAGGTAAGGGAGTAGTATGATAAACTCCGATGTACCCATCGCCCAGCTTCCGTAAGGACCAACATCTTGTCAATCTTGTACATGTACCACTCAAAATTAATCTATAAAACTCTACTCATTATAAAAGCACAGCAACCTTACACTAAACTAAATTTGGCCTGAAGATACCTCCATAACTGAGTTCTTATGTGACAAACTGCAACCTAAGTGAACTACCTGAAAGCCTAACTAGGGATATACTCATAACAAATAACTGAGCCTCAGCCAAGCACATCAACTGAGTTTCAGTCAGTCACAGGCAGTTGACTGGGCGTGTTACTCATGCCTGTAATCACATTTCTATGGGAGGCCAAGGTAGGAGGATTGCTTAAGTCTAGGAGTTCAAGAACAGCCTCAAAAGAAGAAGAAAGAAGAGGAAGAGGAGGAAGAAGATGACGACTAGGAGGAGGGAGGAGGGAGGAGCACAAAGAAGAAGAAGATGAAGAGGAGGAAGGCAGAGAGGAGGAGGAGAAGAAGAAGAGAGGAGGAGGAGGAGAAGGAACAGGAGGAGGAGGAGGTCGTCGTCAACTGATCTAAATAGGGCAAGATACCAGGCTTTGTCTCTTAACTTCACTTCTGTTTTAAATGCCTCCTGAGTATAATTCCAGCATTTTGGGAGGCCGAGGTGGGCAAATCACGAGGTCAGGAGTTCAAGACCAGCCTGGCCAATATGGTGAAACCCCATCTCTACTAAAAATACAAAAAATTAGCCAGGTGTGTAGCATGCACCTGTAGTCCCAGTTACTCAGGAGGCTGAGGCAGAAGAATTGCTTGAACCCTGGAGGCAGAGCGTGCAGTGAGCCAAGATCACGCCACTGCACTCCAGCCTGGGTGACAAAGCGAGATTCCATCTCAAAAAAAAAAAAATATGCTTCCCAACCACATTACAGACTGGACGTCTTAGCACCTGTTCTGATTCTGAGAGCTGCCCAATTCTTAAATCAGTCTTTGTTTAAACTCTGTTAAACTTGTCTAAGCTTTTTAGTTTTAACAGTAATATATGAATGAATACACTTTTGGTAATATCTCAGGTAACTAAAGAGGAACATATCCAGTGAATACTGTGGAACAACTAATATGGTAAGATATTAACTTAGATTCATACCTCATACTATAGGCAAAAAGTCTTTAAATGCTGTTAAACATTAGAATAAAATACAGCTGAATATTAGATAACTAAGTAGCTAATTAATTAGATAACCAATTTTATAGTTGGCAAGAACTTTCTAAGCAAAAATTTTATAGAAAATAATTTTAAAATTAAAGATGTACAGTTTTAACCAAGTAATTTCTGTAAAACCTTCTGCATGTTAGTGGTAATGAAAAACAGATGGAGAAAAAACTGGCAAACTAAAAATGTGTATATATGTTACAAAAATTTATTCCTTTACATTAGGAAGCACCCTTACAAATTAACAAGAAAAAGACAAGTGGCAATTTAACAAAATAGCAAAGAACATAAACAATCCTTAACAGAAACTACTTAAATCACTTTAAAGTTAATCGCTACTTAAATATAGAAGAAAAAATTAATCTTACTAATCAAATAAATTACAATGAAGCTGAAAGTCGATTGTTGCTTATCAAATAGACAAAATTTCTTTTTAAAGAGCACGCTTAGAGTTGATGAACTTCTAGGAACTGGCAGCCTTATATACCAATCACAAGAATAGAAAGTGCTATCATTTTTCTGGAGGTCAGTTTGACAGGCAATTTCTACCAAGATCTTTACAAATATTCAGGCATTAACCCATTAATTCCATTTCTAGTAATTATCTTACAAAAATAATCAAACATGTATACAAACATATCTGTATAAGGGAGTTTATCATAGTGTTAATGGCAACAGTGAAACACCGGTCTATTAGTCTGTTCTCCCACTGCTATAAAGAAAAACCTGACACTGGGTAACTTATAAAGAAAAAGGCTTTAATTGACTCACGGTTCTGCAGGCTGCATTGGAAGCATGATGCTGGTATCTGCTTGGCTTCTGAGGAGGCCTCAGAAAGCTTCCAATCATGGCGGAAGGTGAAGGCGGGGAGCACTCATGTCACATGGCTGGAGCAAAACCAAGAGAGAAAGCAATGGGGGAGGGGTCACACACTTTTAAACGACCAGATTTAGTGAGACTCACTCAACTATCATGAGAACAGCACCAAGAGGATGGTGCTAAACCATTTGTGAGAAATCCACCCTTATAATCTGATCACGTCCCACCAGGTGACCTCCAACATTAGGGATTATATTTCAATATGAGATTTGGGCAGGAACACACATCCAAACCATACCAACTGGCAACACCGTACATATTCAGTGGACAAATGTGAAAATATACTGTAAATTTTGGCAAATTTATGCATGGAATATGGCACAGCTATTGAAACATCCTATTTCACATTCATGAATGGCGTATAGCATTGCTGATAATGTATTATAGAACAGAAAATGACCCACTTTCAATTTCAAAGGGATTTGCATATGTGTATAGAGTTGCAGTTTTACACATATATGTTTGGCCAGGTGTGGTGGCTCATGCCTGTAATCTCACCACTCTGGGAGGCCAAGACGGGTGGATTGCTTGAGCCTCAGGAGTTTGAGACCACCCTGAGCAATATAGCAAGACCTCATCTCTATTTTTTCAATAAAAACAAGTAAAAAATAAAAAATACATACATATGATTATACATAGAAAAAGACTGGCATTAAATATGCTAAAATGTTGATCTTGATTAACTCTTACAGCTAGGAATCTGGGTCAGTATTGTTATTCCACACACACTTTCTTTATTTTCTACCATGAACAGGCATGACATTTGTAATCATAAAAATAATGTTATTTTGTTTATGGTAGTTCATTTATTTGTATTCTGTTTCTAAAATGATTCCAGTATTAGAAAAGAAATAGACTCATTACCTCACAAATATAAAAAGCAATATAAAAATCCATAATGTGAAAGTTTGTTTGCCTGGGGGCCAACTTACCAAATCAAAAACTGCACAAATGAGTGAAATATGCAGCAGATGCAGAGCCTGGTGAGGTACTTTGATTTCACACATAATAGTGAGACATTTATAGTTACCTCTATAATCTGACCTTAGTGCCCAGCCTCATGAAACTATCTACTTTGCCTTTTTTTGGCCAATGTCTTTCCATATACATGTGTTGAGGGGTAACTGTCTCCTCAAGGAAGAGGAAATCTACTCTACTGTGTACCATACAAGTATTTTTCTAGGCTGAGATTATTACTTGCTGAAATAAGGAGATTACTTCTTTCTGAGGAAATGTTTTGCAGTTTAAATAATTTGGCTAGTGAGGTCTTTTGCATTCAGGTAAAATCTGACTACCTAAAAATTCTTCATCTTGAAATTAGATAAGATATTGGCCTTTCAGTTCTAGAGGTCATCATTTCTATCTGTCCCCAGCTCTATTTTATCTATTTTATCAGTTCCGTGAACTCTTCTACACACAATGTGATGTCCAGAACTCTTTCCCGTACTGATAGGGTTATCACGTGCCGTATCTGTATGCAATTTCTTGAAATGTGGTAACAGATGTGTACACATGTGGCTTAATGTGCACAGAAGGCAGATCACTACCCACTTCCTGGATGGGACAAACACCAACAATGCAGGCTGTCACTGCATTAGCTTACTCCAGCAGCGGTGTCGCACGCTGACACATGCCTTCAACATGGGCCAACAAACAAAAATATTAATAAAAACAAATTTGCCCAAGGGCTTTTTATGTCAGGTTTTTGTATACATCTGCTTGGGATGCCATAACAAAATACTACAGTCTGGGCGGCTTAAACAATGGACATGTATTTCCTCACATCTGGAGGCTGGAAGTCCATAATCAAAATGCTGGCTGATTCGGTTGCAGGTGAGGGCTCTCTTCCTGGCTTGCAGACAGCTGCCTTCTCACTATGCCTTCACATGGCCTTTCCTCTGTGTGCCCGCAGAGACAAAGAGCTTTGGTCTATCAGATTAAGGCCCCACCCTTATGACTTCATTTAACCTTAATTGCCTCCTTAAAGCCCCTATCTCCAAACATCACATTAGGGCTTAGGGCTGCAACATATTAAATTTGGAGGAGACACATTTCAGTCCATAATATTTCTGGAAAGTCAGGAGTAACATGTCTAGCACGGCATGGTGGCTCACGCCTGTAATCCCAGCACTTTCAAAGGCTGAGAGAGGAGGATTGCTTGAGGCCATGGGTTTGAGACTAGCCTGGGCAACACAGCAATACTCTGTCTCTAAACAGTTTAAAAATTTGCTGGGCATAGTGGCATGCACATGCATTCCCAGCTACTTGAGAGACTGAGGTGAGAAGATGACTTGAGCCCAGGAGTTTGAGGCTGCAGTGAGCTACAATGGCGCCGCTGCACTCCAGCCTGGGTGACAAAGCAAGATCCTGTCTCTAAAATGAATAAAGAAATGAAACATATAACCTGCCTCAATATTTCTACTTTTGCCTATCCACAGTTAAATCCCCACAGGCTTACCAGAATTGTCCTGTAAAAACCAAAGTCAGATCAAGTCACTGATCTGCTCAAAGCCCTCCAAGATATTCCCTTTATACTCAAAATCAAATACAAACTCCTTAAAGTCACCTACCAGGCCTTGCATAATTTGGCCCCACTTACCTTACCAAGCCTCCCTTCTTCACTTCATTCTCCTATAGAAGCCTTCCATTGGTCCCACATAAGACAGGCCGGTCTCAGCCGCCTGCCTGGCACTTCCACCTGTCTTACTGGGATGCTCTTGCCTGGCTCGCCCCCTGCACTCTCAGACCTTCATTCAGCTACCACCTTCTGTACCATTCATCTAAACTCAATCCTACCTCACTCCATGATCTCATTTCATTTGTTTTAATGCACACATACATATAATAACTGCATTGCATATATATGTTGCCTGCAATTATAATGCAATAATACGTGTTACTATTCACAATTATAATACAATTATAATATAATTGCATTACATACATATGTTACTACCTGTAATTATAATTACATTACAATGTAATTGCATATATATAATAACATATATATATGTTACTACCTGCAATTATAGTTTAAATTTATTATCTCTCACTCCTTTCAAAAAATCTCGTTAGCCACTGTACTTCCAAACCCTAGAAGCATGCCTGGCACATAAAAGGTGCTGAATCATGTGTTGAAAAATGGATCCTGTGTGTAGAATGTTGTCATATTTCCCCTACTAAGTGCAGGGTTTTACTTTGATCTGGTCATGTTTTATTTCTGTTTATTTCTCATGCACTGGCTCACTTGTCAATATTATTTTGAGTATTACTTTGTTGTTAATCATATTAGATATTTCTCTCAGCTCTTGATTATGAAAAACGTTAAGCACTCCCTATAGTTGTTTCAAAAAGAAAAAAAAGTAAGTTTCTAATAAGCTACAAAATTTGCAAGAATTATGATATATATGTGTTGCCTATATTATATATATGATTATACAGTGTGAATATATATATGTTATGGATTGAACTGTGTCGCCCCACAACTCATATGTTGATGTCCTAGCCCCTAGTGCCTCAGAATGTAACAATATTCGCAGATTGGGTCTTTAAATGGGTGATTAAGTTAAAAACAGTCCATTAGGGTGGGTCCTAATTAATCTGATTGGTAACCTTATAAGAAGAGGGGATCAGGACACAAGAGAGATACCAGGGGTGTGCACACAGGGAAAAATGCATCCAGGCAAACAGAGAAAAGGTACTTGTTTCCTAGCCAAGGAGAGAGGTCTCAGGAAAAACCCTGCCAACTCTGTCATCTGGAACTTCCAGGATCTGGAGAAAGTAAACTTACCTTACTTAAGCCATCAAGTCTATGAAGTTTTGTTGTGGCAGGCTGGGCAGACCAGCACTAGAAATAAAATCCAGACAATACGTGAAGGCCTGCTGACCTTCCTACTGCTTCCCTAAGTCTGCTGACCTTTGGTTTCTTTTAAGAAAAAAGGATTAGGCTCCGCAGACTTCCTGCCTCCTCTCTGTCCCTTCCCATCCATTGCTCACATGGTCTGGGAAGCTGGAAGCTGAGAACAGGCTGCAAACTAACCAGATGTCCTTCTTTATGCTGTCCCTGAGAGAACCCCAGCGTCTGCCCGAGCTTGGGGCAGGGAAAAAAGGGGATTTAGAGAGCACCTAAGAGGGATATTTTACAAATGTCTTAAGGAGCTAAAGGAGACTAAAAAACTCCAAGTGAGTGAAAAGTTACAGAATTTGGGCTAAGATGCTGTCGAAAATAGATGCTCAGTGCTGCAAAGAAAAATTAGCACGGAGACAAAGGATCTTTTAGCAAAGGAATTTTCACTTTCTGGACTGCAGGAAGGAAGGGTACTCTCACTAGCCATCTTGCCACGAGAGTACAACGAACAAAGGAAAGAAGACATATTTATTTCTTACACATTTGGGGTCATCCTTACTGCTGTGTCTGATCTCTATTGGCTGGAGCCAGACCTCACGATCCAAACTAAAACCTGACTGGCTAATAACTTAAAACTTTTCTAAACAGGTAAAAGCAATGGAGAGCTGGGACATGCCTGTGAGCATGTCCAGCACAGATATCTTGGTTAAAGTAAAGGACATAGAACGTACCACGTGCCTGTGCATGGCATGTCTAACAGCTACATAGGATAAGGCTTAACAAAGTAACAAAGTTATTAGCACACTTACTCTTTAACAAGAAAGGCAACTTTAAACAGGGACTTTTCTACTTCCCACAGTGTTGTTAAGCATCTCTAAAACTCATTGGGGGAAAAAGAGATTTCAAAAGTATAGTCTGGAGGATTTCATAGGGGAAAAAAATCATGATTATACCTCAGTGAGTGGAGACTCTTCAATTAACTAGCGACACCTACTGCATAGATTAAGTACTTTTTTCCCTACCAAACTGGAACATGATGAGCAGGGGACAGAGCGATGTGTAGGTAGCTTATTATCCACCATCACTCATGCTTTGCTTATTTTTATACTGTACTAATATCCTCCCTGGTTGCGGCTGTCTGGGCTGTTTTGGTTTACATATTTCATGGGCATTTAGGCACTGGACACAAGGATTAAATCTGATGACAGGGAGGCTGAGGTAGGAGAATTGCTTGAACCCGGGAGGCGGAGGTTGCAGTGAGCCGAGATCGTGCCATTGCACTCCAGGCTGGGCAACAACAGCAAAACTCCATCTCAAAAAAACCCACGAAAATTGATGACAAATTTGCAGGTAGATTATAGTGGTGGGATTTTTCACTAGTATGAAGCTGCTACCCGACCTGCTGAAATTGCAAAGGCAGGAATTAATGGCATGGAAGGTACCACCAAATATTCTTTGGTCACTTTTAGTTTGTCCTGGGAATTAGTTATCAGCTCCCTGCAAACCTTGTGCAAAGGCACGTGCAATCCGGATGATATGCACAGAACACTGAATGATATTGTGCCCAATCTAGAGACACAGGAAGTGGCACTCATGAAGACCTAAATCACTTTATCATACCCAGACCAAAAAGAAGGAAGCAGATAGGACACTGATTTAATACGAGAGGCTTCACATATGTCATCTCCTTTAATCTTTACAACAATCCTCAATTTTCCTGAATTTTTTAAAAAAGGTGAGGCTCTATGAGGTTATTTGCCAAGGTCAACTAGCTGGTGTATTGCAAAGTCAGGATTTTAGTCGAGATCCATGTGACTTGAACCCTTGCTCTTTCTAATATACCCACTCTTTCTCCCTGAATGTTTCTTTAGATGGAGATTTGTCCTTAATTGCAGCCTCCAGCAGGCATGAGTAATTCACACGGAGGGCTTCTAAAGAAAGGGGTGGAAGGCAATGCCTACTGTGCATCTGCATGCGAAAGGCATTCTCTCAGCACTGCAAAGAATGCAGAGAAAAACACCTCAAGATGCTTAGAATCCCATGCAAGGGCTGATTTACATGTCATTTTTCTCTGAAATATATTTTTTTTTGTGGTAAGGGCACTTAACATGATATCTGTCCTCTTAACAATTTTAGGTGTACAATACATTATTGTTGATTAAAAAGATATCACCTCACAACTGTAAGGATGGCTATTATAAAAAAAAATCATTCTGGTCACTTTAGACAACACAGATGAACCTGGAGGACATAACGTTAAGTAAAACAAGTCAGGCACAGAAAGACGAATACCACACAATCTCAAAAAGCTGAACAAATAGAAAAAGAGAGTAGAAAAAGAGACTGGGAGGTTAAAGGATTGGAGAGATGCTAGTTAAAGAACACAAAATTCCAGTTAGATGGGAGGAATAAGTCGTAGAGATCTATTGCCTATCATGGTGATTACAGTTAATAGATAATATACTTGAAAACTGCCAAGAGTAGAATGTAAGCATTCTCATCACAAGAAAAAAAAATAGATGGCAAACATGTGGGGTAGGGCATATGTTAATTAGCTCAATTTAGCCATTCCACAATGTGTACATATATCAAAACATCATATTGTACACCAAAAATATAAACAATTTTTGTTTGTCAGTTATAGGTCAAACAAAAAGCAAATGTTGGCAAGGATGTGGAGAAATTGGAACCACTGCATGCTGTTGGTAGGACTGCAAAATGGTGCAGCCACTATGGAAAACAGTATGGAGGTTCCTCAAAGAGATAAAAATATAAAACTACCACATAAGTCAGCAGTCTCACTTTTGGATATGTATCTGAAATAACTGAACTCAAGATCTTAAAAAGAGATAGTATCACATCCGTGTTTATCACAGTGAGTAAGAAATTTACAATAGCCAAGATAAGAAAAGCAGCCATACGTTCATTGACAGATGAATGGATAAAGAAACTGTGGTATATTCATAGAGTAAAATACTATTCAGTGTTTAAAAAGTGAAAATTCTGCAATATGCAGCAACATGGATGAACACTGAGGACATCACGCTAAGTGAAATCAGTCATACACACAAAAACGAGTACTGCATGATTCCACCCCTATGAGTCATCTAAAATGGTCAAATTCTTAAAATCAGAGATGAAACTGGTGGTGATGACCAGGGCCTGGGAGGAGGGGGAAATGAAATTTATTAATCGGTTATTTTTGAGAGGATCATGGCAGACGAATGGCACGACTAGACTGCAGCTCCCACTCAGACAGACAGAGCAGTGTGTGGAGTCTCACATTGCGAACTTTTGCTCCAGCACTACTGCAGGAATAATTCAGGAAAGCCGAGAGAACCACAGACCCTCTGAAGGAAGCAGATTGATCTTGCAGGACCCAGGAAACACCGCAAATACTGTAAGTGTCCAAACTGTGGAAGTGAGAAAGGGCAATGGGCTGCCTCTGAACACACACCATCGCTAAGGAACCTGAAAGTCTTTATCATGGAAGAAGATTCTGACCTTACCCGGAGCTGAGTCAATTTAGAGAGCCAAGCAAAATACATGGGTAGAGGAAGCCACGGGAAAAGCCCTGTGGGCTCTCTGGGTCCCCTGGGTAGCCATTTCCACCTTGCCTCACCGCGGTCCTTGGGGAGGACTGCCAGTGGTACTGGGAAAAGGCCACAGGGAGAAGGAAACCTCCAGCTGAACTTCGTAACAATTCCAACCAAACGAGAAGTCTCCTGGCCAGAACTCAAGGAAGGGCATGAATCCTCTGTGCAGACTCCACAGCTGGGGAAGCAGGAAAAAGCCCTGCTTGCTTTCATAGCTGGAAGGCAAGTAGCCTGGGGCTAGTTCTCAGCCCTGCTCCTCCACTGCCTGGAAACAGACTCGGTACTGTTTGGGGAGCAAAGCCAAAGTGAGACCGTCCTTTTGGGTTGCATGGGAGCTGGGTGAGGCCTGTGACTGCTGGCTTTCCCCAACCTCCCTGACAACCTACATGACACAGCAGAGGCAGCTATAATCCTAAGAACATAACTCTATTGACCTGGGAACTACACTCCCATCCCCCACAGCAGTCACAGCAACACCCTCCCAAGGAGAGTCTGAGCTCAGACACACCTAGCCTCGCCCCCACCTGATGGTCCTTTCTTCCCACCCTGGAGCTGAACAAAAAGGGCATATACTCTGGGGAGTTCTAGGGCCCTGCCCACCATCTTATCCTCCCTATACTACCACAGCTGATGCTTTCTTGAAAGTGCCACCTCCCTGCAGGAGGCCAACCAGCACAAAAATAGTTCATTAAACAACCAAAGTTAAGGACCTTGACAAAGTCCATTTCACCCTGCTGCCACCTCCACTGAAGCAGATGCTGATATCCACTGCTGAGAGACCCAGAGTTGGTTCACATCACAGGACTCTGTGTAGACAACCCTAGTACCAGCTCGAAACCTGGTTGACCTGCTGGGTGGCTAGATCCAGAAGAGAGGTAACAATCCCTACAGCTTTGCTCTCAGGAAGCCGCATTCCTAGGAAAAGGGGGAAGGTACTACATCAAGGGAACCCCTCATGGAACAAAAGAATCTCAACAACAGCCTTGAGACCTAGACCTTCCCTCTAATAGAGCATAATCAAATGAGAAAACACCAGAAAAACAACTCTGGTAATATGACTAAACAAGGTTCTTTAACAATCCCCCAAAATCACTCTAGCTCACCAGCAATGGATCCTAAACAAGAAGAAATCCTTGATTTATCTGAAAAAGAATTCAAAAGGTCAGTTATTAAGCTAATCAAGGAGCCACAAGAGAAAGGCAAAGCCCAATTTAAGACAATTTTTTTTAATGATGCAAGAAATGGGAGAAATCTTCAGTGAAATAGCATAAACAAGAAACAATCAAAACTTCAGGAACCAATGGATGCACTTAAAGAAATGCAAAATGCTCTGCAAAGTCTCAGCCAAACAATGGAACGAGCAGAAGAAAGAACTTCGGAGCTTTAAGACAAGGTTTTTACATTAACTCAATCCAGTAAGACCAATAAAAAAGAATAAGAAATATTAATAAAGCCTCCGAGAAGTCTACGATTATGTTAAATGACCAAACCTAAGAATAATTGGTTTTCCTGAGGAAGAAGAGAAATCTAAAAGTCTAGAAAACATATCTGCGGGAATAATCAAGGAAAAATTCCCCCACCTTGCTAAAGATCTAGAAATCCAAATACAATAAAATCAAAGAACACCTGGGAAATTCATCACAAAAGGATCATCACCCAGGCACATTGTTATCAGGTTATCTAAAGTTAAAATGAGGCAAGAATCTTAAGAGCTGTGAGGAAAAAGTACCAGGTAACCTATAAAGAAAAACATATCAGATTAACAGCAGATTTCTCAGCAGAAACCCTAAAAGCTAGAAGGGACTGGAGCCCTATCTTCAGCTTCCTTAAACAAAACAATTATCAGTCAAAAATTTTGTATCCAGTGAAACTAAGCTTCATAAATGCAGGAAAGATATAGTCTTTTTCAGACAAACAAGTGCTCAGAGAATTTGCCACTACCAAGCCAGCACTACAAGAACCTAAAAGGAGCTCTGAATCTTGAAACAAATCCCGGAAACAACTCAAAACAGTAACTCTTTAAAGCATAAATCACACAGGACCTACAAAAAAAAAATTAAAAATAGAAAAACAAGGTATAAGGCAACAAATAACATGATGAATGGAACAGTATCTCATATCTCAGTACTAATATTGAGTGTTAATGGCCTAAATGCACCACTTAAAAGGTAACAGAATAGCAGAATGAGTAAGAATTCACCAAATGAAAGTGCTTCCCCGTGTTTGTTTGGAGGGTCCACTCCTGTCCCTTGTCAACTCTGGAGCTTTTGCACACATGTTTAAAAAAAGAAAAAAAAAAGAATTCATCAGCCAACTATCTGCTGCCTCCAAGAGACTCACCTAACACAAAAGAACTCACATAAACTTAAAGGGGTGGAAAAAGACATTCCATGCAAAAGGATATCAAAAGCAACCAGGGGCAGCTATCCTCATATCACAAAACCAAATTTACAGCAACAACAGTTAAAAAATACAAAGAAGATCATCATGATCTAATGATAAAAGGCCTTGTCCAACTGGAAATATTACAATTCTAAATATATATACATCTAACACTGGAGCTCTCAAATTTATAAAACAGTTACTGCTAGGCCTAAGAAATGAGATAGACAGAAACAAAATAATAGCAGGGGGCTACAATACTCCACTGACAGCACTAGACAGGTCATCAAGACAGAAAGTAAACAGCAAAAAAAAAAAAAAATGGATTTAAGCTATACATTGGAACAAATGAACTTAACATATATAAAGAACATTCTACCCCAAAACATAAGAATATACATTCTATTCATCAGCTCATGGAACTTTCTCCAAGATAGACCACATGAGAGGCCACTAAACAAGTTTCAATTAATTCAAGAAAACTGAAATCATATCCAACACTCTCTTAGACCACAGTGGAATGAAACTGGAAATCAACTCTAAAAAGAACCTTCAAAACCATGAAAATATATAGAAATTAAATAACTTGCTCCTGAATGATTGATCACTGGAACAACAACGAAATCAAGAGGGAAATTTAAAAACTCTTCAAACTGAATGTCAATAGTGACACAACCTATCAAAACCTCTGGGATACAGCAAAGGTGTTGCTAAGAGGGAAGTTCATAGCCCTAAATGCCTACATCAAAAAGTCTGAAAGAGCACAAACAGACAATCTAAGGTCACACCTCAAGGAGCTAGAGAAACAAGAACAAACCAAACCCAAACCCAGGAGAAGAAAGGAAGATCAGAGCAGGACTAAATGAAATGCAAACAAACAAAAAATACAAAATTAAGTGAAACAAAAAATACAAAATTAAGTGAAACAAAAAGCTGGTTCTTTGAAAAGATAAATAAAATTGATAGAGCATTAACAAGATTAAGAAGAAAGAAAATTCAAATAAGCTCAAGCAGAAACAAAACAGGAGATACTACAACTGACACATTCAAGTCTACTATGAACATGTTTACCCACATAAACTAGAAAACCTAGAGGAAATGGATAAATTCCTGGAAAGATACCACCCTACTAGCTTAAATCAGGAAGAATTAGATACTCTGAACAGACCAACAACAAGCAGCAAGATTGAAATGGTAATTTAAAAATTACCAACAAAAAAAATCCAAAACCAGATGGATTCACCACTGAATTCTACCAGATATTCAAATAAGAAATGGTACCAATCCTATTGACACTATTCCACAAGACAAAGAGGGAATCCTCCCTAAATCGTTCTATGAAGCCACTATCACCCTAATATCAAAACCAGGAAAGGATATAACCAAAAAAGAAAACTACAGACCAATATCCCTGATGAACATAGATCCTTAACGAAATACTGGCTAACGTAATCTAACAACATATCAAAAAGAGAATCCACCACGATCAAGTGAGTTTCATACCAGAGAGGCAGGGATAGTTTAACATATGCAAATCAATAAATGTGTTACAGAACATAAACAGAATTAAAAACAAAAATCACATGATCATCTCAACAGACAGTAAACTAAACAAAACCCAGCATCCCTTTATGGTTTAAACGCTCAGCAAAATCAGCCTACCAGGGGCATACCTCATTGTCATAAAAGCCATCTATGTATGACAAATACACATAATACTAAATGGGGGAAAGTTCAAAGCATTTCCTCTGCAAACTGGAACAAGACAAGGATGCCAAATCTCATCACTTCTCTTCAACATAGTACTTGAAGTCCTAAAAAGAGCAATCAGACAAGACAAAGAAATAAAGGGCATCCAAGTCAGTAAAGAGAAAGTCAAATTGTCGCTGGTTACTGATTATATTATTTTATACCCAGAAAATCCTGAAGACGCCTCCAAAAAGCTCCTAGAACTGATAAAATAATTCAGCAAAGTTTCTGGATACAAAATTATTGTATACAAATCAGTAGCTATCCTGTACACCAACAGCGACCAAGCTGAGAATCAAATCAAGAATTCAACCCCTTTTACAATAGCTGGGGAAAAAAAAATTTAGAAATATACCTAACCAGGGAGGCGAAAGACTTCTACAAGGAAAACTACAAAACTCTGCTGAAAGAAATTATAGCCAACACAAACAAATGGAAACATGTCCCTTGTTCATGGATAGGTAGAATCAATATTGTGAAAACGACCATAATGCCAAAAGCAATAAACAAATTCAATGCAATTCCCATCACAACACCACCTCTTCTAGTTCTTCACAGAATAAAAAAAAAAAAAAATCCTAAAATTCATATGGAACCAAAAAAGATCCCACATAACCAACGCAAGACTAAGCAAAAAGAATAAATCTGAAGGCATCACATTACCTGATTTCAAACTATACTATAAGGCCATAGTCACCAAAACAGCATGGCACTGGTATAAAAATAAGCACATCAACCAATGGAACAGAATAGAGAAGAGAATAGAAATAAACCCAAATACTTACAGTCAACTGATCTTTGACAAAGCAAACAGAAACATAAAGTGGGAAAATGACACCCTATTCAACAAATGGTGCTGGGATAACTGGCTAGCCACATGTAGGAGAATGAAACTGGATCCTTATCTCTCACCTTATGCAAAAATAAACTCAAGATGGATCAAAGACTTAAATCCAAGATGTGAAACTATAAAAATTCTAGAAAATAACATTAGAAAAACCCTTCTAGCCATTGGCTAAGTCAAGGATTTCATGACCAACAACTCAAAAGCAAGTGCAATAAAAACAATGATAAATAGCTAGGACTTAATTAAACTAAAGAGCTTTTGCCTGACAAAAGGAACAGTCAGCAGAGTAAACAGACAACCCACAGAGTGGGAGAAAATGTTCACAATCTATACATATGACAAAGTACTAATATCCAGAATCTACAACAAACTTAAAACAAATTAGCAAGAAAAAAATTTCATCAAAAAGTGGGGTAAGGACATGAATAGACAAATCTCAAAAGAAGATATACAAATGGCTAACAAACCTATGAAAAAATACTCAACAGCGCTAATGACCAGGGAAATGCAAATGAAAACCACAATGTGATACCATCTTACTCCTGCAAGAATGGCCATAGTCAAAAAAATAATAATAACAATAGATATTGAAGTGGATGTGGTGAACAAGGAATACTCTACGCTGCTGGTGGAAATGTAAACTAGTACAACCACTATGGAAAACACTGGCAATTCCTTAAATAACTAAAAGTATAACTGCCATTTGATTCAGCAATCCCACTACTGAGTTTCTACCTGGAGGAAAGAAAGTCAGACAAAAAAAATACTTGCACGTGCACGTTTATAGCAGCACAATTCACAATTGCAGAAATGTGGAACCAACCCAAATGCCCATGAATAAACAAGTGGATAAAGAAATTGTGATATATACATATAAATAGGATGGACTACTACTCAGCCATAAAAAGGAATGAATTATTAGCATTCCCAGCAACCTAAATGAGATTGGAGATTATTTTAAGTGAAGTAACTCAGGAATGGAAAACCAAACATCACATGTTCTCACTCATAAGTGAGAGCTAAGCTGTAAGGATGCAAAGGCATAAGAATGACACAGTGGACTTTGGGGACTCAGGGGGACAGGGTGGAAAGAGGGTGAGAGGTAAAAGACTACAAACTGGGTACAGTGTACACTGCTCAGGTGATGGGTGCACCAAAATCTCATAAATCACCACTAAAAAGTGTACCCATGTAACCAAATACCAGCTGTTCCCCAATAACCTATGGAAATAGAGTAAAATAATGTATTAATTGAAAGGCATAAAGTTTCTGAAATATTTTTCTTAAACCCCTACATCCACATACACAACTACCCTTAATACACACACAGAGTATTTTAATACACTGTTAATATGTATTTCCCTATGTTTTGTTATCAAACAAATCCAAACAGATGAGAACCTGGCCAATGACCACCATTTTCCTAACCTGAGTAATTGCCAAAAACATTTGGTTTATTCTGCAGTGATCTCTCTTTCTGACATTTATTATGGGTTCTGAGAAAGCGTTTTAACCCATAATAGCTGATGGAATATGATTAAGGGATAGTTCCCAGCCTGGCAAGACGTTGGGGTTGGTGGGGGAAGTAAGAAGCATATCAGACAACGTGCCAAAATAATCATTTTACAATGACTCAGGATAACTTCAAAGAATTGGTTTATCAAAGATTAACAAGCTAAGAGTTGGTGGGAGTTGTTTGCCATTAGATAGGGCAGTATTAGACATCCCTGCTGCTGGTTAGAACTTATCAAAACTTGGATGAATGGCAATCAGAAGAAACCTTGGCAGGAGGCATTGGAGACTTCATGAAGGGATATGAAGAGACTGGAAGGGCAACTGCCAATGTAGCTGCCAGGGAACATGGCTGCAGGGAGGTCTATTGTTTAGCAACCTCATATAACACTGAGTTTAAGAGCTCCTATATTCAGGTAGAGTGCTGCTAAAATTGGAGAACCTGTGGGTATTCATACAGACAATATTGACAGAAACACGTGCCATAATATTAGGCAAAACAAAACCTAAACAGGTTTCATTCTATGATAAGATCATAATTATCAAAAACAAAACCACAAAACTATGCAAATAAAGGAGATCAGATGGAAATACACAAATCTATGAACAGTGACTGCCTTGGCTGGTAGTACGGTGAGTAGAGTTTCCTTCCTTTTCTGTGTCTTCCAATTTTTCTTGACTAATTATGTGCTTTTACAATAGAAAAAATGTACTTTAAAAAGAGGAAATGTTCTTTGTTTTCTTTCTCTCACTCCGGAAAGTACATTATTATCCTCTCAGCAGCTGGCTCACATGCTGCTTCTTGGTATCCCATTTTCCATGACCCAAGCCAACACACAATATTGAGCAAATGAAGAAAACGCGAGGGAACTGATGAGATGAGAGTTAGATTTGGGGAAAGCCAAATGAATAAAATAAGCAGTTAATTTTCTTTTTTTTTTTTTCTTGAGATAGAGTCTCACTCTATCGCCCAGGCTAGAGTGCAATGGCGTGATCTCAGTTCACTGCAACCTCCGCCTCCCGGGATCAAGCAATTCTCCTGCCTCAGCCTCCCAAGTAGCTGGGATTACAGGCACTTGCCACTGTGCCTGGCTAATTTTTGTATTTTTGGTAGAGATGGGGTTTCATCATGTTGGCTAGGCTAGTCTCAAACTCCTGACCTTGTGATCCACCCACCTCGGCCTCCCAAAGTGATTAAAGGCGTGAGCCACCAAGGCCAGCCACCAGATGATTCTTTATCATGTAGTCACTCTGCCTGGCAAACAATTAGGTATGCCAATAAGTACTAACATAGTGCCTATCTCTTTCCAGTATTATTCTAAAATGTTATAACACCTGAGAAGCTTTATGGAAACTGTTCTTTTCAAAGTAAAACTCAGAATATAATAATCAACAAAGGACTTCTAAACCATCTCTAGGAGCAAGTTTTATACACAAATATATATAATTAATAACCCCAGAATTTGTTCATAATTTATTCATAAATAAAAATATATGTATATGTATAATACAAATATCCCAAATTAGTAATATTTGGGGAACATTTTGATGGTTCATGTGAAAATAGGATGTGTTGAATTTAAAATGGTTATAGGACACTAATGTATTTGTTAATTGTACCTAAAATGCTAAAATGACTCTGAATGTAGCTGCTTATTGCTTTGAAATAAATATTTCCACTACTTGCTAGAATAAGAGGTATCAATAACCATAGCAGCAGTATGCATTACATTTAAGAGTTGATGTGGCAATCAGATTCCCTCAACTCAAATCCAAATTCCCTAAGTCCATGACCACGTGCAAGTTATTAAATTCTTCAAGTCTCACTTTCCTGATTTGTAAAATAGAGTACTAGGAGGTTTGAAATGATTAAATGACATAATATTTACATAGTACCTCACCCATATGAGGTCTTAATAAATGTTATTCATTACTGTTATCCTTACTATCAAACAAGTACCAGTAGAACCTAGCCTCAATTTTTAAATCAGTCCTTTGCTATAGAAACCGCAAGACAGCTGCATCTAAGAGGATGCTGAGAGGCACTGCCAGGAAGCCATGTGTACCTGCAGGAGACCAGCATGTGTTGTAGCAGGAAGTTAGAACTCAGAATTGTAAGTTACTAACCATATTTAAGAATTTCTTCTGCACTCAGTTTTCAATGATAGGACGAGCAGCTTGAACATTTTGGGGGTGTTAGGTACAGAATGTAGATTTTCCAGCCCTGTGTCCTTTGGAATACAAGCTGCTACTTGTTGTCAGTGTTGGAAAGAAGGTTTATTTTGGCAAGGATGAGACCGTCTTCCTTCCAGATTCTTGGGAATTTAACATGCCAGATACTAATGGGCTCAGCTCTCAATGAAAAAGCACAAGAATGGCATCTGGCGGATATCCGTATCCTTTCCAGGAGACCCATTTACCCTCCCTCTCTAGCTCTAATTCTTTTATAGAATAGGACTTAAATAAAATTTTTCTGCATTCCCAACAATTTTAGTTTCTATGTTGTAGGAATTCCAATGCTGAGACCTCAGTATGAAAACGAGTCATGTTACGGGAGAACTTCCAGGGTATCTGGCACAAGCAAATGTAGAACCACTTGTTCGCAACATTTTCTCAAATCAGATTTTATGCAGTTTCCAAAGTGTTAATAATCCCCACTGATTATTAATTTCACAATGAAAAATTATGAGCTATATAAGGAAACAAACCACCAGGAAGATTATAAGTACAACCTGAGAAAAAATAGCATCCCTCAAATCTAAATTAATAGAATGTTAAGAGGTTACTAAAATATGTATTTTTAAAATTATTGAAGAGATAAGAGAAGCCAAAATAACAATGAAGAAACAGGGTGTAATAAAAATAATCAGAGAAACTGGAAAATGAAACAAATGGAATTTCTACAAATGAAAATATAGTTACTGAGATTAAGCTCAGTATAGAAATGAAATAGCATATCAAATCAAGGTGACAAAAGAATTACTGAACTGGAAGCTACAACTTAAAAGAAAGCAAACAGAATATGTAAAAGTTTTTAGGGAGACATGGAAGACAGAATGAAAAATTTCAACGTATATCTAGAATGAGTAACAGAAAGCAATAGCAGACAGAATAAGAGTAACACATGTTCTTTGGAAGACATAACTTGAAATTTGATAAAAAGATGTTTTATAATTGAAAGATATGACTGTTCAGTTTGATAAAGCACACTGATGATAAAGCAAGATATCCAAGCAGGATAAAGAAAAAAAGTCTTTATCTAGACACAATAGTAAAACTGCAGCGCCTCAAGATGAAGATAACATCTTTAAAAAAAAATGAGAAAAAGTAGGTCTTTGCAAAAGATCTACAATTGATATGGCAGCAGACTTCTCATCAGCAACAATAAAGACCAGAAGACAATGAAATGATTTTTAAATTCTGAGAGTGAAAGAAAATCAATCTTCTATATTAAACATATTCTACTCAAAAACCCATACATATCTATGTACTCTTTTAATGTGAGATGAAATAACAACAAATAATAATTATCAGACACATTTTGATAAAGTTTACTATCAACAGATCCTCATTGGCAGAGCTCTAAGTCAAGGACATACTTGGGTCAAAAAGAATTAAACTGAGAAGTTTGGAGTGATATGCAGGAAACAGTAATAACCAAAAAAAGAAGAGAAAAAGCTAAATATTTAAGTAAATCTAAACAGTATGGGCAAATACTATTAAGAATAATAAAAGTGACTCATTTGGATTTGAATGAATAAAACTTAAGTTTTATGAATTTTAGTGAAACTTAATTTTCATTGAGTTTTATTACTTTTATTAATTAAGTTTCTTTTAAAATATAAGAAAGATCATTGAGCTTGAAGTCAACAGATCTTGGTTCTAGTTGGCAGTATAATCAGCTATGTGACTTTGAATACATTGTTTCCATTTGTAAAATGATATTCAGATAAGATGAACATAAAGTTTTCTTTGAATATCTAAAAATCTTATTCTATTCATATATTACTGTGCTGCTTGTTGGTCATGTTCTCCCACAAAAAAAGAACACAAGAACCCATGTAATAATTAGAGTGGAACCAAAGAAATGTGCCTCTTTGGCTCAAATCCCTGGCTAGTGAGCTACATGCATATTTGTTGCCTTTCAAAGAATATGTGTAACTGGGGCCAATTCCCCTCAAAATCCTGAAACTGATCCACAAGATTTATACCAACTAAGGTATGTCAGGGAACACTCACTTTTGATGTTGTTCTTGTTGAACATTTAATGAGAACTTGCAGCGTGCTGAATCACCACCAACACCAATCTGCCCTCCAGTCATTTTACATGTTGCATAAAACAGTGCTCGAGTGAAACTCATGGGAGCCAGAGATGCTGCCTAGTAGAAATTTCTACTAGGAAATTTTCACAAGGGAAAAAGAAGTTGGAAATAAAGTAAACCTATTCATTCTGTATTCATAGAGGGAAAAGAATATGAAACATATTTTCCCAAGAAAACAGAACAGAATGATTCTATCCTAGAATGATCCTAAACTCAGATAGGAATGACTTCTGCTCTGAATGAGGTGTGCAGTCTGAGGTCTGAGAACTACATTATAGATGAACCCTTTTTTCAAACATTCCTTTAACTTCTGACAAGTTTCTTCAAGTTGGGAAACTGTTTCTCTGGTCCTACTCTGCTTAAGAGCTCCCTGAATTATTGTCCTCATACTAAGTAAGAATGATGTCGAAATCCCTTATATTCTTATATGGAAATTACTGCAAAGTCTGCTTCTGTTTCATCATTCCATTATTTAAAGGGGCACTTGCACTTGATGGTCTGTGTGCTGGCTGTATCCACAGACATTCCTCTGTCTACCCCTCCTCTGAAGATGTCAGTGACTGATAATTACCCCAATATATTCATACCTTAGTGCACGTTCCATCTGCCTGGAATTTACTTTCCTCTTTCTTCAAAAGGCAGCTCCTCTTTATTCTTAAAGATGCTGCTTCTTTCAAGAAGCTGCCCCCAAACCTCTCTGCATCACATACTCTCGGGTTCTTGCTCTCCCCAGCAGAACACCATGTTTACATGGTAGGCCTCGCTAATGATCACCAATTTATTGAAATCCCCTCTCCTTCCAGGCACATAAAAGACTGTATTTTTTTCATTCGTTTGAAGTAAGGCAGGCTATGTGACTGACTTTGACCAGTGATATGTGAGTGGAAATAATAAACGTCATTTGCAAGCTAAAGAATTTAAGAAATGTAGGCGATTTTCCACCCTTCTTCCCCCTCCTCTCACATCAACTGAGGTCACATGTTCCCTGACGCTTCAGCATAGTGGAAGTTCCAGTATCTTCATCTGCCAAAGTGCCACATGAAGAACAGTTATGGAAAAATGCCTAGACCCACAGAGCTCCGATTATGTGTGAGCAAGAAATAAGCCTTTTCTTTGGTTAGCCAATAAAACACTGGGGATGTTTATTGCAGCATATTCTAAACTTCCTGATTAATATAAGGTCTCTGTAATAGAATTTATAGCATGTATTTATTTTCTTACCTCTCTTCTTGAGACAGTGAGCTTAGACATTAATTTATGTATTCCCTGCACCTAAGATAGTGACTGACATATCGTAGGTGCTTAACGAATTTCTTCAATAGCATGACAGTAGGGAGAGTAACAAGAAGACTTACTGGATTTCTTATTGTTTGGTGTCTCATCTGTTTGTACAGCTATAGCGTCAGGCCCGGTTAACAGACAGACAACCATGTAGCAAAGAGTAGAATGTTTCCCTTAAATTAGGCCACATATGTCAAGCACTGCCAGTTGAGTTGCATAAGTTTGTGCATGAATCAATTTTACCTTTGAGCCTTTCACCTGTAATTTACTGCAGAGACAAAAATCATCACAAACTTTGAAACTGTGCACAATATTCTTTGAAAAAGAAAAGCAGTCATAACGCTTTTGTGCCTTGACTATCAAGGAAGTCAAAACCAGGGAGTGCAAGCCTTCCAACATCTTTTCTTCCAAAACTGTCTGAGTAGTTCTAGGGTGTTTGCAATTCCAAATAAACTTCAGAATTATCTTAACAATTCCACAAGAAGGAAAAATGCCTATTGGTATTCTGAATGGGATTGTGCTGAATCTATAAATCATTAGAAGAAAATAATATATTAATATTGATTCTTCCAATTTATAAATATAGTTATCCTATTTTGTCTTCTTTAATTTCTTAATGTTTTATATTTTTTATGTAGAAGCCTTATAGAAATTTTATTTTCTGACTGAAAATATTTCTGACAAAATTATTTGTAATAATTTTCTTTTTTTTTTTTTGAGACGGAGTTTCGCTCTCATTACCCAGGCTGGAGTGCAATGGCGCGATCTTGGCTCACCGCAACCTCCGCCTCCTGGGTTCAGGCAAGTCTCCTGCCTCAGCCTCCTGAGTAGCTGGGATTACAGGCACGTGCCACCATGCCCAGCTAATTTTTCGTATTTTTAGTAGAGACGGGGTTTCACCATGTTGACCAGGATGGTCTCGATCTCTTGACCTCGTGATCCACCCGCCTCGGCCTCCCAAAGTGCTGGGATTACAGGCGTGAGCCACCGCGCCCGGCAATTTTCTTTTTATCTTAAATAAAAATGCACCTTTTATTTCATCTCCCAATTTTTTGTTAAAATGTGTATTTTGTATATTGAAATTGTATCTCATGACCTGCTAAAAACTCATATTATTTCTATAACTTTTAACAACAATTCTTAGATTTTCTAAACACATGATTATGTCATTTACAATTAAATAGTTTTGCTTTTCTTCCTTTCCATTCTTTATGCCTTTTATTTCTTTTTCTTTCTTTATTGTACTAGCTAGGACCGTCAGAAAAATGTTAAATACAAGTGATAAAGGTGGACATCTTTGTCTTCTTTCTGGTCTTCTGAGGAAAGACATACTGTATCTCACCACTAAATATGATGCTGACCATAGGTTTTTAGTAAATGCTCTTCAGCAAATTAAGGAAGTACTCTTTATTCCTAATTTCCCGGGAATTACTATCGTTAAAAATATTGAATTTTCTCAAAGGCCTTTTCTGAAGCTATTGAAATGATTGGATCTTTCTTTATTAGGTAAATATAGCAAATCATATTTACTTCTTTTTAAATTTTAAAAACTGCATTCCTGAGACATATCTCCATCTTTAACACAATGTTTTATTCTGTCTGTATTCTAAATGATTTGATTTGCTTATATTTTCTTAAGGATTTTTGTGCATATGTCCATAAAAGATACTGACCAACAATTTTCTTTCTTGTCCTTGTCTGATTTGGGTATCAGGGTTGTGCAGACTTCATCAAATGAGTTGACAAGTTTTCTAGGTTCTTTTGTTGATGTTTTATTTAAAATTTATAAGGCTCAGTATTATTTCTTTCTTAAATGTTTGCTATAATGCATCAATAAACCATATTACTTAGATTTTTCTTTGGGAACAGGTTTTTGATCAAAAATTCAATTTCTATAATAGTTATGGGCTTTTCCTATTTTTTATTAACTCGTATCAATTTTTATAATTTTAGTTTTTCAAGAAATTTGTCAACTTCACTGGAGTTTAATTTACTGTCATAAATTCACTCATAACATACTCTTGTTATTCTCTAATGCCCACAGAATCTGTAGTAACACCCTCTCCCTTATTCTTGATATCAGTATTTTAAATTTTCTTTATTTGACTAGGGTCTTATCAATTGCATTAATCTTTTGAAAGACATAACTGTGTCTTTGTTAGGTTTTTCTGTTGTTTGCTTTATATTTTATTTATTTCTGTGAAATCTTATTTTTAATTTTCTCCTACAGAGGCAAGAGAATAGGGTCTGGAGGCAGGGAACCTAAGGCCATTCATGCTGCCTTTCTAGAACTACATCAAAAGGAAAACCCCAACTTTCCACACCTAAGTAACAAAAGAACCAGAGGCTACTCCCTTCCCCCACCCCCGCCCTTTTCCTGCATGGCAGATGGAAAATTGCAAGTATCTCTGATTGGTTGCTTTCCACAACCAATCAGATTCATTGCCAGCCACTACTTCACTTACATAGGTTGTATACCAAGTAAACAATGGGAAACATCTAGAGGGTATTTAAACCCCAGAAAATTCTGTCACCCACCTCTTGAGCCCCCATTGCTCTGCCAGTTCCTACTTTGTGGAGTGTACTTTCATCTTCAATAAATTTCTGTTTTTGTTGTTTCATTCTTTCCTTGTTTTGCATATTTTGTCCAATTCTTTGTTCAAGACGCCAAGAACCTGGACCGACACCCTCCACTGGCAACACTACTTTTTCTGGGTTTGATTTGCTCATCTCTTTGAAGTTCTCCAAATGGGAATTTAAATCACTGATCTTAAAACTTTCTCATCTTCTAATATAAGCATTTAAAGCTATAAACTTCCCTCTGAGTGTTGCCTTATTTGCATCCCACAGTTCACAAAATTTATTTTCATTTTCACCCAGTTCGAAATTGTTTCTAACATTCTTTCTTTTTTAACCTATATGTTATTTAGAAGTGTGTGTTGCTTAATTTCCAAATATTGGGCTTTTTAAGATATGTTACTGTGATTGATTTCTAAGTAATTTTCCTTTTGCTCAAACAACATGTTCTGTATGATTTTAATCTTTTTAATCTTACTGAGACATTTAATTTTCAGCACATAATCTGTTTGGGTTTCTGTTCCAAGTGGTGTAGTCTTATTTTGATGGATAATTGTTCTATAAATGACAGTCTGTGGATGATAACGTTGTTCAGATATTCTACATTCGTACTGATTGTTTCTCTACTTTTTCCACTAATTACTAAGAGTTGTGTTCAAAATCTCCAAATCTGATTTCAGAGGTGTCTGTTTTCTCCTTTGAGTTCTGTCAGTCTGAGGTCTCCTGTTCTGAAATGTGATGGTTATCTGCATGCATATTCATTATTTCTATACTTCTTTGATAAATTAACCCTTTCTTCATTGTCCTTCTATACTTTTGGTAATACTCCTTGTATATATATGTCTACTTTTTCTGATAACAATATAGCCTTCTTATGATTACTATTTGCATGGTATATCTTTTTTCAATCCGCTTACTTTCAATCATTTTAGGATTAAAATACAACTCTTTCAGTAGTTTACAGCTAAAATGCAGCATGTAGTTGGATCTTTCTTTTTCAACCAGTTTGACTATCTGTGCCTTTTAATTGGAATGCACAGACCATTTATATTTATGGTAATTATCAATATATTTGGCTTAAACTTTTTTTGTTATTTGTTTTCTTTTTTTTTCTTTTTTCTTTTTTAATACAGGGGCTTACTCTGTCATACAGGCTGGAGTGCAGTGGCACAATCACAGCTCACTGCAGCCTCAACCTCCCCAGGCTCAAGTGATCCTCCTGCCTTAAGTCTCCTGAGTGGCTGGAACTAGAGGCATACACCATCATACTCAGCTAATTATTGTATTTTTTTGTAAAGACAGGGTCTTGCTATGTTGCCTAAGCTGGTCTCAAACTCCTGGGCTCAGTCTGCCCATCTCAGCCCCACAAAGTTCTGGGATTACCGGTGTTACACCCAGCCTTCTTTTTTTATTGGCTTGTTTCTTCTTTCCTGTCTTCCTTGGGTTAAATTGATTTTTTCAGGATTTTATTTTAATTCCTCTAACACTTTTTTTAGCTATATCTTTCTTGGTGTTTTTTACTGATTGCTTTGGTTTTACAATATACATCATTGATTGATCACAGTCTATGTAGAGTTAACATTGTGCTGCATTATATAAAGGTAGGACACCTGCAAGACTGTAGTTCCATTTGCACCCCTCACACCAAGTACTATTGTCTACATACATTATGATCCCACTATAAAATGTCATAAGTTTTGTATTAAACTACTGTTGTATTTTAAACAAACCGAGGAATAAAAAAAAAATTCTTTATGTCTACTTACTTATTTACCATTTTCTGTGCTCTTTATTTCTTCCCCTAGGTCTAAGTTTCTATCTAATGTTAACTTCCTTCAGCATGACCTCTGCATTAGTTTTAACAAAGTATCAGGTTATGGGTGCACCAAAATCTCACAAATCACCACTAAAGAACTTACTTATGTAACCAAAAAAACACCTGTAACCAAAAACCAGTAGCCTCAAGCAACACAAATTATCTTATAGTTCCGTGAGACGGAAGTCTGAAATGAGTCTCACTGGGCTAAAATGAATGTGTCCGCCAGGCTGTGTCTGGAGGCTCTCGGGCAGGAGTCCTCAACCCTCAGGCCACAGCCTGGTACTGGTTCATGGCCTGTTAGGAAATGGGTCACACAGCAGGAAGTGAGTGGCGGGCAAGTAAGTGAACTTTCATCTGTATTCATGGCTGCTCACCATCGCCAAGGCTTGCCTTACTGCCTGAGCCCCACCTCCTGTCAGATCAGTGGTGGCATCAGATTCTCATAGGTGCTCTAAGTCTATCATGAACTGTGCATGTGAGGGATGTAGGTTGCACTCTTTATGAGAATCTAATGCCTGATGATTTGTCACTGCCTCCCATCACCCCCAGATGGGACCGTCTAGTTGCAGGAAAACAAGCTCAGGGATTCTACCGATTCTACATTATGGTGAGTTTTATAAGTTTTTCATTATATGGTATAATGTAATAATAATAGAAATAAAGTGCACAATAAATGGAATGTGCTTGAATCATCCTGAAACCTTTTCCTACCCTGACCCTGATCTGAGAAAAAACTGTCTTCCATCAAACAGTCCCTGGTGCCAAAAAGACTGGTCACCATGCTCTAGAAGACAAGCTGATTTAGTAAACCTTTTATTTTAGATATTATACTTTTCAGTTCTAGAAACTAAATGGGTTCTTTTCTATAGTGCTAGCTTTTCTGTTGAAATTCCCTATCTGTTCACTTATTATGATAGTCTTATCTTTTAAGTACCTAAATATTCTTACAACTTGAGAATCTTTGGCTGGGTGCAGTGGCTCACACCTGTAATCCCAGCACTTTGGGAGGCCAAGGTGGGTGGATCACCTGAGGTCAGGAGTTTGAGAGTAGCCTGAGCAACATGGTGAAACTCCATCTCTACTAAAAATATAAAAATTAGCTGGACATGGCGGCTCACACCCGTAATCCCAGTTATTTGGGAGGCTGAGGCAGGAGAATCGCTTGAACCCAGGAGGCAGAGGTTGCAGTGAGTGGAGATCATGCCACTGCACTCCAGCCCGGGTGACAGGGCAAGACTCCTCAACAAACAAACAAATAAAAAATACCTCTGAGTGTCCAGGTCTTGTCTGTATAGTGGCAGCATCAAGGAATGCTCACAACTAAGTCAGTGACAAAAATGACGACTGGAGCAGCCACTCTCAGAAAAGGGCCTTCACTCCTCAAGTCTACCGACAGTATCACTTACCTAAAAGAAGAAATTCAGAGGGCAAAGCAAGCCTAACATACATCACCCTCGGAACATACAGCAGATTAAATTCTTCCATTGTTGCAGCTTAGGAATTTAACCTGTGCCTGGAGCTAAGGTGCCGAGAGATGAGTAAAGGTTTCAGTTGAGAAGGACCCGCCTTCCTAACACAAAATCATATGCTCAGAAAAAGAGGAGGATGTAATACACATTTAATTTCTTATCTCCCCTCTAGCATTTGCTCTCTTTAGCTCTCCACCTCAGATTCACAATCAACTTACTATGTACCTACTCATCGATTTGAATGGTGACCCGGGGCTATGGGATTTGCAGATAGCAAGACAGTGTTCTGGTCCCTCATTAGGTAACGCTAAGGATTGTTGTTGATGTAGCTTTTTCTTGCAGCAATTTCACTACATTTCTGTCAGTACACCCTGATTAAACACAAATTCCCCTGTGGCATGCCAGGTTACGGCCAGTACACAGAAGTAGCAAATAGCTCCAGGTTAGCCGTTGCTTTCACTGGACCCACTGCCCTTCCTCTCAAAGCATCGATTCCAATCTTCTGATTCCGATGCTTGTCCACTCAGTTTCATAGACCACACTTTCTTTTGCTTTTCAACAGAGACTGGATTTTCATTCCAGCTCTACCACTATTTGATTGCATGCCCTCAGGAAAGTCACTTTACTACCATCTCTGCCAGCAGTTCTCAACACAGGCTGCTCCTTAGGATCCCACTGCCTGAGCCACAGCCGCGGCCTCAGAAGTTCCAGTCGGCCCACAGTTAGGATATTGTTTAGAGCAAATTCTGACGTATGTGATATTATTTGCTGAGGACAGCGGCACAGAAAACCTAGTTGGTCCCTACAGTGTAAGACAGCCTCCAAAGCAGAAAATTGCTCAGTGTTATAAAACAGTAACCAACATGAATATGTCTCACACAAGATGAATTAGTTCTTTGAACACAGGATATGTGACTCTCTCCTTTGCTCCCTCGTAAAGAGTGCTTTCTAGTTTATCTTTAACCTATAGCGAACGTACACTAGCTTTCTGATTAGTTTACCTTTAAGCAATGAAAGAACTCAGAGCATCCACTTGTAAAACTTGTCACTGGCAAGTAAAGAATAAATACGTGGGTCAGTCTGCTCTGGGCTCTCAGCTGGGAATGCTGGGAGACCCCTGATGCGTCACTCTGATCACCCACCTTTACTTTCTTTCTCCGTGTCTGTTTCTTAATTCCTTCAGTGCCGCCTGGGTTGGGGTCTCTACAGCTGAGCTGGCCTCAGCAGGATATCATCCCTAGGTGATTATAATGGGCAGTGTGTTAAGAACCATAAAACCTGTGGTTCCTAATCACCTGGGAGGTGGTTACAACGCACATTTCCAGCTCACTGCCCTGCCCCACTCCCAGAGTCTGATTTAGGATACTCAATTAGAGACCAAGCATTTTCCATTTTAATGAAGCTAGAACTGGTGGTCCAGGTAACAGTCTTTGAGAAATACCAATTTTTAAAAAGAGGCAGCTACATGATATGATGTCCAGGGTCCATTTCAGGCTAATGTTTGATCATTTGGAACTGCTGTCCTTCAGAAGGAGTGGATGATCCCAATGCTTTGTGCCTGTTTAGTCTTAAGAAAGATTGGTTTTATCTTAAGATAAAGGACTTGTCTGGCTTTTTGCTGACTACCTTCTTCTCCCCAAAACTGGAAGCACTTGATCTACATGGATGAGCTCAACCTCTGCTGTTCCCACACCCTCTTCCACTCTAGAGGTATTGGAACAAGTACTATGGGCAATAGGATTTAGAAGCGCTGAACACCATGGAACTCAGCACCAAGCTTCTTCCTTTGTTCAAACCCACACCCTGGACTGACCTTGCTGCTCTGGTTACTGGACTTTTACCCTGACCACACAAGATCAAGCCTTCCCACCTTGGACCTTAACTCTGTAAATGGACCCTGACATTGCTGCCTATGCCTGGTTTATTTGAATCATTGTCTTTAAAATAGCGAGAGCCAGCCCATCTTGCCACCTTCCACAGCAGCGTGTCATGCCATCTAGAGGCTCCTTCTCCCAGTTTTAACCCGGTGCTTCACATTCCTGATTTCTGCCACATGCTTACCTCCCTGGCTAGGGCCTCTCTGATAGTAAATGAGTGCCTAGATTACCTCCCATTATGTTCATCCTTATTGGCTCCTGGATCCACATATCGCTCAGTCAATGTGACTTCTTTCTGCCCCCCACTCACTGCTGGTGTTAGTTCCAGACCCCATGGTTCCCAATTCATCATATTGCTAGACTTCAATGAACACTTGCTACTTACTAGCACTGTGCTAAGAAAACTGCATTCACTATCTCATCTATCCTCATAAAACCCAAATGAGATACATATTAATTTAATCCTCATTTTACAAATGAGGAAACTGGGAGTGCTTAAAGTTCAGATTACAGAGGCTGAAAACTAAACTCTCAGTACACTGCAAACAAAACATAACGAGACAAAAATAAGCCCACAGGCACCTTCCAGCTGCTGAAGCCAAGCCTGGCTTTGTGATATTGTGAGGTAGGAGCTCACTTTCAGAATCCTGGCTTTTCTTTTTAGAATCTTTCTCCCCGCCACATAGATACCTGAAAGCATGTGCCTTCAAGATGTGGCTTTGTCACAACCCATCTCACCAACATCTGCTTGGAGAAAGGACTCAGCACCACTTGATAATTTTCAATATATTGAAGTTAATATGTTTGTTTCACTCCAAAGAATATTCATCCCAAGATGAAAATCAGAATGCAAAAATACATATGTATTTCTCCTTTAAAGAATTTTATGCATCAGCAAACAGATATCCTGAAAGATAGCAGGAAATCTTCAGATCTCATTTTATAGCTGGACAGCCCAATATGTGTGGTGAGCTCTTGGCAAAGACCAGGCAGGAGAGAGATTAGAGAAACACAGTTCAGGAAGTTGGTGTTGGTTTGATACTCAACAATTTTAATGATTGTATAAAGTTACCTATTGCTACAAAAACAAATTACCACAAACCCTAAAGTCAAGATATCGGCAGGGCTGGTTCCTCTAGGCTCTGGGGGAGAACACATCCCTTGCATTTCCCAGATTCTAGAGGCTGCTCACATTCCTTGGCTCATGGCTGCAGCACTCCAACCTCTGCTTCTATCTTCATATCTCCTACTCTAACTCTCCTGCCTCCCTCTTGCCCTAATAAGAATGCTGTGATTACAGTGGGTCCACCCAGATAATCCAAGATAATCTCTTCATCTCACGATCTTTAATTAAGCCACATCTGCAAAGTCATTTTTGCCATTTAAAGTTGCATATTCACAAAGAATGTGAACATCTTGGTGGTTAGGGGGCATTCTTTTCCTACAGCAGACTTCATGACTCAAAAATAGGGGAGTATCAAGGACAGAGGAGAAGAATGGAAATTATTAGGACATTTTTGCTAATTCATATGACAATGACAGAAAGTCAACTGAAATTGGCTTATGTCAGAGAGGAGAATTTGGGGTCACCCATAAGGAAGCCTACAAAAGGGAGGGGTGAGATCAGAGCCTCCAGGATATCTGGATGTGGACCTCCAATAATAACAACTCCTGTTTCTTGTTTCTGGTTTTTTTTTTCCTTTCTTTTCTGCATCTTATTGCCAGCTGCTCCTCAATGCTGGACCATTCAAGTAGAGCTAAGTGTGCACCCTTTCTGCTTAATGATCAGGGAAAAATAGGGTCCTTCCTCTAGCACCAGCAAGAGAAAATCTCAGCAAGTTCACTGATTTGCCAGTTTTGTATCCTACGGCCATCACTGCGCCAACCAACAAAGTTGATTGAACGTTGGGACTGACCTACTCAGGTCATTTGATGCCCCACAGTCACTGTAATTCACAGCCCTCACCAGAACCACCATGGTAGACATGAGAAAGAGTTCTTCAAGTGAAAAAAAGGACTTGTAAAATGATAAATGCCCTCTAAGAGGACGGCAGGTGATATCCAAACTTTTTCAGCATTAATTTCTCTCAAACTGAGAACTGAATAAAAACCAGCAAGAAAAATGAATTATTAGTCTGAGAAACATAGTGAGACCCTGTCTCTACAAAGAATATTAAATATTAAGACTATAATTTCAGGGATCATTTCCATAGTGTGTTACTAGAGAAGTTTCAAGAAAAAAAAAATTAGCCAGGCATGGTGGCACACACCTGTGTAGTCCCAGTTACTTAGGAGGCTAAGGTGAGAGGATTGCTTTACTGGGGCGTTTGAGGCTCCATCAAGCTATGACTGCACCACTGCATTCCAGCCTGGCTGACAGAGTTTAAGACATGCCTCAATACAATAAAAGTCAATGTGATAGACCCACAGCCAGTGTCATACTGAATCAGGAAAAACTGAATGCCTTTTCTCTAAGATTTGGAACAAGACAAGGATGCTCACTGTCACCACTGTTACTCAACACAGTACTGGAAGCCCTAGATAGAGTAATCGCACAAGAAAAAGAAATAAAAGGTATCCAAATTGGAAAGAAAGAAGTCAAATTATCCTTGTTTGCAGATGATACAGTCTTTTATTTGAGGAAACCTAAAGACTCCATCAAATAACTATTAGAACTGACAAATTCAGTAAAGTTACAGGACACAAAATTAACATACATAAAATCAATAGCATCTTTATATACCAACAGTCAACAATCTGAAAAAGAAATCAAGAAAGTAATCTCAAGTAGCTACAAATAAAATTAAAGTGAAAGATCTATACCAAGAGAACTGTAAAATATTTATGAAAAGAATTAAAGAGAACACAAGAAAATGGATTAAAAAAATTATATTCATTATAATCAATATTGCTGAAATGTCCATACTACCCAAAGCAATCTACAGATTCAATGCAGTTCCTATCAAAATAAATTCTTAACATAAATAGAAAGAAAACCTTAAAATTTATATGGAACCATAAAAGATCCAAAATAGCCAAAGCTATCCTGAGCAAAAAGAATACAACAAGGAGGCCAGGGGTAGTGGCTCACACCTGTAATCCCAGCACTTTGGGAGGCCGAGGATGGTGGATCACTTTAGGTCAGGAGTTCAATACCAGCCTGGCCAACATGGTGAAACCCTGTGTCTACTAAATATATTTTAAAAATTAGCCAGGCATGGTGGCAGCTGCCTGTAATCCCAGCTACTCAGGAGGCTGAGGCATAAGAATCACTTGAACCAGGAAGATGGAGGTTGTAGTGAGCTGAAATTGCACCACTGTACTCTAGTCTGTGTGATAGAGCAAGACTCCACCTCAAAAAGAAAAAGAAGAATACAATGAAGAATCACATCACCTGACTTCAAATTATCCTACAGAGTTATAGTAACCAAAATAGCATGATACTAGCATAAAAACAGGCACATAGACCAATAGAATAAAATAGAGAACCAGAAAAATATCCACATATATACGATTAACTCATTTTTGACAAAGGTAGCGAAAACACATGTTGGGGAAAAAACAGTCTCTTCAATAAACGATGCTGGAGGAACTGGATCTCCGTATGCAGAAGACCGAAGCTAGACCCCTATCTCTTGCTACATACAATAATCAAATGAAAATGGATTCAAGACTTATATCTAACACCTCAATCTATGAGTCTACTACAAGAAAACATTGGGAAACTCTCCAGGACATTAGATAGGCAGAGATTTCCTGAGTAATACCTCACGAGCACAGGAAAGCAAAGCAGAATTGGACAAATGGGATCATATCAAGCTAAAAAAGCTTGGCACAGCAAAGGATACAGTTGATGAAGTGAAGAGACAACTCAGAGATGAGAGAAAGTATCTGCAAACTAATAACAGAATAAGAATTAATAACCAGAAAATATAAGGAGCTCAAACAACTCAAAAGGAAAAAAATCTAATCATCCAATTTAAAAACAGGCAAAAAATCTGAATAGCCATAACTCAGGAAAAGACATACAAATGGCAAGCAGTCATATCAAAAGGTGCTCAATGTAACTGACTATCACAGAAATGCAAATCAAAACTACAATGAGACATCATCTCCTCTCAGTTAAAACGGCTTTTATCCAAAAGTCAGTCAGTAACAAATGCTGGCAAGGATGTGGAGAAAAGGAAACATGCATACACTGTTGCTGGGAATGTAAGCTAGTACAAACCACTAGAGAGAACAGTTTGGAGGGTCCTCAAAAAGCTAAAAATAGATCTACCATATAATCCAGCAATCTACTGCTGGGTATATAGCCCAAAGAAAGGAAATCAGTATACTGAAGATATATCGGCACTCCCATGTTTATTGCAGCAACTATCACATAACCAAGATTTGGAAGTAACTTAACTGTCCATCAAAAGACAAATGAATAAAGAAAATGTGGCACATATACACAATGGAGTAGTATTCAGCCATAAAAAAGAATGAGAGCCTGTCATCTGCAATAACACAGATGGAACTGGAGGTCGCTGTGTCTAGTGAAATAAGCCAAGGGCAGAAAGACTTTGCCTTTTCTAAATTATTTGTGAGAGCTAGAAATTAAAACAATTGAACTCATGGTGACAGAGAGTAGAATGATGGTAACCAGAGGCTAGAAATGGTTGGGGGTTTGGGGAAGTAAAGATATTTAATGTGTACACAAATATATAACTAGTTATAATGAAGAAGATACAGTATTTTGTAACCCAACAGGGTGACTACAGTCAATAATAATTTATTGTGCATTCTGAAATAACTAAAATAGTATAACTGGATTGTTTGTAACACAAAGACAGGATAAATGCTTAAGTGGATGGATACCTCATTTATCCTTGTGTGATTATTACACATTGTATGCCTGTAACAAAATATTTCATATTCCCCCATATACATTTACTATGTACCCACAAAAATTAAAAATAAAATAAATAGTATTAAGTTTCATGTTTAAAGTCCGTATGTTTTTGAGACTTTTTCTATTACACCAAGAGTTTCTTGAGATCAGGAATGCTCTCTCTTTCATGATAGTCTGACGTAGGACATAGAGAGCCCCACACACATGAGGGGTTCAGGGAGTGATTACTGGAATGGAATGAATGAAAGTAAGAATAAATAGATGGACAGACGGATGCCATGAGCCTAATGGGGCCCTGCAGTACAAGTATACACCAAGCTTATTCTACAGGTTTGAAAATGTGATTGCCCAGCTAAGATTAAAGATGAAGAGTGGGCCCTGGTCTTACCTTAGGAGATGTGATTGCCTTTTTCTGTTGGTTTTAGCTATTGCCCAAACCAAGCAAAAGCAGGCCCTACTCATAAACATAATTATGCCAGATGGGAAACGGATTAAACAGGCCATCTGACAATATCTATTCATCTTAATTAGGGCATAGCTTAAAGATGACTGCATGAAATTCAATCTGATCAAACCAGAAGCAATGGAAACTGCCAAATATACTGCTTCCTAGCTAAGAACATGAGTCAGGGATGACTCTAATGTCTTTTAAAAACACATTTTAGAAGAAAAGTGATCTCATTTGTTAGGGTATCATTTGAGGAAGTTCCAAATTACAGGAGATAAATGTGGAAAATGACAAAATCAATCAAAAGTTGATTATATACAAAGAAACTAGGGTTTACGCTGTATCTCTTAAGGTTTAGAACTTTTTAAAGAGAAATACGAGTCTGCATAACTATTATGTTTTATTTTTTCCCCTAGAGTGCCAAAATCCATGATTTTCTAAAATAAACAGTGTATTTACTTTCTGGTCCTGTTCAAGCTCAGCCGCTTACTACCTGTGTATGACCCAGGGCAAGGTAATTAATCATTTTGAAACTCAACTTTGCAATGCATTAAAAAAGAAAGAAAAATTCACAACCTAGTGAATGAGAAGATGAAACGTGCGTTACAGAGATAGGTAAATCATCAGTGCCAGGCACTCTTTAATCCGTCTACATGCAGTAACTTCTTTAACCATGTTGAGATGAGTTCTATTACACAAGAGAGTTCTGCAACACTAAGACATTAAATAATTTCCCTGAGGTCATGCAGCCAAACAGATCACCTGTCATTTGAAAAATAGGTACTCTTTCCCAGAGTTCTCTGCTATACTGCCTCACAAAGCTGGTTTTCCAGAAGTATTCATTGGATGAAAAGATGAGAAAAAGAGAAGGAAGGAAGAAAGGATAGAGGGCTTAGCGGAAGGACACCTCTTAAAATCAATTGAGTAATTTCCTACTTTTTCTCATTCAGACATCACAAAGCCTTCTAATTATAATTTTACTTTCTCTATGCATCAGTCCATTGTGGGGATGGATGGAGAGATTATGTAATCAGGCCAGTTCATATGGCATATTCTACTGGAAATAAGAGTGCTCACAGCAAATTAACAAATTCACATTGATGTTTATCTACCAGTCTCTAAACTTGGTTAATGGGAGTCAGTCCATGAGAGGAACCCACATTGGGAAATTGAAACTCAATTTCCCATTACCCAGATTAATTTTGAGATTTCCCTAGAACCTAGTATAGTTCCTTGTATGAAGTTATGCTCGATTAATGTTCGTTTGCATGTTGAATTGAATTCAGTTTCCTAATCCATAAAAAAGTAAAGAAAATACACAATCTAGTGAATGAGAGAACAAAATACGCATGTTAAAGGGGTATGTAAATCATCAGTGCCAGGCACTCGTCTAAGACATCTACGTACAGTAACTTCTTCAACATGGTTGGGATGAGTGCTGTTATGCAAGAGGGCTCTGTGGGCTTTCAACCCACATTTGGAAGACAAGCCAACTTTAGGAACCTAGAAGATTAGACTGTGGGCCATGGTGAATCTACCTTGGTAATGCCAACCTTTGGAGTCTGTACAGCCTGCCAGTCTGCCTGTCATGGAAAACACACAAGCTTTCCCCCCCACTTCCTGTAGGGCCAGTACCCTGTTTGCATTATTTCCCAACTTCTGTTGCAAAGAGCGTTCACCCTGTGAGATTCTTTGTGGAGAAAGAGAGAGTCAAAAAATTCACTTCAGAAAACTAAACAAATGTTTAAATCCTTTTAAAAAAATTATTCAATCCTGACAAAAACAAGCAACGGAGAAAGGATTCCCTATTTAATAAACGGTGTTGGAAAAACTGGCTAGCCCTATGCAGAAAGCTGAAACTGAATCCCTTCCTTATATCTTATACAAAAATTAACTACAGATGTATTAAAGATTTAAACATAAGACCTAACACCATAAAAACCCTAGAAGGAAACCTAGGCAATACCATTTAGGACATAGGTATGGGCAAGGACTTCATGACTAAAACACCAAACAATGGCAACAAAAACCAAAATAGACAAATGGGACCTAATTAAACTTAAGACCTTCTGCACAGTGAAAGAAACTATCATTAGAGTGAACCATCAACCAAAGGAATGGGAAAAATTTTTGCAATCTACCCTTCTGACAAAGGGCTAATATCCAGAATCTATGAAGAACTTAAATTTACAAGGAAAAAAAACAACCCCATCAAAAAGTGGGCAAAGGATATGAACAGACACTTCTCAAAAGAAGACATTTATGCAGCCAAGAATGTACTTAAAAAAGATTATCATCAGTGGTCATTAGAGAAATGCAAATCAAAACCACATTGACATACCATGTCATACCAGTTAGAAAGGCGGTCATTAAAAAATCAGGAGACAGATGCTGGAGAGGATGTGGAGAAATAGGAACACTTTTACACTGTTTTTGGGAGTGTAAATTAGTTCAACCACTGTGGAAGACAGTGTGGCAATTCCTCAAGGATCTAGAAATAGAAATACCATTTGACCCAGCATTCCTATTACTGGGTATATACCCAAAGGATTATAAGTCATTCTATTTTAAAGATACATGCACATGTATGTTTATTGTGGCACTGTTCACAATAGCAAAGACTTGGAACCAACCTAAATGCCCATCAATGACAGACTGGATAAACAAAATGTGGGACGTATATACCATGGAATACTATGCAGCCATAAAAATGAATGAGTTCATGTACTTTGCAGGGACATGGATAAAGCTGGAAACCATCATTCTCAGCAAACTGATACAAGAACAGAAAACCAAACACTACATGTTCTCACTCATAAGTGGGTGTTGAACAATGAGAACATATGCACACAGAGAGGGGAACATCACACACTGGGGCCTGTCAGGGGTTAGGGAATTAGGGGAGGGATAGTAGGGGGTGGGAGAATTGGAGAAGGATAGCATTAAGAGAAATATCTAATGTAGATGACGGGGTGATGGATGCAGCAAACCACCACGGCACGTGTATACCTATGTAACAAACCTGCACGTTTGGCACATGTACCCCAGAACTTAAAGTATAATAATATTCAGGTAACATTCAAGGCTTCCCAAGCTTCTTATCAACAGAATAGTTTTTTTCGGCATACCTTTCATTAATATATACTAGAATATTAATTCCTCTGGCCTAATTCAACATGCAAATTAACATTAATTGAGCATATACTTCATACAAAGGATGATACTAGGTTCTAGGAAAGTCTCAAAATTAATCTGGGATATGGAATTTGTGTTTTGAATGCCCAAGATTTGTAAGATACTTTAATCTTGTTGAATTTGATCTTCACCAAAAAAATCTAGGAAGGAGACATTATTAGCCCCATTTCACAGTGAAGAGACAGACTGAAAGAGAGGTCAAGTCTTTTGCTCATGTCACCCAGATTTGAAGCCTGGGTTTGAAGCCGTGTTTGATTTCACTGCAGATTAGATACTCATAGTTCTTTAACATGGACCTTTTCTTAAGTAACTTTCAATATTGGGCAGAATATAAGACATGTGTATGGCTGTGTAACAGAAGCTGGAAAACCCAGAGAGGAACAGGAAGCGTGTTTTAGAACATTCACAGGAAGTTGACGTTACTTTCACCTGGGAAGATTCAAGAAAGATTTTATTTGTGATGTGGCGTTTGAGTGGAGCCTCACGGGTAAATAGATATAATTCCATGTGGTAGAAATGTGGAAATACATTTGGAAAATTTTAACCTGTATCCAGAGAGATCCACCAAAAACCTATATAGGGTAAATGTCGTTCTCTTTGAAAAAGTAATAAATTTGTCGTGTACCTAATAGTACAAAACATGAAGGTACAGAGGTAGACTGGAAGTCCCTGACTTCAAGATGGTTCACAATACACTACAGCGACCTTCCCTGAATACTACCACTGGAAACAGAGGAGGTCTAGCTTGGCTTCAAGTGGAGCAAATTACAAAGAGCTTCCTGGAAGATGCTGAATTTAGACTGCAGATAGATTTGCACACAAGAGGCTGGAGAAGACATAATTCCAAGCAACAACAACCAATATCCAATTGAGAGATAGACAGACTCAAAGGAATAGACAAAAATGAAACATTGAGACTAGCCAGAACAGTCTGGAATTTGGAATAAGTGCCTGTGTGGCCAAAGCACAGAGAAGACAAGGCATTCGAGCTCCAGATCCTCCACCATTCTTAACCAGACCAATTCTGCATTTATCTGTTGTATTTTGAAGTTCTGCATAATGTTTAGTTTTTATTAAGAAGGATTATTTTGCTTAACGAGCAGCTCAAAGCTGGACCTTGGTCATAGGAACTGGTTGTAATAGTAGAAAAGACTGGAGAAAGAACAAGACTTGCGAGGGAACTAATAGAAACGATCTCAGCTTGGGTAAAATATTAGGGTATGAGCTTCCCATTAATAGGAATTTTGTTTAATGGCCTTAAATGCCATGCCATGGATTCTTGGTTGATTTTGTAGATAATTGGTAGCATTACTATTATTTATATTTTTTCAGACCAAGTCTCACTCTTGTTGCCCAGGCTGGAGTGCAATGGCGTGATCTCAGCTCACTGCAATCTCTGCCTCTTGGGTTCATGCAATTCTCCTGCTAGGATTACAGGCATGCGCCACCACGCCTGGCTAATTTTGTATTTTTAGTAAAGACAGGGTTTCTCCATGTTGCTCATGCTGGTCTTCAACTCCTAACCTCAGGTGATCCACCCACCTTGGCCTCCCAAAGTGCTGGGATTACAGGCATGAGCCACCATAATACCCAGCCACGTTATTTTTTTTAACAAGGACGTAAAATAGAAGTGCCTTGCAGTTGGTCATGTTGAATACTTTCTTGCTGGAGAACATTCTATGATCTGGAGCTACAGAATCACTATCCCTTATAATTTGCTGCTTGTCACACCCATAATCCTTGTGGCCAGCAAAAAGAAAATGAGGCCAGGCCAGAGTACTTCTCTATCTCCTTCTTTATCAGACAACAGTTACTTCTCAGCCATCACTACTCCAGCAAGAAACACAGGACCAATGTTATCAAATAGGACTATCCAGCTAAACTAGTGAGCATCCTAGGAATATACTAGGATACAAAATTTACGCTCTTTAAATGTCCCTCCTCTGTATTTAATTCCTTAGATTAAAATGAAAAATAGGTATCTTTAAAAAGAAAAGAAACTGTCCAATCTAAGTTTCAATTTTTCTCTATGAGAAAAGTGCTTGCTAGGGAACTAATAGAAACTATCTCAGCTTGGGTAAAATATTAAGGTATGAGCTTCCCATTAACAGGAATTTTATCTATTCTAGTATCCTCAGTACCTAATTCAGTGGTGCTCCATAAATTATCGTGATTAAAAGGGTGTCAGTAATAGAAAAATTCAGTGCTATTTGGCTCTAGACACACTTCAAGAATTGCTACCAAATAACTGAGATACTCCAAGTAGGAATATAAATTGCTATTTTAGTTTCAAACATGCTATCTCTGAGGCATGAGAAAATGTTGTAATGAGTAGCAGCAGAACAGCCCAGCAGGGTTCCAAAATGCTGAGATTTCAACCCATGGGCACCAATGCCAATATTAATAAAGTCACCGATATGAGAAAATTTCCTCTCTCTTTTGAAAGGTCATATTCAAAGCTGAGTAAAAACCCAGAATCAGAGGACAAATGAACCAATTTTCAATCCTAAGAAACATGAATTTTCAAGGAAAGTGAATTAAATTAACTCAAACATGAATTTTCAAGTGAAGTGTGTAGATTAGCTTAATAGTACAGCTTTGTAGTAAAATAAACACATTTTACAGAGAAATAGGCTGGCCATACCACTTTCCAGCTGTATAGGTGTCCTGGTTATTTGCATGTTATCTCTCTAACCTATACCCAGCCTTCTCTCTTTTCCTCTACTGGGCTGGGTGTGTGCAGACTCCATTTCTGAGACTCTCCCACCTGCTGACATCCTGGTTGAATCTTCTACCAACATGAGGCACTGGCAGGAGATAAGAAGACTGGAAAAAATAGAGTTCTGCTTCTGACTCTGACAGAATGGCAGTTGCTAGAGATTGCTCAAGTGATTTCATCTGGGTCATTCCAGAATCTGGCAGCCTGAGCCAATTTCAGCAACAACAATAACCAAAATCCAATAAGAGACAGACAGAGTCAAATAGACAAAAATGAAACACTGAGACTGGCCAGAACAGTCTGGAACTGATTGCTCCAGCGTCCTTCTCCTCTGAGTATCACCTTCTCATCCTTTTACCCTCCAGCCCTCCAAATTCTGTGTCACTAGCTCCCTGACTCTTGATGGAGTCAGTGGATATATAACCCCTATAAGTTGGAATTTCCTGTTCTGAAACTGGGCTAATTAACATAGAGGGGTAAAAGGGTGTGAAATTAAGACTTTAAGAAATCCTCTGCACTAGAAAGGTGGTAGTAATCCCCTATGTAATTCAAATTTTTAAAAAAATGTAAAAAATCTGTAAAATTCTGATTTTTTTTTTTTTTTTTGAGACGGAGTTTCGCTCTTGTTACCCAGGCTGGAGTGCAATGGCGTGATCTCAGCTCACTGCAACCTCCGCCTCCTGGGTTCAGGCAATTCTCCTGCCTCAGCCTCCTGAGTAGCTGGGATTACAGGCATGCGCCACCATGCCCAGCTAATTTTTTGTATTTTTAGTAGAGATGGGGTTTCACCATGTTGACCAGGATGGTCTCGATCTATTGACCTCGTGATCCACCCACCTTGGCCTCCCAAAGTGCTGGGATTACAGGCGGGAGCCACCGCGCCCGGCCTAAAATTCTGATTTTTAACATGACTATTTTAGAACTATTTTTAAAATATCAAAAAATATATACATATTGGTGCCTTGTTTTGCTGTTATCCTAATTGTATACCTTGTCTACCTACTGTGGACCAACCACTTACAGCATCTATCTTCTAGGGTCATTTGGTGGACTGGTAATAAAGTACATAGAGCTCCTAGAACAACGCCTGTCCTGTAACAGGTAACGGATACCTGGCAGCAATCACTATGTCTTTGTAGATGATTTTAACAGCTAACCATGTTTTCTCTGATACTTCCTTCACTTTGAAATATCACTGTTATGACATTTCAGGGTCTACCATCATTATACCACTTCACAGCTGAGCTTGATAATCTTGGGAAGCCACACGTAGAGTTACACAGATAATAACAGGAGAAATCTCTCGATTCATTAAAATGTGTTACAAGCCATAAACAGGAAACACTCTTCCTAAAGAAATACACATAGCCTACTGAATCTTAAGGGGAAATTGACACGTATTGTTGCCTATGGTATGTCAGGCAGTTTGCTAGGTACTTTCATCTGGATGATCTCATTTAGTCTTGTTAAACTAACTAGTTAGAAGAATAGTTGCCTTATTAATTGCACGAACATAAAGACCATGGGTACTGTCCGTTTTAATTAACAAGTAAGTATTAGGAAGAGACTCACCCATGTAGCTAAGATGTATTGCATGCTTACTGAGTGCCAGGAACTGTTCTACAAACCAAGGATACAGAGATTAAAATAAAAAGCCACGACAGAACTGACTCCTCCCCAACCCCAGCTGCTTGAGTAGTGGCTGCCAAAGGCTCACAAGTGTCTTCAGCCAGGGGAAGCAGCCTCATCCAGAAAAGCATATGAGGTCATGCCTTCCTCCACTGGCAGTCCAGGCCAACGAATGATATGCGGTACAAGCAGCTCAGCCCCTTGCCTCAAGGTGGGGCAAGTCTATAGTGTTATTTACATTTCAGAGCACACTGAGGAATCACAGTGAAGTTAGACTCCAGTGCAGCCACAACATCTTTGCTTAGCTTCTTCCTCTAGCCTGTCCTGCTTTCCTCCTTCCCTTCCAGGTTCTCCCTGAGAGCACTCCTTCAACGACTCACTCCACAGGAATCCCCATTGCAGGCTCTGCTTCTAGGGAGCCTGGCCTCATCTGACTTCAAGGAGCTTTTTGCCTAGTAGAGAACTGTATCTGTAAACATGCAAACAAAATATAAATTGTAACGTGAAGTCATGAATGTGAATGTACAGAACACTGTTAGTGCACAGAAGCAGCAGCATGACAGAAGCAGCAAGATTAAATATCCACCCAAAATACAAGTACAGTAAGGCATAGGTTCTACAGCAGAGGTCAGCAAATTTTTTCTTATAGTAAGTATTCTAGGCTTTTCAGGGGCATAGAAGAAATTATGTATGTTCTGTAGGTACTTACAAAACCATTTCAAATGTGACCACAGGCAGCTAACCAGACTTGAACTGTGGGCATATGTGTTTTTTCAAACATTAATATGCATAGTAGCCACCAAATGATGTTGTGAGAATAGATTCTGGTTTGATAGGTCTGGGGTGGGGCCTGAGAATCTGTATTTCTAATAAGCTCCTAGGTGATGTTGACACTGCTGGTCCACAGTCCACACATCAAGAAACAAGCCTCTAGAAAGAGAAGTATGGCAAAAGAAGAAATCCTAAAAGAAAAACAGTTGAGAAAAGCTGCAGGAGTTTTAGGAGCAGAGGAACCAACAGCGAGGACTCTAGGCTGAGGTCAGAGGGAGTGCCAAGTAATTTAATTAATGGACATTTATTGACCATCAACTCACTGCAAATCATTGCTTTAAGTGCCACAAGGAAAGAGGCCAAGCTTTCACAACCTCGAGCACTTTGTTAAAGAATCAGCTAGAAGACAGAGCAGCAGAGGCAGAAGACCTGTGTAATCCACTGTGGCAGAGGGAGCCTGTCGTCCAGGAGAAACCTGCTGTATCAAGGGCTCAGATACGCATGGATAGAGAGGCTGAAAAATAGGTGCTTTATCTGCTCAGCAACCACCTATTCGACTTCAGATTGCCATAACCATTGCCTAACATGCAGAGATCAACTTCAGAGAGGCATCATGAAGATTGAATGAGACACGATGTATAGAGGCACCTGGCACATAATAGTTTAGTGAAGACTGGTTTCCCCTTTTCCTTCCTTTGGTAGAGACATTGGCATAGTCACTTGCTTCTGAAATGTGCGAAGTTGGAACCAGTGGTTTTAAGAGAGGACTGTACAATTCATATGCATATATAAGCTCTCTCTGGAAGAATACCCCGTAAGTTGAAAACACGGATGGCATTGAGACAGGTTAATGAGTGAGTAGGGAACAAGGATGAGAGAAAAACTTTTGTATATCTTGATTTTTTTAGGAAAGTATTTTGCTCATTAAAAAATGGAATTACACGGCTGAGTCATGGTGGCTCATGCCTGTAGTCCCAGCACTTTCGGAGGCCAAAGAGGGCTGATCAATTGAGGGCAGTTGTTTGAGACCAGCCTGGCCAACATGGGGAAACCCCATCTCTAATAAAAATAGAAAAATTAGCTTGGCGTGGTGGCCCACACCTGTAGTCCCAGGTACTCAGGAGGCCTTGGTGGGAGAATCGCTTGAACCCAGGAGACAGAGGTTGCAGTGAGCCAAGGTCGCACCAATGTACTTCAGCCTAGGCTATGAAGCGAGACTCTGTCTCAATTTACAAATTAAAAATAAGAAATGGAATTACATACACAGGCACATGTGCACACATGCTGAGTGGGTAAGTGATACAGATTTAGGAACTACGTCTATTAGCAACAGCTCTGAGAGCAGGGAGACTTCAGCATAAAGTTGTACTTCTGTACAGGAAACCAGCAAACTGTACTAAGGAGCTTTCTTTAACTTTTATTTCTAAATATCATCATACCTAAGAAAATCATTAAGATCGATTATTCTAGAAGCTATGAAAGATAGTGTTAGCTGATTCACTCAGCACTTATGTCAATCCTATTGCTTATTTCTTTCTACTTAAAAAAAAAAATGATTTTCCAGCCTTCCTTACAGCCAAAGGTAACCACGAATAGTTATAGTCATTGGGACATCCACAGAAAGCTGTTGGTGCCACCTCTTCCCTTTCATTCTTGTGTCTGTCATGCTGGTCTGATGGCTAGAGTTCCAACAACCATTTTATAACCATGAGAAAGAAAGCCACACGCTTGGTACACTGAAGCAGAAAGACAGAAAATGCTTAGGTTTCAATGGTGTCAGTGAGCTGCCACCTGAGAGCTACCTCTGTATCTCTTGTTCCATTTAAAAAAATGAATTCCCTATTTGTGTAACACTTTATTATTTTTTTCTTTCAGTTATAGCCAAAATCAATATTTAATTATATAAAGAAGATTCAAGTTAAATAATTGGTGTTTCAGAGAAGGAAGTTCATGAGTAATGTAGAAAGAATCAATTTTAGAAGACTGATATCAGAATAGTTCCATCTAAAATATAACCATAGTATATCTCCCTCTTATTTCTCTGATATATAAACACAGCCCCTAAACAAATATATGCCTTTTTGTTAGCCATCTCCATTCTGCTTAATTTTAAAATTAGATTATCTGCCTTATTTCTTCCCATTTTTAAAATCCTCAAGCAAAGGATGTATTACAAAGATTTTGGAGAAGAGCATGGAATAAGGGAAAGATTGAAAATTTAAGCTGTGGGAAGAACAGAAAGAAATTCCAGGACCTCCAGAAGCTGGGGACTAGAAACATGCTTTCTATAGCATTGCCTAGGGTCATGCAACTCTAACACTCTCTGTTTCTCTGTATCTCAATTCAGGTTTTCAAATTACTAGAAGAGTTCATCTAACTCAACCAACTTGAGTTAGATATCTCTATTTTGAGAACATATAGCGATGTCCAGAAAACAGAGTAGAACAAGGAGGCTTAACCTTGGGGAAACTCTAAGGAGCTGAGCAGCCATCACAGTTTGTGTCTCCTACATTCCATCTGTTGGCTGTGATGGTTGTGTACACACACACGTACACACACTTTCTCTGTCTCTAGCTCTTCTCTCTCACCTCTCTTGATACCCAATACATATATTTTTCTCCATATATCCATAAATGCCTCAATCCAACTAAAATTAATTCATATTTAATAACTAATACTCTCATCTTCTTCTAAAATGAGAAACACCTAAATTCATGCCCAGCTATTAAACAAGGCACAATGTCATAATACCACAGTTTTTTGAAACCAGGCTCTCCGGGTGATATCCATTTGTATTACCGATTTGTGATAATTTCAACTGGGCTTTCTATAACTACACAGCCTAGTAAGAGGAAAAAAGTTAGGGAACCAACATTAATATAAATATAGACCTGGTATAGGTTTAGTATGCAAAGAAATGCAAGTACAGATTTTTGTATTTGCTACTGAAACTGGTCATGAAGTTTATTGTAGTCCATTCAGGCTGCTACAGCAAAATACCGTAAGCTGGATAGCTTATGAACAATAGAAATGTATTTCTCATTATTCTGGAGACTGCAAAGTACAAGTTCATGGTGCCATCAGATTTGGTGTCTGGAGAGGATCTGCTTTTTGGTTCACAGTCGGTACTTTCTCAGTGTCCTCGTGTGGTTGAAGGTGAGAGTTAACCCTCTGGGGTCTTTTTTTATAAGAGCATTAATCCCACTCTTGATTAATGCATGCTCTGTCTGCATGACCTAAGCAGTCCCCAAAGTCCCCACCTCTTAAAACCATCATATTAGTGATTCAGTTTCAGCATATGGATTTGGAGGCACACAATCATTCAGACCATAGCAAGATTCTAGCTAGTATTTATGACTGCCACGTTATTCTTACCATTAGCCAGCAACTCAGCTACTCAAAATTATTTGTCCAGTGAAGTTACCCAATAACGTAATCTTTACTGGTCTAGGCCCTTAGTGTTTCAACTTATATAATGTTGCTGTACCTTCTGTTAATCTTTGCCAATGAACATGATAGTGAGAGGTGGCTCCTTTCTCTCCCAGGAACTGCTGTTAATATAACTCAACTCCTACCTTGTGACCTCTGTATCTTCCATTGCAAATTGTAATTACCTATAAAAGAGAATATTTTGACATCAGTTATCTACCCCTTGGATCAATCAGCCAGAGGACTAAATTGAAAAAGACATTCACCCCAGGAATGGTTATATGGTGGTTAACAACCCCACATTTTTCTAGGTAAATATCCTTTCTTTAACAGTAGCTATTTACAAGATTTGTGTATGAAGAATGTGAATATTTTTGTCAGCATCTAGTTTATTCTTATATAAATTTCTAAAATACTCACAGAACATTCTGATCATTGGTTATGTACTATTTTAATTCAATCTTTTCTTCTCAAATTTTATCTTAACCACATACTCCACCCAGTTTATTAGACTGCCCTATGGTTAAATTTAGTAAGTAGTAAATTATCCTGACCACACAGAATGGTTCCTTCTGTGATCAACTCTGAAACATAATTGAAAGAGCAAGGATATGGGAATTAGATTAATCTGGATTTTATTTCTGGCACTTACCTGCTATCTGACCTTGGGCAACTTATTAATTGCTCTGAGTCTCATCTTCTTCATCTATAAAATGATCATAGTAATAACTAATTCATATGCAGCTTGGAAATGTGTAATTAAGTGATTTATATAAAGTTCCTGATACAGTTTCTAAAAAAATAATAGACACGCCGCAAGAGATAACCATAACGATCAGAGTTTATTCTTCACATTAACTGGGATCAAATTTATCAGAAAATACAGCATAGAAAAGCAGCCAGAAATTCACAAGCATATATTTCACTTGCCCTTTTATACAGAGCTGGAAATTTTCTCATCATTATTTCATCCATTGCCTGCAGCACGATCCTTCCCAAACTCCTCCTAAGACCGTCTACCAAGGTGGAACACACTGAACCGTATGTGACTCTGCCTTTTCTATTTTTACAAGATTTTTCTCATAGAGTATTATTAACAGAAAATGGGGCTGTTATCAAGGTAACTAGGAATGCTGCATTCTCAGTTCGGGCTCTGATGGAATGTCTACTTGATCTGGTGCAACTCCAGCTGTGCTCTTGGCTTTCCTCACTTTTGTTGTTCCGAGAATGCAAATATTCTTCCATGTCTTCCTTATTTTGTCTTTCTCCACAAGGTCTCATTGAAGTATACATTTTCCCTTAAATTTTCTCAACTCATTTTATTTTGTCTGAATAACCTTGACAGTACCTTTTCTAACATGATAGATCTTTTTGTGTGTAAGGGCAGATTGCACACAAATGCTTACTGCCCACTAAACATTTGTGTGTAATCTGTCCTTAATTCTACACACAAAATATCATCTCTACAAACATTTTACAACTATAGTCTTTCTAAAGAGAGCTATAGGAGGAACTTGCTCTAAAAGAGGAACTTCCACAACCAAGCCAAGGGTCTGACAATTTTTAACAATATGTTATTCAGCAAAAATATTTTTTAAGTTAACAGAGGAGAATGACATGGGCAAAATGGTAAAACAGAGGTTTTCAGCACTTATTCCTTCACAGAAACATCAATTTGAACAGTCATCTGTGCATGAAAATGTCTTCAAAAGAGACAAGGAACCCAGGTAAGAGGTTATAGCACCTTTGTGGAGCAGAAAAGAAAAAGTGCATAAAATAGAGTATAAAAGACAGTTTTATATTATCTGCATTACCCCACCCCTAAACCTGGGTAGTGCAGCATGGAAAGAGATACTATGTATGTGCAGAGAGGAGAGTAAAGTTAACACGTGACTTCATCATCGACTCCAATGCCAGGCACAATTCAGTGAACTCAACGCCAGGCACGTTCCTATAGCCACAGGCTATGGGACAGTCCCTGTGAACCCAAGCTCCAGGCTGGCCCCTACGGCTCTAAGATCCAATGGCTCCAACCTCCATGGCTCCTATCCACATAGGCTCCAGGCCTTCCCCACAACCAGGCCATTTATGGCTGCCCCCTGCTCCACACTGGTCACTATAGACTCAGGCTCTGGGGCAGTCTTCATGGACTCAGCACCAGGCCCACCCCAGTGAACCCCAGCACCAAGTCAGTATCCATGGCTCTAGTCTCCAGGCCCATCTCAGTACTAGGCCAGCCCCTGCAGCCCAGTATCCAGACTCACTTCAGCATCAAGCTGGTCCCTGCAGCCCCAGCCAGGCCCCAGGCCAACCCCAATACCGGGCTGGCCCTCATGGCCCTAGCTCTCAGGACCATCCATGCAGACACAGGTTCCAGGTCTGTCCCCATGGACCCAGTCTTCAGGCCCACCTCAAGAGTCCCCAGGGCCATACCAGACCTCTTGGACCCAGAACTCAGCCCTATACCCATGGACCCAAGCTCTAGTCACAACCCCACAGACTCAGGCAACAGGTTAGGCACTGTGGACCTAGGCATTTGACCAACATGCACAAGGACTCCAGCTGCAAGCTCACCCATGGACCCTGCTAGCTGAACCAACCAGAATCTCTGGATGTGCTGACTGGTGAAGGGCTTTCCCTGCCAAAATCAGTCTGTCAAGAATGAAATAGGCGTCTACTTCTTCAAATGTACAGACACGAAGGCTGTAAAGACCACAGATAATCAGAGAAACATGACCTGATCAAAGGAACAAAATTAAGCAACAATCACTAACCCTAACAAATAGAGATTTATGAACTGCCTAACAAATAATTCAAAATAATCATCTCAAAAAATTTCAGTGAACTATAAGAGAATACAGGTAGACAACTACATGAAGCCAGAAAAGCAATAAATAAATTAAAAATTAGACAAAAAGATAGGAACAATTTAAAAAATAGCAATTCTGCAGCTGAAGAACACAATGGATGAACTTGAAACTGCCATAGAGAGCTTCAACTTCAGAGTCAACCAATCAGAAGGCAGAATCAATGAACTCAATAAGTCACTCAAAACTACTCAACAAAAATTAAAAATTGAAGAAGTAATATGGAAATTATGATACATTATTAAGCAAAGTAATATACTCATTATAGAAACTCCAGAAGGAGTAGAGCAAGGAACTTCTGTAATGAGTATAAAACTTTTCAGATCTATCTTGGAGTATGTTTGAATTTAAAAAAAAAAGAAGAAAAAACTTTTCAAATCTAAACAGAAAAATAAGCATACAGTTCCATGAAACCCAAAGAACCCTCAATAAATCAAACATAAAATAACTTTTGCCAAGACATATTTTATCATCAAATTCTCAAAACACAAAGACAGAGAGAATTTTGAAAGCACCAAGAGAAAAGTGATGCACCACATAAAAGGAAACCCCTCATAAGATTATCAGTGGATTTTGCAGCTGAAACCTTGCATCCAGGAAAAATGGAAGTAACATGTATTCAAAATAGTAAAAGAAAAAAAAGAATACGATATCCAGCAAAGCTGTCCTTCAGAAACCAAGGAGAGATAAGCACTTTCTTAGACAAACAAAAGCAGATGTGGTTTGTTAACACTAGATCTGCTTCATGAAAAATATTAAAGAGAGTTCTTAAAGTTGAAACAAAAGGATGCTAACAACATGAAAATATATAAAAGTATAATACTGTGAATATAAGAATATACTAAAATTCATAATACTCTAGTATTGTAATGGTGGTATATAAATCCCTTCTAAGTCTAATATAAAAGTTAAAAGACAAAGTCACAAAAAATACTATAGCTACAATAGTTTGTTAATAAATATATTTTATAAAAGGATGTAAATTGTGACCTCAATAACATAAAATGTGGAAGGAGAGTAAGTTAACACGTAGATATTTATATGTGGTTAATGTGAGTACTAATTTTATATGTGAGTTTGAAATAGATTGTTTTAACTTTAAGATGTGATCGAAGATGTCCAAATAGGAACAGCTCTGGAGTGCAGTTCCCAGCGAGAACAATGCAGAGGGTGAACGATCACTGCATTTCCAAATGAGTTTTTACTGCCCACAGACCAGGAAATTCCTGGGCTGAAAAGCTCCACAAGTTTCCAGCACAGCTGTTTCAGCCAGCGCCCTGGGTCTCTGCACAAAACCTCACACAAATCTGGGCGGCCGTTTCAACTGGCGCCTATAATGTCTGGGATACAGAGCCTCCCATTCAACTGAAAAAAAGGTGGCTGAAACAGGGAGCCAGGTGATCTGGCTCAGCAGGTCCTACCTCCACAAAGACCAGCAATCTGAAATGCTCTGGATTGAGAGTTTTGCAGCAAGTGCAGCTGGACCCGGGACAGTCCAGCTCTGTGGGGGGAAGGGCATCGTCCACCACCACCGCGACAGTCTGCCATTACTAAGGCAGACTGCCATTACCAAGGCAGTTGTAACTGTACCTCTGTAAACAAAACTGCAAGGAAGTTCAATCAGCAGCTGGGCAGAGCCCACGGCAGCTCAGCAACACCTCTGCGGGCAGACTGTGACTAGACTACCTCCTTGCTGGGCAAGGTTATCTCTGAAAAAAGGCAGCAGCATGTCAAGAAATTATAAAGACCCACCTTCTGAAGACAGAAAACCTGGGAAAAAAGACAGCTATGAGTTCTGCTACAGCAGACTTAAACGTACCTGTCTAGCAGCTCTGAATGGAACAACAGAGCTCCCAGTTCAGTACTTGAGCTCCTATAAGGGACAGACTGTCTCCTCAAGCAGCTCCCTGACCCCTGTATATCCAAAGAGACACCTCATAAAGGTGTCTCACAAATAGGTGAGGTGTCTCACCTCATAAAAGCTCACAATAACATCTGTTGGGTACCCTTCAGGGACGAAGATAACAGAAGAAACTGGCAGCAACCCTTACTGTTCTGCAGCTGCCACAGGTGATCCCCAGGCAAGCAGGTTCTGAAGTGGAACTCCAGCAGTCCTACAGCAGAGGGGCCTGACTATTAGAAGGAAAACCAAAAAACAGAAAGAAATACCTTCAACATCAACAAAAAGGACATCCACTCAGAGACCCCACCTGAAAGTCATCAACTTCAAAGACCACAGGTAGATAAATTTATGAAGATGGGAAGAAACCAGTGCAAAAAGGATGAAAACACCAAAAACCAGAACACCTCTCCTCCTCCAAGGGATTACAACTCCTCACCAGCAAGGAAACAAAGATGGATGGAGAATGAGTCTGATGAATTGACAGAAACAGGCTTCAGAAGGTAGGTAATAACAAACTTCTCTGAACTAAAAGAACATGTTCTAACCCAATGCAAAGAAACTAAGAACATTGAAAAAAGGTTAGACGAAATGCTAACGAGAATAAACAGCTTAGAGAAGAATATAAAAGACTTGATGGAGCTGAAAAACACAACACAAGAACTTCACAAAGCATACACAAGTTTCAATAGCTGAATCAACCAGCAGAAGAAAGGATATCAGAGATTGAAGATCGACTCAATGAAATAAAATGAGAAGGCTAGATCAGAGAAAAAAGAGTGAAAAGAAATGAACAAAGCCACCAAGAAATATGGGATTATGTGAAAAGACCAAATCTACTTTGATAGGTGTACCTGAATGCAATGGAGAGAATGAATTCAAGCTGGAAAACACTCTTCAGGATATTATCCAGGAAAACTTCCCCAACCTAGCAAGGCAGGCCAATATTCAAGTCCAAGAAATACAGAGAACACCACAAAGATATTCCTCAAGAAGAGCAACCCCTAGGCACATAATCTTCAGATTCACCAGGGCTGAAATGAAGGAAAAAATGCTAAGGGCAGCCAGAGAGAAAGGTCAGGTTACCCACAAAGGGAAGCCCATCAGACTTTGCATTCCAGGACACATGTGCAGAACGTGCAGGTTTGTTACATATGTATACATGTGCCATGGTGGTTTGCTACACCTATCAATCCATCATCTAGGTTTTGAGTCCCACATGCATTAGGTATTTCTCCTAATGCTCTCCCTACCCTTTTCCCCAACCAAACCCCCCTCAATCCTGATAGGCCCTGGTCTGTGATGTTTCCTCGGTGTCCAACTGTTCTTACTGTTCAATTCCCACTTATGAGTGAAAACGTGCAGTCTTCTGCTCTTGTGTTAGTTTGCTGAGAATAATGGCTTCCAGCTTCATCCACATCTCCACAAAGGACAAGATCTCATCCTTTTTTATGGCTGCATAGCATTCCATGGTGTGTATGTGCCACATTCTCTATATCCAGTTTATCACTGATAGGCATTTGGGTTGGTTCCAAGTTATTGTGAACAGTGCCACAATAAACATAGGTGTGCATGTGTCTTTACAGTAGAATGATTTACAATCCTTTGGGTACATACCCAGTAATGGGATTGCAGGTTCAAGCAATTCTCCTGCCTCAGCCTCCCAAGTTAACTCGGATTACAGGTACCTGCCACCGTGCCCAGATAATTTTGAATTTTTAGTAGGGACAGGGTTTCACCATAAATGTCTTCTTTTAAGAAGTGTCTGTTCATATCCTTCACCCACTTTTTGTTGGGGTTATTTTTTTCTTGTAAGTTTAAGTTCCTTGTAGATTCTGGATACTAGACCTTTGTCAGAAGGGTAGATTGCAAACAATGAAAAACTATAAATATAAACTCTAAGTATAAACTCTAAGTATAAATCCCTTTAAAATGCACAAGATCTATATCGATAAAACTACAAATGAACCTTAAATGGAAGAACTAAATAAATGGAGAGATGTTCCATGTTCTCGAATAGCAAGAGTCAATATTGTCAGGATGACAGTTCTTCCCAACTTGATTTGTAAATTGAATGCAACTTCAGCAAGTTGTTTCATGGATATTGACAAACTGATTCTAAAGCTTATGTGCAGAGGCAAAAGACCCAGAATAATCAATACAATAATGAAAAGGAAGAAGAAAGCCAGATGCTACCTGACTTCAATACTTTCTATAAAGTAACAATAATCAGGATATATGAATACAGTAGAGCAAAATCTAGATGACCAGGAGTGTGGCAATGACTTTTTCAAGACAACATCAAAGGCATGATCCATTAAAGAAGTGATTTGATAAAGGTGGACTTCATTAAAAACTTCTACTCCATGAAAGAAACTGCCAAGAGAATCAGAAGACAAGCCACAGACTGGGGAAAAGGTATTTGTAAAAGATAGTATTTTTCTATTTCATATTAGAATAAAATTGTTATCAATATTTTTATAGTTGATAAAGAACTATTATCCAAAATATACCAAGAACTCAACAATAAGAAAATGAACAACTTGATTAAAAAATGGGCAAAAGACCTGAACAAACACTTCACCAAAGAAGAGACAAAGATGGAAAATAAACATATGAAAAGATGCTCCACATCATATATAAGAAAATGCAAATTAAACTGAGATGCCAACACATACATATTAGAGTGGCCATAATCCAAGTCACTGACAATGCCAACTGCTGGCAAGGATGTGGAGCAACAGGAACTGTCACTCATTGCCCGTAGGAATGCAAAATGGCATAGCCACAGCTTCGGAAAACAGTTTGGCAGTTTCCTGCAAAGCTAAACGTGCTTTTACCATATGATCCAGCAATCACACTTGTTAGTATTTGCCCAAATAAATTGAAAACTTGTCGACACAGAAACCTGCACATACATGTTTATAACAGCTTTATTCCTAATTGCCAAAACTTGGAACCAACCAAGATGTCCTTCAGTAAGTGCCTGGATAAACAAACCTGTACATCTACACAGTGGAATATTATTCAGCAATAAAAGCAAATAAGCTTTGAATGTGGCTTTTGTTGCAGGAAAAAAAAAGCAAATGATCTATGAAGTCATTAAAAGACATAGAGGAAACTTAAATACATACTACTAAGTGAAAGAAACCAATCTCAAAAGACCACTTACTATATGAATCCAACTATATGACATTCTGGAAAAGGCAAAACTATAGAGACAGTAAAACGTTCAGTGATTGACAGGGGTGGGAAAGTGGGGAAGGATAAAAAGGCAGAGCATAGAGGATGTTTAGGGCAATGAAACTACTCTGTGTGTTACTATAATGGTAGATACATGCCATTACACACTTGTCAAAACTCACTGAATATACAACAGCAAGAATGGACCCTAATGTAAATTATAAACTTTGGGTGACAGTGACAAGTCAATGTTGGTTCATCCATTGTAAAAAATGTACCACTCTAGTGAGGAAGGCTGATAGTGGAGGAGGCTGTGCATTTGGGGAGGTGGGAATGTAGGAACTCTCTGTACTTTCCACTATGCTTTGCTATTAACTTTAAACTGCTCTAAAAATAAAGTGCATTTTAAAAAGATTGAGCTGTTGATATAAACCCAATATCTACTTTCATGTCCAGGAATTTTTCTTTTAAAACCCATATTGAATAACCTGTGTCATCAGTGGTGATCTCTTTTTCACTGAAAAAGGCTAATACACCACTTACTGGAAGAAAATATTTGTTAAGAAATTCTTTTCCAGAACAATTATTCTCGTGGGTGTTCCTGTGACAACTATACATAAAAATCAGAATATGCAGCAATATCTTGATACTCTAAAGACATAATACAAAAAAAGTTAAGAAAATTATTTCTAAATTTGATCTAAACCAAAATGTGGAGAAGCAATAGGGAAGAAAATTATTTCTGTATAATGAAATTATAGGTTGTTTCTCATAACTCCTCTACAGTTTTCAGTATTTTCCAACTTCTATCATGGAGATATACAGATATATAAGTAGATCTATAGATATATAATCATTGGATATTTATGTATATAATGAACAATAAACAGATACCATTTTTAAAAGATATATTTATGTATTTTACATATTTATATAATATATACATGTTCATATGCACATCATGTTATTACCATTATGGATATAAAGAAGGACAGTAAAAATAGTAAAAAGATTAAAATAAAATATACCAAAATGGAAACAGTAATTTAACTGTGGCTAGCTTTATGTGATTAAACTAAGATTTTTTTTAGATCTATTTTTCTTTGTTTCCTAGAGGTTTTATAATGAATGTATATTTTTATATTTAAAAACCTAATTTTTATTAAACAAATAAAAATTCAGCAACACTATCTTTAGAACATTTTTTAAATAAACTTGAGCATGAAGAAAATGTTATGACTATTGTGGTGAGCATTTTGAAAGATTAGCAGAAGCAGGGATAATGTGACATTTAGCTGATCTTTCAAGGGAAGCTAGACAAATGACACTTTTTTAAAAAAGAAAATAGTAAGTAGTGTTGAAACATGGTATTTCTAGTATGATTCAGAAGTGAAGTGTCAACTTCTTCTGTGGAAAATTCCAACATTACCAAACGTAAGAAGGCACGTACTTCAACAACAGAAGTGAAAAATATCTTGATTCATTTATTTAACACTGTTTTAGAGTTTAATCCCAAAAAGTCTATTTTGAAAAAAAGAAAAATATTACTCATGTATACTATCCTTTGCAGTGAACTGGCCAAATAAGTGTATCCAAGGTACGTTGAATACCTAGCATGCTGGAAACACTTTTATTTACATCAACTCTAATCCCTGCAACAATAGTGCAAGGAAAGGTTTAACATCTTTTTACAGATAGGAAAGCTGAGGCTCAAAGAGGTACAGTATCTCATTTAACATCACACATCTAATACGTGGTGGAGGTGGGATGTACACTTATGTCTGTCAGACCTTAAAGTCTGTGTTCTTCTTTCTACAGACTCTCTGCCTCAGTCCAACAATTGGGATCTTTGCCATGACGACTCACCAGTTCACAAGGCGCCTTTCACGAAGTTTTTGACTCAGACATTATCACTCAGCAAGATGCCTCAACTAATTTACAAAATGTGACTTGAAAAGCAGGTTGTAATTCCAAAAGCAAAAATCAACCACAAAAGATAAAGACTTGATCAGTAGAGCTTTACAGAAGGAAGTAATGAAGGTAGTAAGGACACTTCCGGAAATGTCTGGAATCAGAGGAGTCGATGTATCAACTGTTAGAAATTGTATTCTCTTGGTAGCAAAATCTGTGTGTTCACTTAAAATAATAGTCTTGTTGTTTTAACCCCAACACACAGTCAGAGGGTGACTTCGATGTTTACTTTTTTTTTTTTTTTTTGAGACGGAGTTTCGCTCTTGTTACCCAGGCTGGAGTGCGATGGCGCTATCTCGGCTCACCGCAACCTCCACCTCCTGGGTTCAGGCAATTCTCCTGCCTCAGCCTCCTGAGTAGCTGGGATTACAGGCACGCGCCACCGTGCCCAGCTATTTTTTTGTATTTTTAGTAGAGACGGGGTTTTGTATTTTTAGTAGAGATGGGGTTTCACCGTGTTGACCAGGATGGTCTTGATCTCTTGACCTTGTGATCCACCCGCCTCGGCCTCCCAAAGTGCTGGGATTACAGGCGTGAGCCACCGCACCCAGCCAATGTTTACTTTTTATTCTCTTTGCCTTCTTGTTCCAAGAATGGATTTCTTCTAAATTCTAATTATTATTATAACATATAAGTGTAGCAGATTTTGCTTTTAAGGGTAAAACTACACTTAAGTAGTTTTGTCTGGATTATCAAAACCAGACCCTGAAGAAGTGAGTTCCTAAAGGGCAGGAACTTTGCTTATGTCTGTATCTCAGTTGTGTTAAACAGAGTAACTGGCACAAATTAGCAAATGATGCACTGACGAATCATAGAACAAAAGACTTCAAAAAGAACTAAGTTTCAGATTCAGGGTGACCCTAAGGAGCTAGTGTACCACAAGATGGTATGCCCTCTGCAATCACAAAAGCAGCCCTCAGTCCTGGTCTGGGCTGTAAGAACTGCTCCTTGAGACCTGGGATTTTATCCTAACACGGCCACTAACAGGTTAAGTCAGAAACGGTTCACTTCCCTGAGCTTTAGATTTCTGCTTTCCAAATCGGCACAATGAGAAACTAAAGAGAAGGAAAGAGAAAAAAAGAGAGGGTCAGAGATCCCTTCTGCCTGTACAATGCCATGATTTGGACACAGGGTTTGGGCAACCGTGGCCCATCCACCAATTCCTGCCTGTTGTCTCTTACTATACAGCTCATGAGCCACGAATGGTTTCTACCTTTTAAAATGGCTGAAAGAATTCAAAAGAGTAATAATATTTTGGGACATGTAAAAAATTATATAAAATGCAATTTTCAGTGCTCATAAAATTACTTTGGAACTCAGCCCCACTCCTTTATTACATATTTCTATGGCTGCTTTCACACCACAACCGCAGAGTTGAGTAGCTGTGACAGAGACCATATGGGCTGCCAAGCCTAAAATATTTACTACCTAGACCTTTCCAGAAAAAAGGATTGCTGATCTTTTACACAGACGATCAAGCAAGTGATCACCTGAGAAAATTAAAATGTGTGTCTAGGACAAGGGAGGCCTATATAAACTAGGGGATAATCTTCCCCACTACTTACGCAAGAACATTCACCCTTGAGAGAACAGGCTACACGGCTTGGCAGCACCACTGCCACCTGTCCAAACTTCCCCTCGCCTGTGCCCTATAAGTGACCAGCATTTCTAGGCATCCGTGGAGCAGCGGGGTGCATTTTCATGGCTGGCCCCACATCTTCCCTTCCTCCTGCTTCTTCACATTCTATTTTCTGAGTGGTTGTCAGAGGAACGCTGAGTTCTGCTGTCGTTTTTTCAGACCCCAGGAGCCGCTTATGACAGTCTTGGCACCATGAAGTATTCCAAGCGCCTATCTCGGCAGCACAGCTGCCTGCTCCGCGCTCAGTCACTCAGTCCGGACGAGCTTGCCACAGTGCACTTGCCCTTTAATCGCTCTCTCTTCTTGCCTCCCCTCTCCTCTCCCTCCCTCTCTCCCTGGCTCTTTCTGTCACACGGGTGTGTGCACATACACAAGTTCCAATGGGATAAAAGAAACACTTTTTTAAGTTTCTTTCTAGGCCTAATAGAAATTTCATTTTTTACAAAAACACAGCTGTTTTTGTCCATTGTAAAAGTGTGGGTGTCCTTCCTTTTGGAGAGTAACAATGGTTTTCTACACGGCCTTCTCTGACACATTGCATGTTGTACATATGTGTGTGTGCACATGTGCATGTGTGTCTGTGCGTATGAGTGTGAGTGTGTGCGTAGCAGGGAGGAAGAAGATGAAGGAGAGTGTGTATGTGCATGTGTGTCCGTATGATTGTGAGTGCGTGCATGTGTGTGCATGTGCATGTGTGTGTGTGCACATGCATATGGGCATGTGTGTATGTGCATATGAGAATGTGTGTGTGGGAGAGAAAGAGAGAGTGTGTGTGTGTGTGTGTGTGTAGCAGGGAAGAAGGGGATGAAGGAGAGTGTGCTAAGGAACACCTCAGAACAGTCAAATAAAAGATATCATATCAACATCATATCTTAAGATACAGGATTCTGACAACTTATTCATTGTCTAAGACAATTTTATGATCAAAAATATATTTGAATTAAAAGTGCCTGGAGAAAAGTACATGAAGAGAATATAGCAAAATGTTAACAATGGTTGTCTTTGGGTGAGAGGAAGAAGAGGCAGGTTGCGGGTGATCTGTTTCTTTTAGTTCAACTCTTCTGCATTCCTCACTTTTAAATTTTGGATATTAAGCTGGAGAGAAAGGACATGAATATAAAGATGAATACGCTGAATGTAGCAACGAATGCTGAGTTAGCCAAAGATGCATGGCTACCTTCCACATCTAATTATCTGAGGGCGAATCAGAAAACACCACTTTCAGATATTTTTTTTTAAATATGCTTTACATTATTTCCCCTTTCAGCCTAAGGACTAAAAATTGAACACAACTGGATCTGTCCCATTGTCTCAAAGATTCTTAGACTAGTTCGGGATCCATTGTCTGAACATTCCTGCTTTTTAGATAGAAAACAGGGCTAAATTCCTATTGACTTTCAAGTACATAGACCCACAGATTTGTCACAGTATCCTGTCTCACCCTGTCTCTGTCTGTCTCTGTGTCTCTCTCTCTCTCTCTCTTCCCTCACATCATCCCCAAATCAGAATGCATATATAAAAATCTGATTAACTGAAACATGGAATAAGATTTTACTGTAAGAGAAATACACAGACTTCAGCTAAGATGTTTGGTTGAATAAATGAATATACCTTCACTCCATCATTAAACCACATTAACATGGGATGATTAAAAATAAACCAACAAAGATAAGAAGAAAATAAAGACAATACCTTCATCATACAGGAAACTGGCAAGCAGAAGCTGTCAGTGGCACCTGACAGTAGACCCAGGGATGCTAAATCCCAAGCCAGCGTCACGAAGGCAACCAGGATCTCCAAGAGTTCAAGAGTTTTGGCAGCATAATTTACCTTGGGAATTTATGTTTTAGTAGTAGGTAGATCCCAGATCCTCTCCCTAGACTGGGTGACTGGATCCCACAGTGGCAGCAGGCTGGAGGTTTCCTCTCTATAGGGTAAAATTTGGTGTCTCTAGGCAGGAGCTCTCCAGACACAACTGTTTAAATGTACACACTGAACACTGAGATCCTCCAGGTTTTCCTACCACTTAGTTCCAATGAGGGTGGCAGATACTTGGTCAGAAGGTATGATGATTCTTCTCTAGAGAGAATCTCTCTAGTCCAAGAAAAAAAGGTCTGACCCACCTTCCAAGGAAGGTTATAATCACAGAGCTTCCATCAGCTTTTAGCTTTTCAGTGCTCCATTTTTTTTTAACAGACACAGACAGCTAAGGGTCACCAGGCATCTGAGTAAAGCTTCTAACATGAATGGCAGAGACCAGAGCAAGCAGACACATAAACGCAGCCTGAATGGAAAGGACTGTGCTAGGAGATAAGACCTTCTGAAACCCATATGAATGTTCTCAAAGAGATAAAGTAGTTACCATTTTCATGAAACAAGAACCAAATTTAAAGAAAAAGCGCTTAGAAATTGAAAATATGACAGCAAAACTTCTTAAAAATTCTCACTAGAATGGTGAGACAACAAAGTTGAGTAGATGACCCTTATGTCCTCCAGAAATAGCTATAAGAAAAAAGTTGAAATCCAGAAGAAAATTAAAACAGGTTCAACACTAAAATGATCAGAATTCCAAAGATAGAAATAGAGGCAGACAGAGAGAGAGAAAGTAGAACAAACACATGCACCAAAAAAGAAAGAGAGAGATAAACCCTAACACAGTAATTGCTGGAGACTTCAACACCCACCTTTCAGCACTGGACAGATCTTCCAGACAGAAAACCAACAAACATTAAATTTAATCTGTACTACAGACCAAATGGAACTGATATTCAAGGAACATTTTATCCAATGACTGCAGAATACACATTCTTCAACTCAGCACACAGATCATTCTTAAGTATAGAAGATACATTAGGTCACAAAGCAAATGCAATCACATTTAAAATCAGGACTAAGAAATTCATTCAAAACCATACACTTACATGGAAACTGAATAACTTGCTCTTGAATGACTCCTGGGTAAATAATGACATTAAGGCAGAAATCAAGAAGTTCAAGAAGTTCTTTGAAACTAATGAGAACAAAGATACAACTTACCAGAGTTTCTGGGATGCAGCTAGTAGTGTTGAGAGAAATTTATAGCACTAAATGCTCACATCAAAAAGTGAGATCTCAGGCCAGCTGCAGTGACTCACTCCTGTAATTCCAGCACTTTGGGAGTCCGAGGCAGGCAGATCACAAGGTCAGGAGTTTGAGACCAGCCTGACCAACACGGTGAAACCCCATTCTACTAAAAATACAAAAATTAGCTGGTGTGGTGGCACACACCTGTAATCCCAGCTACTCAGGAGGCTGAGGCAGGAGAACTGCTTGAACCCAGGAGGTAAAGGTTGCAGTGAGCCGATATCACACCACTGCACTCCAGCCTCGGTGAGAGAACAAGACTCCAACTCAAAAAAAAAAAAAAAAATTGAGATCTCAAGTTAACTACCCAACATCACAATTAAGTGAACTAGAAATCCAAGAGCAAAGAACACCCTCAAAGCTATGCTGAATAAGAGTGGGGAGAGAGGGCATCTTTGTCTTGTGCCAGTTTTTAAGGGGAATGCTTCCAGCTTTTGTCCATTCAATATGATGCTGGCTGTGGGTTTGTCACATGTGGCTCTTATTATTTTGAGGTATGTTCCTTCAATACCTAGTTTATTGAGAGTTTTTAACACGAATGTTGAATTTTATCAAAAGCTTTTTTTGCATCCATTGAGTTAATCATGTGGGTTTTTTTTCTTTAGTTCTGTTTATGTGATGAATGACATTTATTGATTTGCATATGTTAAACCAACCTTGCATCCCAAGGAGGGTGGATATGACCAGGAATTTATCAGTTTCTTACAGATTTCTCAATTTTTCCAGGTTAAGTGGCTCACATCTGTAATCCCAGAACTTTGGGAGGCCAAGGTGGACTGATCACCTGAGATTGGGAGTTCAAGACCAGCCTGATCAACATGGAGAAACCCCATGTCTACTAAAAATACAAAATTAGCCAGGCATGGTGGCGCATGCATGTAATCCCAGCTACTCAGGAAGCTGAGGCAGGAGAATCGCTCGAACTCAGGAGGCAGAGGTTGCAGTAAGCCAAGATCGCACCATTGTCCTCCAGCCTGAGCAACAAGCACAAAACTCCATCTCAAAAGAAAAGGAAAAAAAGGTGCCTAGAGTTGTTCATAATATTCTCTGATGGTGGTTTGTATTTCTGTGGGGTCAGTGGTAATATTGCCCTTATTGTTTTTGATCGTGTTTATTTGAATCTTCTCCCTTTCTCCTTCATTGGTCTAACTACAAGTCTATTATTTTTTTAACCAGTAAGATTTTAATAGTCCAGTTACTGGATAGTAAATTAAAACCTACAAAGAGCAATCTCCAAGAACAGTCATGATTTTGTTTGGGTTCTTGGAAAATGTTAAGAAGTAGGTTGAGTTTTATTAATTTTTTTCAGAAAAACAGCTTTTTAAAAATTCATACGGAACCAAAAACAGCCAAGGCAATCCTAAGCAAAAAGAGCAAAGCTGGAAGCAACATGCTACCAGACTTCAAACTACATTACAGGGCTACGGTAAACAAAACAGCATAGTACTGGTACAAAAACAAACACATGGACTAATGAAACAGAATAGAGAATCCAGAAACAAAACCAAACATCTATAAGTATCTGATCTTTGGCAAACTTAACAACAACAAGCAAGGGGGAAAAGATTCTCCCTATTCAATAAATGATGCCATGATAACTGGCTAGCCATACACAAAAGACTGAAACTAGACCCCTTCCTTACACTACATACAAAAATTTGCTCAAGATAGATTAAACACTGATATGTAAAACCCAAAACTATAAAAACTCTGGAAGACACCTGAGGCAATGCCATTCAGGACATAAGCACAGGCAAAGATTTCATGATGAAGATGCCAAAAGAAAAGGTAACAAAAGCAAAATTGACAAATGGGATCAAATTAAAATAAAAATTTTCTGCACAGCAAAAGAAACTATCAACAGAGCAAACACACAACCTACAGAATGTGAGAAAATTTTTGTAAACTATGCATTCCACAAAAATCTAATAACAAACATCTATAAGGAAATTAAATTTACAAGAGAAAAACAAACCCATAAAAAAGTGGGCAAAGGACATGAACAGACACTTTTCAAAACAAGACATATATGCAACCAACAATCACATGAAAAAAGCTCAACATCACCGATCATTAGAGAAATGCAAATCAAAATTACAATGAGATACCATCTCACACCAGTCATAATGGCAATTATTAAAGTCAAAAAAACAACACATACTGGCAAGGTTATAGAGAAAAACAACACTTACACACTGTATTTGGGAATGCAAATTAGTTCTGCCATTGTGAAAAAGTGTTATGATTCCTCAAAGACCTAAAGAGCGAAACACCGTTTGATTCAGCAAACCTAGTAATGGGTTACTAGGTATGTACCCAAAGGAATATAAATCCTTCTGTTATAAAGACATGTGCACGCATATGTCCATGGCAGCACTATTCACAATAGCAAAAATACGGAATCAAGCTGAATGCCAAACCATGGTAGACTGGATAAATAAAATGTGGTACATATACACCAAGGAAAACTAGGCAGCCACAAAAAAAGAATGAGATCATGTTCTTTTCAGGGACATAGATGGAGTTGGAGACTATTATCCTTAGCAAACTAATGCAGGAACACAAAATCCAAATACCAGATGTTTTCACTTGCAAGTGGGAGCTAAATGATGAGAACACATGGACACATGGCAGGCGGGAGAACAACACACACTAGGGCCTTTCAGAGAGTGGACAGTGGGAGAAGGAAGAAGATCAGGACAAACAACTAAAGGGGACCGGGCTTAATACCTGAGTAATGAAATGATCTGTGCAACAAACCCATGACAGAAGTTTACCTAAATAACAGACCTGTGCTTGTACCCTCGAACTTAAATAAAAGTTTTAAAAAAAAAAGAAAATGTCCCAAGTTGAACAACGTAACCTCCTAGGTTTAAACACATGAAAACAAACTCACATCAAGGAACATTGTCTTAAAAATCTGGAATATATAACAAAGAAAAAAAGCTCCCCTAAGTTTTCAGAAAAGTTTTTTTAAAAACAGTATTTACAAAGAATCAAAAATCAGAATGATTTTAGGCTTCTCAACAGCACTACCAGAAGCTGGGAAATAATGGAGTAGTATCTTCAAAACTTCAAAGGGAAATTATTCTCAATCTAAAATTCTATGCCCAACCAGTCATGTAAGTACAATAAAGAATAAAGTCACATTTTAAAACAATTTGCTTCAGTGTATCCTTGCTTGAATAAGTTATTGGAGGATACAGTCCACAAAAAAGAGATTCAGGGCACGGGGCAGTGCAAAACAACAGAATGGGTCTGTATTCATATTTAAAATGCAGCAGCATTCGCGTCACGGAATACCGGAGGAGAAGCTTTCTCCAGCATCCCCAGAGCCCACACCTCTCATTCCCACATTCCTGTGTCCCATTGCTGCCCATGAATTCTGATCATTTATTTCTTTGATAGAGGCATTTCTGTCACTGATTAACTATAGTCAAGTGGCTCTTTCTGGGGCTACAGGAGACAATCTATTGCTTTTCATTAAATGTCAATTTGATTAGCTTAGGCTTAAGGTCAACATTATGCCATCAGCTGTACGTTCTTGGGAAGATATCTACTCACAAACTGGTTAAAGAACGTGGACCTCCTACCTCTGACTTGTGTGATTCTGAGCAAGCTACTTAGCCTCCCTCTCATCTGTGAAAGGGAAATACAGTATCAGGACGCTGTCATGAAGCTGACATGAAATAACAAACATAAAGTTCTCATCTTGGGCTCCACACACAGAAAGTGTTGAATAAATAACAGTTCCTTCTCCTCCAAGGCCAGACCATATGGAGGACCCTAAGACAGCCGCAGCCTTGGTCAGCAGGACAAACACAAGGTTCAAATTGCACACAGTTAAAGCTGTGGCCAAATGGTTGCTCTGCCTCTGAGTCACTCACTGTCATAAGACTCTACCAGTTCCCATTCCAGATAGGAAGTGGGCTTTTGTTTGTTGGTTTTTGTTGTTTTTTAAGAGATGGAGTCACCCAGGCTGGAGTGCAGTGGCATGACCGTGGCTCACTGCAGCCTCAAACTCCTGAGCTCAAGTGACCTTCCTGTCATGGCCTCCTGAGAGCAGCTGGGCCAACAGGGCAGCAGGTGTGCACCCCCACACCCAACTAATTTTTTTTTTTTTGAGAGATGGGGTCCTGCTATGTTGCCCAGACTGGTCTCAAATTCCTGGCCTCAAGCACTCCTCCCATATTGGCCTCCTAAATTGCTAGGATTACAGGTGTTAGCCACTGTGCCAACAGGTGTTCTAAATGCAATTTCCGAGCTGCTCTTCTGAAGGAGGGCAAGAAGCAGAGACTCTCCTTGAAATATAGAAAATAAAAACATTCACTATTTAGTGGAGGCAGAGTTCATGACCAGCCACAACTACTTCAACTGTAATCCAGAAGTCCCATTGATATAGGAGTTAAAAAGAAATTATTTAGGCAGATAGTGAGGGTGAGGAAGTCTTTGGTAAGGTTTCTCTTTTAATAAAAAGCAGGCCCAAAACCATTTCTAACAAAGAGCAGCGTGTAAAATCGAGCTGCAGACATAGACAAGCGAGCTGGAAGCTTGCACAGGCAAGTGCCAGCAGCTGTAACAATAGAAGGCTACCTGGGCACCAGGCATGCTCAACCTGACGGTTCCGTCTTCCTTTTTATCAACCACAAGTACAGTAAGGAGCAGACAACAGGGCACTGGCCAAGTAGAAAACCTATATGCATAAGAAGATTAGGGTGGGTGGCCAGCTTCTTCACGAGCTATGTAAACGTCTCACCTGGTCCAACCCATCTTTGGGCCCTGTGTAAATCAGACACCACCTCCTCAAGCAAGTCTATAAAACCCCGTGCAGTTTACCACAAAACCAGAAGACACACTCAGAAGCCCCTTTCTCTCTGCAGGAGAGAGAGCTGTTCTCTTTTCTCCTTCTTTTGCCTGTTAAACCTCCACTCTTAACCTCACTCCATGTGTATTCATGTCCTTGATTTCCTTGACATGAGGCAACGTACCTTGGGTATTACCCCAGACCATAGTTCTGTTTTTTCAGGTTGTAGGACAAACGACCCCTTTCTTCTGCAACCCGACCTCGGCCTTGCTCAGGCCTCCTTCCAGCGGAATCGCAGAGCCAAATAAAGACCCCTAAGTTAAGTCTTCTTTTAAAGAGGCAGCTGCTCCAAAGAAGGCAGCATGATGAGTTTCAGGTGGCCCGGGGTGGGGGCGGTGCCACCCTGGCTTCTCTGTGCTCAGCCCCTCTCAATTCAAAAGCCCATCACGTGGAGCAATGGAACACCTGCTCATCTGAGTTTTTTAAAAAGTGGGAGGAAAAGTGTTGTCTTAATGCTTATTTCCCTGGCCGAGGGGAGGTCATACAACACTGATTTCTGAGCAGTGAACCAGAGTTTCATTGATCTCTTCTGTTACCTACTCATGTTTCCCCTATCTGAGTCTCCTCCAGGAAGGGAAGGAATAGGATTCATGATTCTCTCAGCCCCCTTTCCACAGTAGGATTCTGACCCCTCTCCTAAAATACTTTTCTGCAAGCCTCAGTACCTCATAAATGTTTTACTATACTCGAGACAGCAAAGGGAAGCACAGATGATTAGCTATTGTTTTCAGAACAGTGGAAACATGCTGTCTTCTCCAAGTTTGGCATTGGAGTCAAAGATCAAGCGCCAAACAGTAGTTGTGAAGAATCCTCTCATCTACAGTCAGATTCTAGACTTTGCAAAAGGTGTGGGCAAAAACCAGTTTTGCCAGAATAGATTATTATCTACCTCTAACCTTTATAGGACAAGACTAAAAAAAAATTTTTTTTTTTTTTGAGACAGAGTCTCGCTCTGTCACCCAGGATGGAGTGCAGTGGCATGATCTCAGCTCACTACAACCTCTGCCTCCCAGGTTCAAGTGATTTTCCTGCCTCAGCCTCCTGAGTAGCTGGGATTATAGGGGCCCACTACCACACCCAGCTAATTTTTGTATTTTTAGTAGAGATGGGGTTTCACCATCTTGGCCAGGCTAGTCTCCAAAGCCTGACCTTATGATCTGCCCACCTTGGCCTCCCAAAGTACTGGGATTACAGATGTGAGCCACCACACCAGGCCTTTTTTTTTTTTTTTTAAAGATTACACTGAAGACTTCTTGAAAGGGTTGTGTGCTGTATGAATTTCCTCCTTACCCAATTCTCATGGATGGGAAAATGCTTCTGCTTCATTTTTTAAAGCCAATGAGCTGCCTGAACAGGAACTTCTAATTAACCATTCAAACTGATTAGCCCACGTCCCTGAAGCCTGGAGAACTCGGGAACTGCTAACCCACCTGAATAAAATCCAAAGGCAAAAGGCTGTGGCCAAGTTGGAATAATGGGGCAGGCAGAAGCGATAAAGACTGGAGTTGGGAATGGCCCGTAATTCAAGTTAGGCCAAGCAAAGGTGTGTGCATGTTTTCTATGGGCCAAACAGGAACGCCGTAATAGAGAAAGAACCATCGATTTTAAGGAAGACTCTGCCCTGAAAAGCTTCCTGCCAGGGGTGAGGAAGGGGCTGCCCCGGAACCCCCAGAGGCAGCTGGTAGGAGGGCTCTGAGTGGCTGCCCAGAAAATGTATTCCCTGAGGTAGTGAACTGCTGTCAGAGATCCCTACCAGGAGAATTTCTCAGGAACCCACGAGAAAGGGCCAAAAACTGCATGCCTGCTCCCAAAATGTGACACCATAATACAAGGGAACTATTCAATAAGACCCCATCTCTTCCTCTGTCTCTCCTTTCTCCCTGCCCCTAGCCAACCCTAGAAGGGCCAGAAACCACTGCTAAGGAGTGAGGGTGGATGGTCAGAAGCCAAACACACTGCCCTCCTTTCCCTTCCCACTGTGGGTTTCTCAGGCTGGGGCTGTCACAGAGGAGGAAGGATGAAGAAGATTTTGGCTGGTATTTTACTAGGAACATTTATGAACATACGGCAAAGTTGAAAAATCTTTACAATGAACAACTGAATCTTCACCAACTTGGAGTCTCGTTTTATCTCATGTCTATCCGTGGATCCATCTTTCTATCCATCCACTAATCCATCTTAGTTTTTAGGCATTTCAAAGTAAATTGCAGACATCAGTAACTCAACGTGCATTTACTAGAATTTGCTATCTTTTTTTTTCCTTTTGGTGTAAAATTTACAAATGATGAAATTCAAAAATTTTAAGTATGTATTTGCCGAATTTTGACAAAAGTATACATATGTGTAACCCAAAACTGTATCAAATAAAGAACATTACCGTAATCCCTGATATGGTTTGGCTGTGTCCTCACCCAAATCTCTTCTTAAATTGTAGCTCCCAGAATTCCCACGTGTTGTGGGAGGGACCTGGTGAGAGAGAATTAAACCATGGGGGCAGTTTCCCCCATACTGTTCTTGTGATAGTAAGTCTCACAAGAGCTGATGGTTTTATAAGAGGAAAGCCCTTTTGCTTGTTTCTCATGTCTCACTTGTCTGCCACCATGTAAGATGGCCCTTTTGCTTTCTGCCATGATTATAAGGCCTCCCCAGCCAGGTGCGACTGTGAGTCCTTTAGACCTCTTTTTTTTTTTTTTTTTTTTTTTTTTTTTTTTGAGGCGAAGTTTCGCTCGTTACCCAGGCTGGAGTGCAATGGCGCGATCACGGCTCACCGCAACCTCCGCCTCCTGGGTTCAGGCAATTCTCCTGCCTCAGCCTCCTGAGTAGCTGGGATTACAGGCACGCGCCACCATGCCCAGCTAATTTTTTGTATTAGTAGAGACGGGGTTTCACCATGTTGACCAGAACGGTCTCGATCTCTTGACCTCGTGATCCACCCGTCTCGGCCTCCCAAAGTGCTGGGATTACAGGCTTGAGCCACCGCGCCCGGCCTAGACCTCTTTTTTTTAACAAAGTACCCAGTATCAGGCATGTCTTTATCAGCAGTAGGAAAACAGACTAATACAATCCCAGAAAGTTTCCTCATGACCTGTCTCAGTCAGTCTCCAGCTCTACACCCATGGATTTTTTCCAGTGTAGACTAAGTTTGCCAACTTTAGAAATTCCACTAAATTGAATCATATTGTGATAACCCTATATATAAGGCTTCCTTCAGTCCACAAAATGATTTTTATATTTATCAATCGGGTTGCACATATCAGTAACTCTTTCATTTTTATTGCTGAGTAGTATTTCATGGTATAAATTAACATAGTTTGCTACCTGATCTTGTATTTGTGGTCACCAGGAGTATTTCCAACTTTTGATTATTATGAATAAAGCTATTGTGTTCTTCTGTAAGTATTTTTATTAACATGTATTTTCACTAATTTGGGGTAAATTCCTAACTGGGAAATTTATTGTAGATGAGATGTATATTAGTTCTATAAGAAAATTCCAGAAATTTGACAAAGTAGTTGTACTATTTTATATTCCCATTAGCAATAGTTACAGTTGTGTCATATTCTTGCCAACATTTGGTATTTAGTCTTTGCAAACCTAGTCATTTTGTGGGGTGCATAGTGGTATCTCACTGTGGTTTTAATTTGCATTTCCTTGATTCTTCTTGATATGAAGCATTTTGTCCCATTTGTATATTATCTTTGCCAAGTGGCTCCTCAAATCTTTTCCCCTTCTAAAGGGTGTTTGTTATTTTTTTTTTTCTTTTTTCTTTTTTTAAGTTGCTCTGTTATCCAGGCTGGAGTGCAATGGTACAATCTTGGCTCACTGTAGCCTCTGCTTCCTGGGCTCAAGTGATCCTCCCACCTCAGTCTCCCAATTAGCTGATTCCAGGCTAACTTTTTGTATTTTTACTAGCCACCATACAAGGCTAATGTTTTTGTATTTATACTAGTGTCGGGGTCTCACCATGTTGCCCAGACTAGTCTCAAACTCCTGGGCTTAAGCGATTCACCCTCCTCAGCCTCCCAGAGTGCCAGCATTACAGGTGTGAGCCACTGTGCCCAGCCTTTTAATTTTCAGGTTATAAAACTGCTTTATATATTCTGGAAATCAGGCTTTTGTGTGAAAATAGATATACGAACATTTTCTGTCAGGCTGTGGCTTGCATATTCATTTGCTTAATGTATCTTTTAATTTTTCCAGACATTTTTCTGCAATATTTATGTCAGTTTTTGTTGTATTTTTCAAAGAATTTGTTCATTTCATCTAAGTTGCAGAATTTGTCACCATGACGTTGTTTATGATAGTCTCTTATTATCCTTTTCACGTCTGCAGGATCTGTAGTGATAATTTCACTTCTCTTTTACTTCTGATATTGATACTGACCATTGGTAGCTCCTCTCTTTTTTTTCATGATCAGAGTAGCTGAAGGTTGATTAGTGTTGATATTTTAAAACAGCCAGCTTCTTTGCTTTGTCAGTTTGCACTATTATTTTGTCTGTCTTCAATTTGGTTTATCTCTGCCTTTTATCTTTACTGTTTCCTTCTTACTACTTCCTTGGAGTTTTCTTTGCGGGGGTGTGTGTGTGTGTGTATGTGTGTGTGTGTGTGTGTGTGTGTGTGTGTGTGTGTGTGTGTTTTCAATCTTCTTTAGGTGAACCTTTAGGTCATTGATTTTAGACCTTTCTCTTTTTCTTCTACTGCAGTATAAGCACGTACAGCTATACTTCCCTCTGGAAACTCCCATACCTGTAATTCATAAGTGTTGACATGTCATATTTAGATTATCCCTTGGAATAAAATATTTTCTATTCTACCTTTTGATTTCTTCTTAGGCTTGTGGATTATATTTCATCTCCAAGTACTTGGAGCTCTCTTAGCTCTCTTATTGTTGATTTCTGTTTTAATCCTATTGCAGTCAGGTAACATACGCCGCATAAATTCAATTTGATTTAATCTATTGAGTTCTGTTTTATAATCTAGCAGGTGACCTATCCTGGTGAACACTACATGTACTTGAAACGTGTATGTATTCTGCAGTTATTGGGTGTAATCTTCCATAGGTTTGTTCAAGACGGTGGAGAGTGTTGTTGAGATCATCTGCATCTTTACTAAGATTTTGTCTAGTTTATCTATCAATTGCTTGGGAGATGGGTATTAAAATCACCAATAAAAATTGTGGATTGTTTATTTATTCCTTTAGTTCAATTTTGTTTTGTGCAAATTGATGCACAAAATTTTTTAATCCATCTTTTTGATGAAATGACTCTTCTGTAATCATGAAATATCCCTCTTTATCTTTGGAAATACTCTTTTGACTTTAGCATATTTTATTTGATATTAATACAGCTTCTTCAGACTTCCATTACTGACTGTTTGCATAGTACATCTTTTTAAATGTACTTATTTAGGGTCAGGTACAGTGGCTCACACCTGTAATCCCAGCACTTTGGGAGGCCGAGGCAGGCAGATCACTTGAGGTAAGGAGTTTGAGACCAGCCTGTCCAATGAGGTGAAACCCCATCTCTACTAACAATACCCCCACAATTAGCTAGGCATGGTGGCGGGTTCCAGTAACCCCAGCTACTCGAAAGGCTGAGGCAGGAGAATTGCTTGAACCCGGGAGGCGGAGTTTACAGTGAGCAGAGATTGCACCACTGTACTCCAGCCTGGGAGATAGAGTGAGACACTGTCTCAAAAAAAAAAAAAAAATTAAATGTACTTATTTAGACCTACCTATATTTGTCTATTTGTTTTTCTACTTAAAGTGTGTATTTTATATACAGCACTGAGTCTTGTGGTTTTTTAAATCAATTCTGGCAATCTCTGCACTTTAATTGGAGTATGTGGTATGATTCATTAACATTTAATGTTATTAAATATAGATTTATTAGTGGTTGAATGATGTGATTGGATTCAAGCTTACAATTTACTGATTTGTTTTACTATTTTGTTTTCTGTTTGCATCCCCTTCCCCACTTTTTGTCCTGTTCCTTTTCTCCTGATGTCTTTTGGACACTTTACATATTTTTAGAATTTCATTTTAAAGTATCCATTGACTTTTTAGATGTACTGGTTGAATATCCCTTATCTGAAATCCTTGGGACCAGAAGTGTTTTGGATTTTGAATTTTTTCATATTTTGAAACATTTACGTATACATAAAGAGATCTCTTAAAGATAGAACTGAAGTCTAAACACAAAATTCACCTGTTTATGTACACCTCATACACACAGGGCAAATGAAATTTTACATAATATTTTTAACAATTTTGTGCATGAATCAAAGTTTGTATACATTGAACCATCAGAAAGCACACGTCACGATCTCAGCCATCCCTGTGGACAGATTTCAGATCTTGGAACATTTTGGATTTCGGGTTTTATGGATTAGGGATGCTCAACCTGTATCTGTTTTCATTGTTTTTGTTGTTGATTATTTTACGTGTTAAAATAGGAAGGGTGAAATTTTAAGCTGAATGAGATTTTTGAATTTTGAAATTAAACAGGATTTCTTTTTTTGTTTTGTTTTTTCATCTTAAGTTCCAGGATACAGGTGCAGAATGTGTAGTTTTGTTACATAGGTATATGTGTACCATGGTGGTTTGCTGCACCTATCAACCCTTCATCTAGGTTTTAAGCCCCACATGCACTAGCTATTTGTCCTAATGGTCTCCCCCATCACCCTCTCCCGACCCCCGACTGGCCCCAGTGTGTGATGTTCCCTCCCTGTGTCCGTGTGTTCTCATTGTTCAACTCCCGCTTATTAGTGAGAGCATGCGGTGCTTGGTTTTCTGCTCCTGTGTTAAACTAGACGGGATTTCTTAACAGCTTAAATTGCTCAGTGAAACAGGAAATATCAAAGATTCTATCCAATAGGTGGATAAGAATGAGTCCACGTAGCAGCTTTGAAGAAGTAAAGGGAAAAAACAAACCATTTCTGATTGCTCCCTGCCACAGCCAGTGCATTCAATAACCTTTTCTACTGCCCTTTGTATTATTTTTTCATTGTTATTACAATCATCATTATTTTTCCCCAGATGAAAAAATAAAAGTGGTGGGACTGATAGTGAGAAAACAAAGACTGACAGCTGCCCCTACGCCTGCGTTTACCTTTTGAGAAATACAGTCAACATGATGATTTTCACACAGGGCTAGGAGCGCTTCTGCCTCTGTTATGTTTCCTGTTATGTTCTGGACGGAAAATAAATTTTTCTCTCCATGGGAACCTCTTAGAGATATTTGAGAACAATGTCAACTGTAGACCAAAACCTAATACAAATGGAAATATTGTTCTATTTCTCTCTTTTTTGCACTATTCCAAGAGGTAAGATAAGAGGAGAAAGAAGGATATTGACATGCAACAACATGGCTGAATATCAAAAACATTTTCTTGACTGAAAGAAACCTTACATATGGACTGATCACAATATGATTCCATTTCTATCATACTCTAAAATCTGTGCTGGAAAAATATCCAGGGGTATATTGGGGTCGGGGACCGACTAAGAGGAGGCAAAAGGGAACTTTCTAGTCTCTGCTGTGATCCAAACCCCGTGCTATGGACTTTGTACACAGTATCTCATTTAATCCTCAAAATCACCCTAACAGGTAGTTACTGTCACTTCCCCCACTTCATACAGAACATAAAGCTCAGAGAATCTAGGTACTGTGCTCTACACCTACTTAGAAGTCACCAATTCCTAAGGTACTTTAAAATGTTATAAATAAAAATTAATAAAGTAGGCAAAACATAGCATGTAAATAGCATTTCTACAAATATCTCCTAAGACAATTTTCACATTGATGTCCAAAGACATTTACAAGAATGTTTTCCACAACATTGTTTAAAACAATAGAAAACTAGAAGCAACCTAAATGTCCATTATTGGAAGAGTTAGATTAGTTCTCTTATTTCCATATTATACAATACTGTGCTGATGTTGATATATAATGTTAATTTTTAAAAATCACATTCACCTTCTTCTCATGGATCCAAGGAGATCTCTGAGAGAATATTCATTGCATTTGTGCATAACACAAACACAACGGAAATAGTAGGGGCTCTCTACAAGTGGTTATATATTAGAAGAGGAAGAAGAGAAAAATAAAAGGGATCGTGAACTTTGTATATGCTTTGGCAGTGTCTGGTTTTGTATATAATTTGAATTTTTTCATAAATATATTTTACAGTCTGCATAATTACTAGGTAAGAAGACAAGTAAGTCGCTTTAATAAAAGTCCTTCCAATTACTGCAACTAATTTCTACAGCCAGAATGTTCCCAGGCCCTGAAAAGAGGAACCACTAAAACTGGAAGGTAGAAATACTGACACTAGAAGGCCAGAGCTGGAGCGGGTGGATCTAATGCAGCAAATCCATCTGCAACCCTGATTGGCATCTTCGAGAAATCTGGCAATTTTCTGTGCTTAATAAATGAGTTAAACTGAAAATAAATCCATGACAGTTGTGCATTAGAAAGGTTACATGTGTCCCCAATAATAAAGTGTGTGCACAATATAAATTAAAACATACCGTTTTACACTCATAAGATTGGCGAAAAAAAAAGTTAAAGCCTAGCAATATCAAGTGAAGCCAAACACGAAACAAGCTTCCCCATGTTGCCTGTGGGAATGCAAATTGTTACAACTACTTTAAACAATTGGCAATTCATAGTAAAAATGAAGACAAGCCTCCCCTACAATTTACCAATCCCTCTTCTAGGAACACAGTAAGAGATTCTTCCCAAGAAACCTGTACACGAATGTATATGGCACTACTGCTTGTAATTGTACGTCGTGGTATTTCCATATGGTAAAGTATTATTCAGCAGGGAAAGTAAGTAGACCGGAGGTAGACATTTCAATATCAATAACTTTTAGAAAGATAAAATTGAGCATAGGAAGCTGCAACTATATCTGTAATGCTTTGTTTTGCCAGGAAAAAAAGGGGGCACATGGGGAGGGCAAAGGACGACAAAAACTAAACAATCTGAAACACATGCAGAAAAATACCAGTATTTTACAATTTTCCATTGCTTCTTATATTATTTTCTGTCTTTTCTATACGCTTGAAGTACTTAATAATAAAGAAAAATATAAAAGGCATAGAAAAGAATATTCTGAGAAAATAGATCAAAATGTTTAAGGTTATTAGCTTTGGTAAGATTTTAAATGACTTTAATTTTCCTTTTTATATCTCTCTATATGTCCTAATCATACCATATTAAATATGTATTTCATTTATGACAATAAAAATGTATTATTTTAAAACATATATATATATACAGTTTTTTCTGACATATGATGAAACTATATGAAACACAGATTCAGCAAAAATAATGAGAACTAGAACAGAAATAATGATATTAAGAGTTGTTGACTTTTGGATGGAGCTATGGGTGACTTCTCTTTACGTTTATCTCTAAACTCAATTTTTCTATAGTGGGAAAATGAAATATTTGTGAAAGCTGGATTAAATAAAAAGGTATAGGTTTTAAATGAAAAGAAATTCAAATGATTTTTCCAGCATTATAAAATGTTCATATTCCTATAGATGAACTACTTTACAAAAACATCAGTGTTTTTAAAGAAAAATTAGAGGATTTTTAAAGGAAGTCTGTGATGATACTGCAGTGTATAGTGATACTGTGTGTTTGCTAGCTCCACTAATCAGGATATTAAGTTAAATAGTATATGATATGCCATAAATAAATTATATGAGCAGAGGTTACTGCGAAAGGGACCACAATGATTTTAAGTGGCCTGGTGACCTGAATTTCTTCCAGTGAGAGGGAAACATCAGAGTCATTTGATCAATGAAGTGTCGTTTATAAATCTTCAGGAAATCTCCTAGGAAGCCTTTAAGGAGATGGATTTATTATTACTTCTGATATATGTTCCAATTAAATTTTTACCATTTTCCCCATGGGACTGCCCAGTCTAAGAGATGGAAACTGTGATTCCAGTCCACTGACACCCACCATCTGTAAGATTCTGGCACACTGAGGAGGCCATGACCAGCCTGTTGACTGAAATCTATAATGTAAAATGATGATGCTACTCCAGCAATCCTGAAACCCTGACCTAAAATCAATGCAAAGCTGTGTCAACCTTAGAATTTCCATATGCCTAGGAAGATAGTTATCTTCAAATATAAGAGCAATATCATTTTCTGGAGAAACCAAGAGAATCCAGAAAAATTCTACAGTGGTCTCCTCTGCCCTTCCTCCCCGTTTCATCTAGTTAGTAACAGCCAAATCCAGGCACACAGATGTCCCGACTCCTACCCCTGTGGTTGCCCACAACGTGCGCTAGGTGGCGCATCTTATCGAGCACATATGCAAACAATTATGGGATCTGAACAACAATAACTCAGGCAGAAAAATCAGGAATTAGTGCCCCTAAGTGAACCAGTGGGGAAAAAAGGAGGCTTAGAGAGTTTAAACAACTTTCGCCTGTAGCTGATAAGCTATGGTGGCCTTAGACAAGCTGACAAGAGTGGTAGCAAAAAGGTTTCAAAGGCAGAAGAGCGAATGAAGCCATGAATTTTACAATCTACATATTTTTAGCCCTTTCTCTTTTGCACTTTGCTTGGGTAAACTAATTAGACCCTGCAAACACATTCCCACCCACAATGTTGTCTCCATTGATTTAGGGCCTCACCTCTGAGTAGCCAGAGGAAATGCAGCTGACCCCTTATCTAGTTATTTAATGACCTCCTATGCTCTGCCCTTTCACTTTGCTTTCTCCGTGCCAACAGAAGACATACAAGGATTTTTCTGCCCCCAAGATTCTGCAGCTTTCTACTCAGCTAATTACCCCCAGCAAAAAATAACTGTTCCACATACTCAGAGATATATGGTAATCAAGCAACCAAATGCCCCTTTTGCCAATGACATTTTTTTTTAATATGTTCAATGAGAGGCTCATCGAAAATTATTCACTTACTTCTGAGTTGCAAAGGAAAATGAAAGGCAAATTATGGTTATATAAGCACGTGTTTGCACAGATCCCATTAATTTGCCATCCACAGAGCTATTGACAACTAGCTTTTTCCTCTTGTCATTTCACTTACCAGGCAGAAATGATTACAGACTTAATTTCTTTGAGGGATTATTTAGGTTAGAGAGGGCCCCTTGATAATGCAGAAGTCATAACAGCCACCAGAGACAGTAGAACAATAGCTCCCAGTGCTTCCACAGTGGAGAGAGAGAAAACCGAATGTCAGATTTTAAAGGAATTCAAACCATCATTGATATTTTCAGATGAGGAAACTGAGGCTCAAAGAGGTTAGGGGGTTAACCAAAGTCAGTCAGTGTTTTAGTTGTAGCAGAGCTGAAAGCAGGCGCTAAGCATTGCAACACCTGGTCTCTCTCTTCCTTCCCTCCATCCTGCTGCTAGTAGTGTCAGTGGCAAATATAAGCCAGTTCAAGGAAATGTGGCCTCAGGCAGGAGTACTAAGGACCAAGCACCAATGCATCCTTGCCATTTCCGACAAATTCCTTAATTACAAGGCTTCATTTATTCACAGAAGCTGCCTCTCTTGTACACAGCCCAACACACACACACACAGTCTGATGGAGATAATTTATCATTATCTGAACGCAGTCGGGTGGTCAATTTCAGCCAGAGTGAAGAACAGGGAAAGGCAGGGTCAAGGGCATTATAGAAGTAGCTGTTCCTGCTTCACTTTCCAGCCCTCCGCCCCCTCCCATCAGCCCACTTTCATTACATTTCTCTTTGATGCAAAATCTGGAAATCTTGGTCAGGCAGCTCTGCTTATCAGTGGGTTCTTAATAACCCACTTTTATCAAACTTCATCTGATGGATCCAAAATATATTTGATCTTAGCATAAAGTACCCTTATCAGTCCTAAAATGACACTGCCCAAAAGTGAATAGTGTTAACAGCGAAGTCTCTACAACCAGAAAGAAGTATGTTTAAATCCGAAATCCATCACTTTCTAGCCATGCTATCATGTCCAACTCATTCTCATTAAACAATATCTTACTAAGCACACTAGACTGTAGGAATGCACGCAGATAGGGCCTTACCTTTCCTGGCTTCATTCCTGGGAGGCAGAAGCGGACACTAACGTATCTGTCACTCAAGTTAATGTAAAGGATTAACTGGTACAAGTGCTGTGCAGGCAGGTCCCTGGAACAATGAGTGCACCCAGGAGAAGGCTTTGCTTTAGTTACAAAGGTCAGGAAAGGTTTCCCCTAGGGAGAGACTGAGATCAGAAGCATGAATGGGCAGTAAGTGGGCAAAGTAAGGAGGATCTGGCATCCCAGGCAAAGATGTGGTGCAGGGGGACCTTGATCTTGGCCAGTACAAGACGCTGAGTCTTTGCAGTGCAGAGCAGAGAGGAGGGGCATGCAGTGAGGTCAGAGAAATGGAAAGGAGCCTGTGGCCACGGTGAGGAGGTTTGTCCTCATTCTAAGGAGGACTGGGAGGTATGGGGCATGGTCTGACTTAAGTGGAGGACAGACTGGAGACAACATGGACACAGGCACACAGGTGGAAGGCCAGGAGGTAATCCACAGAAGGGCTGCAACGAGAATTTCAATGGAAAGAAGAAACAGAAGCTAAGGGATATTTAAGAACTAAAATCAGCAGGCCTGAATGGTAAGTTGGATATGAGAAGTGAGAGAAAGGGATAAACCAGAGCTCACTCATAGGACTTTGGCTTGTGTAACTGGATAGGTGGTGGCACCATTCTCTGAAAAACAGAATGTAAGGAGGAGCAGACTGGTGACTCAAACCTCTGAGCCTCAGTTTCCTCATCTGTAAAATGGGAATAGTTCTACCTATATCACAATGTTGTTGAAAGCATTAGAAAAGGTTCCTAGAAAATGAAGCCTCCATACAAAGTGGTGTGTGGTTCTCCCCGAAATAAATGGGACCTATTCTTATAGGCTTCTTTTTCTTGATCTGATTGGAAACTCAGGATCTCAGATATTCGTTTCTTTTCATCCTCTTCTCTGATGGCTCTACCAAATTGCTGGTTTACTGATCTAATCACCCTAAATAGTGTATAGTACTCCATACTAGTAAAATAGGCAGGTAGGCAATTGCTCTTCTGAACAAATTATTGTAAATGTCATTGCTACAGTGCAGCTCACAGTGGCTCGCTTGGCCGTTCAAGTGAAAAAAAATCTATTGCAAATGCAGCTCCCATTACTTGCCAAATGTTCGTGCACAAATGCATTTATTTTACCAAGAGTGTAGTGTTGGGTCATTTAAGGAGAATGGGAAAACACCACTCACAATTGAAGCGAGAAAAAATGGCATATATACAGCACTCCAGAGTTGGCAAAGCCCCTTCATACACACTATACCAATGGTACCTCCACTGGCTGTGGAGAGGCTGAGGGGAGGAGAAAGGGCAGGTATATTCAAGATTATTTTTACAAGTAAGGTTAACTTAGACAAAGTAACTTGCTCCAGGTCACAACACAAGGAAGTAATACATTTCTGTGACGAAAATACAAGTCTTGGGGCTTCCGATTTTATCATATGTCTATCAAAATCCCCCGCCTGCCAACATTAAACCACACAATGTAGAACATAAAAACCATACAGCCACTGAAACAGAGAAGAGGGGCAAGATCAAAACTCATTTGAACTTTCACAATCATATTTTATCAATTGATTATTATTCCACTATTATCATTGTGGTTGTCATTAACAGACAGGACATGTTGGGCAACTACTACCTGCCAGACCAGATATTAAACATTTCATTTGTGCTGTTTCGCTGAACCTTTACTTTCAACAAAGGTGCTTTTAAAAATCAGAATTATGAAAGTACAGATGAGAAAATGGAAGCCGAGAAAGCTTGAGTTGCCTAAACCTGCTCCTAAATCCTAGCCTTTTTCCAAGGCCGCTCCACCAGACTTGCTCCTGTGGGATATACTGTATTCACAGTCAAATACCAATAAGGCCAAGACGATGAGTACTTTTGAGTTCTTCTGGGTTTGGGGGAAAATTTAAACAATGTCTCCCATTCTCCTGAAAGCATTTAATGTAGTCCTACCCATCCGATAAGCAAACAGGCATGAACCCTTATCTGGGAAGAAACCACTCTAGTTTCTCTGTAACGGTACCTTTTGTGTAGAATATTCCTATCTCAAATGCTGATCCTCATTCTGTTACTTACTGGCTGAATAACCTTGGACAGGTGACTTAGCGGCTCAGACACTCAATTTAGTAGTCTGTGAAGTGGGGTTGACAATAGTTCCAATACTATAATAAAAATGGAACCATGTGCAGAAAGCACTTGACATGGTTTCTAGAACATGGTTGGTAAACCACACATATTAACTATGATTATTTTTTATTTTGATGATCCTTGTGACCACAGAGTAGAGGTTAGCTACATTCTACAGAGAGGAAACTGGTTCGAAGATATAAAGTGTTTTGTGTAATTTCACCCAGCTTGAGAGAACAAAGATAAGAAAGCGAGTCTCCTAAATGTGACAGGGCAAATTTTTGTTACTAAAATCTCTAGCAACTCTCTGAGGAGGTGGGTCTTGGGAGCTGGAGGACTCTGAAAGTAGAAGTAGGGAGAAGCTAAACTGCTCATCAGAAAGGGTTGAGAGATCAAGAGACCTGAGGATGATTCAGAAGTGAGAAGTAGGCATGGGGAGGGTCAGAGAAAGGCTGGGTAAAGGAGGAAGGGCAAGGGAGAGGGAGAATATGTTCAAAGGGATTTGAGAAATTTCCTCCCAACACACAATGTAAACTCCCTCTCCCTTCAACCTTCAGAATCATCATGAAAATCTAGACTACATACAAACGTGTATGTGTCTACAGACTGTAGAAAAGAGCTAATCCCTGTATAAACATGGTAGGGGGGCAACAGTGCATACAAGGGCAGCCTCCATCTAGGCATCTCAGGGGAAAGCAATGGGCCCCATGCTGTATGTTGGGTGAGAAAGAGGAAAGGTGTTATGGAATTAGGTTGCATTTATGGAATTAGGTTGCATTTATGGAATTAGGTTGTATTTATTAGGTGTGGCTGAAGGTAAAAAGAGGGAGTGGGGGAGAAAATCACCCAATTCTATACGATCTGAGAAAATCCGAGGAACAGTTTTGGTTTCCAGGATACCATTCTTAGTATAACCAGCTTATAAAGTAGACATGGATCATTCATTCACAAAGGTGGCCAGCCAACCTGCCCCAATGCCTAGAAGAGAATGACACAGGTACACACTCCCTGACAACCTTTGGAGGAACATGGATGATTCAGAAAGGAGAATGACAGAGTTAGAACTGGCGAATTTTCATGATTATTCCTAGCTGGCTTTCACCATCCTAATTATAAGCAAACCAGGGATTTCCTTATGGCACACTGAAGAACCATGAAATCCCCTTAGTTCTGTCCTTTGCTTTTTGCCAAAAATAGAACTGATACAAAACAGAATCTGTATCAGCTGCATGTTTGCTGAGATTCAAATGCTTGGATTACTGTGTTTTAAAATCCTATTTGCTGAGATATTGTTTGCTTTCATATCTTTTGGCCTGGGCATAGCAATAATTGCTTCCACCTGCTGGTAGAAGGTAGCAAGAGAGATGGAGAGAAGAGGCAAGGGCAGCAGGTGGTCAAAGGCAAGAGGGTGGAGGTGGTCAGATCAAACTATATTAAGGAAGCTGCTTTCGCTTCTTAGGAGACTGAATAAATACATCTGTGCCATGCTCCTCTGGAAGAGGCAGTCTCCTGGATGCTCCATTTATCCTTCCTTCTCTTCCTAGGCCTACCCAACCCATTCAAAATGTACCATATACAAAGCTAGGTGGGGTGGGAAGACGATAAATGAAGTCAAACAATCTGGATGTGAGCCCCAACTTCTCCCATCCATTAATTGTGGGATTGTAAAGGGAACCTTCCTCTCACCTATGAAATCAGGCTGAGTTGTTGTTGTTGTTGTTGTTGTTGTTGTTGTTGTTGTTGGAGATGGAGTCTCACTCTGTCACCCAGGCTGGAGTGCAGTGGCACAACCTCGGCTCACTGCAGCCTCCGCCTCCCGGATTCAAGCAGTTCCCCTGCTTCAGCCTCCTGGGTAGCTGGCATTACAGGCGCACACCACCAGACCCGGCTAATATTTTTGTATTTTTAGTAGATATGGGGTTTCATCATGTTGGCCAGACTGGTCTTGAACTCCTGACCTCAGGTGATCCACCCTCCTTGGCCTCCCAAAGTGCTGGGATTACAAGCATGAGTCACCGTGCCCAACCAAGGGCATGAGTATTTTCAATGAGTTTTGCCAATACATTATGCAAGTACTCTGTATGTTCCTGTGAATATCCATTAACATGCACAGACAAAAGTCCCAGATGTGTCTTTTAAAAGAGTAGACTTTAAACAGCTCAGCTAAGTATGGTGCCAGATTCATCCAAGAAGCACACACGTTTGTCTCCCTTTGGAGACAGGTTGTTTAAACAATTGGCCTGACAGCAGTCACAGCACAGCCAGCCTTGAACGGCCAGCACGGAGGCACATGGTAACAGTCTTGTTCAGGAATTCAGCAAGGTCCTGACCTGCCCACAGAATCTCAGCAGCCAGCTATGGAAAACGCCCTGAGCAGGCACGCTGCCTCCCCTTGTTCACACTTAACCTTTGCTATTTGGGAGTATGTTTCAACTCCACATGTGACCTGGAAAAGAATGCTGTGTGGCAGGAGACTGCTCCGTAATGTTTCCATTTACTGCAACTGGTGTGAGTTAATTTGCCAAGTTCACAGGTAGACATGGTGATTGGATTTCCAGAAGCTACCAGAGGGGTTGTGAAATTATGGTCTGTGGGTAAAGTATGTTCCACGCCTGTTTTGGGAAGGCTCACAAACTAAAAATGATTTGACCATTATTAAATGATTGAAAAATTCAAAAGAAGAATAACATTTCATGATATGTGGAAATTACATGAAATCAAAATGCAGTATATATAAATAAAGATTTATTGGCACACAGCCCCACTCATTTGCTAATACAATGCTACAACAGCAGAGTTAGGTAATTGCTACAGAGACCATATGAGCCACAAAGTCTGGAATTTTTACCATCTATCCTTTTACAGAAAACGTTTGCTGGCCCCTGAGCTACAGCACATTACTATGCAGAGGCTACAAGTCCACTTACCCCCCAGTGTGAGCCAACACTAAACTCCCTTTCATTCCGGCCTGACCCTCCTCCTTAGCCTCTTACAAACTTGATGCCTCATTCCTGCCTGTTTTCTAAATGTATTTGTAACTGTCTGCATGCCATCTCCCTGTTCAAAGCCTTCTAAATACAGTTGGCCCTCCATATCTATGTGTTCTGCACTGTGGATTTAACCAACTGTGAATAGAAAATATTCATAAATATTGCTTGTATACACAACATGTATAGTTTTCTTGTCATTATTTCCTAAACAATACAGTATGACAAGTATTTGCATAGCAGTTACACTGTATTAGGTATTATAAGCAATATAGAGATGATTTAAAGTACATGGGGGGGATATACGTAGGTTACATGCAGATACTGTGCCATTGATATCAGGGCCTTGAGCATCCATGGATTTGGGCATTCATGGAAGGTCTTGGAATCAATCCCCCACAGATACTGAGGGATAACTGTATTTTTATAATCAGGGGACAAATGTATTTTTAATATACCAATGTTTCTCTGTCATTCACAGAACAAAGCCACAATCGTTGTGATAAGTATACCAGGGCATTGACACCTGGCCCCTGCCTGCCTGTCACTTGTGGAGCAAGCCTCCTGAAGCTCAGCTCCCTATACTGTGCAATGCCCTTCATCTTCACCTACAGCTTGAGAGCCCCTCCGCTTTCCTACAACCTCAGTCAGAAGATCATGTTTTGGTCACCAGTTTTTCCCCCAGAGCACATACTTTTTAATAAACTTCTACAGTGAGATATATGATACTACCTTGAAATTATTCACCGGCATGGCTAGCCTGACCCACCATCTCCACCCACAAATGAGTTACACAATGTTAGAAACCACATTTTCTTCATCTTTATGACTCCAGTACTTCAGGAAAAAACATAAGATGGGTTCATAGAATTAATAATAATAATAGTTTTGATTCGTTTGATTGTCATTTTCATCTCAGTGGTTTAAAGCAGTTTTTAAAATAAAAAATAGCCGTAGACATAATATGTGCCTTTACAGATTCATTCTGAGTGGCTCTGAGTCTTTGATAAGCCACTTAACTTCTCTAAGATGCAAATTTCTCATGTGTTAAAAGATAAGGAGGAGTCCTACTTGACCGACTTTACCCACTTCATGGGTGAGCGTGATAAGCAATCCTAAAAATGACAATCAGCATGAATTTTCTAAGATCATACGTTTGCATTTCTAAAAAATACTAGTTTAAAAAGTACTTCCATAAACAAGGTATTTTACACTGGCAAAAAAAAAAAAAGAGGCCTAAATAACAAAATGTCAGTAAAGGCTCTTTATAAGTTGTAAAGCATACATGCGAAATAATATGGCTTTTAGTTTCTATTATAATAACCACCTGGCATAGCTCAAAAGATCACAGCCTAGCCTGGCAGATAGAAGAGGCTGTTTCCAGGACTCATAATGCAGTGAAGACTAAAAGGTAATTTTATTTTCATGATAATGATACTGCCTTCCGGCTTCCTCTACTTCAGCTTTTTTAGGAGGAAATAAAACATCTTACAAGTGCATGGAACTTAGATTTTTAAAAGACTTCCACATCCATTATCTCTTTTAATCCTCAGGACCATCCCCACTTTGCAGATTGGAAATCTATTCTTCAGAACTGGGAGTGACTTGCCTTAGACCTTCCAGCAAGTGAGAGAGAGTTGGACTTCAAATGAGGTCCTCAGGTGACAAGTTTTCTACGTTTCCATCAGACCAAAAGCCCATAGCATTAGAGTAGTTGAAATCATTCTAATGTCTTTAGAGATTAAGAAGCTGAGACCAAGAGATTCCAAATGATCTAAGATCACACAATTAAGGAGAGTTTTAGGAACCCAGAATGCGCCCCTTGCCCCTAGATGATTATATATTATCTTTTGTAATATCCAGCCTCAGAGATGGCCCCCAGTGATTCCCCACCTACCAGTATTCACACTCTTGTATAATTTTCTCTCATACTGAAGAGGGCTGACTTGTATAACTGACAGGATATAGTGGCAATGGCAATGTGTGACTTCTGAGGCTAGGTCATAAAAAACATCGTGGCTGTTGTCTTGGTCTCTTGAAACGTGCGCTCTGCAGGAAGGCAGATACAAGGTTGTGAGGGCGCTCAAGACACTTCAAAGGGCTCCTACGTGTCCAGGGAACAGGAACATCTTGCCAAGAGACAGTACCACCTTTCCAGCTATGTGAATCAGCAATGGATCCTCTGGTCCCATTAACAATCCCGTTTAAACCTTCAGAGATTGCAGTCCTTGCCAACATCTTGACTATAACTCCATGACAGACCCTGCGCCAGAACCACCCAGCTAAATCACTCCTGATTCCAGACACACAGAAACTGTGTCATAATAAGCATTTGTTGCTGTTTAAGTCACTTAGTTTTTGAGGAGATTTGTTATGCAATAATAAATAACTCACATATTTTCTGTTACAGCCACTAGGCTCTCCAAGGAGATGCACATTCTCCTTTTTTCTCCTGATTTCAGGCTTCTTTCCCCAACACAGTCACAAATCCACTTGTCATCAGTTCCCTAAACTCATTGTCAAGGATATTAATCAAATGAGAGAAGGTACTTCAATGATCTGATTCACTATGGTCTTCACCCATCTGCCCCAGGAGTTTTCCATTTTGTCCCAAAGCATTTCCTCATCATATACTCATGTTGAAAGCTGGAGATAAGGTTGACTAGTGGTGTGAATGTCACAGGCTCTAGATCTGCTAAGAAACACCTAATAAGATCTGAGCTACATCTGGTTGAAAAATTGGATCTAGAAATGATGGGATCATGGAACTCAATTACACTCCTGTTTATTTAAACTAGATTCCATGTTTCTCTCTTTCAATCCTTCTACCATTCTCCTGTCCTGTATGATTTAACATCCTTATTACGGAGAAACCAAAACCATAGAAACTGATTAACTATAAATGTGCTCATCCTTTTTAGAAATAATGTATCTATAAATCAGAACCCTTTATTTTTCCAAAATAAGTAAACTGTGAAACCACAAGCCCCCCCTCCCCAAAGACCAGTTCATTTATGCAACTCCCAGGACCAAAAGGAATAAGATGTGAAAATCCTGAACTCATCCCATGTCTGCCCTAGGGAAACCCACGATACCTGTCTAGAGAAAGGGAACAAGATGCTAGCCAGCCTATCACGGGATTGCTTTCCATCCCGGCTTCATGGTCAGGAGCAAACATCAAGTTCTTTGCAGTGGGGATGAAGGAGAAGAGGGGCTGGCAACACCCTCCAGGAGACGCTCTAGGATGCCAAGGGAAAACAGACAGCACTCTCTCCAAGCCACAGTCAAGAACCACTGCCCTAGTCAAGGGGGAACCAGGAATTTAGGCAGGACCTATCCTATCTAGGGTGGACCAACATAAATGCCATGACAAGGGAGCATCTGGAAGTCTGAAAATAACCAGAACAGAGAAAGAGAATAGAAGGAACAGAGAAGGTCACCATCATGTATCATCCATCTATGGTGGGCCTGGTACTCCGCTGAGTGATGGATACTCAGCATCTTATTTCAGTCTCCCAACTGCATAGGGTTAAGAGCATCTGCTTTGGCAGGCACCTAGCTTCAAACTCTCTCTCTGGTTGTATGATACTGAGCAAGCCACTTGACCTCTCTGAGCCTCAGTTTCCTTCCATGTAAAGCCAGGGAGTGGTTAGTAATACCAGAAGACAGACTTTACAAAATGAGTATCTTTAGTATCATCATGAGGGAGAAATGAAATAATTGCAAGTGCTTCTCAGACTGTCCAGAGCATACAAATTACTCAGAGAATTTGATTAGATGCATATTCTTGTTCATTTAATCAGAATCTCTATGTAATTTGGGGTTTGGCCTGAGAGTCTACATTTCCTGCAAGCATCCAGGAAATGCTAATGCTGCTGGCCTAAGGACCACATTTTGGGCAGTGAGGATGTAAAACACTCATAACCTTCAGTAATTATTATTGGTATTAATATGTTAACACGATCTCCCTAGCAAGAGCAGCAGAGCTGGTAAGTGGCAGAGCCAGGGTACAAATTCAGGACTAACTCTCCTCCCCTTCCTCCATGCTTATTTACCTCTCAAAAGGAGCCAGATATGGCTGGAACAGAGATAAGCCATTTCTGTTCCATTTCTCCAGTTATCTTCCTGCCCAGTGACTTCCTGTGACATTTCAACCCTGATATCTCAGCAAGTCTCCAGAAAGTGCAGCAAAGACGTTATGGATTCACTGAATCCTCCATCATATTCTCTCATACTGAGGACTTTCTGGGTTGCCCAGAAAACTTCTGTCAGCAAAGACAGATTCAATCAAAAATGCAAATTGAGGCTTAATTCAGACTGAGGATGAAAGTGATTAACTAGGAGATGGGAGATTAACCCCCTGGGCCACATCTCAGGGACAAGCAGGGGCTAACTGTTCCATGTTCATTAGAATTAATTCACCACTGTCTGCCCTGGGAATCACAGGGAGGAGATTCTCTTTTAAGATTGAACAGGCCTGGAGACATGGGCGTGGGGCTTAACTCGCATTGCCTCTCAATGGAGGGCTGGACCCGAACAAGCAGATATTCGGCTTTAGAGAAGGTATGGTAAGGTTGCCAAGATAAGTCTGGCATTATTATTTTATACCTACGGTACCTTTGAGGCAAGAGTGCTTTGCATTTTTAAATTAGTTCATCTTAAAAACACCAGTAGTCATGGGAAAAGAAAGCAGAGACCAATTCTGAAAGAGAGAAAGAAGTGAGCAATCCTCACATCCAAAACCTTGATGTCAGACACTTTAGAAATTGTGTATATTGGAGCTGGATGTTGCTGCAGACACATGAGCAGCTAATTGTGAAGGTCTGAGACCACGTGATGTACTTGCAAGCCCAGCTAGTTGAAAACTGCACTAATAATAGTTCTGACTGATAACAGGTGCTATTCTGTCCCAGGCACTGTGTTAAGCACTATAAATGCATGCCACAGTCATCTCTCCAATAATCTTATGGATGATGGCTCTGTTCTCCCTTTTTTACCAAGAATTGGAGTGATGTAACTTCCCTAAGTTTTCATAGGCAGAGGCAGTGCTACAAATGAATATACTGGTTTACGTGAATTGAATCATTTGGTAGAAACAAGAGATTCAGCCACTCATCAGAGCACAGAATTTGAGAGAGAATACAAGACAAAAGAGCCTTGTTGTTATTTGCCAACATCAAAGTACTATCACCCAGTCTTTTCTGTCTTTTCTAGTTATACAAACCACTCAATGGAATACATGTGAGCTTTACTTGTGGGCAGCATACTGGGAGTTCAAACCACTTCTTGATGTGGCTATCATTCCTTAGCAATGGGTCTCTCCTGCTTCCAGTTATGGCCAGTGACAATGTGATGGAATCCTCACAGGGCATGGCATCACAAAGCCTGAGTTTGCATCCAGGTAATAAATGTGCCCAGGGAACTTAGGGAAAGTAACTAACTTTTCTGATGCTGTATCCTCTTCTGTAAAATGGAGCGAATGCTATTTACTTTAGAGCACTCATGACCTTCAGTTATTATTATTGGAGATAGTATGTTACGTGATCTCCCCAGCAAGAGCAGCAGAGCTGGTAAGTGGTAGAACCAGGGTACAAATTCAGGACTAAAGCTCCCCCTTTTCATCCATCCCTATTTACCTCTCAAAAGCAGCCAGATATGCTTGGAACAGGGATAAGCAATGCCTTCATGGAGTCACATCTCCAGTTATCTACCAGCCCAGTGACTTCCTGTGTGACATTTCAATCCTGACATCTCAAAGTCTCCAGAAAGCAATTCCAGCAGAGACGTTATTGATTCACTGTATCCTCTATCACATTATCTCATATTGTGGACTTTCTGGGTCGCCCAGAAAACTTCTGCCAGCAAAGATAGATTCAATCAAACATGAAAACTGAGGTTTAATTCAGCCTGAGGATGAAAATGGGCAAACAAAATAATACTTGTGAAAATTACTTTCCCATGCTGTGCAAATATTAGGTGTTGTCCTTAGAGGGAAATAACTCTTTATCCTTTCCCCTAGAGAAATTCCCAGCCTCAAGCAGTGTTTAGTTTTTAGTTATTATTTAAAAAAAAAAAAACTGCAAGTAATGCATGAATCATCAGAGCATTTGCTTTCTGCAGGGCCACTTTTCCTGTTTCTCCTCTTTCCACTGGCAATGAGGCCTTTTGAAGACTAACAGCGCCCTGATGAGTTAGTTCACCCCTTCATGCCCAACCGGAAGTCTTTTAGAAGGTAAGGAAACATTCTTCTTTTAGTACCTTGAGAAAGGAAAGCTGACATGAAGACATCTCAAAATCATAGGCAACTCGCTTCACACTTTTTTGTGTGTGTGTGTGATGGAGTTTCGCTCTTGTTACCCAGGCTGGAGTGCAATGGCGCGATCTCGGCTCACCGCAACCTCCGCCTCCTGGGTTCAGGCAATTCTCCTGCCTCAGCCTCCTGAGTAGCTGGGATTACAGGCACGCGCCACCATGCCCAGCTAATTTTTGTATTTTTAGTAGAGACGGGGTTTCACCATGTTGACCAGGATGGTCTCGATCTCTTGACCTCGTGATCCACCCGCCTCGGCCTCCCAAAGTGCTGGGATTACAGGCGTGAGCCACCATGCCTGGCCGCTTCACACTTTTATGTCTGGCTTTTGATCACAGGCTCGCCCTCAAAAATCTCAGAAGCAAACAAAACACATACTTCTACACACATGCACACAAGATATGCACCCTCAGTGTGATGACAAATCCCTGTCCTACCCTTGCTTCCTATTAAAGCAAGTTCTGTCACTAACAGCAGGAAGACAGATGTTACAAACAGAAGGCAAGGGGTTGGAGGGGACATTTACCTATGGTCTTGGTACCAAAGCCTCATCAACAAAGCAAAAGCAAAGTTCAGAATGGACTGAAGTGTTACTGATATAAGAGAAGGACTTTTAAACACTGGAACTTCCCCAACTCTTCCATTGCTAATGTGATCTTGCCTCTGGGAGTACTGATATCCACATTCTTAGGCAAAAGTTGTAAAAGAGACTGGATAAAGAAAATGTGGCACATACACACCATGGAATACTACGCAGCCATAAAAAAGGATGAGTTCATGTCCTTTGCAGGGACATGGATGAAGCTGGAAACCATCATTCTCAGCAAACTAACACAAGAACAGAAAATCAAACACCGTATGTTCTCACTCATAAGTGGGAGTTGAACAATGAGAACACATGGACACCAGGAGGGGAACATCACTTACCAGGGCCTGTCAGGAGGTAGGGGGCTAGGGGAGGGTTAGCATTAGGAGAAATAGTTAATGTAGATGACAGGGTGATGGGTGGAGCAAACCACCATCGCACGCGAATACCTATGTAACAAACCTGCACGTTCTGCACATGTACCCCAGAACTTAAAGTTTAATAAAAATAAATTTTAAAAATGCCATTTGTAGGTACATTTTCAGAGAAAATGGAAATGTTCATTTCCAGGGTGAATTCTCTGGAAACTTTCCAACATGTGTCTTGTTCCCATAGAAGAACACCAAGGAGGGCAAACATAAAACTTGTTTCTACACGTGGTTTCTGTTTTCTCCCAAGGTGGTAATTAATTTCTCCCTCTCATTTTATTTCTACCTCCACCCCTTCTTTTTCCTTTATATTTTACTTTATTTTCATTTTCGTGGGTACATAGTAGATATATATATTTATGGGGTACATGAGACGTTTTGACACAGGCATGCAATGTGACATACTCTCCTTATTCTTGACTCTTTTCTTTCCATCCTTTTCCATTCTTATCTTTTAGAGGGAAAAAATGGTAAAATAATTTAAGAAAGAAAAACAAATACTAATTTAAGAAAAGGAAGTCTACTATTTTGAAAAACACCAGAGGAACAGAGTTTTGAATCCTAAATCCTTATCCCAGGAACTTCTTTGAAGAGTATATCCAATTTCTCATCTTCCTCTTCTGCCATTAATTTTGATTTGAAGTTATTTTTAACCTATCGTTCATTTTCTTCCCAAGGAATTGCTATAGAATATATGAATCTTAATCCTATATATTATAGTATGTTCCTGTCATGGAGGAAACAATCCTCTAGCTCCAGGACTTCCCATAGCAGAATGTCCAAAAGGAAATGTGCACTTGACGAGTCTCAGATTTTCTTATTGTTCTGAAGAGGTCTCAGTTGCCCAGTCTAGGCGGTTTACTCCCGCATTGAAAAACAAGGATCAGCCCCGGAGCTTAGAGTCTGTGGAGATACGTAGGCATTCCTGAGAGAAAAGGGAAGTGAATATTTAACTGAGGAGATTTAGTAAATAACGGATTAATTCTTCCTTCTAAGTTATTACATGGAGAGACTTTCTCCTACACTTCAAGCTCCTCCCCTGATCTTACCCAATCATGGGCCTGGCGCTTTGAGAGGGAGAAGAATGGCTCTTTTATTATCTCCAAAATTAACATTTTCTACATGGAATTGTGAATGCTGGCTAATGACCAGGAAGGTCCTGGGTTGTAGGAGCATACAAAGGCAGCACTCAAAGTACAGGCAACAGAATGGATTTGCCAATTGTTTAGGTTATCCGTCCAGCATTACTTTTAAATTTTAAACCTAATGATACCTATCATTGTTCGCATGTGGCCAAGAGGTTAGCACCTCACATTCTGCCTTATTTTGGATATCCCCGTAAATAGAACCTGAGTGAGGAATTTGGGAGGCTGTGACTGTGTGCAGGAGTGAAGGAACAGAGTGAGACAGGAAAGAGGAAAGGCCAGTAGAGAGCACATTTGCAAAGTTGCTGCAGAAAGCAAGGGACACAGATGAAGCTGGAAACCATCAGTCTCAGCAAACTAACACACGAACAGAAAACCAAACACCGCATGTTCTCACTCATTAGTGGTAGGAACAATGAGAACACATGACACAGGGAGGGGAACATCACGCACGGGGGCCTGTCGGCAGTGGGGAGGAAGGTTAGGGAGGGATAGGGGAAGGTTAGCATTAGAAGAAATACCTAATATAGATGACAGCGTGATGAATGCAGCAAACCACCACGGCACGTGTATACCTATGTAACAAACCTGCACATTCTGCACATGTACCCCAGAACTTAAAGTATAATAATTTTAAAAAAAGAAGCTCAAAGAGGCTCTCAGTGCATGAGAAGTAGGATGCAGAATTCATCAATCCAAGTGTTGGATGTTTGTGCTATCCAGCACAGCCACAGCTGAGACCAGAGATGGACCTCGAGGATGGGAAGAACAGCAACGAAAGGGTCTGCTGCACATAAATACGTATCATAACCCCCTTTGCTCCTTCCACCTCATGACTTTAGTGCAATCTCTACGGAGAGTGGTTTAGCACTACCTTTCAAAATTAAAGATGCACTTGATCAAGAAGCTCAAAGTATAGAGATTTACCTAATGAATATCCTTGCACATATGTGAAATTCTGCCTGTACAATGATATTTATTGATGTGTGACCCATAAGGGCAAACAACTGGAAAAATACTGTTAATGAATATAGAACAGATCAAATAAATAATGACATATTCATGGAACAATGGAATTTGGGTGACAATTAGCTATACTTAACAACCATGCATGAAAGTGTCACAAACAAATCAGAATGCACACAACCGAAAAGAAGTCTGCTGTAGAACATCCATCATGCCCATAACAGTGACTGTCAGCCATGAGTGGCAAACCACGTGGCAGTTGTAAACAGTGAGACCTCTCCGAAGGCAGACTGCTGATCCTACTTCCTACAGGTTTATTATAGATCATTGTTCCATCAAGAAGTTCAAGCTGAAAGTTCAAGCACCATGCCCTTAATTCCCGCTAAAATCCTCTGCCCCAAGAATGAGGCAGCATTCCTATAGCACAGGATATCATGCTGATTTAAAGGATGTGCAGAAGGATAGACTCAACATATTAGGCTTATTATGCAGTTATTAGAAGGGTTGGGGTTTTTCCTCCCCCATTCCAAACTCCATTTTACTCTAGATAGTTCAGCAGTTGATTGAATTATAAAGCCAGAGTCCTGCATATGAATGGCCAGAACTCACAGAGTTAAACTAATTCCACAGCAGAATTGCTTCATCAAGCAAATGGATAAATCACACTCAGCAAGGTTTTGTCTTCCTCCTGATGACTTTCCTTGAGCTTTAATATGCAAAAGAAAAACATGTACCAGCCAGAAGAAAAAGCTTCCGGAACCTGGAATCCTCCTCTATTAGAACCAAGAGCCTGGAGATCTGTGTCCAAATCCATCTGAAACAAACGCCCCCATCTGGCCTCCTAGATTCTCTGCCTCGGAAGACAGAAAACTCACCAGCCCAAACAAGCCACACTATATGCACCCAGGATTCCATGCCTAAAACCATGGCTTCCATTCAAGGTGAAAAAGCACTTCTGGACATGGAGTGACTCTGCTCTCCAGGAGAACTGATTAAAGCTGCAGGTCTCTCCTGCACCCACTCATGCAGCCCGCTCTCTTTTGGCCTCAGCATGTGCTCAGTTGGGCAGGATGTCAACACAATGGGGTGCACCCAAAGCAATCACCATAATTTAGACTGTCAAAGAAACAAAAAACAGGACCCTACCCAGCATCCTGTGAGAAATTCTGCATTTTTTTCCCAGTGGAGAGAAGTCTCTGCAGATAAAAGGAAAACCTCCCTTATCAGGGTTCATTCCAGAAATGAGGAGGATTCAGCACAGTGTAGGGGTGAGTCTCTGTTCATTAAAAGCATCCTTCTTCACGGCCAAACACAGTGGCTTACGCCTGTAATCCCAGTACTTTGGGAGGCTGAGGCAGGCGGATCACCTGAGATCAGGAAATCGAAATGAGCCTGGCCAACATGGAGAAACCCCATCTCTACCAAAAATATAAAAATTAGCCGGGCATGGCGGCAGGCACCTGTAATCCCAGCTACTCAGGAGACCGAGGAAGGAGAATCCCTCAAGCCCAGGAGGTGGAGGTTGCAGTGAGCCAAGATTGTGCCACTGCACTCCAGCCTGAGCAACAGTGAGACTCTGTCTGAAAAATATATACATCCTTTTTCAACTGAATGTTTTATGGACTGTGAACAACCCCATAAAGTTAATGTATTTGCCCTTGTCTTTTTCCAAACTAGCGTTTGGATCCGTGGTAGCTTAAAACCAAGCATATGATGAGAAGACTCATTCATCACAGTGGCAAGGACTAAGGGAAAGTTTCAAAGAATTGGGCACCATTCAGCTCTGTTGGCAGTGGTTGAATTTGATGATAAAAACTTATTGCTGTCTTAGTCTCTAGTGATTGTGGAGATCAGAGAGTTATGGGGAGTCCTGGGGCTCCCAAGGGAGGTGAAGGAGTTGATGGGGAAATGACAATCGAGTGACTGGAGCAGACAGGAGAGGTACATGTGCTGGCAGCTGTTTGGAGCATCGGTCTCCAGATAGGCTCGTCCTGTTCCCTTGGTTTGTCATTGAACTTTGCTCATGGCTGAAACAGCCACAGAGATGCTGAGCAAAGTCCAAGGTGAAGAAACACCAGGTTTGTCATTTTTTGCTTAGCTCTTGTAGCTAATGGAAGGAAAAACATAAGAAGCTATTTTTAAATGGTATTTTTATTTTATAAATAAAATGCTATCTAAATTGGAAGGGTCGTATTTCTCTTGCATTAGCATTCTTATTTTCTGTTTTTCATTAAGAACTATTTCAGATGGGCAAAATGCCCCCATCCTAACCCCATTATAATCCCTTCCCTTTCTACATTCTCCAAGAAAAACAGTCCTTGTTCATTTTACCCACCAATGTCTCTCCTTATACTTCAGTTACAGATAGAGAGATATCATTAATATAAATACATATATATGCTAAACATACCTAGAATTTTTGCATGCTCTTAACTTTTTAAAAATGTACATTATTTCTGCATTTGCTATTTATCCATATGGATGTAAGGCCCTAATTTAATTCAGCTGCCATTTAATAATCCATGTTATGAATCCGCCACAATTATGGATCAAGTCTCCTGTCGGCAGATATTTAAGTTGTTTCCAATTCTGCACAATTGTAATACTGGTGCAGTAAACATCCACGAACATCTTTGGATTTGTGTCCTTATACACACGTGAAAATGTTGTGACATGCCCTTAATAAAACAGAACATCTTAGAGATTTTTTTTGTGCTGATACATGTTGTTAGAGCTCCTTCTCTGAACATTTGAACAGATTCTAGCTTGAAAAAAAACTAAAATATATTGAATCAAGTTTCTTGCTGGACATTTAGATTGCCCCCTCTCTTGGTTTTGTATTGTTAACAACAGGCTCACAGGCCTCCTTGGACACATGTGAGTTTCTCCAGAGTATGTACCTAAAATCGTGACTACTCCATTAAAGGGTGGGTGTGCCTCCAGCTTTCCACATACTGCCTAACTGCTCTTCAGCTGCGCTGATTTGACAACCACCAGCAGTGCATGGGGGACTCCATTGCTCTACTGCCTCGCGATCTTTCAGTATGGTCACTCATAAGATTTTGCAAATTGATGGATTTCAAAATGATATCTCATAATATTTGTTTTCACTTGCATGATTCCTTATAACATTGAGCATCTTTTCATATATTTATTGACTATTTGGCTATTATCTTCCATCAATTGTGTGTTCATAGCCTTTGTTCTTTCTTCTTCTGGGTGACCATTAGGAGAATCTGGTTCCAATCACTTCCATATTCTTTTTTTTTTTTTTTTTTTGAGACAGAGTCTTGCTTTGTTGCCCAGGCTGGAATGCAGTGGCATAATCTCAGTTCACTGCAACCACTGCCTCCTGGGTTCAAGCAATTCTCCTGCCTCAGCCTCCCAAGTAGCTGGAATTATAGGCATGTGCTATCACACCCAGCTAATTTTCGTATTTTTAGTAGAGACGGGGTTTTCCAAGTTAGCCAGGCTGGTTTCAAACTCCTGACACTCAGGAGATCCACCCATCTTGGTCTCCCAAAGTGCTGGGATTACAGGCGTGAGCCACCACCCCTGGCCCCATATTCTATTTATTTTAGGAGAGGACAGTTCACTGAAAGTTTAACTAACAAAAGGCTAATATGTAAATAATAAATAAATTGTCTAGCAAGTAAAATAATTTTGAAAACCCAGTAGATAAATAAAATGAATTTACACCTGCTTCTCAAAGCTTTGGAGACTCCGCCATGATGACTACATTGTAGGTGAGAGATATCCCCAAGGGACGTGGACTCAGCTTGCAGAGGGAATCCAGGACTGCTTCATGACCCCTGAGCTAAGGGAAGAAGGAGGGAACTGACATTAGCAAATACTGACCTTTCGACTGGAGTTTAACGGATATCACCTCATTTAATCCTTGCAATGAAACTGTAAGATAGGTATGATTTCACTTTCTCTCCTTGAGGATGAGGAAATGTAGACTCAAAGAGATTAAACGTCTAGCCTGAGGTTAAGGAACTTGAAATTAATAAGAGAGACAGAATTTGGAGGTTTGTCTGTCACCAAAACGCAGGCACTTTCTACCACACAAGAGAACCACAGTTCTCACTGATAAAGTAGTTTGAAGAGAAGATTCATTATTTGGGGAAGTTTATAAACCTTAACAAGAAGAAGGTGGGAGTGGTGACTCACACCTGTCATCCCAGCACTTTAGAAGGCCAAAGCAGGCAGATCACCTGAGGCCAGGAGTTCGAGACCAACCTGGCCAACATGGCAAAACCCGATCTCTACTAAAAATACAAAAATTAGCTGGGTGTGGTGGCGCATTCCTGTAATCACAGCTATTAAGGAGGCTGAGGCAGGAGAATTGCTTGAACCTGGGAGGCAGAGGTTGCAGTGAACCAAGATCACGTCATTGCACCTGCAGCAGAGCGAGACTCCATCAAAAAAAAAACAAATGTTAGCCATTCTTTTGGAAATAATTATTTGTGGAGGTTAGAGTTTTGTTCAATCTTTTCTGAAACCGAAACAGTAGGGATCTTCAGAGGCACCCTTTCTTCTCTACACGTCTCCAGGAGGAAACTGTGGCCATCGAATATTATGCATGCTTCGGATAATTTAGATGCATCCTATTCTTTTTTTCCCCCTTAGACTACTCCTCTCCTGCTAAGTAAAGAGTGGTTATTTTTTCAGGAAGCAATAACAGTTGCTTCCTCAGGGGGCTGATGATTTGATAAGGCATGGTAAGAGGCAGACAGAAATCAGGCTTTGAGAGAATATAAAACACGTTTTAGTTTCTAAGTCCTAAAGCTTATTCTGAAAAAGTTTAAATGAAACACATTCCATGAATATATTATACATTTATTTTACTAATGCTTTATTTCCCAATTATAATTGTCAGGTAATTACAGAAGGAACCCACACTGAGCCCTGACAGTTCACAGTTGTGGGAGCCTGCAGGAATTTCTAAGACGGTTTTCATAGCTCTTAAGATGTCTTGAATCCAGAAAGTCTGCCCGTGAGTTTTAGGGGCAAGGTACTTTTTTTGAGATAGAGTCTCGCTGTGTTGCCAGGCTGGAGTACAGTGAAGCAATATCGGCCCATTGCAACCTCCGCCACCCAGGTTCAAGCAATTCTCCTGCCTCAGCCTCCTAAGTAGCTGGGACTACAGGCAAACACCACCATGCCCTGCTAATTTTTGTATGTTTAGTACAGATGGGGTTTCACTATGTTGGCCAGGCTGGTCTTGAACTCCTGACCTCATGATCTGCCCTACTCGGCCTCCCAAGGCAGTTTATTTTTTTAACTTAATGGGGAGATGGCCAAGGCCCTCAGCATTGCACATGGTCAGCTTGAAGTGATTTCAGCCAAAGCTCTGCTGGACAGTTCCCACGGCACCCTCTCTCCTTCCACACATATTCCCCCACTTTCTGCCTTGAATTGTTTCTGAAGCCAAGGCGGAGCCTGCTCAGCCTTTGTATGGAGCCAGGAATATAAGAGGGTTAATGCCTCTGAAACTGACTCTCCTCCAGAAGAGGAGTCAGTCAGTAGATAAACGCCACAATCTCTGGGGTTTCAAAGGGAAAATGTAAAGGGTGCTCTACCTCCCATTTGCCAATAGAAGTACCCAGTTCAACAATGCACCTTTTCCTGGCTTTTCTTCCATTCCTCCCTCACTCTCCTCACTCTCTTAATTCTTCCTCCTGGGAGCATCTCCCAAATAAATTACTTACACCCAAATCCTTTCCTCGGGTTCTGTTTTTGGAAAAAATTAAAGCAATATCCTCAAGATCTCATAGATACCTATGTATTATTTTAAATTTACTTTTTCCTCTAGGAAGTCTTCTCTGACCTTTTCTAAGTATAAAAGAAAAAGAATTAAGTAAACTGCTTTTATTATACTCTATTTTTATTGGCTGTTTATCCACATCCATCACTAGACTGTGGGCTTCTTAAAGATAGGATCTGTCCCCATTGTAGGCCTGGTTCTAGCACAATATTTGGCCATGGCAAGTACTCAGTAAATATCTCAGGAACAAACAGAAGCAGTATGTGTAGGTATTGGGCTAGGTACTTCTTAGTCACATACCAAGGTGAACAATATTCACAACATTCCCTATGGTCAAGAGAATTCGGTGTACTGAAAAATGACAGACAAGAAAGTAGACAAATTGCAAAGGAGTGTGTTTTGAGCTCCAACGAAGGCATGAAATCAGCATTGCCTAAGCTCTGTCTTTATGATCAGGAAAAGGTTCTCTGAAAAGATATCTGAGTAAAAACTTGAAAAAAACCTGGTATATCATAATTTTTTAAAAAACATGGCTGGGTGCAGTGGCTCACGCCTGTAATCCCAACATTTTGGGAGGCCAAGGCAGGTGTATCACCTGAGGTCAGGAGTGTGAGAACAGCCTGGAAAAAATGGCGAAATCCATCTCTACTAAAAATACAAAATAATAATAATAATAGCCAGGCATGGTGGCCATGCCTGTAGTCCCAGCTACTCAGGAGCTGAGTCAGGAGAATCACTTGAACCTGGAGGAAGAGTTTGCAGTGAACTGAGATTGCACTACTGCACTGCAGTCTGGGCGACAGGCCAAGACTGTCTGAAAAAAATAATAATAAAATAAAATAAAGTAAAACAAAATTAAATTAAATTAATAATTTTTAAAAAATTGATTAAAATGAAATAGACAACTCACATTTATTAAGCCCTTCTTTAGTGTCTGGTACTTGTACAAAGGAATTTTGGGGCATCATTTTATTTACTTTCCATACATAGATACTGAGCAGCCTCATTTCCCAGATGCAGAGACTGAGGCTTATGAGGTTAAGAATTTGCCTGGATTTGCACAGCCAGCAAGAGGTAAAACCAGAATTCCAGTTTCTCCAATGCCCAGACTCTTACCCCAGCATTTATTATAATAAAGTTTCCTACTCTAATGAAAAAAGAGTCAAGTCATGGCTTTTTCTCCATGTGCCATGAATTATCACGTGAAACTAACAACAGCAAGAACAAAGAAAAACTCAGCAAAAAGGGATAGGGTGTCGCCCTTGAGGAGTGGCAAATACTTCCACATCTTCCCACTCCAGCCACGTGCTTTCATTCATCCTTCTGCACTGTAGGGTTATAGGGTCTGTCTCCCTCTCTCATTAGAACTGTAAACTACCAGTAGCTTCACAGTTTAGAATAAGCTAGAGATGGTACTAGAAAGGAATGGAGAAGAAAGAAATGGTACAACTGTGTAACATGTGACCTGAAAGGAACCTAAAGATTCACTTGCCAAGGACTGTCTACCTCACTGAGCCACCACAGGGCTCCTGGATGCAACTTCAAAACAAAGCCCCAACAGGATAATGCATTTTCATCAATGAAAAATGATTACTTTATTAGAACAACAGAAACAAAGACTGTCTTGAGTCCAAAGGAAAGGAACAGAGAAGATGGCTGATGCTGAGTAGGGTGAATCAGAAAAGAAAGAAAGAAAAAGAATTGTGCTCCAGCCTCCTTCCTCGCTCGCTCAATTCCTTCACATGTTTTTTAAAAAGAAAAATAAATGATGGTTCTCCTTAAAATCACCTCTGAGTTCTTCAAGTGCTTTGCAGTCATTTTAAATCAGTCCTCAGAACCTCCCAGGAGTGTATTTGTGCACAACAAACGCACACAGAGAAGCACCAAACAAAGATCTCCTAGAATCGCCTGGGTCATACGTGTAAAAGGTGATTTGGAAACATTCAGTAACTAGGTTATTTTAAGGCTCGACTTTCATGTCAAGATTCCTCTCAACATCTGACAAACTCTGTGGTAGAAACAGATTTTTAAAGTTGTTTTATTCTCAGTAGGATGAGTGCTGCTTTAGTAATTTCCTCAAAATCAGTGAAGTTTGTCAGACACTGCTTTACCATAATCTATTATTTAAGTCATTTTATAAAGGCAAGAGAAAGAATGAATGAAGGAGAGAAAGAGGGAGAGAAAGAGGAAAGAAAAAGAAGGAAAGGAAGAGAAAAAGGAAGGAAGGAAAAGAGGAAGGTAAGAGAGAGGGAGAGAGAAGGAAAAGAGCAAAGAAGGAGAAAGGAAGAGAGGGAGGGAGGGAGGAGAAGGAAGGAAAAAAGAGATGCTTCTAACAGGAATAAGTGTAGCTGCTGAATGAATAAACACACGTGGTAATGAAATAAAATTCATGTTCCAGGCTTCTTTTCCATGAAAGGAAAAGAGGAAGCTTCTTGCATTACCTCTGCTCTGCAGGACACCAGATAGAAGGAAAAATATCAGAAGAGAAAAAATATATTTGCTTGTATTTGAAATGCATGGATAGATTTTTTTTTAATTGAGATCTTCTAATGGCGTAGAAACAGCATAGTTGATTAAGTAAGGAGACTGGGATGAAATCAGTAACTTCACTCTATATTCTTTAAAGGAACTGGACCAGGCTCAGAAGTTGGCAAACAACTAATAGTAGAGAATCGCTGCCATATCAAAGGTCTGTTAATAGGCTCTTCGAATTAGAATTGGGCTTTAAGTTGGTTTAGCTGAAGACTGTAAGCACCTCTTCCAGTAAGACGCTAATCTCCACAGGATGAAAAAAAAAGTGACTTCCCTGCATAAAACATGATCCACAATTTATGGCACACTTTCCAGCAAAACACCCGGCAGCCCCTGAGGGGTCCACAGAGCTGTGATTCCACATTAATTGATACAAAGGGTGCTGTTTTCCAGATGACCTCACACCTAATTGAATAAGGCAGACACACACACCACATGTAATCATGTTTATTGCATGCATTATTGTCATTTAGCATTTATCACCCTTTACCAGGAGCATGGATGGTTAAGAGGATTGGCTTTGAAACCTGACAGACAGCCCCTATCAACAAATATGTCTGTGCATTTTATACTCTTTGAAATGGTAACAAAGAATAGTACCTACCTCAAAATTTGAAGGAAACCAATGCATGAAAAAGATAATATCTGGAATATAGTAAACATTCATAAATATTATTATTTGCATTTCTTGAAAGCATTATGGGTGGGTTTATTAACAATGCTTTGCTCCTTGGGCAAATTCAACTAATATTTTTCAAGTGTTTATTTTGTGCACAATGTTCTGGGTTTTTTTTCGTGTTTTTTTCATTCCCACAGCACTTCAGTGAGGTAGGTATTATTATTCCTCTTTAAAAGCTAAGATAATCAAAGCTAGGGTACAGTAAAGTAATTTGCTCTTTATCACTTGGCTAGAACATTATGAGGTTTTTGATTTGAACTCAGGTCTACTGCTCCACAACGTGGACAGTTGCAATACATCAGTGTGACGTCCTTTAACCTACATGCATTTTTATAGCCTGTGGATATCCTATTCATCGGTGTTCTGATAAACCAGCTCTCCAAAAAACAAATCCTGATTTGTCACATTTGCCAGTGTCTGTGTTGTAAATACCCCCACCCGGGCCAATTTCAAAGTAATGGTAACCCGACTTGTAAAATTGTTCTGTGCTTTTCTCACTAGGTATTACAGTGAGATATAACACTAGGTTATATCAGCTCTCACTAGGTATTGCATTTGAAATATGGTGCCCACGGCTGAGAAAGCCAAGGTTGACCCTATGCCTCTTTCTGCCCACTGTTGGCTATGTTCTTCTGCTTTCAGCCTTCTTGACCTCTTCATCCCTGTTATGGATGCAACCTTACAGCTTACCATGAGAGGCAGAAGCAAGTCGGAGGAGCCCACACAAAGGAAGAGGTAAGCTGCAAATGAGTACTAGGCAAAAAGGAGAAAGCAAGACAGGGCAACGACTGAGAAACATGACCAGCAGCCACAAGCAAGGGGGAGTCTGACTCCAGACTCAAAGAGCAGGCCTAAGCAACTGAAGAGACAAGTTGCTAAGTAAGGGATGATCAAATGGAATTGCCAAGGCCCAGGCTGGGATGCAGACAGACTGGAGCTCAACCATCCGCCCAGCCACATATTCACTGTGCACCTGTGGGAAGTGTATTTAAATTTTCTCTGCCTCAGCTTCCTGTCCTATAAATGGCAGCTACGGTATCTCCATGTAAAATGTTAATGGATATAAGAAACCCCGTCATACAGCAGTGCTCAATAACATTAGGTTTTAAGAACTGATCTTACACTGGTAAGAAAACCAACTCTGCCTCAACCAGAGGAAATTATTTTTATTTTACTTTATCCTATTTTTAGAACTAAGGTACACAGATTTGAACTGGTCACCTTGCTCAGTATATGGTATGCTCTTATCATCTGTCCATCCATGGCCCTCTCTTTAAATTATTTTCCACTTTATTTCTCACTCTAATCCCATTCTCTCCCTCTCATAAGCACCTTCACCCCCATGTTTACATGCTTCCCATAATATACACACATGTTTATTCAATTACCTTTGTATCTGTGGAAAACAGCATGGCTTGTGGGTGAACTTTTTAAATTTACATATGATGGTATATTAGTTTCCTGGAGCTACCATAACAAAATGCCACAGACTGAATGGCTTAAACAACAGAAATCTATTTTGCCACAGTTCTGGAGACTGGGAGTCCAAGATCAAGGTGTTACAGGGTTGATGTCTCCTGGGACCCCTCTCCTCAGTTCAGAAATGGCTACCATCTCATTCCATCTTCACATGGTCGTTTTTCTATACATACACACCCCTGGTATTTCTCTGCATATTCAAATTTCCTCTTCTCATAAAGACGTCAGTTGTGCTAGATAAAAATTCAATGTTTAGTCCACCTTAAAGTCCTCATTTTAACTTAATTACTTTTTAAAGACATTATCTCCAAATACGGTTACATCACGAGGCACTAAGGGTTAGAGTTTTAACGTGAGCTTGCCAGGAAGGGACAAAACGAAACTCATAAATAGTATCATGCTACTGTAGGAGATTGTTGCAACCAATGAAGCATGCACCACATTCGACGCTTACACACCTTCTTTTGTCACTGGCTCCAGGCTTGGCACAGAACTTGCTCTGAACAAAGGGACATGAGCAAACATAGTCCAAGAAAACACTTAATAATGTCTTGTACATTGGGGCTTTCTCTTTTTCGCTGCTGACAACTTTTCTGCCACTATGTGAGAAAGACCAAGCTAGCCCGTTAGTTGCTGCAGACATGAACCCCTCCCAGACATAAATAAGCAGGAGCAATAGCTAATTGGGTGGGGGAGCCATATTACAATACCCAGGGACCATTGGTTTAAGTGCCAACCAACCTCAGGGGCACAAGTGAGCCCAGGAGAGACCAGCATAACTGCTTTGCTTAGCCCAGCCCAAACTATTGAGCTCATCGACAACTGCTCTAAACCAATATTTTTCAGATGGTTTGTTAGCAGCAACCGACGATGATAAAGCTATAACTATGGATACTATTCTTTCTCTTACTTTCTGTCATTTAACATGATGTATTCAAGATGCTGCTATTTGTAGATACGTTTCACTCCTCCTGGCTGCTATAAGGCATTCTGGTATATGCGCATGTCATCTTTTATTTATCCAATCATCTAGGGACGAACAGTTGGGCTTCCTCCAGGTTTTTGCTCTACAAACATTCTCATATACATATCTTTCTCTGCTGCCATGAGAGTTTCTCTGTAACACTATTCAAAAGTCTGGTTTGCAGGGCATATGCACACTTAATTGCACTAAATATTGTCAAATTGATCTTCAAAATAGCTGTAGCAATTTACGCTCCTTTTAGAAGTGAAGGAGGACTGGTCAGGGGAACTACGTATGTTTCTTATTAGAGCAGGAATCATTCGCTGATGAGTGCTAGGTTTAGTCTTGCAAGATAAAATAAGCAGAAGTTCCTAGCTAGACTACAAAGGGTGGTCCAGAAATCAGGGCCCAGACACTGACCTAGGCAGATCTTAACACTCTCTCTATTTCTCTTCTTCACTGGTCTTACCTGAAATTGACATATTATTGCAGTTTTTTTCTTGTTGTTTTGTTACTTGCCTATAATAATTATGGTATTTCATTTTCTATTCTTCATTCCTAAGTTGAAATTTTGTGATTTTTAATATTTTAAATTCTCAATCATAAAAGAGCTAAAAAGATAATCAGGATTTATTGATAGTAGATAATTGTGTTGAAAACAGTTCAAGTTATTAAAGTGGTTGAAACCATGTGAAGATAAAAAATAGCTTTTGATAACACTAGAAAACAATAACCTTACAATAATAACAGGACTATATCAGGATACAGAATATATGCAAAGGAATTATGTTATAGTGTTAACAAAAAAAATCAGAATAAAATATATACAATACATAATCATAGTTGTGATGATTGGAGCATTTTCCCTGAGGCTATTTGCCAATACCAACTATTTGGACTCTAGGCCTGAGGCTTCACAGAAAAAGTGCAGTGGTTCAGGCCCAAAACCCGCCCAACGTGGTAATAATTACAGGAGTCCTTTCTCATTAAACATGACCCTTAAAAACAGGGGCAAACCAGTCCAAAAGCCATCTCCTGTACCCCTGCATTCCAGGCATGCAGAGGCTGGAACAGGCCAGGAAGCCTCAAGCTTCCGAGGCACTCTGGAGTGAAGCCAGAAGGTACAATTATCCTTGACCTCAGGGAATCTGAACAAATCATTTTCAAGGGCAATGAAAAGCAAGTTGTCAAGCATATAAAGAAGAAAGAAAACAAGCAGAAGAAATAGACAGCTGAATTACCCATTAATTATAAAACAACCATAATTATTATGTCTACAGAGATAAAAGACAAGCTTGAAAATATTCAATGGTAATAGGAAACTATAAAGAGTGATATGGTAGATTTGAAAAACACGAACAGAAACTTTAGATATAAAATATATAATAAAAGTATTTAGAGCTCAGTGGTTACATTGGACAGCAGATTTAACATAACTGAAGACAGATTAGAAAAGAAGATGACATTTTTCAAATACGACACAAAGAGAGATAAGAGAGATTTAAAGCCTAAAACTGATTAGAATCCCAGAAGAAGAAAGAGAAAATGGAGGAGGCAATGTTTGAATAAATAGCATCTGAGATTTTTCTCAGAACTGATAAATGAAACTAATACATACAGGCAGGCTCTGAAAATTCAAGTATGATAAGTAATAATAAATCCACATCTATATGCATACCAAATATGTGACCCAAAAATAACCAAATCCAAGAAATTTATTAAAAGAAATAAAGATAGAATACCCTTAAAGTACAGCAGTGAATAGATTACTGACTTCGACAATAACAATGAAAGCCAGAAGACAGTAGAAAGCTATTTTCCATTAGTACAAACCTAAGATTCCATACCCAGCAAAATTATTTTTCAAAAATGAAAGTGATATAAAGACTCTTCAAACTAACTAAAATTGAAATTCATAACCAAAAGACCCTCACTGAAGGAAATTTTAAAAGATACCATTCAAGCAAAAGGAAATGATCCCAGATAGACAACTAAGACTTAAGAAGGAATGGAGACCAAGGTAAGTTATACATATATAGGTAAATATAAATTTAATGTCTAGTGAAACACACACACACACACAAACATGCACACATAGAGAGTTAAAACACCATATAACAGTAACATGGGAAGGGATAACTGATGTTGAAATATTCTACGGTGTATCAAAGAGTAAAAAACATATTAAATTTTGATTTTTTTAAAAGTTAGGTATGCATGTTGTCATTTCTATGGTTACTACCAACATAGTCAAGAAAAAAAACTATAAAAGAAAAATCAATAGATTAACAATCTGTTAGGTTTTTTCCTTCAAGGCAGCAGGTTCCATTCTGGCCCAGGTTGGTCTAAAAAAGTTGTCTGGAAACAAGGGCCTGGAATAGGGGCCTCAGGACTCTGGTGCCCCATACTACCGTGGCTGAGCTGGTATCCAAGTTGTAAGATGAAGTCATCTTTATTTTCCCCTGTTATCTCCTCAAGCAGGAGTCTTTCCTGGAGCTGTGAGCTGTGCTGCCTGGGACTGGGGGAGAGGTGACACAAGCACTCCTTCAGCTTCCCAGCTGGTGTCTCACTAGGTCAAGTACCCTCCAAGTTTACTGGCTCTGAGCCCAGCACAGCACCAGGACTTGCTCAGGAAATATAGCCTTCTTGAACTAGACTGCGATTCAAATTCATTTAGGACCCCAGAGCACTTTAACCTGTGATGGAGGGGTTGCCAGAACTCAGGTTTCAATTGCTGGGATGGATGATTTGCCTTTGGCTGGGGCTGGTCTAAATGCTCCCTCTGAGTTCTGCTGTTACAGCACAGCGCTGAGTTCCAATACAAAGTCCCATAATCACTGTGCTTTTCCTCTCTGAAGTGCACAGATTCTCTCTCCATGCCATGTGACCACTGCTGGGGGAAAAACCCAGTCCGTCCTGGCAGGATTCATCACCTGCTGACTAAAGATACCCAGGGAGTAATAGCTGTGGGCCTTGGGTGAGACTCAGAGCTGTGCTGGTCTCAGATGTGACCCAGAACGCTCCCAGTTGTGGTAGTTATAGGGGGAGACCTGTTCCACTAGAGGAAAGGAGTGGAAAGGGTAAAGAGGACTTTGTCTTGCAGCTTGGGCACCAGCCTGACCACAGTGGGATAGAGTACCAAGTGGACACCTGGAGTCCCCACATCCAGGCCTTGGTTCCTGGATGGCATTTTTGGACCTTCCCTGGGCCAGAGGGGAGCCCACTGCCCTGAAAAGAGAGACTTAGCCCTGGCAACATTTACCTCAAGCTGACTGAAGTGCCCTTGGCCTTGAATCAACATCACTGGTTCCCAGGCAGTGCTTGCCATGGGCCTAGACAGTGGTGGCCATGGAGAGAGACTCCTCTGCTTGAGGAAAGGGGAGGGAAGAGTGGGAAAGAATCCTGTGGCTTTAATGCCAAGCTGAGCCACAATAGGATAAAGCTTCAGGTAGATTTCTAAGGTTCTCGACTCTAGGACCTGGCTCTCAGATGGCATCTCTGGACCCAATCGGGACTGGGGGAAACTTGTAGCCATGAAGAGAAGGATGCAAGCCTGGCCAGATTTGCCACATGATGATTGTAGAACCCTTGGACCTTGAGTTAGCACAGGCAGTAGCCAGGCAGTGGTCACTGCAGGCCTTGGGTGTAACCCAGTGTTGTACTGGCTTTGGGTCTGACCCAGCAAACTGGTGGTGGCCATAGGGGTGCATGTGTCACTCCTCCTCCAGCTTCAGCAGATCATCACAAAGAGAGAGACTCCATTTGTTTCAAGGAAAATAAGGGAAAGGAACCAGAGACTGCCTGGTAATCCAGGGAATTCTCTTGGGTCTTAGCCAAGACCACCAAGGCAGTACCTCTATGAGTCCACAAAAGCCACAGTATTACTGGGTAGCTTAGTGTGCCCCCTAAAACAAATACAGCTGTGATAACCAAAGACTTGGACCACAACACTCAAGTCCCTTCAAAAACCTAGAAAGTCTTCCTGAGAAGGATGAGTACAAACAAGTCCAGACTGCAAAGCTACAATAAACACCAACCCCTTCAATGCCCAGACACCCACAAACACCCATAAGCACCAGGACAATCCAGGAAAACATGACTTCATCAAAAAAAGTAAATAAGGCACCAGTGACCAGTTCCAAAAAGACAGAGATATGTGAGCTTTCAGACAGAGAATTCAAAATAGCTGTTTTGAAAAGCTCAATGAAATCCAAGATAACTAGAGAAGGAATTCAGAATTCTATCAGATAAATGTAACAAAAAAGTTGAAATAACGTAAAAGAATAAAGCCAAAATTCTGGAGCTGAAAAAATGCAGTTGAATTATTGAAGACTGCATCAGAGTATTTTAATAGGAGAACTAATCTCACAGAATAAATAATTAGTGAGCTTCAAACAGGCTATTTGAAAATACACAGTCAGAGGAGACAAAAGAAAAAGAAATTTTAAAGAATAAACCACATCTATAAGATCTAGAAAACAGCCTCAAAAGGGGAAATCTAAGACTTATTGTCTTTAAAGAGGAGACAGAGAAAGAGATGGGGTAAAAAAGTTTATTCAAAGAGATAACAACAGAGAACTTCTCAAAACTAGGGAAAGATATCAGTATTCAAACAGGAGAAGGTTATAAACCACCAAGCAGATTTAACCTACGTAGGACTACCTAAAGACATTTAATAATCAAACTCCCAAAGGTCAAGGATAAAGAAAGGAGCCTAAAGCAGAAAAAGAAAAGGAGCAAATAACATACAAAGGAGCTTCAATACGTCTGGCAGCACACTTCTCAGTGGAAACCTTACAGGCCAGGAGAGAGTGACATGACATATTTAAAGTACTGAAGGAAAAAGCTTTTATCCTAGAACAGTATATCCAAGAAAAATACTTTCAAACATGAAGGAGAAATAAAGACTTTCCCAGACAAACAAAAACTGAGAGATTTTGTCAATACCAGATCTGTCCTACAAGAAATGCTAAAGAGAGTTCTTCAGTCTGAAAGAAAGGATGTTAATGAGCAACAATAAATTATCTGAAGATACAAAACTCACTAGTAATCATAAGTACACAGGAAAACAGAATATTGTAACACTGTAATTGTGGTGTATAAACTACTCATATCTTGAGTAGAAAGACTAAAAGATGAACCTACCTAAAATAATAACTATGATTTTTCAAGACAACAGTATAATAAGATAAAAATAGAAACAACAGAAAGCCAAAAAGCAAGGGTATCAACTTAAAGTTTGGAGTTTTTATTAGTTTTCTATTTGCTTGTTTGTTTTTGCAATCAATGTTAAGTTGGCATTTGTTTATAATAATGGGCTGTGTGTGGTGGCCTCCTCCTATAATACCAGCAGTTGAGCCCAGAAGTTTGAGACCAGCCTGGGAAACATAAGGAGACCCTGTCTCTACAAAAATTGTATAAATTAGCCAGGCATAGTGGTGCATGCATGTGGCCCCAGCTACATGGGAGGCTGAGGCAGGAGGATAACTTGAACCCTGGAGATCAAGGTTGCAGTGAGCCATGTTCATACCACTGCACTCCAACCTGAATGACAAAGTGAGACTTTTTCTCTTTAAAAAAAAAAAAAAAAGTAAAAATAAAATGAAAGAACGTAGATATTATTTGCAAGTCCCATGGTAACCTCCAATCAAAAAACATACAATGGATACACAAAAAATAAAAAGCAAAAAATTAAAACAGACCACCAGAGAAAATGATCTTCACTAAAAGGAAAACAGGAAGGAAAGAAAGAAAGAAGACCACAAAACAAGCAGAAAACAAATAACAAAATGACAAGAGTAAGTTCTTACTTATCAGTAATAACAATGAATGGAAATGGACTAAACTCTCTAATCAGAAGACATAGAGTGGTTAAATGTATTAAAAACAAGACCAAATGATCTGTTGCCTACAAAAAACATACTTTATAAAGATACACAAAGACTGAAAATAAAGGGTTTAAAAGAAACATTTCATGTAAATGAAATGTAGCTATACTTGTATCAGACAAAATATTTTAAGACAAAAACTTATTAGGTTGGTGAAAAAGTAATTGTGGTTTTTGCCATTACTTTTAATGCATGAAGAGACAAAAAAGGTCATTATATAATGATAAAGGGGTCAGTTTGGCAAGAGGACATAACAATTGTAAATATATATGCATCCAACAATGGACCACCCAGATATATGGAGCAAATATTATTAAAGCTAAAGAGAGAAATAGACCCCAATACAATAGTAACTGGACACTTCACACCCTCCTTTTAGCATTGGACAGATCATCCAGACAGAAAATGGACAGAAAATCAACAAAGGCACATTGAATTTAAGACCAAATGGAACTAATAGATATTTAAAGAACATTTCATCCAATGGCTACAGGATACACATTCTTCTCCTCAGCACATCAGTCATTCTCAAAGATAGAAGATATATTAGGCCACAAAGCAAGTCTTTAAAATTAAAAAATAATACTAATAAAAACCTGAAATTATATCAAGTATCTTCTCTGACCACAAGAAAATAAAACTAGAAATCAATAACCAGAGAATTTTGGAAACTATACTAACACATGAAAATTAAACAGCGTACACCTGAATGAACAGTAGATCAATGAATAAATTAAAAATAAAATTAACACATTTCTTGAAACAAATGATAATGGAAACACAACATACCAAAACCTATGGGATACAGTGAAAGCAGTACTAAGAGGAAAGCTTATAGCAATAAGTGCCTATATCGAAAAAGGAGAAAAACTTTAAATAAGTCACCTAACAAAGCACCTTAAGGGACTAGAAAAGCAAGAGCAAACTTGGTAAAAAGCAAAAATTAAAGATCAGAGCAAAATTGGAACAAGCAAAAGAAAACAATACAAAAGAACAATAAAATTAAAAGCGGTTTCTTTTAAATAAAAAATGGACAAACCTTTAGCCCAACTAAGATGAGAGACAACCCACGTAAATAAAATCAGAGATGAAAAAGGAGACGTTACAATCAATACTACAGAAATTCAAAGGATCATTAGAGACTCCTACGAGCAACTGCTTGCTAATAAATTGGAAAACTTTGAAGAAATAAATTTCTAGACACATACGACCTACTAAGTTTGAACCATGGAGAAATTCAAAACCCAATAGACCAATAACAAGTTATGAGATCAACACCATAATAAGAAGTCTCCCAGCAAAGAAAAGCTTGGGAACCAATGGCTTCACTGCTGAATATTACCAAACATTTGAGGAAGAACTAATACAAAACCTACTCAAATTAAAAAGAGAATTAGTGAAAACTTTCAAAGCAAAGGAGAGAAACAGACATCAATACAAGAGTAACTGGAGACTTCACACCCTCCTTTCAGCATTGGACAGATCATCCAGACAGAAAATAGACAGAAAATCAGCAAAGACACATTGAATTTTACAAGGCCACTATTACTCTAATACCAAGACCAGACAAAGACACATAAAACAAAATTACATGCCAATAACCCTGCTGAATAGTGAGGCAAAAAATCCTCAACAAAATACCAGCAAACTGAATTTGACAACACATTAAAAAGATCATTCACCATGACCAAGTGGGATTTATCCCAGAGATGCAAGGATGGTTCAACATATGCAAATCAATGAATGTGATACATCATATCAATAGAATGAAGGATAAAAACTATATAATCATTTCTATTGACGCTGAAAAAGTATTTGATAAAATTCCACATCCCTTCACAATTAAAAAAAAAACCTTAAAATGTAGCTATAGAAGAAATATACATACATAGTAAAAGCCATATATGACAGACATACAACTAATTTCATACTGAATGGACAGACACCAAATGCCTTTCTTCTAAAATCTAGAACAAGACAAGGATGCCTGCTTTCACCACTGTTATTCAGCATACTACTGGAAGTTCTAGCTAGAGCAATCAGACAAGAGAAACAAAGGGCATTCAAGCTGGAAAAAAAGAAGTCAAGTTATCCTTGTTTGAGAACTAAAGATAAAAAACACATGATCATCTCAGTAGACGAAGAAGAGGCTTTCAATAAAATTCAATATCCCTTTATTTTACAAACTCTCAAGAAACTAGGTGGTGAAGGAACATACCTTAAAATAATAAAAGCCATCTATGACAAACCCAAACACCATACTGAATGGGCAAAAGCTGGAAGCATTCCCCTTGAAAACCAGTACAAGACAAGAATGTCCTCTTTCACCATTTCTATTCAACATTATGTTGGAAGTCCTGGCCAGGGCAATCAGGCAAGAGAAAGAAATAAAGGACATCCAAATAAAAAGACAGGAAGTGAAACTAAACCAAATAGCACGTGTTCTCATTTATAAGTAGGAGCTAAATGATGAGAACACATGGACACAAAGAGGGGAACACCAAACACTAAGGCCTACCTGAGGGTGGAGGGTAGGAGGAGAGACAGAACCACAAAGAATAACTATTAGTTTAGTACTTGAGTCATAAAATAATCTTTACAACAAACTCCCATAACACAAGTTTACCTATATAACAAGCTTGCACATGTACCCCTGAACCTAAAATAAAAGTTTTAAAAGGAGAGAGAGATTCACTCCTTGAGAGAGATTTTTTTGGGCTCCAAAGCAGAGTGCAAGTAATCCTAAGAAAAGGTAACACCTTTTTTAAAAAGAATAAAAAAGAATTTTTTTAAACCCTAAATATCCTTGTTTGCAGATGGTATAACAACATTTGGAAAATGTTATACAATAATAACATTTGGAAAAACCTAAAAATACCACCAAAAACCTATTAGAACTGACAAATTCGGCCGGGCACAGTGGCTCACACCTGTAATCCCAGTGCTTTGGGAGGCCAAGGCGGGCAGATCATGAGGTCAAGAGATCGAGACCATCCTGGCCAAGATGGTGAAGCCCGTCTCTACTAAAAAATACAAAAATTAGCTGGGTGTGGCAGCGCATGCCTGTAGTCCCAGCTACTCGGGAGGCTGAGGCAGGAGCATTGCTTGAACCCAAGAGGCAGAGGTTTCGATGAGCCAAGATTGCGCCACTGCACTCCAGCCTGGTGACAGAGCAAGACTCCATCTCAAAAAAAAAAAAAAGAACTGACAAATTTGGTAAAGTTGCAAGATATGAAATCAACACAAAAGTATGTTGCATTACTATATGCCAACAGCAAACAATCTGAAAAAAAAATCAAGAAAGTAATCTAATCTACAAGAGTTACAAATAAAATAAATTATGCATAAATTTAGCCAAAGAAGGAAGATCTCTACAATGAAAACTGTAAAACATTTATGAAAGAGATTGAAAAGGGCACCAAAGAATGACAAGATATTCCACGTTCATGAATTAGAAGAATCAGTATTATTAAAATGTGTATACTACACAAGGCAATCTACAGATTCAACTCAATCCCTATCAAAATACCAATAACAGTTTCTTCGCAGAAATGGAATAACAATCCAAAAATTTATATGGAACCACGAAAGACCCAGAAGAGCCAAAGTTATTCCAATCAAGAAGTAAAACATTGGAAAAATCACATTTATACTACAGTGCTATAGCAACCAAAATAACTTGATACTGGCACACACATGCGTGCACGCACACACACACATGCACACACACACGTGCACACACACACACGTACATGCACACACAGAATCAATGGAATAGAAGAGAGAATCCAGAAATAAATCCATACATCTACAGTGAACTCATTTTCAACAAAGGTGCCAAGAACATGTATTAGGGAAAGGACAATCTCTTCAAAAATTGTGCTGTGAAGACTGGGTATTCATATGCAGAATAATTAAACTGGACCCTATCTCTTGAATACACGAAAATCAAATCAAAATTGATTAAAGACTTAAATCTAAGACCTCAAACTATGAAGTACAAGAAAACTTCGGGAAATCTCTCCAGGACATTGGAATGAACAAAGATTTCCTGATTAATATCCCACAAGCACAGGCAACCAAAGCAAAATGGGCTGATGGGATCACATCAAGTTAAAAAACTGCTGCATGGCAAAGAAAAGAATCAACGAAGTCAAAACACAACCCATGGAATGGGAGAATATATTTGCAAACTATCTGTCTGACAAAGGATTAATAACCAGAATATATAAGGAGCTCAAACAATTTAAGAGAAAAAAATCTAATAACCCAATTTAAAAATGGACAAAAGATCTGAATAGACACTTCTCAAAAGAAGACATACAATTGGCAAGCTGGTATGTGAAAAAATGTGTAACATTATTGATCATTAGAGAAATGCAAATCACAATTATAATGAGATATCATTTCACCTCAGTTAAAATGGCTTTTATCCAAAAGACAGGAAATAATAAATGCTGGTGAGAACAGGAAGAAAAAAGAGCCCTTGTACATTGTTGGTGGAAATGTAAACTAGTGCAACCACTATAGAAAACAGTCTAGAGGTTCCCAAAAAAACTAAAAATAGAACTATCAAATGATCCAGCAATCCACTGCTGGGTGTATACTCAAAAGAAAGGAAATTAGTATATCAAAGACACATCTGCACTCCCATGTTCATTGCAGCAACTATTCACAATAGCCAAGATTTGGAAGCAGTCTTAGTGTCCATCGACAGACGAATGGATAAAGAAAATGTGGAATATATACACAATGCAGTACTATTCAGCCATAAAAAGAATGAGATCCTGTCATGTGCAACAGCATGGATGGAACTGGAGGTCATTGAGTTAAGTGAAATAAGACAGTCATTGAAAGACAGACTTTGCATGTTCTCACTGATTTGTGGGAGCTGAAAATTGGAACAATTGAACTCATGGAGATAGTGAGTGGAAGGATAGTTATCAGAGGCTGGGAAGGGTAGTAGTTGTGTAGGGAAATTGGGGATGGTTAATGGGTACAAAAATATGGTCAGATACAATGAATAAGACCTAGTATTTGCTAGCACAACAGGGTGACTACAGTCAACGTTAATATATTGTACATTTAAAAATAACTAAAGTAGTATAATAGGATTGTTTGTAACACAAAGAAAGGATAAATGCTTGAGGTGATGGATACCCCATTTGCCTTGATGTGATGATTATACATTGTATGCCTTATAAAAATATCTCATGTACCTCATAAATATATATACCTACTATGTACCCACAAAAATAAAAATCAATGAAAATACAAATAAATTTTTAAAATCCCACATATACATTGAAATAAGTATATCAAAGGGCCACAGGAGGTAACTGAAAGAGCTCCCAGTGGCCAAATGGAAGTATTTCAGCAACAGAATTAAGTAGTATTATATTAAAACCAAAAATAAACACATATAATATCCATGAGTCCATAAATACATAATTGATGTATCTATAAATACATAATTGAATAAATTAATTAAATGGGGCAGAAAAGGCAAATCTTCCATGCAGAAGAATTCTAAATAATTCATGTAGACAATCTTTCCTCAACGAGGAGAACATAACTCCTCACGTTTTAAGTATGGTTTGTATATAGTGTCTTTCTTCCAAAGAGAACAGCATGGAGAGGAAGAAAACAGTAACTTTACCATGGAAAAACCTGGCAGACGCTACCTCAGCCTAGTGATCAAGGTCAGCGTCAACAGTCATAAATCATGCTGATGGTATGTACCATTGAGATGATCAGGTGAAAATGGCACTTGCCTCTGTGACCTTCCTCCAAAAAAACTGTAAGGCCAGTTTAATCCTGAGGGAAACCATCAAATAAATTTCAATAAAAAGGCATCCTATGAAACACCTGACCGATACTCCTGAAAACTCTCAACGTCACCAAAAACAAGAAGAGTCGGAAAAACTGCCACAGCCAAGAGGAGTCTAGAAAGACCATAATGACTAAATGCAATGTGGGATCCTGAATGGGATCCTGGTGGAGAAAAAGGACTTTGGGTAAAAATTGCAATAAATCTGAATAAACTGTACATTTTTGTTAATATAATGTACCAACATTAGTTTATTAATTGTAACAAATGTACCATACTAATATGAAATGTTAATAATAGGAGAAACTCGTGTGTGTGTGTGTGTGTGTGTGTGTGTGTGTGTGTGTGTGTAGTTTAAAGATACATGTAACAATAATAACACTATACAAAATATAATAAAACTAAACAGAATAATAATGATTACCTAAGGGGAATGGAGGAGGTTGCTATCACTTAGGTGTTTTCTGGGGTGCCTATAATGTATTTTCTGACCTGAATGAGTAATAAATTAGTGTTAACACAGGCATTTGGTTTAGTAATAGTCATTAAGCATTATTACTATATGCTAACCCTACATGTCTGTTTTATATACTTTTATCACTATAAAAAGGTAAAAAATTAAAAGAGTGGAATGAAATACACTGAAAAAATAAAGGAGATTGTCTCTGAGATTTAAGAATTTTTATTTTTTTTCCTACTTTTAAAACATTTTTCAAATTTTTCTACAATAACTATAAATGTTATTTATAATCTGATAAGAATAAGCTCTGCTTATTAAAGAAGGAAAGAAAAGCAGACTCTCAATGAATATTTGCTGAGGAATAGCCTTGTCCCTTGCATTTATAGCTTTATCTTGTGCTAAAAGCTGACTAGAAATTTACTAGTTAGGGTCATTTAATTGCATACCAAATGGAAATGTGATGGAGAGCATAATGCCTGAAAAATCTAGAAGTGCTGTATTATAGTTTTCCATACGTCATTCTAATGCTTTAAAAATCATTTTCATAATTCCCAGTTTGGAAATAAGCTAACAAACAACAAAAATACAATGACTTGGAGAAGACACAATGATCCACAGGAAAGATGACAAAAAGTTGCTTATCATTTAATAGCCTCCATTTAGAAGCAGTTAAGCATCTGGCCTTGTGCTTTTATTTATGATGCCAAATACCAGAGGAGACATTATATGTGAAATAGACAAAACCCTCAGCCTGATTTTGTGCAGGCATTTCAAAGGAGCCACTCCATGAGATGTTTACCTTAGAGAAGTCTAATATTGCAGAACTATTTTCTTTTTTCGATCATGTGTGACTTTTTATAAGTCGCATAGGCCTCCCTGGGCCTCAGTGTATTCATCTGTTAAATGAGCCTTTGGAATAAATGACCTCTAAGGACCCTCCTCTCATTAAAATCCTATGTCAGAAGACTATGCCAACATATGGGAGGGTAAATCTTATGACAAAATCAATGGTGAAGATAATAGCATTGAACATTCCACAGCATTTTTTATCTATAAAAGTGCTTTTCAATTTATATTCATTTTATCCTCGACAGCTTCTATTTTCAGTAGAAATAGAAGTATCTTTATACCTATCATGGAAATGAGAAAACTGAGATGACGTGGATATTGACATGGAGCAATAGTAAATGCAAAATTTTAATGTATTCTGAAAACTCTGGGCCTGGCTTGATGTAGCTGCAACATTTTTCTGGCTCGTGAGCATTCTGATTCTCAAGGCTATGTCTTTACTTTCTCCATCTACAAAATGAACAAGAAATATCATCCCCTTATAGTCACTTCTAACCAGGCTACCATAAACGGTTAACTGGTAAAATGTAAACTATTTTCTCTAGGATTCTGATACAGTAGTGGTCAACTGTGTTAATAATAGTAATTTTGTTAAAAATAATAATAAGAAGAAAGTAACCATGAAGTAACAAGACTAGCTTATGTGGCTCCAAAACATCTCCAAATTCTAGGACAGATTAAAATACAGTCATTATATACCACATTCTGCACTGCATTATTCTATTCGCTGTTAATTTGAATACACCTCCAATCCCCAGTTTCATTATATAGATCCAAATCCAAGCTCCACAACTAATTACCTCTTGTCCTTGGGAAAATTTTCAAATTTCCTATGCCTCATTTTTCTCAGTTTTGAGGACCAAAATGAGTACACACACACATATACACACTACATACAACAGTTCCTACTACATACAGTAAGCCCCACATGTGTTTGCTCTTATTATAATTTGCCTAGGGGAAAGAATAATGCAAATAGATGTTTCTAAATCAATGCTTGATCAATAAAGGAACTGATTTTTTTAAGTAACTAAATCCAATTTATAATAGAGGCTAATAACTCATAGACTAAAAAGCTACAACTAATCAACTTTACGGGAAAATGAATTGACTTAATTAGCAAAACTAATTAATTTGCTTAGTAATGGTCTATGAATATATGAACAAGTTTCTTCTTTCCTTGCCTACTTTTCATTTTCTGAACACCCCCGTCTGAGACCCACCTCCATCTGTATTGATGCGAGCCCTGTGAGTTAGGCACCTGTTGCAAGGTAAGCCGACCAGAGTGCTGGCAGAGTAATCTTGGAACTAGAACCAAGAAAAACAGTCACTCCCAAGTAGTTTTCTGTAGGATGGGAAGCTCAGTCTGTATTTTTGTCTTCTGTGATGTTGACTAGAGAGATGGAGGAAACCTCTATACACAAAGAAGGAGAAGAAAGATGTTGCTATGCAGACAGAATCAGAGACTAAAGCAATAGAAAGTCAATTCTGAGAGCTTCTGAGTTCCCATTCCCAAGAGTCCTGAGAATTGATCATATGTGTTCTTGGGTTCTGTGAGACACCCTGGTATCTGTAAAATAAATCTCCCTATTCTTAATTAGTGTTATTTTCTTCCACTTGAACCTAAATGATTCTAAGTAATAGTTTGTCTACCCAAGCCAACTACTCCGAAGGTCATCATTCATTAAGGTATAATTGAGGCCACACTCACAACTCTCTAATGGACTTAGGTTTTAAAATGACAAGTAAAAAGTACATCCATAAAAGTATTCATCTGAGATATAATAACCGAGAGTGTTAAGTTCTCAAAAACAAAAACAAAGATTTGTGAAATTGCAGGAGATCAAAGCCTGAATCTTATATAAGAATCACATTAGTACAAACAGAAATTAATGAAAAAGATAGTTATAGCCCAGGTATAAGAGGGCTCATTCCCCTGTTCAGCTCTGAGATTGTGGATCTGGGAGTTAAAAATAAAAAGTAAAACTCTCAGTTTTCAATAAGTTCTGCAAATTCAAGTCCTGCCTGTAATAAACAAGTCCAGATTGTAATAAACAACCTTGATCTAAGACAGAGTGGAGGCAGGAGCCCTAAGACAAGGAGGAAAAAAGATGAATAAAAAAGACAAAGCTCCTTTTTAGATCTTCTTAAGCCACATTTCCACTATCTTGACAAAGCAATCAGAAGGCAAGCCTCCAGGGTTAGACAGTGATAGATGAGGAAGATCCGTTGAGCCAGTCTTGAAACTGCTCTCAAAAATGGCAGTGTGTCATCCATGCTCGTGCCCAAGGTTGGGCTATTTTCTTCATTGTCTAAAACACTGTTAGATAATCTAATAGGTGCTTCCTGGAACCGGCAAATCATAATCTCCTCATCTCCAAGGCTTCCTCCTCATCTCCAAGGAAAATTTACCAAAAATAATCAGGAAGTCTAGCCAGGCAGGTCATGGTTATCATTAATATTAGGCCTGGCACTAATATGGCTTCAGATTCCAACTTTCAAAGGGAAAACAGGATAGGCCATCTGCTCTGGCTGATATGTGCTATCTCTCTGCCCTGACTGATTGAAGACCTGAACCTGAAGCCAGCCTGCAGAGGGAAACTCTTGAGAAAATGCAGGAGCGCTGAAGCTGTAGCCTCAACAAGGCCTCCTAAATCAGGAGCTGGCTGTCAGTCCCCTGGCCTGTGAATGAGTGTTTAGGCAATATTCGCCTTCCAGCTTCCATTATGATAAACATCCTTTGCTCATTTATTTGCCTGTGTTGGATCACTGCCTTCACCAGTCTGACTTTAATTGATTTATTTTAATTGGCCTCTGTAGCATGTGAAAGTGCAAAATTTCCCACAGAGTCATTAGAGGGAGTGAGACTGTCCAAAGAAAGTATCCACATGGAGATGGGGAGAGAGAGCCGGAGAGGGTGAGATGTTTGTAGCGGGAGCGTTCCTTTCATTTAAAGAGCTCCCAGAAAACACACTTGCTTATCTCAGTAAGTCAGAAAAAAAAAAATCTCATTACCATGTGACCTTCTTGGCATAACTAGAGAAGTGGGTAGAATAGAGGGTGGTTTGGAAACTAAGATGCACGTAAATAGGAGGTTACAGATGGTTTTTGCATTCATTCTATAAGAGTTCTCTTGTTAAGCTGATCAATTCTGGCTTAAAAGATACGTTCCTTCAGAGAAGAGACTGGGAAATGACTGTATGAGCATTTCAGTTTTATCACTATAATCCTGGGTTGGCATTCTTGGGTCCCTGGTTCCTAAAATCAAGTCTGAAGGCCCAGCTCTACCACTGACTACTTGTATGACCTTGGACACATCACTGGATCTCTCTAAGGTTTACTCTTCTCATAAAACAAAAACAAGAGAAGACTGATGCCTACGTGACCTAGCTGAAAGACACGACTTCATGCTCAACCATTCAATCTTCCAACGTGCAATCATAACTCAATGAGCGATAAATGAGTTTGAATAAATTCTGCTGTGTAAAGAAGGAACAATCGATTCTGCCTAGAGGAGCTAGGATGAGCTGCTCAAGGAAGGCAAACTGGAACTTGGAAGACTCATCAAGTTAACCATGAGAAGGGGTGAATGTGAGAAAAGACAAGAAATCACAAGAGCCAAGTGGGTTCAGAGGAGTAGACCAGACTCCGTGGAAAGAGCCTCCCACTAAGGGAACCGTGAAAGCAGAGACCGGAGGGAGGTGGGGCCCAGAGTGCTTACATTTGGAATCAAATGAGAAACTGCGTTGGGAAGCACTTTCTAAATTGCAATGTGAATGTGAACGTCTGCTATTCTTATCACTGCTTTTCCCCTTCATTCCCTAATCATCTTAAGTGCTGCTGAGAATGCCAAATTCCCCCATCATGGTTTCACAAACAGACGCTTTGAAGCCTCCAGACCTGAGCTCGAACCTGGGCTCCAAACACTTGCCATGTGACACATTACAGAACCTCAATTCCTCACCTTGAAGCTAGGAATAATAATACCTACTCTGCTAAAATGTTATGGATGTTAGCGATAAATGACATAAAATGCCTGGCACATTCCAAGTGGTCAAAAAATGGTAGCTATTAACATATTTTTGTTAGAGATAATGCATTTGAAGTGCCCAGATCAATGCCTGGCACAGAGGAGATATTAATAAATTCCCATTACTTCCCCTGGAGGTGAGAAGGGCAGTTCCTTGATTAGCATTATTCGAGAAGGGTTCAGAACTCTGCTTCCTCCAATGATTCTCCTCATCTGAAATTCCCACTCTTATTCAACAGGTCATGGAAAATCTTTTCCAAATTAGGTTTTGAGGGAAAATATTTCAAAGATCTGAATATGTATTAGAAACACACACATGCACATATGCACACACACACACTCATACGCAAACAATCATGTGACATTTTCCAAACTTATGTGACCATGGAACGCTTTCCTCTATATAGTCAAACTGCATTGGGGAAACGGTGATTCAGGTTTTCTCTCCAAAAGGTCCCTGTTAACATTCAGACATCTTATCCAAGAAGAGATAAAACTTGAACACATTATTAACATTATTAGTGGTGATAATATTTACAATTCAGTGTCCTCGCTATAACAGAATGTCACATGCATCATCTCAGTAGCCATCTTATATAACACCACTTGCCAAGAGCTCCTCCAAGCACTTTACATAATCTATTCATTGTTGAATCAATCCAATGAGGTAGGTGCCATTATTATCCCCATATTAAAGGTAAGGAAATGAATACGCCATGAGGTTAAGGGAATTGCCAAAGTGACAACATCGGAGTGGCTAAAGGTGTCAAGCCCAGGCAGCCTGGCTGCTGAGCCCATGCTCTTCAGCACTGCACCATCCATCATCCATCCCTGCAGGGACCCCTTGCCAGGTGTGCAGAGTGAGACACAGAGACGGGAGAGAGAGACTTTTCACAGGGAAATAGAAAGATGCTCATGAAAAATGTGATGAATCCTCAGGCCCTTTTCTGAGACTCTTCTGAACAAAAAAATTCCTGGGCAAACCCAAGACACGGTATCATCACTTCTAGAGGGTTGGTTATTATGCGACAGAGAATTTAGAGTATGCAGTGAGTCAGTCTCATAGGCAGAGGGTGCTGGGCAATTCATGAGCAAATGTTTTATTAGACAATCCAAAGCAGAAGTTATGTAATTTTTTCCTGGCTGAACTGAACTTCTAGTTTGACATGGATCTTTTTGAGTCCAGCCATGGAACTAGTCGCGGCAACCGTGGGTTGCCATCTGGGCCTCAAAGAGATCAACAGCTTGCTGACAAAGCTTTCCTTCATTAGATGAACCCTGCCCTGACAGCAGAGAGCTCACCTGCTGCTCATTGCCCTTGCCGAGCCATATCTTCATTAAACCAATTCTAGGTCTGCTTCACTTGCTTTTTAAACATTTAACAAATGAGCTTAGATAGCTCCTTCAACCAGTATGCAAAGCCACAAATGCAGTCCTATGTCTGGCCAAAATATTCTAGACCACAGAATCAACTCAGTGGGGTTGGAGCCTGGTGTCGTGTGTTATTGACACTGACAGCACCTGCAGATGGCTTTGTTTTTCCTCCCACGGGGAGCAGTCACACTAATACAACATGGAGGACCTTATTGCTTTTCCAGTATGCTAGCTTGTCTTGTCAGGGAAGAGAGGATTTATAGGAGCTCGAGAGCCCCTGTACCCTAAGATCCTTGCCACAATCACTCAGCAGGTGCCAGCGCTTGGAAACCAACAGGACACCAGCTCAGGTAATGGATGTTCAGCCCAGAGGCCTTGAAACCTCTCCATAAAATAGTTTGCCTCATTATGGCCCAACAAATGACAAACTATCATACAATCACAAGAAGGGATTCGTGGAAAAACATTGTAGAAGCTTAAGATAATGTTTTGATAGAAGAAAATTTAAAATAGCAGTATTCAGAATGGCCATCACTCTGGATTCAACTATACAAAAATATTTTTGTGAG